>NW_028270141.1:106736022-109473962 GCF_037043375.1 Chiloscyllium plagiosum
GGGACTCTTTTCCACACGCGGCACTGGGTCTCATTTACCCACACGCTGCACCGGGACTCATTTCCCCACACGCTGCACCGGGACTCTTTTCCACACATGCTGCACTGGGACTCATTTCCCCACACGCTGCACTGGAACTCATTACCCCAAACTCTCTACCAGGACACATTTCCCCACACGCTGCACCAGGACTTATTTCCCTACACGCTGCACTGTGACTCATTTCCCCACACACTGCACTGGAACCCATTTCCCCACACACTGCACTGGGTCTCATTTCCCCACATGCTGCACCAGGACTCATTTCCCCACACGCTGCACCAGGACTCATTTCCCCACCCGCTGCACCGGGACTCATTTCCCCACACGCTGCACCGGGACTCATTTCCCCACACGCTGCACCGGGACTCATTTCCCCACACGCTGCACCAGGACTCATTTCCCCACACCCTTCACCAGGAATCATTTCCCCACTCGCTGCACTGGGTCTTATTTCCCTACACGCTGCACCAGGACTTGTTTCCCCACACACTGCACTGGAACTCATTTCCCCAAACGCGGTACCAGGACTCATTTCCCCACATGCTGCACTGGGACTCATTTCCCCACACGCCGCACCAGGACTCATTTCCCCACACACTGCACTGGAACTCATTTCCGCAAAGATTGTACCAGGACACATTTCCCCACACGCTGCACCAGGACTTATTTCCCTACACGCTGCACCGTGACTCATTTCCCCACACACTGCACTGGAACTCATTTCCCCACACGCTGCACTGGGTCTCATTTTCCACAAAAGCTGCACCAGGACACATTTCCCCACACGCTGCACTGCGACTTATTTCCCCACACGCTGCACCAGGACTCATTTCCCCACACGCTGCTCCAGGTCTCAATTCCCCATATGCTGCACCAGGACTCGTTTCCCCACATGCTGCACTGGGACTCATTTCCCCACATGCCGCACCAGGACTCATTTCCCCACACGCTGCACCAGGACTCATATCCCCACACACTGCACTGGAACTCATTTCCCCAAACGCTGTACCAGGACACATTTCCCCACACGCTGCACCAGGACATATTTCCCCACACGCTGCACTGGAACTCATTTCCCCACATACTGCACTGGAACTCATTTCCCCACATACTGCACTGGAACTCATTTACCCACACGCTGCACCGGGACTCATTTCCCCACACACTGCACCAGGACTCATTTACCCACACGCTGCACTGGAACTCATTTCCCCAAACGCTGTACCAGGACACATTTCCCCACACGCTGCACCAGGACTTATTTCCCTACACGCTGCACCGTGACCCATTTCCCTACACGCTGCACTGGAACTCATTTCCCCACTCACTGCACCAGGACTAATTTACCCACACGCTGCACTGGGACTCATTTCCCCACACGCTGCACTGGACCTCATTTCCCCAAACTCTGTACCAGGACACCTTTCCCCACACGCTGCACCAGGACTTATTTCCCTACACGCTACACCGTGACTCATTTTGCCACACACTGCACTGGAACTCATTTCCCCACACACTGCACTGGGATTCATTTCCCCACACGCTGCACCGGGACTCTTTGCCCCACATGCTGCACTGGGACTCATTTCCCCACACGCTGCACTGGAACTCATTTCCCCAAACTCTGTACCAGGACACCTTTCCCCACACGCTGCACCAGGACTTATTTCCCTACACGCTACACCGTGACTCATTTCCCCACATGCTGCATGGGACTCATTTCCCCACACGCTGCACTGGGTCTCATTTCCCTTCACGCTGCACTGGGTCTCATTTTCCCGCACGCTGCACGGGATATCATTTCCCCACACGCTGCACTGGGTCTCATTTTCCACAAAAGCTGCACTGGGACACATTTCCCCACACGCTGCACCAGGACCCGTTTCCCCACACACTGGACCGGGACTCATTTCCCCACACGTAGCATTGGGACTCATTTCCCCACACACTGCACTGAGACTCATTTCCCCACATGCTGCACCAGGACTCATTTCCCCACACGCTGCACCGGGACTCATTTCTCCACATAGTCCATCAGGACTCATGTCCACACATGCTGCACTGGGACTCATTTCCCCACACGCTGCACCAGGACTTATTTCCCTACACGCTGCACCGTGACTCATTTCCCCACACGCTGCACTGAAACTCATTTCCCCACACACTGCACTGGGACTCATTTACCCACACGCTGCACCAGGACTTATTTCCCTACACGCTGCACCGTGACTCATTTCCCCACACGCTGCACTGAAACTCATTTCCCCACACACTGCACTGGGACTCATTTACCCACACGCTGCACCGGGACTCATTTCCCCACACACTGCACCAGGACTCATTTACCCACACGCTGCACTGGAACTCATTTCCCCAAACTCTGTACCAGGACACATTTCCCCACACGCTGCACCAGGACTTATTTCCCTACACGCTGCACCGTGACCCATTTCCCCACACGCTGCACTGGAACTCATTTCCCCACTCACTGCACCAGGACTCATTTACCCACACGTTGCACTGGGACTCATTTCCCCACACGCTGCACTGGAACTCATTTCCCCAAACTCTGTACCAGGACACCTTTCCCCACACGCTGCACCAGGACTTATTTCCCTACACGCTACACCGTGACTCATTTCGCCACACACTGCACTGGAACTCATTTCCCCACACACTGCACTGGGACTCATTTCCCCACACGCTGCACCGGGACTCTTTGCCCCACATGCTGCACTGGGACTCATTTCCCCACACGCTGCACTGGAACTCATTTCCCCAAACTCTGTACCAGGACACCTTTCCCCACACGCTGCACCAGGACTTATTTCCCTACACGCTACACCGTGACTCATTTCCCCACATGCTGCATGGGACTCATTTCCCCACACGCTGCACTGAGTCTCATTTTCCACAAAAGCTGCACTGGGACACATTTCCCCACACGCTGCACCAGGACTCATTTCCCCACATGCTGCACCGCGACTTATTTCCCCACACGCTGCACCAGGACTCATTTCCCCACACGCTGCACCGAGACTTATTTCCCCACACGCTGCACTGGGACTCATTTCCCCACACACTGCACCGGGACTCATTTCCCCACATGCTGCACTGGGACTCACTTCCACACACGCTACACTGGGACACATTTCCCCACACGCTGCACCGCGACACACTTCCCCAAATGCTGCACTGGGTCTCATTTCCCCACATGCTGCACCAGGACTCATTTCCCCACACGCTGCACCAGGACTCATTTCCCCACCCGCTGCACCGGGACTCATTTCCCCACACGCTGCACCGGGACTCATTTCCCCACACGCTGCACCAGGACTCATTTCCACACACACTTCACCAGGAATCATTTCCCCACTCGCTGCACTGGGTCTTATTTCCCTACACGCTGCACCAGAACTTGTTTCCCCACACACTGCACTGGAACTCATTTCCCCAAACGCGGTACCAGGACTCATTTCCCCACATGCTGCACTGGGACTCATTTCCCCACACGCCGCACCAGGACTCATTTCCCCACACACTGCACTGGAACTCATTTCCGCAAAGGTTGTACCAGGACACATTTCCCCACACGCTGCACCAGGACTTATTTCCCTACACGCTGCACCGTGACTCATTTCCCCACACGCTGCACTGGAACTCATTTCCCCACACGCTGCACTGGGTCTCATTTTCCCCAAAAGCTGCACCAGGACACATTTCCCCACACACTGCGCCAGGACTCATTTCCCCACACGCTGCGCCGCGACTTATTTCCCCACACGCTGCATCAGGACTCATTTCCCCACACGCTGCTCCAGGTCTCATTTCCCCATATGCTGCACCAGGACTCGTTTCCCCACATGCTGCACTGGGACTCATTTCCACACACGCCGCACCAGGACTCATTTCCCCACACGCCGCACCAGGACTCATTTCCCCACACACTGCACTGGAACTCATTTCCCCAAACGCTGTACCAGGACACATTTCCCCACACGCTGCACCAGGACATATTTCCCTACACGCTGCACCGTGACTCATTTCCCCACACACTGCACTGGAACTCATTTCCCCACATACTGCACTGGAACTCATTTACCCACACGCTGCACCGGGACTCATTTCCCCACACGCTGCACCGTGACTCATTTCCCCACACGCTGCACTGGAACTCATTTCCCCACATACTGCACTGGAACTCATTTACCCACACGCTGCACCGGGACTCATTTCCCCACACACTGCACCAGGACTCATTTACCCACACGCTGCACTGGAACTCATTTCCCCAAACGCTGTACCAGGACACATTTTCCCACACGCTGCACCAGGACCTATTTCCCTACACGCTGCACCGTGACCCATTTCCCCACACGCTACACTGGAACTCATTTCCCCACTCACTGCACCAGGACTCATTTACCCACACGCTGCACTGGGACTCATTTCCCCACACGCTGCACTGGAACTCATTTCCCCAAACTCTGTACCAGGACACCTTTCCCCACACGCTGCACCAGGACTTATTTCCCTACACGCTACACCGTGACTCATTTTGCCACACACTGCACTGGAACTCATTTCCCCACACACTGCACTGGGACTCATTTCCCCACACGCTGCACCGGGACTCTTTGCCCCACATGCTGCACTGGGACTCATTTCCCCACACGCTGCACTGGAACTCATTTCCCCAAACTCTGTACCAGGACACCTTTCCCCACACGCTGCACCAGGACTTATTTCCCTACACGCTACACCGTGACTCATTTCCCCACATGCTGCATGGGACTCATTTCCCCACACGCTGCACTGGGTCTCATTTCCCCACACGCTGCACTGGGTCTCATTTCCCTTCACGCTGCACTGGGTCTCATTTCCCCTCACGCTGCACGGGATATCATTTCCCCACACGTAGCACTGGGTCTCATTTTCCACAAAAGCTGCACTGGGACACATTTCCCCACATGCTGCACCAGGACCCGTTTCCCCACACACTGGACCGGGACTCATTTCCCCACACGTAGCATTGGGACTCATTTCCCCATACACTGCACTGAGACTCATTTCCCCACATGCTGCACCAGGACACCTTTCCCCACGCTCTGCACCGGGACTCATTTCCCCACACACTGCACTGGAACTCATTTCCCCAAATGCTGTACCAGGACACATTTCCCCACACGCTGCACCAGGACTTTTTTCCCTACACGCTGCACCGCGACTTATTTCCCCATACGCTGCACCAGGACTCATTTCCCCACACGCTGCACGGGATATCATTTCCCCACACGCTGCACTGGGTCTCATTTTCCACAAAAGCTGCACTGGGACACATTTCCCCACACGCTGCACCAGGACTCATTTCCCCACACGCTGCACCGCGACTTATTTCCCCATACGCTGCACCAGGACTCATTTCCCCACACGCTGCACCTTGACTTATTTCCCCACACGCTGCACTGGGACTCATTTCCCCACACACTGCACCGGGACTCATTTCCCCACATGCTGCACTGGGACTCACTTCCCCACACGCTGCACTGGGACTCATTTCCCCTCACGCTGCACTGGGTCTCATTTCCCCTCACGCTGCACCGGATATCATTTCCCCACACGCTGCACTGGGTCTCATTTCCCCACACGCTGCACCGCGACTTATTTCCCCATACGCTGCACCAGGACTCATTTCCCCACACGCTGCACCTTGACTTATTTCCCCACACGCTGCACTGGGACTCATTTCCCCACACACTGCACCGGGACTCATTTCCCCACATGCTGCACTGGGACTCACTTCCCCACACGCTGCACTGGGACTCATTTCCCCTCACGCTGCACTGGGTCTCATTTCCCCTCACGCTGCACCGGATATCATTTCCCCACACGCTGCACTGGGTCTCATTTCCCCACACGCTGCACCAGGACACATTTCCCCACACGCTGCACCAGGACTCATTTCGCAACATGCTGCACTGGAACTTATTTGCCCATACGCTGCACCACGACTCATTTCCCCACACGCTGCACTGGAACTCATTTCCCCACACACTGCACAGGGACTCATTTCCCCACACGCTGCACCGGGACTCATTTCCCCAAACTCTGTACCAGGACACCTTTCCCCACACGCTGCACCAGGACTTATTTCCCTACATGCTACACCGTGACTCATTTCCCCACATGCTGCATGGGACTCATTTCCCCACACGCTGCACTGGGTCTCATTTCCCCACACGCTGCACTGGGTCTCATTTCCCTTCACGCTGCACTGGGTCTCATTTCCCCTCACGCTGCACGGGATATCCTTTCCCCACACGCTGCACCAGGACTCATTTCCCCACACGCTGCACTGGGTCTCATTTCCCCACACGCTGCACTGGGTCTCATTTCCCCACATGCTGCACTGGGTCTCATTTCC
Source organism: Chiloscyllium plagiosum (assembly GCF_037043375.1). Classification (NCBI taxonomy): domain Eukaryota; kingdom Metazoa; phylum Chordata; class Chondrichthyes; order Orectolobiformes; family Hemiscylliidae; genus Chiloscyllium; species Chiloscyllium plagiosum. Next base: position 106,742,489 of record NW_028270141.1, read on the forward strand.
CCACACGCTGCACTGGGTCTCATTTCCCTTCACGCTGCACTGGGTCTCATTTCCCCACACGCTGCACTGGGTCTCATTTCCCCACATGCTGCACTGGGTCTCATTTCCCCACACGCTGCACTGGGTCTCATTTCCCTTCACGCTGCACTGGGTCTCATTTCCCCTCACGCTGCACGGGATATCCTTTCCCCACACGCTGCACTGGGTCTCATTTTCCACAAAAGCTGCACTGGGACACATTTCCCCACACGCTGCACTAGGACTCATTTCCCCACACGCTGCACCGCGACTTATTTCCCCACACGCTGCACCAGGACTCATTTCCCCACACGCTGCACCGAGACTTATTTCCCCACACGCTGCACTGGGACTCATTTCCCCACACACTGCACCGGGACTCATTTCCCCACATGCTGCACTGGGACTCACTTCCACACACGCTACCATGGGACACATTTCCCCACACGCTGCACCGCGACACACTTCCCCAAATGCTGCACTGGGTCTCATTTCCCCACATGCTGCACTGGGTCTCATTTCCCCTCACGCTGCACCGGATATCATTTCCCCACCCGCTGCACCGGGACTCATTTCCCCACACGCTGCACCAGGACTCATTTCCCCACACACTTCACCAGGAATCATTTCCCCACTCGCTGCACTGGGTCTTATTTCCCTACACGCTGCACCAGGACTTGTTTCCCCACACACTGCACTGGAACTCATTTCCCCAAACGCGGTACCAGGACTCATTTCCCCACATGCTGCACTGGGACTCATTTCCCCACACGCCGCACCAGGACTCATTTCCCCACACACTGCACTGGAACTCAATTCCGCAAAGGTTGTACCAGGACACATTTCCCCACACGCTGCACCAGGACTTATTTCTCTACACGCTGCACCGTGACTCATTTCCCCACACGCTGCACTGGAACTCATTTCCCCACATGCTGCACTGGGTCTCATTTTCCCCAAAAGCTGCACCAGGACACATTTCCCCACACACTGCGCCAGGACTCATTTCCCCACACGCTGCACCGCGACTTATTTCCCCACACGCTGCACCAGGACTCATTTCCCCACACGCTGCTCCAGGACTCATTTACCCATATGCTGCACCAGGACTCGTTTCCCCACATGCTGCACTGGGACTCATTTCCCCACACGCCGCACCAGGACTCATTTCCCCACACGCCGCACCAGGACTTATTTCCCCATACGCTGCACCAGGACTCATTTCCCCACACGCTGCACGGGATATCATTTCCCCACACGCTGCACCAGGACTTATTTCCCTACACGCTGCACCGTGACTCATTTCCCCACACGCTGCACTGGAACTCATTTCCCCACACACTGCACTGGAACTCATTTACCCACACGCTGCACCGGGACTCATTTCCCCACACACTGCACCAGGACTCATTTACCCACACGCTGCACTGGAACTCATTTCCCCAAACGCTGTACCAGGACACATTTCCCCACACGCTGCACCAGGACTTATTTCCCTACACGCTGCACCGTGACTCATTTCCCCACACAGTGCACTGGAACTCATTTCCACACTCACTGCACCAGGACTCATTTACCCACACGCTGCACTGGGACTCATTTCCCCACACGCTGCACTGGGACTCATTTCCCCACACGCTGCACTGGAACTCATTTCCCCAAACTCTGTACCAGGACACCTTTCCCCACACGCTGCACCAGGACTTATTTCCCTACACGCTACACCGTGACTCATTTTGCCACACACTGCACTGGAACTCATTTCCCCACACACTGCACTGGGACTCATTTCCCCACACGCTGCACCGGGACTCTTTGCCCCACATGCTGCACTGGGACTCATTTCCCCACACGCTGCACTGGAACTCATTTCCCCAAACTCTGTACCAGGACACCTTTCCCCACACGCTGCACCAGGACTTATTTCCCTACACGCTACACCGTGACTCATTTCCCCACATGCTGCATGGGACTCATTTCCCCACACGCTGCACTGGGTCTCATTTCCCCACACGCTGCACTGGGTCTCATTTCCCTTCACGCTGCACTGGGTCTCATTTCCCCTCACGCTGCACGGGATATCATTTCCCCACACGTAGCACTGGGTCTCATTTTCCACAAAAGCTGCACTGGGACACATTTCCCCACATGCTGCACCAGGACCCGTTTCCCCACACACTGGACCGGGACTCATTTCCCCACACGTAGCATTGGGACTCATTTCCCCACACACTGCACTGAGACTCATTTCCCCACATGCTGCACCAGGACTCATTTCCCCACACGCTGCACCGGGACTCATTTCCCCACACACTGCACTGGAACTCATTTCCCCAAATGCTGTACCAGGACACATTTCCCCACACGCTGCACCAGGACTTTTTTCCCTACACGCTGCACCGCGACTAATTTCCCCATACACTGCACCAGGACTCATTTCCCCACACGCTGCACGGGATATCATTTCCCCACACGCTGCACTGGGTCTCATTTTCCACAAAAGCTGCACTGGGACACATTTCCCCACACGCTGCACCAGGACTCATTTCCCCACAGACTGCACTGGGACTCATTTCCCCACACACTGCACCAGGACTAATTTCTCCACATGCTCCATCAGGACTCATTTCCCTAAACGCTGTACCAGGATTCATTTCCCCACATGCTGTACTGGGACATATTTTCCAACTCGCTGCACCAAGGCTCATTTCCCCACACGCTTCACTAGGACTCATTTCCCCGCACACTCCACTGGGACTCATTTCCCCGCACGCTGCACCAGGACTCATTTCCCCACACGCTGCACCGGGTCTCATTTACCCACACGCTGCACCGGGACTCATTTCCCCACACGCTGCACCGGGACTCATTTCCCCACACGCTGCACCGGGACTCATTTCCCCAAATGCTGCACCAGGACTCATTTCCCCACATACTGCACCGGGACTCATTTCCACACATGCTGCACCAGGACTCATTTCCCCACACGCTGCACCAGGACTCATTACCCCACACGCTGCACTGGGACTCATTTCCCCACACGCTGCACCAGGACTCATTTCCCCACACGCTGCACCAAGACGTGTTTCCCCACAAGCTGCACCAGGACTTGTTTCCCCACAAGCTGCACCAGGACTTGTTTCCCCACACGCTGCACTGGGACTCATTTCCCCACACGCTGCACCAGGACTCATTTCCCCACACGCTGCACCAGGACTCATTTCCCCACAAGCTGCACCAGGACTTGTTTCCCCACATGCTGCACTGGGTCTCATTTCCGCACAAGCTGCACTGGGTCTCATTTCCCCTCACGCTGCAAGGGATATCATTTCCCCACACGCTGCACTGGGTCTCATTTTCCCCAAAAGCTGAACCAGGACACATTTCTCCACACACTGCACCAGGACTCATTTCCCCACACACTGCACCGCGACTTATTTCCCCACACGCTGCACCAGGACTCGTTTTCCCACACGCTGCTCCGGGTCACATTTCCCCACATGCTGCACCAGGACTCGTTTCCCCACACACTGCACCGGGACTCATTTCCCCACACGTAGCACTGGGACTCATTTTCCCACACACTGCACCAGGAACCATTTCCCCACTCGCTGCACCGGGACTCATTTCCACACATGCTGCATCAGGACTCATTTCCCCCCACGCTGCACCAGGACTCATTTCCCCACACGCTGCACCAGGACCCGTTTCCCCACACGCTGCACTGAGACTCATTTCCCCACAGACTGCACTGGGACTCATTTCCCCACACACTGCACCAGGACTAATTTCTCCACATGCTCCATCAGGACTCATTTCCCTAAACGCTGTACCAGGATTCATTTCCCCACATGCTGTACTGGGACATATTTTCCAACTCGCTGCACCAAGGCTCATTTCCCCACACGCTTCACTAGGACTCATTTCCCCGCACACTCCACTGGGACTCATTTCCCCGCACGCTGCACCAGGACTCATTTCCCCACACGCTGCACCGGGACTCATTTACCCACACGCTGCACCGGGACTCATTTCCCCACACGCTGCACCGGGACTCATTTCCCCACACGCTGCACCGGGACTCATTTCCCCAAATGCTGCACCAGGACTCATTTCCCCACATACTGCACCGGGACTCATTTCCACACATGCTGCACCAGGACTCATTTCCCCACACGCTGCACCAGGACTCATTACCCCACACGCTGCACTGGGACCCATTTCCCCACACGCTGCACCAGGACTCATTTCCCCACATGCTGCACCAAGACGTGTTTCCCCACAAGCTGCACCAGGACTTGTTTCCCCACACGCTGCACCAGGACTCATTTCCCCACATGCTGCACTGGGACTCATTTCCCCACATGCTGCACTGGGACTTATTTTCCCACACTCTGTACTGGGTCTCATTTCCCCACATGCTGCACTGGGTCTCATTTCCCCACACGCTGCACTGGGTCTCATTTCCCCTCACGCTGCACGGGATATCATTTCCCCACATGCTGCACTGGGTCTCATATTCCCCAAAAGCTGAACCAGGAGACATTTCCCCACACGCTGCACCAGGACTCATTTCCCCACACACTGCACCGCGACTTATTTCCCCACACGCTGCACCAGGACTCGTTTCCCCACACGCTGCTCCGGGTCTCATTTCCCCACATGCTGCACCAGGACTCGTTTCCCCACACACTGCACCGGGACTCATTTCCCCACACGTAGCACTGGGACTCATTTTCCCACACACTGCACTGGGACTCATTTCCCCACACGCTGCACCAGGACTCATTTCCCCACACACTGCACCAGGAACCATTTCCCCACTCGCTGCACCGGGACTCATTTCCACTCATGCTGCATCAGGACTCATTTCCCCCCACGCTGCACCAGGACTCATTTCCCCACACGCTGCACCAGGCCTCGTTTCCCCACACACTGCCCCAGGACTTGTTTCCCCATACACTGCACTGGAACTCATTTCCCCAAACGCGGTACCAGGACTCATTTCCCCACATGCTGCACTGGGACTCATTTCCCCACATGCCGCACCAGGACTCATTTCCACACACACTGCACTGGAACTCATTTCCCCAAACGCTGTACTAGGACACATTTCCCCACATGCTGCACCAGGACTTATTTCCCTACACGCTGCACCGTGACTCATTTCCCCACACGCTGCACTGGGTCTCATTTCCACTCACGCTGCACTGGATATCATTTCCCCATACGTTGCACCAGGACTCATTTCCCCACATGCTGCACCAGGACTCGTTTCTCCACACGCTGCTCCGGGTCTCATTTCCCCACATGCTGCACCAGGACCCGTTTCCCCACACACTGCACCGGGACTCATTTCCCCACACGTAGCACTGGGACTCAGTTCCCCACACACTGCACTGAGACTCATTTCCCCACATGCTGCACCAGGACTCATTTCCCCACACGCTGCACCGGGACTCATTTCCCCACACACTGCACTGGAACTCATTTCCCCAAATGCTGTACCAGGACACATTTCCCCACACGCTGCACCAGGACTTTTTTCCCTACACGCTGCACCGCGACTTATTTCCCCATACGCTGCACCAGGACCCATTTCCCCACACGCTGCACGGGATATCATTTCCCCACACGCTGCACTGGGTCTCATTTTCCACAAAAGCTGCACTGGGACACATTTCCACACACGCAGCACCAGGACTCATTTCCCCACAGACTGCACCGCGACTTATTTCCCCATACGCTGCACCAGGACTCATTTCCCCACACGCTGCACCGCGACTTATTTCCCCACACGCTGCACTGGGACTCATTTCCCCACACACTGCGCCGGGACTCATTTCCCCACATGCTGCACTGGGACTCACTTCCCCATACGCTGCACTGGGACTCATTTCCCCTCACGCTGCACTGGGTCTCTTTTCACCTCACGCTGCACCGGATATCATTTCCCCACACGCTGCACTGGGTCTCATTTCCCCAAACGCTGCACCAGGACACATTTCCCCACACGCTGCACCAGGACTCATTTCGCAACATGTTGCACTGGAACTTATTTGCCCATACGCTGCACCACGACTCATTTCCTCACACGCTGCACTTGATCTCATTTCCCCACACGCTGCACCGGGACTCATTTCCCCACACGCTGCACTGGGACTCATTTCCCCACACACTGCACTGGGACTCATTTCCCCACACGCTGCACCGGGACTCATTTCCCCACACACTGCACTGGGACTCATTTCCCCACACGCTGCACCGGGACTCATTTCCCCAAACTCTGTACCAGGACACCTTTCCCCACACGCTGCACCAGGACTTATTTCCCTACACGCTACACCGTGACTCATTTCCCCACATGCTGCATGGGACTCATTTCCCCACACGCTGCACTGGGTCTCATTTCCCCACACGCTGCACTGGGTCTCATTTCCCTTCACGCTGCACTGGGTCTCATTTCCCCTCACGCTGCACGGGATATCCTTTCCCCACAGGCTGCACTGGGTCTCATTTTCCACAAAAGCTGCACTGGGACACATTTCCCCACACGCTGCACCAGGACTCATTTCCCCACACGCTGCACCGCGACTTATTTCCCCACACGCTGGACTGGGACTCATTTCCCCACACGCTGCACCGGGACTCATTTCCCCACATTCTGCACTGGGATTCATTTCCCCTCACGCTGCACCGGGTATCATTTCCCCACAAGCTGCACTGGGTCTCATTTCCCCACAATCTGCACTGGGACTCTTTTCCCTACACGCTGCACTGGGACTCATTTCCCCACACACTGCACTGGGACTCATTTCCCCACACGCTGCACCGGGACTCATTTCCCCACATGCTGCACTGGGACTCATTTCCCCACACGCTGCACTGGGACTCATTTCCCCACACGCTGCACTGGGTCTCATGTTCCCACACACTGCACTGGGAATCATTTCCACACACGCAGCACTGGGTCTCATTTCCCCACACGCTGCACCAGGACTCATTTCTCCACATAGTCCATCAGGACTCATTTCCCCAAACGCTGTACCAGGATTCATTTCCCCACATGCTGCACTGGGACTTATTTCATCACACGCTGCACCGCGACCCATTTCCCCACACGCTGCACTGAGACTCATTTCCCCACAGACTGCACTGGGACTCATTTCCCCACACACTGCACCAGGACTAATTTCTCCACATGCTCCATCAGGACTCATTTCCCTAAACGCTGTACCAGGATTCATTTCCCCACATGCTGTACTGGGACATATTTTCCAACTCGCTGCACCAAGGCTCATTTCCCCACACGCTGCACTAGGACTCATTCCCCGCACACTCCACTGGGACTCATTTCCCCCCACGCTGCACCAGGACTCATTTCCCCACACGCTGCACCGGGACTCATTTACCCACACGCTGCACCGGGACTCATTTCCCCACACGCTGCACCGGGACTCATTTCCCCAAATGCTGCACCAGGACTCATTTCCCCACATACTGCACCGGGACTCATTTCCCCACACGCTGCACCAGGACTCATTTCCCCACACGCTGCACCAGGACTCATTACCCGACACGCTGCACTGGGACTCATTTCCCCACACGCTGCACCAGGACTCATTTCCCCACACACTGCACCAAGACGTGTTTCCCCACAAGCTGCACCAGGACTTGTTTCCCCACACGCTGCACCAGGACTCTTTTCCCCACATGCTGCACTGGGACTCATTTCCCCACATGCTGCACTGGGACTTATTTTCCCACACTCTGTACTGGGTCTCTTTTCCCCACATGCTGCACTGGGTCTCATTTCCCCACACGCTGCACTGGGTCTCATTTCCCCTCACGCTGCACGGGATATCATTTCCCCACACGCTGCACTGGGTCTCATTTTCCCCAAAAGCTGAACCAGGACACATTTCCCCACACACTGCACCAGGACTCATTTCCCCACACACTGCACCGCGACTTATTTCCCCACACGCTGCACCAGGACTCGTTTCCCCACACGCTGCACCGGGACTCATTTCCCCACACGCTGCACCGGGACTCATTTCCCCAAATGCTGCACCAGGACTCATTTCCCCACATACTGCACCGGGACTCATTTCTACACATGCTGTACTGGGACATATTTTCCAACTCGCTGCACCAAGGCTCATTTCCCCGCACACTCCACTGGGACTCATTTCCCCCCACGCTGCATCAGGACTCATTTCCCCACACGCTGCACCGGGACTCATTTCCCCACACGCTGCACCGGGACTCATTTCCCCAAATGCTGCACCAGGACTCATTTCCCCGCACACTCCACTGGGACTCATTTCCCCCCACGCTGCACTAGGACTCATTTCCCCGCACACTCCACTGGGACTCATTTCCCCCCACGCTGCACCAGGACTCATTTCCCCACACGCTGCACCCGGTCTCATTTCCCCACACGCTGCACCGGGACTCATTTCCCCAAATGCTGCACCAGGACTCATTTCCCCACATACTGCACCGGGACTCATTTCCACACATGCTGCACCAGGACTCATTTCCCCACACGCTGCACCAGGACTCATTACCCGACACGCTGCACTGGGACTCATTTCCCCACACGCTGCACCAGGACTCATTTCCCCACACACTGCACCAAGACGTGTTTCCCCACAAGCTGCACCAGGACTTGTTTCCCCACACGCTGCACCAGGACTCTTTTCCCCACATGCTGCACTGGGACTCATTTCCCCACATGCTGCACTGGGACTTATTTTCCCACACTCTGTACTGGGTCTCTTTTCCCCACATGCTGCACTGGGTCTCATTTCCCCACACGCTGCACTGGGTCTCATTTCCCCTCACGCTGCACGGGATATCATTTCCCCACACGCTGCACTGGGTCTCATTTTCCCCAAAAGCTGAACCAGGACACATTTCCCCACACACTGCACCAGGACTCATTTCCCCACACACTGCACCGCGACTTATTTCCCCACACGCTGCACCAGGACTCGTTTCCCTACACGCTGCTCCGGGTCTCATTTCCCCACACGCTGCACCAGGACTCATTTCCCCACACACTGCACCAAGACGTGTTTCCCCACAAGCTGCACCAGGACTTGTTTCCCCACACGCTGCACCAGGACTCTTTTCCCCACATGCTGCACTGGGACTCATTTCCCCACATGCTGCACTGGGACTTATTTTCCCACACTCTGTACTGGGTCTCTTTTCCCCACATGCTGCACTGGGTCTCATTTCCCCACACGCTGCACTGGGTCTCATTTCCCCTCACGCTGCACGGGATATCATTTCCCCACACGCTGCACTGGGTCTCATTTTCCCCAAAAGCTGAACCAGGACACATTTCCCCACACACTGCACCAGGACTCATTTCCCCACACACTGCACCGCGACTTATTTCCCCACACGCTGCACCAGGACCCGTTTCCCCACACACTGCACCGGGACTCATTTCCCCACACGTAGCACTGGGACTCATTTCCCCACACACTGCACTGGGACTCATTTCCCCACACGCTGCACCAGGACTCATTTCCCCACACACTGCACCAGGAACCATTTCCCCACTCGCTGCACTGGGACTCATTTCCACGCATGCTGCATCAGGACTCATTTCCCCCCACGCTGCACCAGGACTCATTTCCCCACACGCTGCACCAGGACCCGTTTCCCCACACACTGCCCCAGGACTTGTTTCCCCATACACTGCACTGGAACTCATTTCCCCAAACGCGGTACCAGGACTCATTTCCCCACATGCTGCACTGGGACTCATTTCCCCACACTCCGCACCAGGACTCATTTCCACACACACTGCACTGGAACTCATTTCCCCAAACGCTTTACCAGGACACATTTCCCCACACGCTGCACCAGGACTTATTTCCCTACACGCTGCACCGTGACTCATTTCCCCACACGCTGCACTGGGTCTCATTTCCCCTCACGCTGCACGGGATATCATTTCCCCACACGCTGCACTGGGTCTCATTTCCCCACATGCTGCACCAGGACTCGTTTCTCCACACGCTGCTCCGGGTCTCATTTCCCCACATGCTGCACCAGGACCCATTTCTCCACACGGTGCTCCGGGTCTCATTTCCCCACATGCTGCACCAGGACTCATTTCCCCAAACGCTGCACTGGGACTCATTTCCCCACACACTGCACTGGAACTCATTTCCCCAAATGCTGCACCGCGACTTATTTCCCCATACGCTGCACCAGGACTCATTTCCCCACACGCTGCACGGGATATCATTTCCCCACACGCTGCACTGGGTCTCATTTTCCACAAAAGCTGCACTGGGACACATTTCCCCACACGCTGTACCAGGACTCATTTCCCCACACGCTGCACCGCGACTTATTTCCCCATACGCTGCACCAGGACTCATTTGCCCACAGGCTGCACCGCGACGTATTTCCCCACACGATGCACTGGGACTCATTTCCCCACACACTGCACCGGGACTCATTTCCCCACATGCTGCACCGCGACTTACTTCCCCACACGCTGCATTGGGACTCATTTCCCCTCACGCTGCACTGGGTCTCATTTCCCCTCACGCTGCACCGGATATCATTTCCCCACACGCTGCACTGGGTCTCATTTCCCCAAACGCTGCACCAGGACACATTTCCCCACACGCTGCACCAGGACTCATTTCGCAACATGCTGCACTGGAACTTATTTGCCCATACGCTGCACCGGGACTCATTTCCCCACACGCTGCACTGGAACTCATTTCCCCACACACTGCACTGGGACTCATTTACCCACACGCTGCACCGGGACTCATTTCCCCACACGCTGCACTGGGACTCTTTTCCCCACATGCTGCACTGGAACTCATTTCCCCAAACGCTGTACCAGGACACATTTCCCCACACGCTGCCCAGGACTTATTTCCCTACACGCTACACCGTGACTCATTTATCCACACACTGCACTGGAACTCATTTCCCCACACACTGCACCAGGAATCATTTCCCCACTCGCTACACTGGATCTTATTTCCCCAAATGCTGCAGCAGGACTCATTTCCCCACATACTGCACCGGGACTCATTTCCACACATGCTGCACCAGGACTCATTTCCCCACACACTGCACCAGGAATCATTTCCCCACTCGCTACACTGGATCTTATTTCCCCAAATGCTGCAGCAGGACTCATTTCCCCACATACTGCACCGGGACTCATTTCCACACATGCTGCACCAGGACTCATTACCCCACACGCTGCACTGGGACTCATTTCCCCACACGCTGCACCAGGACTCATTTCCCCACACGCTGCACCAGGACGTGTTTCCCCACAAGCTGCACCAGGACTTGTTTCCCCACTCGCTGCACCGGGACTCCTTTCCCCACATGCTGCACTGGGACTCTTTTCCCCACACGCTGCACTGGGACTTATTTTCCCACACGCTGCACTGGGTCTCATTTCCCCACATGCTGCACTGGGTCTCATTTCCCCACACGCTGCACTGGGTCTCATTTCCCCTCATGCTGCACGGGATATCATTTCCCCACACGCTGCACCGGGACTCAATTCCCCACACGTAGCACTGGGACTCATTTCCCCACACACTGCACTGGGACTCATTTCCCCACACGCTGCACCAGGACTCATTTCCCCACACGCTGCAACGGGACTCATTTCCCCACACACTGCACTGGAACTCATTTCCCCATACGCTGTACCAGGACACATTTCCCCACACGCTGCACCAGGACTTTTTTCCCTGCACGCTGCACCAGGACTCTTTTCCCCACACGCTGCACTGGAACCCATTTCCCCACACACTGCACTGGGACTCATTTACCCACACGCTGCACCGCGACTCATTTCCCCACACGCTGCACCGGGACTCATTTCCCCACATGCTGCACTGGGACTCATTTCCCCACACGCTGCACTGGAACTCATTTCCCCGAACTCTGTACCAGGACACATTTCCCCACACGCTGCACCAGGACTTATTTCCCTACACGCTGCACCGTGACTCATTTCCCCACACGCTGCACCAGGACTCATTTCCCCACACACTGCACTGGGACTCATTTCCCCACAGACTGCACCGGGACTCTTTTCCCCACATGCTGCACTGGGACTCATTTCCCCACACGCTGCACCGCGACCCATTTCCCCACACGCTGCACCGGGACTCTTTTCCCCACATGCTGCACTGGGACTTATTTCAACACACGCTGCACCGCGACCCATTTCCCCACACGCTGCACTGAGACTCATTTCCCCACAGACTGCATTGGGTCTCATTTCCCCACACACTGCACCAGGACTAATTTCTCCACATGCTCCATCAGGACTCATTTCCCCAAACGCTGTATCAGGATTAATTTCCCCACATGCTGCACTGGGACATATTTTCCAACTCGCTGCACCAAGGCTCATTTCCCCACAAGCTGCACTGGGACTCATTTCCCCACACACTGCACTGGGATTCATTTCCCCACACGCTGCACCGGGACTCATTTCCCCACACGCTGCACCGGGACTCATTTCCCCACATGCTGCACTGGGACTCATTTCCCCACACGCTGCACTGGGACTCATTTCCCCACATGCTGGACTGGGTCTCATGTCCCCACACGCTGCACCGGGACTCATTTCCGCACACGCTGCACCGTGACACACTTCCCCACATGCTGCACTGGGACTCATTTCCCCACACACTGCATTGGGATTCATTTCCCCACACACTGCACTGGGATTCGTTTCCCCACACGCTGCACCGGGATTCATTTCCCCACACACTGCACCGGGACTCATCTCCCCACATGCTGCACTGGGTCTCATTTCCCCTTACGCTGCAACAGGACGTGTTTCCCCACACTCTGCACCGGGACTCATTTCCACACATGCTGCACTGGGACTCATTTCCCCACACGCTCCACTGGGACTCATTTCCCCACACGCTGCACCAGGACTCATTTCCCCACACGCTGCACTGGGACTCATTTCCCCATTCTCTGCACCAGGACTCATTTCCCCACACATGCTGCACTCGGACTCATTTCCCCACACGCTGCACCAGGACCCGTTTCCTCACACGCTGCACCAGGAGTCATTTCCCCACACGCTGCACCAGGACGTGTTTCCCCACACGCTGCACTGGGTCTCATTTCCCCACACGCTGCACTGGGTCTCATTTCCCCATATGCTGCACTGGGTCTCATTTCCCCTCACGCTGCACCGGGTATCATTTCCCCACACGCTGCACTGGGTCTCATTTCCCCAAACGCTGTACCTCGATTCATTTCCCCACATGCTGCACTGGGACATATTTTCCAACACGCTGCACCACGGCTCATTTCCCCACACGCTGCACTGGGTTTCATTTCCCCACACACTGCACTGGGATTCATTTCCCCACACGCTGCACCGGGATTCATTTCCCCACACACTGCACCGGGACTCATTTCTCCACATGCTGCACTGGGACTCATCTCCCCACATGCTGCACAGGGTCTCATTTCCCCTTACGCTGCAACATGACGTGTTTCCCCACACTCTGCACCGGGTCTCATGTCCCCACATGCTGCACTGGGACTCATTTCCCCACACGCTGTACTGGGTCTCATCTCCCCACATGCTGCACTGGGTCTCATTTCACCACATGCTGCACTGGAACTCATTTCCCCACACACAGCACTGGGTCTCATTTCCCCACAGGCTGCACTGGGTCTCATTTCCCCACACGCTGCACTGGGTCTCATTTCCCCACACGCTGCACCGTGACTCATTTCCCCACACGCTGCACTGAGACTCATTTCCCCACACACTGCACCGGGACTCATTTCCCCACACGCTGTACCGTGACTCATTTCCCCACAGGCTGCACTGGGTCTCATTTCCCCACACGCTGCACTGGGTCTCATTTCCCCACACGCTGCACCGTGACTCATTTCCCCAAACGCTGCACTGAGACTCATTTCCCCACACACTGCACTGGGTCTCATTTCCCCACACGCTGCACCGTGACTCATTTCCCCACACGCTGCACCGTGACTCATTTCCCCACACGCTGCACTGAGACTCATTTCCCCACACACTGCACCGGGACTCATTTCCCCACACGCTGTACCGTGACTCATTTCCCCACAGGCTGCACTGGGTCTCATTTCCCTACAGGCTGCACTGGGTCTCATTTCCCCACACGCTGCACTGGGTCTCATTTCCCCACACGCTGCACCGTGACTCATTTCCCCAAACGCTGCACTGAGACTCATTTCCCCACACACTGCACTGGGTCTCATTTCCCCACACGCTGCACCGTGACTCATTTCCCCACACGCTGCACTGAGACTCATTTCCCTACACACTGCACCGGGACTCATTTCCCCACATGCTGCACCGGTACTCATTTCCCCACACGCTGCACCGGGACTCATTTCCCCACAGGCTGCACCGGGACCCATTTCCCCACACGCTGCACTGGGTCTCATTTCCCCACACGCTGCACTGGGTCTCATTTCCCCACACGCTGCACCAGGACACATTTCCCCACATGCTGCACTGGGTCTCATTTCCCCACACACTGCACTGGGATTCAATTCCCCACACGCTGCAGTGGGACTCATTTCCCCACACGCTGCACTGGGTCTCATTTCCCCACACGCTGCACCAGGACTCATTTGTCCACATGCTGCACTGAGTCTCATTTCCCCACACACTGCACTGAGACTCAATTCCCCACACGCTGCAGTGGGTCTCATTTCCCCACACGCTGCACTGGGACTAATTTCCGCATATGCTGCACTGGGTCTCATTTCCACACACGCTGCACTGGGTCTCATATCCCCATATGCTGCATTGGGACTCATTTCCCCGCACGCTGCACCGCGACACACTTCCCCACACGCTGCACTGGGACTCATTTCCCCACACACTTCACCGGGACTCATTTCCCCACACACTTCACCAGGACTCATTTCCCCACACACTTCACCAGGACTCACTTCCCCACACGCTGCACTGGGTCTCATTTCCCCACACGCTCCACTGGCACTCTTTTCCCCACACGCTGTACCAGGACTCATTTCCCCACACGCTGCACCAGGACTCATTTCCCCACACGCTGCACCAGGACGTGTTTCCCCACACGCTGCACCAGGACTTGTTTCCCCACTCGCTGCACAGGGACTCTTTTCCCCACATGCTGCACTGGGACTTATTTTCCCACACGCTGCACTGGGTCTCATTTCCCCACATGCTGCACTGGGTCTCATTTCCCCACACGCTGCACTGGGTCTCATTTCCCCTCATGCTGCACGGGATATCATTTCCCCACACACTGCACTGGGTCTCATTTCCCCACATGCTGCACCAGGACTCGTTTCCCCACACGCTGCTCCGGGTCTCATTTCCCCACATGCTGCACCAGGACCCATTTCCCCACACACTGCACCGGGACTCAATTCCCCACACGTAGCACTGGGACTCATTTCCCCACACACTGCACTGGGACTCATTTCCCCACACGCTGCACCAGGACTCATTTCCCCACACGCTGCAACGGGACTCATTTCCCCACACACTGCACTGGAACTCATTTCCCCATACGCTGTACCAGGACACATTTCCCCACACGCTGCACCAGGACTTTTTTCCCTGCACGCTGCACCAGGACTCTTTTCCCCACACGCTGCACTGGAACCCATTTCCCCACACACTGCACTGGGACTCATTTACCCACACGCTGCACCGCGACTCATTTCCCCACACGCTGCACCGGGACTCATTTCCCCACATGCTGCACTGGGACTCATTTCCCCACACGCTGCACTGGAACTCATTTCCCCGAACTCTGTACCAGGACACATTTCCCCACACGCTGCACCAGGACGTATTTCCCTACACGCTGCACCGTGACTCATTTCCCCACACGCTGCACCAGGACTCATTTCCCCACACACTGCACTGGGACTCATTTCCCCACACGCTGCACCGGGACTCTTTTCCCCACATGCTGCACTGGGACTCATTTCCCCACACGCTGCACTGGGACTTATTTTCCCGCACGCTGCACTGGGTCTCATTTCCCCACACGCTGCACCAGGACTCATTTCTCCACATAGTCCATCAGGACTCATTTCCCCAAACACTGTACCAGGATTCATTTCCCCACATGCTGCACTGGGACTTATTTCAACACACGCTGCACCGCGACCCATTTCCCCACACGCTGCACTGAGACTCATTTCCCCACAGACTGCATTGGGTCTCATTTCCCCACACACTGCACCAGGACTAATTTCTCCACATGCTCCATCAGGACTCATTTCCCCAAACGCTGTATCAGGATTAATTTCCCCACATGCTGCACTGGGACATATTTTCCAACTCGCTGCACCAAGGCTCATTTCCCCACAAGCTGCACTGGGACTCATTTCCCCACACACTGCACTGGGATTCATTTCCCCACACGCTGCACCGGGACTCATTTCCCCACACGCTGCACCGGGACTCATTTCCCCACATGCTGCACTGGGACTCATTTCCCCACACGCTGCACTGGGACTCATTTCCCCACATGCTGGACTGGGTCTCATGTCCCCACACGCTGCACCGGGACTCATTTCCGCACACGCTGCACCGTGACACACTTCCCCACATGCTGCACTGGGACTCATTTCCCCACACACTGCACTGGGATTCATTTCCCCACACACTGCACTGGGATTCGTTTCCCCACACGCTGCACCGGGATTCATTTCCCCACACACTGCACCGGGACTCATCTCCCCACATGCTGCACTGGGTCTCATTTCCCCTTACGCTGCAACAGGACGTGTTTCCCCACACTCTGCACCGGGACTCATTTCCCCACATGCTGCACTGGGACTCATTTCCCCACACGCTGTACTGGGTCTTATCTCCCCACATGCTGCACTGGGTCTCATTTCACCACATGCTGCACTGGAACTCATTTCCCCACACACAGCACTGGGTCTCATTTCCCCACACGCTGCACCAGGACTCATTTCCCCACACGCTGCACTGGGACTCATTTCCCCACTCTCTGCACCAGGACTCATTTCCCCACACATGCTGCACTCGGACTCATTTCCCCACACGCTGCACCAGGACCCGTTTCCTCACACGCTGCACCAGGAGTCATTTCCCCACACGCTGCACCAGGACGTGTTTCCCCACACGCTGCACTGGGTCTCATTTCCCCACACGCTGCACTGGGTCTCATTTCCCCTCACGCTGCACCGGGTATCATTTCCCCACACGCTGCACTGGGTCTCATTTCCCCAAACGCTGTACCTCGATTCATTTCCCCACATGCTGCACTGGGACATATTTTCCAACACGCTGCACCACGGCTCATTTCCCCACACACTGCACTGGGTTTCATTTCCCCACACACTGCACTGGGATTCATTTCCCCACACGCTGCACCGGGATTCATTTCCCCACACACTGCACCGGGACTCATTTCTCCACATGCTGCACTGGGACTCATCTCCCCACATGCTGCACAGGGTCTCATTTCCCCTTACGCTGCAACATGACGTGTTTCCCCACACTCTGCACCGGGTCTCATGTCCCCACATGCTGCACTGGGACTCATTTCCCCACACGCTGCACTGAGACTCATTTCCCCACACACTGCACCGGGACTCATTTCCCCACACGCTGTACCGTGACTCATTTCCCCACAGGCTGCACTGGGTCTCATTTCCCTACAGGCTGCACTGGGTCTCATTTCCCCACACGCTGCACTGGGTCTCATTTCCCCACACGCTGCACCGTGACTCATTTCCCCAAACGCTGCACTGAGACTCATTTCCCCACACACTGCACTGGGTCTCATTTCCCCACACGCTGCACCGTGACTCATTTCCCCACACGCTGCACCGTGACTCATTTCCCCACACGCTGCACTGAGACTCATTTCCCCACACACTGCACCGGGACTCATTTCCCCACACGCTGTACCGTGACTCATTTCCCCACAGGCTGCACTGGGTCTCATTTCCCTACAGGCTGCACTGGGTCTCATTTCCCCACACGCTGCACTGGGTCTCATTTCCCCACACGCTGCACCGTGACTCATTTCCCCAAACGCTGCACTGAGACTCATTTCCCCACACACTGCACTGGGTCTCATTTCCCCACACGCTGCACCGTGACTCATTTCCCCACACGCTGCACTGAGACTCATTTCCCTACACACTGCACCGGGACTCATTTCCCCACATGCTGCACCGGTACTCATTTCCCCACACGCTGCACCGGGACTCATTTCCCCACACGCTGCACCGGGACCCATTTCCCCACACGCTGCACTGGGTCTCATTTCCCCACACGCTGCACTGGGTCTCATTTCCCCACACGCTGCACCAGGACACATTTCCCCACATGCTGCACTGGGTCTCATTTCCCCACACACTGCACTGGGATTCAATTCCCCACACGCTGCAGTGGGACTCATTTTCCCACACGCTGCACTGGGTCTCATTTCCCCACACGCTGCAGTGGGACTCATTTGTCCACATGCTGCACTGAGTTTCATTTCCCCACACACTGCACTGAGACTCAATTCCCCACACGCTGCAGTGGGTCTCATTTCCCCACACGCTGCACTGGGACTAATTTCCGCATATGCTGCACTGGGTCTCATTTCCACACACGCTGCACTGGGTCTCATTTCCCCACATGCTGGACTGGGTCTCATGTCCCCATATGCTGCATTGGGACTCATTTCCCCGCACGCTGCACCGCGACACACTTCCCCACACGCTGCACTGGGACTCATTTCCCCACACACTTCACCGGGACTCATTTCCCCACACACTTCACCAGGACTCATTTCCCCACACACTTCACCAGGACTCACTTCCCCACACGCTGCACTGGGTCTCATTTCCCCACACGCTCCACTGGCACTCTTTTCCCCACACGCTGTACCAGGACTCATTTCCCCACACGCTGCACCGGGACTCATTTCCCCACATGCTGCACTAGGACTCATTTCCCCACACGCTGCACCAGGACCCATTACCCCACACACTGCACTGGGACTCATTTCCCCACATGCTGCACCAGGACTCATTTCCCCACACGCTGCACCAGGACGTGTTTCCCCACACGCTGCACCAGGACTTGTTTCCCCACTCGCTGCACAGGGACTCTTTTCCCCACATGCTGCACTGGGACTTATTTTCCCACACGCTCCACTGGGTCTCATTTCCCCACATGCTGCACTGGGTCTCATTTCCCCACACGCTGCACTGGGTCTCATTTCCCCTCACGCTGCACGGGATATCATTTCCCCATACGCTGCACTGGGTCTCATTTCCCCACATGCAGCACCAGGACTCGTTTTCCCACACGCTGCTCCGGGTCTCATTTCCCCACATGCTGCACCAGGACCCGTTTCCCCACACACTGCACCGGGACTCATTTCCCCACACGTAGCATTGGGACTCATTTCCCCACACACTGCACTGGGACTCATTTCCCCACACGCTGCACCAGGACTCATTTCACCACACGCTGCACCGGGACTCATTTCCCCACACACTGCACTGGAACTCATTTCCCCATACGCTGTACCAGGACACATTTCCCCACACGCTGCACCAGGACTTTTTTCCCTGCACGCTGCACTGGGACTCTTTACCCCACACGCTGCACTGGAACCCATTTCCCCACACACTGCACTGGGACTCATTTACCCACACGCTGCACTGGGACTCATTTACCCACACGCTGCACCGCGACTCATTTCCCCACACGCTGCACTGTGTCTCATTTCCCCACACGCTGCACTGAGACTCATTTCCCCACACACTGCACCGGGACTCATTTCCCCACACGCTGTACCGTGACTCATTTCCCCACAGGCTGCTCTGGGTCTCATTTCCGTACAGGCTGCACTGGGTCTCATTTCCCCACACGCTGCACTGGGTCTCATTTCCCCACACGCTGCACCGTGACTCATTTCCCCACACGCTGCACTGAGACTCATTTCCCCACACACTGCACTGGGTCTCATTTCCCCACACGCTGCACCGTGACTCATTTCCCCACACGCTGCACTTAGACTCATTTCTCCACACGTTGCACCGGGACCCATTTCCCCACACACTGCACTGGGACTCAATTCCCCACACGCTGCAGTGGGACTCATTTCCCCACACGCTGCACTGGGTCTCATTTCCCCACACGCTGCACCAGGACTCATTTCCCCACACGCTGCACTGGGTCTCATTTCCCCACACACTGCACTGGGACTCAATTCCCCACACGCTGCAGTGGGTCTCATTTCCCCACACTCTGCACTGGGACTAATTTCCGCATATGCTGCACTGGGTCTCATTTCCCCTCACGCTGCAACAGGACGTGTTTCCCCACACGCTGCACTGGGTCTCATTTCCACACACGCTGCACAGGGTCTCATTTCCCCACATGCTGGACTGGGTCTCATGTCCCCACACGCTGCATTGGGACTCATTTCCCCGCACGCTGCACCGCGACACACTTCCCCACACGCTGCACTGGGACTCATTTCCCCACACACTTCACCGGGACTCATTTCCCCACACACTTCACCAGGACTCATTTCCCCACACACTTCACCAGGACTCACTTCCCCACACGCTGCACTGGGTCTCATTTCCCCACACGCTCCACTGGCACTCTTTTCCCCACACGCTGTACCAGGACCCATTTCCCCACATGCTGCACCGGGACTCACTTCCCCACATGCTGCACTAGGACTCATTTCCCCACACGCTGCACCAGGACTCATTTTCCCACACGCTGCACCAGGACCCATTTCCCCGCACGCTGCCCCAGGACTCATTTCCCCACACGCTGCACCAGGACTCGTTTCCCCACACGCTGCACCAGTACTCATTTCCTCACACGCTGCACCAGGTCTCATTTCCCCACACGCTGCACTGGAACTCATTTCCCCTCACGCTATACCGGGTCTCATTTCCCCACACGCTGCACTGGGTCTCATTTCCCCACATGCTGCACTGGGTCTCATTTCCCCACACGCTGCACTGGGTCTCATTTCCCCTCACGCTGCACGGGATATCATTTCCCCATACGCTGCACTGGGTCTCATTTCCCCACATGCAGCACCAGGACTCGTTTCCCCACACGCTGCTCCGGGTCTCATTTCCCCACATGCTGCACCAGGACTCGTTTCCCCACACACTGCACCGGGACTCATTTCCCCACACACTGCACTGGGACTCATTTCCCCACACACTGCACTGGGACTCATTTCACCACACGCTGCACCGGGACTCATTTCCCCACACACTGCACTGGAACTCATTTCCCCATACGCTGTACCAGGACACATTTCCCCACACGCTGCACCAGGACTTTTTTCCCTGCACGCTGCACTGGGACTCTTTACCCCACACGCTGCACTGGAACCCATTTCCCCACACACTGCACTGGGACTCATTTACCCACACGCTGCACCGCGACTCATTTCCCCACACGCTGCACTGGGTCTCATTTCCCCACACGCTGCACTGAGACTCATTTCCCCACACACTGCACCGGGACTCATTTCCCCACACGCTGTACCGTGACTCATTTCCCCACAGGCTGCTCTGGGTCTCATTTCCCTACAGGCTGCACTGTGTCTCATTTCCCCACACGCTGCACTGGGTCTCATTTCCCCACACGCTGCACCGTGACTCATTTCCCCACACGCTGCACTGAGACTCATTTCCCCACACACTGCACTGGGTCTCATTTCCCCACACGCTGCACCGTGACTCATTTCCCCACACGCTGCACTGAGACTCATTTCTCCACACGTTGCACCGGGACTCATTTCCCCACACGCTGCACCGGGACTCATTTCCCCACACGCTGCACTGGGTCTCATTTCCCCACACGCTGCACTGGGTCTCATTTCCCCACACGCTGCACCGGGACTCATTTCCCCACACGCTGCACTGGGACTCAATTCCCCACACGCTGCACTGAGACTCATTTCTCCACACGTTGCACCGGGACTCATTTCCCCACACGCTGCACTGGGACTCAATTCCCCACACGCTGCAGTGGGACTCATTTCCCCACACGCTGCACTGGGACTCAATTCCCCACACGCTGCAGTGGGTCTCATTTCCCCACACTCTGCACTGGGACTAATTTCCGCATATGCTGCACTGGGTCTCATTTCCCCTCACGCTGCAACAGGACGTGTTTCCCCACACGCTGCACTGGGTCTCATTTCCACACACGCTGCACTGGGTCTCATTTCCCCACATGCTGGACTGGGTCTCATGTCCCCACACGCTGCATTGGGACTCATTTCCCCGCACGCTGCACCGCGACACACTTCCCCACACGCTGCACTGGGACTCATTTCCCCACACACTTCACCGGGACTCATTTCCCCACACACTTCACCAGGACTCATTTCCCCACACACTTCACCAGGACTCACTTCCCCACACGCTGCACTGGGTCTCATTTCCCCACACGCTCCACTGGCACTCTTTTCCCCACACGCTGTACCAGGACCCATTTCCCCACATGCTGCACCGGGACTCATTTCCCCACATGCTGCACTAGGACTCATTTCCCCACACGCTGCACCAGGACTCATTTCCCCACACGCTGCACCAGGACCCATTTCCCCGCACGCTGCCCCAGGACTCATTTCCCCACACGCTGCACCAGGACTCGTTTCCCCACACGCTGCACCAGTACTCATTTCCTCACACGCTGCACCGGGTCTCATTTCCCCACACGCTGCACTGGAACTCATTTCCCCTCACGCTATACCGGGTCTCATTTCCCCACACGCTGCACTGGGTCTCATTTCCCCACATGCTGCACTGGGTCTCATTTCCCCACACGCTGCACTGGGTCTCATTTCCCCTCACGCTGCACGGGATATCATTTCCCCATACGCTGCACTGGGTCTCATTTCCCCACATGCAGCACCAGGACTCGTTTCCCCACACGCTGCTCCGGGTCTCATTTCCCCACATGCTGCACCAGGACTCGTTTCCCCACACACTGCACCGGGACTCATTTCCCCACACGTAGCACTGGGACTCATTTCCCCACACACTGCACTGGGACTCATTTCACCACACGCTGCACCGGGACTCATTTCCCCACACACTGCACTGGAACTCATTTCCCCATACGCTGTACCAGGACACATTTCCCCACACGCTGCACCAGGACCTTTTTCCCTGCACGCTGCACTGGGACTCTTTACCCCACACGCTGCACTGGAACCCATTTCCCCACACACTGCACTGGGACTCATTTAACCACACGCTGCACCGCGACTCATTTCCCCACACGCTGCACTGGGACTCATTTCCCCACACGCTGCACTGAGACTCATTTCCCCACACACTGCACCGGGACTCATTTCCCCACACGCTGTACCGTGACTCATTTCCCCACAGGCTGCTCTGGGTCTCATTTCCCTACAGGCTGCACTGGGTCTCATTTCCCCACACACTGCACTGGGTCTCATTTCCCCACACGCTGCACCGTGACTCATTTCCCCACACGCTGCACTGAGACTCATTTCCCCACACACTGCACTGGGTCTCATTTCCCCACACGCTGCACCGTGACTCATTTCCCCACACGCTGCACTGAGACTCATTTCTCCACACGTTGCACCGGGACTCATTTCCCCACACGCTGCACCGGGACTCATTTCCCCACACGCTGCACTGGGTCTCATTTCCCCACACGCTGCACTGGGTCTCATTTCCCCACACGCTGCACCAGGACACATTTGCCCACATGCTGCACTGGGTCTCATTTCCCCACACACTGCACTGGGACTCAATTCCCCACACGCTGCAGTGGGACTCATTTCCCCACACGCTGCACTGGGTCTCATTTCCCCACACGCTGCACCAGGACTCATTTCCCCACACGCTGCACTGGGTCTCATTTCCCCACACACTGCACTGGGACTCAATTCCCCACACGCTGCAGTGGGTCTCATTTCCCCACACTCTGCACTGGGACTAATTTCCGCATATGCTGCACTGGGTCTCATTTCCCCTCACGCTGCAACAGGACGTGTTTCCCCACACGCTGCACTGGGTCTCATTTCCACACACGCTGCACTGGGTCTCATTTCCCCACATGCTGGACTGGGTCTCATGTCCCCACACGCTGCATTGGGACTCATTTCCCCGCACGCTGCACTGGGACTCATTTCCCCGCACGCTGCACCGCGACACACTTCCCCACACGCTGCACTGGGACTCATTTCCCCACACACTTCACCGGGACTCATTTCCCCACACACTTCACCAGGACTCATTTCCCCACACACTTCACCAGGACTCACTTCCCCACACGCTGCACTGGGTCTCATTTCCCCACACGCTCCACTGGCACTCTTTTCCCCACACGCTGTACCAGGACCCATTTCCCCACACGCTGCACCGGGACTCATTTCCCCACATGCTGCACTAGGACTCATTTCCCCACACGCTGCACCAGGACTCATTTCCCCACACGCTGCACCAGGACCCGTTTCCCCGCACGCTGCCCCAGGACTCATTTCCCCACACGCTGCACCAGGACTCGTTTCCCCACACGCTGCACCAGTACTCATTTCCTCACACGCTGCACCGGGTCTCATTTCCCCACACACTGCACTGGAACTCATTTCCCCTCACGCTATACCGGGTCTCATTTCCCCACACGCTGCACTGGGTCTCATTTCCACACACGCTGCACTGAGACTCATTTCCCCACACGCTCCACTGGGTCTCATTTCCCCACACGCTGCACTGGGTCTCATTTCCCCTCACGCTGCACTGGGTCTCATTTCCCCACACGCTGCACTGGGTCTCATTTCCACACACGCTGCACTGAGACTCATTTCCCCACACGCTCCACTGGGTCTCATTTCCCCACACGCTGCACTGGGTCTCATTTCCCCTCACGCTGCACTGGTACCCATTTCCACCTGATGAAGGAGCGTTGCTCCGAAAGCTTGTGCTTCCAAATAAACCTGTTGGACTATAACCTGGTGTTGTGTGATTTTTAAGTTTGTCCACCCCTGTCGAACACCAACACCTCCAAGTCATGGTGTCCCTCAAAATAAATCACATTTGACTAAACTGGAAATATTTGTAGAGGTAACAGAAACTGTTGATATGGTGATCATGGCTTTTCAGAAGGCATTAAAACAGAGCCACACGACAGACTTGGGCGAAAAGATGTCAGTCATGAAATAAAAAGGTCTTTAGCAAAGGGGATACAAAATTGCCACTCCTTGAAAAACCTGATCCATTAGTTAAATCGAATGAGTTGTCTCAGGGCTAATTGAGTTTTTTTTTATCTTCTGGTATAGCTGGATCCATGGATTAGCGTCAGCAACTGGGTTTATTACTCTTTCCTGATTGACACATCAAATTCTCACACGGCTTGTTCCATTCTATTGTTCATATTCACCACCAAATATACAACACCATCTGCATGCATTCAGTCTCCAGATATTTTTCATAAAAGTGCTTCAAAATTCAAAGCTTGCACTGTTCAGAAATCTCTCAACCCTCTGAATACAAATCCTTATTTGTTGTGGAATTCATTTTTCTTTTGTGGGACACATTAATTCAGCTGGAACAAAATGTTCTGCTCGGTTTCTTATCGGACTATAGTTTTGATTGCCACAAGTTGTCAGTGGGTAGAATATTTTGAGCTGTAATCGAGCTTGTTTTCCTTGAAATAATGCACTGGTCTCAAACATTCTTCTGTTGTAAAATTCTTCTATATATTGCCCATTACCTGCTGAATCTTTCTTCTGCTTGATCAGAAACTGTGATCAATGTTTGAAAGCAGCTATCAAAGAGCAGGATTAGATTTAGCCGGGGTTTTCCTGCCATGGTTTTACAACCAGCACTTAGCACTAAGCCAAGGGACTGGAGGACAGTAGGCTATTACCTACAGAATACAGTTCGGAACATTAAAGGCATAGTGTTCACCACTTGGTTCATTTGACTGCATAGACAAAGGTGTGCACATCAGGTACACTTATTCACTAGATTATCCATTTTGAATTAAGATGCAACTTCAAATTTAATTTATTGATGCAGAAATGGAATTTCCTTAACTGCTGACTCTTTATGCTTTGAAATTCCTTGGGTTCCAGACAATTTATCCAAATAATTCATAGAATGGTTACAATGCAGAACTGGGCTGTTCGGTCTCCTGTGGTCATGCTGTAAAAGCAAATCAGATAATCTCACATTTTCCCTGTCGTTTGCTATTTCTTTTCTCTTCAGATAATGACACCATTCGGCTTAATTGCATCTGATGACACCAGACTCTCAGGCAATACATTTCCAAATTGTACTTGTGTAAAAATTCCACTTGTGTAAAAATATTTTTTTCCACACACTTTCGTTAGTTATTTTGCCAGTGATCTCAGAGGAGACTGGCTGGCTGTCAGCCCTTCTGACAATGGGAATAGTGTTTCTCTGTCTTCGCTGGTTGAGTGAAGTGATTATACCACAGTTGAAGAGGGTGAAGACATGACTGCCCAACTGGTTCAGTGCGCTACGTGCTTGATGTGAGAGGCCAACGACTCTAGTGTGTCTGGCTCGTATATGTGTGGAAAATGTGTGCACATTCAGCAATTGACCGAGCATATTGCAACGCTGACGAAAGAACTCGAAGACCTTAGGCTCATCCGAGAGAACGAGATCTTTCTGGACAAGACCTTCAGCGATGTTATTACACCAATCATGTCAGAAGAGAGCAGACGATGAGGAAGGCGGAGAGGAGGCAGGTGCAAGAGACCCCAGGAGAAGTACCTGTCAGGAACAAGTTGAAGCTTTTGGAAGCAGAGACTGATGACACTGCCAGTTCGCAAGGCAGCCAAGTTTGTCAATCAAAAGTTGCCGCAGAGGCAGAGCGGAAGAGTCGGACATCGCACAGAGCTGTGGTAATAGGGGACTCCATCGTGAGAGGAACTGACCGGGGTTTTTGTGGCAGCAGACGGGATTTAAGGATGGTGTGTTGCCTTCCTGGTGCTAGAGTGAAAGACATCGCGGACAGAGTGCAGGAAATCCTCAAGGATGAGGGTGAAGAGCCAGAGGTGATGGTACATGTCGGCACAAATGATGTTGGGAAGAAGAGGAGGAACATACTACAGCGAGACTTCGGAGAACTAGGAAGAAGGCTGAAAAGCAGGACGTCCAAGGTGGTTATCTCCGGTTTGCTTCCAGTTCCTCGGGCTAGTGTGGCCAGAAATGGACTTGAACGTGTGGTTGGGGAACTGGTGCAGGAAGCAAGGATTTAAGTTCTTGGATCACTGGGGTATTTTTTTGGTAAACATAAATTCTACAAGAGAGACGGCTTGCACCTTAATAGGTTAGGGACCAGCATTCTGGCAGGCAGGTTTTCTACAGCAACACTACATTTAAACTAAGTAGCTGGGGGGGAGGGGACAAGCTGGATGTTTAAAAAGGAAATTGAAGGGAAAGTTAGAACAAGAGAAGTCAAGAAAGACAACTGTATTAATGAGGCAGAAAACTCGGAAAGGCATCATGCTGTAAGGTTGAGTGAAATACGGGTTGATGGGAAGGGTGAGAGCAGTAACAAATTAAAAATACTATACATGAATGCACGAAGCATTAGACATAAGATGGATGAGCTTGAGGCTCTTTTGGAAATTGGCAGATACGATATTGTGGGGATAACTGAGACGTGGCTTCAAGTGGACAGGGCCTGGGAAATGAATATTCAAGGCTACACGTGCTATCGTAAGGACAGATTGACGGGCAGAGGGGGTGGGGTGGCCTTGTTGGTAAGGGACGATATTCAGTCCCTTGTGCGGGGGAACCTAGAGTCAGGAGATGTAGAGTCAGTGTGGATAGAGCTTCGAAATACTCAGGGTAAAAAGACCCTCTTGGGAGTCATCTACAGGCCCCCAAACAGTAGTCTGGATGTTGGATGTAAGTTAAATCAGGAGCTGAAATTGGCCTGTCGCAAAGATGTCACTACAGTTGTTATGGGGGATTTTAACATGCAGATAGACTGGGAAAATCAGGATGGTATTGGGCCTCAAGAAAGAGACTTTGTGGAGTGCCTCAGAGATGGATTCTTAGAGCAGCTGGTGCTGGAGCCGACCAGGGAGAAGGCAATTCTGGATCTGGTATTGTGTAACGAACCAGAATTGGTCAGAGACCTCGAAGTGAAGGAGCCATTGGGAAGTAGTGACCATAATACAATAAGCTTCAATCTGCAATTTGAGAGGGAGAGGGTACAGTCGGAAGTGACAGTACTTCTGTTAAATAAAGGGAATTATGGAGCTATGAGGGAGGAGCTGGCCAAAGTTCAATGGTGCAATACCTTAGCAGGGATGACCGTGGAGGAACAATGGCGGATATTTCTGTGTATAATGCAGAAGTTGCAGGATCAGTTCATTCCTAAAAGGAAGAAAGATCCCAGGAGGAGGCATGGGCGGCCGTGGCTGACGAGGGAAGTAAAGAAACATATAAAGTTAAAAGAGAAAAAGTATAACATAGCTAAGAGAAGTGGGAAAACTGAGGACTGGGAAGCTTTTAAAGAGCAGCAGAGGATTATTAAGAAGGAAATACGCAGAGGAAAAATGAGGTACGAAGGTAAACTGGCCAAGAATATTGAGGAGGATAGTAAAAGCTTTTTTAGGTATGTGCAAGGCAAAAAAATGGTTAGGACAAAAATTGGGCCCTTGAATACTAGGAACAAAGAAATGGCAGAGGAATTAAATGGGTACTTCAGATCTGTGTTCACTTGGGAAGACACAAGCAATCTCCCTGAGGTAACAGTGGCTGAAGGACCTGAACTGAAGGGAATTTATATTTGCCAGGATTTGGTGTTGGAGAGACTGTTAGGTCTGAAGGTTGATAAGTCTCCGGGGCCTGATGGTGTGCATCCCAGGGTACTGAAGGAGGTGGCTCGGGAAATCGTGGATGCGTTGGTGATTATTTTCTAGAGTTCAATAGATTCGGGGTCGGTTCCTGAGGATTGGAGGGTGGCTAATGTTATACCACTTTTTAAGAAAGGTGGGCGAGAGAAAGTAGGAAATTATAGACCAGTTAGTCTGACCTCAGTGGTGGGAAAGATGCTGGAGTCTATTATAAAGGATGAAATTACTGCACATCTGGATAGTAGTAACAGGATAGGACAGAGTCAGCATGGATTTATGAAGGGGAAATCATGCTTGACTAATCTTCTTGAATTTTTTGAGGATGTAACTATGAAGTTGGATGAGGGAAATCCAGTAGATGTAGTGTACCTGGACTTTCAGAAAGCTTTTGATAAAGTCCCACACAGGAGGTTAGTGAGTAAAATTAGGGTGCATGGTATTGGGGGCAAAGTACTAGATTGGATTGAAAATTGGTTGGCTAATAGGAAACAAAGGGTAGTGATAAACGGCTCCATTTCGGAATGGCAGGCAGTGACCAGTGGGGTACTGCAGGGATCCGTGCTGGGACCACAGCTTTTTACAATATATGTTAATGATATAGAAGATGGTATCAGCAATAACATTAGCAAATTTGCTGATGATACAAAGCTGGGTGGCAGGGTGAAAAGTGATGAGGATGTTAGGAGATTACAGGGTGACCTGGACAAGTTAGGTGAGTGGGCAGATGCATGGCAGATGCAGTTTAATGTGGATAAATGTATGGTTATCCACTTTGGTAGCAAAAACAGGAAGGCAGACTACTACCTCAATGGAATCAATTTATGTAAAGGGGCAGTACAGAGAGATCTGGGTGTTCTTGTACACCAGTCAATGAAGGCAAGCATGCAGGTACAGCAGGTAGTGAAGAAGGCTAATAGCATGCTGGCCTTCATAACAAGAGGGATTGAGTATAGAAGCAAAGAGGTGCTTCTGCAGCTGTACAGGGCCCTGGCGAGACCACACCTGGAGTACTGTGTGCAGTTCTGGTCTCCAAATTTGAGAAAAGACATTCTGGCTATTGAGGGAGTGCAGCGTAGGTTCGCGAGGTCAATTCCTGAAATGGCAGGATTACCTTACACTGAAAGACTGAAGCGACTGGGCTTGTATACCCTTGAGTTTCGAAGATTGAGAGGGGATCTGATTGAGACGTATAAGATTATGAAAGGATTGGACACTCTGGCAGTAGGAAACATATTTCCACTGATGGGTGAATGCCGAACCAGAGGACACAGCTTAAAAATACGGGGTAGACCATTTAGGACAGAGCTCAGGAGAAACTTCTTCACCCAGAGAGTGGTGGCTGTGTGGAATGCTCTGCCCCAGAGGGCAGTGGAGGCCCACTCTCTGGATTCATTTAAGAAGGAGTTGGATAGACCTCTCAAAGATAGTGGAATCAAGGGTTATGGAGATAAGGCAGGAACAGGATACTGATTAGGAATGATCAGCCATGATTATATTGAATGGTGGTGCAGGCTCGAAGGGCTGAATGGCCTACTCCTGCGCCTATTGTCTATTGTCTATTGGCTGTCTAGATCCCTCATGACTTTTGACACCTCAATCAATCTTCTCACTGTCTTCACTTTTCTAAGGCGAACAGTGCAGTATGACCAATCTACATGCATGACTGAAGTCTTTCATCAGTGGAGCCATTTTGTGAATATTTTCTGTACCCTCTCTGATGCTGTCACATCCTTCCTAAAGAGTGATGCTCAGAAATTAGACACACCTTGGGGAATAAGAAAATGTTTTATAAAGGGTCATCATAACTTCTTGCTTTATGGGCAGTATTTATTCTGGACGATGGGCTCTCACCTCAAGCTTGTATTAACTCCTATTGGGGAAGGCCTAACTCTTGTACTGCTTCTTTCTGCTTGTCAACACTGTTTTTATGAGGAAGTGTATATTTGTTTGGATACAAACTATTTGCCAGAGATATTTGCTTTACTCACATTTTGGGGAGTCTAATGGAAAATCCCAAATCCAGGTCACCATCAGGGCACAAAAGTATGGCACAGAAAAGAAGCAATTGCAGAAGCAATAATTAGGTAATCTGAAACTGAAATGTATATTTTATATATATTTGAAAATCTATGTGTTATAATATGCTGTGGTTAGTGTTATGAATGAAACAATACATTTTTGAATAAAAGACAAGAACTTTTGATGAACATCAAACATAGAACAGTACAGCACAGTCCAGGCCCTTCAGCTCATGATGTTGTGCTGAAAATGTATCTTAATCTTAGATTTGCCTAACCTACACACCCCTCAACTTACTGCCATCCATGTGCTTGCCCAGCAGTTGCTTAAATGTCCCTAACGTGTCTGACTCTACTACCACTGCTGCAGTACATTCTATGCACCCACCACTCTCTACACAATGAACTTACCTCTGACATCTCCCCTATACCTTCCTCCAATCACCTTAAAATTATGAGCCCTCGTGACAGCCATTTCTGCCCTGGGGAAAAGTCTCTATCTACTGTATCTATGCCTCTCATTACCTTGTACACCTCTATCAAGTCACCTCTCTTCCTTCTTCTCTCCAGTGTGAAAAGCCCGAGCTCCCTCAATCTCTCTCCATAAGACAAGCCCTCCAATCTAGGCAGCATCCTGGTAAATTTCCTCTGCACCCGCTCTAAAGCATCTACATCCTTCCTATAATGAGACGACCAGAACTGGACACAATATTCCAAGTGCGGTCTAACCAGGGTTTTATAGAGCTGCAGCAAAGTCTCACAGCTTTTAAACTCAATCCCCTGTTAATGAAAGCCAAAACACCATATGCCTTCTTAACAACCCTATCAACTTGAGTGGTAACTTTTGGGCATCTATATACATGGACCCCAAGATCCTGCTGTTCCTCCACACTGCAAAGAATCCTGTCTTTAACCCTGTATTCAGCATTCAAACTTGACCTTCCAAAATGAATCACTTTGCATTTGCCACTTCTCAGCCCAGCTCTGCATCCTGTCAATGTCTTCTTGTATCTGGATTAGTAGTTCTGGAAAAGCACAGCAGTTCAGGCAGCATCCGAGGAGCAGTAAAATCGACCTTTCGGGCAAAAGCCCTTCATCAGGAATACAGGCAGAGTGCCTGAAGGGTGGAGAGATAAGTGAGAGGAGGGTGGGGGTGGGGAGAAAATAACATAGAGTACAATAGGTGAGTGGGGGAGGGGATGAAGGTGATAGGTCAGGGAGGAGGGTGGAGTGGATAGGTGGAAAAGAAGATAGGCAGATAGAACAAGTCATGGGGACAGTGCTGAGCTGGAAGTTTGGAACTGGGGTGAGGTGGAGAAAGGGGAAATGAGGAAACTGTTGAAGTCCTGGGGTTGAAGTGTTCCAAGGCGGAAGATGAGGTGTTCTTCCTCTAGGCATCGGGTGGTGAGGGACTTCCTCTAGGCATCGGGTGGTGAGGGACTTCCTCCAGGCATCGGGTGGTGAGGGAATGTCTTCTTGTAGCCTGCAACAGCCCTCGACACTATCTACAACACCACTGATCTTTGTGACACTGGCAAACGTACTAACCCACCCTTCCACTTCCTCATCCGAGTCATTTATAAAAACTACAAAGTGCAGAGACCCAAGAACAGGACACCACTGGTCACCATCCTGCAGGTGGAATACTTTCCATCCACTACCACTCGCTGCCTTCTTTCAGCCAGCCAATTCTGTATTCAGACAGCCAAATTTCCCTGTATCCCATACCTCCTAACTTTCTGAATGAGCCTACCATGGGGAACCTTACCAAATGCATTGGAATCCATATACATCATATTCATTGCTTGTCTCGTCACGTCCTCAAATAACTCAATAAGGCTTGTGAGGCATGACCTGCCCCTCACAAAGCCATGCTCACTATCTTTAATCAAACTGTTTTTCCATTTCGTGATAAATCCAATCGGTCAGAATCCTTTCCAGTACCTTGCTTACCACAGATGTAAGACTGACTGGTCTGTAATTCCCAAGGATTTTCCTATTCCCTTTCTTGAACAAAGGAACATTCACCTCCCTCCAATCAGCAGGTACTACTCCTATGCAGAGTGAGGAAGCAAAGATCATTGCCAGAGGCAATGCAGCAATCTCATTCCTCATTTCCCATAGTAACCTTGGATATATCTGGTCTGGCCCTGTGACTTATCTATCTTGATGCTTCTTAACCTGGCCCACAGTGTTCTCACTATCAACAAGATCCCTCTCTCTAGTGAATACTGAAGCAAAAAACTCATTTAGGGCCTCCCATGCCTCTTGAGACTCCAGGCACAAGTTTGTTCTACTATCCCTGATCAGCCCTTCCCTCCCTCTGATCATTCTCTTATTCCTCACATACGTGTGGAACGCCTTTAGGTTTTCCCTAATCCTTCCCACCAAGTCTTTTTCGTGCCCCCTCCAACTCTCCTCAGTCCATTTTTGAGTTCTTTCTTAGCTACCCCGTAATCCTCTAAAGCTGTGCCAGATCCTTGCTCCCTCAACCTTACGTAGGCTCCCTTCTTCCTCTTGAAGAGAGGCTCCTCTGCTTTTGTCATCCAAGGCTCCTTTACCTTACCATTCCTTGCCTGTCTCAATGGGACAAAGTTATCAACACTCACAACAAGTGGTCCTTAAACAGCCTCCACATTTCTGTTGTTCCTTTCCCATCGAACGATTGTTCCCAATTTATACTCCACAGCTATTATACTGTCTAATAGCAGTATAATTTCCCCCTCCTCCAGTTAAATACCTTCCCATACTGTCTGTTCCTATCCCTCTCCATGGCTGTGGTAAAGGTGAGGCAGTTGTGGTCACTGTCACCAAAATGCTCACCACAGAGAGATCTGACATCTGGCCTGGCTTGTTGCATAGCACCAAATCCAGTATGGCCTCCCCCTAGTTGGCCTATCTACATATTGAGTCAGGAATCCCTCCTGGATACACCTGACAAAATCGTCTCCATCCAGACCATCTGCACTAAGGAGGTTCCAATCAATTTTGGGGAAGTTGAAGTCACCCATAACAACAACTCTGTTATATCTGCACCTTTCCAAGATCTGCTGTCTAATTTGTTCTTCCATCTCTCTGCTGCTATTGGGAGCTCTATAGAAAACACTAATAAAGTGACTGCTTCTTTCCTGTTACTGAGTTCTACCCATACTGACTCAGTAGACAAGCCCTCCTCAACAACCTCCTTTTCTGCAGCTGTGATGCACTCTCTAATTAACAATGCTATTCCCTCCTCCTCCTCTTTTACACCCCTCCCGTCTAAACCTTGGAACATCCAGTAATCATTCCTGCCCGCTGTGAAATCCATGTCTCCATTTTGGTCACAACATCGTAGTTCCAAGTACTGATCTATGCTCTAAGTTCGTCACTCTTATCCCTGACACTCCTTGCATTGAAACAGATACATTTTAACCCGTCCCATTGCCCTATCAACTGTGTATCCTTCCTGACAGACTCTCTGCATTCTATTTCTGCCTGTTCAACAACTACCCTCTCCTCTGATCTCTAGCTCCGGGTCCCATCCCCCTGCCAAGGTAGTCAAAACTCTGCTGAAGTGCTCCAGTAAATCTCCCTCCCAGGACATTGGTGGCCCCTCCAGTTTAAGTGCAACCCATCCTTTAAAGTGCAGCCCAGCCTTTAAAGTTAAGGCCCCACTTTCCCCAGAAGATAACCCGATGATCGACATATCTGAAGTCCTTGCTCCTGCACCAGCCCTGTAGTCATGTATTTAGCTGCACTCCTTCTCTGTTCCTTGCCTCACTTGCATGCAGCACCGATAGTATTCCTGAGATTACTACTCTGCTCGTTCTGCTTTTTAGCTTCCAACCTAACTCCCTGATATCAATTTTTAGATCCTCATCCCTTTTCCTGGCTATGTCATAGGTGCCAATGTGCACCACGACTTCTGGTTGCTCACCCTCCCCCTTCAGAACCTTATAGACACGATCAGAGACATCCCAGACACCGGCACCTGAGAGGAACAGACCTTCCAGAAGTCCAGTTCGCGATCACAGAATCTGTTGTCTGTTCCTCTAACTAGGTAAAAACAATGACTGCAGATGCTGGAAACCAGATTCTGGATCAGTGGTGCTGGAAGAGCACAGCAGTTCAGGCAGCATCCAACGAGCAGCGAAATCAACATTTCGGGCAAAAGCCCATCATCAGGAATAAAGGCAGTGAGCCTGAAGCATAGGGAGATAAGCTAGGGGAGGGTGGGGGGTGGGGAGAGAGTAGCATAGAGTACAATAGGTGAGTGGGGGAGGGGATGAAGGTGATAGGTCAGGGAAGAGATACTGAGTCTCTTCCCAAGCGCGCTTTTCCATTTTCTGCCCGTCCTTTCTGAGCCACAGAGGTAGGCTCAACGCCAGAGACCTGGCCACCATGGCTTTCCCCTGGTAGGCTCCTCCTCCTCCAACACGTTCCAAAATGGTATACTTATTATTGAGGGGAATGGCCACAGGGGATCCCTGCACTGACTGCCTGTTGCCTTTCCATCCCTTGACTGTAACACATCTACCTGTTTCCAGTACCTGAGGTGTGACTACCTCTCTGTAACTCCTCTCTATTACATCCTCCACCTCCTGAATGATCCTAAGTTCATCTAGCTCCAGCTCCAGCTCCCTAACATCAGATATCTGACACTAATATATCAAACTTTCTTATAATAGGGCTGTAATGAAGTCAACCAAGTGGACCTCATAGAATATGAGTCCCCTGACTGGGGTTGTTAATCTGATTCAATCAGGGAGCCCTGGCTGACAGATATAAACAGGAGTGTCGGAGGTTCTGTTCACTCTGAGAGCTGGCTCTGAGGAAAACAGCTCACTGTCAAGGATTCTCCATGTGTAAATAAAGGGTGGCTTGGTGATGGGATACTGTGGTATTATGTCAGTGGTGACAAAAGTGGGATACCCCTGAAGAAATTCACTCACAATGGCTACCTTTACATTAGGGTAAACATTTCTAGCATCATGCCGTTATTTGGGAAGCTTTACTCATTCGATCCTGCCATCAAAGACTGGGGCCAGTATGTGGAAAAAACTGTATTATTGTTCCTGGGTAAATGATTTTGGGGCAAATGAAAAGCAACAAGTAATTTTCCTGACAACTTGTGAACCAGCAGCTTTTTTGGTTATTAGGAGCCCAACTTTTCCTGAGACACCAGAAAATAAAACCTTTCAAGAGCAGATGGATTTAGTTAAGGAATATTATGACCTTGAGCCTCCTCTGAGATGCTATCGATTTTACTCAGCAAGTTGAGAACCAGAGGAATCCATATCAGGATGGTTGACTACGTTAAGATGACTAGCAGAGGCATGTGATTTTGGTTTGTCCCTTAATGAGACGCTGAGAGAACACTGATATGTGGGATTAATGATGTAACCATGCAAAAGTGCCTATTAGCTGAAACCCAACTGGACTTCAAACAGACACTACAACTGGCTTTATCATTGGAAAATGTGACAAGTGGGGCATATGAGTTACAGGGTGTGTTGATTGCCTGTCCGACTGAGCTTGGGGAACACCACTTGAGTGAAGACAATAGCATAGCCTCACTCAGGTCATATCCTGAACAGACAGACTCTAGATTGGCCCACAGCAAAACCCCAAAACAAAGCCAAGCTTCGGCCAAACGGTTCAAGTTTTCTTCAGGGTCTGGGCCAGCATGCCATTGTACTTGGTGCCGGTGTGCAGACTTGAGACAGATCTAAATTGAGTAAGAGAACTCACAAGCCAGTACCTAGGAGAGTGCACACCCTGGAAAGTCCACCTACATCTGCTTTGGAACAATTAAATTGCTTAGCAACATTCAATTCAGAACCAATCAAAATAAACATCCACTTAAATGGTCACCCGGTTTTAATGGAGGTCAATATAGTTGGGACGCTGTCCAGGAGTCGAAGAATGTGGTGCTGGAACAGCACAGCCGGTCAGGCAGCATCTGAGGAGCAGGAGAGTTGACCTTTCGGGCATAAGCCCTTCCTCGGATGCTGCCTGACCTGCTGTGCTTTATCATCACCACACTCTTTGACTCTGATCTCCAGCATCTGCAGTCCTCACTTTCTCCACACCATCTGGGAGGCCAAGAGGAAAGTGGAGATTCATTGAGCTGCCTCCTGCTGGCAGATACACCACCGGTGATATCACCTCTGAAAGAATCTGTAATGGCTTTAAATTGTCTGGGCACACCTCCAGTCACAGCTGACAATATCAGACTTGAGCACAAAAATATTCAGTTCTGGCAAACCTTAAACAGCTGGTGGAGCTGGGGGAAACCAAAGGGCTGTCACATTCAGAACTGAAACTGTTTTGGACCTGGAGAGGTCACAGTAGAGGATGGCATTTTATTATGAGGAGCAAGAATGATTGTCCTGAGCAAAGGACACCGCTAGATACTGGCTGAACTCCCCCAGGGTCATCCAGGGGTTTCCAAAATGAAAATGTTGGCGAGAAGTTATGTCTGCTAGCTCAGATTGGATGCAGTTATAGCTACACTGCTGGGGCAGTGCCCAGAGTGCCAACAAGGACAAAAATTACCACCAGAGCTCCCTCACATTGGTGGGGGGATGGACAGGTAAACCCTGGATTCAGTTACAAGGTGTACGTCCTTTCTTGGGCTCAGTTTTCTTAGTCATTGCGGATGCTCACTCAAAGTGGCTGGATATGCAGAGAGTTCATTTTTGAAACATGGGGGTGATGAGATGTTCGTCACTGATTATGGGCGATCATTTATCAGCAGGGAGTATGAGTATTTCCTGAAGTTTAATGGTTTTCAGCATGTAAAGACAGTTCCATGTTATCCATTGGCAGAAAAAGCAATCGAAACTTTGAAGGCAGGCTTGATGAAACAGTTTACAGCTTCAGTAGTTACCAAACTGTCCCAGTACCCATTTGATGAGAGGATCATTCTTTATGCAACTACAGGGATAGCTCCAGCAGAGTTGGTAATGTGGAGAAGATGCTGCACCATGATCTTCCCGATCTGTGGGGTTGGGGATGGTGAAACGACATCAGGAACGCTGATGGTGGATGCAAGACTCTGCTAAGAGAGAGAGACATTTTATTTCAGGGGATGAAATTTGGTGAAGGAACCATGGGAATGGCCTTGCTTGCGTAAGAGGCATGGTCAATGTGATATCAGGTCCAGTCACATACAATGTTCCGTTAGGTGCGACAATCCTGAACAATCACGTGGATCATATGAAAGCTGCAAACTGCCAAGCGGTGTGGGAGCAAAATGTGCCGAGTGCTCCAGAACCCATGGAGTCTCCCTGTCAAGTGTTGAAGATACCTTGGAATCTGAGATGGACACGGCGGGTGTCGCAGCCTCAACGTCTTTGTTGCCTGAAGGAGAGAGTGAATTTCTTCTGAAATGCTGTAAGTGCAAGAGGCGAGCTACTGTGTGTTACACACCACCCATATCAGAGACAGAGTTAGAGGAACCTGTCCTAGTGCTGTAATGCCCTAGGAAGAACTACAACAAAAAGAACTAGCCTATGTCCTTGGACTCAGAGAGGGAGAGATATAGTGATTGTAACAAGGTCAGCCAGGTGGACCTCATTGAATAGGAGTTCCCTCATTGCGGGTGTTCATCTTGTCCAATCAGGGAGCCCTGGCTGATAGATATAAACAGGAGGGTCAGACATCCTGTTCACTCTGAGAGCTGGCTGAGGGAGCTGGATCAGTGTCAAGGACTTTCCATGTGTAAATACAAGGGCGACTTGGTGATGGGATACCAACCTCTGCAGAATTATTTCAGCATCAGTGCCGGAAATGTTAGCTTTCCTATTCGCTGTACAGACATCTTGGAGAGTGCTTCCAATTCTTTTGATCTTTCACTAGCAATAACTGTACTTTCATGTGCACAGACAGGGGGCATAACTCAGTGTAGATAGTTCAAACAGGGTGCTATGTCTGTAACATGAGCTAGAAGTACAAAATAAATGCCCTCTGAGCAGTGTTCCCTCTTAATGTTTCAGAGGTATGCTTGGGACCCAGAATAGTCTGAGTGGCACCGTTTAGCAGAAATCATCTTGCAATCTTTTTTCTCAGTTTGTTTTATTCGCTATTAAAAGTGTTCACTGATATCATTTTACATTTACAAACAATCTCTCTCCTCAAAAAAAGCAAATGATTTCCTCGGCTGGGATGGCTGGGGGGATGCTGTTTAGGGGCGGCACTATATAGACTACAGATACTGCAGGATCAAAAGGAGGTGGGGGTAATTTATTCACTCCTTTGTTGGTAGCTTCTCACAGCTATCTTTATTCACTCTGTATACTGCATTCAGGAAGAGACGTTTTTGCCAGATGAAATTCTGGAAAATATGACTTAATTCCCATTAAGATGTCCAATTGATCTCTTTCTAATCTATTCCTAGTTTACACCTGAGGTTAAATCCACATCCATAGACACCACTTGATCTTGCACAAGTCTAGGACAATGGACTTTTTGTGAAACTGGTCTCCTTCTAAAGCATTGCCCACTAAATCACTGGATGTCAGAGTGGAACCATTTATCTTTTCCAGCATAACAGAAGCACCATCTGATGTAATCATCACCACCTTCTGTAAATCAAGGTTGTTCTTATCATGAACTTGTTTTATTGCTGTCACAATGGAGGCCAGTCACAGCTGTCAGCTTCAAAATTCCTGCAAAGACTATCTTGTAAGTAGGTTCAGATTCTGGTCGAAACTCGATGTACAAAATCAACATTTTTTTCCACTGAAATGTCACTATTAATGTACAAAAGTGCAATTTGCACAGTTCATTCAGGACCTGTCTCTGGATGACAAAGCCACAGTGTTATTATTGCTGCACCAGCTCTCAGTAATTGCTGTGTACTTCATCAGGAATGTCTTGCATAGAAAGCGTGGACATGTTTATCGTTACTGCAGCAATGTCATTATGAATGAAAATTTCCTCCAAATTGGGATTGGTCTTTTTGCGCTCTATATCCCACCTTCATCTCACAATCACCTGGCGCTTCGGTTAACATTTGCAAAATTCCAACTTTGCTTTGGTTTTGCAAACTAATAATGTTCAAACATTGCTTCAGATAACCTAATTTCCAATTGTGCTACTTTTCCCCGGTTGACTTGCTGAACTCACCTCCTGCATTTGCTTTCAAGCAAATACTGCATATGACATCATCCCTTTCATGACAACTGAAAATCTCACCGATTTGAACATTCTGTGTTGAAGATGGCATTTTAGGTTGGATGACCTCGAAAGCCATTCTCTTATGAAATGTGCACAGGATTTCTTTTTTAAGGAGCTTGAAGACTCACTTGTGTTTCCTTTGGGCACATATTAAATATATCTTAAAAGCAAAACTTTAAACTATGAAAGAGAAAGTTAACTTGCAACTTGAATCATGTGTTATTTCCATTTGGAATGGCCTGTTTCCTGGACCTCCTGGTCCCTGCTAAGAAGATTGTAAACTCCACATGACTCACTGACCCTGTTCCTATAGCATTCATCTCAAGTCCCCACCTGGAGGCAATGTGACTTGGCTTCTTCTCCTTTTCAGAGCCTGTTCAATGATCGCAAGCTTTTATGATGTGTCTGGATCTGAAAGCAGTGGTGCAGTCGAGCAGGCTTGGGATTAATTCGGGCTTGTGTAGGATAATGGGGTTTAAGGGCCGTGCATTGTGAATGTGCTGCATGTGAGCGACCATCCAGTGTGTGGACAATCCTGGGGGCAGAGTGTGTGTGTTTGTGTGTGTGTGTGTGTTTCCCACGCATGCACATAACTTTCAGGCAACATTGAGTCTGAGGAATTAATAGCATAATTCAAAATGATCAGGCTGTGTTATAATTAAAAGAGAACATGCTGTAATTGCAGGGCACAACAATTCAGCTAGTGACCTTATAAAAGTTAAATCATTTTTAGTAGTTCTGCAAAGATGGTTTGAAGCATTGTGTCATTAAAAACATACCTTAACCAACTGCAGTGTCATGCAATGATCACTTGGCTCAAAGCATTATATGATTCAAAAAGCAGATACTTTGAATTCCGAAAAATATTTCTGGTTGAATTAAACATCAGTCTTAAAAGCCTCCATCATCTTTGCCACCTGAGTGCTGAAATGTAATATTCCTGTTGCATGTAAAAGGTTGGCTGAGCATAATGAGAATTGACTGTAAAAATCTTTATTCAACATAAACAAAATACCTGAATTTTTATGGCCTATTACTTCTCATCCACCCATGCCCCATGTTTACTTTTGATTTATCATGAGTCATAGAATCCTTACAATGTAGGAGCAGGCTATTCAGTCCATCGAGTCCACATCAGCTTTCTCACCCAGACCCAACCTCACTATCCTTGTAACCTTTCATTTCCCATGGATAACCCAACGACACAGCACATGCCTGGACAATGTGGGCAATTTAACATGGCCAATCCACCTGACCTGCACATTTTGGACTGTGGGAGGAAACCAGAGCATCCAGAGGAAACTCAAAGAGACAAAGGGAGAATGTGCAAACTCCACACAGAGAGTGACCTGAGGGTGAATCAAATCTAGCTCCCCAGTGCTGTGAGGTGGAAGCGCTAACCACCAAGTGACAGTGCTGCCCTCGTCCTTGGCACTATTTTTGTATGGGAACAGTACAAACATTTAGAGCAGAGGTGAATTGTTACTCAGTTTTGGATTTATTCACAGTATGACATCGCAAATGTATAGTACGTTACTCTATAACCTGCCACCAGTGAAATTCAATGTCTCATTATGTACTTTTGAAACAAATAAAAATAAACAAAAGAGCAACCCCTTTGGAAGCAGATGCTGTAATATTATTGTCGCAAAAACAAAGTTGCTAATGGAAACTTATCAAGTTAAAGTATCATGACCAGAGGGGACGATGTACTTCAGCCCCCATGGTTTCCACTGATCATGGAATGTTTCTTCCCAAGCACACACACAACCGCAGAAGAGAGGCAGCAGTCAGAGTGGATAACCCCTAAATCGTTTATTAGTT
This sequence comes from Chiloscyllium plagiosum, assembly GCF_037043375.1. Lineage (NCBI taxonomy): Eukaryota > Metazoa > Chordata > Chondrichthyes > Orectolobiformes > Hemiscylliidae > Chiloscyllium > Chiloscyllium plagiosum. The sequence continues at coordinate 106,784,457 of NW_028270141.1, forward strand.
GAACCTATTAATGGTCATGTTGGCCAGGTCCTGGAGCAAGCAAATGAGGAGGTCATCTGATCAGCCTAGCCACCCCCATCCTCTGCAGCAGATTGCCAAATATCAGAAGCATGGGGTTGAGACTGAGGCGCAGCCCCTTCAAATGATGGAAAATGGGCTGCAAACTTCAGCATTTTATTCAATCATGGAACATGGACTCTTCAAAACGACAAACAACATAGGAACAAACCAAAGGAATAAAACAAAAACCCATGAATGCTGGAGATCCAACCTGCTGGAGAAACACAACAGGTCTAGCAGCAACTTTGAGGAGAAAACAGTGATAATGTTTTGAGTCCAGTGAGGCTTCTTCAGAACTGGATGACGTGAGAATTTTCTTGTCATTATTATAAAGCTTTTATATGGGCTGAGCAAACATTTAATTGATTGGCTGCATATCATGAGATACTCTTAAGAAGGGTCACTACACTTGAAACATTAACGGTGCATTCTCTTCAATAGGTGCTACCAGACCTGCTGAGTTCATAGAATCTCTACAATACAGAAAGGGGCCATTTGCCCCATCAACTCTCTGAAGAGCACCTCACCCAGATCCACCCTAAAAGGGGTTCTTATCATGGCTGAACTGGAAGCGACAGAGAGAATTTTCTTTTGCATGGCCGATCCACCTAACCTGCACATCTTTGGATGGTGGGAGGAAACTAAGTACCTGGCAGAAATCTGCGCAGACACAGGGGGAATGTGCAAACTCCACACAGGCAGTCATCCAAGGCTGGAGTCAAACCTGGATCCATGATGCTACAAAGCAGCAGTGCTAACCACTGTGACACGGTTCTGTTTCTAATTGTCTCACTCGATATGTGAGGGCTGGCAGTCTGTAAACCAATGTAATCTTTGGTTGTTTAGTACTGCGATGTGCAACACCCTCCGTGCCAAATACCCAAAGGAGAAAAGGAGGAATGCTGCAAAAGAAATGTGGATTCATCGATCAATCAAACAAACAAATGAACAAATCAAGCCTTTAAAGAGTTAGTTTTAGAATATTGTGCCAAAAGCAGATATCATGGAAAGAAATGTATGCATTTGTCTGGTGCCGCTCTGGTACCACTGATTACAAAAGGTCTCAAAAGCACCACACCCTCAACTGCCTGTTGCCTAGAGTTATTACTGGGCAGCCTGGCCTGATTCTCTGATCTGCCCAACTCCTCCATACTCAGTGTGATGAAGTGCTACCAAAAAACTGAGGAGCAGCCCCCTCAAAGAGCACAGCGAAAGTTGCAGCCTCATACATGCTGCATGCACTGAACATGGTTTCCTCCAGATGACAGCAGTTACACTCAGCCTGGGAATTACACTCAGCCATGAAGCAACACAACCGGGGCAGACTGCTGTGTGCAGCGTCCATCAAATCTCTACTGGAAAGGGGGAAGATTCCCGTTCAGTGAACCCTCCACTGGGGACCCCAATACCCCCTGGGCAGCCCAATGGACATGCAATGTTATGATCTTCTGCCTGTACAATAACAAATCAGCAAATTAAACAAATGATCTAGCCCCTTTTATAGGGCCAGCTCCAAGGTGCTCATCAAATAAAAAACACAGACAGTTAAAAGGAAACTTATTAATTTTGGGGTGGGGAGCAGTCTGTGTCTTTCTATTCTAATAGATAAACTAAAACTACACAGAAAAATTATTTACCAACTCTTTTGTGGGTATCTTTTTATACTCTTCTGACCAAAAAAGAACATCAACCACTGCCCAGGAAAATGCTCCAGACATTGCGTTTCCACTCAAATGAATTCCCTGCCATTTCACTGGTACCCCCACCATCTCCCCAGTTCCAAATCTATTGCCAGGAAGCTGATAGAATTCCAACCTGTACACGGAACCCATTTGAATCACTAGGTCTTTGCTAATGCTCGTGAATGTGATGGTTTCCTTATAAATCCCAGAGCATTGCAATTAGAGCAAACTCCATGGGAACACAGATGGGTCAGCTGTACAGGAGAGGGGGATGAAGAGTGGAAGAACAATTGTTATAAAGGATTCATTATTTGGGGTGGCACGGTGGCTCAGTGGTTCGCACTGCTGCCATACAGCACCAGGATCCCTGGTTCAATCCCAGTCTTGGGCAACTCTCTGTGTGGAGTTTGCATATTGTCTGCGTGGGTTTCCTCCCACAGTCCAAAAATGTGCAGGTCAGGTAAATTGGCCATGCTAAATCGCCCATAGTGTTAGGAGCATTAGTCAGAGGGAAATGGGACTGGGTGGGTTACTCTTCAGAGGGTCAGTGTGGACTTGTCGGGCTGAAGGGCCTGTTTCCACACTATAGGGAAACTAATCTAATTATTTATGGGAACACACTTGTTTTATTTCAAAATATATTTCATTCATCAAAAAAATCTTTAAATATATGCATAGTCACAAATGCAGTTGAATTCTGTGCAGTAGCATGTTAAGGAGACAAACAAACATTGGTGTTTGACTCTATCCAAATAAACCAGAAGCATCTCTTACTTGAACTAGACTACATTTACACACATTTGAGATACCAAGGTCTAATAACATAATGGAGCCCCATTTACTTTGAGAGACATGGAGAGGCTGAACAGGCTGGGGCTATTTTCCCCGAGAGTGCCAGAGGCTGAGAGGTTACCTTATAGAGATTTATAAAATCATCAGGGGAATGGTTAGGGTGAGTAGCCAAAGTCTTTTCCCTAGAGTAGTGGAGTCCAAAGCTAGAGGGCATTGGTTTAAGGTGAGAGGGGAAAGATTTAAAAGGGACCTAAGGGGCAACGTTTTCACACAGGGGGTCGTGCATGCATGGAATGAGCTACCAGAGGTGGAGGCTGGTACAATTACAGAATTATACAGTCATAGAGTCATAGAGATGTACAGCATGGAAACAGACTCTTCGGTCTAACCCGTCCATGCCGACCAGATATCCCAACTCAAAACAGCCCCAGCCTGTTCACCCTCTCTCTGTACTCAGATCCTCCAAACCTGGCAACATCCTTGTAAATCTTTTCTGAACCCTTTCAAGTTTCACAACATCTTTCTGATAGGAAGGAGACCAGAATTGCACGCAATATTCCAACTGTGGCCTAACCAATGTCCTGTACAGCTGCAACATGACCTCACAACTCCTGTACTCGATATTCTGACCAATAAACAAGAGCATACAAATGCCTTCTTCACTATCCTATCTACCTGCAACTCCACTTTCAAGGAGCTATGAAACTGCACTCCAAGGTCTATTTGTTCAGCAACACTCCCTAGGACCTTACCATTAAGTGTATAAGTCCTGCTAAGATTTGCTTTCCCATAATGCAGCACCTCCCGTTTATCGGAATTAAACTCCATCTGCCACTTCTCAGCCCTTTGGCCCATCTGGTCAAGATCCTGTTGTAATCTGAGGCAACCCTCTTCGCTGTCCACTACACCTCCACTTTTGGTGTCATCTGCAAACTTACTAACTGTACCTCTTATGCTCACATCCAAATCATTTATGTAAATGACAAAAAGTAGAGGACCCAGCACCGATCCTTGGGGCACTCCACTGACTGAAACATGGTCTGTTGCTTCTCTGGTACCAAGATAAGGCTGTCATGATGTGGACCATTCTTCAGTGGGAAGGTGAACGGCTTGAGGTCATGCTCCATGTTGATACCAAAGACTTAGGAAAAATGGAAGATGAGGTTGAGAAAGCAGATTTTAAAGAGCTAGAAAGGAGATTAAAAACAAAACTCTAAGACCAGTATTTTTCTGACTATTGCAAGTACCACATGCAAGTGCCACATGCTAATGAGCTGAAAAAGAGGAGAACTGAATGAGTACATGATTAAATACATGGTTGGAGATCCATGTAGGAGGGAGAGCACCAGATTTCTGAGGTATTAGAATTAGCTCTAAGGTGGATGGGATCTAGAACTAGCCAGTATACTAGAATTCATTATTGGGAGACGTGTGTGTGTGTGTGTGTGTATTTGAGAGATTGTGAGTATGTCTTTGCTGTCACAAAACTGTACTGTTCTTTTGATAAGGTTACTATGCCCTTGAGTTTTCTTTTCCAGAGAGGATGTAAGTGGCCAGATTCCAACTAGACTGGGTTTGAAAGTTTTATTGGGGCCCTTTACTTATCCCCTAACAGATAGTGTTTCAGGCCAAAAGCTTTCATGTCTTTAAAAAAAGGTATAATCAAAGGGAAGTGGCCAGCTAGCTGTGTAGCTAACCTTCATTTAGATTAGAGTCTGTTTTGATTCAGTTCAGAATTTTAGTCAGTTCAGTTGCAGCAGGGGATGTGTGAAATGGGCTGCTGACCTCTCTCTCTAACTTCAAGCTTGTAAACTCTAGTTTGTTTCATTTTTACTGTTTGCGCTAAGGGATGCGTGTATTAGGACTGTTGCAAGTATTTTCGGAACAGCTTCATTAGGTCTGGTTTGGATAGACTAAGTTATCCGGTATTCTGTTTCTGCTCTATGTGTTTCATTCCATAATTTTGTAAATAAATTTTGTTTGTTTAAAACTTGGCAGCCGAACCAACTAATTTACTCCAGTGCCACAATATCTACTGTATAGTTAGCTAAAACAAATAGTAAAGTTACGGTCTGGGCTACCTGCTTTAAAATGTTTTGAGGGGTCGAGCCTGGTCCATAACAATGTGTGTGCATTTCAGAGAGTGAGAGTTTATGTGTGTGTGCGCGCATGTGTGAGCGTGAGTGTGCATGCGTGAGAGTTTATGTATGGGAGAAGGTCTGTGTAAGTGTGCAAGTGTGTGTGTGTGTGTGTGCGCGTGTGTGTGTGTGCGTGTGTGTGCGTGTGTGTGTCCATTTGTGGGAGTATGTAGTGTGGTGTGATTACCTGTAATGTGACATGATCCCAAGATCCCGGTTGAGGATGTCCTCATGGGTAAAGAATTTAGCTATCAGCCTGTGCTCAGTGATTTTGCCTTGTTGCATATGTTCCTTGTTACCAGGATGTTGCCTGGAATGGAGAATAAGTCGTACGATGATAGGTTGAGAGTGCTAGGCCTTTTCTCATTGGAACGGCGAAGGATGAGGGGTGACTTGATAGAGGTTTATAAGATGATCAGGGAATAGATAGAGTAGACAGTCAGAGACTTTTTCCCTGGGTACAATAAAGTGTTACAAGGGGACATAAATTTAAGATGAAGGGTGGAAGGTATGGGGGGATGTCAGGAGTAGGTTCTTTACCCAGAGAGTGGTGAGGGCATGGAATGTGCTGCCTGTGGGAGTGGCAGAGTCAGCATCATTGGTGACCTTTAAGCGGCAATTGGATAGGTACATGGATAGGTGCTTAAGCTAGGACAAATGTTCGGCACAACATCGTGGGCAGAAGGGCCTGTTCTGTGCTGTATTGTTCTATGTTCTATGTTCATATCTCGAAGTCTGCTCTGGAGGACGCTCACCCAAAGATCTGAGGCTGAATGCCCTGGACTGGCAAAATGTCCCCCATGAGGAGGGAACCATCCTGTGTATTGATTGTTGTGTGGTGTCTATTTATCCATTGGCATGGTGTCTGCATGGTCTCACCAATGTACTATGCCTTCGGGCATCTTTGTCTGCAGCATATAAGATAGACGACATTGGCTGAGTTACATATTTGCTTAGCAGTTGGGAGTTGAGGTTTACACAGGCTTGTTTCCCAACTTGCTACATGACTTACTGTTTAAAATAAATAAATGCACTGAGTTAATCAATCCCTGACAAGCAACTGACCATTAAACTAGTATAATTAATAACATAGGCATGAAGGGAAAAGACGTTGGATGTTCTTTTCAATACATTAATGAAAGACAATTTCAGATTAGATTCCCTAGAGTGTGGAAACAGGTCATTTGGCCCAACAACCACACCCACACCAACCCTCCAAAGAGTAACCCACCCAGACCCATTTCCCTCTGACTAATGCACCTAGCACTATGGGAATTTAGCACGGACAATTCACCAGACCTGCACATTTTTGGACTGTGAGAAGAAACCCACACAGACCCATGGAGAACATGAAAACACTACACTGACAGTTGCCCAAGTCTGGTATTGAACCAGGGTCCCCGGTGTCGGAAGGCAGCAGGGCTAACCACTGAGCCTCCATGCCACACAGAGTGAAATGTCAAGATGTATAATCAGCATTGGTGACGTTAAAAAATAACAAGGAAAAGCAAACATTGGTGGTAGTATGTGCAGACCAACAAATGGTCATGGTCATGTTGGGTATGGTATAAATCAAGAATGTAGAGATACTTATAATGTGAGTAATACAGTAACAATAGGTGAGTTATTCTTATATTCTTATTACTTCAATTTATATATTGACTGGGCAAATCTAGTCAGCACTAATTCCATGGAAGATAAATTCTTGGTCTGTGTGTGAGCTTGGTTTCTACAGCAGCATGGAAAATAATTAATTTTGATAAATTATTTAATATTAAATAATATAATAATTAGGAAAGGGCTAATTAATAATTTCAATGTACAGCAGTCTTTGGGAAGAAGTGATTATACCATAATAGAATTTCATATTAAGTTTGGATGTGATGTAGTTCATTTTAAAACTAGGGTCTTAAATCGGAGTGAGGCATAAAAACCGAAAGAACTTGCGGACGCTGTAAATCAGAAGCAAAAACAGAAATTGCCGGAAAAACTCAGCATGTCTGGCAGCATCCCATGGAGACAAATCAGAGTTAACATTTCAAGTTGAGTAACTCTTCCTCAGAACTGTATATTGTATGTAGTATGTGTCAACTGTATGTTGCCCAATTTGGATGTTGGGCAAGTTGGTTGTTGAGGATTGGAAAAATACATTAAATGTTTGAGAATTGACAGAAATGGCTAGCATTTTTAGAAGTACTGCATGATCTATGATAGATATACATTCCTTTTAGTGTTTGTGCCTAAGAAGGAAGTTGAATTGATTGTGGCTAAGAAAATAATTTAATAATTGTATTAGATCCAAAAAATTGGCTAATAGGGTTGGCAAGAACATGACAAGCCTGAGTATTAGGATCAAAACTGTTCACAATCTGTGCCCATGATCTGCATATTGGGCAATATTGTAATATTTCCAATTTTGCTGATGAGACAAAACTAGGTGGGAATACAAGCTTTGAGGAAGACGCCAGTTTCTAGTCAACTTGGACAGGCTGAAACTAAAGTCTCTGCTGAATACTGAACACAGCAGGGAGGATATAATGTGAATTCATGTGAGGTTATCCTTTTGAGAACAGGAGAAAGTGCGGACTATAGATGCTGGAGATCAGAGTTGACAGGGTGGTGTGGCACTGGAAAAGCACTGCCTGACTTGCTGTGCTTTTCCAGCACCACACTTTTCGACTCTGTATTGTCAAATAACCCTGTCTATCCAAATCCTTTTAGATCTGATTTGGTTTTTCTCTGTGTTTGAAATCTTCTACTTCTCACCCCACCTTCTCCTTTTTGACTTTTCCCATTTTACATGAGGTCATCATTATGCTAGTTGATCACTTCTTCATGTAAACCATTTTGTTTGGATTTGTTAGTTGTTTTCACAAATGGATGCCCTTTCTACTGATAAACATCCCCATTTTGAGAGCTGGGGACCAGCACTGAATCATGACATCTGGGGTCTTTTAGAGCTACAAGTCCTGGAGTGGCCAAGAACCTGTGACTTGAACCTGTGGCCTTCTGGCTCAGAGGCAGAAGAGCTACATGTTGCCAATTCAGCTCACTACCATCCCCATTGTTCAAATGCTTTCGCAACTTAATTGCTGTTGTCAGTCCCAAGTTATTTTACACACTATGGTCATCAGTACTGATCCATGGGACATCCAATACGTGATTCCCATTGTCAGGCTGGCATTGCTGGCTTCACAATTATATTTTGCTTTCTATTTATTATGACCCTTTGTCTTCTCTGCCTTAACTAATATTACCTCTCTTTCTCTCTCTGACCTTCAGCCTTCTGCACATATTGCTTGCATTCATAGCATCAAAATAGTTGTTGAATCTAAAATTGTCCCATTCATATTACTTCAATAATAAAAAGATCTAGAATTTCTTTAAAGGATCGCAGGAAATTGGTTGGCAAGATTGCGTTGTTGCATTGTGCTGCCTACGTCTTTGCTTATTCTGTCTTTCAGAATGCTTCCTAATATTTTACCCACAAAGATTTTCAGTTTATAGACCTTTAATTATTTGGATCACTCATAGAGTCATAGAGACATACAGCATGGAAACAGACCCTTCGGTCCAACCCATCCATGCCGACCAGATATCCCAACCCAATCTAGTCCCACCTGCCAGCACCCAGCCCATATCCCTCCAAACCCTTCCTATTCATATACCCATCCAAATGCCTCTTAAATGTTGCAATTGTACCAGCCTCCACCACTTCCTCTGGCAGCTCATTCCATAGACCTACCACCCTCTATGTGAAAACGTTGCCCCTTAGGTCACTTTTATACCTTTCCCCTCTCACGCTAAACCTATGGCCTCTAGTTCTGGACTCCCTGACTCCAGGGAAAAGACTGCAACTATTTATCATATCCATTCCCCTCATAATTTTGTAAACCTCTATAAGGTCACCCCTCAGCCTCCGATGCTCCGGGGAAAACAGCCCCAGCCTGTTCAGCCTCTCCCTACAGCTCAATTTCTCCAAAACTGGCAATATCCTTGTAAATCGTTTGTGAACCCTTTCAAGTTTTACGACATCTTTCTGATAGGAAGGAGACCAGAAGTGCATGCAATATTCCAACTGTGGCCTAACCAATGTCCTATACATCCGCAACATGACTTCCCAACTCCTGTACTCAATACTCTGACCAATAAAGGAATGCCTTCTTCACTATCTTATCTACCTGTGATTCCACTTTCAAGGAGTTTTGAACTCTTTGTTCAGCAACAGTCCCTAGGACCTGACCATTAAGTATATAAGCCCTGCTAAGATTTGCTTTCCCATAATTCAGCACCTCAGATTTATCTGAATTGAACTCCATCTGCCACTTCTCGGCCCATTGGCCCATCTGGTCAAGATCCCATTGTAATCTGAGGTAACCTTCTTCACTGTCCACTGCACCTCCAATTTTGGTGTAATCTGCAAACTTACTAACTGTACCTCTTATGCTCGCATCCAAATCATTTATGTAAATGACAAAAAGTAGAGGATCCAGCACCGATCCTTGTGGCACTCCATTGGTCACAGGCCTCCAGTCTGAAAAACAACCCTCCACCACCACGACCTTTGAGCCAGTTCTGTATCCAAATGGCTAGTTCTCCCTGTATTCCATGAGATCTAACCTTGCTAATCAGTGTCCCATGGGGAACCTTGTCAAATGCCTTACTGAAGTCCATATAGATCACATCTACTGCTCTGCCCTCATCAATCCTCTTTGTTACTTCCTCAAAAAACTCAATCAAGTTTGTGAGACATGATTTCCCATGGACAAAGCCATGTTGACTATCCCTAATCAGTCCTTGCCTTTCCAAATACATGTACATCCTGTCCCTCAGGTTTCCGTCCTACAACTTGCCCACCACTGACATCAGGCTCACTGGTCTATAGTTCCCTGGCTTGTCCTTACTACCTTTCTTAAATAGTGGCACCACGTTAGCCAACCTCCAGTCTTCCAGCACCACACCTGTGACTATTGATGATACAAATATCTCAGGAAGAGGCCCAGCAATCACTTCTTTAGCTTTCCACAGAGTTCTTGGGTAGACCTGATCAAGTCCTGTGTATTTATCCATCTTTACCCGTTTCAAGTCATCCAGCACTTCCTCCTCTGTAATATGGACATTTTGCAAGATGTCATCATCTATTTCCCTACAGTCTATATCTTCCATGTCCTTTTCCACAGTAAGTACTGATGCAAAATACTCATTTAGTATCTCCCCCATTTTCTGCGGCTCCACACTAAGGCCACCTTGCTGATCTTTGAGGGGCCCTATTCTCTCCCGAGTTACTCTTTTGTCTTCATATATATGTAAAAGTCCTTTGGATTCTCCTTAATTCTATTTGCCAAAGCTATCTCATGTCCTCTTTTTGCCCTCCTGATTTCCTTCTTAAGTATACTCCTACTTCCTTTATACTCTTCTAAGGATTCACTCGATCTATCCTGTGCTTCCTTCTTTTTCTTAACCAAACCCTCAATTTCTTTAGTCATCCAGCATTTCCTGCACCTACCAGCCTTCCCTTTTACCCTGACAGGAATATACTTTCTCTGGATTCTTGTTATCTCATTTTTTTTAGATTAGATTAGATCTAATCTAATCTAATCTAATTCTGACAGGAATATACTTTCTCTGGATTCTTGTTATCTCATTTCTGAAGGCTTCCCATTTTCCAGCTTTCCCTTTACCTGTGAACATCTGCCCCCAATCAGCTTTCGAACGTTTTTGCCTAATACCATCAAAATTGGCCTTTCTCCAATTTAGAATTTCAACTTTTAGATGTGGTCTATCCTTTTTCATCATTATTTTAAATCAAATAGAATTATGCCCTACATTTGTTAAATATTAGCCATTTTCTAATTAGTCAATTCACATAAAGATACTGCAAAGGGCATGATTAACATGTAATAGAGCCTTTTATAAAGTCTATACACGCTGGAGTCCTTAGTCTTTTAACTTTCATTGCATTGACTGCCTGGACTAAACATTTTATTTCCTCTTGCACCTGAAATAAGTCACAGCTTCCATTAAACTGAATTCAAGCCTAAACGCTGCTGCCTGATTTCCAATTCATTATACCATGCATCATTTCAATTTTATGCTGGGATTTGGAGTGGTCCAACTGCATTTTGAACCATTGAAGGACAACTTTAGAGTCTTTAAAGGCTAATTGAAAATCGTTATGGAAAACCTCAGCATGGGGTGCAACATGCTGGCAGCAACTGTGACAGTGGAGCCCAGCTGGTTTTAGGTTCTACACCCTTGGCACATGATCATAGTATAATTACTGATGGTTTATTCAGACCTATCTGCAATTAGTAGTTAGGTTGTATATCCAGCATGTGTATTATATTAACTTATCTAACACTGTATTTGGCACTCATACATTAGTCATTCTCTCAGTTATAAACCATAGACTGAGTTTTCTTATTCTTTGGTGAACATATATTGCAGCTTGACAAAATACACCATTCCCATTATACAATATTTATAAAGTTGCCAACTAAGTAAGTGATTGTTCTGCTGTTTGTAAGTGAAAGTTAGGAAAAAGTCATAAAACAAATTGTCTGGAGACTTCAATAAAACCATAATTCAAACCTACAAATAAATCAAAATGCGCAAACTTAAAGCTATCCTGGCTCGTCTGATCAGAGCCAGGACTGCAAATGTTTATGAAAAATGTAAGCAAGATGTATCCCCAGTCTTACTTCCAGCCTCCTTAGGGCAGCAGTGATGCTGGTCCCCAGCCCTAATCATACGGCAAAGTTCACAAAAGGTTCACATTTTAAAGATGCTTTAAGCACAAATTGAAATAAGAACACTTTTATGCTGGAAAATGCATTCCTTTATTTTTCACATTGAGATGGATAGAATCCAGTAAATTGGAATTAGATGAGAGTGTTTATTTCTCTGAACAAAGGAATGTAAGAGCTTTGGGGTCAGGTCCAATAAGCCTTTCCAGAGCTGCTTCTAAACCAAACGTTTTCTTAAATCTCTTAATATATGTTGCAGTTTTGCTTTAGAAAGTTCCAGCTCACCATCTCAAGCATGTCTATTTGTGAACCTTTGTTAGAATGGGGTGAAAAGCATAAGTTCAGAGAGCTAGCTGGGCGTATGGGAACACCATCACTAGCGTGATCCTATTACTTAGGATCTAAGCAATTTGTGACAAACCCTTTCAATAAAACCAGACAATTCCTGCATTTGATCTCATCCTATGACTTTCTTCATTTTGGAAGTAGAATTTAGGCTTAATATAACTTTTATTATCACTAAATTGAGAGGTAAACACAAGTGAAAGCATATGGCATTGTTAAATAGGAACAGAGGAACAACTACCCTTGGATGAGATGCCCAGCAATCCAGAACTCCTCAGTGCAGTCTTCCAAACAACTATAACTGATTGTTAACCTGAAAGAGGGCCTTGGGAAGGGGAGAGTGGAGGAATAGCTCCATAAAAGTTGTAGGACTCTCACCGAAAACATGCGCGTGGTAGAGATAGAATGGTGTTCAATAGCGGGGACAGGGCTTTACCTGCAAATGAGAATCTCACAATGCCTCCTTTTGGGAAGGCCTACTGCATTAAGTACCTAAGTTGGGCAATGCCGGTCTTCCTCTGCATCAAAGAAGCTGCAAGTGGCAGTCTTGTATTCAATTACTGGGAAGCTGGTGGTTGCTCCTGGTACATCGAAACATGAAAGAAAAAGAGCAGGAGATGGCCATTTGGCCCATTGAGCCTGCCCTGCCACTCAACTTGTTCTTGACTGATACTCTACCTCAACACCATACTCCCATTCCCTTCCTTTACAACTTGACATGTTTATTCTCTAGAAACCTATCTATTTCTCTCTTAAACATATTCAGTGACTTTTCCTCCACAACCTTCTGTGGTAGAGAATTCCATGAGTTCAATACATTCTGAGTAAAGAAATTTCTATTCACCTCAGTTCAAAATAACCTAACATGTATCCTGACACTGTGACCCTTTGTTCTGCACCTATTGGTGTATCCCTACATCCAGTCTGACCAACCCTGTCAGAAATGCATATGCTTCTGTGAGATCCCCTTTCGTTCTTCTAAACTCCAGCAGATAGGGATGTTGGTGGCTAGGCCAGCTCTTATTGCCCATAAGATGTCAAGAGTGAGCTATGTTGCTGTGGATCTGGAGTCACATGTAGGCCGCAGCAGCTAAGGAAAATAGATTTCTTCCACCAGAGGACATTCGACTGAGGATGAGTCCAGGCACAGCTCAGTGATGAACGGAGGGATGCCTGGGAAGTGAGGTGGGGGAGCTGTTGTGATTATAGTGAGGATGTTTAGAAGCAAGGGCAGGCAGGCAAGCTGGCTTTACAACTTTCTAAAGGGAGGTCCCTCAATGCTGAATCCCACAATTATTTAAATAGAACAAATGCTTTCAAATGCAATCCTTTTCACTGAATGGTTAAATTATTTCTGTTGGAAAGCTATTTGGAAGCCCACAAATAATGCTAATTGTGCTAGTTTTTCAGGCTATCTGCATGGTAAGTACCAAACTTCACCCGTCATTGGTTGAATACCTGCATTAATTGCCACTTAAGGTCCTCAATTGCAATGGGGCAGGGAATTTCAATATGTCTTTCTTTTTTACCAAATGACTAGAACTCGAGGCCAATTGTGTGCAATTCAGATATATTGAAGTTGCAGTCAGACAGATGCTTTGGAAAACAGATGAATTCTGCTCACAACTCTGCTGGATTTCTTAAGTAAGTGTCTCCTTACAGACCAATAAAGTTTGGCATTGTTTTCATTTTGTGTTTGGCTCTCAGGGTTCAGGGCTCATATTGTAAGCGTGGTAATGGTAATATTTTTCAGCCTGTGCCAGTTCGTAATGTGAATGGTAGCTTCCCATCACAAAAGCAATTGCAAATGTTTTTGTTTCCTGGGGAGTTGCTGCTTGATAAATTGCAGGATCAGTAGAGTGTAATTTGTCTCTGAAATATAAGCTTAACAGCCACCGAAGAATCACTGTATAAAATGGAAATGTTTTTCACGCAGAGGAGTTTAAAAGCATTGGGAATGAATCTTGCGATCATGTACCTGCTATGTGATATTTAACTATAAGTAATTTTCTTCCATTAGTTATCAACAAAATAAATGCATTTTTACTTAACAACTACAGGTCAGAATTACCTCTGAGACATTTTACATGGATAGGTACAATATGCTCTGTTTGATTTTTCAATTGCTCCAATTAAGTAGCAAGAATTGACAATTAATTGTTTTCAAATTATTCTATATGTTTAAGATCTAATGAGTACACAGACATTAAGAGTAAAATATCAGTGAAACTTGTTCTTACACTAACTAAAATGTGTCTAATCCTACACTTGTTTGAATAGAATAAATACCTTTAAATGTAATTTTTTGCCGAATGAGTGAAGTGTTTCTATTTGAAAACCATTTGCTTCAATTTGGATCATGGAATCAGAGAATTCCTACAGTACGGAAAATGACCATTTGACTAATCAAATCTGGACCAACCCTCAAAACAGCAAATCCCCAGATCCAGTCCCCCACTCTATTCCCGTAACCCCGCATTTATCATGACTAATCCGCCTAACCTGCACACTACGGACAATTTAGCATGGCCAATCCAACTAACCTGCACATCTTTGAACTGTGGGAGGAAACTGAAGCACCAGGAGAGAAGCACCAGCAGACATGGAGAGAACACGCAAACTTCACACACATTCCAGTCTGGAGTCCAACCTGGCTCCCTGGAATTGTGAGGCAGCAATGCTAACTTGGTAAATGAGGGTTATGGGGATAGGATGGGGGGCGCCGGCTTTGGGTGGGATGCTGTTCAGAAGGTCAGTGCAGACTCAGTGGGCTGAATGGTCTCGTTTTGCAGTTTAGGGATTCTACAATTCTATGAAATATTCGCAAAGGTGCCTACAGCTATAGTTGTTCCTCATTTAAAGATGACTTCTACACTTAGCCTGAGTTTATGCCATGTGCCTTCATGTGGTTATACAGACTAAATCTCAATTGCATACCTTTGGCCAAATGAGGCAAGAGAGTGCAGGATTTTTAAATTTTGTTTTCCTTATCTGTCTATTCTATCTAACACATATCAATGTTATTTTCCAACATACGGACAGCAGGCCAATCCAAATCAGTCTCCCTATTCCTAGATTTGCAACACAGTAAAATTAAAACACTCAATAACCCAGAAAATTGTCCAATTGTTCTTAACCAGACTTCACAAATAACAGATATCAGACACTAAATTTATACTTAAACTAAAATCTTAACCATTTATTATTACTAATGTACCTTTAGCAGAAGCTAGATAAACAACAAGGCAATCTACTGAATATGATATCTAAACCCAATCTTCTTTAAACATCACCCCACTCATATGCTGACAGACAGATGACATGCACCATTAAGGGGTAAATTAAAAGAAAAAATAAAGAATTGTAATTTGCCAGCTGAATTGTTTTATGATGGGTAAGATTATAGAGAATAAAACTCAAAACATCTTCCAATCCAGCAGCTTCCATGCAACCAGTCTTTTGTCCCAAACCAAGACCAAACCAATTCAAACAGTGATTTCTTTTTTTTTCAACAGTCTGCGTGACTGGCTAGTCAGCTTTGTTCTGCCTTTGATTGGCCCAGAGTTGAAAAGTGTGGTGCTGGAAAAGCGCAGCAGGCCAGGCAGCATCCGAGGAGCAGGAAAATCGACGTTTTGGGCATAAGCCCTTCTTCAGGAATGAGGCTGGTGCGCCAAGCGGGCTGAGATAAAAGGTGGGCGGGGGGGTGGAGTTTGGGGGAGGCGTGCTGGGAATACGATAGGTGGAAGGAGGTGAGGGTGAGGGTGACAGGCCGGAGAGGGGGTGGGGGCGGAGAGGTCGGGAAGAAGATTGCAGGTCAAGAGGGCCCATACAACATCCAATCAGCTTCCAGTCCTTAAGCAACATATCTCAGAATGGAGATGTCTGCATTGTTCTGGGAGCAATAGTCAACCTGCAGTTATCTCTCCAGGCTATTTCCCATAAACAATCATGAGATTTTATTATTGCCCATTCTTTTCCAATACAAGCTGGTATTCAGTGGTCAAAGTACAACATCAGCTTATAGTTCCAAATAAAAAATGAGGAAAATTAAAATAAAACAATGAAGGTCTTAACAGTTTTGACATTTCAAGTGCTCATCCATGTAATTTTCTAAGTGTCTTCAAATCTATTATCCTTCTAGGCAGGCACTGCAGAATCTCACCACTCTCTGGGTGAAAACAAATTCTTCAAATCTCTTCTAACCTTCCTTCCCTTCAATGAAGGGGAACAGTTGCTTTCTACCCATCCTGTCCATGCTCCGCATAATCTTATATACCTCTATCTGGTCCCCTCAGACCCTCTGCTCTTAAAAAATAACAACCTGTGCTTGTCCAGCCTCTCTTCATAGCTAAACTGCACCATACCAGGCAACGCCCTGATGAATCTCCTCTGCACCCCTCCAGTACAATCATATCCTTCCTGTAGTGAGGTGGCCAGAACTGCACACAGTGACCCAACCCAAATTTTGTACAGCTCCAACATAACCTCCATGCTCTGATAATTTTTGCCTCTACTGATAAATACTAGTCTCATATGCTTCTTAACCACCTAATTAAATTGCTCTGCTGCCTTCAGGGATCTGTGGACAAGCATTCCCAGATCTCTGTTTCTCTGAGCTTCCCAATGTTCTAATCTTCACTGAGTACTCCATTGTTTTATCATTCTCTTGTCACTTCTTTCAGCTTGTATCACCTCACATTTTTCATGTTCATCTGCCATCTGACCAACCCATCTTTATCCTCCTGTCACCTAAGAGCTTGTTCTTCACTGTCAATCATTCTTTATATTATCTACAAATTAACTTATCAACCACCAACATTCTCATCTATGCTACTTACAGATATATTGCGGCACAACATTGTGGTAGTGACAACTGTTCTGTACATCAGGACTTTAGTCGACTCCCAGAGGAGCAAAAAGCAATTTTTTAAAAAAAAAAGTGATAGTTGGAAATGGACATATTGAATCTATTGGAACTTGCAGATGAGAATGATATTGAAAACATACTGCTGCCCATTATAGAACGCTGAGCTAGTACAACTGATCTGGTGTTGGACCTTGTCAACAGTGGTCTTTACAAAGAGGTGTCCGCAAAGATCTGGGAAGTACACTCAACATATTCCAGAGTGTCTCCTTTGAAATATATGGGAGGTGAAATATTTGGCTGACTAAGGCTGAGTTGACACATGAGTTTTGATTTGGCAACGTTCAAGAATGGGTTGAGTTATTGTTGCAGAATTGAAGATGATGTAAATCCAGAGCAGAGTGAATAGTATTACAGTCATCCACAAACTATAGGTCATGTATGTGCGTAGTGGTTAGTTTAGTTTGGACATGAAGGTAACTTACGTTAAAATGCGTTCCACCTGGACAGTGTTTAGGAAAGGGCAGTTGATGTTTGGTGATGTGAGTAGCTGGATTGTAAATAGTATGAGCACAGCAGTTCAGGCAGCCTTGGATGCTGCCTGAACTGCTGTGCTCTTCCAGCACCACTAATCCAGAATCTGGTTTCCAGCATCTGCAGTCATTGTTTTTACCTTGTAAGTAGTATGAGGCCTGCCTCACAGTGTACTAAACTTGGAAGGGTTCAGAAAAGATTTACAGGGATGTTGCCAGGGTTGGAGGGTTTGTGCTGAATAAGGAGAGGCTGAATAAGCTGGGGTGTTTTTCCCTGGAGTGTCGGAGGCTGAGGGGTGACCTGATAAAGGTTTATAAAATTTTGAGAGACATTGTTTAGGGTGAATAGCCAAGGTCTTTTTCCCACAGCAATACCAGGAACTCTTCCTAACAGTTACCATCCTGGCGTATGTGTTTAATTGACCTTCACACCATACAGTGTGCAAGGGAAGGCATTTGTTTTATTATAGTGTAATAGGGCTCATGCCCGAAACATCGATTTTCCTGCTCCTTGGATGCTGCCTGACCTGCTGCGCTTTTCCAGCAACACATTTTCAGCTCTGATTTCCAGCATCTGCAGTCCTCACTTTCTCCTTATAGTGTAATACGAAGGATGTCTTATTAATGTGTACTGCCACCCTATCAGATATATACTGCCATCAAATTTGGTTATATGCTGCTCAACTATTTACTTTCTTTAAAAGCTCTATAGTTTTATGCAATAATATAAAATGAGTCAGCAGTTCATTCTAATGTCTATCCCAATCACAAAGGGTCAAATGGCCTACTCCCACTCCCAAGTTCTATGTTCCACTTTTTATTTTGATTGACTTCACCTGTTTACATGATTGCAAGAAGTTCAGATGTACTCTTGCATTCCAGTAACCTCTGGAACTACGCAGGCAGCCATCCTTCCTATCATTTCCGACACAATGACATTAGATTAGATTACTTACAGTGTGGAAACAGGCCCTTCAGCCCAACAAGTCCATACCGACCCTCTGAAGAGCAACCCACCCATTCCCCTACATTTACCCCTTCACCTAACACTACAGGCAATTTAGCATGACCAATTCATCTAACCTGTATATTTTTGAACTGTGGGAGGAAACCGGAGCACCCGGAGGAAACCCACGCAGAATGTGCAAACTCCACACAGTCAGTCGCCTGAGTCGGGATCTGAACCCGGGTATCTGGCGCTATGAGGCAGCAGGGCTAACCACTGTGCCATCGTGCTGCCCACATGTCAAGTTTTTTCTCAGAGAAGGAAATAAGTGTTATTGGAAAATGATTACATTCTGTTCTAATTAGGAAGACGGAAGTTGAGCAGACACCTAGTTGAAATAGGTTATTTGAGCTTTCTCAGTCAGCAAGTGGCACTAGCACCAAGAAAGATAGACAGAAAACCCATCAATACTACCATTAGCAATCACCCAGCCCCCCCAGTGGCACACAGAAACAGCAGTATGTACCATCAACAAAATAAACTGCAGCAATATGTAAAGCCTCCAAACATATCCCATTTCTAGATGGACAACAGTAACAGACAAATAAGAACACCACTACCTGAAATTTCCTGTGCAAGCCACAACTCATCCTACTTGAGAGAAATATTGCCACTTCTTTACAGTCAATGAGTCAAATAATTAGATCCTCCTTCCTAACCATTCTGCTGTGTACTAAAACTAGTTGTTCAAGAAAAGGACTCATCGCTACCATCTTGTCAAGTGTAATTAAGAATCAGCAACAAATGCTAACCTCACCAGTGATGCTCACATCACACAAATGAACAAAGACTTGCTGTGTAATACTGCCACTAAGAGGTAATCACAATTTGTATTCCAATAAATCTTCTTTACTGACTACAAGAGCCTTACAAACATTTTTTCTGTCTCCCCATCCTAATGTTTCTCCCTTTTCTTCAAGTTAAGGTTTTACCCTCTCAAATTCCAAGTTGCATTCCAAAGCTGAAAGAATAAGTGAAAGCACTGAATCATATCACATGAAACAAGAAATCTGTCGTGGGAGGCCTTTCTGTATCACATCTCATGATTTTCAGACCCAGCTATATAGTGAAAATGATGTGTCTTTTACAGGTGTGCTGATAACAACAATGTTGAGAAAAATAAAAAATTTCTCACAGCTTTTTAAGTTGGCCTTCATAGTTTTGCTGTGATGGTTCCAGTGGTTTCCAGTAAATGTTGTAACGGTTCAAAGACTGTCTCAGCCCAGTGCTTTCATCCTTCTCTGCTCCACTTCAGACTGAAAGATTTTGGTTTGAAGTCTCAGCTTCTGAACATGCAGCAATCAATGTGATGTTGCAAAAATGTACATCTTCCAGAAGCTCAAAAATAACTCTGTCAATTCTGTAGATTTAGTGATGTCTGAAATTCATCATCTGCACGAAAAGGACAGGAATTCATATAAAAATGGAAATACAGTGATGTCCAGGAAAATGTATTTGAAGAATTGCTGGGGAAATTGGCAGACAGCCCAGTGTAGGCTTCAGCTCACACACAAAAAAAGAAATTGCCGGAGAAACGCAGCAGATCTGGCAGCATGTTTGGAGAGAAAGCAGAGTTAACATTTCGGTCCAGTGACCCTTCTTCAAATCGGATTGTAGCTGGGAAAATGTTGGAAGAAATGCTAGAGAGGGGGTGGAGGGGAGGGGGAAAGAGTAAACAATAGATGTAGATATAGCCCAGAGAGAGAGAAAACTAGTTGGGCAGATAAAGGAATGGATAGACTCAATCTGGGAGAATGAATAGCTGCTAATGGGGACAATTAGTGGCTGACAACTGGTTAGTTATGGTAGCAGCCCCTGTGATGACAAAGCCTGGTGTTTGGGGGTTGGGTAAGGACATGGGAGAAGGTGCTGGATGCTCCGAAATTATTGAACCTGATATTGAGTCCAAAAGGTTGCAGGGTCTCCAAGCTCTCCTGTGGTCTTCCTTGTAGCCACATAGCATCACTGGAAAGGTTTGAAAAGAATTTTCTGGTTGTTTGACATCTTATCACATAGACTCCAAGCAAAACACCATAATGTTAGAAATTACTGTTGAACCAATTATCAGATATTGGTTTAGTGTGTTCTCAGGATATTTTTCCTGAGAGTGACATGATGGTTCAGTGGTGAGGGACCTGGGTTCAATTCCAACCTTGGGCGATGGTCTGTATGGAGTTTGCACATTCTCCCCGTGTCTGCGTGCGTTTTCTCCCACAATCCAAAAGATGTGCATGTCAGGTGAATTGGCCATGCCAAATTGCCCACAGTGTTAGGTGCATTAGTCAAAGGGAAATAGGTCTGGGTGGGTTACTCTTCGGAGGATCGGTGAGGACTTGTTGGGCCAAAGAGCCTGTTTCCATGCTGCAGGGAATCTAATCTTTTCCATCTGGTATTTCAATGCAGGTTTTATCTTAAACAAGCTGGCAACTGAATAAGAGAATAAATGACAAAAATCCTCCAAGGAAGAGACATATTCAACTCAAAAGATTAACATTGTTTCTCTCTCTCCACAGATGCTGCCAGATCTGCTGGGTTTCCAGTTCTACCTGTTTTTATTTGTTGAAAATATTTTGTGTTCACCAGCCAATACTTTTGGATTATTGTATGCCTTAGGCTAATGCTGATAGTACTCTGGATTAGTGGTGCTGGAAGAGCACAGCAGTTCAGGCAGCATCCAAGGTGTAGCGAAATTGACGTTTCGGGCAAAAGCCCTTCATCAGGAGGGCTTTTGCCCGAAACGTCGATTTTGCTGCTCCTTGGATGCTGCCTGAACTGCTGTGCTCTTCCAGCACCACTAATCCAGAATCTGGTTTCCAGGATCTGCAGTCATTGTTTTTACCTAATGCTGATAGTAGCATAGTTTCATACTACTGCTCTGGGCAGTGGGTATCTATGCTTACACTCTCAGAAGCTGCTGGCTTCTTATCCAGGAGAAAAGTTTTCTCACTCATTCAGGAGTCTCTCTTGATATTACAGATCACTTTATCTTTCTAATGCAGTTTCTATTACCTAGTCATAGAGTCATAGAGATGTACAGCATGGAAACAGACCCTTCGATCCAACCGGTCCATGTGACCAGATATCCCAACCCAATCTAGTCCCATCAGCCAGTACCTGACCCATATCCCTCAAAACCCTTCGTATTTATATACCCATCCAGATGCCTTTTAAATGCTGTAATTGTACCAGCCTCCACCACTTCCTCTGGCAACCCATATCACACACGCACCACCCTCTGCGTGAAAAAGTTGCCCCTTAAATCTCTTTTATATCTTTCCCCTTTAGTTATGGACTCCCCCACCCCAGGGAAAATCCCTTGATATTTACCCTATCCATGCCCTTCATGATTTTATAAATCTCTATAAGGTCACCCCTCAGCCTCAGACGCTCCAGGGAAAACAGTCCTAGCCAGTTCAGCTTCTCCCTGTAGCTCAAATCCTCCAATCCTGGCAACATCTTCATAATCTTTTCTGAACCCTTTCAAGTTTTACAACATCCTTACAATAGGAAGGTGACCGCAATTGCATGCAATATTCCAAAAGTGGCATAAGCAATATTCTGTACAGCCGCAACATGACCTCCCAACTCCTGTACTCAATACTCAATAAAGAAAAGCATACCAAACACCTTCTTCACTATCCTATCAACTTTGCAACTCTACTTTCAAGGAGCTATGAACCTGCACTCCAAGGTCTCTTTGTTCAGCAACACTCCCTAGGATCTTACCATTAAGTGTATAAGTCCTGCTAAGATTTGCTTTCCCAAAATGCAGCAACTCGCATTTATCTGAATTAAACTCCATCTGCCACTTCTCGGCCCATTGGCCCACTGGTCAAGATCCCGTTGTAATCCAAGGTAACCTTCTTCGCTGTCCACTATACCTCCAATTTTGATATCATCTGTAAATTTACTAACTATACCTCTTAAGCTCATATCCAAATCATTTACATAAATGACGAAAAGAAGTGGACCCAGCACCGATCCTTGTGGCACTCCACTGGTCACAGGCCTCCAGTCTGAAAAACAACCCTCCACCACCATCCTCTGTCTTCTACCTTTGAGCCAGTTCTGTATCCAAATGGCTAGTTCTCCCTGTATTCCATGAAATCTAACCTTGCTAACCAGACTCCCATGGGGACCTTGTCGAACACCTTACTGAAGTCCATATATATCATGTCTACCACTTTGCCCTCATCAATCCTCTTTGTTACTTAGAGTCATAGAGATATACAGCATGGAAACAGACCCTTCAGTCCAACACGTCCATGCCGACCAGATATCCCAACCCAACCTCGTCCCACCTGCCAGCACCTGGCCCATATCCCTCCAAACCCTTCCTATTCATATACCCATCCAAATGCCTCTTAAATGTTGCAATTGTACCAGTCTCCACCACTTCCTCTGGCAGCTCATTTCATAAACGTACCACCCTCTGCATGAAAAAGTTGCCCCTTAGGTCCCTTTTATATCTTTCCCCTCACGCTAAACCTATGCCCTCTAGTTCTGGACTCCCACACCCAATGGAAAAGACTTTGTCTATTTATCCTATCCATGCCCCTCATAATTTTATAAACCTCTATAAGGTCACCCCTCAGCCTCTGACGCTCCAGGGAAAACATTTTGGGAAAGCAAATCTTAGCAGGATTTGCTATCCTGTTCATACTCTTCCCTATAGCTCAAATCTTCTAACCCTGGCAATATCCTTGTAAATCTTTTCTGAACCCTTTCAAGTTTCACAACATCCTTCCAATCAGAAGGAGACCAGAATTGCACACAATGTTCCAACAGTGGCCTAACCAATGTCCTAGGCAAAAGTGAGGACTGCAGATGCTGGAAACCAGAGTTTAGATCAGAGTGGTGCTCGAAAAGCACAGCAGGTCAGCCAGCATTCGAGGAGCAGGAAGATCGACATTTTGGGCAAAAGCCCTTCATCAGAAATAGAGGCAGGAGCCTCCAGGGTGGAGAGATAAATGGGGGGATGGGGGGGAGGGGGGGCAAAGAAAGAGAGATTAATGGGGGGAGCTGGAGGGCGGTGCTGAGGAGAAGGTAGCAAAGAGTACAATAGATGAATTGGGGTGGGGATGGAGGTGATAGGTCAGAGGGGAGGGTAGAGCGGATAGGTGGGAAGGGAGATTGTCAGGTAGGGCAGGACATGAGGACAGTGCTGAGCTGGAAGGTTGGAACTGAGGTGGGGGAAGGGGAAATGAGGAAACTGGTGAAGTTGATTGGTGCAGGCCCACCGCCCCATGGCCCAACATTTCAACTCCCCTTCCCACTCTGCCGAGGACATGCAGGTCCTGGGCCTCCTCCACCACTGCTCCCTCACCACCCGACACCTGGAGGAAGAACGCCTCCTCTTCTGCCTCGGAACACTTCAACCCCAGGGCATCAATGTGGACTTCACCAGTTCCTCATTTCCCCTCCCCCCACCTTACCCCAGTTCCAAACTTCCAGCTCAGCACCGTCCCCATGACCTGTCCTACCTGTCAATCGTCCTTCCCACCTATCCACTCCACCTTTGACCTATCACCTTCATCCCCACCCCCATTCACCTATTGTACTCTTTGCTACCTTCTCCCCAGCCCCTCCCCCCCCCATTTATCTTTCCACTGTGGAGGGTTCCTGCCTCTTCCTGATGAAGGGCTTTTGCCTGAAACATTGATTTTCCTCCTCTCGGATGCTGCCTAACCTGCTGTGCTTTTCCAGCACCACTCTGATCTAACCAATGTCCTGTACAGCCGCAACATGACCTCCCAACTCCTGTACTCAATGCTCTGACCAATAAAAGAAAGTATACCAAACGCCTTCTTCACTATCCTATCTACCTGCAACTCCACTTTCAAGGAGTTATGAACTTGCACTCCAAGGTCTCTTTGTTCAGCAACAGTCTCTAGGACCTTGCCATTAAATGTATAAGTCCTGCTAAGATTTGCTTTCCCAAAATGCAGCACCTCGCATTTATCTGAATTAAACTCCATCTGCCGCTTCTCAGCCCATTGGCCCATCAGATCAAGATCTTGTTGTAATCTGAGGTAAACTTCTTCAATGTCTACTATACCTCCAATTTTGGTATCATCTGCAAACTTACTAACTGTACCTCTTATGCTCGCATTCAAACCATTTATGTAAATAACAAAATGTAGAGGACCCAGCACCAATCCTTGTGGCACTCCACTGGTCACAGGCCTCCAGTCTGAAAAACAACACTCCACCACCACTCTCTGTCTTCTACCTTTGAGCCAGCTCTGTATCCAAATGGCTAGTTCTCCTTTTATTCCGTGAGATCTAACCTTGCTAATCAGTCTCCCATGGGGAACCTTGTCGAACGCCTTACTGAAGTCCATATAGATCATACCTACTGCTCTGCCCTCATCAATCTTCTTTGTTACTTCTTCAAAAAACTCAATCAAGTTTGTGAGACATGATTTCCCACGCACAAAGCCATGTTGACTATCCCTCATCAGTCCTTGCCTTTCCAAATACATGTACATCCTGTCCCTCAGGATTCCCTCCAACGATTTGCCCACAACCGAGGTCAGGCTCACTGGTCTATAGTGCCCTGGCTTGTCCTTACCACCCTTCTTAAAGAGTGGCATCATGTTAGCCAACCTCCAGTCTTCCGGCACCTCACCTGTGACTATCGGTGATGCAAATATCTCAGTAAAAGGCCCAGCAATCACTTTCTCGGGTACACCTGATCAGGTCCTGGGAATTTATCCACTTATATGCATTTCAAGACATCCAGCACTTCCTCCTTTGTAATAAGGACATTTTTCCAGATGTCACCATCTATTTCCCTACATTCTACATCTTCCATGTCCTTATCCACAGTAAACATTGATGCAAAATTCTCGTTTAGTGTCTCCCCCATCTCCTGCGGCTCCACACACGGCTGCTTTGTTGATCTTTGAGGGACCCTATTCTCTCCCTAGTTGTCCTTTTGTCCTTAATGTATTTGTAAAAACCCTTTGAATTCTCCTTAACTCTATTTGCCAAAGCTTTCTCATGTCCCCTTTTTGCCCTCCTGATTTCCCTCTTCTGTATACTCCTACTTCCTTTATACTCTTCTACGGATTCACTCAATCTATCCTGTCTATACTTGACACATGCTTCCTTCTTTTTCTTAACCAAACCCTCAACTTTTTTAGTAATCCAGCATTCCCTATACCTACCAGCCTTTCCTTTCACTCTGACAGGAATATACTGTCTCTGGACTCTCGTTATCTCATTTCTGAAGGCTTCCTACCTTCCAGCCGTTTCTTTACCTGAGGGCACAGCCTCAGAGTGAAGGGCTAGCCTTTTGAAACTAAGCTGAGGAGGGATTTCTTTAGCCCAAAGGTGGAGAATCTGTGGAACTCATTGCCACAGAAAATGCTGCGGAGGCTAAGTCATTGAGTCATTTAAGACAACAATAAATAGATTTTTGATTGGTAAAGGATACAAGGATTATGGGAAGAAAGCAGACACTGGGGCTGAGGAACATATCGACCATGATCAAATATCAGAGCAGATTTGATGGGTCAGATGGCCTAATCCTGCTCCTATATCTTTTAGTCTTATGGTCACGGGGATGGGCAAGTGCCTTGGCTGCTGGTTAAAAGGCCTGCCTCAATGTATATTACTGTTTTCAAAGCTGTTGGGCTCTTGTCCCCTCTATCTCTCACACTCCAGCCACCCTTCCAGTGACCTTCACCCTCCTCTCCATGTCTTTCCTGCATTCTCTGTGACCATGTTCATAACAGAAACAATAAATGAGACAACAATGGCATGTCTTTAAATGAAATAAAGCTCCCGTTTAAAAACCTACTTTCGATCAGCTATCTCTGCAGGAGTTCCTCATGGCAATTCCTAAATCCAAACATCTTCTGCTGCTTCCTCAATGATCTTGCCTCCATCACAAGGACAGAAATGGGGGTGTTTACTCATGATTGCCCTGTTCAGCACTGTTTGTGGCCTCTCAGACACATGCACCACTTGAGCAATCCATGCTCACTTACAGCAAGACCTGAATGATATCCAGGATTGAGATAAAAGGTGGTAACATTGACATCACACAAATGCCAGGCAATGACCATCTCCACTAAGAGACAATTTAAGCATTGCCGCTTGACATTCAATGGGATTACCATCACTGAATCCCTCATTATCAACACCTCAGGGGATTACCATTGACCATAAAGTGACAAGCCATAAAAACGCTATGGCTGCAACATCAAGAAGAGCTCAGGATCCTATGCTGGGCAACTCACTTGCAGACACTCCACCGCCTGTCCATTATAAGGTATAAATCAGGAATGTTCCCCACTTGTCTGGATGAGTGCAGTTCCAACAAAACTCCAGAAACTTGATACTATCTAGATCAAAACAGTTCATTTGACTGGCACTACATTCACAAACATTCACTCCCTCCACCATTGACACTCAGTAATAGCACTTTCTACAAGATGCACTATAGAAATTCACGAAGGCTCATTTGGAAAGATCTACTGAACCCATGACCACTTTGCATCTGCTCACCAAACCACTCACCATCCTGAGTTGGAAATGTATTGGTGTTCTATCATTATCACTTGATCAAAATCCTGGAGCTTCCTCTGTAACAGCATTGTGAATCTATCGACAACAAGCTCCCCACCACATTGTCAAGGGCAATCAGGGATAGGCACAAATGCTTGCCAAAACAGCAACATCCATATCCCATCAATGAGTAAACCATTCTGCTGTTGTCACAACCTTATAAAAGAGACCATCAGACAGATTATGGTATTAATAGCAAGCTTTACCTCACATCGCACCTCTTAATCTCATCCAAATAAAGATACAGACAGTGAAAGAAATAGTTAAAATATATTCACTACTATGCGAATCAATCAAAGTGAACACTCCACCTCAGCTTGTAAAAACAGATCCCGGGAACACCACACAATAATCTTTCATCCAACAGCATTTCCCCGGCACAACAGAGACTACACTTCCATAAGTGATTTTATCAGATGTAAGGCACTTTGAGAGATCTGACTGTGATGATAAAGCTCCCTACAAATGAACGTATCGCTTATTGCTTTCTTTTCCTAAGTCTGCAGTAAAATGTATGTCAGAGAGTTCCCTGTGAGCTGGCATGGCAACAATAACATAATGGTTTGTAACTGGGTTGTAATCCAAAAGCTCTGGTCTGTTGAATCAGAGACATCAGCTCCATGGCACAAGGGATGTTGGTTGTGTTCGTTGGCCGCAAATCATCTTAGCTGTACTCCCCTCCTCCCATGGCAAGGCTGCATATTCACTGATATTTTTAGATATTATGATAATTTATAATCTGACATGGAGCAGGGGGCACTTGAACTCAGGCCTCTCAGCTCAGAGATAGGGATGCTACCACTGCACCAGAGAGGCACAAGATTCTGTCAGGATTTCCTTTTTGTGAATCAACTTGCTCAGGCACGTTCTGACAGACCTCTGGAGCAGATGGGATTTGAACCTGGGCTATTGTCAGTGTCCAGGGTAAATAGCTGACCAACTTCAATCATTTACAAAACTTACAAAGTTTTGCAGATGCCTATGTGATTCCTTGTAGCCTTTTCTCCAAAAACCAAGGGCTGGGCTTGTTTGCACTGCAACCCGTGGGGGACATATTTCAACATCACCTCAGTGCAGTGTTCCCCTTAAACTTCATGAGGACATGAACTGAGGTTTTATGGCCTTTTTGCACAGAAGCAAGTTCAATTGTATGTGTGGGCATTTATGTAATGTTGTGACCAGGAGAGGAGGAGCAATTGGCTCCCCTCTTTTTAACTCCCTCTCAGCTAATTGCAACAAATACTCTTTTTAGCACGCAGGTAAAACACACAAATCAATTGAAAATACTTTCCTAGAAAATGAAGTAGCTAATTATCAAGATTTTGAAAGAAAGATGAATTATAATCTATTAACTCTGAGAAAAAAATAATGAACTAAAAGCATATCATCAATCACATACAGAAACACAAGTAATCAAATCAGTTTATAAAGGGAGAGTGTCAGGTACAGTTAGGGGGCTCAAAGATTACGCAGTTAAAAAGAAGCAAATAGTGCGGGTTCTGGAAATCTGGAACACAGAGAAATGCTCGAGAAACTCAGCAAGTCAGCCAGCATCTGTTGAGTGAGAAACAGAGTTGATGTTTCAAGTCCAATATGACTCAGGTCTGAAGAAAGGTTATCCCAGTCTTGAAGTGTTAACTCAATTTCTTTTCTCCAGCATTCTCGATGTTTTTTACACAGTTAAAATGCACTTTAAGACCTTGAGCTGCTTCAAGTTCTTAAACTGAGACCGTAGTTTAAGGTTGACTTGTATCTTCAGCAGTAACAAAATCCACAGAATCTTGAGCTCTTGGCTGTTGGTTGGTGATTGGTTGTTTACCTAAGCTATTTGTTTACTGTTTTCTGAAATTGTGTTTTACAGTCATCTGAGATTATGAAAGAAACAGAATGGGAAAGAGAGTTCCCATTCTTGTTGTCAGAAATTCATTTTTCCTTCTCTTTGTGTTGTTGTTCAAAAGCAGCTGTTAAAATATAGTTCAGTGTATACTTCAGAGTCCAGCTCCATTGTTTTTCAAAGCTGGCTAGCACACAGGTGACCCTTTCATCTTCCAATATGCAAAATTCTCATTCACGTGTGAGTTAGGCAGAAGATGCAAACTTTTTGGTGTTGAGTCATTTGCCTGATTTAAATGTCTTTAGAAAAAATGGCAGCTTCAGTGCAGACAAGTTAATTTATTTCACATGAGTATCAGGAAACTTGTCTCAGTTTGTAGTCATGTGACTACTGCAGCCACATTATGCCCATATTTATTCCATTTTATTAGACCATTCTCACCCACAAAAGATCTCAGATCTAGTAATGAGTCAATGGAAGTTAAAATTGAATAGTTTATATATACCAAAATTGTAACCATTTGTTTTATATGTGTAACTAAAGTGCATTTCTAATTTACTTCCCCCTTCATCTTAATATTTGTTAGCATGTTGTATTAACTTGAGTTTAATGTCTTGCCCCCTTGGATAAAATATTTGTACTGTTGTACCTTAAGAAGTTGAAATATTCGATCTTCAAGATTTGTTATTTAACCCATAAAGTCTTTGAGGCAAATGTAGCTTGATATCACATTGCTATTTTTATCGATGATCTCACTGTCCTGCTCCCAACTCCTGAGGCATCACTGCCTCACCTGCTGTCTTGTCTCTGTGAATCAAACAATGGTTGCAATATGGGCAGTGAGTGAAACAGTGAGCTGGGCAGTAAGCTAGATGACGTGAGGAGTCATGCAGCAGATGAGTGAATCAGTGAGCTGCTGGGTAAGCTAGTTAGAAAGCAAAGTAGCGAGGGGAACAGACTGTAGACTGCTAAGTGACAGGCACCAACAAACGGGCACACAACAATAGGACCAGCAATGACGTGACTTCTAATGCCAACTCCTCCAGATACATCCAATGTCCAACATTTTTTATTGACAACTGCACAGTTACTACCTTTGCTGTTTTTGAATTCATGTGTCACTGGACATTGGAGTGCATCTGGGAAAATTAACAAACAGGGAATTTCACAACTAATCTTGGAGGAATCGGTTTGGGCAAAGTTCACAACACAGAATCAGATAAGTTAATTGTTGTTTTAAGTCTGTCCAAGAGGAAGGCTGTATTGGTGAGTACAGTGGGCTCTTTCTTGATTATATGTTTTTGGAGATAAGTCTCTTGATTAAACTTAAAATATAAGCCATAGCTATTAATTTAATTTAACCTGGGATAGTGTTTTGTAGAGGAATAGGATGGTGTTATTTTCTGGGTCTGTAGATTGTGAGGAGCAAAAATGGCCTTTGCAGTGATATGTACTTCTTGTCAGATGTGGGAATTTAAAGAGAGTTTAAGGGTT
The DNA here is from genome assembly GCF_037043375.1 of Chiloscyllium plagiosum. Lineage (NCBI taxonomy): Eukaryota > Metazoa > Chordata > Chondrichthyes > Orectolobiformes > Hemiscylliidae > Chiloscyllium > Chiloscyllium plagiosum. Next base: position 106,814,528 of record NW_028270141.1, read on the forward strand.
ACTGCGGATTATATCTGCCATAAATGCTGTTGGATGCGAATCTTATCAGATCAAGTGGATCAGTTGGAGAGACAGATAGAAGCGATGAGGAATTTGCAACAGCAACAGTATGTGATGGATGGTAGTTATAGGAAGGGGGGAAAGTCTCAGATACAGTCACATAGACAGGTTTACTCCAGGAAGGGTAAGCGAGGTAGGCAGCTGGTGCAGGAGTCTTTTGTGGATATACCCATTTCAAACAGGTATGCTGTTTCGGAAAATGTAAGGGGTGATGGATTCTCAGGGGAACATAGTACAAACAACCAAGTTTCTGGTATTGAGACTGGCTCTAATGCAACAAGGGGTACGTTGGCTTCCAAGAGATCAATTGTGTTAGGGGATTCTCTAGTCTGAGGTACAGACTAGAGGCCAGCAGAGAAAAAGCAGAATGGCGTGTTGCTTCCCTGGTGCCAGGATCAAGGATGTCTCAGAGAGGGTGCAGAATGTTCTCACGGGAGAGAGGGGCCAGCAGGAGGTCATTGTCCACTTTGGAGCCAACGATATAGGAAGGGAAAAGGTTGAGATTCTGAAGGGAGATTACAGAGATTTAGGCAGAAATTTAAAAAGGAGGTCCTCAAGGATAGTAATATCTGGATTACTCCCAGTGCTACGAGCTAGTGAGGGCAGGAATAGGTGGATAGAGCAGATGAATGCATGGCTGAGGAGCTGGTGAATGGGAGAAGGATTCACATTTTTGGATCATTGGAATCTCTTTTGGGGGAGAAGTGGCCTGTACAAGAAGGACGGATTGCACCTAAATTGGAAGGGGACTAATATACTGGCAGGGAAATTTGCTAGAACTGCTTGGGAGGATTAAACTAATAAGGTGGGGGGGTGGGACCCAGGGAGATAGTGAGGAAAGAGATCGATCTGAGAAGGGTACAGTTGAGAACAGAAGTGAGTCAAACAGTCAGGGCAGGCAGGGACAAGGTAGGACTAATAAATTAAACTGCATTTCAATGCAAGGGGCCTAACTGGGAAGGCAGATGAACTCAGGGCATGGTTAGGAACATGGGACTGGGATACCATAGCAATTACAGAAACATGGCTCAGGGATGGGCAGGACTCGCAGCTTAATTTTCCAGGATACAAATGCTACAGGAAGGATAGAAAGGGAGGCAAGATAGAAGTAGGAGTGGTATTTTGATAAGGGATAGCATTACAGCTATGCTGAGGGAGGATATTCCCAGAAATAGAGGAGAAAGTGAGGACTGCAGATGCTGGAGATCAGAGCTGAAAATGTGTTGCTGGAAAAGCGCAGCAGGTCAGGCAGCATCCAAGGAGCAGGAGAATCGACATTCCTGAAGAAGGGCTTATGCCCAAAACGTCGATTCTCCTGCTCCTTGGATGCTGCCTGACCTGCTGCGCTTTTCCAGCAACACGTTTTCAGCTATTCCCAGAAATAGATCCAAGAAAGTTATTTGAGTGGAACTGAGAAATAAGAAAGAGATGATCACCTTATTGGGATTGTATTAGAAACCCCCTAATAGTCAGAGGGAAATTGAGAAACAAACCTGTAAGGAGATCTCAGCTATCTGTAAGAATAATAGCTAGTAATGGTAGAGGATTTTAACTTTTCAAACATAGACTGGGATTGCCATAGTGTTAAGGGTTTAGATGGAGAGGAATTTGTTAAATGTGTACAAGGCAATTTTCTGATTCAGGATGTGGATGAACCCACTAGAGAAGGTGCAAAGGTTGATCTACTCTTGGGAAATAAGGCAGGGCAGGTGACTGAGGTGTCAGTGGGGGAGCACTTTGGGGCCAGTGACCATAATTCTATTGATTTTAAAATAGTGATGGAAAAGGATAGACCAAATCTAAAAGTTGAAGTTCTAAAGCCTTCAGAAATGAGATAACAAGAATCCAGAGAAAGTATACTCCTGTCAGGGTGAAAGGGAAGGCAGGTAGGTATAGGGAATGCTGGATGACTAAAGAAATTGAGGGCTTGGTTAAGAAAAAGAAGGAGGCATATGTCAGGTATAGGCAGGAGAGATCGAGTGAATCCTTAGAAGAGTATAAAGGAAGTAGGAGTATACTTAAGAGGGAAATCAGGAGGGCAAAAAGAGGACATGAGATAGCTTTGGCAAATAGAATTAAGGAGAATCCAAAGGGTTTTTACAAATATATTAAGGACAAAAGGGTAACTAGGGAGAGAATAGGGCCCTTCAAAAATCAGCAAGGCGGCCTTTGTGTGGAGCCGCAGAAAATGGGGGAGATACTAGATGAATATTTTGTATCAGTATTTACCGTGAAAAAGGATATAGAAGATATAGACTGTAGGGAAATAGATGGTGACAACTTGCAAAATGTTCAGATTACAGAGGAGGAAGTGCTGGATGTCTTGAAATGGTTAAAGGTGGATAAATCCCCAGGACCTGATCAGGTGTATCCGAGAACTCTGTGGGAAGCTAGAGAAGTGATTGCTGGGCCTCTTGCTGAGGTGTTTGTATCATCGATAGTCACAGGTGAGGTGCCGGAAGACTGGAGGTTGGCAAATGTGGTGCCACTCTTTAAGAAGGGTGGTAAGGACAAGCCAGGGCACTATAGACCAGTGAGCCCGACATCGGTTGTGGGCAAATCATTGGAGGGAATCCTGAGGGACAGGATGTACATGTATTTGGAAAGGCAAGGACTGATTAGGGATAGTCACCATGGCTTTGTGCATGGGAAATCATGTCTCACAAACTTGACTGAGCTTTTTGAGGAAGTAACAAAGAGGATTGATGAGGGCAGAGCGGTAGTTGTGATCCACATGGACTTCAGTAAGACGTTCGACAAGGTTCCTCATGGGAGACTGATTACCAAGGTTAAATCTCACGGAATACAGGGAGAACTAGCCATTTGGATACAGAACTGGCTCAAAGGTAGAAGACAGAGTGTGGTGGTGGAGGGTTGTTTTTCAGACTGGAGGCCTGTGACCAGTGGAGTGCCACAAGGATCGGTGCTATGTCCTCTACTTTTTGACATTTACATAAATGATTTGGATGTGAGCATAAGAGGTACAGTTAGTAAGTTTGCAGATGACACCAAAATTGGAGGTGTAGTGGACAGCAAAGAAGGTTAACTTGGATTACAACAGGATCATGACCAGATGGGCCAATGGGCTGAGAAGCGGCAGATGGAGTTTAATTCAGATAAATGCGAGGTGCTGCATTTTGGGAAAGCAAATCTTAGCAGGACTTATACACTTAATGGTAAGGTCCTCGGGATTGTTGCTGAACAAAGACACCTTGGAGTTCAGGTTCATAGCTCCTTGAAAGTGGAGTCACAGGTAGATAGGATAGTGAAGAAGGCATTTGGTATGCTTTCCTTTATTGGTCAGAGTATTGAGTACAGGAGTTGGGAGGTCATGTTGCGGCTGTACAGGACGTTGGTTAGGCCACTGTTGGAATATTGCGTGCAATTCTGGTCTTCTTTCTATCAGAAAGATGTTGTGAAACTTGAGAGGGTTCACAAACGATTTGCAAGGATGTTTGCAGAGTTGGAGGATTTGAGCTGTACGGACAAGCTGAGCAGGCTGGGGTTGTTTTCCCTGGAGCATTGGAGGCTGAGGGGTGATCTTATAGAGGTTTACAAAATTATGAGGGGCATGCATAGGATAAATAGACAAAGTATTTTCCCCTGGGGTCGAGAATGCAGAACTAGAGGGCATAGGTTTAGGGTGAGAGGGGAAAGATATAAACCAGACCTAAGGGGCAACTTTTTCATGCAGAGGGTGGTGCGTATATGGAGTGAGCTGCCAGAGGATGTGGTGGAGTCTGGTACAATTGCAACATTTAAGAGGCATTTGGATGGGTATTTGAATAGGAAGGGTTTGGAGGGATATGGGCCGGGTGCTGGCAGTTGGGACTAGATTGGGTTGGGATATCTGGTCAGCGTGGACAGGTTGGACTGAAGGGTCTGTTTCCATGCTGTACATCTCTATGACTCTATAACTGCATGACTTTGGCTTTCAAAGCACAAACAATTGCTGACAAATCCTTTCCATTTTCAAATTCTGTCAATGGAAATGTTGCACCTTGTCAAGTTTGACAGCTACAAATGCAGACTGTGTAAGACTCTCAAGGAACAGCACACATTTCAAACTGTTGTCTGTTTCCATTGCCTCCTTCTGCACTGTAAGATTCTACAATTCTGTTGGAGAGTGGGACTAGCTGGGTCGCTCCTTCAGGAGCCAGTACAGGCATAATGAGTCTGATCGTTTGCTCCTGTACTGGAAAATTTTATGACATAAATTGAATTCCAATATACGAAGTCTGTTAACTCACTGAACATTTGTCATAACTGGCAAGCACTGCAAGGAATTTAAAAAATTTCACTTGGTTCAACTGTTTTGTCTTCATTTTATTATTCTAACTGGTACTTGTTTAGTTAAAGATCAGTTTGAATCGGTTAACAATAACTGAAATTTTAGTGTCCTCCCTTTTATAAGAAATAATGGATAGCTTTTCCCACAGTTTTAAGGCATCTGAAAACGCACAACTCTGCAGGTCTATCTAAAATAGAGCCCTCTAATGTTATTTGTTTGAGTGAGCTCAATTTTTCTGGAATTTTAATTGTGTTGCCCCTTTAAAGGGGCACTTGTTTAAGTCCAGAAAGGTTAATCTTGCTAATTCCCACTGGTCTACTTAAATCAGACTCCTTTCATCCAATACATATGTTCATTATTAGCTGTTCCGATCAGCATTACCCTCCCTTTATTCACATGATAATCTATTTTCTGTTTCTAAACTCAGACACACAATTGGCCTTAGCCTCCAAAGATAATCAATCTTCTTTCGAATCATTAGTCTGTCTACATTGTTTTACATCATCACAATGCTTAATAAAACTAGTACAGACACCCTTGTTCCATATCATTCAGAAATACTGTGAGTAATGGGGATTTTATTACCAATATATGAAGACCATAGCTAATTGCTTTCTCCCCAGGAATACTGCAGGTTAACAGCATCTGACTCATATTCCTAAACTAATATATAATCCATCTGGACAATTTGTTATTCAGTAAACATAACTGGCACAGAAGGAGATTTGGGATCAATTAGTACAATTTAAAAGGAGTTGGATCAATATCTGTTGGGCAGCATGAACTGGAGGTTACAGAAATATTTCACATTGTTTGATCTTATTTTTAGGGAAGATCAACAAACAGAATGAATGCTCCCTAAAGTAGTGTTGGTCACACATTGTAAAAGTGAAGTCCATTATATAATGATTGCAAAGAAACCTTTGCTGGATTGGCTTTTTATGCTCCAGATTGTCTTTCATTTTAACCTGTTCTTTAAACCTTATCTGTTGATTAGTCTCAAATGAAGAGCTTTTGAGGGATATCTGTCTAATTGAGAACAGGAGTTGAGATAAAGCTAGCAATTTCAGGGGTTGGCCATCTGTAACTAGTGCAGTACCACAGGGATCAGTGCCTGGTCTACAATTATTTACAACATACATTAATGACTTGGACGAGGGAAGTGAACGCACTATTGCCAAGAGTGCAGATGACACAAAATAGGTTGAAAGGCAAGTAGTGAGCACACTTATCAAATCTTACAGGGGCCTGAACAGAAGCAATGGCAAGAGTTGTGACAGAAACAGCTATCTCAACACTGGGCTCAACTCATTGCATCTTTTATGAATTTTCAAAGTGTTAAGGTGAATTTCATGCTAAGCATGGTGAATTGCTAATTAAGGGGGGGGGGGGGGGGGTTGTTATTGCCTATTAAGCACCTTATTAACTGTGCTTCTCACCTAGTTAACATGCAGCATCTTATCTCACCAAACATTCCAAACAAACTTGACATGGGAAATCTCAACATGGAAGTCAGAGTGGATGCCTGGCAACTTCAGCCTGTCGCTGGCTGTGGAGAGTCTTCACATTGTTCAGCACAAAACAATATCCCAGGGCTCCCCTTCACCTCTATCTCCACTGCTATTGGGGAGGTGATGGCCATGTGGTATTATTCAGCTAACATTCTGGGGACCTGGTTTGAATCCTGGGAGATGGTGGACTTTGGATTCAATTGCATTAAGAATCTTCTGATGAAACCATCATCAATTGATTCACCCTTCAGGGAAGGAACTCTGCCATCCTCACCTGGCCTGGCTTACATGTGCCTCCAGATCCACAGCAATGTGGTTGACTCTCAATTGCTCTGAAATGGCCTCACAAGCCACTCAGTTGTATCAACTGTTCCAAAGTTTCATGGAAATGAAACTGGATGGATCACCTTTTATCAAGCTAGGAACCAGAAAAGATAACAGCAGAAACAGCCATGTCACCCTTGCAGAGACCTCCTCACTAACATCTGGGGGCTAGTGCCAAAATTGGGAGAGCTGTCTGAATGACGAGACAAGCTACAGCCTGACATAGTCATATCCATAGAATCATGACTTCCAAAAAATATCTAGATACCACTGTCACCATCCCTGGATAAGTCCTGTCCCACCGGCAGGATAGACCCAGCAGAGATGGCAGCACAGTGCCATACGGTCAAGAGTGAGTTGCCTTGGGAGTCGTCAACATTGACTCCGGACTCCATGAAATTCATGGCTTCAGGTTAAACGCATGCAAGGAAACCTTCTGCTGATTATCATGTACCGTCCTCCCTCGGCTGATGAACTCCTCCATGTTGAATAAGACTTAGAGGAAGCACTGAGTGTGGCAAGGTACAAAATGTACTCTGGGTGGGGGATTTCAATGTCCACCACCAAGAGTGGCTTAGCAGCAGCATTACTGATCAGTTTGGCCAGGTCCTGAAAAACACAGCAGCTAGACTGGGCCAGTGACAGGTGATGAAGGAACCAACAAGAGGGAAAACCTACTTGACCTCATCCTCATCCTCATCCTCACCCTCACCAATCTGTCAGTCACAGATGCATCTGTCCATGACAGTATCAGTAAGAGTGACCACCTCACAGCTCCTGTGGAAATGAAGTCCCATCTTCATATTGAGAATAACCTCCATCATGTTGTGTGGCACTATCACTGTGCTAAATGGGACAGACTTCGAACAGATCTAGCAAGTCAAGACTGGGCATTCACGAGATGCTGTGATCCATCAACTGCAGCAGAATTGTACTCCAGCACAATCTGTAACCCCAAGGCCCAACATATCCTCCACGCAACCATTAGCATCAAGCCACGGGAACCAACCCTGATTCAATGTAGAGTGCAGGAGGGAAATGCCAGGAGCAGCACCAGGCATACCTGAAGATGAGATGCCAGCCAAATGAAGCTACCAAACAGGACTACTTGCATGCCAAACAGCGTAAGCAGCAAGTGATAGATAGAGCCAAGCAATTCCACAAACAACGGATCAGATCTAAGCTCTGCAGTCCTGCCATCTCCAGCCATGAATAATGGTGGACAATTAAACAACAGGCTCCACAAATATCCCCATCCTCAATGATGAAAGAGCACAGCATATCCATGCAAAGGATAAGGCTGAAGCATTCGCAACAATCTTCAGTTAGAAGTGCTGAGTGGATGATCCACTTTGGTCTCCTCCAGTGGTCCCCAGCATAACAGATACCAGTCTTCAGCCAATGCGATTCACTTCACATGATATCAAGAAACAGTTGGAGATACCAGATATTGCAAAGTCTATGGGCCCTGACAACGTTCCGGCAATAGTACTGAAGACTCGTGCTCCAGAACTTGCCTCTCCCCTAGCCAAGCTCTTCAAGTTCAGTTACAATGCTGGCATCTACCTGACAATGTGAAAAATTGCCCAGGTATGGCCTGTAAATGAAAAACAGGACAAATTCAACCTGGCTAATGACCACCCCATCAGTCTACTCTCGATCATCAGTAAAGTGATGGAAGGTGTCATCAACAGTGCTATAAAACAGCACCTTCTCAGCAATAATCTGTTGAGTGATGCCCAGTTTGGGTTCTGCCAGGGACATACAGCTCTTGATCTTGTTACAGCCTTGGTTCAAACATGGACAAAAGAGCTGAATTTCAGAGGTGAGGGAGAATGTCAACCCTTGACATCAAGGCAACATTCAGCTGAGTGTGGCATCAAGGAACCTTAGCATAATTGGAATCAATGGGTATCATGGGGGCAAACTTTCTGGTGGCTGGAGACAGACCTAGCATATAGGAAAATGGTTGTGGTCATTGGAGGCCAGTCATCTCAACTACAGCTTATCTCTGCAGGAATTCCTTAGGATAGTATCCTAGCCCCAACCATTTTCAGCTGCTTCATCAATGACCTTCCCTCCATCATAAGGTCAGAAGTGGGATGTTAACCGATGATTGCACAGTGTTCAGCACCATTCGCAACTCCTCAGATACTGAAGTCATCCATTCAAATGCAACAAGATCTGGATAATATCCAGACTCGGGCTGACAAGTGGCAAGTAACATTTGTGCCACACAAATACCAGGCAATGACCATCATCAATAAGAAACAATCTAGCCACCACCCCTTGACATTCAGTGGTGTTACCATCATTGAATCCCCTACTGTCAACATCCTTGGAGTTATCATTGACCAGAAACCCTGCTAGACTCACCACATAAACACAGTAGGTTAGAGGCTATAAATACTGTGGCAACTAACTCACCTCCTGACTTCCCAAAGCCTGAGAATCATCTATAAGGCATAAGTTAGGAGTTTGATGGAATACTCCCTACTTGCCTGGATTGGTGCAGCTCCAACAACATTCAAGAAGATTGACATTATCCAGGACAAAGCAGCTAGCTTTATTGGTACTACATCCACATCCTCCACCACTGATGCTCAGTAGCAGTAGTGTGTCTATCTACAGATTGCACTGCGGAAATTCACCAAAGATCCTCAGATAGCACCTTTCAAATCCAGGACAACTTCCATCTGGAAGGACAACAGCAGCAGATATATAGGAACATTACCACCTGCAAGTTCACCTCCAAGCCTTCACCATACTGACTTGGAAATATATTGCTGCTCCTTCACTGTCACTGGTTCAAAATCTTGGAATTCCCTCCCTAATGGCATTGTGGGTCAACCCACAGCTGGTGGACTGCAACGGTTCAACAAGGCAGCTCACCATCACCTTCTCAAAGGCAACTAAGGACAGGTATTAAATGCTGGCCACCCAGTGATACCCACATCCCACAATTGGTTGAGAAAAATTTCTGACTGAATGTCTGCTACTGTCTAATGTAGCTATGGAATGCCAGTGCTCATCCAGTGTGAGGCAGCCTTTTAAATATGGTGTGGGTGCCAGGGATGGTGGTCTTTCAGCAGACATCCACTCAGTGGAGAGTTGTTCCAGGAACAACACATGGTAAGATGGGTGAGAGGAATGCCATAGAAGTAGAGTAAGTAGTCAATTAGATAAACTTGACAAGATACAGTGAGAAATCTCACTAGGTGTCAAAGGTAAGAATCCTCCGAAGAATTGGTACAAGTGTTACTTGGTTAAAAGAATGCTAGATTCAGCCCAAAGACTCTACAAAGTCAAATAGACAGGTTAAGTGAGTGAGAAAAGGCTTGGGCAATTGGAATGTAAGGTAGAAAATGTGAGGTTAGATACTTTGGCAGGAAGAATAGAAGAGCTGAATATTATTTAAATGAAGAAAGACTACAGAAGGCTGCAGTACAGAGGGATTTAGATTTTTAGATTTTTTTTAGATTCCCCACAGGATGGAAACAGGCCCATCAGGCCAACAAGACCACACCAACCCTCTGAAGAGTAACCTACCCAGACCCATTCCCATTCCCTATATTTACCCCTGACTATTGCACCTAACACAATGGGCAATTTAGTATGGCCAATTCAACTGATCTGCACATCTTTGGATGTGGGAGGAAACCCATGCAGAGACGGGGAGAATGTGTAAACTCACACAGACAAGTCGCCTGGGGCGGGAATCGAACCCGGGTCCTTGGCGCTGTGGTTCTTGTGCATGTACCTCAAAATGCTAGGGAAGGTAAATGGAATCTTGGCCATTATTTCAAAGTGACTAGAGTATAAAAATGCAAATGTTTCAGTAAAACTTTCCACAACACTGATTGACCATACTTAGAACACTGTGTGCAGTTTTGATTCCCTTATCTATGGAAAGATATCCTGATACTGGAGGCAGTTTGGAGAATGTTCACAAGGCTGATTCCAGATATGGTGGATTTTTCTTATTCGGAAAGTTTGATTAGGTTGGGCCTGTACCCATTGGAAATTATAAGAATGAGAGGGGACCTTATTCTTAGGGGACTTAATAGAGTAGATGCAAAGAGGTTGTTTCCCTTTGTGGGAGAGTCTAGGACCAGAGGGCACAGTCTTAACGTTAGGGTTGACCCATTTAAGACAGAGGAGGAATTTCTTCTCTCAGAGAGAAGAGAATCTGTGGAATTCTTTATCGCTGATCACTGGAGAAGGCTAGGTTGCCAAGTTAATTCAAGACTGGGACAGATGGATTTTTAATGACTCAGGGAATCAGGGGGTAAAGGCAGCAAAGTGGAGTTGAGGATTATGAGAATATTCACAATCTCATTGCATGGTAATGTCTTATTTCTATTAGTTTGTCTAATGTCTTTTGAAAAGCCAAATATCAATTAACAATTGCATTGCTTCCACCCACTAGTTTAATTACTTCCTCAAACATTCCAGTAGATTGCAAGACCTGACTTCTTCTATCTAATATCAGACTAAATCTACCTTCGTTACATGTTAGGATACAAACTCTTATTCTGTACTTTTGTATGGATCACAAAAAGACAGTATCCATAACCAATCTAAACGATTTGCAGAGCAAAGCCAGTTTCCTGGTCACGTCTGTGGTACTCAGGCTAGAGTTATTTCCCTGGTATAATTTTTTATACACCAGAAATCATAGTCATTGTCCATCATACTTTCTTGATACGTTTTAAAGGCAATAAATCTGTAGAGTACTACATTTGTCCCAGGCAAGTGGGTGAACCTACATTCCCTTACACTATGAATGATGCAAATGAGAAAAGATTTTAGAACACATGTCAAATTTTCAGTAACATTCAATCATTTTTTCCAAGATGGATTTATATGCAACAGAATCAAATCAAAGTGATCAGCTAAAAAATCATTGGTCGGATTCCATTTAGAGTTTGTTTATTTATACTGCAGCAGGAAGTTATTGAAAATCATTGTGAGAACAATATAAGTGGGATCAAACCACAGGGTTAAAATACTGTTCTTGGATCTTAATTCTTTCCTCTTAGTAGCATACTGGATAGCTTTGAAACAACTAAAGTTTTGTATAGTTGGTCTGAATTTTTGAAGCATAGTGTTCAGGTTTTCAGACAAAATGAAAGCTGTGATTAATGTTGTGAGAATCCTTTCAAGTGAAAGCTATGCCTTGGAAGTTAGCTTTTGCGCCTTGTGTGTGTGGCATTAATATTTCAGCATTATTACTTTTCTGCAAATATTTTGCTCTGTAACTGAGTTTGTCCCTTCCATTCATGATTTGATAACCTGCACTTAAAAGCATTTTAAAAAAGCTGCCCTAGCTATCAGGCAACATTTTACTTAAGGAGAAAGTGAGGACTGCAGATGCTGGCCATCAGAGTTGAGAGTGTGGGACTAGAAAATCACAGCAAACCAGGCAGCATCTGAGGAGCAGGAGAATCAATGTTTCAGGAAGACCTGAAACGTCGATTCTCCTGCTCCTTGGATGCTGCCTGGCCCGCTGTGCTTTTCCAGCGCCACACTCACAACATTTTACTTAACTATTCTTTGAGACAGATGAAAGAAAATCCATCCAGGACATACATATCCTATTGTCATGAGCTGAATTTGTAGTGTGGAACAAAAATGGTCACCATTACCATGGAAACAGAGATATTCCAAAAATACACCAATTGATTGACACCAATTTTAAAATCACTTTTACCTTCTTTATCTAAACTCATAGAATGCATATATAATTGCTCATTTTAGACCAACTTAAATTCTGTAGCTTTCATATACAACTCTTTGCAGATTCCTCTTTTTTTCTCACCAAGAATGCTGGCTATTAAATATAAGGTTTATATCTTGCGATTATTTTCTTATTGGAACTACATTTGCCATTCTTCAATTCATAGATGCAACTGTAGAATCTTTCTTTAAAAGTAAAAGAAATGCAGGTTGGGAAAAGAATGTAGATCAGGAAATATAACAAAGAAATGGGAAGGGAACCAATTCACTAGAGTGCTGAATAAGCAAAGTGTGTATTGTGTAATGGATACAAACTAAATTGGTTTAGAATTCTGTAAAAAGCATAGATCATAATCAGTGTAGGAGTGTATTTAGTGCTGAAATTGGAGAGAAGCTGTACTTATTTTATCTGAAATAGTTTCTATCAGTAGACAGGCAGAAGGCTGGAAGAACACACCAAGTCAGGCAGCATCAGGAGATGTAGAAGTTGATGTTTCGGGTATAATCTGAGGGATTCCATCATCTGCAGTTTTTTTTATCTCTATCCATAATTTCTATCAGAGCAGTTTTAATTATACTGAAAACCCATTATGAATCTGAAATATAGCTAAATTGGCTTACTCATGCTGAATATTATCTTGGCATCATCTTACTTATGCCTTCAAGTTGGTTTAGTTTACTCTCTGTGTCCTGAGTAGTGAAGAAATTTGATTTAAGTGGCCAGAGCACACATTTTCCTGCAGTATCTAAAGGAGAATTCAGAATTTTATTTATTTCAGCTTGCTTATATGTTTTGAACTCCAGGTGCTTCCTATATTTGATCTCACCAGTATAATCAGCACAAACATGTCCTCTATAAATGACTGCTCCATTTTATTCCTGGACCTTCCAGCCTTCCTTGTAAGATGCTTCCATAGGTTTATTGAATTCACCCATTCTGCTGGAATTCCCAACATTACCAACTTAATAGAAACTTTGAGGAGGTGACAAAGTTGATGGATGAGGGATGGGCTGTAGATGTCATCCACATGGACTTCAGTAAGGCATTTGATAAGGTTTACCATGGTAGGCTGATGGAGAAAGTGAGGTTGCATGTGGTCCAGGGTGTACTAGTTAGATGGATAGAGAGCTTGCTGAGCAACAGGAGACAGAGAGTAGTAGTGGAAGGGAGTTTCTCAAAATGGACAACTATGACCAGTGGTGTTCCACAGGGATCTGTGCTGGGACCACTGTTGTTTGTGATATACATAAATGATTTGGAGGAAGGTATAGGGAGTCTGATTAGCAAGTTTGCAGATGACACTAAGATTGGTGGAGGAGCCAATAGTGAATGGGACTGTCAGAGAATACATCAGAATATAGATGGATTGGAGAGTTTGGCAGAGAAATGGCAGATGGAGTTCAATCCGGGCAGATATGAGGTATAAACAGGGTGGATAGCAAGAAGCTTTCTGCCAGAATGGGGATTCAATTATTAGGGGTCGCAAGTTGAAAGTGTAAGGGGGCAAATTTAACAGAGATATGCATGGTAGGTTCTTTACAGAGAGGGTGGTGGGTGCCTGGAACATGTTGCTAGTGGAAGTGGTAGAGGTGGGCACATTGGCATCACTTAAGATGTATTTCGACAGATACATGAATGAGCAGGGAGCAAAAGGATACAGATCTTTAGAAAATACGCAACAGGTTTAAATAGAGGATCTGGATCGGCGCAGGTTTGGAGGGCCAAAGGGCCTGTTCCTGTGCTGCAATTTTCTTTGTTGTTTGTTCGTTGTTATTACATTCACTGAGCTTCCTATAAAATAGTGCAATTGCAGCATAAACTTGGTTCTGTCAATGGCACACAGCCTCAGTCCTAGACAGTAATTGCTTTGCCTTTGTCTTGATTCTCCACCAACCATAGTAAACTTTGTGTGCTTTTGTATTCAAGGGAGGTGATGGCATAATGGCAATGCCATCAGCCTGGCACTCCCAAAGAAGGGCTTTTGCCCGAAACGTCGATTTTGCTGAAGCTCCTCGGATGCTGCCTGAACTGCTGTGCTCTTCCAGCACCATTGTTCCAGAATCTGGTTTCCAACATCTGCAGTCATTGTTTTTACCTTGGCACTCCCAAAGCCCAGGTGCAGTGCTGTGGGGCCATGGGTTCAAATCCTACCATGGCACAACTTGAGTTCAATAAAATCTGGAATGAATCTGGCAACTATGTCCTTTTGAGAAGGAAATCTGCCAATCTTTTCTGGTCACGATGTTACTCCAAACCCACAGCAATGTGGCTGACTCTTAATGGACAATAAGTACTAGACCAGCCAGTGGCCCCATAAACTGGGAGCAAGTATTTAAAACAAACACCTCTTGCAAAATTGACTCCTTATTATATAGAAGTTGTGTTCTGCTGGTGATAGACGTGATATGAACCTAAACTTTCTAGCCTCGGGGTAGGGACGCATTCACTGTACCCCAAGAGCCCTTAAAACCTGTGCTGTTCGGCACTCAAACAACAAATAATAACAATCATACCCTCTGACACATATTGGCTATAATTCTGCAGTGTTTGATGACACTTATCTGTTTACTGTTCTCTGTACACTATTTTACAAGCTTGTGGATATGATTGCAGAGAAAGAGAAACAAATCAAGCTTGATGCTTAAGGCTGAAAACATTTCATGTAAGTGTTTATAATAAAACTTTGTTCATATATAGAACCTGGTGCATGTTATCTCTGCATATCTCTGAGATAGAAAGCATGAAGTGTTTCAAGTTAGCACATCCAGCATCTTTCCCGCTCACCTAGTCATCTATGGGATCAATGGATTTTTGAGTTCAAGACTGATTTGTTTGTAAAGTTTGGAGGATACGAAGGTTGCAGTGAGCAATAATGAGGCAATACCCATTGATTGTTTCAGTGCTGACAGTTATGAGTATTCAAACAAGTTGCAGAAGAGCTCTCCAGGTTTGGTATGGCAGTATGATGTGTACATTTGGCACATTGACCAATTAGTTCATGACCAATGTATTGTGAAAATCCAAATTCTGCAAATTAGGAAATGCCAACTCATGGAGCGGGCAATTTAACCTTAGAAAAAGAGGCAATTTTGGCAGTCTAAATCAAATCTGCCATGTTTGCTATTAGAGATTACACAATGATGCATCCAGAGACTCCGAATGGCAATCACAGCTCACAAGGGTTACAGAAAAGAAGCTTCATCAAGCTCATCATTTATTGCCCCGACTTGATCAGACACCTTAAAAATAGTGTGAATATCCACCAATTCACACTATTGTGCCCAGCTCCCTGTAAGAAGTGCAACTTATGCTCAAGCATGAATCAGTTCACAAAGGTTATTGGAGAAGAAAACTTCATCAGTTCAAATCATGGTGAATCATCAAGTTATTTTAAGGAATGCTTAGTTAGGATTGTGGGCACCTTAGTGTTGTTCCCTATTGCTATCAGTGTGAAAGTATCTACAGTGAATAACGGAGTCTGGGTAATTTTCGCATCATTTTCTCATTCACATGACAAAAATTCTTAATGCTTCTGATGATTCAATTATTCCTGTTTGGGGCATGTATACAGCTTCAAAATACATGCTTCAAAAACTTTAACAAAGGCAATTTCATGTTCTTGTTCATGCCAAAGACAGGAGGTTTATGGTTTATCAAATAAGGTTGGTATGAAAGTTGAAAGGCTGAACGAACACATTGGGATGGCACAGTGGCTCAGTGGTTAGCATTGCAGCCTTACAGCACCAGGGACCCGGGTTCCATTCCAGCCTCAGGAAACTGTCTGTGTGGTGTTTGTGCACTCTCCCCGTGTCAGCCTGGGTTTTCTCCTGGTGCTCTGGTTTCCTCCCACAGTCCAAAGATGTGCAGGTCAGGAAGGGCTTTTGCCCAAAACGTTGATTTTCCTGCTCCTTGGATGCTGCCTGACCTGCTGTGCTTTTCCAGCACCACTCTAATCTACACTCTGATCTCCAGCATCTGCAGTCCTCACTTTTGCTAGATTGGCCATAGTGTTAGATGCATTAGTCAGAAGGAAATGGTTCTGGGTGGGTTGTTCTTCGGAGGGTTGGTGTGGACTTGTTGGGCTGGAGGACCTGTATCCACACTGTAGGGAATCTTAAAAACATACTCATGTGAGCAATGAAATAGTACATAGTATCTTTCCTAACACATTGAGTTTGAGGAGACTACGGAATACTGTAATGTTTCTTGCAAAGATGATCAATTTTATAAGTTTTGAGATTGTTGCTATTTGCAAGCCATGCAGAAGTTTCAGAGCAGCTGAAGTCACTTGAAGTGGATTATATCATTGAGCAAATCAACTGACCACCAAGGACCAAGCTGTTACGCTTTCTTGTTCATGTGGAAATCATTGACTTTGCAAGCAGATGATATGGACTAGTTTTCGATTAGTAAACTTAAACGTCAAGAATGTTGATACTAATATTTCCCTGCATTTAGGAGTGCTGTTATTGTGCTGCCTGACACTTTAGAATAGCTTGACACTGTCTGTCTTCAACCATCAGAGTCCAGGTATTGGAGGCCATACCCTTCCAGTTAAAGGTCACTCACTTACCAACAATGGTAAACTTATTAATGACCATGGCAGATTTGATTGTTCACCCTCTTAGTGGAGAGGGTGAACTGGTGGAAGCATTAGAGAAGATATAGGGAAGAACCTTTTCATCCAGAGAGTGGTGGGTGTCTGGAGTTTGCTGCTTAGTTTGTTAGTTGATATATAAACCCTGAATTCAGGTAAATGATACCTGGATCAGCACCTAAACTGCTATAATCTGCAAGGTTACTGCCTAGGTGCTGGAAGGTGGAATTAGAATGGGTCACGCGTTTAATGTTATTCTCTTTTTTGATCAGCACAGATACAATTGGCTGATTGGCCTTTTTCTGTGCCATAACTATGTTATGGTTTTCTATCAAGAAGTGCCTTAGGTTTTCCAATAGTTTGATCAAGTTTGTGACACTCCTCACGCTACTATGCTTGAAGAGGATGACCTGTTTCTTTAGTAGTAGCTCCTAGACAGAAGACACAACTAATGAGTGAACAAGAGGACATGCCTCTATCAGACCCAGATTTGGCATTTCAAGGAGAAAGTCCTGTGGTATCTGACTGTCCAGTCATCGCTGCAGTACATCAAAATCACTCCGATGTTCTTTCAGACCTGGGAGAGCAGAAGTCTTCATCTACGTAGGAAGTGATGTCAGTCTGTGACAGACAGTGTTAATAAAATGTGCTGCACAGGGCTAAAGAAAATGTCATGGAAGTGCCAACATTTTCAACTGTGCAGGAATCACAATGATCTATCAACCATTAACAGACAGGTTCATTCTGATGAGACCTTGCAGACTGCATAACAAGCTCTGCATATGCAAGGAGGTCCTTCAGCTATACTTAAGCATGAGAAATGTATACAGTTTTCCATGAGACCCTGAAGATTCTATAACCCCATTTATCTTCCTAGGGATACTATCAAAAAACAGCAGCAGTCAAAGACAAAGTTCATCTCATACCATCTTTTCATTAAGAGTGGTTCACAGCAACTACAGACTTAGTTCCAATCATTCTTATAGTAAATCTTCTAGTGCCAGAAAATGTCTGCAAAAATTTCCATCAATAATTCATGCTTCTTGTATGAGACATTTTAATAAGTACATAAGTACTCTGCAGTATTCCCGACAAAAAGGAGATAAGAGCAAAAGGGCATAGATTTAAAATTCTCTACCAAAGAAGCAAGGGTGAAGTGAGGAAACATCTTTTCACTCAGTGAGTAGTTAGGGCATGGAATAGACCTCTTGGAAATATAGTGGCAGCATGTTCAATTGAAGCAAAAAAATGGTATTGGATGATCATTTGGATAGAAATAGTGTGCAAGGGTATGGGGATAAAGCAGGAGATTGGTACAAGATAAAGAACTTAACGAGTTGGTGTAGGTATGTTGGGCCAAGAGGCCTCCTTCGGTGTCATAAAACTTCTTGGTTCTGTGAATTCACTCATCTCTTTGCCTTAAAGTTAAGAATGCAGTACAAGAAGCTCAAAGTATAGTCATGTTGCTAATGAAGAGAACAGTGATACCTACCAGCCCTTATTCAATGATAAAACTTCACCAGTCAATGGTGTTTCATTGACATATGATCTTTTCCACTTTAGATACTGCGAATGAGTAATACATGCTGAGACAAATCAAAGGACAGTGAAGATAAAATTGTACCATTTCAATGAACACCCACTGATCATCATAATGATGCAGCTGTTCAGAGACAACTATTCTTTCAAAACCATAAGGTCTGGGATAATACTATTATGCCTATTCTCTTCACTTCAGCTGGTACAAGCAGAGTTCAAGGACAGGGAAAATGATAAGGTGGCCATTGGGCTTGAGATTGTGAGCATTGGAGGATTTTGGTGGGATTGGAAATACTTTCAGTTGAACGGAAATACTTTTAATTGTGTTCTCAGTCGATGTTAAGAAAATATTTTCCATTAATAATGTTGAAAAATAAAAATGTAGCTGTGGATAGCTATACAGATTAATTTTGTGATTATGCAGATAGAACATTTGACTTCAGTAGTCATGTGAGAGAGAGACTTCTATAAGGTTAAGATTAGAGCAGTTTAGGACAGAATGGCCAGTTGTACAATCTTCATGCATAAATTGTTTATAAATAATACCTGAAGATACATCTTGTGGTCTGGTCTGAGCTTTTCGGAAGAATTGATGAACAGTTATCAACAGTACTTACTCCATTTGCACAAGTCAATATTCAATGAGAACAAATGCACATTCACAACTTTGACATTTTAAGTTATGATGTGACAACATCAAAGATATTCATGTGCTTCTGACCCCATATAATATAAACATGTTGGCATAATTCCTCGGTATTACCAGAGATGATCACAATTTGTTCCTAGATTTGTAGAGATCGCAAAGCTTCTTCCTGTACAAAGGCATACAATGAGAATGGATAATAACATAGCAAACTGCATTTGAAACATGAAAGGCAAAAGCAAAAACGTGTGTCACAACAAATGCTTCAGGACATGTAGTCATACTCTCCGGGCACATTACAGGAAGCAAATGATCAATAGTGTACATATCATGCCCAGTGTTGCAAACTGAACAAATATTTTTCAGGCGAGCAGGAAACACGAACATTCATCTATACTTGTGAACATTTGCACAAGTATCTGTGCAGTAGAAGGTTCATTCTCCCCACTAAACATCAACGAAAGACTACATTGTTAGCCATGTCAGGATCTAGGAACTCACAATAATGTGAGTGACAATCCTGGGTGACTTGTACCAAACTTGACACACAGATTTGTCATCCAGATCACATGCCTAAACAGCCCTATAAGCAGTTGCCAAAGTGAGCACAGCTTTTTGATATTTATGTTACTGGCTTATTTCAGATTGCACTGGGTATTTTTGTAACATAATCTAGGGGACAATTCAGTCTTGAATTCACTAGACCACCGATGCCATCTTTAGGAGAGCTGGAGTACTCATTATTTTAACATGAATCCACATTTGCCAAAAATTTGTTATTTTAAGCTGTGAGTCAGATTTGCAATCCACACATTAATGTTTTGGCATCTCACAGACAAAATTAACTTTTCCACTGGAATTGAACACTCTCAGGATGAATAAACAACATCAGTTGAAGCAACAATTGGTGGTCATCAACATGAACCAGTCAAACCAGTTGTAGGACAGAAATGAAGGGTATTAGAATCTTTTTTGATTGCACTATTGTATTTTCTCAAAGCTGGTCCAGAAACCTGTAAGCTTGAATTAATGGCTTTTCAGTGTTACACTTCCAGATCCTTTTATTCATTGACTTCAACAGCGTCTCTCCTAAATGTTAACGTTAAAACATTTAATTTCCCAAATCTGACTTAATCCAACCTGAAGGTTTGTTTCCTTGAAGGTGAATGGCAGTTGCCTTCATTTTAGGAGGAGGATGTACCCTGGTATATAATATTGACTGGTTCTAGTTGTCTATAATTATTTGAAAATATTTGAAATAACTTTTAAGCATCTGTGTCACTAGTAAAGGGTTCAATTGTAATTTTCTTGCATAATAAGCACTACTAGTCCATGTGACCTAGCAACAGTTGACCTGGAATCAGTACTAATAGAGGGAAGTTAACACACAGAAGCCTTGGGACTAGATATAAAGCAAAGTTGTAAAACAAGAAAGCTGGAGTCAAAAGTGTAATCAACAGATTAGGTGCAAACACAAAGAAGCAGGTAACAGAGGCAGGAAAGCAGAAGAACTCAAGATATAGGAGCAGGAGTAGATCCAAGTTTGTCAAGAATACTCCATCAGTCAAAACGAAAGTTGTAGAAATTGGACTTCAATTCCATTTCTTAGCCGTTGCCCAGATCGCTCAATTCCCACAGAGACATAAAAATCTATCTATTTCAGCCCCAAGGATGTTCATAGAATCATGTAGCACAGGAGAGGCCTTTCAGTCCATCGAATCTATGTTGACCTATTGAAATTTATCCCACTTTCCAGCACTTGGCTCATAGCCCTGAATATTATGACATTTCGAATGTTCATCAATGTACCTTTTAAAGGCTGTGAGATTATCCACCTCATCTACCTTCCCTGGCTGTACATTCAAGATTTACAGAACTGTTGGGGGAAAAGATCTTTCTAGAATCCCCTCACAACTGCCTACCCTTCATCTTAAAATTAAGCTCCCTCATTATTGACTTTTCAATTAAAGAGAGCAGCTGCTTCCTATCTACCCTGCCCATGCCCCTCATAATTGTATACTATACCCTTTGCTTTCTCTGCTCTAAAGAAAACAACCTAAGCTTATCCAGACTCTCCTCGTAGCTAAAATGCTCTAACCCGCACATCATTCTGGTGAATCTCCTCTGCACCAATATTATATTAATAATATCAGATAGGGAGGTCTTAGGCATTGGACTTTCTCCATTGACCATTTACAGCAGCTGCCCCAAGCTTTAGTGAATTCCACAGAATGTAGCCCAGAACCTTGAAATTTGTCAGAATGTGACACTTAGTTATTGACAGCTATTTTCACTGAAAGACCAATAGGTTTTGGACAAACCAAAGAAAGACCACTTTTCATCAAGTTCATGATCCTCAGCTGCAGCGATGTCCATTCCTGGGAACACGAAGTACCCTTTACACTATCATCCAACTTACACCTTGGTGCTTGGTTGCAAATTATAATTGTAGGGCATTCAACCAAATGACTTTAAGAGCTTGCTTAGGAAATCATCCAATAGAATCCCTCATTTCCTTTTCCCACTGGATCTCAAGGACATGCAGATCACTGCCTAATGGAACTGATCTCTAAGGTGAGCATCTGCAGAAACACTTTCAGAAGAGACAGGTGGTAGGACGATATTAAACTGACAGGACAGTTCATGACAACATGGCCAGATTTATCCTTTGTGAAGCAAAGACTGATTGGACCTCAACTTGTTGTGACACTTGGTATTTGAATGTCAAGGATCTATTTAGAGTTTAACACCTACAACTGTGGTCTTTGAAGATGACTTTGGGCACATTTTCTCCCCTTTTGGCTAGACCTGATCACCAATTTTGATCAACAAAGTGGAAAATGGAACTGAAATGAATGGATGAAAATGGAAGTGATCACCACAGTATTGGAGTAGGCTATGAGCCATCACTGCTCCATGTATAGCCAAATCAAGAGAGTCTAATCAGATAACCAGGGTCTTACCTACAGTGTAGGGTCAGTGTTGCTTTGAAGTGCTCGGTTTCTGTCTCACTTTGGCTATAGGCTTGTTCCAACTTGTTCACACAATTCCAAACTCTCCTAACCATATTCTCAGCCCCTTCAGATATTCTGACCCTATGGAGAAGGAGAGATAAGATTATGAACCCAGTTTCCTAAGAACATGACCTGGCTGTTGTCTCAATTTACTTTGGTTCATTAAATGAGTTACAATCCAATTGCTGATGGTTGTCAGGGTGCACACTTTATTTCCCAAAAACATGTTTTACTCATATAGTTTTTCAGAGTACATTATGAAATATTTCTATGTAAAAACCAGGAAGTTCAGTAAAATTGACCCTGTCTCCATACATTGCCTTCCCTTCAATGTAATTGAAACAGCTGCAATGTTTACAATGTACATTCTACACTATGCGTACAGCGCAAGGCTGTATGAATGTGCAGTAGAAGTAGAACACAACATGTTTGTCTTTTTGGTCCCTCAATAGAGTTTCAATGCCCTTGATATTCACAATGTACATTCAATGTCAGACATACAGCCAAAGGGATTCTCCTCAGTTTCCAGCCCCTTGGTGTAGAATGGCTGAAAGGCCTTTAACATCAACCATTTCCCATTCTGCCTTTGCAGTGGCTGTGTCAAACTTTAGTGTATCCCTCAGTATGTAGTCCAAGTGCTTAGAATTTGCCAGTCTGCATCACTTTGCTGAGGACAACTGTTTGTAATGGAAAATCAGCAAGTTTTGGGCAGATTGAAAATCATCATTCATTGAATTGATGGTCCTGTAACTGCAGTTGATCTTTATCTTGGTGTCAGTTTCTGGGACCAGCCTGTGGAACCCAATCCTGTGTCACAGAACTGCTCTGGATGAACCTCGACATGAAATGCTACATCTCCCTCATGATCTTCTTGGCAAAGGCAAACTCCAACAGAAGATCGACAGTGCCTCAGAGACTGAGAGGATGAACCTCTGAAAGTGTAATAAGGATCTGATGAGAAGGGCTTTTTGTCCATCAGCCAAATTTTGCCTTGCCATTTGTTTGTAAGCTCTGATGATGAGGTATTCTACCAAATGACTTTGATAGTCTGCTCAAGGAATCACTGAACAAGATCTATACCATTTCTCTCAGGGCCACTTAACATTACATGCAGACGACTGCCTGGTGGATGTACACATAATGTAAGCATAAAAATGAATGGTAGACAATCAAATCAACCAAGGGTAAACATATCAGCTGTCCTTGCCTGTTCTCACAGATCACATTTTTGTTTACTTTACTTACAGTGTGTAATTTTTATTTTCATTAGAAGAAAATAAACCCTTTTATACAAGTCACAAGAACAATATAAATAGAAATTATGAGTGACCAAATACTTTAATATCCATTAATGTTCTTCAATTTATTCAATTATATTCAGACATTCTGTAACCAGCCTGCAATTTCTTTTGGGAGCTGTTTTTCCACTGGTTGTTCTTTTAGTCAGCAGAGCCTGGAGCTTTTGCAAAGTGCAGTGGTGACTGTCAGAGCATAAGAAGTCACCATTGCACGTGTAGAGTTTTGGTAACCTTGAAGTTTTGCAGCAGCCTCATATTCCTTGATTTTCATCACTGAAGGCAGGGAATCTTTTCTTCATTCTGAGTAGCAAATCTAGGAAAAGTGTGGAAGAGAGCACAAAAGCTTATGAGGTTTCTTTTGACCTGACAAAGGCACTTGTTGCTGTGAATTATGATGTGCTGTGGGAGACCTTGCGTGTAGATCTGTGGAGATTGCCTTTCAATTCCATAATGATAGGTTGACGTGAGTAATAGATCAAGATCATCTGTCACTGCTATTTGTAGTCACTAACAGTTAGCGCATTATTGCTGTAATGCTATTCATGCTTTTTATGGTGAGGCTGTTCAAGAAACGAAAGCACTGTTACAGAGGAAGATTGATTCACTATAGCAATTGTAACATTGCTGCTCACAAATACAAGTAATGCAAATAATTGTGACTTGCTTCTTGCTAATCGTTGTGGGCTACTGACCATAGCATATTAATTTCCTTTCTGAATGATTTGTTCAGTCAGCATTTCATTTTGGTCTTACCGTCAACTTAAAGATGGCTGACGTCCTGAGTTGCCCCTGAACAAAGGTGCAAACAACACCGTTTTGAATGAATTTTAACAAGCTTTATTAATGTAACAATTTAAAAGACACAGTAAAGATACACATGCTGCTGCTGGAATTGTTACATTTATAGACATCTGCTCCAGTTTTACATGATCTTATGTTACTATAGCATATCTCCTTCCACACACATTCTCTACCTGTTCTTGGAATAAAGGTACAAATAACCCTTTACACTACAGACTTAATCTTGTCATGCAGCTTATGAATCTTACTCCTAGATCTTATTACAAAATTAATATGACCCCTCATTACACTCGACACCCTCAATACTGCTGGAAACCGTGCTTTTATGCATCTGATGATTGTTAACCTATGGTCTAAATACTGACATATTGGGTATACATGTAGCTTCAGTTAACACTTGCTCAGATGACATGGCAACCACCTGTCTTCACATCTCACAAGACTGTTCCTGAGCTGTCAGTTTTTTCCAAGATTGTCAGCTTTAAACAAAAAGTGGCAGTTGAATTTTGGCAGCTTTCGATCTTTAAAGCAGCAGTACAAAGGGATTTTGCACTCCATGAAGTTTGAAGACCATTGGTCAGATTGCAGTGTTCTGTTTGAAACACCTTGATGTCAATGGTAGAATTCTCATCTGAAACGGAACATTCTGACTTCAAGCCCAAGTACAAGCCTCAACACAGAATTTAAACTGCCACTTAGTTTGGTGAAATGTCAAGCAAAGACCCAATCTGTCCTTTCAAGCAAATATTGAAGTTCCCATGACACCACTTAAGGAACAGCAGCAGAGTTCTCTAGGTGTCCTGGCTGGCTTAATTATTCATCCAGTATCAGTAAACTAACTTATCAGGCATAATATCATATTTCTGCTTGTGTGACCTTCCTCTATGCTGCCATATTTCCCTACATCACAGCTTTACTTCAAAATGGATCTGATTGGTTGTGATGTTCTTTGGGGAATCCTGAGGCCATGAAAAGATGTTGTATAACATTTGAAAAACATATTAAGCATAAGTGGTTTGTTAGAGAAAAAGGTTGACCCTATTATGGATCTGAAGAGAAGTATTCATGTTAAGATTGGAAGACATCAATGAATAATTGAATAAGTATTTTGTATCTATTTTCAAAAGGAAAATGATCTAAAGGTTGCACCAAAAGAGGAGGAAGGAAATTATGGATAGGATAATAGCAGATAGAGAAGACCAGCTGATTTTGGTTCTGTTACTATTTACAATTTTTATAAAGTATTTAAACTCAGATGTTGGGAGTGGCATCCCAAGAGTTACAGATGATTGAATCTTTGCAAAATAATAAGTCATGCTTAAGGTTTCTAATGGATTTCAAGGTGTGATGGATAGGGAAATGGAAAGAAGCATGGTATATGGGATTTAGCTGTAAAACAATGTACTTAGGGAATAATAAAATGGAAAGACAGTGTTCAATAAATGGCATCATTTAGAAAAATGTAGTTTAGCAGTGCAACTTTTGTATCCATGGACAAAAATCAAAGGTAGCAGAGTAAATTGTTAAGGTGATTAAAAATGCATGTGGGTTACTTTTGATTATGGGTAGAGGAACAGTCACAGTGTGACTTTATAAATCACTGGTTAGACTTAATGTTGACAGTTATTAGGCAATACACTTCAGAAATGATGTAAAGGTATTAGCCAGGGTCCAGAGGAATGTTATTAGTCATGAAGAACTGCCGTTATGAATCAAAATTGGAACAAAAAGGAACTGTTCTTCTTGAAGTCAAGAGGTGAACCAATAAAGGTTTTTTTAAGATGATGAGGTGATTTGATAAGCTAATTATGAGGAAACAAATGTGGGTCAATAACTCGAGATCATGTGCAAAATCATGGAATAAAGATCTAGAAGGGATCTTTATTCCCTTTTAGAAGGAGTATTTCTTTCAGTCAAAATTCTCAGGATCAGGATCACTGTACCTGAAAAAGCATTTGAGCTAATACTATAAATAATGTTTAAAAAATACGCTGCACAAGTACATGAGGAAGAAGAATATACAGCACTACAGACAGTATGTTGGGGTGAGGAAATACTGGAATTGCTCTTTCAAACAGCCAGCACAAATAGGACAGGCAAATACCTTCCACTGTGTTATAATTCCCATTATTCTTTGAAAGGCATTATACGAAGACAAGTTGATTGTTTTATTTCTTTATATTGAATTTTGAATGGAAAGGGTATCCACTCCCTGAATGATAAAGGTGTTCTTCATTCCAGTGTCAGGTTGGAAGTGTGTTGTCATTACATGTAAGTCAAGAGGTAATCTGGCTTTCAACTGTTGTTTATGGAAGACAGTCAAATGTTAGAATGGATTACGGGCAACACAACAAATTTGATGGCTTAAGAAGGTCTTTCAGAGTCATCCTCACCAAGAATTACATTGAGTCCAGTTTCAATTAACTGGGGTGGTCATCAAATAAAACTGTCATGGCCCTGTGAGGAAGGATGGAGGTGCTGGATAACTCAGGAGGCTTGCTGTGTTTTCTCGAAAGTGGACTGCTTGCTTTACTGTCACTTGTTGTGCCCCCAAGGAATGGAAATTTAATCTATTTCAGAGGACTCCCTATGAAAGGGTTATGAGGTGACGTAATCCATCTTCATCCAAACAACATATTCAACAAAACAATTTAAAGATTACTTTGGATCAAAGGAAGTGACTTATAAGAATGCCAGAAATAATGGTGAGTCTGAGGATTGGGAGCAATTTATGGCTCAGCAAACTCCAGGGACAAAGAAAATAATAACCAAGGGGAGAAGAAAATATGAATATAAGTTAGATTAGATTCCCAATAGTGTGGAAACAGGCCCTTCAGCCCACACTGACCCTCCGAAGAGTAACCCACCCAGACCCATTTCCCTCTGACTAATGCACCTAATACTATGGGCAATTTAGCATGGCCAATTCACCTAACCTGCACATCTTTGGACTGTGGGAGGAAACCAGAGCACACCCATGCAGATACAGGGAGAATGCGCAAACTCCACACAGACAGTTGCCCGAGGCTGGAATTGAACCTAGGATCCTGGTGCTGTGAGGCAACAGTGCTAACCACTGAGCCACCGTGCAGAAGAGAAAGGAAAAGCTTCCCTACTGAAATGTGAAAGAAAAAAAAAATTAGCAAGGGTAAACGTAAGCCTATTACAGGGGGTGATAGAAGAATTTATAGTGGAGGACAGGGCAGTGAAACTGAAGTGTCTTTGCAGCTGCCTTCATGGGAGAAAACACATAAAATTTCCCAGACAAGCTAGGCTACTAAGGAACTTATGTCACTGAATAGGTAAAAATAATTGGTATTTGTAAAAAAAGGTAATACTTGAAAAATTAGCTAGATTGAATGTTAATAAATCTCCTAGATCAAATGAAATTCAACCCAATGTGGAATGAAGTTGGAATAGAGATAATGGATGCATTGGTGAATATCTTTCACAATTCTATAGATTATGGAAAATGTTCAGTCGACTGGAATGTAGCAAATGTAACTCCAAGAATAAAGAAGACTGGAAAAGGGAAAATGGAAAATTATAAACTTGCAGTTCATGACTATAGTGGAGAAAATGTTAGAATCTATTATAAAGGATGTGATAACGGACCATTTTAAAAAAGGAAAACGTTAGGCAGAGTCAATATGGATCTTTGGAAGGGAAATCATGTTTGACAAGTTGTTGGAGCTTCTGAGGATACAATTTGTATCAAGGACAAAGGAGAGCCAGTGGATTTGACATGTTTGGATTTTCAGAAGGTTTCTTGAAAAGATCCCACTTCTGAGATGAGTAAGTAAAATTAATGCAAGTGAGGAATATACTAAAATTGATTGAGAATTGGTTAGTGGACAGGAAGCAGAGAGTCAGAATAAACAGATCATCCTCAGACTGGCAGGCTGTTACTAATGGAGGTACTACAAGGGTCAGTGCTAGGTCTGCAACTGTTCATAATCTATATAAATGGTTTGGATGTGGGAGCCAATTGTAATATTTCCAGACTTGATGAATGTACCAAACCATGTGGGAACGTAAGTTGTAAGGAAGATGCAAAGAAGGTTGGGCAGGCTAAATGAATTGACTACAACATGGCAGATGGAATAAAAATTTAACAACTGTTAACTTATCCATTTTGGTAGAAAAAAATGAAAAGACTGAATATTTTTTAAATGGCGAGAGGTTGAGGAGTAGTAGTGTCCAAAGGGACTTTGCCTTTCTTGTTCTTGAGCTACTAACAGCTAACATGGAGCTGCAGCAAGCAATTAGGAAGGAAAATAGCACATTGGCATCTATTTCAAGTAAATATGAGTGCAGAAGTAAAGAATGTCTTGCTGCAGTTGTATGGAGACTTGGTGAAACCTCAGCTGGGGTATTGTGCACAGTTTTAGTCTCCTTGTCTACTTGGAATAGACAAAGTTCAATTGAGGTTTACCGGATTAATCCTTGGGATGGATGGACTACCTTTCAAGGAGAGACTGAAGAAACTATGTCTGTGTTCTTTATTGTTTTGAAGAGTGAGAGGTGATCTCTGTGAAATTTCTAAAAATTCACTGTTTCAGGTTGGATACTGATAAGATATATTCCCTGGCTGGTGACTCTGTAAACAGGGGTCATAATCTCAGGACAAGGAGCAGGTCACTTAAGACTGAGGTAGGATACTTTCATTCAGAGGGTGGTGAGTCTTTGGAATTTTGTATCTAAAAGGGCTGTGGAATGGCCTACTCATGTTTCTATGTTGACTGTTTGACCTATGTTCCTTAAGGGTGTCTTTTGCCCTTAATTTCTATTACAACATTTGGAAGACTAAGTCTGGGATATTCCGTTGAATAATTTGTATGGGACTATATAGGGACAGCAGAGAAATTATTATATTGGACATCATAAGATGTTTTGGTTATTTTAAAGCCCAATCCTCATGCCCTGCTTATGTGTTCGTCAGTGTCACTGACCCAATCTTCTTGTTGCCAGCAATCACCCCAGGTCCCCATTCACCACCCCTTCCCAATCTCACAGCTGAAGTGTCCATTATTGCAGTTCATAAGAATTGCTTGCCCTGACAGGTTACAATTAATAATGTTACTATTTCCCTGATGACTCACTTAGTAAATGTAATGCCCAACATAGTGCAATAGATTCACACTGACCACATGGATGAGATGCCAGCAGGCCCATAGGAAAGAAAGGCGAAAATAAGAGGAAAATATAAGGACATGATATTACAGCTTTCCTTCTCTGAAACACTGTGGAGATCTTACCCAACAAGTTATGCATGAAGAATACCTTGTGGCAATTTGATGCAACAAATTTGAGGGCCCTGGGATGTTACAATGCTGGGTCAGAATCCTGAAATACTGCAAGGCATTTTTTTGGCCTTAATTTCAAATGTGTTTTTTAACGGAGGATTGTGGCAAAGACAAAATAACTGCTGGTGTGTTCTTCCATGGCAAGCTAGTGGGACTGAGCGTGCTCACGTATACAAGCCTGGGTTCAAATATTAGCGTACTGTGAAGGTCACAGTCAAAGAACTATCCCGTAGATACCGTAGATAAAGAACTTCTCCCCATTCTGAGGGCTGGAGGTCAGCTACGTAGCAGCAAAACAAAGGAAAATAGGACAACAAAAAAACTCTCACTCTGAATGCAAGAATTCAATCAGTATCAAAAAGAATATGAATCATGGAATTTTAATCAATCTACAAAATTAAGTATGTATCATGAAACTGAATATTAAACTATCAATATTAACGCTACTGGTGTCCTCTATTGCAATGTTCAATTACCCACTCTAACAAAGAGGTCAGGGAAGGGTATAACCTTTTTGAACCATTATATTTTTAGACATGCTTCTTATGTTTAATTTGTATATATGTATGACTGCTGGACATGTACATGGATAGCAGTGAATTGTGGGGTGCATAGGTTAAGTTATTTTATTTTACATTAGGAATAATCCTCAGCACAACATCGTGGGCCAGAGGGCCTGTTCTGTGCTGTACTTTTCTATGTTCTATGTGTCTTAATAGTTCTTCTCATGTAAAGTAGTTTAAAAAGCCACTCTTGTTAATTCAAAAGAGCCTTGCTCAATTGGATCCTTGTTAAAGCATAAGTTCATTTGCTCTGGGAGAAAGATAATCACTAGGAAAGGCAAGTTACAAACAACTGAGGGGTGGGTGAATAAAGAAGGATATCCAGACAATTCATCGCTCTTCACCAAGGTTTCAGGTATCCTATTGAGAACAACAATGAATCAGGGCACTTGGTTTCAGTAGAGACCATGATAAATAAATTTTCAGCTCTTTGATTATTGAATCGGTGACCTCAGTTTTACCAGCAAACCACAGTTAAAACTGCATGGACCATATGGATCATGAAACTAAGTGGATGAATGGTAGGGCTGCTGACAGCCCCATGCTGACACAGACAAAGTGGTGACATAAAATGGCTTTCAAATCTAATTGGTTGCCCAATTTACCAGTGGTGGCTGTATCTCTGCATTCCTACCTTTTGCAAAATGTCTGAGAGAAATTCTATCTCCATCTTTACCGAGCATTCCTCCACCATTTTACCACTCCTCCTGCCTCCCAGCCTGTTTCCAGAGGGCTAGTAAATTTCCAGCTCATACCTAAAGTAATGTTTGCAATAGTTCACAATGTGGACTTAAGGGACTTAAGGGAAGAAAACAGGTAGTCCTTATGCCAGTCCAGTTCAGATGTGATTCTAAACCCAAACCAATGCGGATGACTCTAAACTGCTTACTGCTATGTCCTAGCAAGCCATTCTGTTCAGGGCTACTGGTGTTGGACAATAAATTCCAACCTTCCCAGTAAGATCCACACTTTGAGACTAAAGTAAACCAAACCACAGTTTTGGTTACAGTTTTGCATGGTATGAGCCACAGTTTACAGGAAATTACGTCACTGCAACAACTCGAACAAGATGAATAAGTACGAAAGAGTTAAGTCTGAAATTTCTTTCCGTTTCATTCTCTGATAATAACTAGGCTTTTGGAGGCTAGGTTATTAGTAAGGCTTGGGGAAGTGGGGAATTGAGAGAAAGTAGGGGCATTTACCACAAGGAGAAGGGGTACATTTTCTAGTAAATGCACATTTGAGAGCTGTTTATAAAACAAAGTTGCCAGAGGCCTGGGAACATATTTTAGAAATGATATCTCCTCTAGGAAGTTTAAAAAGGAGGGGAGATAGAGGAGAAAATTCTTACACAGAGCTCAGCAAACAAATAAAGGAACATTCATTTTAAAGTTGTTAGCTTTCTGTAAGTCAACAGAGAAAAAAAAAATCAATAGTCTGACTTTAAATGATTAATTTTTCCACTTCTGTTTCTTGCCAATTGGAGGGATCAATTATTGATGTTAGTATTGAGAATGTCTTTTTTACCTCCAGCAACACAAAATCAGCAGTCTAAGGCTTTAACTTCTTCCATGCTAAATGTATCCCTCATACCTCCCCTGCCCTGCTCATTTCATTCTTAACTTGTCTATATCAAGGTAATTCAAACAAGTAAATTTGCTTGACAGCATGCTGCATTTCATTTATTATAGTACATGGTTTCACTGTTGTATGATTGAGTGTGTTGCAGCTGGAGAAAACTGTTACAATGTTACAACTGTTACAAGCATTCTAGGATCTTTACACAGCTCTATATTAGAAAGAAAGAAATTACAGTAGAGAGAATTGCACCTCACCGCAGGCATGGCAAAATAATGAGTGCATGCTGATTGAAGGTAGAGATTCACATCTAATTACACTAATGGTTTCATAAATAATTAGTCTGACTACTTATCCCTAGGAAATTGTACACCTGTTTTACTTGATAAAAGTGTTGATTGTTTATTTCACGCAAAAAACAGATAACAGCAAATAACCCTGGCAAGTAATTGGAAGGATGTAGAGTTGAAGGAAAACTTATATAGCAGCAGCGATTTGCACTTCACTGTAGGCACAGTATAGCACAGAATTGCGTCAACATCCTGGAATTGATAGTGGTTGTTGCTACCATACCAGTTTAATTCATTTGTATCATATTCCCCTTTCTGTGTTTTAATGGAGCCATTATCCAATTTGTTTTATTTGGGTTGCATTCTACATTAAAATAATGAACAGGGGAATTTTCTAGAAACATTAGGGCTAATTTTGATTTTGGTGATATTTTAAGGCCGTCAATATTAGTAAGATGGCCTAAGATCTTTCTCTCAGTTTTTGTATTTTCTGTCAGATAACACAATAAGATTTTATGTAGATTTGAATGCAATAGCCAGCTGACGATAACAACCTCAAGCAAATCACGTTACAGTGGCAGATAAATGTTTAAAGAGTTCCTTAAACCCAATACAATGGTCAGTTAGTAATGGAAAGATAATTTAATTCTCAATATTTTCTGACTTGTTTTGATTGTAATAGAGTTAAGTACAATCTCACAAGGATGTTATGAGTACACACGGCAGCTTGCAGAGCAATTCAATTCCTTCTGTCCCCTGTCTCCAATTGATGACAATGGTTATTTTGGGAGAAAATGTGTAAGGTGCCATAAACCTTTCACAATGGAAAAGATTAATGTGCATGCTTACAACTGTGGTGCTCAAAGCCATCAGAGACATTCAAGCACCTGTCAAAAAAAAACTAAATTTAATGCAAATCTCCATTCATTAAAGAACAATTCCTGATAGTTTCCAACTTGAGGCTATGGAAAGTAAATAAAAATTGCAAACAAATGGAAGTTGTAAAGCTATATCTATCTGGTTTAGTTTCTGCAGGAATTAAGACAGAAATTGCAAGCAGGCCACCTGGCATCTGGAAGAGAAACCAATCAGGTCTGACTCTTTTATCAACTGTTTTTATGTCAAATTTCCAACATTTGGTTTCTACTTTCTGTTGATGATCTTGCTTCATACCATGTTTAGACTTGTGCTGCCATCCTCAGCTTTAAATTAGGTGCAGTTTGATGGCTGCATCATTTATTTTTAATAACAAAATCCCTTTAAATACAGAAATGTGGACTTCTTGTTTTGCAACTAACAATGCAAATAGAAAAGTGTAATGAAAGAGGGGTGAGGAATTAGTGATCTGTAAAAACAATTATCAATACAAAAACAAGAAGCAACAGCTTGGTGATAGTTTGGGATTGGGCAGGTGCAAGAGACCTGGGTGTCCTTGTACACCAATCGATGAAAGTAAGCATGCAGGTACAGTATCCGGTAAGAAAGGCATAGGGAATTTTGGGAGAAAGTGAGGACTGCAGATGCTGGAGCTCAGTCGAGAGTGTTTTAGTGCTGGAAAAGCACAGCAGGTCAGGCAGCAGCCGAGGAGCAGGAGAATCAACATTTCGGGCAAAAATATCCAAAATGGAATGTTGGCCTTCGTAGAAAGAGGATTTGAGTACAGGAATGGTGATGCCTTGCTGCAATATACAGGGCCTTGGTTAGACCACACCTGGAGTATTGTAGGCAGTTTTGATCTCCTTATCTGAGGAAGGATGTCTTGACTATGGAGAGAGTGCAAGGAATGGTTACCAGACTGATTCTTGGAATGATGAATGAAGAGAGACTAGATTGGTTAGGAACCAATTAAAAGCACCGTTGTGCTACTGAGACTTTATAAAGCTCTGGTTAGGCCCCATTTGGAGTACTGTGTCCAGTTTTGATCCCCACATCTCAGGAAGGACATACTGGCACTGGCGCATGTCCAGCGGAGATTCACATGGATGATCCCTGGAATGGTAGGTCTAACATATGAGGAACGGCTGAGGATCCTGGGATTGTATTCACTGGAGTTTAGATGATTAAGGGAAGATCTAATAGAAACTTACAAGATAATACATGGCTTGGAGAGGGTGGACGCTAGTAAATTGTTTCCGTTAGGCGAGGAGACTAGGACCCGTGGACACAGCCTTAGAATTAGAGGGGGTAAATTCAGAACAGAAATGCGGAAACATTTCTTTCGCCAGAGAGTGGTGGGCCTGTGGAATTCATTGCCGCAGAGTGCACTGGAGGTCGGGACACTAAATGTCTCCAAGGCAGAGATTGATAAATTCTTGATGTCACAAGGAATTAAGGGCTATGGGGAGAATGCAGATAAGTGGAGTTGAAATACCCATCAGCCATGATTGAATGGCGGAGTGGACTCAATGGGCCGAATAGCCTTACTTCAACTTCTATGTCTTATGGTCTTATGGAACTCACTGATGTTTACCAGAATAAGGAGGTCATTGGTAGAAACCTATAAAATTCTAACAGGATTAGATAGCGTAAATACAGGAAGGATGTTCCTAATGGCCAGAAATTCCAGAACTAGGGCTCACAGTGTGGGATAGGCCATTTAGGAATCAAATGAGGAGAAATTTCTTCACTCAGAGAGTGGTGAACCCTGTGAAATTATCTGTTGCACAAAGTGGTTGAGGCTAAAACATTGAATATTTTCTAGGAGGAGATGTAATTCTTAGCGGTAAAGAGATCAAAGGTTATGGTGAGAAAGCAGGAAGAGAGTACAAGAGTGGAATGATTAGTCATGATCATATTGAATGGCGCAGCAGTTGGGAGGGCCTGATGGCCTACTCCTGTTCCTAGTGTCTGTGTTTCTAGGTAAAGGAGGATCTGATTTATTTCCTGTGTAATATACCAGCATTAGAATTGGTTCAGAATTCTTGGTGTAAGATTACTCCTCAGCCCGGTCCCATGTGAAAATAGCTCAGGGGCCATTGTTGCCTTTGGTAAATTACTGAGTTAGAGTTGGCGCAAATCCCATTCCGAATGGTCGCGTTTAAAAGCACTCAATACGAATGTACAAACTCCTTTATATAATTACAGATATCAATCGGCGCAATCTTAGGTCGGTTAAAAGAACACCGCGTAGTGGGGTGGAAGAATTGGATAAATCAAATTTAAAGATAATGCAGCAAATAAAGACTAACAAAATCAGAAAGTTTTTGGAAAGCCTCAACAATTAGCCGCTTTTTGTTCTCAGCTTGGTGTGCCCCGTCTGATGATGGCTGAAGCTAAGGAGCATTAAATGGGACTGTCGAACTTTTGTAAACCCTGAAATCAGTCCTTTCATTCGCATGTCTGTATTTAATCAAAGAAAATGAACAAGTGGAAATAATTTCTGTTAAATTACACATATTCTGAATGTAATGGACCAAAGGAAGTGTGCAGTGTTCATATCGGGGTTAAGCTTTCCTCTTTGGCTTCACAATGGTCCCTGAAAAAAACTACAGCTCCTTTTAAACAGCTGGGGTCGGGTTCCCCCTTTCGCGTTTGTTTGATATATCAGCAAAACTCCGGCGGAATCGGCCACCAGCACAAACTGATCGGGGAGTTTAAACTTGGATCAGTCAGGTACAAGATCACGTAAGCTTCATGTCATATGAGTTTGGATTTGATTCAACAACATACCCCAGCCACAAGCTGGTGAAGCGCCCCAGTTGATAGTGTGCATTTTCACCGAGCTCATTCCAAAAGCCTTTCTTTCTCTAAGGTGTGCAAACACTGACCGGCACATACTGAACATTCTCACATCAAAAAGAATTTAATTATCTGCCCCCGTGGATATCGATCAATAAAACTAATAATTGGTTCAGGGTTGTTTTTGAAGCGATTATAATGGATTTGAAATCACATTACTCACCCTTAACGTGTTTAGTTCTGATGATTCAACTATGTGAGCCGGACCTCATCAAACTGCACCAAGTTACCACTCTCAAATTATACCGAGGAATATGTTTAAAACGGGACGGCATATAAAAGAAACCATTCCATTGCTCCATTGCACGGGACTGTGACAAGTTGATGTGTGTGACGAGGCAAGTTAATTAATGTGCACAGAAATCTGAACCCTCGGCAATTCCAAGTGCATTTCGGCCGCTATTTATTGTCAAAGCGAAATCTCCGCTTCATGTTCATACAGGAACCACAACACAGAAATTACAAATGCTAAACACCTTTCAGGTAAGGTAGACCAGGACACCTCTGACCCGCTGTGATCTCCAGCATTTGTTGTTTTCAGCAGAGATTTCAGCGTCTGCTAAACCTTGGAGGAAGTGAGGAGGAGATCAGAGTCTAGATCAGAGTGGTGCTGGAAAAGCACAGCAAGTCAGGCAGCATCCGAGGCACAGGAAAATCGACATTTCAAGCAGAAGCCCTTCATTACATATCCAGTTTATATGCTTATCTTATTTTACACAAGAGCCTCCTTATTGTAATGTGCTCCCCATTCCCTTTCACTTGTGACTAACTTTTCGAGCTCCCTCGGTATGGGACTAGCTGCGTGCGACTCGGTCAGCGCTCCTGCTGCCTACATGTGTGCGGTTATCGGACAGGCTGATACGGGCACTACAACTGCTGCTGAGCTCGGCCCGACTCTTAGCCAATAGTTGCGCATGGAGTTGAGCAGTTTCTGTTTTTGTTCCAGATTTCCAGCGTCCGCAGTCCTTTTGGTTTTTGTTTATGTAAACAAAAACAGCCGAATAAAGATCCCACCTTTGGCCCTGATAGGATGAAGTCACTGCATAGTTCATCGTTGTGATTCGCTTTGACACACTCGCCACAGACTCGTTCTCTTATAGATCCATTGCTATTAGCCCCGAGATAACCAGAAGAGTTCCGGTAGTGCCGCAGACTCCCCAGATCTGTCCTTGTTCCCTCCTTTTCTTCATTTCCATGAACCCGTATTTAAATAATGTCCTATAGCAAGACCCGTCCAATTTATCGACCTTCTCGAACATTGCAAAACTGCTTATAAGATACAAACATTATTTACGAATCACTGCTGATTCTATTCCTTTTCCCTAAATACTCCTTGTCTGAACCAAAGTTCCTGAGCTGTTTCTGAAATTGGACTGAGATGGAGAAAAGCCTCGGAGGGATTTGAAAACAAGCGTGACAATTTGAGGCACTGTTTAACCGGGAACCGGGATCGGTCAGTGAACGTTGGGGTGATGGCTGAACCGGACTTGGTGTGATCTAGGACATGGGCAACAGAATGACTCAGGGTCAAATGTAGGGACTGGCAAGACATACATTGGAACTGTCAGTGTCCAGAGATAACAAAGATATTGGTGAGGATTTCAGCAGCAGATGAGCTCAGGCTGGAGGTGGGTACAGAGCCAGGAGCTCAAATTGCAGTCAAATAACACACCATGACAGTACAGTCTGACTCATTCTTATTTTCCAGGTACAGTCAATGGTTAGGAATGGAGTTTGTAAAGGAGCTGAAGGCTTTGGTCTTCCCAGTATAGTGTTCGAGAAAAAAAACAATTGTTCATTCATCACTTCAAAACAGGAGGGAGTCAAAAGAGATGATGTCGAGGTGGAGCTGGTTATCATCGGTGTACGTATGAAATTTAACTCTGTGCTTTCCTTTGGTGACGTCAAGTGTGTGTGTGTGTGTGTGTCGGGGGGGGTCGGGAGGGGAAGAGCAACAATGAAGACCAGAGAAAACAATTCAGGAAATGGAGCAGGATCTCCACCTAGACAGTTAAGAATGTAATTAAGTTAGTACAGTCGCACGTAGGTAGTTGGTGGAAAGGCTCTAGAGGAGGTTTGGCTGGTCAACAAGTGGAAATCACTGCACATTAAAAAGGACATAAGAAGGGGGTGATGATAGATATTATCACAGTGATACCACATAGCATTTTTGTGACTTAAATAAGATAAGATACTGTGGCAGTAATAGAAACCGGAATACAAGGGTACAAATACAGAGTGCTGGGAATGATGGACACAAAACATTCAAGCCATGTTGGAGATGGTGCAGTTGCTTGCAAAGATCAAGGAGTGAAGTATCATCTTCAAAGGGAGGAGTAACAAAGGCAGAGTTAAAGATGTGGCCATTAGCTGGAGAAAGCAAACTTTTGAAATGCTAAATAACATGAAAGTTGGGAGGGGAAGTTATCAAGACTTTGTGACAAATGGATTGTTGCAGCAAGTGGTGGTCCTCAGGGATAAGGTAACTTGGAGGGGAGATAAGATAGAAAATGAGAGAACAGTTCTTCTTTTAGGCATCCTCACAGACATGGGAACCATTGTCCGGACTTCTGCTATCTTCAGAATTAACTTTTATCATGCCTTCTAGTTAGCCTCTCAATCTCCAATCTATACAAACTCCAACTAATGCAAAACCGCATTGTGTACAGCCTGTACTGAAGGAAGTGCTGCTCACCCATCAGTTCTATAACTACAGGCATATTGCGCCCCCACACATAGAACATAGAACATAGAAGAATACAGCGCAGTACAGGGCCTTCGGCCCTCGATGTTGCGCCGATCCAAGCCCACCTAACCTACACTAGCCCACTATCCTCCATATGCCTATCCAATGCCCGCTTAAATGCCCATAATGAGGGAGAGTCCACCACTGCTACTGGCAGGGCATTCCATGAACTCACGACTTGCTGAGTAAAGAACCTACCCCTAACATCTGTCCTATACCTACCCCCCCTTAATTTAAAGCTATGCCCCCTTGTAATAGCTGACTCCATACGTGGAAAAAGATTCTCACTGTCGACCCTATCTAAACCCCTAATCATCTTATACACCTCTATCAAGTCACCCCTAAACCTTCTTTTCTCCAATGAAAACAGCCCCAAGTGCCTCAGCCTTTCCTCATACGATCTTTCTACCATACCAGACAACATCCTGGTAAACCTCCTCTGCACCCGTTCCAGTGCCTCCACATCCTTCCTATAGTATGTCTTCATTTTTTGTCTTCATTTACAAATCCTTCTACGGTGGCTGTGTCTTAGCACACCTGTACAGCCTCCTCCAGGCACATATCTCTTCATGCTTTACAATTCTAAATTCCTACATTTTTTCTGCCACTCTCCAGCACCCCTCCTCAACTCCACAACTGGGATCAACCCCCCAGCTATTTCAACTCTGCGAGTTAGAACTATTTCCCAAAAGTCCACAGATTTTTCCCTTTCCTTTTACTTTATTTTACAGCTGTCTTTTTGTCTGTGCTTTCTGTTATCTCTTTTGCTTGTCATTAATCATCTATAGTAGATAAGCAGATGACAGGAAGAGCACAGCAAGCCAGGAGCATCAGGAGGTGGAGAAATCAGAAAGAAGGGTTATACCTGAAACGTTGGACTTCTCCACCTCCTGATGCTGCCTGGCTTGCTGTACTCTTCCAGCCTCCTGTTTGTCTACTTTGGATTCCAACTGTTTTTGTATCTAATTAATCATCTATAATCTACCTTGAAACATTTTGTATTAAGGCACTGCATAAATTTGGGTTGATGTTGTTGAATACATGCGCTTTTAGTCTTGACTTTTCATCTTTACAGTCAATTTAGCTTTGATTTAGATAACTACCATTGGAAAGGTATACAGTATTTGCCTGTGATAGATACAGTGGACACTGCAGACCTTGCTGGGTATAAAGAAATATGTTTGAAAACTGCTGCTGTAACTGGTAAATGATGAAGAAGCCAAATGAAATTAGATCACCCAGCATGGCTTTTTCTTTAATGAATCAAAATAAACCCTATCTTGTCTTCAATGCGATGATATGTTTTTGTTTGTGGAAGTGTTTAGCTTGCAATATATGCTTTCACCTCAGAAGACGACGCAGTTGACATTCACAGAATGTGAAATTATCAATATCTATATCCACACCTTATCTGCCATACATTCTCACAAATGCAAATATTATGAAAATAATCTATGTTCATAATTAAAGCCATATTCAAATACCAAATTTTGCTTCATTATTTATTTTCTTAATAAAAGTTAACAAAGCTATTAAGCAGAAAACATACAGCTTGAATATGCTTACATTCTTCAGGGCTCTAATATTACTTCCTCGTTTTTTCCAACTTCCATTACATAGCTTTCTTTTGCATGCAATGATTCTTCATATGACATGGTTATTCTTTGAAGATTTAACAGCAACATCATGAGGCCTTCAAATAAATAGGTACACTGCCCTTCATTCCCCACCCTCCCACTCATGGCCTTGTTTATGTCCCCAGTATTCATAAGACCGATGGCACTAATCGAATATATGACATGGCAAAAAGCTGTATTCAGCACATTTCTCATCAACACTTCACTGGTGCAAACCTATATATAGATCAGAACAAAATGCACTCCAGATGGCATTAACCTAGATTTCTATCTGTGCTTTTTTTGGTTCAGTAATAAATAATATGAATATAAAATATCATACTTATGGGCCATTACTTGGAAATAATGGTTAGAATGCAACTGAAAGAAATTTTAGGAAAATTACAATCAAAGCAAGTATTAGCACCTGACATCAAAAAAGTAACATTGAAAAGTAGAGACTCCATAAGAACAATAGTTTACAAAGGGATCATTCTACCTTTTTTATACAGTTACAAGTGACCAGGCGAACAGTCTCATCATTTGGATGAAATACAAGACACGGACTGCCACTTTGCACTTCAAAACATTTTTATACTTAGTCCATGCCCAAGTCTGGTTTCAGGACTAATTTTATAGAATTTATATATTTCAAAGAATAGATTTGGATAAATTTGGTTATTTGAACTGTAGAATTATATATTTCCGCACCATGTTTTAGAAATTCAAATAGTTAATATTGGTTGAAAACGTTTTTAACTTGTAGATTTTGGAACTGCTAGAAAGACAAGTGCCTGTGAATGTAAAAAGAGATGGACTCTAGCAGTCATGGTCTTTGATTTGCTTTTACAAACATAAACAACTGGTTGGAATGTAAAGAGGTTTTCATTGCCTTATTGGTGAAGATCTTGCAAGCAAACTATTGCAATATTTAACCTGTTGGACTTGGCTGATTTCTTCTGCCTCAGGGTTAAAATGCAGGATAGGTTTTATGATTTGGAGATGCCGGTGTTGGGCTGGGGTGTACAAAGTTAAAAATCACACAACAACAGGTTATAGTCCAACAGGTTTAATTGGAAGCACACTAGCTTTTGGAGCGACGCTCCTTCATCAGGTGCCCTGATGAAGCCCTCCATTATCACCTGATGAAGGAGAGTCGCTCCGAAAGCTAGTGTGCTTCCAATTAAACCTGCTGGACTATAACCTGGTGTTGTGTGGATAGGTTTTAGTAAGTATCCATAGTCTAGTTTGTCTGAAACCATCAGGCTTGTAAACGTTCTACAGTATAGAGTGTTATTGCAAACAGATTACCTTGCCAAATTATGCAGAAATTGAATAAATAAATTAAATTGATGTGTAGTAACAAATTTGGAGGAGGTTATGAATATAAGCCCCATGCTATTTCACTTTTCTGACCTGTTCTATCAAATCACTGCATCAAACCTTCCATGGTATGATGTGTAAAGATATCCTCTATTAATAGCTAAATAAGAAAGAGAAGAATTTTCAAACTTTTCCACAGCACAAGCACCAAGATAACATGTTCTCAAGTGCATAGGCCTCACATCTATGACATGCATTTGCATTGCAAGGGAAAAAGACTACAGAATGTGAAATGTTTGTCACCTATTATGTCCAAGTAGAAACAACTGAACATGAAAGGTAGCCAAGTGTTTGTACTTTTAGGTTCCGTGCTGCTGTAATGCTGCAAGACTCATTCATGCTGAGAAGCTTATCAAATATTAGATGAGCTGGATTCATTCTCGATGGCGAGCAATTTTCTAATATAACCCCAATGCAAACCCTCCCTAAAAGTACCAGAACACTCATGCACTATATTCAGCGACGCTAAGCATTCTAATTTCATTAAATTTCACTGTAAGATTGGGGATCTAATTGACTGCTCTGATTAATAATGCAGGGTTACTAGCATAATTATTGATATTTACAGTTCCACTTAGCATGATTCGTTTCCGCAGTGTCTCTGTGTGCATGCGTGTCTGCTGCATCTAATTTTTTCAATGCAAATTCCCCAATTTGATTAACTAATATTCTTCAATATATATGGCATTAATTTTAGTCAAGAAAGTTCATACCAACTAGGAGTTTTGGAAACATTACAAAACGACTTGCAAAGATGCACCGTTAAAAAAAAACATGAACTGCGAGGCTCAACATTCGTGTGATCTTAACGCCCCCACACCCATCACCCTACATGTGCACCCGGGAGATAGCCAGTTTGTCAAATGGAAATGCACAGTCCTTGGATATTGTGACACCAGGAGGGAGGCCTGCGGTCAACATCTCCATTCTTCAAATGAAGATTAGGGGTGGGGGAGGGGGAAAGGAGAGAATACTTCATCTTTGAGGATCCAGATGTTTCCAAAGCCTGGGCTTTCTCAGAGGCAGGCGGGCTGGCTGACAAACAGCATTCATTCCAATCATCCTGAATATATTACCCAATGAAACTTGTGAGACCAACAAACAGGAGAAAAACCTGTTGACTACATGTGTCACTTTGCTTAAGTTTGGGGAGTATAGATAGACCGGTTTGCCAATAAAAAAAAGTCAGTATTAAAACAGCATTACCGTAAGCGCCTTTTCTCATTCAGTGAGTAGGATCTGACTGAAGTCGTTGGAATTTAGCAGATTGCATTAAACCAGCGGGGTCGCTTTGTGTTATTGCACCGCCTGGGGACTGATGAGAAACCCTTTGAGTTGCTGAAACCGAGGTCTAAAAACTGTTATTGTATTGCTTGGTTTGGTTTTTTTGTCACTTCTGAAACGGTAAAACTGTTACTGTAGCAATTAATCCCTTCTCCCGACTCTAATAGACCGGAGGTCTCAAATCCTCAGTTAATTTTTTTAAAAGTACTCTACTGTTAAAGCGGAGCTCGGGAGAAAGCTTCAACTCTTTTCCCAAATGGGCTCCCTATTTTGGCACATCACACACCAGGTGATGAAAAGAGAGAGAGAAAGTTCACACACACACAGATGTCGAGACGCGCACACATACATAGGCATGCACATACACCCCCACATTATCATACACACAAACATACACCGCTGCACATGGAGCATTCCCCACTGCGAGAGTCAAACCTTTTTGTCATTGTCGTATTTCCAACTGTCGGAGAGTGACACAAGCAGCAAGTTTAAGCCCGCTGGTCGGAGTGAGTGGGGTCATCATGCATAGCTATTACAAAGAACGAACAGTAAAATAAAGTCCAAGCGGGCCCCTCTTTGAGTCTCAAACAAGTTCAGCCTCCCGCGGCCAGAAAATGCAAAAAAAAAAGTCCTTTCACGCCTCCGAGTTGGAGCTGAGGTTTGTCAGTCTGGGGTCCGAGTTAATCTCGTATCTGTAGTGATAGCCTTCCATGTGGTCTCGGCAGGCATCCCTGAGGTTGTAAAGCCACTTTTTGATGCCCTTTCTGTTCAGGTACAGCACGAACATGAAGATGACCCCGATCAGCGCCAGCACGATGCCCAAGAAGACGTACGAGGTTTGCAGGACGCTCTCCATGTCTCCCTGCAGCGGGCAGTGGAGCTCGGCGGCGCGGAGCTGCAGGACGGGCCGCTCCCGCAGCGACTCGGGCGAGGCGCACACCAGGCTCTCGGCGTCTCCCGGGCGGCCGTGCCGGAGCCAGGCGAGCAGCGGCTCCAGGCGGCAGTCGCACGCCAGCGGGTTGCCGGCGAGCCGCAGCCGGAGGTCGGGGTGCCGCCGCCGCAGCTCGGACACGGTGCCGTTGGCGAGGGCCCGGAGCGCGTTCCGCCGCAGGTCCAGCGTCTCCAGCTGCGGCGGCAGCTGCAACAGCGACCCGCCGCCGCCGCCGCCGCCGCCTGCGCCCGGGGCATCGCCGCCCAGCGCGGA
The DNA here is from genome assembly GCF_037043375.1 of Chiloscyllium plagiosum. Taxonomy (NCBI): domain Eukaryota; kingdom Metazoa; phylum Chordata; class Chondrichthyes; order Orectolobiformes; family Hemiscylliidae; genus Chiloscyllium; species Chiloscyllium plagiosum. The sequence continues at coordinate 106,858,057 of NW_028270141.1, forward strand.
CAGGGAGTTGTCGGCCAGCCCCAGGTGCCGCAGCGAGCCCAGGCCCGAGAAGGCGCCCGGCGGCAGCGAGGACAGCCGGTTGCCGGAGAGCTGCAAGCTCCGGAGCTCGGGCAGCCGAGCGGAGGCCAGGAGGGCGGCCACCTGCTCCAAGGCCGAGGGCTCGCCCAGGGCCCGGCTCAGGTTGAGCTCCCGCAGGGGGCACGGCGCCGAGCCGAACGCCGCCGGGCTCACGCTCACCAGGCGGTTCTCGCTGAGGTCGAGCCGCTGCAGGCGGGGCAGCGAGGCGAACGCGCCGGCGCCCACCGCGGCGATCCGGTTCGCCCGCAGGCTCAGGTTGACCAGCTGGCCGAGCGGAGAGCCCCCGAGCGGCCCCGGGCCCGGCAGCCTCGCGATGCGGTTGCCGCTGATCACCAGGCTCCGCACCCCGCCCGGGATGCCGCTCGGCACCGTCGCCAGCTCCCGGTTCACGCACTTCACCGTCTCCGGCGGCGTGGAGCAGTCGCAGGGCAGCGGGCACGGCGCGGCGGGCGGCGGGCAGCTCATCAGCAACAGCAGCAGCAGCAGCAACAGCCCCGTCCCGAGCGGGGAGAGCGACCCCGGCCGAGCCGAGACCCCCTGCTGGTACCCGGACACCCACATCCTCCTCCTGAGCTTGGATCCACGCTCCTGGTCACCTTCCACGGGTCACAGCAAATTGTAGGGTTTGGCGGTGGGGGGGGGGGGGGGGGGGGGGGAGAGGAGAGCAACACAGCAACAGGGAGGGGGGCAAACTGGGCTTTAAACACAGAGAGGGAGAGAGAGACAGACAGAAACTGGGAGCCCCGAAGCTGCGAGTCCCGCTCCCTCACTCAATCCATCACCTTTCACTCTCTCTCTCTCTGTCCCTCTTTCTCAGTAAAACCAAGTCCACTTCGCGCCTTCACTTTCTTTTCCCCCACTCTCTCTTTTCTCTTCTGTGAGGGGACCGAGAGGTGCCGCCGGCTGTAGGTCTTCTTTTTCTCTCTCTGGTTGCCCCCAGCTCTTCCTGAGGAGGGATGGAAGGCTTTTTCGTCTCACACAGTCTCTCTCTCTCTCTCAGCTCGATGGCTGACTGGACATGATCATGAAAAACACCACAGAATCCAATCGGCGTGGCTCAGCAGCTACACCCCCGGCCCCAACACACCGCCTCTCCTTCCTCAGCCCGCGTGTAACTTTCCAACACTTTCCAGTTGTTTGGGAATGGTTAAAGCAAGGCTTTCCTCTCAGCCCCGGTGACAGCTCCACACACACACACAAACTCCTGGGCGATGGGCAGGGCCCGGGGAGCTCGCTCGCTCGCTCACTCACAGGCAGCCTCGCAGGAAGTTACAGCAACACATTTCGGTGGCGCGGATCAGAACGGCGTTTTCCCCAGCCCCGATCATCAGCACCTAATACTTTGTCTAACGAATGGAAGGGAGACATCTGTGTCCTTCAACTGGCGGGAACGCGGCCGGCAGCTCCCCTTCCAAAGAGCTTTCTACACACTAATTGCTCAAGTGAGCGGGCGTGCGCTTGTGCGAAGGAGAACCGAAATGAACAGCCTTATAAAAACGGAATACCCGCCTCTGGATTCAATTGGCTCAGGGCTTTGAGCTCACAAATAGTAAATCGAATCTGACGGTGGTCACGATGTCTCAGTCCCCGCAGTTCACCTGAACAGGACGCGGTTACACGGAATATCAATCGTTGTTTTATATCTATGTAATGTCACACTCTCTTCAAACAGTTGTTCGCTAATTGGTGCCGGTCTCCTTCGTATAAGTGATTATTTTTTTTAAAAAAGTCGCACTAGTCCTGCCGGGCTACAGGGCTGTTCTCTGAGGAGACAGAGGTGACTTGTTGGTGGCTTAACCTGAGGGTCATCGTGCCTCAGTTGAGATTGAGAAGGAGCGTCTTTCCTGGTAACCCCAGCCTGTGCAAGAGTCGAACGCACGATGTTGGCCATCCAGCCAAATGAAGTAAACGAACCCTCAAGTGACTATGGCCATAACTTGACAGAGATCAATCAGTGAACATGCCCGGCTGAACTCACAATGCGCTAACGCAAAAATTGCTGGAGAAACTCAGCAGGTCTGGCAGCATCTGTCGAGAGAGAGAAACACTTAAGGTTTCGAAATCTTTAGAATGTTTAAAGAGTTCAAACGGACTTAAAACTCAGTTTTCCCCAGCACTTTGTGTTTTTGTTACAAATTTCCAGCGTATGAATTATGTTGCTTTTATACCACAATACCCTAAATCTGCCCTGATTGCAGCACAGGGTTAGGCTTCTCTTCGAACCCAACTTTCGTTCAGATTTCTAAACTGCTGTTGGTCAAACTCAACTATTTTGTTTTCGTTTTCTGAGACTGTCGCCAAAAACAAAACAAAAATCACAGTGGGCCAAAATGAGTCGCCCAATCTAAAGAGTGCGAGCTCACATTTTCATCCAAGTGGTTTGCTGCCTCTTAGCTGCTGGGACTGACGCGTTATTTAAGTGTACATTGCCGCCTCCGCATCAGGGATGTGTCTGGACGCCAGAGAGGGAGGCTGGAACTGCTGCGAGATTGCAGAGAAGAAAGCTCACCGACCTCTCGACTTCTCGAATAGCAGGCGCTTCCTTGGAAGTTCATTGACCCCATTGAACGTGGAGCTGCTCGCCCCTCTCCCGCCCCCAACATTTTCGCTGTTCAGTTACAGGTATTATTATTTTATTCCCCCTGTGGGTTGGTTTGCTGCCACTCTCCCTAAAACTCTGTTATTTGAGATTATGGGTGTTGGGAAATGTGAAAGTCTAACCGAGGAAATGGACACGAGTCTTCACTAAAATGCGTTCATTCCGGATGAAAGCTCCTGCCCGAAACATCGACACTCCTGCTCCTCGGACGCTGCCTGACCTGCTGCGCTTTACCAGCACCACACACTCTCGACTCTGATCTCCAGTATCTGCAGTCCTCACTTTCTCCTCCTTCACTAAAATGCGGTTCACTTTCTTTCGTTTGGCTTATGTTAACAGACTCTAAAACTTCCACCACCTTCTCAACTAGCGATGGACAATAAATGCTCGCCCAAGTCCTATAAATGATTTAAAAAAAAACAAGCTACAATCATGTGACAAACACCATGCCACTCTTCAATGATGTTGTCTCTGTGGTTGTGGTTAACTAGTGTCTTCCACAAAATTTGCCAGGCTCAGAAACTGCCCACAGACCTCGAAGCATTGGCATTTGCGCCCAGTCATGGCAGCCAACTCAGCTACACCGCCTCATAACAGTGTGACTGCATTCCAAATGGTTCTGAGGTGTCCACTTGGTGATGGAGGGAAACGCATTCCTGCAGTATTCAAAGGAGTAAATATCCACTTCCATTCCCCGCGTCATACCCAAGGTTCTAAATAAATCATTTCTTTAAAACAAATCATTCTCTGTCAGAGGCTTTTTGTTTCTCTTGGACCAAATTATAGACTTGTTAACAAACTGGAAACCCAGGGGACTGAATGGAGTCGTGACAGCACAAACACCAAATTGACTAAGGGATAGAAAGAAAGCAGAGTCATTATTTTCAGACAGTTTCCTGTTCCCCAGGGAATTTGGGCTTCTCCTCTTTTGGATATTTGTTCATGATCTGGACTTGTGTTTTAAAGGGCATGAGTCCAAAGTGTACAAATAACATCAAACTGGAAGTGTGGCCAACAGCAAGGAAGATAGTAATAGTCTTCGAACAGTTAGACTGGTAACATGGACAGACACAGGAAAAGCGAAATGTGAAATGATATATTTTAATGTTGAAAATGTGCAGCAATATAAACTAAATGTTAAAATTGGAAAGATGGTATCAAAACAGTGGGAGAAGGGTACTGGAAATCAAATCTTAGGAGCTGGCAGGACAAAGTAAGAAAGCTGTTAAAGTATCTTTGGCTTTATGAACAAAGCAATAAAGTACAGAGACAAGGAAATTATGCTAAAGATTATAAAGTGCCAGCTAGAGTATTGCATTCAATTCTGAGCACAACACACTTTAAAATGAAGCCATGGCTTTAAGAACAAGTGCAGAAGACACTTACTGCCAGGTAGAAATGACTCTAGTTATATGAAGAGACTGGGAAAACCTGCACTGATTTTCTCAAAGGAATACAGGTAAAGGGAAGATTTGAGCAAACTTTATTATCTAGTGTTAGCCTATCCTCACATCCCTACACACCATTACTTATCCAAAAATATCAAATGTCTCTTGAATGCTTCAATTGAACCTACCTTAACCAGGCAATATATTCCATACTCTTAAGTATTTGCTGTCTGAAGACGATTTTCCTCACATCACCCTTGCTTCGCTTGCTGATTAAAAGTCACTAGACTCCAAACATTATCTCTGCTTTCCTCCCACAGATGCTGCCAGACCTGCTGAGGTTTTCCAGCTATTTCTATTTTTGTCCCAGATGCTCTGCTCCTGCATCTCCTTTTGAATTGATTGGGTCAGGGAGGTGAAACTGTTTCTAATGATAGAAAGCTCAATAACCATACAGTATTGATTTAAAATATCATGTTGATTGTTCAGAGCTACAAAAACTTGTGAACATGATTAACTTTTAATTCTAAAATGTATTTCTTTAAAAAAAAAAGGACTGCAACAGCCAAAAGATGCCTGCAGATGGAACTTCATTAACTGTCTGATACTAGGTAAAAACAATGACTGCAGATGCTGGAAACCAGATTCTGGATTAGTGGTGCTGGAAGAGCACAGCAGTTCAGGCAGCATCCGAGGAGCAGTAAATGACTGCTCCTCGGATGCTGCCTGAACTGCTGTGCTCTTCCAGCACCACTAATCCAGAAACTGTCTGATACTGTCCTGTGTGGAGTTATGGAATGTCACACCCATCCAGAGTCAAGGAAACCTCTAACAGCAAGGCTAAAAAAAGGACTAAAGAGAGGCTAACCTCCCAGTCCCTCAGCAGAAGTCATCTCCAAAAGTGTTGCATTTTATACTTCTGGGGATATGCAAAAAAAAAAGGTTAAAAACTGACTGAACCCTCTGGTCCATATGTGTTCATAATCTGATGTGTTAGTGTCTGTGAAGGTTAATGTGAGGACAACTATTAAAAGCTGGATGGCCTATTTCTATGTCTTATACTCTTATGGAAGCAAGGTCAGGACAACATTCAGACTAAGACTGATTATGTGACAAGCAACATTTGCCTCAAGTGCCAGACAGTGACCTTCTCCAACAAGAGAAAAAATTAGTGACGTTACTTTGACATTCAACAGATTTACCATTACCAAATAACTCCACAATCAACATTTTGGGCATCATCATCATTGACCAGAAATGTAACAGGGCCAGCCATAAAAACATGTAGCGACAAAGTTAAAAATCACACAACACCAGGCTATAGTCCAACAGGTTTAATTGGAAGCACTTCCAATTAACCTGTTGGACTATAACTTGGTGTTGTGTGATTTTTAACTTTGTACACCTCAGTTCAACACCAGCATCTCCAAATCATGTGGCTACAAGTGCAGCCAGATGTCAGTGGCTGGAAATTCAGTAGTGCATAATTCATCTCCTGCCTCTCTCGAGTCTGTTCACCACCTGTGAGGCACAGATTAGGATTAAATTCTCTCCACTGTTCTGTATGAGTGCAGCTCTAACAATTCTCAAGAAAACTTGACGATGTCCAAGACAATGCAACCCATTGGATCAGTGTCCCTTTTCCCAACATAAATGGTTAAATGGTTCAGCACTAATACACAGCAACAGCAGGGATCTTTTATCTTGCCTTTAAGCTGCAATCTCCTTCACTCAGAGGAACAAGAACAGCAGATGCATGAAACCCCTTGCAAATTTCTTTCTAAAGCCACACATTATCCAGATTTGGAACTGTATCATTGTTGTGTCATTATCGCTGGATCCAAATCCTAGAATTCTTTATCTAACAGCATTGTGGGTGTTCCTACATCATATGGACTGCAATGATTAAATTTAGCAGTTCAATACCACCTTTTCAAGGGCAATTAGAGTTGGGCAGTAAAGATTTAAAATTTGCAGCCTTGAATTAATACATGATTTGGATGTGTGAAAAGTTTAATTAGTTCAACTGTTATTGATGGACTGACAGTTTTGGCAAAGATTTACGGATGTCACATTATCCTTCAGAGCCAGGGTAAGAAGGTTACGGGTTTTGTGTTCATCGGGGTGTCAGCATGATGGATATCCAAATGTTATCACACTAGTTAGGCTTTCTGATGAAAACTTTTCTCCTTTGGGAGCACTAATCTTGCTTCTGTTGTCAGAAATCTATATCTTACATACATTGGATAAATATATTTGCTTTAATCTGGCTAATATAATTCTTATCTTTTCTGAGTGCAACTTCTGATCTAGGTAATTTCTATTTCTCAAGAACCTGCCCTCTCTGGTCATATTTTCTTTCAACTAGATTGCTTTACTATTCCCTATCAGTAGAAGAATCTTCTATAACTTTTGATTCTCAAAGTAAGACAGTGTTTCAAATATTCTGGTTTATGCAATGCACATTGTTTCAAGGACTCTTACCTTACAGTATCAAATCAGACACAAATCAAGCAATGCAATGGGAAATTCTTGATAACTTATGGAAAATCAGTTTTATTCATCAATGATAAACTATTTTATTGTGATTGACTCCAAATAATTGTTCAAAGCACTATGTATTAGGGTTAGGTAACACCACTATCTGTTTTGCCACCGCTCCAATGCAAAGTAAAAGCTTATTCAATTTTTCTAAAGTAGAAAGGAAAAAGACAAAACTAAAAGCTCTGTATCTGTATATGCATAACATTTGTGACAAAGCAAGCAAATTAATAGGGGCACACTGAGGTAACTTAATATTTTTAGGGCAGCGGATGTCATCACTATACCAGTGCTGCGCACTTAGGAAAACTCCAGGTAATCAACAACCATCAGCATGATTTAAGCAATGTTTAAACATTGAAGGAGCAGCATGTACTGTGGGCAACTGTGAGCCTGCAGACATACTGTGCTTGGTTTTCGAGAAGGCATTTGATAATACGCTACGTCCAAGATTGTTATGGAAAATGTAAGCTCATGGTCTAGGAACTAACATACTAACATGGATAGAAGATTATCTAGCTGTCAGGAAACAGAGATTATGCTAAAATGGATATTCTGATTGGTAGGATGTGATGTTATTAAGCCCAAAGCAGTCTATGCTGGGCCCTTGACCTCTTATAATTTACATTAAATGACTTAGCTGGAGGGAGTAAAGGCATGATAAATACATTCACAAATGATATCAAGGTAAATATGTTGTGAAGAATACATAAGGAAATTGCAGACAGAAATAGGTAGATTGAGTGAGTGGGCAAAATTCTGGTAAATAGTGTATAATGTGGGAAAAAGTGAAATAGTTCACATTGGTAGAAAAAAATAAAAAAAGTAGCATATTACTTCAATGGAGAAGGATTGCAGAATTCCCAGGTGCGAAAGGATTCGGACATTTGGAATGATGAGTCACAAGACATTAGTATGCAGGTGAAATAAACAGAATAGAACAGAATAGAATAAATTAGATAAGCTTTTATTGTCACGTGCATGCAAATGAGTGCAGTGAAAAGTTTGTAATGTCGCAGCTTTGGCACCATCTTTGATACAGGGTACCTAGGTACAGATACTTTAAATGTTTGTTACAGAATTAAAGAGTCAAAGAGTCATAGAGATGTACATCATGGAAACCAACCCTTCAGTCCAACTCATCCATGTCAACCAGATATCCCAACCTAATCTAGTTCCACTTGCCAGCACCTGGCCCAAATCCCTCCAAACCCTTCCTATTCATATACTCAACCAGATGCCTTTTGAAGGTTGCAATTATACAAATCTCCACCAATTCCTCTGGCAGCTCATTCCATACATGCACCACTCTCTGCATGAAAATGTTACTCCTTATGTCTCTTTTATATCTTTCCCTCTTATCCAAAACCTATGACCTCTAGTTCTGGACTGCCAACCCCAGGGAAAAGACCTTGACTATTTATCCTATCCATGTCCTTCTTGATTTTATAAACCTCTATAAGGTCACCCCTCAGCCTCCGACGCTCCAGGGAAAACAGCCCCAGCCTTTTCAACCTCTCCCAACAGCTCAGATCCTCCAACCCTGACAACATCCTTATAAATCTTTTCTGAACTCTTTCAAATATCGCAACAGCCTTCTGATAGGAAGGAGACCAGTTTTGCATGCAATATTCCAAAAGCGGCCTAACCATCATCCTGTACAGCTGCAACATGACCTCCCGACTCCTATACCCAATGCTCTGACCAATAAAGGAAAGCATACCAAACGCCTTCTTCACTATTCTCTCTACCTGTGATTCTACTTTCAAGGAACTATGAACCTACCAACAAGTCCACACCGACCCTCCGAAGAGTAACCCACCCAGATCCATTTCCCTCTGACTAATGCACCTTACACTATGGGCAATTTCAGTATGGCCAATTCACCTGACCTGCACATCTTTGGACTGTGGGAGGAAACCCACACGGACATGGGGAGAATGTGTAAACTACACACTATAATTTGAGTACTTTTTAAATATACCTTATATTCCTATTCTGAATTTTAAATCATTTGAGTACTTTTTAAAACTTTGTATTCCTTTGCAAGTCCTTTCTTTTACTCAAATTACAATGAGATCTTGATCAGATGGGCCAATGGATTGAGGACTGGCAGATAGAGTTTAATTTAGATAAATGTGAGGTGTTGTATTTTGAGAAAGCCAAGCTTAGCAGGAGGGCTGCACGGTGGCTCAGTGGTTAGCACTGCTGCCTCACAGACCAGGGTCCCAGGTTCAATTTCAGCCTCGGGGTGTCGGCTGACCGTGAGGCAGCAGTGCTAACCACTGAGCCACCATGCAGCCCTCCTGCTAAGATTTGCTTTCTCAAAATACAACACCTCGCATTTATCTAAATTAAACTCTATCTGCCAGTCCTCAATCCATTAGCCCATCTGATCAAGGTCTCATTGTAATTTGAGTAAAAGAAAGGACTTGCAAAGGAATACAAAGTTTTAAAAAGTACTCAAGTTATTTAAAATCCAGAATAGGAATATAAAGTATCTTTAAAAAGTACTCAAATTATAGCTCTTTTTACTGAGTCCATGTCCACCAGGCTTCAGAACATGAGGCTTCACTGCCTCCACATGCTGGCCTCCGGCGCGGGACTCGCTTCCAGGACTTGCCTCCTGGACTATGTCTGGCGCTGGGCTCTGGCCGCGACTTTGCCTCAGGACTCGTCTCCCAGGTTGATCCAGGCCTGGACAACACATAATCAAGAAAACTAATAGGATATTTGTCTTATTGTGTTTTATTACGGTAGGTTGGATAGGCTGGGCTTGTTTCCATTGGCATTTAGAGGGGGAGAGATGATTTGGTTGAAGTGTTTAAGATCCTAAATGGTGTTAACATGATAGATAGAGTCATAGAGATCCACAGCACGGAAACAGACCCTTCGGTCCAACCTGTCCATGCGGACCAAATTTAGATTAGATTAGATTAGATTAGATTACTTACAGTGTGGAAACAGACCCTTCGGCCCAACAAGTCCACACCGCCCTGCCGAAGCGCAACCCACCCATACCCCTACATTTACCCCTTACCTAACACTACGGGCAATTTAGCATGGCCAATTCACCTAACCTGCACATCTTGGGACTGTGGGAGGAAACCGGAGCACCCGGAGGAAACCCACGCAGACACGGGGAGAACGTGCAAACTCCACACAGTCAGTCACTTGAGGCGGGAATTGAACCCGGGTCTCTGGTGCCGTGAGGCAGCAGTGCTAACCACTGTGCCACCGTGCCGCCCAACCCAAACGTCCCACCTGCCAGCACCCGGCCCATATTCCTCCAAACCCTTCCTATTCATATACCCATCCAAATGCCTCTTAAATGTTGCAATTGTACCAGCCTCAACGACTTCCTCTGGCAGTTCATTCTATATACGTACCACCCTCTGCGTGAAAAAGTTGCCCCTTAAGTCTCTTTTATAACTTTCCCCTCTCACCCTAAATCTATGCCCTCTAGTTCTGGACTCCCCGACCCCCGGGAAAAGAGTTTGCCTATTTATCCTATCCATGCCCCTCATAATTTTGTAAACCTCTATAAGGACACCCCTCAGCCTCCGACACTCCAGGGAAAACAGCCCCAGCCTGTTCAGCCTCTCCCTATAGCTCAAATCCTAAAACCCTGGCAATGTTGAAAGAACGTTTCTTCTTGTGAGCCACTCCAGTTCCAGGGAGTATTGTTTTAAAATTAGGGATCACCATTTCAGGACAGAGATTAGGAGAATGTTTTTCTTGGGTTATGTGACTTTGGACCTCTCTGCTTCAGAAGACAGGATCATTGAATATTGTTAGGATAGAAATGGTTAGGTTCTTGTTAGGCAGGGAATTCAAGATTATTGGGGATGGGTTAGATGGAAATGTGGAATTTGAAACACAAACAATTGAATTCTCACCGCACTGCTTGTTCAGATGCACAGAACACTATCCCCACAGCAGCAGCTTCTTTATCCTTGCATCTTAAACAACATTCCCTTTTTTCTGTGAGATCCTGTCATGATCCTCCAGAATGGCAGAGCACCCTGAAGGTTTGAATGGTCTGTTTCAGACTCAGTTACATCAGTTTGTAAATCATTGGTCAATGAAAGCAAAGGAAGGTGATTCCGTCCATGGGTCTTTCTGGGCATTTCGAAGTTTGTCCTGTGACAAGCTAGTGTATCTAACAGTGGTATCACTAACTTTAACCACTGATTGTAATGTATTGCTTATCATGAGAGATCTTCTGTTCTCAGGATACAGAATACTTTAAAATTACTGACCGTTCTTATAACTAAATGTCTATATTTTCAAAGTGCTGCGGTATTACTGTAAATTATAAGTCAGTGCAACATCAAGTAGGTTTTGATTAAAAAAGTATTAAAATCAATTAAAAAGGACCACTAAAATTAATCTCTTTATTTTGATTTGAGCTGAAGTTAAAACCCAGATGTTATCCATTGCAAAGGACAATTCATGTCTTCATCTGCTTTGACCTTCTTTCCAATGTTAATTAAAACCTATGCTTTTGCCACTTTCAAGTTGTACATCTTTTATACTAACCTCACCATTGGCTTAATGTTTCCCACATAAAATATAACTCATTGTAGTGATTAGAACCAAACCAGATATTGTTGACTATGAGGTCCTTGATTGGGGTTGTTAACCTGAGCCAATTAGGAAGGCCTTGACTGACCAATGTAACTGGGAGATGGCACCCGGTGCAGATATGGGAGGGCAGGTCAGAGGATCTCCTTCAGGATCTGCCCCTGGGCCTGGCCAAACTGGCCATAAACAGGTTCAGGCAGTGCACTGTGGAGGGGGTCATTATGGCTGATTGCCTGCCACTCTTCCGTGGGTATGTCAGAGCCCGGATGTCCCTGGAGAAGGAGCATGTGGTGTCCACCAAAACCCTTGAGCTGTTCAGGGAGAGGTGGGCACCACAGGGAGTGGAGTGTATTATTTCCCCTTCCAACTCTATTTTGATTTAATCCCAGCCCTCCCCTTCACTATTCGAACACGCAGCATTGCCCTCTGAGAAGAACACTGCTTGTCACTGGCCACTTGGGTGTTTCCTTTCTTCCTGGTGGTGGAAATCGAATAAAGAGTTGTACACCTGTTGTCTTTCACTGTGTCTCACACCTGCACATGCACATGGGTGCTGGGGAAAAATATAAGCACTACTGCAGTTAAGCAGTAGTGTGGGGGTAATGAAAAAAGAGAAAAAAAATAACCAGGAGATTTAGAGTCTAGAAATAAAATTATAACTGGGAGATGGCACCTGGTGTGGAGGGGGGAAGGTAGGTTAGAGCCCCTCCTCATGGGTCTGCTCCTGGGCCTGGCCAAACTGGAGGGGAACATTATGGTTGATTGCCTGTCCCTCTTCCGCGGCTACGTTAGAGCCCGGGCGGACCTGGAAAAGGAGCACATAGTATCCACCAACACTCTCAATCTCTTTAGGGAGATGTAGACACCATGGAGAGTGGAGTGCTTTATTTCTGCCTCCAATTTTGTTTTGATTTAATTCCTACCCTTCCCCTCAGCTTTGGTTTCACATAAGCATTGCTTGCTCTCGATATTGCATATCACTGGTTCCTTGGTTACATTGATGTTGCCTCTGTGCAGTTATTTTACTCATCCAAAGTTCATTTGGGCATTTACACTGCAATAAATTATGTATTTTGTAAAATTGTGATCTTGACAGAGTACCAAGGCCGTTGGAGGATTATTTTGCTCAACGGGCACTTCAGTCCTGTTCCTTGACATTTTTGATGTAACATTAACCTGTCATCAAAGAATCAAAAAGTTTGTCCAGTTGTATAAATTACTGTAAACTCTCACATTCACTCCATCATGGAACAGTGCAGCACAGAGGATGGCACTAGACCCACTTAGTCCGCACAGGCTCTTCCAAAGTGTCAACAATGGTGAGCTTTAAAGGACACTTTTGTTTTAAAATATCGTCCTTAATCTAAACCAAAAAGAATATTATGATGAAAGAACACCTCAGCTTGGAGAAATGTTGTTGAAATGACTGCTATCAGGTCCCTGTACTAAGATTATTTCACTTTATCTCACAGAAACAAAAGGACACTTATTTAAGATGCAGGGAGACAAAGAAGCTGCTGCGGGGAAGGTGTGTGGTCCTGTGCTTCTGACCAAGCAGTGCCAGTGAGAATTCAGTTTCTGTTCAGAGGAAACGGAACAGACAGATCTCTTGAAGATTTAAGGGACACATTTGTTAACATGTGGCTTGCAAGTGGCAACTGATCCATGAAAACTCAGGCTCAATGGAATGGTTATTGAAGGAAGTTACATCCTGACATGATGGGGAGAAGTGATGTTGCTGAAGAATTGAGAATGATTGTGGGACTTTCCTACATAATACTACATACTGTCAAAAGCACAGTGCATGGTGAAAAGGGTTTTGTAAGACATTCATCAGTTGCATTCCTTAGTTAATGTGAAAGTTAATATTTTAATTAATGCGATGTATTAATTACCTGTTAATTGTTGATCTGTATTGATTTTACCTTGCATTTTTACAATAAATATCTTATAAAGTGAAATCCTGTCGTGCTTTTCTTTCTGTTAGTTGCTGAGAAATCCATCTTTTTAAAAGCTGTCAGTCTCTATGGCGATTGAAATCAAAAGTGAGATCTTGTTAGTTTCTCTTTTCCCGTATCTCCATAATATTTTTTCTTCTTTAAGTATTTATCAAGTTCTCTTGTGAAGGTTACTAATGAGACTATCCAGTGTTAGATTAGATTACTTACAGTGCGGAAACAGGCCCTTCGGCCCAACAAGTCCGCACTGACCCTCCGAAGAGCAACCTACCCATACCCATTCCCCTAACACTGCGGGCAATTTAGCATGGCCAATTCACCTGTGGACTGTGGGAGGAAACCCACACAGACACAGGGAGAATGTGCAAACTCCACACAGGCAGTTGCCCAAGGCAGGAATTGAACCCAGGTCTCTGGTGCTGTGAGGCAGCTGTGCTAACCACTGTGCCACTCTGCCACCCATTAGACAGTGCATTTAGAATTGTAACCACTTGTTCAGTGAAAATGCTATTCCTTATACTGTCACTGGTCTTTTTGCCAAAAATAACTTATCTCAGAAGGTTGGTCTTTGAGCCATTGGAAAGAAGTTTCTTGTTACTTACTCTATTTAAATTCATCATGATTTTAAACAACCTCCATTAAATTTCATTTTAGCCTTTTGTGCTTAAAGCAGGACAATCCTAGCTTCTTGGTCTTGTTAAATAACTGTAATCCCTCATCCGCAGAGCCTGTCTAACCTAGGTCTTTTATATTCTTGGTAAAGCCTTTTCAGAGTTTCTTGAGAGTATGGTGCCAAGAATAGGTCAGAATCCTGCAGTTGAAGAGAACTAGCATTTTATTTGTGCTTTATTTAGGTTTGGCTTAAACTTCTGATTTCTATGCTCTGTATCCTTATGAATGCAGCCCAGGAACCCATGTGCTTTATTAACTGCTTTGTTACCCTGTCTTGTCACCTTTAGAGATTTGTGCAAACATCCTTAGATCTGTCTTCTTTCACTTCTTTTAAAATTGTATCATTTAGCATGTATAATCTGCATGTATAATCTCTCTTTATTCTTCCTACAAATGTGTATCAACTCATAATTTACACTTTTGAATTTTATTTGCCATGCATCTATTTATACCAGCAGCCTACATTCTTTTAAGTCTATAAACAAAAATAAGAGTAGGAGAGATCATGTGGCTTCTCAATCCTGCTTGAGCCCATCCCAAACAAGGGTACCAAATACTTGAACTGAAAAGTCTAAATGAGTTCTCAGTGATGTTTTAACATTAAATTTTCTAAGTGCAACATCTAGAGTTTAAACAATTTAAAATTTGTTTCCTCCACCCCTCATACTCATACTGGCTTAGATGATATAAGTGAGAAGGTATTGTTAATTCGTAATGGTTAAAATGAAACAATAAATACTGGAAACACTTACCAACTAAATCAATATTTGTTTAGGGAATAAACTAATTTATGAGGCAAACGGACATGGGTTTTCTGAGAAATTGAAGTTTATTTGAGATTAAGGCTGGCACAGGTTTAAATTTGGATTAATAACCCTGTATGATCAGTGAATCAATTAGTCACTCTATACTTTCAGACACACACGTCGCAGGGAAGTGAGGATATCAACACAATTCATCTGGTCCTTTATCTGAAAAGGGGAAAAACTTCTTGCTGACAAGGCATCTCTTATGCTAATTGATATTTTCTTCATTTTATAGAAAAAAGCATAAAAAGTAGAAATGTCGATATGCAATCCAGTTGCAATGTTTCTGACAGAATATTTTAAAATAGTTTATTACCATATACCGCATGCCCTATAGACGAAACCCCAAATTATGAAATGGCTTGTAATGAAAGTGCATGAATTTATTGCTTTCATAGAATGGAACCATTTGAAGAAATTATTTAGTACAATTCAAAGAAAAATTGTTGTTTGTGTTTTTAAAAATTTGTTAATGGTATGTGAGCATCATTGGCAAGGCTAGCAATTATTGCCTGTCGGTAATTTCCTGGAGAACGTGGTGATGAGATTCTTTCTTGAGTTGCTGTGGTGCATGTGGTACAGGTATATTCACTGTGCTGGTGGGAAGGGAGTTCAATGATTTTAACACTGTGACTATGAAGGCCAGCTGATATAGTTCCATTTGCATATTATAAAGACAACACAAAAAATTCCAGTGGAGCAGAGACTCGCATCCTGTGTGAGCAGCCAGTCAATCATACAGATAGTTAAAAAGACAAAATACCAGACAAAACCTACAAATGCAAGGGATAGAATCAGGTAGAATTTCTGTTAAGCTTGCTCTGCCATCCAACACCACCACTGGTCTTCAACTTCCTTGTCCACTCACTATATCCTTTGGTTTCCTGACAGACCAAAAAATGTATACATCTCAATTTACACATCTTAAAGATATTACATGAAATGGAGCATCCATGGCCCTCTTGAGATACAGAATTCCACAGACTCAGAACCATTTAGGTGAAATAATCTCTCCTCACGTCAAATACACAGCCAGTCCATCACACCATCAGGCTGACAAACTAATAATCAGTCTCTAAGACAAACAGAAAAATCAAACAGACACTAGAGGTACAGTCAGTCAAACTGCTAAAAACCAAGTTAAAAATCACACAAGGAGAAAGTGAGGACTGCAGATGCTGGAGATCAGAGCTGAAAATGTGTTGCTGGAAAAGCGCAGCAGGTCAGGCAGCATGCCTGAGCCCGAAACGTCGATTCTTCTGCTCCTTGGATGCTGCCTGACCTGCTGCGCTTTTCCAGCAACATATTTTCAGCTAAAAATCACACAACCCCAGGTTATAGTCCAACAGGTTTACTTGGAAGCACTAGCTTTCAGAGCGCCGCTCCTTCATTAGGTGGTTGTGGAGCAGAATCATAAGACACAGACTTTATAGGATTGCAGTGTCACGGGATGTAATATTAAACAAATATAGCTTACGTCTTTCACTTTTTAGAATGACCATGTTAGTTTTCACACAACATTAGGTTATAGTCCAACAGGTTTAATTGGAAGCACAATAGCTTTCAGAGTGCTGCTCCTTCATCAGGTGATAGTGGAGGACACAATTCTAAGGCACAGTATTTATAGCAAAAATTTACAGTATGATGTAACTGAAATTATACATTGAAAAATACCTTGATTGTCTGTTGAGTCTTTTATCTGTTCGAATACCATGATAGTTTCACTTCTTTCATGTGTAAATCACAAAACCTTTTTTTAAAAAGTTGTAGGTTAGCTGTAACAATGGGTGTTAGCTAGACAACATGTTGAAGATGTTAGCCCCCTGTGTTCTCTGTCTATGCCATGATGTTTAGATTGATTCTAATCTAAAAAGTGAGATAACAGAGTTTTACATGAATGCATGCAGTTTTTGAGTAAAGTACAATGTAACTCTGCAAGTACAAATTCACCCCACAAAATATATGTGTGCATGTGGGTCTTTGTCTGCCTGTGTGTGTGTGTGTCTGGGGTGGGGGTTTTGAGTGTGAGAAAGTGTAGTGAGTGTAGAATGTCTTAAGTCTGTGAGGGGGTGCATGTGTGAGTGTGGGAGTGTGTGTGTCTGGAAGGGTGTGTGTGGGTGTCTGTGTGTGCATCTGTGTATATGTGTGTTTGTGTGTATAGGAGCGCCTGAGTATGTGTGTGTGTGTGAGTGTGTGTGTGTGTGTGTAGGAGTGTCTGTGTGTGTGTGTATAGTGCAATGGTGGTCACCTGTAATGTGACATGAACCCAAGGTCCCGGTTGAGGCCCTCCCTATGGGTACTGAACTTAGCTATCAGCCTCTGCTCAGCCACGTTTCGCTGCTGCCTGTCCCAAAGTCCGCCTTGGAGGATGGTCACCCAAGAATGAGACAGATAGTCGAGAGTAGTCCATGATGAGTTTGATGGTGGGATAAAACTTGTTGATGTCACTGTGTAGTTTTATCAGTGACTCCTCGCCATGGGTCCAGAGGAAGAAAATGTCGTCAATGTACCTGGTGTATAATGTTGGCTGGAGATCCTGCATAGAGAAGAAGTCTTGTTCGAGCCTGTGCATAAAAATGTTGGCATATTGGGGTGCAAATTTGGTCCCTATGGCTGTTCCATGTGTCTGGATGAAGAACTGGTTGTCAAAGGTGAAGACATTGTGATCAAGGATAAAGTGGATGAGTTGTAGGATGGTGTTTGGAGGTTTGCAGTTGTTGGTGTTAAGTACTGAGGCTGTTGCCGCTATGCCATCATTGTGGGGGATGCTGGTGTACAGTGCGGAAGCGTCCCTTGTGACGAGGAATGTTCCTGGTTTCACTGGTCCGTGGGTGCTGAGTTACAGAAACATGCATCTCCATCATGGATCACCTCAGCACCACACTCTACTGCAAACCCACAGACAACCTCACAATGCTACACTTCTCCAGCTTCTACCCAAAACATATTAAAACAGCCATCCCCTATGGACAAGCCCAACACGTACACTGGATCTGCTCAGATGAGACGGAACGTGACGGGCACCTGGAAGTACTCAGGAAGTACAAGAATGGGGTATGATGCCCAACTCATTGACCACCAGTTCCGATGTGTCACAGCAAGGAACCGTAATGACCTCCTCTGGAGACAGACACATGCTGCAACCGACAGGGTATCCTTCGTTGTACAGTAGTTCCCAGGAGCTGAAAAACTACGCCATGTTCTTCATGACCTGCAACACATTATCAATGAGTATGAGCACCTCACCAAGACCTCCCTCACGCCTCCACTACTTACCTTTTAGACAACCACCAAATCTCAAACAGATCATTGTTCGTAGCAAACTGCCCGGTTCTCAGGACAGCTCCATACAACCCTGTAATGGTAGGCGCTGCAAGACGTGTCAGAGTGTGGACATAGATACCACCATTACGCGTGGGGACACCTCCCATCTTATACATGGCAGGTACTCATGTGACTCAGCCAACGTTGTCTATCTTATATGTTGCAGGCAAGGATGCCCTGAGGCATGGTACATTGGGGAAACCGAGCAAAGGCTATGGCAACGGATAAATGGGCACCACACAACAATCAACAGACAGGAGGGTTCCCTCCCAGTTGGGGAACACTTCAGTGGTCAAGGACATTCGACCTCGGACCTTCGGGTGACCAATCTCCAAGGCGGACTTCGGGACAGGCAGCAGCGAAAAGTGGCCGAGCAGAGGCTGATAGCTAAGTTCAGTACCCATAGGGAGGGCCTCAACTGGGACCTTGGGTTCATGTCACATTGCAGGTGACCACCATTGCACTATACACACACACATATACTCCTACATACACACACTCTCACACACACACACAGGCACTCCTATACACACATACACACGGACACACATACACACAGACGCGCATACAGACACCCACACACACCCTTTCAGACACACACACTCTCACACTCACACATGCACCCCCTCACAGACTTAAGACACTCTACACTCACTACACACACATGCATACACTTTCTCACACTCACAATCCCCACCCCAGACAGACACAGACAGACAAAGACGCACATGCACACATATATTTTGTGGGGTGAATTTGTACTTGCAGAGTTACATTGTACTTTGCTCAAAAACTGCATGCATTCATGTAAAACTCTGAGCTCAAAAACTGCATGAATTCATGTAAAACTCTGTTATCTCACTTTTTAGATTAGAATCAATCTAAACATCATGGCATAGACAGAGAACACAGGGGGCCAACACCTTCAACATATTGTCTAGCTAACACCCATTGTTACAGCTAACCTGAGAATGCAACTTTTAAAAAAAAGGTTTTGTGGTTTATACATGAAAGAAGTGAAACTATCATGGTATTCAAACAGATGAAAGACTTAATAGACAATCAATTTTTCAATGTATAATTTCGGTTGCATCACACTGCTATAAATTCTGTGTGTTAGGATTGTGTCCTCCACTACCACCTGATGAAGGAGCGCCGCTCCGAAAGCTAGTGTGCTTTCAATTAAACCTGTTGGACTATAACTTGGTGTTGTGTGATTTTTAACTTTGTACACCCAGTCCAACACCGGCATCTCCAAATCATTCTCAAGATAGCCTTTAACAATAGGCGCCATCTCAGCTCAGATAAGGCATTTAAGGTGTGAAGTTAAAGTCTGCCTGTGTCCCAATGTTAGGCCAGACTGATTATATTTCTAAAGAGAGAGTTACAAAATCTTACATGGGTTTATGCAGTTTTTGAACAAAATAAAATGAAATTCTGCAAGTACAAATGCATCCCACAAACGTGTGTGTGTGTGTATACGTGCGTGCAGGGGAGACCGAGTGAGTTTGTGTGTGTGGGGGTGTGAATGTTTGTGAGAGCACGTGTGTCTGTGTGTGAGTGTGAATGTAATGGGGTATAAGTCTGTGAGAGGGTTTATGTGTCGTGTGAATGTAGGGGGGGGGGGTGTGTGTGAGCATATGAGAGAGAGCTTGTGTATGAGAGAGGGCCTGCATGAGTGTGCGCATCTGGAGGAGTGTGTGTGTGTATGTGTGTAAGAGAGAGAGAGTAGATAATGTAAGGGGTCACCTGTAGTGTGGCATGAACCCAAGGTCCCAGTTGAGGCCATCCCCATGGGCAGCAAACTTGGCTATCAACCTCTGCTCGGCCACTTTGCGTTGTTGCCTTCCAGAAGTCCGCCTTGGAGGATGGTCACCTGAAGTTCCGAGGCTGAATGTCCTGGACCGCTGAAGTGTTCCCTGATTGAGGGAATATTCCTGGTCCTGAGGAGTACATTGGTGATACCGAGCAAAGGCTCCGACAACGGGTGAATGGTTACCACACAACAATCACAGACTTGGTCTCCCCTGCACGCGCACACACACCACGTTTGTGGGATGCATTTGTACTTGCAGAATTACATTTTATTTTGCTCAAAAACTGCATAAATCCACGTAAGATTCTGTAAATCCCTCTTTAGAAATAGAATCAGTCTGACATAACATTGGGACACAGACAGACTTTAACTTCACACTTTCAATGCAGTATCTGAGCTGAGATAACACCGATTGTTAAAGGCTATCTTGAGAAAAGTTCTGGGACTTATATATGAAGAAACCAAAACTAACATGGTCATTCTAAAAGATGAAAGATGTAAACTAAATTTGTTTAATATTACATCCCATGATACTGCAATTCTGTTGTTATAAGGGTGGCTATTAGGGTGGCACGGTGGCACTGTTGCCTCACAGCACCAGGAACCTGGGTTTGATTCCAACCTCGGGCAACTGTCTGTGTGGAGTTTGCGCGTTCACCCAGTGTCTGCATGGGTTTTCGCCGGATGCTCTAGTTTCCTCCCACAATCACAAACTTGTGCAGGTTAGGTGAATTGGCCATGCTAAATTGCCCATAGTGTTAGATGCATTAGTCAGAGGTAAATATAGGGGAATGGGTCTGGGTGGGTTACTCTTCGGAGGGTCGGTGTGGACCTGTTGGGCCGAAGGCCCTGTTTCCATACTGTAGGGATTCTAATCTAAAGTCTGGGTCTTATGACTCTGCTCCACAACCAGCTAATGAAGAAGCAGTGCTTCCAAATAAACCTGTCGGACTATAACTTGGTGTTTTGTGATTTTTAAATTTGGCCATCCTAGTCCAACACCGGCACCTCAAATCATGATTGCCAACAACACCACTAACTGCTGCTTCAAAGTGAAGAGGATCTCCAAGAAGATCGCAATTATCTATACAGACATCAAGTTTCTGCGGAAGTGCAGGAAAGCAGCAAAGATCCCAAAAAGATTAAGGATCACAAACCCACTCAAGTCGACCTACAACACAGCCTACGCAGGGAGACTTTGTCACCACACCTCTCGCAAACTCCTCAATCGGCTCGTGCACCAACTCTACAGCAGGCGTCACAACCTTGAAATTCAGATGGAGTCCACATTCTCAGCTTGCTCTCAGGATACAGCATTACAGTGGCGGGACATTGCCAAACAGGCAAGGCGACAAACTACACCACATACATGCACACCAAGAACAAGAAACTGGAGAAACTTGGCATCACCACCGGCAGTAGCTAAGTTCCCCGGCATCACAGTGGAAAATGTTATCACCGTGGGGAAATCAATTGTCAACTTATCGGACCACACCCTTTAACTGGAAGAGATTGAAGTTCTTAGCAGGGAGCACAATTTCTGCCCCACCACCAAAATGAACCCCATGGGTCTTGCAGCAACCACAGAGGCATTCATCAGACAAATGAGACTCTGGGAATTCTTTGCAGTGATCCCAATGAGCCCACTGATGAATCGACACAGGGATCTATAGAGGAGCGACCAAAGAAGGAGTCAACTTAGATCTCACTGGAGGGTCGCTGATCTGGGCTTAACACGTACGTTCAAACTATCAAGAAAAAGTGGTAAATGTCATGAGGCAGAGCAAAACATCACAATCACAACACAACACCATCCATGCTCTCAAAACGAATTGCAATATTGTCATCAAACCAGGAGGAGCCATCGTCATTCAGAATAGAACAGATTACTGCAAGGAAGTGTACCGACAACTGAACAACCCGGAACACTACAGACAACTACTAGCCAATCCGACCAAAGAGCACACCCATGAACTAACAACATTGATCAAGACTTTCAATCCAGTCCTTCAAAGTTCCCTACGTGCCCTTATCCTAAATACTTCTCCCATAGGTGACTTCTACTGCCTTCCAAAGATACACAAAACCAGCACACCAGGACGTCCCATCATATCAGGCAATGGGACCCTGTGTGAGAATCTCTTTGGCAATGTTGAAGGCATCTTGAAACCCATTGTACAGGGGATCCCCAGCTTCTGTCGTGACACTACAGATTTCTTACAGGAACTCAGCACCCACGGACCAGTCGAACCGGGAACATTCCTTGTCACAATGGATGTTTCAGCACTCTACACCAGCATCCCCCACAATGACAGCATCGCCGCAACAGCCTCAGTACTCAGTACCAACAACTGCCAATCTCTGAGCACCGACCTACAACTCAACCACTTCATCCTTAACCAAAACGTTTTCACCTTTGACAACCAGTTCTTCATCCAGACACACAGAATGGCCATGGGGACCAAATTTGCACCCCAGTATGCCAACATTTTCATGGTTAAAAATCACACAACACCAGGTTATAGTCCAACAGGAAACAGACACAAGCTGCAACCAGTAAGGTTGTTTTCCAGTACTTCCTGGGAGCCGAATAACTATGCCATGTTCTTTGCAGCCTGCAACACATTATCAGTGAGGATGAGCACCTCGCCATGACCTTCCCCATGCCTCCACTACACGCCTTTAAACAACCACCAAACCTCAACTAGATCATTGTTCGCAGCAAACTGCCTGGTCTTCAGGGGAACACCATACAACCTTGTCACGGCAGACACTGTAAGACGTGTAATAGTGTCGACACGGTTACCACCATTACATGTGGGGACACCACCCACCATGTATGTGGCAGGTTTAATTGGAAGCACACTAGCTTTCGGAGCGAAGCTCCTTCATCAGGTGATTGTGGAGGGCTCGATCGTAACACAGAATTTATAGCAAAAATTATCAGTGTGATGTAACTGAAATTATATATTGAAAAATTGATTGTCTGTTAAGCCTTTCATCTGTTAGAATACAGTGATAGTTTCACTTCTTTCATGTGTAAACCACAAAACCTTTTTTTAAAAGTTGCATTCTCGGGTTAGCTGTTAATAATGATGATAGCTAGACAATATGTTGAAGGTGTTAGCCCCCTGTGTTCTCTGTCTATGACCTGATGTTTAGATTGATTCTAAACATAGACATTTTCTGGGATTTATATATTAATGAATTGAAACCTGCAACCCATTTGAAGTTATTAAAGACTTAACAGCAATCTAGGTTTGTTCAGTACATCACATCAGTTGTATGACACTTTGATCTTTTACTGTAAATGCTGTGCCCTATGATCCTGCCCTACTAATTTCCTGACGAAGGAGCAACACTCCAAAAGCTTGTAATTCTAAATAAACCTGTTGGACGATAACCTGGTGTCGTGTGATTTTTAACTTTGTGCATCCTAGTCCAACACCAGTACCTTCACATCACTCAGACTACCAGTCACTCAAACTGTCACGCTCACTGTCAGTCACTCAGACTATTAGTCACTCAGACTGTCACACACTCAGACTGTCTGTCACAGTCACTCAGACTGTCATGCACTCAGACTATCATTCACTCAGACTGTCAGTCACTGTTACTCAGACTGTCACACAGTTGGACTGTCTGTCGCAGTCACTCAGACTGTCACACACTCGGACTGTCTGTCGCAGTCACTCAGACTGTCACACACTCGGACTGTCTGTCGCAGTCACTCAGACTGTCACGCACTCAGACTGTCTGTCACAGTCATTCAGACTATCACACACTCAGACTGTCTGTCTCAGTCACTCAGACTGTCATACACTCAGACTGTCTGTCCCAGTCACTCAGACTATCATACACTCAGACTGTCAGTCACTGTCACTCAGACTGTCACACACTCAGAATGTCATTCACAGTCACTCAGACTATCATACACTCAGACTGTCACAGTCACTCAGACTGTCAGTCACTGTCACTCAGACTGTCACACACTCAGGCTGTCTGTCTCAATCACTCAGACTATCATACACTCAGACTGTCACACAATCAGACTGTCTGTCACTGTCACTCAAATTGTCATACGCTCAGACTGTCTCACACAGACTGTCAATCACTGTCACTCAGACTGTCACACACACAGACTGTCATTCACAGTCACTCAGACAGTCACACACTCAGACTGTCAGTCACTGTCACTCAGACTGTCACACACTCAGATGTCATTCACAGTCACTCAGACTATCATACACTCAGACTGTCAGTCACTGTCACTCAGACTGTCACACACTCAGATGTCATTCACAGTCACTCAGACTATCATACACTCAGACTGTCTGTCACTGTCACTCAGACTGTCACACACTCAGACTGTCACTGTCACTCAAATTGTCATACGCTCAGACTGTCTCACACAGACTGTCAATCACTGTCACTCAGACTGTCACACACTCAGACTGTCATTCACAGTCACTCAGACAGTCACACACTCAGACTGTCAGTCACTGTCACTCAGACTGTCACACACTCAGATGTCATTCACAGTCACTCAGACTATCATACACCCAGACTGTCTGTTACAGTTACTCAGACTATCATACACTCAGACTGTCAGTCACTGTCACTCAGACTGTCACACACTCAGATGTCATTCACAGTCACTCAGACTATCATACACTCAGACTGTCTGTCACTGTCACTCAGACTGTCACACACTCAGACTGTCACTGTCACTCAAATTGTCATACGCTCAGACTGTCTCACACAGACTGTCAATCACTGTCACTCAGACTGTCACACACTCAGACTGTCATTCACAGTCACTCAGATAGTCACATACTCAGACTGTCAGTCACTGTCACTCAGACTGTCACACACTCAGATGTCATTCACAGTCACTCAGACTATCATACACCCAGACTGTCTGTTACAGTTACTCAGACTATCATACACTCAGACTGTCAGTCACTGTCACTCAGACTGTCACACACTCAGATGTCATTCACAGTCACTCAGACTATCATACACTCAGACTGTCTGTCACTGTCACTCAGACTGTCACACACTCAGACTGTCACTGTCACTCAAATTGTCATACGCTCAGACTGTCTCACACAGACTGTCAATCACTGTCACTCAGACTGTCACACACTCAGACTGTCATTCACAGTCACTCAGACAGTCACACACTCAGACTGTCAGTCACTGTCACTCAGACTGTCACACACTCAGATGTCATTCACACTCAGACTATCATACACCCAGACTGTCTGTCACAGTTACTCAGACTATCATACACTCAGACTGTCAGTCACTGTCACTCAGAGTGTCATACACTCAGACTGTCACACAATCAGACTGTCCGTCACTGTCACTCAGACTGTTTGTCACACACTCAGACTGTCATTCACAGGCACTCAGACGGTCAGATACAGTCAGGCTGTCAGTTTCCACCTGGAGACACCCTGCACCCAGGGAGACAATTGGTGGAGCGCCCAGCCAACCAGCAGTGGGGCTGTGATGTCACAGCCAATAGGAGTTGGTGATGTTGGGGTGTGCGGCTCGGTGCTGACATTTCAGTTGGAACCGGAGCCTGTGCCGCTGTTGCTGCCGCCGCCTGTGATCATGGTTACCGTGTCCTCGTTCCTTGCTGTTTTCACCGCCACCTTCTCCCTCTGCAGTGTCCGTTTCATCTAGCGAGAGGTAAGGAGCTGCCCTGAGCCCAGGCCTGCTGTGGGCTGGGGGAGACGCCCCCACCCCCCCCGGCCATGCTCGGGCCCCTGCCGCCCTGACCCTTTGGCAGAGCCGGCCCCTTGGGCGACAGTGAGCCAGGAGACCGCCTCTCCCTGTCACTCTCCCTTCTCTCTCTGCCTTGACTCAACAGGGACAGGGCTGATTGCGAGGTTTTTTTTGTGCCACGTCTGCGGCCAGGGCCGAGGCTGCAGAAGCCTCTGACCGTATGAGATTGTGATTAAAGATCTGAGATAGGACGGCACTGAGACAGTGTCTTTGTGTAGATATTCCCTCCTGCAGGGCTGCATTTGTTCTGTTTCCGTTTCTGTGTAACATGCACTTGGAATTTTGATAGCATAATTAATCTTGTTAATTCTATAATTATAGTTCAGGTTGCACTATTCCAAAACATTGGTGTTAGTTCTCTTCTGACGATCTTCTTGGCAATTTCTTTCTCATATCTCTGCCTCCTTCCTTCCTATTTGAATACATACGTTTATATGTTAAATGGGGAATTTTGAATACAAATTTCTTAATGGTTGAATATAATTTGTTTGGATGTGAGCATTTCTACCCCAACCACTTTCAATTGGAAACCAGTAGTAACTATAAATGAAAATGTCACTGATTAATTCCTTTACCACTTGCCTCTTCCCCCCCCCGTCACTCAAACAAGGCAACTGTCTGCAGAAAGACCAATGTTTTTGTTCATTCCTGATGTTACTGCAGCTGTATGTACTCTTGCTAGGTTATCTGTGAAGTACTTGATACAGTTTTGCACTTATGTGGGGGAAAAAGTGTGAGAAGCAGTTCAGAGAGGGTTCACTGGTTCTAGGGATGAAGAGGTTGGCTTATTAGGAAAAGCTGACAGATTGGGCCTGTATCTCTTAGTGTCTAGAAGAATGCAAGATGAGCTTATTGAGACCAACAATATTCTGTGAGAAAATGATAGGTGGATGCAAGGAGGATGTTTTCTTTTATTGAAAAAAGTAAAATGAGGTGACAGTTTGGTTAAAAATTATTGCTTTTAAGATAGATGAGAATTTAAGATGTGGTATTTTGTTTTCCAGAAAGCAAGGAGATTGGATTACTCAAATTGTTCAATGCACAAATGAGAGAGATTTCTAACGGCCAAGGGGGTGACAGACAGACAGACAGACAGACACACAGCCTGGGGAGAGGGTCTGAAAACTGAACAAATGCGCACTTCTCTTTGGCTAAAAGACCTCAGGCAGTGGTCTTTCTGATGCTGCACCTTGGCAGCAGCTGCCCCAGTGTGGGGCTGGAAAAGCGCAGCAGGCCAGGCAACATCCGAGGAGCAGGAGAATCGACGTTTTGGGCATAAGCCCTTCTTCAGGAATGAGACTGGTGCACCAAGTGGGCTGAGATAAAAGGTGGGGAGGGGAGTTTGGGGGAGGGGCACTGGGAATACCATAGGTGGAAGGAGGTGAGGGTGATAGGCTGGAGAGGAGGTGGGGGTGGAGAGGTCGGAAAGAAGACTGCAGGTCAAGAGGGCGGTGCTGAATCCGGGGTTTGGGACTGAGATAAGGTGGGGGGAGGGGAAATGAAGAAACTGGTGAATTCTACATTCATCCCGTGTGGTTGGAGGGTTCCTAGGCAGAACATGAGGCGCTCTTCCACCAGGTGTCGTATGGCCAGGGTCTGGCGATGGAGGAGGCCAAGGGCCTGCATGTCCTTGGAGGAGTGGGAGGGGGAGTTAGTGTTCAGCCTAACTTTTATCTCACCACCACACTTTTCAACTCTGGTCTCCAGAATCTGCAGTCCTCACTTTCTCCTAGCAGCTGCCCCAAGCTTTAGTGTGCCCCTCCAGCATATACTCCTGGACCTTGGAATGTGCCAGTCTGCAACACTCTGTCAAGGTCAGTTCCTTGTTCTGGAAGACCAACAGGTTTTGGGCCGACCAAAGAGTGTCTTTCACCAAGTTGATGGTCCTCCAGGTGCAGTCTTTTTTTTTGTTTGTATGTTTGTTTTTTTTGGCTGTCTGTCAGACAGAAGAGCATAGAGGCCTGCATGACTTGGCTGCTTAGAACGAACTTCGACAAACCGATGTGTCTTTCTCCAGGCTTCCTCTGCAGAAGCAGATGTGTGGAAATCTCTAACCAGTCCCACCCCACCCTGAGTTGCTTTGAGAGCAGCATGCTGTGGTGCAGACAGACTGGATGTACGTGGTAGTGACCGTCTCACCACCAGCCAAGCGATGTCTTGATACATGTTGGAAAGCTCTGGGGATGAGACATTGTCAAATGACTTTGCTCAGGGAACAATGTGACAGGGTCCATCCTCTCCTTTTCTGACAAGGTATCGAGAATGCTGCATGCTGACCACTTCCTGATGGATCTGTGGTCAAAGGTGTTTTTCTTTGCAAATTTCTCCATGAAGTAGAGGTGATATGGAACAGTCCAACTACTTGGAGTGTTCTGGTGCAGTGGGACCAGGCCCAATCCTTCGCAACACTGGGGACAAGTAGAACCTCCACACAATACTTGGTGTTTGTGTACTGAGGATCTCCACACAGCTTGATGAAGTTGCACACAAAGGTGGCCATCAGGACGACTGTGGTGTTGAGTAAACGTTTTCCCCCTCTTATCTAGAGGTTTGGACATTGTGACTCTGCAGACATGTTCAATCATGGACCTCCAGATGAAGTGGGAGATGGCTTGGGCGACTGCAATTACACAGGTTTGGGGAATGGGCCAATAACCAAGAGCACCTCCCACCTGATGATCAGGTTTTTACCTGTAATGAAGAGGGAATAGTGCATCCAAAAGACAAGTTTCTGCCTCACCTTGGCAATGCGCTTCTCCAAGATTTTGCATATGCCCTGGCCTTTCTGACTCTTACTCACAATACCTTCAGGAAATCTGTCCTGACTGTGAAGGGGAATACAAGATAAGTCTGCCCAGTTGTCATAGAGGTGTACAGCACGGAAACAGATCCTTTGATCCATCTCGTCCATGCCAACCAGCTATCCTAACCTAAATCTAGTCTCATTTGCCATAACCTGGCCCATATCCCTCTAAAACCTTCCTAGTCCTATACCTATTCAGATGCCTTTTTTAAATGCTGCATTTGTACCAGCCTCCAACACTTCCTCTGGCAGCTCATTCCATACACTCACCACCCTCTGCGTGAAAAAGTTGCCCCTTAGGTCCCTTTTATATCTTCCTCTCTCACCCTGAACCTAAGTCCTCTACTTCTGGGCTCTTTTTTTTTTTCCCCCACCCCTACCACTGGGGAAATACTTTGTCTACTTGTATTATCCATGTCCCTCATGATTTTATAAATCTCTATAAGGTCACCCCTCAACCCCCGATGTTCCAGGGAAAGCAGTCCCAGCCTGTTCAGCCTCTCCCTGTAGCTCAAATCCTCCAACCCTGGCAACATCCTTGTAAATCTTTTTCTGAACCCTTTCAAGTTTCACAACATCTTTCCGATAGGAAGGAGACCAGAATTGCACACAATATTCCAAAAATGGCCAAACCAATGTCCTGTATACAGCTGCAACATGACCTCCCAACTCCTGTACTCAATACTCTGACCAGAAAGGAAAGCATACCAAACACCACCTTCACTATACTGTTTACCTGCTGCTCCACTTTCAAGGAGCTATGAACCTGCACTCCAAGGTCACTTTGTTCAGCAACACTCCCAAGGACCTTACCATGAAGTGTATAAGTCCTGCTAAGATTTATTTTTCCAAAACACAGCACCTCTCATTTATCTAAATTAAACTCCATCTGCCACTCCTCAGCCCATTGACCCATCTGATCAAGATCTCGTCGTAATCTGAGGTAACCTTCTTGGCTGTCCACTGCACCTCCAATTTAGTGTCACCTGCAAACTTACTAATTATATTTCCTATGTTCATGTCGAAATCATTACATAAATGTCAAAAAGTAGTGGATCCAGAGGCGATCTTTGTGACACTCCACTGATATAGGCCTTCAGTCTGAAAAGTAATCCTCCACTACCACCCTCTGTCTTCTATCGTTTTTAGCCAGTTCTGTATCTAAATGTCTAGTTCTCCTTGTATTCCATAAAATCTAACCTTGTTAACCAGTCTCCCATGATGAACCTTGTCGAACGCCTTTCTGAAGTCCATATTGATAACGTCCACCACTCTGCCCTCATCAATCCTCTTTGACTTTTTTTTTGAAGAAGTAACCATCAAGTTCCTGCAAGAGATGGGGGAGCTACTAAATGAGTATTTTACATCAGTGTTTACTGTGGAAAAGGACGTGGAAGATATAGAATGTGGGGAATTAGATGGTGACATCTTGAAAAATGTCCACATTACAGAGGAGGAAGTGCTGGATGTCTTGAAACACAAGTGCATAAATCCCCAGTTCCTGATCAGGTGTACCCTAGAATTCTGTGGGAAGCTAGGGAAGTCATTGCTGCACCCCTTGCTGAGATATTTGTATCATCAATAGTCACAAGTGAGGTGCTGGAAAACTGGATGTTGGCTAATATGGTGCTACTATTAAGAAAGGTGGTAAGGAGAAGCCAGGGAACTATAGACCGGTGGCCTGACATCGGTTGTGGGTAAGTTGTTGGAGGGAACTCTGAGGGGCAGGATTTACACGTTCTTGGACAGACAAGGATTGATTAGGGATAGTCAGCATGGCTTTGTGCATGGGAAATCATGTCTCATGAACTTCCCAAAGAACACTGCCTTGCTCTTGCTTTGATTTACCTTTTTGGCATCTGAGGCCAGTTTGAACTGGTTGTGGATGTTCGTGAGTCTGCGCACGGACAGCGAGTCTGTGCAGAAAATAGCAATGTTCTCAATGTATAGAGAGGCTTGACCTACAGGCCCCACTGCCTGGAATAGTCACCCTTGTCGGCTTCTCGTCCTTCTTGATGGACTCTAACTTGGCAAAAAACTCTATACAAACAAGGCAGGAGAGAATAGGCAGCCCTGTCTGAATCTGGATCTGATCAGGAAGCTTTCTGATTCCCACCCATTGATTAAGACCACACTAATGATGTTGGTACAGAGCAGTCTGATCCAGTTGCAAATTCCCTCCACAAAGCCCACTTTAGAGAGCACGTCCCAATATGTAAGTGTGATAGTCTGTCGGAGGCTTTCTCTTCGTCCAAGCTGAGGTAGATGTCCAGCGCCTGTCCTGTGTGCAAGTGATCATATTCCTGAGGAGTGCAAAGCTCCCAGAGATTGTCCTGCCGGGAACAGCACAGGTTTGGTCGAGGTCAATCATCGATCCCAGAGTAGACCTAACCCAGTTGGCACTGGCCTTAGACAGGATTTTGTAGTTTACCTTCAGCAGTGAAATTGGTTGCCAATTTCTAACTTCTCTCTTTTCCCTTTTTGTAGATGAGTGATACCTTTTTCCATAGGGATTTGCACGCGCTACCTCTAGCAGATCCTGGCCTAACTAATCCCACAGAGCTGAATACAACTCAGCCGGTAAGCAATCGCTTCCGGGAGTTGTATTCTCGAGGGTCTTGGTCAGCTCATCTACAGTTGGTCCAGCCTCTCCTGTGTGCTGGCGTCTAAAATCTCTCCTATCGAGGACAGGAATGACTGCGAGGCTGTGCTGTCTGTGGGCCTTGTGTCATATGGTCTGGCATAAAAGAATTTGCTGGTATCCAATGTCAGCCTGAGATGATGTTATCAAAGCGTGGTGAGTAGGTGTTGCAGGGTGTCTCCTTTCATCCGCTTTAATTATATCAAAAGAGGACAGAATGATCCGATCATTTCACACTTTCTCATGTTATGTTATACTCTCATTTGCCAGGACTTTATCCACTCTCTCAACCTATCTATATCCCCTTGTAGCTTCCTTCAATATTCGCATCCCGCTATTCTACCTATCTTTGTGTTGTCAGCAAATTTAGCTACCCACACCTTCAGTCCCTTTTTCTAAATAATTTACATAAATTATAAAGAGTTGAGGCCCCAGCACTGACCACAGTGATGCACTACTCCTACCATTCTGATGGCCTGAAAAAGACCCATTTATTTCTGCTTGTTAGCCAGGCAATCTTCTGCCCTTGCCAGTACAATATATGCTTTTGTTTTCCCCAGTAA
Organism: Chiloscyllium plagiosum; assembly: GCF_037043375.1. Taxonomy (NCBI): domain Eukaryota; kingdom Metazoa; phylum Chordata; class Chondrichthyes; order Orectolobiformes; family Hemiscylliidae; genus Chiloscyllium; species Chiloscyllium plagiosum. The sequence continues at coordinate 106,889,629 of NW_028270141.1, forward strand.
TCCTTGGTGTGGACATCTGAATACAATACATCCACTGGTTCCCATTTATCCACAGCACAATTTACTCCTTCAACGACAACGCCAATAAATTTAGTTAACCATGATTTCCCATCACCAAAACTCTGTTGGCTCTGCCTGATTACCTTGAACTTATCCAAGTACCCTGTTAAACATCTTTAATAGCCCACCAGACAAAAAGGTAGCGCTCTGAAAGCTTGTGATTTCAAATAAATCTGTTGCTCTATAACCTAGTGTCGTGTGACTTGTGACCTTGACCACCCCAGTTCAATAGCGGCGCCTCCACATCTAACTACTTTCCCATGACAGATGTTAAGCTAACCGGCCTGTAGCGTCTTGTTTTTTGACTCTTTCCCTTCTTTTTGGAATAAAAGAGTTATATTAACCAGTTTCTAAGCTAAAGGAACTGTCCATGAATCGAATAAGTTTTAGCATAATTAAAACCAGTCCTTCAATTATCTCAGTAGCTTAGACTTTATCCTAGGGTTAAAAGGCAATCAAGGATTTGAGGGCATGTCAAGTTGCAGTTCCAATAATTTATTCAGAACATTACTACTTCCCTGATAATTTAGAATTTTCTTGTGTATCTCCCTCCTTTCAATTCCTCATTTACAGCTATTTCTGAGATGTTACATTTATCCTGTCTAGTGAAGACCGACACACACTATCTGTTCAATTTGCCTATTGTCTCTTTATCCTTTTTGTTATGAATTCCATAGACTGATTTTTCTACAGTGCCAATTCTTTTGATTACTCTTTCGTAAGATATTTTAAAAAAAAAACTTTTCCCACCTATTTTTGTATTTTGGCTTTCTCTCGTACTCTGATTTTCTTTTTCCCTCCTTTTTATATCAGTTCGTGATTTAAAAAAAAAAAATTCTGTCTAATCCTCTGACCTGACATCTACCTTGATATCAAACTCAAGGACATAATTGTACGATTTTTATTTTCTGTTTGCCAAGGGGGCAAAAGTAGCTGTAGTTGATATCAACACACATTTCATGGAGTATGACACTGATAAGTCCAAGCAAATCCAAGGTGCAGGAACATCAAGTCTAACCAGAAGCATACTTTATCTGAAATAAAATTCCATTCCTTCAATTTTTTTTTTTTTTTTTTGAAACTTGAAATGTATCTTGTGCTTTCTGGAATATTCCATGTCTACTATTGCATCTCTTGACCTATCATTAGCTGATATTGACATGAGGATAGCAGTTTTTTGCTTTGAAACATTTCAACTTTGCTGAATTCTTGAGTGATCTGTGTCACAGCTAACATTATCATAGCTGCATGTATTGAGAATGCTGTTCAGAGAATTACATTTGGTCATCCAGGTCCAGTTAGTGCCACTCTCTTTTTATATTAAATTTCTCCATGATATTGTTTTTGAGGAAAACATTTTTTAATTACACAGTTTATGGTAGTAGCAAAGCTCAAGTAATCTTTATCAGCTCTTGGCAATTTTTTCCCAGGCCATAATATCTGAAGAATGAGGATAGTGCTTCATGGCTGGTACCCAGTCTTTGGTTAAAATTCTACAGTAGGCAAAGATGTGTGACTGATAACAATGTCAGGCTCTTAATAGAATTAGTCTTTTTCCTTTATAATAGAGAATGGACATTCATGGCATTAATTAGCACCGTTTGTGTTGACAGTTCTGAATAGTTTTGCAGGCTCTGTCATCAAAAATAGTGTTCTCAATAAAGTGAGACCTGCACCTTTTATTTTCTCATTGGCCCTGAACTCTTTCCCTTCCAGATGAACGTGTAATGTTTTCCTTTTAATGGCCCGTTCTCAGCAAACCTGGGAGTGGAGCTGTGTCCATGATCATTCTATCCAGTCTGTGTTGATTACAGCTGCTGTAGTTGATCAGCTGTAGGTTGCCTGTCGATCTCACTATTATGATGTGTCTCATTCTAGCTTGATATCATCTTTTGTTTGATTTGGTATTCTGCTGAACAACAGTTTTTCAGCAGAAATGTTAAGCTCCAAGCACCCCTTGAAGTGGATGCACTGTAGCAAGCCAACACCTTTACTGCCTTGAGATAGGCAGTAGCTGACCAGTGAGGAAAGACTGTTCATTTCACCATTGGGGACAGCCCATAGCAACTGTTCTGAAATCCAATCAGTAATCCAGAGGTTCAAGTGAATGCACTGAGGATATGTGTCCACATCCTACCACAGAGATGATAAACTTTTTTGGTTTCAATGAATCTACAATTGAAAACTTGTCTTAGTGAATATGCCAAGTGGCTGACACTGTTGTTGTGCATAGATTTTTAAAAAAAAAAAAAATTGTCATTCAGGGAATGATCTGCCCTCCTTAGTTAGTCTGCCTTACATATGACTCCCATTCACACACTGGTTGACTCATACGTATTGTTGCAAGCGACTGTTACATCTAACTATGAAGTCTAAGAATGTTAAATGTTAATATGTGTGTTTATTAAAAACAAAATATCAATACACTTTTCCTTTTGTAGTTTAAATTATACTCAGCAAAAATGAGAATGACCTTTCTGTAAATTTACAGAAATAACTATAGGAGCATTTGCTTAATATCCTCAAATTATGAATGTACTTCCAAAGAAAAGTAACTTTTTCTTCATTTAACCTTTATTTTTTTAATGACAAGACTGATTGTTTGTTTGGTGTTTTTAACCATTCCCTATTTTAACCATTCACTACTTTGAATAGATGCTAGGGATGTGGAAAACTGCTCAGGCACACCCTCTCCACAAAAGCAGGACAATTCCCTTTTGGCCTATTTCTGCCCTAATATCTATTCACCATTTAGCAGCAAAGTGATATAAACTGTCATAGACTGTGCTGTCAAGTAGCATTTGTACAGTGAGAGCCTGCTTGCTGATGCTCCGTTGAAGTTTGACCAGCCCCTCCTCTCACTACAGTCTTGACCTAAAAATGAACAAAAGCTGAATTCCAAAAGTGAGGTGAGATAGACTGACTGCCCTTGACATTCAGGAACCCCAGCAAAATTGGAGACTTGGGAGCAAGTCACTCACCCTTGAGCCTGCTCTGTCATTCTATGTGGAGACTTGATCGCTATCTTTGTCACTGCCATATTCCAGTGCTATTCCTATGTCCCTTGATGTCGTTAGTTAACTAGAAATCTATCTTTTTTTTTTTACTAAGTGGTTGAGTTTTCACAGCCCTCTGTGGGGGTGGGGGGTGGGATTAGAATGCCAAAGAAATGTCTGGTGAACCTCTGCTTTCTGACTTTGGAAAATATATCATTCCTTAGGCAAGGGGACCAGAACTGCACATACTATTTCTCATATGTTCTCATTAGTGTTCCGTACTATTGAACCAAGGCAACTTTGCTCCGATACTTAAATCCTCCAGTGCTAAAGGGTAACATAGTGTTTGCCTCCTGAATTACTTGATGTACTTGCATGCTCGCTTTCTGTGACTTATGAACAAGGACATCCCAGTCACTTTGGAGATCAACAGTTTTTTGTGTCTCACCATTGAAGTAATACATCTGTACCTTTGTTCCTCCTACCAATCATCCTTATCCAGATATATTCCATCTGCCAAATTCTTGCTCTCTCATTCAGCCTGTCTGAAGCCTCTTTGTCTTCCTCACAATTCCCATTCCCACCAAGTTTTGTATCATCTGAGAGTTTGGAGATATTACATTTTAGCTATGCTAGTGTCTTACCCCTAACCCCAGGGAATTTTAACTTTGTTCACTTTCTTTGTGGAACTTTATTAAAAGCATTCTGAAAATTCAAGTGCACCATGTCCACTGGTTTCCTCTGAATTGACTGTTAATAACAGCCTTAAAAAAAAAAATTCTAATCATGTTTCCCTTCTTAAATCCTTGCTGACTTTGTCCAATCAGATTACTTTCTCAACTTTAACTGTCATTTTACACTAGATTCCAGTATTTAATACTACTGATGTCTGACTGACTGACTGACTGACAGATTTGCAGTTCCCTGTTTTGTGTCCACCCTCTCCTAAACAGTGGGCTTACATTTGTAGCCTTTCAAGGGAATCTTTTTTATTTTAAAAAAATTAAGAGGTCTTGTTAAAATTTTACAAGGCACTAGTCAAACCACAGCTGGAACACTGGATAGTTCTGACCCCCTTTATTGAAGAAAAGATATACTAGCATTAGAAGCAGTCCAGTGAAGGTTCACTAGACTGATACCAGGTAAGGAGGGTCTGTCTTGAGGGGAGGTTAAAAGAATGAGGAGAGCTAATTCTTTGAGATGGAAATAGCAGGGACATTGGCCATAATTTTCCAATTTCTGTTTGGCTACAGAGGACTGGAGGACAGCTAATGTGGTATGAAGAGAGCAAGGGATGAACCAGGGAAACTACACACCAGTCTGTCTAATCTCAGTGGTTGGGAAATTATTGGAAGCAATTCTGAGAGAATTAATCTGCACTTAAAGGCAGGGGTTAATCAATACAGTTAGCATGATTTATCTTTAAAAGGGAGGTCATGTCTGACCAACTTGATTGAATTTTTCAGACATGACAAGGTGTGTAAATGAGGGCAGTATATTTGATGCAATCTACTTGTAGTCAACCAGCTTTTGATAAGGTACTGCATGAGAGGCAGATTGGAAATTATCCATGATACTATATATTTTTTCCATTCTGTGGCGCCTCTAATTTCCTGATTTACACTATATCATACATTACCAATACTATTTGGCCTATAAACCACTCCTACCAATATTTTGTTGCTGTTTTTTAGCTCCAACCCAGCAGGTAAAGTGGGATTCAGAATCAGGAGAAAAACTCACTAGTTATCCCTAATATAAAAGGTAGTTGTATTGTTTTGGAGGTCTGTCATCACCACAGAACAGCACTGCAGAGGTTCCTCATGGTAGTGTCCTTGGCCCCATCATTTTTGGTTGTTTCATCAATAACCTCTCCACCATCATAAGATCAGATGTGGGAATATCTTCTGATGAATGTACAACATTCAGCATCATTTGCGATTCTTCTATCCTTAAGCAGCAAGGTATAGACAACATTCACGTCACACAGATGCCATGCAGTGACTACCTCCAACAAGAACAAATCTAACCAAGTACAAATTTACTTTTTGTACAAAGCCATTACCGTAGCTGAATCTCCAGTATCAGCATCCTCAAAGTTATCATTCACCAGACATTGAGTGAGCCAACAGATAAGATGTTGGAAATACTGTGCTGAGTAACTGACTACTTATCTGTGGTGTAAGGCACAAATTAGAAGTGATATGGAATATTCCCCACTTGTTTGGGTGATTGCAGCTCTAACAGTATTTGAAGCTTGATACTAAGCAATGAGGGCACTTGATTGGCACCTCATTCACTACATTCTGCTTTCCCACGCTCTACCATTGCCGTAGTAGTAGTAGTAGTAGTATCATCGTTCTTCTACTTGTAGGATCACAATCCTGGGAGACCCTTCCTCAAAGCACTGGGTATCCTCACAGCCCAAGGGCTGGAATGGTTCAAAAGTGTAACTCCTCACAGTCTTCCCTGGGATAAGAAATGCTGGCCTTCCCAGTAATGCCCACATCTCTTGAATGGGGAAAAAAATGATTCAGTTTGGCTTATCACTTGTAAACTGTTGTGCTGAGGATGTTTTAATATGCCATATTGTGAAGCATGCATTTCCAAACCATTACAAACTTTATGGAGACTGCGAACTGCCCACTCCAGGATTCCCCTCATGACTTCCTCCGTTGAATTCAATGTACTGTGAAAAATTACTTTTGCAACAAACATAATTGGAGTTGCCAGAAGGATTGCAGATATTTTCTAATCAACCTTTTCAGAGATGTTATGACACACTAGAGTAGGTGGGATGCTATTCTGGGCATCCTAGCCCAGAGGTACAGACACTATCAAGGCACCAAGCTAAAGATTGCATATTTAGACATCAGTTTACCTTTTAAATTGCAGTCCTTTTTTCTTTAGTTTTAATGTCTGGGCTCATTCCCACAGTATTCTCAAGTGGCATTCCAGTGTAACTGCTGCCCTTATCCTCCTAGATGGAAGTGAGATTGAAAGGTGATGTCTAAGGAGCTTTGTTAAACTTCAATAGTGCATCTTTATAGATGGTACATACTGCTGCTACTGCGAGTCTGTGCTGGAGGCAGTGGATATTTGTAAATGTGGTGCCAGTTAGATGTACTGTTTGAACTTGGATGATGTTGTGCTGCTTGTGGTGTTGGAGCTGCATGATCCAGCCAAGTGGGGGTTACTCCATCACAGGCCTTTTAGCTGGTGGAGAGGCTTTGGGAAGTCAAAAGTGAGTTATTTGCTGCAGGATAAGAACTTAGGAACAAGGAGCAGGAGTAGGCAATTCAACCCTTCGAGCCCACTCTGCTATGTAACATGATCACGGTTGATCTTATCCTGTTGTTTTTGGTTCTTGTTCCTAATCAACTTATTCCCCAGCTACCCAGTTCATTCCTCTCCTTGGTAACTGTTTGAAGCTAACCCAGAGTGTTTGCCATCAAATACTGGAGCAGGTTTAAGAGGTTATACATGCATAAACACCTGCATCACAAAGAAGGGCCTTCCAGCCCATTTTGAGTCTGCACCAGTCAAAAGCAACCATCTAATTATTCTAATCCCACTTGCAATGCCAATGCAAGCATCTAAATACTCTTTTAAACGGTATAAGGATTTCATGTCTTTACCATCCTTTTGAAGACAGTGAATTCTAGACTTCCACCACCTCTAGGTGAAAACATCTTTCCTCTTGTCCCATCTAAACCCATCTCAACCCTTGCCCCTTCCCTGAATTCTATGCTGCGCAGTTATTGATTGCATAAAGGGGAGAAGTTCCATCTCTACCCCTCATCACAATCATGTTCCCTTCAATCTCCTCTGCTCCAAGGAAAGCAGTCCAGTCTATCCAATCTCTCTCTCTTCTTCATTAAAATTATCCAGCAGAGGCAAAATCCTGGCAAATTTGTATCCTCTCCAGTACTATCATACCTTTCCTATAATGTTGGTTCCCGAACTGCGCACAGTACTGTAGCTGTGGCCTAACTAAGGGTTGCCTTCCAAATGTGGTGTAACCAAGATTCATTTCTTGTTCAAAATGATTAGCAGCTGTAATGGTTCAGCCCTTGTTGTTTTTATGACCTGGAAAATACATGGAGATGTTTTGTTCCTAGTTCATGTTTAATAACGCATGAGTCCATCTTGAGAACATCGAGATCCTCCAGAAGAACTTGAAAAGCTTTTATTGTGTGTTGGACTTGAAATGTTTCATTTCAAAGTGCTTGACTGCCTAGTCCTATACTATTTTAGAATTCTGGCATGGGCATGTAACATTCAACCTCCTGAGAAAGACAGCTATTAAAGTTGACCAAGAAGAGTTTTTTAAAAATAAAAACCCTGTTGCCAATTTATAAACATATCATCTTGCCTTCGAACCTGCAGTCTGCTTTTTAGAACTCAAAATTTCTATTTGGAATATGCTCACACCTTTTTGAACGTCTGCAGAGAGTCTATGCTGTCTGCAAACATTTGGTAATATGGTTGAAAAGGCAAAACTGAAAATAAATTGCTGGCATCTAACCTGACTCTGCCTATATATTTTACATTTGTTAGAGTTTCTCATCACGAATCCATCTCAAATTCAAAAAAGTAATTTGGACAGAATGAATCAACTTCTGGAATTTGTACATTTTTAATTTTTTTGTTTTTGTATTCTTGTCTTCAGGTATAGGGTCAGGACACAAGTCAGGACTTCCTTGACAGTTGAGAACCTGAAAACCAGATGTACATTCTTAGAGTCCTAGAAATGTACAGCCCCGAAACCGACCCTTTGGTCCAACCTGTCCATGCCGACCAGATATCCCAACCCAATCTAGTCCCACCCGGCCCATATCCCTCCAAACCCTTCCTATTCATATACCCATCCAAATGCCTTTTAATGTTGCAATTGTACCAGCCTCTGCCCCTTCCTCTGGCAGCTCATTCCATGTACGTACCACCTCGCACCCTAAACCCTATGCCCTCTAGTTCTGGACTCCACCACCCCATGGAAAAGACCATGTCCTTTTATCCTATCCATGCCCCTCATGATTTTATAAACCGCTGTGAGGTCACCCCTCATCTTCTGATGCTTCAGGGAAAACAGCCTAAGCCTGTTCAGCCTCAAATCCTCCAACCCTGGCAACATCCTTGTAAATCTTTTCTGAACACTTTCAAATTTCACAACATCTTTCCAATAGGAAGGAGACCAGAATTTCATGCAATATTCCAACAGTGGCCTAACCAATGTCCTGTATACAGTTGCAACATGACCTCCCAATTCCTGTACTCCATATTCTGACCAATAAAGGAAAGCATACCAAACACACCTTCACAATTCCTATCAACCTGCGACTCCACTTTCAAGGAGCTATGAACCTGCACTCCAAGGTCTCTTTGTTCAGCAACATCCCAGGGCCTTACCATCAAATCTTAGCAGGACTTATATATTTAATTTCCCAAAAATGCAGCACCTCCCATTTATCTAAATTAAACTCCACCTGCCACTTCTCAGTCCATTGGCCTATTTGATCAAGACCCTGTTTATAATCTGCAGTAACCTTCTTCGCTGTCCACTACACCTCCAATTTTGGTGTCATCTGCAAACTTACCAACTGTACCTCTTATGCTCACATCCAAATCACTTTTGTATAAATGATGAAAAGTAGAAGATCCAACACCGATCCTTGTGGCACTCCACTGGTCACAGGCCTTCAGTCTGAAAAACAACCTTCTACCACCATCCTCTGTCTTCTACCTTTTGAGCCAGTTCTGTATCCAAATGGCTAGTTCCCCCTTTATTCCATGAGCTCTAACCTTGCTAACCAGTCTCCCGTAGGGAACCTTGTCAACCGCCTTATTGAAGTCCATATATTATCACGTCTATCGCTCTTCCCTCCTCAATGCTTTGTTACTACTTCAAAAATATGATTTCCCAAGCACAAAGCCATGTTGACTCTCCCTAATTAGTCCTTGCCTTTCCAAATACATGTCCCTCAGGATTCCCTTCAACTTGACAACCATCGACATCAGGCTCACTGGTCTATAGTTCCCTGGCTTGTCCTTACCACCTCGTGGCACCACGTTAGCCAACCTCACCTGTGACTATCAATGATACAAATATTTCAGTAAGAAGCCCAGCAATCACTTTCCTAGCTTCCCACAGAGTTCTAGGGTACACCTGATCAGGAACTGGGGATTTATCCACTTTTATGCATTTCAAGACATCCAGCAATTCCTCCTCTGTAATTCCTGCTGTTAGCAACAAAACGGAGCACATTAGTTTAGATGTGGCTTGCATAATCGAACAATAATATTCATGATTTTTATATAACAGCTGAAGTACTTTCTGAAGCCCTATTTATTTCACGTGGACTTGGGATTTTCAGTGATTTATTTACTTTGACTTCTATTTCCCTCCGTAATCATTCATGGATACTTGTGCATTACACCCTGAAGGATTTTTCCATAAACAGATTTACTTCTCTACTTTACCTATGAGAAAAAGAGATGCTAAGTATCAGTTTTACAACTATTGATATTCTTTCCTTACATCTAACTTGCCTGTTAAATTCAAAGGATCTATATGCTACTTGGTCAGTCACAGTTTCTTAAATGTTTTAGGATTTGAATATGTTGGCATGATTGCATTTCTTGTTCATCGCTAATTGCCAAGAAGGTCTTGATGGTCCACTAATCCTCTTCAATGTACAACCATTAAATAAAGACTCCAGGATATTGATCTAGCAAAGGTGAAACCATGCTGATTATATGGTCAAGTCAGGATAGTGTGTGGCATGGGTATATTTAATTTTCCATGACATTATGGTTCTCTTTCTTTATGATATGAGGAGATGTTGTTGAAGTAATCTTGTTGAATTACTGACATACATCCTGTAGATGAAATTTACTGCAGCCACTGTGTGTAGTGATGAATGGAATGCAAGTGACTTGGTTTTGGTATCATTGTCATTTTCTATATTGTTTTAAAAAAAAAATTGTCTTCAACTTTATTTTATACAAAGTTCACCTAATTTTCTGTTAGTGAAGAGGTTAGCATTCCTATTTGCTTCTTTTCTGTACTTTGTTATGCACATGTCTTGTTCTCAGGCAGGTCACTTGGTATCAATACTGACTTGCTTCCATTCAGATTCAATTGGGTCTGAGATGGTTGCTCAGTCCGAAACATGATTTGCAAATTGTAGGTGGTACTTGAAGAATCAAGCAAATGAGATGTTTGGAGATTGTATGCTCCAGGTAAAGTCTCTTCCTGAATGAGTCTTTTCCATTTTGAGTGTTCATAGTCCACGATTTTCCAGAGTTGGAAGGTATGTTTGAATTTTTTTGCAGTGTTCTCAAGTGTTCCTGCTGTCCTCTTGGGAATATCCAGCTGCAAATGAGCTCTGATTGGAGTGGTTGCTTTGAGAGCTTGCTGTCAGGCATATCGATGACATGCAGAGTTGGTCTTGAGTAATGTTGCTGGGTCAGGCACCACAGTGGCTCAGTGGTTAGCACTGCTGCCTCAACAGTGCCAGAAACCCAGGTTTGATTCCCGCCTCGGGCAACTGTCTGTGCGGAGTTTGCACATTCTCCCTGTGTCTGTGTGGGTTTCCTCCGGGTGCTCAGATTTCCACCCACAATCCAAAGATATGCACGTCAGGTGAAATGGGCAATTTAGCATGGTCATAGTGTTAGTTGCATCAGTCAGGGGTAAATATAAAGTAGGGCAATGGGTCTTGTAGGGTTACTCTTTGGAGGGTCATGTGGACTTGTTGGGCCAAAGGGCCTGTTTCCATACTGTGGAAACTACAATTAGTTTCTTGGTACTGAACATGTTGACTTGGCTACGAGACTCTGTTATTGGGCCATCTTTCTAGTGACAGGATTTGGAGGATCTTTTGAAGACACTGTTGATGGTAACTGTCCATTGTTATGGAGTGCTTGCTGAAGGTGTCCAAGTCTCTTAAATATAACAGCAGAGGGATTGTTGCTGCCTGGTAAACTTTGACTTTTGTCCTGGGTTTGAAAACTTGGTCCTCAAACTTTTCCTCAGTTGGTTAAAGGCTGAGCTGGCAATGTCATCAAAGTGGGGCGTCCATCTAGCATTCTCCAGAGGTTCCAGCATCACAGGTACCTATACTCACCAAATCCGATCTCTCTCTCTATGCTTGATATCAAGAACTATCAAAGGCACTGCATGCTGGAAAGGCTTTGGATCATGACAAAATTCCAACAATAGTATTGAAGACCTGTGGTCCCTTAAGCTTTTGAATAGATCTGGCATCTATCTGACAGTATGGGAAACTGCCTGAATGGAAAAAAAACAAGACCAACCCAACCTTGCCAATTACCATCCCAAAGTGATGGAAGGTGCCGTCGGGCAGCACTTGTTTAGCAATAATCTGCTCACTGGACATTTCAATTGATTCTGACATACATGCAGTTCTTATTACTCCCTCCTCACTGTCTTGTGCGGAGAGGTTGAGTAGATTGAAGTTTACAAGAATGAGAGGTGACCTTATTGACACATACATGATTCTTGGACTTGACCGTTAGATGTGGAAAGGTTGTTTGCCTTTGAAGAATCTCTGACCACAGGGCATAATCTCAGAATAAGTGGTAGGTAGAGATGAGGAATTTTGTCTCAAATGGTGGTAAATTTTCGGAATTCTTTGCTATTGGCTGGATTGTTATGTATATTCCTGATGAAGTGCTTTTGCCCGAAATGTCTATTTTCCTGCTCCTTGGATGCTGCCTGACCTGCTGTGCTTTTCCAGCACCACTCTAATCTAAACTCTGGTTTCCAGCATCAGCAGTCCTCACTTTTGCCCTGTTATGTATAGTCAAGGCTGAGGTAGATAGATCTTTAATCAGTAAGGGATTGTGGGTTGTGGAGAAAAGACATGAATATAGAGTTGAAGATTATCCGATCAGCCGCTATCTCATTATATGGTATAGCAGATGTGATGGTGTGAGTGGCCTATTGCTGCTCCTATACCTTATGACCTTAAACCACCCGCCATCCAGACCTAAATGTGTGTACTGCTGTGCTGTGTCACTGGGTCAAAATCCTGGAATGCACTCCCAAGTAGCATTATGGGTGTATCTACAGCAAATGAACTGCAATAGTTCAAGAAGGCAGCTCACCTTCTCTAATGCAACTAGGACAGTGTGCAATGAATGCTGGCATAGTTAGTGGTACCCACATCCCCCAAAAAATCACTTCTTTACCACACTAGCAGTGTTCCACTATTGTCTTCTGTTCTACATTTTACTTAAGGACCCCCTGTGGAGAAAGTTATAGCACTTGGGATGTTGTCAACAATAACTTTTATACCCAATTGAAATCTAATGGTTTAGTGAACGTTGCTGCAGTAGCACAAATAGTGATGGTAATATTAATAATCACTCCATTTACTATCTATTCAATTTCCTAAGTCTCTGGTACTCTGCAGCTCGCACTCACTCTCTTTTCATCTTGTTTTATAATGCTGCATTATTATATCAGGATGATTCTATATTTTGCTTTAAAGATCTGACATGTGAACATTGCTCATACTTGTGGCTGTATTATATTATGTTATATTAGGGTCAGTCGACCCAAAACTTTAACTCTGATTTCTCCCTACTGATGCTGCCAGACCTGCTGAACTTTTCCAGCAATTTGTTTTTTTTTGTTCTGTTTATATTGTGTTCTGACTTGATTATGTTTGTAAGTCAGTTTATACAACAAGGAATCTATTTGTAACCCAGAGAGTGATTGTATAATCACATGACAGATTCCTTTTAACTGGCATAATTTCTGCTAAACATTTTAACAACAACTGGCAAGTGTTTCTTTTGGTACTTTAGACTAAAGCCTGGAATACAATACTGGGCTTAGGAAAAAAACTTGGCTGAGTTTCTGACTAGCACAAAACTAATGACAAATTGCAATGCAACAGTGGAAAAACACTAAATCTCATTTTAGTTTTCCTCTGGATATAGCTATAATTAGTTCAATGACACCAAATATTATACAAGCATTGGCTGCGTGAAGTCTGGTAGATTGCGGGATACTGAAGTGACTTGAATCTTATTGTAATCTTGATCAGTTTCACTTGGGGTGTGCATTCCATGGGGGATCAGTCGGTTCCGTAGGCAGTAGTTTCACTTGGAGCAGTCTGCCTGATTTTATTTATTTTCCTGACCATTGAACTCTGGTTTGGCTGACTTATACTCTTAATTTGCACAAAAAGTCAATTCAATCTTTCAATTGTACAGTTACATTTTTCTCTCAGGCAGCTGTTTTTTCAGTCAGCTTCTACTTATATTGGACAGAATCATTTATATTTTAAATGATGCTATCTTCTTGGGTATCTTTGGTAAACATTTGAGCAATAATTCTGTAATTTGTGACTTGTAAGCAGAATGAGAGATTAGGTCCTGTCTTCGAAACGCTAATTTTATGCTGTCCGTAAAAAGACGAAAAAAGGCTTGTTCCAATATTGTACCACTTTTGGGAAGGTTTATGGTTCTTCCTTTTTGAAATATCCTAATATTAAATGAGCACAGTAGCCATAACAGATTATTCTTATCAAAAAGCAAAATACAAATGCTCAATCTGAAACAAGAATGGAAATTGCTGGAAATATTGAGAGCTGGCTGCATCTTTGGAGTGAAAAACACCCAGCAGGCCTGTCAGCTTGTGTCTTTTGAAGATTAGATTTAAAATTTTGAGGAGTTGTATTCAATATGAAACTTGAATTATTTTTCTCTCTCTACATGTTGCCAATTTGGTGAGTGTTTCTGATCCTTGTTTTTTGTTTTTATTTCAGCTATTTCTTATGTCAGTTTCCAGTATTTGTTCAGCAATTTGCAGTGAAGTTCTGTGCATTGGAGCACTGAACTTTTGTTTTATTCAGCAGTTTCAATGTAATGGATTTATTGTATCAAAGATTTCATAGTGCTATCTGCTTATATTTGTCCATATATAGCAACTTATCTTTAATTGAGTTTATATAGAAAGTGTCATCCTAACTCTAAGAATTTAAAATGTGAGTTGATAAATTGGGGATTTGTCTAGTAAATCAAGGTTGAAATAATATAGCTTGTGGAATTGCTGATGTTTGTTTTTAACTTTTTACAGGTGGCACTTGCAATTATGGAGGCTTAAGCAAGAAAGGAGTTGTGGGGAGCTTCCCTTCCCTCCCCCCTCTGGTGGCTGACTTTGGATGAATGATATTCAGGAGAGTGTGGATGTTTTGACTGGAAACTTACAAAAATGTTTATTTTCCATAGTAATATTACAATTAAATTTCTATTTTTGTCTATTTAATTGCAAGAAAGTGCCATATTATAGATAGTATTTTATATCTTCGAGGAACCATCCTCTTACAAAACCAGCGCTGCTGTTATGTACTGAACTAATGTAACGAAGGATACAAGATTGCTAGAGTGCAGTGTTTTTATAACACCAGCACAAATCTAGCGCTTTAATGGTACAGCTTCCAGACAATTAAGTTACATAGTCCTCCTTGGAGTTTACGACATTTTGAAGACCTGGAAGTGGGCAGAAGATGAATTCTGTGATGGCAGACTGCACTCCAAAGTGCCGCTCTCTGCAGCATGCCCTTGACATGATTTCAGTGTTGACTAAGGGAACTGAAAGTCAGAGTAAAGCCTTCCTTTCACTGTATTGCTACAATGCAACTTCCCTGAAAGATGGCTTTGGCAGAACAGTTCTACACATGGCTGCATCTTGTGGCAAAAAATCTGTTTTGGATTGGCTCCTCGAAAAGAAAGGGGCTGACCCTTCAGTGAAAGATAAGGAATCTGGATGGACAGCTCTGCACAGAAGCATCTTCTATGGACACGTTGATTGTTCTGTGTTTCTTCTCAAGGTACTATTTTGTTATGTTTGCACTTGTATTGATAGCCCAGTTAGTCTTGTTGCGTCAGGTCTGTATTGGTGCCAATGTTTCTGGATCTTTAAGGAAGAAAAGTTCCTCTACCACTATTTGTAACTTCTTTTGAAGGAGAGAAATCTCACTGCAGATCCAGGGAATGTAAATTCTCATCTCAGTCTAATGACATTAGTTTGAAAATATTACTTAACAAAAAATCTAATTTTGGGACAATGGCAAGTTATCTTTTAACATGATAAAGCATCGCAAAGTACTCTCAAAAGCTTTGTTAAACAAAATTTGACACTGTGCCACACAAAGTATTAATCAGCTGACGAAAAAATTGAGAGAAAGTGGTATAGTTTTAAAGAATATTTTGAGGGAAGGGTGTTGGAGAGGTTTAGGGAGAAAATTCCAGAATTTAGGGCTTTGGCAACTGCAAACTCAGGCTACCAATGATATAGTAAAATATTCAATTGGCAGAAATTTCTGTTAATCCAGTGCCTTATATCAGAAAGAAATTTAATAGCTTGGAGATAATAGAGATGTCGTTGAGGTATCAATGTAGACCAAAGTGTTATCACCGCACATGGAAGCAAATCGAATGTTATGGATTTCTGGACGTTATCGCTGATTGGTGGCATTGTGCAGTCTTTTGAGAGTCTGCAGTGTCTCAAATTGGAAGAGAGTCACAAGCTTTCAGCAGTGTCTATCGTTTGTCAAACCATTATCTATTTTCAGAAAGCACAAAAAGTTTGATTTTTTTTTTAATGGGTGTACATGGATAGACAGATCCTACAGGGAATAAAAACAAAGAGTAGGTGTAAAAGGATCATTTTTATTTTTAGGGGTGTAATTGATCAGTGCAGTACTTCTTGATTGCACACAGGATATTGATGGAGGAGCAATGTTTGAAATTTGCTGACATCACCAATTTGGGCAATTTTTAGTTAATGTTTCAAGTCAGCTGGAATACTACCCACTTGCCTGGATGAATGCAGCCCCAACAACACGCTAAGCTTGACACCATCCAGGACAAAGTAGCTTGCTTGATTGGCACTGCATCTACTCCCTCCACCACCAATGCTCAGTAGCAGCAGTGTGTACAATTTACAAGATGTACTGCAAACATTCACCAAAGATCCTCAGACAGCACCTTCCAAACTCATGACCACTTCCATCTAGAAGGACAAGGGCAGTAGATGTATGGGAATGCCACCACCTTTTAAAGTTCTCCACTCACCATCCTGACTTGGAAATATATCATTTTTCCTTCACTGCCACTGGGTCAAAATCCTGGAATTTCCTACCTAATGGTATTATGAGTCACCCACAGCAGGTGGATTGAAGTGGTTCAAGAAGGCAGTTCACCACCACCTTCTCGAGGGCAACTAGGGATGGGCAATAAATGCTGGCCAGTCAATAATACCCACGTCCCACAAAATGATTGATTTTTAAAAAGAAATCACAGAAGTAATGTATTGGTATAAGTCAATATCATATAAGTCAATATCTAAGTTGGCACATTATGTACCAAGTTGGACTTCCTATTTGTGTATTTTTTTAAAAAGACCAGAATGAATTGAGAACCATAACACAAATGTGGGATTATGACTGAAGAAATGTTTAAAATTAGGGATTTCTGTAGGACTTTGTGCATGTTTTTCAAGCGAAAGCAAAGTTTGTGGCAAAGTATTGCTTTCACTAGCAATCCCAAAGAGGTATATCCTTAGATTTGTCATTGCAAAATCAATAGGAGGCTAGACGAATTGTTTGCAGATGCATATCAATTGCAACATTGTTTTATGGCAAATGGCTGTAGGAGCATAGACTGAAAGTCATTAAAAATATCGAATTGGCATTTAAAAAGGACGAATGCAAAAAGATATGAGGAAAGAGCAGTATGATGTGATTAACCCAATTGAAACAAATTCTGGTTGTAAGACCCCTTTCCATGATCTAGTTGCTATAGTTATAACCAGGTTTAAAGTTACATTTTAGTGCTCTTAAAAATGGTTGTAATTTCTAGAAGTTTACTGACTTTTTTTCTGTTAAAATTAACTCTATTGTCTCTTGCTTTTTAAATATGCAACATTAATGGGCTCTGCTTCTATTTTTGTTTGCAGCATGGAAGTAGTCTTCATATACAAGATAAAGAAGGGTTATCTACACTTGACTTGGCCATGAAAGATAGACCATCACATGTGGTTTATAGAAAGACTGGTATAATTCTCTTTCCTTTCTCAATCTGTGGGTGTCGTAACTTAAAGTAAATATTTGAACTATTGTTTTAACTGTTGTAAAATCCTTTCAAAATCTCTTCAGTAATGAGTTCTAAAAGTTCATTTAACTATATATCTGAGTAATGTGAATTAGAAATCATCAGTATATATTTTCTAATCCACTTGTTCAGAGATGTCATTATGCACTTCTAGAGCATGTGGGATTTGAACCTGGGGCTTCTGGTCCAGTGGTAGGGACAATACCACTGTCACAAGAGCCTTTGAAATCTTCAATGCGTACAATACCAGCTATCTGCAATGGAATCGCAGTTATTACCTTTTGGAAATAAGCTTGTACTTTTTTATGCCATCAATATAGCAAACTCGAGGCTAGTGTAAAAATGCAACTTGATGTTCTTTGCCAACAATTAACAGTCTAAAGGTCATGATTTGCTGTGTGACGAGTTTCGTTGAAAGCCGAGCAAAGACTGGGGCGATGCTGATGCGTGAGATGGTTTCTTAGAGGGAGGAAATAGAGGATCAGGTGACCTGCAGTTGGCATTAGTCACTGCTGTTAACAGGCCATCTGCTTTTCCTCTTGGCTAGTTATGACATTTTAGCAAGATTGACTAAACATTCTAAAAGCACCATAAAGAAATTTATTAAAGACGTGTATAATTCGCTAACTCTGTTTGTTTAGAGTTCTAGTGTTGCAAAAACTAATTTGCAATGTCAGATATTTTTTGGTTATTTTTAATAAAGTTTGCTGTAATTGGCATTTTCTGTAAATACTTTAACTGTGTGGCTCAGCAACATTACACTTAAGTGGTGTAATTGCTTTTGAATGTTTGACATGTATATTCAAATTTATTTTCCAGATCCCACTGAAGTTTATACCTGGGGTAACAACACTAATTTTACCCTTGGTCATGGAAGCCAACAAAGCAAGCATCATCCTGAGCTTGTGGACTACTTCTCTAGGTCAGGGACCTACATCAAGGAGGTATAAAAACTTTACTATGATCATAAATCTTGTTTCAAAATCTCTCTATGCCGAATAACAGAGTCCTCAGCAGATATTTAACAGTTTTCTTTGAAAATTAAATTGTGGTTGTATCTGACTGTGTGCTTGGTAGCGCTTTTGCCTCTCAATCAGGCAGTTAAAGGTTAAGCTTCAACTTCAGGACTGTTTTTCTTATTCATTCACGGAATGAGTGCATCATTGGTTGGGCGAGCATTTATTGCCCAGAGCAGTTGAGAGTTAACCACGATGCTGCGGGCCTGGATTCATGTGTAGGCCAGACCAGATAAGGACAGCAGATTCCTTCCCAGAGGACATTAGTGAACCAGATGGGTTTATCCAAAAATTGACAACTGATTCTCTGGTTATCGTAGACTCTTAATTCCAGATATTTATTGAATTCAAATTCCACCATTTGCTTTCACTGGATTAGAGCCTGGGTCCCCAGAATGTTATCTGGGTCTTTGGATCAAGAGACCAGCAATAATACCAATAGGCCATCACCTCCACTTGAGCAAATAACATAGGTGAATGCCTCAGGCTATTTACCCAAATATAATCTTTTGGATAAAATGTTCAGACAGCCCGACCTGACTCTTTGGACAGATGTTAAGGTACCCAAAGCACTACTTGAAGAATAAGGGGATCTCCTGCTGGTCATGCTAAATTTCTTTGTTAACAGCAAAATCATTGATCATATTTTGCTGTTTGCAGGCTATTTTGCACCGAGTGGCTGCTGTATTTGTTCAGAAAGCAGCAGTAATTAAATTCAAAGTAACTCGGAGCAATCTGAGATAGAGGTGCTGCGTAGAAGCAATTGTTTCTTTCAAACAGCTTTCATGTTCGACTCAATCTGCAGGATCTCTTTCTGGTGCTGTATTTTAGGAAGGAGCTATTTTAACTATTGAAGAAATTACACAACTATTGTTTCACTATTCTGGTTATAGTACAAATCAGAACAAATGTCCTGTGAGCTGCAAGATTAAAATCTCTTAAAATTTCTCTCTTTCAGTGAATGCAAGTATTTATAACTTTTCTTGCATCAGTGGTCAATACATTGTGTTGACTTTGCATGAAGTGATACATAAGCTGTGGTATTTTTATTATAATTGATGGATAGAAATAGTTTGGCAAGAAGCAATTCAGACTAGTTAATCTTAATTGATGTGGAATGTAGTTTACTATTTATGGAATGTATGCAATCTAAAGTAATGCTGCTGACTGGGATAAAAGTTAGCATGCACCATAATGTGTAAGTCTTGTTATTAGTCAGACCAGAGCATTATGGTGAGGTGGGTGGGGAAGGAGTTGATGCAATTTAAAAAAAGTAAAATCAATAAAGCAGCATGTGTTTTGAACAGCATAAGCTGCTGTCAATTTACTTCAGCATTATTATTGTTTAGTTCAGTTATAGGTTGAGATGTTGCCCATCCCCATTTGGCCTTGAAGACGATGATGTGTTACCTTGAACTGCCATTGTCTGTGTGGTGTAGGTATTTCCACACATTAAGGACTAAGTCCCATGATTTTTGATCCAGTGATAATGAAGGAATGGTGATAAATTCCCCTCCAATTCTCACCAGGTATATAACTATAATGCCATTCCTTCAGTGTTGATAGGGGGAGATTCTGAATGGATCAATTCGGTGACATGGAAACACTACGACTTAGGTTCACCTCCAACTCTCGCACAAGTCGTAGTGTTTCCATGTCATTGAATTGATGCAAATCCACTCTGAATCTCTCTGTCTAGCAACATCCATAAATCCCAGAACCCTTGTTCCTAACAGCGCAGGAAGTGAGATTACCCTTCCCCTCTGTAGGTTACAGCAGTTTAAGAAGGTGGCTCACCACCATTTTTGCAAGGACAATTAGGGATGTTCAGTAAATTCTGCCCTAATCGGTGGCATCCATATCTGTTGATTGAATCTGGGAAAAGAAACTTAATTTTGCTGGCCATATAAATACACTCAAAGTTCAGGACCAAAGCAGCACATTTGGCACCCTATTTATTACCTTAAGCACTCAATTCTTCCAACATTGCTGCATAATGCAGTGTGTACCATATATACAATGCACTAATGCAACTTACCAAGACCCTTTAAATGGAACCTTCGAAATCTATGCCAAAACCTACGAGGGAGGTCCAGGGCAGCAGGTGCATAGAAACATCACTACATGTTGCAGTTGTATAAGACTCTGGTGCGGCCGCATCTGGAGTATTATGTGCAGTTTTGGTCGCCATACTATAGGAAGGATGTGGAGGCACTGGAACGGGTGCAGAGAAGGTTTACAAGGATGTTGCCTGGTATGGTAGGAAGATCGCATGAGGAAAGGCTGAGGCACTTGGGGTTCTTTTCATTGGAGAAAAGAAGGTTTAGGGGTGACTTGATAGAGGTGTACGAGATGATTAGGGGTTTAGATAGGGTTGACCATGAGAGCCTTTTTCCACGTTATGGAGTCAGCTATTACGAGGGGGCATAGCTTTAAATTAAGGGGACAGATGTTAGGGGTAGATTCTTTACTCAGCGAGTCATGAGTTCATGGAATGCCCTGCCAGTAGCAGTGGTGGAGTCTCCCTCTTTATGGGCATTTAAACAGGCATTGGATAGGCATATGGAGGATAGTGGGCTAGTGTAGGTTAGGTGGGCTTGGATCGGCGCAACA
The DNA here is from genome assembly GCF_037043375.1 of Chiloscyllium plagiosum. NCBI lineage: Eukaryota > Metazoa > Chordata > Chondrichthyes > Orectolobiformes > Hemiscylliidae > Chiloscyllium > Chiloscyllium plagiosum. The sequence continues at coordinate 106,910,465 of NW_028270141.1, forward strand.
TTGAGGGCTAAAGGACCTGTACTGCGCTGTATTCTTCTGTTTCTACATTTCTATGTCCATGTGCATTCTTCTTTAAAGATGCACACCATTCTGACTTGGAACGATGTTGCTGTTCTTTCACTGCCCATGGGTGAAGACCCTGGCAGTCCCTTCCTAACAGCACTGAGTACCTTCATTACATGGACTATAGTGCTTCAAATAAGGCAGCTAACCACCACCACCTTCTGGTCAATTTGATATAAGCAATAAATTTGGCAAGATTGATGCGCTTGCAGCCTGTGAACAAAAAAAATCATGTTGAGGGTATTTATATTTGGAAAATCAATAATTAAATTAAATCTGATCAAGCCAGTCAACATCATCCTCACAATTCTCTATTCTACCCAGCTTAATATCATCAGCATATTTTAGATATTTTTCCCTCAATACCATCTTTTTTTTTGATATAAAGGGCTGACAATTCACCAGAGCCTGATTAATGTGCATCCCAGAGTATTAAAGGAAGTGGTTCTGGAAAGATTAGGTATATTAATGGTCATCTTCCAAACTTGAACAGAGTCTGGACACATGGGTTAGAAAGTACCAAATATATTCCCAGTATTCTTTTTTTTAAAAAAAAAGAGAAAAGTGATTTGCATTCCAGTTCGCCTATATCAGCAGTAGTGGTAAGTGTAAGAATATATTAGAGGGTGGTAGGTGCCTGGAATGAGCTGCCGGGAAGATGTAGAAGCAATATGATAGCAACCTTTTAGAGTCATTTAAACAACCTGAACAGGCAGAGAACTGAGGGATACAGACCATCTAAGACAGATGGAATTAGTTTAGAATGGCATTGTGACGCGGACATGGTGGGCTGACAGCCTGTTCTATATTCTATTGTATTGTTTTTATGTTTGGAAACGGAAATTGCTTTTTAATATTACTTTTTTAAGAGACTGAAATCTTTACCGCTCACAGCTTAAGGTTACCGGGTAGACCACTTGGGACTCCGATGAGGAAACCATTCCTTTACCCAGAGAGGGTGAGCCTGTGGAATTCTTCACAGAAAGCAGTGAAGCCAAAATATTGAATGTTTAAGGAGGAGTTAGATCTAGTTCTTGGTTCTAAAAGGATCCAAAGTCAAGGGGAGAAAGCAGGAAGAGGGTACTGAGTTGGCTGATCAACCATGATCCTATTGAATAGTGGAGCAGACTCTGAGTCAAATGGTCTTTTCCTGTTTTCTATGTTTACAAATGTAAGGTAACTATTAAGTATATAATTGGGAGCAATGAATAAAGTAATTAGCCTGTATTTAAATAAAGTGCTTGACTTTTTTATTTTTTAGGTTCTGCTTTGCAAATTTCATTCAGTATTCCTTTCACAAAAAGGTCATGTGTATACCTGTGGCCACGGCCAAGGAGGTCGACTTGGGCATGGAGATGAGCAAACATACCTTGTAGGTAGAAATTCTGTTAATTTTTTTTTTCTTTATGCATGTTTGCTTGCCTTTTTTTTTATGGAGAATAAATAAGAGATTTTGAAAAATCATGGAACAATATTATCTCCATGGTTCACTGAGGTTTTCTTTTGCACTCTGGTCCCTGGTAACTGCCCAGGAAACAAACTCATATTTGTCTGTGGGCCGCAGTGAACATTTCCTTTTGCTGCAGCAAGGCTTGACCTTCTCACAAGTAGAGTGTCAAGCTTGGGATGTTGCTGACAAAGTCATGTTTTTTTTTTTAAGCCTTTGTGAGCTGAAGAAAATTCAATTCCTCTCTGATCAAGGAAGAAGTGACTGGTAGAATGCATTATTACTTACTTTCTAACTTTCTAGCCTTTCTATTCTGGCAAGCCAAGATACCATAAAGATCTCAAAAGTCTGCAAACCCAACCGCAGGGTGCAAATGCAGCGCGGACTTCCCTTCCATCAACCTGGACTTAAATTCCTGCCCCAAAAGAGAGTGAAATGCTGGGAGGAGTGATGAGACAGCATTTTTACTCACCTGTAAGTAGCCCTACTCTTTAGCATAGAACAATCTATTTCTTTAAAAAAAGAAGCAAAGCAGGCAGTGTTTTTAACTTGAAGAATGACTGACAGAACCGTCAATGTGTTCTCTGGAACAGTGAATGGCAGATTCTGAATTTTGCGTAGGTGAACCTGCTGGAAGTTGTGCTTTTGCGCCATCAGTTACATTTTTCAAAAAGAACTTTTCTATCGCGAACCAAAACCTTGGCTAGTACACCCCAGGAGACAACATTTGCATGTCTCCAGTTTGTCACCTATGGTTTTTTACTGGCATTGGGAGCTCCTGACAGTATTGCCCACAGGATCAACAGAACACTTGAGCCTGTCCACCACCGAAAGGATTCCTGGAAATCCTGGTAGGATCGTCGGTCATGGTAGATTGCAGGAGGTGAGTAAGGGGACATTTGTTTAAAAAACTGAGATGTGAACGAATTCCATCTGAGGATAGTAAAATTCTGGAAATCTTTAACCTGGAGAGTTACAGAGGCTATAATCAAAGTATTTAAAGAGGAGGTATATAACGTTTTTTGAAATGTTAACGAGTTGAAAGTAATGCTAGCACAAAAGAGCAGTTTATGCCTAGGATATCTCAACCATGGTCTTATAGAATGGTAGGGGAAGCTCAAAAACTAATGTCCTACTCCTAACCATATTTCTTATGTTCTTGTGTACTCTGTCCAGTTACCCTGTCAAGGCCCTTCAGGATCTCATATGTTCCAATCAAAGCATCTGTTGCTCGTATCTTCAATGTTTACAAGCTGACCCTGCCCAGTCTTCCCTCATAAGACAATCTGCCAATTCCAAGTATTAGTTTAGTAAACTGTCTTTGAACTGTTTCCAACACACTTACATCATTCTTAAAAAGGATTTAAGCAATCAGATCTCTTGTCTGTTCATTCAAATCATTCATACAAATTGTGAAGAGTTGTGATCACAGCACTGATCCTGAGACAACTATATCATCTTGCCAACCAGAAAATGACCAATTTAGGTCTAACTTTTTTTCTAGCTAATCAATAAAATATGTAGGAGGAAGATGAGGACTACAGATGCTAGAGAGTCCGTCAAAGTATGGTGTTGGGAAAGTACAGCAGGTCAGCCAGCATCAAGGTAGGGGAGAGTCAACATCTCTGAATAAGGGCTTATACCTGAAATGTCAACTGTCCTGCTTCTCTGATGCTACCTGACCTGCTGTGCTTTTCCAGCGCCACAATTTTCGACTCAATGTTTAGGGAGATATAACAATGAGCTTTTATTTTCTGCCATTACCTTTCATGGGGCACCTTATTAACTGGAATGAAATACCACCACCTGTTCCAAAGCTGTGTTGTAAAGGCAGTTATTTTTTCTCCCTTGACTAATCAGATATACTGATGCTCAGGAAATCTAGTCAGCAGTTTTTTAAAATAAAAAATGTCAATGGAAGAACGTAACCTTACAATATTTTGAGGAGGTTGACTTAAATCCTCAGAATGGGTTGGTTATTTAATTGATTGCCCTGCCCCCCCCCCCCCCCCCCCCACCCAAAAAAACAAAAACCGGCTCACATTACAACTTCTAAATCCCACAGTGGGAATTCCAGGATTGAGTTACTCATTATTTTTTACTGCCTCGTGATCTGAAAGCTTGACTTTACCTTAAGACTTTGAATAATATTTTATAAAAATTTTCTGGGATGAGTTTAAAGCAATGATTTTCATATTTGCCCACAAATGTTCACAAGCTTATAATGAACAATTCTTTTGAGTCTTTGGAATAGAAATCCAATGAGTTTGAGCTATTGATAGAAAGTCTGTGTGCGTCTTGCCAATTTTCTCTCCTGAGGGCACTACTTTCTCTTAGAATGGAATGTAGGGGTGACATTTCCATTTCTCAGTTAACACTCTTGTTCTGATTACTGATCTCTGCTTGTCAGTGCGTGACATCATGGTCAGATGTTAGCATCCCAACAATCTCACTGGATCTCGATTAGGGGAGGAAATTCTGGCATTAATTACTATTTGAAATTTTGAATCAACAGATTGTGTGTTTGGTTAAATCCTTCTGTGGTGTCTCAAAGAAAATACAACATAGGAGCCGCCTTCAGCTCTCCAAGCCTGTACCAACACATTTGTCCTTCCATACTAAGACTGTCTTTGCTTACAGGATTCATATCCCTCTATTCCCTTTCTATTCACATATTCATCCAGGTGACTCTTGAATGCTGCTATTGTCTGCTTCCACCACCAGCTCTGGCAGTGTGTTCCAGACTCCAGAAAAAATGTCCCTTGCACATTCTTTAAAATTCCTGTTCACTGTATAATTTCCACCTGTATGTGACCTTCGAAAATGCATCACCTCGTATTTGTCTAGATTAAACTCAATCCATCATTCTTCTGCGCGTGCCTCCAACTGATCTATACTCTGTGGTATCCTCTGACAGTCGTCCTCAACTCCCAATCTTTGTCTTGTTCTCAAACTTACTAATTAGACCAGACGTGACTTATGTAGATTACAAACAGCAGAGGTTCCAGCACTGATCACCACTAGTCGCAACTCGCCATTCCGAAAGCATCTTTCTACTGTTACCCTGAGTCCTATGACTGAGTCAGTTCTTTATCCATCCTGCCAGCTCACACCTGATATCATGTGACTTCACCTTTTTTGTACCAGTCTGCCATGAGGGACCTTATCAATGGCTTTACTGAATTCCATGTAACATCAACTACTTTTCCCTCCTCAATCCTCTTTGTCACCTCCTCAAAAACTCTATCAAGTTAGTGAGGCTTGACCTCTCCTGCAACACAATCATGTTAATTTCAAAGCAAATTCAAACAGTGCATGGCTTTTTCTTTAAAAACTTCCAAAATTGAAATTTGCAAAATGCTTAAACAGATGGGTAGGGTATGATGTTCCTCTTGTTGAGAAGTCTAGAACTAAGGAGCACAATTTAAAACTGATGGAGAATGTCACTTAGGCCTGAAATGTGGAGAAATATTTTTACTTAGAGGGTTGTAAACATTTGGAACTCTTTATTAGATAAATTTTGAGATGCCATGAAAAAGGCAATGTGACCCACCATTACCTCCTGGCAAGATATTGCTGGGCAAGTTGTGTGAAGATTTCAAATGAGACGTTTTGATTGTACGGCACATTTACTGTATAACGTTTTTACTGTCTTATTTAGGTTCCTCGACTGGTGGAAAGTTTAGCAAGCCATCGTTGTTCTCAGGTGGCAGCTGCAAAGGACCATACAGTTGTTTTGACAGAAGATGGATCTGTTTATGCTTTTGGACTGAACACTTATTATCAGTTGGGCATTGTACCTCCACCAGTCAACAGTAGTATACCAAGGCAGGTACGTATGGGCAATTGCTCTTGTTTTTTGGGATGCCTGCCTAACAATGGGCCACTGATGTTCTTTAAAAGAGTCAGTTTATTTAAACCATTTAATGCAAACTTGAAATTTTTAGGGTCATTATCTGCAATGTTTTCAAAATAAAATGAATATAAAATTAATTTTTACTATGAGCATCTTTCTTAAGAGTTGAGGCTGAACAAAATTATGGAAAAAATTTCAAATTCTTAGAGTCAAAGAGATGTACAGCATGGAAACAGACCTTCGGTCCAACCCGTCCATGCTGACCAGATAACCCAACCCAATCTAGACCCAACTGCCAGCACCCAGCCCATATCCCTCCAAACCCTTCCTATTCATATACTCATCCAAATGCCTTTTAAATGTTGCAATTGTACCAGCCTCCACCACTTCCTCTGGCAGCTCATTCCATGCACGTACCATTCTCTACGTGAAAAAGTTGCCCCTTAGGTCTCTTTTATATCTTTCCCCTCTCACCCTAAACCTATGCCCTCTAGTTCTGGACTTCCTGACCCCAGGGAAAAGACTTTGCCTATTTACCCTATCCATGCCCCTCATAATTTTGTAAATCTCTATAAGGTCACCCCTCAACCTCCGCCGCTCCAGGGAAAACAGCCCCAGCCTGTTCAGCCTCTCCCTACAGCTCAAATCCTTCAACCCTGGCAACATCCTTGTAAATCTTTTCTGAACCCTTTCAAGTTTCACAACATCTTCCAACACATAGGAAGGAGACCAGAATTGCACGCAATATTCCAACAGTGGCCTAACCAATGTCCTGTACAGCCACAACATGACCTCCCAACTCCTGTACTCAATATTCTGACCAATAAGAGAGAAAGCATACCAAATGCCGCCTTCACTCTCCTATCTACCTGCGACTCAAGGAGCTATGAATCTGCACTTTAAGGTCTCTTTGTTCAGCAACACTCCCTGAGACCTTACCATGAAGTGTAGAAGTTCTGCTAAGAATTGCTTTCCCACAATGCAGCACTTTGCATTTATCTGAATTAAACTCCATCTGCCACTTCTCAGCCCATTTGCCCATCTGGTCCAGATCCTGTTGTAATCTGAGGTAACCCTCTTTGCTGTCCACTACACCTCCAATTTTGGTGCCATCTGCAAACTTACTAACTGTACCTCTTATGCTCGCATCCAAATCATTTATGTAAATGACAAAAAAGTAGCGGACCCAGCACCGATCCCTGTGGCCCTCCACCACCATCCTCTGTCTTCTACCGTTGAGCCAGTTCTGTATCCAAATGGCTAGTTCTCCCTGTATTCCATGAGATCTAACCTTGCTAATCGGTCTCCTGTGGGGAACCTTGTCAAATGCCTTGCTGAAGTCCATATAGATCACACCTACTGCTCTGCCCTCATCAATCCTCTTTATGGAGTATGAACTTCTGACTGTTTTGTTTGTTTAGGTTCTACTGTATGTCATGGGGTGGGTCTTGAATTTTGTGATTTTATATTTTTAGATGTTTCAAAAGCCCTTTAGCCTGGTACTTTTTTAAGAGGTAAAAATGACTAAGATGTCAGAGTCGAAGTTTGGCATTCAACCCATTGTGATTGTGGCTGATCTGATAATCCTCACTCCACTTTCTCGCCTTTTCATCAATTACTGTAGATTAAAGATCTGACTATCTCATCCTTGAATGTACATTTTTTAAAAAAAACTGTACCCTTTTGAGAGAAGAAATTCCTCCCCTCTCTTTAAATGTGTGATCCCTCTTATTGAGATTATGTCCTCTGGTCCTAGAATCTCTCATATAAGAGGAGCCTTTATTGAAAGGTTTAGGAGGAAAAGCAGGCAAGTAGGAATAATTGGGCAACTCTTTTTGAGTAAAAGCAAAATAATGCAGATGATGGTAATCTCTCCAACCCTTTATTTGAATGGAATTGGCATGGAATGGGCTTATTCAGTACTCCAAGGTTCTAAGATTGTATTTTGATTCTTGGAGGGGTCAAAGAGGAAATTTTATAGTTGTTAAAGTTAAACAATTTTCTGTCACTTCATTAAATGCTGAAGGTTCAACTGGAAATACCTAGTGTCTTACTGAGCATTGTATTTTAATTGTAAGATTAAATAATCTTAAATTGCAATTCTAATTTGTAGATCCAAAGAAGTTTGATTAAATTTTGTTACGGGATTAAGTGCTTTCATTTAAAATCTTGCTTTTGAAAGCTATTCCTGAAAATATGTTTTCAGATCCACTCAACTCGATGTTTTATGAAAACTTGTAACTTTTTCAAAACTTACAGATAGAGCAAAATTTTGTGTGCTTTTATGGAGGGCTTAGAACTATAGAAATTGCAATCTTGATTTTGTATTCCACTTAATTGCATATACTTTTAGTAACATTGCACCACTGGTATTTGAGTACCAGTACAATTCCCATTACAATAAGGATTTTTGTAAAACTATATATGGAAACTGCTGGTTTGAAATAATACATAAGGGAATGTTATGTGCTTTTACTTGCATGTTTGTGAATCTATACATCTCTTAACCATTTGCGAAGGTACAGTCCAAAACCCTTAAAGGAAGAACTGTGATTGGAGTTGCTGTGGGCAGGTTTCACACTGTTCTGTGGACAAGGGAAGCTGTATATACCATGGGTCTGAATGGTGGCCAGCTTGGTAAGATGTATAAGTTGTTTACATAATGCTTGCAACGGTGAATTAGCTATGTTAGCTCTGCATGTGTATAATGCTGTGACATTATACTAATTACTGTATTTAAAGTTTTTTCACTTTGAATTTTCCTTCACTTTCTTTTAAAATAAAGTACTGCCAGCATCTTTTATAACTTGAGTTAAATACAGGATAAACCCATTATGTTTGGGTCAGTTTTAGAAGTGAACAATGTGACATTTTAGCTTTGAATACTGTTTGTCTTTGCACCTATATGATACCGCAATCGTTTAGTGTATGATTAAATGAGTTTACTTGAGACTCTTGCAGCTGTTGGAGGAAGGCGAATGTTATTCTCCTTGTATGAGTAGGATTTAGACCTTTGTCATTGTGCTGCACTACTATCTTTTATGTTTCTAATCTGTGGCCTTTTTAGCACTTTATGAATATTATGTATGTGGGCAACTTTAAAGTCAATTTATGTACATGTTATGGAAGTATAATTTTAGACTTCTCAGTGACAACTTTTTTAGCATTATTTAGTAACTTGTGTTGTGATTAAAAAGTATTTTAAGGTGATGTACTATATTTGCAAATTCTCTCTTTAAATGAATAATACTTGTAGCTGCTTGCAATGCATGGCTATTTGGTTTTGCCCTTCACAATTTTTTGGGATGTCAACATTTGATTATTATGCTGCTACATAAGTTAAATCCTGTTCTTTCAGAATTGTGGTCCAGCATGCCAATATTTTCCATTTATCTGAATTATTTATTAAGGTTACTTAATGGATCCTAATGGGGAACGATGTGTGCTTGCACCTCGACAAGTATCAGCTTTGCATCATAAGGACATAGTGATCTCTCTCGTAGCTGCAAGTGATGGGGCCACAGTGTGTGTTACGGAAAAGGGAGATGTTTATCTGTTAACAGGCTATCAATGCAAGAAAATTGCTTCCAGGTATTTATTTTCCTTCACTTAAAGTTTCGGGCTCTCTCCAAGAATTGCAGTTGAGATCGAAACACCTGAATTTGTAAGACACAGTTTCTGTTGGCATCTCTGTTGCCAATGCATAGGGTGAAAAATTAAGCTTGGACATTTTAGTATATTCAATTCTTGGTGGTGCCTGGTGATATTCTGAACTTAAATGTTCCCCACAAGGGCTGGCACATTTGTTCAGGGGCTTGCATTTTATGAATGGCTGCTTTGATTTTGTTGATTCCTGAGATGAGTGATTTGTCTTAAGAGGAAAAAAGATTGAGTAGATTGGGTCTAAAAGAGTAAGAATAAATCTTAGTGAAACTTGGAGGATTCAGTGGTGGCATGACAGGGTTGATGAGAAGATAATCAAGAATTTGACTTTTTCTGCCTTTAAACTATTCAAGGACTTTGCTTCCACCATTTTTGTTGTTTGAAGAAGAGCTCCAAAGAGAAGCAACTATTTGAGAAAAAAAATTCTCATCTCCTGTCTTAAATGACTAACCCCGTATTTTTAATTTGGCGGCACGGTGGCTCAGTGGTTAGCACTGCTGCCTCACTGCACCAAGGACCCGGGTTCGATCCTGGCCTCTGGCGACTGTCTGTGTGGAGTTTGCAAAATCTCCGTGTCTGCGTAGGTTTCCTCCTACAATCCAAAGGTGTGCAGGTTAGGTGAATTGGCTGAGCTAAATTGCTCAGAGTGTTAGGTGCATTAGTCAGGGGTAAATGTAGGGGAATGGGTCTGGATGAGTTGTTCTTCGGAGGGTCGGTGTAGATTTGTTGGGCTGAAGGACCGGTTTCCACATTGCAGGGAATCTAATCTAACCAGTTACCCCTAGTTCAACATTCTCTTATCAGGAGAGACATTCTTACCACATACATCCTGTCAGACCCTGAGGGTTCTTGACATGTTTTAATCAAGGTACCTATCGCACTTCTCAACTTCAGTCGAATTAAGCATAGCTTGTCTGACCTTTCCTCATAAGACAACTTGCACATTCTAGGTATCTGTCTACTAAATCTGCTCTCAACTATTCCAGTGCATTTCCATTTGTTCTTAAATAAATCAACCAATAGTACTAATAGTACAGTACTAATGTTAATAATAGTACAATACTCCAGATATGGTCTCACCAGTGCTCATAATTAAACTATAATTGTCTTACTTACAATTTCCCTTGCAATAAATAAAATTTTATTAGCTTCCTAATTATATGCTATATTTGCCTGCTAACCTTTTGCAAGAATCTGGGGGCACCTGGATTCTGTGCATCAAATTTATGTTTTTAATTATTGTGACTCATGAGAAAAAGTTTAAATTTTAGTTTATATTGTTTAGAGAGAAAATGAGTCCCTGAAGTATGCAAAATCTCAGGTGGGCTGGAGAATAAATCCAGAATATGATTAAAATAAACAAGTTAGCCGAGAAGTAGTTTAACTAAGTTACTGAGGAAAAGAAATTAAAGTTGACATTAAAATTTATATACAAGGTTATTCCAGACATTTCTCTCTCATTCAGGAGTGCAGGTGCAATCTCTAAGCACGTTTAGATTATATCCAGTTGAAAGTCTGGTAGAGTTTTGGAATCTAATACCTTCTAATGTTCTTTGTCATATCCTGGATGTTCTTTGTTATTGCTAACTTTTTTTTTGTATGTATGAATACTTGTCTTTCCAGGAGGTGCTGAATTTAATTATTTTCTTGGGTGTGCAGGCAGTTAAACTTGAAGAAAATTCTTGTTACTGGTGGACACCTGGATCATAAAGTTGACCCTCAAGTACTTAACGAAGGAGGAGGTGAAAAGGTTTGCATACTTGGCCTTAATGAATCTGGCACAGTAAGTGAAGGCGTGCATTTTCCTTCTCCCTCTGTCTCTTAATACTACGCATCCCACGTGCACTAGGGATCAGCAGTGCAGAGATTTAATGTGGTATTTGAAGCTGCGTGGTGTGGTGTTGCTAAGTGGAGTTAGTTGCACCGTTAGGTACAGTATTGGGAAAATGTGTTTTTCACTCCAGTAGCTGCATCTAAAGATGACATAAGCTGTTACCGTGAAGTAATGTGCTTCTGTTCGTTCTTTTCAGCTGCAGGAAGTGTCCTCTGGTGGGCTAGAAGATGAGCAGGGGTGGGGAGGAATGTCCTTCAGGGAACAAAAAAATCTTTGCCTCGTTATTCAGCTTTATATCCTTTCTTTTAAAAATAAGTTGATAGAAACCTCACAGCTGAAAGAATTTATTTATTGCCACATGTTTATAATATCAATAATAAACAAGATAAATGTTTTTCCTTGTGCAGGTATAGCTGATCTTTTGTAAAAGCCAACTGCAATCTAATTCCTTTCAGGGAAGAAAGTCTCACCTATTTGGATCCATATGTAATGTTTGCAGCAAGTGTTTAAAGTTCCCGATGGTTTCAGCTCAGAGCCTGAGCTGGAGGGTGAACTACAGGTGCTGCAACTTCAGGGATGGTGTTGGTTGCCTGGATTCTTTCTTATCTGGAAACTGTCACACCTCTGAAGATGGTGACATCTGATTTGGTCAGCGTTCAGGGACAGGAGAGTGTAATTGTGAGTGTGGGAGCTAGGATAATGCAGAAGGTAGGTGTCTTTCTTTTGCAATTGTCCAACAATTTTGAAATGTTTTCATCTTGTTTGGATGAGATTGTGCACTGTTGGATTCTATTTCTACCCATATTCCTATATGGCTCAGAAACCTGCCAACATGCAACAAGCTGCAGAAGAAACAAAAATGCTTAAAATTCCACATACAGACTAAGACAAATGAGGGATATTTGAAATGGTGAGAGAAAGAGAGAATGCTGAGATGAGCTAATTGACTGTGGCACTGCATACAGGCAGCTATTCAGGCGTGGTGATGAAGGAGTAATGAGTGGTGCGTGGGACAGTATGGAGAGGGCACTTGACAAAGACTGTGTCCAGGTGGCTATGTTGCCAGCTGGTATCAAGATTCGGTACACCATCAGAGTTGGAGAGAACTTGCAATGCGATGGGGAGGATCTAGCCTTTGTGGTCTGTATCGGTACCAACTGTGTAGGCAACTCCGGAGGAGGTTCTATATCATTGGGATGAGGAGCTAGGTGTCGGGTAAACAACCTGAACCTCAAAAGGTGGTAACCTCAAGGCATATGCATTAGGCTTGGGGCCAATCAGATTGGAGAGATGAATCTGAGGCTCAAAGATTGGTGTGGGATAGTGAATTCTGGTTTGTGGCACTCTGAGAAAAGTGGGAACTTCACTGACTGGATGGCCTCAGCCTGAATGTGCTGGGACCGTTCTTGTTGACTGCATAAATAGGGAAGTACAGAGAATTTTAAATTAATTAGTAGGGGTGAGAGATCAAATTTGTAAGGGGTCGTAAATTAGTAGAATCCGAACCAAAGAGAATTATATTAATATAGGGAATAGCAAACCATCTGTGACCTGTCACTACGGTTGCTGTGGATGAATACAGAGCTGAAAATGTGTTGCTGGAAAAGCGCAGCAGGTCAGGCAGCATCCAGGGAACAGGAGAATCGACGTTTCGGGCATAAGCCCTTCTTCAGGAATGCTGCCTGACCTGCTGCGCTTTTCCAGCAACACATTTTCAGCTCTGATCTCCAGCATCTGCAGACCTCACTTTCTCCCGTGGATGAATACAGGGCATGAATCTAAGAGTAAATCAACCGAGAAGACTAGAATTTACCAAGAGTAAAATTAAAAGCAGTGTGTGTCAGCATATGATCTCAAACCATGTCAACTGACAGTGCAAATAGAAATTCATAAGTATGATCTGGTAGCCATTATAGAGACGTGGCTGCAGGATGAAATGGATTGTTGCTTGAATCCTGAAGGATATCAGGTATTTAGTAATAAGAGGAAGTTCTGCAAATGTAGAGGGTTGGATCTGTTTGCTAATTTTGATATTAGTACAATAGAAAGCGATGATGCAGGTTGAGTAAATCAAGATGTGCGAGCCATTTGGTTAGAAATGAGAAATAATAAAGGCAGGTAGTTACATACCCCTTTTGTTCTCATGCTCATGTGCAGATACAGCAAACGCGGATGAATAAATGTGAGAGTACCCACTTTAATATCGTAAATAAGCAAGCAGATTATAATCTGGCAATAGGTTGGGAAAGTACAATGAGACATATGTGTCTTTGTGCGCCAGCTGCTGAAAGTAAGAATGCAGGAGCAGCGAATGGTATTTTGGCCTTCGTAGTGGGATGACTGGAGTGCAGGAGCAGGTATGTTTTTGTGGGTTTTTTTGTTCTTTTGCAATTGTACAGGACATTAAGATCACACCTGGAGTAATGTGTGCAGTTTTGATATCCTTTTGTGGGAAGAAGTTCTTAATATGGAGGGAATATAAAGAAGGTTGAGCAGACTATCTCATACCATCCCAGGAGTCTGTCTCCAGACGGATGTCTACTACAAACCCACAGACACTCATAACTGCCTGGACTACACCTCCCACTTAGTATCCAGCAAGAACTTTCATCCCATTCTCCCAATGCCTCTGCCTCCGCTGCATCTGCTCGAATGAGGAGACATTCCACTCATGAGCATCCCAGATGTCTACCTATTTCGAACAATGTGCTCTTCCTTCCTCTGTCATCCAGACCGCCTTCCACCGCACCACCTTCGTTCTCTTTTCCACTGCTTAAAACTCCCCTCCAAATGCAATAAAGGCAGAGTTCCTCTTGTCCTCACCTACCACTCCACCAGTCGCCACATCCAACGCATCATTCTCAAACACTTCCACCAACTCCAACTAGACCCCATCCCATCTTCCCCTCTCTACTTCTATCTACCTTCCACAAGGACCATTCCCTTTGACAGTCCTTAGTTTGCGCCATTCCCCCTCCCCCAGACCTCCAGGTACATTCCTCTGAAACTGAAAAGATGCAAAACCTGCTGATACACCACTCCTCTCCATCCAGGGTCCCCAAACAGTCCTTCCAGTGAGACAGAAGTTCACCTCCCTCTCTTCCAACCTAGTTTACTGCGTCAGGTGCTTCTGATGTGGTCTTTACATTGGGGTGACCAAACTTAAACTTAGGGGTTGGTTAGCCAAGCATCACAACCAGGCCCGCAGGGGCCGTTTGGACCTCCTAGTCACTGCCCATTTTAATTTCCTTTCCCACTCCCTTTCCAACATGACCATCCTTGGCCGCCTCCATTGTCACAACGAACCGCACTGCGAATTGGAGGAATAACACCTTTTTTATCTTCCATCTGGACATCCAACATCTTGAAGGACTCCACATTTGAGTACTCCAATTTCAAATAGCATCCCTTCCCATCACCCCACTCCCCCAATGATTGGCTCACAGTAGGCATAAATCTCTCTTTTTTTTTTTTTACTATGACTAGACCTCTTGTCATCTCTTCCATTCTTCCATCTCCCACTTTGTCGACATGCAAGTACCATCAATTTCCAGGACTTGTCTGTTCTGAAGAAGAATCATGGGACTTCAAACATTAACTCTGTTTCTCTCTCCAAATGTGCTGCTAGACCTGCTGAGTTTCTTCAGCACTTTGTTTTTATTTCAAGTTATCAAAGTGGCATACATATCCCTAATAGTAATTACATGATTAGGTGAAACATGAAGGAAAAAATAATGAGCTTGTCAGAAAGGCATGCCGATAAAGATGGGAGACCTTAATCTACATATAAACTGGAAATGTCAGCGAGGCAAAGGTCGCCTAGGTGAAGAGTTCCTGGAACAAAACAGGAATTGTTGGGAGAACTCAGGTGTGCAAAGAAAGCAGAGTTAATGTTTCTGGTCCAGTGACTAGTAACCCTTCTGAAGAATGTTAACTCTGCTTTCTCTCAACAGATGCCACTGGCCTGCTGAGTTTTCTTTTCAGCAATTTCTGTTTATTGTTTCTGATTTCCAGTATCTGAAATTCTTCAGTTTTATTTTGGAGAGTTCCTGGCTAGTTTCTCACAACAGTAGTTCTGAGTACATCAGACTAGACTGTAATTCCATTTCATTACAACAATATCAGATTAATGATCCTTTGTAACAGCTAATTTGGAATGAATGAATGAATGACTGAATTTTGCATTCAGTTTGAGGGAGGGAGAAGTCTGTCTGAAACTATATTTATAAACTTTTAAATTGGGGAAAATTGAGGGCCTGAACACAGAGCTAGCATAAGTGAATTGGCAAATTGGCTGAATTTCAGAGCAGAGGGGAGAATGACAGTACTTGATGTCCAGGCTGTATTAGATCACGTGCGATATCAATAAGCCCACCAAAACTAACCAGTTGGAATTGGGGAAAACTCTGGAGTCAGAACTGCCATAGAGGAAAATGGTTACTTTGAGGTCCGTCATCCCAGCTCCCTGACCTCTCTGCAGGAGTTCCTCCGGGTACTGTCCTTACCTGCCTCAAAACCATTTTAGCTGCTTTATCAATGACCTTTCCTCCATCATAAGATCAGAAGTTGAGATATTTCCCCAATGATGGCACAACGTTCAGCACTATTCACAATTCCTTAGGTACTGAAACAGTCTGTCTAAATGCAGCAATATCTAGGCAATATGCAGATTTATGCTGAAAAGTGGCAAGTGGGTCAGGCTACAACTGTCCGAGAGAATCTGGCTATTGCCCCTTGACATTCAGTGGCATTACCATTACTATCATGATCAACATCTTAGGTTTCTGGTAAATGGTAATCCTATATGGATACACTACTTAAAATACTATGGTTGCAAGAGTAAGTCAGAGGCTCAGAATCCTACTGTGATTAAATTATCTTCTGACTTCCAAAACCAGTACACAATTTACAAGACACAAGTCAAGAATATGATGGAATACCCCCTTCTTGCCAACAACATTTGAAAATCTTGACACCATCCAGGACAAAGCAGCCTGTTTGGCATTACATCCAGAACCATTCATGCTCTTCTGCACCGATGTGTAATGGCAGCAGTTTGTATCATTTAGAAGATGCACTGCAGAAATTCATGAAGGCTTCTTAGATGGCACCTTTAAACCCATGACCACTGACATCTAGAAGGACAAGAGCAGCAGATACAAGGGAACACTGGCACCTGTAGCCTCCTCGATAAGGCATACACTGTTCCTTCACTGTTGCTGTGTCAAAGTATTGGAACCCCCTCCCTAGCATTATTTTGGACTGCAGTGGTTAGAGAAGATAGTTGGTCACCAACTAGGAATGGGCAATAAATGCTGGCCAAGCCAGCGATACCCTCATTTCAAATAAATTTTCTAACTAATAGGTTAGAGGCTAGATCAAGAGAAGTTTAGTGACACAAATTCTGCAGATATTTGAGTGTACATAGTAAGTATATTCCAAAAAGAAATGCTATGGGCTAGACCCACCATCTGTGGTTAACAAGAAATATTAAATGTAGATGCAAGCTAACAAAAACAGGCATATAATTTGTGCAAAGAATTGCATGCCAGAAGATTGGATGCATCTCAAGAGGAAATATTTGGGGGGGAAAAAGAAACAAATGAAAAATTTTGTTGCATGTACAGGGAGGCTACAAAATGCTATCGATAGGTTAAGTCAGTGGGCAGACCTGTGGCCAAATAGTATTATGTGAGAAAATGTGAAATGGCCCATTTTGGCAGGATGAGTAAAAACAAAATATTTTTTTTATGATGGTGTGGGATTGTCCAGCTGTCAGGTACAGATGGATCTGGGTATCCTAGTGGGTGAATTGCAACAGATTGTATGTAGGTACAGTGATTAATTGGGAAGGTTAATAGACTGTTATTTGTTGCAAGGGGAATTAAGTACAAAACTAAGGAAGTTGTGCTTTGTTTATTTATGGCACTGGTGTGAGATGGCATTTGCAGTAACACAATATCCGTCACCTTTTAGAGGATGTAGATGTATTGGAGGCCCCTAGGATAATATAGGTGGTTGATAAGCCAAACATGTCCAACCTCTTGTATTCACTGGAGTTTACAGGAGCAAGAAGTGATTTGATTGTAACATAAAAGATCTGGAGAGGTTTTGATCAGTTATATGAGCAGAGTGTTTCCTCTTATGGGAGAATCTAGAATTAGATATCACTATTTAAAAGTAAGTAGTCACCCATTTAAAACTAACGAGGGGAAACTTTTTTTTTCTGAGGCTCCTGAGGTTTTGCATTTAGATTAAATTCCCTACAGTATGAAAACAGGCCTTTCGGCCCAACAAGTCCACACCGACCATCTGAAAAGTGTCCCACCCAGACCCATTCCCCTCCCCTATATTTACCCCTGACAAATGCACCTAACAATATGGGCAATTTAGCATGGCCAATTCACCTGACCAGCACATCTTTGGATTGTGGGAGGAAACCGGAGTACCCAGAGGCCACCCACACAGATGCGACCGCATGCAAACTCTGCACAGTCACCCAATGCAGGAATTGAACCTGGGTCCCTGTGCTGTGAGGCAGCAGTGCTAACCACTGAGCTACCGTGCCACCCCTTGTATGGAAGAAGAGTCATTGAATATTTTTAAGGCAAAGGTAGATTGCTTAAACTTGCACCCCTTAGTTTTTTTTAATCAGGTGTGGGCAGCAATGCAGATCTAAGATTATGATCAAATCAACCATTATCTTATTGAATGGCAGATAGTCATGAGGGGCTGAATGGCCTGCTCCTGTCCTAATGTGTGTGATCATAATCTAGTCCACCTAGTTAGTTCTAATATCCTTTTTTGAAGTTGTCAAGCAGGCCATTCAGTCATGTATACAATTGCTGCCGAGGCTTCAGCAGCATCTTAATGCAGATAATGGTGGGAAATAAATGTAGCCATGCTTGGGTCACCCATGGAACAACTAAAGTAATTCAGTAAAAACAGAAAATGCTGGAGAAACTCTGCAAGTCTAGCAGCAGCTGTGGGGAAAGAGATAACCTTTCAGTCCATTGGTGACTCCTTTTAGCTGTAGGTCTGAAGAGATGATATTGAAACAAAGATATAAATTTGGTTTGGTGTACTAATTATTGTAAGTGGGCAAATATTTGAGAAATAGTCAAAATACTTTGACAATTTGAAGTACCAATACACAATCCTGCCTGAATATAAGGAGTTGAGTGTGACATTTTTAGTGAAAATACTTAGCTTAATCTGCAAAGTTATTCCTGTGTTCTGATTGGTTTGTTTTTTCCCCACAAATCACATGAATGCCTTTTTATAAAGGGAATAATTCCTTTATACATAATTTTGTAACCAAGGATTAAAAGAGACTGAGCATTGTCACATCTTTAAGATTACAAATGCTCAAATTATTTAATTGGCTGATTTGGAGACAGTAGCAGTTGTTAGTACAGAACGAGAGAGTTTTTTAATGTTGCATGCTATTTGCTACTGATATGCAGGTAATATCTTTGAAAAATAGAGTGTGAGACTATTAGGTGGTAGTGGTGGCTAACAAGTAGTTTACGTTAAAGAGATGTGAGAAATCTAATGATCATGTCAATCAAAGCATTGAAAGAAAACATTTGAAAGTTTGAATTTCAAGTCATTCAGCATGTGTAACACTAATTGGAGGGAACAGTTTATTTCAAGTTTCAGGATTTGTTTTATCCAGTCCTGAACATCTGGAATTGAAAAGGAATCTTGTTGTGGGGACCATTTAATGGTCTTAGTACAGATGAGCACTTCAACCACTAAAATGGTAGTTCCATCTTTTTACAAACAAATGGGCGGCACGGTGGCACAGTGGTTAGCACTGCTGCCTCACAGCGCCTGAGACCCGGGTTCAATTCCCACCTCAGGCGACTGACTGTGTGGAGTTTGCACATTCTCCCCGTGTCTGCGTGGGTTTCCTCCGGGTGCTCCGGTTTCCTCCCACAGTCCAAAGATGTGCAGGGTCAGGTGAATTGGCCATGCTAAATTGCCCGTAGTGTTAGGTAAGGGGTAAATGTAGGGGTATGGGTGGGTTTCGCTTCGGCGGGTCGGTGTGGACTTGTTGGGCCGAAGGGCCTGTTTCCACACTGTAATGTAATCTAATCTAATCTAAAAAAAATGCAGAAGTTCACCAAGGACTCTTAACAGTGCCTTCCCAGCTCATGACTGCTCCCATTTGGAAAGACAAGTACAGCACAAAGATGGGAACATCGCCATCACAGGTTCCTCTCCAAGCCATTCACCATTCTGACGTGGAAGTATGTCCATGTTCCTTCAGTGTTGCTGGATCAAAAGCCTGGAACTCCATCCCTAACAGCACTATGGGTATATCTACACCAAATGGACTGCAGTGCCTCAAGAAAGCAGCTCACTATCACTTGTCAGAAGCAATTAGGAATGGGCAATAATTGCCAGTCCAGTTAGCGACACCCACCTCCCATAAATGAATAAAACAAAAGCTATTATGAATGGAACTTTCTTTTTATTCCATGCTGTTTGATGTCCAATATTCACTCCCCCTTCTGAATTTTGTAATCTGTTGGCTGTTGTGTTGCTATGAGGAGCAGTGGGTGGAATATAGGCAGAGGTTCTTTAAGAAATTGGAATATTGTTGCCCGTGTTCACCCTCTTGTGGCCATCGAGATAGTGTCATCATACCACAAACGGGAACAAATTTGCTTACTGTACATTTTTGGGAACTAAATTGCATTCACTTGAATTAAGTCTTTTGCATTGATGGGAACATTTTCTCAGGAGAAATGCAAAGAACTCTGTGTATTGCCTGCATTTCTTGGGACAGCAGTTTGGCTTAGGCAGTTCTATGTAAATACATCTTCAAGTTTTGGTCATTGAAATTTTAGTTTGCATTGATTGTACTGGATGCCATCTGGTGGCTTCAGCATTGTTTAGCATCTTACCATTAAAACAGAAAGTTCTTGATTTTTTTTTAAGATACAGAGGAACCTTGATTATCCGTCATTCAATTATCCGAATATCAGATTATCCGGCAAGATCGCAAGGTCTTGTTGCTTGGCTAAACAATGTTATCAGGCATTCAATTAACAGAACAAAATATTCCCTGCCCGTGACCTTCAGATAATTGAGGTTCCTCTGTATTAAATGAATATCAAGGATTTATAAAGATGAACAATATAGAAATGGACCCTTCAGCCAACTGGGCTGTGACAGGAGATTCTTGACTAAATTGAGGTGAATAGATGGCCAAAGGTGAGAGATCTCAGAACTTGGAAGTTCCTTTGCAATTGACTTGTGGGAGGAGGTGTAACTGCTGATAGATACAAGAAAGTAACCTGATAGCTCTGCCTTTGATTGAGACTCCAGGAATAGAGAGTTTATGTAAAAAGGTGGAAGGGGTAAATGTGACAGGAAGGAAATTGACAAGGTTGCCCTGAGCAGGCTTGGAAAGATCAACAAGAGTGTTGAATAAGGCGATTGGATGTGCTGTGCCTCAGTGGCTCTTTGGCACAAACAGTGATACTGAGGGAAGCTGTAGCTTCTCAAAGTGAAACCAAGACCATGAACACAGGTCAGTAGGAATATCTAGGAATAATGAAGAATTGAGGTATTCGTAATTACTGAGTCCCAGGCATGGAGAAATTTAAAAGGAGAAGGACTGAGTTACAAAAGTAAAATTACAAGAGGAGAGCATAATTGAGGTAAAAAGACCCAAAAGAAAGGAGAAATAGTTGTAGTCAACTCTGGTCTGGAGCACCTGCCAAATGTGTATGCAAATGGATGAAGGAAACTTCTGATTACTTAAGCATATCAAAGATTAGGATTGATGTTCTCTTGTAATAAATGGGCAAGTTATCGTCATTACTTTTTGGCCCCACTGACTTCTACACCTTTTAGGTTGAACAAGGCAAAGGATACTTCATGCTGCTCATGACCTATTGCTCTCCATTATTTGATTAAATCAGTGTATTTTTCATCATGAACATCAGTTGGAAGGCTAATCAGAAGTATAGAATATATTCTGGTTTGGATTATTTTGCTTCTACCATCACTTGCTAAGTGATGTTTCAAAATATCTAGGTGACAACCTGTTCAGATGGGGCTTGAACCCAGGCCACAGGACCAGAGGTAGGAACACTACCATTGCAGCGCAAAGACCCTTTTTAGAATGATGTCTTTCCCATCATTTCCCATTTACTAAGTCCTAAAGTACCTAATTGCCAGATTTGGCTCCCATCAAATGGTAATCAACATCAAGATTACCATTCACAACTACTTTCTCAACAACTAACTGTTGAAGATACCTGTTCATGGTAGATTGCTGCGAATCAAATCTTGGTTTTTCTGAAGACAAATTTTCATCTGTATTGAAAGCACCATTCTTTACCTTATCTCACATTAACTGAGGACAAATGTAGAAGACTCTGCCATTTGCAACAGAATTATATGGCACCACAAGCTTTATGCTCATGATCCAAGAAGTTTTTCGCTCCATGATCCCTATCAATGCAGAAGAGTAACTGCTTCAATAGTTATTATAGGAGATCATGTTGAACCATCACTTTAGAAATTGTGTGTTAGCTTCAAGTTGGGACTGCTTGCACACCAAGTATCAAATTAGTTTACTAGTTACATTGCCTGTTCTGCATTGGCTTCCAGCGTTCCAGGTTCATTTTCATTTAAAATGTTCACACTCCTGTTTTAGATCTCCATGAGTTTGTCCTTTCTGATCTCTAAACTTTTTTTATTCACCACTTCCTCCTTCCATCCCATCACCCCAATCCAATCTCAAACACTGATCTCCTGACTCCTCCATACTCTTGCACAGGCCTCCCACAAGGGTGGCCATGCACCCAGTTATTTATGCATGGAATAATTTGTTTTTCAGTCCCTTTTTCTCAATCAGCTATGTTGGTCATCCTTCATCGTACGTGTACGTTTAGTTTTAGCTTTTTTTTGTGAAATTCCTTTGGGGAGGCATTAGGTCGATGGTGGAGCTTGGAGATGGTAAGAACAACACTGAATTACGTAAAGGGACCTACCTGATTTTTCTATGCATAGAAGATGATAGAAATTGGGATTGACTTAAGTGCAGTACAGATTATGGGATTCTCCCCAGCTGGCTGGTTTACAAGCATGCGTACCTGTGTGGGAGAATGATGTGGCTATAATGGAAATGTGGCTTAAAAATGTTGAGGATAGGGCACTCTAATGTTTCAGGATAGTGTTTCCAACATGATTGATTGAGAAGTAATAAGGGGTGGTGAATCCTTTTGGGACAAGGATAGAATTCATTTGGTTAGGGTGTAGAAACAAGAGATATTTTGAAATGCTACTGGGAGCAGTGTAGAAGTCTCCAGGTATTGCGAGGGGTGAGTCTGTTTCTATGCTGTTAACCATTGTGATTCTGTTAAATGATCTGGAACTTCCTGCCTATGTGGATGATAGAATGATAGACAGATACGATCAGCGATTTCGAAAGAAAATCAAATGGGCTACAGAGGGAATTAAGCTTGCAGTGCTATGGGGATAGAGTGGGGGAATAGGACTGGTTTGCTTTGCAGAGTTGAATTGAATACAACAGAACAAATACTTCCATATGTGTTTTGACACCATGATTGAATTTGCCTGCTTGCATCCTGGCCAGGAGATGTTCTATGTATAAAAGGTGAAATAGTCCTGATGACTGTTAATGGTTTCTGGCCACAATTTAACTGGGCTTATGTTAGTTATCACCCATAATTAACTCATTCTGAGATCTGTGACCTATAATAATTTATGTACCTTCTGTTAACACTGTAGTGTTAGAATTAGTCAGAGGGAAATGGGTCTGGGTGGGTTACTCTTTGGAGGGTTGGTTTGGACTTGTTGGGCTGAAGGGCCTGTTTCCACACTGTAGGGAATCTAATCTAATCTTAAATAATATTTAATATTCAAAGTAAATCTAAATGGCAAACAACTGCTATAAATAACTGAAGGCTATATTTTTGTGATACTAAACTGAAGAATGGAAGCGGGTCATGTGATCTACTCTGATATCTGTTCAACACAAGCATAAGAGGGAAACAAGTTAGGACACTGGATAAAATAATCATAACGAGAGAAGTTAGCTTATCCACTTTCAGGGATTCTATCTCTCCACCCTGGAGGCTCGCTCCCTCCCTCCATCCCTGATGAAGGGCCTTTGCCTGAAACTTCGATTTTCCTGCTCCTCGGATGCTGCCTGACCTGCTGTGCTTTTTCAGCACCACTCTAATTTAGAAGCAAAGAGGTTCTTCTGCAGCTGAACAGGGCCCTAGTGAAACCGCACCTGGAATATTGTATGCAGTTCTGGTCTCCAAATTTGAGAAAAGACATTCTGGCTATTGAGGGAGTGCAGCGTAGGTTCACGAGGTCAATTCCTGGAATGGCAGGACAATCTTATGTTGAAAGATTGGAGAGACTGGGTTTGTATACCCTTGAGTTTAGAAGACTGAGAGGGGATCTGAAAGAGACGTATAAGATTATTAAAGGATTGGACACTCTGGAGGCAGGAAACATGTTTTCGCTGATGGGTGAGTCCCGAACCAGAGGACACAGCTTAAAAATAAGGGGTAGGCCATTTAGGACCGAGATGAGGAGAAACCTCTTCACCCAGAGAATGGTGGATGTGTGGAATGCTCTGCCCCAGAAGGCAGTGGAGGCCCAGTCTCTGGATTCATTTAAGAAAGAGTTGGATAGAGCTCTCGAGGATAGTAGAATCAAGGGTTATGGAGATTGAGGATGATCAGCCATGATCATAATGAATGGAGGTGCAGGCTCGAAGGGTAGAATGGCCTACTCTTGCACCTATTGTCTAGTGTTTCCAGCATCTGCAGTCCTCCCTTTTGCCCATAAGATTAGAGAAGTCTTACAGCAAATGTACAAGGTGCTGGTGAGATCACAACTGAAGTATTTTAATCAGCTTTGGTCCCTTTACATAAGGGAAGATGTGATTGAAGCCTGGTACAGGGGGCTTGTTTTAAGAACATGTTAAACTGATTGGTCTGAATTGGAGGTGTCAGTGTTGGACTAGGGTGGACAAAGTTTAAAAATTACACAACTCCAGGTGATCGAACTGTGGGAGCAGAGGTTTTTTTTGTATTTAAGGCTGAGACAGGTTCTTGACCAGTAGAGAACTCATGGGAAAAGGGCAGAAAAGTGGACCTAAGGAGTGTCTGATCAGACATATGTTGGCAAAGCACCCTCAAGCGGCAAAACAGCCTATTCCTGTTCCTACTACTTATGCTCTTAATTGCCTACAGAAATGGTGTTTGGTCAATGCTACTTTTCAAATATCTTTTAAGAAGTTATTGATATCTGAGGGGATCGTGATCCTAATCTTGTTCCATACTTATGCCAAAGGAATTGTATAGCCCAATGGATTATGAAAGGGTGGAAAATGTGGAAATAACTGCACATTCAACATACAGTACTATCAATAGATGAAAATAGGAAATGAACAGTGATCCAATAAGCTGAGCACTACAGCTGAAGAGCAGTTCATTGTCAGTCAGAAGTTAGTAGATATAAGTTGCAAATGGAGCTGAGCACAAAGTATCTGCAAACAATGGTATTGATTTGAGGCAGAGGTAATTGTCTTTTTTTTTAATAGAGCATTAGCTACTTACTTCAAATGGGTACAGGTACCAAGGAGGACTCGGGCATTAGGATTATTAAATAGAATGATGTAGTGAAACACCAGCAGAGCTGAAGTGGGCCATATAGCTTGCTTCTAGTTTCAGTCAGTTATGCAATTACTCAGAATATGGATTGGAGAGCTTTAGTTTCAGCATCTTTTTAGACATAAGCAATCCTAACCTCTTTCTGACTTACGAAGAAGGTGGAATTTTGGAAGTGGTAGCTCTTCCAATCTGTTTGTTTTTTCCTCCTGAAACTACTTTGGGTACATGTGCTTCTTTCAGCTTCTATAATATCTATCCACTTCATGGACCCAGTTAAAGAATGTTTCTCTACACTGATCCCTTTCCATATTACAACGTTGAACAGGACAGGCCCTTCAGCCCTGATTGTTGTGCCAACCTTTTATCCGACTCTCAGATCAAACTAACCTACATATCCTTCATTTTACTATTATCCATGTGCCTATCCAGGAGTCACTTAAATGTCCCTAATGTATCTGACTCTACTACCGCTGTTGGTGGTATATTCCAGGCACCCAACACTGTCTAAAGAACCTACCTTTGACATCTCCCCTAAAACTATCCTCTAATCACCTTAAAATTAAGCGCCCTCATGATAGCCATTTCTGCCCTCAGAAAATGTCTCAGGCTGTCCACTCTGTGCCTCTATCATCTTGTACACCTTTATCAAATCACCTTTCATCTTTCTGTCGAAGCAAAAAAAAGTGGAAGTTTGAAGCTTAAAGATTAGGCAGCTTGAATGTTGCAAAGAATCCTGCTCCAAGCTACAGAGTGCCATTTTCTTATTGTGCTGTTTGTCTTTGTTTATTGGATGGGGATAATCAGTTTATGAACATTCTTTCTTTTATTTATTTCACTCGGGCAGTTATTTGTTTCAATTTCCTCCTTTTTTTTTCCCCATCAGGTGTTTTGTTGGCGATCTTCAAGCTGCATAATTAAACAGTGTCGGTGGGCTTATGGCCGTCAAGTCTTCGTGTCAGACATTGCTTTGAGCAAGCATGAAATGATGTTTGTAACACAAGATGGTGAAGGGTTTACAGGACACTGGGCAGGAGGAGAAAAAACAAATTTGGAAAGGAAAGGTAAAAAGTTCAATCTTGTTGCTCTGATTAATTTCTTTAAATGAATTTAAATTTCACAGTGAAAATTTATTGGGGGGCATGTCTCTCTAGCTTGGCAGCATGGTGGCTCAGAGGTTAGCACTGCTGCTTCACAGCGCCAAGAACTTGGGTTTGATTCCAGCATTGGCTGTCTGTTCCCCCTGGATGCTCTGCTTCCCTCTCACTCCAGAGATGTGCAGGTTAATGGATTGGTTGTGTGAAATTTCTACAATGTGCAGGTTGGGGGGATTAGATATGGTAAATTTAGGGTTACAGGGATTAGGTGATAGGCTGGGTCTGGATAAGATGCTGTTCAGAGGACCACTGTAGACTCAATGGGCTGAATGGCCTCTTTCTGCACTGTAAGGATTCTGTGACATTGATTTATGAATTTGAGTGGATTTTTTTTAACATAAACTAGTTTGTGTAAATGTTTCTCATGTGTGTCATAAATGTAGATGTAACATCTCTTAATATGGATGATAGTCTGTGCGAGCGTTCTGTCCAGATATTAAATCCTATTCAATAACAACCTGTCCTGGGCTGAGATAAAACTGCTATCTTAAACATATCTTAAACTGATGTGACTGGTGATTACAGGGACTCTGACATTAATTTTCGAATCCTCTCTGGCCATAGTGTCAGAGCAGTAGAGGACAACTAATGTGGTTCCATTATTCAAGAAGGATGTTCAGAATAAGTCGGGAAAATACGGTCCAGTGAGTCTAACATCTGTGGTAGGGAAACTAGTGAATAAAATCTGAAGGACAGTATTAATCAAGGATAATTAACATGGTTTTGTAAAGGGGGGATCATGCCAGCAAATGTGATTGAACTTTGAGATGATAACTGGGTATGCAGATGAGTCATACATTTCATGTCTGCATGGACCTCAGTAAGGCTTTTGACAAGGTCTTGCATAACTTTGAGCTGTGAGATCAGCAGTTTGACAAATTGGATTCAAAATTGGCTTAGAGGCTGGAAGCAAAGAGTGATTATCAGTGTTTTTGTGACTGGAAGCCTATGTCCATAGGCATACCACAGGGTTCAGTGCTGGGTGCATTGCTGTTTGTTGTGTGTATCAATGATCTAGAAATGAATGTAGGAGGTATGATCAGTAAATTTGCAGATGACACGAAAATTGGTGTGGTAAGCCACGCGGAGGAAAGTCTTAGATCACCAGGATCATATAGTTTAGACAGTGGCAAGTGGAGTTTAATCCTGAAAAGTGTGAGGCGATGTATTTTAGAAGGATGAAGAAACCAAGGGAGTACATAGAGACAGTCTCACAACCTGGAAACCAACCCTTCGGTCCAGCACTGACCAGACATCCTGATGGGTCTGGTTTGATTTGCCAGCATTTGGTCCATATCACTCTAAACCCTTCCTATTCCTATACCCAACCAGATGCATTTTGAATGTTGTAATTGTACCAGCCTGTAGTTCATGGCTTGTTCCATATATGCAGCACCCCATACGTTGCAATCTCAATGCCTGTTTTGATCCTTTTAATCTCCCTACCTTCTCCCCTCCCTGAACCAGCCAGGCTAAAGCAAAATCCAGGTGCAGGGGCTGTTCTTCATGGCAGAGAGGGAGTGTGAGAAATCATGAGAATGGTAGATATCCCCTCCTAAGTCTGTTTTTCCTTCAACTCCTGTTCATCTCTCCCTGACTTTTTTTTTTGTTCCCTTTTTTCCTGCTTAGTTGCCCTGCCTGGCTGTCTCATACCTAATCTTTCTGCCTTTTGTCTCCATTTTCTTTCTCTAATTTTTCCCCGTCTCTCTGCACACCTCTACCAGGTTTTACAGCCCCTCAGTGCTTATGTTATGAAATGGATTTCCTGGAAGTATGGTGGAGGCTCAGTTGAGACATTCAGGAGGGCATTAATTGGTTATTTAAATAGAAACATTGTGCACAGTTATGGAGAAAAAGCAGGAGCATGGCGCTGTGTGAAATGCTGCAAGCCAGTGCTAACGTGATGGTTGGAATAGCTTCCTCTGCCCTGCAACGATTACTACATGACACAAAGAACCAAAAGGAACAGTGTTTCACTTTGCTACAAAAAACATCTCCAAGACAAAGTCAACATACTTCTGTGGGCCAAATGTAAGCCAGTTGCTCTGGAGAAGAAAACATTGATTCTCTGAACTGGTCACAATGCAGACAGTTCCAAAATGATGTCTGTATGGGTTCCTAAGTATTTTGTAGCAGGATAGGTATTATGTAGCTTAAAAGGTTACAATCCAAAGAAACTTCACCATTTAGACTTAATTAAAATGGAATATAGCTGTATCAATCACTGCATGTGAAATAAGATAATAAAACTAGGAGATAATACATACTTTTGATTATTTCTTGCCAGTGCAATTTTTGTCAGAGGTAATTGTTGGTGGTTTGTATGGTTATAGTTTGAGAGATTTTTCTTTGCAGATTAGTGGTTGAAAGAAAGGGATTATCGAAAAGGGATTTTGTTACCCTGTTTTAAGTTTCCACTTTAGAAGTTGATGTTGATCTGTCACAGTGAGTTGTTTCAGTACCCAGATTACGATGTATTGTCATTGTCATGATTTAAAATATTCCTAGGTATTTGAACTGGTAACACCTTTTAAACCATTGTTGTGGCAGTGACTTTGTAAAGTATTCATAATGCGCCGCTCAACTTAGTTCACACTATTGGAATTTGTATAATACCTGTGTTTTCTTTTTGCCCTGGGTAAGTTTGAGTTTAGTTTGGAATTCAGCCTTTTATTTTGGCATGGAAGTATATTATCACTTGAACTGGGTTTCCTGTTTTTATTAGAGGAATTGTCCAATGCTCTGCAAAACACTTTGGATCATTTTGTTAACACAATTGGAATGAACAACAGCTTGTATGAACGGATTAGACTTGAAAAGCTTCCTTGTGTTCATCGTGCCGTTTCTGTTACCATGGATATGAATGGGCGCAACTTTGCTATTCTACAATCTGACCCTAAAACTAGGTACGTCTTTAGTTTGTCACAGGTAACCTTGCATGAATAACATTCACTGGAGAGATAAAAAGAATAGAAGGAAATCCACTTGCTGGTCTTTTTACTGCCTTTATGCCTATTTTAGATTGTGAATATTCTAATAACCAGCTCTCGCGATAGCTGGTAATCATGAAGTGTAATAATTTGGACTGACTTTGAAATTTTTTTTCTCCCCTCCATGTACTAAAACATCAGATAGGAATAATCTGTAATAAGGGAGTATTGCACATAGAAACAAGAGTTGGATATTCATCTTCAAGCCACTATTTCCCTATTAAATCATGCAGTTGGACCTCTATTATCTTTTTACTGTATGTCCCTTTTTGGAATCAGGTGTTCCAGACTTCAGGCAACCTTTGCATTAGGAAAAGTGCTTTTTAGTTTATTTCTAACTGATCTAACGTTATTGTAACGATTATACTCACTTGTATTGAATTTTCTATACTAGAGGGAATAGACTTTTTTTATCTCCCCTAACATGCTTTTCTTTAGTTTCCTGGTGTGTAAACAGTTGCTTCCTTTAGAACTTGACACTTTTGAATCTGTCCTGATAAATGCAAGATGAAATGTTTTGACAACATATTTGAGTATTTCTAAAAAATAAAGATATGAGTAGAAATATGAAGTAGTTTCACTAAATGCTCAAGATAAATAGTTCTCAATGTTGAAATATGATTGCATAATCTGGTTTGTTACCAATGCATTTGTTCAAATTTTAACTGTTCATTTTATACTCTGTTTTTATTCAAGTTTATATTTATCTTATTTTTGGTGAGGTGCTTGGAGTGGTATTAGGCAAGCTGATATGATACTGCTTTGCCTGTTTTAAAAGGGTATTGACTGAATTTCACAATGATGGCAATATTTAGGTTAACTGGGTGGATGGTGAAATGGGAAGTGACAGACTGGAATTTGAGACAAACAGAAGTCCCTGTTGTGGTCTTATGGCTCATTTACTTTATGAAGAATTAATAAGCTTGCAGCAAAGAATCTGCTGTTTTTCGGGTCAAAGTTGTATTTAAGGGGTATGCTGAGACCTAAAAGTTCTAACTGTCCAGTTTACTGAAACATTTCTTGGAATAAAATAATATATTGCAATGTCCTTGTGTTAAACTAGAGGTATTTTTATTATACCACATGATCCCATGCTGATCCAAAGAGTCACAGAAATTTCAATCATGGCTCAGTTAGTAGCCTTGTCATTTTGTTTCAAAGGATGCTATCATATTACTGTTTATGGAAATGTACACAGTGCAAATTCACTGGTATGTTTCCCCCATTTCAATAATGTCTACTTTACAAGAAAACCAGTGCTTTATTAGCTAATAAAGCATTTTGGAATGTTGAGATCACAATAGACATTGCATAATTACAAGCCTTTCTTCACGTTAACTTCTACATTATAGTATCACTGGAGATAATAATACAGGTGGTCATTCAGCCAATAATTCCTGTCAGTGCTGTGGTGATGCTATGGCTTTGAGAGCTGTAATTTGCTCTGGTTTCCTTTTATAACTGGAGGTTGAGACAGAAGTACCAAGTAGTCTGCTCCAATATTGGAGCAGTTGCATTTTAATAGATAAATATTCTATTTTTCTCAAGTTTTCCAATTCTTTTCTTTGTATTTTAACTATAGTGTAAGAATAAAGTGTGTTTTATTTTAAGCCTGGTAGTTTGACCAATCGGATTGTATCTGGAACACCTGCTTTATGTTTGCCTTTAAAAATAGGAAGAAGTTAGAGTCTAGGCATCTTTAATATATTTTGAGGATGTTTGGTCTGGTCCATAAGTGCTCAATGTTCAGTTAGCGCCATCTACTAAACTCTCATATTTCAATTCCTGTATGACTGCCTTTTGCCTTTTCAGATACTTAACAATTTCCCTTTTATATAATACATCTATCTTAATAGTCATACTTGTGCACTTTAATGTGAATACAATTATTATATATTGGACCGTGTCTGTCAACTTTGACATGCATGTCCTCTTGTAGTCACCTGTGTTTGTTACCATTTTCTACGCTGTCTAATTTGGTCTTATTTTTATATTTGTACTCTTTCATGGAATGTTCATCTTTTTTTTTTTCTTTTCTTTTAGCTTGTATGAAATTCCAAACGTGTCTTCCTCCAGCTTTAATGAAGACTTTGGCAAACTACTCAGGGAAGCCACTGAAACTGACAGTATCCACAATGTCACATGTCAAGTTGGCAATCAGGTTTTTCCCAGCCACAGGTATATTCTGGCCATGCGATCAGACTACTTTCGGAAGCTTTTCTTTCCTGATGAAGAACGTGTTGACATGCCTGATATCCGTCGACAGGAAGGTGATACAATGGGATGTGACTTGTACATTCTGGATAAGATTCAAGCTGACATGTTTGCCTATATTTTACAATTTATATATACAGATACTTGTGACTTGCTAACTGAAGGCTACAAACCAAAAATCCATTGCACAGATAAAATATTAACTTATCAAGATCCTTTAATATCCAACATGGAAGAATCTATGCAGAATTTCAGCTTTTGTGAAGAAGTGAAAGGGAAATCTGCATTTGAAGTTTATGAAAATTTGCCATGTAAAAAATCAAAAACCAAAAGTAAAAGCAACAAAAAAAGCAGAGGCCTTAATGAGGAGGCTAATCCAATTAAAATGCTGCAGGTTATGGCAAAAAAGCTTGGTCTTGCCAGTCTCTCTGCAAGGTAAGATTAAGGGATAAACCAAATTTAAGAGGGTGAAATTTCTGTATTTGTCAAAGGCAGATGTTTCTTCTCTTTATAGAAGAACAAGTTGTCAGTTTCCATTATTTTAAAATATTGATCTGCACAGTATTTTCATTTTTTGATTTAGTTCCCCTCCAGACCTTCAAAGGTATTTTATCTGGGTAATTGTTTCCATTGAATCGGGAAATTCTTTCTCACACCACGTACTCTGTCATCGCTATCGATGATGTTTAGCAGGACTGATACTGAATATTTTCCAGAGAATTTGATAAGAATGAAGTAATTTGCCCCAGTTGTCTCTTAATTCTAAATATTTTAAATCTCTTTATTTCTAAAATGACCGTTGCATTACCATGTGGATCTCAAAATGGTTATGTTTCGATAATTAAATGCTTCATAAAAATTTAAATATTGCATTTGCAGATTAGAAGGGGTCAGATTGGAAAATTGGAAGATAAAAATTGTACATAAGAAAGGTGGAAACAAACTGAAGTTTAACCGAAAGAAATGGTAAGGTGTGGTATTTATCTCTTCAAATAATGTAAGGATAAAGCATTAAAATATGTTTGAGTATTGTGCAATATAATACCTTTTCTGGTGTTAGCCTTAAAGCATGTTATTTGAAAAGTTAGTTAACTCTTTTTTGTTTTGGACTTAACCTTTAAATACTTAGGTACATTAAATAGTCAAAAATCTTTGACAACTCCGACTCACATATGTTTGAATAACGGTTGAATTTTTCTTCACAAGGTAGTATGAAAATGATTTGCAATTTATTTCCTCATGAATTTTTTTATCACAAACTCAGTGTGAGATGTTTGCGCCACTGGTAAGACCAGCATCTGTTACCTACTCCTCTGCTGCTACATTCCATAAGGTGTAGGTATATCTCTATTGTTCTTAGCAAAACCGTTCCAGGTTTTTAACCAAGCAGCAATGAAGGATTGGCAATACAGTTCAAGGTTGTGAATTTTCTAAATAATTTGTACATGCAGTTTTGGTGAATATAGTTATTGATAATAACCAGATAAAAATTGCATGATAGTTAGAAATTTTTATGTATTGGGGTGAATTTTCATTCTCAAGTGGTTTCCTGGTTTCTTTGTAATTAGCTTCTCTGTCAAAATTGAATACAACTTTGAAGTGGAAGTGTTAAAAGTATTATATTTATTTACAATGCTTGTTATAAATCGAACATTAAGCTCTTCTTCAATAAATGTGCTAACGTACACCAGTATAAAGCTACTGCTTTAATTTTCTAGTCTTTCTAATTGTTGATCTTCACAGCTCTCCCAACAGTCAAAGCAGGAGAAAGCGATCTCGTCTTGCACATCTTAATGACCTTTCCTTGTTATTTCCTTCTATATGTGATGACTTGGGGTGATAGTGATAAAGTGGCATGATACAGTGCTTTATATTGTCAGATAAGCAGCAGACAGTTACAATCTAGGTTAATATTTGAAGAATAATTGCTTGAGCATGATGCCAAAGCCTGTGGAATGAAACCCAAGCAGCATTGGCATCTGGGAGATGAGGAAAGTAAATTTTAATGAAAAAAAGCCTGGTATGGGAATGATCTTGCTTATCACCCTCATGTTCTGTCACATAATGCAGTGGCATGCCTCTACTTCACTAAAGTAAGTATCATTGGTCTGTTTGCAAGTTGTATGACTCTTTCAGTCCAACTATTCCACGTTGACCACATTCCTAAACTAAGCTAATCCCACCTCCCCTGTGCTTGGCCCATATCCCTCCAAATCTTTCCTAATAAAGTTCTTGTTCAAATGCCTTTTCATTGTTGCAACTATACCTGCATCCACCATTTCCTCTGGCAGTTCATTCCCCACGCACCACTTTCTATTTTTTAAATAAAATTTGCCCTTCGTCCTTTTTTTTTCTTTAAAATCTTTCTCCTCACTTTAAAAATATGCCCACTAGTTTTGAACCCCCACCTTGGGGGGAAAATACCATTTTTATTATTTATGTGATCTACACCCTTTGCATAAGGTCACCCCTCAATCTTGTATCTCCAGGGAAAAAGATCCCAGTCTATCCAGCCCATTTTTATAACTCCAACCCTTCATTCCAAGCAACATCTCAGTAAATCTTTTCTGAACCCTCTTCAGTTTAATATCCTTCCCAAAATAGGGTACCCCAGAAGAGGCAGCACCAATGTCCTATTCAACTTCAATATGGCATCCCAACTCCTATACTCAATGGACTGAGCAATGAGGGCAAGTGTGCTCAATGCCTTCTTAACCACCTTGTTTAACTGTGTTGCAAATGTCAAAGTATTATATACTTGAATCCCGGGTGTCTCTATTCTACAATTTAATTTTGTTGTGATTTGATTGTTCATCTCTCCATTTTCCAGAAGCAAATTTTTATTCCTACTTTTTCTGTTTCCTATTAGTTCATATTTGCGTGATGTAACTTTGAGATCTAAAGATGGAAAAGAATTTGACTGCCACAAATGTGTGCTATGTGCAAGACTAGGTAAAGATGTTCTTTTTGTTTATTTATGTGCCTGAATGTTTGCTTGAATTTGAATTCCTGTCCAGAATAATTTATAAATTATATTTACTTTCTTTTAGAATACTTCCACAAAATGCTGAGTAATGCCTGGATTGAGGTATTTAAATTTTTTTTGTGTAATAAAGCCTAGTTGGACTGAAAACTGTCGAAAGTGAGCATTTATTGCTGTGAATTATGTAAGCCATAAGATGTAAGAGCAGAAGTAGGCCATTCAGCCCATGACTACTTCTGCGCCACCATTCAGTACGAAGATGGCCAATCTGATCATCCTCAACTCTACATTGGTGCCTTTGCCTATAGCTCTCGATCTGTTACTGATTTAACAGATCTTAACCTTTTGCCCACACAGCCCTTTTGCAGTAAAATTCGACAGATTTACTGCCTTCTGAGTGAAGAAATTCCTCCTTATCTGTCTTAAATGGGCAATCTGTTGTTCTGAAATTTTGCTATTTGTTCCCAGCCTTTCCACAAGGGAAAACAACATTTTCACACCTACCTTGACAAGTTCTCTAAGAATCTTTTTTATATGTTTCAAAAAGGTCACCCCTCATTCTTCAAAACTCCAATGAGTACAGTCTTAATCTGCTCAACCTCTCCTCACGAGACAATGTCTCTATACCAGGGGCCGTTTAGTGACTCTCTAATGCCAATCTGTCTGTCTTCAGATAAGTGTCCTGTAACTGTTTACTTTTCCTTCTGTGGTCTGACTAGTGCCTTATGTAGTTTTAGCAAGAGCTCCTTGATTTTATCCCTCGTTCCCTTTTGAAGTAAAGGTCAACATTTAATTTGCCTTGCCTATTAAATCCTGAACATATATGCTGCTAGATTGTTATGATTTTTATTTGACGACTTCCAAATCTGTGTTATGGTTTTTTGCTGTTGTCTTCCATTTGAAATAATATTCAGCTCCTCTATTCTTCCTGCCAAATTGCATAACCTCACCATTTTACGTGAATTTATTGTGGGAAAATGTCTGATCTTTGGTGTTAATTAGCTCTAATTGAAAATGGTTAAACGTAGAGGTTTCTGCATAACAAAATAGATAAATGATTGATCCAATAAGAATGGTGTGTATCTCAGATGTTTTAGGCTGATGACTTGTTTAATCATCTCAATTCAAAAGAAAAAATTCATGTGATGTATTCTGAACAATTGAAATGATCTGTACTCTACCTGCATTGTTTTTCTTAACAAATGTTTGTAATGTTATGTTGCTAATTTTGGAAGTTGTAAAGCTAAACAGATAAAGGAATCTTGCTGTTTCAGAATCTCTCAAATTTGTGCTACATTACTGTTTTTAGTAGCTTTAGTCCCAAGTAAACATCTGAAGACATTTGTTAACTGGACAGCCATGTGCAAATATGCCTCTTGCTCCAGCCAAATTCTTTTGAGACGAAATAGAAAGCAATCAATATTGAAGTGTAATTCTGTTTTAATGTTAAAATTGATCTGATCTCTTTCTATTGTTCTCTCCCTTCCCAATCTTTCCCTTTCTTCCACCACCAACCTGTCCCTGAAACTTCCCATTCACCTTTTCCACCCCTGCATTTTTGTGTTTAGGCGACTTGTTGCACAGCTTTGGAAATGCCCATTCATTCTGACATTTTGGAGGTTATTTTGGATTATATTTACACCGATGAAGCACCAATTGTTAAAGGTTAGGATGATGTTTTCCATAACTTGTATTCAATCATGTAAATGCAGAGTGCTTATTTCAAATGCCTGCCTTTCCTTTGCCCTCTACCAGCAGTTTAGTACATAATGTTGCAAAGTATGAGGATGTAGTTACACATAAGAATTGATCTATGCCAGTGTCTGTGCTTCATATGAACCTCATCACACTCTTCTAAATCCATCAATCTATCCTTTTTAGTCCGTCCTTGTTCGTGCTTATCTTAAAATGCATTTATCTATGTGCCTCAACTGTGTTCTCCCATTCTAACTATACTCATCAGCAACAATTTGTATTATATAGTGCTAAAAGACCCCAGGGTAGATCCCAGGAGTGCTGTCAAATAAAATTTCACAATAAACTGCATAAAGAGGTATTGGGACAGATGATTTAAGTAGTTTTTAAAGATTGTATTGAAAGTTTAAAGATGTTAGGGGGTTTGGGAAGGTAGTTTGAGTTTTAGGATGTCAGCAGTTGAAGGCATGGCTACTAATGGTAACGCACTTATTCTTGTGCATCTATGAATCTTTCAGTTGGAGTGGGAGTTGATATTTCAGAGTTATAATGCTGGAGGGAGTTAGAGCGGAGGATCTAAACTGTGAAGGATTTTGAAAATAAGGTGAAAATTTTAAAATCAAAATGTTTCTTGAACTGGATTGAATTTTGCTCAACAGGCCTTTTGCTGTGCCTTGGTACATGTGACAATCAATTCAGTTCAACAGGCACATGCGAAATGGGGGAAACTAGACTTGGTCTGGCTTAGGACAGAAGTAGAGAGTTTTGGATGACCTCCAGTTTCTATAGTGTGGAAGACAGGAGGCTATCAGGATGCATGTGTTGGAAGAGCAAAGTCTAGAAGTGACAAAGACATTGAGACTGGGTAGAACAGATTCTTTGAATTTCCAATTTATTAGTCATTGTCCTTTTTTATTAGGTGGCGACTCTGTTTTCTATTGGAGGGAAAAGAATGGTTGTATGATTTCTTTTTTCTATATATACAAGTGTATATCCCCTCAGTTCTGATATCAAGTAATTTTATTTTGCATTTTCTCCAGTTTAGAAAAATGAGAGGTGACTTCATCCAAGATTCTGAAGGGTTTTTAAACAAATAATTCATACATGGGATGTAGGAGTCACTAGTTGGGCCAGTGTGTAATGGCCATAATTATTTGCCCTTGACAAAGTGGCGCAATATCTTTTTTTTTTCCACTGCAATCATGACCTTTTAAATCTAAGGTTTCCAATCTTGCTCCACAGTTAACTTAATTGCTGTGGTTCTGTTCGCCGAGCTGCAAGTTTTTGTTGCAAACGTTTCGTCCCCTGTCGAGGTGACATCCTCAGTGCTTGGGAGCCTCCTGTGACAACCGGAAGCGGCAGGGACAGGCCACTATAAATGCCGGAGGAAACACCACAGAAGCGCTTCACAGGAGGCTCCCAAGCACTGAGGATGTCACCTAGACAGGGGACGAAACGTTTGCAACAAAAACTTCCAGCTCGGCGAACAGAACCACAGCAACGAGCACCCGAGCTACAAATCTTCTCACAAACTTTGAGTTAACTTAATTTCGTATTGAGTTTATAGGCAAGTCAAACCGGGCTAAGAAATAAAAATATTTTCAAGCATGGTAGTTACAGCTGGCAGGAACTGGGTCAGCTGGGCCTGATTCAAAAAATTCATACCATTCAGTTTAGGGGGAAAAAAAAAAGAATGATCAAAATTGTGTGGAGCTCTCGACTTACTTTTTATTGCCTGGTATGAGTGAAAAGCTTAACTATTTCAGTATGAGCCATTACAACAAAATATTGGTTGATTTCATCAACAGTTAACCTCAGTAATGTTTAACTGCTTGAAATGTCATTGTGCCATGAACAGCTCTGAACAATCAGGAATACATGTTATTGATGGGAATTACTGTCAGTTATGCTAAAGTTTGTACGACGTTTAATGCTGATAAAGAATGCTATTTGTAAATTATTTTTCCAACAGAATCATCAGATGTGGAATTTATCTGTAATGTACTCGTGGTTGCTGATCAGCTTCTTATCAATCGTCTAAAGGAGATTTGTGAAGTGGCTATTACAGAAAAATGTGAGATTTTTTAACTTAATTTTGCAGGAACAGTTTTTACTGTTGCCAGTTCATTCAGCATCTGTCACAGACTCTGTCATCAACTTGGTGCTTTAGCATTCAACAACTCAGCCAGTGGTGGAAAATGGGTTAATTTTATTCGACATAAGGAAAGTTTAGTTAGACCATGATTAGTTAGACCATGATTGACATGGCAATGCAGCAAAAACAGTGAACTGGCAACCATAATTTGCAGGCTCGGCCTGTAAGTTACAACCCTGACTGTGTAGCAAGTTACACTGGAAGCCAACCCAAGATCACTATGGCCTTATGTGATGTATTTGCATATGTCAGAAGCTCAGTGTATGCAAGGCCCTCGATTTACCTGGGGAAAAGGAATGTATATATACACTTTTTTAAAAAAAAAAACACTAAAAGGGACATGAGATGACTTATGGCCAAATGTGAATAGTGGTGAATGGTGCCATCCAAAGATTGATGCGGCCTCAAATATTTACTGTATTAACAAATTGGGTTATGGAAATGGAAGCCCCATATATAAGATGGGCGGCATTATAAGCAGGGAGCCTAACATTGCAAAGAAATATCAATAGGTTAAGTGATTGGGCCTAGTTTTGATAGCTGCCAAGACACACAAAGCTACTTCTTGTCTGCTTTTAACGGTATTTAAGTTCTGTGTTGCCAAGCAATATAAAATTGAGTTGCAAAAATAATTGCAAATAATTCAGTTATTTTTAGTTCAAATGAATTTTAAAGCCAACTATTTCATCAAAATAATTGATAAAGTAAAATGTTAAAAGTGATAGATCATAAAACCTCAATTACTTAACTTTCTTAACTTGTTTTGATCACCATGTCACTAATAATTCTAAATTGTTAAATTGAGAGATTTCAAATGAGTTTTCGGACTCCTATATGATTGAGAAGCTGAAACTATGTCTTTTTGCTTCCTATTTCTCTATAGTTGCATGTAAGACCTTCTGTAAACTATCCTAGTCTGATGTTAGGAGTTTGAAGAGTGCTTTAATTTAGGAACTTAAAATGAAGGGATTCACAAGTGTGGATAAAATGAAGCTATTTCCCCTTGTGGAGGAGCCCACAAAAGAGGGCGGCATCATAAAAATAGAGTTTGGCCATTTTTTTTTAATTGGGAAAAAGCTTTTTCATGCAAAGAATCACGGAAATATTGAACTTTTACTCAAAAGTACAAATAGTAGATCAGTTGAAATTTTCAAGACAGATCAATTGTGGAATGTGGAACAAAGATCGGAAGATAGAGGTAAAATGTAGTTTCATTGATTTGATTGGTAGAAAAGGCTTGCAGGCTTAGATGATTTCTTGTGCATCATTGCTAAGTTTTCCTGAATATTAACAGGCTTAACTTTGTTTCAGTAACTTTAAAAAATGCTTCAGAACTTTTGGAGTTTGCTACGATGTACAACGCTGAACAGTTAAAACTGTCCTGTCTACAATTCATAGGTATAAATATGGCAGCTCTGCTTGAAGCAAGGTAAGAGACATTTCTCTTGATTTGCCATTCCTATTCCTTGAATGTGTAGTTTTTTATATATATAAATAGCTTGACTTTTTATCTTTTTATTTTTGAGGCTACATTTTCAACATATGATTCATGAGTCAGTCAGTTTGACAGTTTTCCTAGTCTTCTGTTTTACCACTGGAACCCAATCTTTCAGATATTCCTCCTGGAACTATCTTCCAAAACACCATTACCTGCTACTACCTTGGAATGCACGTTCATAGTGCCTTGAAAGTGGAGTTGTAGGTAGGATGGTCAAGAAGACATTTTGTATGCATGCCTTTATTGGTCAGTATATAGGAGTTGGGAGGTCATGTTGTGGCTGTACAGAAATTGGTTCGGCCACTTTTGATATATTGCATGCAATCTGGTCTCCTTCCTATCGGAAGGATGTTGTGAAACGTGAAAGGGTTGAGAAAAGATTAACCAGGATGTTGCCAGGGTTGGAGGATTTGTGCTATAGAGAGGCAGAATAGACTGGGAGTATTTTTCCTGGAGAGTCTGAGGCTAAGGTGTGACCTTAGAGGTTTATAAAATCGAGGGGCATGGATAGGGTGAATGGACAGGTCTTTTCCCTGGGGTGGGGGAGTCCAAAATTAGAAAGCATAGGTTTAAGTTTACAGGAGAAAGATTTGAGAGACCTAAGGGGCAACCTTTTCATGCACAGGGTGGTAAGTGCATCAAATGAGCTGCCAGAGGAAGTGGCGGAGGCTGGTACAATTACAACATTAAAAAGGCATCTGGATGGGTACATGAATAGGGAATGTTTCGAGGGATATGGGCCAAATGCTGGCAGATTTAGGATGCTAGACTAATTTAGGATATCTGGTTGGCATGGATGAGTTGGACCGAAGGGTCTGTTTCCATGCTGTATATCTCTATGACTCTAACTATTATTATTATTATTATTATTCTCCTAAAAGTCATACATCAAAGTAACTGATTGTACTCCTCCCCCTTTGTAAAGGACTGACAATGGGAACTGAACTTCCAGATGCCAGAAAGCATTTATGCCACAGTTATTGTAGGTAATGACCCTCTTACAAAAGACAAGGTCACTTCCTTTTGACATTCGGTCAGGCCACAGTTACTGAGATTCCACCGTAATCCTCTTGGGATTAATGTTGACCAGAAACTGAAATATTAAACCATTTAGGCTCCTCAAACCAGCACTCGTCCTGTCCTTCCTCCATAACCCTTGATTCCTCTATTGATCAAGAGTCTGTCTCAGCCTTAAGTTCACACTTGAACTGTGCCTGCACAATCTCTGTGGCAAGGAGTTTCAAGGAATCTCCACTCTCTGAGAGAAGAAATCCCTCCTCCTCTCAGTCTTAAATTGGCATCCCTTATGTCTTGGAAGAGTCTAGGACCAGAATCTGAGTGTCCACCATATTAACATCTCTATGCTCATGCCAAAATTGGGAAAGTTATCTTTCGGACGATTCTACAATGTCCATTGCTAAGATTGGCTAGGCAGTTCTCCTACAGGCTGAGTTGTTGAACCCGAAAGCACCTAGTTTATGACTGAGTCTGTGGCAGTTGCTGAATGACTTGGCAACAGTAAAATACATACTTCATAGGTGTGACACTGTTCTTGTGGCGATCAAGTCTTGTTACTCCATTGAGGATGTCTTTTAATTGTGTGGCACTATCATTGTGGATTTTGAAAGGTTCTAGCAACACCAAGATTGGACATTTGTGAAGTGTTTTAGCCATCAGCAGCAGCAGAATTACACTCCAATGCAATCTGCATACACCCACTCTATCATTGCCGTCAAGCCAGGAGAATCAATCCTCATTCAATGAAAGGTTTTATAAGGAGCAACACCCAGATATACCAAAAAGAGATGTCCACCTGTTGAAACAGTAACACAGGATCACTTGCATGTTGAATGGCATATGCAGCAAGTGATAGAGCTGAGTGATTCACAACCAATTGACCAAATCCACACTGGGCACTGCCTCATCCAGTTGTGAATGAGGATGGGCAATGAAAGAACCCAATGGAGGAGGCTCCACAAATATTTTCAATCCTCGAGAGCATTCAGTATGGGATTTGGGATGTCGCGTTGCGGTTGTACAGGATGTTGGTGAGGCCACCTTTGGAGTACTGTGTATAGTTCTTGTTGCCTTGCTTTTAAAGAATATTATTAAATTGGAGATGGTTTAGAAAAGATTTAAAGGATGCTGGTAGCACTGAAGGGTTTGATTTGCAAGGAGAGGCTGTTTACGCTGGGACTTTTTTTTTTGCTGGAGTGTAGGGGGTTGAGGGGTGACCTTCATAGAAACTTAAAATCATGGTAGGAAAGATAAGGTGAATAGTGAACGTCCTTTCCTGAGGATGGGCAATGAAAGAACCCAATGGAGGAGGCTCCACAAATATTTTCAATCCTCGAGAGCATTCAGTATGGGATTTGGGATGTCGCGTTGCGGTTGTACAGGATGTTGGTGAGGCCACCTTTGGAGTACTGTGTATAGTTCTTGTTGCCTTGCTTTTAAAGAATATTATTAAATTGGAGATGGTTTAGAAAAGATTTAAAGGATGCTGGTAGCACTGAAGGGTTTGATTTGCAAGGAGAGGCTGTTTACGCTGGGACTTTTTTTTTTGCTGGAGTGTAGGGGGTTGAGGGGTGACCTTCATAGAAACTTAAAATCATGGTAGGAAAGATAAGGTGAATAGTGAACGTCCTTTCCTGAGGGTAGGGGAGTTCAAAACGAGAGGGCATGTTTTTAAAGTGAGAGGGGAAAGATTTAAAAGGGCTCTGAGGGTCCGTTTTCACAAAGGGTAGTTTGTAATTGGAATGAACTGCCAGAGGAAGTGATAGATGCAGGTACGGTTACAATCTTTGAAAGACATTTGGACATGTACATGAATGGGAAAGGTTAGAGGGATATCAGGAGAAAGTGAGGACTGCAGATGCTGGAGATCAGAGCTGAAAATGTGTTGCTGGAAAAGCGCAGCAGGTCAGCAGCATCAAAGGAGCAGGAGAATAAGCCTGAAGAAGGGCTTCTACCCGAAACATCGATTCTCCTGCTCCTTTGATTCTGCCTGACCTGCTGCGCTTTTCCAGCAACACATTTTTCAGCTTAGCTGGATATCAGTCAAACATAGGCAAGTGGGGCTGGTTTAGTTTGGGAAACTTTGTCAATATGGATGAGTTTGACCAAAGAGTCTGTTTCTGTGGTTAATGACTCTGCACTAATCTACTGGGTTATAGAGTCAAAGGACAAGGCCAAAACGTTTTATAAGAAACTTTAGCCATCACCTTGGCCTGCACTGAAAGCCTCCAGGATCGCAGGTGCCAGTCTTTAGCCATTTCAATTCACTTAGTGTTTGTCGAGGAACAATTGGAGAATGCCAGGACCCCGTCAGTAGTGCTGCAGATCTATGCTTGTTGCCATGCTTCTAATCAAGCTGTTCCACTTCATCTACAATACATGCACCTACCTGACAATATAAATTGTCCAGGTATGCCTTGTATATAAAGGAGCAAATCCAACCCAGCAGTTTCCCACTCCATTCGTTTATCGTTGATCATTAGTAAAGTGATGGAAGGGATCATCAACAGTATTATCAAGCTGCACTTGCTCAGCAATAACCTGATCACTAATGCTCAGTTTGGTTTCCACCAGTACCACTGAGCTCCTGATCTCCTTACAGCTCTTGTTCAGATATACTCTGGAGAGCTGAACTCTAGAGGAGATGAGAGCCAGTCAGATGTGGTGTTGATGGCAAGGGCAGTCTGTCTTCAAGGAGCTCCAGGAAAGTTAAAGTTAATGGGAATCCGTTTGGAAAACCCGCTGCTGGTTGGAGTCATAACGATCACAGGAAGATAGTTGTGCTTCTTAGTGGTTGGTCAGTCAGCACAGCTTACTGGAAAAGTTTCCTCAGGGTAGTATCCTAGGCCAACAATTCAGCATTTCACCAATGACTTTCCCTCCACTGTAAGGTCAGAATATTTGTTGTGCAGTGATCAATGTTCAGCACCATTCATGACTCCTGAGGTATAAAGCAATGCATGCTCAAATGCAGCAAGACCCAGACAGCATTTAGTCTTGACTGAAGAGAGGCAAGTAATATTTATGCCGCGCAAATGCAAGGCCATGACGACTACCTTCAACAAGATATAGTCCAAACAATGGCTCTTGGCATTCAGCTTAACCTGTCACTCCCCAATCCAATTATATACCATCTCAAACTCTTCAAAGGTGTTTCCACCCATTGTTTAGAAAGTGTAGTTATTTGTTTTAACACACATTCCTAAAGAGCCACAGACAAGATCTATATAGATGATAGATTTTGATACTGATTTTTAATTTTAGATCTCTGGACATTCTCAGTGATGAAGTACTGAAGGAGCTCTCAGTTGCTTATAGGAATATGGTAAGAATTCTCTGACCTATGCATAGCATTGACCACTACAGGCTAAGCTTCCTTTTGGATTGACTTCTACCCTAGCCTTATGTACTGTCTTGAAATCATATTATTTTGAAACTTGATGTTGGTAAAGTGTCCCTCATTGGAGCTATTTGCAAAGGTTTGGATGACACATATCTGTACATGTGGCCTGTGCTTATCTTATTGATTCTAATTCTACAATAGAATAGAAACAAGAACTCAACACTTTCATTTATTTAGTGCCATTCAAAATGTCCCCTTTCCTAGCCTACACTCACTCTTGTAAACCAAGAAAATATGACACTAGTTTGCACATAGCAAGATTACACAACTGCAGTTGGACAGATGACCAAGTGTTGTAGTGGTGTTGGTTAAGGGACACATACAGAAATCCCTTCAATTGAAATACTGCAGTAGACTCTTTTATACTCACCTCATAACCTCAAAATTAAGGGGAGCACAGTTAGTACTGAATTGAGAAGAAACTTCTTCACCCAGAGTTGTGAATCTGTGAAATTCCCTGCCTAGTTAACACTATTTCAGTAAATGTTTTTAAAGTTGAGATTTTTTTCTGAACAGTGAAGAAATTAAGGGTCATGGTGGGTATGTGGAGCTGAGGCCATGAAAAGATCAGCCATGATCTTATTGAATTTCGGAGCAGGCTCGATGAGACAGATGGCCTACTCCTGCTCCTAATTCTTTTATGTTCTAAGATGGTTTTCAGCCTAATGGCTTATCCAAAAGACACCATTTCTGTCAGTATAGTCCTTTCTAAGTGCTGTGCTGAAATATCAACCTGGATTATGTCATTGTGTCTCTGTTGGAGTGGGTTTTGAACAATTAAACTTCTGGCCCAAAGGAAAGCACCCTTTGGCTCTACCTTTCCAAAAACAAGGGAAGCAAAAGGAGAAGTCACTTTTGGGAGTTTTCTACAGATATCCCAACAGCAACAGAGACACAGGAGCAGATTGGGAAGCTGATTTTGGCAAGATGCAGAAGCAACAGGGTTGTTGTCATGGGTGACTTTAACTTCCTGATTATTGATTGGAACCACCTCTGT
This sequence comes from Chiloscyllium plagiosum, assembly GCF_037043375.1. Classification (NCBI taxonomy): domain Eukaryota; kingdom Metazoa; phylum Chordata; class Chondrichthyes; order Orectolobiformes; family Hemiscylliidae; genus Chiloscyllium; species Chiloscyllium plagiosum. The sequence goes on from NW_028270141.1 coordinate 106,955,110, forward strand.
TCAAATACTTTGGATAGAGCAGTTTTTTGTCAGGTGTGTCAAGGAAAGATTCCTGATTCAATTTGTAGATCGGTCAGTGAGAGGGGAGGCCTTATTAGATTTGGTGCACAGCAACAAACCAGGCCAGGTGTCTGATCTCTTGGTGGGAGAGCATTTCAGTGCTAGTGATCACAACTCCCGACCTTTACCATAGTTGTGGAGAGGAATAGGAGCAGATGGTATGGGAAAGTATTTAATTTGGAGAAAGGGAATTACAATGCTTTTGGGCAGAAACTGGGGTGCCTGAGTTGGGGACCGATGTTCTCTGGTCAATACATGACAAATGTGGAGGTTGCTTAGGGAGCGCTTGCTGTTGGTGGAACAAACCTATCCAGCACTAAGGGATGGTAGGGTGAAGGAACCTTTAGTGATGAGGGATGTGGAACGTCTCTTTCAAGAGAAAGAAGCTCGCTTACTTGAGGTTGAGGAGGCAAGGATTAGACAAGGCTCTAGAGTTACAAGGTAGCCAGGAAGGGACTAAAGAATGGACTTGGACTTAGAGCTAGAAGTTGTAATGAAAACACTTTAGTGGGTAGGATTAATGAAAACCCGAAGGCGTTCTACACTTGTGTGATGAACAAGATGATGGCCAAAGTGTGGGGAGGGCTGATCGGAGATAGTGGAGGGAACTTGTGTCTGGAGTCGGAGGAGTAGGGGAGATCCTTTAATGAATACTTCGCTGCAGTATTCAATACTGAAAGGGGCCTTTCACGTTTGTGACAACAATGTGAAACAGACTGATTATGCTCGAACGGGTTGATGTTAAGAGGGAGGATGAGCTGAAAATTCTGAAAAATGTAAGGATAGATAAGTCCCCTGCGCCAGACAGGAGATACCAAAGGTTTCTTCAGGAAGTGAGGGAAGAGATTGCTGTGCCTTTGGCGATGATCTTTGTGTCCTTGCTGTCCACTGGAGTAGTGCTGGATAATTGGAGGGTAGCAAATGTTATTCCCTTGTTCAAGAAAGGGAATAGGGGTAATTCTGGGAATTGCAGACCAGTCAGTATTTGTCAGTGTTGGGTAAAGTATTGGAGAGGATTCTGAGACAGGATTTATGATGACTTGGAAAATCATACTTTGATTTATTGAATTCTTTGAGAATGTGGCAAAACACATTGAAGGTAGAGCAGTGGATGTGATGTACATGGATTTTAGCAAGGCATTTTGATAAGGTTCCCCATGGTAGGTTTATTCAGAAAGTAAGGAGGCATGTAATGCAGGGAACTCTGGCTGTTTGGATACAGAATTGGCTGGCCTATAGAAGACAGAAGGTGGTGGTAAATGGGAAGTATTCCATCTGGAGCTTGGTGACCAGTGGTGTTCCTCCGGGATCTGTTCAGTTTATGATTTTTATAAATGAATTGGAAGAGTGGATTAGTAAGTTTGCCGATGGCATGAAGGTTAGTGGAGTTGTGGATTATGTGGAGGGCTGCTAGAGTTTGCAACAGGACATTAACAGGATGCAGAACTTGGCTGATAAGTGGCAGATGGCATTCGACCTGGAAAAGAGTGAAATCATTTACTTTGGAAGGTCAAATTTGAATGTAGAATACAGGATTAAAAGCAGGATTTTTAACGGTGTGGAAGAACAGAGAGATCTTGGGGTCCATGTCCACTGATCCCACAAGTTGCCACCCAAGTTGATAGGGTTGTTAAGGTGTACGGTGTTGGCTTTCATCAGTGGGGGGGATTGAGTTTAAGAGGCGTGACGTTATGCTGCAGCTCTGTAGAGCCTTGGTTCGACCACACTTGGAATGTTGTTTGGTTCTGGTCGCCTCATTATAGGAAGGATGTGGAAGCTTTAGAGAGGGTGCAGAGAAGATCTACCAGCTTGCTGCCTGGACTGGAGGCATGTCTTAAGAAAGATTTGAGGAGCTAGGGCTTTTCTTATTGGAGTGAAGAAGGATGAGAGGTGCCATGCCAGAGGTGTACAAGATGATGAGAGGCATAGACTAGAGTGAATAGTCAGACTTTTTTTCCCAGGGCAGAAATGGCTATCACAAGGGGGCATAATTTTAAGGTGATTGGAGGAAGATTTAGGGGAGATATCAGAGGGTGGTTCTTTAGAGTGGTGGGTATGTGGAATGCCTGCCAGCGATGTTGGTAGTGGTCAGATACATTTAGGGACATTTAAGTGACTCTTGGATAAGCACATGGTTGATTGATAGTAAAATGAAGGGTGTATAGGTTCGTTTCATCTTAGATAGAATAAAAGGTTGGCACAACATAGAGTTGAAGGGCCTTTACAGTGTTGTACTGTTCTCTGTACTGCTGCTTGCAAACTCTCCTCCAAGTCACTCACCAGATTGACTTGGAATAACATTATTGTATATTGTTATAATTGCATCAAATTTTGCAGCTTTCTCCTTAACATCACTGTAGGTGTATCTGCACAACATGAACTGCAACACCATCACGAAGGAAGTTCAATCCCACTTTGATTAGATTCCCTACAGTGTGAAACAGGCTCTCTGGCCCAACAAGTCCATACCGACCCTCCGAAGAATAACCCACCCAGACCCACTTCCCTCTGACTAATGCACCTAACATAATGGGCAACTTTAGCATGGCCAATTCACCTGACCTACGCATCTTTTTGGATTGTGTGAGGAAACCGGAGTACCCGGAGGAAACCACGCAGACCCTGGGAAAATGTGCAAACTCCACACAGACAGTCGCCCAAGGCTGGAATCAAACCTGGGACCCTAGCAATGAGAGGCATCAGTGCTAACCACCTGAGCCACCACGTTGCTTTCTCAAGAGCAATTTGAAATAGCCAGAAAATACTAGCCAATGCTAACCCTGCCAATGATGCTCACATCCCTTGAATGAATTTGAGTCCACGCTGAAATTTTATAATTAATATTGCCATCTTAATTTATAGTAACCTGTTCTGCTCTACAAATTTCTCTATGGTGACATGTTATCAAGAATAAATTTCTAAATAAAGCAGAAAGTGCTGCAGAAACTAAACAGGTTTGGCAGCATCTGTGGTGAGAAAGCAGAGTTAAGTCCACTAACTCTCCTTCAAAATTCAAGGCCTCTGCCTCCATGCTTATTTCTTTCGACAAGAATCCGGTTCCTGTTCCTGTCCCTGTCTCCCAAACCCCTTCACCTGCCACCAATCCATTCCCTCCACCTAGGCACTTGACAATGTGATATGGTCACCTTAATTTCTCTGCCATTCCCTCCCATCCTACCAATTCAAACCTACATCCCTCTGAATTGACTGTATTGTGTGCTTTCAGATCCAACCCTTACTTTGTAATCCAGCCGGCAACAAGGATGATGCTGTTGTTGTTTGGTGCACTGACCTCTGCATTGTGAAGGCTAAACCCCAGCTCTCCAACATCACTTTTTTGTCACTCTTTTATATAAGTGGTTTGGATGGGAGCATAAGAGGTACAATTAGTAAGTTTGCAGATGACACCGAAATTGGAGGTGTAGTGGACAGCAAAGAAGATCCCTCAGATTACAACGGGATCTTGATCAGATGGGCCAATGGGCTGAGGAGTGGCAGATGGAGTTTAATTTGGATAAATGTGAGGTGCTGAATTTTTTAAAAAGCAAATCTGAGCTGGACTTGTACACTTAATGGTAAGGTTCTAGGGAGTGTTGCTGAACAGAAACCTTGGAGTGCAGGTTCATAGCTCCCTGAAAGTGGAGTCTCAGGTAGATAGGATAGTGAAAGAGGTGTTTGGTATGCTTTCCTTTATTGGTCTGAGAAAAGATTTGCAAGGATGTGCCAGTGTTGGAGGGTTTGAGCTATAGGGAGAGGATGAATAGGCTGGGTTTGTTTTCCCATGGAGCATCGGAGGCTGAGGGAGAGTGCACATGTGAAAGACTGAGCAGTTGGGCAGACAAAGGAATAGATAGTGGTCAGCCTGGGATATTCAATAGCTTCTATTAGGGACCATGAGTAACTGACAATGGGTTGGTTGTGGTAACAGCCCATGTGATGACTAGGTCTGGTGTGCTGTAGTTAGAAGGGAACTGAAGGAGGTACTCTGGTGTTATAGACACCTTTTATAGAGATTTATAAAATTGAGAGGTATGGATAGGATAAATAGACAAGGTATTTTGCCTGGGGTGAGGGAGTCCAGAACTAGAGGGCATAGGTTTAGGGTGAGAGGAGAAAGATATAAAAAAAAGACATATGGGGCAACTTTTTCATGCAAGGGGTGGCAGTGTATGGAATGAGCTGCTAGAGGGAGTGCCAGAGGCTGGTACAATTATGGCATTTAAAAGGCATCTGAATTGCTTTACGACAGGAATGGTTTACAGGGATATGGGCCAAGAGCTGGCAAATGGGACTAGATTAGGTTAGGATATCTGGTCGGCATAGGCAAGTTGGACTGAGGGGTCTGTTTCCGTGCTGTACATCTCCATGACCTCTCTCCATCCTGGACCATGGCCCAACCATTGCACACCAGACTATTGTGTCCACAGTCATCACTAATCTCACTTGATCTGGTCCACCCGATATTCCCAATACTTCCCCATACCCATGGCAATGCAATTGAAGAAGTTGTATCAGCTGCTCATTTACTTCCACCCTCCTTACTATCCAAGGCCCATTTGCACCTTCCAGCTGAAGCACCAACTTACTTGCATTCACTTAATCTATATAGTATTCACTGTTCACAGTGTTGTTTCCCTGACAAATGGGAGACGAAATGAAGACTCTGCCCGTTTTGCAGAACACCTACTTGCTGTCCCCAGCGTGACCTTGAGCTTCCTGCTATTTCAACGCACAGTCATGTGCCCTGACCAGCATTTCTGTCTCGGACTTGCTGCAGTGCTCCAACAAAGTTTAACATAAGTTGGAAGAATAGCCTCTCGTTTTTCCTCTTGGGACCTTGCAGCCTTCAGGACTCAATGTCGATTTCAATAATTTTAACACCCGAGTACCTCCTTCTGTGTCCTTCTAACTACAGCACACCAGACCATGTCATCACATGGGCTGTTACCACAACCAACCCGTTGTCATCTACTAATGGTCCCTAATAACAGCTATTGAATTTCCCAGGCTGACCATTATCCATTCCTTTGTCTGCCCAACTGCTCAGTCTCTTGCGCACGCACTCTCCCTCCTATCTTTTCCCCCTTCACCCCCTTCTACCCCATATGCCAATCTTTTTCTAGCCACAATCCGTTCTGAAGAAGGGTCACTTGATCAAAAACAATAACTCTTTCTCTTCACAGATTTTTGCAGGTCTCCTGAGTTTCTCCAGCAATTTCTATTTTTGTTTTGGATTTCCAGCATCATCAGATTTTTGGTTTCTTTGAAAAATTCTAAATGTCACTGAGATCACCTGTATAACATTGAATGAACTATTGATCGTGTTATATTCACATTTATTTTTCAATGGATTGGATTTAATGGCTGCTATTGTATTTTTTATTTGACACTTATACAGTATATTTTGGTTTAAACAATACCTCCAGAAAATTAAGAATACACTTATTGACATCTTTTATAAATGACTATTTACATTTTTTACTGGTTATTTTTGCCATATGCTGAAAGATATCCTTAATGTTTGTACTTATCTCTTGTCTTTGGAGAAGAATAAATGATTAATTTTGTTAATACCATTGTTCCACTTTTATAGATGAGAAAAGTCTAATGCTATTGATTATTTCTACCAGCAATACCAAATTTAGGGATTTTTTTTGTGAATGTTTGATATGTTTAGAATGCTTATTTCTGAAGCTTCAGTGTTTTTAAATTATAGATTCCAGCCATGCAGAAAAGGATTATCACTCCCTATCCAGGTGGCCCAGACATCAGGTTCCTGAGCGAGGAGATTGATGATCACTCCTTAGCCAGTATAATCGAATTAGACTTTGAGTCATCTTCCAAGTGAGTGACTTTACCGTGTTGTGAGAATATCTCTGGGTTTCCTTCATCTGTGCTGTCTGAAAAGGGGCAATGTTACTTTATTTATAATCAGGTTGATTAGATATAAACAGATTTACCAGAAGTTTTCATCAATAGCTTTGATTAAATATTAGTGGACGGTACTTAATGGCTTGGAATTCTCTGCAAAACTCTCACTTGGATTTTTTTTGGGTTTAAATTGTGAAGACAAATATGATGCACAATACATTAAATACAGTAAACATTAGCATCAGTCACCTGTTATGATCCACACCAGTGCACTCAACTGTGCCTTACATGTCGGATAGTAGTCTTTATTGACTAGTTTTTTTAAAAAAACAAGCTGACTACTTGAATGTTCTGCAGTTTGTTGTTGATCTGTAAGATGGTGATGTAGTCTTGTACTTCATAATATATTTTAAAATGTATTCATAAAGGAGCAAATCTGGTTCTAATATTTTATTGATGCAAGTGCTGTATTGGTAATTATTGATTCTGTATATTTATAAGCTATGTTTTATGCTCGGCTCTTTATAAGGAACTCTTGAGTTTTGAAATGTCACTTCTGATTTACACCAGCTGAGGGAGCAATAGAATTGAGTTTAAATTTTACTGATCACCATGGAATTCATAGCTACTTTGTACGGAATCTTCTAGATTCCTGGATGAACTGTTACCAATAAGGGTAAATGTATCAGTAGATTGGTGTACATTCAACAGCAATTATTTCTGAGATTATAATTGAAGTATTCAGTGATAAAGGGGATGTAGCCTTTAGTATCTTTTGTAGGTTTTCCTGTCCAAGTATTGGAAAACTGGTTGTTTGGCTTTTTCAACTATAGTTAAAACTGGTACTTGGCTTCTAATGAGGGACAGGGACTGGCACTGTTATGTATTCATGAAGTAACATTGTTGGATATCCTAATGTATTTTGTGTAGGTGCTGGTGTCCAGTGACATGGAACATAAAAGTTGATACGGTATTGCCCAGTTGATGTATGTTAGTGGGGAGGAAGGAGAAACTTTGGTTAGTGGGCAGCATGGTGGCTCAGTGGTTAGCGCTGCTGCCTCCCAGCACCATGGACCCAGGTTCGATTCCAGCCTCTGGTGACTGTGTGTCTGTTTGAACATTCTCCCGTGTCTGCGTGGGTTTCCTCTGGGTGCTCTGGTTTCCTCCCACAGTCCAAAGATGTGCAGGTCAGGTGAATTGGCATGCAAAATTGCCCGTAGAGTTAGGTGCATTAGTCAGATCCATGTCCACCCACCCGGAGGGAAATGGATCTGGGCGGGTTACTCTTCGGTAGGTCGGTGTGGACTAGTTGGGCCAAATTACCTGTTTCCACACTGTAGGGAATTTAATCTAATGAATTATAAAGACAATACTGAAATATTTAACTAAATAAAAGGGCTTTTTAATCAGGAAGGGTGGATGATGATAGATTTGTAAATAATATCTCTTTTGCAGCATGTACTTTAATATTTTTTTTAGAATATGCTTTTTCTGTTCATTGAAGATGTATCTAGACAGATACATGAATGGGCAGGGAGCAGAGGGATACAGATCCTTAGGAAGATAGGTGACAGGTTTAGATAGAGGATCTGGATCGGCGCAGGCTTCGAGGGCTGAAGGGCCTGTGCTTGTGCTGTAATTTTCTTTGTTCTTTGTTCTAGCAGACATGTATTTAAGATGAGAGGGGAATGTTCAAAGGAGATGAGGGGCAGGGTTTTTTTTTTTACAGAGTGGTAGGAGTGGAGGCAGATACGACAGGGGCATTTAAGAGGCTTTTAGATAAGCACGTGGATATGGACCAAGGGCATGCAGAAGGCATTGGTTTAATTTGGTGTTACATTCGGCACAACATTGTGGGCCGAAGGGCCTGTTCCTGTGCTGTATTGTTCCATGTTCTATGTTTCAAAGTAATGGTATGGCTCCTCCTCAATGGAGCTTCCATCCAGTTTTGAAGGCCCCATTTCAGCTGAATCTTTTCTAATTCTGTCATTGTTCTGACTCCCATGATGTCCATGAAAACATCGAGGTGATCATTCCTTTCATTAAACTTTATTTTTCATTCAATCAGAAGCATCAACTCTCATCTGTCTACCTATACTGATGAGCTCATGTACAGTCCCCACCAAATAACTTTTAATGTTCAACATACTGAGCCACATTGTAAAGCTCCGCTTGTGTAATCCATTATACACCACAGACAAAAGTGAAGTAATGGTGTAAAGGAGGGTGATGAATGTGCAAGCAACACTGTGATTTAGTAATACGGAAACTGTCCTTGACAAATCTGAATGTCAAACAATTGGTTCCCAAGGCATAGCTTAAATGACAGCACTAAATAATTTCAGATGTATCTGGAAAGTATCAGATTGGTGATGTTGAAGTCCAAGAAAGAGACTGCCTCAGGAGTGTATGGGAGAAACAAGGGACTTAGAAAAAAATAACAAATTCTTCTTTTTGTCTAGAAATATCTGAATTGTCATATAATTGAGTTTTGATTATTATCCAGTTAAATGTGTATGATAGACAGTCACTGGTGGAAGATTTACATATTTAGTGATGGCAAAGGGTATACATTGATGTTACTTTGAAATATTGAGGATAGAAAATGTAGTGTGGGAATTAAAAAGAAATTATTCTACAGGAATAAGTGCACTGTGAAGTCTTATCTTTGATAGTGTAGAATTTAAGTATTGTTGAACAAAGATGCTGTCAAAACCTTTCATCTTACATTTGTAAAGGTTATTGGTAATGGTACCCATTATTCATGGTAACCTCAGCCAGTGCAAGAATTAATTCAAAATTGTTGACATCAGTTTGCATCTCAAACCATCTGTCCAGCTAAATGAACTAACCAACCCACGTATTGGATATTTATGATATGATAGAACAGATTAAACAAGTATGCATCAATGTGGATATCTAAGGGTTGTTTTAATGGTACCATTTAAATGATTTTTACTGTATAATTAATCGATTGACATCTCAATCAGATTACTGAAGTCTGAGTTTGAAAAATTAACTGCTTTAAAATTTTGATCTTTGTAAGGTAGCAAGTAAAACAATTTTAAATTTGGTAATGTCTTTATTGTAAAGTATTTGTAAGCACAAGGTAGCCTTGTTTTACTGGAGAATTCAACAATTTTCCATAATTCAGGTCATAATTTAATATTTCATTTTGTTTTTCAATTACATTAACTGGGTCCAGATACACACATCTTAAATTTAGCATTGTTACAAATGGTTTGTTCTGTCATTCCATAGATCAAATATTATTGTAAATCTGCCTTTACATATTTAGGTGAGCAAATGTGGAGGAACATTAAATTTTATTCCTGCGCTTGGTGTCACGTTTGTGGTTGAAAGCAAGAGGTTTTTTTCTCTCTCTCTCTCTCCAGAGAAACACTTTTCAAAAAGGCAAAAGTAAAGGCTAAAAAGAAGCAGAGACGGCGTTCTGACAGTTCAGGCGGATACCATTTATCGGATCTCATTCAGAGCACAACTTCAACAGGTGAGCAAATCACAATTAAGCTATATAGTGAGGGAGAAAGTATCTGGCAGTTACTGAGGTTATACTGCAGCTTCTGGTCTGGAAGGCATTCTATTAGCACAGGTTAAGCTTTAGATCTACAAAAGCTGGCTGTTTCTGCAAATACAAATTCTTCAAGCAGCTGGGAAAGGAACCTGGTAGTTCTGTCAGTTAGAAAACTGCCCTTTGAATCTCAAACATTATATGAATGGACTTTTATGACTACAGCACGTTTAAAAGAAAAATGAGAAATGCTAGAAATGCCTTCAATTTCTGAATTTGTTGAAAATGCAACTTTCATCAAAACTGTACATTTATTTGTAGTTTTGAGTTCAAATTTTCTCTTTCAAAGTTTGAAGGTACTGAATCTTTCTGGGATGTATTGCCACTGGCCAGAATAATGTGGCCACTGGAGCTACATGTGATCCAAGACATTCAATTTGGGCTGGCTATTCATTGTGCAGGGGACAAATTGCCTTACATGCTCATGCATTGTTTAAACTCCTGCACTATTCAAACTCCATTTTCCAAACAGAATTACTGAAACTAAGTAGATGTCTTGGTGGGTTTTCCAGTATGTCCCATAACCCCAATAGAAGAAATCCCTTTCCACAGCCTTGCAGTTTAATGCAAGACGTATCTACTGTGCCCAGTTCTTGTATTATGCAGTGTCTTTTCCTACTGGCCTCTTAGGAGGTTTGATAATACTTTTTTTTTAAAGATTGTAATAAATTTTGAAGGATTAGGATTTTTACTATAATTGTTTTATGGGATTGCTTATGCTGGAAGAACCCTCTTCTTTCTGCTAATTACGTAAAACAGTATAGCACAGGAACATTCTCAGGCTTTTTGGATGTTTCCTGTACAGTGGTATTTGAGAATTGTTCTGCATGGAATATGTGGGGAATAGGATGCAATTTATTCTGTTTTGGATGAGGAAAAAACTGTTGCAATATTGGTCCAACGTGGTAACTGGAATGAGGATTTTAGATCTAGCTTTGGGAGTTGACTGCGGGGAGAATATGAAACTAGTGGAGCAACAAAAAAATGCTGTTGGGAGGAAACTTCAACAGAATCTAGGTAGTTTGGAACAAAAATCAATTCAAGAATGGTTTCTAGAAGTACTTAGCTCTGGAAACATCAACATTGCAATGTGATATGGGTCTTGCCAGTGTGTGGTTGTGTAGCACATTTAAGTGTGAGGTCCCCTTACACTTGGGAAAGGACAGAGTCAGCTGGTGTTTGAATCTGTTTGGCATCTTGGACATTTTAAAGAATTGTGAAAACTGATATGCTTCTGTGGTACAAAGAACTGAAGAAGAATGATGGGGGAGCCAGAGAAGGAAGCAGCAGAGATATTTGAAGTTTGTAATTTGTGGGTAAAACAAGAAGCTGAGGTCGTGAAGTATTGAAGTGGATAGGGCTAGTATGCTGAAGAATAACATATTTAAGGTACTGGCCCTCTGGGAATGCAGTTGAAGCTGTTTGAACTGGTGTGGAACAGATTCTGGTAAGTAAGACCAGCAATGCTCAACAGACAAAACATTGGGCTAGAGGACACCATTAATTTAGATTGAAAGAAATCAAGTCATTTGCAGAATATTTTGGTAACAAAGTATTCATCGTGAGAATTCAAGCTGCAGTTAAATACTCCACATTTGATCCCCAGGTTCTAAGTAAAGGACTAGATTTCCCAGAGAATTCTAATACTGCCAAGTTGCTCTGAGTAAGAATAAATATTTTAATTAGATTTAATTTTTGAGTTGAAATACTTAGTTGACTCTTAATTTTTAGATTAGACTTTGAGTATTAATCATAGACACGTACAGCATGGACACCGACTCTTCAGTCTAACTCGTCCATACCGACCAGAGATCCTAAACTTGTCTAGCCCCATTTGCCAAAATTTGGTCCACATCCCTCTTGAACCCTTCCTATTCATATACCCATCAAATGCCTCCTTAAATGTTGTAATTGTACCAGCCTTTTCTCCACTACTACTACTGGCTGCGCATTTGTAGCATTATTTTGACAATTTTATTGCTTAGTTCCTGTTACATGCCTTTTGTCACTAGTACCTTTTCAAAACCAGTTGTGTAATTTGCTCAGTCAGTTTTTGTTGTTTGCTTGGTCCTTATTGCTTTTCTTTTGTACAATTGATCAGTTGACTGCATGGTGACTTAATAGAACGAAATCGCATTGCTTATCTGACTTTGTTTTTATCCTAACAATGGTTAATACCCTGAAGTTGTACTTTAGAGATGATGCTTTTTGAAGGGTGTGTTGTAATGGATGGGTACTACTTGTTGTGTTAAGCTTTGTAAAGAAAGGTACAACAACATTTTGTAAGGTTTACACAATGGCTTGTCAAGTTTGTATGCCACAATGCAAATCCTGGCTGGTTAGCAATAGCTTGCACAAATGTTTGATTTGTGTAAGTTTGCAAAGGAGTAATCCTTAACATCCAATTCATTTCTGACTAATTTAGAGAACTTGCTTCCTACTATTGGATGCGCAACCATAACTTTACTCTAAAATTGTAGATGTGCAAGAGTACAGTGTGGGTAATTTTGTTTTTTTTATTCTCTTGCATACTGGTTTATCTTTTTTTCACTTTGTAACAGATGTTTTCACAATTCTAGGAGTAGTGTTTGTTCCCTAACTACTTTCATTAAGAACAGGAGGAAGACGTTTTGGTCACTGATCTGGAATTTGAACTTCACTCCCTTCATTCTATATCTCATTTATAGAAAGAAAGTATTTTCTTTTTCTATTTATAGAATCATGTTGTAAGGGAAATTGAAGAAAAAGACAAGTTTTCTTTTGTATTTTGAAGACCTTGACAGCTCTACTGGACTTATGATTTAGAGATTTTCCTAAGGTCCTGATGTCAAAGATGTAAGGTTCTGAAAAGCAGCCCAAAACGTTAGGTTAAGAGGAATGTAGTGAGACATTGTGCTGTTGTTACCAAACCTTTTTAACTGGAGCATTTAATGCTGATAATGTGGATTTTTTTTTTACTTTTGAGATAGGACAAAATTAAATCAAAACCCTATAAAAAAAATAGAATATGGCCCACATATGATCTTGCACTTCTACAGATCTGAGATAGCTGAAATAGACACTGAAACCAAATAAATATTGGAAAGGCTGAGTAGAAGAAAAAAGCCTCCAACTTTGAATCCCAGTCTCTGAAAGAAGGTAGGATTTCTTGGTGAAACTAATTGGATAGATTTGCAGCAGGTTGCCAGCAATTGGGTGAATAAGTTTTAATATTTATTTATAGATTGAGTATATAAATCAGGAGCCATATGGCTCTTCAAGTCCCCACCACCAATTAGTAGATGGTGGCTGAACTGATTTAGTCTGCATTCCTGTTTCAACCTGAGGACCTTTAACCCTTTGCTAATCAAGAAGCTGTTTACTTTCAAAAGTATTAGAGGGTTCTGCTTTGACTTTTCTTTTTGACAGTTGCAAAGACATCTGTCGGAACCTTTTTTCTACTTGCATCTGTTTAAGGGAGTAACTTATTGTTTTTGAATATTGACCTAGATTCTTCCACAGAAAAATATACATTTATTTATTTTGGTAATTTTTTCCAAATGCACCCTGTCAAGACCCCTTGGGGTTTTATACATAAATTTTCTCTTTGCTCATAGGATATAAGCTTTGCTGGTTAGGCCAGCATTTATTGCCCAACCTTCATTGCCTTTGAGAATGTGGTGGTGAGCTGACTGCTTGAATGGCTGAAGCCCTTCGGGTGTAGGGCTAGGTGCAGCGCGGTTAAGCGATTTCCAGGATTTTGACCCAGCAATAATGAAAGTGCAGTGATATATTTCCAAGTGGGTTTAAATGAGTGATGTGGATGGGAACTTGCAGATATTGATATTCCCTTGTATCTCCATCCCTTGACCTTCAAGATGGTAGTGGTTATGGGTTTGGAAATTGCTGTCTAAGGAGCCTTGCTAAATTTCAGCAGTGCTTCTTATATCCATAGTGCACACTGCTGCGACTGTGCATCAGTTGTGTAAGAAGTAAATGTTTACAGATGTGGCGATCGTCAATGGGCTGCTTTGTTCTGGATAGTATCCGGTTGCTTGAGCTACACACATCTGGGCAAGCAGTAGGTATCCTATTGTATTTTTGATTTGTCCTTTGCAGATGGTGGACAGGTTTTGAGCAGTCAGGTGGTCTGCTTTTGTAGCCGTAGAATTTGTATAACTTATCCATTTCAGTTTCTGGTTAATGGTAATCCCCAGAATGTTGATAATGGGGGTTTTGATGACAGTATTGCCATTGAAAGTGAATGGATAATGTTCAGATTTTTTTTATTGTTGGAGATGACTATTGCTTGCACTTACATAGTATTTTGCATCAGTATTTAGTGCGGAAAAGGATGTGGAAGATATAGAAAGTTGCAAAATAGATGGTGATACCTTGCAAAATGTCCATATTACAGAGAAGGAAGTGATGGATGTCTTGAAAGGCATAAAGGTGGATAAATCCCCAGGACCTGGTGAGGTGTACTCTAGAACTCTGTGGGAAGCTGGGGAAGTGATTGCTGGGCCTCTTGCTGAGATATTTGTGTCAACGATAGTCACAGGTGAGGTGCTGGAAGACTGGAGGTTGGCTAACGTGGTGCCACTATTTGAGAGGTGGTAAGGACAAGCCATGGAACTATAGACCAGTGAGCCTGATGTCTATGGTGGGCAAGTTGTTGGAGGGAATCCTGAGGGACAGGATGTACGTGTATTTGGAAAGGCAAGGACTGATTTAGGATAGTCAACATGGCTTTGTGCGTGGGAAATCATGTCTCACAAACTTGAGTTTTTTTGAAGAAGTAACAAAGAAGATTGAGGGCAGAGTGGTAGATCTGATCTATTTGGACTTCAGTAGGGAATTTGACAAGATTCCCCATGGGAGACTGGTTATCAAGGTTAGATCTCTTGAAATACAGGGAGAACTAGCCATTTGGATACAGAGGGTGGTGGTGGAGGGTAGTTTTTCAGACTGGAGTCCTGTGACCAATGGAGTGCCATAAGGATCGGTGCTGGATCCTCTACTTTTTGTCATTTACATAAATGATTTGGATGCAAGCATAAGAGGTACAGTTAGTAGGTTTGCAGATGACACCAAAATTGGAGGTGTAGTAGACCGTGAAGAAGGTTACCTCAGACTACAAATAGGATCTTGATCAGATGGGCCAATGGGCTGAGAAATGGCAGATGGAGTTTAATTCAGATAAATACAAGGTGCTGCATTGTGGGAAATCAAATCTTAGCAGGACTTATACACTTAATGGTAAAGTCCTAGGGAGTGTTGCTGAACAAAGAAACCTTGGAGTGCAGGTTCATAGTTCCCTGAAAGTGGAGTCGCAGGTTGATACGATAGTGAAGACGACGTTTGGTATGCTTTCCTTTATTGGTCAGAGTATTGAGTACAGGAGTTGGGCAGTCATGTTGCAGCTGTACAGGACATTGGTTAGGCCACTGTTGGAATATTGTGTACAATTCTGGTCTCCTTCCTATCGGAAAGATGTTGTGAAACTTGAAAGGGTTCAGAAAAGATTTACAAGGATGTTGCCAGGGCTGGAGGATTTGAGCTATACGGAGAGGCTGAACAGGCTGAGGCTGTTTTCCCTGGAGCTTCAGAGGCGGAGGGGTGACCTTTATAGATGTTTACAAAATTATGAAGGGCATGGATAAGATAAATAGACAAAAGTCTTTTCCCTGGGGTCGGAGAGTCCAGAACTAGAGGGCATAGGTTTAGGGTGTGAGGGGAAAGGTATAAAAGGGACCTACAGGGCAACTTTTTCATTCCAGGGATGGTGCATGTATGGAATGAGCTGCCAGAGGAAGTGGTGGAGGCTGGTACAATTGCAACATTAAAAAGTCATTTGGATGGGTAAATGAATGGAAGGGTTTAGAGGGATATATGCAAGGTGTTGACAGTTGGGACTAGATTGGGTTGGGATCTCTGGTCAGTATGGACAAGTTGGACCGAAGGGTCTGTTTCAATGCTGTACATCTCTATGACTATAAATGTTTACATGCCTCTTGTTCCAAGCCTGGATGTTGTCTGGGTCTTGCTGCATTTGAACATGGACTGCTTCATTATGTATGAATTGTTGGGAATTGTTTTGCATGTAGTGCAATCATTGAACGTCTACCTCCTGACCATTTATGATAGAGAACATCGTTAATGAAGCAGTTGAAGACTGACTGGCTTAGGATTTTACTCTGAGGAACTCATGCTGAGATGTCCAATGATTAAGATCACTGACCACCATCAAGCACAACCATCTTCCTTTGTGCTCAATATGACTCCAACTGAAAGGCTTCCTTGATTCCCTTTTAACCCTAAATAGGTCAATTTGATGTTGTACTCATTTTTCTGATTTCTTTCAGAAACTAGACTGAGAAATGTGCCTCATTTTTTGATAGGTAAATTTAGTGTTGTAGTTTTGCTGGTTTTGTCTGTATGCCACATAATGCAGCTTGAAGGTCTAGTATCCTGGATGGTTAGCAATAGATTACACAAATGTTTGACTTGTGTAAGTTTGCAAAGGAGTAATTCTTAACGTCTGATATCCTTTCTGACTAATCCTTGCCCTTAATTGTTTACTTGAGCCAGTTTGGGGAAAAATGTTGCATTCGATATGCTACAAATCCATTTTAAGTTGTGTCTACATGTTGAAGATTTGGTTTGTGCCGGATTTCTCGTTACAAAGAACATTTTGTGATGGTCACTTTAAGGTTGATATTCTTTATACTTGCAGATTTACAAAGACCAGCAAAAACTAATTCAGTAGAATCCCTGCATGAGATGTTGATGTCTGATTCTGAAGGCAGCTATGCTGGTGGAGTAGCCAGCCCCAGAGAATTAGCTTCACCTGATTTTTCAGCTGGACTCTCTCAAGAGAAATCTGAGGTCTGTGCACTACAAATACAGCTACTCACTGATAGCAGATTACAAAACGGGATAAAACATTCAAGTTTTGAACCGCTCTACAACTTTGGAGTGTTTTGGCAATCCTTCACTACTTCAGTAATTTCTTGTTGTCCCCTACCTTTGTAGAATGCTGCAGATTTTCACCATCTTACTGACTAGCTGCCATTCTGTGTATTTTGTCCTATATGAATAGCACTTTTATTTGAATTATTGTAAGTTATGTTACATCAACAAGGAAAATGTTAGTCTATTTGAAGAGAGTCCCTTTTAAACGTTATACGTTCTAATAGATTAAATAGATGATGAAATGGATATTGCAAAATGTGTAGGACTTCAGTCAGAATCAAAAGAATGAAAATAGCTTTCAATTGGCTATTTGAGTAAATGTACTAGTTTCACAAAACTTTATTTTAAGTGATATTTTGTCAGGAAATTATATTTCTATCCAACATTAAACAGTTTTCCTTAGACATAAACTACCCATTTTTGGCTATGAAAGTAAACCAACTCGCTAAAATGTATTGAAACAAATATTGAGCGATTTTTGCTTTTGCACTGTATTTAATATATTTTCTGGATGTAATCAAAGTCTAGACCGCATAGCTTTCTAATACATGAACTAATCTGTATGATAGTTACATGTTATGTTTTTTGGCAAGTGTTTTCATAAAGTGTTTGTTTATTGTGCTGGAGTTGAAATAAAGTACCAAAATAATGGTGCAAATTAAATTTCTAGATATGTGACTAATGAATTACCTATATGTAGCATCTAATGTTGGTAGCTTTTTTGAGGCATGATGTTCGGGCTCTTGTTTGCAGTGATAGTATCCCTACCTCTGAGTCAAGAGGGCTGGGTTTATGTCCCACCTGCTCTAGAGGGGTATCAATGGTTATCTCCGTTGTCTCTCAGTGCCAGAGGCTGGGGGTTGATTTCCACCCTCTGGTGACTATGCGAACTCCACACAGACAGACATTCTCCCCCTGTCTGCGTGGGTTTCCTCAGTGTGCTCCAGTTTCCTCTCAGTCCAAAGACGTGCAGGTTAGGTGAATTGGCCATGTTAAATTGCCCGTAGTGTTCTGGGGCATATAGATTAGGTACATTAGTAAGGGAAATTTAGAGTGATAGGGTAGGGGAAAGGGTCTGGATGGGAAACTCTTCGGAGAGTCAGTGTGGACTTGTTGGGCCAAATGGCCTGTTTCCACACAGTAGGGATTCTCTGAACTTCTATGAACGTCTAAACAGTTCAAATTTTTAAAAAAACTTGTTAGTGGGCTGATATGTTGCAGTGGTAGTGTCCCTACCTCTGAGCCAATAGGCCTACATTCAAGTACCCTTGCTCCAGAGGTGTGTAGTAATATTCTGAACAGGCTGATTAGAAAATATCCTATGCTGTTAAGTTAGAGAGCTTATGTGGCGTACAGGTAGCATTGCTACCTTTTGAGCCAGGAGGTCCTGGTTCAAGTCTCACTGCTCCAGAGGGTTGTTTTAACATTCCTGGGCAGGTTAATGTAACAAAAATCTATACTGTTTTGTTAGTAAGTGGCAGATTTGTTTCTGCTTTAGTTTCTGTGGATACTCATACATGAACATTTCTCCACTCAGGTAGATGCCTCACTGTTGTTATATTTGAACAGCTTTCCATAGATGCAGTAATTTAAAAGCATAGGGCCTTAGCACCTTAAAATGTTTTGGAGCCGATGGCCTTGCTTTTTCTAGTGCACTAACACTGAAGCAGAGACTAATATTATAATTAAAATTGTAAATTTCTTGGAATAAAAATGGAAAATGCTAGAAATTCGCAGTTAGTCACCGGCATCTGTGGAGTTAAACAAAGTTAACATTTTATCGTCAAGATAGAAATGTAATATTTCAGTAAGTGAAAGTTGATAGAACAAAGAGAAGGTCTGTGGAGGACAGGAGAGATTAGGTGACATAAAAATCCATGGTACAAAGGGAAATAGTAATGGTTAAAGTAAAGAACATTTTAAAAGATGCTCTGAGATATGTGTGACTGGATAACAACTGCCCAAATGCAAAGAAAAGGTAAAAGAAATGCAAATCTGCAAAATAGATGTTTGCAACAAAGTGGAGGTTACAAATTGACTACTTATCATTTATATGTACAATCAAATATTATTGAACTCAGAGTCCAAAAGTTTGTGGAGTGCTAAGTCAAAAGATGCCATTCCTTGGAGTTGTATTGAGCTTCATTGAAACATTGTAATATGCCACAGGCAGAAAGATCAGAGTGAGAGCAAGGTGGATAATTAAAATGACAAGTGGCAGAAAGCTTAGTAGTTTGCATGCAAAACCGTTATAGTCTGCATTTAGTCTCCCCAGTGTGGACACCAAATTTGGGTGTCTTACAGGAAGTAAAGTGTGAGAGAGTTTTTTTTTTTAGTTAAGGTTTACTTTAGTTAAGGAGTCACTGGACATCTGGCGTGTATTAGTTAGTAAAAGTACACATTCCCATAGTTTCAGAGGACCACTCTGCTGAGAGTGAGACGATCTCCTGAATCACTGTTTGTTGAAAGCCTACCCCTAAAATTGTACATGCACCCAGATGAGTTGTGATTGTTGGGATGGTGAAATTCTAGAGCATGTTAAGATTAATAAGGAGGAGGTAGTAGATATTTTAGTGGGCATAAAGGCATATGAATCTCCATAGCCTAATGAGATGTGTCCCATGCTGCTATGGGAGGCAAGGGAAGAGATTGTTGGTGCCCTGGTAGAGAAATATGAGATGTTAGTGCCTATATGTGAAGTGCCAGATGACTGGAGGATAATTTAATGTGGTTCCTTTGTTTGGGGGTAGGGGGTAGCAGGGATAGACCAGCTACTTTGACATCAGCGGTTGGGAAATGATTGGGGGGGGGGGGTAGAAACTTGAGCAGGATTACTCAACACTTGAAAAGGCAGGGATTGATCAGGGAGATTCTGACTAATTGAGTTATTTGAAATAGTGACTGAATATGTGATGAGGGTATTGCAGTTGATGTGGTTTACATGGACTTCAAGGCCACATGGAAGACTGCTCCAAATGGTAAGACCCCATGGGATCCAAGTCAGCTTGATAAACTGGATCCAAAATTTGCAAATAAATAGGAGGCAAGAAGTGATGGTGGAGGGTTGTAGTTATGATTAGAAGCTTTTGACAGATGACATACTACAGAGGTCAGTGCTGGGACCCTTACTGTTTGTAACATACATTCACATCCAAGTGATTAATCTTGAAGATATAATGAGTACTTTTGTAGATGACTGAAAGTTGTTAGTGTTGTTAGTGATGAGGATGGTCTCAGGCTACAGTCTGATATTGATCAGCTGTTAAATTGAGCAGAGCAACGCCAGATGGAATTAAATCCTGTTAAGTGCCAGTTGGTGTATTTTGGGAGGTGCAGTAAGTGGAGGACATACACAATGAATTGTAGGTCCCCAGGGAGTACTGAGGAACAAGGAACCTTTGATGTGTAAATTCATAAATCACTGAAGATGTCAGCACAGGTAGATAGGGTAGTGAATCTGGGATATTTGCCCTTATTATCTGGGACAGAGAATTTAGGAGCAATGAAATATTGTTAAAACTTTAAAACATTGGTTAGGCTGCAGATGAAATGTGCAGTTCTGGTTGTCACACTATTGGAAGGAAGTGATTGCATCGGAGGGAGTGCAGAGGAGAACTACCAGGGTGACGGAGTGGAAAGTCTGAGTAATGAGGAGAGACTGGATAGGCTGGGTTTGTTTTCCCTGGAGCAGAGGAGGCTGAGGGGAGAATCTGGTTGAGGTATACAAAATTGAGGCAGAGACAATGTAGATTGAGAGAATTTTTTTTAACTTATGGCAGATCCGTCTAAGACCAGATGGCATAAGTGTAAGGTGAGGATTAAATAATAGTTTAGAGGGGGTGTGAGGGAATTTGGTGATAGAAATATGCACCATGCTGTCTAAGAGGGTGGTGAAGGCAAGAACTCTCAACATTTAGAAAGCATCTGGATAAGCACTTTAAAATGCCAGGGCATAGTGGGCTATGGATGAAAGTGCAGGTAAATGGGATTAGTATAGTTTGGTGTTTGTTGGTCAGCTTAGAGGTAATGGGCTGAAGGGAGTGTTTCTTTGCTGCATGACTGAGAAGTCGAGAGAGGGAAGAGTCAAAGAAGATGCGAGAAATGTGGAATTCTGACAAAGCCAATTAAATTTTCAATTCACGGTGAGATCAGGAAACAGCACAGAGGCAGTCATTAGCATCTTAGAAAAAGAGACGAGGGCGGTCATCCTGAGTAGGGCAGTAATAAACAATGTTTTGCATAATTCCATAAAAGGGAAGCATTGATGAATCTGTTAATACCCAGAGAAATTGTTTTTCTTTGGCAGAACTGAGTGAAGTTGAAGGAGTAGTTGCTTAATGAGAATTCAGTCAGGCAGAGGACGGTCTTGATGGATGGTGGCTGATTTGGCCTCTGCTCAGGGAAGACACAGAGACCCCTCAAACAATTGTGGTTGGAAATGGGTGTGAAGGAATTGGCTATCCAGTGAGCTGCCAAGAACCCATTCTGAAGAACTCCTATTGGACTCAATGTTAACTTTGTATCTGTCTCCACATGTTGCCAGATCTGATTTATCCTGCACTTCATTTTTCTTTCAAAACTTTGTTCTTGTAGTTTGACATTGCCTGAAACTCATTTAATTGGATTTACAGCCTGTATAATATCCTAAAAGCTATCTATTATCCTGTGTAATTGCCTGTGGTCCTTAATGACAGTTTAATTACCAGGTTGATCAGTAATTTGTAAAATTTTTACAATGGTATTTTATGGATGATTATTTGACACTTTAGATTGATGAAAAGAGCCATGTTTCTGAGATGAAAAATCCAACTGAAGAGGTAAAAATGCATGAGAAAATATGGACTCCTAAGGGACAGTCAAATCCAAAACCCATTCCTCGATCCAATTCTGGAAGTGTTACAGGCTGGGTAACCAATTCTGTCAGGTATAAATCTTTTGCATTCTGATTTATAATGTATCACTGAATGTATAAATGAATGTCTGTATAAGTAAGCATATGGTACTATTTGGTCTATGGTTAAAAATTCAGAATTTAATTTTTGTCCTGTCCAGAATGTTTCTAAGTTGTATGTATTTTGAATGGATTATTTAAAGAAGGCATTCATTAACGATAACAGCAATCCGAATTCTGTAGCATCTTTTAATGTATCAAAACATGTCAAAGCACATACGAGGGATGATTGAAGATATTGAGCCAAAGAGTATTTGGCCAAAGCATTGTTAAAGTGGCTGTTTGCAAAGGTGTCTTCAGGAGAGAATAAACTTCCAGATTTTTGGGAGCAAGAAATGATTAATCTCAAATTAATTTAGCATATTTTCATAAAGTTGACATGTTCTGGATAGTGTGATTTTGGCATTTAGAATATAGAATATTGATTTACAGCACTCTGGGCTATTCAGTCTTTCATGTCTGAGAATTATCATTCCTGATCCAGCTTTTATTCAGTACCCTTGTAGGTTCGAGCATTTCAAATGCTCATTAAAGTTCTTGTTAGTGACTTTGAGTTTCTGCCTCTGCTACCTTTTTCAGGTACTGAGATCCAGATCTCCTCATTCAAAGGGTGGAAAGATTCCCCTTAAATCTGCTCTAAACCTGCATTTTGTTACCCTGAATTTATGCCACCCTTCAAGTAAGAGAAATAGATATAGCAGACATGAAATTTCTATCTACGTCCCTTATAATTTCATAGTCTTTATTTAGGCCTCCCACCATTTTCCTGTTTTCTGAAGAAAACGGCCCTCTTCTATCCAATTTTGCCTCAACAAAAGTTCTTCAGTCTGAGCAATATCCTCTTGGATATTCCTTGAATCCTCTTCTGTGCATTCATATCTTTCCTGTAGTGCTGTGACCAAAGCTGAGTGCAGTACTCCATATGTGGCCTAACCAGTGTTTTATACATTTGAAGCATAATCCTTTTGTTTGCGTCTTGACTAATAAAGGCAAGTATCCTGTATACCTAAAAACAACAAATACTGGAGATCACAATGGGTCTGCCAACATTCATGGAGAGATAGCAAGCTAACATTTCGAGTTCTGAAGAGTCATCTAGACTTGAAATGTTAGCTTGCTCTCTCTTCATGGATGCGAACTGACCTATTGTGATCTCCAACATTTGCTTTCAGTACAGATTACTGCAGATGCTGGAATTTGTTCCTATATCCTGTGTTCCTTCCTGGTTACCTTATTTACCTGTCCAACCATACTCTGAAATCTGTACACATTCTCTGCAAAGTCCCTCTGTTCCTCTATACTTGCCAGTATCCTGTGGTTTTTGTCCCTGGTCCTGCCTTCATTGAATATTTTTGAGTGGGTAATAAGGAGGGTCACCAGGATAGTCAGCTACAACATCCCTTAAGCAATCTATGCTGTCTGACTAATCCACACTTCCTAAATTTGATTTCATCTTGCTCCTAATTTTTTTTTCCAATAATTTTCACAGCACTAATGTCAATCTGACTGGCCTGTAATTACTCCATCTGCTTCTTTCTCCCTTTTTAAACAATGCTACAACAATGGTTGTCCTCCATTCTTCTGGCACCTATAATTTCGGAAGCATTGAAAAATGAAAAATGTCTTTTCTCCCCTTTAATTTCTCCCTTTTGAGCTCTTGATACCCAGGGAATTGTTTGTCACAAGCATTTTCTTACTATATTTTCCTTGAAAGCTTACCATGGGTTTGCACATCTGTTTGAGGCCATCCCAAAAGCATGTCTTTAGGCAGTTCTAGGAATAATCTATTGTGGAATGATTAAAAACTTTTAAGGGTCAAAAAACTTTTGCACTGAATTACAGAAATGGATGGGATTCCTTTGTCTAACTGTTCTGTGATATTTGTTTCAACTGATAAGTGGAAATGAGTATCAGGCAGGCTATGTATCAGATCGCTGATGCAGCACTGCTGACTAGAGCTCCTGCTTGAGGAGAATTTTGTCAGAGTCCCCCTTTCCAGTGCTCTTTGTGGTTAGCATTGTTGCCTCACAGCACCAGGGACCCAGGTTTGATTCCAGCCTTGAGTGATTGTGCAAACTCCACACAGACATTCTCCCAGTGTCTGCGTGGGTTTCCTCCAGGTGCTCTAGTTTCCCCTCAGTCCAAAGATGTGCAGGTCAGGTGAATTGACCATGTTAAATTGCCCATAGTGTTAGGTGTATTGGTCAAAAGGAAGTGGGTCTGGGTGGATTACTCTTCGGAGGGTCGGTGTGGACTTGTTGGGCCGAAGGGCCTGTTTCCACACTGTAGGGAATCTAATCTAATCTAATCCAATCCATCATGCTTTCTGCTGCCTCTTCCTACTGAAGTCTTAGTGCAGCTTTCTCATCTATAAAGTTTTGTTGCTCCTGTTAGTATGGCACTCTTTCTGGTTGACTGTCAGTCTTGCCCTCTTGCTGGTTGCCAGTTGCCCATTGTCCATCTCCTATATGAGGCTGCCTAGCTCCCCCTCCATGTCAGTCTCTTTCCCTGTGCTGTTTTTCTGACTCTTTTTCTCTTCAAATTTAAAACTTATCCTATGTAAACTTAAAACGTGAATCATTGTCTCAGTCCTTTTTTTTGTGACCCATGGGATCCTGTGACACATCCTAAAATTAATCATTTTGTTTAGTCCTACGAGTCCTCCCACTGTAGGCTTACGAGCTATCATGGAAATGGAAGAAAATATGCAAAAATGTGAAACTGCACCAAAGACTAATGCAAGGTCAGTGTAAAACTTTATTGTTGTCAACTTAAATACTTAATCAGTATACTAATTTTGTGTTTTTACTTTCTCTATTCCTGCATCTTTACACACTAGAACTTTGCCCCAACCAGCTTTGACTTTGCACAAAATAGTTGTGTAAGCACATCTGTGAACTTTGCCATACCACTCAAACAACTACAAATGGCTCCTGTCTCAGCACTGATTAAAGCCTTTACAAAGTTATCCTTCACTAGTTTTCAAAGATTAAAGGCCTATTAGCTCATAACATGTATCCCGCCACTGGTTATGAAAACAGTAGAAGCAGGTAGGCAATGGGTACATTGCTTTACCACCCAATTTCACACTCCTGATCTACTAATCCTCTCCCCAGGAGGCAGGCATAACATTTTAACCAATAACTAGAAAACTCTAGCATGATGGTTCAGCAGAGCAAAGATTAGGCTGAGGCTGTAGGCTAAAGCAACTGCATGGCCTCATAAACTAATTTAAATAGCAGGATTGGTTCAGCATACAATAGACCAAACATGCTGCATTTTATGTTACAATCCAGCTTAGAAAACCATTTACTAAATATAATAATAGACAGGAGGTGGTTAACCTTCATCCTATACTCTGAGACAATTCTACTCCCTTTCCTTCCCCTTTCCACATTTATTGTATATGCACTTTCTACAGAATGCTAATAAAATCTATACTGAACATAAAGGTTACAATAAGCAGGGAAAAAAATTGAATGAGTGCACTTTTGAATTGAGAATTTTTTTTCTTCGGTTCTGCTATCTACACATCCTATAAAAGATTCTTGTCTGTTGATATATTTCTGTATTCGAACACAGGATACAGAAAATTGAAGCTTGTTTTAATACTGGTTACGAGCTTGAAACAACTGAGTGGGGAAATTAATACCTAAAAAGCTATAGGAATATTTTCTTTGTTACCACCTGAATAGAGTTACCACCTGAATAAGGGGACAAATAAAAGTGGCTACTGTTTGTTATCAAATGCTGTATATCTCTTTTATCAGCATTGATTGACGACTATGTAGAGTGCTTCTGCTGTGTCTACCAAACATAGGTATTTAGATCTGATTATTGCACAAAATTAATTTAGTAACCAGGATTAGAAATTCCCATCTAGTGCTTCCTTTCTAAATGGACAGTTTTGGCTCCCAAAGTCTCTGAAGGTTACCGCTGTAAGAGAGAGAACTTAGCTATCAAGTAATATTCTTTGCATGGTACCTTCAGGCATCACCATTTAAGAGCTATATCCTCAGAGTCTTTTGAGTATGTTTTGGCGAAGGTGGAATTAATATAGACTTATTCAGGAAAAAGAAATGGTATTGCTGTATTAACCAGAGCTTTATGTAACATGAAAACAGAGGGCCAGAAATAGTAGGGTCTTCATTATACAAAATACGAATTTTATTGTTATGCTTTAGTATATGATTTCCTTTATCAATTGGACAGAATCTCTTGGAATGTGAACAACTTAAGTAAAAATCTTAATAGGTTTTCAGTACTTAAATATTGGAATTCTTAAATAATAAATGTTTTTACACCAGATGAATTTAAGTTCAAGATTGATTTGAAACGCAGGACTAGGAGGGTGCTCAGTGCTAAGAGTACTTTTTCTGTCAGCACTTTATATCATCAGTTGGGGAGTGCCCCCTCAGATGAGTTAGGTCGACTCTCTAGGGTGTGGGAGAGAGAGCTAGGTGTTGAAGTCTCCTCCAGGAGCATGGAAAGATATTTGGAAAACACAAAGATATCAATTTGCAATTGGACCCATGCTTTGCAGGTAAGATTCTCCACAGGGTCCACTTGGCCCCGGACCGTTTGTCAAAATTTAAACCAGGGGCATCTTCAATGTGTCCCAAGTGCAAGGTCTGTACGGGCACTCTTAGCAATTGTCTCTGATCTTGTGGTAGGCTTCAAACATACTGGAATGCTGTTGTGGATGCAATGGTGAGGATTTTGGGTGCAAGGGTGGAGAAAGACCCAATCTCTCTCTCTCATTCTGGGCTTGCCCAATGTGTTCCCTGCAGATGTGCATAAGAAAAAACTTTTCAGGTATCCTCACTGTTGCACAGGAAAGAATTAGATTAGATTCCCTAAAGTGTGGAAACACAGGCCCTTTGGCCCAACAAGTCCACACCGACCCTCCAAAGAGCAACCCACCCAGACCCATTCACGTACATTCACCCCTGACTAATGCATCTAACACTATGGGCAATTTAGCATAGCCAATTCACTTAACCTGCACATCTTTGGACTGTGGGAGGAAACCGAAGCACCCGGTGGAAACCCACACAGACACTGGGAGAATGCGCAAACTCCACACAAACAGTTGCCTGAGGCGGGAATTGAACCCAGGTCCCTGGCGCTGTGAGGCAGCAGTGCTAGCCGCTGTGCCGCCCTAAATATCTTGCTAGGTTGGGTATCCAAAAAACCCCCGAGCCTGTCAGGTCGGCGGAAGACTGTTAGAGAGCATGTTCCCTTGGATTTTCTCACAAGTATGGTACATCACAAAACTGAGAGTTTTTATAAGACTTGGCAGCCTCTTTTGGAATACCTGGACACAGATTTATCTGCCACACTAACAAAGGCTTTTATAGCCGTAACGATTGTGTTTTACGAGCCCACTATCCATTGAGGAGGAACTGTGAACGTGTGAGTGTCTTGTTCGGCTGAGTTGAGTTATTACTATTTATTAGTTTTGTTGTTATTTATTTAGTTTAATAATTAGTTCGGTTTTTATTCTCTAATATCTATTTATACATTTGTACATGAGGGTGGGTTGCGTTTTTTACTTTCTTTTTTGTATTTGTTGTAACATTAAAAAATATAGATTTTTATTTTAAAAATCTATTAAGAAGCGCAAGACTTTTTTTCTTCCCTTGGTGATATGACCGATCGAATATCAGCAGGAATTAGCAGACAATATAAAATTTGCATTAGATACTCTGTGTAACATTGCAAGAGCAGTTTATTTGATTGTTTAACTGTGCAATATTTTCCCAGTGGGAATAAATCGTTATGCCATGGAGTGAAGCTTTCTCAGAAACAAAGGAAGATGATTGCAATGGCAGCTAAGGAACCAAGCACAAACTGCAGAATGGACACCACACCTATGAAATTAAATTTGCCTCCACCATTAACCCCATCAAAGACAGGAAGTGCTTGGTAAGTTCATGTGTCAACAATTGAAAGAATGCAATTTTTTTAATATATATCACATTTACTGTTGAATCCATTTCCTAATACATTAACCATAGAAACTTGGTAAATGCCCTTACTTGTGACGATCTTTTCCTCTATTGTCAACTGGGTTTGTACGTCAGTTGCAGCAAATATACACCTTCCAACAGTCCCAATCGCTCGAACCCCATCTCTTCTAGCCCAGCCCTTGCCATGTGTTCACCATACCCTTTGACCTTCCCCTCTCCCCTTCGTGCTCACTTCTTTGGGCAAGAGGCTCCCACACCCCCCCGCTCCACAGATCCTTTCACATCCCTAATTGGACATGCCTGCCAGGACCATTTCCTGCCCTCGATCTTTTCATTGACAATTGTCGACGGGACATTGGCCGTCTTAATTTCTCTGTCCCTCTTACCCATTCCAATCTCTCTCCATCTGAACTTTCTGCCCTTTGTTCCCTTAGGTCCAATCCCAACCTTGTCATCAAACCTGCTGACAAAGGAGGTGCTGTTGTCGTCTGGCGTACTGACCTCTACCTCGCAGAGGCTGAGCGCCAACGCTCAGATTCCTCCTCCTACCTCCCCCTGGAGCATGACCACACCAGTGAGCATCAAGCCATTGTCTCCAATACACTGACTGACCTAATTTCCTCCAGATGCCTCCCCACCACCACCACAGCTTCCAACCTCAGTCTCCCAACCCCGGATAGCCCGTTTCTACCTACTCCCCAAAATCCACAAGAAGGACTGTCCCGGTAGACCCGTTGTGTCAGCATGCTCCTGCCCCACTGAACTTATTTCCTCCTACCTTGACTCCATCCTTACTCCTCTGGTTCACTCCGTCCCGACCTACATCTGGGATTCCTCTGATGCCATAGATGTGTAATCTCTTTACATCTCTGTCCCACACCAAGACGGCTTGAAAGCTCTTCACCTCTTTCTTGAAAAGAGGCCCGAACAATCTCCCATCCACCACCACTCTCCTCCACCTGGCTGAACTTGTTCTCTCTCTCAACAACTTCTCCTTCAACTCATCCCATTTTCTCCAAATCAAAGGTGTAGCAATGGGTACCCGCATGGGTCCTAGCTATGCCTGTCTTTTCATGGGGTATGTGGAACATTTCTTGTTCCAGGCCTACCTGGGTACCCTCCCACAACTGTCTTATCGGTACATCGATGACTATTTCAGTGTGGCTTCATGCTCTCATCCTGACCTGGAAAAATTCATAAACTTCACTTTGCTTCGCTTCCAGTTTCCATCCCTCCATCACCTTCACCTGGTCCATCTCCGACACTTTTCTTCCTTTCCTTGACCTTTCTGTCTCCATTTCCGGCAATAGTCTATCCACTAATATCCATTACAAGCCCACTGACTCCCACAGCTATCTGGACTACAGCTCTTCCCACCCTCCGTCCTGTAAGCACTCTATCCCTTTCTCTCAGCTCCTTCGTCACCGCCGCATTTGTTCTGATGAGGCCACTTTCCAAAGTGGTGCTCTTAATATGTTCTCCTTCTTCTCCAACCGTGGCTTCCACCTACAGTTGTTGACAGGGCTCTCAACAGCGTGTGCTCCATCTCCTGCGCCACGACCCTTACCCCCCTCCCTCCCCTCCCAGAACAAGGATAGGGTCCCACTTGTTCTCCTCTTTCACCCGACCAGCCTTCACATGCAAAGAATAATCCTCTGCCACTTTCGCCAACTCCAACACGACACCACCACTAAACACATCTTCCCTTCCCTCCCTCGTCTGCATTCCAGAGATTGTTCCCTCCAGGACAACCTAGTCCATTCTTCCATCACACCTAACACCTCTCCCATCACATACGGCACCTTCCCATGCAATCGCAGAAGGTGCAACACCTGCCCCTTTACCTCTTCCATGCTCACCATCCAAGGCCCCAGACACTAATTTCTGATTATGCAGCATTTCACTTGTATCTCTTTCAATTTGGGAGCAACAAATGCAATAGACCAATGTGGTCTCCTCTATATCAGAGAGACAAACGCCGACTGGGTGATCACTTTGCTGAGCCCCTTCAGTCTGTATGCAATCAGGTCCTGGACCTTCCCATGGCTTGCCACTTCAACACCCAATCCTGCTCCCATGCCCACATGTCTGTCCTTGGCCTGCTGCAATGTTCCAGTGAAGCTCAACGCAAACTGGAGGAACAGCATCTCCTCTTCTGACCAGGCACATTACAGCCTGCCGGTCTCAACAAATTCAGATGATTATCCCATCTCGACCCCTCTGTTTTCATTCTGCTCCATTATCTTATTTTTTATTTTTATTTTATTTTATTTATCTTTTTTTATATATTTTTTCACTGTTCTGTACCTCTTATTTCTTGATTCTATCTTTTTCTCGCTCCCCACTCTCTTAGCACCCTTTTTCCCCTCCTCTTCCCCCTTTGCTACCCTTCTCCTCTGTTTTCCATTTGCCTCTGCTTCACCCATCTCCCCCATTCCCCACATATTTTGTCACATAGCACTGGCTTCAGCCTTGGTCATTCCCAGCTCCTAATCTCCCTATAATCTCTCTATGCACTGTCATTATCACCTCTGTATTGCTACCTTTGCTTCTGGAGCCAGGACTCACCTTCTCTCAGCCTAGTATAAATACCTCCCTATTTCTCCCTTTTTTTTAGCTTTGACAAAGGGTCAGTTAGACTCAACGTCAGCTCTTTTCTCTCCTTACAGATGCTGCCAGACCTGCTGAGATTTTCCAGCATTTCTCTTTTTTGGCAGCAAATACACATGTCACTTTGAGTCGGAGAGGATCTCTAGTTCCAACTTGGAAAGTGGAGTTTGAAAACTGAATGGAAAATGCTGCCTTTAATATAGACTTTTTATTTTCTCGTAAGATGCAAGGAATTTTTTTTTGTTCTGTTGTTTGTAGTGATAAATTTGTCAATTGATACTGAACGCTTTCACTCAGGGTAACTCCTTTCAATGACGTTGCTTCCCCTAAATCATTCCGTGAACTACTGATGCAAGAAAAGTCAACAGAAAGAGCAAGCGACTCCCTGTCTTCCGGCTCACTGGATAATAAATCTAAACAACAAGAACAACCGAACAATAAACATGAACAACCTACCAGGTAAAGAATTATAAAACCTGTTTTTTTTTATTTTTAAAGCCATTGTAATGATAAAGTAAATACTTTGGTCAGCATGTAAATCAGCTAATTACCATAGTACATTTTCTTCTGCAGAACTTCTAGTTTCATAAAAATAAGTTTTGACTGTAACTGTACTACTGATCTTTTGGCATTCTGCTCCTATGTTCCTGACTATGCCTACCGTAGCATTTAAAAGTATTCACTTGATACAAAATTTAGCCATCTGCTATTTTAATATTTCAAACAGTGCCTTGATTTTGTTTGGAGCCATATTTTGATTATTGTTGGTTTATGCAAAAAAAAAAGCAACACTTTTTAAAAATAATTGTTTTATCCCTCTGCTCACCCACAGTTAACGTAAGCAGAATTTGTTTTCTGTACCCATTCAAAACATACGGCTGGATTGTTTGATGGTAAAACAATCTCATTATTATTTGGAGTTGTGTTGAAGTGACAGAGATGCTTTCCCTCTTTTTGATCATTAGTTATAATGAGGAGATGTTCATTCGGCTTTAAAGGAAAATTCATGTGACTGGTTTTCCAGTGAGAACGAATTTTAAGCCTTGTCTCAAACTTGCATGAAGTTGCTCATGTGCCATCATCCATATGACATTCTATAGTTTAGCTTTTAAACCCATCAGTTAACTCTTTACTCTTCATAGGATATTATTTTTGAGTATTTAAGTTCAGCTAGTTGATATCAACTCAAATTATTTAATTAATATTTTGCACATTTCTTCCTGCTGTCAGTTACGAATGTTGACTGAGAAAACTTTAAATTTTTGATAGATTTCAGGTCTGTATTTAAACAGTACCTTGAGAGAAGAGAGTTAGAATATTACTGAGAAGAGAAACCAGTTACTGAAGCTTTTGTCTTGCGTTAGTCAGGATAAATACAAGAATGCCAAATTTTGAGTAATCACAATAATTTATATTACAGGAGAAAATGATGCAAGTTGTCAAAGATGTTTGGAGAAAATGTTAGGGAATTAATAGGATTCTCAAGCACCTGGCTAATGCTAACAAAGGCACAAGGCTTGAATATATTGCTTTTGTTTGCAGGGAATGTTTCCTGCATGTGAATGTGTTGCTTCTAACAGATTTAAATGAGGAGCATTGAATTGGGCTAACTATCTTGGATTGGTGGTTAGTGGGGGGGGGAGGGGGGGAGGGGGGGGGGGGGGAGAGGAGGAGTGACATCTCTTTTTTTTTTGCCTGCACATCTCTAACTTCCTCTCATTTCTTGTTTATTTGTACAAGCTGTAACAGTTTCTCACTATCCAGCCTGCTCATGCTTTTGAAAGTTTCTAACAAATCTCCTTTCAGCCACCTTGTCTCAGAAAAACAGTCACTACGTCTTCAATATGT
This sequence comes from Chiloscyllium plagiosum, assembly GCF_037043375.1. Taxonomy (NCBI): domain Eukaryota; kingdom Metazoa; phylum Chordata; class Chondrichthyes; order Orectolobiformes; family Hemiscylliidae; genus Chiloscyllium; species Chiloscyllium plagiosum. The sequence continues at coordinate 106,986,965 of NW_028270141.1, forward strand.
CTTCATAACTGAGGTTTCTCATTTCTGGATCAGTTTTTGTAAATCACTTCTGCACACTCCAATGTAATCCCACCTTTCCTATAAAGATTGTGCACTGTACTCCAGCTGAGGTCTAACAAATGTCTTATACAAATTCAGCATCACCTTCTTACTCTTGAACTCTGCTCCTATTAAATCTGAGGACGCTGCTTGCTTTATTAATTGTTCTCTGTACTTGTCCTGTTAGCTTCAATAATCTGTGCACAGATGCAGCCAGATCATTTTGCTCCTGTACCGTTTTTAGAATTGTACCCCATTATTTTATATTGCCTTTCAATGTTGTTCCTACCAACATGCATGACCTCACACTTTTCTGCATTGAACCTCATTTTCCACTGATTTATCCATTCCACAACTTGTCAATGTCCTTTTTTAAGTTCAAACTGAAAAAACTGCGGGTACTGTGAATCAAACAACAACAGAAATTACTAGAAAAGTTCAGTGTGTCTGGCAGCATCTGTAGAGAGAAATTGGAGTTAATATTTTGAGTCAAGTGACCCTTCCTCAGAACTGGAACTTCCTTTTTGAAATTCCACTTCTTCACAGTTTACAATTCTTCAGAAGTTTACGTTATCTACAAACTTGGGAGTTGTTGCCTGCACACCGAGATCCGGGTCGTTTAATATATGTCAGGAAAAACAAGGGTCCCGATTCTTCATTACAAACCTACCTCCAGCCCAAAAATCTGTTAACCATTACTCTGTTCCTTATCAGTTAGTAAAGCAGATACAAAATTGACTACTTTCTGTTGGATACAATGACCTACAACTTTCCTCAAGTCTGTTGTTTGGAACTGGCCTCTGGAAATCCATGTATACCACATCCAACAGAGTTGCCCCTCATTGAGCTTTTCTGTTAACTGTTCAAAAATCTTCAAGCTAATTAAACACACTTTTCGCATTTTGAAATCCAGACTGACTCTCTCCAGTCAACTCCATGCTTTTCCATGTGACCATTATTCTAAATAAATGTTTTGTTTTTCTGGAACCTTCCCCACCACCAAAGTGAAACTGACTGACTAGGCTATATCTGTTAGAATTATCCTTTGAAGCCTTTCTTGAACAAAGCTGTAATGTTGTAATTCACTAGTCTTCTTGCATCTCCCTGGGTTCCAAAAAAGGTGAACAATTATGGCCTGTGACTTTGCGATTTCTGCCCTCATTTCCTCCATCCTTGGATGCATCTCATTCAGACTTGATGTTTTATCAAGTTTAAGTACCAACAGTCTATCCAAGACTACACCTGATGAACTTTGAACACTTCGAGTGGCAATGATACCTTCTCTGTCACCATGGCCTGGGCAGAATTATCCACTTCTGAAAACGGATGCAAAATAACACCTCAACAGTGCTGTCCTAAACCCTCGCATATAAATCCCTCTTTTGGTTTCTAATTGACCCCACTCCTACTTGTAAGTTGGTTATCATGTACCTTGTCAGAGTGAAAATACATTACAGAAAGTTTAGTTTAATTTATTTCCCTTTTCCTTCTTTATCAAATATTTCAGCACTTTGTGTTTTTAAATAAGCTGATTCATGGTTTTAATTCAAAATTCATAACCAATTGAGAATAATGTTATAGTTCTACCTGTTACTAGCATGGATTATATATTTTTCGTTGCTTTGTGCAAGCAAATGTAAAATGGTTGCTGTAGCCATTCAAATTGTATTGCAGATTATTAAACTACTGCACAATTTAGTGGTTGTTTAAAATTTCATTAGCTGCAAATGATATAGTTTAGTATGGTTGAATATAAATAGTAATTTGCTGACTTGGCAGAAGTCTCATCACTGCGTGATTTAAGGTACTAAAGTTCAACTGAAACTGAAGACAGTGATTTTTTTTTTTCAAATTGGGGCATGTTTTGATTGTGAATAGGGAAAAGATTATTCCCTTTGGGGAAGAGGATACATCAATTCAAAATTACTGCAGAGAATGACTGGATAAATGGGGTAATTGAAACAGTGTATTCCTGCTATGATCTTATTTTAAAGTGTTGTACTTGGTGTAACTCCAAAATGGAAAATGGGATACAAAAGGGATGTATTGTTAAGCAAAGTGGGATTTCAACCAGCAGGGATAGAAGCACAGAAACAACTGAACATCTACCATTTAGCAAGCTTAGTTGACGGCAATGATTAAAGCCGTAAGGCATATTGAATTAGAAAATCGCACAATTACTGAGGTCTCTTAGCAAATCCTGTGGCTGTCAAATCTGAGCCTTTGTTTCACAGCCCCATCCGTTATTGCCTTAAGTAATGCTCATCTATCACTACCCACAGTTTTGAATCGCCTATATTGGAGCATAGAATTACTGCATGGTATGGTCAGAATTGAGGCCATTGTTTATTTTTTAAAAATCAGACAAATATTTGTGTCTTCCTTTTCAATGTGGCAGATTGGGCACAACAGTTTATCTTGCATTTTGTAGCAAAGGCCATGTGATCCCTATGCTGTAGGTCTTTCTGCTCTAACTTTTTTGAACTTGCCTTTGTTAGCAGTACTCTTGCCAGCAGAATCTGCAGTTGGAATTAGTATTACCAATATAAGTTCAATATAGCTCACTTTTAGTATTGATGTGGCGTAACCACATCAGTGGCAAGAAATATTTCTACAAGGTGTTATTTTTGTCTTGGCCATGACCAGTGTACACTAGATATTCTGTAATACAGGCCAAGCTGTTTGTTTAGGCCTTTAATTTTTTTTTGTACAACCCGTGTTCTGAACTTGGGCAGAAAAGTTTGGATTGTGTAACTTAAATTTGATTTTGGTAATGCACCCCTGTTTTCTGAAGAGTTTTTGCATTATTGCAGAACTGACCACTTTGGGTGATTTGTGTTTGTGGTTTTAATGTTTTATAGAAAATACAATATGAAAGATGAATGTATTTACTGGATAGGTTTCTCGTAGTTTTGAATTTTCTCAGACTATTAAAGTTTTGCTTTACGTGTGGTTTGCTTACTTAATATGGCTTTGCAACATGTCATTACAGAATCACAGAATTGTTAGAGTGCAGAAGGAGGCCATTAGGTCCATTGTAACTATGCCAGCTCTTCAAATAAGCAGCTCTCTTTTTGATGCCATTCTGTTGCTTTCTGTCCATAATTCTGTACATTCTTCCAGTTCAAGTAGCTATCTCACTGTCATGGAAAAGAAATTAAAGAATGTATGATTATGACATTCCATGTCTTGTTTTGAGACAAGTCATTTTGATTGGATGTACTGAGTGCGAATAATCCTTGTGCAAGACAAAGAAAATACTTTTAGGATTAAGTATCACTTTGTGTTGTGGGCATGTTAAATATGAATATATGCATTTTGTTTCCTCTTACCAGATCCATTTTTGTGACTTCCCCCAAATTTTAGAATTTTATTCTGCAGGTTACTAGTCAGTCTATTGTCCAAACGTCAGGCTAATCATAATTCAATCTTTAAAAATCCTAGAACAGGCATCCAGAATTGCAAGCCACATGGTCATCAAAACATGGAGAGTAGGAACAGGATTAGGCCATTTGACCCTTTTTTGAGCTAGCTTCAAACCTTCGATGCATTCGTGATTCATCACTCTACGGAGTACCCTGTTCCCACTTTCGCCCATTCCCTTTGGTATCTTTAGAACTAAGAACTAGATCTAGCTCCTCCTTAAACATATATTTTTTTTGCCTCAATTGCTTTATGGCAGAAAATTCTGCAGACTCGCCACTCTCTGGGTGAAGAAATTTCTTCTTAGTCCTAAAATTAGCTTATCCCATGTCCTTAGACTGTGACTGCTAGTTCTTTGGAACAACCATTTCACACTTTAGTTTAGTTCTGTTAGAACTTCATAGGTTTCTATGATATACCACCTCCTACCTCTAAACTCCAGTAAATATAGTGCTGACTGATCCAGTCTGTCGTCATATGTTAGTCCTGCCATCTCAGGAATAAGTTTGGTGAACCTTCATTGCATTGAATCCTTAGCCGGAGCATCATCTCTCAGATATGGAGAGCAAAGTTACACACACAACTCCAGCTACACACACAATTCCCCAGGTGTGGTCTTATCCCGGCTCCTTACAATTACAGTAAGAAATCCTGCTCTTGCTTTCAAATCCCCTCGGTATGAAGGCCAACGTACCATTTGCTGGTTTCATTGCCTGCTTTTCAGTGACTGGTGTACAAGAGGACCAGGTCTCATTGCATTGCCTCCTTTTTCAATCGGTGGCCATTTAGATAATCTGCCTTCCTGTGGAGAAACCTCAAATTTATCCACATAATATTTAATTTACCATGCATTCGCCCAGTCACAACTTGTCCAAATGACACGGAAGCATCTTTGCATCCTTTTCACAGTTCTCTTCCCCCACCCCCCCCACATCCAGCTTTGTATTGTCTTCTGTCTTAGAGGTATAACATTTAGTTTCCTGACCGGAATCATTAATCTATGTTGTGAATAGCTGGGATCTGCAAACTATATGAATAGGAAGGGTTTGGAGGGATATGGGCCAGATGCTGGTAGGTGTGACTAGTTTGGGCTGGAATATCTGGTCGGCATGGACGGGTTGGACCGAAGGGTCTGTTTCCATGTTGTACATCTCTATGACTCTCTATGACTAATCCATTCGGTTTCCCTCTTGTCATTGGCTGCCACTCCAAAGACTATTTGTTTATTCCTATTCTGTGGTTGTTCTGTCTAAATCCAATCCCATGCATAATAATTTTACATGCTAATCTTATGAAATGACTTCTGAAAGGCCAATAAACCACATCAACCCCTCCCCTTAAACTCTACTAGTTACATCCTCAAAATTTGTCAAGCATGATTTTCCTATCTGAAATCCACGCAGTCTCTGTCTAATCCAGTTGCTGCTTTCTAAGTGCTGTGCTGTTAAATCTTTTATAATGAATTGCATTTTCTCAACTACCAATGTCAGATTAACAGGTCTAGAATTCTGAGGAAGGGTCACCTGAAGCCAGATGCTGCCAGATCTGCTGAACTTTTCCAGCAATTTCTGTTTTTGTTTTGAATTACAGCATCCACAGTTCTTTGGGTTTCTGATGGATCTATCATTCTGTTTTTTCACTCCACTTTCTTTTTTTTTAAATCGTGGGGTAATGTTAACTGCCCACCAATCCATAGAACTGTCTCAGAGCCCATAGATTCTTGAAAGATGGCCACCAATGCAGCTACGGTTTCTCTGATCATGTTCTTAAGTACTCTGGGCTCAGGCTGTCTAGTCCTGGTAGATGTCAGACTTTAATCTCAGCAATTTCACCAACATCATTTTCTTACTAATACTGACTTCAGTTTCTTCAGTTCTTACCTCTCTGATCCTGCATTCCCCAAGATTTTTGGAGATGTTATTTGAGTTCTCCTTTCTGAAGGTAAATCCAAAATGTGTAATTTGACTGCCACCTTTGCTCCCCAGTATAATTTCCCCTGTTTCTGATAGTAAGGTACCTATATTTGTCTTCACTTTTTTTTTCCTCTTCATTATACCCTATAGAAGCTTTTACCAGTCAGTTTCTCTATTCCCCGCAAGTCATCTCTCAGTCTATTTTCACTGTCTGAATCAATCCCTTTGTCCTTCTTTACTAAAATCGAAACTGCTCCCAATCCTCAGGTCTGCTGTTTTTTTAGGCCAGTTTGTGTGCTGCCTCGTTGAAACTTATACTACCCTAATTTCCCTTGCTAGTCATGGCTGGGCCACCATTCCTGTGTTAGTTGTCAGGCAGGAATGAACACATGGGCTACAGTCCCTCCAAGTACTCGTCAAATATATGCCATTACCTATCCACTGACATCCCTTTAAAGTAATGTTCCCAATTTATCATAGCAAGTTTGTACCTCATACCATACTGGTTTTCTCTTTTTTAGTTTCAAGCCTTATCACTCTCTTCATTTTAGTGAAGAATTTTGTCATATTATGATCTCACTTCCTCCAAGGGGCCTCGCTCAGCTAGATTGTCAACTTCTGTGAGTCAATTAATTACTTGTAGCTCTTCTGCAGTAAACCAATTTTTAATGTATAGCCATTTTTATAATACTAGCAACGTTAAAAGCTGGGCAACAGAAAATTAATTAATTCCAAGGTTTGCAGCTACTAATGAAGTCAACACAAAGTAGCTGATTCCCAGAGGTTATATTAATTGCTTTCACTATTAACTATAAATCTTTCTTTCATTCCCAACAGTCCTTGGTTAATGACAGTTGCTAGAAGCCCACCGGCAATACCTCCAATCACATTTGCGGCAATAGTGGAGGAGGAGCGTAAGCAAGAAGCTGCACTTCTGAAGAGCAGAGAGAAACCATTAGCTTTGATTCAGGTAACACTAGTTGTAAGCTATTCTGTGCACTATTTGAGTTTTTTTTTCCCTGGAGAATTGACTTCATTTAGGGACTTACAAAGTCATGATGCTTCAGATTCAGGAAAAACAATTTCACAGGTAATCGCCACATTAACTTGATTTTAGTTAGTGTTCCTCGTTAACGTGCACCATTGTCTAACTTGGTGCAAGGATTAGATTTGTCTGAATTTACATTTCGAGGCAAAGGCTATGTTGAAACTTAGATTAGTACAGCACAAAAAGAGACTTTTCAACCCACTTATCCTGTGCAATCAGAGTTATCCAGATTTATGCAATAGTTGAGGGTAAAACAATACTACTTATCCCTTGTGTCTGTCAGGTTTAAACCGTGATAGTTCACCAGTCCTGCTGTACTGCTCTCTCCCTATAGCCTGGCTTTCTTTGTATTCCCAGATGTATATATATCCTCTTCGGAAGCCACAATTGAATGTGCCTTTGCTATTGACAATGTATTCCAAATCTAACCATTTTCTACATTACAAAGATCTTCCTTATGCCACGTTTTGTGAATCACGATAATTTGGTTCTTCACCCTTCTGTCAGTGAGAAATGCTTATACTTTTTTTTTTGACCTGTATGTCTCTGGTCCATTCCTCATCCTTCCATATTTTCAGCAGGAACATACTGTGCCTTTTAAATTGTCATAGATCAAAAGTACTTTTTAATGCTTGTGTTTTCAAGTTAAATGTAGCCAAAAAGAAACAAGATTGACCACTAATAAAATATCACATGCTGAACATTTGGATTTTGATATTCATACAGCAGCCCATTGAGAGAATTCTAATCCATCAAGCCAGTGCAGTCACTGAAATATGGAAGTTGAGATGTATCTTTGGGAGCTCCACATTACAAGTGCTCATAATTATCTAGCAACTGCATGATAATAGTAAAATAAAATTGCAGATGCTGGAGATCTGAAACAAAAACAAATTGCCAGAGAAACTCAGCAGGTCTGGCACAACTGTGGGAAGAAAGCAAAGTTAAGTTTTGAGTCTGGGCTTGCTTCACATAGTTGTGCCAGACCTGCTAAGTTTCTCCAGCAGTTTCTGTTTTTGCATGTAAATAATCATTGCCAAAATTTTGTCTGCTACTAAAATGGTCTAGATGGTCAGAGGCAGTGCATACAACCTCATACTCTATTTCTAACTGATATAGAAAATGGCAGTAACAAAACAATGAACTTCTATCCTTTATACTGGTAATGCAATACTTTTGAAATAAGCCCAGTTTTTATAGATATATAAATACATCTATATAAGCAATATACCCTGTCCTCTCCATAGAACGGTTTCAGCATCTTGTCTGTTGCCTATCTCTGGAGCCTAAATTTTCTGATGTTTCTATATTGATTTTAACCAGGTATATTCATCCAGGGAATGAATTGCATTGTTAGCATCACCAGTGTTTGTTACCCATCTCCAATTTACCTTGAAGGTTTTTCATTGATTCTCTGGATGTGGTCATCGCTGGCTGGGATACATTTATTGACCATACCCTTTCTGCCCATTCCCTAATTGCCCAGAGGATGGTTTCAAGTTAACCACATCATTGTGGATCTAGAGTCAGATGTAGACTAGATCGGGGGATATCAGTTTCCTTGTCTAAAGAACATTAGTAAACCAGATGGCTTTCTCCAAAAATCATCAAGTCTTGTGGTTATCTTAATTTCAGAATTATTATCTAATTCAAATTCCACCCTTTGCTGTTTCCTGGGTCTCTAGTTTAGTCGTCTCATGGTAATACCATTAGACCGTCACTTTACACCTAATTCCGTGAACCACTGGAGTAACACATTTTAGTGAAGAATGTAGAAAAGATAGTTGTTCCTATTGTTTTTTCTATCTGAGTTTAAAAACAAAAATTGTAATGTAATTTCTTAACTTCAAAATGAAATAATTTTTATCTTCTATTTTCAGATTGAGGAGTGTGCTATCCAGGAATTACTAATCTACTATCAAGCCAGTAACAATCCTGAGGAGTTTATTATAATCGATAGATCACCACAAGGGCCCATAGCAACCCCAATATGGAGTAAACATTGATTCTTTTAGCTCAACAGTCAACAATAACAATGTTTTGAAATTAAGTTGGTCAGGGTTTACTCAATGCTAAATTAGTAGTAGAGAATTCTTCCAAGTAAAATGAATAGATGTTTGGGGAGCAGAAGCTGAAGTCCTGATTGGGGTCAGCTAGAAAATATAGGTATTATTAAAATCACAATTACTTCAACTAGCAACGACATTTTTTTAAGTACCAGGGAGAGGAGTATTTATCTGTTGTGCTTTAGACTTTGTCCTTGTGGGTTTTTTTTTTTCGTTTTGTGCAAGTTGCAACACATTACATGGATTAAATAGATAGAGAACAAACCAGTTTAATTCACAAATTTTGCGGGGTTGTTGCAAGAAGATGTGATGATCAGAACCTTGTTCACAAAGAGGAAAAGAAATCAACCATCTTGATATTTAAAATGCAAGTAGTGGTGGTGGCTTAGAAACAAGTTGACGATTGTCTGAAGTGGAGTCTCATTAAAGCCACACTGGAAGAAATGTCATTTAATAGTCCTACAATGACACTACTGTTGACTCATTTTTAAACTCTCCATCTACTGAGGGTTAGCAGTGTTTGCTGATTTTGGAGTACTGCAGTTCATGACCCAGATGAAATATTAACTTAAACTGTCATTCATAGACTTGTAGTAATGTCAAAAGTAATGAGGAAGATTCAATTTATTATCCAGAAGCATGTAATCTCCAGAAAATCAGTACTTTCTTTATACAGCTAAACCAAGGCTAATGGCTACACCAGATTGTTCTTTCCCTCTGTTATTTCTAAAATACATTTAGTTTCAACTCCAATCAATGGCCACTAGCACCAAAGTTGTCACCTTCATTTTTGGTCTGGCTCCAGGTAAGTTGGTAGTCTCACCTGTGGACAAATCTTAGGTGGTAGGCCTTAACGTGACCAGCATGGTTGCTGTTTATACTTTGCAGTGGTGAAAATAGTGAGTGTAAGTTCGAAATGAAAGTCCCCTCTTGAACAATTGTGATACTGCAAGCAGTGGTCGCTTTGCTTTTTTTAAAAAAAAACTTAACCGGCTTGGATTGCAATTGGATCCATCCCTGCTAACTATCATAAGTTGAGATATTGTTTCAGTGCAGCTCAAATATTTGTTGGTTTTGTTGTGCTAAAATAAACTTCTGATGAGAAAACTATAACAAAATAATTCTGTGCATGAATCAGAGAGAAACCTCTTGAGCATTCTTTTATTGCTAGTGCACAGTTAAAGGTTTGAACTTGTACTGTCACTAGTCGATTTAAACATAACGCAAACTGCTAGATTTATTTTTTTAGGTGTAGTGCCTAGCTTGCTATGTACATTATTTGAAACTGCATGATATTTGTGCATTTGCTTGAAAGGCTTTATTGTAGCTGTGATTGGGCAATGTTGGTCCTGCATGATTTGTATGCATTTGCACAACTGAGAATGGAACTGTTGACTTTTCTGTACCCTTGCAAAGCTGGTGACTGATTTTGGGCCGAGCAAGTAAAAGGTCTGTTACTTCTAATGGATAACTTGGCAAGTTAAACATAATCATTTGAAAGCAGTGTCACCATGTAAAAGATAAATTGGGGAAATGGGCAAACAAAAGTAATACTTAAGATGCAGTGTACATGATCCTTCGTTGTTTAAAAGAAAATATTTTCATGTTCATGGAGTTTAGCCATGACTGGTAGCAAGCTGGAAAAAATGAAAGCAATAAATGTGTATTTGACTTGAATGTGTGATATTTTATTTCACTACAATACTGTATAAATGCTCCTTCATCTGCTTTATTAACAGATGTAATTGAACAGGAAAAGTCATTCAGTTTCAATATTTGAATGAAGTCTATCATCAACAGGAAATAAGCATTTAAATGCTATTACTTTACAAGATTTTTACCATATTGATCAGATGATTTTTCTGCTAATACTGACACTACTGAGGAATGAACTTTTTATCAAAAAAAGACTTAGAACTACATTTAATCTTTTTGCATAAGTCCAGTGGAATTTCTACAAATATTTACATTAAAAAATTATCTTAAGTTCTTGATTTTAGCATGTCTTCATATTTTCAGTCTTGTACAACACTCTTGATTTCTACCTTTTAAATATTCAGCCAGACTTTGCCAGGATCGTCCCTGTGCATTCTAAATATTTTTGGTAGCTTACAACAGTTCTACAGATGACCTATAGGTTAAGTTACAGTAGTTATTTTTACACCACTTACAAAGCAACAGTAAATCAAAAACTCACATTGCCTGCGAAGTGAAGTTATTCAGAGGCGTGTGGAAGTCACTTATTCATCTTTACTGCAAACAGAAAGTTGCTCTTCCTCCATCCTTAACAAGCCATTGATGCAACCAAGGCTTAATAAAAGAAGTGATTCCTCAAAGAAAGTTTTAGGAGAGGAAAGATAAAGCACTGAAAATAAATGCAGATGAATTTAATTTGTTACTGGATATGGGGCTGCTAGCGAAGTTTTTTTTTGCCTTTGTCCAACATAGTCCTGACAACTTGCTATACTATTTACTATCATTTAGTGCTTTCAGTTATGGTGCTAAAATGGTATTGTCGCTTGATGAATAATCCAGAACCCAGATTAATGTTCTGGGGACATGAAATAATTCAATGACATGGAATAACTCTGCCTAATGCTGACCAAGTAACCACCATCAATTGTCATGAAGAAACCTTTCATTCACGAATGCACTTTAAGGTAGGAAATCTGCTAGCCTTACTCTGCTGTGGGTCTGGAGTCACATTCAGGCCAGACAATGTGATAGAATATAGAACAATACAGGCCCTTGATGCTGTGCCAGTCTTCTATCCTACTCCTAATATCAGACTAACCTACATACCCTTCGTTATACTATCTGCCATGTGCCAATCCAAGAATTGATTAAATGTCATCTCTAATGTATCTGACTCTTCTATCACTGCTGGCAATGAATTCCATGCACCCACCACTCTGTGTAAAGAACCCACCTCAGATGTCTCCCCTAAACCTTCCATCAGTTATCTTAAAATTATGCCCCCTTGTCATAGACATTTGTCATTGGAAAAATGGTTATTCACTCTAATCTTTGCCTCTCAACATCATGTACACCTCTATAAAGTCACCTCATTCTTCTTCACTCTCTAGTGAGAAACACTCTAGCTTCCCCCCAACCTTGTTTCATAAGACATGCCCTCCAGTCCAGACAGCATCCTGGTAAATCTCTTCTGCACACTCTCCTAAAGCTTCCACATTACCCTTTCCATTAATAAGGTGACCAGAAATAAACACCGTATTCCACGTGTGGTCTAATCTGGGGTCTATAGAACAAAGAAAATTTACAGTCCAGGAACAGGCACCAATTCCTAAGCATCTGTATCCCTCTGCTTCCCACCTACTCCGGCATCTGTCCAGACACTTCTTAAATGAATCTACCATGCCTGCCTCTACCACCTCTGCTGGCAACGCGTTCCAGACACCCACCACCCTCTGTGTAAAGTACTTTCCACGTGTGTCTCCCTTAAACTTTTCACCCCTCACCTTGAAAGCATGACCTCTCGTTATTGAATCTTTCACCCTGGGAAAATGCTTATCACTATCTACCCTGTCTATACCCTTCATGATTTTGTAAAACTCAATCAGGTCCCCCCTCAATCTCCTTTTTTCTAATGAAAGCAATCCTAACCTACTCAAGGTCTCGTCATAGCTAGAACCTTCCATACCAGGCAACATCTTCGTAAACCTCTGCATCCTCTCCAAAGCATCCGCGTCCTTTTGGTAATATGGTGACCAGAACTGTACACCACATTCCAAATGTGGCTGAACCAATGTCTTGTACAATTTTAACATGACCTGCCAGCTCTTAGACTCAATATCCTGTCTGATGAAAGCAAGCATACCATATGTCGCCTTGACCACTCTATCCACCTGTGCAGCAACCTTCAGAGTACAATAGACCTGCACTCCCAGATCTCTCTGTTCATCAACTTTTCCCATATCATTGTATAATTTGCTCTAGAATTAGACTTTCCTAAATGCATTACCTCACATTTGTCTGAATTGAACTTCATCTGCCACTTTTCTGCCCAATTCTCCAGTCTATCTATGTTCTCCTGTATTCTTTGACAGTCTGTTATGCTTTCTGCTACTCCTCAATCTTTGTCATATACAAACTTGCTGATCATATCAACAGTGCCCTCTTCCAGATTATTTATGTACATTGCAAACAACAGTGGTCCCAACACTGACCCCTGTGGAACACCACTGGTCACCTTTCTCTGTTTCTAGAAACTCCCTTCAACTACTACTCTGTCTCCTGTTGCTCAACCAGTTTTTTATCCACCTGGCTAGAATGCCCTGCACACCATGTGACTGTACTTTCTCCATTAGTTTATCATGGGGGACCTTATCAAACACCTTACTAAAGTCCATGTATATGACATCAACAGCCCTTCCTTCATCTGTCAACTTGGTCACTTCCTCAAAGAACTCCATTAAGTTGGTAAGGCATGATCTCCCCCTCACAAAACCATGTTGCCTATCACTGATAAGCCCATTCTTTTCTAAATATAAATAGATCCTATCCCTCAGTACCTTCTCCAGCAACTTTCCCACCACTGATGTCAGGCTCACTGGTCTGTAGTTACCTGGAATATCCCTACTATCCTTCGTGTACAGGGGAGCAACATGAGCAACCTTCCAGTCTACCGGCATCTCACCTGTGTCTATCCCAGCAAACTGGGATAGATCCCATCCGGTTCTGGGGATTTGTCCACCTTAATAACCTCTAGCCTACCCAACACATCATGTCTCCTTATGTCAACGTGATCCAGGCTAATCAAACTTCTATATCTAAACTCAATATTCATCATGTTACTCTCCTCCGTGAACATTGTTACAAAGTAATCATTTAGAATCTCAGCCATTCTCTCAGATTCAACACACAGCCTTCCTTCATTATTCTTTAGTGGACCAATCCTTTCTCTAGTTGTCTGCTTGCTTCTTATATAACAATAAAATGCTTTGGGATTCTGCTTGCTAAATCTATTTCATGACTCCTTTTAGCCCACTTGATTCCTCGTTTAAGACTGGTCCTACTCTTCTGATAATCCTCCAGGGCTCATTCTGTTCTTAGCTGCCTAGACCTTATGTATGCTTTCCTTTTCCTCTTGGCTAGTTGTACGATTTCTCCTGTCATCCACAGTTTACCAACCTTGCCTTTCCTATCCCTTGCCTTCAACAGGACATGCCTATCTTACACTATTTTTAACCTACCTTTAAAAGCTTCCTATGATATAATTGGCCTTGTCCCAGTTTAGTACTCTTCCCTTAGGACCACACTCATCTTTGTCTACGAGTATTCTTAAACTTACAGAATTGTGGTCACTGTTCCCAAATAAAACACCCATCACAACTTCTACTACCTGTCCTGGCTCGTTCCGCAGTACCAGGTCCAATATGGCCCCTTTCCCTCATCGCACTATTGACATACTGCTCTAGAAAACTCTTCTGGACGTTTCTTACAAATTCTACCCCATCCAGACCTCTAATGGTAAGTGTATCCCAGTCAATGTTGGGGAAATTAAAATCTCACTATTGCCTCTACATCTTTCCATAATCTCTTTACCTATTTGTTCTTCTACCTCATGCTCACTGTTGGGAGGCCTGTAGTACAGCCCCAACAATGTAACTACACCCTTCTTGTTTCTCAGTGCCACCCATAATGCCCTACTTCCCAAGCCCTCTGTAGTGTCCTCCTTTAGCTGTGATATCATCCCTGACCAGCATTGCAACTGCACCTCTTTTTTTTTTTAATCCCTCCCTGTCCTGTCTGAAGCATCTGTATCGTGGAACATTTAGTTGCCAATCATGTCCTCCTTTCAAACAAGTCTCTGTGATTGCAATAACATCATACTCCCAGGCAACAATCCAAGCTCTAAGTTCATCTGCCTTACACAATATACTCCTTGCATTAAAGTAGGTGCACTTCAGGCCACTAGTTCTTTTGCATTCATCTGCTCTCTGTCTACTCTTTCCCCTTATTTATGTTATCTTCATGATTCTTACAGTCTCCAGTTTCCACCTCGCTGTCTACTTGTCTTCTCTTCTGGTTCCCAGCCCCCACATTAGTTTAAAACCTCCTCAACAGCAGTTGCAAACACTTCCCCTTGCCTTTCCTATCTGGACATTGGTTCCTGTCTGGTTCAGATGTAGACTGTCCGTTTTGTAATAGTCCCACCTTCCCCAGAACTGGTCCTAATGTCCAACAAATCTGAACCCCTCCCTTCTACCTTCTGAACCGTCCCTCAAGCCACATGTTCATCCTGCCTATTTTTTCATTTCTATGCTGGCTAACACATGATCACTACCTTTGAGGTCCTCCTCTTTAACTTCTCTCCTAGCTCCCTGAATTCTTCTTTCATTTTATTTTACTTAAATCGTTGGTGCCTATATGAACCAGGACAACTGGCTGTTGACCCTCCCCTTTCAGAATGCTCTGCAGCTGATTGGTGACATCCCTGACCCGAGCACCTGGGAGGCAACACACCATCCAGGAGTCCTGTTTTCGGCCACAAAACCGCCTATCTACTCCCCTGACAATAAAATCTCCAATGACTGGCCCTATGAATCTTTTTCCCGCCCTTTTGAACAGCACTGTCTGCCATGCTGCCATGATCTTGGCAACTGCTGCCCTCCCCTGGTGAGTCATCTCCCCTAACTGTATCCAAAACGGTATGCCTGTTTTGGAGGGAGATGACCGCAGGGGACACCTGCACTGCCTTCCTACTCTTTTTCTGGCTTTTGATTCACTGTCTCCCTCAGCAATCCTAACCTCCGATGTAACCAGCTCACTAAACGTGTTATCCATGACCACCTTAGCATCGTGGATGCTCCACATTCCTGAGCTCCCACATCAAGCAAGAGGTAGATGCCATTGTAAGCTTTATACCAACTAATTAAAACCAAATAATGCCTTAAATATATGGCAAAGAAAATAAATAAAAGGGGGGCGGAGTGTGGGAGGGGGATACTACACGTGTAGTATCTTGGGAAGTCCTTACCTTCCCAGCACTCTCCTGGTCTCCACCTCCGCTGTGTCTTCCACTGATCTTGGACAGGAAAAAATGGGAAAACTTACCCTTCCCGGCAGCCCTCGCGTCACTTCACCTTCTCTCCTCACCGCTGTGTAAAAATAGAGCTGCAGGATAACCTTGTGGCTCTTAAACTCAATCCCCCTGCTAATGAAAGCCAACACGTTGTACGCCGCCTTAACAACCATCTCAACCTGTTTGGCCACTTCGAGGGATCTGTGCACATGGACCCCAAGATCCCTCTGTTCCTTCACACTGCCAAGAAACCTGCTTTTAACCCTGTATTCTACACTCAAATTTGACTTTCCAAAGTGAATGACTTCACACTTTTCCAGGTTGAGCTCCATCTGCCACTTACCAGCCCAGTTCTGCAGCCTGTTAATGTCCTGTTGCAACCTCCAGCAGCCCTCCACAACTCCACCAACCTTCGTGTCATTGGCAAACTTACTAACCCATCCTTCCACTTCCTCATCCAAGTAATTTATAGATATCACAAAGAGCAGAGGTCCCAAAACTGATACCTGTGGAATACCACTGGTCAATGAGCTCCTGCATAAATACTTTCCATCTACCACCACCCTCTGTCTTCTATGGGCCAGCCAATTCTGTATCCAGACAGCTAGATTTCTCTCTATATCCCATGCATCCTTACTTTCTGAATGAGCCTACCATGGGGAACTATTAAACACCTTGCTAAAATTCATTTACATCACATCCACTGGCATACCTTCATCAACATGTTTTATCACATCCCAAAGAATTCAATAAAGTTTGTGAGGCATAACCCTCCTCTCTCAAAACCATGCAGACTGTCTCTAATGAAACTATGGATTTCCAAGTAAGCATAAATCCTGTCTAGCAGAATCCTCTCCAATATTTTGCCCACCACTGACATATGATTGGTCTGTGATTTTTCAGGATTATTCCTGTTCTGTTTCTTGAACAAGGGAATATCATTTGCCACCTTTCAATCATCTGGCACCATTCCATGGACAGTGAACACGCAAAGATCATTGCCAAAGGCACAGCAATTTCTTCTCTTGCTTTCTGAAGAAACCTTGGGTATATCCAGTCTGGCCCAGGGGACTTATCTGTCCTTATGTTTTTCAAAGTTTTCAGCACATTCTTCTTCCCAACATCAACCTGTTCTAGCATATCAGTCTATTTACTTTATCCTCAGAAACATCAAGGTCCCTCTCAGTAGTGAATACTGAAGCAAAGTATTCATTGAGGACCTCTCTTACTTCCTCTGACTCCAGATGCAAGTTCCCTCCACTATTGCTGATCAGCCCTACCCTCACTTTGGCCATCCTCATGCTCATCACACAAGTCTAGAGTGCCTTAGGGTTTTCCTTAATCCTACCCACTAAAACTTTTTCATACCCCTTTCTAGCTCTCCTAAGTCCATTCTTCAGTTCCTTCCTGGCAACTTTGTAACCCTCGAAAGCCCTGTCTGATCCTTGCCTCCTCAATCTTAAGTAAGCTTCCTTCTTCCTCTTGACTAGATGTTCCACATCCCTTTTCACCCAACATTCTTTCACCCAACCATCCCTTCCTTGCCTCAGTGGGACAAACCTGTCCAGCATTATCAGCAAGTGCTCCCTAAACAACCTCCACATTTCTGTCATACATTGCTCAGAGAACATCTGTTCCCAATTTAGGTACCCCAGTTCCTGCCTAATAGCATTGTAATTCCCCCTCCCCCAATTAAATCCTTTCCCATACCGACTGCTCCTATCTCTTTTCATGAGTATCGTAAAGGTAAAGGAGTTGTGATCACAGTCGCTGAAATGCTCTCCCACCGAGAGATCTGACTCCTGGTCTGTTTCGTTGCCAAGCACCAAATCCAGTATGGCCACCCTCTAGTTGGTCTATCTACATATTGTGTCAGGAACCCTTCCTGGAGAAACCCAACAAAAACTACTCCATCCAAATTATTTGAAATAAGGAGGTACCAATCAATATTAGGGAAGTTAAAGTCCCCCATGACAAATACCCTGTTACTTATGCACCTTCCTAAAATCTGCCTTCCAATCTGCTCCTCCTTGTCTCTATTGCTATTTGAGGGTCCTGTAGAAAACTCCCAAAAAAGTGAGTGCTTTCCTGTTTCTGACTTTCAGCCATACTGACTCAGTGCACAAACCCTCCTCGCTGACCTCCCTTTCTGCGACTGTGATACTATCCCTAATTAGCAAGGCCACTCCTCCACCTCTTTACACCTTCCCCCCCCACCCCCCCCCCCCCATTCCTTTTGAAACATCTAAACCCTGGAACATCCAACAACCATTCCTGCCTCTGTGATTTTGTGATATCAGAATCTCTGTAATGACCACAGCATCATAGTTCTAAGTACTGATCCATGCTCTGAGTTCGTCACCCTTATGCGTCTTGCATTAAAATAGACACACTTCAACTCATCACGCTGACTGCACCGTTGCCCTATTAAGCGCCGATCCCTCCTCACAGACTCTCTGCATGCTATAGCTGCCTGTTCACTACCTATTCCATCATCTCATCTGGAGCTCAGGGTCCCATCCCCTTCCAGTCTAAACTCTCCCCAAGAGCTCTAGCAAACTCCCACCCAGGATATCGGTGCCGCTCCAGTTCAGGTGGCACCTGTCCTCCTTGTACAGGTCTCAATGTCAGCAGAAGGTTTCCCAATGATCCACATGTCTGAAGTTGTCCCTCCTACACCAGTCCTTCTGTTCATCTACATTCACTCTCTATCCCTAGCCTCACTAGCCCATGGCATCAGTAGCAATTCTGAGATTACTACACTGTTCGTCCTGCCTTCTAACTTCCAACCTAACTCACAATATTCTCTTTTGAAATGAAAGAAAAGCCTTACCCTACCAATCCTCCATACACGGTTTTTCTTTGGTCAGAGGAAGATGATGAGTGGGAGACACTCCATGTGCAGTACCTCGGATTTAGCCATAGCCTGAATATATCAGCTCACATACCCAGCAACCCCCATGTCCACGTCCACTCCTGTTGAGCCATTGCTCTGGCTATTCACAAAGTAGAACTTTAAGAGGCAGCTTTACCTTCCCAGCAGCCCCCGGTCTGTGCTCTCACCGTTCCCGCTGCATGAACTCTTGACTATGGTTGTGGAAGGACAATAAATGCTAACCAGGCCAGTGACACCCACATTCTGCAAACAGAAACAGAAAAAATCCCAATTCTTTTAACAAATAAGTTGTCAGATGAAATTTGTTATTGACCTCGGTGGAGGTATCAAAACTGATATCCAAATGCTTTAACTAAGAGACACGTTTTAAGGAATGTCTTAGAAAAAGAGAAGTGTGATAGAGCAACTTCCAAAACTTCAGGGGGAGGTTTCTGAAGGCATGCTACCCATTATTAATGCACAAGATAGTAAAATGAAAAGTACAATTGACAAGAGCAGAATATGTACAGGACCAGGTAGCAGGATGAATCATTTCCGGAAGGGTGTTCAAACATTAACAATAATACATATGTCCCTTCAGTCTGCTCTACTGTCCAATAAGATCAGGGCTAAGCTGATTGTGGTCTTCATTTCACTCTCCCATCAGTGCCCCATCAATTTTCACTCCCCTATAATTACCTGACATTTCAGTCAATTAGCCAAAAGAATTCTGAAGATTCACAACCTTCAGAAGAAATTCTTCTAATCTCTTGCCATAAATATTGTGGTGTTTATTATCTCTGTCTTCAATGTAGTGGTGCACACTAATAATGTAAATAAGGTGGTGAGATCAATAAGTTCATAGATGGTAGAAACATCGGTGGAGTTGTAATTAGTGAAGAGGTTAGCCGTAAACTGGAGGAGATGTCAACCAGACCTGTTAAGTGGGCAGAGCTCACTAATGTAAAAGGGTGGCACAGTAGTTAACAGTGCTGCCTCACAGCCCCAGCGAGCTGGTTTGATACCCAGCTTTAGGTAACTGTTTGTATACGGTTTGCATGTTCTTAAATAGCCCCTAGTCAAAGGATGTGCAGGCTTAGTGGATTAGCCATGATAAATGTGGGGTTATAGGGATAAGGGGGGACACAGGACTAGGTGAGGTATTCTTTGCAGGGTTGGTGCAGACTTGATGGGCTGATTCTGCCCTTTCTGCACAATAAGGCTTCTATGAGCATTGGTAAATGGAATTCAATGCAGAATACTGAGTGGTCATGATCTTGGGGAGGGCTAGTAAGGGAAGCAATTACATGATGTACACAGGCAGTCCCTGACTCAGAGACTTTGATAGTACTGGCTAACCTTGATAGTTATCCACTGCCTGTTAGCTAGTAAAATTCTAGTCTGATGTGGGGGTAACCATACAACTGACATTGCAACCCTGCAAATATTTGTATCAAACACCTGGTCAGGAAGTTGGAGAAAGTTAAGGTGGCTTTCTTTGGTCTGTTCAGTACTGAATAAAGGGATTCCAAGATTGATTGGAAAACTTAGACAGATATATTCTCTGCAGCCATTTCATTTGAGACTAGAATGCAGACCATTAAGTTCAATGGGTGTGTCTTTCTTTAGACCTAATTGATTGACTAATACTTTTTGTTCAGTGACAAACAGCCATACCACATTACTTATGACAAGACTACAGCTTTCCTGATCATTTTTGTTCTGATTTTTTTCAGGATGGCTTCTTAATGTCTTCTCTCACCATGTGGACATTCCCATTCTCACTATAGTCTAAAAAGTGGCACTCCATACCAGCTTCCTTACTCAGAAGCCCATAAGTGTTGAGTAAAGAGCTCTGAAATTTGATCCAACAAGAATAATGCAATGATGCACGTCCAAATCAGTGGAAAATATGTGACTGAGTTAATTGTGCTCCCATCCACAGGCCGCCTTTGTTCCCTTGAATAAAACACAAATATTTTGTTTGCAGCATACTGGAGCTGTTTGACATTTGGACTGAGACGCTACTTCAGGAGTTTCATCAAGTGTGTACACTTCTTCACTTCTGCCTGCAGAACTATGTCAGGACAGTAAGGAATCATTGCTTTTTCTCTAAGATTGAATTTGCGCTCTGAGTCTCAAGGAATCTCATAAACAAAGTTTGCCACCTTGAAATACTGGTACCAAATGGGTCTATCTGAACATTCCACATTTTGCTTATATCACAACATCCATGAATTTCTTTAATAATTGAAAAGACGTATTTGATGTGATCAGTGTTTGACTTTCAAGTGGATGAGATGCAGTGGGATCCTCTCATGCTAACCAGTAGTAATACTATGTTAACAGAGGCACTCCATACCAGCTTCCTTACTCAGAAGGCTATGCTTTTGTTCCTGGGGAATGAGAGCTTGCCTTTGAAGGTGTTTATTAATTTTGAGTTTGGAAATATATCTAGAATGATCTTGAATGACAGCAGTAGACTTTGCCTTCAATGTAAATGGTGAATTTATGATGTACATTGATTTGACACTGCACTTTTCCAGAGAAATGAATTTTGGGTTCACAAGGGGACAAACTGAACAACCACATGGAGAAGAAGAGGAATTGTAATCAGGTCACTAGAGGATGGTCCTTGTTATTGGATTGGAGAGATTGGTTCACAGTTTGTGTGGTTACGCACAAACAAAAAATCAACACTTCATGTAACCTTAATTTTACAATTGCTGTTGTGATTGCTAATATTAATGGTGTTTACATTTCTGTAGCAATCTATTAGTTTTCGAGCAGTTTGGGATGTCCTGCAAATGTGATAAATTAGAGTTGCATTCATTTTCTTTATGCACCTAATCACAGTCCAGTGAATGAATTTTGCAAAATAGGATACGCCCTTAGTGTGAAAAGACATTTAATTAGCAGACTTTCAACTCACTTAACTATTCTTTTGTCAGATTATCACGGTTTTTTGCAACTGCAGAATGGAATTGCTCTTTGTTTTTCCCTACTAACTCTTAGTTTTTGTTCGCACTTGTTATCACACACATATCGTTTGGTCAGGTTCGAAGGTAAATATTCCTCAATTCTCCTGAAAATTGGGATGTTATCTTGCCTGCAAGAGATTGGAAGGAAGATTTCTCTGCACTGATTGCAAAGTGGAGAAAGGGTTCCTCCATATATGTGAAGCAAAGTGGAAAGAGGATTGCAATGCACAAGTCAGAATGGTGAATAAAAAACAGGGAGTGCTGAAAATAAGCGATAGGAGAATCTTATTTGACTCAGTGCTGCTTCAAGATCTGAGTATTTTAGAGTAAGTTTTGTTTTTATTTCAGATTTCAAGCATCCACAGCATTTAGATGTTATTATTATTATACAGAAAAAATTTCTCTGCTTACTTCAGTAAGATGTGCACTAAAATTCAGCACCCAACAAGGAAAAGCACATCTGAAGCTTTGGAGGGAATTAGGTTCATGCAGAATGGAAAAAAATCCAGCAAAATATAAAACAATTCCAATTTGTTGATAATTTATTGAGATTTTAAGTATCTAGGAATTCTAGGATTTAATAGGAGAATTCTAGAATTTAATCAGAAAATGTAATACAAAAACATCTAGCAAAAATGACAAACCAAAACATCTTTTATTATTGAGGTACCTAGGAAAAGGATTAGTGCACCACCAAGATCTGAAAAGTATATGAATTCATTACAGAAGAAACTTTGGCAGTAAGCTTGGTGTTTACAAGTCTGGTAATTTCTTTTATTCATGGGATGTGGGTGTCACTGGCTGGGCCCAGCATCTATTGCCGATCCCTCATTGCCCTTGAGAAGATGGCGGGGAGCTGCCTTCTTGAACTGCTGCAGTTCACTTGCTCTGGGTTGACCCACAATGCCCTCAGAGAGGAGATTCCAGGGTTTTGACCCAGTGACACTGAAGGAATGGTGATATATTTCAAGTCAGGATGGTGAGTGGCTTGGAAGGTGCTATCTGAGGATCTTTGGTGAATTTCTACAGTGCCACTTGTAGATAGTACATGCTGCTGCTACTGAATGTCGGGGGTGGAGGGTGTAGATGCTTGTGGGTGTGATGCCCATCAAGCAGGTTACTCTGTCCTTGATGGTGTCAAGATTCTTGAGTGTTACAAGAAGAAGGAAAGAACTGAGAAATACATTCTGTAGGATCAATGATGAAAGCGATGAGTTAAAACAAAAAAAAGGCTGAATTTTAAGGAAGGCTGATTGAGATGAAATATTGAACTTTGAAAGCTTAAGATAAACAACAGGGAAGTGGAACAAAAGAGTAACTTGTGTTAATGAAACCGAGGCAAAAATTAAAAATGGATGGAGGGTTGAAACTCATTTGAACCTCGTTGACCAGATGTTAGAAATAAAATAGTTGAATCAATCAGAGAGATCCGTACTCAACTGGCAACTGACAAAACATGACAAATGGTCTTTAATGTTGTTTTTCTATTTTTGAACCGTCCTCATTGATTTGCATAATTAATTTTTTAACTTTCATTTTCCTTGTTCAATGTTTCTTGAAATCAATTAAAAACTGCCATGAATCATTTGAGCATAATAATTTTGATATTTTATGAATTTGAAAGAGGGAACTGCTTTCAAACACTCAGTGGTTGTCGGGCAGTATCAGGCTATATTAGATGTTGACAAAGATCTCTTTTAGGAAAATTCCAGTGACACTGAGTTTTAGATTAGATTACATTAGATTACATTACAGTGTGGAAACAGGCCCTTCGGCCCAACAAGTCCACACTGACCCGCCGAAGCGCAACCCACCCATACCCCTACATTTACCCCTTACCTAACATGACGGGCAATTTAGCATGGCCAATTCACCTGACTTGCACGTCTTTGGACTGCGAGAGGAAACCGGAGCACCCGGAGGAAACCCACGCAGAACGTGCAAACTCCACACAGTCAGTCGCCTGAGGCGGGAATTGAACCCGGGTTTCCGGCGCTGTGAGGCAGCAGTGTTAACCACTGTGCCACCGTGCCGCCCACTTGAGTTGCCATTGATCAAGTTGTTGGGTGAGTTTGTGGCCCTTTGCTCAAACAATAATTTCCTCACAGATTTTGTCATCACATGGCTGTATAATTGTGAACTGCCAAACTTGGAACTCTGTTGTGTTTTTCAGAAACAATGGGCAATATTTGACATCAGTACATGTACTAAAAAGCAAAGAGACGTTTTGATTTTTTTCATTTACTTTCTGTTACAGTGAAGTAACAGTGATAATGCTCTGAGACAGGATGGTGTGTGGTTTGGATGGTTAGTTGGTGATGGGTGCTCTCCTACATCTACTGCCCTCATCCTTCTAGGTAGTAGAAAGCACTGTTGAGTTTCTTTGTTCAATATATTGCCAAGCTTCTTAAGTGTTGTTGGAGCTGTACTGATCTAAGCAAGTGGAGAGCTGTGTTTTTCCTGCACCATACTCTTGACTCTTATCTACAGCATCTGCAGTCCTCACTTTCTCCAAGTGGAGAGTATTCCGTCACAAACCTGACTCGTGCCTGTAGAAGGTGGACAGGCTTTGGTGAGTTAGAAAGTGAGTTACTCACTGCAGTATTCTTAGCCCCTGACCTGCTCTGGTAAGTATTCATATAGATGGTTCAGTTCAGATTTGGTCAATGGTAAGCTGATGGGGATTCAGTGACAGTAATGCCATTATATGTCAAGGGACAATGGTTTTTGTTTGAGACAGCCAATACCTGACATTAATGTGGCACGAGTGTTACTTGCCACTTATTGGTAAAGCCTGGATATTGTCCATGTCTTGATGCTTCTGGATATTGGAGTCACAAATGCTGTTGAACTTGTTCAATCTTTGACAAACATTCCCACTTCTGACTTTTTGAAGGAAAAGTCACTGGTGAAAATGGTTGGGCCTGATATACTAGTCTGAGGAACCTTTGCAGAGATGACCTGATACTAAGATATTTGACCTCCAACAACCATAACCATCATCCATTGTGCTAGCTGGGACTTCAGCTAGTGGATTTTTCTCCCTGATTCCCATTGATCTATGTTTAGCTTTAGCTCCTTCATGCCATATTTGGCTAAATGCTGTCTTAATATCAAAGTCAGTCACTGTCACCTCACCCCTGGAATTGCGTTATTTTAATCAATGCTTGGACTAAGGCTGTGATGACACTGGGAACTGACTGGCCTTGGCAGAACCCAAACTGTGTGTCAGTGAACGAGTTATTGTCAAGAAAATGCCACTTGATTACACCATCAACAACTCATACCATCATTTTTCTGATGATCGGGAGTGACTGATAACACTACTTTGTCCTGCTTTTTTTTGTGTACTGGAAATGCCTAGGCAATTTTCCATGTTGTTTCCTAAATATCAGTGTTGTAGCTGTTCTGGAACAGTTTGGCTATGGATACAGTTCGTTCTGGAACACAAGTCTTTAGTACTAATGCAAAAGTTTTGCCGGAGCCCATAGTTTTTGTAATATCCAGTGCCTTCAGCCATTTCTTGGTTTCATACGGAGTGAGTTGAACTTGTCGAAGAATGATATCTGTGATCTGGGATCTCAGGAAGATGCCTAATTGAATGATGCACTCGGCATTTCGGGCTAACCATGCTTGCAGATGTTTCAACTTTGTCTTTTGCACTAACGTGCTGGGCTCTCCCATTGTTGAGCTTGGTAGTATTTGTGGAGCCTCCTCCTCCTGTTAACTCATTGTCCACCACCAATCCCGAAGGAATTATAGAGTCATAGTGATCTGCAGCACAGAATAAGGCCCTTTGACCCATCATGTCAATGCCAGTCAAGAACAACCACGTATCTATTCAAATCCCATTTTTCAACCCTTGGCACATAGTTGTATACCTTGGCACCAGGATTGTATGGCAACTTTAACATTCACCTCAGGGAGCAGGCAGAGCTTCAGATTTAGGTTTCACCCAAAAGAGAACACCACCTCTGACAATCCGGCAATCAACAACATTCTGTCCCAAAGTCTGTTACAAGGCGTGAGAGAGTATTAACCATGGATCCAAGGCTGCCAACATAACATGGGTCTGCTGAGTTTGGGAGCATTGTTCTCTTTTCTTCTCATGCTTTTCACACAGTGAACATTCTTTTTGGTAGTGAGGGAAGGGGGGGGGGGCGCGTGGAATGGTGCAGGGGTGGTAAGGAGGTGGAGGAGCAGGAGAGAACATATCAGCTGAAGTCATGACAGCCTTGTAAAAGAAAAACATCTCTTGTGCAAAAAAATCATCTCTTGGGTTCGTATCTTACGAGACCTAACTTCTGAGTAAGCATTTGCAGAAAAGCTGACAGCATTATGCATCTGAGTCAAATTTGGTCATTAAGTGGTGTATTCAAACATGAGGATCAAATTATAGAATTGTTATGTATGGAGTACAATGTTTCATACATAGCTTTGTGAAACATATTCATAATAGTTTACAAATGGGTGCGTTTGTGTTTCAATTCTTTTAACCACAGCAGACTATGAAGAGCAATAGCAGAACTATTAAAATCCTGTGCTTCTTCTCCTGTTATACGAATTGAAACATTGGTCTGTAACAGCAACTGTATATCGTCTATTGTATATTACTTGCAGGGAGGGGGTGGGCTGGTTACAAAAAGATTTAATCATGCAGTTAAGACGGATAGGACCTCTGACTACTAATGGGAATTTTGGGTTGAAACTGAATGGACTAGTAATGCAAACATATATCACTGGGGACGTATTTGACAGTGGCCTTCCCCATTGGCTCCTGTGGACTCTGATGGGTGGATACTTTAAATATTCGCAAAAGAAGCCTTGGGGCCTGGGACAGGAGAAGGGAGAGGGACCTCACGGTGCCTTATTGCCCCAAGAGGTGTAAAATACAGCAGTTAGAAGTTGAGCACTGGAAATCTGCCCATTGTGCTTGTGTCCTCCTTACCAAACATTTGTGTTTAAATTGAAATTCCTCCTCTTTAGACGACCCATGTGCCAACCCACAAATATTAATCATAAAACATGATAATTGGATGAGAGTCTGAGAGCACGAAATGATGCCAAGTGCTCATCGTGGGAGTGAAGCACATATCCATTGCCTGAATCCTGAGTGTAATTATGACCTTGAAGTCACAAACGTTATTAGTTACAATATATGCACGCTCCTTTGTATGTTATTAATTATGATATAAACTGTTTAAATTTTACATGTTCATGCCAGAAGTGGATGCCAACTGTTAGTGTTGTCCATCTCTGCTTGTTTGAAGCTCACACCAGGGAATTAGTGAATATTATGTCATGGCAGTGAGTAAATCACAAAGCAATCTGGAGTTGATTACCAGTGAATTGTGCTTAGAGTATTTTTAAAATCTGTTCAACAAACATGGGCGTTGCAGACAATGAATTGCCCAAGCCTAACTGTTCATGAGTAGGTGGAGGAAAGCCGCCATCTTTGAACGATTGCAGGTCATATACTATCAGAAAGGGAGTTCCAAGTCTTTGATCCACCGACCATGAAGAAAAGACAATTTGCTCCCAGGTCAGGATAGTGTTTAACTTGGATATGGCTGTGTACTCATTAACTTGTCTCTCTTGTCCTTCCAGGGTAGCAGAGGCCATGGATTGCTGATGTTCACTTTGCAGATGGTGTACGGTGTTGAATATTTAATGTCATGGATAGTATTGAAATCAAACAGCCACCTTTGTTCTAAAGACTGTTGAATCTCTGTAGTATCAGTAAAATTGTTGCCATTCAGATAACTAGGGAGTAATTCATTACACTCCTGACTTATGCCTTTAGATGGTAGACAAGTTTTGGGGAGTGAGGAATTGAGTTACTACAGAATTCCCTGGTTCTGATGTCCTCTCTTAGCCACGTCAATTCAGATTCTGACCAATGCATGATTGATGGTATGGGATTCAGCAATGGCAAATATAAACATGCAATGTGGCAAAGATTAGTGGTAAGCCAAAGGATTGGGAAAATTTTGAAAACCAACAAAACACAACCAAACATTATAAATTGGGAGAAAATAAACTTTGAGGGTAAACTTGTAAGTAACATCAAGTCAGACAGCAAGGTATCTTTACTTATCTAAAAAGAAAGAGACAAGCCAAAGTGAGAATAGGCAACTTAGAGAATGAGGTTAAGGAAATAATATTGGGGAACCAGGAAATACAGAGGAGTCAAATAAATACTTTGTATCAGTCTTCACAGAAAACACAAATGGCATTCCACAGTTACTAATAATCAAGGGACAAATGAAGGTCAGGACATAAAAAAGTAACAATCAATAGAGGAAAAGTGCTCAGGAAACTAATGGGGCTAAAGACCAATAAGTCCCTGGACCTGATTGGATATGTCCTAGATGTTAAAGGATGGAGCTACAGAGCTAATGGATGCAGTTGTAGTAATCTTCCAGGAATTCTTAGATTCTGTAAAAGTCCAAGATGATTGGAAAAGTGTCAATGTAATACCTTCATTTAAAAAGGGAAACAGACAATCTAGCTACAGAGCCAGTTAGCTTAATGCCTGTTATTGGATTAACGTTAGACTCTATATTAAAGGATGTGATTAATAGAGCATGTAGAAATACATAATATGATTGAGCATGCCTAAAAGACTTCCTAGAATTCTTTGAGGAGGTAATAAGCAGGGCAGATAAAGGGGAAGCACAGAATGTAGTGTTTTTGAATTTTCAGAAGATGTTTGATAAACAGCCAATGGAGAGCTTTCCCCCTCATTCCCATTGACACCTTCTAGCCATACCATGACAAATTCTGAATTCACGTCAAGGATAATCACTGTCATCTCATCTCTTGAATTCAGCTCTTTCGTAAATGTTTGGGCTAATGATGTATGGTCCTGGTTGAACCCAAGCTGAGCAACAATGAACAGTTTATTGCTGTGTACATGTCACTGGCAGTAATGCTTTCCATTACTTTGATGATGGAGAGTAAATTGAGTAATTTGTCAGATTGGACTTGTCTTGCTTTTTATGGTCAGGACATACAGGGGAAGTTTTGCACATTGTTGGGTTGATGCTAGTTTGGAGCTGTGCTGGAGCAGCTTAACACAGGGCATGGCTTATTCTGGTGCACGGGTCTTCAGTGCTACACCTGCAATGTTGTGGGGGCCCGTAATCCTTTTCAGTCTTGGATGTCGTTCAGAGGACTGACATCACTGAAGTTGCAGATATTTCTGCAGTTGTCAGCAGAAGTGACATAACTGAAGGATTCCTCAGTGGAATTGGGATTTATTTAAAAAAAATTAATTTTGATAAAAGAATTAAAAGATTTTAGCAGATCATTTCAGGTCTAAGGATTTTGTGTTATTGAGTTTAATCAGCTGGTGATTTAATGCCACATTCAGCTGCTGCCCACGCAAAGTGGCATGACCCTCAGTTTTGTCCCTGGTCAGGGAGGAATTAGTGCCACTAATGCCTGGTATAATAGATCCCACTTTCTCCCCACTCCTCAGCAAACTACGTTAGTCAGTGCCGCCAGGGCAGGTGCCAGGGCTATGGACTGGCACCAACATGGTGCTGATGGGTGGATTTTCCCAGGCTTGTCTGGAGCTGTCAGGATGACAGGTGACGGAAATAAAATGGGCAGGAGGTAGAAACATTACTTTCCTAACATCAAGCTAAACCTTTGATCTAGGTTTTCAGAACTTGCCAGGCAGTTGGTTAGCTCAGTTCGCTGGCTATGTGGTTCAGAGTAATACCAATAGCGCAGGATTGAATTCCAGTCAGGAGGGCGTAGACTCAGGACCAGCCTCCATGCACAGCCCCTAATGTTAGAAGACAAAAAAAAATCTGCAGGTGCTGGAATCCAAAATAGATAAGCAGGAGGTTGGAAGAACACTGGAAGCCAGGCAACATCAGGAGATGGAGAAGTCAACGTTTCAGGCATAACCCTTCTTTCATAAAAATAGAAGAGGCCATTGGAGAACTGCCTTGGACCAAACTGTCAAGGGAAAACAATTCAGGATGAAGCATCAGCAGACAATGTACCAAGGACCTCCCTTTAGTCAGCACACAGGTAGCCTTCCAGAATGAGAAACAATTATTTGATCTGAGATAGAAATGGAAAGCAAGTTTAGAATTGGCCTTTTTAGGGAAGAAAGATAGAAAATAGGATCAGGAGTAGACCTGTTTTTGCCCTTTGAGTCTGCTCCACCATTCAATATGATCATGGATGATCATCCAACTCAGTACTCTCTTCCTGCTTTTTCTCCATATCCTTTGATCCCTTTAGCCCTAAGAACAACAACAACAGCAGTTTTAAAAGGGAGAAGAACAGACAAAGAAGATACACAGTGTGGTTAGTATAAGAGAGAGAAAGAGAAAGAAACTGAAACCAGAGTGAACCTGCACAGTTACTGCCTTTGCTGTTTGAATTTGTGTATCGCTGGACATCGGAGTACGTCTGGGAAAATTAACAAACGGTAAAATTCACAACTGATCTTGGAGGTACTGTTTGGGCGAAGTTCACAGCACAGTATCAGATAAATTAATTGTTTTAAGTGGCCTACAGAATGTCTGCAGAAGTGAGTAGAGTGGGTTCTTTCTTGATTATTTTTGTTTGATTCTTGTTTTTTGAGATATGTCTCTTGATTAAACTTAAAATATAAGCCTTAACTATTCATCTAACCTGGAGCAGTGTTTTGTAGAGGAATAAGACACTGTTATTTTCAGGGTCTGTAGATTGTGTAGGAGCAAAAGTGGCCTTTAGTAGAGTGATATGTACTTCTTGTCAGATGTGGGAGTTTAAAGAGAGTTTAAGGGTTACTGTGGATTATATCTGCAATAAATGCAGTTGGTTGCAAATCTTATCAGATCGAATGGATCAGTTAGAGAAACAGATAGAAGCAATGAGGAATTTGTAATAGCAACAGTATGTGATGGATGGCAGTTATAGGAAGGGGGGAAAGTCTCAGAGACAGTTACATAGATGAGTTAACTCCAGGAAAGGTAAGAAAGGTAGGCAGCTAGTACTGGTGTGTTCTGTGGCTATTACCGTTTTGAATAAGTATGCTGTTTTGGAAAATGTAAGGGGTGATAGACTCTCAGGGGAACGTAGCACAAACAGCCACATTTCTGGTATTGAGACTGGCTCTAATGCAACGAGGGGTACGTCGGCTTCCAAGAGATCAATTGTGTTAGCGGATTCTCTAGTCTGAGGTACAGACAGACGTTTCTGTGGCCAGCAGCAAAAAATCAGAATGGTGTGTTGTTTCCCTGGTGCCAGGATCAAGGATGTCTCAGAGAGGGTGCAGAATGTTCTCACGGGGGAGAGGGGCCAGCAAGAGGTAATTGTCCACTTTGGAACCAACGATATAGGAAGGGAAAAGGTTGAGATTCTGAAGGGAGATTACAGAGAGTTAGGCAGAAATTTAAAAAGGAGGTCCTTGAGAGTAGTAATATCGTTGTGTTGCTATGGTCTGGCGATGGAGGAGTCCAAGGACCTGCATGTCCTTGATGGAGTGGGAGGGGGAGTTGAAGTGTTGAGCCACGGAGTGGTTGGGTTGGTTTGTCCGGGTGTCCCAGCATGCAGGTCCTTGACTCCTCCATCGCCAGACCATAGCAACACGACGGTTGGAGGAAGAGCACCTCATCTTCCGCCTAGGAACCCTCCAACCACAAGGGATGAACTCAGATTTCTCCAGTTTCCTCATCTCCCCTCCCCCCACCTTGTCTCAGTCAAATCCCTCGAACTCAGCACCGCTTTCCTAACCTGCAATCTTCTTCCTGACCTCTCCGCCCCACCCCACTCCGGCCTATCACCCTCACCTTGACCTCCTTCCACCTATCGCATTTCCAACGCCTCTCCCCCAGGTCCCTCCTCCCTACCTTTTATCTTAGCCTGCTGGACACACTTTCCTCATTCCTGAAGAAGGGCTTATGCCGAAACGTCGATTCTCCTGTTCCTTGGATGCTGCCTGACCTGCTGCGCTTTTCCAGCAACACATTTTCAGCTCTGATCTCCAGCATCTGCAGTCCTCACTTTCTCCTTTAGATGGAGAGGAATTTGTTAAGTGTTATAAGTCAATTTTCTGATTCAGTATGTGGATGTAGCTACGATAGAAGGTGCAAAACTTGACCTACTCTTGGGAAATAAGGCGGGGCAGGTGACTGAGATGTCAGTGAGGGAGCACTTTGGGACCAGCGACCATGATTCCATTAGATTTAAAATTGTGATGGAAAAGGATAGACCAGATCTAAAAGTTGAAGTTCTAAGTTGGAGAAAGGCTAATTTTGACGGTATTAGGCAAGAATTTTCAAAAACTGATTGGGGACAGATGTTCGCAGGTAAAGGGACGACTGGAAAAGGGGAAGCCTTCGGGAATGAGATAAAGAGAATCCTGTTAAGGTGAAAGGAAAGGTTGGTAGGTATAGGGAATGCTGGATGACTAAAGAAATTGAGGGTTTGGTTAAGAAAAAGAAGGAAGCATATGTAAGATATAGACAGGATAGATTGAGTGAATCCTTAGAAGAGTATAAAGGAAGTAGGAGTATACTTAAGAGGGAAATCAGGAGGGCAAAAAGAGGACATGAAATAGCTTTGGAATATAAAATTAAGGAGAATCCAAAGGGTTTTTACAAATACGTTAAGGACAAAAGGGTAACTAGGGAGACAATAGGACCCCTCAAAGATCAGCAAGGCGGCCTTTGTGTGGAGCCGCAGAAAATGGGGGAGATACTAAACGAGAATTTTGCATCAGTATTTACTGTGGAAACGGATATGAAAGATATAGACTGTAGAGAAATCGATGGTGACACCTTGCAAAATGTCCATATTACAGAGGAGGAAGTGCTGGATGTCTTGAAACGCATAAAGGTGGCTAAAACCCCAGTACCTGATCAGGTGTACTCTAGAACTCTGTGGGAAGCTAGAGAAGTGATTGCTGGGCCTCTTGCTGAGATATTTGTATCATTGAGAGTCACAGGTGAGGTGCCGGAAGACTGGAGGTTGGATAATGTGGTACCACTGTTTAAGAAGGGTGGTAAGGACAAGCCAGGGAACTATAGACCTGACGTCGGTGGTGGGCAAGTTGTTGGAGGGAATCCTGAGGGACAGGACGTACATGTATTTGGAAAGGCAAGGACTGACTAGAGATAGTCAACATGGCTTTGTGCGAGGGAAATCATGTCTCACAAACTTGATTGAGTTTTTTGAAGAAGTAACAAAGAGGTTTGATAAGAGCAGAGTGGTAGGTGTGATCCATATGGACTTCAGTAAGGCGTTCGACAAGGTTCCCCATGGGAGACTGGTTAGCAAGGTTAGATCTCATGGAATACAGGGAGAACTAGCCATTTGATACAGAACTGGCTCAAAGATAGAAGAAAGAGGGTGGTGGTAGAGGGTTGTTTTTCAGACTGGAGGCCTGTGCCCAGTGGAGTGCCACAAGGATCGGTGCTAGGTCCACTACCTTTTGTCATTTACATAAATGATTTGGATGTGAGCATAAGAGGTATAGTTACCAAGTTTGCAGATTACACCAAAATTGGAGGTGTAGTGGACAGCGAATAAGGCTACCTTAGATTACAACAGGATCTTGACCAGATGGGCCAATGGGCTGAGAAGTAGCAGATAGAGTTTAATTCAGATAAATGCGAGGTGCTGCATCTTGGGAAATCAAATCTTAGCAGGATGTATACACTTAATGGTAAGGTCCTAGGGAGTGTTACTGAACAAAGAGACCTTGGAGTGCAGGTTCATAGCTCCTTGAAAGTGGAGTCACAAGTAGATAGGATAGTGAAGAAGGCGTTTGGTATGCTTTCCTTTATTGGTAAGAGTATTGAGTACAGTAGTTGGGAGGTCATGTTGCAGCTGTACAGGACATTGGTTAGGCCACTGTTGGAATATTGCATGCAATTCTGGTCTCCTTCCTATTGTGAAACTTGAAAGGGTTCAGAAAAGATTTACAAGGATGTTGCCAGGGTTGGAGGATTTGAGCTATAGGGAGAGGCTGAACAGACTGGGGCTGTTTTCCCTGGAGCGTCGGAGGTTGAAGGATGACCTTATAGAGGTTTACAAAATCTTGAAGGGCATGGATAGGATAAATAGACAAAGTCTTTGCCCTGGGGTCGGAGAGTCTAGAACTAGGGTGAGGGGTGAGGGGGAAACATAAAAGAGACCTAAGGGGCAACTTTTTCACACAGAGTGTGGTATGTGTATGGAATGAGCTGCCAGAGCAAGTGGTGGAGGCTGGTACAATTGCAAGAGGAGAAAGTGAGGTCTGCAGATGCTGGAGATCAAAGTTGAAACTTTATTGCTGGAACAGCACAGCAGGTCAGGCAGCATCCAGGGAACAGGAGATTCGACGTTTCGGGCACAGGCCCTTCTTCATTTTCCTGAAGAAGGGCCTGTGCCCGAAACGTCGAATCTCCTGTTCCCTGGATGCTGCCTGACCTGCTGTGCTGTTCCAGCAATAAAGTTTCAACTTTGGTACAATTGCAACACTTAAAAGGCATTTGGATGGGTATATGAATAGGAAGGATTTAGAGGGATATGGGCCGGGTGCTGGCAGGTGGGACTAGGTTGGGTTGGTATGTCTGGTCGGCATGGACCGGTTGGACCGAAGGGTCTGTTTCCTTGCTGTAAATCTCTATGACTCTGTAACTAGATTGAACTAGAAGTCACTGTTGTTTCATGAAGCTGAATTGCATTATCAATAAAATTGGATGTGGACTCATGCCGACATGAGGAGTATGTAACGGATGAACAGTTTTATTAGTAGAAGCAAATCATTGCTATTAGAGAGAAAGGAGAGAAACCATTATCAAAACTAGAGGGCACAGGTTTAAGGTGAGAGGGAAAAGATTTAAAAAGGACTTGAGAGCTAACTTTTTCATGCAGAAGGTGTTCCGTGTGCAAAACAAGCTGACAGAGGAAATAGCGAGGGTGGTACAATTACAACATTTGGATGTAAGGCATCTGGATGGGTGTACGAATAGGAAAGGTTTAGATGGATACGGACCAAATACTGACAAATAGGACTAGGTCACATTTGGTTCCTGAAACGGAAAAACTGACAAATGAAGAAAGACTGAATCAATTGGGCTTGTAGTCACTGGAATTTAGAAGAATGGGGTGGGGGGGATCTCATTGAAACATATGAAATCCTGATGGGACAGGACAGGCTCGATGAGGGAAGAATGTTCTCGATGTTGGGAAAGCCCAGAACTAGGGGTCACTGTCTAAGAATAAGGGATGAGCGATTTGGGACTGAGATAAAGTCTTTGAGTTATAGAGATGAACAGCACAGAAACAGTCCCTTTGGTCCAACCCGTCCATGCCAACCAGATATCCAAACCTAACTAGTCCCACTTGCCAGCCCCAAACCCTTCAAACCTCCTATTCATATACCCATCCAGATGCCTTTTACATGTTGCAATTGTACTGTCCTCCACCACTTCCTCTGGCAGTTCATTCCACACACACACACCACCCTCTGCATGAAAGATTTGCTCCTTAGGTCTCTTTTATATCTTGCTCCTTAGGTCTCTTGTGGGCTAAAGGGATCAAGAGGAACAGGGAGAAAGCGGGAATGGGATGCTGAGATTGCAAGATCAATCATGATAGAATCCACAGAATCCATAGAATCCCTACAGTGTGGAAACAGGCCCTTCAGCTCAGCAAGCCCACACCAACCTTCTGAAGAGTATCTCGCCCAGACCCATTCCCCTATTGGTCTACATTTCCCCCGACTATTGTACCTAACTTACAAATCCCTGAACATTTAGAATGGTCAATTAACCTAATCTGCACATCTTTGGATTCTGGGAGGGAACTGGAGTACCTGGAGGAAACCCACACAGACATGGGGAGAATATGCAAATTACACCCATACATGATCATATTAAATGGTAGTGCTGGAAGGGCTGAATGGCCTACTCCTGCATCTATTCGCTTTGTTTCTATGATATCTGGTAGACATGGACGAGTTGGATTGAAGAGTCTGTTTCTATGCTGCATGGCTGTTGGACTTAATGACTTACAGAATCAGTGGGTAGTATCTTACCAGGTCCTGAATGTCGTTGGCTTTGGTGAGAAATCTGGGACAGTTCCATGAAAAGTCCAGTGAGACCTTTCTCCATGTCAGGACCAACAAGTCACAATTTCCAGCAGAATTCTGGATATTGAGATAAGATGCTCGCTGATGAACAGCAACAGGCCTATTAACTCAATCAATTAATGGGGATTATCACTTATTATCACCCTCAACACCAGCTCATCAATATGCAATTCCCCATTCCAGCAAGTGCTAGACCGAAACTATATGCTGAGAGTTCCCAGGATGACAATCACGGTGTGTAACCTAGTAATTCCAGCTCATCACTCTCTCCCACTGGATTGTCATCTTGGACACTTGGCACCAAGTGCCTGAGGAGATGCTCCAGGGCAAAGCTGAAGGCACTCCATGTCATCGGACACTGTCCATAAGACATAGGAGTGGAATTAATGCCATTCAGCCCATCGAGTCCACTCCGCCATATAATCATGGCTGATGGGCATTTCAGCTCCATTTACCCACACTCTCCCCGTAGCCCTTAATTCCTTGCGAGATCAAGAATTTAAATGTATTTAAATGTCATCTAACATCCGCCAGTCTCACTGAACCATCATGGCATATTTCCAATCCACTGACATTACACTTGCTCTTTGGGGAGCACCAGCAATTATCATTCAAATGTCAGCTGCAATGACACTTTGCAGCTAGACACAGGAACCCAGCTCATGGACTGGATGAGACTGCCTCTCTGGGCTGCTCATGCACTTAGCAGCTTCCTGGTAACAGCATTCCTGCTTTGTTTCTTGTGCCTTGGCCCCACAGCAAGAGCTGTAAGAGCTTGTTTTGCTACATAGTGCAGACATTAAGCCAGGCTGCTAGTTATGCTTATCAATAGTCACCAGTCAAGGGGATGAACATTATTGTTGTATGGCACGGCACTGTCAGTGTCACATCTACAAACTATACCAGCTGCCTGTGCAGCAACCAACCATACGTTCTTCAACCAAATCGCTATGTCACCATGTCTTAGTGTTGCTGTCCTTGGTTGAGTCATGATGGGTGGATTCAGTGCAGTCGGTTAAAGAGCAGCATCTGCTCACAGTCCAGGGACTTGGCAACAATCACTCACCCATCTGGGGCTGTCAGTGTCAGGTAGTCTGTATCACTGCAGCCCAGGTTGTCAGTGGAATGAGCATTTGGTGGGATGAAATGGCTTCAGGGGACTGTAGGGATAAGGAAATGGTGGAACTGTAGGGGATTGTTGGGAATTGTAGGCATCAACCTAAGATGTGGAGTGGACAAGGACAGTGAAAAATCAACCTGTAAGGTGGGGAGCTGGCAATGGGAGAGCATTGGATACTGAAGGAGTGTGTGTGATAGATTGTGGCCTTAAAGGGGGACATCACCAAATTGTAGTGAAGTGGCTTGGGGATAAGTTTAGAAGGTTAGAGTTTCAACTTGAGATGGCAGGTGGGAACATGTGGGTGTTTGATCAAGACAAACTATCCACGGATGTGCTTGGTAGGAAAGGCCATTGAGTCTTGGGGTGGGGGATGGTATTCGATGACTAGGAGGAACCTGGTATCCATGGTGACTGCTGTGGCCTGCACTGTCTACTGTGATCTGCTGAAAGCCATCTGCGAACAGACATTGATTGGGACAACATTCAGAGCGGGTGGAGACAATGTCCATTTCATTGCCAAAATTAAAGGATCCGCTTCTGTGAGACAGGAGGTCCTTCAAGGGGCAAATGTATTAATCACATGCCTGCAAAGTGCAGGTCCACATCAATCACAATCATATCATCATGTTTGTGAAATGACCAAAGTGTCCAAGAATGTAATGTACAAATGCTGATCGTAGGCAGTGTCGACCAAATCATTGGTCCTTACACATTACAATTGAACATCTCTGAAGCAGAAATGACCACAGTTGACCTTAGATGAAGAATCTGTAGGCCACAAAGTGCACAGCTAATGTAAGTCACCCCAGGGTACAAAGAAGCATGGAATTGAGTTTCTCTCCGTCCAAACAGTATGTATAATGCAAGACTCTCGTACATAAAATGATGCCTTGTGTGGCTGATGTAGGTTTGGGAGGAGAAGGGATCTGTACACATACAGCGCTTAGACTGTGCTGCTAACTATGTGCTAAACATAGTTACAGACCATTAGAGGGAGACAATTGACACACAACAGGTGAAGGGAAAGGTTGAGATGGAAAGTCGTTCATGATAAACTCAGCCAGTATGGGAGTTTAACCTATGCTGTTGACATCACTGTTCATTGCAAACCAGCCACCCAGCCAACCTTCCTGCATTACTGTGGAGCACTTGTTGACACAGAACCCTATGTCAGTGTCAAGGTGAGTCAGTACATGGCTCTGCTTGTCAGAATGCTCCATCTTTCACTTTATGTAAGGGAATGGTAATGTGTCATGGTGCCTGTTGGCTGCTTTTATTACGAAGAACCCATGGTATTTCTTATTTTCTAAACCAGATTCATTGCAAGCATGATTGGTGCACTCAGCCACCCAGCATGGGCTCACATCCAGAGTAGGTGGAGCCAGTTTCTATTTGAAAGCCACATTCATAGACTCTCATTCCCGGTAGGTGTGGTCATTGAGGTTGTTGCCAAATAATGAAGGTGCAGGGAGATCAAGGAGGATTAGATATACCAGCAAACTGCTAAGGAAAAACAAACAGCCACCAAGACATTGGAGTCAAAGATCATCTCTGGATGTGTTGGAGGCGCAGGGAGTTCAGAGTGTTTTGGCCTCAGTGCCTTTTCCTCTGGATGAGCGAGCTGCAGTATCAGGCAGTTTGAGGAAATCCTGGGATATTGTCACAGGATTGTGCTGGAGTGGGACTTGTGACCTGAAGGAATGGTTGAGCATCCTACCCTAGTAGCTGTTAAAGTGATAGCTGTAGTAAACATTAATGTAATTGGTTGCTTCCATGAATCCATGGGAGCCAGTGTGGGATCGCTCAATCAAACGGAGGTAGAAGACAGAGGGTGGTGGTGGAGAGTTGCTTTTCAGACTGGAGGCCTGTGACCAGCGGTGTGCCACAAGGATCGGTGCTGGGTGCACTGCTTTTCATCATTTATATAAATGATTTAGATGTGAACATTGGAGATATGGTTAGTAAGTTTGCAGATGACACTAAAATTGTGTGGTTGTCCGTGAAGAAGGTTACCTCAGAGTACAATGGGATGGGCCAGTGGGCTGAGAAGTGCAGATGGAGTTTAATTTAGATAAATGCGAGGTGCTGCATTTTGGACAGGCAAATCAGAACAGGACTTATATACTTGATGGTAAGGTGCTGGAGAGTGTTGCTGAACAAAGAGACTTTGGAGTGCAGGTTCATAGTTTCTTGACAGTGGAGTCGCAAGTAGAAAGGGTAGTGAAGAAGGCATTTAGTACACCTTCCTTTATTGGTCAGTGCATTGTGTATAAGAGTTGGAATGTCATGTTACAGCTGTACAGGACATTGGCTAGGCCATTTTTGGAATACTGCATTCAATTCTGGTTTCCCTGCTTTCAGAAGGATGTTGTGAAACTTGAAAGGGTTCAGAAAAGACTAAAAAGGATGTTGCCAGTTTTTGACATTTTGAGCTATAGGGAGAAGCTGAATAGGCTGGGGCTGTTTTCCCTGGAGCATCAGAGGCTGAGGGGTGACGTTATGGAGGTTTGTAAAATCATGAGGGGCATGGACAGGGTGGATAGCCAAGGTCTTTTCCCTGGGTGTAGGGGAATCCAAAACTAGAGGGCATAGGTTTAAGGTGAGAAGGGAAAAATTTAAAGGAGACCTATAGGACAACTTTTTCACACAGAGGGTGTTATGTGTGTGGAATGAGCTACCAGAGGAAGTGGTGGCGGCTGGTACAGTTACAACATTTAAAGGCATCTGGATGGGTATATGAGTAGGATGGATTTGCAGGGTATAGGCCAAATGTTGGTAAACGGTATTAGATTAATTTCAGATAACTGGTCAGCATGCACAAGTTGGACTGAAGGATCTATTTCCATGCTATACATCTCTATGACTCTATAACGCTAACCATCCAGCCACAAACTCATCAAGACTGTGACTGATGCCATCTGTGCCTGACCACATTGAATCATTTTGTTTCCCAGTGATGAGCTCAGTGCTGCAGTATATAGCTGGCTTCTGTCAGGTTCAAGCACCATCAACTGCATAAACGTTATGTTTCTGGAACCATATTATAATGATTTATAACAGAAAATGCCTCCATTTCATCAATGTACAAATGATCTTTGATCACTGGTATCTCTTTGCACTGGGATCTACCATGACTCTTACATTGTTAAGAACTCTTGTGCTCCCCTGCATTGAGGGTCCAGGTGTGATACAAGGTTGGTTACTGGGGCACAAGGGCTAGCCACTGCAACCATGGCAGATGACTCAATTATGCAAGCCCTTAACTAAGGTGGAGTGCACATACAGTGTAGCCTGTCCTACTTCCATCTCTAGGATGGAACACACGATAGGGTTGCTGAAGGTACGGATCCACTACTTAGACCAGTCTGAGGTGGGGCTCTGCAGTATAGTCTGGACAAAATGCATTGCATGATCTAGTACATCCCAGCAATGATGAGTTCTTCTGGCTATGATAAGTGACAGAATCGGGATGGCAATATACAAGAGGGACATGAAACGGTAATGGTAAGTAGTTAATGAGGCAAATTTGAGATGTTAGAGTGTGAAAACTTACTAGCTATCGTAGAGAGAGAGAAAAAAACCTCTGTTAAACTCCACAAAAATGACACTTTGCCAAAATATAGTAAGATTCAGCCCAGGGAGTGCAAGTGTTATTTATTTACTAACCATCTTAGGTGAGATGAAGGAATATTGACTGAAGGGCTGGATTCAATGTTTTCCTTAATAAATCTGACGTATGAAGTCTGCTTTCTCCAAAAATATTCTAGTGTGAGAATAATCTTCTTAATGTGTTTTATATTCCAAGCATGCAATTAATTTTATGGTTTTCAATGCATTTATAAGATTGGTATTTTTCTGCTTCTGTGTAATTATTTCA
This sequence comes from Chiloscyllium plagiosum, assembly GCF_037043375.1. Classification (NCBI taxonomy): domain Eukaryota; kingdom Metazoa; phylum Chordata; class Chondrichthyes; order Orectolobiformes; family Hemiscylliidae; genus Chiloscyllium; species Chiloscyllium plagiosum. The sequence goes on from NW_028270141.1 coordinate 107,027,438, forward strand.
ATTGTTAAAAGAAATCTATGAATTTTAGATAGAATAAATGGGTCTAACATTGTGGCATTTATTACATCTTTATGTAGTCCAGAACATGGAGAGTGCACCATACTGTGATGGTATTACTGGACATTAGAAATTACCCAGTCAGTCATCAGGGAGTATGTTTCTCCTTATAACCACAATAGATTAATTTGCTAAGAGTGTACGCTCTTACTATTCTTAAATCAATGTAAGATGTAAGGTGATGATCTAATGATAATAAAACTAGACTATTAATCTAGAGACCCAGACAATGTTCTGGGACATAACTCAAATCCCGCCATAGCAGAATTTAAATTGAATTTTTAAAAACATTTTGGAATTAAGAATTTAATGATGACCAAGCCATTATTGATTGTTAGAAAAATCCATCTGGTTCACCAATGTCCACCCATTTGAGGAAGAAAATCTGCCATCCTTACCTGGTCTGGCCTACATGAGACTCCAAGCTCTCAGCAATGTGGTTGAACGTTAACTCAAGAATTTAGGGATAGGCAATAAATGCTAGCCAATCCAACGATGCCTACATCACATGAAAAACTAAAAGAAAAGGGCTCATCTCTTTCTGAAGCAACTTTTCGATTTTTAGTATATCGTTAAATTCTTTCCTTGAGGGCTCTGAATTATGAATTACTACTACCGTAACTTTTCCAATTTCCCCAAAGATTAAACATGCAATTTAAGATTGGATTACTTACAGTATGGAAACAGGCCCTTTGGTCCAACAAGTCCACACTGACCCTCCAAAGATCAATCCACCCAGACCCATTCCCCTACATTTACCCCTTCACCTAACACTATGGGCAACTTAGCATGGCCAATTCACCTAACCTGCATATCTTTGTGATTGTGGGAGGTAACCCGCACAGACACAGGGAGAATGGGCAAACTCCACACAGACAGCTGCCTGAGGTGGGAATTGAACCCAGGTTTCTGGTGCTGTGAGGCAGCAGTGCTAACCACTGTGCCACCGTGTTGCCCTAGGTAGTGTTCGTACAAACCTTCGGTGCCCTTGCAAAATCATCATTCCGCCACTAGCTCACCAAATTGTGCTGTATCTGTGTAGCATCTCTTTAATATGCTCATGGTTCTTTCCTCATGAATTGAAACATCAGCCAGATGAATGGCTTTGCCTCTGACTTCTATGTTATGTAAGGTCTTATACTGTACATCTGTGTTGCAGATCTAGAGGGAGGGGTTTCCCCCAGAGGACTTGGAAAGCCAGAAAGAAAGGACTTCTGAAGTAATACGTCAGCACATGATTCACAAAAAGAAAATGTTTTAAGATAACTTAAATAAAAATGCTTAATTGCATATTTTATGAAGTAAAGATGAATTTCTTCAAAACCAATACACAACGTGTACTGTTGTGGAAACCACACATATTTTTGCACAAGTAAAATTGCACCCATATATCAGATCAGCCTCCCTTCTTTAAGATTAAGGTTATTTACTCTGCAAGCAACAAAGATAACAAAAGTATTCAATTACTTTCATGTTTTTAAAATAAAGCAGTAACGTGGAACTGAATAAAATATAAGCCAGCTTGAAGACTTAGGGCATGAGCATATCTGTGAGTTTGACTCCTGAATCAGAGAGTTCTGAAAGCTTTAGTAGCAAAATACTGTGAATACTAATGATTTGAAATAAAAACAGAGTGTGCTGTAGTAGCCCAGCAAGTGTGGAAGCAGCTATAGGGAAGAAACTAGGGTTGATGTTTTCATTCTAATAATATGCTTCTTCATAATTGAAAAAAAAAATGGAAAGGTAGTGGGGTTTATCACTCTCACCCATCACCTTTCCACCTCTGTTCAGTTCGGAACAAGAATCACGTTGGATTTGCAACATTAACTTCTTCTCTCTTTGAAGATGTTGCTGGACCTGATGAATTTCTCTAGGGCTCTCTATTTTTATTGTAGCTGAAATCTGCATTTATTTCAGGGCTGACTAAGAGGAGAAGCTATGACAATTGTGTTTGTGCAGTTTACTAGACACTGTTTTAGCATAAAACCTTTCTCACTATACCCTTATCATACAATCATAAAGTTTGTATTCTCATTCTGTGCTATTGCAAATATAGAATAATTATGGTTCTAGGATTAAATCTCAGTTTATTTGGAGTTGTGATGGTGCAAATGTTGTCAAGGTGATCCTGATATATGATCTATAGCACAAAGAAATACAAGATCTCACCCAGAATCCGAGCACCAGAGTCAACACTAGTCATCAGTCCACAGGCACTTTGGTGAGGAACTCCTGTATGCATTCCTTGGTCACCATTGTAAGGTCAGCATAAACCCAAGAAATGTAAGAAACGTTTCTTTGTATTTTTTCTCCTGTGTAGCTGCTGATCTTCTTCCCATGATGTTCCTGAGGAAGACCAAGACACCTCCTTTGGAAATTCTTTCTGTTAATTTTGGGCAGATTGTCCCATGGCCTGTCTCCCTCAGCACTGCCAATGGAATCAAATACCAACATAACCAGATTCTATCTTAAATCCTGCCTTTCCACACCCCTGCCACCAACTACAACAGGAATGTTGTCTATCGATCCATTTGGTCTCAGGGATTTCACAGTTTGAGTGTCAATGCTGGCAGCAAAGTCAATTAAAATGTTTGAGAATGATTCGAAATGATACAGACTTGTCCATCCAGGACTTGGGACCCAAACCTTTGAAGAAGCATTTCTTAAAAGATTGAGATTGAGAGGAACAGGGATTAGATTCTAAAGAATCAACAAGAAGATTCAAATCAAGTGCTGACCTTGTTAACTAGCAGACTCACACTGGGTATTCTTTCCTGAAAGGTCTCTTGTGCAACTCTTAATCCTTTCCTCAAATGTAGTGTGACAGCCTCTACCTCAAGGTAGGCCTGATGGAGAAGCATTTCGACTGACCTTGCTCCAACCATTAAAAGTTTCAGGGCCTTTGCTTGCCGTAGCCTTTTCCCTCAAGATTGAGGAATGGGGGTGATGCTGGAGGGTTGTATAGAAGGAACCACATCCTGTTTTCTCAGTATGGTAAAGTGATTGATTATAGATCCTTCTGCAACTCACCATCAATGCCCAGACAGATAATATAGCTGAAAAATGTGTTGCTGGAAAAGTGCAGCAGGTCAGCAGCATCCAAGGAGCAGGAGAATTGACGTTTCAGGCATAAGCCCTTCTTCAGGAAAGATTCTTGAAGAAGGGCTTGTGCTCAAAATGGCGATTCTCCTGCTCCTTGGATGCTGCTTGACCTGCTGCACTTTTCCAGCAACACATTTTTCAGCTCTGATCTCCAGCATCTGCAGTCCTCACTTTCTCCTCGACAGATAATATACAATACCTAATTTTAAAAATCATCTTGATGATTGACAGGCTTGAAATCTTGGAGGAAGCAGAGCTCTGGATCCAGCTGAATAGATCAAAATGGAAGCAAGTGAGTTTGTAGGTCCAGATATAAACCAGCTGCCAACTTGCATAACTGATCCCTCAAAGCCCCACTCACAGTCATAATGGGCCTGAACCTACTGCTCATACACAAGCAGTGCATCCACCTGAGAAAGACCAGAAACCCTTAGCAATGCAATGAGAAATAAAATCTGGGATAACCAGTCTTCACCTCCTCACAGCAACTATGAACCAAGCATTCCTGAGTCTTGTATTGAGGAAAATTGGGGTTAGTGAGGACTGCAGATACTGGGAAGTCAGAGTCGATAAAACATGGAGCTGGAAAAAGCACAGCAGGTCAAGCAGCATCAGAGGAGCAGGAAAGTTGACATTTCAGGCAGGACTCTTCATCAGGACTGATTGAAGAAGATTGCCTCTGCTATTTCTAGACATTGGGATTGGACAGATGAATCACAATGGTATCTTGCCTATAAAAATATTGCAGAATTACTTGCCTTAATTGCTCTGTGATGAGTTATTGGTCAAACATTTTGTGCAGTATTTTTCTCAAAAACAAAAAAAAAGCTGTCTTTTTTTTCTGATCTGTTTGAATCACGTGCAGAGGAGCCAGACTTCTGGAAATTTCTCCAAATGAGGCTAGGCCAGAAGTGGGAGGCTGGAAGGGTACAGGATGCAAATAATTCTCAAATGATGTCAGGCTCCCCAATTTCTGAAGAGTTATGGAAAGATATCCAAAAGATACTTAAAAAGGGTTTCAGAATTGCATGCCTTATTTAACCCATCTTTAATCACCATGGCCCATGCCCTGAAGGAACAGATTTTGGAAAAGCTTCAAGATATTTGATTTTCCAATGGATTCTGTAGGGAAAAGATATAGCAGTTAGATAATAGTAATCATCCACCAGTGAATAAATTGATCAATGAGTCACACCAGGAAACAGTTGCTTGGCTGTACAGATGTGTGTGGAAAATTTATGATGGGATGTGAGTTGCAGAATTCTAAGCAGGAAAGAGAATAACAGAATTGTAGTACAAAATAGAGCTCAGGAACATACAGGCTCAGAAATATTGAGACTCTCCTGGGAGTTAATCACATCTTTCCATCATAACCTCATTAGAAATACAGAGATATCCTTATTACCCCAAATAAAGCTGCCTCCAAATGTCCGATGAAGTTACAAAGACAGCGTGGGAACAGATACAAGAAAAATTCTGGTAATCTTCATAAAACTTGTTTTATTTTATGTTTTATTGCTTGATGGTCAAAAAGGAATTGTTGCCTTATTTAAATGCACTTTTTATATTAAACTATTTTAATTTTATGTTTTTACAAAGCTTGCTTTAAAAAAAACAGATGATTTTATTAGATTGAATTATGGGGGAAAATGGGAGAAAAGGAAAGAAAAGAGTTTCTTTAAAAATCACTTGAAGAATAGCTGTGATGCAACGTGATGGCAAAGGTAGAGAGAGACTGGAAATAATTGGTTTGGAGTTTGCAATGGGAATGATAGTGAGGCTGTTAGAGATCACTGGTATAGTGGAGTTAATCAGACAGCAACCTCTGGGATGCACATACACCAGGCTTTTCCAATCTATTGAATGAAGGTGATGCTGTTGTGACACAGAATGGACTTCCAAAACGTGCATAAAAAACTTGTGAGCAAAGTTGAAGCTCGTGGGTTAAAGCCGTAACAGCAACATGGATATAAAATTGGCTAAGTAGCTGATAACAGAGAGTAATAGTTAATAGATATCTTGCCTCATGACAATGAATGCCTTTGAAACATTGAAATTTCTCAATGAGGTGCTGGCATAATGTGCAATAGGAAGAACAGCTCCATGAGGGAGAAAGATGAGGAAAGTCCGGTCTCTTCCAGCAATACCAGCTGTTCTTTTAAATAAGAAACTATTTGTCTTGGTGCTGCCAGGTCTTCAATGCTACCTGCAGGTTGCTGAGTGATTTACCTCGAGGTCCACTATCTGTGCCTGGTATTGGACTCAGGTTGTCAGAAGAAAGAACGTCATTAAACCTCTTGTGGTACTGCTCCCGATCCTTCAGCCTCTGACAAGTTCTGGCATCACGTTCCCACACCCCAAGGCTAAGATTCCACAGTCATCAATATCCCCTGCGGTGGATATTGTTGAGAGGAATGATTTCTCAGGAAAGCAGTCTACAGCTAAATTTGTTGCACCACAGTTGGCTCTGTTATATGAGGGAGAAATTAAACATGTGGGAATGTGGGTACTCTGTTTAGAAAAGGTAGACAAAATGGTGGTGGGTTTGCATTGCTAGTTAAAGAGGAAATTAACACAACTGTGAAGAAGGCTCACAGCTCCAAAGATGTGGAATCTACATGGGTCGAGCTGAGGAGCAAAAAATATTGTTAGTGTTTGTATGTAGATCTCAAACTGTAGGAGTGATATTGAGAATTTCTCTAGGTGGGTGTCATGAAACAGGGATAGCAAATCAAATGAGATCAACCTCACTATCACTGGATTCACTGGTTGAAATTAAAACGTCCAACCTGCCCAACTGTTCCTAACAACACTTTGTGGATAACTTACATTGGACACTAAGTTTATATATTTTAAAAAAAAATCATTTGTTAGTAATAATGTAAATTAACAAATGAACAATAAGGTAATCTAGTTAATATCCATAATGCAAAGTCCAATTTTCTTTGATCATAGCCCCCACTCTCTCTCACACACAGATAGACAGGGATAAACTAAAAAAGAAAGTAGAAGAATTGTAATTTTCCAGTTCAATGGGTTGGAAAATTTGAGTTATAGAGAGAGGCTGAATAGGATGGGGCTGTTTTCCCTGGTGCATCAGAGGTTGAGGGGTGACCTTATAGAAGTTTATAAAATCATGAAGGGCAAGGATAGGATAAATAGACAAAGTCTGTTCCCTGCAATGGGGGAGTCCAGAACTAGAGGGCGTAGGTTTAGGGTGAGTGGTGAAAGATATAAAAGCGACCTAAGGGGTAACGTTTTCACACAGAGGGTGGTGCGTGTATGGAATGAACTGCCAGAAGAAGTGGTGTACGTTGGTACAATTACAGTATTTAAAAGGCATCTGGATGGATATATGAATTGAAAGGGTTTAGAGGGACATGGACCTCTAAAGTGCTGGCAAATGGGAGTAGATTAGGTTAAGATATCTGGTCATCATGGACAATTTGGATCAAAGGGTCTGTTTCCATCCTGTTCATCTCTATAACTCTATGATTCTAATAAACAGTTCCATTGGTAGATACCAGGTCTTTGTGAAATCCTTTGACAATGGTTTGTTCACAGTCAAATAGAACAGTTTGTCTTGCTTGAATTCCATAACCCCAGTTAATACATACAGTTTCAGCAGAATTCCAGAAATATTTACTTATTTCTTACTGACAGGGATTCTTTTCTCAGCACATTCAACAACTCAATTACTGGAGAGAAAGCAATGCAATATCATCTCCAAAAGTTTCTAAAAATTATACTGCCTCCTGATAACCCAGTCAGCCTCATTTCTCTCTTGATATTTTCTCTTTCAATCAATGTTCTCTGTGATTGGCTGATTCACAGTGTTCCCTCTTGGATTGACCAAATCAACACCCAGCCAAGCTGCCAGAGCTAAGCTTAGCAACAGCTCTGTGCCAATTTATCTATAGTGTTCTCAGATCAGTAATTAAGTTGCATTATCTTTTCAAACCAGTTTCCAATCAAAAACATTGGTCTTTTAAAATAAACCGTTGTTCGAAGTTCAAATTGCAATTCTTAACTTCACCGTTCCAAAGAAAAAAAGTGAGAAAAATAAAAGAAAAGCAGGTTTCTACACAGAAAATGAGTTATGCATTTGATAAAAGTGCAGCTGGAATTAGTGGTGACTTTAATCTGTATATAGATTAAGTAAATCAAATTAATAACAATACATAACAATAACAATACATTTTTTTTCATTCGAGAAAAGGAGGAGGAGAGGGGACCTAATTGAGGTATATAAGATAATGAGAGCCAGAGACTATTTCCCAGGGCAGAAATGACTAACACGAGGGGTCATAGTTTTAAGATGGTTGGAGGAAAGTATAGAGGGGATGTCAGAGGCAGGTTCTTTACACAGAGAGTTGTGAGAGCATGGAATGCATTGCCAGCAGCAGTTGTGGAAGCAAGGTCATTGGGGACATTTAAGAGATTACTGGACATGCATATGGTCACAGAAATTTGAGGGTGCATACATGAGGATCAGTGGTCGGCACAACATCGTGGGTTGAAGGACCCTTCTGTGCTGTACTGTTCTATGTTCTATAGAGTTGGAATCCCTGGAGTGTATATGAGAGAGTTTTCTGGACCAATATTTTGAGGAGCTAATGAGAGAACAGTCCCTCCAAACTAGGTATTGTGTATTGAGGCAGGGATAATTGACAATCTAACTGTGCAAGGGTCCCTTAGGAATGAATGACCATAGAATGATAGAATTCTTCATCAAGGTGGAGAGTAACATAGTTGATTCTGGGACCAGGGTCCTGAATGAGATAGAAGAAACGATGAGGTGTGAGTTGGTTATGATAGATTGGGGAATGTTACTTGAAGGGATGATAACGGAAAGGCCATGGCAAACATTCAAAGAGGTCATGGGTGAACAGCAACAATTGTGCATTCCTATATGGTGCAAAAGTAAAATGGTAAAGGTGACCAAATCATGGCTTTCAAGGGTAATTAGAGTCAATATTAGATCCAGAGTTGAGGCATGCAAATTGGTCAGAAGAAAGAAACAAGCCTGTCAACACCAACAACTGCCAATCTCCAAACACCGTCCTACAACTCATCTACTTATCCTACTTCACCTTTGACAACTAGTTCTTCATCCAGAAATATGGAACAGCTATGGGGACCAAATATGCACCCCAATATGCCAACATGTTCATGCACAGGTTCGAACAAGACTTCTTCTTTATGCAGGACCTCCAACCAACATTATACACCAGGTACATTGATGACATTTTCTTCCTCTAGACCCGTGGTCTAGAGTGATATCAACAAGTTTCATCCCACCATCAAACTCACCATGGACTACTCTCGACTATCTGTCTCATTCTTGGACACATGCATCTCCATCAAGGATGGACACCTCAGCACCACACTCTACCGCAAATCCACAGACAACCTCACAATGCTACACTTCTCCAGTTTCCACCCAAAACATATTAAAACAGCCATTCTCTATGGACAAGTCCTACACGTACACCGGATCTGCTCAGATGAGGAGGAACGTGACAGCACCTGGAAGTACTCAGGGACACCCTCATAAGAACGGAGTACGATGCTCAACTCATCGACCGCCAGTTCCGACGTGCCACAGCAAGGAACCGTAATGACCTCCTCAGGAGACAGACACGTGCTGCAACCGACAGGGTACCCTTCGTTGTTCAGTACTTCCCAGGAGCTGAAAAACTATGCCATGTTCTTCGTGACCTGGTACCCATTATCAATGAGGATGAGCCCCTCACCAAGATCTTCCCTGCACCTCCACTGCTTGCCTTTAAACAATCACCAAACCTCAAACAGATCGTTGTTCTGCAGCAAGCTGCTCAGCTTTCAGGACAACTCCATACAACCCTATAACGGTAGGCGCTGCAAGACGTGTCAGAGTGTGGACATAGATACCACCATTACGCACGGGGACACTTCCCACCATGTACATGGCAGGTACTCATGTGACTCAGCCAACGTTGTCTACCTTATACGTTGCAGGCAAGGATGCCCTGAGGCATGGTACATTGGGGAAACCGAGCAAAGGCTATGGCAACGGATGAATGGGCACCGCACAACAATCAACAGACAGGAGGGTTCCCTCCCAGTTGGGGAACACTTCAGTGGTCCAGGACATTTGACTTCGGGCCTTCAGGTGACAATTCTCCAAGGCGGACTTTGGGACAGGCAGCAGCGAAAAGTGGCCGAGCAGAGGCTGATAGCTAAGTTCGGTACCCATAGGGAGGGCCTCAACCGGGACCTTGGGTTCATGTCACACTACAGGTGACCACCATTGCACTATACACACACACAGACACTCCTACATACACACATAGGTGCTCCTATACACACACATACACACGGACACTCATGTACACAGACACACACGGGCGGCAATATTAGATCCAAAGTTGAGGCATGCAAATTGGTCAGAAGAAAGAAACAAGCCTGTCAACACCAACAACTGCCAATCTCCAAACACCGTCCTACAACTCATCTACTTATCCTACAGGGCGGCACGGTGGCACAATGGTTAGCACTGCTGCCTCACAGCACCAGAGACCCGGGTTCAATTCCCGCCTCAGGCGACTGACTGTGTGGAGTTTGCACGTTCTCCCCGTGTCTGCGTGGGTTTCCTCCGGGTGCTCCGGTTTCCTCCCACAGTCCAAAGATGTGCAGGTCAGGTGAATTGGCCATGCTAAATTGCCCGTAGTGTTAGGTAAGGGGTAAATGTAGGGGTATGGGTGGGTTGCGCTTCGGTGGGGCGGTGTGGACTTGTTGGGCCGAAGGGCCTGTTTCCACACTGTAATGTAATCTAATCTAATCTAATCTAAAACACGCAGACACTCACCCACACCCTTACAGACACACACTCCCACACTCACACATGCACACATACACATATACGTTTGTGGGATGAATGTGTACTTGCAGAGTTACATTGTACTTTGCTCAAAAACTGCATGAACTCATGTAAAACTCTGTTAACTCACTTTTTAGTTTACAATCAATCTAAACATTATGGCAAAGACAGAGAACACAGGGGGCTAACACCTTCAACATATTGTCTAGCTAACACCCATTGTTATAGTTAACTGGAGAAAGCCACTTTACAAAAAAGGTTTTGTGATTGACACATGAAAGAAGTGAAACTATCATAGTTTTCTAACAGATGAAAGCCTCAACAAACAATTAAGGTATTATTCAATGTATAATTTCAGTTACATCACACTGTAAACTTTTGCTATAAATTCTGTGTCTGACAATTGTGTCCTCCACAACCACCTGATGAAGGAGTGACGCTCTGAAAGCTAGTGCTTCCAATTAAACCTGTTGGACTATAACCTGATGTTGTGGGATTTTTAACTTTGTGCACCCCAATCCAACACCAGAATCTCCAAATCCTGAGGAATGGGAGCAGTTTAGAATTCAGTAAAGGAGGTCAAAGGGATTAATTAAGTAAAAGAAGGTAGAGTACAGGAGCAAAGTTGCGGGAAACATAAAAACTGACTGTTAAAAGTTCTACAGTTTCTACAGCATTGGTTACCTGCTATGTTTAAATCAGGCTTGTATTTTACCAGACCAGGCAATACCTTCCGCTGCTCACTGAGCACCACCATGACAACCACCTCTTGGTTTGAACAGATTCTCTATACAGAGTGGTGCTGACACAGATGTCCTAAGTGTCGGAAATTATTGCTGCAGAGCCGATGGAAGGTTTGTGGCTGTGATAAATGTAATGAACATTGGGTGTTTTCATTTATTGCTGACTGTCAAAACAATACGTCATCCTTTTCTCATTTTCATTTGTACAGTCACTATGCAACATAAGTGAGGCAGCTTCACCAACAGGCTAAACAAAGCTCCCTGCAAGTCAACGTTCTCAGTCTTAGAACATAGAACAGTACAGCACAGAACAGGTCCTTCAGCCCATGATGTTGTGCTGACCATTGATCTTCATGTAAGGTAAACCTAATGTATGCACCCTCAAATTTCTGTGACCATATGCATGTCCAGCAGTCTCTTAAATATCCCCAATGACCTCGCTTCCACAACTGCTGCTGGCAACGCATTCCATGCTCTCACAAGTCTCTGCATAAAGAACCTGCCTCTAACATCCCCTCTATACTTTCCGCCAAACAGCTTAAAACTATGACCCCTCATGTTAACAATTTCTGCCCTGGGAAAAAGTCTCTGGCTCTCAACTCTATCTATGCCTCTCATTATCTTGGACATCTCAATTAGGTCCCCTCTCTTCCTTCTTTTTTCCAATGAAAAAAGTCCGAGCTCAGTCAACCTCTCTTCATAAGATAAGCCCTCCATTCCAGGCAGCATCCTGGTAAACCTCCTCTGAACCCTCTCCAAAGCATCCACATCTTTCCTATAATAGGGCGACCAGAACTGGACGCAGTATTCCAAGTGCGGTCTAACCAAAGTTTTATAGAGCTGCAACAAGATCTCAAGGCTCTTAAACTCAATCCCCCTGTTAATGAAAGTCTTGTTGAATCAGAGTCTATGAGATAAACCTGGACTGTGATTCCAGTTCATTCACATCACTGTACAGAATTGCAGAGGTTATATCACAGTAATAAGCTGTTTGGTGCAATAAGTCCATGCTGCTAACATATTCTCCCAACAATCGACACAATCCCCAGACCCATTCTGTGTGCGTATCAGTAGACCGCTTTGCCCTCAGTCTCTGTTTAGCTTATTCTTACATGTTGACATTGGGGGATAATTTCAAACTGCTGACTGGGAGGAAACAGATAGCGGCCCACATTATGTTCCTGTTATGTGGTCGTAAAGCTTGCTTGATTGTCCCTGTCAATACTCATACTGCTATGCTGCAACATCATTAGATTGCCATTTTAGGTCTCAAATGGACAAAACTTTGCTCCATTGGGTATTCCATCCACGTTTCAGTCGAGGAAGATCCCAGAGGAAAGTTTTCCTCTGGAATATTGACAAAACAAGCAACTGTTGTCCTATGAAAATCCTTACGCATGCCTCCTCCCACTCCCAAGCTTTATGCTTCTTATGGGTTCGAAATCAGAGGTTTCCCTAAGTTGCAACAACAGCTTAAGGGGTGCTTGCATTCTGCCTGTAATCCACTGGCCTGATGTCAATGAGATGTGTCACTCAGAATGGGCTAGACGTCTTGGTGAACTCTGTCAGACACTGGCTGAATGCACCAAATGGAGAGTTGCTCCCAGTCCTAGGGCTCTGCTTATTCTCCTGATCCTTTGATTGAAAATATTTCTCTGGCCGTCAGCCCTAAGTTCCTTAAGTTTAACGGTATATCTGCTGGGCCTGTTGACTGCAGGAAATTATCTGTTTTATCTAACGTATTAATCTGTCTTTTACTTTCGCAACTTTCTCCCTCTTTGCTGTTTTTGCACAATGATCTTTCCTTATATTGCACTTCCTCATGCTAGACAGGGCCTGAGCAAACTTAAAACCCTCTCGATTGCCTCAACATCTATCCAATTGTGTGGCGAGCCCAAGCATGCAGACAATACTCTAACTGTGATCATAATCAGATTCTATGCAGATTCATCATTACCTCCAATAGGATGAAAAATGACAAAAATTCATAACTGACTTTGACCTGCCTGGAATAGGTCGCAATTCTTTTTTGCTCTGTGGAGACAGAGCTTTCTACATCGCTGACCAAACCAGAGCTTGAAAAACTCGTGCTGCAGTTCTGACAATGAAAAACCTTTTACTTAAATCATTGAGTGCAGTTTAATGATTGTACTTGACAGTAGGATGCAGTACTGAGTTTGCAAAACCATCCGATGAATGTAATTTTAACTTTAAAGTCCCCAAAATTAGCTGAAGTGATGGTGAAATAATGTTGTATCTCGACATTTGGTAAATGCTGCTTATCAGCCACCAGAGGGCACAATAGGGTCAGTTGAAATGATTTATGCAGCAATCCTCTATCTCACAATCCACTCCAGCTAGACCGTGTGGAATATATGAATTAGAACAGCAGGCAGTCCAGGATCTTCAGTACATGAGTCACTTCACCCTGGTTAGGGATCATATTTTCTTAATACTTCATTTGCTGGACTGTATCCTGTTGGTGAATTCATAGTCTGACATTTGAGGAGTTATTTTATTAAATCCCAAAGCCTTACCGACTGAGGGTTTCTTTTGGGAATATAGTCAGTTGATTCCTGTGATTTCCTATCTGTTACTACTAGAAGTGCATGCCTGAATTCCCAACTGGCATGGTTCTGTGCTTCAAGCACTTTTTTGTATTGTTGATTTTACAAATTATCTATTTTCTTTGGACTGTTTGATATGAAGTAGATTAGATGAGTAATCTGTGGTTTACGTTGATGATGTTTTGGTATTTGAGCAGTGCTAAGGGTTCCCGTTTTTGGATTGCATTATAGTTTGGTTTTTTTGACTAGTCTAAGTCTCTCAAGTGTAAACTGCAGTAAAAACTGGATCATTGGGAACGGTAGTAGCACAGATCTGAAATGGTAACTTTGTTTGCCTTGTCATAGATGCTCCCTGACTTGCTCAGCATTTGAAACATCTGTTGTTTTTATGTCTGCTTTTTTGACTGTAACGTCAGCACAAAGATGCCCATTGTTGAGTGTCAATGCCCGATGGTGCAAGGCCACCTGAACGCTCTCTGACCTGGAACTGGCTTTGCCCTGAAAATGGACACTCAGTTACATACAGTATTTTTGTAAAGGAGGAGGAAGGCATGTGTTTTTTGGCCTCCTTACAGAAGTCAGATTTCGCTCTCAGACCACAGGTTTCTTCTGCAGTCCTGTAGTCTAACCAATGGTCGCTAACAAAAGGTAATTTTTAAAAAAAATCAGACTAGAATTCATGGGGGTGTGTGGCTAATCTGCCATTCGAAAAGCCAATTGCAAACTTTAATAATGGCTGCCCAACAATGATATTGTCAAGCGAGCATTCTTAACAAACCCACTGCGACTTCCACCCCTTGGTTCCTCAACAGCTTCTGGCCAACCTGATATGGATCTTGCTTATCTTTATTGCTTTACAACAGTGGCTACTTTTGAAATGCATTCAGTTAGCAGGAAAACACTTCTGGGCATCCTGCAATAATGAAAGATTGTTAATAAATGCAAATCTGTCTGTTTTTTGTCCTCTTGTTGCAGAATTTGAAAGTAGACTTTTAGCATTGGGCAATTGCTCCTGCAGTAATTTCTGTTTTTCACCAAGGTAGGTCTGTTTCTTATCACTAAGAGAATGCAATTTAAAGTATCTGGAATGTTAAACAAGTTCTTTTTGCCTTCTGCTTGTGGAGTCTCATGGCCACGTACCATATTTGACTCGATAGGAGTTCAGTGAATGTTTGCTCATAGTATCTTTATATTTGATCTATTTTGCTCCTTCAGCTTATCTATTCCTTCCATTGGATTAGTGTAGCTCAGTGCTTTTCCGTAGTGCACAGTTGAGACAGGGAGCTTACTACGTTAGGATATGGAGTGGAGTCATCCCCACGATACCAATCCACACATGCCACACTAACAGTGTCAAAGTACCAGACTGCCTTGAATTTTAAACAATTTTCTACTCCACGATTTTATTTTTGCATAATTTTATTCGAAATTGTTAAAGATGGAGCGGAATCCAAATGAATGGAGTTCATTCAGTTTTTAATGGTACGCTTTTAAGCATCAGTAACTGAAATATGTTCGCAACAGCCCAACAAATTACACAAGACTAAACAGACCAGTAACTTCCTGACATAGAACTACATGGTATTTCTCCATTACAGTGAAGAAGGACCATGGCAATGTGATCTTGTGTGATCACATTGCATTTTCAAATGGCTAAAAGGATTTTGAAAAACAATTTCATAAATGCAGTGTCTCTTTTAAATATAAATTCCAATTTGCATTCCCCTTTAATGCAGTTAAGTTCAGTTTCAATGACATCACAGCAATGTGTTATTTAAGGCTTAGGAGGAATTTAGGGTGTTCAGATTTATGGTGGAATTTCTGCCAGGTGGCTAGAATGTAGCTCGAGGGCTTACAAGAAAGTCTTCACCAATAATAAAAAAATGAAAGGAGCTTTCGGGAATTTTCTTTACATACAGCAGTGGGATGTTAAGACACATTGTGCCTAACAAGGATGGAATGGTAGAAACAGAATCCATGAGAGCTTTTCAGACAGAATATTTGAAACGAGAGAAAAAAATTTAAAAGATTGGGGTAAACAGCACAGTGATGGGACAAACTAGATAGGTTTTTTTTTAGACAGCCAGCAGAAAGCACGTGTTGTATTTCTGCTATGGTTTATAAATTCCTGATTCTGTAGTTCTGATATTGTGATGGCGATACAATGTAATACGACAAGTAATTTTTTTTTAAAGCAGTGGAAAGAATCAGCTATACAGGCAAATAGTTTTCTATTTTTGATGATTTAATTGACTAGTGGTGACTAGTAGAGTTAAGTGGAATGCTATTTACAGATTTGCAATGTAATGATTGCACAGAGAAGACTGTTTCACTTAAAACCACAGCAGTCAACACATTTTTCTGCTTTGCTTCCTTCTCTTTTTGAAGTAATTCCGTTATTACATAAATGAAAGCCAGAAGGTAAAACCTTCTTTTGTTTGGATATGTGGAACAGTCCATCTTCCGCAGCTACACTGGCACCACCCCCCACCTTTTCCTCCGCTACATCGATGATTGTAATGGTGCTACCTTGTGCTCCCATGAGGAGGTTGAACAGTTCATCCACTTTACTAACACCTTCCACCCCGACCTCAAATTTACCTGGACCGTCTCAGACTCCTCCCTCCCCTTCCTAGACCTCTCCATTTCTATCTCGGGTGACCGACTCAATGCAGGCATTTACTACAAACCGACCGACTCCCACAGCTACCTAGATTACACCTCCTCCCACCCTGCCCCCTGTAAAAACGCTATCCCATATTCCCATTTCCTTCGCCTCTGCCACATCTGCTCCCAGGAGGACCAATTCCAATACCGAACAAGCCAGATGGCCTCCGCCTTCAAAGACCCCAATTTCCCCTCAGACATGGTTGACGATGCTCTCCACCACATCTCCCCCACTTCCCGCTCCTCTATCCTTGAGCCCCGCCTCTCCAATCGTCACCAGGACAGAACCCCACTGGTCCTCACCTACCACCCCACCAACCTCTGGATACATCGTATCATCCTCCGTCATTTCCGCCACCTCCGAACAGACCCCACCACCAGGGATACATTTCCCTCCCCACCTCTATCAGCATTCCTGAGAGACCACTCCCTCCACGACTCCCTCGTCAGGTCCACACCCCCCACCAACCCAACCTCCACTCCCGGCACCTTCCCCTGCAACCGCAAGAAATGCAAAACTTGCGCCCACACCTCCCCCCTCACCTCCCTCCAAGGCCCCAATGCTTCCTTCCATATCCGTCACAAATTCACCTGCACCTCCACACACATCATTTACTGCATCTGCTGCACCCGATGTGGCCTCCTCTATATTGGGGAGACAGGCCGCCTACTTGTGGAACGTTTCAGGGAACACCTCTGGGACACCTGCACCAACCAACCCAACCGCCCCGTGGCTGAACACTTTAACTCCCTCTCCCACTTCACCAAGGACATGCAGGTCCTTGGACTCCTCCATCGCCAGACCATGGCAACACGACGTCTGGAGGAAGAGCGCCTCATCTTCCACCTAGGAACCCTCCAACCATATGGGATGAATGTAGATTTCTCCTCATTTCCTCTCCCCCCACCTTATCTCAGTTCCAACCCCCGGATTCAGCACCGCCTTCTTGACCTGCAATCTTCTTCCCGACCTCTCCGCCCCCACCCCCTCTTCGGCCTATCACCCTCACCCTCACCTCCTTCCACCTATCGTATTCCCAGCACCCGTCCCCCAAATTCCCCCCACCCATCTTTTATCTCAGCCCCGCTTGGCACACCAGCCTCATTCCTGAAGAAGGGCTTATGCCCAAAACGTCGATTCTCCTGCTTCTCGGATGCTGCCTGACCTGCTGTGCTTTTCCAGCACCACACTTTTCAACTCTGGTTTCCAGCATCTGCAGTCCTCACTTTCTCCTTCTTTTGTTTATACAGGATAACTTGCGAGGGCAATGTGGCTTGAGCTTCATAAGTTTATCTGAATGGCATCTTTATCAAAGAGGAAATACATAAATTGCACAATAACCACTGATTCAGTTTTTGAAACGACAATATCTAAATCTATTTTTCCATGGGCTTTGTAAAATAGTTATGTCTTATTGTGCTGAAAATCAAGTCCACCATTTCTGGAGTCGTCACTGAAGATTTTATAAAAGTGTGCGGATTTCCCCAAGTTACCTGGTTTTTAGACTCAAGTTATCAGAAAGCATTAACTGTATTTGACAATAATTACCATTTAAAGAGAGACATGACTGGTATAAGTTTAATCTGAGGGTCACCACACCTCAGGCAAAGGGAGAGTTTGAGAAGGAAAGTCCTTCATGGTTACCACAGCCAGTGCAGGGATTGGTGCTACAGCGACTGGTCTCACTTTGCATTGGAAACTGGCCATCCAGCCAAATGAGCTAACCAAGCCTCAAGAATAGGTTGTAACTACAGATAGTTATCTGTAATAGGTTCTAACGAGAGTTAAGCAATTATGAATTGCTGACATATAACTATACAGGTTAAAACTCCGATCCAATTATAAAAGATCCCCACAATACATAAATAGAATCATAGAATCCCTACTGCAAGCCATTCGGCCCATCAAGTTTTTATTGTCATGTGTATTCAAGTACATGAGGACAGTGAGAAGTGTACAAAGTAGACATTCTGCATCTCCACCTTGGTTACAAAACTAGAATAAAAAAACCCAGCAGAAATAAAAGAAAGTTAAAAGGTAAGAAAAATGAAGTCGTGGATTTGTTCACCGAGCCGATGTGTTTTTCTGCCTCTCTAGGTGACATCATCAGTAAGAAAAATATCCAGATTTTAAAGTCTGAGTCTTCTCTCCATGAAGGTGTTTGGAACCACTGATGCAGGCACACGGGCCTAGCCTGGAGTATCGATCAGCCTTGCATCTCTCACTGGGAGGAGCCAGGCTCTTGCTGCTGCTGACACTGCCGGCACCGCTGCCTCCGATCACTGGAGGAACTTTCCTGCCACTGGCACTGAAACCACTGCCCCCTCCAGGCACTGGGAGGAACTGCAGCTGCCACCGTCACCTCTGACCGCCAGGAGGCAGCTGCCACTTTGCACGTAGCCCGCTCTCACTGCCATGCTACCACTGCCTCCGATTGCCAAGGGGGGCCTGGGAGGAACCGCAAAGGGGCATCAAGTTTATGAAATACAACAACATATTCATTTTCATTTGAAAACATATTGCAAAATGCCACATTAAAATAAATTACCTGGACTCCCTCCCCGGCTCTAGTGACTAATGGACAATTGCAAAGCCATGCAGGTCAGGAAGTTACCAAGCTTGAACCCTGGACTATTCGGCCTTATCTGATTTGTGGTGAATGATGCACAGTCATTGCAGCCACAATTTCATGGAGTGGGAAGGGAGAAATGAGCTAGAACCTTACTCCTGGGACCAATCATATTCAATATGATCACATCTGATAAGACAGGGATCAGGTTTCATTGTGATACCTGCCACAATATCAGTAAAAAAATGGACTATAGATTTTTGAACTCCATTATTTGTTTTTAATAGCTGGGACCTTCCTGAATTACGATGGTTTTAAAAGGGGCAAAACACTGACTGAAAATGGCCACCGTAATCAGCTGACCACACAGGTTGGCCAAGATTCATGAGATCAACACAGAATAAACAAAATGATTTGAACTGAAATTAACATTTTCGTCAAAAAATCATTGAAACTAATCCACTCAGTCACTGATTTACACCTGTACGATAAGTTATGCATATAGGGAATAAAAGACATTGTCTAGAATTATTAACCTTAAAAACAA
Organism: Chiloscyllium plagiosum; assembly: GCF_037043375.1. NCBI lineage: Eukaryota > Metazoa > Chordata > Chondrichthyes > Orectolobiformes > Hemiscylliidae > Chiloscyllium > Chiloscyllium plagiosum. The sequence continues at coordinate 107,046,553 of NW_028270141.1, forward strand.
GGAATTCAGACAATGGAATATGCAAAACAGCTTGATTTCAGAGAGCTGCATTTGGCAAATCTGGTGAATGGATTTCCAACCAGGAACAGTTAAGGAGGAAGAAGGCAGAAAACCTGGAGACAGAACTGTTTGAAAAGAACATCAGAGCAATGAAAACTCAAAGGATGACTGAACATAGGTCCTACTGCTGAGGATACAAGATATCAATTAAACAAAAGTAGTTTCAATGTTAATACTTTATATTCCAAGGACATCCTAATGACTTGACACTGTGTGTTCCTTTCACCTTCCTTCTGTACCAGACATTATACTTTGTTAGCTTTGTACAAGTGTTTGTATATGCTTGATGTCAAGAAATCATTCTTTCTTTCATTCAAGAAAACCTTGTACTTGACCCCTTACTTATGAGATCATAAGACCATAAGCCATAGGAGCAGAAATTAGGCCATTCAACCTATTGAATGTGCTCCACCATTCACTCATGGCTGATAACTTTCTCAAACCCATTCTTCCGCTTTCTCCCCATAATCCTTGATGCCCTTGATACTCAAGAACCTACCTATCTCAGTCTTAAATATACTCAATCAGATCTTATATGATAGACATAGAGTCATAGAATCATACAGCACGGAAACAGACCTTTCGGTCCAATCAGCCATGCCAAACATAATCCCAAAGTAGACTAGTCCCACCTGCCTGTTCCTGGCCCATATCCCTCCAAACCTTTCCTATTCATGTACTTACTCAAATGTCCTTTGAATGTTGTAATTGTACCTGCATCCACCACTTCCTCAGGAAGTTCATTCCAGACACGAACTGCCTTCTGTGTTAAACAATTTGTCCCACATGTCTTTTTAAAATCTCTCTCCTCTCACCTTAAAGATGTACCCCCTAGTCTTGAAGTCCACCATTCTCGGGAAAAGACAACTCCCATTAACTCTATCCATACCCCTCATTACTTCATAAACTGCTATAGGTTGCCTCTCAACCTCCTACTCTCCAATGAAAAAATCCCAGTCTATCCAACTTTCCTTTATAATCTGAACCTTCCATAACCAGCCACATCCTGGTAAATCTCTTCTGAACCCTCTTCAGCTTAATAATATCCTTCCTATAACTGGGTGATGAGAATTGGACACAGGATTCCAGAAGGGGCTTCACCAATGTTTTGTACATGACTTCCCAGCTCCTATACTCAAAGGACTGGGTAATGAAGGCAAGTGTGCCAAACACCTTTTTAACCACTCTGACTATATGTGATGCAAACTTCAAAGAATTATCTCCCTGCACCCCTAAGTCCCTCTGTTCTACACCACTACCCAAGGCCCTACTATTAATTGTATAAGTCCTATTATTGTTTGTTGTAGCAAAATGTAATACCTCGCATTTATCCAGATTGAACTCCATCTGCCATTTTTCAGCTCATTGACCCATTTGATCAAGTTCCCTTTGTAATCTTAGAAAACCCTCTTCACTGTTTACTATGTCACCAATTTTGGTGTCGTCCTTAAACTTACTAACCATGCCTTCTACGTTCTCATCAAATCATTTATATAAATGACAAACAAATGAGAACCCAGAACTGATCCCTGTGGAACACCACTCGTGACAGGCCTCCAGTCTGTAAAGCAACCCTCCACCATTACACTCCCGCTGTTAAGCTAATTATGTACCCAATCAGCAAGCTCACCCTGAATCCCATGTGATCTAACTTTACTCATGAGTCTACCATGTGGAACCTCATCAAAGGCTTTACTAAAGTCCAAGTAAACAACATGCATTGCTCTGCCCTCATCAACATTTTTGGTAACTTCCTCAAAAACAAAGCTATATTTTTATTTGGCACTATTAATTGTGCCAAAAAGAGAAAAAAAAACTTTGTTGTGGCATCTCCTGCGGAGTTTGAAAAGTGTGGAGCCAAATTGTCTTTCCTCATTGAGTCATTATACATCCCATATTGCTTAACTTCTCCACATTCACAGGAAAGACTGACAGTTAAGATAGACACTGAGAAACGAACCAGTGAATGGCTGTTGTATTTTGTTCAGTTGAAACAGTGAGTGCACTTGTGCTTTCTGTCTGCATAGAACAGGGCCATGTGAATTTATATTTGCAGCTTCTGAAAAAATGTATTAATTGAGGATATTCTAGGAGATATGAAAATGTTATCTTGTATAAATTAAACTTATGAAGTGACTTCATAACTGAGTTGTTACTGTGGAACTTATTCCTGATTTACCCATCGAAAGAGTCGATGTTATTTTGGGTAATGATTTGGCAGATTTGGGGAATTAGCATCTCAGAGAGTTTTGAGAGACTTGAAGTGAAAGAATCCAAAGTTTTTTTCAGAAGGAACATCCTGGATTATTCTCAAGTTACTAGGCATATGGTAACAAGGGATGAAGCTCACAAAGCTAGACAGGATAAAGCAGAATCAACTGAGATGGTGGAAAACTCAGGTATTTGGCTAAATACGATTTCCTTCAAGTTAGGGTGAAGAGCTGAAAATAATGAGGCTGGTTTGCTTCGCTAAGCTTTCTTACTTGAATCTAATAGGTGGATCCTGGTTGTGGGGATTGTCTCAGAAGCTGCATACTGAGAAAGAATTACAATTGGTCTCTGAATATTATTACCGAAACAAAAATAACATGTTGATGAGCAAACAGAGACTTCTTCAGGGACCTGCAGGGGGACAATATTCCATCAAATTGCTGTCCCTCCTGTGTTCTGCAGGAGCATTTTATGAATTGGCCACGTGATTCTGATTGTGAGAAATTAGCCAAAGGCAAGACTCAAGTTAAATGATGGCTGGTATAGATTGTTTGGTAGATCTGGACCCCTTTTCGTAAGCCCTGACCAACCCAATAACCTGAGCTGAGCTCCCTCCAGGCTCCATGCTGACTTTTTCATGGCCTGTCTGCAGCATTGACTATGCCTTTGGCTGAACTCATGGTCCCGCTGAAGTTGCAGGAGCTGCCAGCCAATTGGATTAGTCCCCAGGCTGTGACTATCTCTCTCCGGTGAGGGCTGAGTCCCACGAGTTGAAAATGTAATCTACCTGCAGCGTAGGATGACTGCGGAATTAATTTCTTTCTGACCCGTTGACCTTCCTCCAACGGTCATGTACCCCCTGCACCCCCGAAACCCCCCTGTAATTTTCATCCTAATGAGTACAATGTCCTCACTCAACTGCCCAACCCACCCACTTAGAGACTTACATTGGACGGAGCAAGGAAACTTTATAAATTTCCATGAGAGAACCTCCCCATTAACTTCAAACTAGTAGGAGACACCATGAAGAACAAAGGCAGCGTTTACTGAAAGAGATTTCCATTGGTGGGTGGAGGCCTGATTGTTTTGGTAAATCAATTTCTCTGAGAGTGCTCCTCTTAGGTCCTTTAGTAATCTGTGCAAATGGCCAAAGGCCAATCTTTGGCAGCAGCACTGGACACCTAAACAATGGCCTGACTCAATCTCAGGATGGATATTCTTCAACGACTCTTGGACACAGGATACTGACTGCTAAAAATTGGTTTCAACTGGGGGCTAATGTCCTCTAACCTGCCAGAGATTATATACTGTGGTTCATGAAGCAACTGCCATTGTATGTTGGCTTATGATGGAAAGAAGTAGTAATCCATTAATTTAGCAAATCTTTGATTTTAGCAGTTTGCTGATCGTTAAGATGGTGGGGTTGGCATATTGAGCATGCATTGTGAACTGGTGAGAAGCTTACATAAGAATCCACTTGCTCAATATCTTGAGCAATGAAATGTTACACATCTGTCTCAGCCTTCAGCTTCCACACAACCCCTACCTGATCCAATTGCACAGTACAATAGCAAAGCTCAATCAAATTAAACTGTGAAAACAAATGAAACCCATTTGCCTCCAAGATATGTAACTAAATGAAGAAGGAATCTTTCGGTTCATCAGAATGAATTGACTGATGAATAGCCACCTACTTGGAGAAAGGCTGGCCACACTCTCTCAGAATTACAAAGGACCCACTCTGTACTACGTCCTCAGGAGAATTCATACTCTCAACAAACAGTATTTCAATTCCATCTCAAAAACTGTAAGTACAACAAACTTTTATCCACCCACCTCCATAACCAGCACTCCTCAAACATCCCAGAAGATTCCCCTAGCCTCGGAAATGCCATTAGCCATGCGGCTGATGCAGCTACCACCCCCACGCTGATTGATGATGTCACTTCCGCCCCCATCATGGCCACTCCCACAGCCACTTCCGCCCCTCACATCATCGCCGATGCCACACGCTCAGTGACTTCCGCCACCCCTACTGCCGTGTCTGCCACCACTTCCGCCCCCACCAGCGCCACTCGCCTGCATTCTGCTGACACGCCCCCCCACAGACCCCACTGTCACTATCCCCACCCCCCCAGAACCCCGAGGGGAACACTACCCCTGCTCATGACTCTACCCCCATTCCCCCCAGCTCCACACCCACACTAGATCCCAGCTCCCAGCCCTGCCGAGTTTTCACCATCCCTCCAGACCTCCCACTCACTGAGGACGAACGATCAGCCCTCAGCAAAGGACTCACCTTCATCCCCCCCCCCCGTCCACCCATCAATGAATTTAATACACGCCGTGACGTCGAACACTTCTTCCGCCGCCTCCGCCTCCGAGCTTACTTTCACAATCAGGACTACCGCCCACCTTCCGAGGACCCCTTCGCCCACCTCCAACACACTGCATCCACCTGGACACCCCGCGCTGGCCTATTACCTGCCCTCGAAATCTTCATTTCCAACTGCCGCCGGGACATTAATCGCCTCAACCTGTCGACCCCCGTCCCCCACTCCAACCTTTCACCCTCACAACGCGCAGCCCTCCAATCCCTCTCCTCTAATCCCAACCTCACCATTAAGCCAGCGGATAAAGGAGGCGCAGTGGTAGTCTGGCGCACTGACCTCTATACCGCTGAAGCCAAATGCCAACTCGAGGACACCTCTTCCTACTGCCCCCTCGACCATGACCCCACCCCCCATCACCAAACCATCATCTCCCAGACCATACAGAACCTCATCACCTCAGGAGATCTCCCACCCACAGCTTCCAACCTCATAGTCCGGGAACCCCGCACTGCCCGGTTCTACCTCCTTCCCAAGATCCACAAGCCTGACCACCCTGGCCGACCCATTGTCTCAGCATGCTCCTGCTCCACTGAACTCATCTCTACCTACCTCGACACTGTCCTATCCCCCTAGTTCAGGAACTCCCCACATACGTTTGAGACACCACCCAAGTCCTCCAAGACTTCCGTTTCCCCGGCCCCCAATGCCTCATCTTCACCATGGATATCCAATCCCTCTACACCTCCATCCGCCATGACCAGGGCCTCCAAGCCCTCCGTTTTTTCCTCTCCAGACGTCCCCGACAGTACCCTTCCACTGACACTCTCATTCGTTTGGCTGAACTGGTCCTCATCCTTAACAATTTCTCCTTTGAATCCTCCCACTTCCTCCAGACCAAAGGGGTAGCCATGGGCACACGTATGGGCCCCAGCTATGCCTGTCTCTTTGTTGGCTACGAAGAACAGTTGATCTTCTGTAATTACACCGGCACCACTCCCCACCTCTTCCTCCGCTACATTGATGACTGCATTGGTGCCACCTCGTGCTCCCGCAAGGAGGTTGAGCAATTCATCAACTTCACCAACACATTCCACCCTGACCTTAAATTTACCTGGACCATCTCTGACACCTCCCTCCCCTTCCTGGACCTCTCCATCTCCATTAGTGACAACCGACTTGACACTGACATTTTTTACAAACACACCGACTCCCACAGCAACCTGGATTACACCTCTTCCCACCCTATCTCTTGCAAAAATGCTATCCCGTATTCCCAATTCCTCCGCCTCCACCGTATCTGCTCCCAGGAGGACCAGTTCCACCATAGAACACACCAGATGGCCTCCTTCTTTAGAGACCGCAATTTCCCTTCCCACGTGGTTAAAGATGCCCTCCAACGTATCTCGTCCACATCCCGCACCTCCGCCCTCAGACCCCACCCCACCAACCGTAACAAGGACAGAACGCCCCTGGTGCTCACCTTCCACCCTACCAACCTTCACATAAACCAAATCATCTGCCGACATTTCCGCCACCTCCAAAAAGACCCCACCTCCAGGGATATATTTCCCTCCCCACCCCTTTCCGCCTTCCGCAAAGACCGTTCCCTCTGTGACTACCTGGTCAGGTCCACGCCCCCCTACGACCCACCCTCCCATCCTGGCACTTTCCCCTGCCACCGCAGGAACTGTAAAACCTGTGCCCATACCTCCTCCCTCACCTCTATCCAAGGCCCTAAAGGAGCCTTCCACATCCATCAAAGTTTTACCTGCACATCCACCAATATCATTTATTGTATCCGTTGCTCCCGATGCGGTCTCCTCTACATTGGGGAGACTGGGCGCCTCCTAGCAGAGCGCTTTAGGGAACATCTCCGAGGCACCCGCACCAATCAACCAAACCGCCCCATGGCCCAACATTTCAACTCCCCCTCCCACTCTACTGAGGACATGGAGGTCCTGGGCCTCCTTCACCGCCGCTCCCTCACCACCAGACGCCTGGAGGAAGAACGCCTCATCTTCCGCCTCGGAACACTTCAACCCCAGGGCATCAATGTGGACTTCAACAGCTTCCTCATTTCCCCTTCCCCCACCTCATCCTAGTTTCAAACTTCCAGCCCGCACTGTCCCCTTGACCTGTCCGGACTTGTCCGACCTGCGTAGCTCCTTTTCCACCTATCCACTCCACCCTCTCCTCCCTGACCTATCACCTTCATCCCCTCCCCCACATCACCCATTGTACTCTATGCTACTTTCTCCCCACCCCCACCCTCCTCTAGCTTATCTCTCCACGCTTCAGGCTCTCTGCCTTTATTCCTGATGAAGGGCTTTTGCCCGAAACGTCGATTTTGCTGCTCGTCGGATGCTGCCTGAACTGCTGTGCTCTTCCAGCACCACTCATCCAGAATTTGGAATGGAAATGTCAACAGCACTGTTGTAATTAATATTATTTTCTACAATCCAACTTCACACCATTATTGACAAACCTCGATAAGTAGGTTTCCTGAGATCTTGTTTTTGAGCAGTGCACCCTCTGTCTGAGCTGTAAAATTTGGGAGTTTACGAGGTGTACTGTCAACTATTAACAGGATTCATTTTGTATGTTTCATTGTAGGTTTATGTGGTGAAAGTTGCAGATTAGTTGGAAACTTTCCTGCAGCAATTGCTGAGTGTTTTTTTATTAACCCACCCCCTCCACCCCCGGGGCTGAAAGCAAAGATTTATGGTATAGCGTTCAGGTGCTATCCATTTGCAAACACTAACTTGTTGACTCAACTAACTTGATTAAATTTTAACTAAAAACATTGTCAGTGAATTTGCACCCACTGGATTCTGGATTCCTGTTCTCAAATCTCTCTGTAGGGAAATATGCATCTGGGTCTTCATGGATTAATAAAAATTAACCAGCTCAATAATTTCAGGAGACTTCATTAGCTTTCTCTTATCAGCTGTGATGCTAGGAATCATGTGTTGCAGCTTCAAGTTTTTTTGTTCTGTCTTTTGTGTTGAAGGTTTATTAAAGTAGTCCTATTCTGTACATCTAGCTTATTTCTGATGGGAAATTTTAATGCAATACCTCCACAACATGTAAGAATGAATATTCATGGACAAAATATGTACTCAGGGCAGGGGTAGCAAATCTGTGGCTTACTAGTTGAGTCATAGAGAAAAAAAGCGTCACTCAGTGGTAACTTTCTTGACTCAAGAAATCCCACACTCAAGTTGTAAGCATGCAACAATTTACAATAACACTTGAGTTCAGCAGTGATGGAGAACTACAGTGTCAAAGATGCTCTCTTTCAGATGACAAATTTAACTGAAGTCCTAATTGCATTTCAGTCAGATGTAAAATAACCCTTGGAAACATTTTGAAGAGGAGCAGACAGTGCCTCTCCCTAGTTCCCTGACTGGGGAGCTTATGGCCCAGGGGTGTTATCTCTAGACTATTAGCCCAGAAACTCACCTAATGTTCCAGGGACCTGGATTCAAGTCCCACAATGACAGATGAGTGGAATTTGCATTCATTAAACAATTGAATGATGACCATGAATCCGTTGTTGATAGTCAAGAAAATACCATCTGGTTCACTAATGTCCTTTAGGGAAGGGAATCTGTCTGGCCTCTTTGTGACTCCACACCCACTGCAATGTGGTTGAGTCTTAATTGTCCTCTGGGCAATAGGGGATGGGCAATAAATGCTGGCCTAGCCAGAGGGATCCATATCCTATGAGTGACTAAAATAATCTTTATTAATTTTACAAATGTATTAACGTCACATCACAAAAAAACTAAAGAACTGTTCTGAAGAAAGTCACCGGACCCCGAAATGTTAACTCTGTTTTCTCTCCACAGATGCTGCCAGACCTGCTGAGATTTTTCCAGCAATTTCTGATTTTGTTATTAATGTCACATCTTGATTTTGGAAGCCTTAGATAGCTGAGGGCTGGATACTGTAATTAATAAAAACTGATGAACATTTATTAACGACTTACACTTATATGCAGGATTTCACTAAAACCTTATTCACTTAGGCCCTTTATCCCTGTGATCGTGATTTGACATCAAGCATGATGCCGTTCAGCTATTACAGTATAAATATAAATCCCATTTGCTCCAACTAAGCATATTTTCTGATTGTTATCTTATTGTTACTTAAGGGAGGGTTGCTGCTTGTGCATTGACTGCCGTGTTCCTTACAATCATGACTCCGTGTTTTGATGGCTGTAATGCTTCCTGGGATGTCCTGATACCTTGAAAGACTACCTTTTCTAAGGGAGTGTGATAAATGCCCAGACTGTCCACATAAGGGATAGTATTCTGCAGCAGTTAGTGCCATTTGAATTTCATTTATGAGCAGGTAAAGCAATTTCTTTTGTGGGCACTGAGTGTACTCTGCCAGAAAAGTCTCACATCATTCTGTGCTCAGCACCATTTGGTTGCATGCATTTATGATGATCTGTGTTCCAAAGCATTTATTTGGTCGTCGAAGACACCTAATAGTGATCTATTGAAATCAATGACCCTGAAATAAAATCACAGAGCGCTCCAACCACATCAATTGTAAACATTTATTTGCCATTAAAGCAGTCAGCAAAGTTCAACTGAGATTATTGGAAATCAACTGACAAGGAATGAGGCTGATACAAATGCAGCAAAGCAATTCCTCAGTCTAAAGGTGATCAAGGAAGAAATTGGTTAAGTTGGAAATGCAAGTCTCAGACATTTTATCATCAGTGGTACCCAGTGTGTGCATTTTTAAAATTTAGATAAAGCACTACAGTGCTTGTTTAAAGTATTATTAGTTTATTTTATTAAACTTACAGTAATTATAAAAATTGTAACAATGTACTACATTATTTTTATTATGATACATAAACTGTTCTAATCCTCTTTCCACTCCTTACCTCTCTTCCCCTGCTATCCTGCCCACTTTCATCCCCACTGCCCCCCACCTCTCCTCCCTTTACCCCACTGTATCCTACCCACTCTTCTCCCAAACTTCTCTCTCTGTGCTGTCCCTACTTCTCCACCCTTTGCTCCCATTTGCTTCTCTCCCATGCTGTCTCTCTCTGCTCCCTCTCTTGCTCCATTCTCCCCTCTATACCTCTCTATCTCCACCCTATACACCCTCTCTCCTGACAATGTCCCCTGCCTTCCACCTCCAGCCAGTCTCACAAATCCCCCCTTCTCCCTGCTTTCCCTGCTAATTTGCTTCCCACCAGCTGCTGACACTCCCTCCACTTTCCCTCACTCCCCAATCCTCCCTTTCTTGTTCCTTCCCCATACTGTGCATCCATGCTCTCTGCATCTTCCTCCCACACTGGCTCCTCACATGCTCCTGCCCCTGTATTCTGTCATTTGTTTTGAAAGAGGCAATGTTCATGTTCTTGTTCTTCCTGTTTGTTAAGAACCGTGCAAGAAAGCCATTTACTGATTAATTTCTCAGGTAAATGCCTTGATCAATCAGGTTAAAGATTTAAATAAATCTCGGCAGTTGACTGCGAGTCATCGTTAACTGGTGCATTCTCCATGTCAATACCAATCAGACCCCACTTCCCAACCAATTTGCACTGTCCTCTCATACAATATAAATGTTAACTTTTTCCTTTTTAACTGAAGTGCTTGCGAATTGTTCTGATGAGTGCAGGCTGCAAAGCTTTGAAAATGTGTCTTTTTTCAACAATACAGAAGTTCTGTACTATGGAGTGACTAAGAAGTTAATAAGGAAGTGAAAAAATTGCAATATGAAAGAAAGATGGTCAGAAATATAAAACTGGATGGTAAAAATTTCTGTAAATAGTTGGAAATTAAAAGAGCGAACAAGGTGAGCGTTGGTCCCTTAGCTGGTGTATCTGGGGAATTCATAATGGAAAATGAGTTGAAGGCAGATGAATTATACTGGAATTCTTCTTTATTCTTCACTAAAGAGGATACAAGTATCATTCTAGAAGCAGCAACCCATCAGGAAAGGGAAAGAAGGGAAGAGTTCAAGGAAACCTCAATCATTCGGGGAATTGGTACTGAATAAGCTATTGGGGCTGCAGACTGACAAATGCCTGGGCTCTGAGGAACTTCATGCTGGGGTCTCGAAATAAGTGACTAGTGAGATAGTTGATGCACTGGTTTTAATATTACAGACTTGGGCTAACTCCCATAAAGATTGGAAGTTAGCAAATACAATTCCTTTATTCAAAAGGAGAGGGAAACGGGAAGTAGAAGACTATAGGCCAGTTATCTTTGTGAAAATGTTAGAAGGAATTCTTAAAGACATTATAGCAGAACATTCAGAAAAATGCAAGGTAATCAGATAGAGTTGAAATGGTTTTATGAAAGAGAAATCATATTTATCCAATTTTTATACTTCTTCAAAGATGTGAAGTGTGTTTTGAAGTGTGTTAAAAAACCCTAGCCAGAGAAACAATAGCCAACCTGCTGGACATACAGAACAGACAACAAGACGGGGAACCTATCAACAAAGACTGCATACTCAAACTACTGAACCTGTGCCTCACAACACAGTTCACATTCAACAACCAAATATATGAACAAATCAACGGCACACCCATGGGCTCACCCATCTCTGGACTCATAGCAGAAGCTGTAATGCAAAGATTAGAACAAACAGTCTTACCGCAAATTCAACCCAAACTCTGGGTCAGATATGTAGATGATACCTTTGTAATCATTAAAAACACAGAAATAGAAAACACACACTGAATCATCAACGCCACACTCACAGGAATCAGATTCACTAGAGAGAAAGAAAAGGACAACCAACTCCCATTCCTCGACGTGATGGTGCAGTGAACACTGAACGGAGAGTTCACCACAAAGGTATACAGGAAAGCCACACACACAGACCAAGTCCTGAACTATGAAAGCAACCACCCCAACACTCACAAAAGAAGTTGCATCAAGGCACAGTTCAAAAGGGCCACAACACACTGCAGTAAACCAGAACTGCAAAAAGAGGAAGAAGAACACCTCTACAATGTATTTGTCAAAAACGGATACCCCCGCAATTTCATCAACAGATGCCTAAGGGAAAGACAACGGAATGAAGACATGCTACAACCCAAAGGACTAGCCACGTTACCATACATCAAGGACATGTCTGAGCTGACAGCCAGACTGCTACGACCCTAGGACTCATAACAGCACACAAACCAACAGCCACTCTCAGACAACAACTCACCAGGACAAAGGACCCGAGACCCAGCATGAGCAAAGCCAACGTAGTGTACAAAATCCCATGCAAAGACTGCACAAAACACTACATAGGACAAACAGGAAGACAGCTAACGATCCGTATCCATGAACACTAACTAGCCACGAAACGACACGACCACCTATCCTTAGTATCCACACACTCAGATGACAAGCAACATGAGTTCGACTGGGACAACGCTACTATTATAAGACAAGCCAAACAGAGAACAGCCAGGGAATTCCTAGAGGCATGGCACTCATCCACGGATTCAATCAATAAGCACATCGACCTGGACCCAATATACCGGACACTGCAGCGGACAGCTGGAACTGACAACCGGAAGCGGCAGAGACAAACCACTATAAATGCCGGAGGAAACATCACAGAAGCGCTTCACAGGAGGCTCCCAAGCACTGAGGTTGTCACCCAGACAGGGGACGAAACGTCTGCAACACAAATTCCCAGCTCGGCGAACAGAACCACAACAATGAGCACCCGAGCTACAAATCTTCGCACAAACTTTGAATAGAAAAAAAATTATATTGTTTAAAGGGGCAGTCACAGATTGTATTGGGTGCTAATGTTTTGTAGGAAAATCAGGGTTCAAACAGGGTGAACACACATTGGAGGCTCCATCGACAAAGATAAAATCCTCTAGTCGGCAAGGAAAATCTTTAAAAGTGGAGTAGAATTACAGCATGTGAAAGCTGCAAGCAAAGTAAAATACTCACAGCTCAGATTCAGTGATGCAGCCATTCTGAGCAGAAATCATGGGGCAGGACTACACTAAAGAAAACCAAAGACCACAGAAATGACTCAAGCCAAGGGTGCATATTAGGGATGTCACATAATTAGCCCTAATGTACATTTTGTTTGAAGTGTTCCATAGATGAAATCTACAGAATGCAACCCACATCTTATCCACTGCATGGTCCTTCTCTTCAACTCTTATGAATGTTCATTACTAATAGCAGCTTACATGTGTTCCTGTTCAGACACAACACCACTCATGCATGCCATCATTTGCTTTGGAAGCCTGAATCAATTGTGCTGCTTTTAGCAGTGTCTCAGCTTGAAGGGCTGTTCTGTTTTTCTAATTGGATCCCTTTGCTTTTGTCATAGATTAATTCTCCCACCATGTACTATACCCTAAATGTTAGTGATGATAATTTTATTCTTCATCAATTAAACCAGTGAGTGGCTGGGAGTGGTCACAGAAATGGGGCCTTGACCCACAAAGGACTTCATGATATTTGGTGATGGGATAGATCTGCCTTCTCAATTCTTTGTGCCACTTCAAAAAGATTCACTCAGAAGGTTTCTGGCTGACATTTTCTGAGCAAGGTTGTTTTGTGACAATCCCGACCTGAAGCTTGGACTGGAGACAGCAATCACTAAGGTATGAGCACCTCGTGCCTTTAATAGCTTTTAAACCTAAGGTATCAATGGAATAAAGAAGGTCAATGGTTTGTAGTGAAGGGGATATTTTTTAACAAATGGAAACCTTTGGGGTTTACATATTAGCGTCTGGAATGTTGTTGTCATAATTATCTCTCCAGCTGATGATTCATTGTTGTCTCATTTCAAGTTGAGGAGTTTGTCCCTTTGACTGATTCTCCATCATTCGATGTTCACTAGAAAATTGCTGTAACATTTTTGTGTTTGGTGTTAAACACTAGTGGCAACAGCATGAGGTTCTTAGCAACAACTCGATGTAAGGAGCTTTTTCACATTGTCCATTATGCATCTCAAAGAGAGGGGATTGTGGGTAGTGCAGAGAATAAGATGTTTGATGATATAACCAGGTGGCAGTGTTGGCATAAAGTGCTCAGTGATTACTTTAACGATTGGTTTCTGGCTGACCTCAACCTCTCCTGCCCTGGATTTTATCAGGGCAGTCAGGAAGTTGCCAGGTCTCTATCCTGAACCTTACTGCTCCATTTGTACTACTCCCCTCCCAGCCTCTCAGTCTACCTCTGGTGGGAAGAGCATTAAATTTCATTCAAATACAGCACAAGTGATGTAGTTACTCAGTCCTTGTGGTCAATGAGTGATGTTCCTAACATTTCCTCATGGTGTGGCCTCTTAGTGCTGTTTATTACATAAGAGGTCAGATTCTCGACCAGTGATTCATTCTGTGAATGGAATAGAGATGGTGGACGATTGCAACTGGCTGGAATCCAGCTAGTTCTGTACTTTCATGTACTGACTCACCAGCCTCAGAATCAATAGTACCCTAACTGCTGCTCCCCCTGCTTACCCTAACCCCATCCATATTCGGCACATCTATTGTTAGGTACAGTGATCTCGAATGGCAATGTTGCTTTGTATTGACAAGCAGAAACCTTGTCTTATCACACTCTAGCCCTGTGTCTGTCTGGTCCCTAGTATACTCCCTGATTTGTACAGGAACTGACCTGGCCGCAACAATAAGGTCGCATGTCTCAATGCCTCAAGGTTGTCAGCTAGCATGCTGAATACATTAACAAAAACAGATGATACTGGGAAAACTCAGCAGGCCTGGCAGCATCTGTGGAGAGAAAACAGAATTAACATTATGTGGCAGTGACCCTTCTTTAGAACAGTGAACTCTGATTTCTCTGCACAGATGCTGCCAGACCTGCTGAGTTTTTCCAGCAATTTCTGCTTCTGTTTCTGATTTCCAGCATCCGCAGTTCGTTTGTTTTTTATGTTGAGTACATTGTTGATGGGAGCCCAGGACTTCTTTATCCACAATATGTTTGTTCCTGGCTGATGTTTCCATTTTGCTTTGAATTTTAAAGCTCTGTTGCTGTTGTATCTATCCCTCAACAAAATTGCTGGTTACATTTTCAATATTATACTGCCTCATTTCAGTATTATATAGCTGTAAAGTTCTTTGGGACGTTCAGAGGTCATGAAAGTCAGGCTATGAATCAATGTCTTCCATTCTTTTTCCCTAGAATAGGCAGCACTCTTCCTGGTAGCTCATGGTACAAATGACTGTACAGTTATTGTGATGCAGAGATCAGCCCACTGACTCATTCACACTCTTGCACATAATTTGAGGAACAATTTTGCACGGATTTAAATGTCTTCAGTGGGTGATTCTGCTGGGTTGCCAGTTCCTCATTTGCTCTGCAATTTGTAAATCGTGAGTTTGTCTCTGAAACCTGTTCAAGTCCCTGTCCACGCATGACACTGTGGAAGTTCAGAGTTCAAAACAGGGTCTCCTGAAATTCCTCCTGCATTCACCCCACTGATAGCAGCTCAGAGAGAGTTCTGAGGAGCTTCAGATTCAGGGTTTTTGTTTCACTCCATGATACAGATGGTATTGCTATAGGAACAAATTAGTAGGAAGTGATCAGGTTGGATTGCAGTGTTTGGAGGAGGAAAGAGAGAGCTATCAAATCTGAAATTGACATTTGGTGGAGGATCTATGAGGAATACAGAATAGAATCCCTATAGCATGGAAACAGGCCATTCATCCCATCAAGGCCACACCACCCTCCTACCCTATCTCTTTAACTTTGCATTTTCCATGTCTAATCCAACTAGCCTGCACATCCCTGGAAACAATGGGCAATTTCTCACAGCCAATCCACCAAACCTGCAATCTTTGGACTGTGGGAGGAAACCCATGCAGACATGGGGAGAATGTGCAAACTCCACATAGATAATCACCTGCGGCTGGAATCAAACCCAGGTCCCTGGGGCTGTGAGGCAGCAGTGCTAACCACTGAACCACCGTGCTGCCTCAATTACGGGCTTCAGGAGTATTGCCAGTGAGTTGGAATGCTGTCAGGGTTTGGGTTTGTCTATGTTATTAGGCCAGAGAGGAGGTTGGCCCTGGAGTTGGAAATCGGATGGAGGCTGGAGTTCTGGGTGCAGATATAATTGTGGTAATTGTTTACCTTTTATTTTACTCACAAGTTGTTTAGAGTTGGTTTTCCCAGATACATTGGCACTGGCTGCTTCAGGGCAAACTAAAGTTGCAGATGTTGTTATGGATCAGGCCCAAACCCCCCACACTATTTTAAGAAGGTTTCCTAGTCCTTTTGTTTTATTTTTTTCAGGCAGATGTAGAGTGGATATTGCAAAAGTGATGCAGATGGTCAAACAAGTCAGCTTTAAACAAAACAAAATTTATTTAAACATTACAGATTAAACATGAATGAAAGAAAACAGAATTCAGAATAACAACTTATTTGATAACTCACCTGACATGATATCACAACTTAACGAAGCTGTTCCAATCCCTGCAACATCCCATAAACACACCCCTTGGCAAATGGTAAATTCAAATACAGGTTGTTACAGGCAGGAGAGATTTCAGAGAGAAAGTTCAGGCACGGCCTTTGTTGAAACATGGGACCTTTTCTCAGGTCCCGTGGGTTAATTGGTACATCATGCAAGCATGCAGGTAGGTGCTAACTGAACACTGCAAGCAAGCATCCCTGAAATGTAGCCTGGTCCAGTCTGTGAGCTCGATGCCAGTAAAGTGCCCTTGCAGCAATGTTAATTGCTGGCCTGTAGCTTCTCTGCTACCAGCAGTTTCTGACTCCCTGCTAAAACAGACCTCACTGGAAAAAACATGAACTGGGAGAACTGGCCACTTCCCTTTTATTGTACATCTGCTTTTTTAAAAAAACCTAAATGTCTCCTCTAATTGTTGACTTAGGCCTCAAGTTCCCAGAATGCACCAGTAAGGAATGTGAATTCTTAACGACTCAGCTATGCCAACATTCCCTCAATATGATGTTGAAATAGAAGTTGATTAAAATGGATTAGGCTGCTGTGAGGTGTGAAATGTAAACACTCCTTCAATTGAAAAGTTGCTGCATTTCAAAAAAAGTCAATGACCTTGGGATACATCCACAAATCCAGGTTCTGAGGCATGTTTTAGAATTATGATATTTTGTTTAGATGTAGTACATAAAATTATTAAGCTTTTTACATTCTTTGTCTTCACGTTCACAATTTCTCAAAGATCTGCAAGCAATTTTACTAATTGTGCAATAGATTTATTGGCTCAATTCTAGTGTGGGAGAGAAAAATGAACATTAGACTCCAGCTCATGTAAGTCATGTAAGTTGGCTTTATGTAAGTCAACTGAAGATCATTTTCTCCCTCACAGAAAGACCATTGCTCTCATTCCCAGTATCCCCTAGTGTGGTGCAGTCAATAGGAATTGATGTCTATATGACCTGATGGCTATGGGACAACTTGCATACAGTCACAATGCAGGTAAATGTAATGTACACATGTACATTGATTTAACATCTGCCACTTTGTAGTAATTAGGGAAATAAAGCCTGTACAATCATTCAAAAAAATGACTGCCTTAGTCTTACCATTTTACTAGCAAAGCAGGACCAGCAAGAGAAATGATGGGCCTTGGTGCTTCTTCTGTTCCTGGGCCCTTTATCCCCATCTATTCCCTTTCGTTTTTAAACAGTTTGTATTGACTACCTTTGTGAGGTACGTTAGATCTTATAGAATAGAATTGTGCAGCAAAGTGGAGGCTATTAAACTGATTAAGTCTGGGCCAGTTCCTACAAAGAGAAATTGAGTCTGTCCTCCAGCACCCATTCTTTCGCTATTTCTTTTCTCTACATGTGTTTCACCTATTTCCTTTTAAATGTTAATTTGGATCTACATTCACCTCAATAGGGAGGCCGTGCATTCCAAATCAGAATCATTCTTTGTGTACACATTTCTCCCTTGTGTCACCCTGGCACATTTGCCAATCACATGAATGAAGTTAAATCTGGACCATCTATTATTGTTCCTTTAGCTATTAGAAATAATCTCTTTTTGCTCTATCTAGCTCCACATAATCCTGTACACCTCCTAGAAATCCCCTCATGCCTCTTGGCTTGCAGGAGAACAACACTTGCTTCTCTGAAATTACTTATCACATGAATCATTCTCATAATCCTCTTCTGAGCTCTCTACAAAGCTTTAATTAGATTATATTCCTGACAGTGTGGAAACAGGCCCTTTGACCCAACACGTCCACACCGACCCTCCAAAGAGTAACCCACCCAGACCCATTTCCCTCTGACTAATGCACCTAACACAAGGTGTAATATAGCATGGCCAATTCACCTAAACTGCACATCCTTGGAGTGTGGGAGGAAAACCACGCAGACACGGGAA
This sequence comes from Chiloscyllium plagiosum, assembly GCF_037043375.1. Taxonomy (NCBI): domain Eukaryota; kingdom Metazoa; phylum Chordata; class Chondrichthyes; order Orectolobiformes; family Hemiscylliidae; genus Chiloscyllium; species Chiloscyllium plagiosum. Next base: position 107,064,507 of record NW_028270141.1, read on the forward strand.
ATGTGCAAACTCCACACAAACAGTTGCCCGAGGGTGGAATCAATCCTGGGTTCCTGGCGTTGTGAGGCAGCAGTGCTAACAACTGAGCCACCATGCCGCCCCTTTCATATCCCTCTGGTGTCTTGAATTGGAAACCATAGTCACAGTAAAGTTGAAGTATTTTGTATAAATTTAACAAAGCTTGTTCACTCTTGCCCTGTTTGCACTGAATCTTATGTTTCTTATGGTTTAGTGTGAGTTGTGTTGGAGAGGTTGCATTGTGAGGATGACTCCCCTTAGACCTTGAGACATGCTGCATGTAGAGTTTGGCACATACTGCAGATGGGAGATTGCCACACGACAAGATGTCTGCCCCGTTTGACTGAAGACTGCTGCCCAGCAAGATTGGGTCAATTGGTATATCATGCAAGCATGCAGGTAGGTGTTAACTGAATGGGTGCTGGCACAGCAAGCAAGCATCCCTGAAATGTAGCCTGGTCCAATCTGTGAGCTTGATGCCAGTCCATGCCAGTAATGTGCCCTTGCAGCAACCTTTCAATGTTGATTGCTGGCATATCTTGCAATGTGAGTCTGTGCTTCCTGAGTTGCCCACAAATGCAGCAAAGAGGTGCCATGACTATCGCGAGGGGTTGACGAATGTCAGATACCAAGGCCTGTGGACAAAAGGCGCATGTGACTGGTGCTCATGGGTCAAGCCCTGAGATGCTGTTGTGTTCTGAGAGACATGGAAGTTCTTGTCAGGTTTCATCTTGAGATTTCCCAATGTCCACCTGATTTAGTGTGTTCGGTGAGACAGGAAGATGAATATCAACGAGATTAGTTGTGGCATTAATAAGATGTTTAACAAACCATGAACCCATTTGTTGCTTTCTAGTGAAAAATTCACCTCACTGCTCTACAAAAACTTTAAAAATACAGCAAATAAAGCTTTAAAAAATTCAGGCCTTGCCTGACTACTCATCTGGTTCTACCACAATCTATGAACTCAGACTCTGAGAAATTTCTGTCTTTCCTTATAAAGTTCATTGAATGCATTAATTTAGTATTTAATTTGACGCCAGATGTGAGTTGACACCAAAAGTTTTCTTTCAAAATAACTGACCCATGCTTTAACACTAACAAAAAGCTGTCACTCTGAACACACATACTTTCAACAGACTTTTTTTAGATCAGATTCCCTACAGTGTGGAAAGAGGCATTTGGCCCAAAAGTTCACACTTACCCTCTGAAGAGTAACCCACTCAGACCTATTCCACCCCCCCCCCCCCCCCCCCCAACTAATACACCTGACACTTTGGGCAATTTAGCATGGTCAATTCACCTAAACTGCACATCTTTGGACTGTGGGAGGAAACCAGTGCACCCAGAAGCAACCCACACAGACACGGGGAGAATGCGCAAACTCCACACAGACAGTCACCCGAAGCTGGAATCGAACCCAGGTCCCTGGCACTGTGGGTCACTCTTGTCACCTGCTCTAAAATCAGTTCAAATACTTGCTCAAGGGCACAATAAAAGTGTGTAAACTTAATTGAATAAATTGGATTTTATTTTGAGAATTTATCGTTCTATCTTTCAGAATAATAAGGCAAATATTATTTGCTGAAGTGTGGAATTTGCTTTTTGTTTTATAATCAAAATAAATGGTTGGTTCCTAATTCATATCCTCATGGCTTTGTATACAATGACAAAGTATCCGTCAGATGAAAATGTCTGTGGTCCATGACTGAATTACAAACATATATGTGCAGCCTGGCAGGCAATACTTGATTCCAACATCAAACAACAGCAATTACGTGACTGGAAAATGGAAACTGCAGACTGTGAGATTTTCCAATGTACTCTCCAGTTGAATGAAGCTTCACATTCAAAGGCTTCACTTGGCACACTTGGTGAGAAGACAATGAATGTTTTAAAAAATAATTCTTTTTTTAAAAGGGTCTGGGCATAGTTGGCTAGTACAGAATTTATTGCTCATCCCAGTTTTCCTTGAGATGGTGGTGGTAAGTTGTTTTCTTGAAATATTGTGGAGTATACCCACAGTATTGCGAAAAAGAGTGTTGCAGGATTTTGAACCCACAAGGGTGAAGGAATGACTATCATGTTGCAAGTCAGGATGGTGTCTGATTTAGAAGGCAATGCGTTGGCTCCCATGTATTTGCTAACCTGTACTTCTAGGTGGTAAAGGTAATGTGTCAAAGGAGACATGGTGAGTTTAAATGCCTCCAAGGTAAAGCGATTGAATGTTTAAGGCAATAGATGGAGTGCCATTCCAGTTGCTACTTTGTTCTGGATAGTGTCAGGCTTCTTGAACTTGGTTGGAGTTGCACTCATCCAAATAAGTGGGGAGTGTTCTATCATACTCCTGACTTACGCCTTCTGGTTGATAGACAGGCTGTGGGTAGTCAAGTGGTGAGTTATTCACTGTAGAATTTCCATAGTAGGATTATGAGTCAGAGAGTCATAGAGTCATGGAGATATACAGCACGGAAACAGACCCTACAGTCCAACTAGTCCATGCCGACCAGTTATCCTAACCTAATCTAGTCCCACTTGCCAGCACCCGGCCCCTATCCCTCCAAACCCTTCCTATTCAAATATCCATCCTGATGCCTCTTAAATGTTGCAATTGTACCAGCCTCCACCACTTCCTCTGGCAGCTCATTCCATACACGCGCCACCCTCGTGTGAAAAAAGTTGCCTCTTCAGTCTCTTCTTTTATCTTTCCCCTCTCACCCTAAACCTATGCCCTCTAGTTCTGAACTCCCCCACCCCAGGGAAAAGACTTTGTCTTTTTATCCTAACCACGCCCTTCATGATTTTATAAACCTCTACAAGGTCACTTCTCAGTCTCCGACGCTCCAGGGAAAACAGCCCCAGCCTGTTCAGCCTCTACCTGTAGCTCAAATCCTCCAACCCTTGCAACATCCTTGTAAGTCTTTCTGAACCCATTCAAGTTTCACAACATCTTTCCGAGAGGAGGGAGACCAGAATTGCACGCAATATTCCAGCGGTGGCAATTCAGCAAAACTGAAGAAGAGTGAAGAACGTTCAAAGATAGATTTAATATAAGTCTCAGCCATATCAATTGAGCAATAGACTTCAAGACCTAGCAAGCTTGTTCCTGTCTGAAACTTAGCTGCAAATCCATATCACTGACTTATGGAGACTCTTTTCATTGAGAAATGATATGTTTTCATTCAGGAAGGTGACAGAGATCTACTCATGTATTGTATAATGAGTTGAGGTGCTGATCATGCCACTCATGAAGAACTCATTGTACTTGCTGTCGACTCAGCCATGGCACAAATCTACATTCACCATTTCCCTGCTGACCAGCTTAAATTAGGTGGGCGAGGAGATAAGTCTCTTTAGCATCAGGGTGACCCTGAAATGAGATAGCTGGTGTTGGAAGTTCAGAATAAGTTAATTTCTTTGATAATCCAAGCAATCTGATATTCAAGGTGTATAGTCTCAGAATTAAGAGATGCCAATTTAAGACTGATACGAGGAGGAATTTCTTCTCTCAGAGGGCTGTAAGTCTTTGGATCTCCTTCTCACAGAGGGCTGTGAGGGTAGAGTCCTTGTATACATTTAGTGTTGAGATAGATTCTTGATCAGCCGGGAAATCAAGGATAATGGAGAAAGTGGACAAAAGGAGTATCAGATCAGCTATGATTATGTTGAATGGCAGAGCAGTCTCAATGGGCTGAGCAGCCTATTCCTGTTCCCATTCCTATTGTTTTATGGTCAAGTGGACTCACTGTATTCCAGGCTGCAAGGAGCTTGATGTTGTGGTCTTTTCTATTTTCCGGCTCAGTAGCAGCAATGTGTGCCATCTATAAGATACGCTGCAGAAATTCACCAGCACTTTCCAAACCTCCTCTCACTACCATCCAGAAGGAAAAGGGCAGCAGACTTATGGGAACACTACCATCTGCAAGTTCCCTTCCAAGCCACTCAACAACCTGACTTGGAAGTATATCACTGTTCCTTCAGTGTGGCTGGGTCAAAGTCCAGGAATTCATTCCTTCGTAGCATTTTATGTCTATCTTTGGCAAATGGGCTGCAGCAGTTCAAGGTGGCAGCTCACCATCATCTTCTCAAGGGAAAATAAGGAGAGGCAATAAATGCTGGCCTAACCAATGTCACACAACTGAATTAAAAAAAAACAAAGATGTTCGGGGGCAGTTTGAAAGCAGTACTCATGATTGTGGAAGATCAGTGTAAATATAGTTTGATTATTTCCATTGGTAAGCAGATCAAAGACAAGAGACTATAATCTAAAGATACGCTGCAGACAGTTTAAGGGCAGGGTTATCTTTCTCAAGAGTAGTTAGGAATTGGCAAGAGATACTAGCCTTGCCAACAGCACTCAAATCTCATGAATAAACAAGATTTACAACAACAAGTTTCCATTGAGAGGACAGGATTGTAGAATAGTTTGCCACAAACTATCATGGCGTTGGTTTTAATGTCCAAAAAGATATTGGAGGAATCATCAAAGAGGTAGGTGCAAGTTTATTGGGGGGGGGAAGGTGTGATGTGTCGCATCAGATTTTTTTTAAGGCTGACTGATCCAAAATTGCTTAAAAAATGAGGAATTGTAAAGTTCATGGGTTGGAAACAGATACAGTGAGGCTGGAGCAAGCAGGATATTGGGGCTATTTTTCACTTCTTTCCACCTCCCAGGAGATAGCTGTTTCCCAAGGAGAAAAGAATGCTGAGACTCAACAACTTCATTCATTTATTCAGTGGATCATATCGTAGATTACATTATAACTTCTCAAAATATAAAAGTACAAATAGTTATGATGAAATTTTAAAAACTTTTGATAATTGGTTTAAGCTGAGAACAAACAAAATCAATAAACAGGCAAAATTCATCATAAAATTTCAACATTCAGAGGAATCCATGGATTATTTCATCAATGTCTATATAGCTTGGCTGAGGCCTGTGAGCAGGGAGCTTTGAAATCAGAGTTAATAAGTGACAGAATTGTTGTTGGAATTATTGATGAGTCTGTCAGATTTTGTACAGTCCAAGCAATGTTTAACTTTGGAGAAAGCAATTCAAATCATACTGGAAGCAGAAACCAGAAAGATGTACATACAGATCGTTAGAAGGGAGCAACCTTATTTCAGGAGAGCAGCAAAACTATTCATTTTTAAGTTATAGAACTCTGAAGAGGCATGTGACAAGCCATCAGAGAGAGTTAGTCAAACAGCAGATACTTAGAGTCAGTGTTGGCAGTATTGGCAACAAAGCCTCACAGGCACACACAGTGCCCAAGCATTGTAAAATAATGCTACATTTGTAATACTGTAGGTCACTTCCAGAAAATATGTAGCAGAAGTACACAGTTTCAGAACCTCAAAAAGCCAAATTTGTATGGACAGGTTAATGTATGGTCCACTTTGGTTAGAAAGCCTGCTGGTATTAGAATATTATACCTCATTAGAAAAGAAACCAGAGACATTTCCAGGATAACGTACTGTTTTAATTGAAAATAGTGATTTGAAAAACTTTGTGTCCACTGAGTTTTTTATTTCAATGGTCATCTGGTTCCCTTTCAGCTTTATATAGGAACAAATGTCAGATTAGATGCCATGGCTGTAGAAACAGAGGTTAAAACCTACAAAGCCATGTAAACAACCTTTAAGATTAAAGGCATATTTCAAATAACATGGCAAAACAAACATTTTTGTACAAGATTCAAAAATGTGTATGTGGTTCACAATTAACATCCCTCACCTTTGTGCCTGCATATAGTTTTGGCCTTAAGATTCTTGCTGTAGCAGAAGGAATCCAAATTGTTTCAGAGCAACAACTGGTTCATGAACGAAGCTGTTGTTGACCAATTCGTTAAGATCAATGACTAAAGATTTAATTAGCTCCATTGATCTATGAAGGAACCTGATTGCGGATTTTGGCCATCACGAAGGTATTTTACCTGATGCATAAATACTCATGTTATTCCATGTAACATGAAAAAAAAATCTCGGCATGGGTATTGTCTTGAGAGAAAAAAACAACAATCACAGCTAGCTGTTAATCCAGAAAGCCAAGCTAAAATCTGGGGATACAGCTTCAAATTCCACCACAGCAGCTGGTTGAATTTAATTTCCATTGATAAATCTGGAAATAAAGCCGTCCCAGTAATGATATAATAAAACTTTCATTGATTGTTGTAAAAACCCATGTGGTCTTTTACCGTCCTTTAGGGAAGGTCTGACCAACCTGTGATTCAGGATCCACAGTAATGCAGCTGACTCTTAACTGCCCTCTGAGGTGGCAGAGTAAGTCACTCGACAGAGGCAATTAGAGATAGACCAGAAATGCTAGCCTTGACAATGACACTCACAGTCCATAAAGGAATAAATGCATGACAGATTTCCACAGCATGATTGTGATAATTAGGGTGTTTGGATTTGTCTTAAGTTCACTGTTATCTGCAGATTTGTGAGATTGAAGCCAAGTCTCCACATCTGGCTCTGGATTTCATGTGTGAACTGTAGGCCCAGGAAGTCTGATCTTCATCAGGAAGGCATATGCCTGATTGGGAAGTAAGAGTAGTAATTCAGTTTATACATTGAGTTTGCAGTGAGTCATGGAACTTGTTATCACCTTTAACAACTGCTTCACTGAGCAAGTTTCCTCGGGTGATTATGTGCAGCATTATTCCTGCTGTAGGATAGAGAGTTTTAATCATTTGTTGAATATGCTCAAATCTTCCAAAGAGAGATTCCACTTGTTACTTAGTCTGATCAGAAGACCTATCACCTGGCCAGAAATCCAGATATAGCACAGGATATTGAATTATATTCTGTTTCATATTCACATGCTACTTTTTTGTTATTATCTAACAACTACTACTCATATTTATATGGTACCTTTAACAATACTGTAATTAGCATGAACTCTCAGTTTAGCTGTCAATTAATTTCAACAGGCTTTGTCTGAGTTTGCTAGTCGGAGGCTAGGAATTCTGCAGCGAGTGATTCACCTCTTTACTCCCCAGAGCCAGTCCACCATCTACGAGGCTCAAGCCAGGAGTGTGTGATGGAATACTCCCCACTTGCCTGAGTGAAGCTTCAACCATACTCAAGAGGTTTACATTATACAGGATAAAGCAAACCACTTGATTGACACAACCCCCACATATATCCACTCCTTACATTTCTGACACTCAATAGCAACAGTGTGTACCACTTACAAAACACACAGAAATTGGTCAAAGATTCTCAGACCGCACCTTCCAAATCCACAATCACTACCATTTGGAGGAGCAAAGACAGCAGATACATGCAAACACCACCAAGTGCAAGTTCCCTCTGAGACACTCACAATTTTGTCTTGGAAATATATGACTGGGACAAAATCCTGGAATTTCCCTCCCTAATGGCATTAAGGGTTCACCTGCATTACACGGTCTGCAGTGGTTCAAGAAGGTAGCTCGCCACCACCTTCTCAAGGGTTACTGAGGATGAGCCATAAATGCCGGGTACCCAATGATGCCCATTTCCCATGAGTGAATTAAAAAGACACAGGGGATTGGTGAAATTGACAGGCAGTGGTTGCTGTATTTGGAGAAGATTTCAAAGCATCTGCTGCACGGGCCAAGCTGCTCATGGAGGGAGGAGATGTAGGTGAAAGAGGGCTCATAGAAGTGCCGAGTGCCTGGGTTCTTCTAGGAACATTTATGTTACCTCAGCCTAATTCCAAGCACAGTGCATATATTGACCCCATTTTCTGAAGGGACACTTATGAAAATCTACCACATCTGCATAGGAGCTGTACTGCAGGCCATGAGTGATACCAAGATCATTGCCATTTACAATAACAAGGGTGAGCAAAGTGACTACAGTAACTATAGGGGCATCTCTCTCCGCAAAGCCTTTGCTCGGGTCATCTTGACTCACCTGCAGAAACTGGCAGAGCATGTATACCCAGAGTCACAACGCGGCTTCCGAGCTATAAGGTCAACAGTAGATATGATCTGTTCCCTTCGCCAACTGCAGGACAAGTGCAGAAAATGCCCCTGTATGTCACCTTCATTGACTCACTGAGGCATTAGATCTAGTCCACAGGTTCTCCTGAAGATCAGCTGTCTGCCGAAACTGCTGAGCATGATGGAATCCTTCCACAGTAACCTGAAGAGGACAGTGCAGTTCCACGGCAGCTCTTCTGAGCCCTTCAACATCCACAGTGGCATCAAACAAGACTGTGTCCTCGCTCCCACACTCTTTGGGATTTTTTTTGCAGTGCTCCTGAAACATGCCTTTAGATCAGATGGCAGGCTCTTCAACCTGACCAGCCTCAGAGCCAAGGCAAAAGTATATGCAGCAATCATCAGGGACGTGCTGTTTGTCGATGATGCTGCAGTTGCAATACAAAACCAGCAGTTACTGATAGACCGCCTCTCCCATGCTTGCAAGGATTTTGAGCTGACTATCAGTCTGAAGAAGACGAGCGTCCTAGGACAGGACACAGAGGCACCATGAGTCATCATCATCATCAACGATTACAAACTCAATATCGTCCATCAGTTTACGTACCTTGGCTCTACCATCACTGGCAACCTCGCATTGGACGCAGAGATCGACAAGAGGATTGGGAAAGCAGCCTCAACTCTTGCTTGCTTCACAACTCGAGTATGGACAAATCTTAAGCTGACAGTGAAGACAAAAATGCCAGCCTACAATGCCTGTATGTGCACACTGCTGTACAACAGTGAAATGTGGACTACATATGCCAGGCAGTAGAGAAGACTGAACACCTTCCACTTGAGGAGTATCCGCCATATCCTGGGCATATCCTGGCAAGACAGAATGTCCAACACAGTGGTCCTATCTCGTGTTGGCCTTCCCAGGAGGTAGACACTGCTCAGGCTGCGGAGACTGCGCTGGCTGGGCCACGTCCACTGCATGGAGCATGGCCACCCCCCAAAGGATATCCTCAATGGAGAGCTCGTATCTGGAAAGAGATCCACGGGGCATCCCCAGCTGTGCTACAAGGATGTCTGCATGAAGGACATGAAGGTGCTTGATATCATTACAGAATCCTGAGAAAGGCTTGCAGCTGACCGCACGAGATGGAGAAGCACCCTGAACGAACACCTCAAAACAGGGGAGAACAAGCTGATGATTGCTGCAGCAGACAAGTGGGCATGAAGGAAGGAGTGCAACAGCTCGAGCAGATCAACGACCACATACAGATGTGACCTCTGCAACCAGGACTGTCACTCCAGCAAGGGTATCTTCAGTCACAAGCAACATTGAATCAGGGAAGCAGAAAGCCAGAACAACAAGAAGGCTACCTAAGACCGAAAGGGACCTCCCTCACTCACCACGTCTAGCAGACAGACATTTACTCTTTGTGCAGGGACAAGGATGGAGCTGTCGGATGAATATGGCCCTGAATTTCTTTGCGGTGGAAGTTCCAAGCTGGAGCAGACTGCTCCTGTAGCATATCCCAGTTTACCTCCACCCCTTTTATAACCAGGAGAGAAAGTTTTATTGCCTGTTGAAGTTGCAACCTGGTATACTTGCCTGCCAAACAGTGATGCAACAGATAACAGACAAGGCTAAGTGATCCCACAACCAAATGGTCAGATCTAAGCTTTGCAATCCTGCCACGTTTGGCCGTGAATTGTGAGGGCCAGTTTAACAACAGACAGGGGGTGTCAGGCCTATAAATCAGTGATGGGGAATGCTCAGTAAATCAGTACAAAAGATAAAATCGAAAGCCTTCACTTTTAGCCAGAGGTGCTGAATGGATGATTCATCTGAGGCTCCTCCTGAAGACCAAGCAGTCACAGATGCCAGTCTTCTGCAGTTCAATTCACTTCACATGATATCAAGAGCCAGCTGAAGGAATTAGACAAACATAAAGACAATGGCCCTGACAACCTTCCAACAATAGTACTGAAGTGTTTTACTCCAGAACTAGCCATACCACTGGTGATGCTGTTGCAGTATGACTACAAATAGAGGAAGTACTGGCAGTGTGGAAAATTGCCCATCTGTATCCTGTCTATAAAATACAAGACAAATTCAACCCGGCTGTGTTGTATTGGGGTCTGGCTACCAACCATTTGCATTTGCTGTTTGGGCACTTTGTGAAATTGTTTCTTTCGTCAAACATCATTGCCACAATGATGTGGTAAATTGTACAGTGCCTTGGTGATTCTGCACCTGGAGTATCGTGTGCAGTTTTTATCTCCTTATCTGAGGAAGAATGTTGTGGCTAGAGAGGGAGTACGACAAAGGTTTACCAGATTGACTCCTGGGATAGCTGGGCAGGTGTATGAAGAGAAGACTATATTCGCTGGAGTTTGGAAGAATGAGGGGAGGCTTTCGTAGAAACTTATAAAACTCCAACAGTGGGTTTCCTTTGGGTGGTCTGGTTTCCTCCCACAATCCAAAGATGTGCAGGTTAGGTGAACTGGCCATGCTAAATTGCCCATAGTGGTCAGGGATGCGTAAGTTAGATGAATTAGTCAATATAGGATAATAGAGTGGGGGAATGGGTTTGGGTGGGTAAATCTTCGAAGGGTCGGTGTGGACGTGTTGGGCCGAAGGGCCTGTTTCCACACTGTAGGGGTTCTATGATTCCAGGACTAAAAAGGCTAAACTAAAGGAGGGTGTTCCTGATGATTAGAAAGTCCAGAACAAGGGGCCAAAGTCTAAGGCTATATGGTAGGTCATTTAGGACTGAGATGAAGAGAAATTTCTTCCTCCAGAGAGTGATGAGTTTGTGGAATTCTTTGCTAAAATGTTGAATGTTTCCAAGAAGGAGTTAAGAGATCAAAGGATATAGGGAGAAAATGGAAACAGGCTACTGAGTTGGATGATCAGCCAAAGCCATATTGAATAGTGGAGCAGGTTTGAATGATTTGCTCCTGCTCCTAATTTCTATGTTCCTGTGTCAACCTAAATGCAGCCCTATACATTAGCTCACGTACCACCAAGACTGAATTCTTGATGTGACAGATGTCGTGAAGTTTATTAACATCTCTAATTTCTTACATTACTGAAATGTTGTAGACATACAAGTATTCCATGTATATTGACGTTACTGTACATTACATATATGTAACTGACATACTGAGTACACCACACTGACTCTATTGCATTAAGAGACTGACTAAAAGTGAGGCAGGTTCCTTTATACTGAAAAGTCACAAGTTGTGATGCCATGTACCTGTTTTAAAGATACCTTAGCTGTCTGGCCTGGAAACTGTGCAGTCACATTGCAGTTCACTGCCAGAAATCTTCCATTTAATGCCAAGACTGGGCTTTAATTAGCACTGGTGGAGAATTGATCATCAGCGAGCCTTAACAAGAAGCACCTATATTACATATCAATGTCAAGTAGAACGGAAATAAGGAGACATTTCTTCAGCCAGAGAGTGGTGGGTCTGTGGAATTCACTGCCACGGAGCTCAGTGGAGGCCAGGATGTTCAATGTCATCAAGGCAGAGATTGATAAATTCTTAATCTCACAAGGAATTAAGAGATATGGGGAGAGTGCGGGTAAGTGGTGTTGAAATGCCCATTAGCCATGATTGAATGGTGGAGTGGACTCGATGGGCCGAATGGCCTTACGTCCGCTCCTATGTCTTATGGTCTTAAGTTTATTGCATAACAGCAATATGTGCAATTTACATTAACTAGTAAGGCATAACTCCATTTATCAGGAGATAGAGATGCTATGTTTGTTGTTATCAGACCCTTGTGCAAGACTAATTATTTCTCCACCCAAAAACTGTGATATCATCAGGTTGGGTAGAGCTAATAAACTTCAATATTAACTTTTAAATCGCTTTTTAACTCCCCTTTCTGCACAAATGGTATTCACATAAATAACAAGAACCTAATAAACACTTTGGTTGGCATCTATATGTCCAAAATATTTGAAGCACTGGGCGATAAACTTGGATTGGTGCTAAGTCAGCAGTCAGCATCACTGGAAAGGACAAATTAGTTGACAATTTAAATATAACCCTTTATGAGAATGATCCTGAAATTAAGATGTTTAAGATCTTTCCAACTGATCTGTTAACTGTTTCTTGGTCTTCTATTCGGTTTTCAGAGCCTGCAGTTCTTTATTTTTCAGTTACAGATCAAACTTTACCATTGTAATTTCCTGATCTGGTACTCCTAGCATTCTCAAAGAGAATGGATAAGAGGTGTGGCTCAAAATCTGCAGGCCAATGTCCCCATTACCAGCACAAGGCAGGACAGGTTTACTCTTTTTGAACAGCAGCTCTTAAGAACTTGAAACATCCTGGATTGACTGATATCTATATATCTAACATAATATATATAATGCTTGAATTTCACATTTGCAGTTAATTTATACTGAAGTTTTAAGAACTCAGACCACAAAACTGCTCTTAAACTGAAAATTACAGTATAATTCCAAGTTTATGTGCTTGCCTAACTGTTCCCATGAATCACTAATATTAATCTGCTAATATTCTCTTTTTCACATCATAGAGCAGTCCAGATCGTTGCTGATGTAAAATTAGTGGCTTTGTTTGTGTGGAGACATTCAACCATTTTCATTTGGAAAACACAAAGGATCAGTCAAAAACTTACCTCAAGCTATTTCTGAGTTCGAAATGTTATACAACTGAAGCTTCAGAATGAAAACACAGTAATAAACATGAGGACTAAGGTGGAGTGCATATTAATTTTTCAATTTCCGGCATTATATGATAAAATTATAAAAAGACTTGTGATTAATTGTTTCAGTTTTGTAAAAGCACAACATATGGCCTCAATTGTGGTGCATTTAAAACATTATGCAGTTGCCATGGTATTCTGGTGTCTGTGAATGCTGAAATTAATGCAGCAGAGAAGTGGTGATTATTTACCAGCAAAATAATTTAAGGTTCAGCATTTAGCACAAATGCACCACATCACAGACTGATGAGGGTGGGGGCGGAGGCACATATTTTCAACAGAGGACCACCTGCTTGTTGTCTGAAAAGCAGAGGATCATCAAAGGATTATTGCTTATGAGCCTGGACACCACGTGCCTGCCTGATTCACTTTTTTACACAGGGTTTTAAATGAGTGCCCTACACCCCAACACTTTGTCACATGGTGGTGGTGTACTGGAACGACACTGGACAAGTAATCTAAAAGCTTGGGTTTGTCATGATTGTAACAAGGGCAACCGGGTGGATCTCATAGAGTAGGAGTTCCCTGATTGGGACTGTAAATCTGGCCAAATCCGGGAGCCCTGGCTGACAGATATAAACAGGAGTAAACTGGCCATAAACAGGTCCAGGCAGCAGGCCATGGAGGGGGTTGTTAGGGCCCTCTGCCTGCCCCTCTTCCGCAGTTACGTTAGAGCCCGGGTGTCTCTGGAGAAGGAGCACGCGGTATCCACCAACACCCTGGAGTTGTTCAGGGAGAGGTGGGCGCCGCAGGGAATGGAGTGCATTATTTCCCCCTCCAACTCTATTTTAATTTAATCCCTGCCCTCCCCTTTACTGTTTGATCACACAGCATTGCTCTTTGATGTGAAGGGCAGTGTTTGTCACTGGCCACCCGGGTGTTTTCCTATCTTCCTGGTGGTGGAAACTGAATAAAGATTCATGCACCTTGTGTCTCTCATTGTGTCTCACACCTGCACATACACAAGATGGGTGCTGAGGGGAAAAATAAGCACTACCTGCAGTTAGGTGGTAGTGTGGGGGTAAAAATAAAAAAAAATTAAAAATAAACAGGAGTGTCAGGCATCTGGTTAAAAAAAAATAAAAAGGAGCATCAGCCATCCTGTTCACCCTGAGAACTGGTTCTAAGGGAGTTGGATCAGTGTCAAGAACACTCCACATATAAATGAAGGGTGACTTGGTGATTGGAGACTGGCCTGTGTGGAGTTATTTCAGGGTGATTAACTAATGCTTATGGGTTCCAATCTTATGAATGTAGGTACTGGAACTTAAATTCGGAAATCTACAATTGGAAGCCAGGAATAATGATGATGACTCTATCATTGATTTTCATTAAAAGAAAATCATCCTGTTCACTAATGTCCTTCATGATAGAAAATCTGCCATCTCTATCTGGCCTGATCTACATGTCACTTTAGCCCCACAGTTACACTTAACTGCCCTCTGAAATTCTGTTCAACAGCAATTAGATGGATAATAAATGCTGGCGTTGGCAGCGATGTACACACCCCAGATGGAAATTCCTGCTGAGGGATCCAATTTTCAGCTTTCCTAGAGAAATAAAGAAAGCTGATAAATCAATGCATGCTTGTCCCATTTTGTCTAGATGTTGAGAAGCTAAACAGTGGTCCTTAGAGGGACCGTCAGCAACTGCACTGGAAATGTACTTTGTTTATTTCTAATTTGTTAAGGTGCTAAACTGCGATGTGCTGGGCCGAGTTTAAAATGTTGAAAGGAGGATAAATTAAGTTACTTCAACTTTATTCTTAAGTTCTTCACTTACAACAGAATGCTAGATTCCCCAAGTAGAGATTTCTGTTCTCTTGACTTGTTCAATCTTCTCATATATGAATAGAATTGATGAATTAAGCACAAACCTATCAATATGATCAAATCTTCAGATCGGACAAGAAGTCTTTCCGGGATTTTTCAGGCCAGACTCTGGATGCAGGATCCAACAAGCATACAAGCAGCGTCAGGTTGAATCTTCACAGAAGACATATTCCCTTTTTACAGCAATAGCTGCCATATTCCAGTAAGTTTAAATGTCGCAAAGCCTCTTTGTGAGAAGCTGAAGGTATAGGATAAGTGTTCTGAGGAAGAGGGTGGCACCTAGTTAAAAGGCTGGTTGGACCAAAGGGTCTGTTTCTAGGCTGTATGACTCTATGACTCTTTGACTCTACAACCTTTCCTGGGTAACTATCTGACTAAGTAAGCAAAGACTCTGGAAAGATTTCAAGTCTAACACAGAGTTGGGAACTTTTTTGGAGGGTAATCGCCAGATAATTTCAATGAGAAGCTTCAATAAACTTGTGAACCAAATTGGATTTCAATGCACAAGATGTTGGAAGGCCAGCTTTGAAATACTGTAATTCAATAATTGAACCTGTTTGGAGAGTGAGACATGAAAATTATTTCAGTGATTGAACAACTGCAGCAAGAGTTTAATAAATGTTTCATGTTATGAGCTACAAAATCTCTATGACTAAATATATCTTAAGTACCAGGGGAAACAAAAAAGCCTTTAAAATCTTATATTTGTAAGCAGAAACTTCCAAGCAGAATAGTTGCACTTGACTTTATTTGTGAATTCCCTCCACAACGTAATCTCTGATTATCTATCTCCAACTTTACACTTTGTATTTTTGCAAACAATGGTTTAACTAGTTTTCTTTCTAGCTTCTATGTGATTCTCTTCTTCCAGATCAATTAATTCTGAAGGCACTGACTGAACAGAGGGAGATTTTATTGATATCAATTCCATGTGATTCAATTTCCTATGTCAAGCCACAGGAAGGCATCGCCTGTACTCTTCTGCCAAGATATATAAAATGGGCAAAGGTTATTACAGAGAGGATTATGATACACAGAGACAGTTCCATGCAAGCACACATACTTCACATGAGCAGCACACAGATACAAACTTCCACGCATTAATATAGATCCCATTTAACATCTTAAATATTCGCTTCTCAAACAGTGGTGAACTGTGGCAACCATGTATCACACCTACAAGGGTAGATCTTGAAACTTCCTCCTTAACAATGTGGTGTACTTATGCCACATAGACTGAGGCAGTACATACGAGCATAGATAGAGGTTTAGCTAACTAAGAGAAGATAGCAAGTTGGGATAAGGGCATTGTTTTCAAGTTGGCAACTTGTAATGAGTGGAGTGCCACAGGGATCAGTGCTGGGGCCTCAATTATTTACAATATATATTAATGACCCTATTAAGGAAAATGAATGCACTATATCTAAGCTTGCAGATAAAAATAGCTGAGAAGGCAAGTAGTGAGAATGACACAGATTCTACAGAGGAATACAGACAGGTTTAGTGGATGGGCAAAAAACATGGCAGCTGGGATATAATGTGGAAAAATGTGGGGTTATCTAAATAAGAATAGAAGAGTTGAATATTATTTAAATGGAGAAAAACTGCAGAAAGCTACAGAATAGATGTATGTGAGTTCTCAGGTGTAGATCACAGAAAGTGAGCATTCAAATTCAGCAGATAATAGCTGGAGCAAATGGAATATTCAGTGAATAACAGAGTTGTTACAGTGTACAAGGAGGCCATTCAGCCCACTATGCCTGCGTTGGCTCTTCAAGCAAGTATTATTACTTAATTCCAGGTTCTGCTTTCCCTCCACCCTACTTGTGTACACTCTTTCTATTCACAAGGTCATATGGAATTTTTGTCCAAAGGGGGAGGGATATAAAAATAGGGAAGTCTCGCTAATAACTGTGCGAGGCACTAGTTAGATCACAGCTGGAATACTGCAATCAGTTTTGTACCACTATCTAAGGAAAGATATAGTGTCATTGGAGGCAGTCTAGAGAAAGTTGATCCCAGGAATAGAGGGATTGCCTTACGAAGAGAGATTGAGTAGGCTGTACTCATGGAAGTTTAGATGAGTGAGATAACCTTACTAAAGTATACAAGATTCTTAGGGAACTTGACAGGTTAGATGCTGAATAGTTGTTTCCTTTTGTGGGAGAGTCTAATACAAGAGGGCATAATTTCAGAACAAAGGGCCACTCACTTAAGACAGAAATGAAGAGGAAAGTCTTCTTTCAGAGGGCAGTCAATCTATAGAACTCTTTACCACAGAGGGCTGGCAAGGCTGGATGTTTAAATATATTCAAGGCTGACATTGACAGATTTTTAATCAGTCAGGGGATCAAGGGCTATAGGGCAAGATAGGAAATGGAGTCGAGGATTATCAAATTAGACATGATAGCTGCTCATCACATTCATTACACCATGAGCTCACAAGATAGCTAACTTCTTCTACTGGCTCAGTTTGAACACCCCCAGTGTCCTTTCATTGCCTGAGAAGGAAATTAAATATGGCCTGCTGGGAGCCATGCAACAGTAATGTTGATATTCTGCCTGCTTTTTGGTCTATCAGTTCAGCTCTGCTTGCTGCCTTTTTTTGATGAAACTGTGGAAGCTGTTATACTATGGCATAGATTCCAGATCAGATAGGGCCATACTTTGAAGACAGTTGCATGACATTGCAACATGTGATATGCTTATGTCAAGGGGCTCACCTCATCTTCAGTCACTGCCTGTGCAATGGAGTCAGTGCAGTGCCTTCAGTCTGCTAGTTAATGAATAGCAACATCAATCAGCACAGAACTCTGACTATGAATGGAAGTTTGTAGTATTATGTTTTTGTGATTAGTTAGCAATGTTGATAAACTTCAAGACATCTGTCTCAACAGGAACCAATTTGTCTGTGGTATTTGTTATTCAGATTAAAGTACAGAAAACCACAATAATGTTCACAATAATTGGACACAAATTTAGTTGCAACAACTAATTAGTGGCAGCAAGTAGATGATCTAATGAAGTGAGTTTAGAACCAGGTAGAGATAACAAGCACAGATAAATATGTTTTTCACACTAAAGAGGCCTTGATTGTATACAGATATCATCAATTTTGCCATTTTTTCCCCCAAACCGTGTCAAAACAAAAAAAAAGTACCTGTCATTCATTATTGTTTTTGGAGCAAAATCCACATACAGGTATGCTTCTGCAAAATTTAAACGGGCAAAATATGAAGTAAAAGAGAGAAGCTAAAATAACAAAAACAGAAAAGCATTACACTGCACTAGAGATCTATTATATAGATAGATCTGCCATTATATAGATAGTAAAGGTGCACAAGAAAATGAAAAGAAAATATCTCACCATGGACTGGCAATCTATGGACATGCAGTAAGGATTTCAGTTGTTCAAAAAACAAAGTCTTCACTTGATGTATCAGCAGATAACTGATGATGAATGTCAGACAGCTAAACGTCTTTTCATGTTGAACACTGATGGGTTAAAAAGAATGCAATACTGTAGTATTTCTGACAATGATTGCAAAGGTTCTGAAAATAATGTTTAGTCTTCTAGAAGATCAACTTGAATTTTAATTTCAGGACATACAGGTTTGAAATCATGTCATGCTGCCAACTTCTAGGTGAAAAGGTTGACCAATTTGAAGACAAATATTGGCGTAAAATATGGAATGCGGTTTCACTAAAGCTAATTTAGTTGAAAGGCTTATGGAGCTGATCATGTCTCAACATTTACCAAAGCCTTCAGAAAGGCACTTCAGAAAGGAGAAACCTCAATAATGTGTTATTTATGCTTTATTGGAAGAAGGACACAAGATCAGTGCAATTATAGTAGTCAGAAATGCTGGACATTGTACTAGGGAGTGAGAAAAGTCACACCTTGTCCAAGATTTGGAAATTCTCCAGAAAGTGGCAATTGTGTTCTTTGACTCTGGTGTTTGTTATTTAGACTAAAGTTGACTCTGGAATAACAATTGCTGCCATTGACACTTTTTGGAGAATACCCAAATCTTGTAGAAGGTATGACTTTTCTCACTCCCCAGTACAATGTCCACCAGTTTCTGACAAATGCAAACTGTGTTCCAGAAGAGGGTGGAGGGCTGAACTGTATACAAAGTCTGAGTGGTCAGAGAAACCCAAAGTGTAACACCATATTTTATAGCAAATTGTGAAGAAGAACCAACCAAGCAACAATATTATGGAATATTAACAGTTCCCTCCATGAAAGTATAACATTAATAAAGCCCAAGTGTTAACTGCAATGACACTACTTACAGAAAACAATGATACAGTACTGAAGAAACTCCACATCCACACCTGAGAAGAAGTGTTTTTTCTCCATGAAGTGATAAACCCAAAAGATATGGTCACAATGTACTGATTCCAGTATAAATATCATCCCTGTATGTAGCTTACCTGAGATATACTCAGGAAATCCTCAGTTTAGTGCAGGTCACACAAGATAAGTTAGCTGCTTACAACAGGTCTGACATCCCATGCATTGGCTTTATCTATGTATCCTGAAGAAGGGCTTATGCCCGAAACGTTGATTCTCCTGTTCCTTTGATGCTGTCTGACCTGCTGTGCTTTTCCAGCAACACATTTTTAAGCTCTGATCTCCAGCATCTGCAATCCTCACTTTCTCCCCCTTTATCTATGTAATGCGGCAATACAGATCCTTCGGATGGATGACTAAACCCAGTCACCTCATTGAAACAAATGGAGTATCTATTTTTGGTTTGCCTGTATACATGGATCTACGTATGATCACAATCCACAAGATGGCAAATTCTCAGTTACAACTCAAAGGTTCTAGACTGCCTCATCAATCTCATATATTTTGGTCACATCCAAGTAGACAGATCCAGCAAGCTATGGTCAGATGATGAACAGCTGCAGTAGCTCAAAAAGTAGATCATCATTGGAAGAAGCCCTATTTGTTCTGGTCACTCAAAGAGGAACTAGGACTCTCCAAGAGAGTAATCTTCAAGGCATTTACAAATAGGTTGCACCTATTTGTGCAGAACAAACTCAAAGGATTGGCACATGAAATAGCGAGGAGATTACTTCCACAAAAAATTCTTTCCAATCTGTGGTGCTAGATTGCAATTTTCCAGTGCACAAGGATACACTACATTCTGGTGACTGTTTACTTCACTAATATCTCTTCAGTGTGACATATTAATGCTACCACTGACCCCCAACAGTTGGTGACACACTGCCCACCACATTGACTATGTTTGGCGTGTCTCAACAAATTGTGTTCGACAACAGGCTGTGGTGCAGTGTAGCTTCCTTCTGAGACATAGGCAGGAAATAGAGTTTTCAATATATTACCTCCTCTCCTTATTACTGTGAGTTGAACAGCCTTTCATAATGCACTGTTCACAGGGTAAACTTAAAGCAGCTTGCCATGAGTTTCAGATAGCAATGAGTTTCAGATAGCAATGTTAAATCTATGAACCAATCCTCTGGGCAACAGTTTACTCTCAGTGGCAGCTTTGATGGTTTGATGACAAATCCCACCTGGTACTTCCTTCCCTCTCACACACATGAAGCATTGTTGAAAAGAATTGAGAAAGTGGTTAATGAGCAGGTAGACAGACATCCCAGCTTGAATCAGAAACAAAGTGAAAGAGTTTGAGATTTTCCAGATGAGTTCATGGAAAGACATCATGTTGTTGAGTCCAGACTTGACCATATAATGTCATCATGAACAATGATCAAGTCCTGTGAACAAAAAGACAAGACATCCAAGTTGCATATTATCAACCAGCCATCACACTGGACAATGACTCAAATACTGAAGTTGTCATGCTAGATGGCAACTGTACATCTATGACAATATATACGCATCTATCTGTGATGTAAGATAGCGCACAACAGGATGAGGTTGCACCACCAAGTCATGATAACTATAACAATTAGATCTGGTCAACCACCAGGGCCTTAGCTGAATGTATAGAGACAGTAATCTAAATTTTAGACAGTAGTCTAAATATTCACCAACACCTTTTAGGTGATATTTCTGGTGGGTAGTCTGTCACGGCTGGTTTGGACTTTTCTCAAGCAATCGTTCCCTCTTCAGCTCATTTATTGTGTAACCCATTCACATACACATCCATTTCATGGATTTGTATGGCAAGACAGATTGAAGTGCATTCTGCTGTCTGGACTTTGCAGTGTTCCCTTCGCACTTGTGCTGCACTGTTACCCTGAAGCAAATAACCCAGAAAGGCAGGTTCATTCCTTGATTCACTGATAGGGCCCATGTATGTGGTGGTGGTTGGAGAAGAGGCGGTACTTGTTCCTGATGATTGGTAAAGGAGGACATGCTACCAAACTCAGCCAGTCTGGACCTAGCTAGCAGTACCCCAGGTGATACACACAGAAGGTTAATAACCTTCAGTGCTTTGCAAAGAAATGCACCATCATCTTCTCTCTGCTGGTTCATGCACTCAAGCCCACCACTCATTAATTCTGTCATTAGACATTTATCTCACTAAGGTTCATGGATGATAGCTCTCATTGTTTCATGCATCATGTCCACATACCTGCTGTCATCATATATCAGCCTTTCCTGTCCTCTACATTTACTCACCCTCGACAGGTAAAGTAACTTGGCCATACAAGTCAGAACTCTCCCTGTGCACCAACCTGAAGTCCTGACAAGCTTAGGTGGTGTGTGTGTTGGTCAGAAAGCATCCAGGATCCTGTTTAATATGATGAAGTCAGTGGTTTGGCAATGCCCACTTGCGTGGATAAAGGTGGAAGAGGCCAGTGTCCATGGAGCGTGCATGGACTTTGATGTAAAGGCAGCATTATCTGTAGGCTTGAAGAAGCAAGCACTGAGCTGCTACTCTTGCTGCTCTGACATTAGATTAGATTAGATTACTTACAGTGTGTAAACAGGCCCTTTGGCCCAAAAAGACCACACCGACCCACCACCCACCCAGACCTATTCCCCTACACCTAACACTACGGGCAATTTAGAATGGCCAATTCACCTAACCTGCACATTTTTGGACTGTGGGAGGAAACCGGAGCAAACCCACGCAGACACGGGGAGAATGTGCAAACTCCACACAGAAAGTCACCTGAGGTGGGAATTGAACCCAGGTCTCTGGCGCTGTGAGGCGGCAGTGCTAACCACTGTGCCACCCATTGATGCCAGGAATGGACACTCTGGTATCTTGGGAGGGGGAGAATTGCTAGATGCATTGAAACGTGTTTGAATTAGCTAATAATGAGATGTAGATATTTGGAAATAACATGGTTGCCACTTGTTAGTGAGATTCAGAACTCACTGTTCAAAGTGCAAGGGGAATATTGGAAACTGTTTTTTTGAAGTTGAGAATCAGTGCTTTTCATTTTCACATTATTTTCCCAATTTTAGTGTCATTTCCCACACTGCTCAAAAGAGCAGAAGATTCAGCCCAGTATATATAAATGCATCCTTGCACATGTTTATCAGAAAAAATAGGATTCCCATCCTTTCAAGAATAAAGTGGGATAAAATGTTAAGATGTGGATTCCAGACTAGTACCTCTAAGATGGTTACATGACATGTGATATTCTAGTATAATGGCATTGGCCTCACCTTCAGTCAGGCTCCTGGGTGCAATGGAATTAGTATATTATCTTCAGTCATTCACTTATATCCATGTAGCACAGTAACAGCAGTAAGCACTTTGTGTGTAACTGTGTAATATTGCAGCTGAGTAAATAGCTAATGTTATTAATAAACTGTCAGACTTCTGTCCCAACAACAACCTAATTGTCTGTCTTATATGTTATTTTGGGCATCGCTGGCTGGCCAGCATTTATTGCCCGTCTCTAGTTGCCCTTGAGAAGGAGGTGCTGAGCTGCCTTCTTGAATAGTTGCAGTCCATTTGCTGCAACACATCTGTTATACAGACTACCATACTGAAAAACCACAAAGCACATCTGAAACAATTCAGCTGTTGAATCTAATCAGATGCAGCTACATGATTATACCACTTTGCCCTTACTGATCATAACCCTATTCAACTTCAGGATAAGTATACTTCAGTAAACCTATAAAAATTCTTAAAACTTCACAAGACAATTCACATGGGTTTTAAACAGTTCCATTTAACATAACAACTGGAAACTGGAATATTAATTAATATGCCTAATGGTCTTGATTCTCAAGATTTATGATTCAGCATTCAAAACGTTTCTGATGCAATTCATTAATGTTTAAATTAATTGGAAGCACTTCATTTTGTGTTAAGTGATGTGGAGATTTAATAATCAAAGGTTGCCTTCGAGGTTAGCTGTTGTGCAGTTGATAAATGGAATATCTTATAATGTCACACTCCTGATATGTGATTTGTAAATGATGGATGGGGGGGTCTGTGAGTCAGAGGTATGTCACTGCAGCAGTCCTCACCTCTGACCTGCCCTTGGAGCCACTGTACTCATGTGGCTAGTTCTGTACAGTTTCTGCTCAATGGTAACCCAGGATGCTTTTAGCATGGGATTCAGTGATGGTAATTCACTGAATGTGGAAGGTCAATGGTTTGATGCTATCTTGTTGGAGATGCTCATTGCCTGTTTGTTGTGTGATGTGAATGTTACTTGCCATTTGTCAGCTCAAACCCAGATATTGTCTAGATTTTTCTGCATTTTGACATGGCCTACTTCAATATCTGAGGAGTCATGAGTTTACTGAACATTGTGGAATCATCAGTGAACATCCCCACTTCTGACCTTATGATGAAAGGAAGGTCATTGATGAAGGAGCTGAAGAAGGTTGGGCCTAGGACACTACCCTGAGAAACTTTGCCAAAATTGTTCTGAAGCTGAGATAACTGACCACTAACAATCATAGCCATCGTTTTTTGTGCCTGGTCTGACTCCAAACAGTGGAGAAATTTTCCTCTATTCTCATTGACTCCAGTTTTGATAGGGCTCTTTGATTCCACATGTGGAGAAATGTAGCCTTTATATTGAGGCCAGTCACTCCCAACTCACCTCACCTCAGCTGTGGACTTCAGCTCTTCTGTCCACGTTTAAATTAAGCCATCATGATGTCGGGAGATGGGTGGCCCCGGTTTAACCCAATCTGGGCATCACTGAGCAGGTTATTGCTGAGCAGGTGCTGCTTGATAGCAATGTTGATGACACCTTACACCACTTTACTGATGATGAAGAGTACACTGATGGTGGTGGGGAGGTGACAATTGTCTAGGTTGGATTTGGCCTGCCTTTTGTGTACATGCATAGCTCATCAATTTTCCACATTATCAGTTGTTGTAACTGTCGTGGAACAACTTGACTAGGGCTGCGGCAAGGTCTGGAACACAGGCAGAAATGTTCTCAAAGGCAGTTAGGAATGAGCAAAAAATGCTGGTGTAGCTAGCAACACCTAAATCGTTTGAAAGAATAAACCAAAACAACTAATTCAGAAATATCCGTTTCAAAGTAGACTCTCGGCATTGTTAATAAAGTGTGGTTAATGCATGGCCATTAATTAAGTTGCCTACTTTCAGGCGCCTGTTTGATTAGAACACCCAGCAGCTATCTTACATTGGAAAATTCTTGTAATTCTGTTTCGTAGAAGATCTTTTTGTAAACATCTGAGTCAGCTAGTCAATATCTTTACTGTCGAGAGGTCGGCTGGTATTGCCTTCTGAATCAAGGATTTAATTTTTACATTGCAATATCCATTAGTTCTCATTTGCTCTCTTCTACCACTTCCTTGGGCGGCACGGTGGCACAGTGGTTAGCACTGTTGCCTCACAGCGCCTGAAACCCAGGTTCAATTCCCGCCTCAGGCGACTGACTGTGTGGAGTTTGCATGTTCTCCCTGTATCTGCGTGGGTTTCCTCCTGGTGCTCCGGTTTCCTCCCACAGTCCAAAGATGTGCAGGTCAGGTGAATTGGCCATAGTGTTAGGTAAGGGGTAAATGTAGGGGCATGGGTGGGTTGCGCTTCGGCGGGTCGGTGTGGACTTGTTGGGCCGAAGGGCCTGTTTCCACGCTGTAATGTAATCTAAAACCTTCTTTAGTCAGTGTCTCTGTTTGAAGCTCACAATGGCTTCACTATAGTTATCATTTTTTTTCCTTTGGCTCAGTTCCTCAGTAGGTGTGAATGGATTCCATTTCTCTCAGCTTTTAGATTTTTAGTTAATCCTGTAACAGGCTGGAGTGCTGATCATAAATATGTGATCGAGGATTTAAGTGCTGTTTAATGTCAAGACATTATTATCATTGTTTGAATAATTATAGACACTATAATTGACTATCCTGCAATAAAGAATATTTTAGTTCTTGAGTGAAATCATAGATCATCAGATTCCCTGAAATCTTGATTACAATCCATTTACCTTTAGAGAGACATAGTCAGTGAGGGAATTTGTGGATCGTGACTTTTACATGGACATGAAGTTTGGAAGATGATGCAATGAATGTCATGCAAAATATATGTGAAGGACTTTGCACTAAATCACATATAGTGTGTCTCATTCAGTTACACATAACACGTAAACTGTGGAGTAAGATGGCTTTTGTAAATAAACATTCTTGGGTAAAATTCTGAACTGTTATTTTGTTAGATCTTTAATGCAGATATCCTTGGCATCAGCTGGATGAATTATATATGATCTAATAGATTTTCTGATCTTTTACTTAGTAAGATTTGTTATGAGAAATTATGCATTTGTAAGGGATTGATGGTGCTTAGAGCAGTGCTTTGTCAAAAAAACAGTGAGACAATTAACATTTTCAGGGGTGGATGGATATCTAAAATCTGCTCTTTGCAATGAGCTTCAGAGTTTCAATCGGGACAAAGTGAATGGAAGCTATTATACTCAGTATTAGATCATTTAACAAGTAAGAGGGAAACAAAATTCAAGTGGACTGTTTTAATGTTCTTCTGTAAGTATTAAAAAGCTATTCATGCATACAGTCATTTTGTTTCATTATTTAACTAGCTATTTAAAGCATGAAATGAGTTCAGTTTCCTAAATCCATCAAGATTGGGAGCCAAGGTTAAAGTTGTATAAACACAGGGCTCTGTGAAGCGGTGTAGTGCTTTAGAATTCTCGATGCTCTGACTTGTTGCTTCAATCGTCCCCACATGTCTCCATCAGTTCTTGATGCAAAAATGTTGATGTTCAAAGAAACAGAGAATGTCAGCATGACATAGAATTTTCTGACTCACTCGCCCATGATTAGAATGAGATCTGTTTCATGTAAATCTTCGCTTTCACACTGTGCTCCTAGATTGAAGACAGATTCCAGACTACGGATCTGAACCCATCTGTCACTCATTTTCTGTTAGTTTTCGGTTCTGCAGGAAACAGCCAAGAAAGGAACAAAAAGGAAAACTTGCATTTCTATTGTGTCTTTCACAGCGTTTGACGTGTTGAATATTTTAGAGCTAATGAAGCTGTTTTGAAGTGTAGTCATTGTTGTGATGTAGGAAATGTGGCCACCAATGTGTGCACAGCAAGTATTCACAAACAGCAATATGGTGATCTGTTTCTGTAATATTGATTGACAGATAAAAGGAACAACACCCGTGGTCCTTTTCCAAACAATTCCATTTTTAAAAAGTCTAACTGAGAGGGCAGATTCAGTTTTGGGTTAATGACCCACCTGCATGTTCAACAAAACAGGATTCCCTCAGCACTGCATTGGAGAGTCAGCCTTGATTTTTGTGCTCTGTTCCTGAAATGGGATTTGAACCCACAATTTGTTGAGTCTGAGACAAGCCACAAATGACACTAATCCAATTCCATGCCTAGTTTCCATTGCACTGTTGTACTGTCACAGAAAGGTCAACACGTGAATCTAGTTTGTGAGCAGACCATTTTCTATATTTATCACTCTCTGACCAAATGTCTGTTCTTTGTTTCTTATTTCTGTGCAAATACAGACCCAAGACAAGTGAAGGCATCCAGTAGGGTATATATGCCTCCACCACTCTCTTTTTCCTCAAGCTTTAAAAATTAAGCAGCTATTCCTTGAGACTGTCCCCTGCTTGTTTTTAGCTCTGAAACTACAAAACTGAAAAAAGATGTCTGCTTTGTTTTATAGATTCCAGCTGACTGTCAGCATTCTCACTGGGATCACACAATCTGCTCTGCAAACTCTGCTCATAGTTTGATAGTTGCCACAAATTCCATCACAGCAACCGAGACAATCCAAAACAGGAATGAAAACATTACCTCTTCCTTCTGCCAGTAGTGGAAGTAGTCAAAGGAATATTTCTGTTTCCCATATGTTTCCTGTGGTTTTCTCCTGAACCCACTGACAATTACTTTGCTCAGCTATGCTTCATCCCATTTTGTTTTACTGATCACAAATTTCTACAGCACTCACCAACAACAATCAGAAGCCGGGACTAACTGACTCTTCTGAGTCCAATAGTTCTAATGCTAAGTTTAGCACCTCTATTGCCGCCTTAGCCAATAACTCCAACTAACCATTGAACTGCAGATTTTCCTGGTCTATATGTTTCAATTCCACACAAGACATTACAGTTATTATCTGAGTCACTATCACATTTTAATCTTCATATGACTCTTCAGATTATCTATTCTATTTCCTGCACATCCACTCCCATACCTTTACTTCTGTCTCTAAACCCTTGTCCACTACTTTGAACCCAATGATCAGTGTATTCAATGGATTATCCTCCACCATTCGCACCAGCTATGGTGATACCACCACCAAACATACTGTCCCTTCCACAAGCTTTCTAAAGTGACTGTCCCCTTCATGACACCCTGGTCCACTCTTACAACCCTTCCTGCCTGAGAGCTCAAAACTCAGCAGGAGATCCAACACCTGCTTCTTTACTTTCCCAACCACTGTGCTTCCAAACGTTCCTTGCAAAGGAAGAGAGATTCACTTCTGTTCTTTCAGTTCTGTTTACTGTATTTACTGATCATGATGTGGTCTCCAATACATTGGGGAAGCTAAACTTCACTACTTTGTGGAACCCTCTCAGGGTCAGCCCACATATGGGATCCTGACCCACATTCCCTGTCATTGCCCCGACCCACATTCCCTGTCACTGCATCCTGACCCACATTCCTTCTCATTGCCCCCTGACACACATACCCCATCACTGCATCCTGACCCACATTCCCTGTCACGGCCCCTTGACCCACATCCCCTATCACTGCATCCTGACCTATATTCCCTGTCACTGCATCCTGACCCACATTCCCTGTCACTGCCCCCTGACCCACATTCCCTGTTACTGCCCCCTGACCCACATTCCCTGTCACTGCACCTTGACCTGCATTCCTTATCATTGCATTCTGACTCACATTCCCTGTCACTGCCCCCTGACCCACATTCCCTGTCACTGCCCCCTGACCCACATTCCCTGACACTGCCCCCTGACCCGCATTCCCTGTCAGTGTCTCCTGACCCGTATTCCCTGTTACTGCCCCCTGACCCACATTCCCTGTCACTGCGCCTTGACATGCATTCCTTATCATTGCATCCTGACTCACATTCCCTGTAACTGCATCCTGCCCACATTCCCTGTTACTGCCCCCGACCCACATTCTCTATCACTGCATCCTGACCCATAAGACCATAAGACCATAAGACATAGGAGTGGAAGTAAGGCCATTCGGCCCATCGAGTCCACTCCGCCATTCAATCATGGCTGATGCGCATTTCAGCTCCACTTACCAGCGTTCTCCCCGTAGCCCTTAATTCCTCGAGACAACAAGAATCTATCAATCTCGGCCTTGAAGACATTTAGCGTCCCGGCTTCCACTGCACTCCGTGGCAATGAATTCCACAGGCCCACCACTCTCTGGCTGAAGAAATGTCTCCGCATTTCTGTTCTGAAATGACCCCCTCTAATTCTAAGGCTGTGTCCACGGGTCCTAGTCTCCTCGTTTAACTGAAACAATTTCCTAGCATCAACCTTTTCCAAGCCATGTATTATTTTGTACGTCTCTATTAAGTCTCCCCTTAATCTTCTAAACTCCAACGAATACAATCCCAGTATCCTCAGCCGTTCCTCATATGTTAGACCTGTCATTCCAGGGATCATCCGTGTGAATCTCCGCTGGACACGTTCCAGTGCCAGTATGTCCTTCCTGAGGTGTGGGGACCAAAACTGGACACAGTACTCCAAATGGGGCCTAACCAGAGCTTTATAAAGTCTTAGTAGTACATCTCTGCTTTTATATTCCAACCCTCTTGAGATAAGAGACAACATTGCATTCGCTTTCTTAATCACGGACTCAACCTACATGTTTACCTTCAGAGAATCCTCGACTAGCACTCCCAGATCCCTTTGTGCTTTGGCTTTATTAATTTTCTCACCACTTAGAAAGTAGTCTATGCTTTTATTCTTTTTGCCAAAGTGCAAGACCTCGCACTTGCTCACGTTAAATTCCATCAGCCAAATTCTCTGTTATTGCCCCCTACCCACATTCCCTGTTACTGCCCCTGACCCACATTCCCTATCACTGCATCCTGACCCACATTTCCTGTCACTGTCCCCTGACCCACATTCCCTGTCATTCCCCCGACCCACATTCCCTATCACTGCATCCTGACCCACCTTCTGTATCACTGCACCCTGACCTGCTGTGTTTCTAACTGCTAGCAGTTCTGAAGAAAACCTTTGAACCTGAAGAGTTCACTGTTACCTCCAGAGGCAGGCTGGGAGGTGGGCTGCCAAAATATGAAGTAACACGGTGTAGGCTGGATACCCTGGACACCCTGTTACCTTCTCAATTCCCTTCGATCCTGTTCAGCATTGTTATAGTCAAACGCAGTCTTCCAATTAGAAATTATTCAAGTCTTTTAAGGCCAGATAACACCTCACCCCACTATGACTGATATTTAACTGGTGGAGGGAAGGATTATTCCATTTGGCCAAACTGCCCGATGAAATCTTTTGGATGTTTCTCAGGCCTAGTTTCATGGTGTCTCCTTCTGAAGCATCCTGGCATTCCCCCTTTCAATCACTAGACCCTTTGATTGCAAGACAGGTAACCTGTGGGAGGTTACCTCCTGACTTTAAAATGCTAACCCTCTGACCTTCTCCTGGGCCTTCCAAATTGGATATAGCAATGCCTTTCCAATCACCTTTATCTAGAGTTCCAGTGGTGCTGCAGACCCTGGAGATCTGTTGACCTCTAATTGACCATCACCTCTTTAAGGAGGAAATCCATCTTATTGTAGAATGTGTGGCAGGTGGGAAGTTGCCCCTAGAAACCCTGAAGGCCGCCAGTGGTGGGCCTTACTGGGACTTTATCCTGACAGGGTTCCCAGAAATGACCACAGCCACATTGCCAGTGGCTCTCTGTCTCTGGTTATTTCCTAACTTAGATCCGAGTCAAATAGTGAGGCCATTTGTGGTTCATACAGTTGTTGACATAGATTTATAATGAAGCCTATGGATTTTCCTTAACTTTGTAACTGAATCACAGCATTAACATCCAACCTCCATGTTCCCTGTCCAGCCAGGGAATGTGAAGGGATGATACATCCATTCTGTTGGAAGAAGGATTCTCCTTGTCGCTGCTTATGGTTTAGGTTGGAACTCCCATGCCGAGGCGGTGGCAGAGCACACCAAATTGCAGTGAAAGTGAATGAAGTGCAAGTCAGATCCAGTGCTTTCAGAGACATTGGTGATTACCTCTTAAATTGTGATAATGCTTGCTGAGAGAAGGAATCCACTGATTAGCTAGTAATTCACTGGCCAAGTGGGTGGCACAGTGGCACAGTGGTTAGCACTGCTGCCTCACAGAGCCAGAGACCCGGGCTCAATTCCTGCCTCAGTGACTCTCTGTGGAATTTGCACATTCACCCCATATCTGTGTGGGTTTCCTCTGGGTGCTCCGGTTTCCTCCCACAGTCCAAAGATGTGCAGGTTAGGTGAATTGGCCATGCTAAATTGCCCATAGTGTTAGGTGAAGGGGTAAATGTAGGGGAATGGGTCTGGGTGGGTTACGCTTTGGCGGGTCGGTGTGGACTTGTTGGGCTGAAGGGCCTGTTTCCACACTGTAAGTAAGTGGGTGGCACAGTGGTTAGCACTGCTGCCTCACAGCGCTAGAGACCCAGGTTCAATTCCCATCTCAGGCGACTGACTGTGTGGAGTTTGCACATTCTCCCCGTGTCTGCGTGGGTCTCCTCCGGGTGCTCCGGTTTCCTCCACAGTCCGAAAATGTGCAGGTGAGGTGAATTGGCCATGCTAAATTGTCCGTAGTGTTAAGTGGGTCTGGGTGGGTTGCGCTTCAGCGGGTTGGTGGGGACTTGTTGGGCCGAACGGCTTGTTTCCACACTGTAGGTAATCTAATCTAAAAAAAATGTTTTGGTGACATGACTTTCAATCCCACAATGTAAGATGGTGAAAATCCAACAGAAATCTAAAATTACAATTGTCATAAGCTCCATCTTGTTCACTATTATCCTTCAGAGAAGGAAATCTGCTGTCTTTACCTGTTCTGTTGTACATGTGACTCCAGACCAGAGCAAAGTGGTTGACTCTTAACTGCTTGTCTGGAGTACTTAAAGTTGTATAATAAAAGCTGGCCTAGCCAGTGACAGATATCCTGTGAATGAATAAAATATAGTAAAGCCTTCCCCAGCTTGTCAGGTTCATTGAGAAGGTTCTTTCCACTGTACACTCATCCATATGATGCTTGGAAGTTGTTAACAAGTCGGGAAATTTATACTCTGGCTGCCAAAGGAAGATTTGAATATAAAAATGACACTTTACTGTTTACTCAAACTACATTTCTCACAACTCCTGACTTGCTTTGAATCTCTCCCAGGTGAAGACTCGATAAGGTTGCATTAGCACATCAGAATCCTGAGTTGCAATCATTTTGAAGATTTAACTCCAACCCTACTCCCCATGCTTGGAAAAATACTTTCTTGACAGCTATGTTTCTCTGTCTCTCTTTCCATAGGTACTACAAGCTTGTTGGATATTTTCAGTATTTTATCCTAGAACAAAAATCTGAAGTATTTTACATTTAAAATAGACTCAATAAATTATCCACTTGGCCTCTTCCTTTTTGCTGCTGTTAATATAGAGATAGCTCTATTTAAATCTGTTAGTCTTCAACATGAATAATCTGCTATTTATTTTTCTCAAGTCATTTACCTCCTTATTGGTGATTATCTTTGATATCTGTTTATCTTTCTTTGGGACAGAGGAATTACTGGGTGAAAAAAGAGCAAAGTCTATCTTATTCTTGTGCTCGTGAGTAAAGAATGATAACACAGCTGCTGCCTAATTACAGCAAGCAATTTCTGTCAATTAGTTTACAATGGATCCACATATAACAAATAATAAACCCTGGTGATGGAGAGTGTATGAAACAGTCAGTTCAAAATTGACTATTCCTCCCAAACATCCATGAGCTTAATTTACTTTGTCCTTTCACTGTTTTCTCTCCTTTTTGCTTCAAAGTCTCTCTTTAATACTAGTTGAGTCAGTATTTACTGTCGATTCCAACATTCCACTTGTTCAAGCCATCACAGATAATTGAGTAGTTATTCTATCTCATCTCAGCTATCAATTGTTTGTGTTGTTATCCTCTCCCAGATTGTAAGTGATAAATTATGATGGCCAGTTGCTTTGAAGAACTAAAGGCCTTTGCAGCTTTTATGCGCTGAGTGTCTGATTTGACAATGGTATGTGGTGAGCTCATGATTTTGACCCTACCGATAGATGATTACACTCAGTAAACCTAAAATGAAACCTCGAAAGCCAGGTGTACAGATGCATCTGGAATTGCTCTGTTTCTTAGTTTTGTTGAAGGTTTAACTCTTTTAAAATACACGTGGTGAGTGGAACAAATGCAGGAAGTTTTTGAGGATCCAATATTTTCAGGATATACAGTTGTCCACAGGAAATTTTGAAATGATATGAAATTCAAGTCTGCCAAGCATAATAACAAGTAGCATGCACATTATTTGCCATTTATTTTGGTTTGTGTTATCATTTACAGCTAAAAGCTTTATTACATAGACCTCAGCTAGAAAATCCTTGTGTTCAGGTTGAGCTAAGGAAATGAATTTAGAATCAGATTCAGTCACACTGCAGTCCCTTGTTAAGTTGCCTGTTAAGAGAAACTGTTGAGGTTCGATTCAGTTAGAACTTGGACACTTAATATTCATAAATGTTATCCCAGCATGAGTCATTGCCTTTAGCAGAAAAGGGAAAAATGTTTGTCCACTGAGTTTGGCACAACTATGAAATTATGTAGCCAGCTGTGCAGATGTCATCTTGTGTGGCTTAATCAAGTGTTCTGTCAATCAACCTGGAGACAAACTTCAAGCAACTTCTGCTGTAGTCAATAACAAAATGCACCAGCAATTGTCTGTGTTTATTTTTAAAAAAATCTCTTCAGCACAGTGAAGTAAGTTAACCTTTTCTAGCAGATTTTGGCACATTGCTCACAGATATCCTTTCGCTTTTTAATTCAACAAATTTAACTCAGTACGTCAGTAGAATATTGTCTCGGGTTTTGCTGAAGTTGGGGGGGCCCTCTAATAACTATAAAGATGTAAGGCTGATGTTGGGAGGAAGGGCAGAACTGCTTTTTGGCCTTTTATTCCCATTCATGAGTCAAAATTGAGTCGGGAGGCAAAGGCTTTGATAATCTGTGAGACAGTGGACATCTTTATCATGCTCAATCATTACTTGTTAGAGTGATCAGATAGCCACGCATTTACTTATATATCTGACAACTTCATATTTTACATCCAAAGCAACTGGGATGCCCTAACTACTGCTTAATGTTCCAGGAGTTTATGTTATAAGTTCACGTTTCTGTTAAAAATGGAGACCAGCTCTCAGTCTCTGAAAATGTGAGATTGTTTTCCACATGTCAACAATTGGCTTCAGTCTGGTAACGTTCCATGTACACAATACTGATTAAATCTAGATTGCAGAGGCTGTGAACTTTAGGTTTTAAGGAGGGCACTTTCATCTTCAAAATTGATGAATCAAGTGGGGGAATGCAGGAAATCATGCTCTATTTATGGGACAAATTACATTAAATAAAGTTAAAGCCGAAAATTTAACAAAACTATCCAGCTGTTTGACATTGGAATTTTCTTGGACCTGCTGATTGTCTAAGAACTAAGTTTGATGGTGGGATGGTGCATGTTTGGTTTTACCAGGGAGTCTGAGGACATCCAGATGAAGTTCAAAACCATCCTGTTTCACAATCAGTGTTGTGCAGTTTTGGAATAATTTATTCCAGAAATAAATGAGAGAAAGTTAGTTGCAAAAAGCTTGGTAAAAGTATAACGATAATATTTATAGATAAATAATTTCAGTGTGTATGGTGTATGCTAATGAATGAATACATTCCTATATATCCAGTTCTTAGTGTGAAGAGGTTTTTTTTATATGCTGCGACATTCAGTCACACAAAGTTGAAACTTTGAAACTTTTGTGGAAATCTTTTTATGTTAACATCTGCATTAATAGTATGGTTCTCAATATGTCTTTTCCTAAAGAAAGCTTAATGAAATATCAGCTAGCAATTTTCAACTTCTATTACCTGACTGTGCTGCCCAAGACCTTTCATTGTGTCAAAGGAGAGTTGTAACAATGGAAAGCTACACTTCCCCTGAAGGACTATGGACCCAGCTGAAAAACCTCGCACTACTAGTGCAATACCATAGGATCATTAAAAGACTAGTGCTGTTCTTCGTAACTTGGTACGTTTCAATAACATTACTGTTTTCGAATGTTGGTAAAAATGTTGCTGGTAATCCGTGAGGATTATGAGTTAGAAAGAAACAGTTATGGTTTCCTGAACAGTGAAAAAGAAACAGAAAATGTTGGAAATAGAACACAGGATGCATATGAAGGACACATAAAATGAAAGATAAATTAAAGCTTCAGGTGGAAACCTTCCACAGAACTCAATGGAAACAAATGCCCTGTTTCTCGTTATGCTTGAAGTTTTGTGTGTTTTAACAATTTGCCTAATTCTTGGATTACAAGGACCCATGGAGCTTTATGGAAGCAGTATAAAATAGCACATAGGCAAAAACTTGCTGCCCAATGTGTTGTCCAAAATAAAGGTGCTTTGATTCTGTGATCGCTCTCCTGGGAAATGGTGGCTGTGAACACCTGCTCCTCTGTTAGGGGTTGGCCTAGTTTGGATATCATGAAGAGAAAAGGAGAAAGAAAAAACTCCTCTTCTGAAGAAAGGACCAAATTAATAACAGATGTACTCAACCAGCAGCCCATGAGGTACTCAGGCATCAAAGCATAGTCGGCAAACTGATAAAAGGAAGATGTCTGGGTCAAATTAGTCACTGAGTACTGGAAATTATAAATAAAGAGATTTTACTGGGAGAACTGTGAGACTCTTTCTTCCATGTATCATTAGCGCCATGAACCTAATGGTGTTCCAAGAAACATGCTCCATTTCCTGACCTTCAACACACTTGCTGAGCATTATAACAGGGATATTGATTTGATAATTAAGGTATTTTCTCACTGCGGAGTCAAGCATTGCTTCCTAACTGAGAAGGACTGAAGTGCTCTGATTCTGGGAACCTTGCTACTCTGTATTTGGACAAATATGACACCACTGATTCATCTTCTGATTATGAAGTTGACAAAGATAATTTCTGCTCTTGTTTGGAAGTCGCCATTATTTAATTCAAATTCATATTAGATTTGTTTCTGGAAATAATATTTTGGGATACAGTACATTTGTAATAATGCGATGGATTAGGAGCAACATGCTAGTATATATTATGTAAAATTGTAACATTGACTGTCACTGGGGATTTTCCTTGTCTTATATTTGGCTAATTGTAAAGATTGATTACTATTGTTATTCAATAACTCTATTGCCATTATATTTGCCAAGATGGTGAATGGCAAACCAG
Source organism: Chiloscyllium plagiosum (assembly GCF_037043375.1). Taxonomy (NCBI): domain Eukaryota; kingdom Metazoa; phylum Chordata; class Chondrichthyes; order Orectolobiformes; family Hemiscylliidae; genus Chiloscyllium; species Chiloscyllium plagiosum. The sequence goes on from NW_028270141.1 coordinate 107,099,937, forward strand.
ATGGATGTTGAGGTTTTCTCATCTAACAATTCCTGAACTTCTTTGATGGGGAGAATTGCAGGGAAAATATATGCGTGTCACTATTCACCACATTGTTTTTTGATATCATCAGACTGTCTGAAAGGAGACACATTAATAACCTTTGCTGAAGCTGGAAATCCAGATGTGTTAGAGGTGTGATATTTGATTGCCTTAGAAAATGGGCATGGACCTTATCCAGAGTAATGTAGGTGACATGCCAAGTTCATGCAGCCCCTGATTTATGTCACAGGGTCATTGCCTTGTACTAAAAGTGTTGTTTACAAGGGGGTTCAAATTCTTGAGACACTAGCATTATGTAAGGCTAGCCTCCCTGTCTTAAAGCCAGTGAGCAGAATATGGGGGAGATACTAAATGAGTATTTTGCATCAGTATTTCCTGTGGAAAATGATATGGAAAATATAGACTGAAGGGAAATAGATGGTGACATCTTGCAAAATGTCCAGATTACAGAGGAGGAAATGCTGGATGTCTTGAAATGGGTAAAGGTGGATAAATCCCCAGGACCTGATCAGGTGTACCCGAGAACTCTGTGGGAAGCTAGAGAGGTGATTGCTGGGCCCCTTGCTGAGATATTTGTATCATCGATAGTCACAGGTGAGGTGCCGGAAGACTGGAGGTTGGTTAACGTGGTGCTTAAGAAGGGTGGTAAGGACAAGCCAGGGAACTATAGACCAGTGAGCCTGATGTCTACGGTGGGCAAGTTGTTGGAGGGAATCCTGAGGGACAGGATGTACATGTATTTGGAAAGGCAAGGACTGATTAGGGATAGTCAACATGGTTTTGTGTGTGGGAAATCATGTCTCACAAACTTGATTGAGTTTTTTGAGGAAGTAACAAAGAGGATTGATGAGGGCAGAGCGGTAGATGTGATCTATATGGACTTCAGTAAGGTGTTCAACAAGATTCCCCATAGGAGATCGGTTAGCAAGGTTAGATCTCATGGAATACAGGGAGAACTAGCCATTCGGATACAGAACTGGCTCAAAGGTAGAAGACAGAGGGTGGTGGTGGAGGGTTGTTTTTCAGACTGGAGGCCTGTGACTAGTGGAGTGCCACAAGGATCGGTGCTGGGCCCTCTACTTTTTGTCATTTACATAAATGATTTGGATGTGAGCATAAGAGGTACAGTTAGTAGATGACACCAAAATTGGAGGTGTAGTGGACAGTGAAGAGGGTTACCCTCAGATTACAACAGGATCTTGATCAGATGGGCCAATGGGCTGAGAAGTTACAGATGAAATTTAATTCAGATAAATGCGTGGTGCTGCATTTTGGGAAAGCAAATCTTAGCAGGACTTATACACTTAATGGTAAGGTTCTAGGGAGTGTTGCTGAACAAAGAGACCTTGAAGTGAAGGTTCATAGCTCTTTGAAAGTGGAGTCGCAGGTAGATGGGATAGTGAAGAAGGCGTTTGGTATGCTTTCCTTTATTGGTCAGAGTATTGAGTACAGGAGTTGGGAGGTCATGTTGCAGCTGTACAGGACATTGGTTAGGCCACTGTTGGAATATTGCATGAACTCTGGTCTCCTTCCTACCGGAAAGATGTGAAACTTGAAAGGGTTCAGAAAAGATTTACAAGGATCTTGCCAGTGTTGGAGAATTTGAGCTACAGGCAGAGGCTGAACAGGCTGGGGCTGTTTTCCCTGGGGCGTCGGAGGCTGAGGGGTGACCTTATAGAGGTTTACAAAATTATGAGGGGCACGGATAGGGTAAATAGGCAAAGTCTTTACCCTGGGGTCGGGGAGTCTAGAACTAGAGGGCATAGGTTTAAGGTGAGAGGGGAAAGATATAAAAGAGACCTACGGGTCAACTTTTTCACACAGAGGGTGGTACGTGTATGGAATGAGCTGCTAGAGGTGGAGGCTGGTACAATTGCAACATTTAAGAGGCATTTGGATGGGTAAATGAATAGGAGGGGTTTGGAGGGATATGGGCTGGGTGCTGGCAGGTGGGACTAGATTGGGTTGGGATATTTGATGGGCATGGACAGGTTGGACTGAAGGGTCTGTTTCCATGCTGTACATCTCTATGACTCTTTGACTCTATGAGAGTAGCATACAGACTGGAAAGGCTCCCTAGTGTTCCCCGATGCAGTAATAGTGGCTTTGCTTCATGGAGTGCACAGGAAGAGAGAGGCTCTCTTCATTCTGGGAGTCAAGGAGCCCTTCAGACAGACAGTACCGAGACAGTGGAAGCAGTAAAAATCCGCCCTGAGAAATTTAAGAACAGCAGTAGGCCATTCGGCCCTTGAACCTGATTTACCAAATTATGAGATCATGGTTACCCCATAATATCTTCTTCTTTGGCTAAGTGCCAACATTTTCTTCATTAGAGACAAAAGAAACTGAAGCTGCTGGAATCCAAAATAGACAGGCAGGAGGCTGGAAGAACACAGCAAGCATCAGGGGGTGGAGAAATCGATGTTTGAGGTGTAACCCTTCTTCAGGACTGGGGGTGGATATAAGAGGAGCTGCAGATAAAGCAGGAAGCAGGGGCAGGGTGGTGACGCAGTGTGAAGACTGGTCGAGGGTACAACCTGGTTGGTCAGTAGGAGGAATAAATCCGGTTGGTGGCAGGGAGGGGCTGGGAAAGGAGTGGGGGGATGGGAAGAGAGGTTATTTGAAATTGGAGCACTCAAAGTTGAGTCTTGCAGGCTGTAGGCTGCCCAGGTGGAAAATGAAGGAGTAACAAGGATGGGCGGCATAGTGGTTAGCACTGCTGCCTCATAGCACCAGGGTCCCAGGTTCGAGTCCAGCCTCAGACAACTGTCTGTGTAGAGTTTGTGCGTACTTCACGTGTTTCCTCCCACAGTCCAAAGGTGTGCAGGTCAGGTGAATTGCCCATAGTGTTAGGTTCATTAGCCAGAGGGAAACGGGTATGGGTGCGTTACTCTTCGGCGGGTCGGTGTGGACTTGTTGGGCCGAAGGGCCTGTTTCCACACTGTAGGGAATCTAATGTAAAAACAAAATGTTGTTCCTTCATTTTGCGGTGTGGTTCATTGTGGCAATGGAGGAGGTCCAGGATGGTCATCTTGGAAAGGGAGTGGTTGGGCAAATTACAATGGATGATGACTGGGAGATCCGGTCAGCTCCCGTGAACCCGGCTGTGATGCTCAGTGAACCATTTCCTAAGTTTACATTCGGTCTCCCCGATGTACAGAAGACCACATCAGGAGCACCTGATGCAGTAAAGTAGGTTGGAAGAGAGGCAGGTGAACCTCTGTCTCACTGGAAGGACTGTTTGGGGCCCTGAATGGAGGTGAGGGAGGTGGTGTATCCGCAGTTTTTCCTGGGGAACCTGGATGTTGGGGGAGGGGTGGGGTGGGGGGGCGTGTTGGTGTTGGTGTGGGGAGAGTGGCACAAACCAAAGAGTGTTGAAGGGAACGGTCCTTGCGGAAGGCAGACAGGGGTGGGGAGGGGAAGATGTATTTGGTGGTGGGGTGTAGTTGGAGTTGGTGAAACTGCTTATGGATGATGCATTGGATGCAGAGAATGGTGTGATGGTAGGTGAGGAACAAGGTGAGGACAAGGGAGACTCTGTCTTTATTGCATTGGAGGGTGGGGGGGTTTAGGGCAGTGGAACGGGGAATAGAGGTGGTGTGGTGAAGGGCTGTCTGGATGACAGAGGGAGGAAAAGAACGTTGTTCAAAATAGGTGGACATCTGGGATGCTCACGTGTGGAATATCCCCTCATCCGAACAGATACAGCAGAGACAGAGGAATTGGGAGAATGGGATGGAGTTCTTGCAGGATACTGGGTGGGAGGAGGTGTAGTCTATGTAGTTATGGGAGTCCGTGGGTTTGTAGTAAATGTCCATCTGGAGACTGTCACTGGAGATGGAAATGGTGAGGTCAAGAAAGGGGAGGGAGGTGTCCGAGATGGAGCAAATGAATTTGAGGGCGGGGTGGAAATTGTAGTCGAAATCGATGAACTGCTTCAGTTCAGCCTGGGTGCAGGATGCTGCACCGATGCAGCCATTGATGTAGTGGCATATCCGCTTCACTCTCCTTTCCTAACTATCACCATTACCCCCACCTCTGCCTAACTATCACACTCTCAGCTACCTTCCCTCAGCCCCACCCCCCCTCCCATTTATCTCTCCACCCCCTCCGCTCACAGCCTCATTCCTGATGAAGGGCTTTTGCCCAAAATGTCGATTCACCTGCTCCTCGGATACTACCTGACCAGCTTTTCTAGCACCACACTCTCGGCTCTTGGTACAGAAGAGGGGCTGTTCGACATTGCTGACAATGAGGCAGGTGTAGCTGGTGCCCATCTGGGTGCCCATGGCCACCCCCTGGATTTGGTGGAAATGGGAGGAATTAAAGGACAAGTTGTTGAGGGTGAGGACCAGTTCTGTGAGGCGGAGGAGGGTATTGGTGGAATGGGATTGGATGGGTCTGTGGGAGAGGAAGAAGTGGAAGGCCTGAAGGCCATCTTTGTGAGGAATGGACACGTATATGGACTGCATGACCATGGTAAAGATAAACCGCTGGGGGCTGGGGAACTGGAAGTTACTGAAGAGATGGAAGACATGGTTGGTGTTACGGATGTATGCTTTGTTGAAATCTCTTGGGGCATTTTCCTGCATTAAAGATAATACATGAATGCAATGAGTTATTCTAACAAATTGTACTTGAGTTCAAAAACTAGTAGTAAACATTATAAACTACCATGACATTCATGTATGTTAGTGGGTGGAGTATTCAGTCTTCTACTGAACCCTAAACTGACTGCAATTCAGTCAAATGACCGTCTTGGTTCACAGCAGCCTGTAGGTGGCACTGTGTGGCAGCAGTCTCATCCAGGAAAGAAACTGGAGCAAGTGACAGTTCTGTCAAGTTCTGACTGCCCGGAAACATGTTAACATAAATCATGATATTATCCATAACAGTCTTTTACTATACTCAAATTGACATCAGGTAGCAACTAGCAGAAATGAATGCATTGGAATGCAAGTAGAATCGTAAATTCTTTCTTTTGAGTAATGGATTTTATCTATTAGGTGACAATCGTAAACTTTACTCCCTGATGGAATCCAGGTGGGTCAGTAGATAAAATCCCTTGAGACATTTAGCTAACCTGGACTTGCCATGGTTTGGCTGATTGTGATTTTAATTAGCTCTCCTGAGCAGATGCAACAAGGACACTGACCCAAAGCAACCTGGTTGAGACCCAGCTTCAATTTGAACTCAGGTCTGACCATAAGGAAATGGTAGCAGTTTTCTCAGGATAGGCTCCCGAACAGGCCTACACCAATGTGAGCAAGAGATTTTCTGTCCTTAAGTGTGTGCAGTAGGAACAACAATGTTCCCTAATCCAGACAAGGAAAAATTCAGTTCTGCCCATAATACCTTACCGTGGCCTGCGTTTCATGAATCTCCTTCCCAGATATAAGACATAGGATATCCATGGAGCACAATCTGTTTTAGGTAGCCTCCTGGATGCTGTCTGTTGCTTCTTGCTGACTTGCCCTGTTACGAGGGCACAAAGTGGATCAACATCACCATAACAGTGATATTGAGCAAATATTGATCAGGAGCAGTGAGTGAGATTCCACCCAAAAATCCCAGCAAACCTGTGACTGCTGCCTGACAATTCATTATATTAAAATTCCTCGGAAGTTATACATATAAAATAGTCTTATATGTAGGGCCTAAAGTGATTTTAAATTACCCGCAAGGTTCATCAGTTTGGGCATTGAAATTGTGTTATGGGGCATTGAAAATGATGTTGTTAAAGATAGAAAGAGCTGGTGCTTATAAAACATCTTTCACACTTTGGGGTATCTCAATGCATTTTACAGTCAATGAAATATTCCTTGAAGTATGGTAACTGTTGTAATATAAGAAATATAATAGTCAAATTGTGCTAAGAAAGGTGCTATAAACAATAATAAGGTAACAACCAGAAAATATGTTGATTGGGGGGGTCGGTATTAATTTATGGTACAATAATTAATGGTGCAATGGAATTGACTACCAAAGGAAACAGCCGAGGGAAAAGACAGGGATTCAATTTAGTGCCTCGTTTTCAAAAAAAAGGGACCTTCAAAAGCACAACAGTACACTGAATGATCAGCATAGATTATCTGTTAAAGTCTCCACAATGGAACTTATGCCTACAAGCTCCTAACTCAACTGTAGAAGGGCTTTCACAGTACTAAGACTGACAGGATATTTATGTTCAACCTGAAGAGCGCTCAACTCTTATACTAAAATAACACACGGCCCAGAGTTTTTGATAGCCTGGATGATTGTTTCTGCAGGAGGCACAGGGATTGTGGATGGGGACCCCATGGAATTCCCAATGTAGCACACCCTGAGGGAATTACCTGGAAAATGGAAAATGCTGATTGGCAATTCCCCTACAGTTGGAATCCAGTGAAAGTACCCATTAAGTTGATGCATTCAGAGGGTTCTGCAGCTGTCAAATAAATAGTTACTCAGGAAAAGTTAAGATAATTAAATGCCTATTCTAACTCCTGGAATACTCACTGACTCTGAACTACTCATTGAACCCTCTTCGAACTGACCTCAGATGTTCCCTAATTACACCTCCCTCAGATCCTTTACAGCTACAATAGCCTGACCTGGCAACCCCGTCTCACCTGGGACAGAGTTAGCATCTTGAGTACAGTGACCCTTCTTCAGAGCCAGGGTCCTGTCCTCTGTCCGACTGGGAACAAATGCCCAATCCCTACTTTGTCCCAACATTATGGGATCAGACAGGCCCCCTCCCCCTGGTCAGTCTGCCGCCAGAACCAAAATCTCCCTTGATGCATCCACCACACATGAGACCCTCCACCCCAGACCCAATCCCAGCACCTGACACCATCCTTCTTTCCACAGCATCTAATACCCTTCCTTGCACTTCCCTCCACCCAATGCATCACCCTAACTTACCCTCAACACTCCATCACCTACATGGCTGCCTATCCACCTGACACTTTACTTATCTTCCCTTCTACTCACCTAATCAACTACACCTAGTTCTTCTATAATGCGACGGCTGCGTTCTTGTGCAACCCCATGTTATAGAAAAATCGTGCCTTAGAAACAGCACTTAAAGTGTTGGCGACGTAATTGTGTTACAGCCAACACCCATTTTAAAAGTTCATACTTTAGAAACAGTGTCCCCAATTCGTCAATCGCGTTACAACAAATTCACGTTTATGGAACGTGTGTTTTGGCAGAACGACCTGTACCCCTTGTCCACTGGAAACTTGGTATCCTACCCTCCTGGTGCCTTAACCAACACTTCTTTTTGTCATTCATTCACAAGATGAGAGCATCATTGACTCGGCTACCATTTATTGCCCATTCCCAATTGCCCAAAGGACAGTTACGAAAAAACCACATTGCTGTGGGTCTGGAGTCACGTGGAGACCGGACTGAGTAAGAATGACAGATTTCCTTCCCTGAAGGGCATTAATGAATCAGGCCGGCTTTTGGTATTGACAATTGATTCATGGTAATTATACTCTTAATTCCAGATCCTTTTTTTAAATTGAATTCAAGTTCCACCATCTGCTATAGCAGGATTCAAATTCAAGTCCCCAGAGCATTACCTTGAGTAATAATCCAATCATAATACCACTGGGCCATCGCTTTCCCTTAAATTCTTATCATATTGCAGGAAATGTCAAGGTAGCTGTCTTTAAATCACAGAAACTGGCACCTGAGTGTTGTAAAAAGAGGGAGTAGTTTGCTTACCCCTGAATATCCAACACTATGAGGATCCTGTCAGCCCGAATGTACTGCTCTGCATTTCTGAAGAAGTCTTGTTCAGAATCTTCTGTCAGAAATTCAAAATTCTTCCTCAATCTGAAAGCAAAGAGGGGAGTGGCAATCTCCATGTGATTGTTAACAATTAGAAAATCTGGCCAACAATGATTTGTACATAAACGTGTTCATGAGCCTGTTACTAAAACCATATCATGGGATCTTAACACAAGTATGTCTTTAATGCATTGCTTCACCAGTGATAATTGGTGATGTGATCGCCATTCTCTCAGTGAGAGGCAAGTGTGTTGCAACATGCTGACAAATGCCAACAGCTCAGCAGTAATAATGTGCTGACAATCTGTGTGTCTGCATTGCTGTGATGTTGTCAAATAATAGAAGCTTGTGGTTGAATGTGGTGGACAGATTGTGTTTGTGGCAGACATTTGACAGATTTTTGTTTGCTTTCCAAACACCTGAAATTTGCAGGATTTGGCGACTTGAGTTTTCTGCACATGATCTAAAATAATAGCTGGAAGACAATCTGTCACAACAGTGATTTTATTTCCTTTGTTTCTTAACTGGATTTATTAGGATCCAAATACGTCTTTGATGGCAGCAGAAAAACAGATAATCATAAAGGGGTAATTATTTTTCCACTGTGCATAATTTTCTCTTCAGGGAGGGTTTGATCTCTGTCATGAGAGAGACATGCAATTAGTATGGTTTTAACTCTATTTGTTGGGATACTAAACATTGATGCCCACCAGTGATGCCATGTTGTATTAAGCATGATGCCTGGATACCAGCTACAGGTGACTTGTGATTGGATTAGAATGCTGCCTTAGTAGTCTATGGTAGAGGGATGCATTTTAAGTCAATCTCAGTAGAAGGTGTTCTTGTCTTAGAAAACAAGATGCAGTTTATTACATGATAGTAATCAAATACAAGTTACATGAGCTCTTAGGCAAATTGATTATTTTTAACAAAGGTTAGAAAAGACGCATATATCCATGAGGAGAATGTGCCAGAGTGAAAACTCATTCACTGCCCTAAGGCTATGAGATGTTATCAGACTGGGTGGAGCTAAGCATTGCTGAAACATTAATTTTTTTCAAATGTGAGGTGATGTACTTGGGTAGGATGCAAGCAGATACATGGTGAACAGTAAAACCCTGGAAAGTACCAAGGATCAGAGGGACCTTGTTGTGCATAGACAATGGTCTCTTAAGGCATCAGGGTATATGGGTAAAGTAGTTAAGGAGGCATACAGTTATGTGTACCTTTATTAGCTGAGGCACAAGGTTTAAGAACAGGGAGATTATGCTGGAACTGCATGAAACATTGATTAGGCCAAAGCCAAAAAGTATTGTGTGCAATTCTAGAACCTACATTACAGGAGGGATGTGAAACATTAGAGAGATTGCAGAGAAGATTTATCAGGATGCTGCCTGGGCTGGAGAGTTTTAATTACAAAGATGGATTGGACAGATTAGGGTTGTTTTCATGAAAACAGAACAGAATGACAGAGGACATGATTGAAATGTATAAAATTATGAATGGGGGGAGGGTAGACAGGAAGAAACCTTTCCCCTTGTTGGATGGATCAATGATGAGGGATTTAAGGTAAGGAATAGAGGAGATGTGAGGAAAGCCTTTTTCACCTCAAGGGTGCTGGGAATCTGAAACTCACTGCCTGTAAGGGTCGGGGAGACAGAAACCTCTTGTATTTAGAAGTGCACTTGAGATGGCCAGCCATCCGAGGCTATGAGCTGAGTGCTGGAAATGGGATTAGAACAATGTCTCAGACATGATGGACTGCAGTGTATTTTTCTCTATGTCGCTATGATAACTGTTACCTTCTACAGTATCTTGCCCAAGCTACTTTTCATTTAGTTAACCAAATATCCAAAAACTGCACCACTAAATCATATTGACCACTTTCCCTTCTGATTTCTCAAATTTAAGCAATCTGGAGGTTTCATAATTCTTCCAGAGCACGTTTGTTTTTGTACAGGAAATGCAAGAGGTCTTAAGTTGGATGTTTGTCGAGAGTGTGGTGCTGGAAAACCACGGCAGGTCAGGCAGCATCCGAGAAGCAGGAGAATTGATGTTTCAGGCAGAAACCCTTCATCACGCCCGAAATGTCGATTCTCCTGCTCCTCGGATGCTACCTGACTTGCTGTGCTTTTCCAATACCACACCCTCGAGTCTGGTCTCCAGCATCTGTAGTTCTCATTTTCTCTTAAGTTTGATGATTGTTGTTCTTGATTCTGATCTAAATGTCACTTTATTGCCAGAGGATTTTTTATTTCATAGATGTCCTTCGCAGAGAATGTAGATTCTCTTTGTAGATTTTGATGTTGACCTTATCTGGAGGACCTTTGATTTTGTGAATGTCCGTATGGGAGATAGCTACACTGGTGAAACAAAAATTTTCTTCTTAAAAATATCCTGGGTTTCTGAATCAGGCAGGCTGTTTTTAGCCAGAAGAGGTTAGATTATGGCATTTTCTTTCTTCTGGACCATGTCCAGTCTGCAGTTTATTCCCCTTGGGCCATTGATTATGCTGGAGACCACCCCTTTGTGCCTATTTGACTAGTGGAGAAGTGTTTTTCAAACTTTCAGTTGTTTTACTAAAAGATTGTATTCTGTACTAGGCAGTTACTCAGATTTAGTCAGAAGTAAAGAACATACAAACTCATCATTTGTTGCAACTTAAAAGGGAAGTTTCATTCTGAAGTTGTGCACTATTAAAACTCAAAACAAGTCTGAACAAGCATGAGCACTGGTTAATATACTCCAAGATGCTGCCTGACCTGTTGTGCTTTTCCAGCAACATACTGTCAATTCTGATCTCCAGCATCTGCAGACCTCACTGGCTCCTGATATACTCCAAAGTCAAGTGACTTACCTCTTAAAGGGAAACTGTTCATACACCAATTATAATGCATAATAATTGGGTGTTGACTTAGCTTTAATTCTATTACTGGAGTTGACTGCTCTGTTTTATCAGTGTGTTGAACAGACTGCTGTGCTGTCTGGACAACTTCAGTTAAAAGGTGGTCAATGAACCCAAACATATTGCACTGCCTATTCTTATTCTCAGGATTTGAGTATTGTGCAAAATCTGCTGGTGGTTGCTATCTAAACGCTTTTTTAAAAATTATGATAGGGATGGAAAACATTTCCAGTAGTGCAGCAAAATCTGAGAATCCATTATTTTGATGATCTGAAATAGTTCTCATATGCCAATACAAGTAATCTCATCTGAAACTTTCTTTGTTAAATGAAACAGATTTTCGATAACAGCCGTCATTGAATGTTGTAGGTTCAGTCTACATTTTCGGTTCAGTCATTAATCTCAGAAGACCTATGAAGTCTTCTAATGGTTTCCCTCCTACTGGTCAAGAACAGTTAACAAAATCTGTCTGTTGAACGTTGAAGTTAAAGCATATATGTTGGCTTAGTTTTATCTGTGTACGCTGCAACTTCTCATCCCTCAGCCATAATGTTTGATGCGACAGGACAGTAACTCTTGTTTCTGTCTCAAGCTTAATTTGAACAAGATGCTTATTGATATCAATAAGTTCTGTCAAGTTCAGTTCAAATGGATCTGCAATTTTCCCTACAAAGGCCAGCAAGGGGGCGAGGCCACATTGGATTTGGTACTGGGTAATGAACCCGGCTAGGTGTTAGATTTGGAAGTAGGTGATTACTTTGGTGATAGTGATCGCAGATATGTTTACCTTAGTGATGGAAAGCGATAGGTGTACACTGGAGGGCAAGAGCTACAGCTGGGGGAAAGGCAATTACGATGCAATTAGACAAGATTTAGGATGCACTGGATGGGGAAGGAAACTGCTAGGGATGGGTACCAATGAAATGTGGAGCTTATTTTAGGAACAGCTACTGCATGTCCTTGATAAGTATGTACCTGTAAGGCAGGGGCAAAGTTGTCGAGTGCAGGAACCATGGTTTACTAAGGAAGTTGAATCTCTTGTCAAGCGGAAGAAGAAGGCTTATGTTAGGATGAGCTGTAAAGGCTCTGTCAGGGTGATTGAGAGTTACATGGTAGCCAGGAAAGGTAGCCAGATAGGATCAGGGAAAACCCTAAAGCTTTCTATAGGTACATAAGGGATAAAAGGATGACTAGAATAAGATTAGGGCCAATCAAGGACAGTAGTGGGAAGTAGTGTGTGGAGTCAGAGGAGATAAGGGAAGTGCTAAATGAATTTTTTTTTTGTCAGTATTCGCACTGGAAAAAGACAATGTTGTTGAGGATAATACTGAGAAACAGGCTACGAGAGTTGATGGGATTGAGGTTCACAGGAGGAGGTGTTAGAAATTCTGGAAAGTGTGAAAGTAGATAAATTCCCTGGGCTGGATGGGAATTAATCTAGGATTCTCTGGGAAGCCAGGGAGGAAATTGCAGAGCCTTTGGCTTTGATCGTTATGTCATCATTGTCTACTGGAAATGTACCAGAACACTGGAAGATAGCAAATGTTGTCTCCTTGTTCAAGAAGGGGAGTAGAGACAACCCTGGTAATTATAGACCTGCGAGCCTTACTTTGGTTGTGCCAAAGGTGTTTGAAAAGGTTATAAGAGATAGGATTTATAATCATCTCGATAGGAATAAGTTGATTAGGGATAGTCAGCACAGTTTTGTGAAGGGTAGGTCATGCCTCACAAACCTTATTGAGTTCTTTGAGAAGGTGGATGAGGGTGAAGTGGTTGATGTGGTGCATATGGATTTCAGTAAGGCGTTTGAAAAGGTTCCCCATGGTAGGCTACTGCACAAAATACAGAAGCATGGGATTGAGGGCAATTTAGCAATTTGGATCAGGAATTGGCTAGCTGAAAGAAGATAGAGGATGGTGGTCGATGGGAAATGTTCATCCTGGAGTTCAGTTACTGGTGGTGAGGTAAGGATCTGTTTTGGGTCAACTGCTGTTTGTCGTTTTTATAAACGTTATGGATGAGGGCGTTGAAGAATGAGTTAGTAAGTTTGCGGACGACACTAAGGTTGGTACAGTTGTGGATCGTGCCGAAGGATGTTGTAGGTTACAGAGGGGCATGGATAAGCTGCAGAGCTGAGCTAAGACATGGCAAATGGAGTTTAATGCAGAAAAGTGTGAGGTCATTCACTTTGGAAGGAGTAACAGGTTTGGTAAGATTCTTGATAGTGCAGGTGAGCAGAAAGATCCTTCAATGTTGCCACCCAGGTTGATAGAGCTGTTAAGAAGGCATACGGTGTGTTAGCTTTTATTAGTAGAGAGATCGAGTTTCGGAACCATGAGGTCATGCTGCGGCTGTACAAAAGCCTGGTGTGGCCACACTTGGAGTATTGTGTGCAGTTCTGGTCATTGCATTATAGGAAGGATGTGGAAGCTTTGGAAAGGGTTCAGAGGAGATTTACTAGGATGTTGCCTGGTATAGAGGCTTACGAGAGAAAGCTGAGGGACTTGAAGCTGTTTTCGTTCGAGGAAAAAAGGTTGAGAGGAGATTTAATTGAGACATACAAGATAACTAAAGGACCTTTTTCCTAAGATAGTAATGGCTAGCACGAAACTCGCTAACTTTACGGGCATTTAAGTGGTCATTAGATAGACATATGGACAAGAATGGAATAGTTTAGGTTAGATGGGCTTCGGATTGGCTTCACAGGGTGGTGCAACATCGCGGGCCAAAGGGCCTGTACTGCACTGAAATGTTCTTTGTTCTATGTTCTATGTATGTTAAATGGCCCAGATGTCTCATCCAATACAGGTATAGTGTCAAATGTAGATATCTCTTTTGATGAAGGTAAGTTATCTACTGTATAGAGTACATTTATGTGTGAACTCAATAGTACTTTGGCTGTTCTGGAACTGTTTCTGACTTGGCCACATCCATTGGAAGTGACCCTTTTATTCCAGATACAATATCATTTTGCGATAGTTGCCTGTGAGGTTTCTTTTTTTCCACAGCATGCACATTGATCTCCATATCTGGTGATTTTAAAACTTTTTACGTTGGCTTGTCATGTGCCTCTTTCAAGTGTATTCACATTATGAAGTCAATAGGTTCTGCTGCTCTTCTCCTCTCAGGATCTGTCTGTGATTCTTCCTGCTGTCTGCTTCCAACATGATTTAAAATCTTCCTCTTTAGAAGGAGCTCCTTGGATGGTAGTAGTTCTGACAGAGATAGATCAAATGTCTGCAAATTTTCTACCTCTTATAGATCCTAAAAAATTACAGCATTCTATAATCACAACATGCAACTATAGCTGTGGTGGTCATTCACGAAATTCTCTGTGGATTCTATGATATCTTGCCCCTTTAAGAATTGTGTTGAAAAATGTGGTGCTGGAAAAACACAGCGGGCCAGGCAGTATCCGAGGAGCAGGAGAATCGACGTTTCGGGCATAAGCCCTTCTTCAGGAAGGATTCTCCTGCTCCTCGGATGCTGCCTGGCCTGCTGTGTTTTTCCAGCACCACATTTTTCAACTCTGGTCTCCAGCATCTGCAGTCCTCACTTTCTCCTTTAAGAATTGTATATACTTTCAATTTGAAATTATTCTGAAAAGCATATATAACCTTTTTTGTCAATTTGTAACATCATCAACTGTGAATCTACTGAATATAGTGGCATATTGACTTATTTTGATTCTGATTTTGTATTTAGCTTTGAACCGATTTAGAATCTGAGAAACTGTTAGACTAGCATGCTGTTAAGTCCATCTCTCATTGTGAATCTATTAGAAGGTGTTAGGTGTTTATTCATTTCTGCTTATTGTGTTGATTCATCTTATGACTTCAAAGATATTTTAAATTTGTGTAATTTCAATGTTATTTTGAAACGGATGTTCAATGATCTTGTCCTCTTGAATGTTTTGCAAACTCAAAAATAGGGGGCACACTCATCACTTGTGCAAAGGTCAGTGATGTTACAGCAAGGTGTCTGCATCAAAGAATAGAAGAATTAAATTTGTATTTTTCAAACATTTTAATTAATATGATTTTGAATTTACTTATTAATTATAACCTGTGACTATGTGTGTTGTGTTGTGTTATTATTTCTTCTTATATCTAGCGACCAACTGTTTCACTCTTTTGTTAACTGAAGAAAACCTAGTTAAATTGGCACCTTCTAAAACATCTATTAGAGTCATAGAGATATACAGCATGGAAACAGACCCTTCGGTCCAACTTGTTCATGCTGACCAGATATCCTATTCTAGTCCCATTTACCAGCACTTGGCCCATATCACTCTAAACCCTTCCGATTCATGTACCCAGCTAGATGCCTTTTAAATGTTGTAAGTGTACCAGCTTCCATCACTTCCTCTGGCAGCTCATTCCATACACACACCACCCTCTATGTGAAAACGTTGCCTCTGAGGTTCCTTTTAAATCTTTCCCTTCTCACCCTAAACCTATACTGTCTAGTTCTGGATGATCCCACTCTAGGGAAAATACCTTGTCTATTTACCCTGTCCATGCCCCTCAAGTTTATAAACCCTCAGCCTCTGACGCTCCAGGGAAAAACAGCCTCAGCCTATTCAGCCTCTTCCTATAGCTCAAATCCTCCAACCCTGGCAACATCCTAGTAAATCTTTTCTGAACCATTTTAAGTTTCATTACATCCTTCCGATAGGGAGGAGACCACAATTGCACATAATATTCCAAAAGTGATCTCACCAATGTCCAGTACAGCTGCAACATGACTTCCCAACTCCTATACTCAATGCTCTGACTAATAAAGGAAAGCATACCAAAAAACTCTTCACTATCCTGTCTACCTACAACTCCACTTTCTAGGAACTATGAACCTGTACTCCAAAGTCTCTGTGTTCAGCAACACTCCCCAGGACCTTACCATTAAATGTACAAGTCCTGCCCTGATTGGCCTTTCCAAAATGCAGCACTTCACATTTATCTAAATTAAACACCATCTGTCACTCCTCACCCCTTTGGCCCATCTGATCAAGATCCTGTTGTACTCTGAGGTAATTTTCTTTGCTGTCCACAACACCTTCAATTTTGGTGTCATCTGCAAACTTACTAACCATATCTCCTATATTCACATCTCAAATCATTTTTAGAGGTGACAAAAAAATAGTGGACCCAGCACCGCTCCTTGTGTCGCATCACTGGTCACAGGCCTTCAGTCCAAAAAGGACCCCTCCACCATCACCTTCTTTATTTGGCCTGGGATAAGGACATTTCACAGGGAAGGAATTCTTTATGAATGAATCTTACAGTGTCCAATTGAAGAGATGGGTGCATAAAGAAGAAGAAACGGTTCATCCCTTCTCACCCAAGGTTTTGAAAATTTGTGTTATCCCATCTGGGACTATAATAACTTCAGGAACCTTTATATATTTTTATAGAAGCCTCACAGTGTGGAAACAGGCCATTCAGCCCAACAAGTCGGCAACAATCCTCTGAACAGCATCCCACCCCGACCCCTATAGCTAATGCGCCTAATAGCTAAGTTAGCATTGCCAATCCACCTGGGAGAAAGTGAGGTCTGCAGATGTTGGAGATCAAAGTTGAAACTTTATTGCTGGAACAGCACAGCAGGTCAGGCAGCATCCAGGGAACAGGAGATTCGACGTTTCGGGCACAGGATTCCTGAAGAAGGGCCTGTGCCCGAAACGTCGAATCTCCTGTTCCCTGGATGCTGCCTGACCTGCTGTGCTGTTCCAGCAATAAAGTTTCAACCTTGCCAATCCACCTAGTTTGCACAACTGTGGGAGGAAACCAGAGCACCCAGCAGAAACAAAGAGTACATGCAGATAGGACCAGTAACCTGAGGCTGGGATCAAACCCAGGACCCTGGTGCTATGAGGAAGCAGTGCTAACCACTGAGCCACCATCCTGCCCCAGGTCTGTATGTAACAATTCTCAGTATTTGAAGCATGATGCCATGTTACAGCACAAGGTGAAAGGCGAATTGCCTGTGGCAACTTTAATTATTACTAAAATGACAGGGCTACAAAGAGGAAAGTGAGTTACATACAGACTTAAGGCTCGGGCTGTATTGACTGAGTATGATTGGAATTATCCACGATTAAAAACAAAGCCAAGTGTTGAGGATATGCTGTGTATGGTGAAAAGCAGGCTTCCAGCATTCTTTTGGTTTTTTTTCCAAAGCCCAGGAAGGTTTAGTTGGTGTGTAAGAATATGATATATAACATAATGAAATATTCTTTTGCATCAGTGCACAACCGATTAAGCTTGAGACTATTTTACCTAATAATATGCCAGGATAGCTGCTACATTTAATTTTTGTCTTTATAAATTGGTCTCATTGCAGTGAAACATCCAACTTTTGATTAGCCTAATCCCAGCTGGATTCCATTAATTTTCTAATCACTGTTCCAAAGAACAGATGACGTATCGTGGCTCGCATTCACAGAAGAAACTTGAAAGTGCAGACTGTGACCTTTGACATTTTAATGAGTCATCTAGGGCTCTTTGTAACAGCAACATGCTATGTCTTGAGGGAGAGTAACAATGCTACTGTTAACTTGATCCACTGCAGCAGCCAGTAAAAGATTGTGGCTCATTACAGCCTAGAGGGGCTTTGGAGCAAATCCGATACAATTTTATTGAGCAAATACTGGTCCTTATATGGTATGGTATTCTTATTTAAACCCCAATTATCAATCTTTACTGAAGGTTTTGATGTTGCAGTAAGAGTGAAAGTCGGTAGCTTATTTCTGATTGCACATGGAACGATTCCTCTTTCTTTATCTTTTGATATTGCCACTTCATAAAGTGTCAAAAGCAAAATGAATACTTCTTTCTGTTTGTTGACATTTCTGGCAAACCTTGTGCTATTGCACTACATTAGCACTGGTGGTTGTAACATGCCAGGCAAACTAAGGTATGTATAAAGGTGATTCATATGAATTGAGCTCTGAAAGTTAGAGCTACAGGCTTTGACATGGCAGGTTAGCTTTGACCAGTAAAATACCTCCTTTCGTCTTCAGCTGCTTCAGCAGGGAACACCAACTGTTACGTGATTCACTTTGGTAAATATTGGTAATATCGGAATAGTCACATTGATCCACAGTTGGTGTTGATGTGGGTCAGTAAATTGCAGGTGGGTTGTGGGTTATTTGTGCATGATGCAGTAATGCTTATACAATTACGTCCTGTAACATGCAAGTTGGACATGAGTAATGAGATACTGAAAGATTCAATAGATACTTATTATGGCTCCTGATATGGTCCGAAAGCCACAGGCACATGAGTCTGAGCTAATGTTAAATAATTCAATTGCAAGATGTAGCTTACTTTGACCAGCCTGCCATGCTTCAAGTAGCCTCAGCTCAGATGGAACCTGAGTCCTTTATACTCTCAGGTCACATGATGTGACACAGAGACGATACCATGGGAATGTCTCTTAAAGATATACTGCATGCTAACACCACATCAGGTTACCATTGCCCCAATGATGAAGCACTCTGAGGGAATGCTGCAGGCTATCTGAACAAAAATGATCAAGACAAAAACTAGTGTGCACAGTTGAAAATATCTTTTCAACATTTTCACTGATTAAAATACTGTCAGGGATTGGAAAAAGGGTTGATGATAGAAATTGAAAATCCCCAAAGGTGACAAATGAAGAGTGTCCAGTTTTCCATTGACTCAGGAAAGCGGTTGCATTATGAATTCCTTATACCAGTGATGGAGGTGGGGTGCAGCAGGATGAGAGATTTACAATTTTTAACAATGTAACTGAAAGCCATCAAGAGACATGGATTTTATTTCCTCTCATGCCCATCATTACTCTGTCAGGCATGTGAGTGTGGTTCCTGGAATCGTTGGCAAGGCTATTTATTTATTGTCCATCCCTAATTTCTTCAAAGTGCTAGTGAACCATCTGCTTGAACCTCTGCAGTCCATGTGGCACAGGCATTCTCACTGGGCTTATTTCCTCTCATGCCCATCATTACTCTGTCAGGCATGTGAGTGTGGTTCCTGGAATCGTTGGCAAGGCTATTTATTTATTGTCCATCCCTAATTTCTTCAAAGTGCTAGTGAACCATCTGCTTGAACCTCCACAGTCCATGTGGCACAGGCATTCTCACTGGGCTGTCAGGATGGGAGTTCCAGGATTTTGACCCAGTGAGGCATGGTGACCCAGATCCAGATGAGGATGCTGTATGGCTTGGTGGTGTTCCCACGCATCTGCTATCCTTGTTCTTCCAGCTGGTAGAGGTTGTGGGTTTGGAAAATATTTCATTAGATTGGACTGAAAATCATTGGCTGTTCTGGCACAATCCTTTTATAATTCCAGTTGAGTCTGGTGGAACAAATGAGGCCAGAATTCAGCATATTCTGGGCCCAATCTCCCTTAGCTTCCAGGGGACAAGTCCTCTGCCAGCCAAAAGGTAGTATTAATGGGTGTAGGGATGGGAGGGGCTTCTGGACTTGGAAATCTTGCTTCCCAGTCAGGCTAGGCAACTCCGGGCTGAAATCATGAGTGAAAGGTTACATATCAGCCTATCAACAGCTGTGGTAAGCCAATCTTTAAGTCCTGTTGCAGATTGGAACTCCAAGGGGGGGAAATAGGAATTTACAGACATCTTTAAGGTAATCTACAATGAAGACTTACATCTTCTTTCTGGGGTGGCTCAGTAATGCGCCTGAGTCTCAGCTGCACTTGCCCATTTTTGCCCTTACCTGGAGCAGATTGGTGCCCATGATGTGATTGCTATATTTAAATTAAGCAACTTCCCAATTGTTCTGTCTGTACAGGCGCTTAAACCAGAATTTGAGCTATGTGGGCTTTCAAGCTCATGACTGAAAGTATGTGTTGACATTGGAGCACATATATCTTTTTACCTTTTCTCTTTTTCTGTTTTTCTTCCTGCTGCACAATTTTGAGTGAATCATGGATGTTTCTGATGGCTGAATCATACCTTGGTTTTGAAAACCCAATGGTGTCCACAAAAGAAATCAAGCAAATGTTCATGATTCATGTCTGTCTGCTGTGGTTTGAACAGATGTTCAGCCCCTATGTTTAGTGTGTGTCTCATTTTGAGCTCTTAAATGGACAGCATATGTATTCTCTAGTAATGTACATTTTACACTTGTATTTCAGGTTTGTAAAGATTGATATTTGACAGTGAGATGGGTTGGGTTAATAGAAAAGTTGGCACAGGATCAATACCTCAGATCTGTTACCTACAGGGTCAAGGCTGCGTCAGATTGTACCACACCCCACACAGCACCACACCCCAATTCTCCACCCAGGATCACTGCCCCATACCCACCCAGCACCCATCCAATTACCTACCATTCGACACAATCTCCATTACTCGCCCTGATCTATACCTTGACATGAATAATTGGAATGAGTGCTTGTCGTTGTTGACTAAGAAAGTCTCCAGTTTTATTTTATATAAATTGAATACTATTGAATTGAAACCTACTGTCTGTCATTGCCAACCTGAAGCAGGGAGTTTTCAAGAGCTCTTCCCATTGAAATAACAGGTTAATTAAGAACTATCTGAAACTGGATCCTTATTAAATGAGTCAGCTGGGCTGATTCTGTTAGGATCATATGAACTAGCCAAGTTAGTGTGATCTAGCATGTGGTTGCATGTTAAAACAGAGTGCTTCAATTAAGTGATTGAGCACGTTTAGGAAAGAAGGAGAAGAGGTATTCTTTTGCTTTTGTCTACACTTTCTCAGCTTCTAAGAGTTTAATCTTTCTCTCTTGCAGGATAAGAAGATAGTTAATTACTCAGTTTCAAAATGGTATAGTAGGTAGTGGCAAAATTAATAAAATATACAAAAAGGTAACTAAATATAAATTTAAATGCAATAATTTAGTGATTCTTTATAACAAATTAAAGTTAGCAAAACAAGGGATGTTTCACAGCTGCAGCAGATGGGAGTTCCTCACTATCAGTTTGGTCCAGAGCAAACATGTCTGCAAGAAGGCTGAACTACAAACACTGCGGCCCATCAGGGAGGGGGAACGTAACTTGGATCATTTGTACCAGGAGGCAGTCACACATCTTAAGTTTGGTTAGGTCTGACTTGGTTAGTGTTCAGGAATGGGGTGTGTGACAGTGATTGAAGCAGCTATGGGAACCCAGAGAGCTAAAGTACAAGCCCTTAACCTTTGCAATTGACCAACAGGTTATGTTTCTTTGGCTTGTCTGGATGAGAGTGAAGGCTGCAAGGGGTCGGCTCAGAAATCATCACATGCTGGTATAGGAAGATAATCAGAGAGGGAGGAGTGAAAAGGAATGCTGTGGCAGACAGGACAGTATAGTGAGGAAGATTGACACTCTCTCTGCAACAAAGAGTGTGAGTCCAGATGGTTATGTTGTCTGCCAAGTGCCAGGGTTTGATTCATTTGCTTATGACTGGAGAGGACCTCAGAGTCAGAGGAAGATCCAGTTGTTGTAGGTACCAATGACGTGGGCAGGACAAATAAGGAGGTTCTGCATAGTCAGTGTGAAAAGCTATTCATCAAGTTAAAATGCGAAATCTCAAAGATCACAATCTCTTCATTATTGCCTGAATCACATGCATACTGGAATTGAGTAATCAGATTAAAGACATAAACTTGTGGCTCAGAAATGGATGTAGGCAAGGTAGGTTTCAGTTCGTGGGACACTGGCATCGCTACACAGGAGCAAAGTGGGATCTGTACCGATGAGATGGTCTCTAACTGAATCGTGCTGAAGCCGATAGTCTTGCCAACTACATAACTCGGAAAGTGGAAAGCATTTTAAGCTGAATAATTGGGGTAAGAGATCAAATTTGAGAAGATGTGGTAAATCAAAAAAGTAGAGACAAGGACAAACAGAAAGATATTAATATGGGTAATGATAAACAGACTGTGACTGTGATCATTCTTGTAAACCTCCTCTGGACCCTCTCCAAGGTCAGAATTTTCTTCCTTCGATATGGGGTTCAAAACTGCTCACAATGTTCCAGATGTGGTTTGACATGAGTCTTGTACAGCCTCAATTTTACGTCTCTGCTCTTGTATTCTAACACTCTAAAAATGAATGTGAACATTGTGTTTGCCTTCCGAACTGCCAACTGAACCTGCTTGTTTACTTTAAGAGATTCCTGAACTAGGACTCTGAAGTCCCCTTGTGCTTAAGATTTCAGAAACCTTTCCCCATTTAGAAAATAGTCTACACTTCTATTCTTCCCATCGAAGTACATAACCTGATGCTTTCCTACATTATATTCCACCTGCTACTTCTTTGCCCAGTCTCCTAGCTCATCCACATCCTTCTGCAGTCTCCTCACTTCCTCAACACTACCTCTATCTGCCTTTGTGTCATCTGCAAAATTAGCAACAATGCCTTCAGTTCCTTTGCCCAGATCATTAATGTATAACATGAATAGCTGTGGTCCCAATGCTGACCCCTGTGGAATTCCACTAGTCACCAGTTGTCATCCTGAAAAAGACCAACTATCCTCAATCTCTGACAGCTGCCAGCCAGCCAATCCTAGTCTATGCCTGGACTTTGCCCCTAACACCATGGGTTTTTATCGTATTTAGCAGCACTTTATCAAAAATCTTCTGGAATTTCAAATACATCATGTCCACGGCCTCTCCTTTATCTAATATCCTTCACATTTAGTCCCGGTTCTGCTAAAAGGTCATCAATACGAAATATTAGGTGGGATTTCACAACAGGCTTCCAGACCCAGAATGGTGGACCAAGAGAAAGCTCAAAACCATAACTTAACAACAGGTGAACGAATTCAGAAATTTTGCGAGAGGTGGTCTTTAATTTTATGCCAGCAGCTTGGCATGCATTAAGGATATAGCTGCAATCAGAAGGCCAGTTGTTGCACAGTATTTAACGGCTCCACTGGGAAAGGTGTGTCCTGCTAAATCAAGTCAAGGAGTGAGAGGGTAGGGGTGCCCAAGGAGAGTTACGGAAAAAATAAATCTGATAGCCTTTTCCTGGAGTGTTCATGCAAGGGAGTTTAGACTTTTTCAGCTTCGAATTGGAAGGTTTGAACAATAGGGAGAGGCTGAATGGGCTGGGGCTTTTCTTCCTGGAGCAAGGAAGGCTCAGGTGTGAATAGGTCTTTTTCCCTGGATAGGGGAGTCCAAAACTAGAGGGCATAGGTTTAAGGTGGGAGGGGAAAGATTTAAAAGGGACCTAAGAGGTAACTTTTTTGCAGGAGGGTGGTGCATGTATGGAACAAGCTGCCAGAGAAAGTGGTGGAGGCTGGTATAATTACAGCATTTAAAAGGGAACTGGCTGGTCAATAAATAGGAGGGGTTTAGAGTGATATTGGCCAACTGCTGGCAAATGGGACTAGATCGGTTTAAGATATTTGGTCGGTGTGAATGAGTTGAACCAAAAGGGTCTATTTTCATGCTGTACACTCTATGACTATGACTCTATAAATCGCCTCTTCAGGGTTTTAGCCAGATTGGACTGGAACTTTTAAATTAAACTTCTTAAACTGAGGTAAATTCTTCCTTCACATTCCCAAAAGAGCCTCCTTTCTCAGGAACACTTGTTTTGCACATATGGTTTCAGCCAGGATTTCTGCAGACTGACCCAAACTGAAACTAAAACTGCTTTTTCCCAAGCTGTGATTGTTTCCCCCAAACTCCCAAAAGTTGGGGAATCTTCTGTCTAAAAACGTAATACGTTATGTAATTTATCTTGTTCTCTTGTAACTCTTCCAACATAAACAAAACCCCTGTTCTGAGGAAGAGTCACTTGAAAGATTAACTCTGATTTTTCTCCACAGACCTGCTGAGATTTTCCAGAAATTTCTATTTTTGTCTTAAACAAAATCCCATTACCCTTCAAGAAGTCTCTCTCTAATACTGTGTTTTAAAAAAAAGTCACCATGGCTACAGAAATACTTACAAGTTAATCATTAACCTCATATGACCCTAGGTCACATGTAAAAATCCAAAAATAATTAATTATATTTATTAATTCAATGTACATAAAGAACAAAACTTTCATCACATCACTCTGTGAGACAGCTCTCCAAATTTTGTTTCCCAGATGTTGGTTCGGACCTTTTTGCAAGTACAAAAGTGTTGCATGTGGCATTATCAGTTCTGATGCCTATGTTGATGCTGGGCAGTTCTTCTGGTTTAATTCTTATTTAGCATTTTGTTACTTTGATCCAACTGAGTGACTTGCTTGTCCATTTTGGAAGGTAGTTTGGAGTCAACCATTTTGCTATGAATTTGGATCATATGTAAGCCAGCCTAGATAAAACAAAATGGGTTTATGTTGACAGTCAGTTGTTTTCATGGTCACTATTACTTAAGATTCATTTTTAATTCCAAATTTATTTAGTGCACTTTAATTTCTTGTCTCCAGAACATTAGTTCAGACCTTTGGGTTACTAGCGCAATATCATTACTACTGTCCTATTGTTTGACTTGATGCTAAATTTTGCAATGCCCAACCATTGTCTCTTGACATTCTAATATGTTTGGTGGACTCATTTCAGATTTCTCAACTAATTGTCTCTTGATCTCTTCCTGAATGATGACTTAATATATAGGTTTGGCAACATCACAAATCAATAATGGTGTATTTAACAATAGTCTGTGCTTTTGCTGCTGCATCTGTTCCCTGAGGTAACACTCAGATGCTTTGATAGTTTATTCCTGTCTTTTTGACACATCTTCATATCTTACTATAAGTCCTTCGAGGAGTTACATGCATGACATGGTGTTGGTGCAGCCATGAACACCTGGGTGGCTTGAGGGAATAAAGAAATGAATGAGCAGGTGAAGAAAGCTATCAATAAATAATGGATAGTAATATCTTTGGGTCTGGGAGGAACTTATTTCCTTCTTATTTTTCTATGTGCCAGGAATTGCAACTTGTTTTATCAATTCTGCTCAACTACCTGAAGTAGCAGGTTCCATGTACCTTTGTTTATTTGTTTCTAGCTAGTTCCTGCTTTTCTTGAAGATAGAAATGTGGTCCAAACTTAAACTGAACAGCTTCATAACCAGGAATGAGGTGAGTTTATGTTGAGCAGCCATTTTACAAACCTGAAGAAGGGCTTTTGCCCAAAACGTCGATTTTCCTGCTCCTCGGATGCTGCCTGACCTGCTGTGCTTTTCCAGCACCACACTCTTGATTTTACAAACGCTGTTGAGATTTATAATCCATACGATTTTAGAGCCAGCCATCCTTAGTGAACACCATTTGGCTTTCTAACACTTCCAAGTAGTTTGTCAGTTATACCTCAGTGGTGAACTCAGCAAGTTTTGGTATCAAATCCCATTCAGGACTAAAGTATAAAAACATCATTACTGAAACTCTATTGTGTTACTTAGGAAGTGTCAGAGGTCTCTCAGGGGAAACGTTAACCAGAGATCTTCTCTGATAATATAAAAAATCCTAAAATGCTTCTTCATTCTGGAGTTATTTCTGCAATATTGGCTAATATTTATCCTTCAATAATCTATTGAAGAATCATTAATTATTTGGTCCATCTACAAATATATGCAAGTTGGCTGCTCTGTTTCCTAGTTTTCAACAGTCACTATGCTTCGCAAAAACTTCCTTGGATGTAAAACATTTTGAAAGGTTAGGTAGACATGAGAGATGTTTTTTAAACGTGTGGCATTTTTTTCTTTTGCTGTCAACCTGATTTAGCACTCAATCTATTTTTAAAATCCAACCTGATGTAACTCAGCCTTTAATGGCCTTTAGAAAGTTTGCTCTGTTACTAATGTAACCACAAGTGAAAGTAAATACATTCACAAAAGTAGTTTTTTTTATATAAGAGAACTGAGATGGAACAGTGACAGTCGAAATGTTCGGCTTGAAACTATTTTCTTAAATGCTGAAAGTTATTGTAAATTTATTGTAATGTTAAGAAGGCTTCATATTTAATCGTTTTTGTGGACTTGGCTTTTAAAGATTGTGGAGTTATCTGGATTTTCTTTTTAAGTGTTAATACAAAGATATATTGAAACTTTTACTTAAATGTCATTTCATGGAAATCACATGGTTTCAAATAATTGCTAGTCTTGTTTGTCTGAACTTACTTTAGGGAAAACATTTGACTGGGGGAGAGCTAGTTCTGCTTAAAGCTTGTTTGGACTGTCAGAATTAAACTGCTGAAAGAAAGAAGCTTCCTGGCTCAGCTCTTCTGTTTCTGGAGGTATACTCTTGTTGTGGGTCTTGTGTGACACTTGAACCCAAGGTCCAGTTATTTTCCAACAAGAGGCCTCTAAGCATTTGATGATACTTTCTGAATGACTGCATCTGCAAACGTTTCCCAGTGACAATGGCAGGTGTTCAATGACATCTGCTAAAAGTGAGATCCACAGCAATCTGAACATCTCAAACATTACCCTTTTTATCTTCAAGAATGAAAACTTATGGCCAAAACTATGTTTAGTTTTTGAAAGTCTTTGCAGACAGGAATTTATTTCCCTTTTGCTGATTGTGTATGTGTTTGTTTGCGTAATTTGGGTTACTTAGCAAGACAACATTTATATTTTCATATTGCAAACTGAGTGAGGTAACTGTTTTTGCCTCGTCATTAAGAAATTTTTGCTTTATAACAATTTTGGGTTTATAAAAGAAACCTGATGAATCTTTTTATTCTAGGTCTACAATCATAAAACTGGCCAGATCAGAAACTGCATAAAATTTATGTTGTGAGCCATGAAATAATAAATGCTAATGTTTTAAAAGCAATTCACATTACTGAAGAGGAATGATTGGTGGTATAAAGGTGGATCAATCTCCAGGAACCGAAGTGTATCCCAGGATGTTTTGGGAAAATTGAGAAGAAATTGCAGGGACCCTGGCAGAGATGTTTGTACTATTTATACCTACTGGTGAGGTACCAGAGGACTGGAGGAGAGCTAATGTTATGCCTTCATTTAGAAAGGCTGTAAGAAGCTTGAGAACTACAAATCTGTGAGTCTGACATCTGATTTGCATGAATTTGGGGAGGCAAGGAATGACTAGAGATAGTCAGCATGGTTTTGTGCAAGATAAATTGAGTTTTGCAAACTTGATTGAGCTTTTTGAGGAAGTACCAAATGTTTGACAAGGCCAGAGTGGTAGATGTTGTTTACATGGACTTCAGTACAGTCTTTGACAATGTTCTGCATGGTAGAATAATTCGGAATGTTAGATCACATGTGATTCAGAGTGATCTTGCCAAGTGGATTCAAAATTGGCTTGATGATAGGAGACAGAGGTGGTGATGTAGAGTAATTATTTGGATTGAAGACCTGTGACCAGCAGTTCCACAAGGACCAGTGTTGGGTCCACTTTTGTTTGTCATTTAAATAAATTATTTAGATGAGAATTTAGAAGACATAGTGCATATATTTAGGGGCGATACCAAGATTGGTGGTATAGTGGACAGTGAAGAAAGTTGTCTCAGATTACAAAGAGATCTTGATCAATTGGGTCAATAGGCTGAAAAGTGCCAGATTGAGTTCAATTTGTATAAATGTGAAGTATTGCACTTTGGTAAGACAAACTCAGGCAAAATCTTTACAATTAATGATAGGGTCTTGGGTAGTGCTGTAGAACAGAGAAACCAATGGGTTCAGATATATAATTCTTTGAAATTTGTACCACATGGAGACAAAGTGGTTAAGATGGTGTTCAGCACGATTATCTTCATTCCTCGGACCTTTGAGCAGAGGAGTTGGGGCGTCATGTTGAGGCTGTGCAGGATGTTGGTGAGGTCTGTTCTGGTCACCCTGCCATAGGAAGGATATTATTAAATTGGAGAGGATTCAGAGAAAATTTACCAGGATGTTGCTGGGAAAGAAATGTCTAAGTTACAAAGATCGGCTGGATAGTCTGGGATTTTTTTCACTGGAGTGTAGGAGGTTGAGAGATGACCTTATGGAGGTTGATAAAATCATGAGGGACTTAGATAAGGTGACTAGCAATGATCTTTTCTCCAGAGTGGGGGAGTTCAAAACTAGGGGGCATATTTTTAAGGTTTGTGAAGACAATTTTAAAAAGGACATGGGGGCAAGCTCTTTTACACAAAGAGTGATTTGCACATGGAATGAACTGCCAGAGGAAGGGATGAATGCAAGTACAATTACAACATTTGAAAGACATTTGGATAAGCACATGAATAGGAAAGGTTTGGAGAGATATAGACCAAATGCAGACAAGTAGGTCTAGTTTGGTTTGTGAACATGGTTGGCGTTGTGTCTGAAAAGTCTGTTTCCATTCTATATGGCTCTGTAATTCCATGAGTAGAAGGGTGAGAGAGAATGCCCCACTCCTCCTATTTTGGTTGTAACAGTACATTATTAGATTAGATTAGATTAGATTCCCTACAGTATGGAAACAGGCCCTTCAGCCCAACAAGTCCACACTAACACTCTGAAGATGAACCCACCCAGACCCATTCCCCTACATTTACCCCTGACTAATGCACCTAATGCTATGGACAATTTAGCATGGCCAATTTCCTGACCTGCATATCTTTGGATTGTGGGAGGAAACTAGAGCACCCAGAAGGGAGCCATGCAAACATGGGGAGAATGTGCAAACTGCACACAGACTGTCGCCTGAGGCAGGAATTGAACCCTGGTCCCTGGCCGTTTGATGCAGCAGTGCTAACCACTGAGCCACCATCCCACCATGTCCTAGTAATTAATAAAAAGCTCAGACTCCTCCATACACTGGGAAGTCTCTGGCCTTATCTGACACATGATGGACCGGGGTCAGACAGGGTCAGGAATGTAAGTTCCTCAAGGTGAGGTGCAGTTTGTAGAAGGAAAAGGGAGAAGAGAGTTGGTGACCTCAATTTTCACGAGGATAGGGTTTGTGGTTTGTGGTGTAAATGATTCTTATGCGTGCAAGGTCAAAAGATAGCAAGTGGCGCTACAAATGTTACAATTTCCAGATTACTCCTTGTGCCACACGCAAGTGAGAACAGAGGATAAAGCCAACGAATGTGTGACTGGAAAGATTGTACAGGAGAGAGGACTTCAAATTCCTGGGCCACAGGGATTAGCTCTGGTGATCATGATTTGGAGATGCCGGTTGTGAATTGGATTAGACAAAGTTAAAAATCACACAACACCGGGTTATGGTCCAACAGGTTTATTTGGAAGCTTTCGGAGTTCTGCTCCACAACCACCTGATGGAGG
Source organism: Chiloscyllium plagiosum (assembly GCF_037043375.1). NCBI lineage: Eukaryota > Metazoa > Chordata > Chondrichthyes > Orectolobiformes > Hemiscylliidae > Chiloscyllium > Chiloscyllium plagiosum. The sequence continues at coordinate 107,128,837 of NW_028270141.1, forward strand.
AGCAGCGCTCTGAAAGCTAGTCCTTCCAAATAAACCTGTTGGACTATAACCTGGTGTTGAGTGATTTTTTAACTTAGCCCTGGTGAAGATGACATCTGTACAAGCCAGACGGGTTGCACTTGAACAGAGCTGGGACTGAGCTCTTTGCCAGGCTTTTTGGTTAATGCTGTTGGGAAGACTTTAAACTAACTTGGCAGGAGTGTGGGAACCAAGAGTGAATAGTAGAGGATGCTATCAGCAAAAATCTAACATAGAGAGTAGCAAATTAATAAGTGGGGGTCAGATGATGGGAGAAAGAAACAAAGTTCTAAAACAGAACTAACTCTATATAAATTTGCAGAGTATATTAAATAACATTGGTGAGTTACAAAAGCAGATTGCCATGTAGTAACATAATGTAGCAATAGCAGAGACTTCTCTCAAGAAGGGCAAGACTGGGTGTTAAATATTCAGGGTATAAGTTGTTCAGAAAAAAGAAAAGGATGGAAAGGAGGAAGGGTAGCAGTATTGATTAAGGGAAACATTGCAGTGCTGGAGAAAGTGGATATTTCAGAGGATTCAAATAGAGTCAATTTGGCTAGAGCTAAGGAATAAAAAAGGATACAATAACATTGTTTGATGTAGTCTACAGCCCACAAACTAGTAGATAGGATATAGAGGAACAAATCTGCAGGGAAATTACAGATTACTTATCCAGTGTTTATAATGAGGGACTTCATTACCTGAGTATAGTCTGGGAGACTGGAAGTGACCTGATCCTTAGAAATGAGGGTGGCCACGTCGATCAAGTGTCTGTGGGGATCATTTAAGTGCCATTGATCATTGTATCATAAGATGGGGTGAAAAATGATTTGCAACAATCCAAAGTAAGAAAACTGAATTGGCAGAGAGCTGCTTTCAGTGGGGCCAGAGCAGAGCTGAGCCGGATTGACTGGAACAAGAGGTGGGTGGGAATGTCAATAACTGAACAATAGATATCCTTGAAAGAACAGATAGTTCGGGTGCAGTTGAGGTATATTCCCTTAAATGGGAAAGCTAGGACAAACAAATTCAGAGTTCCCTGGAGGACAAAGGAGGTAGAAATTAACATTAGAAAGAAAAGGTGTGCTTATGACAGGTATAAAGCAGAAAATACAATTGAGAACCAAGAGCAATACTAAAGGTTTAGAGGGGAGGTGAAAATAACAAATAAGAGAAGCAAGCAAGAATTATGACTAAAGACTAGAAGCTAATATAAAGGGAAATCCCAAAGTTTTCTAAAGGCACATAAATAGTAAAAGGGTGCTTAAAGGAGGAGTAGGGCCAATCAGAGACTCAAAAGGGAATTCACGCTTGGAGGTAGGAACCATGGCAGAGATGGTTGCTGAATACATTGCATCTGTCTTTACAAAAGACAGTGTTGGTCAGTTAGCTCAGATGGTTAGAGTTTGGTGCTAATAACACTAAGGTTGTGGGTTCAATCCCAACACTGATCAGGTGTGGTTTTGGGGTTTGCAAGAGGTGGGTTCACACTTGCAGGGTCTCTGTTCAGGGTGGCATGGTGGCTCAGTGGTTGCCTTACAGCATCAGGGACCCAGATTTGATTCTAGCCTCATGGAGTTTGCACATTCTCCCCATGTCTGCGTGGGTTTCCTCCCACAGTCCAAAGATGAGCAGGTTAGGTGAATTGGCCAGGCTAAATTGCCCATAGTGTTAGGTCAGGGGTAAATGTAGGGGAATGGGTCTGGGTGGGCTACTCTTCAAAGGGTCAGTGTGGACTTGTTGGGCCAAATAGTTTGTTTCCACTCTGTAGGGTTGCCCAAGCCATGGTGACAGAGGTGAAAAGTGTGGTGCTAGAAAAGCACAGCAGGTCGAGGAGTAGGAGAGTTGATGTTTTCTGCACAAGCTTGATGAAGACCTTATGCTCGAAACATCGACTCTCCTGCTCCTCGGATGCTGCCTGACCTGTTGTGCTTTTCCAGTGCCATGCTTTTCGACTTTGACTCTCCAGCATCTGCAGTCCTCACTTTCTCTCATGGTGACAGAGGTGCAAGCTCTATTACCAGAAAGGTTCAATATTAATAAAGAAGTGTTGCATAAGCTCTTGATTTGGAGATGCCGGTGTTGGACTGGGGTGTACAAAGTTAAAAATCACACAACACCAGGTTATAGTCCAACAGGTTTAATTGGAAGCACACTAGCTTTCGGAGCGTCACTCCTTCATCAGGTGGTAGTGGAGGGCTCAATCCTAACACACAGAATTTATAGCAAAAATTTACAGTGTGATGTAACTGAAATTATACATTGAAAAACAGACAATCAATTTTTCAATGTATAACTTCAGTTACATCACACTGTAAATTTTTACTATAAATTCTGTGTGTTAAGATTGAGCCCTCCACTACCACCTGATGAAGGAGCGACGCTCAGAAAGCTAATGTGCTTCCAATTAAACCTGTTGGACTATAACCTGGTGTTGTGTGATTTTTAACTGGATAAACTCTTGGCATTTAAATTTAACAAACTACCAGAACTGGGTGAGATGCATCAAAGGATTTTGAAGAGAGTAAAGGAAGGAAGTTATGAGTGCATAGGCAATAATTTTCAGTCTTCCTTGTACTCTGGTGCTAGAAGACAGAAGAATTGCAAATATTACAGCTTTATTCAAGAAAGATTGGAAAGATAATCCCAGCAATTATTGACCAGTCAGTTTAATTCCAGTGAAAGGGGAAACTTTTAGAAACCATTATTCAGGATAGAATTAGTAGTCACTTAGAAAAGGGTTTGTTGATTAGGAAGAGTCACCTTTCTAAAGGTGTTTAACTAAATTGTTGGAGTTTTTGAAATGGTAAGGCTTAATTAAGGTCATGCTGTGTTGATGTGGTATGTATAGATGTCCAAAAGGTGTTTAATTCAGTGCAACACAACAGCTTTGTGGGAAAAGTTATAAGTCCTGCTTTATTAGGGGAGTAGCAATGTGGCTACAAAATTGGCTCTGTGATAGGAAACAGAAAACAATGGTCAATAGATACTTTTATGTTGGAGGAAGGTTTGTAGTGGAGTTCCCCAGGACGTGACATTGGGGCATTATTTTTCCAGATATATGTTAATGATCTGGATCTTGGTGTGCAGGGGACAAAGTTTGAAGATGGCACTAAACTTGGAAGAATTGTAACCTGTGAGGAGTGTAGAACTCCATAATGACATTGTCAAGTTGGTGGATTAGGTGGATAGATGACAGTTGAGGTTCAATGCAGAAAAATGTAAGGTAGTGCACATAGAACATAGAACATAGAAAAGTACAGCACAGAACAGGCCCTTTGGTCCACGATGTTGTGCTGAGATTTAATCCTAATGTAAAATATAGTAACTTAACCTATGCACTCCTCAAATCACTGCTATCCATGTGCATGTCCAGCAATCGCTTAAATGTCCCCAATGATTCTGCTTCCACCACCAGAGCTGGCAACGCATTCCATGCATTCACAACTCTCTGCGTAAAGAATCTACCTCTGACATCTCCTTTATACATTCCTCCTAATATTTTCAAGCTATGACTTCTCGTACCAGTCAATCCTGCCCTAGGGAAAAGTCTCTGGCTATTGACTCTATCTATTACTCTCATTATTTTGTACACCTCGATCAGGTTTCCTCTCTTCCTCCTTCTCTCCAGAGAGAAAAGTCCGAGCTTATTCAACCTTTCTTCATAAGGCAAGCCCTCCAGTCCAGGCATCATCCTGGTAAACCTTCTTTGCACCCTCTCCAAAGCCTCTGTATCTTTCCTATAGTAGGGCGACCAGAACTGGACACAATCTTCCAAGTGTGGTCTCACCAGGGACTTGTAGAGCTGCAGCAAAACCTCGCGGCTCTTAAACTCGACCCCCACCCCCGTTAATGAAAGCCAAAACACTATATGCTTTCTTAACAACCCTATCCAACTGGATGGCAATTTTGAGGGATCTACGTACTTGCACACCCAGATCCCTCTGTTCCTCCACACTGCCAAGAATCCTGTCTTTAATCCTATATTCAGCATTCGGGTTTGATCTTCCAAAATGCATCACTTCGCATTTATCCAGGTTGAACTCCATCTGCCATTTCTCAGCCTAGCTCTGTCTTGACACCTCCTCAAAGAGCTCAATGAGATTTGTGAGGCATGACCTGCCCCTCACAAAGCCATGCTGACTGCCTTTAATCACACTATGCTTTGCCAAATAGTCATAAATTCTATCCCTCAGAACTCTTTCCAAAACTTTGCTAACTACAGACATAAGACTGACTGACCTGTAATTGCCAGGGATTTCCCTGCTACCCTTCTTGAAAAGAGGAACAACATTCGCCTTCTTCCAATCCTCTGGTACGACTCCTGTGGAGAAGGAGGAGGCAAATATCCTCACCAGCGACTTAGCAACCTCCTTTCTCGCTTCCCAGAGCAGCCTAGGATAAATCTGGTCTGGCCCTGGGGACTTATCAATCTTAATGTTTTCCAAAATTTCTAGCAAATCAACTTCATCAGTCTTGATCTGGTCAAGACTGTATCCCAGCTCCTCTAAGTTTTCATTTACAACAAGTTCCCTTTCCTTGGTGAAAACCGAAGCAAAAAACTCATTTAGGGCTTCCCTTGTCAAGAAGAGCATTGAAAAACAGTGCAAAATGTTGTCTATTCTATAGGGATGTAACAGCAGGACGACAAGGATTTCCATGTGCACAGATCAGTGAATATGGTAGGACCAGTGAAGACAGCAGTTAATAAAACAGACAGTGTCCTCTGCTTTATAAATAGGGGCGTAGACTATGAAAACAATGAGGTGATGTTGGACCTGTCTAAGACACTGTTGAGACCTCCACTGGAGTTTTGTGTACAGTTGTAGGCACCACATTATATTAAAAGCAGTGAGTGCATTGGAGAGAGTGCAGGAGTGACTTAGAAAAATGATTCCAAAAATTAGAAACTTCAATTATGAGGATCGATTGAAGAATTCGGGATTGCTCTCTTGGGAGAGGAGAAGGCTGAGAGGAGATTTCATAGAGGTTTTCAAAATCATGGGGGCGGGTGCTGGACAGAGTCGATAAGGAGAAGCTGTTCCCACTTGTAAACAAGAAGAAGAGAACATAGATTTAAAGTGATGTGCAAAAGTAGAATATGTGAGAGAAAAAAACATTTTTCCCAGTGAGTAGTTAGGATATGGAAAGCACTGTCTGGAAATGTGGGAGAGGCATTCAGGTGGGTGGTGAATAATTATTTGGATAGAAATAATGTGCAAGGATATGGGGAGAAAGCAGGAGATTGGTACTGGATAGTGATGCTTGTTTGAAGAGTGCGATGGGCCGAATGATCTCCTTCGTTGCCATAACAATTCTGTGATTCTGTGCGTGCTCACTCAGAAGATAAGGTCCAAATCATTATCAACTCCTTCTTCAAAGCATATGTGAAAATGGGCCTTTTGCTTAACAAACTGAAACAAAAGTCCTCCTTCAAACAGATCCCACAAAGCAATACCTACCCATCCCTGTCAATTTAGGTCAGAGGTGAGGCTTAGGAAAAGAATATTTGAGGCCCAAGATTTTAAACCTGAGATTAAAGTCATGGTTTATGAGGTAGCAATACTACCCTTGTGCCGAGATGCTGAAGAGACTTGGAGAATATATAAGAATGCACAAACAGGAGCAGGTGTAAGCCTACATCAGGCAACTAAAAACACTGGAAATTTACCACTCACAGAGTCTTCACAAAGTCCTCTGTTATCCTTATTAGATTACTTACCTACAGTGTAGAAACAGGCACTTCGGCCCAACCAGCCCTCCGAGGAGTAACTCATACAGACCCACTTCCCTCTGACTAATGCACCTACCCCTATGGGCAACTTAGCATAGCTAATTCATCTGGACTGCAGGAGGAAACCCACTCAGACAGTCACCCGAGGCTGGAATCGAACCTGGGACCCTGGCACTGTGAGGTAGCAGAGCTGACCACTGAGCCAGTGTGCCGCCCCAAACGCAGATGACAGGATTTGAACCTACATGGGGAATCCCCACAGGATTGCTAATCCATCGCCTTAGCCACTCGGCCATGCCTACACAACCTTATTAGACATCTGAGAATGCATTAAACCAAAATGGAAGCAATTCATCCCAATGCCAAAGAACTAACAAGAAGATGATGAGATATCAACCCCACAGATCTGCATGTCACCCCAAAGTACAGCCACTTTGTTGGAATCACACTGCTCATCTCATTTGTACAGTTTTTGGGTGGCTACATTACTTTATAATATTCAGACAACACATTCGAAAAGGTGAGACTGAGTGGTCACAATGAACTTTCCTTTTTCTCTCATTTTGTCTTGCTAAAGCCATTGACTTCCTTTTGTAATGTTGTTGCACAAGTTCTGGCAGCTCTCAGCTCTCCAGTGATCACGCTTCATGTGTCAGTCTGAAGAACATGAGCTCCAGACTAATTGCCTGCAGAGGTCAACATGAATACACTCAATCTCGCCCTTACCAGAAATCCAGACATGCATGTTCCAGCAAGGGTCGTTGCATTATAACTAGGAGTTGAAACTATAAGTGTATTTTCTTCCTTCAACTTAGGGGCTTTTAATTGGAGGATTTTCCAAATGTTGTCCGAACTTAGAAAAAAGTAACATAAGAGAGTCACTGCTTTGTGTGACTTGGCACTACAATTATGGGGCTAAGTAGTGTTTTTATTCACAATTGAATTGGGGAAGCCTTTTAGCAAGTGTCAGTTTGGATGATAACGCCGGACAGTCGGTTTAAATACTCAAATCAGCACTGAAGCTCATCTGTATATATTTCAGTGCGTGCAGAGAGAGCGATGAAACTATTGGAGTTGTTATTTCTCTGATGAGACTTTAAACAGATCCTGCCTGTATTTTTGGGTGGATGTTATAGATTCCTTTTTGAAACATGGGAGGAATGTTCTTCTGTGTATGTGTTAATATTTATTCCTCATTTAACATAATTGAATCAGATGATCTGGTCATTATCTGATTGTGCAAATTTGTTGCTACCTTTCCCATATTACAACAGTAACCACATGTTAAAAGCATTTAATTGGCAGTAGACCTTCTCAAGATACCTCCATGAAGTCATACAGATGATGCATAAATATTAGAAGTTGAAAACCATCCCCTGATTCATTAGTCAGGGGAACTGTAGGGGAATGGGTCTGGGTGGGTTACTCTTCGGAGGGTCGGTGTGAGCTTGTTGGGCCAATGGCCTGTTTCCACACTGTAGAGATTCTATGAAATAAGCTCAATTCTTTCTTTCACAATGTATAGGCAGACATTTCAGTGCACATTTGAGGGAGGTTTCATGATTGAAAACAGTGCCCTTCGATGAGATGGGAAGCCATCTGTTTCAGTAATTCAGCTGAATGTTAACCTCTCTGGGCAGCTTGAGATGGCTGCGGTTTTGAGTTAATGTATGTAGTGACCTTGGTGAAAATTGATAGACGTGAAGTGAGCCTTGCTCTTTCAGGAGAAATGAACACTGTGGTCATAAACAGAATTTTTGTCTTCAGTTCAAAGAACTATTGTAAAGTCAGTCAGTGCGTGAAGGACATGAGCAACAGCAGACATTTGTGACGATGTGTGCCTTTAAGAGGGATTTGTTCTATCCTAGTCAACCTGGTATGAGGTGTCTGCACTATGGAAAGCAAAGTAAATAACTTTATTAATGATCTGGATGAAGGGACTGGGGGTATTCTAGCGAAGTTTGCCAATGATACGAAGTTAGGTGGACAGGCAGGTAGTACTGAGGAAGTGGGGAGGCTGCAGAAGGATCTAGACAGTTTGGGAGAGTGGTCCAGAAATGGCTGATGGAATTAATGTGAGCAAATGCGAGGTCTTGCACGTTGGAAAAAAGAATACAAGCATGGACTACTTTCTAAATGGTGAGAAATTCATAAAGCCAAAGTACAAAGGGATCTGGGTGTGCTAGTCGAGGATTCTCTAAAGATAAACATGCAGGTTGAGTCCGTGATTAAGAAAGCGAATGCAATGTTGTCATTTATCTCAAGAGGGTTGGAATATAAAAGCACTGTTGTGCTACTGAGACTTTATAAAGCTCTGGTTAGGACCCATTTGGAGTACTGTGTCCAGTATTGGTCCCCACACTTCAGGAAGGACATACTGGCACTGGAGCGTGTCCAGCGGAGATTCACACGGATGATCCCTGGAATGGTAGGTCTAACATACGAGGAATGGCTGAGGATCCTCGGATTGTATTCATTGGAGTTTAGAAGATTAAGGGGAGATCTAATAGAAACTTACAAGATAATACATGGCTTGGAAAGGGTGGACGCTAGGAAATTGTTTCCGTTAGGCGAGGAGATTAGGACCCGTGGACACAGCCTTAGAATTAGAGGGGGTAAATTCAGAACAGAAATGCGGAGACATTTCTTCAACCAGAGAGTGGTGGGCCTGTGGAATTCATTGTCGCAGAGTGCAGTGGAGGCTGGGACGCTAAATGTCTTCAAGGCAGAGATTGATAAATTCTTGATGTCACAAGGAATTAAGGGCTACGGGGAGAATGCGGGTAAGTGGAGTTGAAATGCCCATCAGCCATGATTGAATGGCGGAGTGGACTCGATGGGCCGAATGACCTTACTTCCATTCCTATGTCTTATGGTCTTATTTTACTTTAAATTAGACATAGGAAGCATGAGAGGTTGGAATCGGGCTTACACAGACCCAGGGTTTTAGTTTTTGCTTTCAATGCTTAAAGTTGGACCTTTGGAGTTGAAGCTGCTGGATATAGCTCTTTCTCTGCTGCTGCAAAAAGCTTGTGGTCTCTCTCTGTTGATAGATTCATTCTGTTGGTGTTCTTCCTCCTGGACTGGTGGAGATAGCAAGTGAGCAATTCCATTTTGCTGAATTTGCCTTTGTCAAGGGGCTGCTTTTGGGATGCTGCCATATTGGAACAGTGTATGGGTAGTGGTTAAATAACACAGTATTTTGTTAAGTATTTCAATAGAATGAAATTTTTCTTGTGTTTTAACTGTAGTGTATGAATAAAGTGAATTTTGCTTTAAATATTGTAACTTGACCAATCCAATCAGCACAGTTTCTTATACTTGCCTCTAACTAGGATAAAAATTATTGTCTAAACTATCTCCTTGATATATTTTGAGGGGGTTTGGTCTGGTACTGGACCTGGTAATCAGAGCCAGCAATTCAGTTATTGGTACTGCATGGACCTTTCCAGGTTATATATTGGCAGGTCAGCATGTGGATACTCACTGGGCACTAATGGGCTGCGCAGCTCTCTAGATGGCAATACCAGACATGGATTCTGCAGCAGGGATCTCAGATGAGAAAATTGGGGCAGTAAACAGGACAACAGTGATGAGCATGCATGTAAACATGCTCCAGTTCCCTGACATGCTGCAGCCCAAGAGTGACTGCAAGTATACTGTCCCAGAGTTTCTGGTGACAGGAAACCTGACCTAATTTACTTATAATTCATTATCACTCTGCAGCCACAAACAAAATTCAGAATTCCTACACTGATCCATTTTAATTAGTACGAGTTGGATGGTTTCCCTGTGCACATTTTCAGCTGGGATTGGTGAAGGAGCATATTAACAGGAGCTGAGATGTCTAACTGGCAGAGTGGGTGTGGAATCAATGTGAGTTACTGTTTCAAAGCACAATCTGCCCACTCTATAAGCTGCTGGTACACTCACTGCATGCCCATGATGGCACTTTTATAACCATGACATGCCATTGTAAGTGGCTAGAAATGATATGGCTGTCATTTTATAAGCAATGGGCTTTTATTGTGTAGGCGGATGTGTACTATTGAGTCAAATTTGCGACAAAGGGTTTTATTGATTCCTGTCCTGGTTAAATCCAATGAACTAGAGTTGTATTGTATTGAACTGCAAAACTCAAATAGGGTGGAATTTAATGCCCACACTTCTAGCTCAGTCCTAGGATGGGAGTGTGGGAAATTTGCCGTTTATCTGTCTTTGCTCTGATGAAGTTTGGAACAGGAAGCCTCATCTGCTCCTGGGGTCCACTTGATCCCAGGGAAAGCCAACAGGCAAAATCTCTGACATCTCCATTAAATGTCACCTGTTGTACTTCCATTGATACACAGTCCATGAGGGACTGTAGACATGCCTCTCTGTCAAGATGGATATACGTGGCTACAGCTCGAGAGACACAGCTTCGTATCAAGCATGGCTGACCAGAAATCTCTCCTGCTTTTACCAGTTCCCATGGGTATTGTGGAATGATTATCAGTATGTTAGGCCATACCATCAACCACCCTTCTGTCACCAACAAATCCTGGAGCAGGACTTGAATGGAGATTTTCAGGTTCAGAGGCAGGAGTGTTAAACACTGAGCCACAAAACCCCTCCACTATTCAAAGCCATCTAAAATGAAGACAAAAAGCCATTTTGCATCAACTAATGTAAACTCTTCAACTTTGACCTGGCAAGAAATCAGGAAATTGCATAGGTTTTGGGGTTAAATGTAGGCTTTTGGCATCATGCCTCAATGTGGAAAATACATTCGCAGCCATCATTGCTGTGCTGAAACAGAGAAATTCCCTCGCCTGTCAGTAATACAAATATTGCTTTCTTTGCTAATCCAACTTTAAAGCACATTCCATTTCTTTAGAGTCTCAGTCTGTCGACATATAGTTAATCTCTTTGTTTCTGGCACAGTTGGACAATGGAACTCCTCCAGAATGTACATCAACCCTCTTTAAGTGAACTTTTGAATATCCTACCACTCTTTGACTTATTAGTAAGTGTGTGAGAATTCAGGCATTTGTCAGCTTTTGGACCTACACCATAGACACATGCAGTCATGTCAGAATTTTACAAGATATGTGATAGAGTCAAATCCTGTCACATCATTTGCCAAGAAATGTTATACTTGGATTCTATAAAGTGCAAACAAAATATACAGTCCATTTAATCATTTAATAGTTCTGTCTAAACAAATACAGTGGAAGTTTTGAATTAAAGCATGTTTTACTCAAATTTGCTTTGTCTGAAAATGTAAAATTAGTGTCAGTAATTACCATCGAGGTGTTCTGAACTTTTGCCCTTAACTTGCTAGGAAATGGAAACTCTGAAAAATGGTGAGACTGGCCAGCTCCACATCTCCCGGGTTTCACTCAGCTGCGAAAGTTACAATGGGGAATTGAGGAACCCCAATGGAAATTCTACCCCTACAAATTTGGGGTATAAGGCAAATAGGAAATTGTGTCTCTGAAAAACTTCATCTCCAAGTCAAACTAATAAGCAATTCCTAAGAGGGAAGTTGCCTGATATCTTATACACAGTCATTCTTGCCAGAGCTTTCCACACAGAGAACTTGTGTGTAAGTTGGCAAAAGTCAAAGCTTTAGGGATTCCTAGATGGTTACGTGTTTGGTGGTGGTGATGGTATTAATCAGGAAAAACTACATACAAATCGAGGTTGAACTTCTGACTGACAGCTTAGGCTGTTTGCAGGTAAATCCACACCTGACACATGGGAATATTTCAAAGGCTATTGATCACAATTCAGGATCAGCATGTTCCACGAGGGTGAAAGATAAGGATGGCAAGATTTGGGAACCTTGGTCGACCACAGATGTTGAAAGTTTAGTCAAAAAGAAAAAAATAAACGTATGTTTAGGAAACGGAAATCAAACATGGTCCTTCAGGAGTATATTGGAAGCAGGAAAGAACTAAAACAAGAAGTTAAAAGGACTATAAGGGGCCAAAGAAATATCCTTGGCAAATAGGATTAAGGAGAATCCCAAGGCATTTTATATCTTTGATGCAGAAGGGTGCCAAGCAAAACTTCAAGTCAATGCCTGAATAAATAAAGACATAGAACATAGAACAGTATAGCACAGGAACAGGCCCTTCACCCCACCATGTCTGTGCCAACCATGATGCCATCCTAAATAATGCCATCTGCCTGCACATGGTCCATTTACCTCTATTTCTTGCCTGGTCATTTATCTGTCTAAATGCCTCTTAAATGTTGCTACCTGTTTTGACCACCTCCCTGGGCATTGTGCTCCAGGCACCTACCATCTTCTGTGTAAAAAACTTACCTCACACATCTCCATTAAACATTTCCCCTTTCACCTTAAACCTACGTCCTCCAATATTTGACATTTCTACCCTAGGAAAAAGACTTCAACTATCCACTCTATCCATGCCTGTCATAATTTTATATACTTCCATCAGATCACCCTTCAGCCTCCAAAGCTCGCATGAAAACAATTCAAGTTTGTCCAACATCTCCTTATAGTTAATTCACTCCAATTCAGGAAACGTCCTGGTAAACCTTTTATGCACTTTCTCTATAGCTTCCACAACTTTCCTATTGTGTAGTGTATTGACCAGAACCGCACACAACAATCCATGGTGGGATGAAGGGCCTGTTCCTATGCTATACTGTTTTATGTTCTATGTCCTTATTTATTCAGGCGTGGACCTGCATTTTTGAAACCAATAAAGGTCTACCCTTCCAGATCCCATCAATGTGGCTGATTGTTGAGTCAATCAGAATCAGATAACAGATTATTAGGACCACAGAATATTACCAATGTTTCAATCTTACATAGCCAGGTATGCTACAATTTTGGGGATACAGTGTATGGGTGATTTCAGACACGGTGCAGCAAATACAGCAGGTTTGGCGTTTAAAGCTAACTTTATGTTAATTGTTTCCAAAGCTCTGTTTTGATTCAATGAGTTGCTGAAACAGTATGTACTAACATTGGCACAGGTGCTCTCAACAATGAGAAATAAAATCGAAACATTACTAACATGCTTTTAAAAGAATTACAAAGACACAAGTAGTTAGCCATCATCTAGGTTTATTAAATAGGAAACTGTAATATTCCGAAGTTTAATGTTTAAGACACTGGATGAATCATCAATGTGGTGAAGTGCAGCAAGCAGAATTATTTATCATTAGAACGCTTTTTATTATTAACCAGGGAAAATATTGTATTGATTAAATGAAGTTAGCTCAATCATAGCTGTTTCCTAGTGAAAAAGCATGTAATGCAGAAGAATTTCTGACCGTTGATTCAAATGGTGTGATAATTATGTGCAGCTTAGATTTGCAGTATGTGCTCATTGGCTCCTGGCAATTGCCTAAACTCTGAGAATCACAAGACTCAAGAATTTTTCCATTTATTCTTAAATCAACATAAACTTGCTACCAGGAGGAAACAAAGACTATTCAGGCCTGATTCCTTTGCTAATTTCTCCCATGTAAAACCCACCAGCTCTAATCTTCACTTCCGCATTTGAAAACAAGAAATGGGACGTAAAGGTACATTGGTTTTGTTCTGACTTATGACAAGTATAAAAATTAACATCATTTCAATGTTTGATATTGTGAGGAAATTTCAGACAATTAGTTGGTTACTCCTTTTATCAGGGTTATATTTATCTGAAGTTGCTGGTGTAACTTTCTTATGAAAATAAAACAACCTTTCCCTCATTATCACTAAAATAATTCATTCAGTTGGATGACTCACAGTACCCAATTAATAGGAACAATAAAAAAATTGTACATCTTATAACTATACAGCAAATTATACAGCTTTCTTTCCTATTTGAAATGGCTTGACTTGTTAATAATGTTACCCAAGAATGCTCAGATAATTTTATTGGAGAGTTAGTTGTTCCAGTGATTTCCTGACAGTAAGTTATTTTGTACACAGATAAGGACTGGAATTACCGAATGAATAGTTGCTTTAGTAATGGCTGTATAGTTTGCATTGCTGTTTGAAAAAACAAATAATAATGACATTTGAAAAGAAATTGAACTTCAGTTGATTTTCAGTTGCAGAATTCGAATGTATGACTAATGTTTCAAAGTGGAGAAAGTGAGGATTGCAGATGGTGGAGATCAGAGTCGAGAGTGTGGTGCTGGAAAAGCACAGCAAGTCAGGCAGCATCTGAGGAGCAGGAGAATCGACTTTTTGGGTGACATTTCAGATTTCTGATGAAGGACATGCCCAAAACATTGATTCCCTTGCCCCTCGGATGCTGCCTGACCTGCTGTGCTTTTCCAGCACCACACTCCCTCATGTTTCAAAGTAACTGTATTGTTAGGAAAATGAAGTGTAAGTTAACATCCTTCAAGAACCAAGAATGATCTTACACTATTCTTAGTCATTGTGGTTGTGAAGAAAGTGGCCAGAATTGTTTGCTGAACCCAAAGCGACAGAGACAAATATTAACTTTCTTCCAATTTAAAAAAAATAACATTCGTGGCACGTAGGAATGTCTGTAGGTCTGGAGTCACATCAAGGACAGGCCATGTAGGAAGGCAGATTTCCTTCTCTAAAAAACATTAGCAAACCAGATGGTTATTTGCAAATAACAACAATGCTTGAACGGTCACTATTACACTAGCTGTTCATTTCCAGATTTTTATTAAGTTCAAAATTCTGTCGTTGTGGGATTTGAACCCATGTCTTTAAAATGTTAGTCTGGTACACTGGATTACTAAAGCAGTGACACCAGCCCCAACAGCATCACAGCCTCTGTGAGCTAATGCAAGGGGGGTTATTAGATTATCAAGAGGTCATTCTTCATACACAGCGATCAACACTTCAGATAAGCCCCTGGATAGAATGAAGGGGGAAAAGAAAGCTTTAAATTTGCTAATTTAATTGTTAAATAATGAAATATTGTGATTATAAGGACTTTTAAAATCTCTCAAAAACAGGTTGTTGTCATTCTGTAATATTTAATACTAAGAAAGTAATAATTTTTCCATCTACTTTCTGAAGGAAAGAATCATAGAGTGACTTCTAATAATGTTCTTTTTTCCCTATTATTATGATTTATGAGGGCTAACTGTCAAAGAGCTGATTCAGAGTGGGATACGGTTAGAAAATACCCTTTTGCTTTTATTCATTCAAAGGAGTTGGCCTTCATTGGTTAGGCCTATATTTATTGTTCATCCTAAATGCCACTAAGAATGCCTTTTTGAACTGTTGCAATCTATGGGGGGATAAGATGCAGCTGCAGCACTGTTAGTGAGGAATGGACAAGGCTTTTACCCAGCCGCAATGAAGAAATGGTGATATATTTCCAAGTCCAGATCGTGTGGACTTTTTTGAAGTGGGGAACTTATAGGTGTTGGTGTTCCTATAAATCTGCTACCCTTGACCTTGTAGATGGTAGATGTCTTAAATTTGGAAGTTGCTGTCAAAGAAGCCTTTGTGTGTGAAGTGGATCCTATAGATTGCTGGCACTGTGCATTTAAATTGGAGGGGCTGAATGTTTTAGATGGCAGATGGGTCATGAAGTAATCAGAATACTTAGTTGTGAATGCTGTTGAGCATCATGAGTTTTGTTAGAGCTTCACTTATCCAGATAGGTGGAGTGCCTAATAGGACACACTTTTGAGAAATTGGGTGGTGAGTTACTTGCCACAGAAATCCAATTCTCTGATCTGTTTACATGACTATAGTAATTATATGATTGATCCAGTTCAGTTTCTGGACAATGGTAAACCATGACTATTCAGTAATGATCATCTTTTAAAGATCAAGGAAAGATTATGAATATGACCGGGCACTTGTGTGGCATGAAAACTATCTCATCCAATCAGGCAACGTTATCCTATCTAATAGCAAATCTACTTTTCACGGCAAATGTGTTCTTGATGCAAATACCATAGCCCAGACTGTTCCTCATTTCACACACTAACTATGTATATACAATTTCTAACAGGAATCACTGGATGGAGTGTTTCCTTAGTTCAAATATCTCCAGATCTCAGATGCTAAGACCAAGTCTAATTGCCATTCCCAGCCACAATCAGTTAAAGCAGAGCTCACAATTCCCATGTGTACAGTTTATGCAACGTCAGGTCTTTAATCTCAAGGTCATTGATGAAAGTATGGGTGGTACACATCAAACACAAAATTGATTTGTGCATGTGTGGATTGGGGATTATGAGCAAGACAGCAAAGGGAGAGGAAGTGAAGTGACAATTGGTTTTGGGAAACCATCATCAGCTTTTACAGTTATAGGTTACAATTACATTTTTTTTGCTTTCCTGACTTCCCAATGAACAGAAAATTTAATTGGGCTGTGGTCTATTACTCACTATGATCCAGATTTTTATTGGACACTCTTTGGAATGTAGACTATTTCTTTTAAGGTGGTTTCATTACCAAACATTAGCGAACAAAAAATTGTTAACGTTTTTGCTTTGTATCATTTTAACATCAGATGAGGATTGATTTTTAAAAATGATAAATTGAGAGTCTGATTCCAGATATTCTGCATATGTGCTCAAGAAACATTAATTCTCTCTTTGATATTGACAGAACATGATAGCTCCATGACAATACAGCCCACACCATGAGCTGCTGTACACCCTTAAATTACTTGATTTCAGTTAGAAGATAAAAACATAAGCTTCACTGATGTTCATTTTACATTTAAAAAGAGGAGTTTGCACCTCATGGCCCACAGTTGTAATTTAAAGCATGCAGTAAAGTTTCTTTCCCATATTATTGCAAATCATACTACATTCCACATGCAATGTCAATTGCTTCTATTAAAAATTACAAATGTAGGAGGGTATTATGAAACCTCCAGAGTGGGCAAACAATTGGCAAATGAAGTTCAACACTTGAGTGAGGGAACTATAAAATACAAGAGAAAGTTAACTAAAAGATTAAAAACAGACAGTGTCTACAAGTAGTTAAAAAAGAAAGTTGTAAGTGAGAAATGATCCTTTAGAGAATGAGTTTGGGGAATTAAAGATGAAAATTAAGGAAATGGAAGATGAATTAAACAGAAACTAAATAGATATTTTGAGTTTTTCCTGGGTGCAGAAGGTACAAATAACATCCAGAAATAATTATAAAGCCAAAAGGCGAAAAAATCAGCAAACTTAATACAATTAAAACCACCAATGAAAGGGTACAGAGCAATTTACTTGAACTAAAGATTTTCTGGTTCCCAGTCCCACATACACTACTACCGATGGCTTTAAATAGGTGGTTATTAAGATAGTAGATGCACGTGTTTTAATTTTCCAAAGTTCCCTTGATTAGGAAAACTTTCAGCTGCAAAAAAGTGAAAATTAGTGTATGTGTCTCCTCTTTTTGAGAAATAAAGGTGTCAAAAAGCAGGAAACTACAAACCAATCAGCTTGACGTCTGTCATTAGGAAAATACTGAATTTTATTATTCAGGATTTTACAGGAGGGCAAGTATAGAATCTCAATGAATTCAGGCAGAATCAGCATGGCTTTATGAAAAAGAAAATGTTTGACTAGTTTATTTTAGAATTTTCAGGAACTAAAATGCAACGAATACATGAGAAAATAGCACACTTAGTTTTCTAGAAGACATTTGACAAGATTTCACAGAGTGATTACTACATAAAATAAGAGCTCACTGCGGAGGGGCAGCTTATATACATGGGTGTAGGACTGGTTAGTGTACAGCAATAGAGATTAGATTAGATTAGATTACTTACAGTGTGGAAACAGGCCGTTCGGCCCAACAAGTCCACACCGACCCGCCGAAGCGTAACCCACCCATTCCCCTACATTTACCCCTTTATCTAACACTACGGGCAATTTAGCATGGCCAATTCACCTGACCTGCACATCTTTGGACTGTGGGAGGAAACCGGAGCACCCGGAGGAAACCCACGCAGACACGGGGAGAATGTGCAAACTCCACACAGTCAGTCGCCTGAGTCGGGAATTGAACCTGGGTCTCTGGCGCTGTGAGGCAGCAGATAAATGGGTAGAGCAGGTAGAATGGCAAAGCAGGCTCAAGGGGATGAATGGCCTACTTCTCTTGCTAATTCATACATTTGTAATAGAGAAAAATGAGGTGGTGTATTTTGGTCAGAAGGTTTCAGAGGTGATTTGTTATTAGAAATGTACAAGTCCAGGTGCGGTAGAGACACCAAGAAATACATTGATCGCTAAAATTTGCGCAAAAATGCTAAACAAATTCATAAAGCAAACCTAGTTCACGGCTTTATTTCTCATGGGATAAAATTAAAAACAGGGGAAGTTATGCTAAACCTGTATTGATCATTAATTAGACTGTTTTTGGGGAGTTCTGCTTGCATTTCTGATCACTGTATTTTGTGAAGGATGCAGAGACACTGGAGAGGATGAGGATGGAGGGGAGGAGGTGGGAAGATTTATAAGGAGGATACCAGAAATATGTGGGTATACACATCAGAAAAAAGATTAACAGGCTGGGTCTCTTTTCTCTTGAAAAAAAGGCTAAGGGCTGACTTAATAGAGATACACACTCAAATTATAAAAGATTTGGTACAATGGATACAAAGAGACTGTTACTTCTTGTTGGGAAGAGCAAAACTGGATGCCAGCAGTATAAGATATTCACCTCAAAATCCATGCAGGGATTTCAGAATAGCCATTTTTTTTTCAATTTTTCATTGGATATGGGCATTACTAGCTGGACCAGCATTCATTGCCCATTGCCAATTGCCCTGGAGAAGAATGGGCACCTATCATATTGATTGAACGCAGTCCATCATGTGTAGGTAAACTGTTATCGATGCTGTTGGGTAGAGAGTTCCAGAGTATTGATGCAGCAGCAGTGAAGGTACAGTGACAAAGTTTCAACTCCGGATGGTAAGTTGCTTGGACGGGGATGTGCAGATAATGGTGTTCCTTTCTTTTTAGGTGGTCAAGATTGCAAGTTGGGAAGGTTTTGTCAGAGGAGCTTTGGTGGTTTACTGCATTGCACCCAGTAGATGGTACACACTGCTGCCATTTTGCATCAGTAGCGAAGGAATTAGCAATAACATAAGGGCTAATGGTATTATTGCTGAACTGTTAACCCAGATAATGTTCTGGAGACCTGGATAAAAATCCAACATGGCAGATAGGGGAATTTTAGTCCAATAAAAATCAGGAGTTAAAAGTCTAATAATGACCATGAATCCATTGTCAATTGTTGGAAAAACCCATCTGGTTCACTAACACCCTTTAGGAAAGAAACAGCTGTCCTTATGTGGTCTGGCCTACATATGACTCCAGACCCACAGTAATGTGGATAGCTCCTAAATGCCTCTGGGTAATTAGAGATCAGGCAATAAATTCCACTCTCATGCCATGAATGAATTAAAAAAAACATTCTGAATATTGAAAGTGGTTAATGGGGTATCATTCAAGTGGACTGCTGTGTTCTGGATGGCATTTAGGTCCTTGTGTGTTCTTGGTGCTGGACCTATCAAGGCTAGTGAAGGGTAGATTATCAGTCCTCTGACATTATTGATGGATGGACAAACATCCGGGAGTCAGGAGGTGAATTAAATGCCAGAAAATTCTTAGCCTCCAACTTGTCCTATAGCCACAGTAGTTATATATTGGGTCCAATTCAGTTTCTGGACAACAGCAAGTTTCAGAAAGTTGTTAGTGGAGAAATTAGTGAACATCAAGGGGAGATGGATAGATTATCTCTTGTTGGAAATGTTAACTGTCCAGAAATTATGCAGCGTGAATGCTTTCTGCATTCAAAAATACTGTTAGTATCTTTCCAATGGTCCATTTGCTTATGACAGCAACTCTTTCTCCCTAAAGCATCAGAGCCAATGCTGATGCTCCTATCACCCACTAACCATGTAGTGACAACTTCCAGCACAAACCATTGGCTCGTGGTGTGGAGTAGAATCTTACTTCAATTTTTTTTTCCCTAGATGTTGGATAGCAATATCCCTTCCCATCTAAGATCAGTCAGAAACTCAAAAATTGGCATTCTCACAGAGTCTTTGAGGTCGACAGCACAGATAATGGCCCTTTGGCTCACTAAATCCAAGCTAGCTAGACCCATATTGATGGTCCATCCTCAATGACCCTGGAGAAGACAGTCTGAGCTGCCTTCTTGAAAGAATGCATTTCATGGCATGTAGCTAAACCAACTGTGCTATTAGGAAGGGAGGTCTGGTACACTGACACAGCAACAGTAAAGGTACAGTGAAATGTTTCCAAGTAAGGATAATGTGTGGCATTGAGGAGGAGAACTTGCAGATGGTGGTGATCCCATTCATCTGCAACTCTTGTCCTTCCCAATGGTAAACATCACAGATTCTGAAAGTGCTGCAGTGCATCTTTTAGATGGTACATACTGTGGTGAAGGGAGTGAACATTTGTGGGTGAGGTGAAAGGGCGGCCAATTAAACATAATACTTTGCCTTTGATTGTGTTGAGATTTTTGAGAATTCTTGGAGCTGCACTGATCCAGTTGCTGTCCTGATTCTATCTTATGGATCATGTACAGTCACTGGGAGACAGGAGATTAGTTACTCAGCACAAAACTTCTTTTCTCTGTTCTACTCTTGTAGCCACAGAATTTAATGGATGGTCCAGTAAAGTTTCTGGTCAATTGTAAATCCCAGGAGATTGATAGTTGGGCTCTCAGCAATGGTAGTGCCATCAAACATCATGGGGAAATCGTTCTTTTCATTACTTGTTGGAAATTAGCATTTCTGTGCACTTGTGTGATGCAAATGTTACTTGTTGCTTATCACCACCAGTCTGGATGTTGCCCAGATCATGCTGCATATGGACAGGTGTGCATCAGTATCTGAGAGTTATGAATAGTGCTAAACATTGTCCAATCATCAGCAAACATTCCCATGCTTCTAATCTTTTTGATGGAGGGAAGATCATGTTCTGGGGACCTGTGTTTGAATCCAGCCATGACAGATGGTGGAATTTGAATTCAATAAAAAAAGACTCGAATTAAGAGCCTAATTATGACCATGAATCCATTGTTGATTGTTGGGAAAACCTCACCTGGTTTCCTTTCAGGGAAGGAAACTTACCATACTTGCAGAGAAATCAGAGTTAATGTTTTGTGTTCAGTGAGACTTCCTTAGAACTGATGGTTGCTAGGAAAATGTTGGTTTTTGTGCAGGAAATAGGATGGGGGTAGGGAGTAAGGAGTAAATGATAGGTGGAGATAGAGTCCGAATAGAGAGAGAAGAACAGTTGATTTTATGTTTATCTACATCAGAATCTAAAGGCAATTCAGCCAACTGCAACTGTTCTGGGAAGTCACCCTAGAGCCAGCCCCTTGTGTGTGTGTGCAGAATAATTTTGAAATCAGTGCACCATTTGAGACAATATATCCTTTACTCATCAGTTTAATTATTATATTGACAAAGTATTTTAAAGTTAACATTCTGCAAAATGTTCACTTTTTTTGCTCTCTAGACATGCATCAGGTGTTTTTAAAGGCAGATTTGTCGATAAAATTTCCATCTTTGTTTGAATAGATTTGTTTTGGTAATAGTTATTTGACTAAAGAAGTCTGACTGATTTACTCTTAGCCCTGAACTTGCCACATTCTGAGATCTAAATTATTGGCCATATCACTAACCTGGTTTCATTTATCCTTTTTTTCGAGCATTTGGAGGGGAGGGACTCAAATGAAACAATAAACCTATCCAACCTCAGTTGTCACACCATAAATAGTATGGAGGATATTATCTGTACATGTAAGGAAGGGCTCCAGTTAGATAGACAGGTAGTTTGTGATCTAGAGTAGAGCCAACAGCATGAGTTCAATTCCTGCACCAGCTGAGATTACCATAAAGGATTCTCTTTCCCAATGTTTCCCCTATATGAGGCATGGCAATCTTTGGGTCTACATTAGAGTGGTGCTGGAAAAGCACAGCAGGTCGGGCAGCATCCGAGGAGCAGGAAAATTGACGTTTCGGGCAAAAGTCTCTGGTTTCCAGTATCTGCAGTCCTCACTTTTGCCTATGGCAACCTTTGGGTTAAACCACCACCAGTTGTCTCTCTCTGAGTGAGCCCATTTACAGTCTGTTAGGAATTTTATTTTGCATATCTATTTTACAGTACTAGGTAAGAATGCAGTAAAAGCCAACAAATAACATTGAATTGATCCAAGATAACTCTTTTTAAAAAAAAATTCATGTAAATGAATGGTAGTACCTATTCAATCTTAGAATAAAGCTTTATTCATTCCATTTAAGGGAACTGTTTGCACTAGACTTTTATTCAGGATCTGAATTGATTTGCCAACTTAATGAGGCTGGTGATGCAAGTGAGCATAGATTTGACTGGTGAGAGATTCTGTGAGAGATGAGCACACCTGAGTCCAGCCCTGAGCAATAAGGAGACAGCAGAGGTGCCATTGCAGGAGATGTGGCTTGCAAAGTTAAAGGCCTGTGACCCGTGACATTCTGTTCATTATACCTGCTGGATGATAGGATTCCCCAATTCTTTCCTACCTGTATCCTGTCTAAGTTAGTTTGAGGACTGGTCAGCCAGCTTCTATCATGTATGGGCTTGTAGTACAACATCCAAAACAAATGATAATATTCAGGTTCTGAAGGGATTGGCAAGTTGGAAAATATGGCTTGCCCATCAAGTAGATTGCATTCTCCTGGATGGTAAGAGAATCTTCAGTGTCACACTGTACCATCTACCCACGAGAAGCATCCCAGCACAATCCTGACATGTGATGTGCATGTCGTGGGCAGGATCCAGGGAATCGGGTTGTAATCCATTCTCTGTAAAACACCCAACCCTTCACAAACTTCAGTAGTCACAGCATTTGGGTGACCATTCCGGTTTCTGTTCCATGGAGATCTGCGTGGTAATGAGGGACTTGTTACCTGTCTCAGGTCTAGCCAATAGAAATGAGACTGAGCAATCATCAGCAAACAGCTCCACTTCTGACCATTATGCTGCATTATTGATGCAGCAGCTGAAAATAGTAGGCATAGGATGTTGCCCTTGTAATTACTGCAAGCTCAGATAATTAATCTCCAATGATCATGACCATCTTTCTATCAGCCGGATATGACTTGAACGCATGGAGAGCTTCCTCCCCTCCCCACCCAACCACATTGATTTCAGTGGGCACAAAAACAGAAATTGCTGGACAAACTCAGCAGTTCTGGCAGCATCTGTGGAGAGAAAGCAGAGTTGATGTTTTGAGTCCAGTGACCCTTCACTAGAACCCTACACCTAAAACATTAACTCTGTTTTCTCTCCACAGATGCTGTCAGACCTTCTTAATTTTCTCCAGCAATTTCTGTTTTTGTTTCTGATCTTCCATCATCCACAGTTCTTTGGCTTTTTATTTAAATCAGTGGAACTCTGAGGTTCCACACTTGATCAAATGGTCTCTTGATGTCGACACTAACCACTATCACCTCTCTAACAGATTCTTACGTTTATGTTTGAAAGGAATGAAAGAGAGAAAAATAGACTTGCCTTATATATTGTGTTGCATGATGAATAGGAAGGGTTTGGAGGGATATGGGCTGGGTGCCGGTAGGTGGGACGAGTTTGGGTTGGGATATCTGGTTGGCATGGACAGGTTGGACCGAAGGGTCTGTTTCCATGCTGCACATCTCTATGACTCTATGATGTCAAGATGACCAAAACATTTGACAGCCATAATATGCAGAAGTACATTTTTTTACAAAAAGAAGTGCAATCACTGCCTTCATTTTTTCTGAGGAGATAAATATCAAAGAGCTGGCTTTATTGTAAACTCACTCAGAAAAAATATACAAACATTAAAATACAGCCCTAATTCCACAACATACATGTCAAGATTATCATAAAAACAAATGGAACAAGTAATAGGGTAGGGATCTCTGTTCAAATTTTTTTTAAGATCCTGAAGTGCTCTTACTGGACATTGTTTTATTTCTCTCCATCAGCAAATCATCTTGGTAAAATCTTCATCTATTAACTACCACCAGAAAATTACCCCGTTTCCAATTGAATAATTTACATGCAAAGCCCATTAAGGGTATTGAAAGCCATCCTAGGTGAGGAAGTGGTAGGGACAGCAGGAAGAGACAAAATCAAAATGGAGTTGGAAGGGGAGATAAAGCCCTGCACCCACTTTGGTGCCCAACTCTGTAAAGACATCAAGAGTATCAGTGTCCTAATGTAGAAATGAGCTAATAGACTACAGCTACATGAGATCTGTAACCAGTTGGTCCTGCAAGAGCCCTGATAGAGCATTGCTCAGGGCTCTTGTGGTGCAGTGGTAGTATCTTTGCCTCTGAGCCAGGAGATGTTGGTTCATGTTCCATCTGCTCCAGAGGTGTGTAATAGCATCTCTGAATAGAAAATAATGACGGATAGTAAATTACCACTACTGTTGATTAAAAACATAGAGCATTTGCTGATCAGGAGAATAGGTGTATTTTATATCACTACTGATGTCTTTTTTCAATACTGGACTCACGAATGGGATAGCGGGTCACACTCTAATTGGGAAGATCTGACAAATGGCTACTACTGGTGTCTGTAGGTCATAAGGATCTAGGTACAAATGTCACCAAGGGTATCATCCTGAGCATCCTGACAAATAGTAAATCCTTTAATCAACATCCCACAAATAGATTATCCAGATTGTTACTAGTTTATGGGATTGTTTCTGGCATCCAGTGGTCAATGGAAATATCACATAAATGAAAGGCTTTCTTGTTGGAATGGGATTTTAATGAATGGGTAGATGAGCCTCAGAAAGTGTGATGTCTCTGTGGTCATGTGTTGATGTTTTTCCATGATGTTGGCACCTGTATAGTTTGAAGCATGCTGCTCAGTTTCCTTACCATCCTGCAGTGTAAATGAACATTTTTTAATAGTATCCTAGATGCCTGGCCTGAGCTTGTATGAAATAATATTGGAATTTGATTCTATATTTCCTTCCATGACTGCAATTAAAAATGCAAGGGGCAATATTATGAATGCGTATACTCGAGGCCTGCTGATTCCCTAGCAGCACAAATGGAAAGCTTGGTGGATGTGGTAAACCACTAATGTCAATGGAAAGGAGAATGGCAATGCTGCACGGTAGTTTTTTTACTCTCAGTGAGCTGAATTTTGGAACACTTTCTATCAACAGGCAGAAGTAGGTTGAATATTTTTTAAGACAGCAGCAGACAGATTCTTGATCAGCAGAGGGGTAAATGATTGAGAGAGATAAGCTGGGATGTGGAATTATCTGATCTACTTGGTCATATTTGAGCAGGCTCAAAGCGCCAAGTGACCTACTTTTATTCCTAATTTGCATGTTTGTATGTCAACAGGTTTATTCAGTGCCAATTTCTGTGTTGTACTGATATTAAATTTTACTTCATTATGTCTACAAGTGGGGCTGATTTGACAATATCTGTAAAGTACAACTTCCGAAAGCTGTTGGATAGTACCATCTGCTGCAGAAGAACCTACAGATAATCTTGCATATAAAACCGGTGCCTGCTCAATTTAAAAAAATAGATCAGTATAGTTCTTATTTTTTGAATCCAGAAGCTTACAGGCCATCACAGTGGCTATTTGCTGTATGAATCAATCTTCTATCTGTAAACATGACAAAAGAACAGATTGGTGCTTTATGCAAAAGGGTCAATGCTTTCATCTGTTTTTTGCACTAATTAGCAACAATTGCTACACAGGGCTGCCAATTCCACCAGATTGCTGGCATTCCTTGCCAATATTTATCCATCAACCAACATCACTACAGCACATTATTTGATCATTATCATTCTTTCTTTACAAAATGCAAATTGACTGCCACATTTCCCTACATTATAGCAGAGACTGCACTTCAAAAGTGCTTCCTTCTCTGTAAAATGCTTTTAGATATTCCAATCAAGAAAGTAAATCTTTCCTGTTCTTTCACCCATGACTGTACTGATTCAGCTAGTGTACACATTCACATTCTTTAAAAGACAATGCAAATGACTTGCGTGGACGATTCTACACAGACAGCATGTTCCTTTCATAAACTAGCCCAAAGGATCAAGGTCCCCAGGCCCTGCAGCACAGACAGGAATTCTGCTAACTTCACTGGGTTATAAGACACCCTGACCTGACTTGTTAGCTGGTATTGTAGAGGTGGCAGAGAAATTCTGTCTGACCTATAACCTCTGCAGTAACATTAATCCAGAATGCTGGGCCAGGTCTCATTCTGCATGCAGCATGGTAGAATCCCCATTATTTAAGGATTCCATACCTAGCCACAGAAATTTATAGGCGGCTTAGTCCCTCAGAACTTTTATAAATTAAACAAAGTAAAATTTTAACTGCAACATTTTACTTTTACACTCACCCTGTGATTTATCAGGTTTGTCTGAATCAACTATTGACCAACAGCTAATGCTTCTTCCTCAAATTTATTAAATGTCCTTAGGAGTGCATGCAGCTGCCTGTTACTTGACAAAGATGAAGTTAAAAATCGCACAACACCAGGTTATAGTCCAACAGGAGCATGGCTCCTTCATCAGGTAGCTGCTCCACAACCACCTGACAAATAAACCTGTTGGACTATAACCTGGTCCTGGCTGATATTTGAAACTTTGTCCACTCTAGTCCAACACCGACACCTCCACATCTTGGCAAAGATAGTTACAATGGTGGGAGCTGCTGGAAGCAGCAAGCTTGAGGAGGAATACTCGCTGCCATATAAATTTGTTCCGCCCAATCAAAACAAAACCTGAAAAAGCAGCAAGTTGTAAACATTAGGTCGAACAGCACCTATATAGTCTTTGCTTTACATTTTTGGTGTTGAAAACTCCCTGTCCATAAGTGTTTGCTCTAAGAAAACTAAATGAACTTACTTTTCTTTAATCTTTTATTAAGTTTTTAATCAGTAATATGTGTAAGAATGAATTGTGGCTTACGATTGTCATGTGGATTGTAAAAGGATGTCTGAAATTGAATTGAACCATTAATAGGTGTATGAGAAGGCAGCAGAGCTGGAGAACAGATGTTTCCTTGTATTAACCAGTATGAAATCTGTTGTATTTTCCTTAAAAATGTTTGTTGAGATCATGGGATTAATTAATTTAGAATAACTTCATTGACATGTTATAAAGATAGGAATTTGTCTTTGGTTATCTGAGTAAATTTTACTAGCACTGATCTTAAGTGTTTTAACAGTGCATTGATCTGAATAAGTCGAAAATGTAAGCCTGCATGTTTTGCACCCATTTTCCTATTGAGACTGGATGGGATCTTCAGGGAAATGTCTGCAATTGATAACTGAGAATGGTGGGCAACCATTAGCAATTATGGTATTTGTAAAAGAATGATAATTGTAACAATGGTGATTAAATTCAGACGTGGGCAATACAAAAGCCTGGGTAATTTTACAACTGAGAAGTAAAAAGTGAGGTCAACGTTGAAACACACTTCAGGGGAACACGTTTTGAGCTGGTATCTTGTGTTAAGATACTCCAGTTGGTGATAAATAAGGATTTTAATAATCAAGTATCGGAGCAGAACACATAATAAAATGAAGATATTTTGGATCTGGATGCTGTCTGGAGTAAAACATCTTGTTAAAGAAGCTGAACCATACAATGAGTATTTTCCTGTCCAGTCATCTTTCAGATTGTATCTTATCTGTTGGGGATTGTGAATGACTGCCTGGACCAGATATGTTAATTTCTGCTGTGCACCATTAATTCAAGAATAAATTGCTATCAAAGTTTGAACCACTTGAAATTTGAAATTGAAGTACAAGACAAGACAAAGCCCAGAATGATTGGCTCATTATCTTCCTAAGACATATTTTGGTTTACTGTCCATTCTCTAAACCAATCTTTCTTGTCTGCGTTCAGTTTCAGTTCTCTGGATATTCTCCCATTCCTTAGGTCATCTCATCATTTCTTCTGACTTTGATTTTATTCATTCTGACAGAAATTTTAACATGTCTTTCAACATTCTGTTATGTTTTAAATTAAGCCTCATCTAATTAATTTGTCTTCTTCCAATAATAATCAAATTATATTTTTCATGTATCATTGTCAATAATGGAAGGTTATTAGTATTGTACGTCCATTTATCATTCACCCCTAGGCTGGGGGAATCCAGAACTAGAGGGCATATGTTTAGGGTGACAGGGGAAACATTTAAAAGGGACCTAAGGGCAACTTGGTGCGTGTGTGGAATGAGCTGTCCGAGGAAGTGGTGGAGGCTGGTACAATTACAACATTTAAAAGACATCTGGATGGGTACATGAATAGGAAGGGTTGAGAGGGATATGGGCCAAGTGCTGACAAATGGGACACTATTAATTTAGAAAAGAGTGTGACTGTAAGTGAGGCAGGTAGGGGGAACCGGAGTTCAGGAGTGGAGGAGCCTCAGCCCTTGACCTTGTCCAACAGGTACGAGATTCTTGCTCCCTGTTCGGATGAGGAAAAGGGCTCTGGACAGGATGAGCCAACTGACCAAGGCACCATGGTCCAGAAGGCCATTCAAGAGGGAGGAGCTAATAGACAAGTAGTTGTTATAGGGGATTCTATAATTAGGGGGACAGATAGTATCCTTTGCAAGCCGGATCGGGAGTCTCGCATGGTGTGTTGCCTGCCCGTTGCCAGGGTGCGAGACATCTCCGACCGTCTTGAAAGGATATTGGAGCGGGAGGGGGAGGATCCAGTTGTTGTGGTCCACGTTGGTACCAACAACATAGGCAAGACTAGGGTGGAGGACCTGTTTGGGCATTATGAAGCACTAGGCAGGAAATTGAAGCACAGGTCCTCAAGGGTCATAATCTCCGGATTATTGCCTGAGCCATGTGCCAATTGGCATAGGGACAAGAAAATTAGGCAAGTAAACACGTGGCTAAGGGATTGGTGTGGGAAAGAGGGATTCCACTTCATGGGGCATTGGCATCAGTTTTGGAACAGGGGGGATCTATACCGTTGGGACGGTCTCCACCTGAACCGATCAGGTACCAATGTTCTAGCGAAGAGGATAAATAGGGTGGTCAGTAGGACTTTAAACTTCTGAGTTGGGGGGAAGGGAAAGTGAAAGCGACAGGGAGTATGGAGGTAAATGGCAAGATAAGCAGCAGGATAGCATGTTTCCAGGCGGATTTAAAATTGAGGCAGACTGAGAATGCAGTAAAAAGCAAGGATAACTTAGGACATATGACTTCCAACATCTCTAATGATAAGGAAGTTAGCATTAAGGCACTTTACCTGAATGCTCTTAGCATACATAACAAAGCCGATGAACTAATGGCACAGATAATAGTGAATGATTATGATGTAGTAGGCATCACAGAGACTTGGTTACAGGGGGGTCAGGACTGGCAGTTAAACCTCCATGGTTTTTCAACTTATCGAAAAGACAGAGAGGTGGGCAGAGGGGGTGGGGTTGCCTTGTTAGTTAAGAACAAAATTAAATCTATGGTATTGAATGACATAGCGTCGGATGATGTGGAGTCTGTGTGGGTGGAATTGAGGAACCACAAAAGCAAAAAAACATAATTGGAGTTGTGTATAGACCTCCTAACAGTGGTCAGGACCAGGGACGCAACATGTACCAGGAAATAGAGAAGGCATGTCAGAAAGGCAAGGTTACATTGATCATGGGAGACTTCAATATGCAGGTGGACTGGGTAAATAATTGTTAGTGGATCTAAAGAAAGGGAATTCATGGAATGCTTACAGGATGGCTTTTTGGAACAGCTTGTCATGGAGCCCACAAGAGAGCAGGCTATTCTGGACCTAGTGCTTTGCAATGAACCAGACTCTATAAAAGATCTTAAAGTAAGGGAACCCTTAGGAAGTAGCGACCCTAATATGATAGAGTTCAGTCTGGAGTTTGAAAGGGAGAAGGCAAAATCGGATGTAATGGTGTTACAGTTGAATAAAGGTAATTATGAGGGCATGAGAGAGGAACTGACTAAAATAGACTGGAAGCAGAGGCTAACCGGCAAAAATGGCAGGAGTTTGTAGGTATAATTGAGGACACTGTACAGAGGTTCATTCCCAAGAAAAGAAAGATTAACCGGGGAGGGATTAGACAACCTTGGCTGACAAAGGAAGTCAGGAAATGTATTAAAGAAAAAGAGAGATCCTATAAAGTGGCTAAGAACAGTGGGAAATCCGAAGATTGGGAAGGATACAAAAGCAAACAGAGGATAACAAAGAGTGTAATAAGAAAGGAGAGGATCAGATATGAAGGTAGGCTAGCCAGTAATATTAGAAATAATAGTAAAAGTTTCTTTCAGTACATAAGAAACAAACGACAGGCAAAAGTAGACATTGGGCCACTTCAAACTGATGCAGGAAGCCTAGTGATGGGAAATAAGGAAATAGCAGGAGAACTTAACAAGTACTTTGCGTCAGTCTTCACAGTGGAAGACATGAGTAATATCCCAAAAATTAAAGGGTGTCACGGGGCTGAGTTGAGTATGGTTGCCATTACGAAAGAGATAGTGCTAGAAAAGTTAAAAAGTCTTAAAATTGATAAATCTCCTGGCCCCGATGGGATACACCCTAGAGTTCTGAGAGAGGTGGCTGAGGAAATAGCAGAGGCATTGGTTGAGATCTTTCAAGAGTCACTGGAGTCAGGAAAGGTCCCGGATGATTGGAAGATGGCTGTTGTAACCCCCTTGTTCAAGAAAGGATCAAGGCAAAAGATGAAAAATTATAGGCCAATCAGCTTAACCTCGGTTGTTGGTAAAATTCTAGAATCCATCATTAAGGATGAGGTTTCTAAATTCTTGGAAGAGCAGAGTCTGATTAGAAAAAGTCAACATGGATTTAGTAAAGGGAGGTCATGCCTGACAAACCTGTTGGAACTTTTTGAAGAGGTAACAAGTAGGTTAGACCAGGGAAACCCAGTGGATGTGGTCTATCTAGACTTTCAAAAGGCCTTTGATAAGGTGCCACACGGGAGGCTGCTGAGCAAGGTGAGGGCCCATGGTGTTCGAGGTGAGCTGCTGGGATGGATTGAGGATTGGCTGTCTAACAGAAGGCAGAGAGTTGGGATAAAAGGTTCTTTTTCAGAATGGCAGCCGGTGACGAGCGGTGTCCCGCAGGGTTCGGTGCTGGGGCCACAGCTGTTCGCATTATATATTAACGATTTGGATGAGGGAACCGGGGGCATTCTAGCGAAGTTTGCCGATGATACGAAGTTAGGTGGACAGGCAGGTAGTACTGAGGAAGTGGGGAGGCTACAGAAGGATCTTGACAGGTTGGGAGAGTGGTCCAGGAAATGGCTGATGGAATTTAACGTGAGCAAGTGCGAGGTCTTGCACTTTGGCAAAAAGAATAAAAGCATAGACTACTTTCTAAATGGTGAGAAAATTAATAAAGCCAAAGCACAAAGGGATCTGGGAGTGCTAGTCGAGGATTCTCTAAAGGTAAACATGCAGGTTGAGTCCGTGATTAAGAAAGCGAATGCAATGTTGTCTCTTATCTCAAGAGGATTGGAATATAAAAGCAGAGATGTAATACTAAGACTTTATAAAGCTCTGGTTAGGCCCCATTTGGAGTACTGTGTCCAGTTTTGGTCCCCACACCTCAGGAAGGACATACTGGCACTGGAACGTGTCCAGCGGAGATTCACACGGATGATCCCTGGAATGACAGGTCTAATATATGAGGAACGGCTGAGAATACTGGGATTGTATTCGTTGGAGTTTAGAAGATTAAGGGGAGACTTAATAGAGACGTACAAAATAATACATGGCTTGGAAAAGGTGGATGCTAGGAAATTGTTTCAGTTAAACGAGGAGACTAAGACCCGTGGACACAGCCTTAGAATTAGAGGGGGTCATTTCAGAACAGAAATGCGGAGACATTTCTTCAGCCAGAGAGTGGTGGGCCTGTGGAATTCATTGCCATGGAGTGCAGTGGAAGCCGGGACGCTAAATGTCTTCAAGGCCGAGATTGATAGATTCTTGTTGTCTCGAGGAATTAAGGGCTACGGGGAGAACGCTGGTAAGTGGAGCTGAAATGCACATCAGCCATGATTGAATGGTGGAGTGGACTCGGTGGGCCGAATGGCCTTACTTCCACTCCTATGTCTTATGGTCTTATGGTCTAATATCTGATCGGTATGGACAAGTTGGACTGAAGGGTCTGTTTCCATGCTGTAGATCTCTATGACTCTGGGTGAAAACTTGTGCTGTACTCCATGGTGAGTTTGGTGGTGAGGGAATATTTATCAGGCTGCGGGATTGTGATTGGGGATTCTGTCAACTTTCTGCCTCCACCGCTATAAAGCCCGATAGCAGAGAGGCCTGTGGACCATCTCCCACTGTCCTGCCAATTGAAATCCATTTAAGGAGCACATCCTGCTTCCACTGGTACAATCCAATCGTGGGCTAGTATCGTGCGATGTAGGGAGAGTAACTGACCAGTTGGTCAAACTCTGGTCAAGCTCTATATTGAAGGAGGGGATGGTTGTCTCTTATTCAAAGGCACTCAGTGCTGATTGAGAGACCCAAAATGAGGATAGTCGTTAGTGCTGAAAGTCATTAATTGGCTTGCTGGTTGGCTGGTAGCACTTAGAATCATCGAGTCCCTACAGTGTGGAAATTGGTCTATACCGAATCTCTGAAAAGCATCCCCCCCAGACACACCCCATTCCTGTAACCCTGCATTTCCCATGGCTAACCTACCTAGTCTGCACTTCCCTGGATACTATGGGCAATTTAGCCTGGCAATCCACCTAATCTGCACACCTTTGGACTGTGTGAGGAAATTGGACCACCTGGGGAAACCCATGCAGAATTAGCAGGAATGTGCAAGCTCCACACAGACAGTCATCCGTGGGTGGAATCAAACCTGGGTCCCTGGGCGCAGTGAGGTAACAGTGCTAACCACTGAGCCACCATGTTGCCCTAGCTCTTGGTGGACAGGTCCTTGGGTTTTTCACCATGGGGGGAGGCCCATCACTGGCCTGTTAAAGGATGCAGAAGAAATATCAGGGTGGCACGGTGGCACAATGGTTAGCACTGCTGCCTCACAGTGCCAGAGACCCGGGTTCAATTCCCGCCTCAGGTGACTGACTGTGTGGAGTTTGCACATTCTCCCCGTGTCTGTGAGACTTTCCTCTGGGTGCTCCGGTTTCCTCCCACAGTCCAAAAATGTGCAGGTTAGGTGAATTGGCCATACTAAATTGCCCGTAGTGTTAGGTGAAGGGGTAAATGTAAGGGAATGGGTCTGGGTGGGTTGCGCTTCGGTGGGTCGGTGTGGACTTGTTGGGCCGAAGGGCCTGTTTCAACACTGTAAGTAATCTAATCTAATCTAAAAAAATAAGTGTCTGATTGGCCTAAGATATGGCAACCACTGGGGAGATAGTGCTTGATTAGTTACCCAAAGGCCCAGAATATGGCTCTGAGGTTAAGGCTTTGAATCCAACCACAGAAGCTATTTTTAATTTAAATTCGATGAGTAGAATTGGAATATAAAGCCAGTCTCGGTAATGCTAACTGTGGCAACTATAATTGATTATTGTATAAAACTCATCTGGTTCAATCCTTTTAGTGAAGGAAATCTGTCACCCTTGGTCTCGCCATGATTTGGAGATGCCGGTGTTGAACTGGGGTGGACAAAGTTAAAAATCACACAACACCAGGTTATAGTCCAACAGGTTTATTTGAAAGCACTAGCTTTCAGCGCTCCAAAAGCTAGTGCTTCCAAATAAACCTGTTAGACTATAACCTGGTGTTGTGTGATCTTTAACTTGGTCTAGCCTATCTATGACTCCAGATCCAGAATAATGTTGTTGACTCCTTAATTGCCCTTGAACAGGGTGCTTGCTACGTCATTTCAGATGGCATTAGAGATAGACAACAAATGCCCACATCCCACAAAAGATCTTTAAAAAAGCCTTTCCAGTGAGAGGTGGAACAGGAGTTTCCGTGGTTTCCCAAATCAGTGGTGGAGACACTTGCCCCTTGTTTTAAATTTAGTCTTTTAAATTTATTCACCCTGAACTTGACAGATTCTCTCGAACTCTTTCTTTCATCACTTTTATGGTAGGACATCCCATGCCGTGAAGCATGAAAAAAGAAACACCTTTTGTTAGCTCCCCCGAGAAGAAGCAAATTCTTCCAGAAATTTTCAGTAATTTAATTATGTTTTGAATAATGGGCAACAGTAGATTCTAACTGCTGGTGGCTTGCTTTAAGGGTAATTTAGCACTTATTTGATTAATTCTCTACAGGAAGTTGAGCTGATCACTTAAGCATTGAAAAGGTCTCCGAGGAAGCAAATAAAAATGTGAAGAGAGATTAGTGATTGTGTATGCTTTCTTATGCATGGGGTGCTTGGAGTAGCAATGCAATGGACAGGAGCAGTTTTAGTTTTGAAGTAGATGAGTCAGTCTGTCACTGTGTGGGTTGTTATTTAGATCTTTATCTTTACCTGGAGAAAGTGAGGTCTGCAGATGCTGGAGATCAAAGTTGAAACTTTATTGCTGGAACAGCACAGCAGGTCAGGCAGCATCCAGGGAACAGGAGATTCGACGTTTTGGGCACAGGCCCTTCTTCAGGAATGAGCAGAGAGTGTTCAGCAGGAGAAGATAAAAGGTAGGGAGGAGGGACTTGGAGGAGGGGGCGTTGGAAATGTGATAGGTGGAAAGAGGTCAAGGTGAGGGTGATAGGTCGGAGTAGGATGGAGGCGGAGAGGTCAAGAAGAAGACTGCAGGTCAGGAAGGCGGTGCCGGGCTGGAGGGATTCGGCTGAGACAAGGTGGGGGGAGGGGGGATGAAGAAACTGGTGAAGTCCAAGTTCATCCCCTGTGGTTGGAGGGTTCCCAGTCGGAAGATAAGACGCTCCTCCTCCGACCGTCGCGTTGTTGTGGTTTGGCGGTGGATGAGTCCAATGACCTGCATATCCTCGGTGGAGTGGGAGGGGGAGTTGAAATGCTGTGCTACAGGGTGGTTGGGTTGGTTCGTCCGGGTGGCCCAGAGGTGCTCTCTGAATCGCTCCGCAAGTAGGCGGCCTGTCTCCCCAATATAGAGGAGGCCACACCGGCTGCAGCGGATGCAGTAGATGATGTGGGTGGAGGTGCAGGTGAATCTGTGGCGGATATGGAAGTTTCCTTTGGGGCCTTGGAGAGAAGTGAGGGGGGAGGTGTGGGCGCAAGTGTTGCACCTCCTGCGGTTGCAAGGGAAGGTGCCGGGAGTGGAGGTTGGGTCGGTGGGGGGTGTGGATCTGACAAGGGAGTCGCGGAGGGAGTGGTCTCTACGGAAAGCTGATAGGGGAGGGGAGGGAAATATATCCTTGGTGCTGGGGTCTGTTTGGAGGTGGCGGAAGTGACGGCGGATGATGCGCTGTACATGGAGATTGGTGGGGTGGTAGGTGAGGACCAGTGGGGTTCTGTCCTGGTAGGGTATGTGGAACAATCCATCTTCCGCAACTACACTGGCCCCACCCCCCATCTTTTCCTTCGCTACATTGATGACTGTATCGGCGCTACCTCGTGCTCCCACGACGAGGTTGAACAGTTCATCCACTACACTAACACCTTCCACCCCGACCTCAAATTCACCTGGACAGTCTCGGACTCCTCCCTCCCCTTCCTAGACCTTTCTGTTTCTATCTCAGGCGACCGAATCAACACGGACATCTACTACAAACCAACCGACTCCCACAGCTACCTGGACTACACCTCCTCCCATCCTGCCCCCTGTAAAAACGCCATCCCATTCTCCCAATTCCTTCGTCTCCGCCGCATCTGCTCCCAGGAGGACCAGTTCAAAATACGTACAACACAGATGGCCTCCTTCTTCAAGGACTGCAATTTCCCCCCCGACGTGGTCGACGGTGCCCTCCACCGCATCTCCTCCATTTCCCGCTCCTCTGCCCTTGAGCCCCGCCCCTCCAACCGCCACCAGGACAGAACCCCACTGGTCCTCACCTACCACCCCACCAATCTCCATGTACAGCGCATCATCCGCCGTCACTTCCGCCACCTCCAAACAGACCCCAGCACCAAGGATATATTTCCCTCCCCTCCCCTATCAGCTTTCCGTAGAGACCACTCCCTCCGCGACTCCCTTGTCAGATCCACACCCCCCACCGACCCAACCTCCACTCCCGGCACCTTCCCTTGCAACCGCAGGAGGTGCAACACTTGCGCCCACACCTCCCCCCTCACTTCTCTCCAAGGCCCCAAAGGAAACTTCCATATCCGCCACAGATTCACCTGCACCTCCACCCACATCATCTACTGCATCCGCTGCAGCCGGTGTGGCCTCCTCTATATTGGGGAGACAGGCCGCCTACTTGCGGAGCGATTCAGAGAGCACCTCTGGGCCACCCGGACGAACCAACCCAACCACCCTGTAGCACAGCATTTCAACTCCCCCTCCCACTCCACCGAGGATATGCAGGTCATTGGACTCATCCACCGCCAAACCACAACAACGCGACGGTCGGAGGAGGAGCGTCTTATCTTCCGACTGGGAACCCTCCAACCACAGGGGATGAACTTGGACTTCACCAGTTTCTTCATCCCCCCTCCCCCCACCTTGTCTCAGCCGAATCCCTCCAGCCCGGCACCGCCTTCCTGACCTGCAGTCTTCTTCTTGACCTCTCCGCCTCCATCCTACTCCGACCTATCACCCTCACCTTGACCTCTTTCCACCTATCACATTTCCAACGCCCCTCCTCCAAGTCCCTCCTCCCTACCTTTTATCTTCTCCTGCTGAACACTCTCTGCTCATTCCTGAAGAAGGGCCTGTGCCCAAAACGTCGAATCTCCTGTTCCCTGGATGCTGCCTGACCTGCTGTGCTGTTCCAGCAATAAAGTTTCAACCTTTATCTTTACCTGTCTGATTTGAAACTCACCATCAGCTTTGACAGTACTTGCAAATTCTAAGAGTTGTTAAAGGGTTATTGTTAGATCTGAAAATGAGTTTTAACTTTTTAAAATCCACCATTCGCTTAACGTTTGGGTAATTTAACATTTCACATCCTCAGTTACTTTCCCCCTCCCCCTTTTATATTTAAAGACTCATTCTCTCAGCTGATGAAAAGAAAGATGTGTAGCCTGCTCTCAAGCTGCTGCAAGTTCCCTTTGATGCATCACAGCGACTGTGTAACATTTGTCATGTATGAACAGTCCCTTAATGCCTTGGGGGAATAATTACAACCTTTGGTGTCTTCTACCTTGCATGGAAAAGACATTGAGCAGTGATGGAAAACTAGTTAATTTGCCTTTCAAATTTCCTTCTTTCCTTCTCCAGCCTCAACCAACATCTCCCTACTTTATAATTAGATTTCATGATTGTGACAAGCTTATATCTGAGTAATTCAGACACCGTGCAGCACTAGTGCACTCGATAGGGGGAAGCAATATCCTAATCATATTGTTGCCGGACGAGTTATCCGGAGACTCCATGAATGTTCTGGGGCACTAGGTTTCAGTAAAAATGACAGAGTTCAGTAAAATCTGGAATTGAAAGTCCAGTGATAGCCATACAACTGTTGTTGAATTTTGTTTTTAAAAAAATCTGGTTTTCTTTTGCTGTTTAGGAAAGAAACTGCTGACCTTCCCTGGACTGGTCTGCTTGCTACTCCAGACGCACAGCAATATGATTGATGTTTAACTACCCTCTGAAGTGGCTTAGAAATCTATTCAGTCAGACATTCAACAGTTAACCATCAGAAACACTCAAAAGATGAAAGAAACTGTACAAATCATCTGACACCAATCTAGGCACCAGAATGACAATGACAATTGACCCTGCAATGTCCTCCTTACTAACATCTGGGCATTAGTGCCAAAATAGGGAGAGCTCTGTCAAACTAGTCAAGCAACAGCCTAACATAGTCCTACTCATGGAATCATACCTTACATACTCTATCCCAGATAACACCATCTCCATAGCTGGGTATGTGCGAGCCACATAGGTGGCAACACAGTGATATACAGTTGAGAAGAAATTGCCCTGGAAGTCCTCAACATTGGCTCTGGAGCACATGAAGTGTAATGGTGTCAGATGAAAAATGGGCAAGGAAATCTCCTACTGATTATCTCACACCATCCTTCCTTGGCTAATAAATCAGTAGTCCTTCATGTTGAACATGTGAAGGAAGCACGGAGAGTGGCATGAGTTCAGAGAATATCCTGGATGGGGGATTTAATGCCCACCACAATGCATGGCTTAGCATCACCACTACTAACCAAGGTATTCTGTTTTCTTGGTCCAATCATCTTCAGCTGCTTCATCAATGATTTTCCCTCCATTATTACATCAGAAGTGGGGATATTTGCTGACGATAACACAATGTTCAGCACCATTCATGACTCTTCAGATACTCAAGTTGTCTATGTTCAAATGTAACAAGCTCTGAACAATATCCAGTCTTGGGCTAACAATTGGCAGGCAACATTCATGCCACCCAAATGACATGCAATAACTATCTCCAATAAAAGACAATCTAGCTATTGTCCCATGAATTTCAATGACATTACCATCACAAAATCCCCATTATCAACAAACTGGGAGTTACCATTGACTGGAAACTGAACTGGACTTGCCATAGAAATAGCGTCGACAAGAACAGATCAGAGGCTAGCAATACTATAATAACTCCCCTCCTGACTCCTCAAAGTCCATCCATCATCCACAAGGCACAAGTCAGGTATGTGACAGAATACTCCCCACTTGCTCCAAAGGCACTTAAGAACCTTGACAGCATCCAGGAGGAAGCAGCTCACATCAGTGAAAAATATGCCTGAACTTTATGAGCTGGATTGGAATCCCCATTTCCAACCCAGATCAGATGAAAAAATTTACTGGCCAAACATCTGAGGCAAGATCTGCCTTAGACCAGCAAAACACAACTCTCAGAAGTATCCAACTCTAACTCAGAATTGGGGATTATTTCAGAGGATTCCAGATGTTGGATATTTGCCCAATGGAAGTTTTAACTTCCCAGGCAGCACCTGCAGAAGCAACTGTATAAGTGTGTCTGCATGGTGCTGACATTAAATTAGATTGCTGGCTTCAGCAAGGACTACCTTCCTATTGGAATATCTGAACTAATGTGTAATGCTCAGTTGCATGGAATCTAGCAACACCATTAACTCCTTGGGCCATTTTTCTTTTTACTTTGAAGACCTGGCAAGGGAGTCCTAAAAATTCTGTTGGGAGGTTATAGGACCCAAATTATTAGCACTTATCAGCAATATAATGTGCAAGTGCAGGCACACCAGGCTCTTTCTGCATTCAAATGGTGAATGAAGCAGCAAGGTTATTGACATATCTCTAAAAAATAATTTCCCCACTTCTATATTCCATCACCTACATGTTTGTCTGAAGCTGCTGTGGCATTTAAATTTCTGTAAGTATGATTAGCCTTATTATTCTTTATATAGAGTCATTGAGATGCACAGCATGGAAAGAGACTCATCGGTCCAAACCGTCCATACCGACCAGATATCCCAACCCGATGTAGTCCCACCTGCCAGCACCCGGCCCATATTCCTCCAAAGCCTTCCAATTCAAATACCCATCCAAATGCCTTTTAAATGTTGCAATTGTACCAGCCTCCACCACATCCTCTGGCAGCTCATTCCATATACGTGCCACCACATTCTGTGTGAAAATGTTGCCCCTTAGAACCATTTCATATCTTTCCCCTCTCACCCTA
This sequence comes from Chiloscyllium plagiosum, assembly GCF_037043375.1. Classification (NCBI taxonomy): domain Eukaryota; kingdom Metazoa; phylum Chordata; class Chondrichthyes; order Orectolobiformes; family Hemiscylliidae; genus Chiloscyllium; species Chiloscyllium plagiosum. Next base: position 107,168,250 of record NW_028270141.1, read on the forward strand.
AACCTATGCCCTCTAGTTCTGGACTCTCACACCACACGGAAAAGAGTTTGTCTATTTATCCTATACTTGCCCCTCATAATTTTGTAAACCTGTAGAAGGTCACCCCTCAGCCTCCGACGGCCCAGAGAAAACAGCCCCAGCCTGTTCAGCCTCTCCCCATAGCTCAAGTTCTCTAATCTTGGCAACATCCTTGTAAATCTTTTCTGAACCCTTTCAAGTTTCACAACATCTTTCCGATAAGAAGGAGACCAGAATTGCACGCAATATTCCAACTGTGGCCTAACCAATGTCCTGTACAGCCACAACATGATCTCCAAACTCCTTTACTCAATACACTGACCAATAAAATAAAGCTTACCAATCGCTTTCTTCACTATCCTAACTACCTGTGACTCCACTTTCAAGGAGCTATGAACTTGCACTCCAAGGTCTCTTTGTTCAGCAACACTCCCTAGGACTTTACCATTAAGTGTATAAGTCCTGCTAAGATTTGCTTTCCCAAAATGCAGCACTTCGCATTTATCTGAATTAAACTCCATCTGCCTCTTCTCGGCCCATTGGCCCATCTGGTCCAGATCCTGTTGTAATCTGAGGTAACCGTCCTCGCTGTACACTACACCTCCAATTTTGGTGTCATCTGCAAACTTACTAACTGTACCTCTTATGCTCGCATCCAAATCATTTATGTAAATGACAAAAAGTTGAGGACCCAGCACCAATCCTTGTGGCACACCACTGGTCACAGGCCTCTAGTCTGAAAAACAACCCTCCGCCACCACCCTCTGTCTTCTACCTTTGAGCCAGTTCTGTATCCAAATGGCTAGTTCTCCCTTTATTCTGTGAGATCTAACCTTGCTAACTAATCTCCCATGGGGAACCTTGTTGAACGCCTTATTGAAGTCCATATAGATCACATCTACCACTCTGCCCGCATCAATCCTTTTTGTTACTTCTTCAAAAAATTCAATCAATTTTGTGAGACATGATTTCCCACGCACAAAGCCATGTTGACTATCTCTAATCAGTCCTTGCCTTTCCAAATACATGTACATCCTGTCCCTCAGGATTCCCTCCAACAACTTGCCCACCACCTATGTCAGGCTCACTGGTCTATAGTTCCCTGGCTTGTCCTTACCAACTTTCTTAAATAGTGGCACCACGTTAGCCAACCTCCAGTCTTCTGGCACCTCACCTGTGACTATCGATGATACAAATATCTCAGCAAGAGGCCCAGCAATCACTTCTCTAGCTGCCCACAGAGTTCTAAGGTACACCTGATCAGGTCCTGGGAATGTATCCACCTTTATGCGTTTCAAGATATCCAGCACTTTGTCCTCTGTAATATGGACATTTTGCAAGGTGTCGCCATCTATTTCGCTACTTTCTATATCTTTCATGTCCTTTTCCACAGTAAATACTGATGCAAAATACTCATTTAGTACCTCCCCCATCTCCTGCGGCTCCACACAAAGGCCGTCTTGCTGATCTTTGAAGGGAAAAAGTGAGGACTGCAGATGCTGGAGATCAGAGCTGAAAAATGTGTTGCTGGAAAAGCGCAGCAGGTCAGGCAGCATCAAAGGAGCAGGAGAATCGACGTTTCGGGCATAAGCCCTTCTTCAGGAATAGCAGGAGAATCGACGTTTCGGAATATCCTGAAGAAGGGCTTATGCCCGAAACGTCGATTCTCCTGCTCCTTTGATGCTGCCTGACCTGCTGTGCTTTTCCAGCAACACATTTTTCAGCTCTGATCTTTGAAGGGCCCTATTCTCTCCCTCGTTATCCTTTTGTCCTTAATGTATTTGTAAAACCCCTTTGGATTCTACTTAACTCTACTTGCCAAAGCTATTTCATGTCCCCTTTTTGCTCTCCTGATTTCCCTCTTAAGTATATTCCTACTGCCTTTATACCCTTCTAAGGATTCACTCGATCTATCCTGTCAATATCTGACATATGCTTCCTTCTTTTTCTTAACCAAACCCTCAATTTCTTTAGTCATCCAGCATTCCTATAACTACCAGCCTTTCCTTTCACCCTAACAGGAATATTGACAGGAATCTTTGCATGATGATAGAAAGGGAGACATTTTAAATAATAAAAGTAAGTTTTTTTACAACTCATGCCAATAGCTAATAAAAAGATAACATGGGCATTCTGAGGAGTGTTTAGATTTTGGTGAAACGGTAAAAAATTCTTGGAGGTGACGAGGGCAAAGAAGATATAAACCATGTTAAAAACTTATTCTTCTTTTATCAAAGCCCTAAAAAAATAGATCAATGGGATATTTGAATTTTGTAGGATAAATATTGATAAACCTTTGAAAATTGTTTTAAATATTGACAAAAGAGACTTGTTTTCACTTTGTATAGGACACCTAACATCTTATGAGATTTTGTGATTGATACAAGTGAAGTCCTTAATAGCTTTGCTATGAAATCTCCTGGGACAGGTAACGTATTTCCCAGTGCAGTGTAGAGCTTTTTTTTGTTCAGCCTTTCATGAGAGGGTTTGTACCAATTGGAGTGGGAAGTTTCAGTGCCTCCTTTGAAAAATAGCACCTTCAGCAATGCAACACATCAAATACTAATGTGTGAATCTAGATTAATGATCGTGCCTTGAAGGAGGGATGTGGTATCATCGTGACAAAGTCACTGGAATAATAAGTTAGATTCAGAGAACACAATCATAGAATTACATTAAGTATTCACAATAATTTGAATTCGGTTAATATAAATTCAGAAATAGGTAACATTGGTAAATGTGAGTAGGTGCTAAATATTATGGTTTATTTTGGTGAAGTGTGTTTTTTGCAATGTGTTTTTTGACGGGTTTCTTGCCATGAAGCTGAATGAGATTTCTCTCTGTTTTTAAGCAAACTCTCCTCATTAACTACCTATCCCCCCCACCATGGCATTTCTTAAATCTGATTCACCATTTTTGGAGTCATCAAGTCATACAGCATGGAAACAGACCCTTCAGCCCAACTCATCCATGCTGACCAGGTTTCCTAAAGTGTACTCGTCCCATTTGCCTGAGTTTGGCCCAAATTCCTCTTTATCTTTCTTATATGCACCATCCTCTGTGTGACCCCTCAGGTCCCCTTTAAATCTTTCTCCTCTCATCTTAAACCTATGCCCTCTAATTGTAGACTCCCCTAACCTGAGAAAAAGACCTTGGCCATTCACCTTTTCAATGCCCCTCCTGATTCTATAAACCTCTAATGTCACTCCTCAGCCTCCAAAGCTGCAGGGCAGAAAGTCCCAAACTCTCCTTAACTCAAACCTTCAAGTCTTGTCAATCTTTATTGCATTCTTTCTCATTTAATAACATTATTTCCTATAGTACAGCAAACAAAATTGTATGCAGTACTCCAAACTTACTAATGTCTTGTACAACTGTAAAATGATCTCCCAACTCCTGTAATCAGTTAGCGAGTTTTGAGATTTGTAGTTTAGGTTGAGGTTCTGGGTGTCGGTTTGCTCGCTGAGCTGGAAGATTCATTTTCAGACGTTTCATGACCATACTAGGTAACATCTTCAGTTAGCCTCCATATCAGCACTGCTGATGATTCCTGCTTTCTACTTATATATTTGGCTTTCTTTGGGTTGGTGATGTCATTTCCTATGGTGATGTCATTTCTTGCTCTTTTTCTCAGAGGGTGGTAAATCGGGTCCTAGTCAATATGTTTGTTGATAGAGTTCTGGTTGGAATGCCATATTTCTAGGAATTTTCGTGCGTGTGTCTATTTGGCTTGTCCTGGGATGGATGCATTGTCCCAGTCAAAGTGGTATCTTTCCTCATCTGTATGTATCACTGTACTCAGTGCTGTGACAGATGAAAGCAAACTTGCCAACCACTTTCTTCACCATCTCATCAACCTGGGGTGCCACTTCCAAGGAATTATGTACCTGCACCCTTAGGTCTCTCTGTGCACAGCTGGACAAGCATTGGCAATCCAATATTACCCCTTACTGGTAATATAATGGCAGAGCTTGTACAAAGTCATGCTGCTCATGACTGACAGTCTCTCACATATAACACCAATCTCTCATTAGTCACTACTTAACCACCATGTCACACAGTTTGACTATCCTTAACTCAATCCTGTCTAAATGCCCCCACGTAGTTACTATTCCTTTGTCTCCATTGCTGCCTGGACACCTGCAGATTAATATTGCCCAATAGTAGAAAATCACTTCCAGGCCACAAGATGGACAAATCCAAGCATGAGTTTTTACTTGCAAACAGCAAAAGTGAACACCAACAATAGGAACAGAGACTGTAGTTTACCCCAACAATGCAAATCAAATGCTTATAAAACTGCATTCTGTACAGACAGACAAATGCAAATCACCAGTCAGGGGTGGCATAGCCTGCACATAATCCTCCAGACAGTGAGGCATTTTGCACCCTGATAACAAGGGCCATATTTCCATCATTCATTAAGCTTCACCCTCCATATGTGTACCAATTTAGTACAAGTAATTGCACAAGTAATGGGTCGCCTTTGGTCAGCGCACACCTCCTTTTGAAGTCATTGCTGCTGACTTCAGAGGTCAATGTTCAATTTGCAACCAATTTTGATGTTGAAAATCACTTCTTTGACCAGCATTTGAACCCTAAACAGATTCACTCTGCATGCGTTGTAAAGAGATGATGAAAAGATTGCAATTTATATTATCTGGAGTTTGTAAATGTATACTTTATGTATTTGCCTCTTCGCTGTCCCAGCATCCAGCAGACATTGATCCCACATTTTTGGGCTCAAACTGACACTGATTCTGCCCACCCTAAGTTTTATCCTGATCAGTTTCCACTTGCACTTTGCCAGCCTTTGCTGTTATCTACATGCAGGGAAAGGGGCTCGCCGTGGTTACTGTCACCACTGGTTCTGCCTGTACCCTATTACCTCACATTTCCCTGACAGTCCACTTCCACTCTTCTGCTCAACATAGAGACCAAATACATCGAACTTTCCCTCGAACTGTCCTCTCTGTCCCCTGAACACTGGCATTACATATTACTGATGCCCATCCTGGTCATCCATGCTCCTATGGTTGTTGGTACTGCCAATACCAACCCTTGACAAAGCCACTCATGCCCTCTAAGGTTGTTTGGACTACTACCCATATGCCTTAAGCTTTCCCCCACCACCAGCCCTACTCCCCCATTACTGTTCCTCTGTACACATGCTTCTGCTTTCCCTAATTCCAAATCAAATTTCTTTATCCTTTAAAGAGGCTAACACCACCACTGTTGATGAACAATAAGTCATTAGATTCCCACATTCAAAGAATGAATATTGAAAAGAAACAAATCTTCTAGAGCAGAAGATAAAACCTATGAAATGCACCTAATTTCCCAGAAAAAGTGACATAGATGCAATACTCCACTCCTTCTGTCAGGATGCAACCAAAATGATTATAAACTTATCTCCATCCATCATAGAGTAGAGAGGAAACACACTGTCCTCAACACACTGCATCCATCAGTCTAGCCAGCCAATTAGGGATGGTGGACAGTGGAGAAAAATCATTAAATTTGCAGAGTCTAACACTGCCCAGTTCCAATCCCAATAATATTTTGCATTCATCCTTGAAAGCTACATGTTCCCATAGAGAAATTTCCTGTCCTTTCCCATCACCCAACATTTTCCCCATTCTGTTCATTGGCACAAAACTTTTCACATTGTCTCCAAGCTCATTTTCAAAACAAATTTCAAATGCTGATTTCAAGTTACCTTGTTTATCACAAACATATTCCATTTTGTTAGATAGCCAGCTTGGTCTTTTCTGAGTTTGAAAGAGATACTGCTCGCACTCCCAACGCAAATAAAATGTGAGCATTTTAATAAATGATACGAGAGCATGGATTACTGCAACAGTGATCTATGCAGTTAACAGGCAGTGATTCCAACTGAGAGAATAAATGAATAAAGATCAAAATTATAAATCTGTCTGTTACTCTGGTTGCAGGAAATAAAAAATTATAGGGGTAATTGTACAAATTCATGATTCCATGGAAAAACTTTATTCATCCATAATATCCTGCATCTGAATTCCTGATATGCATGTTCAGTGGGCCAGGTCGGAGTATAACATCAGAAAATGTACTTTTGCAAGTTTGTTTATTTTCCTAAGAAAACAATAATATTTAGTATCTTGGCACCATGTATGGTCTCTCTCTGGTCATGGGATACCAGAGAGAGATCACAGTCAGACTTTATAGTCGTGAATTAGACTAGAGCCACAATGTGTAGCAATCTGCAGATTATGAGAACAAGATCTGACTCAAGAATAGTGAATGATCATAAGCAGAACTACATTTTATTCATCGAGTCATAGTTATACAGCATGGAAACAGACCCTTCAGTCCAACTTGTCTGGGCCAACCAGCCATCCCAATCTGACATAGTCCCATTTGCCAGCATTTGGCCCATATCCATTTAAATTCTTCCTAATCATATAACCATCCAGATGCCTTTTTAAATCTTGTAATTGTACTAGCCAACACCACTTCCTCTGGCAGCTTGTTCCATACACAGACCATCCTCTGCAAGAAAATGTTACCTCTCAAGTCCCTTTTAGATCTTTCCCCTCTCCCCTTAAACCTATACCACCTAGTTTTAAATTCCCCCAGCCTAGGAAAAAGACCTTGGCTATTCCTTCGTCCAACATTAAGAAATTACCTGCTACATGTGACAGTGGCACATCTGGAAAGATTAATGTGGCAACAATGTGAAGTGACATTTTTGGGGCAATGTTTCAGTTCTAAAATACTGAAGAGATATTCCATAAAGGTTGTTTTTCAATCCCTGAAAAAATATCCAATGTTTTACAGCATTGGGCGCCTGTCATTTTAACTTATTTTGGATGTTGGCACTATTTGTTTCTGGCTCATATTGCTTGCTGGGAATCAAGGGGTTGAAACTAAATGAGGATCATTGTTCCTCACGCTTCATTTGAACGGTGAAATACAAAGCCAGGACAGATTGGAAAGCAGGTTCAAAAGAAGTCTCCCTGAGAGTTGACCCTGAACAGAAGCCTTCTGAAAGGATCTGGAGATTCCTGCAGGGGTTAATCTCCAAGCAGTCTAAACCCTATTAGCTCAAAAGAAAAATTCCCAGTCAACTGATTACTTTGAATAGATAGTGGCAGAAGAGTTTCACAATAACTCCAGTTGGAATTTCCTCTGGTGTTAGGGTCATTTTAATTGTCTAGGAAATCATTCTAAAGGATATAAACCACAATTTACAAGAAGTAGTACGTTTTGAAATAATGTTGAATGGGATGTGAGAGATAAATACACTGACTTGTTTATGTTTTAGAGCACGCTGATACCTAGTCCATCAGAAGATTTTGATGTTGACATCTGTTCCTGAAATTTCATTAAAAAAACAGACAAAGTCCTGCCTTGAAGGTCCAAAGCCACCATATTCTCTGGGGAAAATGGCTGGTTGCACATTGCACACCAATGGTTCATGAAGACAGTTGCATACATGAATGCCTATCTACCTTTAAACAGATCCAATTTTCACTTCTGAGAGAACCAACATAACTTCAGGAGGAGGGCTCAAAGTGCTGGAGTTCTTTGGCGATGGAGAACATCATTGTTGGGTAGGGTCAAGAAACCTTTGGAAGAGGTAAGGTGCCCTTTGAAATCTACTTTTAACAATTTCAATGTTATATTTAACAGATAAACTAATTGGAGCTGTCTGTTGTATTCAAATTGTCAAACTGGCAAGGAAACTGTCATGCTCCCATTTATCTCTGCTGAACTTTAATGATTTTTGTAAAAGCTGTCTTCAACTTTAAGAAAAGCAGGGATCATTATTTCAATTTGTCTGTTGACCTAAGCCCGAGGGCTATCACGATAGGATTTGTGCCACATAATGGATTTCACAATCAATTGTTATCATAGTTCCTGTTATTTCACAGTTTGATCACTTCAGGAGCTTTGAAGTTGGGCTATGAATACAAAAGTTTGTTTTATACAGGAGTGAGTAGTTCAAGATAATTAAATGTTTCTTTATCCATAAGAATGATCAATTTTAATTGGTACATTTCTAAATCGAGGCTTAAGAAATGTATTTTATTTCATCTCCATGTTAGTCCTGACATCCGTTCATGGTGGTTGCTGTATGATGCGGCATGGAATATCTCTGGGAACAGATTGCTAGCTGGGCGACATTGATTGACAGGAGTTGGAAGTAAGTTGGTAGAGGGTTTGTAAAGGACTATCAGGGAGGTTTGAGACATCATGAGGGGGTAATTGCCAGGCATGAGGTAGTATGATTGGCATGGATAAGCTGTGGAAGATTCTGTGGGGCGTGAATGGTGGGGATGGAAGGATGTTTCTTTTTGTTTTATTGTTTTTTTTTTAACAACTTGAACACAGTCCTGAGGCAGCAAAGACAGCTTTTTCTACACCACCACCTCTGCACCCACCAGACTCTGTGGCTGTCCCAATCTCTGTCTAGGGGAAACAGGCCTGAATTCATTTAACACCCACCTTTTATCTAGGATAGTCTCTGTCTAAATCTAAATTCATAGCAATGTGTTTGACTCTTAACTGCCCTCTGAAATACTGAATGAGGAGATGGTGACTGTGATGATTGTAACAAGGTCAGCCAGGTGGATCTCATGGAATATGAGCTCCCTATCTGGAGCTGATAACCTGATCCAATCAGGGAGTTCTGGCTGACAGATAAATACAAGAGTGTCAGGAGTTCTGCTCACTCTAGGAGCCAGATCTGAGCCAGCTGGATCAGTGTTATGTATTATGCACGTGTAAATAAAGGGTCACTTGTTAACAGGATACCAGCTTTCGTGGAGTTATTGCAGTGACATCATGGTAATTTTACTGAATTTGTAATCTGGAGTGTCAGACTAACCAGATCTGGGGATATGGTTTTGAATCCCACAGGGTCAGATGGTGAAATTTGAATTCAATAACAATCTGGAATTAAAAGCTAGTGTAATGACAACTGTGTAATCATTGCCAATTGTTTGAGAAACCCATCTGTTTCTTTTAGGGAGGGAAATCTGCCAGCATTACCTGGTCTGACCTATATATGTTCCTAGGATTATGACAATGTAGATGACTCTAAACTGCCCTCTTAAATGGAAAAAGTGAGGACTGAAGATGCTGGGGATCAGAGTCAAAAAGGAATGATGAAGAGCTTATGCTCAAAACATCGACCCTCCTGCTCCTCTAATGCTGCCTGACCGGCTGCGCTTTTCCAGCAACACATTTTCAGCTCTGATCTCCAGCATTTGCAGCCCTCCAAATTTCTCCTCCAAATAGAAAAAGTGCTCAAGGATAATTAAGGATGTAAGTAATACTGGCCTTGCCAGTGATGCTGATGTATCATGTGAGAAAACCCAAAACTATCACCTCCTCCGACATTTTGCGATTTCCCCACTGGTCTTTAAAACACTAACTAGACCTCCCAACTCAAAGGTAACCAACCAAGAAGCCCAGAATTCCCCATGAGCCCAGTAGCCTATAGCATCTTATTGGAACTGCTTGTAATACCAGCAGTGTCCACTATCTACTCTGCTGGGACTATTCTGCTGCCAGTCAATCAGATCAGCCGATGGCTCTCAAGCAGGAGACCTCCTTTCCCTGAGGGGAAAAAGCTCCCACAATCACCTCGATATTACCTCAGCCTATTATGGCTGTGAAGCAGCGGTTTTAGAATCCTTTAGTTAGTGACAAACTTACCTACCTGAGTGGGGGAGGGTGAGCAGTATGTGCTTTTGTAAAATTCAAAAATACAACCCACAGTTCCCGAATGGTAAACATTAGGAGCTGCCCTTGCCAGTTTCCTTCATTGGGAATCTAAATCCAGAATCTATCGTTTGTAAACTGAAGCCTGTTAAGCATAAATCTGGCAGTGTTTTTGATATTCATCAAATAGCACTGACGCTCTGTTGCATTTGCTCTTGTCTCACTTTCCAATACCCCCTAGAATCAGGGGTGATTTAACTGGATGTAGGCCATCCCGAGTTAACTATTTTAAGCTTTTCTTTGCTGAAAGAGGACAAAACTCATTGAAAGGCAAAATTCATATGTCTCACCCACACATTAACTTGTCACATCCTCTCTTAAATATAGAAAACGTTGTAATTTAAACATTTTCTGTTTTTAACAACGTAATACCCGCCAGGATAAAAATTATTTTTAGCAACAACATCAAAGCTCACCAGGGATGCCATTTCCGTGAAAATTCGCCCACTTGACAACATTAAACCTCAGCAGAAGAGCCACCAAAATTTCATAAACAGGATTAAACATTGCCAATTCCAAAGGCTTTTAATGGTTCATCAGTGGAGGTTGCTAGAGATTCATATGTCATTGTAGCACTCTTTCCATTTTTTAAACTTATTGGGAGCAACTTTCCCCACAGTGTTGGTGACACTCAATTAGCAGTACTGATGGATTATTTTTTTCTTTATCTCTTGGCACCTTTTAAGCCACTTAATTTCAAATCATTTTGGAAAAGAACAGGAAATATTTACAAAGGTTAACTGAGGTAAGATTGATACTGGCCCTGAACTCTCCTGATCTTTTGCCATAAGTTTGGTAGGAAATTGGCAGAACATCCGGAGAAATAACGTAAACTGGTGAAAAAAAGTTATTTAGACCATTTCTTTAGAGGTTTAGCTTTTCAAAAAAAAATCAACACTTTTTGCATTTGCAGTTTTTTTAAAGTAATGAAACTAAGTTTTGTATTTTTCCCTTTCTTGACCTACTGACATAACTCATCTGCTGTGTTATCTTATTTGACTGAGTCGATGGTAGAAGGAATTCAGTCAATGTTGCTCTGCAAATTTTAAAACCTTTCTAACTAAATTGACTAAACTACAGTTTTGATCATTATATCCGGTGTTGTCAATTCCAGAAAAATACTTAGGATCGTTTGACACAACATCGAAGATGTCACAGAGTGAAATGTAAATAACACAGGGTTCGGTGAGGTACAAGTTTACAAAATCAAATGCTTTTGACAGGACTGCTGACCTATACCATTCAGATAAATTGGATTTATTCCCAGAAGACAAGCATGTTTCAACCCTGGGTCACTAATGAGGAAATTATCAATTGCCTCTGTCCTTCTCACTCCCTGACCCAGAAATACTCTGTGACAGACATGTCTTCAGGCTTGATCATAACAAGATTTGGTGTCCCTAATTTTAGATTTTGGAAACTAAATTAGTAATGACTAAAGCATTTCAGCTGAAATCTATGATTGTGAACTATAATGTCTTCAGGCGTGTAGACACTGACAGTTTCAATGCAGAATATTAGCTTTGCAAAATTTGGCATTTTTTTTCCTAAACTGGCTGCCTGCCACTCCCCTTTCATTTTTGTTCTGTCAGCGATCACTCAATAACACAATTACATTCTGTTCAAACTTTCATGGGCCAGCATTGCCATACATGACACAAATTTTCCAATACGTCTCACTTGAGACATATTCCTTCAAGAGTGCTTAAACTATATCATTCTGCACAGTCATGCATCAGTTCTTGGACAGTTATTTATCATATTCCGACTACATTGTAAGATTAAAGTTGTTTCTCTTTAGCGTACTGTTCCTAATTGATGACAGATGACTATTGAAAATTCTTCCATGTCCAGATTGAGGCATCCATTTGCCAGCAGCAAGCATCGTATGGATCCTGTTAATGTGCACATGTATCTTTTCTTTTTATTGCTGCTCACAAGAGAGCACTAACATCCTTATGATTGGTGTAAACTCTGTCCCTGGCAGATCATTTTCCTTTTTTTATATTAAAAATCAATCTCTGAATAGATTACATGAAAGGTATATTTGACATGCAGCCAAGTTATCATGTTGCCTATTGAAGTCATGCCCACCTTCCTTGGCACTCAGTGTTTAAATTGTTCGAATCCCATCAACCTCTGTTAGTTTGGTATGTCTCTTTTTATGGTCACAAGTGACACTTTATGTCCTTTTCAACCTGCCTGCATTATTTGACCCACACCCTTTCATCCAACGACAGCACTCTTCGGCTTCCATTGTTTTCTGTCTAATCATAGCTGAAGCATCCTGAGATCCCCCTAATTTTCACTGACATGCTGCCCATAGACAATTTCATCCAAAAGCACTGGGCTGAATTTTATCAGAAGTTAGTTAAGTGTCAATTTTGATGAGTTTCACAAAAGGTTCCTCTCTGTGAGGCTGAGTAAGTTTTCTTACAGTACCTTCCCAAACTTGCCTGATTACCTATGCATCGCATTGCTATGGCACCCACTTTTTCTACTCGCCGTAGGAAGAGGTTTTTGCCACTGCCAGGGTATCTAGGATCTCCTTGAAACCTATAAAATTCCAACATAATTAGAAAGGGTAGGTGCAGGAGGCATGTCACTGATAGTAGGGCAGTCCAGAACCAGTGGTCACAGTCTAACGATACAAGGTAAAATATTTAGTACTGAGATGAGGAGAAATTTCTTCACCTGGAGAGTCAAGTCATGCAGCTTGGAAACAAACCTTTCGATCCAGCCAGTCCATGTCAATTATGTTCCCAACTAAACTCGTCCCACCTGCCTGTGCTTCCAAACATTTTGTATTCAGGTACTTACCTAAATGTCTTTTACACAATGTAACTGTGCCTGCATCCACCACTTCCACGTAAGAACCATTCTGAGTTTAAACAAAAAAAGTTGCCCCTCATGTCTTTTTTAAAGCTTCCTCCTTTCACCTTAAAATGATGCCCTGTGGTCTTGAAATCCCTTACCCTAGGGAAAAGACACCAGCCATTCACCTATCTATACCCTTTATGATTTTATAAACCTCTAACCCTCAGCCTTCTATGCTCCAGTGAAAAGTAATCCCAGCCTGTCCAACCTCTCCTTATAACTCAAACTCTCCAGAGAGCAGTGAGCCTATGGAATTCCTCACCAAACAAAGCCGCTGAGGCAAAAACAAGAAGGATGTGGCAATTTTGGTTGAAGGTATCAGAGGGTACGGAGAAAAGCAGGACCAGGCTACGAAGTTGAATGACTAGATATAATCATAATGAACAATGGAGCAGGCTCAAAGGGCTGAATAGCCTAATCCTGTTCCTGTTTTCTATGTTTCTATCCCAGATCCCTGCCACTGTCACCTGCTTTAAAGCTCAGCTGTGCACTCTACCATATGCTGGAAGTTGCCCTTCACCATCTATGTTGTTGGAGGGCAACCACAGACCAACACTTCTCAGGGCGTAGAGGAATGGAAGAACTGTTCTAGAGAGCTGTATTTCATGTTCTGTATGTTAGAACATAAATAGAGTTCACAGCACCTGCTGCGAATCAGACAATAATTACTCCTAAATCAGGAAATAACAAAGACACAGCAGACTCAGTAGGAATGCTCTAACTATGTAGAGCAGTCCGAAGAGTACAGCACAGATACTCCACACCCTATGTCATGGCAGGCTGAATCTTTGAAGATGCGATTTTGCAGGCTTTCATTCATGGAATATTCTTGTCATGGAAACAGCAACATTAGCATAGATCAAGTATCTCAGTGGTTCCATATTGCAAGAAGTTCTGATCATCTCTTAAGACAAAAAAACCTCATTGCTACAAATGCTCATGCTTCCACCGCTGTGCCAGTCCCCTTGCTATTGACGTTTAGTTAGCCAATCCCAGGCTGGAAATGCCCATGTTATTGTAATGTAAACTAAAGCTGCACTTTCAAAGTCCAGAATGCTTAATAATATGCTGCAAGGACATTTGTAGTCTTCCATCAAATTCTATTTCACAACGTTCCAGATTGGGATATCACTATACAACTTCTGAGTTAGCATGACCTACACACTACTTGTTCATTGTTGTTGATGTGAAACTACTGTATCCCTGTCTGTGATATTACACTAAGTGGAATTAAACACCTGTTAAATGACCAGTGAGTAATGTCATTGGTGATCTCAAGATGGAGGGAAGATTCAATAGATAATGGGGGCAGGATGATTTTGTCAGGATCTACTGAATGATATTTTGAAAATGCAATAACTGACTTCAATAACCAATGCCATCTTCCTTTATATCGACTATATCGACTTTATATCGACTATAGGGAAATGATGAATAGGCTGAGACTATTTTCTCTGGAGAGTTAGATTAGATTCCCTACAGTGTGGAAACAGGTCCTTTGGCCCAACTAGTCCACACCGACCCTCCGAAGAGCAACCCACCTAGACCCAGGGCTGAGGGATGGCCTTACAGAGGTTTATAAAATCATGAGGGGCATGGATAGGCTAAATAGACAAGTTATTTTCCCTGGGGTCAGGGAGTCCAAAACTAGAGGGCATAGGTTTAAGGTGAAGCGGGGGTAAAGATTTAAAATGGACCTAAAGGCAACCTTTTTTTTTAACAAGGAGGATGGTGCATATATGGAATGAGCTTCCAGAGGAAGTGGTGGCGGTTGGTACAATTCCAACATTTAAAAGGCATCTTGATGGGTACATGAATAGGAAGTGTTTGGAGGGATATGGGCCAAATGCTGGCAAATGGGACTAGATTAATTTAATAAATCTGGTGGCATGGATGAGTTGGACAGAAGGTTTGTTTCCATGCTGTACATTTCTCTGACTCCAGGACTTGCAGCACTTTTTCATTGACAGCCTTTGATCTTTGCTTCACTCGAAATCCTAAGTGTTAGGCTGGACATATAAAATGCAACACTTGGTCTGGGATCGCAGTGTGACTGGATCCTCCTCATTTTTAAGTATTTCAAAGTTTTGTCTGCGTTTCTTGAGCCGGTGCATTGAAATATGGGAACTATAACCTGAAACTGCATGACAAAATGTTCTGTGTACCTGAGTGAGATGGTATTCCCTTGTGTCAATCATTGCAATTTGCATACTACATGTAAATCAAATGTGTTTGAGGCTTGCCTATTTTGAGTAGATAGTTAAATATAGTAAAACCGCGCAAAGTCAAATCACATGGGGCGCACCCAAAAATTTGTTTGTGCAGAACATCAAGGTAACTGAGGAAATCTCCATGTCATGATTGTCCAAAAACTTGCTGTTTGGTTTATCAAGAAAAAAGCAATTGAAAACGCGGTGATGGGGTAAATGGGTGACAACATGTCTAACTTTCAATTTGTTCACATGTTGCAATCACCTGACCATATACAATAAAGGCTTTGAGATACAATATTGAATTTTCCCAGAGTTAAACTTTAATCTTTTTCTGCTGTCCCTGCTGTTTCCTGAGGAGCATGATACAGTCCGCCACATCATCAATGCAGTCAAACATAATTCCTGTTTACTTTTTTGGTGAAATATGAAATCCTAGAGCATCTCTGCAAACTTTGTGGCTTCAGCTCAGGAAACTGGAGCGGGTGAACTGGAGCGGGTAATCAGCCTCTTCAGGGTCATCAGGGTGTTAATCCTCCTTTTTATCCATTGATACATTTTGTTCAATTTGCTGGTGTACACCTCACAAAAAAATTGGAGGTTATCCAGGCAATTTCATTAAGTGGGTGTTGTCTTGACATTGCTTTGTGAATGTGCTTTCTTGGTCTTTCCAAGAAACAGCAGCTTTTTGATGCCAGCCATGTTAATACTGTTCAAAGCAGGGACACATTACAGGAGCAAAAGTAGACCATTTGACCCATTGAATCTTGTCTGCTTTTTCATGAGATTATGGCTGATCTGATAATCTTCAGTTCTGCTTTATTGCCTTTTCCCCATAACCCTTGATTCCCTGACTGATTAAAACTTTGTCTGCC
The DNA here is from genome assembly GCF_037043375.1 of Chiloscyllium plagiosum. Taxonomy (NCBI): domain Eukaryota; kingdom Metazoa; phylum Chordata; class Chondrichthyes; order Orectolobiformes; family Hemiscylliidae; genus Chiloscyllium; species Chiloscyllium plagiosum. The sequence goes on from NW_028270141.1 coordinate 107,184,001, forward strand.
TCAACCTTGAGTCACTTAATGATCCAACCTTGACTGGCATCTACAATAAAAATTCCACAGATTGACTGCTGTCTGAGAAAACATCTCCTCTGTTTTAGATGAGTGCCAATTTACTCAGAGTCTGCTGTTTGGTCCTAGACCCTACCACAAGAGAAAACCAATTCTCCACACGAATTCTATTGAGACCCCAAAGAATTTTGTGTTCAATAAGTTCTGCTCTCATTGTTCTAAACTCCAAGGAGTATAGAAATGTGTTGCTGGAAAAACACAGCAGGCCAGGCAGCATCCGAGGAGCAGGAGAATCGACGTTTCGCCTGAAGAAGGGCTTATGCCCAAAACGTCGATTCTCCTGCTCCTCGGATCTGCCTGGCCTGCTGTGTTTTTCCAGCACCACATTTTTCAACTCTGGTACTCCAGCATCTGCAGTCCTCACTTTCTCCAAGGAGTATAGTCCTAACCTACTCAACCACTCCTCCAAAAAAAATCCCACCACACCTTGAATCGCTCTCTCTAATGCCAGTGCATCTTTCCTTGCTTTACTTCCTGCCATTATATATTTCAACTTTAAATACTAAAGAGCAACAAAAATTAAAGCAATCCAATTTCACCCATGCCTTTCATCCATACTGTCCAGGATTTAGACAAGACCATTTTGCAGTGTATGACTTGGTCCTGTAATGTGGCCTAGCTGTTCTTCAGTTTCTTGGCACAGTAGTGTGACAAGTGTACATGAGATTGTTTCATCTAGAATTACTAGTCTGGAGCTTTGGCTTATTATGTACATTCTTCTGTTGTGTTTCAAGGAATCCCTACAGTACAGAAAGTGGCCATTTGGCCCATCAAGTTTGCATTATAACACTCCAAAGAGCATCCCACCCAGACCCAGCCCCCACCACCCATCCCAATAGCCATTCATTTACCATGGCCAATCCACCTATCCTGTGCATATTTTGGTCTGTGGGAGGAAACTGGATTACCTGGAGGAAGACCACACAGGCTCCTGGCAATATGAAGGAGAAGTGCTAACCACTAAGTGACCGTGCTGCCTCCGTTCTGAGGTGTGGAAGTGGCTGTCAGCTTTGTCACAGCCAGAGTTTTCAGTAATCCAAACCTGACTCATTGAGGCTTTACTGCAAATACATAGATAGCTCTAGAGAAACAGTTAAATGGATAGACCTCGAAAGATAGATAAATATATACATGAAAAGTCAGGGAGGTGGATAAAGGGAGCTATTTCAAGTATGGATAGGCAAGCAGTCAGATAACTAAAACAGAAGTAATGCATATTGACGGAACATGCATGATCCCAGTGGGACATTATTAATATTTCTTCTTTGTCTTTGCTCACAGAAATCTGCATAACTTGTACATTCTGTACAATGATTAAACATTCATGACAGCAGGTATTTTCCAGGCATGATACTGGTAAATTAATTAAAACATTGATGCCAAGTGGAGTCAACTGCATTACCACCATATAAAGGCTGAAGTTGTGCCCACAATTTAAAATAAAGTTGGGGAGGTTCCTATGAATTGCTCCCACGACGTGGGTTTTACTTTACCAGAAATGCAATGGAAGCTCTGTTTACATACACAGACTGATGAAGTACATCTGATGGAGCAGTTCTGAAGTATATCCTGGCCAGAAGCAATGTATAATCTATAAATGTTTATATACTGTACAAAAAGAAAATCCATCACATTACTGCCTATGTAACCAACACATACTTGCATGTTCATCGATTCAAATGTTATTGCCAATTTGATGGTTTATTTTACATGAACAACTGGCCCCTGGCATTCTCTAGTTCTGAGTCATGAAAGAGTTTTTTGTAATGTTCTATTTCAGGTTTAATACAGAAGCAGCCTGTTTGTGGGCACACTATCCATGAGAGCATCATTGTAAGAGAAAAATGCACTGAAGCACCTTTCATTCTGGATTGTTTGTTTAAGAGCAAGGACTGGATAAGTTAAACATTTTGCATGCTATTTAGAAGATTGTGTATGGTTTAGAGCAGGAAACGGCCATGGATATGACATTAAATAGGTTGAACAAATGAGAAAACAGGGAACTAAAATTCTGGTCAATACTTCTGAGAGAGATTAATGTTCAATTTCTGCACAGCCTCACTAATGAAAGATTCCTTCAAAACTACTAAACTGTGACAGCAATTGTTAAATGCTTAGGTTATATTGCAAACAGAGACCAATTTATTGAAAGTTGAGAATCTAACAAAAAACAATATATGTAGAACTCTGCTGCCTCTTTGGATATTGCTTCCTTTCACCTCTTACTGAAGATGTCTCCTGTTTTGTCACTGTAAGGGTAGATGTGCAAGGGAGCGTGGAAGTGTTACGTATCTTCCACTGGTATTCTCTGCCCACACCTTGTACATACCACCTCCAAAACAATGCCACATCTCTGCCAGCTCTGGAAGTGATGTCAGGTGGATAATACATCTGTTCAAAATGTGAGTGAAGAAGATACAAATAACAGGAAACCTCATGCCTTAGTAATACGAAGCATAAACGACATGGTGGCTCACAGCACCAGAGACCTGGCTTCGATTTCACCCTTAGGCTACTGTATGTGTAGAGTTTGCACATTTTCCCCGTGTCTATGTGTGTTTCCGCTGGATGCTCCGGTCCCCTCCCACAGATATGCAGGTTAGGTGGATTGGCCAGGCTAAATTATGCACAGTGTCCAGGGATGCATGGTTAGGTGGGTTAACCATGCTATATGCAAGGTTACAAGAAAAAGGTGGGATGCTCTTCAAAGGGTCAGTGCGGACCTGATGGGCCAAATGGTTTGCTTTCACACGATAGGGATTCTATTCTATGATAAAAAATGGTGCATTCCTGACATTCAGCACTGTTATGGATCCCAGGCGAAGAGGTTTACATGTGAAAGGGTCACTTCGACAGAAATGGTTGATTACAGAGTACAGTGCCACTGCGATAATTGAAGAGCACTTTTAAAAACTGCAAAATCAAAGGAAAAGCAGGCCAGTCAGTAGAGAGGAACAAAGTTATTGTTTGTGGTCAAGGTGACCCTTCATGGAAATTGAAGAAAGACAGAAATGTAAGTTTTAAAAGCTCTTTCTTCAGCTCTGACCTGTCAAGGTCATCTTGACCTGAAACACTGGCTCAATCTTTGTCCACAGATGCTGCCTGACCTGTTGAGATTTTTCAGCATTTCTTGTCATTATTTCACTCTTGTTAAAAATTACAAAGTTTCATGCTGATGTTTTGTTGGTTTATTATGCTCATCAGCCACGCTAACCAAAATTTAAAAGTCCTCTAGCACACAAATCTACTGAGACCTTTATTATTAGTTTCTTTCAAGCACTTTTAGACACTATATTGTTTAATTTTCTTGGCACTGATAAATTAATCCATTTTCATAGAATTTCTTTGTGCGCGACGAAGCTGTTATTAACTCATTTACAATAAATGTTAAGATAGCATGCAAAGTCATTTTACATTAATTGTCAATTTTCTTCCAACTATTCTGTTCTGTATGCCCCTTGAGACTGCTTCATGTAGCAGGGCAATTGGTCCTGGCAGCAACATCCTCATCCTCAAGCTCACCAAAGGGAGAGAGGGAGGAGATCTGGTAATATGACACCACAGAGTCATAGAGATTTATAGCATGGAAACAGACCTATCGGTCCAACTCGTCCATGCCGACCAGATATCCTAAATTAATCTAGTTCCATTTGCCAGCACTTGGCCCATATCCCTGTAAACTCTTCCTATTCATATACCCACCCAGATGCCTTTTAAATGCTCTAATTGGACCAGCCTCCACCACTTCCTCTGGCAGCTCATTCCATGCATGCACCAACCTTTACATGAAAAAAGTTGCCCTTTAGGTCCTTTTTAAATCATTCCCCTCACACTCTAAACCTATGCCCTCTAGTTCTGGACTCCCCTACCCCAGGGAAAAGACATAGTCTATTTATCCGATCCATGTTCCTCATGATTTTTATAAACCTTTATAAGGTCACCCCTCAGCTCCAATGGTCTAGAGAAAACAGCACCAGCCTATTCAGCCTCTCCCTATAGCTCAAACCCTCCAACATCCTTGTAAATCTTTTCTGAACCCTTTCAAGTTTCACAACATCCCCATCTCAGCTGCTGAAAGCCAGAACTATAAGTGACACCTTCAATGAATGGATTTATTCAATGAATGAGATATGTATGCTGATTGGTCACATGATGATTGGAATGGAAAAGCAACAGGGATTGTCAATTGAGTTTTACTGATTTAATTCAAACTTTGTTTCCCAAGGGTATTGCCATCCAGATGCAATAGGAACTGACTGCGCTATAACATTTTCCTCAATAGAAATATATGCAGATTAGATTCCCTACAGCGTGGAAACAGGCTCTTTGGCCCAACCAGTCCACAATTGACCCTCCGAAGAGTAACCCACCCAGACCCATTTCCCTCTGACTAATGCACCTAACACTATGGGCAATTTAGCATGGCCAATTCACCTAATCTGCACATCTTTGGACTGTGAGAGAAAACCGGAGCAAACCCACACAGACAGGAGAATCTGCAAACTCCACACAGACAGACGCCTGAGGTGGGAATCAAACCCGGGTCCCTGGTGCTGTGAGGCTGCAGTGCTAACCACTGAGCCACTGCGCTGCAATGTGTGGATGTTTTCTTTTTGGCACACAGAACAGGTCACATCTTTTATTGTTCATGGAATGACACTGACAAGGCAAGCATTCAATTAGGGAGCAAATTATTGCAGATGCTGGAATCTGTACTGAAAACAAAAAAATGCGGGAGATCAGAGCATGTCAGGCAGCAGCCATGGAGAGAGAGTAAGCCAATGTTTGGAGTCTAGATGACTCTTCATCAGACCTGACATGAAGTGTCAGGGGGTAACATTTATGCAATAATTAGGGGGTGGACTACTGGAGATCAAAGGTTGTTGATAGAGTAGAGTAATTGATGAGAGTGTAAGAATGGCAGAACAGTGATGTGTCTAACTGCCAGATGGGAAATAACAGACAGTCCCATTGGGATGGGAGGAGGGGAGAGAGGACATGGTGACACAGAATGCAACAAGTAAAGCTAAAAAATAGGAAAGAGATGGGAGTGAGTTCACAGTCTGAATGTGTTGAACTCAATATTAAGTCCAGAATTTGTAGTATCTGATTTATTGTTGTTACGTGTACTTAAGTATTGCTTTGCGTGCAATACGAGCAGACTTGAACCTAGAAAGACCATAAAGGGTAATTGAACCGAGTTGGCACAGCGTGCCAGGCAGCATCCGAGGACTGGGCTTATGCCTGAAATGTCGATTCTCCTGCTCCTCGAATGCTGCCTGACTGGCTGTGCTTTTCCAGCACCACACTCTCGACTCTGATCTTCAGCATTTGCAGTCTTCACTTTCTCCTTTGAGTAATCCAGTTAGTATTTTCTAAATGTTCAAACATTCTTTATGATAGACTCTAACGTTTTCCCTTCTACTGATGTTAGGATAACTGGTCTTAAATTTCCAGTTTTCTCCCTCCGCATTCTGTAAACAATTGGGTTACATTTACCACCCTCCAATCTGCCAGTAATATGTTGGAATCCTAACTCCAATGTAAGTTTAGGATCTTGAAATGTTATTGGGCATGGTGAATTTTTGGCAAAATGTTTGCATAACCTGCAACCATTACAGACAACTTCTCAAGAAGGCACAAGAATGGTGTTGGAATCCTCATGAAGGAAACACTTACAAAAAGATTAAGGAAATATTGATGTCTACATATCTCTTAGTACGTTATAATTCTTCATTTCCAATTCTAATAGTAACTGATGCTTCAGTGGCAGGTTAAGGAGCTATGTTCTTTCAGGAGTAGATAAATGAGTGTCACAAATCACTCTATTATGCATCAGAGGCATTATCTGTTGCAGAAACATGATATTCAGTGATTTAGAAGGAAGTTGTCTCAATTTATTAGTCTTGTTACAGATTATCAGATCACATTCTTCATCTGAAAATAGGCATCAAAATAAATCATGAGCATTTAGTTTCTTGACAGAATGAAAAAAAAACTAGCAGGAATGCCTCCAAGAATATAAAATTTCAGCACTCTCTCATAAAAGTCGCTAATGAAAGAATCTATGAGCAGGGAGAATTGCAGAGAAGAATAGATACAGTCTGCAGAGTGATGGCTCAAAGACTTACCAGTCATGATGTGGATTTCATACAAGAAATCAAATTTCAGATACAGTCCACAGCAGCACAAAGAGCAATAGGTCACAATTGGCTTAGCCAGAGTCAGTAAGATAAAAGCAAAAACCAACATCTGCCTGCATGGTACTGAGGGACTGTCACATCAAAGCTCAACGGGGTGGCCATGAACATTTATTTCAAACACATGAATCATGTTAGAATTATTGAATCCATACTCATGCCAATGACTTGTCATTCCAGTTTCACTTTGAGAGGACAACTTGGGGGTACTGCACGAAGACCCTTAGAAATCACTAAGTGCACCTTATTTGGCAATATGGTGGCTTGGTATTCCTGTGGTTTTAAGGAACCTATTACCAATTATCAATTAGTGCTACATTTGGCTGGAAGGCACAAAACCAATAATACCCTTGTAGATAAAAGATTTAATATGTGTGATTTGCCAGGTTGTTGCCAGGAATGAAGAGTTTGAGTTCGAAGGCGAGGCTAGATAGGCTGGGTCTTCTCTCACTTGAGGGGTAACTTTATAGAGGTTGATAAGATCATGAGGGGGAGCGATGAGGTGAATGATAGGTGCCTTTTTCACTAGGCTAGGGGATTTCAAGACTTGGTGGCATATTTTTAAGATGAGACAGGACATGAGGGGCAATTACTTTACACACAGGGTGATTTGTGTGAGGAATGAACCTCAGAGTAAGTAGTTGATGAGGGTACAACATTTAAAAGACAATTTAGACAAATACATGAATAGATTAGATTAGATTACTTACAGTGTGGAAACAGGCCCTTCGGCCCAACAAGTCCACACCGACCCGCCGAAGCGTATACCACCCAGGCCCATACTCCTACATTTACCCCTTCACCTAACACTGCAGACAATTTAGCATGGTCAATTCACCTAACCCGCACATTTTTTTGGATTGTGGGAGGAAACCGGAGCACCCGGAGGAAACCCACGCAGACACGGGGAGAATGTGCAAACTCCACACAGAGAGTCGCCTGAGGCGGGAATTGAACCCGGGTCTCTGGCGCTGTGAGGCAGCAGTGCTAACCACTGTGCCACCGTGCTGCCCACTAAGAATAAGAAATGCTTGGTGAGATATGGGTCAAGCACAGGCAAGTGAGACTAGTTTAGTTTGGGATGATGGTCAGTGTGGGCTGGTTGGACTGAAGGGTCTGTTTCCATGCTGTATGACTCTGTGACTCACTACATTCCCAACTGAACCTTGGAACATATGGGAAGGGATTTGTTTGTATTTGATGGAAAATTTTCCCTCTTCATTATCGATTATTTCTCCCAATGGACCAAGGCTAAGAAATTGCATAAGATAGTAGTTACCTGGATCTGACATGAGAATCCTGACATGAGTACACAGTATCTCTGATAGAATTGTTTTGGATAATGAGCCACAATTTTCGAATGAGTGCTACCAATTCTGGATTTGGACACGTCACAAGTTATGGGTACATCACACACATACCCACAATGCAACAGTGAGGCAAATCATGGATTCAGAATGGTTAAACTGCACTGGAGGAAGATTTCCAATTTCTACACAAACCTATTGAATTCTAGATCCAGCCCACTCTACTGTAGTTTAGCACCCTCTGAGTTTCTGATGAAAAGAAACTCAAGGCTCAGCTCCTTACCCTACCATGGAAATTGGCTCCAAATTTATGCTTTAATAATTCCAAGGTAAATAGCAATCCTATCATGTTGGACAGGCCACAACACGTTTGAATAATGCTATTGTGTGAGATAGGCTCAATGTGACAGTTGGAGGTTAAGCTTCAAACAGAAAAGATACAATGAAAATGGAAATTCTACATCATTCATGCTAAATGGGACTTTGACCAGGTTTAGCAACTCAACACTGGGCACCTAAAGAGCACCACTGTCGATAACAAGAGTAGAATTGTATTCCTATACAATCTGTAACCGCCTTGGCACAACATACACCCTACTCAACAATTACCATCAAGTCAAGTATCCTCAATGGTTTAGGAGGATACACCAGGAGCAGCAACAAGCATACCTAAAAATGAGGTTGAGAATGTGGTGCTGGAAAAGCACAGCAAATCAGGCAGCGTCCGAGGAGCAGGAGAATCTATGTTTCAGGCAAAAGCCCTTCATCAGGAATGAAGCTATGAGCCGAGGGGGTGGTGAGATAAATGGGAGGGGGGTGGGGCTGGGGGGAAGGTATCTGAGAGTGCAATAGGTAGGTGGAGATGGGAGTAAAGGTGATAGGTCAGAGAGGAGGGTGGAGTGGATAGGTGGGAAGGAAGATCAACAGGTAGGACAGGTCATGAGAGCAATGCTGAGTTGGAAGGTTGGAACTGGGATAAGGTGGGGGGAGGGGAAATGAGGAAACTGATGAAATCCATATTGATGTCATGGGGTTGGAGAGTCCCGAGCGGAAGATGAGGTGTTCTTCCTCCAGTGTCGGGTGGTTAGGGAGTGGCAATGGAAGAGGCCCAGGATCTGCATGTCCTCAGCGGAGGGGGAGTTGAAGTGTTGCCCATTGAATCTTATCAGCTATTTAATGAGATCACAGCTGATTTAAATCTTCAGTTCTACTTTCCTGTCTTTTTCTCATAACGTTTGATTTGCTTATTGATTAAAAATCAAAACAAGTCAGGACCTAAGGCTAGGTCCTTTCAGCAGACTTTATAATAATGTAGAATCTAATCTGATAACCTGTGAATAGTTGGAGAGATGGAATATATTACATCCTGTTTGCTGTTGTCATTAGACTGGAAAGTGGCTACCTTTGCACAGAGTAGGTCACATAAGCCCTGAGAGAACCCAGACTCTTAAAAGATATGGATGACTGCACATTCAACATGATCATTTTGCTGAGGCACTGTCGCCTCTCAGTTGGATATAAAAGATCCTACGCATTGTTGAAGAAGAGAAGGTGAATTATGTTGGGCAACCTGGCTCATATTTATTATCCTAACAACATCAGAAAAGTCATAATCACATTAACTTTGTGCAAAAAATGGTGGCATTTCCCTGCATTCAACAGTGTCGATCCTCTTAAGGTACTACTGGGGAAAAAAAATCCTAAAGTAATGGAAGGTGCTAAATTAATGTAAATCTGTTTTCATGTTATTCAAAACAGAGGTAATTATCAGAATTTTTTAAAAAGTTCTGATTCTTTAATCATTGCAGCTTTAAATTATAATACTCCACGATGCTGTTCTGAGAGTTCAGTTCAGGATAAGTAGTTAATAATGATGGGTAATTCTGTCACTGCCAGTGTTTAAATTTAATTGAAGATTTTATGTTGGAAGTCATGCAATTTTATTTTACTCCCAGACTAATAAGTCTATCTTCTGTGATGTGAGTCATTTCCAATAATTTTAAGAACCAGACATTTCTTAAGACTCATGACGCAAATCTTCCCAAGATTTGAAAAATGTCTTGTGAAAGAGGTGGTAATGTTGTCCATAAGCAGGGGACATTTTTATTAATGTGCCACTTACATTCAATGGGCCATGTTTGAAAGCATATCTATATACTTCATATTTGTTGTTGAAACCCTTTACTTCATTACTTCTGCAAGAACATATGTCCAAGGGCATTATGCTTCATGAAAACAAACAGATTGCAAGGTTCATCAACCTTTCTTTGATGTTGGAAATGAGGGTGCAATATGTTTCTTTTCAAAATATGAGCCAACAAGAACAACTTACAGTCCTTATCTATAGCTGTTAAAAAAACTCTTCAGGCCTTTACAAACAAATTAGCTGTCATTTTCTTTTCTCAAGTGGCAGATTCGACAGATCCAGATTTGTTCTGAATTCACAGAAGTCTTATGTCAATGAGAGACAGAAAGGGCTAAATTGGGCTCAGCCATAAATGGATAATGGAATCAGTAACCAGATGAGCCTAATTGATGTAACACAGGCAGCAAGCTAACCTTACCTGACCTGCCTATTTGCATGATTGCTATTTGCAACCAACATTATTCAATGGCTACATGTAGCAACAGAGGGATCAACATTCTAACTCACCACCACTACTTAAAATTAGCAGTACTACAAGAAGTTCAATTGGCCTCATGAGTGGGTGAAGGTCAGTGAATTCATTTGCAACTAAAGCCTTCTACAAAACACATTATTTTTCTGAGTTAACTTGCCACTTAATTCAACACATCCCATCAATCACCCACTAGCAATCTTTACTTCCCAGAAACTTAGTACTCACATTAATGAGTTCCAGCTCAACTTCACTTTACACTGCTCCAAGATTCACGCTCACAGTGGGTACACAGATATCAACTAATCAAATGTGGAATGCACTGCCTGAAAATAGGGTGGCAGCAGACTCAGCAGTAATTCTCAAAATGGAATTGGATCAACATTTGAAGAAGAAAATAAAAACAGGGTAGTGGGAAGTGAGCAAGAGAGTAGGATAAAATATTTGGACTGAAGTTTTGTCAGAAGGGATCAAGTCCTGCCAGCAGTGCCAAAAGTGGGAGTCGACCCAGCTCCAGCAGAATCCTGAGGGAGGGCATTTGTTCCTGGTGGTTTCTTAACAGGCTGCACCAGGATTGTCATTCTCTCCTGAATCCCAACCCCCACCACCAGAGATGCCCGACCAATACTAGAAAAACTAAGTCAGTAGCCTTGCCACATCCATTTCTGGAAGCGGCCAGTGTTGAGGCCTATTGGTATTATTACTAGACTATTATTCCAGAGATCCAGGTAATATCCGAAGGATCTGGGTTCGAATCCTGCCAAGGCAGATGGTGGAATTTGCTTTAAGTTAAAAACAATCTGGAATAAGATGTCTAATAATGCCACCATTGCTAATTGCTGGGGAAAGGACTCATCTGGTTTCCTTTAGGGAAAGAAGCTACCATCTTTACCTGATCTGGCCTACATGTGACTCCAGAGCCACAACAATATGTTTGACTCTCAACTGCCTATTACAAACTTAGGGATGGGCAATAAATGCTGTCCCAACCAGGATGTCCACATCACGTGAACAAATACAAAAAAGGAGAGGCTGCCTCATTTCTGAGATGCTGTTGAAGCCAGTGAGTACGTTTGGTGAAGCTGGCAAAATGCACTCACAATTCTGTGGTTGGAGGTGAGGAGGTTCTGCAGCTGGGATGGGTGGGGCAGAGGTAAGGCAGGTATGGCTTATCCTGGTAGTAGCATTTTGAGTTTAAAGGAGGCTATTGCCACCAGGGAGATCCTTTGTGGAGGCTGTATCGAAGAGGTCCCAGACCTCGTTCCACCACCAGGTGGTCACCAGGCTTTACCTGAGGATAGCAATAGATTATCCTGACATGGGATAAGTTCCCAAGGGGGCAGAAGCCCATAACTGGCGATCAAGTCTCTCAATTGGTTACCCTGATACTGGCCAAAACATGGCAGTGGTCCCCTCCAGGTGCCTTCCCCACCATATTGCCATCCCTTCCTCCTACCGGAAAAAAAATGGAAGAACTGTGGATGTTGTAAATCAGAAACAAAAACAGAATTTGCTGGAAAAGCTCAGTAGGTCTGACAGCCTCTGTGGAGAGAAATCAGAGCTAGCACTTTGAGTCTGGTGATCCATCCTCAAAACAGTTCTGAAGAACGGTCACCGGATCCTGAACATTAACTCTGATTTCTCTCCACAGATGCTGCTGGATCTACTGAGCTTTTCCTGCAAATTCTGTTTTTTTGTTTCCTTCCTACAACTAATCCATCTCAAAAGTCCTGGAAAATTTAGTCTTTAAAGTCAACTCCTTCAAAGCTTGCAGGGGCACGATAGGCTGAATGGCCTTTATCTGTGCTGTATTAATCTCTAGTCCATTAATGTATGAACAGTTGAGAGAAAGGCTCCGTTTATCAGTTGATTTACAACTGTTTTGTCAATTGTGTCAGAAAATGTAAGTGATCACATTGCAAATATATGTGGACAGGAAGCAACAGCCGAAGAGCAGAAGAAAAGTGATACAAGATTGTGGTAAATATGAGCAGCATGTTCTCACTCACAGTATAATGGAGGCCCCTGGCTTCTCTGTCCTTTATTCCATCCACTCTGTCATACCTAATGAGGTCCAGAATGAATTCCTCAAAGCCTTATAAGATCAAGGGATTGTAGCTTTTGAGCTCTAATCCCACCTGGCTCTCTTCCCAATTAAGATGAGTCACATTATCCTCCAAACACAAAATAGTCTTGAGATGTTGCAAGTTTTCTGGAGCATGTACAGTGATACAAATCAGCTGAAATTGCAGCGCATTGTGTGTTTCAATAAATGAATATGCATCTTGCTACTTGGCTGTACATGAATGATTTCATCATGAAGGTGAGTTCACATTTTGATGCGACAAGAAACCTTCAGTTCTTAATTGTATTTGGACTCTTTGTGTTGGCCTTTGACCTAGAAGAAGTAAATGAAAGGAAAAATAATAATGGTTTTAAAAGAAGGTTAGGTAATCTGTAATTGTAACTTGTAAATGCTTTAAAAAGACTTTTATGAGATTGTATCATCTCTAAAAGGGATATAGCTGGCTAATAAACAGTAATGGTCAATGTGGTCTAGCAGTCCTTGATCAGGAGGCAGTACCAACGGGATACTAAAATACAGATATTGTGTGGTACACTGGCACAAACAGAAAGAGTTGGCTACTGTCTCAAGAGACGTCATTAAGTTTTTAAAGAGAAGGGAATGGACTTCTGCTTCGTAGGACTGTGTACCTGAAACTGGAATCATAAAGGCACAGCAGACTGACCACTAACGCTGTGATATAGCGTTCACTGTGCCTATTTTTCCTGTGCAATTCTTGCTTTTATCAACCATGATTTGCATCCTAATTCCTGTTTGATCAAAGTTGATTCTGATTCACATTTAAGTAAAAGTTACAAAAAGTGATATTGCATCAGTATATTTTTAAATTTGAAGGTTGTGCAGTAAATTAGTTATTTTGATTTGCTGATGCCCACAGGGATCAGACCATATGTTATGCTATAGCAACATGTGTAAGTATTGTATGCAATTACTTTTCATTTACAGTATATAAACAGACCATTTGGCCTAATTGATCCATGAAACAGCTAATCCTATCAATAAAAGAAAATTTTCTGATTCAGTATGTGGATATACCTACCAGAGAAGGTGCAAAGTTTGACCTACTCTTGGAAAATAAGGCAGGGCAGGTTACTGAGGGAGCACTTTGGGGCCAGTGACCATATTTCTATTACCTTTAAAATAGTGATGGAAAAGGATAGAAAATATCTAAAAGTTGAAGTTCTAAATTGGAGAAAGACTAATTTTGACGGTTTTAGGCAAGAACTTACAAAAGTTGTTCGGGGACAGATGTTCACTGGAAAATGGGAAGCCTTCAGAAATGAGATAACGAGAGTCCAGAGACAATATATTCCTGTTAGGGTGAAAGGAAAGGCTGGTAGGTGTAGGGAATGCTGGATGACTAAAGAAATTGAGGGTTTGGTTAAGAAAAAGAAGGAAGCATATGTCAGGTATACAGAGGATGAGTGATGAATGGCTTTTGCCTGAAACGTTGATATTCCTGTTCCTCAGATGCTGCCTGATCTGCTGTGCTTTTCCAGCACCACTCTAATCTTGACTCTGATCTCCAGCATCTGCAGTACTTACTTTCCCCTATAGACAGGATAGATCAAATGAATCCTTAGAAGAGTATAAAGGCAGTAGGAATATACTTAAGAGGAAAATCAGGAGGGCAAAAGGGGGACAAGAAATAGCTTTGGCAAATTGAGCTAAAGAGAATCCAAAGGGTTTTTACAAATACATTAAGGACAAAAGGGTAACTATGGAGAGAATAGGGCCCCTCAAAGATCAGCAAGGAGGCCTTTGTTTGGAGCTGCAGGAGATGGGGGAGATAGTAAATGAATACTTTACATCATTATTTACTGTGAAAAAAGGACATGGAAGATAGAGAATGTAGGGAGGTAGATGGTGACATCTTGAAAAATGTCCATATTATAAAGGAGGAAGTGTTGGATGTCTTGAAATACATAAAAGTGGGTAAATCCCCAGAACCTGATCAGGTATATCCTGTGGGAAGCTAGGGAAGTGATTGCTGGGCCCCTTGCTAAAATATTTGTACCATCAAAAGTCACAGGTGAGATGCCAGAAGACTGGAGGTTGTCTAATGTGGTGCCACTCTTTAAGAAAGGTGGTAAGGACAGGGCAGGGAATGATAGACCAGTGAGCCTGACATTGGTGGTGGAAAGGTTGTTAGAGGAATCCTGAGGGACAGGACGTACATGTATTTGGAAAGACAAGGACTGATTAGGGATAGTTAACATGGCTTTGTGTGTGGGAAATCATGTCTCACAAACTTGATTGAGTTTTTTGAAGAAGTAACAAAGAGGATTGATGAGGGCAGAGCGTTAGACGCGATCTATATGGACTTCAGTAAGGCATTCAACAAGGTTCCCCGTGGAAGACTGGTTAGCAAGGGAGAACTAGCCATGTGCATACAGAACTGGCTCGAAGGTAGAAGACAGAGGGTGGTGGTGGAGGGTTGTTTTTCAGACTGGAGGCCTGTGACCAGTGGTGTGCCACAAGGATCGATGCTGAGTCCACTATTTTTTACATTTATGTAAATGATTTGGATGAGAGCATAAGAGGTATAGTTAGTAAACTTGCAGATGACACCAAAAGTAGAAGCGTAGTGGACAGTGAAGAAGGTTACCTCAGATTACAACAGGATTTTGATCAGATGGACCAATGGTCTGAGGAATGGCAGATGGAGTTTAATTAAAATAAATGTGAAGTGCTGCATTTTGAGAAAACAAATCTTAGCAGGACTTATACACTTAATGGTAAGGTCCTAGGGAGTGTTGCTGAACAAAGAGACCTTGGAGTGCAGGTTCATAGCTCCTTGAAAGTAGAATCGCATGTAGTTAGGATAGTGAAGAAGGTGTTTGGTATGCTTTCCTTTATTGGTCAGAGTATTAAGTACAGGAGTTGGGAGGTCATGTTGTGGCTGTACAGGACATTGGTTACGCTGCTTTTGGAATATTGTGTGCAATTCTGGTCTCCTTGCTATTGGAAGGATGTTGTGAAACTTGAAAGGATTCAGAAAAGATTTACTAGGATGTTGCCAGGGTTGGAGGATTTGAGCAAAAGGGAGAGGTTGAATAGGCTGGGCTATTTTCCCTGGAGCTTTGGAGGCTGAGGGGTGACCTTCTAGAGGTTTATAAAATAATGAGGAGTATGGGTAGGATACATTGACAGAGTCTGTTTCCTCAGGTGGGGGAGTCCAGAACTAGAGGACATAGGTTTAGGGTGAGAGGGTAAAGATATGAAATAATCTTAAGGGGCAACATTTTCACGCAGAGGGTGATACATGTATGGAATGAGCTGCCAGGGGAATTGGTAGAGGCTAGTACAATTGCAACATTTAAAAGACATCTGGATAGTATATGGACAGGAAGGGTTTGGAGGGATATGGGCTGGGTGCTAGCAGGCGGGACCAAATTAGGTTGGGATATCTGGTCAGCATGGACGATTGGACGGAAGGGTCTGTTTCCATGCCGTACATCTCTATGACCCTAATATACCCTGCAATCCTTTCTCCTTTATCTGTTTCGTTACTCACCAACTGAATTATTCAATTACATAATGAATCCATTCAGTGGCAAGTTCTATATTCTTACCCATCTCTGGGTAAATAATGCATAGGATATAGATTTATGCAAATCCATAAGAAGCAATGTGCAAGGTGTAAAAAGCGAACTATTGTGGATGAGTACAGCTCCAACAACATTCAAGCAGCTTGACCATCTAGGTCAAAGCAACCCACTTGATTGGTACCACATTCACAAGCATTCATTCCTTCCACCGTTTTCACTCAGTAGCAGCGGTATGTACCATCCATAATATGCACTGCAGAAATTCGCCAGGGCTCCTTAGTTTGCACCTTCCAAACCCATAACCACTATCATCGAGAGGAACAAGGACAACAGATACATGAGAACACCACCACCTGCAGGTTCCATTCCCAGCAACTCACCACCTGACTTGGAAATCTATCGCTGTTCCTTCAGTGCTGCTAGTTCAAGGTCCTGGAGCTCCCTTCCTTGTGGCATTGTCGGTCTATCTGCAGCAAGTAGACTGCATCAGTTCAAGAAAGCAGCTCACCATCATCTTGTCAAAGGCAACTTGGGATGGGAAATAATTACTGTGGCAGAGTGGCTCAGTGGTTAGCACTGCTACGTCACAGTGCCAGGAACCGAAGTTTGATTCCAGCCTTGAGTGACAGTCTATGTGGAGTTTGCATGTTCTCCATGACTGCGTGGGTTTGCTTTGGTTTCCTCCCATAATCTAAAGATGTGCAGGTTAGGTGGATTGGCCATGGTAAATGCAGGTTATGGGGACAGGATGGGAGTCTTCATCTGAATGGGATGCTTTTTGGACAGCTGATGCAGAATTGATGGGCTAAATGACCTGTTTCCACACTGTAGGGATTCTATAATCCTACTTGCCCAGCCAGAGGCATGGGTTCAAGTCTAACCTGCTCCAGAGGTGTGTCATAAGATATCTGAACAGGTTGATTAAAAATACTCAGCAGTTCTTGCTGAGTAACTTTCTTCAATCTGCTATCTTTTGCATTTTCACTCAGATTCAGGGTTATGTCCTGGTAGTGTTTGTTTTTTGTTGACTTCAGCTAGGCTTGGCATGCAAGTTTCTTTGTTTGGGGGGGTGGGGTAGGTGGGGGAGACACAGTGAATTATGTTGCTTTGCAAAGTGAGTTACTTCCTTTATGTCCCATGCCTTTTCATAGTCGCAAGTTGCTAAACTAAAGCAATCACTTTTAGGCAGAAATGAAATAAATTTTTAAATTAAAAAGTTAAGATTCCCTACAGTATGGAGACAGGTCCTTCAGCCCAACAAGTCCACACCGACCCTCCAAAGAGTAAGCCACCCAGACCCATTACCCTCCCCTATATTTATCCCTGACTAATGCACCTAACACTATGGGCAATTTAGCATGGCCAATTCACCTAGCCAGCACATCTTTGGACTGTGGGAGGAAGCCGGAACACCCAGAGGAAACCCATGCAGGCACGGGGAGAATGTGCAAACTCTGCACAGACAGTCGCCCAAGGTGAGAATTGAACTCAGGTCCTTGGCGCTGTGAGGCAGTAGTGCTAACCACTGAGCCACCATGCTGCCCCAATTTGTCTAAAATTGTCACCATCACAGGCTTGATGCCATATTTCCGTTTGCTGCAAATGTGGGATTGAGAGTTTCTAACTCGGTTCTAGTAGCCTACATTAGGTATTTATAAAACCTCCCAGTCCACTCTGACTCCATTTTTCTGCCGGTCTCCAGTGTTTCACCTCCCCATTTCCCATCCGGGCAAAATGGTAGCACAGTAGGGCTCCTTACGGAGTGCATCAGCTTTGACCACTTCTCTTTCTTCTTTTCTTGCATGTTTTCCTTTCTATCTTTTAGTTCACTATTGTCTTTTAGGGAAGGAAACTGCCATCCTTACTTGGTCTGGCCTACATGTAACTCCAGACCCACAGAAATGTTGTTGGCTCTAATGTTGGGCGATAAATGCAGCTTAGCCAGAAATGCCCTCATCCTGTGAATGAATAAAGAAAGAAAGAAGTCCTTATTCATTAGATCACCATCACAGAGGGACTCTGTGGGGACTCTGATGGTTGGCTACGAGGTAGCTGGTAGCGATTGGCGAGATCAGTGTCCAGAGCGGTACTCTGCAGCGATTTGACTAACGCAGCGAAGGAGCGTATGCAAGCATGGCGGTCAGCGATACATCGGCGATTGGTTGTGAAGGTTGCCGGCAGCGAAGTCGGGGTCAAAGCCTTGCCAGCGGTGGTGATTCCTAGCCACTCCAATGGAGGTCAGCAGTGGTGAAGATGGCGAGAGAGCACAGGCAGGTCTTAGCCCAGCGCAGGTAAGAGCAAGTCCTCCTGAGGAAAGCCCAGCTTGGAGCGTCTACAGGCCTACGGCTGAAGAAAGGATCGCAACGTTTGAGTTTTTCACTTTAGTTCTTTATTTTTCAACTTTTATACCAAGAAAACTGTAGTGCTGAACCTTTTAACTTATTTCTTTAATTTTTTATGTGTGTAACTAAGATTTTGTAACTAGGTACTTTACGCCTAGGATGGCACCATGTGAGGCGACATTGTACATTTTTTTACTGTCTGCATGCACCCCATACTTGAGAACACATGACAACAAAACCTAAATCAAAATAAAAACAAGGATGCAATATATGTGTGGTATGAAAGATTATTTTTCATGCAGAATTTTTTTTTGTATGGTGCCCATTATGTGTAACATTGGCAATGAAAATGGAATCCAGTGATGGTTTGTTGGGTTGCTGCAGAATATTTTCAATCATCAATTAAATTGTCTTTAGGTGAATTTTTCTACCTCAACTAACATATCATGATGCTTAATATTAACTGCTTTACAAATTTGGTGGATAAGACTCTATGTTTTACTTTTACAGAGAGAGAAACTATGTTGTTCACTACATCACTGTTGAATTTCAAAGCAAGCAAATATGACTGCAACCTGTGCTGGATCAGAAGGCTCAGAACTTATAACAGAGTTCAAAAACCATTCAGTTTATATATTGAAAGAAATGCGCAAGAGCTTTCACATGTTGGATGTTGCAGGTGAAAGTGAAGAGATTGAGGTGCAGCATGAGGCCAGCCTTAAGTGTTTCTGAATCCTATGACAAGTTACTGTTGAGGGCTCTGTGAGTGTGGAGGCTGCAACCATGTGACTGGACAAGGTGGGGGAGAGGTCCGTTGATCCTTGGTCTGTTCTCTTTCCTGGTGTCCTTCCCACTGTGCCCAACCCTCCACTGATAGTGCTGCTATGACCAGCTCTCAGATGTGAGAAGCAGAAAGCCTCCCTCAAGCCAATGTATTAATTCAACTACATGAGGGTCAAAGAAAGATGTGAAATGGAAATGGTCTAAAACCCGACAAGATGTTCCTGATGCATGCAGGAGAAGCTTGATCAGTGATTTACTACACATTCACTATGACACAAATTATAACCTGAAGTGAGCTTGTGATGTCTAAAACTATGGAATGGGAGTAGTGATCAATCTTGTCATGGATGATGGTCAACAGATGGCCATAGAACTTGCATTGCATTCTTTTACTAAGCGTGGATGCAGCTTTTCATGGATAGAAAATGATGTGGTTGTATTCACTTCAGAATTAAAAATTTTAACCAGTTTCTGTTGGATAGAAACTTTATGCTGAAACCAGTTCATAAATCTTTCACTCTAGAATAAAAATTTGCAATACTGCTGAGGGCAGCATCAAGAATACAGCAATGGGTTGTGTTATGTTTTATGTTTTCCACTGAGGTAGACAGAGAGTACACATCAGGTTCTATGTCTGCACTGGACTTTACTGCCACTTTCTGTTTTGTTTCTGTTTCTCTCTCTGTAACTACACACTCTTGACTGATAGCACACAGTACAAGTTGTCCCAGATGAGAAACACAAACTTCTCTAACACAGTTCCAAACAGAGGCTTAGTCGCCATATCTGCGTGAAAACGCAGAAGTTGGCTGTGAAGGTATAATCTTCAGAATGGGGGATGTCGATGTTGACTTTCCAACCACAGTAACTGAAATTGCAACTAAAACCCCAGAAAGACTCAGTATTAAATAGATTCTATAAAGACACATCGAAAGAGTTTGACCCGGGTATCATTCCAAATCATGACAATGAGTGGAATAACAGAGTGGTGCTGCTTTGTTCTCTGAGAGGGCGGAGTTCAGTAACACTCCGTGCTGAATATACAGGAATAGCCAGTATGAAATCCACAGAAGGTAGATTTATTTCTTGGCCTGGTAAGAGCAGTGAATTAAAATCAAGAAAAAGTACCAATTGCCAGAACGGTAGAATTAAGCAGCTATAAAAAGGCTTAGTCACCATCATGGCTGACTCAAACATTTCAATGAATTCCTAAAATTTTTGTGAAAGGGAAAATGAGAATTTTTTGTGTGCTCGTTGTTAACAACATACATTGAATCACAAAACACAAGGGTAAAAACACTAACGTTGAAAGAGAAACAAATGAGTGGTCATCTATTTTTGTCTGTCATAGATTAGCAGAGCACCTTCTCTCAGCTGTCAATCTGAATTTCACTCTGCGCCTTTCCAAAATTTCTTGAAGCAAAGTGAAATCAAACATATGCCCATTGCTTCTCAATGTTCAACACCAAATGGAACAGCAGAAATATAGGATGGTCAGGTAAAGAATACTGCAGAGATATTGAAATTTCACTCGGAAACAGTGGCTGGTCAATTTCTCAATGAAATATGGAGCAAACCCACATAGCACTACCTGCTGAGCTTTTGATGAAATGAAGTTATAGGACAGCTAGAGTTTGGGATTACCAACACTCAGTGTTATAATTGAGTGCAGATATTTCAGCCACAAATGTGAGGATGGCAGAAACAAAAGGAAACGTTTCAGACAAAATGAGCACATTGATTATCCATATCCCATCCCTTCTTGTCCAATTCACACAAGTTGGAGAGGGAGAGGTCTGTGGAACCAAAAGGGTTGACATTGACTGAAAGGTGAGAGACGTCCACATAGATCATATGATCCCGATGATACCGGACTGTGAGCCAGTCCTGAAGTACCAATTTCTGAGGAAGAATCGGGATCTTCTGTGAGTTCGGAACCAAAATCAATAAATCCAGAACTGGACTCTACAACAAAATCTACAAGATTATGAAGGCTTTCTAAACCAGCTACTAAACCTAGAATCATGCAGTACAGAAGAGGGCCCTCAGCCCATCAAGTCTATATCACCAAAAATACACTATTACTTACACTAGTCCCACTTTCCGACACTAACCCATAACCTTAAATGTTATGACACTTTGAGTGCTTATCCAAGTACTTTTTTAAAGGTTGTGAGGTTTCCTGTCTCAATTACCCTTCCAAGCAATGCACTCCAGCCAGCCACCACCCTCTGGGTGAAAATGATGGTTCTCAAAACATCTAAACCTCCTTCCTTCCATTTGAAAATTCTGCTCTGTTATTATTGACCCTTCAGCTAAGGGGAACACTGGTTTATATTCACCCTATCCATGCCCCTCAGAATCTTACACACCTCCATCTGGCCCTCCCTCAACCTTTCCTGTTCCAAAGAAAACAACAAAAATTTCTCAGGCTGTCTTCATAGCTGAAATGCTCCATCTTAGGCAGCATCCTGGTGAATCTCCTTTGCACCCTTTATAATACCATTACATCTTTCAAGTATAAAAACCGAAAGAATCGCAGATGCTGTAAATCAGAAACAAAAGCAGAAATCGCTGGAAAAGCTCAGCAGGTCAGGTGGCATTTGTGAAGTGGAATCAGAGTTAATGTTTTCCTCAGAACTGATGGTGGCTAGAACAATGTCAGTTTTTATGCAGAAGATAGGGTGGGAGGAGGGAGTACGGAGTAAATGATAGGTCGGGATAGAGCCCAAAGAGAGACGAAAACAGTTGGACAGACAAAGGATTGGATAGTAACCTGGCTAAGAGGGTGAGTAGGTGTTAATGGAGACTGTTAGTGGCTAACAATAGGTTGTGTGTAATAGCAGACTATGTGATAACAAGGCTTAGTGTGGGGGGTGGGGGCTAGGACACAGGAAAATTCAAGCCCTAAAGTTATTGAAATCGATATTTAAATCCAGAAGGCTGCAGGGTCCCCAAGCAGAAAATGAGATATTGATCTTCCAGCTTATGCTGAGCTTCACTGGAACACTGCAGCAAGCCTGAGACAGATATTAGACAGGGAACACGATGATGTGTTGAAGTGGCAGGTGACTGGAAGCTCAGGGTTATTTTTGTATGCAGAATGTAGGTGTTCTGTGAAGCAGTCACCCAGTCTATGCTTTGTTTCCCCAATGTAGAAGAGACCACATTGCGAGCAGCAAATTCAGGAGACTAGATTGTGTGAAGTGCAGGTAAAGTGCTGCTTCACTTGGAAGGTGTGTTTGGGCCCTTGGATGGTGAGGAGTGAGGAGGTAAATGGGCAGGTGGTACAACCTCGGAGTTTGCAGGACGAGGTATTGTGGGGCTGTGGGGAATGTTGGGAGTGAAGGAAGAGTGGACCAGGGTGTCATGAAGGCAATGATTCCTGTGGAAAGTGGAGAAGGGAGGGGAGGGGAATATGTGTCTGGTGGTGACATCTCACTGGAGGTGGCGGAATTAATGGCTAATGATTTTCTGGGTGTGGATGCTAGTGGTAAGTGCAAGGGGACCCCTATCGCTGTTGCGGTAGGGAAGAGAGGGGGTAAGGACTGAAGTGCGGGAGATGGGTCAGACCTGGTTGAGGACCCTGTCAACACTGGTGCTGGGGAATCCTGGGTGGAGGAGGAGTGTGGATACTTTGGAGGGACCCTTGTCGAAGTTTGTATCATCAGACCATATGTGAAGGTGACAGAGGGACTGGGAGAATGGAATAGTGTTTACAGGCAGCAGGATGTAACGTTCAGGTAACTGTGTGAGTTAGTGGGTTTGGAGTGGATATTAGTGGCCAGTCTATCTTCAGAAATAGAAACAGAGATGTTGAGGAAAGGAAGGGAAGAGTCAGAGATGGACCAGGTGAAAGTGAGGTCCATGAGGAAATTGGAAGCGAAATTGATAAATCTTCCCAATTCTGGACAAGAAAGGGGAGCAGCACTGATGGTGTCATCAATATATCGGAGGAAGAGAATTGTGGTTGGGGCCAAGAATAGGACTGGAACAAAGAATGTTCCATGTACCCCACAAACAGACAGGCATGTTATCACTAACGTTTTGATCGAGAGTCCCAAGTAATGTTCTGGTGACCTGGGTTCACATCCTGCCACAGCAGATGGTGGAATTTTAATCAATGATAATCTGGAAATAAGAGTCTAATGATGACAATGAAACCATTGCTAATTGTTAGAGAAAATCTCATCTGGTTCATGAAAGAAAGAAATCTTCCATCGTAACCTGGTTTGGCTTATGTGTGATTTCAGACTCACAGCAATATGGTTTACTCTTAACTTTGGCTAGTTAGGGATTAGCAATAAATGGTGGCCTAGCTAGTGCTGCCTATATCTCATGAATAAATAAATCAAAAGTCAATATAAGCCTGGTATCTCTGGCTGAAGGGTCAAGACAAGGGAATGCAAGACAGGCAGACTCAGAGTGACAGAGAGTGAAGACCCTGAAGATGCAGCCTGGTGTAATCCATGAACTGGATTAATGTGCCGTCCAGCAGCATTACAATGATAATGGCGAGGTGCTGAAATGTCCTGTAAATTGATCAGAACTGTGTCTATGACGGTTATTTGGGGCTGGCACATGTCTGATCCTAATGTGCTGTGGATGTGAAGTGCTTGTGGCTAGTGCCCATCGATTGTGCCCTGAGTCCCAACATAGTGACCAGTATCCAACATGGATGTCCACTGGAGCAAGCTAAATTTGCCAGGTATCTGCTCTGGTTTCCATGGTGAGTGTTCTTGGATTCCAGCTTGCCTGGTAAAGTAGGAAACTGCATATTAATGAGGTGAGTTGGGCTTTTATCAAGGTGCTTAACAAGCTATAATCTTCCTTAATTGATAACTTGCCACTGCTCGGCGAGAATCTCACTGTGCTGCTTGTCAAAAGCCTACAAGATGCAGTAAGGTGGTCCTAACATCGAGATCAGCCTTGCCAGGCTTCTCTTCTGATTTTGCTGCAAATCTTGCCATGCCCACTTCAGTAAGATTCCTCCTCATAAGACCAGAAGATGTAGGAGCAGATGTAGGCCCTTTATAGTGCATCGAGTGCGCTCCACTTTTCAGTGAGATCACAGCTGATCTGACAATCCTTAAATCTATTTTGCTGCCTTTTTCCCAATAATTCCCTTACTGATTAAAAATCGGTTTACCTCAGCTATGAGTATTTTTAATGACCTAGTCTCTACTGCCCTTTGCAGAAATAATTCCACAGATTCATGATCCTCTGACTGAGGAAATTCTGCCTCATCTCCATGTTAAATGGGCAATCCATTTCTCTGAGATTGTGCCCTGTCAACCCAGACTCTCCCATAAGGAGAAACAATCTACTCTAGCAAACTCCCTAAGAACCTTGTACCTTTCAATAAGGTCACCTCTCATTCTTCTCAACTTCAATGAATACAAGTCCAACCGACTCAACCTCTCCTCACAAGAAAATCCATCCATACCCAGGATCAAACTAGTTGAACCTTCTTTGGAATGCCTCCAAGGCCAGTTTATCTTTCCTTACATAAGGGAACAAAGCACTGCAGTATTTTTGGTGTGGCCTCATTAATGCATAATGTTAGCAAAACTTCCCACTATTTATGCTGCATTCTCTTTGTGATAAAGGTCAACATTCCATTTGTCTAATCAATTTCCCACTGCACTTGGATGCTAGCTTTTTGCAATTCATGTACAAACACTCTAAAATCCCTCTGTGTTGCAACTTTCTGCAGTCTTACCCAATTTAAGTAATATTCAGCTCCTCTATTCTTCCTGGCAAAGTTCATAACTTCAGATTTTCTGACATTATATCCCATCTTTCAATTTTTTTTCCACTCACATCCTCTGTCTATATCCCTCTGCAGACACTTTGTGTCATCCACTAACTTGTTGATACCACATTCACTTCCTTCATCCTGGTCACTGATATATATTGAAAATAACTGTGTCCCTAACATTGATCCCCATGACATATCACTAGTTGTCGGTTGCCATCTTGAAAATGCTTCCTCTATTCCAACTCTCTGTCATCTATCTCCCACTAGGGACCGATTGACATTCTGTAATTGCTGCTTTTATCCCAACTTTCTGTCTTCAATTCTGCATGTTAACTTCTTGAAAAATTTGATCAAATTTGTCAGGCACAATTTCCTTTAATTAAGCCATACTGACTCTGATTGATCATATTATGCATTTCTAAATGCTCTGCAATTACATCCCTTAGAGTGGACTCTACCATTTTGCCAATGACAAATGTTAAGCTAACTGGTTTATAATTATCTATATTTGACTCCACTGTTTTTGAATAAGAATATTCATTGGCAGTTTTCCAGTCCTCTTGGATTTCTCCAGATTCTAATAATGCATCTATCAAGTCCAAGGTATCTATCAGCTTCTAGCCACATATAGTTTTTCTGGTACCTTTTCTCCTGTGATAGATATTGTGTTTATTCCCTCACCACCTTTTGCCCCTTGATTCAGAATATTTGGAATGCTATTAGTGTCCCTACCATGAAACTAGTGCAAAGTTTCCTGTTATTATTTCCCTAACCTGATTGTCTAAGGGGCTTATGTTTATTTTGGCGGCTCCCTTCCTTTTTATATATTGCATTGTTTTTTTATACCTGTAAGTTTGGATTTCTATATTTGAACTGATGGCATGTAGGTTCCTGTGTGTCTGAAGCACTGTAATCATTAACTTGTACTCAGGGCTATTTCTTGAAAAAGAATTTTATCTGGAGAGTAACGGGTTTCTGTTTACATTGGAAGAATCTGATGAGGTAAACAATTATGTATTAGACCACTGTTCAGAGTGTTTGAGATGTGATAATTTTCTTTTGATTAGGGGTAACACCCTTACATTGGGAAAAAAGGAGCTTCAGTTTGAGCAGTTCTGCAATGTTCTTCACTGAGGCTGGCTGTTTGAAGCAGTTGCTCCAGAGAAAGGGTATTACAAATACTTTAGCATAAGAAGTTTCGGAAAAATTTCAAATCTAAAATCTTTGGTTAAAACCCTGAAAAACTATTTGAAGCTGTGAAGGTTTAACCATAGTTCAATGAAGGCTCCTGGAGAGTGGCTATTAGATCATCAGCACTGGGATTTGAAGCTACATTTATATTGAGCCCTATAGGGGTGATAGAGAAGGGAATTGCACCTGCAGTGAGTACTGTACAGGGGCACCTTTGAAAATAATGGGACTTTTTCTTTATCCATATATTTCAAAATCTTTAAACAAAGTGTTTGCTGGGCCCCTTTGCTGAGATATTTGCATCATCAATAGCCGCAGGTGAGGTACCAGAAGGCTGGAGGTTGGCTAACGTGATGCCACAATATAAGAAAGGTGGTAAGGAAAAGCCAGGAAACTATAGACCGGTGAGTCTGATGTTGGTGGTGGGCATGTTATTGGAAGGAATCCTGAGGGACAGGATTTACATGTATTTGAAAAGGCAAGGACTGATTAGGGATAGTCAATAAGACTTTATCCATGGGAAATCATTACTCACTAACTTGATTGAGTTTTTTGAAGAAATAATGAAGGGGATTGATGAGGGCAAAGTGGTGAATGTAATTTATATGTACTTCAGTTAGGCATTTAACAAGGTTCCTCATGGGACTTTGGGAGGTTAGCTTGATTAGCAAAGTTGGATCACATGGAATACAGGGAAAACTAGCAATTTGGATACAGAACTGGCTCAAAGGTGTAAGACGGTGGGTGGTGGTGGAAGATTGCTTTTTAGACTGTAGGCCTGTGACCAGTGGTGTGCTACAAGGATTGGTGCTGGGTCCACTGCTTTTTATCATTTATTTAAATGATTTTGGTTGTGAACATAGGAGGTATGGTTAGTAAGTTTGCAGATGACACCAAAATTGGAGGTGTAGTGGATAGTGAGTATGTCAGAGTACAACAGGATCTTGATCAGATGAGCCAATGAGCTGAGGAGTGGCAGTGGAGTTTAATTTAGATAAATGCGAGGTGCTGCATTTTGCAAAAACAAATCAGGACAGGACTTATGCACTCAATAGTAAGATCACAGGGTGTGTTGCTCAACAAAGAGATATTGGAGTGCAGGTTCATAGTTCCTTGAATTTGGAGTTGCAGGTAGACAGAGTAGTAGAGAAGGCATTTGGTTTGCTTGCCTTTATTAGTCAGTGCACTGAATAAAGGAGTTGGGAGATCATGTTGAGGCCGTACTGGATATTGGTTAGGCTACTTCTGGAATACTGTATGCAATTCTGGTCTCCCTGTGATAGGAAGGATGTTGTGAAACTTGAAAGGATTTAGAAAAGATTAAGAGGCTGTTTCCAGGGTGGAGGTTTTGAACTTAGGAAGAGGCTGAATAGATTGGGGTTATTTTCCCTCAAGGGTCAGAGGCTGAGGGTTGATCTTATAGAAGTTTATAAAATCATGAGGGGCATGGTTAGGGTGAATAGTTAAGGTCTTTTCCCAGTGTGGGGGAGCCCAAAACTAGAGAGCATAGGTTTAAGGTGAGAGGAGAAAGATTTAATAGGGACCTAAGGTGCAACTTTTTCAAACAGAGGATGGTGTGTGTATGGAATGAGCTGCCAGAGGAAGTGGTGGAGGCTGGATGGTATATGAATAAGAAGGGTTTTGAGGGATATGGGCCAAGTGCTAGCAAATGGGACTAGATTAATGTAGGATATCTGTTCGGTTTGAACGTCTGTTTTTGTGCTGTACAACGCTATGTATTTATGGCATCTTCTATATCAACTATTTGTTTCATCTTATTTTATTTTCATTCATTTGGCGTAATCAACTTGTGTTTTATTGCTAA
The DNA here is from genome assembly GCF_037043375.1 of Chiloscyllium plagiosum. Classification (NCBI taxonomy): domain Eukaryota; kingdom Metazoa; phylum Chordata; class Chondrichthyes; order Orectolobiformes; family Hemiscylliidae; genus Chiloscyllium; species Chiloscyllium plagiosum. The sequence goes on from NW_028270141.1 coordinate 107,211,734, forward strand.
TTCCAGATCTTCAGCAATGTGTCCTTATGTTTCAGTAAGGAACAACCTCATCATAATGGTTAAACAAAGCATAATCTATTGAGCTAGATTTCAGTTAGGGATCTAACTTGTCCAGTAACAACATCAGCTGGGATTATAACAATATTTTTTTTAAATTCTTACTGACTGTTTTTATATTACTTGACAGTTTGCCATCATAGTTTGTTTATTTTCTTTCTTTTGGTCATCTCTAATACCTTATACAATTTTCCTAGTGCTTTTGTGTCAAAATAAAGAGTCATTGAAATATGAATTTTGAAAACATTAATTCATATTCTCAGTTTATTTAGTGTGACTAAAAGTTAAATAATATTACTCCATTTAACTGCAGCAGCAGGGTAAGAGCTGAGCTGAATCAAACTCTACTCAGCAGCTGGTCTGTGTCTGGCAGTGACATCACAGGAAAGTAAAGAATTGATTGGTTGTTGAATAGCCATATTTGATTTTCCATTTTATTGAATTGAATTGAATTGAATTTTATTGAATAATATTGAAAGTCTAAGAAATAAGGCAAAGTTCCTTGTGCGCATTTACTATTCATTAAGCTACAGGAAATAGACATTAGGGAATACTTTAAGGGTAAGTCATGGCAGGGCAGCTTGGCCATATGGAATTTCCTCCTGCAAGAAGTCTGGGACAGTTTCAGTATCCAGGCTAGCCACATGTGTATGAAATACCTCCAGTTGCAACTAAAGAAAATCCACATTTTGTATCTGGAGCAGCAGCTGAAGGCAGTCATACGCTGAAATCTTCATAGATAATTATACACAGTAAGGACATTACATTGTAGGTAAAGTGTGCATATGCAGAAATGGAATAGTTGACCATTAAACAGAGTAAAAGCACTAGGCAGTTGCTGCAGGAATCCTCTGCATCCAACCTCTTCTCTGACACATATTGCATTTTAGATGGTGCGGGGAGAGAGACTTTCTGAGGAGAATGCTGGAAGTAGTAATTTCCAGATTACTCCCAGTACCATGTGTTAGCCAGATCAAGAACAGTAGAATAGACCAGATGAGCATATGGCTCGAAAGATGGTGTAGGATGGAAGGATTTAGATTCTAGAAGCATTGAGACTGATTCTGGGAAGATGGGACGTGGCCCAGATATCCATAAAGGGCATTTCCTAATACTTTGAGCAAGAGTTTAATCTAGAGTGGCAGAGGAATGAGAACATGATTGGTTAAACAGAAGAATGGGAAACAAAGAGAAGCAAAGAATAGAAAAGTGGAAAGCAAAAATGGAAAATAAACAAAACAAGGGACTGGCACCAAATAGGGGCAAAGTACAACAAAGCATAAAAATATGACAAAAACTAATCTAAAGGTACTGTTATTTCAATACCTGAACAATCTACAGTAAGGTAGATGAATTATTAACACAGATAGTTATAAACAAGTATGACATGATTCCGATTACAGACACATAACTACAGGGTGACCAAGGCTGGGAGTAGGGTATGAACTGAGGTTGCTATGAAAATAATGGAAATTAATGAGGCTAAAATCTGATAAATCCCAAGGACATGGTAACCTGCATGCCAGAGTACTAAAGGAGGTGGTCCTCATTGTCAACATAGGCAAGTTTTGATTGTTATCTTCCAAAATTCTATGTGTTCTAGAACACCCCCCAAAAAATTGAAGGATGGCAAATTTAACTCCATTATTTGAAAAAGATAGAGGGAGAAAACATGGAATTACAAGCCAGGCACTTTTATGTCATTAATAGGAAAAATACTAGAGTCTAACATAAAGGACATGTTAATATGACAATAGAATATAACAAAGTCTTAGACAAAGTTGATATGGATTTCTGAAAGGGAAGCATTCAAGACATTTTGAGGATGTAATCCATTGATCAGAAGAGGGAGAACAACCTTTCTGTAATTCTGCAGTAGTCAGTAGAGTGGGTTTTATTGACATCTGTCTCTTGATAAAATTTTAAAAATATAAACCATCAGTACTAAATTAGCCTGGAGCACTTTTTTCGAGCAAAAAGATGGCCTATTTTCCGGGTCTGTAGATTGTGAAGGAGCAATGATGGCCTTTAATAGGGTGATATGATATGCTCTTCCTGTTGGATGTGGGTGTTTAGGGGGAGTTTTCATGTTTACTGATGAATATGTTTGCAGGAAATGTATTTGGTCACAAATCATATCAGATTAGGCAGCATGGTGGCTTAGTGGTTAGCACTGCTGCCTCACAGCGCCAGGGTCCTGGGTTCGATTCCCGCCTGTCTGTGTGGAGTTTGCACATTCTCCCTGTGTCTGCCTGGGTTACCTCCGGGTGCTCCGGTTTCCTCCCACAATCCAAAGATGTGCAGGTTAGGTGAATTGACCATGTTAAATTGCCCACAGTGTTAGGTGCATTAGTCAGGGGTAAATGTGGGTTGGGGAATGGGTTTGGGTTGGTTTCTCTTCGGACAGGCAGTGTGAACTTGTTGGGCCGAAGGGCCTGTTTCCACACTGTAGAGAATCTAATCTAATTACATAGATTGATTGGATCGAGAGTTAGATGTAATGAGGAATTTACAAGAGCTATGAGCTGTGCTGGTTGGCAATTATGGGAAGGGAGAAAAGCCACAGATGCATTTAGGTAGATGGGTTAACTCCAGGAAAGGTAGGAGGGGTAGGCAAGTAGAGCAGGAGACTCCTGTGGCTATCCCCATCTCAAACAGTTATGCTGTTTTGGAAAATGTAGGGGGTGATGGACTTTCACAGGAATGTAGTGTGTAAAGCCAAGTTTCTGGTATCGAGGCTGGCTCTAATGTAATGAGGAGTATGTCAGGTTCCAAGCGATCGATTGTGATAGGGGACTCTCTAGTCCGAAGCACAGACAGATGTTTCTGTGGCCAGCAACAAAAAGTCAAAATGGTGTGTTGCCTCCCTGGTGCCAGTATCAAGGATGTCTCAGAGAGGGTGCAGAATGTTCTCAAGGGGGAGAGGGCCCAGCAGGAGGTCATTGTACACATTGGAACCAATGACATAGCAAGGGAAATAGATGAGATTCTGAAGAGAGAATATAGAAAGTTAGGCAGGAATTTAAAAAGGAGGTCCTCAAGGCTTGTAATATCAGGATGACTCCTGGTGCTACAAGCTAATGAGGGCAGGAATAGGAGGATAGAGCAGATGAATGCATGGTTGAGGAGCTGGTGTATTGGAGAAGGATTCACATTTTTGGATCATTGGAATCTCTTTTGGGGTAGAAGTGACCTGTACAAGAAGGATGGATTACACCTGAATTGGAAGGGGACTAACAAATTGGTGGGGAGATTTGCTAGAGCTGCTCGGGAGGATTGAAACTAGTAAGGTGGTGTGGGGGGTGGTTGGGACCCAGGGAATTGTGAGGAAAGAGGTCAATCTGAGACTGGGACAGTTGGGAAAGGGAGCGAATCAAACAGTCAGGACAGGAAGGAACAAAATAGAGCACAAGATAGGACTGATAAATTAAACTGCACTTACTTCAATGCAAGATGCTTAACAGGGAAGGCAGATGAACTCAGGGCATGGTTAGGAACATGGGACTGGGATAGCTTAGCAATTACAGAAATGTGGCTCATGGATGGACAGGACTGGCAGCTTAAAGCTCCAGGATACAAATGCTACAGATATTGACAAGATTCCAGACAGTGTGGAAACAGGCCATTTGGCCCAACCAGCCCACACCAACCCAAAGAAGAGTAACCCACCTCGACCCACTTCCCTTTGACTATGCACCGAACACTATAGGCAATTTAGCAGAGCCAGTTCACCTGGCCTGCACATCTTTGGCCTGTGGGAGGAAACCCATGCCGACATGGGGAGAATGTGCAAACTCTACACAGACAGTCATCGAGGCTGGAATCAAACCTGGGTCCCTGGCGCTGTGAGGCAGCAGTGCTAACCACTGAGCCATCATGCTCCCCAATTGGGAAGGATGGAAAGGTGGGCAAGAGAGGAGGGGGAGTGACATTTTTGATAAAGGATAACGTTACAGCTGTAGTTATGGACAATATTCCCAGAAATATATCCAAGGCAATTATTTGGGTGGAACTGAGAAATAAGAAAAGGATGATCACCTTATTGGGATTGTATTGTGGAGCCCCCTAATAGGCAGCAGGAAATTAAGAAATAAATTTGTAAGGGGATCTCAGTTATCTGTAAGAATAATAGGGTGGTTATGGTAGGGGATTTTAACTTTCCAAACATAGACTAGGACTGCCATAGTGTTAAGGGTTTAGATGGAGAGGAATTTGTTAAGTGCGTACAAGACAATTTTCTGATTCAGTATGTGGATGTACCTACTAGAGAAGGTGCAAAACTTGACCTACTCTTGGGAAATAAGGAAGGGCAGGTGACTGAGGTGTCAGCGGGGGAGCACTTTGGGGCCAGCAACCATAATTCTATTAGCTTTAAAATAGTGATGGAAAAGGATAGACTCGATCTAAAACTTGAAGATCTATATTGGAGGAAGGCTAATTTTGATGGTATTAGGCAAGAACTTTCAAAAGCCGATTAGGGGCAGAGGTTCGCAGGGAAAGGGATGGCTGAAAAATGGAAAGTCTTCAGAAATGAGGAAACTAGAGTCCACAGACAATATATTCTTGTTAGGGTGAAAGGAGAGGCTGGTAGGTATAGGAAATATTGGATGACTAGAGAAAGTGAGAGTTTGGGGAAGAAGAAGACAAAGGCTTTTGTCAGGTATAGACAGGACAGATCGAGTGAATTCTTAGAAGGGTATAAAGGCAGTAGGAGTATACTTAAGAAGGAAATTAGGAGGGGACAAAGGGGACATGAGATAGCTTTGGCAAAAAGGGTTAAGGAGAATCCAAAGGGTTTTTACAAATACATTAAGGACAAAAGGGTAATTGGAGAGAGAATAGAGCCCTTCAAAGATCAACAAGGTGGCCTGTGTTTGGAGCCGCAGGAGATGGGGCATGATACTTAATGAGTATTTTGCATCAGTGTTTACTGTGGAAAAGGACATGGAAGATATAAAATGTAGGAAATAGATGTTGACATCTTGGAAAATGTCCATATTACAGAGGAGGAAGTGCTGGATGTCTTGAAGCTCATGAAGGTCGATAAATCCCTTAGACCTGATCATGTGCATTCTAGAACTCTGTGGGAAGGTAGGGAAGTGATTGCTGGGCCCCGTGCTGAGATATTTGTATCATTGATAGTCACAGGTGAGGTGCCGGAAGACTGGAGGTTGGCTAACGAGGTGCCACTATTTCAGAAAGTTGGTAAGGAAAAGCCAGGAAACTATAGACCAGTGAGCCTGACATTGGTGATTGGCACATTATTAGAGGGAATCCTGAGGGACAGGATTTAGATGTATTTGGAAAGGCAAGGACTAATTAGGGATTGTCAACAAGACTTTGTGCGTGGGAAATTATGTCTCACAAACTTGATTGAGTTTTTTGAAGAAGTAACAAAGAGAATTGATGAGGGCAGAGCGGTGGACGTGAGCTATATGGACTTCAGAAAGGCATTCAACAAGGTTCCTCATGGGAGACTAGTTAACAAGTGTAGATCTCATGGAATACGGGGAGAACTTGCTATTTGGATATAGAACTGGCTTGAAGGCAGAAGACAGAGGGTGGTGGTGGAAGTTTGTTTTTCAGACTGGAGGCCTACGGACAGTGGTGTGCCACAAGGATCAATGCTAGGTCCACTACTTTTTGTCATTTATGTAAATGATTTGAATGTGAACGTACGAGGTATAGTTAGTAAGTTTGCAGATGACACTAAAATTAGATGTGTAGTGGACAGCGAAGAAGGTCACCTCAGATTACAACAGGATCTTGACCAGATGGGCCAATGGGCTGAGAAGTGGCAGATGGGGTTTAATTTAGCTAAATGCGAGGTGTTGCACTTTGAAAAAGCAAATCAGAGCAGGACTTATACACTTAATGGTAAGGTCCTGGGTAGTGTTGCTGAACAAAAAGATCTTGGAGTGCAGATTCATAGCTCCTTGAAAGTGGAGTCACAGGCAGTTAGGATAGTGAAGAAGGTGTTTGGTATGCTTTCCTTTACTGGTCAGAGTATTGACTCTGGGAGTTGCAAGATGATGTTGCAGCTGTACAGGACATTAGTTAGGCCACTTTTGGAATATTGCGTGCAACTCTTCTTGTCCTTCCTATCGGAAAGATGTTGTGAAACTTGAAAGGGTTCAGAAAAGAATTACAAGGATATTGCCAGGGTTGAAGATTTTGAGATATAAGGAGAGGCTGAATAGGCTGGGGCTCTTTTCCCTGTAGTGTCGTAGACTGATGAGTGACCTTATAGAGGTTTATAAAATCATGAGGGGCATGGATAGGATAAATAGACAAAATCTTTTCCCTGGGGTGGGGGAGTCCAGAACTAGAGGGCATAGGTTTGGAGTGAGAGGGGAAAGATAGAAAAGGGACCTAAGAGGCAACCTTTTCACGCAGAGGGTGGTGTGTGTATGGAATGAGCTGCCAGAGGAAGTGCTGGAGGCTGGTTCAATTACGCCATTAAAAGGTATTTGGATGGGTGTTTGAATAGGAAGGGTTTAAAGGTAATGGCACAAGATAAATTTAAGCTATCTGGTCAGCATGGACGAGTTGGACCCAAGGGTCTGTTTCCGTGCTGTACATCTCTATGACTCTATGACTCTAATAGATGAAGTATATTTGGATTTTCAGAAAACTTTTGAGAAAGTCCTTAATGAGAGATTATTGCGCAAAATCAAATCACAAAGCATTAATTATAATACTGACATGAACTGAGAATCTGTTCGCAATCAGGAAACAGAGAGTATGAATAAATGGATACATTTTGGAATGAAAGGCAGTGACAAGGCAAGTATGGCAGAGATCAATACTTCCATCCCATCTATCCACAATGTATATCAGTGATTTAGATGGGGCAATCAAATGTAATATTTTAAAGCTTGCTGACAACACAAAATAGACTGAGACTTTGAGTTATGAGGAAGGTACAAAGGAGGCTTCAAGGCAATTGAGACAAGTCGAGTAAATTGTTAAATGTGAAAGTTAAATAGAGTGAAATGTGTGAAGTTCTCCACTTTGTTTGGAAAATCATAATAGCAGCGTATTATTAAAATGATGGAAGATTGGAACATGCTTGTTTACAGGAGACTTGGTTAACACAATAGGCAGAGGCTTGGTAACTTTGGTTTAACTCTTAATGAGATTGTGAAAGACCATTTGGTATGTGGAATTAATTATGTAACCATGCTCAAGCGGCTCCTTGCTGAAGCCCAACTTGACTTCAAACAGGCACTATAACTGGCTTTATCATTGGAAAATGCAGCAAGTGAAGCATATGAGTTGAAGGGTATCCTGATGGAAGTCCGACTGAGTCTGTGGAACACCACATGAGTGAAGGTAATTGCATAGCCTCGTTCAGGACATATCCTGAATAGAGGGAGTCTCAGTTAGCACACAGCAGAAACCCCAAAACAAAGCCAAGATTCAGCCAAATGGTACAAATTCATTTTAGGATCTGGGCTGGCAAGCCATTGCAGTTGCTGCCAGTGTGTGAACTTGAAAGCAAAAGGGTCCCATTAGACTTAAACTAGATAAGAGAACTCATAAGCATGTATCCAGGAGAGTACACTCACTGGAAAGTAAAATTGCTTAGCAAAATCCAAATCAGAACCAATTAAAGTAAGCATCTATTTAAGTGGCCACCCAGTTCTAATGGAGGTCAATACTGGTGCAGCTGTTACAGTGATCATAGAACCAGTCCTTAACAAAATTCGCTGTGGACCCCAAGCCTTAAGTTTGCTTAAGACTTTGGCTAGACAAAGAACTTATACTGAGGAATCTTTACAGATTAAGGGTTCAACTTCGGTTCCGGCCTCTTAAAGGAAGCATCTGGTTCAGTTATCTGTGGTTGTAGTAAAAGACTCAGGCCCAGGCCTGATGGGATGATATTGGTTGAGAAAGATTCATCTTGATTGGCTCAACATTTTTCATCTAGAAAGTGGCTGCCTGAATGACATCTTAATTAAATATCTGGAAGTCTTCCAGGAAGGTCTCAGGACTATCAAAAGAGCCAAGGCCATTTTGCATGTGGACCAGGAAGTAATTGCGCGATTCTGCAAGACCCATCCAGTGCCATTTGCCTTATGGGCAAAAGTAGAGGCAGCAATCAGAAGGCTGGGAAGGGCAGGAATCATCAAACCATCCAACTTGTGGAATAGGCAGCACCAGTTGTCCTGATTTGAAACCCAATGGATCGGTTCACCTTTGTGGGGATTTTAAACAAATGGTAAACACTTTTACTGCTGGCTAAATACATAATCCCTTGATTAGATGATTTATACACAAAACTGGCAAGGGGTACTGTGCTTCACGAAGCTGGACATGAATCATGTGTTTCTGCAATTGCAGTTAGGTTAGGATTCCCAGAAGTATGCTTTAATTCATACCCATATGGGTTTGTATGAGACGGCCATTTGGGGTATTGTCAGTCTGTGCAAGTTTTCAGCAGACTTTGGAAGATTTGCCCCAGCTTACCATTTATCTAGATGATATGCTAATAACAGGGAAAACCAATAAGGAGCACTTAGAGAACTTGGACATAGTCCTTAGATGTCTCTCCAGGTGGGCTTATGCCTTAAAAGAGAAAAATGTGTGTTCCAGGCACCCTCTACTTGGGCCACAGAATTGACAAGACCGTGTTATACGATTGGAAGATGAAGTGAGGGTGATCAAAGATGCTCTGGCTGCCACGTCTGGTCTTTCCTTGGGCTGGTGAACTATTCTAGAAAATTCAAACATAACCTGGTCTCCAACATCTTAATACCTTTGCATCAACTCTTAAAAAAGGGTCACCCACGGAAATGGTCACATTGCCAAGACGTAGTTTTCAGGGAAGTGAAGAAACAGCTATCATCCTCTTAGGTGTTGACATACTATGATCCCAAGTGAGATCTGGTCTTGACATGCAATGCCTCCCCATACGACAGCGGGGTAATATTAACTCATGGATGGACCAATGGAGAAGCATGCCCAGTAGTGTACATATCCAGGACTTTTGCTAATGCAGATTGTAAATAAAGATAGAGAAGGAAGATTTGGCAGTCACATTTGAAGTGCAGGAGTTCAATCAATACCTTTACGAATATAAATTTGTAATAACAGACCCTTGTTGGCTCTACTTAAAGAGGACAGGGTAGTGTCGCCCATAACTTTAGGCCAAATTGAGTTCGGCTAGGTGCCACTGTCCTAAACAATCACCCGGACCATAAGAAAGCTGCACGCTTGCAAATGGTGTGGGAACAAACCATGCCCGGCTCCCTGATTGCCCTTCTGACTGTTCTGGAACCGTAGGGTCTCCCTGTCTGTCAAACATTGAAGATACCTCAGAATCTGAGATGGACATGGTGCATGTCAAAGCCTCAACGCCTTTGTTGCCTGAAGGGGAGAATGAATTTCTTCTGAAATGCTCTGGACACAAGAGGCGAGCTACTGTATGTTACACACCACCCATATCAGAGACAGAGTTAGAGGAACCTGAGTTAGTGCTGTTATGCCCCAGGAGGAGCTATACGCCTATGCCCTCAGACTCCACAGGGGGAGGAAGGTAGTGATTGTAACAAGGTCAGCCAGGTGGACTTCATAGCATATGAGTTCCCTGTTTGGGGCTGTTAATCTTGTCCAATCAGGCAGTCCTGGCTGACAGATAAAAAACAGGAATATCAGGGATTCTGTTCATTCTGAGAGCTGGCTCTGAGTGAGCTGGATCAGTGTCAAATATTTTCCACATGTAAATAAAGGGTGACTTGGTTATAGGATACCTGCCTCTGTGAAGATATTTCAGTGTTCAGTGCTAGCTACATCTTCTGTCAGTTTCCAATACTTGTACCTAATGTTGCCTAGTGGGATGAGATGATCCTACAAGTATCTCTGAATGAGACAAACATTAAAGCTGATTAAAAATCTAAGTTGGACCCATGCTGTCGTAAAGGAACTAAATAAAATTCAACTTAAGCTTCACGCTCAATACCCATATACTTCGATTGTTACTATTGGTGGAGTGAACATCAATTTGAAGGTTTTAAACTTTATATCCCTATATATGGGTAAACCTAGCGATACTTATTGACCAATTGGGGTGAATGGCCATGTGTTTGCCTCCACTGGGATGGACAGAGGCACTACAATCAGTCTAAGCGATTTTAATGTGGTGGAGGAAACCCAACTATCAAACCAAGTGTTAAGCTGAACAATAGCTCTTAAGATCAACTCACAGAAGCCAAGTCAATAGTGGAACTTTATGGGGACAGACAGTCTGAAGGAAAGATCACATAGGTACTGACATGGGTGTAAGCAATTTTACAGAGTCAGGAGAAACATTGCTGGTGAAGCTCAGCAAGTCTGGCAGCATCTGTGGGAAGAAAGAGCACTTAATGTACCAGACTTGAAAACATTAACACTGTTTTCTTTCCATAGATGCTGCCATACCTACTGAGTTTCACCAGTAATTTCTGGTTTTGTTTCAGATCTCCCAAATCCAGAGTTCTTTGTTTTATTTCAGGAGAAACATCAATTATTTTACTATAAAGGTGATGTAAAATATCGTTTAACATTCCACTTTTTTCTGCTGCCAATTATGTCTTTAATGACCAGTGTTTAGACTCCTTGGTGCCTGTGAAAATCACACCAGAAATGTATGTTTGCTTTGGAATGTAGATTTGAAAGCCTTAATAATGTACTGTAGATTTCCCCATTGACCATCCATTTCTGAGACTGCACTCATAGAGTCATAGAGTCATAGAGATGTACAGCATGGAAACAGACCCTTCGGTCCAACTCGTCCATGCTGACCAGATATCCCAACCTAATCTAGTCCCATCTGCCAGCACCCGGCCCATATCCCTCCAAACCAGGTGGCACGGTGGCACAGTGGTTAGCACTGCTGCCTCACAGCGCCAGACACCCGGGTTCAATTCCCGCCTCAGGCGACTGACTGTGTGGAGTTTGCACGTTCTCCCCGTGTCTGCGTGGGTTTCCTCTGGGTGCTCCGGTTTCCTCCCACAGTCCAAAGATGTGCAGGTAAGGTGATTTGACCATGCTAAATTGCCCATAGTGTTAGGTAAGGGGTAAATGTAGGGGTATGGGTGGGTTGCGCTTCGACGGGTCGGTGTGGACTTGTTGGGCCAAAGGACCTGTTTCCACACTGTAATGTAATCTAATCTAATCTCAAACCCTTCCTATTCATATACCCATCCAGATACCTTTTAAATGTTGCAACTGGGCCAGCCTCCACCACTTCCTCTGGCATCTCCTTCCATATAATCATCACACTCTGCATGAAAGAGTTGCTCCTTAGGTCTCTTTTATATCATTCCCCTCTCACCCTAAACCCATGCCCTCTAGTTTTGGACTCCCCCATCCCAGGAAAAAGATTTCGTCTATGTATCCTATCCGTTCCCTTCACGATTTTATAAACTTCTATAAGGTTACCCATCAGCCTCCGTCGCTCCAAGGAAAACAGCCTCTCCATATCGCTCAAATCCTCCAACCATGACAACATCTTTGTAAATCTTTTCTGAACCCTTTCAAGTTTCACAACATTCTTCGGATAGGAAGGAGACCAGAATTGCACGCAATATTCCAACAGTGGCCTAACCAATGTCCTGTACAGCCACAACATGACCTCCCAACCCCTATACTCAATACTCTGACCAATAAAGGAAAGCATACCAAATGCCTTCTTCACTATCCTATCTACCTGCGACTCAACTTTCAAGTCGCTATGAATCTGCATTCCAAGGTCTCTTTGTTCAGCAACACTACCCAGGACCTTACCATTAAGTGTATAAGTCCTGCTCTGATTTGCTTTACCAAATTGCAGCACGCCGGATTTAGCTAAATTAAACTCCATCTGCCAATCCTCAGTCCATTGGCCCATCTGATCAAGATCAAGTTGTACTCTGAGGTGACCCTCTTTGCTGTCCACTACATGTCCAATTTTAGTGTTATCTGCAAACTTACTAACCATACCTCATATGTTCACATTCAAATCATTTATATAAATGATGAAAAGTAGTGGACCCAGCACCGATGCTTGTGGCACTCCACTGGTCAGAGGCCTCCAGTCTGAAAAGCAACCTCCACCACCACCCTCTGTCTTCTACCTTTGAGCCATTCTGTATCCCACTCAAATAACAGTGGCAAAGACAGAAGAAGAAATGGTACAATTAATAAACCATTGCAGTTGTATCAACATTGTTATCCGAATAGAGTGGAATTTTGTTGTTATGATTGTTTTATAACTAATTTCATTGATGATTACTTATTATGGCAAAATGTGAAAGTATTGTATGAGTCGGTATTCAGTTTTGCTTTGATGCTTGTTTTATGGACTTCGCAACTAGGAATAAAAAATTAGTCAAACCTTTTTCACAAACCTCATGCTTGTCTTATTTAAAACCTCACTCAGCCAAGATTGTAAATGGACTCAACATGAGTTGCATTCCCAGTCTGAAAGAAGTGCAATTCTACCTTAATAATCTGTTTGTTGTTTTTAACATTTTCATTAAAAAAAAAATTCAATACGTAAGTTTATTTATTTAGACTTATCCTATTGCAATTTGCATTTAGTTTGAAATCAGAATTTCGGTTTTCTCCTTGTGGTTTTATTCATTCTGGAAAGTAAACATTTTAAAAACTCTGCTGCCTTTGAGTAAAAACTGAGATGAAACTATAACTCGAGCAGCAAGACCACCCTGGCTCTCACTTAAAGTGATTAGTTAGGTCATGAAAAATGGGTCACTGATCTCTCAGGGGGAGAAGGTTTGCTCACATAATTGGCTGCCATCGAAGTAGAATCATGGAGGTGTGGAAAATAGTAGAAACTGCATCCTGTCTCCCTTTGTCAGTAAGTGTGGTTGTAAAATGTGTAATGTCAGCTTAGTTTTTGGTTAGGCTTAGACAAGACATCCTCCTCCAGAACAAGGGTAACATTTTTAGATGACAGCTTTTTATAATTTTCGTCTATCCTTGTTTTAGATAGAATTCCCTATGGTGTGGAAACAGACCTTTCGCCCCACACCAATCCTCCAGAGAGTATCCCACCCAGACCCATTCCCCTATTATTCCTGCTTTTACCCCTAACTAATGCACCAAACCTACACATCCCTGAACACTATGGGCATTTTACCTAACCTGCGCATCTTTGGATTGTGGGAGGAAACCAGAGCACACGGAGGAAACCCATGCAGACACGGGGAGAATGTGCAAACTCCACACAGACAGTTGCCTGAGGATGGAATCGAACCTAGGTCCCTGGCGCTGTGAGGCAGCAGTACCAATGGCTAAGCCACCATGCACCCATTTTAAAGTTTCTTATCCTTAGTATCTTGGAATGGCTAGTAATTTCACTTTTCCAAATCAATTAATGATATATAAATTGAGAGGGGAGTTGAAAAATTGTTGGAATCCGTGCTGAATGCAGAACAGTACTGCTTAACGTCACACATTTGTGATTTCTTTATAACTACTCTCAGGATCAGCTGCTGACCAGAAGGCACACTGATTCTTCAGTTCTTCTTTTCTTCTCCCAGTGGAACAGTATGAGTGATGCATGCCCTTTAATTGTGTATATATATATATATATGTATGTGCATATATGCTTAACAATATGAGTCAATTAACATCCATTATTCCCAAATCTCTTGCAAAATGGTCATAGTTGATGGTTTTAACATAACCTTGTCAAGTTTGCTATTGGCCTCCCTATGATGGGAATGAGTGGGTCCCTTGGTTATCAAGCACTCTGTTCATAATTGGGTGATCTGGCACTGGGAAGGGAATAGGTTGCCCTTGTCCTCAACCCCTTGGCTGTCCGTTGTCCCATGCGCACTATCTCACCATCCCCCATTCTGCCCTCACTCCGGCATGTTCTCAGCTTTCCCAATTTACTAGGTACGAAGCATCATTCTTGGCTGAGTGCCAAGGCACCCAGCATTCTGTTGTAACACCTGAGCTCCTGTTGAAGACAGTCAATTTCACAGTGTCTCTTCGTACAAGGTCAAGAGATTTAAAACGCTCAAGGTTTCAGCTGTTGTCATGTTAAAGGGTCTGATGATTGTTCCTTATGTTGGGCTGTAGTGAAAAGGAGATCATTTTAACAAAGTGGTAAATTATTAATGAATGGCTTTTTTTTGCCAAAAGGTTTTTATCTGACACTGCAGCAGCCATTATTTGATATAATGTGTAGTGAGTGAATAGACATTGGTAATGCCATAGCCTGGCATAAGGGGGAAAAGATGAAGGGTCATAGCCTGGTATAGGAATGTTTCAGGGGCCATAGTGGCTGGGTCAGAGGAATAGCATGAGGAGATGTGGGGATGTGTTCAGAGCACAGACTAGCAAATAGGCTATGAAGAGCCATAATAGTGTAAGCGGTGACAAAGCCAAGCATGAGGAGCTAAATAAGGTGAGTGAGGTGTTTAAAGTGGTATGAATGGCATATGGGGTGTATGTGGGCAGTGAGGAGGGGTGAGGGCTGGACAGCCTTTCAATTTTGATTTTGACTAGTGTAAAGACCCAAAACACTGAGATTGGCCTATTAAACAAGCCACCTCCATATCCCAAAACCACTGGGCTGCCTCTGGGAACATCTCTGGGTCACCTGGACCAACTGTGGCCTGCAAGCATGCCCCTCCCACCCTTCTGCCTGTATAAATCCTCCTTGTGGTGGCAAGCTAAGCTTTTTCTGACTTCTACCTCACTCAAGAATGAAAATCCAGGACGCAATGCCTCATGGAATAATCGAGAACTAGGGAGCATAGTTTAATAGGAAAAGCCCCCCCCCTCCCCCGAAGGCGAAGAGGTTTGTTCTCTCAGAGTGTCGTTTGTATTTGAAATTTTCTCTTTCAGGAAGCACGGGATCTTCAAACATGTTCAAGGCTGAATTAGACAGATTTTTGATCGATAAGGAGGTGAAGGGTTATGGAAGGCAGACAGGAGAGTGAAGTTAAGGTCATAATCATATTGACCGGTAGAGCAGACTTGAGAAGATGAATGACCTACTCTTCTCCTATTTCTTACAACCTTTGTTCTTATTTGTCCTATTTTCATTTAAATGCAGTTGTATCCTTTTTAATCTCACCTTCTGTTGTCATGTCCTCTTGGTTTGCCTCTCTCATAAATACAGAAATAATTATTTACTATTTCTGTTATTTCCCAATTGCTTGTGATTTATTCAGGCCATTTCTTAATGGTACTATTCCCATTCCAACTTGGCTTTTTTAAAATTTAGGTGCCTGCGGAATACTTTACTATTTTGTTTTATGTTTCTTGGTAAGTTTTAATTACTTTGATATTCACTCTATGCTTGATAATGTTTTTTGTTTCTTATTTGAGACTGTCTTTGTTCTTACCCTCAATTTTCTCTCTTCTACAGTCCACATACATTTGTTACCCTTAATGTTTTCCCGACAACACCCATTTGATTTACTATGATCAAAATGGCCGCTGCACCACTAGTCTAACAAATTGGAGAAGAAACGAATTATAGATAAGTCTAAGAAAATTACACAACCAGCAAATTAAATCTAAGCTTTGCATTCATATTGTCACTGTGATGGAGGTAGACAATTTGACAAATCACTGGAAGAGTACAGACATCCCACTTCCAACTCTATGATCGAGAGAAAGTATGGCTGAAGCAACTGAAGATGTTTGGGCTGAGGAACCCCAGGCATTGCATATTACAGTGCTTTGATATCCTTAAACTTTTGCTATATGTAAATAGTTTGGCTTATTCTGAATTATTCTTCATTTCTTTTGAGTACTAAATATTTGATATTTTGTTAAAAACAAATGGAAGCGTTGCGTATTTGTATTTTAGTGAAAGAGCACCTTCAATAAACCTGAAGAAAATATGATCTATCAAGCCAGATTTCAGTATGGGATCTGACTTGACCAGTAATATCATCAAACTGTACAAACATAGTGGCTACAACAGTAGGTCAAAGGCTAGGAATCCTTCAATGAGTAGCTTACATCCTGACTCCCCAACGTCAGTCTACCATCTAAAATGCACAAGTCAGCAGTGTGGTGGAACATTCCCCACTTGTCTGGATGGGTGTAGCTCCAAAAACACACAAGAAGCTTGAGCCATCCAGGGCAGAACAACCAGCTCGATTGGCATCACATCCACATTCCTTCTTCTACCGGCACTCAATAGCAGAAGTATGCATCATCTTTAAGATGGCCTGCAAGAACTCACCAAGAGTCCTTAGGCAGCACCTTGCAAACCATGACCATTTCCATTCAAACGGACAAGGGCAGCAGGTACCTGTGAAGACCACTATGTGCAAATTTCTCTCCAAGCCACTACCATCCTAAATTGGAAATATATTGACTTTCCTTCACTAACACAGGGTCAAAATCATGGGACTTCATCCCCAATACAGAAAATAGACTGTGGTGGTTCAAGGAGACAAATAGCTCATCTCCAACTTCTCAAGGACAACTAAAGATGGTGAATAAATGTTGGCTCAGCTAGTGACCGAAAATTCCTCTGAATGAAATTAAAAATGAAGCCACTGGCAACATCTTTTGCCTGCTGCTGGTAAAATGTCATTCAGGTCCCACCATCTTATGAAGTACATTTTCACCCTCAGGGCATCTCCAAAATGTAAAATTCTGGTATAACACCTGAGGAAAGATTCAAGTCTTTAGAGAGGATGCAGAAAAAGTTTCACAGAGTGGTTCTCGGGTTGGGAGGTTGAGAGTAGATTGGCAGAGCTGATGCTGCAGAAATATGTGGCAGTTTAATCACTTCAAATAGATAAAGATGATAGCTTGACTCAGTCTTATGGACAAACTATACGTTTTAATTAAGGAAACACCCTGATTATTTATTATCAACTGTCGAGGCATAACCTTGTTATTGCTGATTGTTCAATTATTTATTCTTCCATGTTGTGCAAGTGATTAATAGGATATTCTCAGGTTTGAAAAGTATTGATGGAAGAGAAACCAAGATCATGAATCCCTAATTCTTTATCAATAAAGCAGTCCATTCTTTTCTCAACTATTGGTTGCTTCTTCATAGTGTCAGGCATTCGACCCCTTGCAGTGCAAAGCTTACATTTTGCTCAGTTTAAAAGCATCTCTGAAGATGATGTTGAAACATGAGTAAAGAAACCTTTAGAATTGTCAGAGTTGATTGTACAATGATGGTTTGCAAGCTTCAGCTTGAGAGATAGCCTGCTGTGAGGAGCAGCCTGAAGCTATTTCTATTACTTGCCACCTGCTGGAGACAGAACAGGCCACAATTAGCTCACAAGGCTGGATACTTGTCTGATAACTTAGCGAGCTCAACAGTCGGTCCATGATATGACATTTAAGATCAACCTGCTCTGAAAGCCGTTCATATTGTTAATGCTAGTGCTTTGCTGAAAGATTGCTGTGCAGGATGCACAGGGGAATATGAAAGAAGGAATGCAGACAATATTCCCATTGTTTGGAAGACAACTGAAATACTGCTGTTGTTAAAGGGTCCGCACTGATGTGGCCAAATGAAGGGTCACTGGTCTCGAAACATGAACTCTGCTTTTCTCTCTACAGATGCTGCCAGACCTGCTGAGTTTCTCCAGCATCTTCTGTTTGTGTTTCAGATCTCCAGCATCAGTGGTTCCTCTTTTTAATATAGATATAGGATGATGTGTTTGTCTCCCTGGTAGAATGGTCACAGATGTTACAGAGCAGCTATAGAATGCCCGTCTCGGGGGGCGGGGGGGGGGGGGGGGGGGGGGATCAGCCAGATGTCATGGTCCACATTGCTACCAATGGCACGGATAGAAAGAAGGATGAGGTCCTGGAAGCTAATTTCAGAGAGTTAGGAAGGAAACTAAAAAGCTAGAGCTCAAGTGCAGTCATCTCAGCATCTCTTTCTAGGAGCAGGAGAACAGGAGGAAATATGTGGGTGAAAAACTGGTGTCGGAGGTGGGAATGAGATTTCTGAGGAATTGGGTTGGTTCTGGGATACTGTACACACTGAAATGGTTGCATCTTACACTGGGACTGATATCATTGCAAGGAGATTTGCTAGTGTTGTTGGAATAAGTTTAAACCAGTTGTCAGGAGGATGGGAACCTGAAGGATACCCAAATTGGGAAGAAATAAATAAAAAACTGAAAGAACTACAGATGTTGTAGATCAGAAACAGAAATTGCTGGGAATGCTCAGCAGGTCTGGCAACATCTGTGGTGAGAAATCAGAGTTAATGCTGCAGGTATAGTGACCCTTCCTCAGAACATGAGGTAGTTAACTCTGATTTTTCTCCACAGATGCTGCCAGACCTGCTGAGCTTTTTCAGCAATTTCTGTTTTTTGTTTGGAAGGAAATAAAGTTAATAGCAGGAAATAGAAAAAAATGCTAGGGAGACGCGAGGAGAGGAGAAACAAAGCCAAACATTAAATATTATTTGAAAATGGAATGAGGGCAGAACCACATAGTTAAGGGTACTCCACCTGAATGCACACAATGTTCACGGCAAGTTAAATAATCGAAAGGCATAAACACAGATACATGGGCATGATCGAATTACCATTTCAAAAACATAGCTGATCAGAACCGGTAACTGAGTATTCAAGGTTATTCAACTTGTAGGAAGGACAGAAAAGATGGAATAGGAGGAGGAGTCACGCTGGTAAAGGTTGGGATCAATAGCTCATTACTGGAAGATCTCAGATTGGAAGAATAATGTGTGGAGCCTATTTGGATGCAACTAAGAAACAGCAAAAGGCAGCAGACACTGCTTGGAGTTATTTATGGGCCACCAGGTTGTGATGGTGGTCTGAGGCATGGGATTAATCAGGAGATGAGAGAAGCATGAGGCATGGGAGCAGAGTTATCATTGGATTGTATAAGATTCAAAGGTAAGGCTAGTAAAGCTGCCTGAAATAATTCTGAGAATTGGGAGTTATTTGGAATATGGCAAAGGAGAGCCAATTAACTGATAAAGGGCTTATGCCGAAACATTGATTCTCCTGCTCCTCAGATGCTGCCTGACCTGCTGTGCTTTTCCAGCACCATACTTTTGGATAATAAACTGATAAGGAAAGTGAGAATGGAATATGAATGTGAACTAGCAAAAAAACATAAAAATGGACTCTAAATTCTTCTATAGGTAAGATAAAGGAAATGTTTGCCTAAAATGAATGTGAGTTAAGAACAGGCTGATTCAGGAGAATTTATAATGGGGAATAAAGAAATGTAAAAAAAAATCACAATTACTTTGTGTCTGTTTTAACTGAGGAGGAAACAAAAAAAATCTACCAGAGCTAGAGAACCAAGTGGCGAGGGAAGATGAAGAATTGCAGGAAATGAATTTTTTTAATAAGAAATTTGTGCTGCAGAAATTAATGGGACTGAAAGTGAATAAATTCCCAAGCCCCGATAGATAGGAAAAGTTTCTTCAAACATTTCAGAAGAAAGGAATTAACAAAGTAAATATTGGTTCTGTAGAAATCAAATCTGGGGATTTAGAAATTAAGGATAAAGAGGTGGCAGATAAATTGAACAGATATTTTGCTTCACTTTTCACTTGGGAGAATATAGGTGACATCCTGGAAATATCTATAAATCAAGAATTGCAGTAAAAGGAGTAACTCAAGGAAAATTATAATTACCAGGGAAGTAATACTAAGTAAACTACACCGGTGAGGATGCAAAGGAGATTCACCAGGATGTTGCTTAGGAAAGAAAGTCTCAGTCATGAAGAGAGACTGGATAGGCTGGGTTTGTTTTCCCCGGATCAGAAGAAGCTGAGAGGTCATCTGATTTAGGTAGGTAAAATTATGAGAGGCATTGACTAGTGTAAATCATGAGAATTGTTTCCCCCATGGTAGACATGCCTAAGATTGTAAGTTTAATATAAGGAGCAAGTGGCACTTTACATTGTGATTGTGGATTTAACAACACTTAAAAGACATTTGGGCAGGTACATGAATAGGAAAGGTTTAAAGGGAATGGGCCAAACACAGACAACTATGACTATGACCCTTGACTCTAAGTGGTTTAGAGGAGACCTGAGGAAACACCTCTTCATGCAGAGGGTTCTAGAAATATGGAAATCGCTGCAAATAGGTGCTGGGAATGAGTAATTTCTCAACATTTAAGAAGCATCTGGATAAGCACTTAAAATGCCAGGGCACGTTAGACTATGGATCAAGTGCACATAAATAGGATTAGTGTAGTTTTGTGTTTTAGCAAGTTTTGAGATTTGTTGCTCAGGTTGAGGGTCTAGATGTAGGTTTGTTCACTGAGCTGGAAGGTTCATTTCCAGACGTTTCATCACCTATTAGGTAACATCATCAGTGGGTCTCTGGGCGAAGCACTGTACATGATTCCTGCTTTCTATTTATATGTTTGGTTTTCTTTGGGTTGGCAATGTCACTTCCTGTGGTAATGTCATTTCCTGTTCTTGTGGCTAGTTTTCTGCCTGTTTGTCCAATGTAGTCTTTTTTAGGATACATGAATATCAACTAGCCACAAAATGACATGACCCTCTCTCACAAGCATCCAGGTAAGGAAGGACACCACTTCGACTGGGACAACACATCCATCCTAGTACAAGCCAAACAGAGACATGCATGAGAATTTCTAGAAGCATGACATTCCAACCGGAACTTTATCAACAAACACATCGAGTTAGACCCGATCTACCACCCCCGAGAAAAAGAACAGGAAATGACATCACCACAGAAAATTACACCACCAAAACAAAGAAAACCAAACATACAAATAGAAAGCAGGAATATTCAGCAGTGCTTCACCCGGTGGCCCAATGAAGATGTTACATAGTAAGATGACGAACCGTCTGGAAATGAATCTTCCAGCTCAGCGAGCAAACCTACATCCAGTTTTGTGTTTGTTTGTCAGCATAGATGTGATGAGCTGAAGGACCTGTTTCTATGACACATGGCTTCATGACTTGTTGACTGAAGTGTTGGAACTGTGAATTGACAAGTCCCTGTACCCTGATGGATTTCATCTTGTCTTAAAAGACATAGCTAATGAGATAATTGATGTATTTGTTTTAATTTCCCAAAACTTATTCGATTTAGAAAGGTTTCTTTCGATTAGAAAAAAGCTAATGAATGCTTTTATTCACAAACAGACAGAGGTAGAAAGCAGGAAATTACCAGACAATTAGCTTAACATCTGTCATAGGGAAACTGCTAGAGGCCTGTATGGGTGGCAGGATATCACAGTGCCACAGATCTGGGTTTGGCTCCAGCCTGGGTGACTGTCTGTGGGGAGTTTACATGCTCTCCCTGTGAATAGATGGGTTTCCTCCAGGTGCTCCGGTTTCTCCTCACAGTCTAAAGATATGGAGATTAGGTGGATTCTCCATGCTAAAGATTGACCCAGAGTATCCAGAGATGTAGAGGTTAAGTGGATTGGCCATAATCAAAATGCCATGCAAGATTATGGGGTGGATTGGGGTGGTATGCTCTTTGGATGGTTAGTGTTGACTTGATGGGCCGAATGGCCTTCTGGCATAGTAGCGATTTTATTATTAAAGACGTTATGTCAGGGCACTCAGGATAAATTCAAAGGAATTAGATAGAATCAATGTACTTTTGTCGAAGGGATATCATGTAAAACTAATTTATCGGAGTTTTTTGCAGAAATATCTTGTGCTATAGATGAAGGATATAATGTACTTACATTTCCCAAAGACATTCAATATGGTGTTATATCAAAGGTTATTGCAAAAAATAAAATTTCATGGTGTAGGGGATAACATATTGGTATGGATAGAAGATTGGGTATTGAACCAGAAGCAGACAATAGGAATAAACAGGTAATTTTTAGGTTGGTAGGATGTTACAAGTGCTGTGCCACAGAGGTTGGTGCTGGGGTTGGGGGGAGCAAGTTATCTCTTCACAATTTATGTAAATGATTTCGATGATGGGACCAAAGACGTGTACCTACATTTTCTGATGACACAAATATACGTATGAAAATGAGTTATGAAGAGGATATTAAGACCTTACAAAGGGAATAGTTAAGTGGTGAGACAAAAATCTGGCAAATGGAACATAATGTGGAAAAATGTGAGCTTATCCTTTGATAGGAGAAACAGATGCGTCGAGTATGTTTTAAATGGTAAGAGGTTGGACAGTGTAGATGCACAAGGGTGTCGAGGTGTTCTTATCAACAAGTCACTGAAATTTAACCTATAGATGCAGCAAACTGTTAGGAAAGCTATTTAGGATGATTTGATGTAAGAGTAGTGAAGTCTTGCTCCATTCCATTGGAGCTTAGTTAGATTGCGTCTGGAGTACTGTAGCAGTTTTGGTCTCTGTATCTCAGGAAAGATATTAATACCATGGAAGGAATACAGGGAATGTCCACCAGATGTGTTTTCGAGATGACAGGATTATCCTTTGAAGAGAAGTTGGGTAAACTGGGCCTGTATTCTCTCAAGCTTCAAAGAATGAGAGGGGATCTCATTGAAATTACAAAATATTTAAAGGGATAGACCAGGCAGATGCAGATAAGGTGTTTAAACTGGCTGAAAGTGTAGAACTAGGGAACACAATTTATAACTAAGGAGGATGCCACTTAGATCCAAGACGAGGAGAATTTTTTTTCATTCCAAGGGTTGTGAATCTTTGGAATTCTCTTCCACAGAGGGCTGTGCAAGTTGCATCTTCGAGTATGTTTACTCAAAGATCTCTGATTACCAGTGGATTACAGAGTCAAGGGATGATGTGTGTAGAAGGCATTGAAGTGTTCAATCAGCAACAATCACAGTGGGATGAATGATCTACTCTGTTCCTATGTTGAAAAGAGTGGTACTGGAAAAGCACAGCAGGTCAGGCAGCATCCGAGGAGCAAGAGAATCGATGTTTCGTGCATAAGCCCTTCATCAGGGTCTGATGAATGGCTTATGCCTGAAATGACAATTCTCCTGCTCCACGGATGCTGCCTGACCTGCTGTGCTTTTCCAGCACCACGCATTTCAACTCTGGTCTCTAGCATCTGCAGTCCTCACTACCTCCTATCTCTCCTCCTAACCTCTTCCCCTTGCCTGTGCTCAAAATACAACCATGCTGGGATTTCCTTTCTCAGGCAAGGAGTACTGATGCAGAAAAGAAGGTCCTGTAACTTTGGATTTTCATTCCGGAGAGATGAGATTCCCTGGGAGTTGGGCCTCGTGATGCCAGAATGAGTGTGGATGCTGCTGAGTGTGGAGGTTGCTGTGGTAGACTAGCACTGGCATCAGCACTCCACCCTTCATATCCCCTCTCTCTCAGTACTGCATGTATGCCAGCACAGTCCACAATGTACCCTCACCCAAGCCCATTGACCCATCATGTCATCCACACTAACCTGTGCGCCTCTATCCAACCCCCATAATTCTTTATGCCCTCCATGCTAGCCCATGTCCTTCTATCATCCCCAAGGACATTTATAACCCAACACCAACTCATGCCAACTGATGCTCCCCATTCCTTTACCCTTCCCTCTCAGACCTCAGGAGCCATGCTGACATAAAATAGTGGTGATGTTGCTATAAAAAAAAAACTGTCATCAATTTAAAAAAACAGTCAATCCATTGAAATGCATAATCACCTATGAAACAAACATTTCATTGACATACATTCTCATGAGAACAGACATTTCTATTCTCTAAACATCTCAAGAACCCTGTTGAGGTTATTAACCTTCTTGCTCCATTGCCTCAAGACCCTGGACTGATGCTCCCTGCACTTCCATCTTCATCCATCTCTTCTTCCAACAGATCGTGCCAGTGGTTTCTCTGCACCCGAAGGAGAATGGCTGTGGGAATCAACTTCCCAAACTTCTGTGATCTTTTGTAAAAAGAATCTGATTCCCTGTCCCTTCCAGCTATTTCATGCCCTGCAGCCAAGTGGTGCTCCAGAAGTACAGATTGTTAGTGTTTATGCATTCCCCAGGGTATCCAAACAGATACCCTGCTAATCAGAAGCATTGGAGCATGGGTGCATGGCTGTTTAAAATTATGAGGTCGGTGCACAAATATCACCCAGTTGTCATGCTTTGTGCATGTGAAGCATCTGCACATTGAACATATTTGTGCAACATTGAATTTTTAGATTCTCTTAGACCTCTGAGATTCTAGACAATAACAAAGGTGGTCTTTTATTAATTGAAATTGTAACATATTAAAAATCAGGGTGTTGATAAAGTACTGCCTTGGTTTCTTATTAAACAAAGTAAAGAGGCTTTTAATAGTGCATTATGCAGTGTTAGGCGAGTGTTTGTTTTCTATTAAAGTGCAGACATTGAGACTGCATCAATTTATCGTCTATTAGATTTAGGCTGAAAATGGTACAAGATGCCCATTAAAGGATTTTAAAGTTTCAAGACTTCATGAACGAAAGTATCGAGGGATATACTCCAAAGGCGTTGCCTCCACCAGTAGATGGAAGGCAGATAAGGTTGCTGCCTGGAGGGACTTTGGTTCTCTTTCCAAAAGCTTCTGGAGCTAAGACTTGAAACCTGTCACAAATGGAAAATCAAAATTCAAATCTTGGCTCTATAGATACATTTTAACAGTTCTTTATTTTTCCCAAAGTTTATTTTCCAATTTTACATCATTTTTAATATAACTGAAACATGGACTTCAAAAACATACCACAGGTCAGACAAGAAAAGACCTTAACTCCCTACTGTGCAACACTCGAAGACTATCAACTAACAAATACTTCAACCATTGGCCTCATTTTCAACATTTTGGAGCTGCATAAATAGTATTAATTTTATTTTTTCATTAAATTAGGGAAAGGTTAGTCTTACTATACAAATAGTCGCTGTAGATGTATATGGCTAGCATAAAGGTGGCCTAGATGCTCTGGGCGATTTGTGAGCTTAACGTGTTGATCCGTAAATTGGCTAGAGTTACCTGCCACATTTCTCAGCACGAAGGCTCATTTTGTCCAACAGGGAAGAGGGATTTGTCTCGAAAGGGTACAGAAATTTGCATGTTTTCCTAATTGTTGCACAATTCTGTTGACTCAGCCTGAGCCTAGGTCTCGTAATATTAAAAAAAATCAGACAGTTCTGTCTCCAGTCTGAGATTTCCCAATCCTCTACACCACAGCTGTTCCTAAATGGAATCTGAGTTGTCATTTTTGAAGGTGAGTAAGAGAGCAGCATTCCATGAGCACACCCATATTCCCTGAGGCCCCACCATTGGGCTGTTGCTGTTGAAACTGTTCGGTTATTCTGGCAAGCTCTTGGCTAAGTTTTTCCACAGATCTTTATGGTAGAAAATTTAGTTTTAGGTATCTCATGAACAGCCCAGTTTAGGAAATTATAAAGCAGATCAAATGGTCTGAAAATCCAAAGCTCTTTCATGGACAAGATGATATAGATCAATTTGAAAATCAGTTGGTGCCTCTGAGTGAAAAGATTCACTTAAAATTCCACATTGCAAACACTTCTTGTTTATGTTCTCAAATGAGTGGATACTATGAAACCTCAACTTTAATTGTACCTATACCACTACTAGACATTTTGCAACATACTTATTAAAAGAAAAGGACAGTATCACAATTAAGATAACATTAGCCTAAGATGAGAAGAGTTACTGTGAATTTTTTGGTTGCAAATTGTTAATAAATTCTTGAAGTTGATGGTTAGAAGCTGATCCCCCAAAATGTGCCCCAACATTAAAAATGTCGAAGTGACTGTCAAGAAAGATTTCAGCATCTGTTTTGGACTACAGGAAATGGAGGTACTTTAGATACAGTATTTTGGCAACAATAGGTGGAGGTGAGTACTGCAGATGCTGGAGATTAGAGTCAAGATTAGAGTGGTGCTGGAAAAGCACAGCAGGTCAGGCAGCATCTGAGGAGCAGGAAAATCGACGTTTCAGGCAAAAGCCCTTCATCAGGAACAAAACTCCATCGTCAGACACTATTGTCATTCAGGGTCTTTGCCAGCCATTAGGTGAAATTTTACATCAGAACATTGTTTGCATTGACTGTATTGCCAAATTTAAACTACTTTCCTTAATTAAAGGATTCAATGCTGTTTGTTGGCTTTAATCACTAGTCTTGTCATTAATCCCTGTGATTAAACTTTCTCCATTCTTACATAAACAATTATAGATGCAATATGCTAATCTATGTTGAATTAGATCTGACAGTCAAGGCTTACCAAAGTGCTTATTTGGCTCATTGAGGTGATATCGCAGACTGCTAGCTTGTAGTTTTCACGGAAAGGCAAATAGAAATGTTACAGAATTTCACTTAGTTAGAAGCAGTTATTGTACGGCACAGGCCTCATGAATGTAATGCCCAAAGGTTTGCTAAAAAATGATATGCATCGGCCATGACTCACGAGCCAGGATTCTTGCCTCTTTAAGTCAGAAACATAAGCTCATAACCTAATATGACATTTCAGTGGATGACAGACCACTGCAGGGTTGGAGCTTTGCCTTTTAGAAAATGAATGTCACTGACAAGGCCAGCATTTATAGCTTGCCTTAAATTTCACTTTGAGAGGATGATTGTGTACCTTCTTCCAGTGCACCAGCTTTGCCAGGTAAAACTCTGTATTCTGCAGAAACAGACATTATAAATGTGAAATGGAACTGGGTAGGAACATTCATGCCAGTGCAATGTTTTCCTTTATATACAATTAAGGTCTCTCAGAATTTTGACCCTTCAATTAATCTTTCCAAAAGCTTCCCTGATTCAAGGAGAACTATTTGAGTTTTTCTGGCCTTTACATGCGCCTGAAGTTTCTTATCACTGTCACTGTTCTTGTAAAATCCCTGCTGCATATTTTTTAAAGCTTTGACATCCTCATGAAGTGTGGCACCCAGGGTTGGATACAATGCTGCATTGATATACAGAAACAAACAAAGGAGAAACAGGAGGTTTTGTTTGAAGACATTCGGGTATCGAAGATTGAAGGAGTTCACAAACCATTCTGGCTTCAACATGCATGCATCCGTCTCCATGGACAGGTTGGTGGATGCTCATGGACAGTCAGTGGGACCCTCAGTAGGTCTGCTGGATATACAAATGGGTCTGCACTGTGCTGCTCTACCCATTGATTCTCATCACCAGTGACAAGGTGAAAGGGGATTGAGAGACCTTAACCTTAAGCAGATCTTTCTCAGAGGAGATAGGGTGGTGCCAACTGGCACTGAGCTGAAGGAATAATCCCATCAGAACAATTCCAAGCCAAACCACTCTGCCATCTCCACCCTGCCTGCAAGCCCCAATCCTGTGGGAGTTCAAGCCATGGGCAAGGATGAATTTGCACTGTGGCAGTACACTGTCAGCATGTCTGGGCCCTCTAGCTGCAAGCATCCCCATGGTCACCCATCCAAAACTCCAAGGCCAACAAGCTCCACTGTAGGGCACCCTAGCTACAGACCATGGGGCTGAGGCTAGACATAGACATAAAGAAAAGGAGGAAGAAAACCATAGCCATATTTTTCTATCTGCCTTACTATTGCTCACTATAGGGCTGGGGAGATAACATTAATTAATTCCAGTTTTGTTGATCATTTGTTGAGATTTGATATTTCATTTGAACATTGAAGAATACTTTAACATAACCAGCATAATCAAGATGCGGGTAATCTTTTTACACCTTATGTCCATCTAAAGATCTTTACTCTCTGCAGTCTATCATAACTCGTTAAATGGATAGTTAAGGACGGTATGAATGACTAAACTCTGACTGTTGTGGAATGCAAAAATTAGAGAAAGAGTACTTTAACTTAGAGTCAGAGAGTCATCAAGATCTATAGCACAGAAAAAGGCATGGAGTCCACACTGGTCAAAAACAACCACCTCACTATTTTCCTGCTTTCCAGCACTTAACCCATAGCCTTGTATGCCTTGGCATCGTGAGTGTACATCCAAATACCTCTCGAATGTTACAAGGATTTCTGCCTCTGTCACTTTTATAGGCAGTGAGTTCCAGATTCCTGTCACCCCTTGAGTGAACAAAAGGTTTCTTCACATCCTCTCCAAACCTCCTGCTCCTTATCTTTAACCTATGTTCTGTGATCATTGATCTCTCCATTGAATGGAAACGTTTCAGATTAGATTACATTACAGCGTGGAAACAGGCCCTTCGGCCCAACAAGTCCACACCGACCCGCCGAAGCGCAACCCACCCATGCCCCTACATTTACCCCTTACCTAACACTACGGGCAATTTTAGCATGGCCAATTCACCTGACCTGCACATCTTTGGACTGTGGGAGGAAACCGGTGCACCCGGAGGAAACCCACGCAGACACGGGGAGAACGTGCAAACTCCACACAGTCAGTCGCCTGAGGCAGGAATTGAACCCTGGTCTCAGGCGCTGTGAGGCAGCAGTACTAACCACTGTGCCACCGTTTCTTTCTATCTACCCTCTCGATGCCCTCATAATTTTATACATCTCAACCATATAACCCCTCAGTCTCCTGAGGGACATATTAAAAAGAAACACAGAGAATTCTTTCTGGTTATTACATATTACTCTTGTAAATATGGCAGGAATATTTAATTTATTTGTTATTGAGATATGGATAACACTGGCAATGCATCCTATAAATTTTAAGTATGTGTATAATGTCTCAAATCCAGTAGCTTCAGGGTCAAGGCTATCAGTTTTTGGATTTTCTGAGATTTTCTTAGATTTTATGCAGAAGGGAAAAAAAGGTTTAAAAAATCGCAGCACCTGAAAATGAACAGACTGGTTCGACTGGAGTTCCAGTTTGAGGTAGATGAGATGAGTTGGACTAGTATGTCTCCTTCACCAGTTTTACTGTCGTCTTTTCCTTTGGCAATCCCTTCAAATAACTTTCATGTAAAATGGCTGATTTCGAAACCACTTCCTGAAAAGTGATTGGGAATGTTCCCGTAGGTAGAGCAGACAATAAACTATGATTGTATAACTTTAAAATAAAACCAAGAACTGTGGATGCTGGAAATAGCTGGAGAAATTCACCGGTCTGACAACATTTGTGGAGAGAAAACAGAGTTGACATTTCGATTCCTGTTCTGAAGAAGTGTCAATGAACTCAAAATGTTAACACTGTTTTATCACCACAAATGCTGCCAGATCTGTTTAGTTTCTCTAGAAATTTCTGTTTTGATTGTAAAATGTTATCTATTTTAAAGTTTTGCTTAAACCTCATGTAAGTTGTTTTTTTTGGCCTATTAAACTTATTTCTACTGTACCAATGATTTCAAGTCAGTTTGCAATTTAGCAGGAAACTAATTCTGAAAAGTGAGATGGAAAGCTTTTCCCTCCATAAAGTTGGAAATAAGTTCAAAGAACTACAATTGTAATGCTCCCTGAAAGCAAGGCACCTCTGATAAAAGGAAATAAACCTTAGATGGCAGGAGGTGGACTTTTGAGTTTTTACTTCCGACCTTAATAAAAGCATTTCCAGCTCTACCCCTGCTACCTCTGAAGCACAATGATCCCAACCACAGCCCTGGAGCCATGAAGTCCACTGATGAAGAAAATATCCATTTATTGGCAATTCCAGTTTCTCAATAGCTGGATTTTAAATGCTACTGTACTGCTGTTGAGAACACTGTGAAGAAAGTGGGAACAAGAAAGGCTAATGAGCTTCTTCTGTCTTGGATAATAGCACAGTGCTATACCCATTAAGACGAGCAAAAAAGCTCTTCTAACCTAACTGTAGCTAGGAAACTATAATGGAAGCCTCCAAATACTAATAAATTTGTATCAAACTCTGTCTTGTCACTAACACTGGTATCAACGTTTCTTGCTGTGCATGATTTAATATTTCTGCTTCTCACATCACATACATAATAACTGACACCAGCTCTTTTTCATGATTAGTGAAGATTGTGAATGAATACAATTGTTTGTATTTTAAAAAAATATATAACCTTGCATGTGATATTGGTGTTACGTCTCTAATCTCCATAACTGAGTGGCTCACTAGACCATTTCAGTGGGTCTAGAGACACATGTAGGTTAGACTAAGTGAGAACAGCAGATTTTCTTCCTTTAAGTGAACCAGATGGTGTGGGAGGACAATTGATGATAGCTTCATGGTCCTCATTATTGAGAACAGCCTTCAATTCCAGTAAGGAGGAAGGACAATGATGACAAGCTAAGGGACCATTGGATAATGAGAGAGTTTGCGGATTTAGTCAAACAGAGAAAGGGAGCATATGTAAGGTTTAAGAAACTAAAATCAGACAGGGGCCATGAGGAATCAGAAGAACACAAGAAAGAAATCAAGCAGGAAATTAGAAGAGCAAGGAAGGATCATGAATGGCAAGTAGGGTTAAAGAGAATCTCAAGGCAATCTATAGATACATTAAAAACAAGACGATAACTAGAAACAGGGTATGACCACTAAAGGATAAAGGAGGGAACTTATGCTTGGAGGTAGAGGATGTGGATGAGATCCTAAATGAGTACTTGGCATTAGTATTCACCCAGGAGAAGGATATGGAGGATAGTGACATTAGTGTGGGGCATGCTTCTATGCTTGGGCGTTTTGAGTCTAGAAAGAAGTGGTGTTGCATCTCTTGAATAGACCAGGTTATTCAGCGAGGCAAGACAGGAGATTGCTAATGCCTTGACCAAGATTTTTGTATCCTCTCTAGCCACTGGAGAGGTCCTGAAGGACTGGCGAGTAGCTAATGTTGTTCCTCTGTTCAAGAAGGGAAATAGGGATAATCCAGGAAAATGTAGACCGGTGAGTCTCACATTGGTGTTTGGGAAACTATTGGAGAGAAATCTTAGTGATAGCATTTGCATACATTCAGAACAGCATGGCCTAATAAGGAACAGTCAGCATGGCTTTGTATGAGGCAGGTCATGTCTTAATAACTTGATTGAATTTTTCAAGGAGGTGACAGTGGTGATCAATAAGGGCAGAGCAGTAGATGTTATCTACATGGAATTTAGTAAGGCTTTCGACAAGGTCCCTCATGGTAGTCTCATCCAGAAGATTAAAATACATAGGATTCACAGTGATGTAGCTGCTTGAATTCAGAATTGGCTCACCCACAGAAGATAGAAGGTCATGGGGGATGCGTGTTTTTCTGGCTGGAGATCTGTGATTAGTGGTGTTCCGTAGAAATCTGTACTGGGACCTCAAATTACTTGGATTAAAATGTAAATTATGGCTGGATATGCTTTTCCACATGGGCTCGTTAAGTACTTTGATGCTCAGTATATCAAAATAATTTGGACTTTAACATAATGGACATAACTTTGAAATTTGCTGGCAGTATAAAACCAATGGGCTTGGGAAACAGTGAAGATCTATTCAAGGCTTTAAAAAATATGAATGAGTTGGTGGAAAAGGAAATCTGATGAACGATCAAATTTAATTTGGATAAAATATTTGTGGGGGTGAAGATTGACTGGCTGATAGAAAACAGAGAGTATGCATCCATGGTCTTGTCTGATTGGCTGGATGTGAGAAATGGCATCCTGCAGTGGTTTGTGCTGGGGACTCAGCTTAACATTTGTGGTTAACTGAGGGAATTGGAGGTACAATTGTTAAATTTGCAGATGGGGATATGTAGGAAAGTATGTTGTGAAGAGAATATAAGAAAGTTGCAGACTGATAGAAATATGTTCAGTGAAGAGCCGAAAATCTGGCCGGTGGAGTACGTTATGACCAGATCATGGGCGACGTTCTCCAATTATTACACTGCTAGAGAAGACACCCTAATTGTCAAGGTCCCAGGTAATGAACGATAAACTACCAGCCCTTCTTTGCTCTCTTGGTTGTCACAACAAAGTAAATTCAAAAGGATTCTCTCCCTTGTGGAGAGTTTTCTCCCAGACCAGGTGAATTTATGTTTTAAACAGAGCCAAAACAACTAGGTTTTCTTGAGATAAGAAAGACTGAGTTTATTAGTTATTTAACATGAAAAGAAATAGTAAAGCAATCCACAATTACATGGATATAAAATGATAAGTGAGTCAAAAGAAATACATTAAAAAGATATACATATCAGTTTCTATGGGTCATTGAAAAGTGAAGATTGGATAGTGGAACATTGATACTTGAACAGCCATTTTCAGGACTCTTTGCTTTGCAGATTAGTTGAAATCCATTGTCCTGATTCCTTTTGAATGTGGCTGATTGACAGCATTGGGAGTGAGAGAGTCCTGTTGTCTGTAGTGATTGTAATGATATTAGCCAGGTGGACCTCTTTGAATATGAATTCCCTGATTGGGGCTGTTAACCTGGTCCAATCAGGGAGCCCTGACTGACAGATATAAACAGGAGTGTCTGCCAGGGTGGACCGAGAACTGGAGGGGCATGGGTGGACCGAGAGCCGGAAGGGGCATGGGGTGGACCGAGAGCCGGAAGGTGTGTAGGGGCGGGCTGCCTTAGAGTGGCCGGAAGGTGGGAGGGACTGGGGTTTGCTGGGTCTGTATTGTCTGCACTTTTTTTATGTAACTGGATTGTCTCATGTACAAATGTCATTGTCACTGTCTTGTCATATGTGAAACTGGGATTTGGGGTTTGTCCTCATCTCCCTGTAAAATGGTTGAACGGTAGGGTTTGGGCCTGGCTTTGCTGCTCCTCTCCCTTGTAAAATTGCTGTTGTAAACAGCTGTAAATGTTAATTGTTTTTGGTAAACTGTTTTGTAATTTGTTTAATAAAATAAAATAAATAAACAGGAGTGTCAGAGGTTTTGTTCACTCTGAGAGCTGGCGCTGAGGGAGCTAGTCAGTGACAAGGGCAGTCCACCCCTTTAAATAAGGGATGGCTTGGTGACAGGACACTGGTCTCTGTGGAATTATTTTATTGTCCTATTTCCTTTTGACAGACTTGCTGGCTAGTTGGATTCTAATGCCAAGAATTTCCTCTTGAACATGAGGAGTTATCCTCACAGGACAGAGATGTTTGAATGGTGCTGTTTGAATTTGAAGCTCTGTCTTAGGGGACAGTGGAGGTGGGGTCATTGAGCATCTTTAAGTTGGAGATAGATAGGTTCTTGTTCGACAAAGGAATAAAACAATTATCGGGGATAGATGAGAATGTGGAATTCAAACACAAACAGATCCGCCACAGTTACACTGTTGGGTGGCACGGTGGCTCACAGCACCAAGGTCCCAGGTTCAATTCCAGCCTTGGGTAACTGTCCGTGTGGAGTTTGCATGTTCTCTCCGTGGGTTTCCTCCAGGTAATCTGGTTTTCTCCCACAGTCCAAAGATGTGCGGGTCGGGTAAATTGGCCATGCTAAATTGCCCACGCTAAATTGCCCACAGTGTTAGGTGCATTAGTTGGAGGAAATTGGTCTGGGTGGGTTACTCTTCAGAGGGTCAGTGTGGACTGGTTGGGCCAAAGGGCCTGTTTCTAATCCAGTCTGAATAGTTCGAGCTGAGCTACATTATCAATTTAAGAGTGGAAAGACAATTATAAATCATTAGGAACAGAGTTGATTTGCGGTAACTGCTGTTAAACTTCTTGATGGAAACTTTTGCATTTCCTGGCCTTAAATTTCAAAACAAATATTGCCATACAACTTGTTAAAGATTGTTTGATAAAGAAATTAAATAAATACTGTCTAAAGGCAAGCCAAAAAAAAGCATTTTCTGGGGCAATGGTCTGAAACTTTTGTTGAGGAATTAAGTTAAACCATAGAATCAATCATAATTGGTGGTGACAAGGAAGAAATCAAAGCATTTTATTTACACAGTAACTCATTACTGAGAATTAAGTTATGAAGACTAGAGCAATTTTAAAAATGGTAAATGGCATGCTTCCAAAGGTATTTATTTCCTCAGTTCCCATTAATTGTTATTAGAATTTGCGACAAAGATGAGCTAAAACTGTATTGAATAGTCATTGTAAATCTGCAAAGAGCGAGTTTAAAATATGGCAACGAAGGGGTAGGGAGAATGTCATGCAACATGAATCGCTGAAAGAAATAAAAAAAAATTTATTTTGTGAAATAAAAATTTTTTTTTGAGAAAAGAATCAGTGCCTTTAGGAAAGTAGTGATAATTTTTAAACAAATCTAATAATACTGTCGGAAAATCACCCCTTTTAAATTTACAAATCTTGAATTGCACTTCAATTTTTACGGCCACATTTATGTGTCTTTCTAGATTCTTGTAAATTGTTAAAATGTGAAGTTTATAAGATCGTTAAATTACAGGTTGAGGTAATGTACGGTAAAGTACAGAAATGAAGGGAGTCATGTAACATGCTTTAATTCCTGTCTGAGAACAAGCCTTAGTTAGTTGATTGATTAAAGTTAAGGGGCTTGAGGGGGGGAAGCTAGGTTGTCTTGCTAGGATGAAGGTGTTGGAGACCTGGATTTTAGTATCATAACCGATTGATGTTTGAAAAACTGACACTGAGACAATGGTTAATCTCTGAGTCTTTCAGAGAGGTGTTAAGAATGTCAGATTTTACAAAAAAACAATTCTTTAAGCTATCTATTTATCATTCCAGGGATAGAATGGATTTTGGGTATGTAAGACAGCTAATTAGCATTTCTACCAGTATGTAATGTACATGTGGTTGACACTCGTCAGATGCTGCCTGAACTGCTGTGCTCTTCCAGCACCACTGATCCAGAATCTGGTTTCCAGCATCTGCAGTCATTGTTTTTACCATGTGGTTGACATAGCCAAGGTAATAAACTTTGTAAGAGAAAGCATTCATTAAAAAACATTGTGGTCTTGGAGTACAGGTTTAATAAGATCTCACTAAACACAGGCAGTTGGGAAGAGTCTCAAAGAGGGAAAGCAGGAGGTTGAGCTAGTTAGTCCTGCACCTGAAACAAAGAAAATGCTGGTTCTGTTGGTCACCATATAGAACATGAGTGGGACTTTATGCTGAGTCTGAAGAGACTGAGTTCATGAGCAGTTCATGGAGGCTGGAAGTTTTGACTCATTCAGGCTAGAGAGAAGGAATATCTGGTGCAACCTAACACTAAACGTCAATTCTGGGATTATGTATCCCAGCTGGAAACAGAAAAAGGAAGCAAGCCATTGGGAATAGAGAATAGCTTTGGATTTGCTCCATAATAAAGTGGACTTCGAATTAGTTTGAAAATTAAATTAAAATGATCTGTAATTTAGTGTATAAGTTGCCAGAAAAATAGCGTTTTGTGAATGTTACTTTTCGTTTGTTTGTTATGGTAAAGGTCACACAACTTGAAATCTTGTTGTTTGCGGATTTCAATTTGTCATAGGAAGTTCAAATATATTTTCAAGATCATAAACAAAGACAAATGGAATTGACCTATGGCATAAAATCATCGAATCATACAGCAGAGAATGAAACCATGTGTCTCATTGCATCTGTGACTCCTTGAAAAATAAGTTTCACTCCACTTTCCAGGTAATCTTACAAGCCTTTCTTTTTCAGTAAACATATAATTCCTTTTTGTAATATACTAATGCATCTGCTTTTTTAATGAATTCTTTTATAACAACTAATTTTATATGATTCTTCGCATACTGTCACTCAGTCAATTTTGAATTTCTTCTGCGATATTTCCCTCAATTCCATGTGCTTTTATCTTTTTTATCAGCCCTCCTATATGGCATAATCACAAATGCCTACCAGTTATTTTATTAATTACCTTAATGCCATGTCCTCAGCTAAAGACCTTCTTGACTGCAGAAACAGTTTCTTCCCATCAATTTTGTAAAAAATTCTGGATTTTGAACATATCTATCAAACTTACCTTTTGTTTTATTTGCACTAAATAGAACAATATCATATGGTCAGAACATACAGCAACACTAAAGTCATCCATCCTTGTTATCATTCTCATAAATTACCTCGATGATCGCTTCACTGCTTCAATATTCTTCCAAGAATGTGCAACTCAAAACTGGACACAGCACTCCAGTTGAAACTATCCTGTAGTCCATATTTTAGCACAACATTGCTACTTTGCTCTCAGTCCCTCTACTTATAAAACACAGGCTTTTGGATGTTTTTATTTTAAAAGCCCTCTCAAATTTTCTTACTGTGTTTGAACATTTCTGTATGTACATCCCAAGGTTTTCTGTTCTTGCCTTTTACATTGCCTCCTTATTTTTCCTACCAAGATGTATCACTGTAAAATGAAAAGGAGTGTGGTTGTCCTTAAATGTACACAGACGCAGGAAGAATGCTAATATTACATGGGATCATTATGTAATAAAACCCCTGAAGCATTTCAGTTATAGATCTTTTGAAGTTTTAATTATGGATTTAATGTGTGTTTGTGGTGTTAATGTAGAACTTGAAATGTCAGAAAAAATCCACATGATGCACATTAACCTCCATAATATTTATGATTGAACATAGAGAGCATATAATCTGTAATCATTTTGGTGTAGACTGTGATATTAAATCATTCAACTCTCTTTACAATCTGATGTGTAGGAAATCCTGAAAGGGGCTGGGGGATGGTGTGTGAATTTGATAAAAGTTGTAAATCAGCATGGTCAGCACTGCGGTAGACAGAATGTTCAGAGATTGAGATTATTTACAGGTGGGGATGTTTGCTCTCACTATGTTTGCTCTGATCCTACCTCAAAAACATGAAAAGACAAAAGACTGGTTTGTCCTGATGGATCTACTATTTCCAAGAAAGTGCACATTGAGTAACGTCCTAAACTTTTAGTATGCGTTATCCCTTGAGAAAGGTGATTAATGCTGGAAATGTGTTGCTGGAAAAGCGCAGCAGGTCAGGCAGCATCCAGGGAACAGGAGGATCGACGTTTCGGGCATAAGCCCTTCTTCAGGAATGAAGAAAGGTGATTAATATCAGCTACAAAAATCCAGAAACGTACAATGAAAAGTGCATGGAAAAGGCATTCTCCATGTTGTCATACAAGAGGCTGACTAAGAAGATGGAAGCTCATGGAATTAAGGGGGATGTGGCAGGATGTATGGAGAATTGACTGAATGACAACATGGTAAGTTTAGTGCGGAATGGATGTTGTCAGACTGAGAAGGAATTTGAAGCAGTTATCTCCAACAATCAGAGTTAGGTTCCTTTCTCTTTTCAACCTAAGGAGAAACATTATAAAGTTTGCAGGTGATGCACCACGCCTGGCAACAAAGTAGACCATGATAATATATATAAGCTTCAGAATGGCAAAGACGGAATGGTCAAATTAATATTAGCACTGCAGATAGAGGTAAATATAGGGAATTGTCAAACAATGAACCTTGGGAGAACTAATGTTTAAAAAAGACTTTGAATGGCAAGACTTTGAAAGTATTAATGAGAAGAGAGACATTGTCAGCCTGGGAGCAATATGAAATAGGTGAAGAGAAATGAAGCAGGTCAGGATTAATAGGAATAGGTCAAGAGCACTGGGAAGTCAAGAGCAGATGGAAAAGTTTGGGAATGGTGACTCACATCATAAGCTTTGGGAAATAGGTCAGGAGCAATGGGAAGTAGGCTGCAAGAACAATCAAGCAGGCCAGGGGCAGTGGGAAGCATGTTGGGGAGCAGTGGGATACAGGTTGGGAGCAGTGGGATACAGTTCAGGAACAGAGTGGAGCAGATGAAGAATAGGGTAAAGCAAGTCAGGAACACTGCAAAACAGGTCAAGAGCAAAAGAAAATGGTCTGGAATATTA
Source organism: Chiloscyllium plagiosum (assembly GCF_037043375.1). Lineage (NCBI taxonomy): Eukaryota > Metazoa > Chordata > Chondrichthyes > Orectolobiformes > Hemiscylliidae > Chiloscyllium > Chiloscyllium plagiosum. The sequence goes on from NW_028270141.1 coordinate 107,249,344, forward strand.
GGTCACTTACAAACACAGACTACTGTTGCAGTTGGGCTTTAATCTGCATTTTTGCATATTCTTGGAAGGGCAAAGTATGGAGATTCTGCAAGAGGCAGAGAAGGGGAGTATTGTCAGCTTCCTCATTGTCTCCTTCCTCATTGTCTCTTCCTGTTGCATTTCTCTCTCTGTTTGAAGTTTCCCTGAAACTCTGCCGGTGTGATATTCCATGGGTCCCACCCAGGACTTTACCAGATAAAGAATGAATCTCTGTCTGTGGTCAGGCTTTGGTAGTAGCATACTTATTTTAACCTGCAAACATTTCCATATGCAACTTATAAATAGGCACTGAAAATGGAAAATGGCAGCAGCCGCAAACAATTTTCTTTCTGAGGATGTTGGTATTATTTGTGAGTGACGTGAGGCCTTTTAAGGGACATCACATTAACTAGGAACTTTCACAAGATGATGTGAAGTCATCTGTAATCATAGGACATGCAATCTTGACCATGTTAAAAATCACACAACACCAGGTTATAGTCCAACAGGTTTATTTGGAAGCACTAGCTTTCGGAGCTCTGCTCCTTCATCAGGTGGCATCTCCAAATCTTGATCATGTCAGTGGTCATTGCAGTGGGGGGTCTTGAAGCAGAAATAATCACAGGAAACCTTAAAAGTAGCACCTGTGGGCCACAATTCACAAAGCCAGTTCAAGTTCTCATGGGCTTCACAGGAGCACAGAATTGACTTCCTCTCACCTTGAACTGTAAGTATTTGCCAATATGCTCTTATACAGAATGGTGCCTTTCTTAGGGAATTAGACACTGACAGAAGAAGGTCTCGGGACTCATGCAACCCTTGTAATCTCCTACTGTTTCTTTGAAAGATGATTGCTGCTGCATTCATCAGGAAAATAACCCTCTGCCAAAGTTCATTTGATAGCTCTCCTTGATGGAATCCTACATTCCTCACTGAATGGAGGACTATGCGGAACTGCCATATGTGAGTAGTGTGAATGTTGAGTGTTCGCATTGTTGAGGACCCAATCTGCTTCTTATTTTCCCCACAGAGGTTCATTTGAAGCAAGATCAATGGATCCAGCCACAGCAGGGGTTATCATCACTGTTACTGCACTGTGACAAAGATACAGAGGTGCAGCAAGCCCAGGACGAGCAGAACCTTCAGCAGGTACTGAACAACTTGCACATGAAGAGGATGCAGCTGAAGGCCCCTTCAGGATGCGCAGGAGATACAAAATCTGTCATCCTCAGTGCTATTTTCTCCAGATGATTGTGGAGCAGGCTGAGGATACCCCTGGGCACTGATACAGATTTTGTCACTTGATGGATTGGAATCCTTCCGCTAGATCACATCGTTTCATCCTTCTTCCCTATGGTGAGGCCAATAGCCCAGCCTAGGCAGTTGGCTTTGCCAGCTGCAGGGCACTACAGACCGTACAGGTCGCAGTGAAAGCGCTATATCATAATGCAGGAAGAGAAAGTGAGGACTGCAGATGCTGGAGATCAGAGCTGAAAATGTGTTGCTGGAAAAGCGCAGCAGGTCAGGTAGCATCCAAGGAGCAGGAGAATCGATGTTTCGGGCATGAGCCCTTCTTCAGGAATGGGCTATATCATAATGCAGCCAAATTCATGAAGGTTCCTTCTACCAGTGTGCAAGTCTTCTGTGATTATTAATATTACGTCTCAAATGTCTGTCCCATGAAAGCTGCCATGATGCCCTATACTGTTAACATCTTGTAAGTTCTTGCTTTGCAAGGTCTTGAACTCAGCACCACCTTCCTAACCTGCAATCTTCTTCCTGACCTCTCCGCCCCCACCCCCACTCCGGCCTATCACCCTCACCTTAACCTCCTTCCACCTATTGCATTTCCAACGCCCCTCCCCCAAGTCCCTCCTCCCTACCTTTTATCTTAGCCTGCTGGACACACTTTCCTCATTCCTGAAGAAGGGCTCATGCCCGAAACGTTGATTCTCCTGCTCCTTGGATGCTGCCTGACCTGCTGCGCTTTTCCAGCAACACATTTTCAGCTCTGATCTCAAGCATCTGCAGTCCTCACTTTCACCTCCATCAGATGCCTCATGTGCAGCATTACTGGCACCACAGTGGTATTACCTCTCACCCCTTTACTAGTGTTCACGGTTTAAACATAGAAAGGGCTACAAAAGCCATGCACCATCAGATCACAGGCCTTTTATCATACCAATGCTAATATACACATTTGATGGTCTGACAGCAAGGGCTTGCATGGACCAAGGAGACAAGCACAAAAGATAGCAAACTTTACTGGGGTAGGCAAATAAGGATGAATTCCAAGAGTGGGGAGAGGGGGCAACTCAGAAGGCTATCTTCTGTGTGTGTCTGCCTTGCTTAGGCCAACTTGGTGGCTTGGTCAGGCTTTACTTTGTAAGTGTTAAACAGCTTTGAAAGAGAGTGTGAGGATCTTGAATGCACTGCCTGACAGAGTAGTTGAGGCAGGAAACCTCATAACTTGGACGTGCACATGAAGTGTCATAACATTATAGGCTGTGGGCCTAGTGCAGAAAAATAGGAATAGTGTAGATAGTCGTGTGTATTTTTAAAAATTCATTCATGGTTATGTGGGTGTCTCTAGCTAGGTCGGCATTTATTGCCCAGAGGGCAATTAAGAGTCAACCACATTGCTGTGGGTCTGGAGTCAAATGTAGGCCAGACCAGGTAAGGTTGATAGTTTCCTTCATTACAGGACAGGCTGAGGGGTGACCTTATAGAGGTTTACAAAATTATGAGGGGCATGGATAGGATAAATAGACAAAGTCTTTTCCTTAAGGTCGGGGAGTTCAGCACTGGAGGGCATAGGTTTAGGGTGAGAGGGGAAAGATATAAAAGAGACCTAAGGGGCAACTTTTTCACACAGAAGGTGGTACGTGTATGGAATGAGCTGCCAGAGGAAGTGGTGGAGGCTGGTACAATTGCAACATTTAAAATGCATTTGGATGGGTATATGAATAGGAAAGGTTTAGAGGGATATGGGCTGGGTGCTGGCAGGTGGGATTAGATTGGGTTGGGATATCTGGTCAGCATGGACGGGTTGGACCGAAGGGTCTGTTTCCATGCTGTATATCTCTATGACATTAAGGAACCAGGTGGATTTTCCTGACAATCGATAATGGATTCTTGGTCATCATTAGTCTTTTAACTCCAGATTTTTAATGAACTCAAAGTGCACCACCTACCATGACGAAATTTGAATCCAGGTCCCAGAACATTACTTGGGCCTCTCGATTAACAGCCCATGATAATACCGCCTGGCATCACCTCTCCATTTTTTATGTCCTGTGACTGAGGTATCTCATGAGCTGATCAATATGGAACAATTTTACCTCTAACCACTGTAAGCTTTTGTACAAATAAAGAGCTTGGTTATGAAAGAGACATGCCGTTCCAATGGATCTGGAAAATTCCACTCTAGGTGGGTGCATCTTAGCCCAACTACATTTTCAAATAGTAAACTTTTACGAGACCCCTGGAGATGGGCTGGCATGTGGAGAGTTTTGGTAAAATCACTGGGAGCTAATTTGGACCAGCTCCCTGATGTGGTCCTACTACCGGGTACTTTATTGAAGGCGGGACCAAAATTCGAAAGGCTACTCTTTCCCCAGATGATGAGTATCAGAGCAAAAGCAGTCGTGAATATTTAGTCTTGTTAGTTTTCTTAGTACATTTTCTCTAGTGATAGTGATTGTTTCAAATTCCCACTCCTCTTTTGCCACATTATATTTTACTACATTTATGTCTTCTACCATAGAAACTGAAACAAAATTCTCATTCAATGTCTGTGGTATCTCTTTGTTCTCCATTATTAATTGACCAGTCTCACTGTCTAAGAGATCAACATTTATTTTAGCTATTCTCTTTTTCTAAAATTATAAAAGAGCTCACTGCTGGTTTAATATTTCTTGCTAGTTAAGGTAGTTCATCCCTCTGGTTTTGGTATCCTTGGCTGACTCCTCAGGTTTTATCAGTCCTCCATCCTAGTACTAATCTTTGCAGTACTGCTACACCTTTTCTTTAAATGCTTTGCTTCTTAATGTAGTCACAGATATTTTATTCTTTTTATAGGGTCTTTCTTTCTCAATGGAATGTGATCTTTCTTGAAAGTTATGAAGTATTTCTACGGATGCCTACCACTGCTTCTTTTTCATTTATACGTAAGGATGTGTGTATTGCTGACTGGGGGAAGATTTATTGCCCAAATTTAATTACCTTCGAGAAGATGGTGATGAACTGCTTTTGTAAACCGCTGCAGGCCATTTTGAGTAGGTGTATCATTAATGCCATGAGGGAGAGATTTCCAGGATTTTGACCCAGTGATGCTGAAGGAATGGTGATATGTTTCCAATTCAGGGAACTTTCAGGTTCTCTCATTTACTTGCTCTGCTTGACCTTCTGGGGTGGTAGAGATCATGGATTTGGAAGATACTGTCAATAGAGCCTGGGTGATTTACTGCAGTGCATCTTGTAGCTGCTTCTGAGCATGAGTGGTGGAGGGAGTGAATATTAAAGGTGCTGCAGGCTGTTGTGGAGTTGAGTTTTTGAAGTGTTTTTGGAGCTGCACTCATCGAGGCAAATGGGGAGTATTCCATACACTCCTGACTTGTGCCTTGGAGATGGTGGACAGGGTTTTGGGCGTCAGAAGCTGAGTTATATACTTCAGAATTCCCAGGTTCTGACCTATTCTTGTCACTACAATATTTATAAGATTGATCCAGTTTAGCGTCTGATCAATGGAAACTCGCAGAGTGTTGTGCAGAATTCATTAATGATAATGCAATTGAATGTTCAGGGCAGATCATTAGATTTTTTTCTTTTTAGAGATGGTTAGTGCCTGGCACTTGTGTGATGCAAATGTAATGTTGTCCTGGTCTTGCTGCATTGGGCATGGATTGTTTCAGTGTGTGAGGAGCTGCAAACCAGTATTGAACAATACGCAATCATCGGTAAACACCTCCACATCTGACGTAGTGTGGAGAGAAGATCATTGATGGAGCCACTGAAGGTGGCTTGGCCGAGGACACTACCCTGAGGAACACTTCAACCATTCAGGGGATCCTTGACCTGATTCCATACCAAATTGCAGCTGATGGATTGATGTCAGGAGCTGTGGTCATCTGAGAGATTCATCAATAGCTACAGGGACAGTAGCAACTTTCAGAATGTCCCCAATATAAAACACCCAAGGTGCTTCGTAGAAAGCATAAGAACGCATGTTATTTAAAACATTGTTTTATTATGCATTGCATATTCTCCTTCCAGGAAATGAAATGCATTTATTCTCACCTTTCCTGGAGATTCTTGGGGGCACATTAAAGATAAGGGAGCACTGTGTGGCTCAAAGTTACTTTCTATGTATTTCTCACCATTCTGGTGATGGATAAAGCTGTTAAGATTAGAACGTATTAGCAGCAAGACCTACAGTGAGCAGCTTTATAGCGGAAGCATCCACTCATGCCAAGAATTCCATTCCACCTGCCGTGTGAACTGTAACTGCAGGGGGCAGCCAAGTTACATTAATATATTTTTCTCACAGCCCCTTTATGTAAGTGGCTGAGCGAATAGTTCATTGTTAACAGCTTCAGTTAAAGTGGCTTTTTGCAAAGTTTGAAATCTCTCTCAATCATACAGAAGTCTAATATGACGAGCATAATATACCTGTGCTTTGTGATCCCAGCGAACTCCATATGTGTTCTGACTATGTTTTTTGTTAATGATTCTTCTGCATAACCCTTGGCCAAATTCAAAAGTCCCTCAACTTCCACACTGGCTGGCCTGCTATCAGCCTATGGTCCTTTCTCAATCCTGTCAGTAACCGACCATCAGGATCGAGTTTTCTGTGTATTTTTCCTCAGAGAGCTATACCAATTAGGGTGGGAGTCAGATACCTGTTGCTGAGAAAATTGGATGCAAATATGTCATGAATATGATTGAATTTGCCGAAATCACATTCACTTTAATTGTATATTTATTGATTTCTGACCGTCGTGAATCTCAGTTCTTTATTATAGCTCTGCTCCAAGCTTCATATGAAGTTCCTGACTCAGCTTGGATTTAAAATTATATCCGAAGTTTATATTTCAGGTATTTTATGACAATTTATGAACTGGCTTTCTCTATTTGACCTCAGACTTACAAAGTCCTGTTTGAATGTGTTTTATTGCACACGTCATAATTGAGTCAGGTTCCAAGACTCCACCTTCTTAAACATGTTGGCTTGGGGTTTCCTGGGTATTTGTAGCCAAAGGCATGCAACAATAAAGATTTATAGTAAAGACATGGTTGAGAAGAGCAACAAATTTGGGACTTGTAAGTTACGTGTGCTAGTGCAATACACCCATCTCTATTGATAGTTTATAACTGTCATTCTCTCCATCCAAAAGCACCTCCACCCAAAATGATGACTCCAGCCCAGGCCATACATCATTTCTTGCAATTATAATCACTTAGAAGCTTTCTTCTAATCATATCCAGATTTTCAGGCACAGTATTAACTTTTCTGGAGTTTTACTGTGATTTGTTGAGCTTCTTTTTATTTATCCACATTGAGCCATGCACTATAATTTCTGTTTCTTTGAATCCATTTTTATAACAGTATAAGTTGCATTAAAGGTTGAAAGGTTTTCATGTTATAAGTCCTTAAATCTGTCCTTATCCCGTGGGCATGAAGAATGGTTACATGAGCTTTCCATAATTAAAATGAAATATATGATCATGAGTTCAGGGCTTTCCTGAAAACCCAGTTGTTTTTAACTGATTCCTGGGGAAGTAAGGCCATTCCCATAATTCGAGAGAAAGTGAGGGCTGCAGATGCTGGAGATCAGAGCTGAAAATGTGTTGCTGGAAAAGCGCAGCAGGTCAGGAATGAAGAAGGGCTTATGCCCGAAACGTCGATTCTCCTGTTCCTTGGATGCTGCCTGACCTGCTGCGCTTTTCCAGCAACACATTTTCAGCCCATTTCCATAATTCATCAATTCAGGTGAGGTTAGCAAAATGAAGTTCCATCTTTACATTGAGAATACTCTCCATTTACATTGTGTGGCATAATCACTGTGCTAAATGGGACAAGCAGATCTAGCAGCTCAAGACTAGGCATTCATGAGGTGCTATGGGCCATCAGCAGTAACCGAATTGTACTCCAGCACAATCTGCAACCTCATGGCCCAGCATATCCCTTATTCAGCCATTACTATCAAGCCAGGGGATCAACCCTGGTTCATTCCAAAGTGCAGGAGGACATACCAGGCGCAGCACCAAGCATCCCTAAAAATGATGTGTCACCTTGTGAAACCACAGAGCAAGACTACTTCTGTATCAAATAGCTTATTCAGCAAATTGACAGGGCTAAGTTAATCCAAACAGATGGATTAAATCTAAACATTATAACCTACCAAATCCAGTCATCAACTCACTGGAGGAGGAGGACGGTCCACAAATATCCCATCCTCAATGATGGAAAAACCCAGCATGTCAGTGCAAAAAAAAATGTTGAATAATTTGCAACAATCTTCAACCAGAAGAGCCAAGGTGACAATCCATCTTAGCTTCTTCCATTAGTCCCCAGCATTCAATCTTCAGACAGATACCAGCCTTCAGGCAATTTGATTCACTCCACATGATAAGATGGAAAACATTGGATACTGCTAAAGTTATGGGCCCTGACCACATTCCAGCAATAGAATGGAGATCTGTGCTCCGGAACCTCCTGCTCTCCTAGCCAAGCTGTTCCAGTACATCTACAACTCTGGCATTTACATGACAATGTGGAAAATTGCCCAGGCATGTCCTGGTTCACAAAAAGCAGGACAAAGCCACCATGACCAATTAATGCCAAAAGAGAAAATGCTGGAAAATCTCAGCAGGTCTGGCAGCATCTGTGAGGAGAGAAAAGAGCTGACATTTCAAGTCTAACTGACCCTTTGTCAAAGCTAAAAAAAAAGGGAGAAATAGGGAGGTATTTATACTAGGTTGAGAGAAGGTGAGTCATGGCTCCAGAAGCAAAGATAGGAATAAAGAAGTGATAATGGCAGTGCATAGAGAGATTATAGGGAGATTAGGAGCTGTGAATGACCAAGGCTGAAGCCAGTGCTAGGTGACAAAATATGTGGAGGATGGGGGAGATGGGTGAAGCAGAGGCAAATGGAAAATAGGGGAGAAGGGTAGCAAAGGGGGAAGAGGAAAGGAAGAAGGTGATGAGACAGTGGGGAGCAAGAGAAAGAGAGACAATCAAGAAATAAGAGATACAGAACAGTGAAAATTTTTTTAAAAAGGATAAACAAAATAAATAAAATAAAATTACGGAGCAGAATGAAAACAGAGGGGTCGAGATGGGATAATCATCTGAATTTTTTGAGACTGGCAGGCTGTAACGTGCCGAGTCGGAAGATGAGATGCTGTTCCTCCAGTTTGCGTTGAGTTTCACTGGAACATTGCAGCAGGCCAAGGAGAGACATGTGGGCATGGGAGCAGGATTGTGTGTTGAAGTGGCAAGCCACGGGAAGGTCCCGGACCTGATTGCGTACAGACCGAAGGGGCTCAGCAAAGCGTTGACCAATTAATGCCCCATCAGACTACTCTCATCAGTAAAGTGATGGAAAGTGTCATCAACAGTGCTATAAAGCAGCAATAACTCATCAATAACCTGCTCACTCATGTTCAGTTTTAGTTCTGCCAGGGTCAGCTTGAAGCCTTGATTAAATCATGGACAGGAGAGCTGTACTCCAGAGGCGAGGAGAGAGTGGCTGCACTTTATATCAATGCAACATTTAACGGAGGAGTCCGAGCAAAACTGGAGTCAATGGGAATCTCCTGTGATTAGAGCATACCTAGCATAAAGGAAGATGGTTGTGTTTGTTAAAGATCAGTCACTGCAGCTCCAGGACATCTCTGCAGGAGTTCCTCAGGGTAGACTCCTAGGCCCAACCATTTTCAGCTGTTTCATTCCCTCCATCATTAGGTCAGACGGGGTGATGTTAACTTGTGATTGCATAAAGTTCAGCACCGTTTGTGACTCTTCAGATACTGAAGCAGTCCATGTCCAGATGCAGCAGAACTGGATAATATACAGGGCTGGACTGACAAAGGTAAATAACATTCATGTCTCACAAGTGCCAGGCAATAACCATTTCCAAAAGAGAGAACCTAACCATTTTTCCTTGAAAATCAAGAGCACTACCCTTGCTGAATCTCCCACAATCAACACTTTGGGGGTTACCATTGAACAGGCCTATTCAGATAAATTCTGTGGCTTCAAGATTAGGTTTAGGGGCAGCACAGTGGCTCAGTGGCTAGCACTGCAGCCTCACAGCACCAGGGATCCAGGTTCAGTTCCAGCTTTGGGTGACTGTCTGTGTGGAGTTTGCACATTCTCCCCATGTCTGCGTGGGTTTCCTCCGGATGCTCATTTCCTCCCACAGTCCAAACATGTACAGGTTAGGTGAACTGGCCATGCTAAATTGCCCATAATGTTAAGTGCATTAGTCAGAAGGAAATGGGTCTGGGTGGGTTGCTCTTCGGAGTGTCAGTGTGAACTTGTGGGGCCGTAGGGCCTGTTTCCACTCTGTAGGGAATTTAATCTCATCTAATCTTTACGACTAGGAATTCGACAGTGAGGAACTCACCTCTTGACTCCTCAAAGCCTGCCCACCATCTGCAAGGTGCAGACAAAAGTGTGATGGAAAGTACTCTCACTTGTCAAATGAGTCAACCTCCAACAACAATCAAGAATCTTAAACCATCCAGGACAAAGCTGCCTCCTTGACTGAAGACAAGGACATAAGAAATAGGAGCAAGTGTAGGCCATCCATCCTGTTAAGCCTGCTCCACCATTCAATAAAATCATCGCTGATTTTTCATGGACTCAGCTTTCATTCATTTATCGTGCAAAAATCTTTGCCTTCGAAACATTCAACAAAGTAGCCTCAATGGCAGGGAATTCCACAGATTCACAACCCTTTGGGTGAGGAAGTTCCTCCTCAATTCAGTCATAAATCTGCTCCCCCTTATTTTGAGGCTATGCCCTCTTGTTCTAGTTTCACCCACCAGTGGAGACAGGCTACCTGCTTCTACCTTATCCATTCCCTTCGTAATGTTACATGTTTCTACAAGATCACCCCTCATTCTTCTGAATTCCAATGAGTATAATGCCAATCTACTCAATCTCACCTCATAGCAAACCCTTTCAACTCCAGAATCAACTGAGTAAGTCTCCTGTGCACAGCCTCGAGTGCCACTACATCCTTTATCAAGTAAGGAGACCAAAATTGTATACAGTACTCCAGGTATGGCCTCACCAGTGTCTTTCACAGCTGCAGAATAGCCTCCCTATTTTAAAATGTCATCCCTCTAGCAATGAAGTACAATATTCCATTAATTACTTGCTGTATCTGTAAACCAAATTTTTGTGATTCATGCACAAGGACACCATGGTACCTCTGCACAGTAGCATGCTGCAATTTTTCACCATTTAAATAATGGTCCATTTTGCCATTATTCCGACCAAAACGAATGACTTCACACTTACCAACATTGTACTCCATCTGCCAGACCCTTGCCCATTCATTTAACCTGTTTATATCCCTCTGCAGACTTTGTGTCTTTTGCACACTTTGCCCTCATCTTAGTGTAATCTGCGAACCTTGACACACTATGGATGGTCCCCATCTCTAAATCATCTATGTAAATTGTAAACAATTGGCACTACACCCACAAACACCTATTCCCTCCACCATCGATGCTCCATAGCAGCAGTATGTACTATTTACAAGATACATTGCAGAATTTTCACACTTTCCAAACCCACAATCACTTCAATCTAGAAGGACAAGGGTAGCAGATACATGGGAACACTACCACTTGCAAGATCCCCTCCGAGTCATTCACTATCCTGGCTTGAAAATATATCATCATTCCTTCACTGTTGTTGGGGCAGAGTCCTGAAGGTATCTTCCTCTCACAGCATCGTGGGTCTATGTACATCACGTGGACTGCAGTGCTTTAAGAGAGCTCACCATCACCTTCTCTAGGACAATTAGAAATGGGTATTAAAAATTAGCTGAGACTGTGAAGCTCGCATCCATTGATTGAATAAAAATTAAAATCTGGATGCTCAGGCAAATGCCTCTTGGGATATAAATGTCATTGACCCAAATGGACATAATTCAAGTTTAATTTCCAAATTATGTCTTCAGATGACTTTCCATATCATGGTGTCTATTGTCAGCATCATTTGTGCTGAGTAAATGGAAAGTCATTGTCAGCAGCACCATCAACAGGCCAAAGGATTATGTAAGATCCACCTCCCATTCTTCAACTATCTGCACCAGATGCAGGGTGGTGTTGCTAGTTTGGGACACACTGATCTTGCGGTTCAGTAATGGGTAAACACTTCAAATCAGCACTCTTGAAGAAAGCCCATGGGCTCATCATTTAAAATAGAACTAGCATCATTTGTCTAATTAACTAACAGAAAATTATCCCCTGAATATGGTTTTGAAGTTCGTTAAATATTTGTAGTTATATCCATTATATGGGCTTTAACACTTTACGAGTTTCCCTCATTTGTGAAAGCATGACAAGAAATCTTAATTGATTATAATAACGTGATTTCTTTTCAGATTAATTTTAACAAATAAATTGCAAAGGAAAAATATTACCTTTAATTTAGATATAAAATAATTCTAGATTAGAGTGGTGCTGGAAAAGCACAGCTGGTCAGGCAGCATCTGAGGAGCAGGAAAATCATATTTCAGGCAAAAGCCCTTTATCAGGAATGAGGGCTTTTGCCTGAAACATCGATTTTTCTGCTCCTTGGATGCTGCCTAACTGCCATGCTTTTCCAGCACCACTCTAATCTGGAATCTAATCTCCAGCATTTGCAGTACTCACTTCTGCCTACAAAATAATTCAATCTGATTAAGGTCATCTTAAGAGTTATTGATGTTTTTGATCTATTATTGTAATGAAAAGTAGTTTATATTATGAGGGAAAGCCATTATTTAATGAATACTTGTGTGCATACAACTCAGGTATTATTTCCGATTTCTCATCTGCATGCTCAACCCTTAGTAGCATCATCTGAAGGCGTGGAGCTAGTTTTCACGTGAATACAGGTTCACCTAGCTCTGTTTTGCCACCACCTGTCTCAATTCCTCCAGTGATGCTAAACTATCGGACTGTTCATCAGACATGCAGTACTGGATGAACAGAAATTTCCACCAATTAAACATTGGAATGACTCAAGCCATTGTTTTCGGTCTCTGCTTCAAACTCCATACTCTAACTACTGACCCCATCCCTCTGACAGGTAACAGTCTGAAAATGGGCCAGTTTGTTTGTCGCTTGATCTAATAATCATGCCATCACTAACAGTGCATACTTCTGCTTCAGTTACATCATCTACTTTGCCCCTCAGATGTTCTACTCAACTGCTGTTGAAATCGTTATCCATGCCTTCATTTGTTTAAATGTAATTATTCCATTACACTCTGTTTGGAATCCCACAAACTATCCTGATTAAACTTAATGTCTTCCAAAACTCTGCATTCCTTTGATTCTAATCTCTTGCTCATTTCCAATTGTGATTGTTCCACAGTTGGTGACTATGCCTTCAATTCCCTTGGCCACAAGATCTTGAAGTTTCTCTCCTCCAAAAGTTTTGTTTTGCTTTCAGCCCACAAAGCAGTCCTTAAAAGCCACCTTTGACTGTCTGAAGAAATATCTCCTTACACAGCTTGGTTTCACACTTTGTTTTATAATGTTCCTCCTGCCATTGCTCTTAAAGTCATTATTTATTCTGAACACTCTGAAACTGTTTTAAAATGACAGCGTCTCAATGTTTACCAACCTTTAATCTTGTAATATCTCAGTGCTGCTTTGATTCCCTTTTTTAAAAGTCTCTCTAAGTTTTTAAACTGTATTATAGCAATGATGTAATTACCTTCTAATAGCATTTTAATTCTGTTAAATAGCAATATGTTATCTCTGTACTTGTTATTCTGGTTTTTCCCACTTGTATTTAAATCAAATGGAGATTTTTTTCCACCTTTTGCTGCCCATGTGGAGTTCCACAATTTCTTCACAGGCAAAATGAATATTTTTGCTCATTTCACAGCCTAAAATGCAATCCATGTACTAGTACTGGTTTCAAATAAAAGTCTGTGGTTTCGATCTTAATAAATTTAAATTAAGTACCTCCTGATGATCTTAAAGTTTTAAAATTCGTCTAATATTCTTTTTCTGTCAGCCTCTGTCTCCTAAATCTTTTAAATTGTCCTTAAGTTACCTTAAATGTGCTCCACTATGTTCCCGATGCCTCAGTATAAATTAATTTAATTGTCCTTGAATTTGCTACTGTAACTGTACCTCAAAGTGTGTACTTGCTTTGGCAGTTTTGCTCAGAATGATCAGTAAGTGCTCGTTTTTACATCTATCCTTCCCAGCATAGTCCTTTGTGCCAATTTAAAATGTTTTTGCCTTGCTTTTAAGGATCACTCACTAAACCCATTTCTAGACTGTACCCAATCTTGCTTCCTTCTTGTCACAACCAGATATGGGAATATGCTGAGAGAGTTAAAATCCAAATCAGTAACTAGATTTGCCTTTCTGTTTTCTGCTTTTAGTCTATTATGTGTTTGTACACAAGCAAATGAGCAGCTTTATATTGGCGCATACACATTTTCTTAGCGGTTTCTGGTGAGGCTGGAGATTGTCAAAAATGTCTAAGAGTTATTATAAGATCACAGAATGATTTTATGGTTACAACACAGTAGAAGGCTATTCAGCTTGTTGTATCTGCATTAGCCCTCTGAAGGAATAATTCAGCTAGTGCCCAAACCTTGTCTCCATAGCCACATAAATTTCAGCTTCTTCATCAAGGGCTAAATACATTGTCTCATATATTTATGCAAGACATTTCTCATTAAGTTACAGGCAGCTTATCCCCTAACCTGTCCTTTTTTGTTAAGAATCAGAGATGGGAAAGAGGGGAAAATCGCATTTCAAATTCTCTCAAAACCGCGAATTAAACTGGTAATTGCAGGAGAGTTAACACGAAAAGATATGTGATTGATTAAACAATTTGGACAGCATAATATTCAGTGCAAGTTTCACCACAGAGAACATCAATTAGTCGTCCATTATAATCTTTCTCACCCTCACTAATTAATCAATGTGTGAATTTAGAGATTGAGGTTGCAAATCAGTCTTCAGTGCCTGTAATAAGTTGCAAATTTGAGGTTGTATATCAGTGGGAAATTTCTCCCGGACATCAGTGAGAAACTATCTCCTGTGCCTAACTACCTGCTTATCTCCTAAACCAAGTGCTTTGTATCCGATAAATTCCAACTTTTCATCCATTTACTGATATTCCTTTGCAGCTAGCATTGACCATGGCCGATTTTCACTGAGGTTGACAACATAACAGTCATAGAGCTGTACAGTATGGACACAGACACTCTTGTCTGACTTGTCCATGCTGACCAGATATCCTAAATTAATCTAGTTCCATTTGTCAGCAATTGGCCCAAATCCCTTTAAATGCTTCTTATTCATTGACCCATCCGAATGCCTTTTAAATGTTGTAATTAAACAAGCCTCCACCACCTTCACTGGCAACTTATTCCATAAATACACCACCCTCCATGAAAACATTGCCCCCTTTTAAATCTTCTCCCTCTCACCTTAAATGTATGCTGTCTAGTTTTAGACTCCCCCACCCTGGGGAAAAAACCTTGGCTCTTCACCCTATCTATGTCCTTCATGAGTTTTTAAATCTCTATAAGGTCATCCCTCAGCCTACAATGCTCCAGTGAAAATAACCCCAGTGTATTCAACCTCTCTCTATTGCTCAAACCCTCCAACCCTGGAAACGTCCTTAGAAATCATTTTTGAACCCTGTCAAGTTTAGCAACAAAAATGTCCATATTGCAGAGGAGGAGGTGCTGGATGTCTTAAAATGCATAAAAGTGTATAAATTTCTAGGATCTGATCAGGTGTACCTAAGAACTTTGTGGAAAGCTAGGGAAGTGAATGCTGGGCCCCTGGCTGAGATATTTGTATCATTGATAGTCACAGGTGCAGGAAGACTGAAGGTTGGCTAACATGGTGTTTAAGAGAGGTGGGAAGGAAAAGCCAGGAAACTATAGACCGGTGGCCCTGATATCGATAGTGGGCAAGTTGTTGGAGGGAATCCTGAGGGACAGGATCTACGTGCATTTGGAAAGGCAAGGACTGTTTAGGGATATGGGAAATCATGTTTCACAAACTTGATTGAGTTTTTTGAAGAAGTAACGAAGAGGATAGATGAGGACAAAGTGGTCAACGTGATCTGTATGTACTTCAGTAAGGCGTTCAACAAAGTTCCTCATGGGAGACTGGTTAGCGAGGTTGGATCTCATAGAATACAGGGAGAACTTGCCATTTAGATACAGAACTGGCTCAAAGGTAGAAGACAGTGAGTGGTGGTGGAGGGTTGTTTTTCAGACTGGAGGCCTGTGACCAGTGGAGTGCCTCAAGGATCGGTGCTGGGTCCACTGCTTTTAGTCATTTATATAAATGATTTGGATGTGAATATAGAAAGTATAGTTAGTAAGTTTGCAGATGACACCAAAATTGGAGGTGTAGTGGATAGCAAAGATGGTTACTTTAGATTACAACAGGAGCTTAACCAGATGGGCCAAGTGGAGTGGCAAGTGGAGTTTAATTTAGATAATTGTGAGGTGCTGCATTTTAGAAAGGCAAATCAAAGCAGGACTTGTGCACTTAATGGTAAGATCCTGGAAGTGTTGCTGATCAAAGAAACCTTGGAGTGCAGGTTCGTAGTTCCTTGAAAGTAGAATCACAACAGACAGGACAGTGAAGAAGGCATTTAGTATACTTACCTTTATTGGTCAGAGCATTGAGTATAAGAGTTGAGATGTCATGTTGCAGCTGTACAGAACATTGGTTAGGCCACCTTTGGAATATTGCGTACAATTCCGGTCTCTTTCCTATCGGAAAAATGTTGTGAAACTTGAAAGTGTTCAGAAAAGATTTACAAGGATGTTGCCAGGTTTGGAGGATTTGAGCTATAGGAAGAGGTTGAATAGGCTTGGGCTGTTTTCCGTGGAATGTCAGAGGCTGAGCAGTGACCTTATAGAGGTTGACAAAATCATGAGGGCTGTGGATAGGATAAATGGACAAGATCTTTTTCCCTGGGGTGGGTGAGTTCAGAACTGGAGGCCACAGATTTAGGGTGAGAGGGGAAAAATTTAAAGGGGACCTAAGGAGCAGAGAGTGGTGTGTATATGGAATGAGCTGCCAGAGGAAGTGGTGGAGGTTGGTACAATTACAACATTAAAAAGATATCTGGATAGGTACATGATCGGAAGATGTTAAAGGGATGTGGGCCAAGTGCTGGCAAATGGGACTAGATTAGGTTAGGGTATCTGGTTGCATGGACAAGTTAGATCAAAGGGTCTGTTTCTATGCTGTCTCTATGACTCCATAAAATCTTTCCTATCGCAGGTAGATCAGAATTGAATACAGTATTCCAAAAGTGGCCTCATCAATGTTCTGTGCACCTACAACTTGAACTCCCCACTCCTATACTCAATGCACTGACCAATAAAGACAAGTGTACCTAATGCCTTCTTCACTACCCTGTCTACCCATGAACTCCACTTTCAAGGAGTTATGAACCTGCACACCAAAGTTTCTTTGTTCAGCAACACTCCCGAGGACCTTACCATTAAGTGTATAAGTCCTGCCCTGATTCGCCTTTCCAAAATGCAGCACCTCACATTTATCTAACTTAAACTCCATCTGCCACTGCTCAGCCCATTGGCCCATCTGATCAAGGTCCAGTTGTACTCTGTCCACGACACCACTTATTTTCTTGTCATATGCAAACGTACTAACTATACTTGTTATATTCACATCCAAATTATTTATATATATGTATATAAAGATATATATATATATATATACACACACACATGACAAGAAGCAGTGGACCCAGCACCAATCCGTGTGACACACTACTGGTCACAGGCCTCCCTCCATCACCACCCTGCATCTTCTATGTTCAAACCAATTTTGTATCCAAATAGCTAGCTTTCCTGTATTCCATGTGATCTAACCTTGCTAACTAATCTACCATGTGGAACCTTGTCGAACCCCTTGCTGGAGTCCATATAGACAATGTCCACTACTCTGCCTTCATCAATCTTCCTTGTCACTTCTTCAAAAAACTCAAGCAACTTAGCGAGGGCAGATGGGACCTGATTCTTAGATTCCAGCTGCCATTTCTGATCTCAGCAATGTGCACCAGCACGGGATATGGGTGTGGGTAGCTCACCCACATCTAGCACTCCTACACATCGCTGCACCATGATATCAGTGGGCATTACAGACAAATCCAAGACCTGCATTGTGTAGACTCAGCCCTATTGATAAGTAGACATGATGCATGGCCTCTGACGTCCATTGAAAAAACAGTCACCTGCTTCTGGTAAACCCTCATTGACAGATTTTGGAGTACAATTGAGGACAAACCCCTGATCAAGATGCGTCCTCTGTACTCAGCCATAAGAGACATGCTTAACTTGAAGAGAAAGAGGGACACAGGGGAATGTCAGACAACTATGCCAGAGTCCAACAGTGAGCTGGAAAGGAAGGTGGAAGAGTATGGCCATGTTTTTGGAACTGCACTCCATAGCTCTATCCATCAATAGAAAGGCAAGAAAGGGATGAGGCACTTGAATCTCACTCCAGCTTCCCTTCTTCCCAAGGAGACAGAATGCTGCCAGTGGGTACATGCAGAGAAGCAGAGCTACAGACAGATGTCCCCCCAGTTTCCTCTCAGAACATTACAGTGGCGCCCCGCCCTTCTATACCTCTGCCTCTGACCTGGTTGCCTCCAGCAGCTCAGGCAGAGGAGGGTGAGCTGGTTCCTGTGCAGAAAACTTTCAGCAGGCTCAGGCTCTCCAAACCTTTCAGTTTCTATGTGACGCTTGTTAAAGTATTCAGCATCACCAGAGCATACCAGACAGGGTGTTCTCACTGCACAGCTACAGATGTCAAGGCCTGCACCTTGATTTGGTGGGCAGGAGAGAGAGTAAGTACATTGCTGCCACAGGTTTGATTATTGTCTAGATTTGAATACTTTGTAAATATATCTTAACGCACACTCATTGTACACAATAAATACTTTGTAAATATATCTTTACAAACACTCATTGTACACAATAAATACTTTGTAAATATATCTTTACGCACACTCATTGTACAGAATAAATATTTTGTAAATATATCTTAACGCACACTTATTGTATAGAATAAATACTTTGTAAGTATGTCTTCATGCACACTCATTGTACAGAATAAATACTTTGTAAGTATCTCTTCACATACACTAATCTAATGTCTGTTGTAGTCTTATTCTACCAACAGGATGAGAGAAATTTCTCCAAAGTAAAGGATGTGGAACATCTTAAATCAGTAAAAGGATATGCTGTGTTTCAGTCACAAATCTCTGTTCCTCTCTCATCAGCAGTAAAATAGATTATTTGAGATTATCTCATCTACCATAGAACTAATACATCAGTTAAAGCACTGTCAAGAATGTGTTGCTGGAAAAGCATAGCAGGTCAGGCAGGATTCCTGACGAAGGGCTTATGCCCGAAACGTCAATTCTTCTACTCCTCGGATGCTGACTGACTTGCAGTGCTTTTCCAGCAACACACTCTTGACCCTGATCTCCATAATCTGCAGTCCTCACTTTCTACCAGTCAAAGCACTACAGATAAATTTCAAGGGAACTGAAAGTAATGATAATGTATCGGAAATGGATTAGGACCTGAGGTGGTATACCCTTCACATACACTTTTAGGAGTAATGATAGAAGCTGACTACAGCTCCAGAAGAGATCTGTCTGTCACATGTCTGGGTTTCTCAAAACCATGCTACGTTTAAGAATAGGAGTCGTGGCCTCCTGCCTCCTTTATTCCATGATCTATAGCTTTTCTCACAGGTCTTTTGTGTGGAATTGAATTGAAAGCCACTTGGAAACTCATAAACATCATATGAGCAGCATTGCCCTCAGCAACCCACTCCTTCACCTCTTCAGAAAATTTGGTCCAGTTCTCACAACTCCTAATGTTTGTACAAAGACTTATGAAGATGGTAAGTTTTACTAAAGTTATAAACTCACTATGTCTTCTGGAAATTTCTTCTTTTGGGTCTAAAGGATTTCTTTCTCCATTGCATTTTGTGGTATTAAGCAATGATCTCATCTGAAAGGTTATATGAATAGAAAGGTTTTAGAGCGATATGGGCCAAATGATGGCAAATTGGATTGGCTTAGAATATAGATAGAACATAGAACAATACAGCACAGAACAGGCCCTTCGGCCCACGATGTTGTGCCGAACATTTGTCCTAGCTTAAGCACCTATCCATGTACCCATCCAATTGCCGCTTAAAGGTCACCAATGATTCTGACTCTGCCACTCCCACAGGCAGCGCATTTCCATGCCCCCACTACTCTCTGGGTAAAGAACCTACCCCTTACATCCCCCCGATACCTTCCACCCTTCACCTTAAATTTATGTCCCCTTGTAACACTCTGTTGTACCTGGGGAAAAAGTCTCTGACTGTCTACTCTATCTATTCCCCTGATCATCTTATAAACCTCTATCAAGTCACCCCTCATCCTTCGCCGTTCCAACGAAAAAAGGCCTAGAACTCTCAACCTATCCTCGTACGACCTATTCTCCATTCCAGGCAACATCTTGGTAAATCTCCTCTGCACCCTCTCCAAAGCTTCCACATCTTTCCTAAAATGAGGCGACCAGAACTGCACACAGTACACCAAATGTGGCCTTACCAAGGTCCTATACAGCTGCAACATTACCTCACGACTATTGAATTCAATCCCTCTGCTAATGAACGCTAGTACAGCATAGGCCTTCTTACAAGCTCTATCCACCTGAGTGGCAACTTTCAAAGAGCTATGAACATAGACCCCAAGATCCCTCTGCTCCTCCACCTTACTAAGAACCCAACCGTTAACCCTGTATTCCGCATTCTTATTTGTCCTTCCAAAATGGACAACCTCACACTTGACAGGATTGAACTCCATCTGCCACTCCTCAGCCCAGCTCTGCATCATATCTAAGTCCCTTTGCAGCCGACAACAGCCCTCCTCACTATCCACAACTCCACCAATCTTCGTATCATCTGCAAATTTACTGACCCACCCTTTGACTCCCTCTTCCAAGTCATTAATAAAAATTACAAACAGCAGAGGACCCAGAACTGATCCCTGCGGAACTCCACTTGTAACTGGGCTCCAGGCTGAATATTTACCATCTACCACCACTCTCTGACTTCGACCGGTTAGCCAGTTCTCTATCCAACTGGCCAAACTTCCCATTATCCCATTCCTTCTGACTTTCCGCATAAGCCTACATGGGGAACCTTATCAAATGCCTTACTAAAATCCATGTACACTACATCCACTGCTCTACCCTCATCTACATGCTTGGTCACCTCCTCAAAGAATTCAATAAGACTTGTAAGGCAAGACCTACCCCTCACAAATCTGTGCTGGCTGTCCCTAATCAAGCAGTGTCTTTCCAGATACTCATAAATCCTATCCCTCAGTACCCTTTCCATTACTTTGCCTACCACCGAAGTAAGACTAACTGGCCTGTCATTCCCAGGGTTATCCCTATTCCCTTTTTTGAACAGGAGCACAACATTCGCCACTCTCCAGTCCCCTGGCACCACCCCCATTGACAGTGAAGACGAAACGATCATTGCCAACGGTTCTGCAATTTCCTCTCTTGCTTCCCACATAATTCTAGGATATATCCCGTCAGGCACGGGGGACTTGTCTATCCTCAAATTTTTCAAAATGCCCAACACATCTTCCTTCCTAACAAGTATCTCCTCTAGCTTACCAGTCCGTTTCATACTCTCCCCTTCAACAATATGGTCCCTCTCATTTGTAAATACTGAAGAAAAGTACTCATTCAAGACCTCTCCTATCTCTTCCGACTCAATACACAGTCTCCCACTACTGTCCTTGATTGGACCTACCATCGTTCTCATCATTATCATGTTTCTCACATATGCATAAAAGGCCTTGGGATTATCCTTGATCCTACCCGCCAAAGATTTTTCATGCCCTCTCTTAGCTCTCCTAATCCCTTTCTTCAGCTCCCTCCTGGCTATCCTGCATCCCTCCAATGCTCTGTCTGAACCTTGTTTCCTCAACCTTATGTAAGCCTCCTTCTTCCTCCTTACAAGACATTCAACCTCCCTCATCAACCAAGGTTCCCTCACATGACCATCTCTTTCCTGCCTGACAGGTACATATATATCAAGGACACGTCGTATCTGTTCCTTGAAAAAGTGCCACATTTCAACAACATCATTCCCTGACAGCCTATGCTCCCAATTTATGCTCCTCAGATCCTGTCTTGCAGCATTGTATTTACCCTTCCCCCAATTGTAAAACTTGCCCTGTTGCACGCACCTATCTCTCTCCATAACCAAGGTGAAAGTCACAGAATTGTGGTCGCCATCACCAAAATGCTCACCCACTAACAAGCCCATCACTTGTCCCGGTTTGTTACCAAGTACCAAATCCAATATGGCCTCCCCTCTGGTCGGATAATCTACATACTGAGTTAGAAAAGCTTCCTGGACGCACTGCACAAACACCGTCCCATCCAATCTACTTGATCTAAAGAGCTTCCAATCAATATTTGGGAAGTTGAAATTGCCCGTGACTACTACCCTGTGGCTTCTGCACCTTTCCAAAATCTGTTTCCCAATTTGTTTCTCCACATCTCTGCTGCAATTGGGGGGCCTATAGTAAACACCCAAGAAGGTGATTGCTCCTTTCCTATTTCTGACTTCAGCCCATACTACCTCCAAAGGCAGATACCCCTTGAACTGCCTTTCTGCAGCCGTTATTTAGGAAATCTACTCAGCATGGATGAGTTGGACCAAAAGATCTGTTTCTGTGCTGTCCAGCTATGTGACTGTATGTTCATCTCCGACCCCCCGTGTGGTATATTTGGGTAGAAGAATACTCCCTTTTTCCTTGGCTGGGTCTAAGGACATTTTTGGTTTCAAGTGGCATATAACAACCAATTATAATTCTTTTTGAGATCTCCACTGAGAATGTATGACATTATTAATTGGGTGCTTTACACACATGACAGATTCTACTATTGCTCCTAAAAGTGAGGGGTCTACCACCTCAGGTCGTAGTTCCTTTCCTAAACATTATCATTACTTTGAGTTTCCTTGAAATTTATCTGTAGTGCTTTCACTGGTGTGTGGTTCCTTGATAGATGAAATAATCTCAAATCATACATTTTGCTGATGATGAGAGAGAAACTGATTTAATGCAGTTTGCAATGTTAATGTCTCAGAACCAATACTATATACAATCACAAAATTGATATAGTGCAGAATTGATATGTCTCATTGTACTGGATTTCAGAACATTACAACTTAGAGCCAATTTCCTGCCTATTCTTTACCATAATCCATCACATTATTTCTATTTAAATAATCATCCAATCCTCTTTTCAATGCTTCAATTGAACCTGCCTCCACCAGTCCTCCAGACAGTGCATTCCAGACCCTAACTACTCACTGTGTGAAAAAGATTTTTTTCATACCAACGAGGCCAGGTTTAGAGGAGCATAGACAGCTCAGCGGATTGTGAAATCATTACAGAATTCGAGAGGGGCAAGATCATGGAAGGGTTTCATTAATGAATAAAAACACTGAGCTTTGTGCTTTGACACATCCAAATTGAATGTAAATCTAGAAGTTTTTTATGTACTGCATATTTCCAAAAGTCTTAATTGCACTATGCCCATGTATATCTTTCTGGCTCAATCCATTTTTGGTTTTAATTCTATTTGTGCCTGCAATGTTTGAGGGAGCTGCTTTTCTTTGTGTTGACTAGGCATGGAAATTGACATGACTCACCAGTCCTTTAGTTAATCCCTTAAATCCTTACACAAACAATGATAACCAGGTAGAAATATCTGCTTTGATGGGTAATAAATGGATTTTTGGCGTGTTGTGTTGCCTTATCCAACAGGGGTAATCTGAGGTCCCCACCTGGAAATTGATGGGGTTAAATCAATAACTCTTGTTACCCAGTGCATTCTTATATTCCATTGATTTAAGACACACTCTGCCAGATTTTTGCATGCAGATCAGATACTGAAGGCATCTCACTGTAACCCATGCCCTATTTTTAATTACCTAAGAGGAGGAGATTCCTGTTCCCACTGTATTGCAACACCCTGATTCAATCTATCCCACAAGGGTTAGCATCAGTACAGGGTATGGCTACACTAAGGAGTTCAGTCATTAAATTTCAGGATTGTGACTTGGATGGTGACCAGACATCAATGAAGAGGATCGCATGGACTGTGGAATAGCAAAACCCCACTAGTTTGACAATCAAATTGTATCCTCATTGAGCTGCTGAATCTCGGGATTGAAGCTCGTTTTGGCAGCGCATTACATATCTAAACATTGAGCACTTCACTTGTTCATTTCTATTCCATGACTTGTTTCTCATAGCTGATGATTGGCCACTAAGCAAACTGCAGACCGTTATGATGAGTCATCATTCCAGGGTCAACTACAGCACAAGACCCCTCGGTTTGGACTGCTTCCAAAACCAAAGCACTGTTTCTCTAAGAAATGATTTTACTGGCTGATAGTAAGATTCAACTCCTTTAAGAAAGAATCTGCCTTTTATGGATTCAACATGACTGGGATCACTTACAATAATCACAATGTAGCACAGGAATTAGCTTTATATATTTGCTATTGCTTATAATTATTTATTTTGAGCAGTTTAGTTTGTAACTCAGGAAGAGCTCATTACTTTATTTAAGTGTCTGTACCAGAGCAATGTTAAACTAATCACATTCCATTTCTCTGGCCACAGTTTTCCATTTTGGTCTTTGCATTAAAATACTTTTCTTCTGCCTCATCTATTCTTTTGGCCAAGCAGTCAATCCTCCAGTACAATTTTCCTTGTCTCCTTCTCTAAAGAAATGCACCTTTAAAAACAAAGTTACCCCATTTGTCTGGAATGGTGTTTGCTTTGTTGTGATACTAGTAACATCCATCATCAACTAAGGGAAAAATGACTGCTCACATTTAGAGGCTATCCATGAGGGTAAAGGATACGTCAGACTGATATTTAGCTTTCTTTCTTGGCTACTTAAAGTTTCTGCCGAAACAATTCTGATTGTGAGTAGGATTTCCTTGTATGATGCTAACATACTACCTCAGATTACAGTGCAGGCTGGAAACAGACAGAAAGAACAAGAAAGGAAATTTCAAATAAAGGTCAAGCTAAAAGGGAGGATTCCCCTCGACACAGTAAAATACTGGTAAGGAGAGTTACTCCCTAACTCTGGACCAAGAGTAAAACTATTTAATTTTATAGTATGACAGGGAGAGAGCTGTTAATAAAGTCTAGAGCATCCTCAACTTTATCAATAGGTACACAGAGTGCAAAAGCAAGGAGATGATGCTGAACATTTCAAGATAATTATTAGACTCCAGTTGAAGATTTGTGTACAGTTCTGGGTGCCGCACTATACACACGGATGTGAATGCATTAGAGAGAGGGCAGAACAGATTTACAGAAATGCTAATGAGGATGAGAACCTTCAGTTATGAGAATAGTTTGGAGAGTTTGGGATTATTCTCCTTGGAGTGAAAAAGGTTAAATACACAAATCAAAGGGTTATCTGCATAGTCTGTCATTTTTTGGAGATAAAATACTTGTATTTTCCAAGGTTACTGTAAGCACAAAAATCACTTTAGTGACGGCTTCTTTCTTCCAAGGGGAAAGTAGGATGAATTCATTTTTGGTTCTTTGAGTTTGCGCTACAGGAACCAGTACTCAAAGAATATTGTAACATTCAGAGGACAGACAATTCCAATGGATTGTTATATTTTCCTGTCTCAAAATATTAGTAACATTAAATAATGCCTCGGAATAAGAACTGAGCCAATTGTAATGTTTTCTATGGGTTATTCTAAACAGGATGGAAGGTCATTGATAAAGCAGATGAAGACACTGGATACTGATGGATCCAACAATATTCCAGCTGTAGCACTCAAGGTTTCTGCTACAGAACTGGCCAAGCCCCGAGCCTAACTATTCTAGTGTAACTGTCACACTAACATCCACCTGACAATGTAAGCA
Source organism: Chiloscyllium plagiosum (assembly GCF_037043375.1). Lineage (NCBI taxonomy): Eukaryota > Metazoa > Chordata > Chondrichthyes > Orectolobiformes > Hemiscylliidae > Chiloscyllium > Chiloscyllium plagiosum. The sequence goes on from NW_028270141.1 coordinate 107,274,623, forward strand.
TATGAATTAGAAGAATGCTTGGGCCGTTTTACCCCTTCAGCTTATTGTGTCAATCAATACGCTTCTGGCTGATCTGATTATGACCAAGACTCCACTTTCCTGCCAACTTCTGAGTTGTGAATTTGGAGTAGGATAATGTAAAAAGGTGCTCAGGTACGTAGCTTTCACAAAACAAACTGAACAAATCCAATTAAGCCAATTAACACCCCATCTGTCTCCTCTAAACCATTAACAAAGTAATGTAGGAATCAATAATAATGCTATCAAACAGCATTTATCCAGCAATGTTCCAGATGGATTCCACCAAGGGGGCCTCTTGGATCTCATGCCCTTCATTTAGATCCATACAAAATAACTCAGTTCCAGAGTTTAATTCACAATAATGCTGTTGTCATCAAGGCTATAATTTCACAGAGCAAGTCCTCAGGAGTGCTGGCAGAATTGAAGTCAATGGAATGAGGGAACTGACCACTGGTTGAAGGCATACTACCTTGGTTGAGGGAATCAATTATCTCAGCCTCAGGACATTGGTTGTTCAGTGTAGATTCTTTTTTTTAATGAACCTGTTCAGAGATATTATGACACAGGTGGGACTTGAGCCCATACCTTCTGGCTCAGAGGCAGGGACACTATTACTGTGCTACAAGAGCCTTGGTTTTTCACTGTAGATATTTCTCATCCACGTGTTCAGAAATTTTATGATGCATTAACTGGAGCAGTTGGGGCTTGAACATAGGCATCCTTGCTTAAAAGTAGGGACATTACTGCTGTGTCACAGGAGTCCATGTTCTTCAGTGGCTTCATCAATTACCTTCTTTTCTACATAAAGTTAAAGTGGGTGTATTTACTGACAACTCCACAGTGTTCAATATGGTTTAGATCTCCTCAGATACTTAAGCTGTCCATCTCCATCTCCATCTGTAACAAGACCAGGACAATTTTCAGGCTTGGGTTGCTATTTGGCAAGTGATATTTGTAATGCCTAAGTGCCAGACAATGGCCATCTCCAACAAGGGAAAAATGTACATATATCCATATGACATGGAGTAAACTGTCTCTTCTAATTTAAATGAGAAACACAGAAAAAATTTACCCTGTGTGGTAATCTGTGAAAATTCGAGAGGCAAAGAACCATCCTAAAAGTCACTATTTAAAGTAAAAATTGACAACTTTTTTTAAGTATAACATAAAATATTAAGTAACAACTGTTTGCAACTCCTTTCTCTCAGCCTCTCTTTTACCTTCCCCTCTACAATACTGGTCTGATAAAAATACCAATTACGATTTACAAAAACAAAAATCACTTTCAAAACCAGTCAGCTTTGCTGAGTGTCCTCTGTAGATTTTCCTCTGTCTTCTTCTTAGGGATTCTGCTTCACACGTCTTTGATAGATAAAAGGTACCTTTAAGAGAGCTGTTTTGTGGGCAGCCTGTATTTGTTGGTGGCTTGGCAGTTCTCTTTGCCGCTCTGGTTAACTGTTCAAAATGTCTGATATTTATACCCCGAAACATTGGATTGTTTTATTGGTTTTAATATTATCAAAATACTAAGTTCAAACTTGTTTAGAGTTTGGTATCTTGGGGCAGAATTTAAACTGGCCAAATTTATTTTTGTCTCATGGCAACTCAGCCACTCTAGCTGATCGAACAAATTAGATTAGATTACTTACAGTGTGGAAACAGGCCCTTCGGTCCAACAAGTCCACACCGACCCGCTGAAGCGCAACCCACTCATACCCCTACATTTACCCCTTCACCTAACACTATGGGCAATTTTAGCATGGCCAATTCACCTGACCTGCATGTCTTTGGACTGTGGGAGGAAACCAGAGCACCCGGAGGAAACCCACGCAGAACACGGGGAGAATGTGCAAACTCCACACAGTCAGTCGCCTGAGGCGGGAACTGAACCCGGGTCTCTGGCGCTGTGAGGCAGCAGTGCTAACCACTGTGCCACTGTACCGCCCAAATGTTACATTATTACCTTGTTCTGGACTCTCTGTGCTTCTTGAAAGTCCTTGCTAGCTTTTCAACTCTCTTAAAGGTACAGTACCCTTACACCTTCATAACACCTCCCTTTAAGAAAAGAAATGAACCATCATAATGAAAAGATGGCTTCGTTTTATTTCTATTCTTTAAACACATTACCATAACATGCAGAAAACTTTAATTGAAATTCACCTTAACTTCTTCCCATACACCTATATCTATATATATATCTATATAAATTTGATAAATAGAAATCTCATCCAAATTTTATCAGTTAAATCCGCAATAATGCATCTGCGATTACATTCTTATGACCCACAACATATACAATATGTAAATTAAAAGTCTGTAACATAAGACTCCAACAAAATAGTCTCATATTCTTGACTTTAATGTGTTCTAAGAATGTAAGTGGATTGTGATCCATGTATACAACTGTCTCCGACACATTGTTTGTGACATACACGTTAAAATGTTGTAAGGCCATAACCAAACTCAACAGTTCTTTTTCGATCATGGAGTATTTCTTCTGTTGGATGTTGAGTTTCTTCCAAAAGTAACTGACAGTTCAATCCCATCCTCATCTTCCTGTAGCAGGTTAAAAATCACACAACACCAGGTTATAGTCCAACAGGTTTATTTGGAAGCACTAGCTTTCAGAGCGCTGCTCCTTCATCAGGTGGTTGTGGAGAATAAGACCATAAGACACAGAATTTATAGCAAATGTTTACAGTGTGATGTAGCTGAAATTATATATTGAAAAAACCTGGGTTGTTTGTTAAGTCTCTTATCATCTAAAATGAACATGTTGGTTTCAGTTCTTTCATATGTAAATTGCAGAACTGTTTTAAAGTTACATTCTCAAGTGAATTTTAATAATTGGTGTCATGTCGGCCCAGATAATGCATTGAAGGTGTGAAGTGTCCTGTATAAGACTGTCTATGCCACGATATTCAGGCTGATTCTAATCTCAGAAACTGAGTTACAGTCTCTTACATGCAGTTTTTGAGCAAAATAAAATGTAATTCTGCAAATGCAAATTCAGCCCACAAATCTATATGTGTGTGTCTGTGCATGTTTTTAAACAACTACCAAACCTCAAACAGATCATTGTTTGTAGCAAACTGCCCGGCTTTCAGGACAACACCATACAACCCTGTCACGATAGACGCTGCAAGACGTGTCAGAGGGTTGACACGGATACCACCATTACGTGTGGGGGCATGTCCCACCATGAATGCGGCAGGTACTCATGCGACTTAACCAACGTTGTCTATCTCATACATTACAGGCAAAGATGCCCTGAGGCATGGTACATTGGCGAGACCGAGCAGAGGCTACGGCAACGGATGAACAGCCACTGTACAACATTAACCAGGCAGCTTCAGCGGCGGCAGCAACTCGAAGGGCAGGAGCTTGCACCAGGGGCCTGCCGGGAGCGGTGAGTCACTGATTTGTGCTTTTAAATTTGAAATTAGAGAGCAGAGGTTTCTGGAAAAGGAGGGACTTCTTATTTTTATTTCTGTCCTGCTATATAAGTCAGTGTCTTCTCAACCTGAGACCCTACCTTTGTAGGACTTCCCACCCAACCACCTCCTCTAACCTTAAAGACGAGGGACATATCAAGTAAGCGTCTCTTTTTTACTTTGTGACTAAGGGATTAGCAGGGATGGCAGTACAGGGAGAGCAATGTTCCTCCTGCAGGATGTTTGAGGTCAGGGATGCCAATAGTGTCTCAACCCAGTACGTCTGCAGGAAGTGCACCCAACCCTCGCTCCTCCAAGACTGTGTTAGGGAACTGGAGCGGGAGCTGGATGAACTCCGGATCATTCGGGAGGCAGAGGCTGTGATAGATAGGAGTTATAGGGAAGCAGTTACTGCTGGGCAAGAAGAAAGATGGGTAACTGTTCGAAAGGGGAAAAAACAGTCAGTGGAGAGATCCCCTGTGGTTGTTCCCCTGAAAAACATGTATACCGTTTTGGATACTGTTGAGGGGGATGACTTACCAGGGGCAAGCAGTGGGGCCCAGGTCTCTGGCACAGAGCCTGTCCCTGTTGCACAGAAGGGAAGGAGGGAAAGGAGGAGAGTGTTAGTCATTGGGGACTCGATAGTTAGAGGCTCAGATAGAAGGTTTGTTGGGAACGAACGAGACTCACGGTTGCCTCTCAGGTGCCAGGGTCTGTGATGTCTTGGATCATAAATTTGGGGTCCTGAAGGGAGAGGGTGACCAGGCTCAAGTCATTGTCCATGTAGGTACCAACGACATAGGTAGAAAGAGGGATAGGGATGTAAGGCAGGATTTCAGGGAGCTAGGGTGGATGCTGAGAGCTAGAACAAACAGAGTTGTTATTTCTGGATTGTTACCCGTGCCACATGATAGTGTGGCAAGGAATAGGGAGAGATATCAGTTAAATACGTGGCTGCAAGGATGGTGCAGGAGGGAGGGTTTCAGGTTTTTGGATAATTGGGGCTCATTCTGGGGAAGGTGGGACTTGTACAAACAGGATGGTCTTCACTTGAACCAGAGAGGTACTAATATCCTGGGGGGATATTTGCTGGTGCTATTCGGGTGGGTTTAAATCTCCCAGCAGGGGGATGGGAACCGGAGGTGCAGCTGCAGTGCACAGGAGGATGAGAGTAGGAAGGACAGGGACAGGATTTCAGGGTCACAGGAATATGCTGGCAGACAGCGAAGTGGTTTGAAGTGTGTCTACTTCAACGCCAGAAGTATTCGAAATGAGGAAGGTGAGCTTGCAGCATGGATAGGGACCTGGGACTTCGATGTTGTGGCCATTTTGGAGACATGGATAGAGCAGGGTGAAGAATGGATGTTGCAGGTTCCAGAGTTTAGATCTTTCATTAAGAACAGGCAAGACAGTAAAAGACGGGGAGGCATGGCCTTGTTTGTCAAGGATAGTATAACGGTGGCTGAGAGAACTTTTGGTGAGGACTCGTCTACTGAGGTGGTGTGGGCTGAGGTTCGAAACAGGAGAGGAGAGGTCACACTTCTTGGAGTTTTTTTTATGGTCCTCCGCAGAGTTCCAGGGAGGTGGAAGAGAGGATTAGCAACATTATCCTGGGTAGGAGTGAAAGGAACAGGGTGGTCATTATGGGGGACTTTAACTTCCCCAACATTGATTGGGAATGCTATAATTCTAGTACGTCGGATGGATCAGTTTTTGTCCAATGTGTACAGCAGGGTTTCCTGACACAGTATGTTGAAGAGCCGACAAGAGGAGAGGCCACACTGGATCTGGTGCTTGGTAATGAACCAGGCCAGGTATTTGAGTTAGTTGTAGGTGAGCACTTTGGAGAGAGTGACCATAATTCAGTAACGTTTAGTTTAGCGATGGAAAGGGATCAGTACATGCCACAGGTTAAGAGTTATCGATGGGGCAAGGGCAATTATAATGTGATTAGGCAGGAATTAGGATGCACAGAATGGGGTAGCAAAATGCAGGGGATGCAGACAACGGAAATGTGGAGCTGGTTTAAGGAACAGATATTGCGTGTCCTTGATAGGTATGTCCCTGTCAGGCAGGGAGGAAGTGATAAGGTAAGGGAATTGTGGTTTACTACAGAAATTGCATCTTTTGTTAAGAAGATGAAAGAGGCTTATGTGTTGATGAGGCAAGATGGTACAGATGAGGCGATAGAGAGTTACAGATCAGCTAGGAAGGATTTAAAGAGGGAGTTAAGAAGAGCAAAGAGAGGACACGAGCAGTCTTAAACAAATAGAATAAAGGAGAACCCTAAAGCTTTCTATAGGTATATGAGGAATAAAAGGATGATTAGGGTAGGAATAGAGCCAGTCAATGATAGAAGTGGGAAGTTGAGTGTGGACCCTGTGGAGATTGGAGAGGTGCTAAATGAACATTCCTCATCGGTGTTCACTCAGGAAAAGGAGAATATTGTAGAGGAGAAGAATGAGGTACGAGATATTAGACTAGAAAGGATTGAGGTTAGTTACACACAGGTGTTATCAATTCTAGAAGGAGTGAAAGTAGACAAGTCCCCTGGGCCGGATGGGATTTATCCGAGGATTCTCTGGGAAGCTAGGGAGGAGATAGCAGAGCCTTTGGCTTTGATATTTGAGTCATCATTGTCTATGGGTTAGTACCTGAGGACTGGAGGATTGCAAATTTTGAACCCTTGTTCAAGAAGGACAGCAGAGATGACCCAGGTAATTATAGACCTGTGAGCCTTATTTCTGTTGTAGGAAAGGTTTTGGAAAGGATTATAAGAAATAAGATTTATAATCATCTAGCAAGCAACAATTTGACTTCAGATAATCAACATGGTTTCGTCAAGGGCAGGTTGTGTCTCACAAACCTCATTGAGTTTTTTGAGAAGGTGACCAAGCATGTAGATGAGGGTAGGGCAATTGACGTGGTATACATGGATATCAGTAAAGCCTTTGATAAGGTTCCACATGGTTAGCTGTTGGAGAAAATGCAGAGGCATGGGATTGAGGGTGATTTAGCAGTTTGGATTAGAAACTGGCAAGTGGTGGTTGTTGGAAAATATTCAGTATGGAGTCTGGTTACTAGTGGTGTTCCACAAGGATCTGTTTTGGGACCACTGCTGTTTGTCATTTTTATAAATGACTTAGACGCAGGCATAGGTGGATGGATTAGTAAATTTGCAGACGACACTAAAGTCGATGGAGTAGTGGACAGTTTGGAAGAATGTTACAGGTTGCAGGGGGATTTAGATAAACTGCAGAATTGGGCTGAGAGGTGGCAAATGGAGTTCAATGCAACTAAAAGTGAGGTGGTGCACTTGGGAAGAATAACGGGATGGCACAATACTTGGTCAATGGAAAGATTGTTGGAATTGTGGATGTGCAGAGGGATCTTGATACATAGATCCCTGAAAGTTGCCACCCAGGTGGATAAGATCATAAGACCATAAGACATAGGAGTGGAAATAAGGCCATTCGGCCCATCGAGTCCACTCCACCATTCAATCATGGCTGATGGGCATTTCAACTCCACTTACCCGCATTCTCCCCGTAGCCCTTAATTCCTTGTGACATCAAGAATTTATCAATCTCTGCCTTGAAGACATTTAGCGTCCCAGCCTCCACTGCACTCTGCGGCAATGAATTCCATAGACCCACCACCCTCTGGCTGAAGAAATGTCTTCGCATTTCTGTTCTGAATTTACCCCCTCTAATTCTAAGGCTGTGTCCACGGGTCCTAACGGAAACAATTTCCTAGCGTCCACCCTTTCCAAGCCATGTATTATCTTGTAAGTTTCTATTAGATCTCCCCTTAATCTTCTAAACTCCAATGAATACAATCCCAGGATCCTCAGCCGTTCCTCGTATGTTAGACCTACCATTCCAGGGATCATCCGTGTGAATCTCTGTTGGACACGCTCCAGTGCCAGTATGTCCTTCCTGAGGTGTGGGGACAAAAACTGGACACAGTACTCCAAATGGGGCCTAACCAGAGCTTATAAAGTCTCAGTAGCACAACGGTGCTTTTATATTCCAACCCTCTTGAGATAAATGACAACATTGCATTCGCTTTCTTAATCACGGACTCAACCTACATGTTTATCTTTAGAGAATCCTCGACTAGCACTCCCAGATCCCTTTGTACTTTGGCTTTATGAATTTTCTCACCGTTTAGAAAGTAGTCCATGCTTGTATTCTTTTTTCCAAAGTGCAAGACCTCGCATTTGCTCACATTGAATTCCATCAGCCATTTCCTGGACCACTCTCCCAAACTGTCTAGATCCTTCTGCAGCCTCCCCACTTCCTCAGTACTACCTACCTGTCCACCTAACTTCGTATCATCGGCAAACTTCGCCTGAATGCCCCCAGTCCCTTCATCCAGATCTTTAATATATAACGTGAACAGCTGCGGCCCCAACACTGAACCCTGCGGGACACCACTTGTCACTGGCTGCCATTCCGAAAAAGAACCTTTTATCCCAACTCTCTGCCTTCTATCAGACAGCCAATCCTCAATCCATACCAGTAGCTCACCTTGAACACCATAGGCCCTCACCTTGCTTAGCAGCCTCCCGTGTGGCACCTTATCAAAAGCCTTTTGGAAGTCTAGATAGACCACATCCACTGGGTTTCCCCGGTCTAACCTACTTGTCACCTCTTCAAAGAATTCCAACAGGTTTGTCAGGCACGACCTCCCCTTACTAAATCCATGTTGACTTGTTCTAATCCGACCCTGCTCTTCCAAGAATTTAGAAACCTCATCCTTAATGATGGATTCTAGAATTTTACCAACAACCAAGGTTAGGCTAATTGGCCTATAATTTTCCATCCTTTGTCTTGATCTTTTCTTGAACAAGGGGGTTACAACAGCGATCTTCCAATCATCCGGGAATTTACCCTGACTCCAGTGACTTTTGAAAGATCCCAACCAACGCCTCCGCTATTTCCTTAGCCACCTCCCTCACAACTCTAGGATGTAGCCCATTGGGGCTAGGAGATTTATCAATTTTAAGTCCTTTTAGCTTTTCTAGCACTTTCTCTTTTGTAATGGCAACCATACTCAACTCAGCCCCTGACTCCCTTTAATTGTTGGGATATTACTCATGTCTTCCGCTGTGAAGACTGATGCAAAGTACTTATTAAGTTCTCCTGCTATTTCCTTACCTCCCATCACTAGGCTTCCAGCATCAGTTTGAAGTGGCCCAATGTCTACTTTTGCCTGTCGTTTGTTTCTTATGTATTGAAAGAAACTTTTACTATAATTTCTAATATTACTGGCTAGCCTACCTTCATATTTGATCCTCTCCTTCCTTTGAATATTGTGAACAATTCTGGTTGCCCCATTACAGGAAGCATGTGGAAGCATTGGGAAAGGTGCAGAGGAGTTTACCAGGATGTTGCCTGGTCTGGAGGGAAGGTCTTATGAGGAAAGGCTGAGACACTTGGGTCTTTTCTCATTGGAAGGAAGAAGGCTAAGAGGGGATTTGATTGAGACATACAAGATGATCAGAGGATTAGACAGGGTAGACAGTGAAAAACTTTTTCCTAGGATGATGATGTCAGCTTGTACGAGAGGGCACAACTACAAATTGAGGGGTGATAGATTTAAGACTGATGTCAGAGGCAAGTTCTTTATGCAGAGAGTGGTAAGGGCATGGAATGCCCTACTTGCTAAGGTAGTCAACTCAGCCACATTAGGGAGATTTAAACAATCCTTAGATAAGCACATGGATGATTTTGGGATAGTGTAGAAGGACGAGCTGACAATAGTTCACAGGTCAGCGCAACATCGAGGGCCAAAGGGCCTGGTCTGCGCTGTATTGTTCTATATTTTACGTTCTATGTTCTATGAGTGTTCCCTCCCAGTTGGAGAACACTTCTGCGGTCTGGGACATTCAACCTCGGATCTTCCGGGTGACCGTCCTCCAAGGTAGACTTCAGGACAGGCAACAACGCAAAGTGGCCGAGCAGAGGCTGATAGCCAGGTTCGGCACCCATGCGGATGACCTCAACTGGGACTTCGGGATGGCCTCACACTACAGGTGACCCCACTGCACTGCACTGCACACACACAAAATTGCCACTCAGATTGACAGGGGTGTTAAGAAGGCATACAGTGTTTTGGCCTTTATTAATAGAAGGATTGAGTTCCGGAACCAGGAGGTTATGCTGCAGATGTACAAAGCTCTGGTACGGCCACACTTGGAGTATTGTGTACAGTTCTGGTCACCGCATTATAAGAAAGATGTGGAAGCTTTGGAAAGGGTGCAGAGGAGATTTACTAGGATGTTGCCTGGTATGGAAGGAATGTCTTACGAGGAAAGGCTGAGGGCCTTTAGGCTGTTCTCGTTAGAGAGAAGATGGTTGAGAGGTGACTTAATAGAGACATACAAGATAATCAGAGGGTTAGATAGGGTGGACAGGGAGAGCCTTTTTCCAAGTATGGGGACGGCAAACACGAGGGGACACAACTTTAAAGTGAGGGGAGATCGGAATAAGACAGATGTCAGAGGTAGTTTCTTTACTCAGAGAGCAGTAAGGGTATGGAATGCTTTGAGGAGAAAGTGAGGTCTGCAGATGCTGGAGATCAGAGCTGAAAATGTGTTGCTGGAGAAGCGCAGCAGGTCAGGCAGCATCCAGGGATGCTGCCTGACCTGCTGCGCTTCTCCAGCAACACATTTTCATTATGGAATGCTTTGCCTGCAACGGTAGTGGATTCACCAATTTTAAGTGCATTTAAGTCATCATTGGACAGGCATATGGACATACATGGAATAGTGTAGGTGGGATGGGCTTCAGATTGGTATGACAGGGCCAAAAGGCCTGTACAACTGTAATGTTCTATGTTCTATAAACACGCGCACACACACACAGATGCACACTTACACACACACACACATACACACATGCACACACACACTCCGACCCATACACTCACGCAGATCCTTTCTCATACACAAGCTCTCTCTCACACTCACACATATATTCCCACACTCACACGCGCACACGTACACTCATAACCACGTCCCCAAACACACATCCACATGCACACACACACACACATATAAATTTGTGGGCTGAATTTGTACTTGCAGATTTACATTTTGTTTTGCTCAAAAACTGCATGAATCCATGTAAGAGTCTGTAACTCAGTTTCTGAGATTAGAATCAGTCTGAACATCGTGGCACAGACAGTCTCACGCAGGGCACCTCACACCTTCAATGCATTATCTGGGCTGACATGACACCAATTGTTAAAGTTCACTTGAGAATGTAACTTTTAAAAAGTACTGTGATATACATATGAAGGAACTGAAACCAACATGTTCATTCTAAAAGATGAGAGACTTAACAAACAACCCAGGTCTTTTTCAATATATAATTTCAGTTACATCACACTGTAAACTATGCTATAAATTCCATGTCTTACGATTTTACACTCCACAACCACCTGATAAAGGAGCAGTGCTCTGAAAGGTAGTGCTTCCAAATAAACCTATTGAACTAAAACCTGGTGTTATATGATTTTTAACTTTGTTCATCCCAGTCCAACACCGCAGCTCCACATCATTCCTGTAGTAGTACAGCTCCAACTCCTATGTCACTAGCATTGGTGGCAACTTTAAAAGGGTTTGAAAAGTTTGGTGTAGCTAAAACTGGTGTGGTGGTTAATATTGCTTTCTAATGGTCAAACACCTCCTGGCATTGTTCTATCCACCAAGACTTTGTGTTCTTCTTCAGCAAATCGGTTAACAGTGCCACTACACTACTGACATTTGGAACAAACTTCTGATAGAATCCGTTGGGTTCTAAGAATCGAAGCACCTCTTTCTTCAAGGTTGGTCATGGAAATTCTTCGATGGCCTTCCTCTTTGTGTTCCGTGGGGTCAATCTTTTATGATCGATGTTATGTCCCAAGAATGTCACCTCTGCTTTCGTGAATTCTGTTTTAAGTTCATTACCAGTTTTCCTTCTCACAGGCATTCAAAGAGCTCTGCCAACAGTACCATGTGATCTTTCCAGGATTTACTAAGGTTCACTACATTGTTCAAATAGTCTGCTCAGTTTGTTAACCCAGCCACAACTCTGGGGTGTCTTTGGAATGTGGCGGCTGCATTCTTCATTCCAAAGGGCATCACTTTAAACTGATATAGCCCTTTTGAAGTTACAATCTCAGAAATGTCTTTTGCTGTCTCTGATAAAAGTACTTGCCAGTAACCACACTTTAAGTCCAACTTGGTGATGTAACTAGCTTGTCTGACTTTCTCGATACAGTCCTCCAATCTCGGAATTGGATATGAGTCCAAATTTGTAACAGCGTTGACCTTCCGATGATCCACACAGAATCTTTGAGTCCTGCCTGGTTTGTGAACTATGACGATCAGCGAACTCCTCTTGCTCTGGCTTGGTTCGATGATGTCCTCGTCGAACATGGCCTCCACCTCCATCTGGACCTGTCTGGCTTTGAGAAGATTAAGCCGATAAGGGTGTTGTTTTATCGGAGCAGTATTTCCCTACATATACTTCATATACAATAGCATTAGTCCTCCCCACCTGATTCTTACATATGTCCTTATACTGCAGTAACAAACCTTTCAGCTATGTTCTATGGTCCGGAGACAGATAGCTTACTAACCTATTCCACTCCTCAAGGACTTCTTCATGTTTTAATCTATTCTGAGGCACATCAAAATCCACATCACCTGGTTTTGATTCCTCATTCTGCAGGGCAGTAACTAACACCTGTTTCTCCAGTTCTTTCTCTCTCCTAGTTCTCTGGAAGGGACCGACACACTCATTTATAACCAATGTGAAAGGTTCTTCAAATGCAGGAATTGGCAACAAAGGCACTGGTTATATTATCACCTGTGGCCTACCTATCATTTGGCATGTATGACACGGAGGCAAAAGTTAACCACATCCTTGTGCATTCCAGGCCAATAAAAATGTTTTTGTACCTTAGCCTGAGTCTTTCATACCCCTAGATAACCTCCTACAGGTAGTACATGTGCTATTCATAACACCTCCTGTCGATATGCTACCGGCAACACAATCTGGTGCACTTCGGCACACTTCTTCACTGCCCTAACTTGCCGTGCTCCCCATTTCCATCTTAGGATTCTACCTTTCTCTTAATAGCCCTCAGGAATATTCTCTGCTTCCTTTTCAGTGTACACATCCACATGTATACGTTTTATCGTCTTGTCTTTCTGTTGCAAATCCCTTTGACTTTCAGGACTAAACACTTCTGTCTGATCCTCTGTCTGTTCAGGCTTTTCTTGACCATTACATCAATCAGGGTGTGCACTAACTGAACCTCAACTCCTTCATTTTTCTCTATAGTTTTTGCTTCGTGCTGTTACTTATGATAGTGGGATCTTGTTACTACACAGTCTGGGAAAATACCAGGATATTTTTCTATTAACTCCTCAGTTTTTTGGTCTTCCTTGGGCTTCTCCACAACAAAGGGTGTCATTCCCACTTTGGACCTTGCCAAATCATTCCCAAAAACAAATTGAATTCCTGGAACTGACACTCTGTCAATCACTCCCACTGTAACTTCCCCAGTCTTGAGTTGGCACTCCAACCTGATCTTACACAGGGCAATGCTAAATTTATGTCCATCTATCCCACAATTTATCACGCTCTTGGGTAACAGATCAGAAATAGTGCAAATTCATTCATTCCTTACTATCAGCGACTGGTTAGATCCTGTGTCTTTCAAAATTATAACTTCTTGTCCTTCTCCTCCTGTTCTTTCTAAGTAAACTTTACCCACAGAGGCGAATTCTTTGTAGATATTAGGTACTAACTCCATACCCACCCACTGCCTAGGATGTGCACTCTCCTGCAGCTCCTTGGCTTATCTTGGGGTGTCCTTTACTACCTTCACTAATGACACTAGCTTAGCTTCTTTTACCACATCCTTTCTCGCAGTGCCTTTCGTTAATGACCAGCACTGTGAGTTTATGTGTCCATCTTCTGTATTGAAAACCGCTTTTCCCAGTGCCCTTTTTAAACCATTGGCACTGTCATTTTCTGTATCCCACTCCATGACGGTAGGAAGAAATTCTGGTAGGAAGCTTGTCTTATGCACAAACTTCTGCTGCCCTCCTCACTTCCTGAACTTTCTGTTCCTCCATGTGAATTCTTACCAGCAGAATAATCTCTCTTAGAGCCTCAAAGGTCCTATCTATTTTTAAAGCATGCACCATCTATCAAAATGATTATACTTAATTCTTTCAAACTCAACGTAAGTTTGACTTAGTTCCTTCTTTTTTGTTTCTGAACTGCTGTCTATAGTCTTCTGGTACCTCTTCATAATCTCTTGACTGTTCATCTGACAGCACAGCAAACACCTCTGCCTACCAATTTAATCTGAACTAGCATTACCCATAAATCCTCAGACCGCTCCATCTGCCTAGCCGATTCTTCAAATGAAATAAAGGAAGCTTCAACATCTTTCCCATCAAAATGTGGCAGAGTTTTGACATATTTGTATTTATCACTACCTTCTCTTTTAATCTCCATCCTGTTACCTTGACTTGGCTGACTAAGTTGCAACTTCTCAAGTTCAAATTCTCTCTCTTTTTGCTCAGCTAAGAACCTTTTCTCTCTTTCTTTTTCCTCTCTCTCTCTCTCTCTCTTTCTCTCTCCTTTTCTTCTCTCTCCCTTTCTCTCTCTCTTTCTTCTCTCTCTATTTGCTCAGCCAACAACTGTCTCTCTGTCTCTGTCCTCTCTCGCTCATTGTTTATCTTTCAACTCCATTTGACTCAATTGTAATTTAAAGTTTTCCATCTCTACTGCATTTGTTTGTTTCTCTGACACACCCAAGTGTTTGAGTAACTGCCTTACAATTTCAGCTTTACTTTTGTCCTTGATTAAACCCAAATTTAACTTCATTGCTATTTCTAAACTTTCCTTCTAAACTTTCTTGGCAAAATTGAGAATCATCTTAAATCCCAGAACCTCTGTAGCAATTTTAAAAGCCACTTCTCTCACTTTTAATTTAATCAACCACAAGTCACTGAAATTAAACAAAATGTCTCACCTATGTTTTGTTTGAAGATCTAGGACACGAACTTGCAAGTGTTTAAATCTACTGGGATTTTTCGTACCCCAAATCTATTCAAATCTGTCCAAATCTCAGATTGGATCTGTCTAGACCTATTAAAATCATGAATCCAAGACCCAAACCGATCAAACCCCAGTGATGAGCCCCCAAACTGTTATGACATGGGGTAACACCCTCCCTCCCCGACTGCTAATTTAAACAAGTAACACAGAAAGGATTTACCGTGTGTGGTGATCTGTGAAAATTCGAGAGGCAAAGAACTATCCCAAATGTCACTATATAAAGTAAAATTAACAACATTTTTTAAAAGAATATTAACTGACAACTATTTGCAACTCCTTTCTCTAAGCCTATCTTTTACCTTCCCCTCTACGATGCTGGTCAGATTAAAAATACCGATTACAATTTACAAAAAATATAATCATGTTTCAAAACCAGTCAGCTTTGCTGAATGTCCTCTGTAGATTTTCTTCTGTCTTCCTTTCTTCTTCTTAGGGATTCTGGTTCACATGTCTTTAATAGATAAAAGGTACCTTTCAGAGAGCTGTTCTGCAGGCGGCCTGTATTTGTTGGTGGTTTGGCAGTTCTCTCTGTCGCTTTGGCTAACTGTTCAAAATGTCTGCTGTTTATACCCTGAAGCACTGGATCGTTTCATTGGTTTTAGTATTATCAAAATACTAAGTTCAAACTTGATTGGAGCTTAGTATCTTGGGGCATAATTTAAACTGATTTGCCAAATTTAAATTTTTTTTTTAGATTAGATTACATTACAGTGTGGAAACAGGCCCTTCGGCCCAACAAGTCCACACCGACCCGCCGAAGCATAACCCACCCATACCCCTACATTTACCCCTTACCTAACACTACGGGCAATTTAGCATGGCCAATTCACCTAACCCGCACATCTTTGGACTGTGGGAGGAAACCGGAGCACCCGGAGGAAACCCACGCAGACATGGGGAGAACGTGCAAACTCCACACAGTCAGTCACCTGAGGTGGGAATTGAACCTGGGTCTCTGGCGCTGTGAGGCAGCAGTGCTAACCACTGTGCCACGTGCTGCGCACGGTGTCTCATAGCAACTCAGCCACTTTAACTGTTCGACCGAATATTACATTTCTACTTTGTTCTGAACTCTCTGTGCTTCTCAAATCCTTGCCAGCTTTTCAACTCTGTTAAAGGTACAGTATCCTTACACCTTCATAACACAATTAATGGCATTACCATTGATGAACATTCCTCTGTTAACATCCGATGGATTTCTTAATTGGGCAAGCTTATAAATATTGGATCCACAGGAGCAGATCAATTTCTAGGAATTCTGCTGCAAGTAAGTTATCTTCAGACTACCACAAATACAAGTTAGGAATGTGATGGAATACTTTCCACTTGCCTGGATTATGCTACTTCTAACAGCACTCAAGAAAGTCTACACCATACAGCCTATTTGAACAACACTCCATTCATCAACGTAAACATTCATTCTCTTCCCATGCCACCCCTTTGCAGACAGTGGTAGCAAATGTACCATCATCCAAGTGCACTGCAGCAAATTACCAAGGCTTCTTTGACAGCACCCTCTAAACATGCCACCCACTAAACAGCAGCAGATGCATGGAAACACAAGCACTCTGAATTTCCCTTCCAATCCATGCACATTCAGACTTGGAACTGTATCACTGCTGTCACTGAGTCAAAATTCCTTCCGGCAACATTGTGTTCACCTACATCATAAAGATAGCAACAGTTCAGGAAGGCTGTTCACTACCAACTTATCAAACTTTACCAGCAGACAATAAATGTAGGCCGAGTCAGGAGGTGCTCATATCTCAAGGACAGAAATAAAAAGCAGAGAAAAAGCATGAACATGAAACAGAGAATGGGTGGTTAAGAAATATTTTCTGAGCTGGAATAAAGCCTGAAGTGATGTTTCCAAAGGTCAAATGATAGACCTTTAGATTATATATAAATGTTCCTGATTATATATAAATGACTCAGACTTTGGCAGAATTTCAAAATCTTTGGTGATACAGAACTTGGAAATATTGAAACTGGATGGAGATAGTATAGAACTTCAAAAGGACATTATCAATTTTAATGAATTCATTAATGTTGCTTGATCAATGGCCTGCCTTTCACTGTAAGGTCAGAATTTACTGTTGATTGCACAATGTTCAGCACCATTTGTAACTCCTCAGATTCGATAGCAAACCATGTCCAAATGCAAGACAATCTGCACAATGTTCAGGATAGAGCTGAAAAGTGGTAAATTTCATTCCTTTAAAACTGATTCCACATCACAATTGACTCCACCCATGTCACTACTCACTACTGCACTGATAGCTTCCATTATTAATAAAGTTACCGCACTTACTTTTCCTTTTCTGCATATTCAACTGGAATGTTGAACACCTTTGAATATTGAGTTCCCAATCTTGGTCACCCTGCAACCACATCACTGTAGCAGCTATCAAGTTATATTCCTTTATTTCAATTTGTGCTGCAAACTCATTGATCTTGTCGTGTGCATTCAGATAAAGAGCCTTAAGCTTTGACTTTTAACCGTCGGGGCAGGGTGAGTAGTAAATAAGAACGACCTCACTATCAAGCCAGCGGATAAAGGGGGCGCAGTGGTAGTCTGGTGCACTGACCTCTACACCACTGAAGCCAGACGCCAACTCGAGGACACCTCTTTCTACCACCCCCTGGACCATGACCCCACTCCCCATCACCAAACCATCATCTCCCAGACCATACCTCATCACCTCAGGAGATCTCCCACCCACAGCTTCCAACCTCATAGTCCAGGAACCCCGCACCACCCGGTTCTACCTCCTTCCCAAGATCCACAAGCCTGACCACCCTGGCCGACCTATTGTCTCAGCATGCTCCTGCCCCACTTAACTCATTTCTACGTACCACAACACTGTCCTATTCCCCCTAGTCCAGGAACTCCCCACATACGTTCGAGACACCATCCACACCCTCCACCTCCTCCAAGACATCTGTTTCCCCGGCCCCCAATGCTTCATCTTCACCATGGATATCCCGTCCCTCTACACCTCCATCCGCCATGACCAGGGCCTCCAAGCCCTCTGTTTCTTCCTCTCCCGACATCCCCAAAGTACCCTTCCACTGACACTCTCATCGTTTGGCCGAACTGGTCCTCACTCTTAACAATTTCTCCTTCGAATCCTCCCACTTCCTCCAGGCCAAAGGGGTAGCCATGAGCACCCGTATGGGCCCCAGCTATGCCTGTCTCTTTGTTGGCTATGTAGAGCAGTTGATCTTCCGTAATTACACCAGCACCATTCCCCACCTCTTTCTCCGCTACATTGATGACTGCATTGGCGCCAACTTGTGCTCCCACGTGGAGGTTGAGCAATTCATCAACTTCACCAACTCATTCCACCCTGACCTTAAATTTACCTGGACCATCTCTGACACCTCCCTCTCCTTCCTGGACCTCTCCGTCTCCATTAATGATGATCGACTTGACACCGACATTTTTTACAAACACGACTCCCACAGCAACCTGGATTACACCTCTTCCCAGCCTACTTCCTGCAAAAATGCCATCCCGTATTCCCAATACCTCCGCCTCCGCCGTATATGACCCCAGGAGGATCAGTTCCACCATAGAACACACCAGATGCCCTCATTCTTTAGAGACCGCAATCTCCCTTGCCACGTGGTTAAAGATGCCCTCCAATGCATCTCGTACACATCCCGCACCTCCGCCCTCAGACCCCACCCCTCCAATTGTAACAAGGACAGAACGCCCCTGGTGCTCACCTTCCACCCTACCAACCTTCGCATAAACCAAATCATCCGCTGACATTTCCGCCACCTCCAAACGGACCCCACCACCAGGGATATATTTCCCTCACCACCCCTTTCTGCCTTCAGCAAAGACCGTTCCCTCTGTGACTACCTGGTCAGGTCCACGTCCCCCTACAACCCACCTTCCTGTTCTGGCACCTTCCCCTGCCACCGCAGGAATTGCAAAACCTGCACCCACACCTCCTCCCTCACCTCCATCCAAGGCCCTAAAGGAGCCTTCCACATCCGTCAAAGTTTTACCTGCACATCCACCAATATCATTTATTGTATCTGTTGCCCCAATGCGGTCTCCTCTACATTGGGGAGACTGGACGCCTCCTAGCAGAGCGCTTTAAGGAACATCTCTGGGACACACGCACCAATCAACCAAACCGCCCTGTGGCCCAACATTTCAACTCCCCCTCCCACTCTGCTGAGGACATGGAGGTCCTGGGCCTCCTTCACTGCCGCTCCCTCACCACCAGACGCCAGGAGGAAGAACGCCTCATCTTCCACCTCGGAACACTTCAACCCCAGGACATCAATGTGGACTTCAACAGTTTCCTCATTTCCCCTTCCCCCACCTCACCCCAGTTCCAAACTTCCAGCTCAGCACTGTCCCCATGACTTGTCCTACCTGCCTATCTTCTTTTCCACCTATCTACTCCACCCTCCTCCCTGACCTATCACCTTCATCCCCTCACCTATTGTACTCTATACTACTTTCTCCGCACACCCACCCTCCTCTCATTTATCTCTCCACCCTTCAGGCACTCTGCCTGTATTCCTGATGAAGGGCTTTTGTCCGAAAAGTCGATTTTACTGCTCCTCAAATGCTGCCTGAACTGCTGTGCTCTTCCAGCACCACTAATCCAGAATCTGGTTTCCAGCATCTGCAGTCCTTTTTTTTAACCTAGTAAGTAAGACAGGGTTGGTAAGATATAGCTAGATAATATATTCGGCCTAGAGAGGGAGAAATCCCTCCAGAAAACTCAACTCATCTGTCACTTAGCTGAAACAACATACGATTCATACCTAGCAACCTAAGCACAGATGGCCAAAGTCGCAAAAAATATTTTATTCACAAAGAAACTGTGGGTGACTGACTCAAGTTGCAAATTAGATAGCCCCTACCCTCTAATCCCCAAATAATTGATGGTCCAGATAATAACTGTGGGGCAGGAATAGGCAACAAGGTGAGCAATTCTCAGAGTCTTAAGGCCTGCAGTGCACCAGCCAATTCCTGGCTTTGTAACCATGTGCCCAGTGAGCTTCATGACAAATCTGCCTGGAATATACTGTGCCACATACATTCGGCTATCACATTATGTTTTCGAGGAGTTGGTGGGGAGCTTTCCTATTGAATGACTGCAGTCCATAGAGTGAAGGCTCTATTAGGTGAGTCTATTAGGCTTTTGTTATATTTTAAACAAAAGATGCTGGAGTTAACCACCCCCACCCCAGAACGATGGGTTTTCATTTCTTTTCTAGTGATATTTAACAAAGTATTTTACATTTTCATAGAAATTCTCTCACTCCTAAAAAATGATGCACCACAAATTAGCTGATATTGAAACTTCTGTGTATTCACTGCTCCTTTGTACATTGTAATTGATGTAAGCTGTGACTGAACCAGGATCTGCAGGAGGGAATTTTGAACCCGCTGTTGCACTATACTCTGGAGATGTAATTACTAATGAGGTAAAAACAAGGACTGCAGATGCTGGAAACCAGATTCTAGATTAGAGTGATGCTGGAAAAGCACTGCAGTTCAGGCAGCATCCAAGGAGCAGGAAAATCGACATTTCGGGCAAAAGCCCTTCATCAGGAATTGAAATGTCGATTTTCCTGCTCCTTGGATGCTGCCTGAACTGCAGTGCTTTTCCAGCACCATTCTAATCTAGAATGTAATTACTAATATCAATTAATAAAGTGGATGAGAGTTGTCTCTCTTGTAATTGAAATGCAATTGATGCCTAGAATGAACCCATTCACACTCTACTGTTTGGAACTGCTGCTTCACACCTTGTTTCCATTAAACCACTTTACAACAAAGTTCAGTCCGTCTAGATCTTTCTTTTTCAGGTAAGTTGGTCCAAACATGAGAACACACTACAAGCAGTTTCAGTGGTAACCCACAGATGGTTGCAGAACTGCGGAAGCCGATTTGGCCCGATGCTTCTGTCCTGGCCCTCTGCAAAAACAACTCAGTTTGTTCCACTACCTCTCCCTTTATCCCATAGTGCTCTGAATTTGTATTCACGTCACGTGCTTGTCACGTTCTCTTTTGAAAGCCATCATTGAATCTGCTTAATGGAAGCAGTTTCTCTCTATCTGCTTACTGGGAGCAGTTTCTCTCTATCTGCTTACTGGGAGCAGTTTCTCTCTATCTGCTTACTGGGAGCAGTTTCTCTCTATCTGCTTTGTCCAGATCCCTCATGACTTTTCAAACTACTAACAAATCTTTCAAACATCTCTCCTCTAAACAAATAATCCTAGCTTCTCCTGTCTTGCCAGGTAACTAAAGTTCGTCTTCTCTAGAACCATTCGCGTAAAGCTTCTCTACAAGCACTCTAAAGCCTTCACAAAGTCCTCAGTTGCTCTGCCTAGGATTGGTCACAATACTCCTGTTGAGGCTGAACTCGTGTTTATAAAGTGCTCAAGGTGGCGTAGGATAGTAATACTGTATATTGTTCTTCGGCTGCACTATTCACACCTTGCTTGCAGGGCTGCATTCTGCCCTCTGAAAACTTTAAATTGATGAAGGTTTTGTTTGCTTATAAAGTCTGCATCTTGGCTGTGGGAAGTTTGGCACTTTCTACAGACAGGAAATAATTCTGTGCAATTTAAATTTTCATTGGTGATTTGCATAGCCCATTTAACTACATGGATTTTTAAAATGCCTCACTTTATGTTTTAGGCATTTAGCAGAGCTTTACGTGCAACTGAAAAAATAACTTGATTCAAACTGAACAATGAAAGAACAAAATATTCACAATTGTTTGAACATCCGTGTTTTATTCAGCTCAAATTCAACCCACACAGCGTGAGTATTTCAGCAGGCACAATGATTGTTTTGAGCAATGAAAAGTTATCATTCCTATAGCAGCTACAATGTATATCTCAAAGAGTGAGCTGGTGACTGAGGAGGTGCATAAGTAGCAACTCATTATGCAAAGAATAAGTCTGGCTCGCATTATTTAATTTCTTATTTAACTAGAATCAGCTGTCTTTTTAAAGTTACTCTTGGAATCTGTTTTGTTTTAATAAAAATACATTTTCATCAAATATAATAGTTTTAAGTTGTGCCATCTAATCCATAGTAACAATTTACGAGATTTTATAAATACAAGTCTGTTGCTTATTTGTTTAAAAGGATTGTGAAGCATCCAGCCATCCACTCACTGATGGATCGCCGCCAATCCAGAGGCCTTTAATGTCCTAATTAAAGTAGCAACAAGCCTAAAGTTTCAAAATAAAACAGCCTTGTGCTGCTAATTACATGACATGGAGTTAAACAGCCCCAGAGTTAAGGTTAGCTATTTGTACCAGCACTGAAAAGACCCAAATACAGAAATGGTACTGGTTGCAGTGGAGCCTATTTCTGTCATGTGCCAAGTGGGTAGGATGAACTTGTCAAGGGTATGCTTATTAGCATCAGGAGAGTGTATCTCCAAGTTCAAGATGCTCGGCTGCACCAGCTACAACATCACCCTCAGGAGGACCGAGCAATGCCACCACTATCTATGATGTGGAATAGTTGGCAAAGGGTGATTTCAAAACGGAATGCAGTGTGAAGAAAATGTAACACCGTGAAAGTTGGTGCAAGTAGGAGTTTAAGCAGAGAAGAAAAGAGATGTTGTGGTTTGCCTTAAATATTTACATCAGTTAATAAATAAACAGAAAGCAATGGGAACAATTTAAACAATTAATTCATAATCCACAGTACCTGGAGGAATAATAGCCACATGGTTAAAATAATACCATGAGACATAGCAACAGAAACAGGCCATTCAACCCACTGAGTCTGCTTCATCATTCAATGAGTTTGTGGTTAATTCACAATTCCACTTTCTTGTCTTCTCCCCAACCCTTGATTCCTTACTGATTAAGAATCTATCTATCTCAGCATTGTAATGACTAAGAAGAGAAGTTAACTATAATAACTTCCTTTATTAACACCCTACTTCGATTTTCTTTTCTGGCTATATTTTTGAATAAACATTTCCCAGTCGTGATCACCATATCTTTAGTAACTATCAAACCCTCATTTACTGTTTAAACTAAACCCTCCTCTCTATTAATTTGTTTACAAGCTAGTTATGTGATTTCCCGGAAAGTTGGTTCCAGTAGGCCCCACCTGAAGCCATCCCCAATATGATGGCTCTATCATTGGAATCAATTTTTCCGTTGCCAAATTTTGTGCCACACATTGATCTCTCAATACTTATTTATTCTATGCCAAACTGTGCATGGCTCAGTTAATAATCCGCATATTGTTACCTTCATGGTTCTGTTCTCTAATGTTGCCCTGATAAATTAGAGCTACTTGTAATTCCCAAGCAGAATCGTTTTCCCAATCCTACCTCTATCATTGGTACCTACCTGGACTATTACAGATGGATCCATCCCCTCTCTGCCTCCGAGTTCCTGCTCAGCCCAGATCCTTGACACCAGGTAAGCAACCACAGTCTTTGGAACCTCTGACTTTGCTGCAGAGAACAGTATCAATTCCCCCAGCTATGCCATCCCCTATTACAACCACACTTCTCTTTTCTCTCCGTATTTGAATGGTGCTCTGGACTATGGCGATGTGTTCAGTGCACTCAGCCTTCCTACAGTCTGTGCCCTTGTCTGAAACAGGAGGAAGACCACATACCCTGGACAAGGGCACTGGCTGAGGCTCCTCCAAAATGTAATCCGGGATCCCCATACCTGCTTCCCTCACAATCCCATCCTCCTCTTCCTAGTCATGGACCAAATTTGATGTAATTAATCTAGGAGTTGTGACTGCTGCTCGTATCAGTCTCCAGCTACTTCTGAGAACCATAGAGATGATACAGAACTAGTGGGGAGCCATTTGGCCCATCTTGTCCATGCTGACCGTTCTTAATCTCCCTAAACCTCATCTTCCCCTTCCTAATGTATTGTAGTGTCTGTAACTTGGGCTCCAGGTCATCAACTCTGAGCCAGAGTTCTTTGAGCAGCCAAAACTTGCTGTAGGTGTGGTCACCGTGGATCTCACCAGACAGCTGCAACACATTGTCTGCCCGGCCATTTTGCCATTTTTATTCTACTTAATTACTTGAGATGTTAAATATTTTAAAAGGGAATTTCCTAACTGTACCCAGAAGCTGGAATAATGGCTCCTAGGTTTAAATCCCTTTGTTAATCATAAGAGAAAAAGCAGGTTGACGGATTCTGTGCCACAGTTTTATTTTTAATCTCCCACCACTGCTGCACTTCTGACTCAGATCTGCTCTCTCAATCTGGTCATCATGAATTTATTTTGGAAGATTTTATGACCCACAACGCCCGTACATCATGAAATGTATTCTTTGCTTTGGAATAATTGTTCTGCATGTTAATATCACACACACGTGAAAAATGACTCCAAGAATAATGAACATAATCAAACTCAGTCACTGCTGATCATCTGTCAGCATGGCAAAGGTAGGAATCAAAACAAAAGGTTCAGAAGAATGAAATGCAAAAGCGATCCTCCAGTTCCTGAGAAGTACATTAACTTTAACAGGTAAACTCTCAGGAAGATGGTTAATCTAAGTGTGCTGGAAGCCCTTGGGATTGCATTGGTCTTCTGCCAGGATCACTGCAGGGCAATGTCCTATTCTTCCTACCCATTGAGATTTCAGGGCCATTTCATCTTTTTCACTTGCTCTTTCTGTTTTGTTCATGTTATTTATAGTTTTCAGATTGGGGCAGACATTTGTCTATGCAGGCACAGATTGGCAACTAGTTCACCATATTTCACATGATTCACCCTGTGCTTCACTTTACACTCAGTTTTTGGTGCTCTTGCCCACAGTTTCCCAATATGAATCTCTCTGATAGATGGGGCTTTTCAGCACCTTTTCTATTATGGACAGTGGAATCAAACTGAGTATCTAAGTGAAATCAGGTTAGCAATTTAAAATTCAGGAAGGAGACGACTTTTAAACAGCATTGGGAAATATATTCATGAAGGTCAACACACACACAAAAGCCACTTACATTGTAGCCATGATGTGGGGGAGCCAGTGTTGGACTGGGGTGGACAAAGTTAAAAATCACACAACACCAGGTTATAGTCCAACAGGTTTATTTGGAAATACTAGCTTTCGGGGCGCTGCTTCTTCATCAGGTAGCTGTGGAGCAGGATCATAAAACACAGGATTTGTCGCAATAGTTTACAGTGTCATGCAACTGAAATGATGTATTGAACAAACCTAGATTGCTGTTAAGTCTTTCATCTTTTAGAATGGGTTGCAGGCTTCGGTTCATTAATATGTAAATCCCAGAACTTCTTTTAAGTCACATTCTCAAGATAACTTAATGTTGTATAACATCTCAGTTCAGACAATGCATTAAAGGTGTGAGGTTAAAGTTTGTCTGTATCCAATCTTGAGTCAGACTGGTTCTATTTCCAAAGTAGGAATTTATAAAATGTTACATGCATTGACTGCCTGCAGATTGTATGCTTTTTGGGACAATCTTTGCTGCAGGGAACTGTATCTATTCTCCTAACTAACCTATTCCCTCCTTGAACAAGTTTGTGTAGAGAATAAGTAGACTGGGAGGTCACATTGCAGTTGTACAGTACATTGTTTACACCACTTTTGGAATACTGCATTCAATTCTGGCCTCCCTACTAAAGGAAAGATGTTTTAAACTGGAAAGGGTGCAGAAAAGATTTACCAGGACGTTGCTAGGTTTGGAGGATTTGAGCGATAAGGAGAGGCTGAATAGGCTGAGGCTGTTTTCCTTGGATCATCAGAGGCGGAGGGGTGAGCTTATAGAAGTTTATAAAGCCATGAGGGGCATGGATAGAATGAATAGTCAAGGTCTTTTCCTGGGGGAGTCCAGAACTAGAGATTTAAGGTGAGAGGGGAAATATTTAAAAGGGACCTAAGGGGCAACTTTTTCATGCAGAATGTGGTGCATGTATGGAATGAGCTACCAGAGGAAGTGGTGGAGGCTTGTACAATTGCAACATTTAAAAAGCATCTGCATGGGTAGATGAATAGGAAAGGTTTCACGGGATATGGACCCCAAATGCTGGAAAATGGGACTAGATTAATTTAGGATATCTGGTCAGCATGGACGAATCGAATCAAAGGGTCTGTTTCCACGCTGTATGACTTTATAACAGACCTGGCAGGCTACTATATATGTGGTTAGTAACCTCTGTTCCATTAATGTTGCCTAACACTTCTAGCAATTTAAGTTTTTGAGCATACATGTGAGAGATGAGCTGATGTGATCTGATGAAAGGTCACAACCTTTGAAGCTAACTCTCCTTCTCTTGTGTTAACGAAATGTGCGTTAAAGCAGAACGCCTTTGTGCCTGGCCGTCATGGACCAGAGGGTCTGTTTCTGTGTTGTATGACTCTATTACTCTATTCATCCCTGGGTATATAACATCTTTGGTCAGCTCCCACAATGTCAGCTTTCTAAAGGTTAACATCTATTCACATCTGTTTCCAAGACCTGCAGCTACTGACAGTCATGTAGCAGACCTGTCCTTGGAGAGAATTCCATCTCACATGCGGATCTTCCACATGACCGTCTATTATAAAGGGGATTAGGGTGCTGTGCTCCCTTTAGAGTTGCGTACAACCTCTGTTTTTCTATCTTTTCCACCTATGGCCAAATATTTTTTTTCTGTAGCAAGACCATGTGTTGTGTTAATTTTTGCCTGCCGGAATCTCTTGGCTGCCTGAAAATCCTTCACTGAACTTTAACATTTAACTTTTAAAGGAACAAGCTAATTTGATATGCTTGGTTGTGATAAAGAATATTGAGATCGCTATAAACAAATGGAAAGACCAGGCAAACATTCTTTCAAAGGCAACAGATTAATAAAAATATGTTTGAAAATCTCCCGACCATTTGTTTACCCACAATTTAAGGACATTTATGTAATATACAGTATTCTGTTATTTGCCAAATATGTTGTTATGACAAAATTAATGTTCTGGTCTTTCCTTCCAAGAGAAAAAAAACACAAATATTTATGAAGACATTGCTGCTGAGTTGTTCAGTTATTGTTTATTACCAGAAATCAAAACCACAGCTAAATAAATTGAAACTGAATGATGTGTGGAGCATTACCTCCTATTGGCAAGTAAGCAAATGTAGGGCTGACTCTATTGGTTGGTTACCAAGTATGTAGGCAAGAGGCTGAAATCAGTTGGGAGTTAAAATGAGTTTTAGAACTTTGCCAATAGAGTCCCACTCTACAAATGACTGACTTGCCTATCAGTTTGTAAAAGAGTTTAAACTCATTGCAATTTCCAATATTCAGCCAGGAACCATTAATACTGTGTTGCCTGTTTGTTTATTCATTGTATTCAGTTAAATAATTGGTACTTCTACAATTGTTGACATAACATGTGTTTGTCTTTTTATTATTCTTGCACAAGACTTCAGTATCGCTGGCCAGACTAGTGTTTATTACCCACCTCTAATTGCCCAGAGGGCAGTTACGTGTCAGCCACATTGTTATATGATCCGGAGTCACATGCAGGCCAGACCAGGTAAGGACTGCAGTTTCCATTCCTAAAAGGCATGAGCCAACCAAATGAGCTTTTCCTGACAATCGACATTGTTGATTCATAGTCATTATACAACTTTAAATGTTTTCTTTTGTGAATTCAAATTCCATAATCTGTAATGGCGGGATTTGAACTCAGGTCCTCAGAACATTACCTGGCTTTCCGAATTAACAGTCCAATGATAATATCAATAGACCATTACCGCCCCTTCTGATAATTGTGTAATAACATTTGGGTGATCTGTAACCTGTTGATTGAGCTTTTATTTTTAATTGGGTGTGGTCCTCTATAAAATATCCTCTTCATAGTTACTCATAAATACTTGACCATCACAGTTCCCTCATCTGTTTCAGACTATTCCCTCATAAGTTCGCTGATGCTGTCATTTTTTTTTTAACTCTTTTGTTATACTTTCTTCCACACCAAGATTATGCAAGCAATATCTTTTACCTTGTTTGGAAACTCAATAGACATTGGATCTGTTTGTAACTAGGATAAATATTGGAATAAATGTTTTTGGCATTTGAACAAAGTTGCCTGATATTTTTTTTGCCTTTCATCATGAAGTTCTGACCACTTCTGAGTAAGTATTTCTGGGATTATATTGTGAGTACAGGTACATGGTTTTGTAATTCAGTGAGCATTGTTAATCTTGAAACCTGTTTCTCAATTCTTTCAGCTATCTTTCTTATTGTGCCCTGTTTGAACTGCAGTAATATTTCAAGGTGGATAGAAGTCATCTGTAATGCAGCACATTAACTAATGTCAAATGATAAACTCATTTTTCTACAAATTTGATTGATGAGTTGGTGCGATGCTGCTGGGTTTGTATTTGCCTGATTACTAACACATATCTTTTCTCTGATGTCTCAAGTCTGGAAAGTAATTATCTTCCTCCATTTTGTCTACAAAATTTGCTTAACAGAGTACCACCTAATACACACTAGAGAAATTGTGGCATTGAGTTTATGAATATTCTATTTCATTAAGTTATTTTTCAACTCCAAACAGTGAAGAACCTAAGAGGCAGCCAAAATGTTAATGAGCAAAGCCTCTAATTCACCATTCATGTGTTTTTGTAATTGATGAGCACATGTTAGGGCTAAGTTTCCTTTATTTGATATCTAATAAAAACATAAAATTTTGGAAATACATAGCATCTGTCAAGAGAAAAACAGTGTTAACATTTCAAGTCTGTGACCCTTTCATGAGAACTGGGGAAAATTGGAAATGTCCAGAAGATGTGAGACCTGCATGATCCTAAATAGCTCTTGTCCCAAAAAAAGCAAACAAGAGAGAAAAACAAAACCAGAAAATGGAAACCAGAAAGGAAATTGGAACAAATGGGTGAAGAGGCTGTAAAATCCTATCCTATATTTTACAAATTTTGGATACAGTGGTTTAGCAGTTCGATGCCCACCATAACAAATATCCAATAAAATCTAGAAAGGAAAATATTCTATGAATTTGATGTCCATTCCCCATAAATGACTAAAAGAAAGCATACACTAATGACTTTTAGGAGTTGGTGCTAATGATGACAACTTTGGGCTTCACAATGGATCAAATTGCAGTTCATCTAAGATTATATGCTGGACAAGAATCTGACACTTAGCGGAAGTAATGGCTTAATAGTATTAGTGCTAGACCACGAATCCAGAGACCCAGGTAACATTCTGAGGACCTGGGTGTTAATGCCTCTGTGACTGATTACAGTGATCAGAATTGGAATTCACGAAAAATCTCTGGAATTAAGTGTTTCATGATGACCATGAAATCATTGTTGTTGGAAAACCTGTCTGGTTTACTAATGTCCTTTTGGGAAGGAAACAGTTGTTCTTACCTAGTCTGGTCTCCATGTGACTCCAGATCCATAGCAATGTGGTTGACTCTTAACTGCCCTCTTGACAATTAGGGATGGACAATAAGTGCAGTCCTAGCCAGTGACACCACTGTTCCATGAATGAATAAAAGAGAGGGATGACCTCTTTTCTCTGTATGAACTTATTTCTGTCTGAGTTCTTCAATTCAAATCTCTACCCTAGCAATCATCTCCCCAGCTAGCTTGCTGTTCAATTATATAATTTTGCATGTTCATTGTTAAATCCCTGTTCCAAGTGACCATATGGAATGAGCTGCCAGAGGAAGTGGTGGAGGCTGGTATGATTGCAACATTTGAAAGTCATGTGGATGGGGATATGAATAGGAGGGATTTAGACTGTTAGGGGCCAAATGCTAGCAAATGGGATTAAATTTATATAGGATATGAGGTCGGTGTGGGCAAGTTGGATCGAAAGGTCTGTTTCTATGCAATATATCTTTATGACTCTAGAATTCTCTAGACCTTTCCAGTATTGAGTGTATTTTCCCTGAAAATGTGGGTAATAACTGCATTTTAAAGTGGAAGTGTGGGGCAGTTTTGATTTAAGGTCATTCGGGAGATGTTGGCATTGCTGGCAAGTACAACATTTATTTCCTCTCCCTGATTTCACTGGGGAAGGTATTGGTGAGATGCTTCATTGAACCTACATAGTCCTTGGACTGTAGGAACATCCACAATGCCATCAGGGAAGGAGTTGCAGTGTTCTGACCTCGTGACAGTTATATAGTTCCTCATCAGGACAGTGTGCAGCTTAGGAGGGGAACTAGGTACTGAGTTTATCTGCTGTCTTTGCCTTTCTTGATCATAGAAGCCAGAAGGTTCTTCCCAAGGGGCTGTAGGAGTTGATGTAAGACATCTTCAAGATAGACAGAGTCATCTTGACGTAGAATCAAACAGCATGGAAACAGGCCCTTTGGTCTAACATGTTCATGCCAACAAGGCATCCCAATCTGACCTAATCCCATTTGCCAGCATTTGACCCATAACATTTTAAACGCTTCCTGTTCTTATACCAATCCAGATTCATTTTAAATGGTGCAATTGTACCAGCTTCCACCACTTCCTCTGGCAGCTCATTCATATGTGCACCAATCTGTGTGAAAACGTTACCCCTCAGGACCTTTTCAAATCTTTCCCCTTTCACCGTAAGCCTACAACCCCTATGCCGAGAAGAAGACCTATTTACCCTATCCATACCCTTCATGGTTTTATAAACTTCTATAAGGTCACCCCTCAGCCTCTCATGCTCCAGGGATAAAGCCCCTGCCTATTCAGCCTCTCCCTATAACTCAATCACTCCAACCCTGGCAACGTCCTTGTAAATCTTTTCTGCACCCTCTCAAGTTTGACAACATCCTTCCTCTAGAAGGGCGACCAGTATTGTACACAGCGTTCTACAAGTGGCTTCATCAATGTCCTGTGGAGCTACAACATAGCCATCCAACTCCTATACTCCATGTTCTGACCAATAAAGGCAAACATATCAAATGCCTTCTTCACCACCCTATCTACCTGCGACTTCACTTTTAAGGAACTGTACACCTGCACCCTCGGGTCTCTTTGTTCGGTAACACTCCCCAGGACCCTGTCACTAAGTGTATAAGTCCTGCCCTGGTTTGCCAGGCAATGCCTCACATCTATTTAAATTAAACTCTATCTGCCAGTGCTCAGCAGATTGGCCCATCTGATCGGTGTCGCGTTGTACTCTGAGTTAACCTTCTTCACTGTCCACCACACCCCCAGTTTAGTGTCATCTGCAAGCTTACTAACCATACCTCCGATATTCAGATAATTTATATGCATCACAAAAATGAGAAAGTGAGGACTGCAGATGCTGGAGATCAGAGCTGAAAAATGTGTTGCTGGAAAAGCGCAGCAGGTCAGGCAGCATCCGAGGAGCAGGAGAATCGACGTTTCGGGCATGAGCCCTTCTTCAGGAATGAGGAAGGTGTGCCAAGCAGGCTAAGATAAAAGGTAGGGAGGAGGGACTTTGGGGAGGGGCGTTGGGAATTCGATAGGTGGTAGGAGGTTAAGGTAAGGGTGATAGGCCGGAGAGGGGGTGGGGGCTGAGAGGTCGGGAAGAACATTGCATGTCAAGAAGGCGGTGCTGAGTCCGAAAGTTGGGACTGAGATAAGGTGGGGGGAAGGGAAATGAGGAAGCTGGAGAAATCTGCATTCATCCCTTGTGGTTGGAGAGTTCCTCGGCGGAAGATGAGGCGCTCTTCCTCCAGGCTTCGTGTTGCCATGGTCTGGCGATGGAGGAGGCCAAGGACCTGCATGTCCTTGGTGGAGTGGGAGGGGGAATTAAAGTGTTCCGCCATGGGGGGTTGGGTTGGTTGGTGTGGGTGGGAGGAGGTGTAATCTAGGTAGCTGTGGGAGTCAGTCAATTTATAGTAAATGTCTGTGTTGAGTCGGTCGCCCGAGATAGAATTGGAGAGGTCTAGGAAGGGGAGGGAGGAGTCTGAGATTGTCCAGGTAAATTTGAGGTTGGGGTGGAAGGTGTTAGTAAAGTGGATGAACTGTTCAACCTCCTCGTGGGAGCACGAGGTAGCGCTGATACAGTCATCAATGTAGCAGAAGAAAAGGTGGGGGGTGGTGCCAGTGTAGCTGCGGAAGATGGACTGTTCCACATATCCGACGAAGAGGCAGGCATAGCTGGGGCCCATGCGGGTGCCCATGGCTACTCCTTTGGTTTGGAGGAAGTGGGAGGATTGGAAAGAGAAGGTGTTCAGAGTGAGGACCTGTTCAGTCAGTCGAAGGAGGGTGTCAGTGG
Organism: Chiloscyllium plagiosum; assembly: GCF_037043375.1. Lineage (NCBI taxonomy): Eukaryota > Metazoa > Chordata > Chondrichthyes > Orectolobiformes > Hemiscylliidae > Chiloscyllium > Chiloscyllium plagiosum. The sequence continues at coordinate 107,306,401 of NW_028270141.1, forward strand.
AAGGGGACTGGTTGGTACGGCGGGAAAGGAAGAAGCGGAGGGCTTTGAGGTGTATAGGGACTGGATGTCCATGGTGAAGATAAGGCATTGGGCGCCGGGGAAGCGAAAATCATGGAGGAGGTGGAGGGCATGGGTGGTGTCCCGAATGTAGGTGAGGAGTTCTTGACCGTCTCAGACTCCTCCCTCCCCTTCCTAGACCTCTCCATTGTGGGCGGCACAGTGGCACAGTGGTTAGCACTTCTGCCTCACAGCGCCAGAGACCCGGGTTCATTTCCCGCCTCAGGCGACTGACTGTGTGGAGTTTGCACATTCTCCCCGTGTCTGCGTAGGTTTCGTCCGGGTGCTCCGGTTTCCTCTCACAGTCCAAAAATGTGCAGGTTAGGTGAATTGGCCACGCTAAATTGCCCGTAGTGTTAGATGCAGGGGTAAATGTAGGGGAATGGGTCTGGGTGGGTGTGCTTCGGCGGGTCGGTGTGGACTTGTTGAGCCGGAGGGCCTGTTTCCATACTGTAAGTAATCTAATCTAATTTCTATCTTGGGCGACTGACTCAACACGGACATTTACTATAAACCGACCGACTCCCACAGCTACCTAGATTACACTCCTCCCACCCTGCCCCCTGTAAAAATACCATCCCATATTCCCAATTCCTTCGCCTTCGTCGCATCTGCTCCCAGGAGGACCAATTCCAATACTGAACAACCCAGATGGCCTCCTTCTTCAAAGACCACAATTTCCCCTCCGACGTGGTTGACGATGCTCTCCACCGCATCTCCTCCACTTCCCGCTCCTCCGCCCTTGAACCCCGCCCCTCCAATCACCACCAGGACGGAACCCCACTGGTCCTCACTCACCACCCCACTGATCTCCAGATACATCATCTCATCCTTCGTCATTTCCGCCACCTCCAGACAGACCCCACCACCAAGGATATATTTCCCTCCCCTCCCCTATCAGCGTTCCAGAAAGATCACTCCCTCCGCGACTCCCCCGTCAGGTCCACACCCCCCACCAACCCAACCTCCACTCCCGGCACCTTCCCCTGCAACCGCAAGAAATGCAAAATTTGCACCCACACCTCCCCCCTCACTTCCCTCCAAGGCCCCAAGGAATCCTTCCATATCCGTCACACACATCATTTACTGTATCTGCTGCACCCGATGTGGCCGCCTCTGCATTGGGGAGACAGGCCACCTACTTGCGGAGCATTTCAGAGAACACCTCTGGGACACCCGCACCAACCAACCCAACCACCCCATGGCGGAACACTTTAACTCCCCCTCCCACTCCGCCAAGGACATGCAGGTCCTTGGCATCCTCCATCGCCAGACCATGGCAACACGAAACCTGGAGGAAGAGCATCTCGTCTTCCGCCTAGGAACTCTCCAACCACAAGGGATGAATGCAGATTTCTCCAGCTTCCTCATTTCCCCTCACCCCACCTTATCTCAGTCACAACCTTCGGACTCAGCACCACCTTCTTGACCTGCAATCTTCTTCCTGACCTCTCCGCCCCCACTCCCTCTCCGGGCCTATCACCCTCACCTTAACTTCCTTCCACCTATCGCATTCCCAACTCCCCTCCCCCAAGTCCCTCCTCTCTACCTTTTATCTTAGCCTGCTTGGCACACCTTCCTCATTCCTGAAGAAGGGCACATGCCCGAAACGTCGATTCTCCTGCTCCTTGGATGCTGCCTGACCTGCTGCGCTTTTTCAGCAACACATTTTTCAGCATGCATCACAAAAAGTAATGGACCCAGCACCAATCATTGTGGCACACCATTTGTCACAGGAGTGATGCTCCACACCATTGCTGACAGCCACAGAAACACCTGCTGGTGCTCCAGACTAGAGAGTTTCCTGTCACAATTGATCGCTTGGAATTTAACATACACTTCATTACAAAAGATCCAGAAACCGGGCTGTCAGTGCCAAACTCTCCTGAGAAGCCAGTCCCCTGCTGTATCCAAAATAGCATATCTGCTTGAGATGGGGGGATATTCCTGGACTATCTGGTTACCTCCCCTACTGTTCCTAGCAGTCTATCATTTATCTGGTTCTATCTGCAGTTTTTCTACTTTCCTAAAAGTGCCATCCATCACACCCATGGTTCCTGTAAATTCTTCATTGCTTGCAACTGCTGCTCCAATCAATCCATATGGTCCGATAGGATTCACAACCAAGCACACTTCCTACAGTCATAGTCTCCAGGAACATTCATATTCTCTGTGATCTCCCATATCTGACAGGAAGAGCACATCACCCTATTAAAAGCCATTTCTGCCCCTGTAACAATCTACAGACCTAGAAATTACCCCAAAACAAACACAGCACTCTTTGCTCAAAAACGCAGCATTAACACAAGTCTTACTGCTCAAAAGCACTGCTCTTGATACATACTGCTGTCGATGTGCATATCGGTGGTGAAGGGAGCGCATGTTGAAGGTGCTGGATGGGGTCTCAATAAGCAGGATGTTTCTTCAGAATGGTGCTAAGATTTGTGAAGGCATATGAGGAGTATTTCATCACATTCCTGCCTTGTGTCTTGCAGATGACAGATACGCATTTTGGAGACAGTGAGTGAGTTATTCCCTGCAGAATTCCTAAATTCCGACTTGTTTTTAAAGTCATAGTCTTTTCATATCTGGGTCCAATTCAGTTTCTCTTCAGTGATAACCCCAAGGCTATTGATAGCAGGTGATGTAGTAATGGCGATGCCATTGGATGTCAAAAAGAGATGATTCAATTCTTTCTAGTTCAACATCATCTTTGTGTGGCACTTCTGTGATGCAGATATTACTTAAGACTTATCAGTTCAAACCTGAAAGTTGCCCAAGCCCTGCTGCACATTGACAGAGACTGCTTCAGTATCTGAGGAGTTATGAACAGTCCTAAATTTTATACAATCGACTTGAAACATCCTCACCTGATGATGGAGGGAACGCCATTGTCAGAACAGCTGAAAGCAGTTGAACTTGAGACTCTACACTGTAGAACTCTAGCAGAGGTATCCTGCAACTAAACTTAGATTTTAAAAAATCTAACTATGTTAGTTCTGAGTCAAGCCCATTGACACCAATTTTATTTAAGCTCCTTGATTCTATTGGTCAATTCTGTTTTGAGGCATTCTCGTTATTGGCAGTCATTCTCATTTCACTTCTGGAGTTCAGCACTTTTATTGATGGCTGGCCCAAAGCTGTAATGAGGTCTGGAGTTGAGTCCTCCTGGATGGAACCCAAACTGAGCAAGTTATTGTTGAACATGTGCAGTTTGATAACACTGTCGATAACCTCTTTCGTCATTTTACAGAGGATCGGCAGTAGACTAAAGGGGTGGTGATTGGTGGAGTTGGAGTTGTGTTACTTTTTTTATCCAAAGGACATTCCTGGGCAATTTTCCACATCTGATTTGATTTGATGTAATATTGTCACCTGTACCTAGGTACAGTGAAATATTTTGTTTTCTATGCAGTACAGGGAGCACATACCATACACTATGCATAGAGTAATAGAACAGAACAAACAGTACAAAGAACAGAGAGAAGAATACATTGTTGGCTATATACCAGTGTTGTAGCTGTACTGGAATGGCTTGGCTAGGGTGCAGCAAGTCTGGGAGTACAAGTCTTTAATACTATTGCTGGAATGTTGTCAGGGGTCAAAACTTTGTGGTTTTCACTGCTGTCAGCCATTTCTTGATACTACATGGTGTAAATTGAATTGACTGGTGTCTTTGATGTTGGTGACCTCAGGAAGAGGCCAAGGTGGATCATCCATTCAATACTTCTGAATGAAGGTGATTACAAATGTGTCAGCCTTGCCTTTTGCACTGATGTATTAGGTTCCCCAATCACTGAGAATGTTATTATTTGTGGAGTTTTCCCTTCCAGTGTGTTGTTTAGTTTTCACCACCATTCACAACTGGATGTGACAGGAGCTGCAGGATTGTCAAAATAAGAGCAATAATTAGTGGCATATATCTCACCTTAAAGTCACAGCATACTTTCCTGCACATTTGAACCAGCGATAGCAAGCCAGCTCTTCTCAGAGCAATCCAATCGGTTTCCTCTCTCGCTGAATCCATGTAGCTTTGCAGGTTCATTTTGTTCAAGCGTACATAAAAATTCCTTTTGAAGTCATTGATTATTTTCACCTCCACCCCTCTTTGCAGTGAGTTCCAGGTCATTTCATATGTTAAATTAAAACAATCTTCCTGACATCTCTTGCCTAAAACATTTAATCCATTGCCCCATCATTCTTGATGCATCAGACAGTGGATACCGGTTTTCTTTGTCTACATTATTGAAGGATTGAAGGGGATATAAGACTTGATCGAAGTCATGCAGGTTGAGTCAGTAGTTAGGAAGGCAAATGCAATGATGGCATTTCCTTTTAGAGGGCTTGAATATAAAAGCAGGGATATACTTCTGAGGTGCTATAAGGCTCTGGTCAGACCACATTTGGAGTATTGTGTGCAGTTTTGGGCCCAAAATCACAGGAAGGATGTACAGGCCCCGGTGCATGTTCAGTGGAGGTTCATAAGAATGATCCCAGGAATTAAAAGCTTTACATATGAGGGATGTTTGAGGACTCTGGGCTTATACTCAATAGAGTTTAGACGGATGATGGGGGGGGTCTAATTGAAACATAAGAATAATGAATGGCCTGGACAAAATAGATGTTAGGAAGATGTTTCCATTGGTAGGAGAGACTAGGACGTGAGGGTACAGCCTTAAAGTAAGGGAAGACCTTCTAGAACGGAGATAAGGAGGAACTTCTTCAGCCAGAGACTGGTGATTTCATGGAATTCATTTCCACAGAAGGCTGTGGAGGCCAGGTCATTAAGTATATTTAAGAGGGCGATAGATAGGTGCTTGAATATCAAGAGGATCCAGGGTTACAGGGAGAAAACAGGAGAGTGGGGTTGAGAAACTTATCAGCCATGATTGAATGGCAGAGGAGACTCGATGGGCTGAATGGCCTCATTTCTGTTCCTATATCTTATGGTCTTATGGTCATGGATATACACATCATATCGGGCATACTTCTTGCTGATCTAATCCACTGTGTTTTTCTACTGTTGATATCTCAACCTCTTCCAGAACCCAATTTTTTCATATTCTCCCAGGCATTAGTGTGTTTGCTGTAATCTTCACTTATTCACAATAGAATAACCATTCATAGGGCAAGGAAACAGCTTTCATCAATAGTTATCCCATTTTTGCTCGATATCTCAAAGTGCACCAATGTTTCACTGAACATTTACTTTTAGTGTCAAATATTGCATCATTGTAATCAGAATGCATTATTCCAGCCTTCAAACAACAACCGAACATTAAAATCCAGCCAGAGAGTAGTATATAATTATAGAGCAAAAGAAGCTTGATTGAAGTTAATTGTTTCCACACCTAATAATTGGCAAAAACTAACAAAAACTTCACCATTGTAGTAAACATGTGTTCGAATTTGCACTCCTGCTCTTTGTCTGTTTTAATGGGGCACTTTTGCATTTCCTTTCTCGTGCATGTTTCCTCATCTCTCATCATACAAATGAAGCATCAGTGTCAAGTTCTGCTTCCTGTTAGCAGTGACTAAGTTGGTTGCACTCTTGTTTTTAATTCTTGTATTCAAATTACACTCTACATCTTGAGTGAAAGAAATCAATGTTGACACTCTATGGAATACTGCATTGTTGGAAGCAATATCTGCTGGATGAGCCCCTACAATTATACCCCATCTACCTGTGTTGTGGATATGAGAAAGTGTTGTTTTATTGTTTTGAAGACGAGCAGGAGTATCCTGGCTAATATATATCCCTGAAAGAATAGCACACAAAACAAAAACAGCAGGATATAGAGAAGCTGCAGAGCTGGGCAGAAAGGTGGCAAATGGAATTCAATGTAGCTAAGTGTGAGGTGATTCACTTTGGGGAGAATAACAAAAAGATGGGGTACTGGGCTAATGGTCGGATACTTGGTAGTGTGGATGAACAGAGGGATCTTGGTGTCCATGTACACAGATCTCTGAAAGTTCCCACCCAGGTAAATAGTGCGATGAGGAAGGCATATGGCGTACTGGCTTTTATTGGTAGAGGAATTGAGTTCCGGAGTCCTGAGGTCATGATGCAGTTGTATAAGACTCTGGTGCGGCCGCATCTGGAATATTGTGTGCAGTTTTGGTCGCCATACTATAGGAAGGATGTGGAGGCACTGGAACGGGTGCAGAGGAGGTTTACCAGGATGTTGCCTGGTATGGAAGGAAGATCGTATGAGGAAAGACTGAGACACTTGGGGCTGTTTTCATTAGAGAAAAGAAGGTTTAGGGGTGACTTGATTGAGGTGTACAAGATGATTAGTGGGTTAGATAGGGTTGACAGTGTGAACCTTTTCCCGCGTATGGAGTCGGGTATTACAAGGGAGCATAGCTTTAAATTAAGGGGGGGTAGATATAGGACTGAAGTTAGGGGTAGGTTCTTCACTCAGTGAGTCGTAAGTTCATGGAATGCCCTGCCTGTAGCAGTGGTGGACTCTCCCTCTTTATGGGCATTTAAGCGGGCATTGGATAGGTATATGGAGCATAGTGGGTTAGTATAGGTTAGGTGGGCTCGGATCGGCGCAACATCGAGGGCCAAAGGGCCTGTACTGCGCTGTATTCTTCTATGTTCTATGTTCTAAAAACAGGTTATCCAGTCAATGCTTTCTCTTTGGGGTTTTGCAGTGGACAACATGGAAAATAACAACAGATGTAGGCCATTTGGCCCTTTGCACCTGATCCACTATTCAATATGAACAAAAGTAAGGATCCAACTCAGTATCCGACTACTGCTTTCTCCTAATGCTGTTTGATCTCTTTATCCCTAAGAACTATATCCAACTCCTTAAAAACATTCAATGTTTTGCCCTCAAACTGCTTTCTGTGGCAGAAAATGTCACTGGCTCCAGGTGGAGAATTTTGTCCTTGTCACCGTCCAAAATGGCCCAACATATTCTGAAACTATGACTCCAGGTTCTGGATTCCCCAGACATTGGGAACATCGTTCTCATGTTTACACTGTCTAGTCTTGTTAGATTTTAAAGTTTTCTATGCGGCCTCCCTAATTCTTCTAAACGCCAGTGAATACTGCCCTAAGCGATCCAATCTCTCTTCATACGTCGGTCTCGCAATCCTAGGAATCAGTCTGGTAAAGCTTTGTTGCACTCCCTCCACAGTCTGTATGTCCTTCCTGAGGGAAGGAGAACAAAACTGCACACAATCCTCCAGGCATGGTCTCTTTGAGGTCCTGTGTAATTTCACTAAGATACCTCTGCGTTTGTACTCTTGCAAGCTGGCTGCTGTGTTTCTTCCACAAGAATAGTGATCGTGCTTAAAGAAAAGTATTTAATTGGGAGCATAGTGCTTTGAAATATCCCGCAGTTGTGAAAAGCAATATATACACGGCAAGCCTTGATTTCATTCTTTTTGTGGCTGGTGGCTCTGATGAATTGATGCATTTTTAAATTCCAACATTTATCAATAAAAAGGATAATTTAGAGCATAGCAGGAGTTTTCTACAAATAGTGAATAAAGAAACCCCTTTCCTGTAAGGTATGAAAAAATGATGAAGAGGCCACAAGATCAAAATAATTGCAGAGAGGAGAACAGTAGATAGTATACACTAAGCCAGCTGCGGAGATATATTAGAAAGTCATTGTCATTGTGCTCTAACTATGACTAGCACAGAATATAATCCTCATTCCCACATCCATATTTATAATTACTGGAAGAACAATTTGAGCAAAATGTAAAATGTCCTGATTATTGATAATAAATTAAAATAATTATGAATTGGATTTAACATTCAGTTCTCTTTTGCATCTGTAGCATTAGAAATCATTTCAAAGTTCCATAATACACATAAAACAAATTATTGAGGTTGAAATATAACACCATAAAGTAAACTTTATAAATCAAATTGTTTCTTTCCTTGTTTTATACACAAAGTCATTTTGACCCTGGCTTTAATCTGTTTTGAAACATTTTGCATTGTAAAGATGGGTGTTAAACTGTTTTGACTTCAGCAGGTCAAATACAGAATTAACTTGCAAAACTTATATTGCTGGAATGTCTATTCACTGATGAAACACTCCAACTGTGTCTCTCTGGCTACAATCTTTGCAAACTAGTCCTTGAAATCCCACATTTTGTTCTTTTTTTCTTGCTGAATTGTTGATTACAGTTTACAGCCCTGGTGATCTTGAAAGAGCTGTTTTAGTGTTGTTCCTTAATGATAGATAAACTTTAAATCAGAACACCAAGATCTGTTTTGTTCAGCAAGTTGAGAAATACACAAATTAACAAGAACATGGAGTAAAACTTCATGCCCCAAGATTCCTGCTTGGCCCAACAATTCCTCCAACTCTACTGTATGATTAAAGGGGCACTTAACCATATCTTGAGCTGTGAAATAGCCCAGGGTTGCCAATCCTCATTTGGGTTACATATCCTCCATGATTGCTCTAGATTAGACCATAAAAAGTCCAAGAAAATAAAGGAGCATAAGGAGACCATTCAGCCTATCATGTGTGCTGTGTTAGTCAATGAGATCATGCCTCCTCATAGAATCCCTACAGTGTGGAAGCAGGCCATTTGGCCCAACAGGTTCAACTGACCCTCTGGAACAGTATTCCACCCAGATCCATACCACTATGATTCTGCAATTACCTCTGACTAATGCACCTAACCTACACATCCCTGAACACGATGGGCAAATTTAACATGGCCAATTCACCTAACCTGAACATCTTTGGACTGTGGGAGGAAACCCACAAGACACAGGGAGAATGTGCAAACTCCACACAGACAGTTGCCTAAGGCTGGAATCAAACCCAGGTTCCTAACACTGGGAGGCAGCAATGCCAAGCACTGAGCCACCGGTCCGCCCCAGATAAATCCAGATAGTATAATAATCATTAACTCCACTTTCCTGCTATATCTCTGTAATCCTTTATTCCCTTAGTGATTAAAAATCTGTCTGTCTCAGCCTTAAATACAAATAGCAACCCAGTTTCAGCAGCCTTCCACAGTAAAGAATTCCACAAATTCAATACTCTCTCAGAAGAAATTCCTTCTCATCTCTGTCTTAAATGTGTGATGTGTTATTTTGGGATTATGCCCTCTGGCCCTAAACTCTCCCAAAAATGGAAACTACACACCTTACCAACTCGTCTAAGTATCTCATGTTTTCATTCTCTCACCTCGCAATCTTCCAAATGCAGTTGAGTACAGTCCGTTCACATGTGGAATCAGTCTCATCAAACTTCTCTGGAAAGCCTCCAATGCCAGTATATCTTTCCCTAGAAAAGGGGCCCAGACTATTCACAGTATTTCAGGTGAGGTCTGACTTTCTCCAGGAATAATAGGTTAATAGCCTGCTTGGGAGGAACTCAGGACAAAAATTTGTAGGGACAATTAAAAAATATGCTATTTTTAATTTTCTTTGAAAGCTTTTGTTTACCACTAATAATGATGAAAAACAATTGGCTCTGGGAACAGACTTTTTTTGGCTGAAAGTCAATTTGGATGGTTTGCTGTCCAATGGAGTTGGACATATTGAATGACCAGTGATGGGAGTTTGGAAGCAAGCTGGCTGCAAGCAGAGAGTCATATGATGAAACCTTCAGGCAAGTCTCCAGTCAGGTGGCAACCCTACTCACCATAGAAAGGAAGTACAGGATTTTATCCCATAAATGTTGAAGGAATGGTGATGCATTTCCAAGCCAGGATGGTGAGTGACTTGGAGAGGAACTTGCAGGTGGTGATATTCCCATGTGTTTGCTGACATTGTCTTTCTTGATGGAAGTGGTCAAGGGTTTGGAAGGTGCTGTCTAAGGATCTTTCGTCAATTTCTGCAGGGCATCTTGTGGATTGTACCCACCGTTGCTGCTGAGCACCAATATTGGAGAGAATAGATGCTTGTGGATGTAGTGTTCTGCATGGTGTGAAAGTTCTTGGCAAATGAAGAGTGTTCCATCACACTCCTCTGGACAGGCATTGGGGAGTCAGGAGGCAATAAACAATGCCATTTATTGATATGAAATGCTTCCCTCGTAACACAATAAGTGCAAGTTACATAAAATAGTCATGGGGTTCGGGTTATGGTTACTGCAGATCAAAAATCTTTCTAATCTGCGTTGAGTATTCAATGTCTGTCTGGAAACGAGCACCACTAACAAATCTCAGAGCGAAAACAAATTCTCCTCATCTCACTCTTAGATTGGAGATGCTTACTTTTTAAAGTGCTTCCCCTAGTTTAACACTGCCCCATAAGGGGAAACAAATATAGAGTGGTAATCTGTATTCCATTGCTTCTCTAATTGTCCTCTGAACAGCCAGAAGCAACTGTAGTGGAACAGAAATGTTTAACAAATTCTCATGAAAGTATCCTCAAACTAAAATTGAAGTGAAATCAAACTGCATTTATTTCAATGCAAGATGCCCAACAGGTAAGGCAAATGAACTGAGGGCAGGATTGGGAATATGGGACTGGGATATCATAGCTATCACAGTGTGGCTGTACAGGACTGGCAGCTTAGTGTTCAGATGTATAGATACAATAGGAAAAATAGAAAAGGAGGCAAGAGAGGAGGTGGACTGATGCTTTTGATTAGGGATAACTATAGGGAGGAAATTTCTGGGAATATGTCAAGGGAAGTTATTTGGGTGGAACTGAGAAATAAGAAAGGGATGATCACTTTATTGGGATTGTAATATAGACATCTCAATAGTAAGCAGGAAATTGAGAAAAAAATTGGAAGGAGATCTCAGTTATCTATTAGAATAATAAAGGGTGGTTAAAGTAGGGGATTTTAACTTGCCAAACATAGACTGGTGTTATCATAGTGTTAAGGGCTTGGATGGAGAATAATTTGGACTGTCCTGCTCCTCAGATGCTGTCTGGCCTGCTGTGCTTTTCCAGTGCCACAATTTATCAACTCTGACTCTCCAGCATCTCAAGTCTTCACCATCTCCTAATCTGTTAAGTGTGTACAAGAACACTATCTGATTCAGTATGTGGATGTACTTACTATAGAAGCTGGAAAAGTTGACCTATTCTTGGGAAGTAAGGAGGGCAGGTGACTGAGGTGACAGTGGGAGGGGGGGCACTATTGGGCCAGTGACATTAATTCTATTAGTTTTAAAATAGTGATGGAAAAGGATTGACTGGATCCAAAAGTTAGAAGTTCTAAATTGCAGAAAGGTCACTTTGACGGTATTAGGCAAAAACTTTCAAAAGTTGATTGGGAGCGGATGTTCACAGGTAAAGGAAGTCTTCAAAACGGAGTTAATGAGAGTCCAGTGATAGTATCAGAAACAAACATTGCAAGAAAAGCTCAGCACGCCTGGCAGCATCTGTGAAGAGAAATCAGGGTTAACATTTTGGGTTCAGTGACCCTTCCTCAGAACTGTCCAGACACAATATGTTCCTGTTAAAGTGGAGGGCAAGCCTGGTCAGGTAGGGAATGCGGGATGATGAGAGAAATTGAGGTTTTGGTCGAGGAAAAGGAGGAAGCATTTGTTGGATATTGATGGCAGGGATCAAGTAAATCACTGGAAGAGTATAATGGCAGTTGGATCATACGTAAGACGGAAATCAGGAGGGCAAAAAGGAGGTATGAGATGACTTTAGCAAATATCATTAAGGAGAATCCAAAGGGATTCTACAAATACATGAAGGGAGAGAATAGGGCCCCTTAAAGATCAGCAAAGCCGTCTATGTGTGGAACCGCAGGAGACGGGAGAGACACCAAATGAGTATTTTGCATCAGTGTTTACTATGGAGAAGCTAAATGGAAGATAGAGAACATGGGGAAATAAATAGCAACATCTTGAAAAGTGTCCATATTACAGAGGAGGTGGTGCTGAACATTCTAAAATGCATAAAGGTGGATAAATCCCTACCACTGGATCAGATGTAATCCTTGTGGCTAATGGAAATTAATTTAGGAAATGTGAAGTGCTGCATTTTGAAAAGGTAAATTGCAGTAGGACTTATACACTTAACAGTAAGGTCCTGGGGAGTGTTGCTGAACAAAGAGACCTTGAAATACAGGTTCATAGCTCCTTGAATGTGGAGTCTCAGGCAGACAGGAAAGTGAAGAAGGTGATGGGTATGCTTTCCTTTATCGGTTAGAGCATTGAGTTATGGGAGTTGGGAGATCATGTTGTGGCTGCAACTCTGGCCTTCCTACTACAGGAAAGATGCTATGAAACTTGAATATTTACAAGGATGTTACCAGGGTTGGAGGGCTTGAGCTATAGGAAGAGGCAGAATAGGCTGGGGCTGTTTTCCCTGGAGCTTCGGAAGCTGAGGGGTCACCTTATAGAGGTTTATAAAATCATGAGGGGCATGGATACAATGAACAGTCAAGGTTGTTTCCCCAGGGTGGGAGAGTTCAAAACTAGAAGCCATAAGTTTAAGGTGAGAGGGGAAAAGATTTAAAAGGGACCTAACGGACAACTCTTTCACACAGAGTGTGGTACGTGTATGGCGTGATCTGCCAGAGGAAGTAGTGGAGGCTAGTGCAATGGCAACATTTAAAAGGCATCTGTTTGGAAGAGTTTAGAGGGATATGGGCCAAATGCTGGAAAATGGGACTAGATTTATTCTGGTCAGCAGGGACGAGTTGGACCAAAGGGTCTGTTTTCATTCTGTATAACTCTATGACTCTATGAATTCTAGGGAAGAACAATTCTTCTGTTAATTAAACCATATAAGTTTATATAATTGAAATGGACCCATAAACTTGATAGCCCTGAAAATGGGCAAGGAGGTGTGAGTAAACTCTGTTCACTCAACATGGTGCTGGCTTCTTGCTGACTTTCCTGTTTGTAGCCAGCACCAACTGCACTGCTAAGTAGCAGCATTCCTCACTAAGGGATTCCTAGCTGAGAGACAAGCAGCGCAGAGTTAACTTGCAACATAGTGAGATGCAATGTGGCTGATGGAGATGCTGCAAATTATCCTACAACTGATTCTGATCTGTGATAGGCAGAAGAATAGAGAAAGCAGACTTCAAGATCTTTGTATACTGGACTGCAGGCTTTGCTGAGGGAATGAGACAGAGGAGTTGGGATTTTTTTTTCCATAGAATGCCAGATACATGCCAAGAAAGTAGTGGTGACAGATAGCCAGGAAGATCAAAGTAGGAGACAAACCTCAGGGAACTGGATGCAGAGCTGAAAGATGTTCAGTTATGTTTAGCTAATTCACCTACTCGATTTAATCTCTCCCTCACCTCCAATACATAATCTAAGTGTGAGATCTCCGACTTTGATGCTGTCAATTTTTCTTTAATATCAAAGGGTCTCTCACTTCATGACCGAATATTAACTCAAAGGAAGTAAACTGAGTAGATTCATTTGGGGCATCTCTAATGGTAAACAATATGAATGGGATACCTTTATCCCAATCATTCGGGAAATCCTGACAGGTCTGATGCCACCTTTCTAAAGCTCCCTGGGATTCAGGATGATATGCATTGGATTTAAAGTGCTGTATACCTCAGCTATCCATAACCTCCTTAAACAGCCTAGCAGTAAAATTTGACTCTTGGTCAGACTGAATCCCTCTGGTAGCTTGTACTATGTGAAGAAAGCTACTAACTCTTTGATTACCCTTTTTACCTTGATACTTCATAATGGAATTGCCTCTGGAAATCTGGTAGACACATCCATTGTGGTTAACAAGTACTGATTCCCACTTTTAGTTCTAGGGAGGGGACCTACACAATCAATTATAGTCCGCACGAAAGGTTCTTCAAATGTGGGAATTGGCAACAACGGTGCTGGTTTTATTTCCGCCTGTGGCTTACCTACTATTTAGCATGTATGACATGTACAGCAAAAGTTAACCACATCCTTGTTGCATCATAGGACAATAAAAATTTTTTGTACCTTAGCCTGAGTCTTTCATACCCCTAGGTGACTTCCTACAGGTAGTTCATATGCTGCTCATAACTCTTCCTGTCTACCGGCAACACAATCTGGTGCACTTCGGCCCATTTCTCCTCTGCAGTAACCTGCCGTGCTCTCCATTTCCATCTGAGCATTCTATCTTTCAGATAATATCCCTCTGGAATATTCTTTGCCTCCTTTTCAGAGTAGACATCCACATGTATATCTTTTATCATCTTGTCTTGCTGTTGCAAGTCTCTTAGCCTTTCAGGACTAAACACTTCTGTCTGACCCTCTGCCTGTTCAGGTTTTTCCTGCACCATTACATCAGACAGGGTATCTACTAACTGAATCTCAAATCCTTCATCTTTCTCTTTACTTTTCACTTTGTGCTGTGACTTATGATAGTGGGATATGGTTACTATACAGTCTGGGAAAATACCACGATATTTCTGTTTTAACTCCTCAGTTTCTTGGTCTTCCTTGGGCCTCTCCACAACAAGGGGTGTCACTCCCATCTTGGATCCTGCCAAATCATTTCCAAGAACAAGCTGAATTCCTGGAACTGACACTCTTGTCAATCTGTCCAGTTGTAACTTCTCCAGTCTTGAGTTGGCACTCCAACCTAATCTTACATAGGGGAATGCTAAATTTCTGTCCCTCTATCCCACTAATTACCACATTCTCAGGTAACGGATCAGAAAGAGTGCATATTCGCTCATGCCTTACTATCAGTGATTGGTTAGATTTAGTGTCTCTCAAAATTATAATTTCTTGGTCTTCTCCCTCTGTTCTTTCTGAGTAAACTTTACCCACAGAAGTAAATTCTTTGTAAACATCAGGTACTAACTCCATACCCAGCCCCTGCTTAGGCTGTGCACTCTCCTGCAGCTTCTCGGCTTTTCTTGGGGTCTCCTTTACAATCTTCATTAATGCCACTAGATAGCTTCTTTTACCACATCTTTTCCCACAGTGTCTTTCTTTAACGGCCAGCACTGTGACTTTATGTGTCCCACCTTCTGGAATGAAAACACTTTTTCCCAGTGCCCTTATGAAACCACCGACACTATCATTTTCTGTGGCCCACTCCATTACAGTGAAAATACCTGAGGCTTTTTGCCTCATTTGCACCCTCTTGGGCTTCTTCTCTCACCTGTGGTAAACTCTTACCAGTATTCTCGACTCTTGCTTTAGTAGTTTAGGATCTACCCTTCTCCCAACTTCTAGCCAGAAGCTTGTCTTATGCATCAGCACGTACTCATCTGCCAATTCTGCTCCCCTCCTCACTTTCTGAACTTTCTGTTTTTCCACATGAATTCTTACCATCTCGGGAAGTAAGTTTTTAAACTCCCCCAGCAGAATAATCTCTCTTAGAGCCTCAAATGCCGATCTGTTTTCAAAGCACACACCTATCGATCAAAATGACAATGTTTAATTCTTACGAACTCAACATAAGTCTGACGTGGTTCCTATTTTGTGTTTCTGAACCGCTGTCTATATGCTTCTGGTACCAATTCGTAAGTACTTAAAATAGCCTGTTTAACCTCTTCATAATCTCTTGACACCTCATCTGACAGTACGGCAAATACCTCACTAGCTCTGCCTACTAATTTAGTCTGAACTAACATCACCCATAAATCCTCAGACTACTCCATCTGCCTAGCCAATTTTTCAAAAGAAATTAAGAAAGCTTCAATATATTTCCCATCAAAATGTGGCAGAGTTTTGACATATTTATATATATATAAATAACTACCTTCTGTTTTAATCTCCATCCTGGCAACCTGACATGCTAACTAAGTTGCAACTTCTCAAGTTCAAATTCTCTCTCTCTTTCTCTCTCTTTTTATTCTCTCTCTCTTTGCTCAGCCAAGATCCTTTTCTCTCTGTTTCTTTCTCTCTTTTTCTTCTCTCTCTCTTTCCCTTTCTCTCTCCCTTTGTTTATCTTCTAACTCCACTTGCCTCAACTGTAATTTAAGGTTTTCTACCTCTCCTGAACTTGTCTGTTTTTCTGACACACCTAAGTGTTTGAGTAACTCCCTTGTAATTTCAGCTTTACTTTTGTCCTTGGTTAAACCCAAATCTAACTTATTTGCTAATTCTAAAAATATGTCCTTTTTCTTTCCTTTAAAACTTTCTTGGCAAATTTGAGAATCATCTTCAAATCCCAGAACTTCTTTAGCAATTTTAAGAGCCGTTTCTCTCACTTTTAATTTAAGCAAACACACATCATCAAAATTAAGCAAATTGTCTCCCTGGCATTTTATTTAAAGATCTAGGACATGAACCTGCAAGTGTTTAACTCTGCTGGGATTTTTTGTACCTCCAAATCTATTCAAATCTGTCAAAACCAGTTCAAATCACAGACCTGATCCCCCAAACTGTTACGACATGGGGTAAACTCTCCTGCTTAATTTAAAACTAGCAACACAGAAAGGATTTATCCCATGCAGTAATCTGTAAAATTTCGAGTGGCCAAGAACTATGTAAAGTAAAAAATTAACAACGTTAAAGTATAACAGAGAATAATTAACTAACCAGTATTTACAATTTCTTTCTCTAACCTATCTCTTACCTTCCCTTCTATAATACTGGTCCGATAAAACTCCCCGTGAAGAATTACAAAGCAACACTTCTTATCTAAAAAACAAGCAGTTGTAGGTTCTTGTCTTTGGATCTTTGATCTTCCGCTCAAGGCCGGCCGCATCCTTGCTTTCTTTCCTTTTCGTCTTTTTTCTTTTCTTCATCCTCCTGACGCCACAGAAATGTTGGAACGGTGATGACTGGACCAGTGACTACTGGCTTCGTAAGCCCGATGTGTGGACTTTATGGAGTTGGCAGCAAGTTGTTGACTGCAGTGATGAAGGAGCAGAGACTCCTAGCGGCATGAGGGCCAGAGTGTAGATCTTGCAAAAGTCCTGGAGCTGTGTTTGGGACCCCAGCCTGTGAAGATGAACTCTAGTTAAGTACTCTCTTCTCATTCTTTTGTACCTCAAAATGGTGCCGTATTGTGGCGACAGAACACTTTACACTGTATCTCCTAAGATATATGTGACAATAAATCATTCATTCATTCACTCATGACATCAGATCATGTATCACATAGACAATGGACCAATGAGAAACAGATTATATTCAACATTTCATAACAGTGTTTGATCAATATTTCATTTTAGTGATAAATAAGACACGATCCAGATCACACTTCAATAGCAGAAGCCAACTCCTAAGAGAGTTTATAGATAACTTCATGAGCATGGAGCTGCTTCCATGGGTATAAATAGCACCAGATGGGCAGAGCAGGCCAGATTAATCAAAGATGGAAAATCGATAGGAAATAGATTAAATTAAGAGTGAAAAGAGAAGCAAATGCAGTCTTTTAGCAATGTAACACCAAAACCTGGTATATCTCAGATTACTATGCACGTTTGTAAAGAGAGTTAACAACACAATAAGTAGATTTCTTCAGAGGTTTTAGCCTGGAGACAGTCCTTGACTTTGCCTTCTCCTCCAATAGTGTGTCTTGAATCCAAGTTTACAGGTGTAACCCTAAAACCAAACAAAAAAGCACCCATTTTAAAAATACCATTGAAATCATCAAAAAATTCAATCCTAGTAGAAGATGGAGTGTGACACCATGACAGTACCTTTCAGATATGTAAGATATACATGTGATCAAGGTGAGCAATTTGTGTGGTGGGAAAAGGAACATGTTTTTGCCATGGAAAGAGTGCAGCGACAGTTCACTAGCCTAATTCCTGGGATGGCAGGAATGATCTGTCAAGAAGATTTAAGGCGACTGGGTCTTTATTTTCTAGAATTTTGAAGAATGAAAGGTAATCTTATAGAGACTTATATTTCTAAAGTGGTGGACAAGTGACATGCAGAAAAGATGTTTCTCCTTGCCAAAGGGTTTGGAAACAGGAGACATGATCTGAAAAAGAGGCATGCTATTTAGCACTGAGGTGAGGGGAATTTCTTCTATTCGAGAGTAGCGAATCTTTGGAATTCTGTATCCCAGCGGGCTGTAAAAGTTCACTCATTGAGTGTGGTCAAGGAAAAGATTGATAGATTTCTATATACTAATGACATCAGGAGATATAGGGATAGTACAGGAAAATGGTGTTGAAGCAAATAATCAACCATAGCCTAGAATGGTGGAACAGACTTGTAGGGCTCCTGTTACTCCTGTTTCTACCTTGGTCTTCTAGTCACTCGGTGTCAAAATTAAGTATAACCTATCGCAAGGCAATATTTTACAAAACATAAGAAATAGACAGAATAGGCATTTGGCCCCTTATGCGGGCTCGACAATTAAACAATACAATGGCCAATCTGATTATGGCCTTAACTCCACTCTCCTATCTTCATCCTGTGTCCCAACCCAATCCTTAACTGCCTTGTCATAAATTAATCTATCCAACTCAATCTTGAGTATATTTAATAACTTGACCTCCATTGCTCAACGTGGAAGGGAATTCCAATGATTATTGAATTTATGATGAAGAGAGGTTTTAATTTGAAGGATTTACTCTCCACTGTGATTTCCCTATTGTGTGGACTACCTGATGAAGTTTTGGCACATAATTTGCTATTAGTTCACCTAAAACATCCTTTCATAATTTTAAGAAATTTACATGTTGCCTGACCCTATATTTTTGCTACTTCAAGAGCTTTAATATCTTTGCTTGGAAATTACATGAATCTGACGACTATGGCCATGTTATCAACGCGATCAGTGATTAATTTTTTTTAAGATATAAAGTTTAAGACCTCAAAGGTTGAGCTGAAGAGAGGAGAAAATACTATACAATAATATGATTTGGGCAGCACGGTGGCTCAGTGGTTAACACTGGTGCCAGGGATCCAAGTTTGATACCAGCCTTGAGTAACTGTCTGTGTGGAGTTTGCACATTCTCCCTGTCTGCATGTATTACCTCTCACAGTCCAAAGATATGCAGATTAGGTAATTGGCTGTGTTGAATTGCCCATAGTGTCCAGGGATGTGTAGGTGAAGTGGATTAGCCATGGGAAATGCAAGGTTAAAGGGTAGGGAGGGTAGGCCAGGGTGGGATTCTGTTTGGAGGATTGGTGTGGACTTGATGGGCTGAATGGCCTGCCTTCACACTTTAGGATTCTATGATTCTATGAAGTATGTGTCAAACAAAGTATGAGGCAGTGCTGTCTGAAGCGAGGTCTCCTAGTTCTGTTCTCAACTTCAGATTATCCTGTTTTGGGTTCACTTATTTTCTTTCAATGACCCAAGCTTTCATTCATTCTATAAATGCATGCCCTGCAACCACCTATCTCATTACATCAGTGAGAGATATTTCATCGCTCACCTTCATTAATGGTAGCTGATGTATTTCTGATCATGAGTACATTCAACCCAATCCAACTAGCAAGGAGGTGGAGCACATCTGAACTAGACAAATGCAACATGTGACCACTATGAATTTTATTAATTTTATGCACATGAAAATAGAATAAGAAAGAGCAGAAAATACCAGCTGGTTCATTGAACCTGTCAAATAATGTCATTATGACTTCTAGACTCTTATCAAATTCAAAATGCCTTTGACCTAGTCCGTCTGCCCCAGACTGGTCAAAACAGTCTTAAGCTCTACAAATATTTCCGTAACCATCGTTTGTGCGTGTGTACGTGTAGAGACACACACACACACCAACACACACACACACACACCAACACACATACACACCAACACACACACACTCACACCAACACACACACACACACACACACCTGTCCTCCCCATGCTACTTGACAGGATTTACAGAATTCTTGTACAGTGCAAGATTAATTGCTTGCAGTGAGTGAGGCGGTATCAGAAGATTGTGGACATTCCTGACCACAATGCTACTACAGTCAGAAATGTGAGATACCTCCCTGTATTTGAGGACTCCAAAAACATGATTCCACTTCCTCACTCTCCTAACACATCTGTCGGAGAAAGCAGACACACCTCTATCAATCTTCAACATGCAAATGCTGCCTGACATTGGCTCCCTCCTCTCACATACTATTTTCCACCACTATGGCCTCCATCACTCCATTGAGTGATTTTCAGTAAAGGAACATCAATGGGACTATGCAGAAATTACCAGCTGATGAGTAATTACACATTTGTATGTTATGTGAACCTGGTCAGCCTCGGTCAAGTTAGACAGACAGGGAAAGGATTTAAATCTTTTGTCCCGATGGCAGTGAACTATTTGATTGCCTCCAGATGGCTGTCGACCAATGCATTGGCTATTACACAATGCATTGCAACAATGTTCTTTGCAGCCAAGTTGAAGGGAGTAGCGTTACAAATTAGTCAACCAGGCCAAATAGATTTGGCCAGATATGCAGGTTGTTCAAGAGGTTGCCTCTGAGACAGAATAACTTAATGTTTAACTGTGAGACTCCTTGCTTCTGGGGAAATGTGCTTTGAAGATTATGACATGTTAGTGTATAAATATTAGAGTGTTCTCCAAATCTGCTAATCTATTTTGTTGATTATTGAGATCTGTATTAAGATCCATGTAATACATTTGTGTTTCATTTTGTGGAGATGGACCCAAGTTGTTTCCAAATATTCTTCAAATGTTTACACTCAACATTTCTTTGAGGCAATAAGATACATTTATTAACAACAGAAGGGATATCTCTCACATGCTAGCATTTGAATTTTTATAACACTCTTCATGTGCAGAGGGACACTTCAGAATTTACAGCAAAACACCAAACCAATCTTGAATTAGAGAGTTAAGGAAACAAATAGAAATTATGATCAAAAGAGCTAAAATCATGCATCAGCTGAAGTCTTTTAAGGACATTCTAAAAGCAGGAAAGGAACAGTGGGAAGCGATTGGTTAGCCAGGAGTGTATTTTGCATGAGAGAAGTTTGACTATTCTCTGCAGATAGTATGTTTAAATGCACATGTTGTCACTGGGTGTATCTAATTCATGGAAATTCTTTACTGACTAGATGGGACTTGCAAAGTTTCTTCACAACTTTTTTTACTCAGGATTCTGGAACAGTGGCTTGGATTTTGCACAGGAAATATGGTGAGAATGAGCTGAACTTTGTATTTTTCTTGGCTAAGAGTCAGTTTCATTGGGTTATATAGAGTTCTTTTCTCTGCCTGACCTAGTGAGTGTTTTTCAACAAAATTTACCAGATTCACCTCATTGATTACATACCAGCCCCAGAGTGCCCCCTCTAACCAGATTCTATCTCTTGTCCACCACTTGCCGAGACTGGAACATCTCACCACAACCGATATCCCAGAATGGACTGGCACCCCAAACATGATGCCATCTTTGACAGGCCCAGAACTGGACCAGAACTGTAGTCTCCACAGCTGACCTGCATGGTTCCTGACATTTGCCACGACATGGCAGACCAGAAAAGATTGGCGCTCCAGTTTGCAGACAGGGACCTGAAGGTCCTGCTGGGTGGGATGGTGCAAAGGAAGAACGTTCTCTTCTACCAAAGCAGAGGCCGCAAGAGTGACCCTTGGCAACCTGGTCCGAGCTTGCCATCCAGTCAGTGCAGTCTCAGCCATGAGAGGAATGTCAAACAATGTAGGAAGAAGACCAATTCTTCCAGCATAAACATCACTATCTTCTCTTCGATACCTCATTCTGCTACTTTGCCCCTCTCCTACCAAAGTTCATATTTCACCCAAAATTAACACACACAGCAACTCTCAGGATCTACATCAGTGCAGATGGATGTGGAAATCAGGGAGTTGATGTCCAATTTTCCTGCTCATCCATAAGCTTCACTATACCAATACCTCATTAAGGTCGCTGATAGTAAACCCATGAAGCTCCTGTATTTGCACATTGGAATTCCATTTGTCACATCATGTGTAAGGGGAATGTTTCAATGTCTGATCGGTTTCATTTACTGCCATGCAACTATACTGGCACTGATTTTTTTTATATATGTGGCTTCTTGTTCCTTCTAACCTTAGTAATTTTTAGCAAGTTGAAAAAATATTTTCTTTGGCTTTTACTCTCTCTTTACTTTTCTAACTCTTCACACCATCTTTAATTGATGAATCTTTCTTTCTTTAGCTGATTTTACATTGAATTAAATATTTTAATGTACGCTTTCTGTTTCAGTCACAATTCTTTAATCTGATTGGTTTAGAAGTTAAGCTTTGTCTTACACAGATCCTTGAACCCCCATAGAGATTGCTTTGTAGCATCTGTCTTCCCACGAATGAGGAAAATTGTACATTCACCTTGGAATGAAAATCTCAGGGTATTATATACAGTGTTGGTGCAAAGATCATTCATTTTTACAGTGATAAGACCATAAGAAATAGGAACAGGAGTAGACTGTTCAGCCCTTTTGAGCCTGCTGCACCACTCAATAAGAACATGGCTGATCCAAAGTTCATCATGGCCAATTTGCTGTGTTTTCCCCGTAACCTTTGATTCCTCTACTGATTAAGGATCTATCTCAACCATAAATATACACAAAGACTCCACCCCCACAGCTCAAAGGCAAGAAGTTCCAAAGACTCTCAACCCTCTGAGGAAAGAAAATCCTCCTCATCTAAGCCTTAGTACCCTTTATGCTGAAACTGTGCCCTCTGATCCGAGACTTTCTCGTGAGGGGAAATGTTCACTCAGTATTTACCCTGCCAAGCCCATTAAAAATCCTACATATTTCAATGAAATCACCTTTCATTTTTTAAATTCCAGTGAATTGAGTTCCAACTATTTAATCTTTGCTCATTAGACAATACTTTCCATACTAAGGATCATCCTTGTGAACCTTCTCTGAACTGCCTCCTATGATATAATATATTCCCTTAAATAAGTGGAACAGATGAGGTCTCACCAATTTTGCAGAGGTGTCACTCGACCTCAAACATTAAGATTAGATTAGATTACTTACAGTAATCTGGAAACAGGCCCTTTTGCCCAACAAGTCCACACCGAACCGCCGAAGCACACCCACCCAGACCCATTCCCCTACATTTACCCCTGCATCTAACACTACGGGCAATTTAGCATGGTCAATTCACCTAACCAGCACATTTTTGGACTGTGGGAGGAAACCGGAGCACCTGGAGGAAACCCACACAGACACGGGGAGAATGTGCAAACTCCACACAGTCAGTCGCCTGAGGTGGGAATTGAACCTGGGTCTCTGGTGCTGTGAAGCAGCAGTGCTAACCACTGTGCCACTGTGCCGCCCTCTGATTCCTCTCCACAGACACTGCCAGACCTGCTGAGCTTTTCCAGCAATTTCTGTGTTTGTGTGTGGTCTCACCAGCACCTTGGAAAGTTGCAGTGAGATGTCCCTGCTGTTATACTCCAATCCCCTTGAAATAAGGGCCAACATTCCATTAGACTTCCTGTTTACCTGCTGCACCTGTATGCTGGCTCTCTGTGTTTCGTGCATGACTCCCCCCCGCAAGTACCTTTATGTTGCAGCTTTCTGCAGTTTTTCTCCATTTAAATAATACTCCTCTCCAAAATGAACAACTTTACATTTTCCCACATTATACTCCATTTGAGATACTTTTTGCCCACTGACTTAATCTATCAACATCTCACGTAAACTGTGTCTTTCTTGCAACTTGCCTTTCCACCTATTTTTACGTCGCCTTCAAATTTGGCAACAATACATTCACTTCCTTTCTTCAAGTCAACAATATATATTGTTACAGTTGCAGTCCTAGCCCTGATCACTGTGGAACCCCACTAGTTTCAGATTGCCAATCTGAAAAAAAAACCCATATCTTCACTCACTGTTTCCTGCCCCTCAGCTAATTCTCTATCCATGCCAATGTACTACTTCCAACACCATGGCCTGTTATGAGGAACAATGTAAAATGTTGTTCTCCCTTTTTCTACATGTCTGGATTTTGCATTTGCAAAATGTGGCAAAAGATAGAATTTCAAACAAAACAATTTTGTTTTAATTTAATAATTTCTGTCCAAGATGCTCAAACTATTAATTATCTAACTTATCCTCACCCATTGAGACCCAACCATAGCATACTGAAAGAATTGTAAACTCCATACAGCCAGAGGAAAAGAAAACAGACGTTGTGGGGTGAAAAACACAAATCTTCGCCTTATGTAGAAACAAACAACAGAATTGACATTGTTGATGTCTTGAGAGATGGATAGGGACAACAATACAACACTGCAACAATAAAAGGAAGTGACCCAAATTTTGTGGTCAAAATAATGGCATTTTTAATGACACTCACCATTATTAAAATCAATTGTTTAGCAGTGTGCTAAAAGATAAAAATGCAAGTGAATTCACTTTTTACCATTGCTTGCCAGTTTGCACTACTGTGCTATCTTCTATAAGTTTCAAGAAATGTCTGCAGTAGCACAAAAAATACCAATTAGACTTGCTACAGAAAGTTTGGATATTATTTAACAACATATACACCTGCACCATAAGGCTGTATAGGATGGAGCTGTTTTCCCTGGAGTGTCGAAGGTTGAGGTTGTCCTTATAGAGGTTTATAAAATCATGAAGGGCGTAGATAGAGTAAATAGACAAGGTCTTTTCCCCAGGTTAGGGAGTCCAAAACTAGAGGGCATAGTTTTAAGGTGAAAGGAGAAAGATTTAAAAGAAACCTCAGGGCAATGTTTTCACTCAGAATGTGGTGCATGTATAGAATGAGCTGCCAGAGGATGATTAGATTAGATTCCCTACAGTGCGGAAACAGGCCCTTCAGCCCAACAAGTCCACACCAACCCTCCGAAGAGTAACCCACCCAGACCTATTCCCCCACTCATACACATATCACTATGGGCAATTTAGCATGGCCGATTCACCTGAATTGCACATCTTTGGACTGTGGGAAGAAACTGGAGTACCCGGAGGAAACCCACATAGATATAGTAAGTATGTATAAACTCTACACAGACAGTGGCCCAAAGCTGGAACCGCACCCGGGTCCCTGGTGCTGCAAGGCAACAGTGCAAATCACTGTGCAGATGTATGGAGGCTGGACTGATTACAACATTTAAAAGGGATCTGAATGGTTAAATTAATAGGAAAGGTTTAGAGGGATACGGGCTAAATGCTGGTAAATGAGTCCAGATTAATTTAGGATATCTGGTTGACATGGACAAGTTGGGCCGAAGAGTCTGTTTCCATGCTGTATAACCCTATGATTCTTTTCTATGAAATTTGCATTTGCAATACCACTTAGACTTGTTAATCTGGAAATGGAGCAATTTAAATTATGGAGTTTCATTCAGTCAGGTAGCAAATTATGGCTTGAGATGGATAAAATTTAATCCTTTATATTTTAAACTTTTTTTGTCTCTCTCAATAAAATCTTTCATTCTCTCTGCTGTTCTTCCTGTACTTGATTTGAAATTAATTCATCCGATTTCCCTTTGCCTAGTTCCTGTCTCTTTCTCAATGCATTATTTGTGTTCATGCATTGATTAAATACATACATTTCATTGTCTTCCCAGGTCCCCGATGCCCCATTGCCTTCTATGTGCCATTAGCAGCTTGTACCTCCAGAGACTTAGAATGAAGAAACATCAAGGCAAACCATGAGCAATAAAAAGTTTAACCTTTCCATCAAAATCTGAATCAATGGCAAATTTATTATTTTCCTCCTAAATTCACCTTTTAAATGGACTGACTTATTCATGAAGTACAATACAACTGGCGCGAATCACTGTGGTCTGAGTCTTGACTGTGCTGTTGTCAAACTATTGGATATGTGTATGAGTGGGGGAATAGGTCTGGGTGGGTTACTCTTCGGATTCTGTCCTAATTCCATATCTGGATGAACCTTCCAGCAAGAAAGAGAGACTGAGGTAAGAAGCCTGATTCATGCTTCACTAAGGATTTGCCTTGTCTGGTTGGCTGAACTACTTTCTGGCTAAGATCAATAAGTTTTCATGGGAACCTGTGTTTTGCTGTTCTCCACATTATAACTAGTGTGTGGGAGATGAGAGGTTAAGTAAGAGTTCTGTAGCAATTTTTTTAAATGTTCTTTTCCATCATTTGTTTTGGCAACAGTTATGTCCTGATGAGATATACTACAGTGGGTGCTTTAAAACTGTCGACGATAATGCATCACAGCTTTTCTTCTGGCACAGTTTAGTTTATTATTTGGGTTTTACATTTTACATAGAGATAGGATCCAGTTGTGAAACAAATGATGTTATTTCTATCCAGCTTATTTTTAATAAATTATATTGTGCATGGAAAATAGCTTTTTACACGCAAGCTTTAAGTATGCATGTCCAGTAGGTAAAGACTAGCTTCTCGTTTTGAAAGAACAAATGCATCTTCCACAAAATCTTTCAGATAAAGAGAAGTGGCTTTCTTTCTGGAGGCAAAAATATTGTTTTAAGTCACATACAAACCTTGTTTAAGACCCCTGTTGAGGCCCATCTTAGCTGTTGTGTCATTCATTTTTAGTGATGGGATATTGGATCTCTCTGACGAGACATATTATGTTGAAAGATGTTTCCCTCTTCTTCTTGACACCCAGTGGATTGAACATAGAACATAGAACATAGATCATTACAGTGGAGTACAGGCCCTTCGGCCCTTGATGTTGCGCCGAACTGTGAAACCAATCTGAAGCCCATCTAACCTACACTTTTCCATTCTCGTCCATATGCCTATCCAACGACCATTTAAACGCCCATAAAGGTGGCGAGTCTACTGCTGTTGCAGGCAGTGCGTTCCATGCCCCTGTTACTCTCTGAGTAAAGAAACTAGCTCTGACATCTGTCCTATATTTATCACCCCTCAGTTTGAAGCTATGCCCCTTGTGCTAGCCAGCACCATCCTAGGAAAGGGGTTTTCACTGTCCACTCAATATAACCCTCTGATTATCTTGTATGTCTCAATAAAGTCACCTCTTAACCTTCTTTGCTCATATGAAAACAACCTCAAGTCCCTCAACCTTTCCTTGTAAGACTTTCCCTCCATACCAGGCAATATCTTAGTAAATCTCCGCTGAACCCTTTCCAAAGCTTCCACATCCTTCCTATAATATGGTGATCAGAACTTCATGCAATACCCCAAATGTGGCTGCACCAGAGTTTTGTACAGCTGCAGCAAAAAGTTTTGGTTCCAAAAATCAATCCCCCTACTAATAAAAGCTAAAACACCATATGCCTTCTTAACAGCAAATTTACTAGCACATCCCTCTATGCCCTTCTCCACATTGTTTATAAAAATGACAAACAGCAGTGGACCCAAAACAGATGCTTTTGGTACACCACTAGTAACTGAACTCCAGGATGAAAATTTCCCATCAACCACTACCCTCAACTATTCAACTAGCCAATTTCTGATCCAAACCGCTAAATCGCCTTCAATCCCATTCCACTTTGTACAGTCGCCTACCCTGGGGAACCTTTTCAAATGCCTTACTGAAATCCATATACACCACGTCAACTGCTTCACCCTCATCCACCTTCTCAAAGAACTCAATAAGATTCGTGAGGCACGACCTACCCTTCACAAAGCCATGCTGACTATCCCTAATCAACTTGTTCCTATCTCTTATAATCTTTTCCAACACTTTGCCCACAAGTGAAGTAAGGCTCACTGGTTCATAATTACCAGGGTTGTCTCTACTTCCCTTTTGATCAAGGGGACAACATTTGCTTTCTTCCAGTGTTCTGGCACTATTTCTGTAAACAATGACGACATAAAGATCAAAGCCAATGGCTCAGCAACTTGTTCCTGGCTTCCCAGAGAATCCGAAGATAAATTCCATCTGGCCCAGGAGATTTATCTATTTTCACACTTTCCTGAATTTCTAACACCTCCTCCTTGTGAACCTCAATCCCATCTAGTCTAGTAGCCTGTTTCTTAGTATTCTTCTCAACAACTTTGTCTTTTTCCAATGTGAATACTTATGAAAAATATGCATTTAGCGCTTCCTTTATCTCCTCTGACTCCATGCACAACCTCCCACTACTGTCCTTGATTGGCCCTAATCTTACTCTAGTCATCCTTTCATCCCTTATGTAACTATAGAAAGCTTTAAGGTTTTCCCTGATCTTATCCGCCAACAACTTCTCATGTCCACTCCTCGCTCATCTTAGCTCTCTCTTTAGGTCTTTCCTGGCTATCTTGCAATTCTCAATTGCCATAACAGAGCCTTTACATCTCATCCTAACATAAACCTTCTTCTTCCTCTTGACAAGAGATTCAATGTCCTTAGTAAACCACGGCTCCTGCGCTTGACAAGTTCTTCCCTGCATACTTATCAAGGACACACAATTGTTTTCTTTCCCATCCTATGCATCCTAAATCTTGTCTAATCGCATCATAATTGCCTTTCCCCCAGCTGTAGCTCTTGCCCTCCGGAGTATACCTATCCCTTTCCATCACTAAAGTAAACATAACTGAATTATGATCACTATCACCAAAGTGCTCACCTACCTCCAAATTTAACACCTGGCCAGGTTAATTACCCAGTACCAAACCTAATTTGACTTCGCCCCTTGTTGGCCAGTCTACATACTGTGTCAGGAAACCATGCTGTACACAATGGACAAAAACTGATTCATCTAAAGTTCTTGAACTATAGTATTCCCAGTGAATACTTGGGAAGTTAAAGTCCCCTATAACAACTACTGTGTCACTCTCCTTCCTATCAAGTATCAATTTGCTATCCTTGCCTCTAAATCTCTGGAACTATTCGGAGACTTATAGAAAACTCCCAACAGGGTACACTCTCCTTTCCTGTTTCGAACCTCAGCGCATACTACTCAGTTGACGAGTCTTCAAACATCCTTTCTGCAACCGTAATACTGTCCTTGACTAACAATGCCACACCCTCACCATCTTCTCTGTTCTTACTGAAACATCTAAATCCCGGAAGCTGCAACAACCATTCCTGTCCCTGCTCTACAGGAATGTCTCTGAAATGGCCACAACATCGAAATCCCAGGTACCAACCATGCTGCAAGTTCACCCACCTTATTCCAGATGCTCCTGACATTGAAATAGACACACTTCAAACCAACATCCTGATTGCTGGAGCCCTCTTGTTACCCTAAAAACTTATTTCAGACATCCCTACCCTCAACCTCCTCTATTCCCCGAAGTACAATTTATGTTCCATTCCCCTGTTGAATTAGTTAAAAGCCACCAGAAGAGCACTAACAAATTTCTCCCTCATGATATTGGTATCCCTCTGATTCAGGTGAAGACCATCCTGTTTGTAGAGGTCCCACCTACCCCAGAAAGACCCCCAATTATTCACGAATCCAAAACTCTCCCTCCTGCACCATCCCTGTAGCCACATGTTCAACTCCTCTCTCTCCCTATTCCTCACCTCGCTAGCATGTGGCACAGGCAACAAACCAGAGATAACAACTCTGTTTGTCGTTGCTCTAAGTTTCCACCCCACCTCCCTGAATTTCTGTCTTAAATCCCCATCTCTCTTCCTACCTTTGCTGTTGGTGCCTAGTGGACCACGACTTGGAGCTGCTCCCCCTCCCCCTCAAGGATCCCCCTCAAGGATTCCCTGCAAGGATCCCGATTGCACACTTTCGAAAGCTATGAATTTTTGTAAGCAGGGAATTGAACCCCATAAAACCAAATATTTCAATCTTCTTGTGAATGCTTGTTCACTCATTTGTCTTCCTATAATAAAGTTATCAGAGCTTTATTCAACAATGGATAATAGCAAATTAAGAGATAGTTTCTCAACTGGAACCTATAAGGAGGGAGATATAAACAGGCTGTCAATTCACTGTAAGAATCTGAATGCATTGGAAGGAGTGCCAAGGTGTTTACAAGAATGGTTCCAAGATTAATACAACTCAATTATGAGAATAGACTGTTTTCTTTGGAGAGGAGAAGGCTAAGAGGAGATCTAACAGACGTTTGCAAAATTATTAGGATGCTGGACAGAATGGATAGAGAGACACTATTGCCACTCATAAATGGATTGTGTACCAGGGGGCACGCTTCTGAAACATTTTACAGAAGCAAATGTGAAGTGGGAAAAAAGCTTTTCGCACAGCAAGTAGTTATTCCTGATGAAAGGCCTATGCTTGAACCATCGATTCTCCTGCTCCTCGGATGCTGCCTGACCTGCTGTGGTTTTCCAACACCACACTCTTGACTCTGATCTCCAGTATCGGCAGTCCTCACTTTCTCCTAGCAAGTAGTTAAACTATGGAATACACTGCCTGCTATTGTGGTCGGGGCAGGTTCAACTGAGGCATTCAAAAGGGCATTGGATGATTGCTTAAATCTAATTAACGTGCAGGTTTACGGGAAAAGCCAGGAGATTGGGATTAAGTTAAAATGCTCAGAAAGCGACAGGCACAGCCTCCCTCTCCACCACAACAATTCTGTGATTCTGTGACTATTGCTGTGATTATGGGCCATGTTTTGTGCATTGCTGTGCAGGCAGTGGATTGTATTTTTCACATCATCATCTCAAATTGACGTCCAGTATTTGGCTGGATCTGCATTCAAACCGACCTCAGATCTGGATCTGCAGAGTGGAGCAGTTTGGAGACTGTGTTTAAATTGAGTCAGGGAACAGCACAGATTGGTGCTGGGCTTAGAATGAGGATGAGAATGAGAACTGTAAATTGTGGGGTTTGACCGTTAGCAAGTACAATTGGTCCATGAATAGAAAGGGATTAATGTTAGATGTCCTTGGGGCTGGATTATTCTTAAATTTAAAAATGAAAATGATTTGAGTCCTTGTGCCCTTTATAAATTATAATTAGTAACTGCATAGTAAAATATAATGTTCTAACTTAAAGAGACTTGGATCTGATTGAAAGCAAAGGGATCCCTGACTCTGGTTTTTAAAGTTCATTCAGAAGATGTGAATGTCACTGGCTAGGTCAGCATTTATTGCCCATTTCTAGTTACCCTTGAGAGGGTGGAAGTGAGCTGTCTCCTTCAACTGTTGTAGTCCATGTGGTGCGAGTGCATCGACAATGCTATTAGACAGAGGGTCCAGGACTTTGATCCAGTGATACAGGAGAAGTGGTGATGTGTTTCCAAGTCAGGATGGTGAATGGCTTGGAGGGGAACTTGCAGATGGTAATGTTCCTATGTATCTGCTGCCCTTGTCCTTCTAGATGATGAGGCTGGGCAAAGGAGCAGTTTCAGAAGCCTGTTTGCTGTCTATATTGTAGATTGTAGCCACTGTGCATGACTCATGGAGGAAGTAAATTTTAAAGATGTTAGCTGAAATATTAATCAAGTTTTGTCAAGCTTCTTGAGTGTTGTTGGTGTTGCACTCATCCAGTCAAGTGGGGAGTACTGTCGTCCCTCATACCCCTGACTTGTGCTTCATAGATGGCAGACAGGATTTGGGGAGTCAGGATGTGAGTTAGTCCCACAAAATTCTCAGCCTCTGACCTGCTCTTGTAGACACAGTATTGAGATCACTGGTCTAGTTCAGTTTCTCGTTAATGGAGATCATCACCTGGACGTTGATAAGTGGGGAATTCAGTAATGGTAATCCCACTAAGTATTAAGAGGTGATAGTTAGATTCTCTCTGGTCACTTCTATAATATGAATCTGACTTGGGTAACAAATTCTGCCTGTGTCAATGGCTTATAGCATCTCATTACCAGATCTTCTTGAAATCTGCCTCACTTAGGACAGTGTTTATGGCACAGGGTAAAAACAATGACTGCAGATGCTGGAAACCAGAGTCTAGATTAGAGTGGTGCTGGAAAAGCACAGAGTTCAGACAGCATCCGAGGAGCAGTAAAATTGACGTTTCGGACAAAAGCCCTTCAGCAGGATGTTGACAGTGTTAATGGCACACAAATTGCATGCAATTCTGGTCTCCTTCCTATCGGAAAGATGTTGTGAAACTTGAAAGGGTTCAGAAAAGATTTACAAGGATGTTGCCAGGGTTGGAGGATTTGAGCTACAAGGAGAGGCTGAACAGGCTGGGGCTGTTTTTCCTGGAGCATCGGAGGCTGAGGGGTGACCTTATAGAGGTTTATAAATCATGAGGGACATGGATAGGATAAATAGACAAAGTCTTTTCCCCGGGGTGGGTGAGTCCAGAAGTTGAGGGCATAGGTTTAGGGTGAGAGGGAAAAGATATAAAAGAGATCTAAGGGGCAACTTTTTCATGCAGAGGATGGTACGTATTTGGAATGGTGGAGGCTAGTACAATTGCAACAATTAAAAGGCATTTGGATGGATATATGAGTAGGAAGGATTTGGAGAGATGTGGGCCTGGTGCTGGCAGGTGGGACTAGATTGGGTTGGGATATCTGGTCGGTTGGACCTAAGGGTCTGTTTCCATGCTGAACATCTCTATGACTCTAAAACATCAGAGGGCATCCTTAGTGTGAAGGTAGGACTTCACCTCCACAAGTACTCTGATGTTGTCATTCCTGCCAATATTGTCATGGACAGATGCATCTGTGATTGGTATACTGGTGAGTTTAACGTAAAGCATATTGTCCCCTCTTGTAGGTCACCTCTCCTCGTGCTGCAGACATAGTCTTGCAGCTATGTCTATTCTGATTCGGCCAGTTCAGTCAATAGTGCCGCTTCTATGCTACAATTAGACATTGAAGTTTCCACACAGGGTACATTTCCTGTCCTTGCCATCCTCAGCATGTCTTCTGAATGGTATTCAAAATGGAGCAGAGTTGATTCACAGCAGAGTGGGATTATGGGTTGCAGTTTATAATAATCAGCAGGATGTTTCCTATGATTTGATGCTATGAGACTTCATGGGGTCCAGAGTGAATGGCGAGGATACCCCAGAGCAACTCCCTTCTAAATACCATGGTTCCACACCTCTGGAGTATCATTCCTGCTGTAAGTTAGAGTTGGTGATGAAGGTGCCTGAGACAGTGTTTGTCAGGTATGCTCCTGTTAGGATGCTGCTGCTTGACTGGACTGTGGTGAAGCTCTCCCAGTGTTGTGCACCCCTCACCCACCCAGTTTCAGTAAAGACCACTTCACAGGGTTGACACTGTGACAGGGCTGTGTTTCCTTTATCATGTCTAATCAAATCAATTTCATTCCTCTTGTCAGAATGTATCATGACAGGATACAACAGAATGGGTTTCTAGGCCATTTCAGAAGATATTTAAGAGTCAACCACATTGTGAATCTGGAATCATATGTAGGAAGGGATAGAAGTTTTCCTTCCATGAAAAGCATTTGTGATTCAGATTTTTATTTTACAAAAATCAATTCATGGTTATCATTAGATTATGATTGGTTGATGGAATTCAAAGTTTACCATCTTTTGTGGCAAAGATATGAGCCCGTGTCCCCACAGCATTAGCCTGTACCTGAATCCAGTGACAGTACTATGACTCCACCTCCTCCAATTGTATATTATTGCGAATATGTATTAATAAAGCATAGCAGACTACTTCAGTCCCAATATATAGTCTGCCACCTGCCTCTGAGGTAGAAGGCCTGAGGTTCAAGTTCTACTTACCACTGAGGTGTGTTATAACAGGTCCAAACCAATTCAATAAAAATAGCTTTTAAAGCAAATGAAGCTTGTTTTCCCAAAGAGATAACCATCCACCTTGTTCACATTTTATATATCATTTTTCTACCTCCAAGGGAAATAACATCCAATATCTTCTCACAGCAGTTCATTTCCTGTTCTTAAAATGATCAATCTGCATAATTACTCCAGTGTTCTGACAGATGATTTCATTTACCACAATATGTCATGATTTGTTTATGATTTGTTTCTTTGCATTTGCCTAGTGGTTGTGTTCCAAAACCTCATTTACCACTAAAAAGCTTTAACGGGATGCAGCTGAAATGTTACTGCCGCAGATATTGAAAGCAATTCAGTTTTCTTTAGTGTTTTATGGATGGTTTGTCTGCAGTAGGATATTCTGTGAAATAGAATCGATATCAAAAAACTGAATCATATATAGTTTTTGAACTTATTCTGAGATCAGTTTGAGTGGAGTTTCAGACTTGAAATTTCCCTTATTACAATATTTAATTTTTTTATTGTAGTCCAAATAAATTATCTCCTCATAGCAATTTTCCTCACTTTATTAAATTAACAGGTAAGCCACAAAATCAGGGCTAAAGATGCAATCTATCTGGT
Source organism: Chiloscyllium plagiosum (assembly GCF_037043375.1). Classification (NCBI taxonomy): domain Eukaryota; kingdom Metazoa; phylum Chordata; class Chondrichthyes; order Orectolobiformes; family Hemiscylliidae; genus Chiloscyllium; species Chiloscyllium plagiosum. Next base: position 107,340,422 of record NW_028270141.1, read on the forward strand.
TGCATGAATCGAACAATCGACCGTGGGTATTTCCACTTTTTATAGAACTGTATAGTGTGCATACTCGCAGTACTCATGAATATGTTTTCAATTGGAATAAAATAATTGCTACCAATTATTCACTTAATATGAAACAAATCTAAGCATATTAGAGGAAGACTTTCTGTCTCAAAAATTTGGAACCTAAGTAGAAATCTATCTGTCCAAAAAATGCTTAAAGATGCATGAAGTGTATTTTCCTTGACAATAGTGCTTACTGTTGGTCACCCAACAGTAGAACCTACAACTAGAATGTATCTCTACATATTGGCAGTTCAAGATGTTTCAATGTTCAACTAGATTTCAAGGTTTTGTGCTTGGATTACTACAATATGTTCTTCATAATACACGATCACAATACACAATCATCACAATACTGTTAACTAGTTATAACTACAAATTTTTAACTTTCTAACTTTTTAATTGGATTATTGTCATACTCATACCTTATTAGTGAGTCCCAATGTCCCATAGGTTACAGACCATAGGAGATAGGAGCAGAAGTAGACCAATTAGCCCATTGAGTCTGCTCCACCATTCCGTGAGATCATGGCTAATCTGATAATCCTCTACTCTACTTTCTGTCTTTTCCCCTTAGCTATTGTTTCCCTTACAGATGATAAATTTGTCTACCTGAGCCTTGAATAGTCTTAATTACCCAATCTCAACCACTATTTGCGGTAAGGAAATCCACAGATTCACTACCCTCTGAGAGAAGAAATTCTTCTCATTTCTGTGTTAAGTGTGTGATATTTATTGTAAGATTATATTCACTAGTTCTAGACTGCCCCATAAGAGGAAACAACCTCTCCACATCTACCCTGTCAAGTCCTCTAAGAACATTGGCTGTTTCAATAAGGTCGCATCTCATTCTTTGAAATTCTAATGAGTACAGGTACTATTGACTCAACCTCTCCTTGATAGACAGCCCCTCCCTATCTGGGATTAGCCTAGTGAACCTTCTCTGGACTGCCTCCAATGCCAGTATGTCTTTCCTTCGATAAGGGGACTAAAGCTATTCACAATTTTCTAGCTGTGGTCTGACTAGTTCCATACATAGTTTTAACAAAACCTCCTTCATTTTATGTTCCATTCCATTTGAAACAAAGACCAACTTTCCATTTGCCTTCCCCATGAATGCCTATCTTTGCCCTGCGTACTTTTTATATTTTTGGTAATGAGCCTGCAAAATGACAGAACTAACTGCCCAACAATTGTCTTTGACTACTGGAGATTGACTAACATGAAGCTTTTTGAAAGATAGTTACATTCAATCTTGTAGCAACCACATTATCCTGAAGCTGCAACGAGCTCCTACTTTTCCATTCCATAGGCTGCAACTCCCCCAGTGAGGAGGCTGCTAAGATACATTCTGCTCAGAGGGTCTAGTGTTGGCTAGTCAACTCTAGAGTCATGGAATCATAGAATCCCTACAGTGTGGAAACAGGCCATTTGGCCCAACAAGTCCACACTGAACCTCTGAAGAGCAAAACACCTGGACCCATTCCCCTACCCTATTACTCGACATTTAACCCTGACTAATCTACCTAATCCACACATTCCTGGACACTACGGGCAATTTAGTATGCCCACTCACCTAACCTGCACATTTTTGGACTGTGGGAGGAAACCTGAGCTGACGGAGGAAACTCACGCAGATACGGGGAGAACGTGCAAACTCCACACACAAGTCACTTTTTGCTGAATAAAGCTATGGATTGTTTACATCCACCAAAGTAGGGAACTTGGGCCTTTAGAGGTCTTGTCAATGAGATGGCATATGCAATATTGAATTAAGACCTGGACTGGGGCTTGATCCCACAGCTTTGTGCTTCCAGATATACAGTATTGGTAAAACTATTGACATACTCCTGAATGTAAATCCTCACAGTAAAAAAAATGCTTATTCTAACTAACCTTCACTGGCACAATAGGTTGTCTTGTCTTTAAGGAAAAGTACTGGCAGTGTAGAAATGTAGAACATGCAGTTGATAATGGAAACTGCCAACAAATTAGGATGTGTAAAAAGTTGATAACACTCTCATGTCTGCATCAGCAATTTGTACATTGAATTGAATTGAATTGAATTGAGTTTATTGTCACTGAGGCCCAGTGAAAAGCTTTGTCTTGCGAGCAATACAGGCAGATCACAGAGTTAAGTAGCATAGATAACTAAATAATAGGTAAACAGCGGCAAAAACACAGGTACAGGAGAATGTTACGAGTTTGTGAATCCATTCAGTACTCTAACAACAGCCGGGTAGAAACTGTTACGAAACCGGCTGGTGTGTGTGTTCAGGCTTTTGTACCTTCTCCCCAATGGTAGGGGTTGTAGAAAAACATTGCCAGGGTGGGATGGGTCTTTGAGAATGCTGGCGGCCATTCCTTAACAGCAGGCCTGGTAGATGGGAGGTTGGCCTTTGTGATTGTCCAGGCTGAGTTCACCACTCTCTGTAACCGTTTCTGATCTTGAATGGTACAGTTGCCATTACCAGGTAGTGATACATCCAGACAGAATGGCGCACCTATAAAAGTTGGCAAGGGTATTCACTGTCATGCTAAATTTCCTCAGCTGCCTGAGGAAGAAGAGACGTTGTTGGGCCTTTGTAAGCAGTGCATCCACATGAAGAGTCCAAGAAAGCTTATTGCGGATAACCACTCCCAGGTTCGTCAGAACTTGTCAGAATAGGTGTTACCTCTCCGCCGAAATTCTGCTCAAAGCGAGCATAGAAGGCATTGAGACGATCTGGGAGGGATGTGCCATTATCTGCTATCTTGCACTATCTCTTTTTAGAATCTGTGATGTCACTCAGTCCTTACTCAGTCCCAGTCTCTGTCTGGGACTCTAGTTTGGATCAGTATTGGTCCTTGGCTGTCTTAATGGCTCTGCGAAGGTCATACATGGATTCCTTATATTTGAGTGAGTCTCCTGATCTGAGGACCTCACACCTCGTTTTAAGCAGGTTCTGTATGTCCTGATTCATTCAGGGTTTCCTGTTGGGGAACACACAGATTGACTTCCTAGGTATGCAGTCCTCCACACACTTGCTGATAAAGTCTGTGACGGTGGTGGCGTACTCGTCCAAGGTACCTGTGGACTGTTTGAACATGGCCCAATCAACTGATTCCAATCAGTACTGGACTTGATCCTCTGCCTCCTCAGACCAGCACTGGACTGCAAGGGGGTCTCCTGCTTGAGCTTTTGCCTGTAAGCTGGGAGAAGAAACATGCATTATAGTCAGAGTTCCTGAAATGAGGCCTGGGGATGGAGTGATAGGCATCCTTCAAAGTGATGTAGCAGTGGTCTAAAATGTTTGGGCCCCTAGTGGGGCAGGTAATGTTCTGGTGGTACTTGGGCAACACCTTCCTTAGATTGGCTTGATTGAAGTCGCCAGTCACAATAAACAGGGCCTCGGGGTGTACCTTCTCCAGGGTGTTAGTGGTGGAGTACAGCACATCCAGAGCTTCCTCAACCTTTCCTTATGGCAGCATGCACACAGCAGTTAGTGTAACAGCGGTAAATTCCCGTGGTAGACAGAAGGGGCGGCATTTGATCGTGAGGAATTCAAGGTTTGGGGAGCAATGGCATCCCATTCCAGAATCTAAAGTATATAATTTTGTATACAGTTCAGTATTGACAGACTGTCAGAAATGCCACATGATTTCATGTTAAAATGAGGTATGTTCTCTCAATTTGATGTGAATGATTCCACAATTGTCCTCAGTGCCTTGGTCATCTTTTAATCAACGTATCTGATCATTGTGATTTTTCAGAGCGTGCTATTGCCAAATGGACTGTTATGTTTCTGACATCACATCAGTGACTTCCAATCATTCATTGACTGTGAAGGGCTTTGCTATGTCATGATGTCATGAAAGGCACTACTTTCATCTTTTTTCCATATTTATTTGTAGGTTCTGCATGAGAAGATAAAGTTGGCTGTAAACATGGGTAAACATGATAGCCTTCAATGGAATAATTGGCACATAGTGAGGATAAATGATGATGGAGGGAGATATATGTTAGAACAAAGCAGTCCTGAGAGTTTGTGAGTGATCTCTCTTATTTAGTCCACATAGAGCACTGCTTATCCAAAATGGGAGTGATGGATGTGGCACTTGTTTCCAATATGGCTGTGTTCAGGAAGCTTGAAACAAAGCAGAAAGTGCTAGAGAAACTCAGTAAGTCTCTCAGCATCTGTAGTGAGAGGAACAGAGTTAACATTTTGAGTTCAGTGACTCTTTGTCAGAATTGTTGCTTCTGGATTTTGTTTTTTTAGCCTAGTTTTCAAACAGGCAACAGAGGAGGCCCTTCTTACCATCTCTGATAAGTATACCTCTAGCTCACTATCATTAGACTTTGCTGAAAAGTTAACGCTTTGTGGCTTGAACTCTTGGAATATATACTTATATCCATAATTTGTGCATGTGTGCAAAGACATTAGAACATAGAACATAGAACATAGAAGAATACAGCGCAGTACAGGCCCTTGGGCCCTCGATGTTGCGCCGATCCAAGCCCACCTAAACTACACTAACCCACTATCCTCCATATACCTATCCAATGCCCTCTTAAATGCCCATAAAGAGGGAGAGTCCACCACTGTTACTGGCAGGGCATTCCATGAACTAACGACTCGCTGAGTGAAGAACCTACCCCTAACATCAGTCCTATATCTACCCCCCCTTAATTTAAAGCTATGCCCCCTTGTAATACCCGACTCAATACGCGGGAAAAGGTTCATACTGTCGACCCTATCTAACCCCCTAATCATCTTGTACACCTCAATCAAGTCACCCCTAAACCTTCTTTTCTCTAGTGAAAACAGCCCCAAGTGCCTCAGTCTTTCCTCATACGATTTTCCTACCATACCAGGCAACATCCTGGTAAACCTCCTCTGCACCCGTTCCAATGCCTCCACATCCTTCCTATAGTATGGCGACCAAAACTGCACACAATATTCCAGATGCGGCCGTACCAGAGTCTTATACAACTGCATCATGACCTCAGGACTCCGGAACTCAATTCCTCTACCAATAAAAGCCAGTACGCCATATGCCTTCCTCACCGCACTATTTACCTGGGTGGCAAATTTCAGAGATCTGTGTACATGGACACCAAGATCCCTCTGCTCATCCACACTACCAAGTATCCGACCATTAGCCCAGTACCCCATCTTTTTGTTATTCTTCCCAAAGTGAATCACCTCGCACTTAGCTACATTGAATTCCATCTGCCACCTTTCTGCCCAGCTCTGCAGCTTCTCTATATCCTGCTGTAACCTGCCACATGCTTCCTCACTGTCAACAACTCCTCCGACTTTCGTATCATCCGCAAACTTGCTCACCCAACCTTCTAACCCCTCTTCCAGGTCATTTATAAAAATGACAAACAGCAATGGTCCCAAAACAGATCCTTGCGGAACACCGCTAGTGACGGCACTCCATGAAGAAACTTTGCCATCAACTACTACCCTCTGTCTTCTTCCATCCAGCCAATTCCTAATCCAAACCTCCAACTCACCCTCAATGCCATATCTCCGTATTTTCTGCAGTAGCCTACCATGGGGAACCTTATCAAACGCCTTACTAAAATCCATATATACCACATCTACCGCTTTCCCCTCATCAACCTCCTTCGTCACCTTTTCAAAGAATTCAATAAGGTTTGTGAGGCACGACTTGCCCTTCACAAAACCATGCTGACTATCCTTGATCACATTATTCCTATCTAGATGTGCATAAATCCTATCCCTTACAATTCTCTCCAAGACTTTGCCCACAACAGAAGTGAGACTCACCGGCCTATAGTTACTAGGGCTATCCCTACTCCCCTTTTTGAACAAGGGAACCACATTTGCTATCCTCCAGTCTTCTGGGACTACTCCTGTAGACAAAGAGGACATAAAAATCAAGGCCAATGGCTCTGCAATCTCCTCCCTTGCTTCCCAGAGAATCCTAGGATAAATGCCATCAGGCCCAGGGGACTTATCTATTTTCACCTTTTCCAGGATTTCCAACACCTCTTCCCTACATACCTCAAAGCCATCCATTCTACTTATTTGTGCCTCAGTATTCTCATCGACAACAATGCCCTGTTCCTGAGTGAATACTGAAGAAAAGTATTCATTCAGTGTCTCCCCAATCTCTTCCGCCTCCACACGCAACTTCCCCCTACTATCCTTGACTGGACCTATTCCTACCCTAGTCATTCTTTTATTCCTAACATACCTATAGAAAGCCTTAGGGTTTTCCCTAATCCTATCTACTAAGGACCTTTCATGTCCCCTCCTTGCTGCTTTTAGCTCTCTCTTCAGGTCCTTCCTGGCTACCCTATAACTCTCAATCGCCCCAATTGAACCTTCACGTCTCATCTTGAGATAGGCCGCCCTCTTCCATTTAACAAGGGATTCCAATTCCTTATTAAACCACGGCTCCCTCGCACGACCCTTTCCTTCCTGCCTGACAGGTACATAATTATCAAGGACACTCAATAGTTGCCCCTTGAACAAGTTCCACATATCATTTACACTCTTGCCTTGGAGTCTACTTTTCCAAGCCACACATCCTAAGTCATGCCTCACCGCATCATAATTTCCCTTACCCCAGCTATAATTCTTGCCCTGTAGTACACACTTATCCCTCTCCATCACGAGAGTAAAAATCACCGAATTATGGTCACTATCCCCAAAGTGCTCACCTACCTCTAATTCTAACACCTGGCCTGGTTCGTTACCCAGAACCAAATCCAGTATGGCCTCACCTCTTGTTGGCCTGTCTACATATTGTGTCAGGAAACTCTCCTGCACACATTGAACAAACACTGACCCATCTAACGAACTTGAGCTATAGCTTTCCCAATCAATATCAGGAAAGTTAAAGTCCCCCATAACAACCACCCTATTACTGTCACTCATCTCCTGAATCACCTTCCCAATCCTTTCTTCAATGATTCTAGGACTATTAGGAGGCCTGTAAAAGACTCCTAACAGGGTGACCTCACCTTTCCTATTCCTAACCTCAGCCCAAACTACCTCAGATGGCAAGTCCTCATCCATCGTCCTTTCCACCGCTGTAATACTATCTTTGACAAGCAATGCCACACCTCCCCCTCTTTTACCCCCACCTCTGACCCTACTAAAACATTTAAATCCCGGAACCTGCAACAGCCAATCCTGTCCCTGTTCTAGCCATGTCTCCGTAATAGCCACAACATCGAAGTCCCAGGTACCAACCAACGCTGCAAGTTCACCTACCTTATTTCGTATACTTCTTGCATTGAAGTATACACACTTCAAGCCACTTTCCTGTTTACAGGCACCCTCCTTGGAAATTGATGCCATGTTCCTCACCTCCCTACACTCCAGGCCCTGCACCCTGAAGCTACAATCTGGGTTCCCATGCCCCTGCCGAGTTAGTTTAAACCCCCCCCAAGAGCACTAGCAAACCTCCCCCCAAGGATACTGGTTCCCCTCAGGTTCAGGTGTAGACCATCCTGTTTATAGAGGTCCCACCGTCCCCAGAAAGAACCCCAGTTATCCAAAAACTGGAACCCCTCCCTCCTGCACCATCCCTGAAGCCACGCATTTAATTGTTCTCTCTCCCTATTCCTCGAATCTCTATCACGTGGCACGGGTAACAAACCAGAGACAACAACTCTGTTTGTTCTAACTCCAAGCTTCCAACCTAGCTCCCTGAAAGCCTGTCTAACATCCTCAGCACTCCTCCTACCTATGTCGTTGGTGCCAATGTGGACCACGACTTCGGGTTGCTCCCCCTCCCCCTCCAGGACCCGGAAAACACGATCAGAGACATCACGTACCCTTGCACCTGGGAGGCAACATACCAAACGTGAGTCTCTCTCGTTCCCACAAAACCGCCTATCTGTGCCACGAACTATCGAGTCCCCAATTACTACTGCTCTGCTCTTCTTCACCCTTCCCTTCTGAGTAACGGGGACAGGCTCCGTGCCAGAGACCTGAGCCCCGTTACTTACCCCTGGTAAGTCATCCCCCCCACAAGTATCCAAAACGGTATACTTGTTCTTGAGGGGAATGGCCGCAGGAGGTCCCTGCACTGGCTGCTTCCTCCCAGTCCCCCTCACTGTAACCCATCTATCTGCCATCTTTGGAGTTACTACTTCCCTATAACTCTGATCTATGACCCCCTCTGCCTCCCGAATGATCCGAAGTTCATCCAACTCCAGCTCCAGTTCCCTAACACGGTCTTGGAGGAGCTGGAGATGGGTGCACTTCCTGCAAGTGTAATCGGCAGGGACGTCGATGGCATCCCTCACCTCATACATGTTGCAGGAGGAACATTGCACTGCCTTCACTGCCATCCCTCTAAAGCTAACTGTTTAAACAAAAACTGTGTCTAAATAATACAAGCAAAATTCAGCACTTACCTGCTTGCCACAACAGATGTTATTATTAGGTTAGAGGAGGAGGGCGGGTGGGAGGCACTACCCGTGTAGTGCCTCGGGTTCCTCTCCTTCACGCTTTTAAAGGGGGAAAAAACTAACCCAGCTAAGTTTACACTAACTGCTTCCGGGTCTCGGCTGCCCCTCTGCTTGCCGTCACTTCCTCTGCTGCTCCTGCTCTTTCTGTGAAGGAGAGAGAAAACAAAACACCGATGCCCGCTACAGGTAAGTAATTTTGAAAAAAACTCTTACCTTAGCTGTAGTCTCCCGGGTTCACCTCAACTCGGCCGCTGCTCCCACTCAAATGACGGTTGGTGGTGAAACAGTGAGTATTTATACTCACAGTTCTCCTTCCCGGCTGCCCCTCTGCTTGCCGTCACTTCCTCTGCTGCTCCCGCTCTTTCTGTGAAGGAGAGAGAAAACAAAACACCGATGCCCGCTACAGGTAAGTAATTTTGAAAAAAACTCTTACCTTAGCTGTAGTCTCCCGGGTTCACCTCAACTCGGCCGCTGCTCCCACTCAAAAAAAAAAAAAAAAAAAAAAAAAAATTTATTTGTTACACATTCTGGTTTGTTGGCAATTTCCATTGTCAATTGCATGTTTTACATTGTTTGCACACATTACCAGTATTTTTCCTGAATGAGTCTTACAGGGGCTTGAATAACATGGGAAGTGGCAAGCTATGCGACAGACTCAGACAAGAAATCTAGTGAGGCCTAACTTGATATGTCAACATCTTGCTGCTTTTTTTAATGCTTTTCACAAACGGTAGAGTTAGTTTTTTTCCCCTCAAGCGCCAGCTCTCAGAGTGAACGGAACCCCTGACACTCCTGTTTATTTACTTATTTATTTATTTTTTCCTGCGGTAGTGCTTATTTTTCCCCCCAGCTCCATGCTGTGTGTGTGTGCAGGTGTGAGACACAGTGAAAGACTCAAGGTGCACAAATCTTTATTCAAATTTCCACCACCAGGAAGAAAGGAAACACTTGAGTGGCCAGTGACAAGCAGTGCCCTTCACATCAAAGGGCAATGCTGTGTGATCAAACAGTGTAGGGGAGGGTAGGGACTAAATCAAAATAGAGTTGGAGGGGGAAATAATGCACTCCACTCTCTGCGGCGCCCACCTCTCCCTGAACAACTCTCAGGGCCCACTCCACGGGCATCAGTCAAATATTCCCCCTCCCATGGACATTGGCATTTGGCATCTACCAATCCCTCACAACCATCATGGCACTTCTCTAATACACTGGCTGGCTGTTTCAGAAACAGAGCGTGCATCAGCCACTAATATTAAGGCAGCAGCAAGGACTCTTTACATGCTTGGACAGAGACCCAGCTCAGAGCTGGGAGAGGGGTGCATCTCAGGCTGGCTTGCTTGTATTCTGCGCACTTGCTGACATAGCACTGAGCTGCATGCTCTCACGTTCCAGGTACTGCCTTGCTGTTTAAAAATGTGTTGCTGGAAAAGTGCAGCAGGTCAGGCAGCATCAAAGGAGAAGGAGAATCGATGTTTCGGGCATAAGCCCTTCTTCTTGCTGTGCCAGTTAGTGCATTCACACAACCAGGCAGCTCGTCTTACTGCTCAGCAGTTCTCAGCAGTTCTCAGTCTATGGGGCTTTTTGATGCTGCTGACATTGCCAATCTCACATCTGCCCAATGTGAAAGATCTCGTCAAAGCTAGTTGCTGCTCAGTTATGCGGCAAATACACTGTGTGTGCAGTAAGCAGGCTGTGATGTCCCAACGTCTCAGGGGAGTAATGCTCGCCAAAGTCAATGGAGGCACCTGCCAGTGAGAGGGCACAGCTCAAGAGGTCAGGAGAAGCCTCCAATATGAGTTCAGGAGATTGATCGCATTCAGGCATCCATTCGGGGTGTTCTCAGTCAGAGCGGGGGTGGGGGGGGGGGGGGGGGGTCTCTGTGCCTCTGAGTGGGTCACACTCTGTCTTGTGACTCCACAGCTGCCAGCCCGGGTCTAGGGATAACATGCTCAGGAACCTGCACATCCACCAGTCAGGGGTCTCAGCTGGTCCGGTGAGTCACTCAATCTGCAGGTCAGTCCTTTGTATCTGAAAGCAGGGTTAAAGGAGGTTGGAGAGCGGGGGGATTTGGGAGCTGGTGGTCACAGGAGGCTGTTGGTGCAGAAACGAGACTCAGCAAGTTAGTCTTCGGGACTGGGATCTGCACGATGGAGGAGGAAAGTGGGTGATAATTGTGACGGGAGGGCACCAGTACCTGCGGGGTGGGGAGGGGATGCCATCTGGATGGCTTGGAGTGGGGATTTTGTCAACAGATTAGATTAGATTACTTACAGTGTGGAAACAGGCCCTTTGGCCCAACAAGTCCACACCGACCCGCCGAAGCGTAACCCACCCATTCCCGTACATTTACCCCTTTACCTAACACTACGGGCAATTTAGCATGGCCAATTCACCTGACCTGCACATCTTTGGACTGTGGGAGGAAACCGGAGCACCTGGAGGAAACCCACGCAGACACGGGGAGAACGTGCAAACTCCACACAGTCAGTCGCCTGAGGCGGGAATTGAACCCGGGTCTCTGGCGCTGTGAGGCAGCAGTGCTAACCACTGTGCCACCGTGCCACCGTGCCGCCCACAACAGGCAGGAACACTCGGCCCTCAAGGCAGTGATAGCTAAAAACCACACGTGGCATGTGGCACCTCAGATGGTCAGAACTGAGGGAGGAAGGTGGGCAGATTCCAGCACACACACACACAGGGTATGGGGGCGCTGCAAAGATTATGGAATGTAAGAGAAGGACTACAAGGAAAGAGGACATGGATATTAGGGGGCTCAATAGCACATTGAGGCTGAAGTTGGAAGCCATTGGCAGAATGGCTGGAAATCAAAAGTGCACAGTTGGGGAGAAAATGGCTGTAACCACCCTCAGAGTGATTCACCTGTGAGAGAGGGGCTGCAGCATCTGCAGATCACAGGGAATTTAAAAGAATATTATGGCACACATGACAAAGAGTGTGACGCCCTTATTCAGTACCAACCTGACTCATTCCCACCTCTCACCCACCCCCTCAAGACACAAAGACACTAACAACCAGATATGAGGTAATTCCGTGCCCTTCATGTGAAAATGAAAAGCCAATTATAATCCAGTGTCACACATAAGACCAAAGTGCCCTGAATGATCTTCTTCCTCTCCCTCCCAGTACATCCTCGAGACTGAGCAGCACTGGAGCCCTTTGCTCTTGGAGGTTTTGCTGGGTGACCCTGGAGACACTTGGGCCTGACGGGCCAGACATGTCAGGGGTGTTTTTGTAAAAGGAAAGTTGACCGTCCTTGGCACGAACTTCCAATGATCGTTGGTGGTGGTGGGGGGGAAGGGTGGAAAGCATGGGAGGTGGTGCAGGGCCAAGTCACCTCAGAGATATCCCAAGTAGAGACATGTGAGGGCCCCATGTATGATTCCTGCTCTGGTTGGGTACCTCCTGGCACCACCTTCTCTCCTTGTGGCTCATATTGTGCACTCCATTTTCTCTGTTCCCCTGTCACCATGTCTTCAGTACTTCAGTGCTGAGGATTAATGCTAGGGCAATGGAATCCATGCATGTCCGTCTCTCCAGCAAACTCTGAGTGTGCCATCTTGTCCATGGAGGCAGCCAGATGGTCATATGACTCTCTGCACTTCTGCAGATTCTAGGTAATAAGGACCATTGCCTACTACATCCCTGCTGCTCCTGTTCTTCCCTATGTATATGGACATAGACCCTGATAGGTGACACTACTGGCTCCTCTCCTATCTGGGGCTGAGTAGGTAACTGGTCTTCGGCGGTCCTCTGAGTGTTAGCAGCCTTGGCATTTGTTCCTCAGCCAATTGCAGAGCTGTCACAGTGAAGTGTTCACCAGATTGTGCTCCCAGATTCTCGAAACCTACTATTCCCCCTGAGGTGTCAGTATCTGAGGTGGTGGAGGAAGCAACTTTGCCATTGCTTCCTCTGAGGCCTCAGTCCTCCCTTCCTCAGAACTTGAGGAGGTGGCTTTGAGTAGAGCTGACGGTTTCACTGCAAGGCATGAGAGAAAAGGCATCATGACCAATTAGGGGCGACAGTGAGGTTAATGTAGTTCACATTATCAGTTGCAGTTGAATGAAGTCTGTTGTTTGCTTGGTTGATGGCACGTGGAGATATTGGCATTCCTGAAGGAGTGGTCGCAGTCTCCTCCTGTGAGAGCCAGGATCCTGTCCTCATATGGAGCGAGGATGTGAATGACAGACACCCACCCACCCATTCTGGTTCTCTCAGCTCTGCTATGGGCTGCCTTTTGCTGTGATGAGAGTGGAGATAATGAGACAGGCAGAGCGGTTGTGGTGGTGAGGGAAGATGTTGCAGGCAATAGTGAGACTGGCAGAGCCTGAGACTTGCTAAGAGGTGGGTGGAGATAAAGTGAATGTGAGGTGGCAGAGAGGAGTTTGGCACACCATGGCACAATGGAAAAGGTCATTAACCATTTTCTGGCACTGTTGAGAGTCCTCCTCAATGTTAAGTTGGTACTGATTTGGTGGCAACTTCAGCCTAGGTTGCCAAGGTTCTTCCCTGGCATCCTTCGTCTGTTCTGCGGGAAGAGGATGGGTCTCCTTGGCATCACCTCCTTTGGCCAAGTCACTGTCGGAGAACTGCGGTGCCATTTTCCCCTTCTCAGACTCCTTGACAAAACGTCCCTGACCAAGCAGAACAGCTTCAGAATGCCAGTGCTTGTCCAGGTGCACAGCAACCTTTTACAGATGGCATGGGTACAATCGATGCCAGTGTTACGGTGGATATCTGCTGAGTGGTGAGCTGTTTTGGAAACAGATGAGATGAAGCTGGAATTGAACAGGGAGGGGATACCATCAGGAAGGCGTAGGTAGTTAACAATGTGAGTTCAGTAATATATGGCAAGGGGAATTGTTAGGCCTTGGGACAAGAAACCCTCCTCAACACACAAAGCAACTTGGTCTTATCCAAGAAGATATAAAATTCAGCCCTTTTTGTCACATAAACAAAAATACAAGAGTGAGAAATAATGTTGGCGTTTGCTGTACATTACTACACCAGATGGACCTTTGTAGCCTGACTTGACAAATCTTGTTTCGGTAATGAAACCAGAATGTATTCCAGGGCTGTTGTTTTATGCAGGTGTTATAATTCCAAATTCCCAGTCCAACTTAATATCTACTTATCTGAGCCCACTCTCCAAATCTCAAACGCCTTTACTAAAATGTTGACACTTAAACTTTGCACTGCCTGAGGGAATATAAAGCGTGCCAGCATTATGTCAAACTCCTCTCCACATGTGGTGCCTTAGTGCGACTGCATTTAATCAGTAAATTAAAGGAAATACAACAGAAATAAGTTTTGCCATTTTGACTCATCGTACATGAAGCATATTGTCAACATGCAATGAGATGGAATATTATGAATAAGACTCAATGTCTCTGATGAACAAACAAGGTGATTTCCTCCAGCTGTTGTGTTTTAACAACATCATTCCTTGTTAAAAAAATTCTGTCCATTTTGCCAGAAAATTTGTAAACATATTCTGTAAATATATTCATGTTTTGATAAACCCATTAGAATCTCTGGATGTTTTTGATTTTACTCACACATAAAGATTAGAGAAACGTTTTTCACAAAAGTCACTAAACTGTAGTTGATTAAATTGATGCTGACCTACCATGTTCCCTTAATTTGTCAAGTCAGGCTACAAAGGTCTCCAGTTACTACCTGAGGCAACTGTGAAACTATTCAACATAACAATCTCGAAAGCACAACAACATCTCTACTTCCTCAGGAGGCTAAGGAAATTGGGAATATGAAAAAGAACACTTAGCAATTTTTGTAGATGGGCCATAGAAAGCATCCTAACTGGATGCATCACAGCGTGGCAAGGCAACTGCTCTCCCCAAGACTGTAGGAAACTGCAGAGAGTTGTGCACACAGCCCAGTCCATTACAAAAACCAGCCTTCCATCCACTGACCCCCTCTATACTTGCTGCTGCCTCGGGAAAGCAACCAACACAATCAAAGACCTCTCCCAGCCTGCGTTCCCCTCTTTAACTCTCTTCTGATGGGCAGAAGATATAAAAGTTTGAATACATGTATGAATAGATTCAAGAGCAGCTTCTTCCCCACTGTTATCCGACTTTTGAATGGATCTCTCAAATATTAATGTTGATCTCTCCCTCTCTCTCTGCAGTTGTAACATTGTATTCTGCACTCTGTTCTGCTACCCTGATGTACTTTGTATGGTACGATCTGGCTGTATAAGCACATAAAATAATACTTTTCACTGTATCTCGGTACAACAATGAATCAAACAATCAATTATAGTGAAAAGCAAATGCCTCTGCAACAGACTCACAAGAACGTTTGACTTCGGACTCAGCCCCCCAAAATACCAAAACCTTCATGCCCTCCATTCATATTGAGCCACCAGCAATAAAAATAAATTAAAAACAGCCATCTGTCTTTGTTGTTTGTGTGAACACTGCTGCTCTGAGCTGCAGCCTGGCACTTGCCTATTACTGTATGTTTTTCAGATAATTCAAACTTCACACTTTATTCTTTGGTTGCAGAACAAGGCCACACCTAGTAAAGAGGAATCGACCCAAATGGGTCCAGAGCACAAGGAAGTCACATTCAAATGTTACACTTTAAAGAAGTTATTCTTGCCAAAATTTCCCAGTAATGGCTTTGGCAGAGCAAATCATGGAGAAACTGGAAGGTTTGCCCATATGGTTAACAAGAAAGGCTTACATTTCTACAACACTACTTATAACCATCAATTGTTGCAAGCTGCTCAACAGTCAACAAACTGCGTTTGAAGTATAGACACTGCTCCAATGTCGGAAATGCAGTAAGTAATTAGCATGCAGCTAACTGTCATAAACAGCAATGTGATAATGACAAAGATAACGGGTTTTTTTTCGATTGAGGGATAAATATTGGCCAGGACACTGCTCTACTTCAAAAAGACAGCTCTGTTCTCCTAATAAAGCAGACAGGGCTTCTGTGGCAGCATTCCCTCAGTAATGCACGGAGGTGTCAGCCGAGATTGCTAGACTCAAATCCAAGCC
Organism: Chiloscyllium plagiosum; assembly: GCF_037043375.1. Lineage (NCBI taxonomy): Eukaryota > Metazoa > Chordata > Chondrichthyes > Orectolobiformes > Hemiscylliidae > Chiloscyllium > Chiloscyllium plagiosum. The sequence goes on from NW_028270141.1 coordinate 107,355,971, forward strand.
TAATTTTTTATGGTCTAAAGAAGTATCAAGTAGCATTGATACTCATCTTTCTTTCTCTAATCTTCTTATCATCAAATCAACCCATGTCCCACCCCCATTCTAAATGTTTCTCACAATATGTTACAATTCCAGTTTCCTCTCTCTTTCTCTCCATTCTCTCCCTTACTGGAGTCAGAGTTCCAACAGAGGGGGATGACACCCCCTCACACAAAAACAATTCATGTATGTACTGATGTATTTGAACCTTGCAATGGTCATAAATAAAAACAGGAATTGCTGGAAAAGCTCAGCACATCTGGCAGCATCTGAGGGGAGAAATCAGGGTTAACATTTCTGGACCAGGCAACCCTTCCTCAGAACTGATGGTAGCCTGGAAAAAGAAGGAAGGGGGAGAGGAAACAATAGATGGAGATAGAACCCAAAGAGAGAAACAAAGCTGGTGGACAGACAAAGGACGGTTAAAGGTCAGTCTGGGCGAATGAATAATTACTAATGGGCACTATTAATCGCTGACAATGGGTTGTGTTTTGTAGCAGCCCATATTATGACAAAGCCTGGTGCATGGGGATTGGGAGAATGACATGGCCTGAAACCCTAAAATTGTTGAACTCAATATTAAGCCCAGAAGGTTGCAGAGTTCCCAAGTGGAATGTAAGGTGCTGAAAATTGATATAAATGTTGTGAAGGCAAAAACAATGACTACAGATGCTGGAAACCAGATTCTGGATTAGTGGTGCTGGAAGAGCACAGCAATTCAGGCAGCACCCAAGGAGCATTAAAATCGACGTTTCGGGCAAAAGCCCTTCATCAGGAATGTTGTGAAGATGATCATTTGTGAGGTGGGTAGATTGTACAGAAAAAAAATTTGGAGGCAAGACTTTTGCCAACTAAGGCGCAGCTGGCAGAGAAATTGAATTGAATTTCCAATATGCTGGCTGATAAAGATAAGTGCTAACAGGGTTAATTCATAAAATTCCAGCTAATGTGCAATGATTTTAATTCTCCAAGCTGATTATTCCCTCCAGCCAAAGGGAAGTTACTTGCGCTAAAGCTATCGATGCTTTGTGCCAACATGTACCAGCTGGTATGTGAGGGCAACTCTCCAGGTATGTCCTTTGCGAGTTCCTCCCCTTTCTGCACTGAAGTGATTAATGATTAAATTGCATTTGACTTCTGCTCTTCATGAGCCTGATAAATTAACTTGAGAGATAATTATTTCTGTTTTTAGTTATCTTTAAATTTTAGTGACAAATAGCAAACAGAGAAAAAAAAGGGCTGCCCTCCAGGAATAATTATTCTATGTAAACCTGAATCCCTCAGGTCCAAGATTAGAGTGGTGCGGGAAAACCACAGCAGGTCAGGCAGCATCCGAGGAGCAGGAAAATTGACATTTCAGGGAAAAGCCCTTCATCAGGAATGGAGGCAGGGAGCGTCCAGGGTGGAGAAATAAACGGGAGGAGGGTGGGGTGGGGAGAAGGTAACAAAGAGTACAATAGGTGGATGGAGGTGGGGATGAAGGTGATAGGTCAGAGAGGAGGGTGGGGAAGGTAACAAAGAGTACAATAGGTGGATGGGGGTGGGGATGAAGGTGATAGGTCAGAGAGGAGGGCGGAGTGGTTAGGTGGGAAGGGAGATTGGCGTGTAGGACAGGTCATGAGGACAGTGCTGAGCTGGAAGGTTGGAACTGAGGTAAGGTGGGGGGAGGGGAAATGAGGAAACTGGTGAAGTCCACATTGATGCCCTGGGGTTGAAGTGTTCTGATGCAGAAGATGAGGTACTATTCCTCCAGGCATCGGGTGGTGAGGGAGCGGCGGTGGAGGAGGCCCAGGACCTGTATGTCCTCGGCTGAGTGGGAGGGGGAGTTGAACTGTTGGGCCACAGGTTGGTGGGGTTGATTGGTGCGGGTGTCCCGGAGATGTTCCCTAAAGCGCTCTGCGAGGAGGCGTCCAGTCTCCCCAATGTAGAGGAGACCGCATCGGGAGCAACGGATATAACAAATGATATTGGCGGATGTGCAGGTGAAACTTTAATGGATATGGAAGGCTCCTTTGTGGCCTTGGAGGGAGGTGAGGGAGGAGTTGTGGGCGCAGGTTTTGCAGTTCCTGCGGAGGCAGGGGAAGGTGCCAGGAGGGGAGGGTGGGTTGTTGGGGGGTGTGGACCTGACCAGTGAGTCATAGAGAGAACGGTCTTTGCGGAAAGCGGTGGGGAGGGAAATATATCCCTGGGGGTGGGGTCCGTTTGGAGGTGGCGGAAATGTCGGCAGATGATGCGGTTTATGTGAAGGTTGATACGGTGGAAGGTGAGGACCAGGGGATTTCTGTCCTTGTCACAGTTGGAGGGGTGGGGTCTGAGTGCAGAGGTGCGGGATGTGGACAAGATGCGTTGGAGGGCATCTTTAATCACGTGGGAAGGGAAATTGCGGTTTCTAAAGAAGGAGGCCATCTGATGTGTTCTGTGGTGGAACTGGTCCTCCTGGGAGCAGATACGGTGGAGGAATTGGGAATATGTGATGGCATTTTTGCAGGAGATAGGGTGGGAAGAGGTGTAATCCAGTTAGCTGTGGGAGTCAGTGGGTTTGTAAAACTTGTCAGTGTCAAGTCAGTCGTCATTTCTGGAGATGGAGAGGTCCAGGAAGGGGAGGGAGGTGTCAGAGATGGTCCAGGTGAATTTAAGATTGGGGTGGAATGTGTTGGTGAAGATGATGAACTGCTCAACCTCCTCGCAGGAGCACGAGGTGGCGCCAATGCAGTCATCAATGTAGCGGAGGAAGAGGTGGGGAGTGGTGCCAGTGTAACTACGGAAGATGGACTGTTCCACATAGCCAACAAAGAGACAGGCATAGCTGGGGCCCATATGGATGCCCATGGCTACCCCTTTGGTCTGGAGGAAGTGAGAAGATTCGAAGGAGGAATTGTTAAGGGTAAGGACCAGTTCAGCCAAACGAATGAGAGTGTCGGTGGAGGGGTACTGTTGGGGACGTCAGGAGAGGGAGAAATAGAGGGCTTGGAGGCCCTGGCCATGGCAGATGGAGATGTAGAGGGATTGGATGTCCATGGTGAAGATGAGGCATTGGAGGCCGGGGAAACGGATGTCTTGGAGGAGGTGGAGGGTGTGGGTGGTGTGTCGAACATATGGGGAGCGCTCCTGGGCTAGGGGGGATAGGACAGTATCGAGGTAGGTCGAGATGAGTTTAGTAGGTACTCACTTTTTGCCTGGTTGATTTTAACGTCACTGCGAATCCTCTTGCAAGGATGCCCAGCTTGAAGAAGTTCTCCTCCTCTCTCCACAAGAATCTCAGTGAGTCTCTCTCACTGCAACCCCCAGGTCATCTCCTCTGCCCTGAAGCTCTTCAACCATGTCCTTAAACAGGCGGGCTACCAGAGCCACATCTGATTCCTCAGTGCTTGCCTCCGCAGCCAACTGATACCACATGGACTCCGGATTGCATTCAAACCAGCACAGTTTGGATCCGAACAGGACAAACAGTACAGGCTGCAGATTCAAAACCACCAGCAACAGTTCTCCTTCAGGATCCTCTGCTCCACACTCGCAGCAATGCGCCGGCACCTAACCTCCCTACAGTCAGCCCTGCCTCAACTGAGGGCCACACTCTCTCAGAACTGCAAAGGACCCCTTCCATACTATAAGAAGAATTCATACTCTCAACAAACAGTATTTCAACACCATCTCAAACATCAAAAACTGTAAGTACAACAAACTTTTAGATTAGATTAGATTAGATTAGATTAGATTACTTACAATGTGGAAACAGGCCCTTCGGCCCAACAAGTCCACACCGCCCCGCCGAAGCGCAATCCACCCATACCCCTACCCCTACATTTTACATTTACCCCTTACCTAACATTACGGGCAATTTAGCATGGCCAATTCACCTGACCTGCACATCTTTGGACTGTGGGAGGAAACCGGAGCACCCGGAGGAAACCCACGCAGACACGGGGAGAACGTGCAAACTCCACACAGTCAGTCGCCTGAGGCGAGTATTGAACCCAGGTCTCTGGCACTGTGAGGCAGCAGTGCTAACCACTGTGCCACCGTGCCGCCCAATTTTATACACCCATCTCCATAACCAGCACTCCTCCAACATTCCAGAAGGTTCCCCTGTCCTCCGGAACTGCTCAGACACCATTAGCCATGAAGCTGATACAGCTATCATCCTCATGGGGATCGATGACGTCACTTCCGCCCCCATCATGGCCGCTTCCGCAGCCACTTCCGCCCCTCACGATTCCTCATGCACCACACGTGACATCACTTCCGCCCCACACATCATCGCTGACATCACATGCTCAGCGCATTCTGCCCTCTCTACTGCCATGTTCACCACCACTTCCACCCCCCCACCAATGCCACTCACCTGCATTCTGCCAACACGCCCCCCCCACAGACCCACTGTCACCATCCCCGCCCCCCAGAACCCTGAGGGGAACACCACCCCTGCTCATGATTCCACCCCAAACCCCCCACTACTACGCCCACTCCAGTTACAGGTTCCGCCCCGACTCCCAGCTCCACACCTATACCAGGTCCTAGCTCACAGCCCTGCCGAGTTTTCAGCATCTCCCCAGACCTTCCCCTCACTGAGGACGAATGATCAGTCCTCAGCAAAGGCCTTACTTTATCCCCCTCCGACCATGCATCAATGAATTTAATATGCATCGTGACATCAATCACTTCTTCCGCCGCCTCCGCCTCCGAGCTTACTTTTTCAACCAGGACTCCCGCCCACCGTCCGAGGACCCCTTCGCCCGCCTCCAACACACTGCATCCACCTGGACACCCCGCGCTGGCCTACTACCTGCCCTCGACCTCTTCATTTCCAACTGCCGCCGAGATATTAACTGCCTCACCCTGCCTACTCCCCTCCCCCACCTCAACCTCTCACCCTCACAACGCGCAGCCCTCCACTCCCTCTGCACCAATCCCAACCTCATCATCAAACCAGCAGATAAAGGGGGTGCAGTGATAGTTTGGCGCACTGACCTCTACTCCGCTGAAGCCAGACGCCAACTTGAAGACACCTCCTCCTATCTCCACCTCGACCATGGCCCCACACCCCATCACCAAACCGTCATTTCCTAGACCATACACAACCTCATCACCTCAGGAGATCTCCCATCCACAGCTTCCAACCTCGTAGTTCAGGGGGAAGTGACGAAGACCAGAGGGGCCGCCGGGAAGGAAAGCAGTGAGTATAAATACTCACCTTTCGACGCCAACGGTCACTTTGAGTGCGAGCAGCAGCTAAGGTAAGACAGTTTGTTTTAAAATTATTTACTGGTAGCGGGCAGCGGTGTTTTTTTTTCTCTTCACAGAAAGAGCGGGAGCAGTAGGGGGAAGTGACGAAGACCAGAGGGGCCGCCGGGTAGGTTGTTTTTCCCCTTTAAAAGCGCACAGGAGAAGAACCCGAGGCACTACAGAGGTAGTGTCTCCCACCAGCCCTCCTCCTCTAACCTAAATAATAAGACCCGTTGTGGTAAGTAGGTAAATGCTGCATTTTGCTTGTTGTATTCTTTAGACCCAGTTTTTTTTTTTAAAACAAGTTTACTTTTAGAGGGATGGCAGTGAAGGCAGTGCAATGTTCCTCTTGCAACATGTTTGAGGTGAGGGATGCCATGGACGTCCCTGCTGATTACACTTGCAGGAAGTGCACCCATCTCCAGCTCCTCCAAGACCGTGTTAGGGAACTGGAGCTGGAGTTGGATGAACTTAGGATCATTCGGGAGGCAGAGGGGGTCATAGATCGGAGCTTTAGGGAAGTAGTAACTCCAAAGATTGCAGACAGATGGGTGACAGTGAGGGGGACTGGGAGGAAGCAGCCAGTGCAGGGACCCCCTGCAGCCGTTCCCCTCAAGAACAAGTATACTGTTTTGGATACTTGTGGGGGGGGGGGACTTACCAGGGGTAAGTAACGGGGCTCAGGGTGAAGAAGAGCAGAGCAATAGTAATTAGGGACTCGCTAGTTCGGGGCACAGATAGGCGGTTTTGTGGGAACGAGAGAGACTCACGTTTGGTATGTTGCCTCCGAGGTGCAAGGGTACGTGATGTTTCTGATCGTGTTTTCCGGGTCCTTAAGGGGGAGGGGGAGCAGCCCGAAGTCGTGGTCCACATTGGCACCAATGACCTAGGTAGGAGGAGCGCTGAGGATGTTAGGCAGGCTTTCAGGGAGCTAGGTTGGAAGCTCAAAGTTAGAACGAACAGAGTTGTTGTCTCTGGTTTGTTACCCGTGCCACGTGATAGAGAGTCGAGGAATAGGGAGAGAGAACAGTTAAATGCGTGGCTACAGGGATGGTGCAGGTGGGAGGGATTCCGGTATTTGGATAACTGGGGTTCTTTCTGGGGAAGGTGGGACCTCTATAAACAGGATGGTCTACACCTGAACCTGAGGGGCACCAGTATCCTTGGGGGGAGGTTTGCTAGTGCTCTTGGGGGGGTTTAAACTAACTCTGCAGGGGCATGGGAACCCAGACTGTAGTTTTAGGGTGCAGGACCTGGAGTGTAGGGAGGTTAGGAACATGGCATCAATTTCGAAGGGGGATGCCTGTAAACAGGAAAGTGGCTTGAAGTGTGTATACTTCAATGCAAGAAGTATACGAAATAAGGTAGGTTGGTACCTGGGACTTCGATGTTGTGGCTATTACGGAGACATGGGTAGAACAGGGACAGGATTGGCTGTCGCAGGTCCCAGGGTTTAAATGTTTTAGTAGGGTCAGAGGTGGGGGTAAAAGAGGGGGAGGTGTGGCATTGCTTGTCAAAGATAGTATTACAGCTGTGGAAAGGACGATGGATGAAGACTCGCCATCTGAGGTAGTTTGGGCTGAGGTTAGGAATAGGAAAGGTGAGGTCACCCTGTTAGGAGTTTTTTACGGGCCTCCTAATAGTCCTAGAAACGTAGAAGAAAGGATTGCGAGGATGATTCAAGAGAAGAGTGAAAGTAATAGGGTGGTTGTTATGGGGGACTTTAACTTTCCTGATATTGATTGGGAAAGCTATAGCTCAAGTTCGTTAGATGGGTCAGTGTTTGTCCAATGGGTGCAGGAGGGTTTCCTGACACAATATGTAGATAGGCCAACAAGAGGTGAGGCCATACTGGATTTGGTTCTGGGTTATGAACCAGGCCAGGTGTTAGAATTAGAGGTAGGTGAACACTTTGGGGACAGTGACCACAATTCAGTGACTTTTACTCTAGTGATGGAGAGGGATAAGTGTGCACTACAGGGCAAGAGTTGAAGCTGGGGGCAGGGAAATTATGATGCGGTGAGGCATGACTTAGGATGTGTGGCTTGGAAATGTAAGCTTCAAGGCAAGGGCGTAATTGATATGTGGAGCTCGTTCAAGGAGCAACTATTGAGTGTCCTTGATAAGTATATACCCGTCAGGCAGGGAGGAAAGGGTCATGTGAGGGAGCCGTGGTTTAATAAGGAATTGGAATCCCTTGTTAAATGGAAGAGGGCGGCCTATGTAAAGATGAGGCGTGAAGGTTCAATTGGGGCGATTGAGAGTTATAAGGTAGCCAGGAAGGACCTGAAGAGAGAGCTAAGAGCAGCAAGGAGGGGACATGAAAGGTCCTTAGTTGGTAGGATTAGGGAAAACCCTAAGGCTTTCTATAGGTATGTCAGGAATAAAAGATTGACTAGGGTAGGAATAGGTCCAGTCAAGGATAGTAGTGAGAAGTTGTGTGTGGAGGCTGAAGAGATTGGGGAGACACTGAATGAATACTTTTCGTCAGTATTCAATCAGGAACAGGACATTATTGTCAATGTGAATACTGAGTCACAATTAAGTAGAATGGATGGCTTTGAGGTATGTAGAGAAGAGGTGTTGGAAATTCTGGAAAGGGTGAAAATAGATAAGTCCCCTGGGCCTGATGGCATTTGTCCTAGGATTCTCTGGGAAGCAAGGGAGGAGATTGCAGAGCCATTGGCCTTGATTTTTATGTCCTCGTTGTCTACAGGAATAGTGCCAGAAGATTGGAGGCTAGCAAATGTGGTTCCCTTGTTCAAGCAGGGGAGTAGGGATAACCCTAGTAACTATAGGCCGGTGAGTCTCACTTCTGTTGTGGGCAAAGTCTTAGAGAGAATTGTAAGGGATAGGATTTATGAACATCTGGATAGGAATAATGTGATCAAGGATAGTCAGCATGGTTTTGTGAAGGGCAGGTCGTGCCTCACAAACCTTATTGAATTCTTTGAGAAGGTGACTAAGGAGGTGGACGAGGGGAAAGCGGTAGATGTGGTGTATATGGATTTTAGTAAGGCGTTTGATAAGGTTCCCCATGGTAGGCTACTTCAAAAAATACGGAGGTATGGCATTGAGGGTGAGTTGGAGGTTTGGATTAGGAGTTGGCTGGCTGGAAGAAGACAGAGGGTAATAGTTGATGGCAAAGGTTCATCTTGGAGTGCCGTCACTAGCGGTGTTCCGCAGGGATCTGTTTTGGGACCATTGCTGTTTGTCATTTTTATAAATGACCTGGAGGAGGGGTTAGAAGGTTGGGTGAGCAAGTTTGTGGATGATACGAAAGTCGGAGGAGTTGTAGACAGTGAGGAAGCACGTGGCAGGTTACAGCGGGATATAGATAAGCTGCAGAACTGGGCAGAAAGGTGGCAAATGGAGTTCAATGTAGCTAAGTGTGAGGTGATTCACTTTGGTACGAGTAACAAAAAGATGGGGTACTGGGCTAATGGTCGGATACTTGGTAGTGTGGATGAGCAGAGGGATCTTGGGGTCCATGTACACAGATCTCTGAAAGTTGCCACCCAGGTAAATAGTGCGGTGAAGAAGGCATATGGCGTACTGGCTTTTATTGGTAGAGGAATTGCGTTCCGGAGTCCTGAGGTCATGTTGCAGTTGTATAAGACTCTGGTGCGGCTGCATCTGGAGTATTGTGTGCAGTTTTGGTCGCCATACTATAGGAAGGATGTGGAGGCACTGGAACAGGTGCAGAGGCGGTTTACCAGGATGTTGCCTGGTATGGTAGAAAGATCGTATGAGGAAAGGCTGAGACACTTGGAGTTGTTTTCATTGGAGAAAAGAAGGTTTAGGGGTGACTTGATAGAGGTATACAAGATGATTAGGGGTTTAGATAGGGTCGACAGTGAGAATCTTTTGCCACATATGGAGTCAGCTATTACAAGGGGGCATAGCTTTAAATTAAAGGGGGGTAGGTATAGGACAGATGTTAGGGGTAGATTCTTTACTCAGCGAGTCGTGAGTTCGTGGAATGCCCTGCCAGTAGCAGTGGTGGACTCTCCCTCATTATGGGCATTTAAGCGGGCATTGGATAGGCATATGGAGGATAGTGGGCTAGTGTAGGTTAGGTGGGCTTGGATCGGCGCAACATCGAGGGCTGAAGGGCCTGTACTGCGCTGTATTCTTCTATGTTCTATGTTCTATGTTCTATGAACCCCGCACCATCTGATTCTACCACCTTCCCAAGATCCACAAGCCTGCCCACCCTGGCCAACCCATTGCCTCAGCATGCTCCTGCCCCACTGAACTCATCTCTACCTACCCTGATACTGTCCTATTCCCCCTAGTCTAGGAGCACCCCACATATGTTTGACACACCATACGCCCTCCACCACCTCAAGACTTCTGTTTCCTGACCTCCAAAGCCTCATCTTCACCATGGATATCCAATCCCTCTACACCTCCATCTGCCATGACCAGGGCCTCCAATTCCTCTGTTTCTTCCTCTCCCGACTACCCCAACAGTACCCTTCCACTGACACACTCATTCTTTTGCCTGAACTGGTCCTCACCCTTAACAATTTCTCCTTCCAATCCTCCCACTTCCTCCAGACCAAAGGGGTAGCCATGGGCACCCCTTTCTGACACCTCCCTCCCCTTCCTGGAACTCTCCATCTCCATTAATGACGACTGACTTGACACTGACAATTTTTACAAACCCACCAACTCCCACAACTACCTGGATTACACGTCTTCTCACCCTACCTCCTGCAAAAATGCCATCCCGTTTTCCCAATTCCTCCACTCTGCCGTATCTTCTCCCAGGAGGACCAGTTCCACCACAGAACACACCAGATGCCCTCCTTCTTTAGAAACCACAATTTCCCTTCCCACGTGGTTAAAGATGTGCTCCAACACACATCATTCTGCACCTCCGCCCTCAGACCCCACCCCTCCAACTGCAACAAGGACAGAACTACGCTGGTCCTCACCTTCCACCCTACAAACCTTCACATAAACCACATTATCCGCCGACATTTCCGTCACCTCCAAACAGACCCCACCACCAGAGATATATTTCCCTCCCCAACCCTTTCCACAAAGTCCATTCTGTCCGTGGCTCCCTGGTCAGGTCCACGTCCCCCAACAGCCCACCCTCCCTTCTTGGCACCTTCCCCTGCCACCGCAGGAATTGCAAAACCTGCGCCCACACCTCCTCCCTCACCTCCATCCAAGGCCACAAAGGAGCCTTCCACATCCATTAAAGTTTCATCTGCACATCCGCCAATGTCATTTATTGTATTCGTTGCTCCCGTTGAGGTATCCTCTACACTGGGGAGACTGGACGCCCTCCTCGCAGAGCACTTTAGGGAACATCTCTGGGACACCCGCACCAATCAACCACACCGCCCTGTGGCTCAACATTTCAATTCCCCCTCCCACTCTGCCGAGGACATGCCAGTCCTGGGCCTCCTCCATCGCCATTCCCTCACCACCCGACACCTGGAGGAATAGCACCTCATCTTCTGCCTCGGAACACTTCAACCCCAGGGCATCAATGTGGACTTCACCAGTTTCCTCATTTCCCTTTCCCCCACCTCACCCCAGTTCCAAACTTCCAGCTCAGCACCGTCCTCATGACCTGTCCTACCTGCCAATCTCCCCTCCCACTTATCCACTCCACCCTCCTCTCTGACCTATCACCTTCATCCCCACCCCCATCCACCCATTGTACTCTTTTCTACCTTCCCCCACCCTCCTCTCTGACCTATCACCTTCATCCCCACCCCCATCCACCCATTGTACTCTTTGCTACCTTCCCCCACCCTCCTCTCTGACCTATCACTTTCATCCCCACCCCCATTCACCTATTGTACTATTTGCTACCTTCTTTCCACCCCTAGCCTCCTCCCATTTATCTCTCCACTCTGAAGGCTTCCTGCCTCTATTCCTGATGAAGGGCTTTTGTCTGAAACATCGATTTTCCTGCTCCTCCGATGCTGCCTGACCTGCGGAGCTTTTCCAGCATCACTCTAATCTAGACTCTGATTTCCAGCATCTGCAGTCCTTGCTTTTCCCTCAGGTCCATGGCTCAGTGTGTCAAAGCCACATGCGATACCCCGTACATAAACATATCAAATAGGAGCAGCAGTAGACTCTTTGGCCTTTTGAATCTGCTCCATCATTCAAAAATGTCATGGCTGATCAGTTTTGTTTTGCTTTCCACATTCCCATCTACATCAAACCATTGATTCCCTTTCCTAACAAAACTCTAACTACCCTTGTCTTAAAAACATTTATTGACCACCTTCTGAAGCAGAGAGCTACAAAGTAACACAGGCCTCTGAAAGAAAAAACAAATCCCCCCTTACCTCTGTCTTCAAAGGGCATCTCTTAATTTTAAAACTGCATCACGGTTCTGATTGACCAACAAAAGGAATGTCCCTTCCTTATTTTCCACATCAAACAGGTCATCCCTCACTCTGCTAAATTCCAATGGAAGTAAGCTCAGCCTGGTAAAAGCAAGGACTGCAGATGCTGGAAACCAGAGTCTAGATTAGAGTGGTGCTGGAAAAGCACTGCAGGTCAGGTAGCATCCGAGGAGCAGGAAAATTGATGTTTCAGGCAAAAGCCCTTCATCAGGAATAGAGCTCAGCTGTCCAACCTTTTCTCAAAAACAAACCTACTCATTCCAGGTAAACCTCCTCTGAGTGTTCTCCAATGCACTTACATCCTTCTTAAAACACGGAGACTAAAATTACACACTGTGATTGAGTCTCACTAATGTGTTGTATAATATCCGTACTTTCATTTTCAAATCCTTGTGCAACACAGGTCAGCTTTCTTGATTATCTTGATTTCTTGATTATCTGCTAAAACTGCATACTAAACTTTTGTACCTCACGCAGTCCAATACCTGAATCCCTCTACATCTCAGAATCATGCAATTGTTCTCCGTTTAAGATATATGCTGCTTTACCATTCTTCCTGCCAAAATAAGCAAGTTCACATCTTCCCACATATGCCAGATGTTTGCACACTCACTCCAACTATCTCTATCCATTTGAAAAGTTAAAAATCACACAACATCAGGTTATAGTCCAACAGGTTTATTTGGAAATATAAGCTTTCGGAGCGCTGCTCCTTCATCAGGTGGTTGTCCATGAAGGTGCAGTGCTCCAAAAGCTAGTGCTTCCAATTAAACCTGTTGGACTACAACCTGGTGTTGGGTGGTTTTTAAACTTTGTCCACTCCAGTCCAACACCGACATCATGACTATCCATCTGCAACCCTCCTTATATATTCTTCTTACATACTTTCCGACCTACCTGTCATTCTCCTCATCTAAGTCATTGAGGTAAACTATAAAAGGATGAGAACACAGCCCAGACTTGTCTCCATTTATCACATTCTATCAACCAGACAAAGACCTATGAATGTCTTGACTTTGTTTTCTGCCAATCAGCCAATCTTCTATTCATGCTAATGTGTTGCCCACCAACATCCAGCCACCCCCCCCCCCCCCCCACGCCCCTTCCCCGCTCCCATACCATGAGCTTTTCTTATCAAGGATAACCTTTTGTGTGTTACCTTATAAAATAGTTTCTGGAAATCCACATACACAGCACCTACAGGCTCATCATTATCCACAGCATGTGTTGCTCCATAAATTGGTGAAAAATGAATATGAAATCAAAATATTGCAGATACTGGAGATTTTAACCCCATTGGATATAAAATTCGATCAGATCATGATCACTGCTAACACTGGCTGCATGAACACTGAACTCATTAATTAATATTGACACATTACCCATAGTAAATGTAATATCATAGAGTCATAGAGATGTACAGCACAGAAACAGACCATTCAGTCCAATACGTCCATGCCAACCAAATATCCTAAGCAAATCCAGTCCCATTTTCCAGCACTTGGCCCATATCCCTGTAAACCCTTCCTATTCATGTACCCATCCAGATGCCATTTAAATGTTGTAATTGTACCCACTTCTGGCAGTTCATTCCATACATGCACCACCCTCTGTGTAAAAAGTTACCATTCAGATTCCTTTTAAATCTTTCACCTCTCACCTTAAACCTATACCCACTAGTTTTGGACTCCCCCCATCCTGGGCTATTTACCCTATCCATGCCCCTTATGATTTTCTAAACCTCAATAAGGTCACCCTTCAACCTCCGACATTCTAGAGACAATAGCCCCAGCCTATTCAGCCTCTCCCTCAAACCCACCAATCCCAGCAACATCCTTGTAAATCTTTTCTGAATCCTTTCAAGTTTAACAACATTATTTTTACAGCAGGGAGACCAGAATTGAATGCAATATCCCAAAGGGTGGCCCAACCAATGTCCTATACAGCCACAACATGACATCCCAACTCCTATACTCAATATATTGACCAATGAAGGCATGCATGCCAAATGCCTTCTTCACCACCATGTCCACCTGCGACTCCACTTTCAAAGAACTATGCACTTGTACCCAAGGTCTATTTGTTCAGCAGGGCCCTACTATTAATTGTATAAGTCCTACTTTGCTTTGCCTTACCAAAATTCAACACCTCACATCCAAATTAAGCTCCATCTGCCTGTCCTCGGACCATTGGCCCATCTGATCAAGGTCCTGTTGTATTCTGAGATAACCTTTTACACTGTCCACTATGGCATCATGTTTGGTGTCACCTGCAAACTTACTAACTATACCTCCAGCATTCCCAAACAAATCATTTATATAAATGATGAAAAGCAGTGGACCCAGCACTGATCCTTGTGGCACAGCACTGCCCAGAGACCTCCAGTCTAAGATGGAGGTCTGGAAGAGCAAGCAATGAGCTGACGTTGCCAGGCACCCACTCAGATTTGCATGTCAGGAAATTCTCATCTAGTTTTCATCCCATGGGTGGAAGAATAATAGGAGTCTGCATATTAATGTGAAGAAGTTAGGTAGTAATCAGGCTAACAATAATCAACAATTCCTGTTAGTAGCCCTCTCACTGCTCATTCATAAGAATCTCATCTTGATGTCTGGGACAAGATTAGAAAATAAGACTTGTCAGTCTCAATGTTAAGAAAGGCTTCTCAGCAACTCACATGGCTCTCCCTAATTTCCTGCCATAATTCATGTCTTTCTGGCCTGGGAAGATTCCACCTTTGATCTATTTGTGCCACTTCATTCCTAAGAGTAAGTAAAGTAGAACCAGATTTAGTAATACTTTCTTTCTTGTGGGACTGGACACATTCTGCTGCAGAAAATAAAATGCTGGTTTTTGGAAACTCATCCCAGTGTAATTCGCTTACACTGCCTTTGACTGACCTGGCAAGAAAGGAACATAAAAGAAAAATTTCAGTCATCTTTGATACCCTTGCCTATCAATTAATGTATTGCCAACACATCTCTAAAAATTAACATACTAAAGACATATTCACCTACAAGACAGCACATAAAAACCGATGTTTGTCTCCAACAAATGTGACAATTACTTTAGAAATTTGAAGCCATGGGTAAATATGAAATCCTGTTACAGATCCCAGAAACAGTGTATGTGGCAGGGATTTTGTTAACCCAAGCTCACCTGGCACACTCAAACCTGAGCCTGAGCATTTTCCGAAGGTTAGACTGGAATCTGACCATAGAATTAAAGGCTGTTGGATGGCTGTTAGAGGAAAAAGCCATTTCTTGCTTTCTGGATAAAATCCTCTTGATGTGCTGAATCTTGTTCTCAAAATGTTGACATGCAATTCTGTGAGGGAACATCATAACTAATGCAGATATAGACTTGCAGGCTGGGCTCTGTGCCAGGCTTGGTGTGTGATAGGTAGGAAATCCATGATTGAAATCAGAAACGAAAAGCAATTCTTTATGATCTTTCAGATAAGCTTTGTTATTACAGAGTGAATGTTTCTTTCATATCCTGTGTAGGAAGTATTTAAACAATCCTGAAACTGTTCCAAAATCACTTCTCTCTCTCTCTCTCTCTCTCTCACTCCACATTTGGATTATATTTCAATTACAATCCCATCAAATTTATTTTCCTGTTTCAAAATGGAGAAATTTCTCTAACATATTGGATATATTACATTCTGTCTAAAAGTTTAAAGCTCTTTCTTAAAAGGAAGTGCGTTCCAGCATTTTAACAACAAGAGTCTGCTCTGGCAGATCCCGATGTTATCTCTAAAAGATAACTTTTTTTTCCTTGAGTGCACAGAAAATAGCTGGAAAAGATGGTCAGAATTTTAAACAGTATTAAGTGGTATAAATTTTCTTCCAGAAAAGATACAATAAACCAGTGATACTATGGTGAGGAAGGTAATCAGAGCAATTAACCCTGCTATAATAATGTGAAAGGGACGGGGATGTCAAAATAATAGATGGGCACTTGCACCAGGTACCTAACCATGAAATTTTCACTCACCTCAAACAAATCTGCCAGTGAGGTCCTACTTTACATCCAAATCAGGCAGAGTTGGCCAGTCCTGCCAGTGAGGTCCTACTTTACATTCAAATCTGGCGGAGTTGGCCAGCCCTATAGTGAGGTCCTGCTTTACCATCCAAATGTTCCACAAATAGAAACATGTCAATGACCATTTTAAGTGATGTTGATTTGAGATATACATGTTGGTCACAACATTGTTAAGAAGAATCAAGCAAAAACATAAATTACTGGAGAAACTAGGCAGGTCTGATAGCATCTGCGGAGAGAGAAACAGAGTTAACATCTTGAGTCCTGTGACCCCTCTTCAGAGTCTTCAGAAGTAAAGTGACTGGGCTGGAAACTGTGAGTCAGGTTTCTGCCTCCACATGTGCTGCCAAGCCTGCTGAGTTTCTTCAGCAGTTTATACTTTTGTTTGTTTCAGATCTCCAGCATCCACAATTCTTTGTTTTATTTTATTGTTAGAAAGTCATGTGCTGTTTATTGAAATAATACTCTGGGATCTTTTACATCCAGCTGAGGGGGCAAATGGTCATTTGTTTAATATCTTATCCAAAAGATAATACCTCCAATAGGGTATGTTTTCAATGCCAGCCTCAAATTATGCTGATGTTTTTGGAGAAGGTCTTAAATTCACAAATGGTATGATTTGATTTAGAGGCCAGTGCACTACTATAGAGCCACAGTCAATATTGGAAACTTGTTTTGCTTACTTCAGATCTTATCTCGTGAGACTACACTAACATATGCTGCAATTGTATCCGCCAAGGGAGCGTGGTCACTGTTAGACATTTGAGCACAGGGGGTGTTCCTGCGTTCACAACAAATAGAAGTTAATCACCGCAGAGGGAAACTTTGACTCAGCTGTCAATGAGGATGAATAGCACAGTAGTGTTTGTGGCTGAAATAGAGATAGTAGATCAGGAAATAACAACAGGAACTAGTCATAGACTGTAAAGGACCTTTTTGAGAGAAGATACAATACTGGCTTTATTCTGCATTTCTGGGGAACAAGATGATTTGAAAAATTATTTCTAATATAAATAATTTTGTTTACAGATGCTGGCCTGGAACCTGAGGCTGAGCAAAGCTCAAGCTGCACAGGCTAAGCCGTGCAAAATGAGCTCTTGCCTAGTAACTGGGGTCTCAGGCAACTTCCAGGATCAGCCTCATTTATACTGTATGTGTCAGAACTCTAATGGGAGAAGCCTACAAGTTTAGGAAACATGTGAGTGGGCCGATCTGATCAGGAAGTTTGGTGTTGATTTGCTGATGACGTTTTGCGAGGCAGAGACAAAGCAAGCAGTCTGTTTGCAACATGTTGATCATCGAGCTGACCTGTGGCAAGTTCATACCTGTCATCTATTTGCATGCAATGAATATTTATCAAAGTGAAACTGTTTGTAATAAAATCCTACCTTTCAGTTAAAGTTTGTGGTGTTTGAGAATCTCAGGTCAACCAGATCATATTTGCTTAAATGTCTCACATGCCAATTGCTTAATCCTGTGCAGTTGTGTATAAGATCAGCAATTTTCTTTGTCTAGCTCCACAGCGTAAGGGAGAAGAACAGGATGGTGGCCTACTGCATGGAGGCTCAGGACCAGCGAGGATGAGCCAGTTGTTGGTGGGATACTTTGGAGTTGGGTCAGGGGCATGGACCATTGGAAGAGAAATCCAAGGGAGGCAGAGGATGGAGTTCATTTACAGATTTCAATTGCATGGTGGTAATGGCACTAGACTGGAAATCCAAAAGCCGAGGCTAATGTTCTGGGGTCATGGATTCAAATCTCATTGTAATAGATGGCAAAATACAAAGTCAATGAAATTTGTAATTGCAAGCCGGTCTAATGGTGACTATGTAACAATCATTGATTGTTTGAAAAACCTATCCATTTCACTACTGTCATTTAGGAAAGGAAACCTGCCATCCTCACCTGATCAGTCTTACATGTGATTCCAGATCCAGAAATATCTGGTTGACTCTAACAGTCCTCTGAAAGGGCCTAGCGAGCCACTCAATTCAAGGGCAGTCAGAAAAGGCAATAAATACCTCCCTATTTCTGCCCTTTTTTTAGCTTTGACAAAGGGTCAGTTAAACTCGATACGTCAGCTCATTTCTCTCCTTACAGATTCTACCAGACCTGCTGAGATTTTCCAGCATTTTCTCTTTTCCATTTCTGGCAATAGTCTATCCACTAATATCCATTACAAGCCCACTGACTCCCACAGCTATCCGGACTACAGCTCTTCTCACCCTACGTCCTGTAAGGACTCTATCCCTTTCAGCTCCTTCGCCTCTGCCGCATTTGTTCCGATGAGGCCACTTTCCAAAGTGGTGCTCTTAATATGTTGTCCTTCTTCTCCAACCGTGGCTTCCCAACTACAGTTGTTGACAGGGCTCTCAACAGCGTGCGGTCCATCTCCTGCGCCACAACCCTCACCCCCTCCCTCCCTTCCCAGAACAAGAATAGGGTCCCTCTTGTTCTCACCTTTCACCCCACCAGCCTTCACATGCAAAGAATAATCCTCCACCATTTTCGCCAACTCCAACACGACGCCACCACTAAACACATCTTCCCTTCCCTCCCTCTGTCTGCATTCCACAGAGATCCTTCTCTCCCTCCGGGACAATCTAGCCCACTCCTCCATCACACCTAACACCTCTCCCATCACACACGGCACCTTCCCATGCAATCGCAGAAGGTGCAACACCTGCCCCTTTACCTCTTCCATGCTCATCATCCAAGGCACCAAACACTCATTTCAGATTAAGCAGTGTTTCACTTGTACCTGTTTCAATTTGGTCTATTGCATTTGTTGCTCCCAATGTGGTCTCCTCTATATCAAAGAGACAAAACGGCGACTGGGTGATCACTTTGTTGAGCACCTTCGGTCTGTACGCAATCAGGTCCCGGACCTTCCAGTGGCATCCCACTTCAACACACAATCCTGCTCCCATGCCCACATGTCTGTCCTTGGCCTGCTGCAATATAACATAGAACATAGAAAAATACAGTGCAGTACAGGCCCTTTGGCCCTCGATGTTGCGCCGATCCAAGCCCACCTAACCTACACTAGCCCACTATCCTCCATATGCCTATCCAATGCCCGCTTAAATGCCCATAAAGAGGGAGAGTCCACCACTGCTACTGGCAGTGCATTCCATGAACTCACGACTCGCTGAGTAAAGAACCTACCCCTAACATCTGTCCTATACCTACCACCCCTTAATTTAAAGCTATGCCCCCTCGTAATAGCTGACTCCATACGTGGAAAAAGGTTCTCATGGTCAACCCTATCTAAACCCCTAATCATCTTGTACACCTCTATTAAGTCACCCCTAAACCTTCTTTTCTCCAATGAAAACAGCCTCAAGTGCCTCAGCCTTTCCTCATATGATCTTCCTACCATACCAGGCAACATCCTGGTAAACCTCCTCTGCACCCGTTCCAGTGCCTCCACATCCTTCCTATAGTATGGCGACCAAAACTGCACACAATACTCCAGATGCGGCCGCACCAGAGTCTTATACAACTGCAACATGACCTCAGGACTCCGGAACGCAATTCCTCTACCAATAAAAGCCAGTACGCCATATGCCTTCTTCACCGCACTATTTACCTGGGTGGCAACTTTCAGAGATCTGTGTACATGGACCCCAAGATCCCTCTGCTCATCCACACTACCAAGTATCCGACCATTAGCCCAGTACCCCATCTTTTTGTTATTCTTACCAAAGTGAATCACCTCACACTGAGCTACATTGAACTCCATTTGCCACCTTTCTGACCAGCTCTGCAGCTTATCTATATCCTGCTATAAACTGACACATCCTTCCTCACTGTCAATAACTCCACCGACTTTCGTATCATCTGCAAACTTGCTCACCCAACCTTCTAACCCCTCCTCCAGGTCATTTATAAAAATGACAAACAGCAATGGTCCCAAAACAGATCCCTGCGGAACACCGCTAGTGACAGCACTCCAAGATGAACCTTTACCATCAACTACTACCCTCTGTCTTCTTCCAGCCAGCCAATTCCTAATCCAAACCTCCAACTCACCCTCAATGCCATACCTCCGTATTTTTTGCAGTAGCCTACCATGGGGAACCTTTTCAAACGCCTTACTAAAATCCATATACACCACATCTACTACTTTACCCTTGTCCACATCTTTAGTCACCTTCTCAAATAATTCAATAAGGTTTGTAAGGCACGACCTGCCCTTCACAAAACAATGCTGACTATCCTTGATCACATTATTCCTATCCAGATGTTCATAAATCCTATCCCTTACAATTCTCTCTAAGACTTTGCCCACAACAGAAGTGAGACTCACCGGCCTATAGTTATTAGGGTTATCCCTACTCCCCTTCTTGAACAAGGGAACCATATTTGCTATCCTCCAATCTTCTGGCACTATTCCTGTAGACAACGAGGACATAAAAATCAAGGCCAATGGCTCTGCAATCTCCTCCCTTGCTTCCCAGAGAATCCTAGGATAAATGCCATCAGGCCCAGGGGACTTATCTATTTTCACTCTTTCCAGAATTTCCAACACCTCTTTCCTACATACCTCAAAGCCGTCCATTCTAATTAATTGTGACTCAGTATTCACATCGGCAACAATATCCTGTTCCTGATTGAATACTGACGAAAAGTATTCATTCAGTGTCCCCCCAATCTCTTCAGCCTCCACACGCAACCTCCCACTACTATCCTTGACTGGACCTATTCCTACCCTAGTCATTCTTTTATTCCTGACATACCTATAGAAAGCCTTTGGGTTTTCCCTAATCCTACTAACTAAGGACTTTTCATGTCCCCTCCTTGCTGCTCTTAGCTCTCTCTTCAGATCCTTCCTGGCTACCTTATAACTTTCAATTGCCCCAATTGAACCTTCACGCCTCATCTTTACCTCGGCCATCCTCTTCCCTTTAACAAGGGATGCCAATGCCTTATTAAACCACGGCTCTCTCACACGACCCTTTCCTCCCTGCCTGACAGATACATACTTATCAAGGACACTCAATAGTTGCTCCTTGAACAAGCTCCACATAGCAATTGTGCCCTTCCCTTGAAGCCTACTTTTCCAAGCCACGCATCCTAAGTCTTGCCTCACCGCATCATAATTTCCCTGCCCCCAGCTATAACTCTTGCCCTGCAGTGCACACCTATCCCTCTCCATCACTAGAGTAAAAGTCACCGAATTGTGGTCACTGTCCCCAAAGTGCTCACCTACCTCCAATTCTAACACCTGGCCTGGTTCGTTACCCAGAACCAAATCCAGTATGGCCTCACCTCTTGTTGGCCTATCTACATATTGTCAGGAAACCCTCCTGCACAGATTCATCGACCCATCTAACGAACTCGAGCTATAGCTTTCCCAGTCAATATCTGGAAAGCTAAAGTCCCCCATAACAACCACTCTATTACTTTCACTCTTCTCCTGAATCATCCTCGCAATCTTTTCTTCTACATCTCTAGGAGGCCTGTAGAAAACTCCTAACAGGGTGACCTCACCTTTCCTATTCCTAACCTCAGCCCAAACTACCTCAGATGGCGAGTCTTCATCCATCGTCCTTTCCACCACTGTAATACTATCTTTGACAAGCAATGCCACACCTCCCCCTCTTTTACCCCCACCTCTGACCCTACTAAAACATTTAAACCCTGGAATCTGCAACAGCCAATCCTATCCCTGTTCTACCCATGTCTCCATAATAGCCACAACATCGAAGTCCCAGGTACCAACCCACGCTGCAAGTTCACCTACCTTATTTCGTATACTTCTTGCATTGAAGTATACACACTTCAAGCCACTTTCCTGTTTACAGGCACCCTCCTTTGAGATTGATGCCATGTTCCTAACCTCCCTACACTCCAGGTCCTGCACCCTAAAGCTACAGTCTGGGTTCCCATGCCCCTGCAGAGTTAGTTTAAACCCCCCCCAAGAGCACTAGCAAACCTCCCCCCAAGGATACTGGTGCCCCTCAGGTTCAGGTGTAGACCATCCTGTTTATAGAGGTCCCACCTTCCCCAGAAAGAACCCCAGTTATCCAGATATCGGAATCCCTCCCACCTGCACCATCCCTGTAGCCACGCATTTAACTGTTCTCTCTCCCTATTCCTCGACTCTATCACGTGGCACCGGTAACAAACCAGAGACAACAACTCTGTTTGTTCTAACTCTGAGCTTACAACCTAGCTCCCTGAAAGCCTGCCTAACATCCTCAGCCCTCTTCCTACCTATGTCGTTGGTGCCAATGTGGACCACGACTTCGGGCTGCTCCCCCTCCCCCTCCCCCTTAAGGACCCGGAAAACACGATCAGAGACGTCACGTACCATTGCACCTGGGAGGCAACATACCAAACGTGAGTCTCTCTCGCCCCCACAGAACCGCCTATCTGTGCCAAGAACTATCAAGTCCCCAATTACTATTGCTCTGCTCTTCTCCATCCTTCCCTTCTGAGCAACGGGGACAGGCTCCGTGCCAGAGGCCTGAACCCCATTGCTTACCCCTGGTAAGTCGTCCCCCCCACAAGTATCCAAAACGGTATACTTGTTCTTGAGGGGAACGGCCACAGGGGGTCCCTGCACTGGCTGCTTCCTCCCAGTCCCCCTCACTGTCACCCATCTGTCTGCAATCTTTGGAGTTACTACTTCCCTAAAGCTCCGATCTATGACCCCCTCTGCCTCCCGAATGATCCTTAGTTCATCCAACTCCAGCTCCAGTTCCCTAACACGGTCTTGGAGGAGCTGGAGATGGGTGCACTTCCTGCAAGTGTAATCAGCAGGGACGACCATTTTCCAGTGAAGCTCAAAGCAAACTGGAGGAACAGCATCTCATCTTCCGACTAGGCATGTTACAGCCTGCCGGTCTCAACACTGAATTCAACAACTTCAGATAATTTTATTTCATTTATTTTATTTATTTTTAAAATATTTTTTCACTGTTCTGTACCTCTTCTTTCTTGATTGTCTCTCTTTCTCTCGCTCCCCACTCTCTCATCACCTTTTTCCTCTCCTCTTTCCCCCTTTGCTACCCTTCTCCCCTGTTTTCCATTTGCCTCTGCTTCACCCATCTCCCCCATTCCCCACATATTTTGTCACATAGCACTGGCTTCAGCCTTGGTCATTCACAGCTCCTAATCTCCCTATAATCTCTCTATGCACTGTCATTATCACCTCTGTATTGCTACCTTTGCTTCTGGAGCCATGACTCATCTTCTCTCAGCCTAGTATAAATACCTCCCTATTTCTCTCTTTTTTTTAGCTTTGACAAAGTTAGACTCGAAACGTCAGCTCTTTTCTCTCCTTACAGATGCTGCCAGACCTGCTGAGATTTTCCAGCATTTTCTCTTTTGGCAATAAATACGGAATTTGCCAGCGATGTCTACATTCCATGCAAGAATGTGAAAAATTGGAGTAATGTGGAAAAGGCCTCATGTCCATGCTGCCGTGGTGGGGGCACATTGCGATGGAAACAGTCAGTCAAAGCAAGGAATAGAGCCTAAAAATCGAATCTTCTGTTCAAATGTGTGTCCAATGTTTGTGGGCTGAGTCCTTTTGAGTTCATCAACCATGTTTCAATGATTAACTTGGAGAGTAATCTCTGGCAAGCTCCTTTACAGTGCACTAAAGGATGGGCCAGCTGAGAAGCCATACACACAGATAGGTGTGTGGCAAAACTAGACACTCCTGTGAACATGCAATAAAAACATAATATGCACAATAATGGGAATATTCGGAACTTCCCTGTAACCATCAATGTGTGCCAAGTATGAGACATACCAGTACATTTAGTTCTCTGCCTAAACCAGTCTTAACAAATAGCGATGATGCACATATGATTAAAGTGAAATCAATGTACTCTTGGATCTTATGGCAGTGGAGCTGAGCATGGAAGTTGTGACCATAATGGAGAACCTCTCTGACCACAGTTTCTTTAATAGTCCAGTCCTAGTGGGAGCACTATCAGCTACCAACTGGTCTCACCAATGAAAAGCTTTCTCAATTGCTATATCAAATATGTTTTGCACACAGATGTAAACATATCTAAATATAAATGTCCTCCCCCTGTCTCTATCCAATTCTCTTCCTTGAGAAGAATCAAGTTTCAAGCAGGTGGCAGATAAACACTTGAGAATGTGCTGATATATCTGAAACCTGCAATTGTAAATGTTGCAATCGTGATCACTTATTCTGTGTGTAAATTATTGCTGGGAATAAACAGTTTGGAACATATATTTATATTTGAGGACTACCTGGGAAAGGCTGGAAGATTTTGAATGATTTGGATGTTTTCTGAATTGTAATTTTTCTAATTGTAATTGGTTTTTACCATGTGATTTCTTAGGAATGAAACAAATGGTTTAAATGTGCTGATTTTGGAGAAAACAGCCAAGTGAAACTTTCAAGGAGATAAGGATTGAGGTTCATTGTCTTAATTGCTGGAAGATCTGGTTCAAAAGGACAAGTAGGCCTCAATGTCAATATTTGCCTGGTAACCCCTACTAGACTTTAATTCTGTTTTAGATTCTGATGAGTCTGTGGAAAGAAGCTGCCCAGATGCTGCAAGACTTTTCGAAAATCCTTTTCTCAATAGATGTGCCTTGGAACCTGATCAAGTTTCCATCTATCAGTATTTCTGTCTACCTGGCAAAGCTGGAAGAAGTGGGCAATGACTGAGTCCTGCTGAAGGGTCCTGCCTGAAACATTAACTCTCCTGCTCTTCTGATGCTTTGATGTGGAGGTGCTGGTGTTGCACTGGGGTGGGCAAAGTTAAAAATCACATAACACCAGGTTATAGTCCAACAGGTTTATTTGGAAGTAACAGCTTTCAGACTGCTGCTCCTGACTAGCTACCTGATGAAGGAGCAGTGGCCCGAAAGCTTATACTTCCAAATAAACCTGTTGGACTACAACTCATGTGTGATTTCTAACCTTCTGATGCTACTTGACCTGCTGTGATTTTTCCAGCTTCACAGTTTATCAACTCTGACATTCCAGCATCTGCAGTGCTCACTATCTCCGATTCCCAAATACACAAACCCAAGGTGATTGTAATCAGAACTGGACTCCTGCTGTCAATCTATGGCTACTCCGTTCACGGGAAATCCAATGGATGTGAGAAGTTATCTACCGTTTGTTTCCAGACCCAAAGCTTACAGGATTCAGCTTTCCCCCTTTTGTCTTTTATATAAAAATAAACTATTGTCTCTGCAGGGATTTGAGTCTTTGTGTTTTGAGAGTGTGTCTGTGTGTGGGATGGAGGGGTGATAGTTTCGATTCTGGATCACAGCCAATCTTTCCTCTCAGCTGAGCATAAAACCAGCTGTGGACCAGAAAATCGAAACCTCCGCATGCCTCATAATTGCCTGAGCACTGAACTCCCCCTTGACCACACTCCAAACAAATCGTAAAAACTTGCGATCATCGAAGAAGGCTCTGGGAAAAGGAAGAAGCCAGGTCACACCACCTCCAGGCGGGGACTCGAGATGAAAGCTGGAGGAACAGGGTCATGGAGTCCTGTGGAGTTTACAATCTTCTCAGCAGGGACCAGGAGGATGAGACACCAGGTCCAGGAAACAAGCGGCCATTCCAGATGGAAATAACACATGATTCAAGTAACAAGTTACATTTATCTTTCATATTCAAAGCTTTGTTTTCTTGATAAATGTAAAATATGTCCAAAGGAAATACAAATAAGTCTCCAAGCTCCAAAACACCAGGAGATCATACAATGAGGGTGGAACACTGAGTGCAAAAAGACCAATTCCAACTGGAGAAAGTTCTCATCGACATTCTTGCAGTCAAGATAAACATATCTATGCTTTCTGTGAAAGACATTCCGAATCATGTGGTGAACTACACAGCAATTATTGAGAGCTTGTGCTGAAAGAATTATATCTTGAAAATTGTAGAGTGTATTGACTTTGCCATATAGAGACAGTTCCAAGATGAAATGTACAAATCACATTTTCATACCTTGATGTACAGACATTTCAGTATAAAAAATGTTGATTTTCTACATCAGGCTTCAACCAGAATCTGAACTTGCTTACAAGACACTCTTTGTAGGAATTGTGAAGCTGACTTTGTGACAGTGCATCCATTGTACAACAATTAAGACTTTTTTTGTGCACATTACCTTTTATTTGCAGCAGATGATGATGTTTACATACTCTGCTGGGAAAAAATATGGAATAATTGCAAACTTGTGTTGGAAAACCAAGCAATTGTCTAAAAAGCAGTGCATTCCTCTCAGATAAGATCTGGGAATAGAAGATGCTTGGACACAGGTGCCAAATATGTAAGCTATTGAAATGCTTTCTAAGAACAGTGTATGCAATTTTCTGCAGGTCAAATGACCGGAATAGATTTGAAGATTTTGCCAAAGCCTTAGAGTGTGATACAGTGGCATTTCCATCTTTGAATGAAGTGAGGTAGTTGTCAAGATACTTTGCATTGAGTGTATTAATGCAGAATTGTGATGTCTTGTTTGAATACCTAAAAAGAGCAAATGAGTAAGTACAATCATCAAATCAGCAAATATTACCTGAAAATGCTCACAAATCCATAATATCACATTGCACTGACAGCTCTGAATAATATTCTTGGTGAACTGGCAGCATTGTGCAACTTCTGGCAGAGACATTGTTGTCAACCTTTGAAGCTGTGCAATTTGCAAAGCCCAAGATCAATAAACTAAAGACTCAGTATCTATGTGAAAGTAATTAATGCAATGAAGTTAAGAAGGTTCTGGCTACTCTTGATAATGATATAGACACTCCTGCAATTCTTCAATTTATGTGACCACCTGGAAGACAGATTTCAAAAAAGACAATTATAACAGTGGCATGCATTTGACCAGGCTGCAATCACCAAGATAATTGATTTCGAATTTGGAAAAGACAGCATTGCGCTACAATATTCCACCTTTATATCAAACTATGATGAATGTGTGGCCATGAAGATACATGAGGAATTCTCTGATTTAAAACTTATGGTGTGGAAAAAGTCAAGACTAGTTCCATGCAGACATTCAGTGATTTGGTGGACTATTCTCTAGAAGACAACCAGTTTCAAGAAATGTCTATTCTTCTAGAAATTTGTGCAATCCTTCAGGCAGCAAGTATTGACTGTGAATGTAGATTTAGCCTCATGAAGTCAGTGAAGTGCAAAGTTAAAAATAGATTAAAAAGAGATCTCTTGGACAACTTGATGTGAATTAACTCACAGATTTGATCTGGAAAAACATCTCAACCTGACTACAGTGTATTACTTATGTGCAGCAAATCAAAATAGCTGTGAGAAGCTGCCAACAAAGGAGCGAATAAATTACAACTGTCCTCTTTTGGTCATGTAGTATCTGTGGTGGATATAGTGTCGCCCCTAAATGGGGCTCTAGATTTCTGAGCTGAGCAAATAATTATATTTATTAGAGTAGGTTGAATGCCTACAACTGTAAAGTAGCACAATTGAACACGTTTAATAGTTAGTAAACAAACTATGAAAAAAAGATTGCAATATGACTTTTGCTCAGTAGATGCAACATGCCACTCAGTCTAGTCTGGGTTCCACACACTGAGAAAAATTAGAGGGAACTCTGATCACAGCTTTGTTTGTGAATCAATATTTACCGCTTGCTTTAAGGATAAGTTTTGTTTCTAATGATTGGATTATTTTGAGTTCATTTAAGAAGCTTGGTGAATGTTTGTTTTGTTCTGGGCAGTTGTACAGAAGAGAAGCAATTGTCCAATGTGGTAATTGAACAAACCTGTTTACTCTGACGGTGAGACTGGTGGAGTATTAAAGTTTGATTATCAACACTTTCAACCCCATCACAGTCATATTGTTGCACAGAAAGAAATGTTTAAAAATCCCTCAACTTTCTGATTCAGAAGTCAGAGTACTGCAATTAAGGCACGGCTGATGGACAAATTGAATTGATTTGTGTGGGATCCTCTGAATTCCTATTATTCTAGTAGATAAAGGTAAATGCTAAGAGGGTTATTTCACAAAATTCCAGTGATAGTTTTAAATCTCCAAGCAGATTATTTCCCTCCTGAATCCTGCTCTTTTGCCAGCCAAAGGGCTTGGAAGTTACTTGCTCTGAAGCTATCGATGCTTTGTGCCAACATGTGCCAGCTGGTGTGTGAGGGCAATAGTCTAGGTGATTCCTTTGCGATTTCCTTCCCTTTCTGCACTGAACTGATTAAATGATTAAATTGCATTCGACCCCTGCCACAGTGAGACTGGTAATTAACTTGGAAGATAATTGATTCTGTCTGTTATTTATCGGCCGGTCACCTGGCACTTTGCTGGCATTTAGAATGTTATCTATTAACAAACAGGGAAAGGACAAAAGCAGAGGTGTCAGCCAGCCTCAGTTACAATGTTGATATGGGAAAGTCAAGTAGATTCTTCTACATTAATTTTGGCTGAATTTAATAAAGGTGCCCTGGTCCCCTGACAGAGAGAGTCAGGACTGAAAACGTGTTGCTGGAAAAGCGCAGCAGGTCAGGCAGCACCCAAGGAGCAAGAGAATCGACCTTTCGGGCATGAGCCCTTCTTCAGGAATGAGGAAAGTGTGCCAAGCAGGCTAAGATAAAAGGTAGGGAGAAGGGACTTGGGGGAGGGGCGTTGGAAATGCGATAGGTGGAAGGAGGTTAAGGTGAAAGTGATAAGGTGAGGGTGATAGGCCGGAGTGGGGGTGGGGGGCGGAGAGGTCAGGAAGAAGATTGCAGGTTAGGAAGGTGGTGCTGAGTTCGAGGGTTGGGACTGAGACAAGGTGGGAGGAGGTGAAATGAGGAAACTGGAGTTTCTCCAGTTTCCTTATTTCCCCTCCTCCCACCTTGTCTCAGTCCCAACCCTCGAACTCAGCACCACCTTCCTAACCTGCAATCTTCTTCCTGACCTCTCCGCTCCCCATCCCCACTCCGGCCTATCACCCTCACCTTAATCTCCTTCCCACCTATTGCATTTTCAATACCCCTCCCCCAAGTCCCTCCTCCCTACCTTTTATCTTAGCCTGCTTGGCACACTTTTCTCATTCCTGAAGAAGGGCTCATGCCTGAAACGTCGATTCTCTTGCTCCTTGGATGCTGCCTGACCTGCTGCGCTTTTCCAGCAACACATTTTCAGCTCTGATCTCCAGCATCTGCAGTCCTCACTTTCTCCTAGAGAGAGTCAAGAGCCTCAGCACTGGTTATTCTCACAATCCTATGTCAATCTCGTAGTTAGTTGTGTGCCTTCAAGTCTCCTGTCTCTTTAATAGCAGAGGTCCTGCCCTCAAAGGGCTGCAAGGCACTTAGAGAGACTGACACTCATCAGTTCTAGAAGGCCTGTGGATCCTCTCTGGGACAGCAGAGGCCATCTTAGAGAAGATGGCAGCCATGATGTGGAGGAGCCGGTGTTGGATTGGAGTGGACAAAGTTAAAAATCACACAGCATCAGGTTATAGTCTAACAGGTTTATTTGGAAGCACTAGCTTTAACCTAGTGTTATGTGTTTTTTAACATTATACAAAGGCCCTTGGAGAGCAGGGAAGATCCTCACTGTCAGGGAGGCCAATCATGCATCATAGAGTCACAGAGTCAGACAGCACGGATACAGACTCTTTGGTCCAACCAGTCCATGCTGACCATAATCCCAAACTAAAGGAGTCCTGCCCTGCCTGCACATGACCCATATCCCTCCAAACCTTTTTTTTATTTATATACTCATCCAAATGTCTTTTAAACACAACTGTATCCACATTCACCACTCCATTCCACTCACGAACCAAACTATTTGTAAAGAAGTTGCCCCTCATGTCTTTGCTAAATCTTTATCCTCTCACCTTAAAAATATACCCCCTTGTTTTGAAATCCCCACCGTATGGAAAATACACCTGTTATTCACCTTATCTATACTCATCATGATTTTAGAAACCTTCATAAGGTCATCTCTCAACCTCCCAGGTTCTAGCGAAAAAAATATCCCAGCCTTTCCAGGCTCTCTATATAACTCAAACCCTTGAGAGATAGGCTGATTTTTGTGGAGAGTAGGAAGGCATGGTAAATGGGACAGCCTGTATTATGGAGGGGGGAGGGGTGGTACCTTCATGCTCTACAAGCTGTCTGATGAGGGGAGTAGCTCACCTGAGGAGGGCCAAAATATTTATTGAACGGTCTCCCTCCATGGGGTATGGTCTCCCTACTCAACTGAAAGAATTGTGGATCATTTAGCATTCAGCCAGAAAGTCTGATCTCGATCTTCACTGGCCCAGAATTAGTCAGGAGCATCGCAATTGGGTGAGGAGTGTTTGGAGAGGGAGGAGGGGGTTGAATAGAGAATTCGATCAGCACTCCACCCTTCTCCCCTAATTCAATGGCTCCCACTACCCTTCATTTGCCAATCCACACCTGAGCAGGAGGCTTAATAGGAATTGAACAGTCATGTAAACGATCAGGGTGATTTAGCAGAGGTGGGTGTGGCAAGGAGTTGTGATTGGGCAGTTTGGGGGAGATGGTGGGCGGCAGTGATCTGTTGGTGGTTAAGTGCATAGATATATGAGATAATGTTCTTCTTGGACAAACAACTTGCATGATAATAACAGAATAAATAACTGAAACAAGAGGTCACACAACTATATTGATTGACAGTAGAGTTTCAGCATATCCTGTGTCATAACAACATAAGAATATAGATAGGTTAAAAAAGTGGTCAAAAGCTTGGTAGATGGAATACAATGCAGGAAAACTCACAGGAAAAACTTGGCAGGAAGAGCTGAACCGTCAAGAATAGAGTAGCTGAATATCATTTAAATGGAGAAAGACTGCAAACAGTGACAGCACAAAGGTTTTTGGGAGTCTTCATACATAACTCACAAAAATATCTAATGTACAAGTACAGCAGCTAATAGGGAAGGCAAATGAAATTTTATTTAAAAGGAGGTAATGGTCCAGTGGTACTATCGTTGGACTGTTAATTTCGATACCCACACAATAAACTCAGGATCTAGGTTTAAGACCAGCCACAGCAGATGGTGAATGTGAATTCAATAAAAATCTGGAATTAGAGTCTACTGATGACCATGACTCGATTGTCAGGAAAAGCCTATCTGGTTCAGTAATGTCCTTTAGGGAAAGAAACTACCATCCTTACCTGGTCTGGCCTACATGTGACTCCTGACCCACAATGATGTGGTTGGCTCGTAACTACTCTCTGGGCAATTAGGGATGGGCAGTAAATCTGCCTCACCAGTGATGCCCTCATCCTGTGAGTTAATTCAGGTATTGGGGTATAAAAATAGGGAGACCTTTCCAAAACTACACAAGGGCCACTAGTCAGACAAAAGCTAGGATACTGTGAACAATTTTGGGGCCCTTTATCCATGGAAAGATAAATCAGCATTGGAGCAGTCTGGAAAAGATTCATTATCCTGATACTGCGTACAATATCTTTCTTTTGTAAGAGGAGTCATATTGGACACGAACTGTTTTGCACATCACAGATATTGTCTGACACAGAGAGTTTCTCCAGCATTTGGTTTTATTGTACATTTTTTGGAAATTTAGCTCAGTAGGGGTCACTGTGCCACTGTGTCTTCTGAGGGGAGGTTGAGTAGATTGGGCCTGTAGTCATTGGAGTTTAAAATAATGAGAAGCGACATCATTGAAATATGTAAGATTCTAAGGAGACTTTAAAAGGTTGATGCAGACTGTTTGTTTTCTCTTGTGGGAGAGTCTGGCATCACAGCTCATAATCTCACAATAAGAAGTTGCCTATTTAAGACAGAGATGAGGAGGAATTTCCTCTCCGAAAGGGTAAAGAATCTGTGGAATTTTGATTGCAGAGGGGTGTCAAGGCTGGGTCATGAAATATATCCAAGACAGAGATAACAGATTTTTAATAAGTAAGGGAATCAAGGATAATGGGGAAATGGCAGGAAACTGGAGTTGAGGATTATCAACTCAGCCATGATCTCACTGAATGCTGGGGTAGACTCAATGGGCTGAATGGCCTACTTGTGTTCCAACATCTTATGGGCTTCTGCTAACTTTCTGCATTCAATTGTAATAACATGAGAAGGAGCCAAGTTTTCTCTGTGCTGATTGAGATGAGACAGTTTATATTACCTATGGAGTCAAAACCATAAGAGGATACACTTTGAACTCTGATCTCTCAGTTGTTAACGTTCCACCCCCTCTGCAACATGCTGGAATCTAAAAAGCGAGGGTGGCCAGATTGGGAAGGAAACTCCAATTAACGACCTATTAAGGTCCTTGAAGAACTTGTTCATGGACTTGCGATCATAAACGTCCAAACATTCTGGCGCACAATAATGCACAGTTTTTGGGTATCATTCAGGGAACAATTAAATGTGTTATTTCATAAGGAACAGTGCACTTTGAGTACAATTCCTTTCAGTTTCAATCTGCTGTCCCTCCTCTGAAAGTCAGTGATATGGACCTTGTTCGGATTTATTGTCTGTGCTCTGTAGGCAGCTGGCCACACTGGGCACACAACTCAGCTGTCAGCACAATGCTAGCAGTTACACTTAAGGAATGCATCCGCCAATGGGGTCTGACTGTCAGACTCTCAGCTTGGCTGAAAAACCAAGTTCTTTATCTAACTAATGCTTCTTAAAAGCATCCATGGAGACACTAACCTTCTCCCAATGCGTATATTAGAATCCAGAACGTGACTTACTATCTTACATATAAAAGGAGTTGGGGCAGAGCGAAATATTCTTGACTCCATTTTCATGATTCATCTTTGCCTTCTAAAACCTCTTGTAACCCCACCTGACTGTTGTGAAAATTCTATTTCCACATTCCCCTTGCTCCTCTGACACCAGAGATTTGTGGCTATTACAGACCTGAACCCACTAGGAATCCAAAGCTGAGAGGTGAAAATAAGAGTTGCTTATTGTCATACCGTATGTTAGTTCATTAATTTGGATTTAGAAAAAGCATTCTTTGATATAGGTGACAGTAAAAGCATTGAGTAGGACTCGATGGTATGCTCAATAATTTGTTTAACTGGAGTGCTTCAACTTGTATATGAATTTCAAACCACCAAAACAACTTCTGTACAAATTTGGCAGGCAGTCAGATTTTAATTTTTGTAGAGCGTGTTCATGAGGTGCACATTTAACAAGGCTGGAGTCATGAACCTGGTTTCAAGTGCCTCTGCATGCTTGTCCCATTTTTATTCTTTTGCCCAGGTCAGAGTGCAAGCACACAAGTGAAAAAAAAAAGCCTTATCTGTGCTATCCTGAATCTTGAACTCTTTTCACAAAACAAACATTATTTGTGGTCTTTTGTGCATGCCAGGACAGGCATTGTGCAAGTATTTGTTTAAACAAATTTAACAAAGGACGAACATTTCAGCATCAAGTAGCTGTTCCCTGTAAAGGCAAACCACAAAGCCAGCAGCACAGCTAAGATTTTAAGTTGTTTTCAATGGTGTCTCATCGGCTACAATTCTAGCCTTTTCATGGATGACAGATGAGATACCACACAGAAAGATATCCTTGTCAAACCTTCCAGGATTGTCCTGAAGATTCTAGTAATTAACAAGTTATCTCCCAGGAATTAGAGAAATGTTTAAAAAGTGTTTTTCTTATCATTTGTTTCTTAATTTCTTCTGTACTTTTCTTTGAAATAATAAAAATGAAGGAAAAATAAACACAGGTGCAACTGAGGGCGTTCAAGTAGTCCGACGCAGAAGGTCATATGCTGATCTGCTGGAAATATTGTGAGTCCAATCAGGGTCGGCAATTTTAATCAGAGATCAGATTATTGACACCCACTTTCCCACTCCTCCGCAAGGACAGATCTTTTTAAATATTTATTCTTCCAGGGAAGTGGGTGTTGCAGGTCAGCATTTGTTACCCATCCAGATTGCCCTTGAACTGAACTCAGTCATTTCAGAGGGGACTTAAAAGTAACCCTCATGGCTGTGCATGTGGAGTCACATGTGACCCAGACTAAACCCTCCCTGAAGAACACTTGATGAACCAAACAATGGTCACTGTAACCGAAATTAGCTTTCAACTTCAGATATTGTTAATTACATTTTCCCAGTGCATTAACCTGGGCCTCAAGTGACATTACCACAGATATTACTGTGTCTCCCAGTAGTCTTTCGGCATCCTTTACAACTATACAGGACAGATCATCTAATATTATATCTAAAGGGCAGAGTACATTGAGTTTCTGAAGTGAGACCTGAATCCACAACCTTCTATCTCAGAAGCCAGGAAGCTCCACACTAAACCACTGCTGAAAATGTGGAGCAGTTTCCAGGGGAAAAAGCATCAATATAATTGGGAGTACCTTTTTGAAGTTTTGCATTCCTTGTATTTTAGCCTTCAAAGAGAGTTGCGCAGATCCAGTTTTCTGCAGCTTAAGGCAATGGGCCAGCCATGCAGATAAAGGTTCTGTGGGTAAACACGCAGGAAGTCAGTTTTCTCAAAGTGTGTGTGCATCTATCATTTGTTATCACCGCAGCTCTCCCCTCAGAGCAAGAAGAAGATGGCTGTGGTCACTAACATTTTTGTGCTTGGCTCCTTCCAAGCTGCAGAAGTAGCAATTAGTAACATCTCCAAATATATCTACAAGAGAAGACACTGAGCTCTGTATTTCAACAGAACTGAATACACTTCTTTCTTTATTGCCAGTGAGCAGACAAAGTAGCAGACAAATTCACATAAATTCTAGGTTTATCCTTGCTGCACGATGTCACTGATGATATATATGCATTTGCTCTGTATTGTATGAATGTCTTTTAGAGAGATATGGGTCAAATGCTGGCAAATGGGACTGGATTAATTTAGGATATCTGGTTGGCATGGACAAGTTGAACTGAAGGGTCTGTTTCCATGCTGTATAACTCTATGCCTCTCAACTAAACTACAATTGCAAGGGATTATATTCCCTCAATATCCTGCTGACGTGGAACTATTTGCAATGCATCATACAGAACAATGCTCAATATACTGGCAATATTCTGCAGAAATCTGCAGTGCCACCTGTGTTTGTGCCACCACACAAATCAATAGCAAGTGGTAGCTAATGGGATACTACAGGGACCTGTAGATGGGGTCCCAGCTATTCACTTTGGACGAGGGAATCAAATGCGATTTTTCAAATTTGCTGATAACACAAAACAAGGTGGTATTGTGAGTTATGTGCAGGATGCAAGGAAGCTTCAGACGAGTGTGTGGCAAACATATTGTAAACGCAGTATAACATGGATAAACAAAGGCAGAGTGTTATTTTAATTGTGATATACGAGGAAGTGTGATGTACAAAGGGACTTGAGTGTCCTTGTACACCAGTCAATGGAGGTAAACAAGCGAGTGCAGTATGCAATTGAGAAGGTAAGTGGTATGTTTGCCTTCATTGAAGAGGATTTGAGTTCAGAAGTAGGAATATCTTGCTGCAGTGATACAGGGTCTTAGTAAGGTCACAACTGGAGTATTGACTTCTCTCCCTAAGAAAGGATATATGTGTTTTAATGGGAAGGCAGCAAGAATTCATAAAGCAGACACCAGCGATGGCAGCACTGTGATATGAGAAGAGATTGATTTGATGGGCCCATATTGACTAGAGTTTAGAAGGATGAGAGAGGATCTCATTGAAACGTATAAAATCCTAAAATTAGATGCAGGATATTGTCCCTGGTTGGGGAGTGTAGAAGCAGGGATAAAACTCTCAGGGTACAGAGTGAACTGAGGAATCATTTCTGTACTCAGAGTGATTAGCCTGTGTAATTCTCTACTACCGTAGGCTGTGGCAACTGGGACACAGAATATATCCAAGAAATAGATTTATATATGTTTAGGGTTTAAAGGCATCAAGAGGGATGAGGTTAAAGCAGGAATATGGCATTGAGATCGAGGATAAGCCAGGATCATATTGAATGAAGGAGCCGGCTCAAAGGGCCAAATGGCCTACTCCTGCTCCAAGGTTGTATGGTTACTGCTATCATTTGATTGTGTGGCATATGATTTGGCAAATGTGGGAACCATGTACACAATGGAACTATGCTGCCATATGAAATGTGATTGAACAAACCACTGAGTTATGTTATCATTGCTTTGTGGCCTAAGCTGCTGTGAAGGAACCTGCAGTCCTTGTCAGGGCACAGGGGAGGATGTGTGGGTGCTCTGTCTTGAAGAGAAACCGTCAGCATTTCTGGCTGTAAGGGGTCCAGCTTTTGACTTTGGCATCTCAGTGTGAAGAGCAGCAGCAGACTGTGCCAGTGGTTGATGGAAATCAGTAATGATGTAGCTGGAGTGGCATGGAGAACAAATGCATTCTTCCCAAGATTGGGTGGGTCAACAGTGCCCAGTGGCACTTTGTACAGAATCAGTCCCTGAACAGTCTGAATGATGTGATGAAAGACAGATAGCTGGACCATTGTAGTGTTCTGCCCCTTTGAATACTATGATCCTCAACCATGATGTCAGCAGCTGACCTTAGTGACAGAGATGTGCATCTTCAGTGCAGCATCCAAATGTTCAATAGCTTCTTCTTGTGCCACAATGGAAAACAAAGCAGGAAAACAAAGCAGGCATAACGCCTCTGGATGCCCCGGTCCAAGCTCTGGGGGTAAAGCCCTGTTCTGAGGTGATGTCTAACTCCTGCATGGCCGTTTACATTGATGGTAGCCTTGCTGCCAGGCCTGTCAATCCATTAAACATTTCAGTTGCTCACCCATTTGTCTTCTTCTAGCTAAAAACAGAAAGTTCTGGCCAGGATTCTGTGATTCTATAAATGCAGCAGGTCTGGCAGTGCCTATAGAGAGAGAAGCAGAGTTAACATTTTCAGTCTGAAATGACTCTCCAAATGAGTCTTAATTTGACCCCCCCAACAGAAAATAAAACTCATGTACAACTTCACCCTGATGTCAGATGCAGCTCAGTGGGTACCAATAAATCCAAAGAGATTTTGGGGTGAACTGAGAAGGAGGAATGAGTATGTATATACCATCAACTTAGATCAGCCAGTGACTACAGCCTCAGTTGTGGCCACTTCAATGAACACTGTCTCCTCCATCTGGGGTATTCACTGCAAGAAAGTACTGCCTCTATCAGTTATACATTATTCAAGATTACAAAAGAGTGGGGAGTGTGTAGTGAATATAATGCAATGTGTTTCGGTCATGTGGTTGTCATGGT
This sequence comes from Chiloscyllium plagiosum, assembly GCF_037043375.1. Lineage (NCBI taxonomy): Eukaryota > Metazoa > Chordata > Chondrichthyes > Orectolobiformes > Hemiscylliidae > Chiloscyllium > Chiloscyllium plagiosum. The sequence continues at coordinate 107,392,815 of NW_028270141.1, forward strand.
TAAGTAGCCAGCAGCTGGTACATCAGCAGTAAGTGTAAAGTTGGCAGTGGTGCCAAGTCTGTGTCAGGAGATGAATACATGAATGTTAGGTGTGACTTCTGATTGATGGAGGCTATTCGTAGATGTGATGCATAGGTCCATAACGCCAAAAGAGCAGAAGTAGGCCATTCAGCCCGTTGAGTCGACTCAGCCATTTTCTGAATGTGTGAGCTAGTGGTGTAGTTGGTAAGATTTGGCATTTGAAGATGACTGACCTTCTTGTCAGATCACTGAACATTTTTTGGTTGGGTGATAGGGTATTTAGCTCCTCAGGGTTAGACCACAGATATTGATCTCCATGTCCATCTACCCTTATTGTATTTGCAATGTAGATCCAGAGAACTTGCTGGTCTACTGTAGATCATTTCTCTCTTTCTGTTCACCGATTGCACTAAGGCCTCCAGTACACCATTTTGTGCAGTTTGTGACCTCACCTGGTGGCAATGCTTCTATGTCTATGGCATCAGTTGGCAACAATTCTTGCCTTTACATCAGAAGATTCTACACTCAAGCCCCAGTTGAGATCATGAATTCAGAAATAGAGGAGGCCTGAAACATTGAGGTCAAGTTCAGCAGCAGATTGCAGGAGGAAGACCATGGCTGGGCTTTTCCATGTGTGAATGTAGCAGTGGTGGTGAACATCATTAGAAGTGGGACACCTCCTGTCACCACCACCAATGGGATAATCTACCATATTGAGTGCCTATTGGATAATCAAAATTATTACCTAGTGGACTCTTCAATGGGTCACTTCCTGGGACAATGATGTCCTGTTCTACACACCACCCCCACCTCCTACTTGAATCAGTTGGTCAATCACCTTCTTTGAGAAGGATATGGCATTTCAGAGAGAGAGAGATAAAGAAGAGGCAAGAGCGTGTAGTCCCAGTGGCCACCCCTTTGCCTCCATCAGTGGCCCCACCAACACAAATCTGGAGCAGAATGAGGGTCCCTGCTTGCTCCTTTTCACTGGCCACTCTTTCTACCTTCTGAAAATGCAACTAACCAGTCTTGTGATGTGATCAGGCCCCTAACTGCTCACTCATTTAATGAAAACATAAAGTCCTTACCTGGTGGGGATTGTGAAGGCCAAGGGCCTTCTTGCCCAGAACTTCATTTGTAAGATGTGGGAAAGGGGTAATTACCACCCCAGTTCTAATACGCAGCCTTTCTTTCCACCTTGCCCACCACTTCTTGGCGATGTAAAATTCTGGCCCCAGTGCAGTACAGAGGTCATGCTGCACTGTCAGAGGTGCAGGAAATACTTCAGAAAAGATGTTAAGTCCAGATGTTGTTAGCCATCACAGTTGGACATAAAACATCCATGATCCATTCTCAAGAAGAGATGGGGAGTTTCCACTTGTGATCTGGCCAATATTTATTCATGAATCAACATCACTAATTGGTCATCTCACTGTTCCCACTTAGCCATTTCTTCGAACTACACCACAGTGTCTATATTTCAAAAATACTTTATTGTCTGTATAATGCTTTGAGATGCCTGGTGTCCAGGAAACACATTAACCAAATGCAAGATTTTTTCTTTTCTTTTAATATGATCTTGGTGCCCATGCTTGGAATCGGTCTAGTTTGATGGCCATTATTTTCAGTTGTTTTGTCGCACTTCTTGGATTGTAATATGTTTTTTTTTCCCTGATTGGGGAAAACGTTTAAAAGTTTGTAAATGGTTTTGATTGATGGATGTGGAAAAGTTGTTTCCTCTTCAGGGATAGTGCAGTAACAGGGAAAGAGATGAAGACAAATTGTTTCCTCAGAGAGTAATGCAACTTTGGAACTCTGCCTTCAAAAGGAAGTGGAAGTGGATAATTTCACATTTTTAAGGAGGTAAATAAATTCTTGTTGGGGAAGGGAATCAAAGGTTATTGAGGACAGACAAACTGTAGAATTTGAAACATAAACATATCAGCTGTGATCCTGACAAACGGTGGAACAGGCTTCAGCAGCCAAAGTCTCTTTCTGTTCCTGTTTCGTACATGTTTTACATCTATACATTTCTCTGCTGCTGAGGATACAAGGGCAGCTAGGGATGGGCTTTAAATGCTGGCCCATCCAGGGATGTTAAATTCCATGAATGATTAAAACAAAATACAAGCCTGTATTGGAGAGGATTTTGAGAGACAGGATTTATGATTACTTGTAAAACTATAGTTTGATTCAAGATAGCCAGCATGGCTTTGTGAGAGGCAGGTTATGCCTCATAAACCTTATTGAATTTTTTGACGATGTGACAAAACATGTTGATGATGGTAGAGCAGTGGATGTGGTGAACATGGAGTTTAGCAAAGCATTTGATAAGGTTCCCCACGGTAGGCTCATTCAGAAATTAAGGAGGCATGGGATTCAAGGAAATCTGGCTGTCTGGCTGAAGAATTGGCTGGGCCATAGAAGACAGATGGTTGATGGAAAGTATTCAGCCTGGAGCTCAGTGACCATTGGTGCTCTGCAGGGATCAGTTCTGGGACCTCTGCTCTTTATGATTTTTATAAATGACTTGGATGAGGAAGTGGAGGGTGGGTCAGTAAGTTTGCTGATGACCTGAAGGTTGGAGGAGTTGTGGATAGTGCGGAGGGCTGTTGTCAGTTGCAACCAGATATTGACAAGATGCAGAACCGGGCTGATTAGTGGCAGATGGAGTTCATACTGGAAAAGTGTGATGTCATTCACTTCTGAGGGTTGAACTTGAATGCTGAATGCAGGGTTAAAGGCAGGATTCTTGGCCATGTGGATAAGCAGAGAGCTCTTGGGGTCCATATCCATAGATCCCTCAAAGTTGCCACACAAGTTGACAGGGTTGTTAAGAATGCTTATGGTGTGCTGACTTTCATTAGTAGGGGGATTGAGTTTAAGAGCTACAAAAGGAAATTAGCATCTTTGCTTTCATTGTTCAGAGTTTTGAATATAGGTGTTGAAATGCCATGTTGAAGTTGTACACGAAATTGGTTAGGCCTTTTCTGGAGTGCTATGTACGGTTCTGGTTGCCCTGCTATAGGAAGAATATTATTAAACTGGAAAAGGTTCAGAAAGGATTTACCAGGATGTTGCCAGGAATGGAGTGTTTGAGTTTTAAAAACAGGCTGAATAGGCCTGGACTTTTTTCACTGGAGTGCAGGAGGTTGAGGGGTGATCTTCTAGAGGTTTATAAAATCATGAGGGGCATAGGTAAGGTAAATAGCAAAGGTCTTTTTCCTGGGATGGGGGAGTTCAAAACTAGGTGACATGTTCTTTAAGGTGAGATGAGAAAGATTTGAAAAGGACATGAGGAACAATGTTTTTACGTAGAGAGTGGTTAGTGTGTGGAATGAATTTACAGACGAAATGGTGGATGCAGGTACAGTTACAGCTTTTCAACAACATCTGGATAGGCACGCGAGTAGGAAAGGTTTGGAGGGATAAGGGCCAAATGCTGGTAGGTGGGACTAGTTAAGTTTGACGATGTGGTTGGTATGGACTAGTAGGGTGTGTTTTCATGCTGTATGACTCAATGACCATTGAGATCTTCTCTACTTCAATAAAACCAGCAGTCCTTCTAAACTTCTGTGGAAACAAAACCAAACTCTTCAAACTATCCTCGTAAGTCAACCCATTCATTTCAGGTACCAATGTAGTGAACCTCTTCTGAAACAGTTCTGATGTATTTTCATTCTTCCTTCAATAAAGAGACCAAAACTACACTCAGTGTTTAATGTGTTGTCTCACTGATGCTCTACAGCACTAAAGTACAACAATGACCGTCATGTCCCATACTGCTACTTTTTTCTCCAAGATTGGCTGTATTCTTTGAATTACTATGTCTTTCCACATTTGATCCCTTACTGAGTTTAAAACTCTCTCTACTTCCCTAGTTCCCAAGAACACTGGTGACAGCACTGTTCAGACATCCCCCCCATCCCCCTTTTCACCAGCACTGCTAATGTATCATAATGTCTGTGGTTCAGCCTCCAGTGAATAAACTCTGTCACAAAATTGCATGAATCTCAAACACTTAATGGTGACATGTTTGCCCTGAATCATGATAGTATTCAGGAGCTTGCACGTGCTGCAGGATTGATATATCATCTGCATGGACATCCTTATGAGGTTGATTTAACTATTTATATTATCCACTCACTTACATTGCCTTTTATATACTGTATTATATTAACTCTAAAACTAGTTTTTAATGCTGTGTGAGCATTTAAGAAAATATGATATCTATGTAGCAGAGACTCACTGTAGAACAAGAAGCAATTCCAAATAGCTTGAATGAATCTATTTCTGTCACTGCCTTTTTAAAACCTTTTGTCTTTAGTAATTAAAAGACTCACATTTTTTATTCATTTAAGAAAGCCTTCTCAAATAGACCCCTTTCAGACTATAATGTCATTTGTGTATGCTCAAGGGAAGGGATCCTTTTAATTTTAACTTGGTTGCAACCAGCTGAGGGACAATGGTAACTAAAGAGTTGGAGTCAATTCATCCCTCCTCACCTGACAGCTTGACAAGTGGAGATATCTCATTGGGAACTGGAAAACAATTGTGGAACCTTGTCTGGGACACGGATATAAAAACTAAGGACTCATCCAGGATCTTCCTTCACAGAAATCTGCCTTGATGCCAAGGGCAGTCATTCTCACCTTGCCTCTGGAATTCAAATCGTTTATACAGAGCAACCACGAAGAACACGGGCAAGGAGTATTTTGTTCGGTTAGTTGAATTCCAGATAATCGACTGCCAGGTAACAAAGTTTAGCCGAGCACCGGGACCTTGCGATCTTGCTGAATAATCTGAAATTTGGATAATCAAATGCAGGATAGTCGAGCTTTCTCTCTATATGTTTGGACCATGGCTGTATTGAAGGTCAGGAGCTAAGTGACCCTGATCAAATACAAACTGAGCATCAGTGAACAGACGATTTCTCCATATGTGCCAGTTCATAGCACTCTCAATGACCCCTTTTAACACTTTACTTGTGATTGAGAGTAGAATGATGGGATGGCAATTGACTGGGTTGAAATCGTTCTGCTTTTCTTTACGTTACTGGATATATGCCTGTGTTGTACTGTGCTGGAACAACTTAGCTTGTGGAGTACAAGTCTTATATACTATTGCTGGAATGTTTTCAGACCCTATAGCCTTTTCAGTATCTAGTGCTTTCAGTTTCATATCACACCAAGTGAACTGAATTGGTAGAAGGAGGATTCTGGGTAATCCAAGATGGAGGATGGGAAAAATTTCTGGCTGTAACAGTTGCACCTTGTTTGAGGTATTTTAGGTACTGGAGGTGATTTCCTCGAATTCAAGGAGCAGCAATTACTGTTTTATATGCTGTTGCATTGTTTTGGAACTTTGGAAAAAAAAAGTCAAAACAACAGCAGTTTTAAAAGGGAGAAGAACAGACAAAGGATAAATATATGAATAGGAAGGGTTTGGAGGGATATGGGCTGGGTGCTGGCAGGTGGGACTAGATTGGGTTGGGATATCTGGTCGGCATGGACGGGTTGGACCAAAGGGTCAGTTTCCATGCTGTACATCTCTATGACTCGAAGTCTGGCATCTGTGATTCTAGGAGCCCTGATAGGAGGCCAAGATGAATTATGTACTCAATTCTTTTGGATGAAGGTGGTTGCAAATGTTTCAGCCTTGTATTTGCACTGATGTGCTGGGTGCCTCCATCTCTGAGGAAGTGAATATTTGTGGAGCCTTCCTATACTGTTAGCTGTTTAATTGCTTGCCACCATTTGCAACCAAATGAGGCAGGACTGCAGGGTTTAGATCTAATCTGTTGGTTGTGGGATCACTGTGATCTGCCCACATATGCTGCTTCTGCTGTTGTCATGCAAACAGGCCAAATTTGTAGCTTCATCAGGTTGAACTCAGAGCCGAGATATTCTGAAGAAAAATATTTAATAACATAAAGCATACTACATACAAAAATCACCCATTGCTCTTAAAACAATATTCTATATTAAGGTAAATTAATTTAAATCATTGAAATAACACTTTAAAAGGTAGAACATAGAGCAGTAAGAAATATTCTAAATTTTTGATCTTCAGTTTCACTCTGGTTGTGCTTACTTGTTGATTACAGTTCTTTACAAATCATTTTTACAGAGATTCGCAGGAAATTTTATGTCTTGGATCATTAAAATGAGTTAGGAGGTAACTTGAAGCATCGAGTCAAATAAGAAAGAGTACAATTTCAGGCACATCTTGAAAATTTCCTGATTGTGCCCAAATTTAGAAAATGAAATCTACCATTTTTAAGGAGTGTAAAGGATGATTTAATGTATTCATTTTTTACGTTCAAGTTTGATTAATTTAAGTTTTAATTTTCATTACATTGCTCAGGGGAACTTGGGACATAAAAAGATAAGTGACGCATGCTTGTGTTTGCTTAAAGCCCCAAGATGTTACACTGACTTCCTGATGGGAAGTCCTTATGGATTTATAGGATTTTTATATTGATTAAATTCTCAGGAAGTTTTGGAAAAGTCACCATTGGTTGTAAAAACTAGTGTAAATCATATTGAGAAAACTCCAGTTCACTTGAATTTTGAGAGAGCTGTGCTTTACCAATTCCTCTGTTTAAAAGGAAATGTTGCAATGAAACTGGCTGGATGTAATCTTGTAAAAATAGGATGCTAAATTCGTTTCATAACATGGATATGGGGAAGAGCACCTAATGTGCAAGGGAAGACATGATCTTTATCACGATCACATTGATATTTAGCCATGGTGAGAAACATCATTGTATTCAAGATACGGTTAAATGATTCTGACTACACGTTTAGGATTATCTGCTGCACTGATTGAGAAATCTAAAGGACAAAACAAACATTGAAGGCCTTATCGTGTTATCGAAATGCTTCATACAAATAATTACTCTTTGAAGTGCAATGGCACTGCAGCCGTTCTGTGCCAGCAACATCACACAAATAGCATGAGGTGACTGACAGGTTAATCCGTTGTTTAATAGTATTGATTGAAGGAAGGTTGCCAGCCCAACACGCTGGAAGAACCCTGTGCTTTTATTCTAAGAGCACTGTTGGATCTTTAATGTCCACCTGAACAGCTCAGTTTAACAATGCACAAAAAATGATGCATTTACAATACCACACTCAAAGAGTCAACGATTGTAATCCAATAAAGATACATACACAGCTCCCATTAAAGATGCATGTCTGGAATTTGTAACTTATCAATTTTTATTCATTTATCCCCGATTATCAAAGGATTTACACCGAAAAGAATTGCTTTCAGCCCTAAAGAGTTTAAATTCTGAGAATTCTAAATTCTTAGCTGTGACACATTTCATATTCCTCAAACCTCAGGGTCCTGGTTTCAGGTCTTATTCCAGGGCTTGAGTGGGTAGGAGCTAAGGCTGTGCCTCTAGATCAATGAAGTACTGCCCATCAGAGGTGCAGTTCTTCAGATGAGATTTTAATGTGCGGTCCAAGCTGCCTGTTGAGGTCGATCCCTTGGTACTGTTTAGAAGAGAAAGAGGGGAGTTATCCCCAGTTTCTGGGCCAGTATCTATCCCAGAGTCAACATTATCACAAAGACAGTTTCATTAGTTATTATCACATTGTTGACCATATTCTCACAAAAAAAAAATTGATAACATACAGATTTTAGTCTACGATGCCTAGTTTGGGAAAATGGTTGACCACAGAAGGAAACTCTGCACCCTGGCCCTGTCTGCCCTTTATCTTGGGTTTGGTTGGCCCAGTCCCCTTATTGTTTACTTTGCTGGTAATCCTCATCTGCTCTTCTCTATTTGTAATCTGGACATAGGTGTGGTAAAAGTGATTCCAGCTCTTTGTTCACACCATACACATCACTACAATCCAGTGCTGCTTCTTTCTGGTCTTGAGTTTCATCTTGGAATCTTCTCTCCAATTGTTCTGCTTAAATGATGGCTTTGTCTTCATGATTCGGAGGTGCCGGTGTTGGACTGGGGTGGACAAAGTTAAAAATCACACGACACCAGGTTATAGTCCAACAGGTTTATTTGGAATTACTAGCTTTCAAAGCGCTGCTTCTTCATCAAGTGGTTGTGGTGGAGAATCTTAAGACACAGAATTAGTAGCAACAGGATTGCAGTATTATGGAATGTAAAAGTAATATTAATATTAAGCTAAATTTGTTCAATATTACATTCCATGACACTGCAATCCTGTCGCTACAAATTTTTTGTCTTATGATTCTGCTCCGCAACCACCTGATGAAGAAACAGCACTTCGAAATCTCGTGCCTTCAAATAAACCTGTTGGAGTATAACCTGGTGTTGTGTGATTTTTGACTTTATCTTCAGTTACATCACTGACTGATTGACATTAACTTCTTACTCCACAATGCTGACAACCAAAGCAGAAGCAAAACGATTTAAAACCACAAATGCCTCACTAACTGCTGAGACCCTTCTGAATGGAGTCAAACTGTCAATGTGATCTGTGAAAACACAGTTAACTGTGTGTAAACTGATGCATGATGTCGGGGAGCCAGCGTTGGACTGGGGCGGGCAAAGTTAAAAATCACATAACACCAGGTTATAGTCCAACAAGTTTATTTGGAAGCACTAGCTTTCGGAGCACTGCTCCTTCATCAGGTAGGTAGTGTAGTAGGATCATCAGACACAGAATTTATAGCAAAAGATCATAGAGAATACAACTGATGTGATATATTGAACAAACCTAGATTGCTGTTAAATCTTTCATCTTTTAGTATGATTTGCAGATTTCAATTCATTATCGCATCAGTTGTATGACATTACAATCTTTTGCTATAAATTCAGTATCCTATGATCCTACTACACTAGCTACCTGACAAAGGAGCAGTGCTCCGAAAGCGTGTATTTCCAAGTAAACCTGTTAGATTATAACCTGGTGTTGTGTGATTTTTAACTTTAAACTGATGCAGTTAGGTCATGTTATGTTGTGTAACATCTTGTATCTTGAATATTCTGCAGGAATATAACCTGAACTGTATCCAAATGATGGAATAGAAACTTTAGACATGCATTTGAAAGGATCTGACAGCATAATCTCCTTGAATATATTTGACAGTTTGATATATTTTTTCTGTTGCCCGTGTTTATAGGCATTACTGGATGGTGCAATGGACGAAATGCACTGAAACACCATGTTGCAGTGTAACATCAACAATGAATTTCAGTCAGTTTTGCATCAAACTGAAAACTTCCTATAGAATATAGTATACAGTAACCCCAGGCCAAGCACTATACAGTATATGCAGAGAATGTGAAGGGGGGAATTGCAAGACTAACTCAATCACTGGATTTGAAAATCAGCAAAATTTCTACTGAATGAATTTGTAATGGGTTAAAAATATGTGGGGTGGGCAGGAAAGTGGAGGCAGAAATGAGATCAGCTATGATTGTATTACATCTCCTGCAGAGATGTCCAGGACTTGAGATGACTGACCTCCAAGAACCACAACCATCTTCCTTTGTGCCAGGTATGATTCCAGTCAGTGGAGAGTTTGCCCCATGGTTTTGCTCCAGTTTTGCTAGGGCTCCTTGATGCCACACTCAGTCGAATGCAGCTTTGATGTCAAGTGTAGCCATTCTCAGCTCACCTCTGGAATTCAGCTCTTTTGTCCATGTTTGAACCAAGGCTGTAATGAGGTCAGGAGCTGAGTGGCCCTGACAGAACCCAAACTGGGTGTCACTGAGCAGGTTATTGCTGAGCAGTTGCTGCTTGATAGCACTTTTGATGACATTTGGTCACTTTACTAATGATCGAGAGTAGACTGATTGGGAAGTAACTGGCCAGGTTGGATTTGTCCTGCTTTTTGTGCAGGATACATCTAGGCAATTTTCCACAATATCAGGTAGATGCCAGTGTTGTAACTAGGGTGTGCTTAACTAGGGGAGCAGCACGTTCTGGAGCACACTGTCTTCAGTTCTATTGCCGGACTGTTGTCAGGGTTCATAGCATTCGCAATATCCAAGCCTCCAATCATTTCTTGACATCATGTGGAGTGAATCTAATTGGCTGAAGACTGGCATCTGTGACACTGGGGACCTCTACAGGAGTCTGAGATCAATCATCCTCTTAATATTTCTGTCTGCTTTAGCATTATGTTTTGCATTGATGTGCTGGGCTCTTCCTTCATTGAGGATGAGGATATTTGTGGAGCCTCCCCTCCAGTGAGTTGTTTAATTGTTCATCACTATTCATGACTGGATGTGGCAGGACCGCAGGGCTTAGATCTGATCAGTTGTTTGTGAAATCAGTAGCTGTGTCCATCAATTGCTGCTTATGCTGTTTGGCACAAGAATAGTTCTGCTGTGAAACTTCACCAGGTTTAAATCTCATTTTCTGTAGGTATGCCTGATGTTGCCACTAACACGTTCTCCTGCACTGTTCATTGATCTGTAACCTGCTACTGTGTCAAAATGCTGAGGGTAGCCTTAATGAGCTGGGAGTGGGACCATCACTCTTGGGGAAAGGGAGGATCTCTCTCTCTCTCAGACAGAGAAAGAGACAGAGCACTGCTGGACGATCGGAGTGACCGGCAGCTACATAGTCCCACCAGTGCCAGAGATCAGTAGTGGAAGCTTCTGGAATTACATGAACTGCAACAAAACAAGTCGTGGAGACTGAACTTACTGAACTTCCTGAGCTCGTGGTCAGGAAGAAACCAGATATCCAAGGAAGCTGGGTGACTAGGGGTGAGGTGCAGGATTATGTTCCAGATGAGAAGAAGTGACAAAAAGCATCTACTCTGGTCATTAATTGTCCTGGCCTAAAATGACTGGCTTCCAATGATCCTAGGAGAAAGTGAGGACTGCAGATGCTGGAGATCAGAGCTGAAAAATGTGTTGCTGGAAAAGCGCAGCACGTCAGGCAGCTTCCAAGGAGCAGGAGAATCGACGTTTCTGGCATAAGCCCCTTCTTCAGGAATGAGGAAGGTGTGCCAAGCAGGCTAAGATGAAAGGTAGGGAGGAGGGACTTGGGGGAGGGGCGTTGGGACTGCGATAGGTGGAAGGAGGTTAAGGTGAGGGTGATAGGCCGGAGAGGGGGTGGGGGCGGAGAGGTCGGGAAGAACATTGCAGGTCAAGAAGGCGGTGCTGAGTCCAAGGGTTGGGACTGAGATAAGGTGGGAGGAGGGGAAATGAGGAAGCTGGAGAAATCTACATTCTTCCCTTGTGGTTGGAGGGTTCCGAGGCGGAAGATGAGACGCTCTTCCCCAACCGTCGTGTTGCTATGGTCTGGCGATGGAGGAGGCCAAGGACCTGCATGTCCTTGACGGAGTGGGAGGGGGAGTTAAAGTGTTCAGCCAGGGTGCGGTTGGGTTGGTTGGTGCGGGTGTCCCAGAGGTGTTCTCTGAAATGTTCCGCTAGTAGGTGGCCTGTCTCCCCAATGTAGAGGAGGCCACATCGGGTGCAGTGGATGCAGTAAATGATGTGTGTGGAGGTGCAGGTGAATTTGTGACGGATATGGAAAGATCCCTTGGGGCCTTGGAGGGAAGTGAGGGGGGAGGTGTGGGCACAAGTTTTGCATTTCTTGCGGTTGCAGGGGAAGGTGCCGGGAGTGGAGGTTGGGTTGGTGGGGGGTGTGGACCTGACGAGGGAGTCACGGAGGGAGTGGTCATTCCGGAATGCTGATGGGGGGGAGAGAAATATATCCTTGGTGGTGGGGTCTGTTTGGAGGTGGCGGAAATGACGAAGGATGATACGATGCATCTGGAGGTTGGTGGGGTGGTAGGTGAGGACCAGTGGGGTTCTGTCCTGGTGGCGATTGGAGGGGCGGGGTTGAACCGCCCCGTGGCTGAACAGTTTAACTCCCCCTCCCACTCCGCCAAGGACATGCAGGTCCTTGGCCTCCTCCATCACCAGACCATGGCAACACGACGCCTGGAAGAAGAGTGCCTCATCTTCCACCTCAGAACCCTCCAACCACAAGGGATGAATGCAGATTTCTCCAGCTTTCTCATTTCCCCTCTCCCCACCTTATCTCAGTCCCAACCCTTGGACTCAGCACCGCCTTCTTGACCTGCAATGTTCTTCCCGACCTCTCCGCCCCCACCCCCTCTCCGGCCTATCACCCTCACCTTAACCTCCTTCTCCCTATCGCATTCCCAGCGCCCCTCTCCCAAATCCCTTCTCCCTACCTTTTATCTTAGCCTGCTTGGCACACCCTCCTCATTCCTGAAGAAGGGCTTATGCCCGAAACGTCAATTCTCCTGGTCCTTGGCTGCTGCCTGACCTGCTGTGCTTTTCCATCAACACATTTTCCAATGATCCTAACCAACTTCCTTGCCAGGTGTGACACCAACCAGCAGAGTGTATGCCCTATTTCCCATTGTCCCCAGTTCTGCTGGGAGTCCTTGTTGCTGCACTCAATCAAATGCTGCCCTGATTTCAAGGGCACTCATTCTCACCTCACATCTGGAGTTCAGCTCCTTTGACTGTGTTGGGTCCAACTATTGTAATGAATTCGGGAGCTGGGTGGCGCTGGCAGAACCTAAATTCAGTGTCAGTGAGCAGATTGTTTTGCTCTCATGAGTGATCAGCAGCATCACTTAAAAGATGAAATTCTAAACATTTTAATAGTTACCCTTGTGTTTTGTTTTAAACATTTTTGTTTACATCAATTGTGTCTAGCCATCCACTTACAGCAGTGACCACAAAATTTTGTAACTAATACACAGGCTGGACTGTGGGAACTATGGGCCTAACCACTTTACAGAGTCCACTGAACTATGATCCATGCCATTCACAGATTTTCCAGCTTAAAGAACTTGATGATTATCTCCTCGTGAATGACCAACAGAGGCTACCAGGAGCACATTTAAAGTGTCCCATGTGCTTTGGATAAAGGAATTCTTGTTGAAATAATCAGTAACTTGCTGGCATGGGATGGCATGGTGGCTCAGTGGTTAGTACTGCCGCATCACAGCACCAGGGACCTGGGTTCAATTCCACCCTTGGCTGACTGTCTGTGTGGAGTTTGCATGTTCTCCCTGTTTCTGTGTGGGTTTCTGCAGAGTGCACCGATTTCCTCCCACAGTCCAAAAATGTGCACTTCAGGGTGGATTGGCCATACCAAATTGCCCATATTGCTCAGAGATGTGCAAATTGGGTGCGGTAGCCATGGGAAATGCAGGGTTAGGGGAATGGGTCTGGGTAGGATGCTCACTGGAAGGTTGGTATGGACCAGGTGGGTCGTGTGGCCTGTTTCCACACTGTAGGGATTCTATGATTTCAAACATGGTGTATTTGGACAGTTGAAATTGAGTAGTGACTGCTGTTTAATATTAACAATCTAAATATTTTTAAATTTAATGTACGTTACCTCAGATAATAAATGGTTGCAGTTCGACCTGAAGACTTTTCATAAGCGTGAGGTGAGAGATTAAAAAACTGAAGGTCATCCTAGGTCAGACTGGGTGGTCAGCTGTGACTTGAGGTAATTACTGCCAGAACAAATTCCAGACATTGACAGCCAAAACATTACCCCAGTCTTTACACAGGACACAAAGATACACCCAGTCATTTGTGCAGTTAAGCATCTACAGGATTTGTCCCTCTGGGTTGCTGTAACTGAAGTACAAGACCAGTGGAAACATGAAAATCATGTCAAAAGTTAAATCCAATTCTCCTCAATTTTTGAGCCTCTTTTATCAAAGTCACAGAGAACCTGGTGGAAATTTACTCTTAATTTTCTTCATTTCCTTTCAGGACTTGCAAAAGACATGGGTGCCCAATTTGCAGGGTCCACTGGACTGTGCTGCTCACCTGTTTCTCAGTACATTCTCAATTCAGTGGGCCTGTCTGTATTTGATGAATAAACCCAATGCACATCCAACCACTTTGAGTGAGCATCGACAATGACTAAGAGCATTGAGACCATGAAAGGACCTGCACAGAGAGCCGCTGCTGGTACTATTTGTCCTTGTTGGCACTCTGAGCACTGCCCCACCAATGTGGCTATGTCTGCATCCCAGGCTGGCCACCACACTTAACCTCTCACCAATATCTTCATTTTGGAGACCCCTGGGTGACCCTGGTGGAGTTCAATCAGTATCTGGCAGCAACCTTTGCTCAGGATAGCCAATCTCACTCCCCATAATAATATGCCATCTTCTACTGTGATCTGGTGACTGTGGGTCCAAAACGGTTTCAATTCTGGTTGTGATGTCCCTTTGGTTTCCCCATTACCACTAGCTGTTTTAGTTTTGCCAGGACCAGATCTTTCTGCGTCTAAAGTCTCATATTATCAGCTGTGACTGGATGAGAGTCCAGAAAATTCAAAACTACTACAGACTCTTCCAGTGACGGTACCAGCGGTGGTGTATCTGCCAGTGGGAGGCAGTTCAATGCATCCAGATTCACTACCTGGCCTCCTGGAACAGCCCAAGGAAAGACCTAAGCTCCAATACAGACATAGGAGCCAGGACACCTTTGATCACCCACACCTAAGGACTATGTCCAAGTTCTCTAAATGCTCCTTATTGGTCTTCCTTGTTATTAGCACATCATCCAGATAAATGGTTACCTGCAAAATGTTCTCCGTCATCCACTGAAAAATTGCTCAGGCTGATGATACTCCAAATGGCAGTCTTGTATATTGGTACAACCCTGTATGGGTATGAATTATAGCATACCATGGGAATTCTCATCTAACTGCAATTGCGAGTACACCTGGCTCATGTCCAGATTTGTAAAGGACAGACCAACCACCACCCCCCCATCAACTTTACATATACATCCTCTAGGTGAGGGTTTGGCTATTTATCCAGCTGCAAGAGTGGTTTGTCATTTGTTGAAAATCCCCACAAAGTCAAACCAACCCATCGGGCTTCACAATCAGTACGGTCGGTGCTGCCCATTCCGCAAACTGGATGGTTTGATAATTCCTTCGCTTTCCAGCCTTCTGATTGCTGCCTCTACTTTTGCCTGTAAAGCAAATAGCATTGGGCAGGCCTTGCAGAATCACGGAATTGCTTCTTGGTCAACATGCAAAGGGTCCTTGTCCCTTTGATAGCCCTGAAAAATATCCGGGTATCTAATGAGGACTTTACTCATTAATGAGGCAGCCATTATCTAAATTGAAAAATGTTGAGCCAATATGGGAGAATCTCTCGGAACCAATTTTATGCCATCTAGCTTAGGCCCAAGCCTTTCAGTACAATCATTGGTAACTGAACCAACTGCTTCTTACTAGAGACAGGGACTGAAGTTGTACCCTTAATCTGTAAAGATTCCCTGGCATAGGTTCTCAGTCTAGCTGAGGTCTTATGCAAACTTCAGGGTTGGAGTCCAGAGCAAATTTTGTTAAAGACTGATTCGGTGGTCATTGAAATGGCTAATTAGCGACTCCATTAGAACCAGATGAACTTTAACAGACAATAATTTTGATTGGTTCTGGTTTGGATATTGCTAAGCAATTTAACTGTTCCAAACCAGATATAGGTGGACATTCCAGGGTGTGCACTCTCCTGGATATGAGCCTATGAGTTCTCTTACTCAATTTATGTTTAGTCGGACTCCTTTCCTGCCTTGAGTCTGCATACCAGCAGCGACTACATTGGCTTGCCAGCCCAGATCCCAAAGAATATTTTAACCATTTGACCAAGACTTAGCTTTGTAAAAACAATGACTGCAGATGCTGGAAACCAGATTCTGGATTAGTGGTGCTGGAAGAGCACAGCAGTTCAGGCAGCATCCGAGGAGCAGTAAAATCGACGTTTCGGGAAAAAGTCCTTTATCAGGAATAAAGGCAGAGAGCCTGAAGGGTGGAGAGATAAGCTAGAGGAGGGTGGGGGTGGGGAGAAAGTAGCATAGAGTACAATAGGTGAGTGAGGGAGGGGATGGAGGTGATAGGTCAGGGAGGAGGGTGGAGTGGATAGGTGGAAAAGAAGATAGGCAGGTAGGACAAGTCATGGGGACAGTGCTGAGCTGGAAGTTTGGAACTAGGGTGAGGTGGGGGAAGGGGAAATGAGGAAACTGTTGAAGTCCACATTGATGCTCTGGGGTGAAGTGTTCCGAGGCGGAAGATGAGGCGTTCTTCCTCCAGGCATCTGGTGGTGATGGAGCGGCGGTGAAGGAGGCCCAGGACCTCCATGTCCTCAGCAGAGTGGGAGGGGGAGTTGAAATATTGGGTCACAGGGTGGTGTGGTTAATTGGTGTGGGTGTCCCGGAGATGTTCCCTAAAGTGCTCTGCTAGGAGGCGTCCAGTCTCCCCAATGTAGAGGAGACCGCATCGGGAGCAACGGGTACAATAAATGATATTGGTGGATGTGCAGGTAAAACTTTGATGGATGTGGAAGGCTCCTTTAGGGCCTTGGATGGAGGTGAGGGAGGAGGTGTGGGCGCAGGTTTTGCAATTCCTGCGGTGGCAGGGGAATGTGCCAGGATGGGAGAGTGGGTTGTAGGGGGGAGTGGACCTGACCAGGTAGTCACAGAGGGGACGGTCTTTGCGGAAGGCGGAAAGGGGTGGGGAGGCAAATATATCCCTGGTGGTGGGATCTTTTTGGAGGTGGTGGAATTGTTGGCAGATTATTTGGTTTATGCGAAGGTTGGTAGAGTGGAAGGGGAGCACCAGGGGCGTTCTGTCTTTGTTACGGTTGGAGAGGTGGGGTCTGAGGGCAGAGGTGCGGAATGTGGACGAGATGCATTGGAGGGCATCTTTAACCACGTGGGAAGGGAAATTGCGGTCTCTAAAGAAGGAGGCCATCTGGTGTGTTCTGTGGTGGAACTGGTCCTCCTGGGAGCAGCTGCGGTGGAGGCGGAGGAATTGGGAATACGGGATGGCATTTTTGCAGGAGGTAGGCTGGGAAGAGGTGTAATCCAGGTAGCTGTGGGAGTCGGTGAGTTTGTACAAAATGTCAGTGTCAAGTTGGTCGTCATTAATGGAGATGGAGAGGTCCAGGAAGGGGAGGGATGTGTCAGAGATGGTCCAGGTAAATTTAAGGTCAGGGTGGAATGTGTTGGTGAAGTTGATGAATTGCTCAACCTCCTCACGGGAGCATGAGGTGGTGCCAATGCAGTCATCAATGTAGCGGAGGAAGAGATGGGGAGTGGTGCCGGTGTAATTATGGAAGATCGACGTTCTATGTAGCCAACAAAGAGACAGGCATAGCTGGGGCCCATACATGTGCCCATGGCTATCCCTTTGGTCTGGAGGAAGTGGGAAGATTCGAAGAAGAAATTGTTAAGGGTGAGGACCAGTTCGGCCAACCGAATGAGAGTGTCGGTGGAAGGGTAGTGTTGGGGACATTGGGAGAGGAACAAATGGAGGTCTTGGAGGCCCTGGTCATGGCGGATGGAGGTGTAGAGGGATTGGATATCCATGGTGAAGATGAGGCGTTGGGGGCCGGGGAAATGGAAGTCTTGGAGGAGGTGGAGGGTGTGGGTGGTGTCTCGAACGTATGTGGGGAGTTCCTGGACTAGGGGGGATAGGACAGTGTCGAGGTAGGTAGAAATGAGTTCAGTGGGGCAGGAGCATGCTGAGACAAATCTCTCCACCCTTCAGGCTCTCTGTTTTTATTCCTGATGAAGGGCTTTTGCCCGAAACGTCGATTTCGCTGGTCCTCGAATGCAGCCTGAACTGCTGTGCTCTTCTAGCACCACTAATCCAGAATCCAACACTTAGCTTTGTTTAGCTGTGGGCTGACTGAGAGTCCCTCTGTTCAGGATATGTCCTGAGTGAGGCTATGCAATTGTTTTCACTCAAGTGGTATTCCCCAAGCTCAGTTGGACTGGCGAGGGTGTCTACTTCCATAGGGATGCCCTGGAGCTCATATGCTGGACTTGCTGCATTTTCTAATGGTAAAGCCAGCTGTAGTTCATGTTTGAGGTCCAGTTGGTCTTCAGCATGGTTACATCAATAATCCCACTCTTGCTGTCTTTGAAATGACTCCACAGAGGCCAGTATCCTGTCACCAAGTCACCCTTTGACACTGATCCAGCTCCTTCAGAGCCAGTTCTCTGAGTGAACAGGATTCCTGACACTCCTGTTCTTAGCCATCAGTCAAGGCTCCTTGATTGGACCAGATTAACAGCCCCAATCAGGGAACTCATATTCTATGAAGTCCACTTGGCTGATTTGTTACAATCACTTCAGGTATCCACAGTATAGGAAGGATGCAATTGCCTTGGAGGTGGTGCAGATTAGATTCACTGGGATGTTAGCTGGGATACAGCATTCATGTATGAAGAGAGACAATGTTGGCTGGGGTCATTTTCTTTGGAGCAGAGAAGGTTGAGGAGGGAGAGACAAAACAAGTCTGCAAAATTATGAAGGGCAAACACAGGTTCAAAAGGAATAAACGTTTCACCTTAATAGAGAGTGAAACTGGCAGTGGGGCATCGATTTAGAACAAGGGGCAGAAGGTTTAGGGAGAACACACTGCCTGAAGGGTGGTCAAGGTGGGAACCATTAAAGATGTATTTAGATGAGCCCTTGAGACCGCCAATGCATATAAGGCTATGGGACAAGTATTGGAAAATTGGATTAGAAGACTGGAATGGACATGAAGGTCTTTCTTCCATGTTCGAATACCTCATGCCTAAGATACATTTAGCCAGGATCTGCCATGTTTCTCACAATGCCTCAGTGGTTGTTGTGATCATTGTGGTTGCCTTTGTTCTTGTAGAGGACGACAACATTTGCTCCACATATCCCCTGGAGCACCACCCACTCCCTCCACGAAAACAGAGAAGTTTAGACTGAATGTTAGTTTCCCACGCTTGATGAGTTTTGCAAGAGAGCTTTCCAATTGACTCAGTAGTCTTGCTCACTTCCTCCACTGTAGGATCAATTTCAGCTCTGCCATGACAAGCAGTCATTTTATAGTGTTCAGAGGTTCCTTTCTGACAGTATCTTCCCTAGAGTACAGCCCAAGCAATCTCCCTCACCATTTATTGTAGTCAGTGATGATCTTCTTTCCCTTTGTTTTCAGTGGAGCCGTATCCTTTGCTGACAGGACAACATCTCTGGTAGCAACAAAGTTCAAGTAGCTTCAAAATCACATTTTCTTTCCATGAACTCTATATGAGTTTTTTGGGGGGCTAGTTTTTGATTTTGACTGTAAGATTCCTCGCAATGTTTAAGATGATCAATTGGAAATTGGCCATCAGTTCAGAGTTGTAGACTGTACATATCACACACAGAATTGTTTTTGTCCAAGTAAATTTTTCTTCGGATACTTCCAACCAGTGAATAGATGTGACTTTTGTCCTATCAGAGTGGTCTGGATTTATACCTAAATTTCAGAGGTGAAAGGTTCTCTTTTAAAGTCTAACATCTCCCACTCTCTTTCCTATAATCTAGGTTGTATTGCCTGTATTATTTCCCTGGGAAGCAACTTGTGTATTAAAGGTAGACATGTAGTGCTTTTGTGTTTTGTTAGAACCATTTATATCATGCATTTCATAATTTCAGGACATCCCTCAGGATTTCATGACCAAGAAAATACCTTTGAAATGTAATCACTGCTGACTGCTGTAATTTAGATAAACATTGTTGTTGTAACTTGTCCCTCATCACAGGAATAATGCTGGATTGAAAACCTGAGACCTTCTGATCCAGTAGAGTAAATTTAGAATTTTTTTTAAGAGCAATCCTGTCAACATTTGGTTCAGAGTAATTACATTGAAATAAGGTTAGAATGTTTGACCAACAGTTAGTGAAAAGGCAAAAGGCAAGAACTGCAAAACACATGAAAAAGCTCTCAATTACCACCACTGCAAGTAAAGAATAGTTTGCGTCATTTTCTCTATCGTTAAACATGACACATCACTTCAAAACAGCCTGTGGAAATATCAAGTAGGTTGTTGAATGTTTTAGAACTCAGTCTAACCTTGCAATGAGTATGACACATCTCAAAGTAATTATTCTAATCTAATTGTTTTACAGATTGACAGCAGAATCATCAGGTCAGCACAAATAGCCCTGTCTGTCATAAACAATCACAGCTCCTCTCTGCCTGAATAAATGAGTCAACCAATGTCATGTCTGCATTCTCAGATGGTTCCACTTAGCTAAATTTACACTGCTAGTTCATAAGTATTGCTTCTCTGTTACCTGTTAATTTAGCAGTCATGTAGGACAAAACTGAGGTTCAGATGAGGACCAGAGAGGAGGTTTAGTGCACATTATTTACTCACTTACAGCCAGGAGTTGTGACTGATGCTAGATTTGATCATTTTGAAAGTGAATTCACATCAGACAGCAAGCACCTTTTGCCTCTGGTGACTTCAATGTTGCAGGACTCCAAAAATTGCATATGAGAATCAAGACTGTAGGACAATATGAAAATTCTTTGAAAAGGTGAAGCCATTTAAAATTATACCTCAGCTTTATCCTCATTAACTTAAATGCTGCAGTTCATTTTGAACAGCTGACTTTTTCCTATTATAGTAACACCATCTATATCTTGGATAAGGCAAGACAGACATAAAATTCCAATCACAAACTTATAGCTTCTAAACTAATAGAGATCAAACTGATGTGTTCTCACCATCAGATTGTACAAGTTTCAGGTTTGACTCACTGGTTGCTCTCTCTCCTTTGAGTCACATATTTTGAATTCAAA
The DNA here is from genome assembly GCF_037043375.1 of Chiloscyllium plagiosum. Taxonomy (NCBI): domain Eukaryota; kingdom Metazoa; phylum Chordata; class Chondrichthyes; order Orectolobiformes; family Hemiscylliidae; genus Chiloscyllium; species Chiloscyllium plagiosum. The sequence continues at coordinate 107,413,422 of NW_028270141.1, forward strand.
AGATTTGACTATGTAACCCAACCTGACAGCTGCAGTATTGAAAAAGCACTGTACTGCTCAAGATAACCTGTTAAAATATTTCAGCCTCATGCAAATGTTATGCAATTACTGGTGTCTAAGTCAAGAGTTATCAGAGTTTCACTAGGCATGAATCTATGACTATAATCTTAGAAAAAGAGGTTTGCCCTTTTAAGACTGAGATAAGGAGGAATTCCTTCTCTCGCAGGATATACATTTGTGGAAATTTTTACCACAGAGGACAGGAGGTTGGATCATTAAGTATATGCAAGACTGAGATAGATTTTTAATCAGTGCAGGAAGTGAGGATCGTAGGTGGGAAAGTGGAGTTAAGGATCATCAGATTATCCATCAGTGGCAGAGTAGACTTGATGGCTGAGTAGGATACTTCTGCTCCTATGTCACATGGTCTTAGGGATTCTTTGATTCAGCAGGAATGTGTATCCAAGAAGTAAAACATCCTTCAATGTACAAAACATTTACAGACCAGGCAAGTCACAAATAGAATGAAGATCAATAGTCATTAAGCCAAAGATCTACCAATTATCCAAGTCCAAAGAGAATACATTCTGGAAGAATTGTTGAAAATCCAGACCACCTGAATTGGTGAAGTTCAGACTTGGGCAGATGGGCTGGTGTTGAACGTAACTATTTACATGAATGCATAAATGTTAATTATGAGAAAAGTCTTGGTGGGAAGTATAATTGTTGTGAAAGATTTAATGTTGAAGAAGGCATTAAGCTACATTCAATCTATTGATGACATAAGAACTTGGATGAGACAAAAGGAGAGCATCTTTTGATCTCACAGATTGAAGACCTATAGCCACAGGTTTCCTCATAGGTTTAGAAACAATGTCTAACTTAGTCATATAACTTGGACCTGATTTCTATCATGCAATAAATTACATCTTGTTTAAGACAAGAGCCTCCTCCCATTAATCTCACTAGTGGTTTCCCACTATCACTGTAAACAAAGTGGGCCCTCACATCCAGTCAAGGAAAGAAATTAGTGGCAGCGAATGACCAGACCCACAAGGTGGTAGGAGTTGCATTACAGCACTTACAATACAAACCTGATATGGGTTGCATAGGTATCTGTAGCCCTTTCCATATTATTCTACATAAACCTTCTTATTTCTCACACTTGCATGTTGTCTCTAATTCATGAGAGAAAATTACATCTCAGAATCCCAGGGTTATGACATCCCAGTGTTGGAGTCAGTTCACACCAGTTTTTTTTTAAACTTCTGGGGCTGTATGTCGAAGTCCAACCCACGTACATGGGAACTCCTGCCTTTACTGGATAACACCGTCATTGAGAAAGTCAAGAGTCTCACTAGAATTGTTCTGAGGTGGGAGCAGGGTACTGCTTGAAGCAATGTAGAAGTAGCTTATGTCTGATCAAGGCCACTGAGCTGAGAGTGTCTGTTGAGAGCACTAGGGGCAGGACCTTCCCTGCTGGTTTTTAAACCCCACAGGTAGACTCAAATGGAGATCAGAAGCACATACTGTGCTGGGCACTGTCTCTCACCTATGCTTGTCAACTTGGCCAATTAGCTTCCAGAGGCCAGGCTCACTGCTGCAGATGTTGAAACTTTATTGCTGGAACAGCACAGCAGGTCAGGCAGCATTCAGGGAACAGGAGATTCGACGTTTCGGGCACAGGCCCTTCTTCAGGAATGAGCAGAGAGTGTTCAGCAGGAGAAGATAAAAGGTAGGGAGGAGGGACTTGGAGGAGGGGCGTTGGAAATGTGATAGGTGGAAAGAGGTCAAGGTGAGGGTGATAGGTCGGAGTAGGATGGAGGCGGAGAGGTCAAGAAGAAGACTGCAGGTCAGGAAGGCGGTGCCGGGCTGGAGGGATCCGGCTGAGACAAGGTGGGGGGAGGGGGGATGAAGAAACTGGTGAAGTCCAAGTTCATCCCCTGCGGTTGGAGGGTTCCCAGTCGGTAGATAAGACGCTCCTCCTCCGACCGTCGGGTTGTTGTGGTTTGGCGGTGGATGAGTCCAATGACCTGCATATCCTCGGTGGAGTGGGAGGGGGAGTTGAAATGCTGTGCTACAGGTTGGTTGGGTTGGTTCGTCCGGGTGGCCCAGAGGTGCTCTCTGAATCGCTCCGCAAGTAGGCGGCCTGTCTCCCCAATATAGAGGAGGCCACACCGGCTGCAGCGGATGCAGTAGATGATGTGGGTGGAGGTGCAGGTGAATCTGTGGCGGATATGGAAGTTTCCTTTGGGGCCTTGGAGAGAAGTGAGGGGGGAGGTGTGGGCGCAAGTGTTGCACCTCCTGCGGTTGCAAGGGAAGGTGCCGGGAGTGGAGGTTGGGTCGGTGGGGGGTGTGGATCTGACAAGGGAGTCGCGGAGGGAGTGGTCTCTACGGAAAGCTGATAGGGGAGGGGAGGGAAATATATCCTTGGTGCTGGGGTCTGTTTGGAGGTGGCGGAAGTGACGGCGGATGATGCGCAGGAGGTGCAACACTTGCGCCCACACCTCCCCCCTCACTTCTCTCCAAGGCCCCAAAGGAAACTTCCATATCCGCCACAGATTCACCTGCACCTCCACCCACATCATCTACTGCATCCGCTGCAGCCGGTGTGGCCTCCTCTATATTGGGGAGACAGGCCGCCTACTTGCGGAGTGATTCAGAGAGCACCTCTGGGCCACCCGGACGAACCAACCCAACCAACCTGTAGCACAGCATTTCAACTCCCCCTCCCACTCCACCGAGGATATGCAGGTCATTGGACTCATCCACCGCCAAACCACAACAACCCCACGGTCGGAGGAGGAGCGTCTTATCTTCCGACTGGGAACCCTCCAACTGCAGGGGATGAACTTGGATTTCACCAGTTTCTTCATCCCCCCTCCCCCCACCTTGTCTCAGCCGGATCCCTCCAGCCCGGCACCGCCTTCCTGACCTGCAGTCTTCTTCTTGACCTCTCCGCCTCCATCCTACTCCGACCTATCACCCTCACCTTGACCTCTTTCCACCTATCACATTTCCAACGCCCCTCCTCCAAGTCCCTCCTCCCTACCTTTTATCTTCTCCTGCTGAACACTCTCTGCTCATTCCTGAAGAAGGGCCTGTGCCCGAAACGTCGAATCTCCTGTTCCCTGGATGCTGCCTGACCTGCTGTGCTGTTCCAGCAATAAAGTTTCAACTTTGATCTCCAGCATCTGCAGACCTCACTTTCTCCTCACTGCTGCAGATGGCAGATTGGTCTTCCTGGGAGTCAACCCAAGAGAACCACTGGGCCCAGATAGAGTCCCTGGCTGAGAACATGGATCCTGTGTGGATCAGCCGACAGATGTATTCACTGATATCTTCAACCTTTCCCTCCTACAAGCCATAGTCCCCACCTGTTTCAAGACGACCACCATCATCCCAGTACCTAATAAAGCTCATGAAACATGCCTTAATGACTTTTGCCCAGTGGCTCTGACCTCCATAACCATGAAGAGCTTTGAGAGGCTGGTCATGGCTCACATCAACTCTCGTCTCCCAACCTGCCTCATCCCTGCAATTTGCCTACCAATGTAACAGGTCCAGAGTGGATGCCATTTCCCTAGCCCGCACTCATCTCTGAAACAGTTGGACAACAAGGAAACCTACATCAGATTCCTGCTCATTGACTACAGTTCCATCTTCAACACCATATTCCCCTCCAGACTGATCTCAAAACTCTGAGACCTAGGTCCCAGCTCCACCCTCGACAAACGGATCCTAGTTTCATGACCCACAGACCACAGTCAGTGGAGATAGGCAATAGCACATCCTCCACAGTAGCACTCAACACTAGAGCCCTCAAAGGATGCATTCTCAGCTCCTTACAGTTCTCCCTGTACACACACCACTGTGTTATCAAATTCCGAACACCATCTACAAGTATACTGATGACACCACCATGGGAGGGCAGATAACAAACAAAATGAAGCAGAAGATAGAAAGGAAATAGTGACGTGGTACAATAATAACAACCTCTCTCTCAACCTCATGTGACAAAGTTGCTCCTTTAACAAGGCTATGAGGTCTTTGGCTTTTTTTCAGAAAAGTTGTAAATGACACAGTCTCCGAAAAGTCTGGAGGTGAAATGTTTTAGGGATAATAGCTAACAGAGACAGCCTCAGGTAGAAGGCTTTCAAGTTTAAAAAAAACACTTGTACAATGAAAGGGGAGTGGCCAGTTCTCCCAGCTCAGCTTTTCTTGGTTTGTATTTTGGTTTTAGTAGGAGTGTGAAGAAAGGCTGCTGGACACACAGAAGCTGGTCCAGGCTGGCACTGTCTCTCTCTCTGACTTCTATCCAGTTACACCCTGTGTTTGATGTTCCCTTTTGTGCTAAGGAGTGTTTATAAGGATTGTCACAAGCATTTGGAACAGCATCATTAAGTTGGGATGATCTGTTGGGTTTTAGGAGAGGTTAAGTTACTTGGTATTCTGTTTTCTGTCATTTGTGTTTCATTAAGTAATCTTGTAGATAAATTCTGTTCTATTTAAAAATAAATGGTTTGACCAGCTGATTTTCTCCTGGAATTTCTCCTACTTAAAACAACTAGCAAAGTTAGTGTATGGGCTACCTTCTTGAGACATTTTGAGGGATCCATAACAGATTGGGGGTTCTTTGCAGGATTTGTTCTGTAGTTCCAAATTGGGATTAGAGTTGTTGGACTCAAAGGTGGTGAGTGGTAGGTGTTAGTAACTTTTGTTCTGGGTATTGAATTTAGTTGGTTTGAACATAGCTTGGGAAAGCAATGGCTTTTTCAGTCACCAAGAGTTTTCTGGGAGTGGAAGAAGTGACCTTGGGGATTTTACAAAAGATGATTAAGACCAAGCTGCTGGAATTAGCAGACAAGCTGGGGTTAGAGCTGTCTATTTCCATGAGGAAAGGAGAGATAATTACAGCAGTAGCTCAGCATTTAAACTTGCTGGAAACACCATCAGAATCTTTAGAGATGGCTAAAATTCAATTGAATATGAAGCAGTTTGAGTTCGAGGCAAAAGACAAGGAATTATGATTAAAAGCAGAGGAGAGAGAAAAAGAGAGCTTGAACTTCAGAAATTGGCACTTAGACAGGAGTTCAAAAATTCACTTTCTGAAGTAGTGAGAACTCATGTGGAAGAGCAGAGAGTTAAAACAGCAAGATTAGCAGCTGAAATGGCTGATGGTTATGAGTTGGTCTATAACGCAAAGTTTGGCTTCCAAAATCAATTTTAACCTGTGAGAGATAGAAATTGAGGAAAAGAGAAATCCTCACATGGAAAGCGAAAGGTAGATTTCGGTGAAGATCATAAGGATAACTTACAATAGGGTGAAAAGGAAATCCTTGCAAGGGGCAGAGAAGTTAAAAAAAGCACCAGTGTTGTTGCTGCAATAAAGTAGGGCACATGAAATCACAGTGTTGGTGGGTTGGGAGAAGCACTGGGAAACCAGATGTAGGAAAACAGTTTAAGCCAGTGAATTTTGTTGAAGTGGTAACAGAAAGTACAGTGGAGGCTGAAAAGTTGCCCCAGAATGTACAAGCTGGTCGGAGGTTGTTGAGGAAGTGACAGATCTTCTTAAAGTATATACTGGTGAAGGTGAAGTTTATTCTCATAGGCCAGGAGCAGCAGGTAAAGAGGTTACCATCTTAAGAGATATAGGATCCTCTCAGTCTCTGATGCTGTAAGATGAAGAGATATGTACCTCTGAAGGACTATTGCCAGAAAAGGTACTAGTAACAGGAATTCACAGCATGACAAGACCACTCATTTATGTAAAGTGAGGTTAGAGTGTCCAGTGAAGAGCAGAGAATTCGTGGTAGGAGTACTGGATAAACTTTCAGTTCCAGGAATACAATTTGTCCTTGCTAATGATACAGCTGATTCACCAGTAGGAGTGATGCCTAGTGTGGTTGAAAAGCCAGTGAAAACTCAGGCAACTGAACTATTGCAGGACACATATCCTAGAATTTTCCCTGCCTGTGTGGCAACGAGGTCACAAAGTCACCAGCTGAAACAGGAGAGATCAAAGAGTACAGATAAGAAAGCTGAAGTGGAATTAGCAGAGACACTGTTTGCTCAGACGGTTGACATCAACTAGGAGGACATAGATGACAATGGAGACTTCTTTAGCTAAGTAAACTAATTGAGTTACAGCAGAAAGATGAAAACTTAAAGCAATTGTATCAAAAGGCATACGTAGAAAAGGATTCTGAATATATTCCTAAATGTTATTATCTTAACAATGATATCTTAATGAGGAAATGGAGACAATCGCATATTCAGGCAGGTGGGAAATGGGCAGAAGTTCATCAAATCTTATTGCCAGTGGATATAGAAAGGAGGTGTTGTAAGTAGCACATGAGCTACTACTCGGAGGTCATTTAGGAGTAAGAAAAACTCAAGCTAAAATACAAAAACATTTTTCCTGACCTGCACTGCAGAAGGATGTAGTTGAATTTTGCCAGATGTGTCATACATGTCAGGTAATTGAAAAATCACAGGCAGTAATAAAACCTGCACCTTTAATGCTTATTCCTGCATTTGAGGAACCTTTTACAAGAGTCTTAATTGATTGCATGGGTCCCCTACGCAAATAAAAAGTAGGAATCAGTATTTGTTAACAATAATGGATGTGTTGACTAGATTTCCAGATGCTGTTCCATATCACAGCGAAAAGGACCGATAGAGCTACAATCAGATCAAAGGTCAAACTTCACATCAAAATTATTCAAGGAAGGTACAGACAGTTTAGGAATAAAACAATTCAAATCTACTCTGTACTATCCAGAATTGTAGGGAGCCCTAGAAAGGTTGAATCAGACATTAAAGACCATGTTGGGGGCTTATAGTGAAGACTATTCAGATGATTGGGATAAGGGAATTCCATTTGTGCTTTTTGCGATCAGATATGCACCAAATGAATCACCCAAATTCAGTCCATTTGAATTAGTTTTTGGGCATGAAGTGAAAGGACCATTAAAATTGATTAAGGAGACATCGGCAAGTCAGAATTCAGAGACCACATGTTTGGACTAAGTGTCAAATTTAAGGGAATGATTAAATAGAGGTGGGCAGTTGGCTAGACAGCATTTAAAAGTATCACAGCAGCCAATGAAACAGGAAGCAGACAAGAAACCAAAAATTCGCAGTTTTGTTATCGGGGATAAGTATTAGTGTTACTTCCAGTGATAGATGAAGTTTTAAAAACAAGGTTTAGTGGATCTTATCAAGTTGAAAGGAAATTGAGTGAGGCGAACTGTGTGATGGGGACTCCAGACAAAAAGAAATCTCACAGTGTGTCATGTGAATATGCACAAAAGGTATTTTGAAAGGGAAGGAAAGCAAGAGGAGAATGTGTTATTGATTACAACACAGAGGGAAGAAACAAGTTCAGAGGATTTTAAATTGGACATTCCTCAAATCAAATTAGATAATGAGGAAGTTGTCAAAAATTGTGATAAGTTATTGAGTAAAAATTACAAATGCCACAAATGATCCGAGGAGCAGGAAAATCGACGTTTCGGGCAAAAGCCCTGTTGTGAGCTGGCTGTCAGGCAGTTGCTCTGTCTCTTGTCACCTGCAAAGAACTGGAAGCCAACTAGAAATTCCCACTCATCTCGACAATTGGGCTTCAATGCCAATTGGCTAACCACTACTCATTGCTTGCAGATGAGTGTCTATCAAATCATCTCCACATTCTGCCACGACCAAAATGGCTCAGGAGTGGATGGAATTGGTGAATTGGCACATGCCAACTAGTGGTGCTAATTCTATGGTCCAACAACAGCAGCTGCTCTAAATTGTACTCAAGGAAACCCGACTTGCCAGTGACTCATTTTCCAGCATTTACCTCCATTCACCTTCATGAGAACAAATTTCCAACTTGAAATGAACCCCATTTATTCTGCCTCCTGTAAAAATACAGAATTACTTCTCAAGGATTTTTAAACTGAACGGAAGCAACATTCTTAAAATTTGCTGGACAAGCTAGCTCTGTTTTGTGAAAAGATGTTATAATTTCTATCGTTTCCTTTCTGAATAGCATGCACAATTTTACATGTCCCACAATAACAAGGAAGTATCTATCAGTGAGCATCAGAAATTCTATCTCATATATAACCTTAATGTACAGAAAATGGCCATTGCAGGCTATGCCTGTGTAGGTGGTGCACATCAGCCCCCTGTTCCATTTTATCAACATATCCTTTAATTCCTTTTGCCTTCATTAATGTATCCACCTTTTCTCTGAAAGCATTTATGATAGTTGCCTCCAGCAATGGACTAGCAAGTTCCACGTGCTCACCATTCTCTGAATGGAATGGGCTATCTCTCAATATTTTGGCAGATCTCTTATGTTCAAGAGGCAGTGATTGAAAAGATGCTACATCAAGTCTCTCACACATTTCTACCATGTAGCAATATTTACCTTCCAAAGGCTTTATGTTAAGCTGGCTAAAATGACGAGTCGGAAGTGACAATGGCATTGATAGAATTAACAAATGCAGTTCAAATGAAGGTGAAAATCAATACCCAAACCACAATAACGAGTATGCTGTATCTTAACCAAGGCCAGGTAGCCCATCTGTAAGAAGATAAACAGAGTCAGCATTTCAGTACAGTAATATCTTGTCAGAATTCAGCAGAGATTTTGTCTGACCTGCTGAATATTTTCCAGCATTTCCTGTTTATGTCCCATTTTTTCAGCATCTGTTACTTTTGTGCTTTTCATCATTATTTCTATGTTTGGATAATGGAAAAGGAAAGCAGTGGGAGAGATGTATCCAGATGGGAGCATCGTTATCTGATCCAGCGACTGTAGTTAGTTCATACTTGTTGCAGAATAGAATATGGATAATTATGGAGCTTCTGGCCTGTATTGCAGTTCTCCAATATGTCTGTAAGTGGGGACATTTTTGCGACAAAATGCATAAGCTGAAATTATGTTTGTGCCAGTTTAAAAATAAATCATGCTAGAAGCTAGCCTGCTTCCACAATACTGGCCATGTCTATGGGTTCCATGAGTTGCTTTTTTGGAGTTTCCACAATTCAGCTTGTTTGCAAGCCTTAAAGGATGCTGTAAAAATTATCTTGGTTCTTTTGCGTGTGAGGAATCATTATCCATGATAAAAAAAAGGTTTTAAATGTACATTTATTTATTTTCTGAAAAACTGACAATCATACCTCGAGTTCTATATATTTTAAAGCCATTTTTATCAGTTTAAAACTGTGTATTGCTAAGGGGAAACACATTTTGTAGAGGCTTTTTGTCTTGCATTCACTAGGGCAGTTTACAAGAATACCAATGCAAGGGGAAATCCTTGTGAACTGGCCTGACCAGTGGAAGATGAAACACTGATAAAATATGCCTTACGTCAGCATGACTCAAGTTTTGTACTACTGAATGACTATTAAAATTATGTAATTCACAAGTAGTGGATGAGATGCTGTGATTAAAATGCCTTCATTTGTGATAAAGCATTTTGCGGCCACGTTACTCAAATTGTAGTTGCCATTGCAAAGCATATTGAGGAACACATTTGTAAGTATATTGAAAATGAAACATTCTAAAGATGCTGTCCAATTACATGGAATCAACATTATGCAAATAGGCTCAAATGGAAACTTAAGGAAAAAAACACTGTTCAAGTCTAACACAAGTCTAACCCAATTTTTGCCCAGTTTGGCAAAAAAATTAACAGAATAGTTTAACAAAACTTATTGTTAATTAAAGATTTAATACGGCACTTCAATTATTTTGAGATCACCAAACTGAATTAGAAGATATTGGCTTGATGAGCACAATCCATATGGAAGGTTCTGTACACCACATGCGGGAAGTTTTATTAGCAGGTTGTAAAAGTTTAATGTCATTGTCAGTTACATTTTATAGAGATAAGATCTTTTTGATCTCTTTCCTTTCTGGTTTGTTTATTTATTGCAGCAATAATTCCCCTGTCTGTTTCCACTTGCATTAACTTTTTCAGGGCTAATTTAATTCCTTACTTTCCAAACAATTATATTTTTAACACGTGTAATTGCAAATGTGTCTGATTTTAAGATTTGCTGGTTACAGACCACCCTTTACAATGCTATTTCATTCACAGGATTCTTTGAATAATGTCTCAACTGAAAGCCTTTGATTATTATTTTGAAATTCAGAAAAGAATTAGTGAAATTTAGTAAAATTAGTGAAAAGAAAGAACCAAATATCCAGAATTTTGTGATGTCTTCAGAATATGGCAATGAGTGTAGGTGATGTGATAAAGGTTTATAATATAGAATTATTATCTGGGAGTTTAGATTTTAATGCATGGTTACAATGAAATTATGGTTTCAGTTCTGTGAAGGTAACATTTTTTTTCAAAGGTTATAAATTCAGTGGAACAGTGAGCTGAAACCATTGTTTCTTATAAAAAACATGGCTTAGGTTATGTGGACAATTCATACAAATATAACACCTGCAAGGGCAGATCACAGGCTAGGAATACTGCAGCTGTAACTCACCTCCTGACTTCCAAAGCCTCTCCATCCTCTCCAAGGCACTGGTCAGAAGTGTGATAGAATACTCCCCACTTGTGTGGATAAGTGCAGGTCAAATAACATTCAAGAGGCTTGACACCAATCAGGATAAAGCAACCCATTTGACTGGCACTATGTCCACAAGCATGCATTCCCTCCACCACCAGTGCTTAGTAGCAGCAAGTGTGTACCATCTGCAAGAGTCATAGAGATGTACAGCATGGAACCAGACCCTTCGGTCCAACCCGTCCATGCCGACCAGATAACCCAATCTAGTCCCACCTGCCAACACCTGGCCCAGTTCGGTCCAAACCCTTCCTATTCATATACCCATCCAAATACCTCTTAAATGATGCAATTGTACCAGCCTCTACCACTTCGTCTGGCAGCTCATTCCATACCCGTACCACCCTCTGTGTGAAAACGTTGCCCCTTAGGTCTCTTTTACATCTTTCCCCTCTCACCCTAAACCTATGCCCTCTAGTTCTGGATTCCCTAACCCCAGGGAAAAGATTTTGCCTATTTACCCTATCCATGCCTCTCACAATTTTGTAAATCTCTATAAGGAAGCAGTGGAAAAATTCAAGACTCCTTAAACAGCACATTTCAAATCCATGACCACTATCACCTATAAGGACAAGGGTAGCAGTTATTAGGAAATACCAACACCTGCAAGTTTCTCTCCAAGCCACTCACCATCCTGACCTGGAAGTCTGTTACTGTTCCTTCAGTGTCACTGGGTCAGAATACTATTATTCCCTCCCTTACAGCATTTTGGGATTACATACAGCCCATGGACTGCAGCAGTTCAAGATGGCAGCTCACCAAAGAGTTGACAACAAATGCTGGCCCAGCCAGTGACGCCCAGGTCCTGCAAGTGAGTAAAATAAAATGACTACTTTGCCGAGCAATTTACGTGCTAAGTTAATCGATGAAGTGTTTGTAATGCTGAGCTTTATTGCATACAGAAAAACATATTAGTGGTGACTAGTAATTTGAGAAAAATCAGGTTTCAGTTCTGAAGAACAATTTCATTCTAACAAAAGGACTGCTAGTTTAGAGATTCTGCAGGTTTTGAGACTATGTGGAAGCTTCCTGGATGTCAGAATTTTAAAAAATAATCTAGGCCCTCAGAAATGACAAGAAATCTGAAGGCCATCAAAACAGGAAAGTGTCCATGAGTAATAAATCAAAGAGTTAAGATAGGAATTAAACTGGACTGGGATTGGGTATCAAAAAAGGATATTGCTAGGGAAAGGGTTAAATCTTTCTTTTTGCCTGTTAAATATGTTAAAAGCTTCCTAAACTTAGATCTCCACATATATAACTTATTATTTTCTTTTGTGTAATAAATTTGTACATTTTTTTTGTCAAGTGGTAAAGTAAAATTATGATCTATCAACCAAGATTCTGAGATTTGACTTGTTCAGTCTTACCATCAGCTGGGATCATAATAATAGTCACTCCCTAGGTTGGATATTGACAGAGTTAACTTCTTCAGTTTCATATCTAGGCTATTCCTCTCTGATAGTACATAACAGCTGCTAAAGTGGCATGAATGACACTGACGTTTTAGTGAATTCTGCAATTCAAAGAAAACCTGGGACTTGAGGTAGTTGCATCCCAGTGTCCATTGGGGAAGTTATATTGTTTTGCTTTGACAAGCAATGACTTTGTCACCTGCTTTATGCAGTGGAGCACTGCAGATACAGTGATATACCCAATGGTCCCGGAAATGTTTAATGAGGTAAAGATTCATGAGCAGCTTAATGGCCCTCGTAGATCCATAGGGTCATTGAGTCACACATAACAGAAATAAATCCTTCAATCCAACTAGTCTATGCAGACCATAATCCCACCTGCCTGCTCCTGGCCCATATCCATTCAAACCGTTCCTAATCATGCACTTATCTAGATGTCTTTTAAATGTTGTAATTGTAGCCGCATGCACCACTTCCTCTGGAAAGTTATTCCACATGCAAATCACCCTCCCTGTAAAAAAAATTGCGCCTCATGTCTTTTTTAAATCTCTCTACTCTCACCTTAAAAATGTACTCCCTAGTTTTGAAATCTCCTGTCTTAGGGAAAAGACAATGACCATTAACTCTATCCATATGTCTCATTATTTTATAAAATTCTACAAAGTCGCCTCTCAACCTTCTATGCTCCAGTGAAATAAGTCCCAGCCTATCCAGCCTTTCTTTATAATTCAAATCTTCTATCCCCAGCAACATCCTGGTAAATCTCTTCTGAACCCTCTCTAGCTTAATAGTATCCTTCTTGTAACTGGGCAACCAGAAATGGACAGAAATTTATTACAGAAGAGTCCTCACCAACGTCCTATACAACCTCAACATTACTTCTTATACTCAAAAGACTAAGCAAAGAAGTCAACTGTGCCAAAAGGTCTTTCAACCATATGATGCAAACTGCAAGGAATTAGGTACCTGAGCCCCTAGGTCCCTCTGTTTTACACATCCAAGGCCCTATCATTAATTCTATAAGCCCTACTCATGTTTGTTTTATCAAAATGAAGTACCTCACATTTATCCAGATGAACTCCATCTGCCATGTTTCAGCCCATTAACCCATTTCATCAAGATCTCTTTGTAATCTTAGAAAATCTTCTTCACTATCTACTATGCCACTAATTTTGATATTGTCCCCAAAATTACTAACCATGCCTTCTACATTCTCATCCAAATCATTTATATAAATGACAAACAAATGAGGACCCTGAACTGATCCCTGTGGAACACCATTGGTGACAGGACTCCAGTCTGAAAAACAACCCTCCATCATTACACTCTGTACCCCCCCGTTAGCTATTTATGTATCCAATTGGCAAGCTCATTCTCAATCCCATGTGACCTAACTTTACTCATTAGTCTACCATGCAAATCTTCTCTCAACTGTGGCTTCAGGTTTTTCTGCAGCCAATTCACCATTATTTTAATACTGAAATCAAGAGTTATAGCTTTTGAATGCTATAAGGTGCACAAGGACTAACATATTTAGTTGGAAGCATAACGCATGCTTTAGGTACATTGGAACAGTGTTCACCAAACAGTCATTCATTGTGAAACCCATAGGCCATAACATTTCCCAATTATGTGTTAGGTCATGTCAAATCCATTGACCAGGATGGTCCTTGTATTGCATGGGAAAATGAGCCTTGTGATGCTTTTCTCTCTACAGGGATAATGTTTTGATAATATTTCACATAATAACTTAACATAGGACTCAGTTCACTGCACAGAGAGAAGATATATATCCAGGAAATGTCTTTCACAAAATTATAGAATGCTAGAGCTCAGGGATGAATTAATGTAGTATGTGTAGGCATTAATCTCCAGGAGAACCAGATATTTTAATCCCACTCTTTTGTTTAATCTCATAATTTTAACATGTTTTTTTTCAAAAATAAGTTCCAGTTTCCATTAAGAACATTTATAATTATTGCTTCAGTAATATTGTGTGGCAGCAAACTTCTACATTCTAGGCTTCTTTCACGTCAAAGCATTAATTTTCTACTATTTCCTTATTGTTAATTTTACACTCATTTTTCTGACTAGTCAAATCAATTTATCACTACTTCTAGCTTTATAACCATTCCTAACCCTGAAGATTTTTATTGGTTAGGACAAGTAACAGAGAATAGGAATAAACAAATTGTTTTTGACCTTGGCAGGTTGTAATTAGCACCATACTGAAGGATTGCTATTCGGTCTCTTACAATCTATGTTGGTAATTTAGATGAGGGGATCCGATAATCACAATACTTAAGCTTGCTGATGAAACAAAGTTTGTTGGGAAAGGGAGCTAATGAGAAGGACACAAGAATGATTCAAAGGACATAGCCAGGTTGAGTGAACAGTCATTCGTAGGCCAACATCAGACTCCTGAAACAACTCTTTTATTCTGATCTTGGTCACTTCAGGAGGCTCCCAGTCAGACAACGGAAATGCTTTAACATTGTCCTTAAATGATCCCTGAAGTGGTCAAACATCTCCCTGGTTTATGAGAGTCCCAGGCTTGTGACCAAAATGAAGAAGGCTCATACAGCAAGGCACAGGGCACAGCAACAAATGTCATCAGGAACAGAGACAACGTTGAAGCATCAGAGTAATTGCACAAATCCCCAAATCCTTCAAGCACCACTTGCCCCAAGTGTGGCCGAGTTACAGATTGACTTGTCGGCTATCTTAGGATCTCTCAAACTGGAATAGAATCAAGTCATCTGCAGTCTTGAGGGACTGCCTCCAAGAAGACAAAGATGTCAAATCAGTAGAAAAGAACACGATAAATAGAATATAATGTGAAAAGTATGAAGTTATTCACTTTGTTTGCAAAAGTTGAAATGTTTAATATTTTTTAAATGGTGAGAGATTGGGAAATATTGTTTTGCAAAGGGACCTTTGTTTTCTTCTACACAAACTCCAGAAATTGGTCTTACATATAGAGTAAACCATTAGGAAGTCAAATGTTATTTTAACCTCTATTATAAATGGATTGAGCACAAGAGCATGTTAGTTTACCTGCAGTTAGACAAATCATTGTGAGGCTACACTTGGAGGACTGTTTACACTTTGGGGATGTCTCTGTTGTGATCCACCATGAATATTAGCACAGTAGTTAATGTCGAGAGTGTGGTGCTGGAAAAGCACAGCAGCTCAGGCAGCATCTGAGGAGCAGGAGAATTGGCTTTTTGGGCAAAAGCCCTTTATAAGGTGGTGTTCCATCACCACACTCTCGACTCTAATCTCCAGCATCTGCAGTCCTCACTTTCACATAGTTAATGTTTAGTGGTTAGTTTGCTTGTCACCTCTTGCTCTTAGTAAATAGGCTTCCATCCAGGATTCTTGGGCTATTACTTCTCACCATGAGACTTTCTATCAGTTACAAGCAGCAGCATCAGACCTTTCCACTATCAGCAATGGGGTACAGCAGGGCCGCGTCTGGGCACTGTCTTTCTTTGGCACATTCCTCTCCATGCTGCTACCGTGTACTTTTGACAACTCAAATGAGGATAACCACCTGCATGCCAGAGCTTATGGCAAGCTGCTCAACATGGCAAGACTGTACACTGAGACCAAAGTATATAATATGAGCTGCTGTTTGTTGCTTATTTTGTGCTGACATGTAATTTCCAATACGGTTTGAAGAGTCAATCTCTGCTGTGAAGTCATAAGCCTGGAGAAGTCCAAAAAGACAATGTAAAGTGATCTACGCTGTTTGCTGAACTTCTCCAGATCTACCATCTCTGAAGACACACTGAGACTACGGGCAGATGCATGACGCTGGAGTCTGCAATCTGCTCAAAGAGACATGAGCTAATGTGTTCCCTTAATACCTAATTATCATCACCATCCCCTTTGTTTTGACGATGTTTAATTATTCTTGTGTATGCATGTCTTGACACAATTTTCTCTTCTTCCAACAGAGACACAAAAATTCTTGAAGCTGCTACAACAGAGCCAGATTTCTGCTTTTGTTGATTTCTTATGGAATGCCATACTTCACTTACCATGGCTTGTAGATCAGTTCTTCTCAGGCTTCAAAGAATTTGGGCTGATAATTGGCATTAGAAAGATCAAGGCTACGGGTCAGAATGCATAGACTCCACCCTTCGTTCGTCTCACCCTGGAGGTTGTTCAGAGCTCCATAAATTTTGGATCAACAATCACCAGCAAACTGATGCGAAATAGAATTGTCAAAGTGACAAGTCAAAGTTAAGAAGCCACGTGTGGATTAACAGCAAATTAGCGAAAAATATAAACCCGTGTATGCACAAAACTTGCATTCTCAGTATACTCCTACACCGGGTTGAAGCATAAAACACTAATGTAAGCTAAAAAGAGGAGCTAACAGCTTCTACTTCCTCTGCATTACATGCATCTCCCACAGCCAGACAACTTACCAGAAGACTGAGATTTCCAGCACTTTAGCCTTTTGGAGTAGCAGCCATTCCTTTGGCTGCGTCATGAGAGCCAGGTGGATGATGACTGCATCCCCAAAGATGTGCTGTATGGTGAAGTTGCTTCCAACATGGAACTAACAGGTCATCCATGTCTCAGGTACAAAGATGTCTTCAAATTAGATATCAAATTGACCAAGATTAGAAACAATGCATGAGAAGCCTTTGCTGATAACTGGAGCACCTGAAGACAAGTGTACAGGATGGATGTGAGAAAAAGACAGAGGACAAAAGAAGTAACCATGTGGTGGAAAAGTTGCTAGAAAATATAAAAAATATTGTATACCATGGGTTGCCACTATTAATTTATGTCAGCTAAAGAAGTCATTGGCACTACTTTATATGGTAGATTGTAGGTAGGTTGACCAAGGTGAAAGGCAGGAAGTTTAAAGGGAATCAAAGGATTGTTTTTCACCCACAGGATGGTGGAATCTGGAATGCATGGATAGTTAAGGCAGGAATACTCACAACCCCTAAAAGGTACTTGAATGAGCACATGAAATGGCATAACACTCAAGGCTAAATGGATAAAACATGGTGGTGCAGGCTTGGAGGGCTGAAGGGCCTGTTCCTGTGCTGTACTGTTCTTGTTCTTGCTATGGGCCAAGTGCTGAAAAGTGAGACGAGTGTAAATTTAGGGTAGTCTTTATCACTGCAGACTTGATGAGTTAAAGAGCCTCTTCTGTGCTATATGGTTCTCGGTTCTATATCGGCTCCTACGGCCAAAACAGGCGATCATTACTCCAGATATAATATACAACCTAGGCACAGCCCATCATCTCCCAGAATGGGTAGACGTCTACCCTAACCCAATAAATAATAAACTTGCCATAGAGAGAGAGAGATGAAAGTTCACTGGATGGATTCAGAGATAAGATGATTACCCTTTGAGTAGACCAGGTCTGCATTTGGAAGAAATGAACTCTTTGAAGCATAGAAAAGTCTTAAAGGGTTTGACAGGCAGTTGCTGACAGGATGTTTCATGCGGCTGAAGAGCCTAGGACCTGGGATCACAGTTTTAGAACAAGGTACTGACCATTTAGGATTGAGATAAGGAGAACAGATTTCACTGAAAGGTTTGTAATTCTTTGTTTAATGGCTTCCCCAGAGAGCTGTAGATGTTCAGTCAATAAGTGTACCAAGACAGGGATTGACAGACAATTAAATACTAAAGAAATCAAGGGATATGGGGATATCGGGATAATGTACAAAGGTGAATTTGAGACTCAAAATCAATCGTAATCTTTTTGCACGAAGGACTGGGCGACTTACTCCTTTTTCTATTTCTTGAGTTCTTATATTTTATCAAATCATATCTTAACTTTCTTATCCTGTGTGAGGGACAATTTCTCAAGCTGCTGGAACAAGGAGTTAATTATATGTAGCTTGTCACTGTGAGACTTCAATAGTGGTTTCTGCATTTGATCAAAATTCACTTCCAGGAAGAAGTCTCCCTTTTAGAAATTGGGGTCTATTTTAAAACCAAAGTTTTTGTACTATATTCTAATATAGTCTGACTAGCAGACAATTTATAAGTTTAATGCCAGTGTAATTAGCTTCCATGTCCAAACAGAACAATCTCCAACAAGCCAAGGCCAAAAGCACAATAAGGGTAACGTTTACAAAGATTACCAGGCCAGTGAAGCCCAATGCCTACATGTATAGGAAAGACAGGAGGGTCTATTCTTACATGATGTACATGACCTTATCTGGGGGTTGGCTATTGGCAGCAGCTATGTTGATCTTGTGATTAGATTCCCAGTGTCCATAGGTTAGAAGGATTCAAATGGGTGATTGACATCGTGGTACCTACCAGCCCCTTTGAAATAGGATATATCAACGTGTGCTTAGAGTCAGGGCAATCTTTTCAGGAGGCAGTGTTCATCAGGCATCATTCTCCTTCAGATAGCAGATGGACCAAAGGAGGAAGAGGAGAAACAGCTCCTTAACTCTTCAGCTGAAAAGCTACAAACCTAATGACCTCAATACACCTCATGCCCAAAACCTGTTCCTCCTTTGCTACTCGTGAATCTTCTTCAAATATCACGGGTCATATACTTTGTCTAATTAACTAATATATCAGATTTAAAATTCTCCTTTATAACAAACATAATCCAGTTTGTGAAAATTCCATAGGTGTGCCTAGATAACAGTGGGCCTGAACCCCACTTACACATTTAAGGTTCACGTTAGCTGAAGTTCAAGAAAAGAAAGACCATGTATTACTCCTGTGCAAAACTGTAGGATTTGTAGGACTGGGACAATGATAAAACTACTCTATTAATGTCTTACTCTTGATGAAACTACCTTGAAGAATGACCTATAAGAACTATTTGAAATTCAGCGTTGTATTTCCACAAACTTGTCAACTGAGGAAATTTAGTTCACCACATATTGGTACTGACTTGTCCTTCAAATGCCACGGATTTGTGGTTTGGTCCATTTGATGATCCATTACTTTGTTCATTACGTACAAGGTGTTCTTTGCCTTGATTTTGTTGATACAAACTAGAATTTGCCACTGTTTAGATTATACAGATATGAAGCACATCTATAATGAAAAACATCAGGATGCAACTCATGAAAAATGCACACTAAATTATAAGGTTCACATTGTGCTGAAAGACAATCTTTGCTTTTATTTTAGCCATCCACTTCAATTAACGAAAAATAAGGATGCTTAAGCCCCAAGATAGTTTTGGTTAATTATTTTAGCTTGCATTGGACCTACGTAGAATTATTAAGAAGGTTTTACCCTAGAAGGTATGAGCAAAAAAAAGAACAAAGTTAACATCTATCAGAATGGATTGCAGCGTGTCTGAAATTTGTTTTTATTAAATTATGATTTTCATTTGTAACAATGTAGAGACTGGGTATCCCATTGAGTTGAACGCATACAATTAACATTCAAAAGATGAGAGAAATGTTGCAAAAACAAGGAGCAAACTAACAGACTCCAGCACAGCGATTACTGATAAAACAGTAATCCCATTCATCATTTGTTAATAGCTTTCAAAGAAAATGAAATATTATTATCCCATGAGACAAAGTATTACATCAGAGACTTTTGTAGCTAACAGTAGATAACAAGCTTTCTTTTGCTGTTAGCATACTTATGTAGATTAGTTATGCTGCATTTGATTTGAATCATATCTTTTTAAGGCTTTCATGAGATGTAGTTGTCACTGGTTAAACCAACATTTATTAGCCATCCCTAATTGCCATTGAGAAGGTGGTGATGAGCTGCTTTCTTGAACTGCCTGCAGTCTATTTTAAACCTCTTTAAATCTGTCATCATTTCTGTATTGCATAGCTAAGCGAGATATTAAATATGTTTTCTTCGCTCTTCCCAAGAATAAATCTATCTGTGTGAAACAATGTGTGCCACTTGGGACTAGGTTTCTAGTTAACAGTTTGAGGATTGGCCTTGAAGTCAAGATGGCAAAATACTCAACACATCCTTTTTTTTCTTTCCAAAGATGCTATTTACAGGGTGCAAGTATGGTGAGTTTAATCTGTTACAGGGTTTAGAATTTAATTCTTTGAATTCAGAATCTAGATTGGATTCTGCATTTGAGTGACTACAGCAGCAAGCTGAATGTAATTTGGCCCTACGTTGCATTAATTGAAATCCTTTGAGAAAGGCAGAATGATAGCTGGAGTGAGATTCTCATTGGGATTGACACTAAAAAAACGTTGTTGGAGCAGAATAGAGGGAATCTCACCTTTTGCCAACTGCAAAGTGTGCAGCTGAAGGAGAGGGTCATGTTAAAGCTGTACTGATGTCTGGAGTTGAACTATCTGTTCTCCTCTCACAAAGAAGTTACAGAAAAAAGATGAATAATTGATGGCCCTGACTTTAAATCTATTTGTCCGGCAGAAATAAGGCTAGAAGCAGTTAAATCCAGCCATCGTTTCCTCTCAGCTACAATCTGATGCTTGAGCAGCCATGAGGGACATTCAGAGGAAAGATACAAATCCCTCCTTAGATGCAAACAGGAAGTCTGAAAGTTCTGGATGCTGTTTTAGTTTGAAGCCTTAGCGGAGGAAGCCAACCTACCAGGAGGTAGATTTTGGAAGAAGCTACCAAACGTCAAAATATATAATTTTGAGTTTACTTTTAATCAGGACTGGAAATTCAGAAGTAAGTTTTCTTTTCCTGATCTCCCTGATGAAATCCAGAATGATCCCTGTACCACTTCCACTCACCTCCCCTTTACCTCCATCCTGCTGTCAATCACAGCTTTGCTTAGTGGTGGCTATAATGCTAAATTTTTAATGTGTGTGTCTATTGGAGTCCCCAAGGGAGGCACTAAAACAGGAATAAACAGGATCAGCATGATACAAAATGGATTTCATTTTGCTATAAGGTAAGACTTTTCCAATGTATATTCAAGTTAAGGCCTTAACCTAACTCGGGATTCAGTGTCTATTCCACTCATATTGCAATATTGACAACAGGGATAATGGCTTTGCACTGACATTAATGCTGTAAAGTAATTATTTGATTTCTTCAAGTTTCAACAAGCGACAAGGAATGTGGCAATATAAATGATTGCAAATGTAATAAACACTTAATCCCACTGGAAACTGTATTCAATGTGTGATAAGTGGCAAAAATGGATTAACATTGAACACTACACTGAGAGCCACCTGTAATTTAATTAGAAATTATTGAATTTGAAATACAATACATCAGTAAGAAAATCTACACAAATATTTAGTTATTTAATAGCAATATATTCATTAACTATTTTCATGGTAACTTTCTTTTGTGTGACCGTGTAAGTGAGCAATTAAATTAAATTAAATAAGCTGCTACAAAAACAAGTGCAACATTTCTAAATGACTGTCAAGGCTAGTGTTTGTGTGGGCTCAGCGCCATACGAGCAATGACCTTTAATATTAAGTGTGTCGCTTTTCTGGAATTTTTAAACAAATGCTCAAATTATGCCCTAAACTTTAATAGAACATTGCCTTCACAAATGAATTAAATTATTTTGTCAGTTGTTTCTTTTTAAATGTACTCCAATCCAAGATGACTACAGATCTTCGAATTGTTACTATCAGAAATGTTAGCACTGTTTGAAATTTGTTGGAAAACTATTTGAAAAATGAAATTTATTGAAAAACTACTTGAAAAATGAACACCTTGTTTCTTGCAGCAAGGATGATTTGTGCAAGTTATACCTTCACAAGCTGTCTCTCCTTTTCAGGCTTGTTCTATCCTGCCTATGATCTAAGTTTCTCAATAATAGTAATAAAGATACTTGAGGTTCCAGCTTCACTGGTGTCAATTGTACACAAGGATAACATGCATGACTATCACACCCTTTGGAAATTGACCAGTGATCCACAATTACACTGTAATTTAGCTGTTGTTATGCAGACTACATATAGACTAATGATTACCATCGTTACTTTACAAAATAGATAATAATTTTCACATAACAAGCTGATGGCACAGTAAACAGTACCATGAGTTGTGCAGCACTTTTCATGTCCTCTGGATATCCCAAAACACTTTACAGCCAAATTAAATCCTTCAAAAGTATAGTCATTGCTGTAATGCAGCCAATTTCCTCACAGCAATGTTCTTCAAAAAGGAATAATGATTATCAGAATGTTACATATTTTACATGTCCAAGACAATACAGAGATAACACTAGTTTCTGAGAGCAGAAGGATTTGAGTGACATGGCTCTGATGAGATGTGTGGCAGTTATAGTCATAGAGATGTACAGCATGGAAAAAAGACCCTTTGATTCAACATATCCATACTGACCAGATATCCTAAATTAATCTAATCCCACTTTCCAGCATTTGACCCATATCCCCCTAAACCCTTCCTATTTATGTAACCATCCAGGTGCCTTTTAAATGTTATTACTGTATCAGCCTCCACCACTTCCTCTGGCACCACCCTCTGCATTGACATGAACCCAGTTTATGTACTGGATTAGGCTGCGTCTCAGGCCACAAGTGCAGACCCATCGACATGTTGGGTGTTAGGATATCTGTTATGCTTTTCAGAAGCAGCATGGCATGCTTTCTATTAGCCAATGATGAGATGGTAACTGATGAGGATTTATTTCTTTGTTAGGAACACAACTCACCTTATTAATACTCAGCCTCCCATATTACCAATTGCACCAAGCAAACTAGACATTGGAAAAGCTGAACAAGGAAACCAGAGAGTGTCTGACATATAACCTCTATTTTGGAAACTGGGCACCAACTTCTCAGGGCACAATCCATGGCCACCAGCCACATGCACCACGTTCATGGATATTGACATCTGACATGTGCCAGCCTCTAAGAACCCTCATGACACATCTCCATTTTATTCACTGGATGTTTCTGCAGTGAATCAGGCTGCTGGGTTTATGCTCATTGTAATGATGTGAAAGGATATTGTGTTCTCAGAGATATGCATCCAATTCATGGATGGACCAGGATTCATCTCAGAGACCTTCATTCACTGTCATCATGCTCACTCACTCTGCCCCTACCTGAATGCTCATAGCGTTCCTGCTTTGCATTGCCTTGCCTTCTCTTTTTGTGTTTTCTCCTCTAAGCCAGAGATACTGGGCTCTTACTCCTGCTGTCTTGACTTGTAGCTGAGCACAGACATAAAGCCAGGAAGCTTGACACAGTTGTTGCCTATCCTCAGTCATCAAGAGGGATGACCATCATTCAGGGGTTCCCAGCACAGTACCTCAAGGGCAAACTCTGATACCAGTTCAGGCCCTGCTCTGGGCATTGGAGTCAGGATTCTATTCTCATAAGCGATAAGTAATCAAACATCACCTGTCTTAACTCTTTCTGCCCTATTGTGGGCTGTTTCAGTGTAGAGTTAGACAGAGAGGCAAGTCTTAGTTTCAGTCCAAATCAAGTCCAGAAGGCTCAATGCAACTTGAACTGATCCAAGATTATTTACCATAACTTTCAAGCATCTCTCTTTAAAGTATTTCTTGCTATTGTACTTATTATATCTGTACTAATGAAGCTACCACACCTTCTTTTCTCTCCTTCTAATCTTGTTGAAAAATCAATACCCCTGAATATTTAATTCCCAATTTTGGTCTTGTTGTAACCATGTCTCCATAATGTTGATAAGATCATACACATTAAGCTCTATGCTTGCCTTTAATTCATTTATGTCATTTGAAATACCATGTACATTTAAGTAAGATGCCATTACTTTTGTGTTTTTATCATTTTTTCCACCTTTGACCCTATCTGATATTTTTGGGGTTTGTATATGTCACTTCCTGTTTTACTCTGGGTATCACTTCCTAAATAGGCACCCTGCAATGCTTTGTAAGCCTACAAAGCTGCTGTCCAGAAACCTCCCTACCCCTTGAATGAGATTAAAACATTCTATACAACAATAATTATTCAATTTACCAGGGCACTAGTCCCAGTATGGTTCAAGTGAAGCCCATCCCACCAGAACAGCTCCATTTTACCACAGTATTGATACCAGTGCCACATAAACTGAAATCCATTCCTCCCACACCAACCTTGAGACATACAGTTATGTCTTTGTTTTTTTTTAACCCTATATCACTTTTCCAATGGTTCAGTTAATAATCCTAAGGTTATCATTGTGGAGGTTCTACTTTGCACTTCAGCTTCAAATTGTTCAAAATATTTCAGCAGAAACTCCTTTATTTACCTATCATGTCATTGGTACCAACATAGACTTCCCCTCCCATTCCAAGTTCCCCTTTAGCCTTGAGGAGATGAACTTAACCCTGGTATCGGGTGGACAATAGGATTTATAGTTATAGCTGCAGTGCACAGTATCTATCCCCCTACTTATGCTGTCCTCTACCACTACCACATTCCTAAAGTCCATCACCATCTAAGTGTGTTCCTGTGCCACAATACTGTGTGAATTTTGCTCAGCCACCTGAAAACTTCTGCTTATGTCCTCACAACTTGCAAGGAACTAGCAACTATTGGACAATTTGCAGAGGCTGTAGCTCCTCAAAAGCTACCTCTTGGGTGCCTATAAAAACCTTATCTGCAGTCACATGCTGCTGACCCTGATCATGGACTAAAATGTAATATGAGGGGTGTGACCAATTCCACGAGAAAACTCTCCCGCTCTATGATGTGGCACAATGTTTCCAGCTAGGATTCCAGTTCCTCAAATAGAATATGAAGTTGCTTGAGTTGCAAACACTTGCTACAGATTTCTTCACTCTGGATCACTGTGGTATCTAGCAGCACCCACATCACCCAATCTGCTATTACTATCATTGTTTACTCAATATATTAATTAAGCACTCTAGCATCTTTAATCTTTGTTGTAATTACTTTTATTTCCACTTGTATCAATCTTATACCTGGTCAGGCAGCATCTAAGGAGCAGGAAAGTTGATGTTGCTCATTTTCCTGCTCCTCAGATGCTGCCTAACCTGCTGTACATTTCCAGCACCACACTTTTTGATTCTGACTCTCCAGCATCTGCAGCCATCACTCTCTCCACAATCTCATACCTAACAAATTAGTTTCTTTGAAAAAGAGAGACAAAGTACCAGAGATGTAAATGCAAACTAATCACTTTACTTTTTACTTTAGATAGTAGAAATACCAATGCTACTCACCAATCAGCTGTTTCGTTTCGGCAAAATGGAATCAAATATCTCTTCACTTTCACTGCTGATGTTCAACTCCAGCACTCTATTATATAATATACTCGTGTTTAGTCTCACAAAGTTGGCTATTTGCACGTGTTTCCAACAAAAAGGATTTATCCGAATCTCTCAATAAGGATTAACTTTCAACTATTTCTTAATTAATCTGCTTTTCATTGCGGACCTTGCAAAATATAGATCTCAGTTTAATACCAACTATAAACCTAAAAGTTAGATGAAATTAGGCTTCTACAATGTACACTTTATTATCCAATAAATGCATGCACTAAGTATTAACTTGAACTGCGTTTGTTAGCTGAATTTGTATTGTCATCGAATAGGTAAGTGTAAGAGGTAATTTCGGTTTAAACTTTAAGATGTGCCTGGACCACAGACTGATCTATAATAAAAGACAAAACCTTTGTTTCTTTTCTAACAACCATTTTATATACTCAAAAGTAGAGTAGTTTAAATTGTGCAGAATGCTGACAATTTGTGAGCTATAGTAAAAGCATGCAGGCTCTTGATTAATGAAGCCATTCACACAGCAGAGAAGGATGAGTCCTTCGCTGATAAGACTCCAGGATGGGAGTACGACTTGAGACATCTGTTTCAAGATTAAAGCTTTTGACTGATAAGACTACAGGGTGAGAAAAACAACAAACTTTGGAGACTCTGGAGCCTTTTGTTGCAGACTTTGTGATAAAAATAATGATGTTTTTAAGAATGTGAACCTCATGGCTTGTTGGAGCCAAGGAGAGGAGGGACTTGTCCTATAAATAATGGAGACTTTGTAAGCCTCAGCGCGCCTTTTCTTTAAGGGTGCCCGACTCTGCAGACTTGACTTGTTAATAAAACTTTGTTTTCCTGAATTTGTCTAGAGCGATTATTGAGAAGCGATTTTCGTTTCTAACAACTTGGGGGCTCGTCATCCGGGATCAACACTCCGGCCGCAAGGGGAGTTGAGGAAGGATATCGGAGAAGGTGCACCCTGCTGAGTTCAGCAGTCCCTGATTCCTTGCTTGTCGCCCCGCGCGGCTTGAGCGAGTGATATCCGGGAGGCTCAGGAAAACAAAGGAGGGGTGTACCCGAGGCAGCGGGGACGGTTAACGATCGAGTAATTTCGGTGCACCGAACCCAGGTAAGACAAAACTTGCGGGGACCGTGTTTCCGGAGGACTGGGTACCTACGGGGTGCCTGTGGATTTTTTTTTCTACAGAGACGTGGGACTCAGGAATCTGGAGGCCGGGGCTCGCCTGTGAGGGATTTTGCAGAGACCGTGTTTGAGGAGGAACGTGTACCTACGGGGTGCCTGTGATTTGTGTCACAGAGACGTAGGACACAGGAATCCAAAGACCGGGGGTGCCTGCAAAGGAACCTGGGCGATCACGGGACTGAAGGTCCGGGAATTGGCTACATTGTGATAGATTATCACGGGAAAAATACGAAGTCCTCGGAAATGGGAAATAAGGGATCTAAGGTGATTAAGGGAAAGGTAGGCTTAAACAGGGACGATGACACATACCCCGGGGTACCTGACGATAGTCCGTTAGGGAGAATGCTAAATAATTGGGATCAGGCTGGAAGAAAGGGAAAATCTAAAAGGAAGATGGTAAAATACTGTCAAAAGTGGTCCCAGAAACCTATTCAGGGCGACTCAGTGTGGTGGCCTAGATTCGGTACTGACGAAGACTGGGTCCGGCAAGCCATCATTTTATATGTCAATTCAAAACCTGATGTTAATCTGGAAGAAAGTGATTATGCCCTTTGTTGGCTGCCGGTTACGATATCTTGTCAAATGCAGGTAACTAATAAAGACTCGAAAGGGCAGTAAGAATGGGACCCTTTAGATCACTTACCGCCGCCCTACGTGACCCCGTCTGCCCCACAGAATGTTCCTTCGGGTGACGACGATTCAGGGGAAGGGGAAGAAGATGGGGAGGAATCACAAACTACCTCAGGGGTACAGACCAGATCTCAAGCTGAAAAGGGTCACAGACAAAACCCTGTCTCGATTGCAAGAATGAATCCACTCCGGGAAGTGCCCATGGGGGGCGAGGAAGGAAGGACGGGATATGTGAACGTTCCCTTGACGAGTACTGAAGTACGGAATTTCAGGAGGGAGATGAAGGGTCTACTAGAGGACCCCATGGGACTTGCTGAACAATTGGATCAGTTCCTGGGTCCGAATACTTACACGTGGGAAGAGATGTGTTCCATCATGAAAACATTGTTCTCTAGCCAGGAGCGTCAGATGATACGACAAGCTGCGCTCTTGGTCTGGGAGAGAGAGGGGGGAGAAGGAGGGGAGCAGAAGTTTCCCCTCACCGACCCCGAGTGGGATAAGAACACGGAGGGAGGACGGCGCAACATGAGAGACATGCGGGAATATTGGATAAAAGGAATAAGACACGCAGCCCCAAAGGGGCACAATTTTACCAAGGCCTTTGGTAATCATCAAAACCCGGAGGAAACCCCTACGGACTTCCTAGACAGGATTAGGAAGAATGTGCAGCAGTTTGCTGGGGTGGACCCTGAGACGGACGTGGGGCAACAACTCATACGGGTAGAGTTTGTATCAAAGGCCTGGCCGGACATACGAAAGAAGTTAGAGAAAATGGATGATTGGGATAGTAAATCTTTAAGTGAATTACTACGAGAGGCGCAAAAGGTGTTTGTGAGAAGGGACGATGAGAAGCAAAGGAAGGCGACAAAGATAATGATGCAAACGGTGCAACAAATGACAGCTGGAAGAAAGGAAAAGGGAGAGCCGTGGCAGAAACAGGAAAGGGGAGAGTCGTGGCAAGAGCAGAGGAAAAGAGAACCATGGCCGGAACAAAGGAAGAGTGGAGGAACGCGAGACCGCGACAGGGAAACGAAGAGGACACTCAGATGTTACTATTGTAATGAAGAGGGACATTTTAAACGGGAGTGCTCCCGCTACAAGCGGGAGGTGAGGTCGTACGCCCTGATGGAGGAAGATTAGGGAGGTCAGGGGTTCCTACCCTTGGGGCAAAAGGACTATCGACAGGAACCCCTGGTAAACTTGAAAGTAGGGCCCCAAGGATCGGAGATCACATTTATGGTGGACTCGGGAGCCGAAAGATCAAGTATAATCCAAATACCCCCCGGCACCCGAGCAGGAGGAAAAGTTATGGGGGTATCTGGAATTGGAGGACAGAAATTACAAGTCCCAGTGGTAGAGGACGTGGAAATTGGATATGAAAACAGAACTACTAAACGAGACCTCCTTCTACTGCCATCGGCGGGATTTAATTTGTTAGGAAGAGACTTGCAGGTCAAACTAGGGATCGGAACGGTACCAAGTAACGGGGAAATGGTGGTAAGGTTGTTCGCCCTCACCGAAGATGATGATCAACAAATAGACCCGGAAGTTTGGTACCGAGAGGGGAATAGAGGGGGTCTAAACATCAAACCTCTCCAAATCACCATGTTACCAGGAAGAGGCCCGGTAAGAAGGAAACAATACCCGATTGCTATGGAAGGACGGGAGGGGTTACAACCTGTGATAGAAAGATTAATCACAGATGGACTACTGGAGGAATGCATGTCCCCTTTCAATACTCCAATACTCCCTGTGAGGAAGCCGGACGGGACATATAGGCTGGTGCAAGACCTGCGGGGGTTGAATGAAGTAGTCCAGGCTAGATACCCGGTGGTACCTAATCCCTACACGTTAATGAGTAAAATTCCCCCCGAACATGAATGGTTCAGCGTAATAGATCTGAAGGATGCTTTTTGGAGTTGCCCCCTTGACGAAGAAAGTCGGAACCTTTTTGCCTTTGAATGGGAGAATCCCTTCACAGGACGAAAGCGACAGTTAAGATGGACGGTCTTACCGCAGGGATTCACGGAGTCACCCAATTTGTTTGGACAAATACTGGAGCAGATCTTAGAAGGATTTCAGTGTAACGCGGAGAATCAATTGCTCCAATATGTCGATGATCTCTTACTCTCAGGACCAAGAGAAGAGGAGGTACGAGCAGACACCGTTGCCCTGTTGAACTTCCTGGGGAAACAGGGTCTACGCGTCTCCAGGACAAAACTCCAGTTTGTGGAGCGAGAAGTAAGATATCTGGGCCATCAAGTCAGTAAGGGGCACCGCCGTATCACGCCAGAACGAATATCAGGAATTACAGGTATGCCAATACCCAGGACGAAGAAGGAAGTCAGACAATTCCTGGGACTAGTAGGGTATTGCCGGATATGGATTGAAAGTTACACCACTTTAGTAAAATTTTTGTACGACAAACTGGGACAAGAAGGACAAAAGGTGGACTGGTCAGATGAGGAGGAGCAGCGATTTAATATTATTAAAAATAAACTGATTCGAGCTCCGGTATTGGCTTTACCCACCCTGAAGGAACCGTTCCAGTTATATGTTAATAGCGCCGGCGGAATTGCCCAGGGTGTGCTCACTCAGCTGCGGGCAGGGAAACGTCAGCCGGTTGCATTTTTGTCAAAAATGTTAGACCCTGTGTCACGTGGATGGCCGACCTGTATACAGGCAGTGGCAGCTACGGCAATGTTAGTAGAAGAGGCCCGAAAACTTACCTTTGGAGGAAGGATCACAGTATACTCCCCACATTCGGTTAGTGCCATACTGGCTCAGAAGGCTCACCGCTGGTTAACAGACTCTCGCATCCTAAAGTATGAGACGATTTTGATGACCGGGAACGATCTCAATTTTGCAAAAGATCTCAGTTGCAACCCAGCCCAGTTTCTGTACGGACGTCCTGCAGACGGGGAACAGGAGCATGATTGTGTGGAATTTGTGGACTTGCAGACCAAAAGCCGAGAGGACCTGCAAGAAGCCCCGCTGGGTGAGGGACAGGAACTGTATATCGACGGGTCCTCCCGGTGCATCAGTGGAGTACGATACAGTGGCTATGCTGTTATAGATGGTGCAACGAAACGGACGATTGAGTCTGGACGACTGCCCGGGAAGTGGTCAGCCCAATCCTGTGAGTTGTACGCCCTCCAGAGGGCCCTGAAGCTGTTGGAAGGGAAAGTGGGGACCATATATACTGACTCAAAGTATGCATACGGAGTCGTTCATACTTTCGGGAAAATCTGGAAAGAGCGAGGATTGATAACTTCCCGGGGAAAGGAATTAGCTCACGAACAAATGATCAGCCTAACGTTGGAAGCCCTGGCGTTACCTACGGAACTTGCAGTAGTCCATGTACCCGGTCACCAGAAGGGGTCGACACCGGAAGCGGTGGGAAACCGGCTGGCAGACGAGGAAGCCAAGCGGGCAGCGGTCGAAAAATCCGTCCAATTGTTAACGTTAATACCGTTGAGGGAGGGCCTCGCTAAACAACCCGTCTTCACCCAGGGGGAGATTGATAAAATGGATCAATTGGGTGCCCGGCTAGATACTAACGGGAAGTGGACGGTTCCTGA
The DNA here is from genome assembly GCF_037043375.1 of Chiloscyllium plagiosum. NCBI lineage: Eukaryota > Metazoa > Chordata > Chondrichthyes > Orectolobiformes > Hemiscylliidae > Chiloscyllium > Chiloscyllium plagiosum. Next base: position 107,443,989 of record NW_028270141.1, read on the forward strand.
TGGGAGACAAGTACTGAACAAACAGATCACCCGGGGTATTCTGCACCGATTACACCATCAGACCCACTGGGGGGTGCAAGCCATGTGTGACACAATCCTGAGAGACTATGTATGCAGGGGGATATACACATTAGCCCAACAAGAGGTAGTCGGATGCCCCACTTGCCGGCGTATTAATCAGAAAACCATGCGTTCTATGCCAGCTGGTGGTCAGCCCCTAGCGATTAGGCCATTTCAGAGGATCCAAGTTGACTTTACAGAATTACCCCCAGTACAGAGATGGAAATATCTGCTAGTAATAGTAGACCATTTCACTCACTGGGTAGAGGCTTTCCCAACTGCCAAAGACGATGCACCAACCGTGGCCCGACTGTTGTTAGAGAACATAATCCCGAGATATGGCATAATGGAATCTATTGACTCCGATTGCGGGACGCATTTTATTTCTAAGCTACACCATTTGATCTGTAATGCCCTGGGCATCCAATGGAAATTCCACACACCCTGGCATCCTCAGAGTTCGGGTCGAGTTGAGAGAATGAATGGCACGCTCAAGACCCAATTGACTAAGCTGATGTTAGAAACTAAGTTACCCTGGCCAAAGTGCCTGCCCATTGCCCTAATGAGGATACGTACGGCACCTCGCCGAGATGTCGGGGTTTCCCCCTATGAAATGCTCTTCGGATTACCGTATTGGAGTAAGGTTGATGGATGTCCCACTCTACAAGGGGGGGATGTATTTATCCGAACCTATTTACTGGCCTTATCCTGTTCTTTTGCAGAACTCCGAAGGAAAGGTCTCCTGGCTCAGACTCCGCCGCTCGACTTCCTCCTGCATAAGGTGGAGCCCGGAGATTGGATACTTGTTAAGACCTGGAAGGCCGAAAAGCTCCAGCCGCGGTGGGAAGGACCGTTCCTGGTTCTGTTAACAACTGAGGCAGCTGTTCGAACAAAAGAAAAAGGGTGGGTCCACGCATCAAGGATAAAGGGGCCCGTTCCGCCTGAAGAAGAAAGCACCTGGACATGCGAACAAGGGGACAAGCCGTTGTCGGTAAAACTGAAAAGACAGCAGTAATGAACTCTACTTGGACTGTATTGGTGGGGATATTGATCAGTTTACTCCTGTATGTGGGGGAGGGTGAGGGGAGATGTGACAAATGTCGAACTACAGTAAGACTTGGGATTCGAATCTATTCGGGATCATTTGTGTCCCATTCCTATGTGGACGATAGGTGTTACGATGTGAGTGCACGCCATGAATGTTGGGAGGATGGGAGACCCTATTATCAGGTATATAATAAAGGATACGGTGGCAAAATCCATGGATGCCCTATAAATGACCGCTGGGTGTGTATTAGCAAAACTGGGAGGCGGGACCTATCCTCCGTGTTGCTCAGGGAGCAGGTTGACAGAGTCAAGGAGACCAAGATACAGATCCCTGATCGGGGGTTGGGGAAAGAGCAAGACCGACAGGGAACGGTCGTGCTCCCTAAAGTGCCATCTGTATACGAAGAGGTAGAAGGACAGATTAAACTCCCTGATGTTACACAAAACCTGTTTATTGATCTCACCTCTAGAATAGCCACTGTTTTAAATGTTAGCAATTGCTGGGTCTGTGGGGGGCCGCATATGTCGGAACAATGGCCGTGGACTGGTCAAAGCTTAGACATAGGGGAATTGCTGCAAACCACTTGGACTCGTGACAACGACAGAAAAAGCCAGGGGTGGAGACTGACAAACAGCCCTGAGGGCCAGTTCTGTATTGAAGGCAAGGGGACCGTGAAGGTAGGGATTAGCCCCTGTCAGAATATATTGGATGCAACCACGCGAGTATGGTGGCCTGAGAATATTGCTTGGTACATTGCAAACCGAGATCATCAAAATTGCATTCGGTTACGTTCTGATTCCTCCTCTTACGAGCTCAGTGCTGACCCTTCCGATGGCATGAAAAGAGTGTGGAGCGGTGGTTGTCAGGGGAATCAATGCTGGAATAATCCTGTCCAGACTCTGCCACGGGGTCAACAATCCGAATACTGGAATTGCAGTGGTCCTGGTCCTTATGAGGGCATCCCTGGGGTAAAGGAGTTGTGGGATGACGTTGTGAGGCAGGGAGGGCCTGCTCCAGATGGCCTATTTTGGATATGCGGTAATCAGGCATACTCCAAACTGCCCATGGGATGGGCTGGGGTATGCTTCCTGGGTCTAATACGACCTGCGTTCTTCCTATTACCCCGGGAGGAAGGCGATGATTTGGGAGTTAAACTCTTTGACTCCCTGCGTAGGTCGCCAAGGGATATCCAAGTCGGTGATTGGGGGGATGAGTGGCCACCAGCCCGGATTATTGAATACTATGGGCCGGCTACTTGGGCACAGGACGGATCATGGGGATATCGTACTCCTATCTATATGCTAAATCGAATTATCAGGCTCCAAGCAGTCGTAGAGGTCATTACTAACCGGACTGCCCTGGCCCTAGAGCTGTTGGCTCAGCAGCAGGATCAGATGAGGGCTGCTATATATCAAAACCGACTTGCCTTGGATTATCTGTTGGCCTCGGAGGGGGGTGTGTGCGGGAAATTTAACCTGACAAACTGCTGTCTAGAAATTGACGATAATGGTAAAGCGGTTTTGAAAATTTCCGATGAAATTCGGAGATTGGCCCATGTGCCAGTACAATCTTGGCGTCCTCTTAGTCGCATCGGATGGTGGGATGGTCTCCTAGGTGGTAGCTGGTGGCGCACGGCGTTGCTGGTGGTTGGGGGCGGCATGATTCTTCTTCTCGTATTACCCTGCCTAACTCCCTGTATTCAGTTTTTAATTCAGAAAAATATTTCCCGACTCCAGGCAGTGGTGGTTCCACAACATGGGACACGGGAACTTAAAGTGATGTTGCTGCGAAAGACCAAGGATTTCCCGGGCCCTTGAGGGAAGGGGGGGGGCTTATCTTGGTCAGGCACATCTTAAAGAAAGAAAAGGGTGGAATTGTAAGAGGTAATTTCGGTTTAAACTTTAAGATGTGCCTGGACCACAGACTGATCTATAATAAAAGACAAAACCTTTGTTTCTTTTCTAACAACCATTTTATATACTCAAAAGTAGAGTAGTTTAAATTGTGCAGAATGCTGACAATTTGTGAGCTATAGTAAAAGCATGCAGGCTCTTGATTAATGAAGCCATTCACACAGCAGAGAAGGATGAGTCCTTCGCTGATAAGACTCCAGGATGGGAGTACGACTTGAGACATCTGTTTCAAGATTAAAGCTTTTGACTGATAAGACTACAGGGTGAGAAAAACAACAAACTTTGGAGACTCTGGAGCCTTTTGTTGCAGACTTTGTGATAAAAATAATGATGTTTTTAAGAATGTGAACCTCATGGCTTGTTGGAGCCAAGGAGAGGAGGGACTTGTCCTATAAATAATGGAGACTTTGTAAGCCTCAGCGCGCCTTTTCTTTAAGGGTGCCCGACTCTGCAGACTTGACTTGTTAATAAAACTTTGTTTTCCTGAATTTGTCTAGAGCGATTATTGAGAAGCGATTTTCGTTTCTAACAGTAAGTGTTGGATTTACCTTGATCTTGATAGAGATGATCCATGCTTGTGGCTGAATTTAACCATTTGATGCAAACTAGTTTCCAGGTTCTGGTTCCCTTAAGCCTGCTCACCTATCAATGCACGTACTATATTGCTGTTTTGCGATTTCTTCTACTTCAATCTAAACACCTCAAAAATACCTCAAAAAAGGAGCAGCTGTTACAGCCAGAAATGTTTCCCATCCTCCATCTTGGATTACCCAGAACTTTCCTTTACTGGTCAGAGTATTAAGTACAGGAGTTGAGAGGTCATGTTGTAGCTAGGCCACTGTTTGAATATTGTGTGCAATTCTGGTCTCCTTCCTATCGAAAAGATGTTGTGAAACTTGCAAGGGTTCAGAAAAGATTTACAAGGTTGTTGCCAGGGTTGGAGGATTTGAGCTATAGGGAGAGGCTGAACAGGCTGGGGCTGTTTTCCCTGGAGCATCGGAGGCTGAGGGGTGACCTTATAGAGGTTTACAAAATCATGAGGGGCATGGATAGGATAAATAGACAAAGTCCTTTCCCTGGGGTGGGGGAGTCCAGAATTAGGGAGCATAGGTTTAGGGTGAGAGGGGAAAGATATAAAAGAGACCCAAGAGACAACGTTTTCACTCAGATAGTGGTACATGTATAGAATGAGCTGCCAGAGGAAGTGGTGGAGGCTGGTACAATTGCAACATTTAAAAGGCATCTGGATGGGTATATGAATAGGAAGGGTTTGGAGGGATATGGGCCGGGTGCTGGCAGGTGGGACTAGATTGGGTCGGGAAATCTGGTCAGCATAGACGAGTTGGAATGAAGGTTCTGTTTCTGTACATCTGATGCTGTACATCTCTATGACTCTATAATCTGAATTTAAAACTGTTATAACTTTCAGGTTTGGGTGCTGAAACACACTAAAATTTATAGGAAGTGTAGTTACTCTTCGCAAAATGGGCAAAATCAATCATTTTATCAGCACAGAAATAATATCCAGTGAAATGCAATTACTATTAAGTAGGCCATCGATCAAGAAAGTACAGCCAAAACTGGATAAGAAAATGACAAAGCTATTGTGTTTGGAATATCTGTGAACTTGCAATTTTCACAATTGGGAACATATTTTATTCCTTTAATGGAACTTAACATCCCCACTAAATAAATTAAAGAAGTGTTACTGACATCAGGGAGCTGAAATTTATGAAACAAAAAGTTAATTGAGATACACAAGCAGTTTGTCCATCTGTCCTTCCAAAGGTTAAACATTTTATAATAATTCTGCCCTTAGTGAGAATTTCAACAAACCAGTGACTCTGGATTTAAAGTTTTGGGATAAAGAAAAGATATTTTTGTTTTACATTCTGTACATTTGACAACCAGGTAGTCTGTTGACAATATACATTGTAAAGCTAAGAAAATAATCATGGATAAGGTATTGTAAAACTGAATAGGGACAGGACTTGAATCACTGGCAAAATGTCTCACTGATAATTGGGGAATTTTCTAACAATTAATTGGTGATAGATTGATGTAAAAATATGAACCAAATAGTTTATAAACCAAATATATAAATAACCAAATATATATAAACAAAGCAAAATAGCGAAAAGCCCTTTCAGGAATTGAGTGTGTGTAAAGAACTATGCAGTAATAGAAGAAATAGAAATAGGAGCAGGAGAACCAATGTTTCATGATCCCTGATGAAGGGCTTATGCCCGAAATATTGATTGTCCTACTGCTTAGATGCTGCCTGACCTGCTGTGCTTTTCCAGCACCACACTCTCAACTATAAATTATTGCCTACATTAACTTGTGCTGTTCATGTTACGATTTCTCTGCGGATGATAAGAATTCATATCAATTCATTTTTGATAGAAACACTAAAGTTTCATTGGTGAAATGTGACCAGCAACCAGATTAGGAAGGGTTTACAATTAGCTTTACCTTGTCAGAACATTTGAGTACATTGCATGCAGACAGAAGGTTTTTAGTAGAGCAAAAGTCTCAAAAATGTTTCAGCGAGCATTAAGATATAACATAAGGCCTTTGGAGATTAGTTTCAGTCAGAAAGACAGAATTCATTAGAAAAAAGAGGCTTCAAGAATGAAGAGGCCCAGGTGAGGTTATTAGTAAAGATAGAGAAATAACAATTGTACAGTATAGGAACCAGATTGTTTGCATACACTTTTTAAGAATGGATTACAATCTTGAAGATTCTAAAGGAGTTACAGATGATACTGAAGAACTGGACAATTCTCATGGCCTTGTGGTTACAAGGATCAGATATCGCAATTAACAATTTGTTTCATTAAGAACTGATCAATTTTGACTGTCAATATGAGCCAGTTGTCCAAACGCCAACTTCCAAAAGTGGGCACTAAAATCAATATCTACTAGAAGGGAAACAAATGCAGAAAATGTCTGAGAAACTCAGCTGGTCTATTACCATTTATGGAGATGTGGGGGGTAGTGAAATTGTTCACCTATGGGGTGGTGAAGTTACTTCGTGCAGGTGTCCCGGAGATGTTCTCTGAAGCATTCCACAAGTAGGCGTCCTGTCTCCCCAATGTAGAGGAGACTGCATCGAGAGCAACGGATACAGTAAATGACATGTGGAAGTGATTGATGTTGAAGGCTCTTTTGGGGTCTTGGATGGAGGTGAGGTAGGTGTGGGCGCAGATTTTGCAATTCTTGTGGTGGCAGGGGAAGGTGCAGGGAGGAGAGCGTGGGTTGTTTGGACGCGTGGACCTGACAAGGGAGTCACAGATGGAATGGTCTTTATGGAATGCAGATAGCGGTGGGGAAGGAAGTATATCTCTGGGATGGGGTCCGTTTGTAGGTGGCGGGAGTGGTTGAGGATAATACAATGTATCCGGAGGTTGGTGGGGTGGAAGATGAGGACAAGGTGGCTGGAGGGGGTTTGAGGGCAGCGGTGCGGGAAGAGGATGAGATGCGCTGGAGGGCATCTTTGACCATGTGGGAGGGGAAATTGGAGAAGGAGACCATCTGGTGTGTTCTGTGGTGGAACTGGTCCTCCTGGGAGCAGATGCAGCGGTGGGGGAAGAATTGGAAATAAGAGATAGTGTTTTTACAGGAGGCAGGGTCCCAAGGCAGAAGATGAGGCATTCTTCCTCCAGTTGGTGGGTGGCTTTGATTTCGTGGAGAAGGAGGCCCAGGATTTGCATGTACTTGGGGAGAGGGAGTTGAAATGGTTGACCACAGGGTGGTGGGGTTGTTTGGTGTGGGTGGACCAGAGATATTCCCATGGGTTGGCGTTCGGTCTCCCCGCTGTAGAGGAGACCACATCAAGAGCAACTGATGCAGTAAAGGAGGTGAGAGGATGTGCAAGATAAACTCTGCTGAATTTGAAAGATCTTTTAGGGCCTTGGATAGAGGTGAGGGGGGTGGCGGGGGCAGGAGAAGGTGCCAGGAGTGGAGGGTGGGTTGGTGGGGGGCATAGACCTAATGAGGGAGTTGCAGAGGGAAATGTGTCTGCAGAAAACAGTTAGGCGTGGGGAGGGAAATATATCTCTGGTGATGGACCAGACTATGGGTAATAAAAATGGCAGAGGATAATGCACTGTATCTGGGGATTCATGGGGTGGAAGGTGAGGACCATGTGGGGGTGGTTTTATCCTTGTTGTGGTTGATGTGTAGATGGGGTTCAAGGGGGAAGGTGCGGGAAGTGGAGGAGATACGCTGGAAGGCCTTGTTGACCACGTGGGAGGAGAAATTGCAGTCTTTGATATAGGAGGCCATCTGGGATGTTGTGAAGTGGAATTGCCCCTCCTTGGAGCAGATACCTGGAGGTGAAGGAAATGGGAGTAAGAGATAGTTTTTACAGGAGGGGGAGTGAGCGGAGGTGTAGTCCAGGTAGCTGTGGGAATTGGTGGGTTTGAAATAGATGTCTGTGTTGAGTTGGTCACCAGAGACAGCGATGGAGAGGTCGAGGGAAGTGTCTGAGATGGTCCATATGAACTAAAGGTCAGGGTAGAAGGTGTTGGAGAAGATGAACAGATCAACCTCCTCATGGGAGCACAAGGTCATCAATAATGCCGAGGAAAAGGTGGGGAATGTTGCCAGTGTAACTGCGGAAGATGGACTGTTGCACGTATCCTACAAAGAGGCAGGCATAGCTGGGGCCCATGCGGGTGCTCATGGCTACCACTTTGGTCTGAAGGAGGTGAGAGGATTCGAGGTAGAAGATGTTGAAGGTGAGGACCAGTTCCGCCAATCGAATGAGAGTCAGTGTAGAGGTGCTAGTTGGTTGGTGGGAGAGGAAAACACAGAGGGCTTTGAGGCCTTCATCATGGAAGATGCAGGTGTATAGGGACTGGACGTCTATGGTGAAGATGAAGTGTTGGGGTCCGGGAAATCGAGAGTCATGGTGGAGGGGCCAGCCAGTGACAGCCACATCCTCCAAATCAGTTTAACAAAATTCTGACCATTGCTTTTTCTTTGACAATTTCCAAAGCACTCTAATGAATTGGTGACATAATGAAAATGAGTATTGGGAATGCAGTTTATTTAAGAAAAAGGAACAAGACTGCTTTGCATAATCAATGTGGGCCAGACGATGACAACATGTGCAGTCCAGTTTGATCCTGGCTCAGGAAGCTTGCGTATTGCAAGGACAAGATTTTGTTCACACAACAGTTCCAGCTAAATACCATTGCTGCCATTTGAGTGATAACTGCATGTGATTTTCAAACAGTATAATATCATTATTACAGCTTACAAGGAATCTGGAAACGCTTGGCAGAAATGGGAAATGGTACATCTGTATTATTGGAGGAGGTGACCAAAGGTTCTGGGAGAAAACAAAGACAAAGCTTGCCAGGTTTAGTGTAATTGCAAGGTAGGATTCACTTAATCCAAAGCACAATCTACTCTTCATGCTGGATTTTTCTTAAACTGGTGCAGTGCAGCATATACCATTCCCAGATAATCTGAGTACACTGCCCATATGCACATAACAGGCAGAGATTGTAACAGGTACTGAAGTGTGAAATTATTATTGCACTTAAAATCTTTGAATCTGTGTCAACGAATCAAATGGTAGGTGACCATGTTCACTTTTCACTGCTCCACAGTAGAGTGGAAGTGTAGGCCAGGCCAGGGAGCCATCCATAATGACCAGAAATTGAGGAAACCTTGCTACCCAGGGGAAGTGAGGTGTCAATTCTGACTGCAGACATGATTCCCATGGTAAACAATGTGTGTTATTTCCCACATTGAGAACATTGACAGATTTCTGATTGAGTCAAAAAGTGTGGTGCTGGAAAAGCACAGCCGGTCAGGAGAATTAACGTTCTGAGCATAAGCTGTTCATTAGGAATGATGATGTAGGGCTTATTCTCGAAATGTCGACGTTCCTGCTCCTCGGATGCTGCCTGACCGGCTGTGCTTTTCCAGCACCACACGTTTTGACTCTGATCTCCAGCACCTGCAGTCCTCACTTTCTGCTAGATTTCTGATTGAGTCATTTGGCAAATATTTGATGGCACTGAATGATCCATGAGCAGAAAAACAAAGGACTCTCACCTTGTCAGTTGTTGGCAGCCTTACCCATTACAGGTGACATCTGAACAAGCAGCTGAAAGAATGACACAACAGTACCTGCTTTCATCTCTGGACAGCACTCTGGGCAAGGGTGGATATGACAGGCTGACTCTGGTGTAGACGCGTTTGCTTCTAATCCCTCTAAGGATCACTGCATTCCTTCTTCAAATCTATCAATGAAACAGGAAGACCCGAATAATCCACGTCACACAAACATTTTGTTACTGCTAACATTGGAGTTCTCTGGAATACCGACATGATCCATTTATTTTAAAATGACAAAAAGCAGTTGAGGTCTGAAAGCTAAATTATAATGAGCAGGGCTATGTCAGTCTGCCAGTCTATAGTGTTTAAATGGATACTTCAATTCTGTGCAAAAGGAGGTACTGAAACTGTGAAGAAGCAAAAGAAATCATAAAATGTGAAATGATGGGAATTTTATTTTTAAAAAATGGAACACATTATTACTAATAGAACACACCATTAGCTCACTGCCTACTTAAGTGCCTCTGAGAATCCCAAAACTGCACCTTTAAAAGAGCTAATTGTGGAAACCATTCAAAATACAGCAGTTTAGTTTAATTTTGAATAGCATGATGGAACATGCTGTGCAAAGTAAAAAATTGGGCAATTTATCTAACTAATTTGAAAGACTTGATTGACCAATCAAAAGTCTATCACAACGATAGTGTAACCTTCGCAGCACAGCAGCCTCCAGGACCCTGGTGTTGGGTAAGCAGCAGTTATTGCGACTTGCAGCAGTTTACATGTGGTTGACAGGGTGGTAATTGGTGATTAATTACCAGTACAGCAACAGCAAACAGCTAACAGGAAGACACCAGCATGGAAGGATCCGAGGATCCAAGCACGGGTCGCAGACACAATGGCATCACAAAGCTTAGCAGTTCAACTTGGATGTCAGAACAGATCTGGACGGAAAAAGGCCAGTTTGACTCTTTTTCCCAATCATTTCCCATGTGGATTGATTTTACACAGAGCCATTTTTGTCCCTGATGGGGATACTTAGAGAATAAGAGTTGTAACATATCCATTTTTACCACAGAATCATGTAATTCTCCAACAAATGTGACACACACTTCCATTCCTTCACTGATGTAAAGGGAAATATCTTGTGTGAAACCAGCTTTCAGGAATTTTGATTCCTTGCTATCATCATGTCAATCCACAATCTGACTGCTCCCATGTCACCTCAGTGGTTCAACAGGATTCTTTTGATGTTTCACCGTGTTCATTTCCCCCTACTCCCGACACCCGCTGGGGTCTTTCTCTTACCTGGTTTATGTTGGTGGGCTGCTGATTAGCTGCCATTTACTGCCCTGTTCGCCACATGTAAACTACAGCAATTGCTGACTTCAAGGGAACACTTAGAAACAGGGAGCTACCATTCTGTGGCTCCCTGAGCAATAAAACAAGATGCAACATTTTTGAGTATGTTGATAACAAGGATTGCCACATTGACACTTTGTATCCCAAATCTTTCGGTTATCATTTTGGCATCTGGAAGAATGTTCAACAGGAAGTCTTCATACACTGCATAACTAGGGTTAGGTTTAGGATCCTTTGGTTGCCATTTTTTGTCCCATGTTTCAAGAATTTTTTCGAAGTACGAAAATGTACTTTATAAATGTATAAATGTATTTTATGAAAGAAAGCTTTGATAAATAAGAAAAATGCTCAGAATGCACTGTAGCCCAGTCATTGAATTACAGTGGAACACATTGCAGAAGGTCATTGCCATTTTTATTCATTCAAGGGTGGAATTTTACTGCAGAAGATTCCCTGTATTAGGAAGACCAGGACATTGATATATAGCAAAGACAGCAGATGGAATTAAAGCAGGTTTTGCAATTCCACAGCACCTTCCATGTCTGCAGAATGTCCAAAAGAGCTTTCATAGAATTCCCACAGTATGGAAGCAGACATTTAGCCAATCGAGTGCTCACTGACTCTTCAAAGAGCATCCCATCCAGTCACACCTCCCTTTCCAATCCCCATAACCCTCCTATTTTCCATGGCTTATCAACATAGCCTGCACATCTCTGGTCACTACGGACAAATTGTGCTAAACGTCTCTATGACTCTATGACTCTATAACAGCTTGTCCAATCCACCATTCCTGCACATCGTTGTTTTAAGGTCAATTTTTAAAATTCATCCACAGGATTTCATAGGGCAGCATTTATTGCCCATCCTGAAATACCCAGAGGACAGCTATGGGCCAATCAAATTGTTGTGAATCAGGAGTGACTGTAAGCTAGGCCAGGCAAGGATGGCAGTTTCCTTCTCTTCAGGGAATTAGTGAACAAGATGTTTTTCTTCCTGACAATCAACTTTTTTTATTGAATTCAAATTCATGGCAGGATTTGAACTCAGGTATGCAGAACATTTCCGGAGTCTCTGCATTAATAATCTTCCACTAAGCCTCCCCATATTGAATACTTTTGCCATTGAAAGAAACATATTGCCAATTTGTGGTTGAGCAGCCCACAAGAGCAATGAACAGATAATATTAGCCATTTTTGAGATGATTTGTAGCTCAGATTAATGATAAGTCTGTATGTTTGCTTGCTGAGCTTGAAGGTTTGTTTTCAGACTTTTCGTCACCATATTAGGTAACATCATCAATGAGTGTCTCCGGTGAAGTGCTGGCGGTATGTCCCGCCTCTCTATTTATAGGTCCTGGTTTCTTAAGGTGGGTGATGTCAATCCCTGTTTTTTTTTCAAGGAAAGGTAGATAGGATCTAAATCGATGTGTTAATTGATGGAGTTCCTGTTACAATGCCGTACCTCTAGTAATTGTTGTGTGTGTCTTTGTTTCGCTTGTCCTAGGATGTGTGTGTTGTCCCCCTCAAAGTGGTCTCCTTCTTTGTCTGTGTTGTGAGGAAAACCACCAGCCTTAGAGTCAGAGTCAGGGTTCAATGACAGAGTTTATTGTACAAGGAGACACCGGAGCTCCGGGGAGAGGAAGACACCAACAGCACAGTGGTCAGCCGCGATTCTTCTCTCAACCCAGAGCACATGTCAAGATATTTTTATACATTTTATAATAATTGGCCAGTGATGAGGTTATTGTCTTCGATCTAGAGGGGTACTCCCCCTACCTCTGGATTACCTCCTCTGCTAATATTCTGGCCACAGTGGTCAGTGCAACGTTTGGACGGGAATACCTCTACCCAATGGGTGAATTGGTCTATGATGACTAGGCAGCGAATTTTCCCATGGGAAGGTGGTAATGGCCCTGTTAAATCTTTCTGAAGGTGTTTCTAGAGTCTGTTTGTTCTGGTTAGGTGTCCCATCCTAACTTTTATGGGTCTCCCTGTTGTGCACAAACCATGCATCCGTGGCAGTACTTGCCATGTCTCTTCCTATTCCCTTCCACCACCACTCTCTCCCTAGGCTTGCTATCATGGCCTCTCTGCCTGCATGGGAGAGCCCATGGTGTAGTTCAAGCAATGTATTCGGTATATATGCTGGTGCTACCACCTTGTCTGCTCGCCTCCAGACACCATCCTCTCCTTTGAATATCCCCTGCAATTCACATTTCTCTCTCTCTTCCTGTTGGGTGTCCTCCTGCAGCTGCTGAATTTGGATAGCATCTTTCGCTAATTCAGTAGTGGCTATTGCAGTCTCATGAATGACTTCATGTTCTTGGGCTTTGTGAGCTGCTCAATCTGTTGTTTGGTTTCCTTTGAATTTTAGCCAACTTGGACTGGCTTTTGCTGGCTCTTTTTGATGGGCTTTTAGTTTATTACTACAGCCTATTTTGGCTGTTCACTGGCAAGCAATAGTGCCTGAATTCTTAATTGGTGTCTGATAGGGGCTCCCTCCGCAGTGGTGAACCTTCTTCTGCCCCCATGCCTCCATGTAGTCATGGACTACACTGAAGGCATATTGACTGTCCTTATATTTATTCGCAGTTTTTCCTTTTGCTAGTTCCAGTGCTTTGGTGAGTGCTACCAGCTCTGCTACTTGTGCAGACTGACTCCTATCAATCCTTTTGGACATAACTGTTCCTAACTTATCATTTACCACCACCCATCCCATTCGGGGTGACCATGCTACGTATCTTCATGACCCATCCACAAAGAGGATCTCCTCAGCTGAGTCTAGGGGGGGTATATTTTACTCTCCCCCATCTTCATCCTCATCTGTCTCCCCACGGTTGTCCAGTTCCCCTGTGTCTAGAATTCCCTCAGCTGGGTTTTCTTCCGTATCCTGAACTATTACCACGGACTGACTTGGGTAGAAAAGAACTGCTTCCCACTTTGCACTTCTCATATTGGAAACATCCCTCAGTTTCCCTGTGTTTAGCATCTCTACTAGGGTGTGTTCAGTGTGGAGGATGACATCCCCTGTCACTACTATGGGCTCGCTAACCCTAACAGTCTAAGGCTGCTATGCCCCTGGGCAACCCGGTGACTACTGGCTCTTCTGTAGTTGAGCAGTACCCTACGGGCCTTCTCCCTCTACTGTGGTCTTGGGTGACCACTGCGGAGTAAAACCCTCCCGCATTATTACAGTGGATATGAAAATCCTTGCTGGGATATGGCATCCCTAGCCCAGGGGTCAGAATGAGTCAAGTTTTAAGCCTACCATATGCCTCCTCCTGTTCTGACCCCCAGGTTACAGGTTCCAAGGCAGGCTTGCCTCCTTTAGTTAATCCCTGGATCGGTTTAGCCAATTTTGTGAACTCGGGTATAAAGCTCCGACTGTAGTTGAATAGGCCCATGACCTTTCGGACCTCCCCCCCCTCCGACAGTGACAGGTCATGGCATCTGTTGGATTGACTTCTTGCGGTCATTGGGCATTTCTTTGAGTCCCTGGGTTTTAAGGTGTCCCAAGTTTCAGACTTGTGTTTTGCCAATCTGTGCCTTTGTAGGGCTGGGTTTTAACCCTGCAGTTGCCTAGAGCTTCAATACTAGCCCTAAAGCTTCCTGGTGTCCTGACTCGGACTCTCAGGCAATTAGGATATCATCTACATATTCGAGGTCAATGCTACCCTCTGGTAACTCTACTCTCTTCAAAATGTTTCTCATCAACCTGTGAAAAATAGTAGGGCTGTTGTGGAACCCATGTGGCAGGCAAGTCCACATGTACTGCCTGTTCCTTACTGTAAAAGCAAATTTATTCTGGGACTCAGGGTGTAACGGGATAGACCAGAATCCATTGGCTACATCTAAAACAGTAAAAATCTTGTGTTCGGGGGCCAAGCAATTTAAAATGGTGGAGGGGTCTGCTACAATGGGATGCAATTTGGGGGTGACTTTATTTAGACCTGTATAATCCTGTAGCTACCATCAGGCATTATTACTGGGCACGTCAGGGAATCACTTGCACTTGTGGTTTCTTTCAGGATTTCCTGTTTCACTAGTCCTTTCACCATCTCCGCATCTGCTTTTTCTGCTTTGGGTTTTATTGGGTATTGCCAGTGGGGATTATGTTCCGGCCCAGGAGTCCTTATTGGGCCTATGTTAACTAGACCTGTATCTAACTTTGCTTCTGCCCATACTCTAGGGACGGAGGCACAGATGGCTCTGAGTTGCCCATTTTCGAGGTTCCAGTCCCTACTGGTGGCTGTAGCCACTTTACTAGTTTCAAGGTGACTTGTAGGTTTCCCAATCTCGGTCTTTCAACCGTCCTGTCTGGGCCAATTCAATTTTCCTTTTGTACAATCAATTAGAACATTATATACTTTTCATGAGATCATTGCCCGTTCTGGTGCCCCCGTTATTTTGACATACGTATATTGTTTATTTCTACAAGAGTAGTTTCGCTTAAGTAAGCTGGTGTTTTATCTTCTCCTACCATAGTTAAGTGAATCATTTTGTTTGTGTGGGGTAAGGGTAGGTTTGTGATGGATACGGCGGCTCCTGTGTCCACTAGCGTCTCACATTTCCTTCCTTCTATGACTGCGGGTATGTAAATTCTCCCCTCTCCCTTACCTTCACAAATGGGTATTCGTCAGCTGATTGTCAGTTTCGCTGACCTCGGGACTCCCATGGTTCCTCAGTGTTCTGGGTGGTGATGGGGAGTACCCCATGCCTTTCCCAGTACATTGCTTCTATGTATCCTATTCCGTTGCAGTGGCTGCAGTTTATTTTACATTGTTCCCTGTTCTAACCTCTTGTATACTGTCCTCCAGCTCTTTAACTTGTTCCCAGTCCTTTCTCCACCACTCATGGAGGCACTCACTTGTTCAATGAGGCCTGCTGATTGGTATACTAACATTACTCCGAACCTTTTAGTTTATTCTGTTTCTGTTTATCTATCCACACTCTCTGTTGTGCTAATGTCTGGGATGGATTCCAATCACTTTTCTTCATTTGCTCTGTCAGCCCTTGTCTGTCTATTTTGTATTTCTCAGTAAGGGAACCTGCAGTATCCCCCTTCAAACATTGATCTGCCATTTAGCAGATTGTGTGCCCCCAGATACCATCAACAGTAAAGTGTTCCTAACCAGTGGGGAATTATCTACCCCCCTGGCCAATAATACTGTCCCAACACCATCCGTATGGCTGTAGCAGCCTCCTAGCAAGGCGTGTTCTCTACTGGTGGGACTCCTCTACCCTCCCAGCCACCACTATTAGTTGGTACCAGCTGGGAATGCTGGTTCAATAGGGTGCGCACTCTACCAGGACTCATCTATCCCCTGGGCACCTCGACTGACCCAACATCTCCTGATAAGCCCAGAAACCTACCTCTAACCCGGTGTGCTCTCTAGCAGTGGGACTCTTTACCCTCTCGGCCACCGCCACTATTCAAGCTCTGTCATTCTACTATAGACTGACAGGGTATCATGGTTACTCACGGTGTCCACGCTCCCCACCTTGGGTAACATGCACTCCACTGAGGTTTGGCTCTTGGTCAGTCTGATCAGCTCCTTTTACTCACCACACTGGAAATGACAAGTGCAGACAGCATCAACTTTTAACTTAAACTCTAACTGGACTCTGCATTGTTCAGCCTTACAGAGACCAATGTTACCCAACTTTGCCACTTGTGCTTCACAACTCCTAGTGCCCTTGGAGCCTCAATTCCAACTTCAAATCCCAACCTTCGCGTGGGGGAGGTGGGGGGGGGTGTGGGATACCCCTCTTAACAACCGGTTTAGGGCAGGGCTTTGGAGACAGGCACTACCTTGTCCTCTGGCTGAATCAGCACAAGCAGCAGGTTCTTACAACAGTTAATACAGTCAACACTTATTTTCCACAGACATGCACTTAATTTTTTAAAACTCAGTACTGTAGCAAGTTAGACATTACAATCGGTATACCTTTTAAACTGTGTCCTTGGCCCGGTCTGACTCTTCCCGTTTTCAGGTACAAATTGGTTCTTACCCCAGTCCCCTGATCGTGGCCTTCGACCAGGGCATCAGTAATAAGAGCCCTGCTCGCAGCGCCAACTGTTGTGGGGAAAATCACCAGCCTCTGAGTCAGAGTCGGGGTTCAATGACAGAGTTTATTGTACAAGGAAATACCAGAGCTGCGGGGAGAGAAAGATACCAACTGTAGTGGTCAGCTGTGATTCTTCTCTTAACCTGGAACACATGTCAAGACACTTTTATATATTTTGTAATAATAAGTCAGTGATGAGGTTTTGTGTACAGTGATGTAACATTGTTTGTTTATGGTAAACATTGCAGAATCGTTAATAGTTCTGGTGCAGTCATTGTCAGTTCCAGTGCAGCCTTTGTTACTTTCAGCGTGGTCGTTGTCAGTTTCAATGTCTGCGTGGAAGACCATTACTGCAGTAATGGGTGCTAATCGCTCTTCCTGAGGAGGACAATTACTGCAGCCCTGGTTATTATTACTCTGTATTGAGTCCATATCAAACATTTCTAACAAAGGTGTTGGTTGGACCCAAAAACCTCGGTGGGCAGTGTACGTTACCCATGTGTATTCTCTCCCCCATCTGCCTTTACCTAGTCAACTAGGTTGTGAGTGCATTGTGCTGGCATTCTGGTGGCCCCAGTAGTGTCTGTGTTTGCCCTGCTATCTCTCTCCATATTGTGGTCCGGTGGCCATCTTGCATGTCAAGTGGCCAACTTATGGCTCAGCAGCTATCTTGTGTCTCTGTGTGCCTGGTGTCACCCTGCCCCGTGCCATCTCCTACTTCATCTGTATGTATAGAAATTAGTGATCGTGGGTCGCGTCTTTTGGTAGCCAGTTGGTGCTCATGTATCCTGGAGGCAAGTTTCCTGCTAGTTTGTCAGATGTAGTGTTTTTTACAGTTCCTGCATGGTATCTTGTAAATGATGTTAGTTTTGCTGGTGGTATCTAATGGATCCATTAGGTTCATTAGTCACTGTTTAAGTGTGTTGGTAGGTTTGTGGGCTATCATGATGCCAAAGGGACTGAGTAGCCTGAAAGTCATTTCTGATATGACTTTGATGTAGGGTATTGTGGCTATAGATTTTGGTTGCGTTGTGTCTGCTTATTTGGGTTTGTTTCTGGGGAATTGATGGATTGTGTTGATTGGGTACCCGTTTTTCTTGAAAATGCTGTATAGATATTTTTCTTCTGCTTTTTGGAGTTCTTTGGCGCTGCAGTGTGATGTAGCTCGTTGAAATAATGTTTTGATGCAGCTCAGTTTATGTGTGTTGAAATGATTGCTTCTGAAGTTAACTATTTGGTCCAAGTGTGTTATTTTTCTGTAGATGCTGGTTTGAAGCTCTCTGTTAACTGTATGTTCAACTGTCATGCCTGTTGTCGTTCTCCTCCAGTATTGTGAATTTTATGCCTGACAGGATATTGTTGATGGTGTTGTATGTTTCCTCTAATTTGTTCCATTTTGTGGTGACAAAGGTGTCACCTACATAGCGGACCCAAAGTTAGGGTTGGATAGATGGGAGGGCAGCTTGTTCAAGTCTCTGGATGACTGCTTCAGCTATGAGCCCTGGTATTGGTGATCCCATAGGTTTTCCGTTGACTTGTTTGTTGGTTTTGCTATTGAATGTGAAGTGGGTGGTGAGGCACAGGTCTACTAGCTTGACGATCTTGTCTTTGCTGATGAAGTTGGTGCTGTCTGGTGTTTGTGGACCTGGTTTTCCTAGTAGTGATGCCAGTATTTCTTTGACCAGTTCGATGTTAGTTGATGTGAAAAAGGCTGTAACGTCAAAGGAGACCATTATTTTGTACTTTTCTGTCTTGGTGTCTTTAATGATGTTCAGGAATTCTTGGGTGGAGTGAATGGAGTGGCGTGAATCTTCAATTAGGTGTTTTAGTTTTTGGTGGAGTTTTTTGCCTTGTCTGTATGTTGGTGTACCAGGTAGGGAGACTATAGGTCTGAAGGGGGCCCCTCAAGAAACCAAGGCCTATAAATAGAGAGGCAGGACATACCACCAGCGCTTCACCAGAGACTCTCACTGATTATGTTACCTAGTGTGGTGACAAAATGTCTGAAAACAAACCTTTAAGCTCAGCGAACAAACTTACAGCCAGATAATCTGTTTTTTATAATGTTGCTATTCCTTCATTGTCACTGGATTAGAATCCTGGAATTGCTTTCCCAGAGATACTGTGAGTATAGCTGCACAATATGGACTGTAGCCATTCTGGAAGATGGCTGCCAAAAAAAAAAATTCAAAGACATTTAAGGATGGGTAGTAAATGCCATTCAGCAATTCTGGTCTTCCTCCTATAGGAAGGATGTTGTGAAACTTAAGAGAGTTCAGAAAAGATTTGCAAGGATGTTGCCAGGTTTGAGGTGTTTGAGCGATAGGGAGAGGTTGAATAGACTGGGCTATTTTCCCTGGAACGTGAAGGCTGAGGGGTGACCTTATAAAGATTTATAAAATCGTGAGTGGCATGAATAAGGTCTTTTGCCTGGGGTGAGGGAGTCCAGAACCAGAGGGCATAGGTTTTGGGTGAGAGGGGAAAGATTTAAAAGGGATCTAAGGGGCAAATTTTTTCACTCAGAGTGGTGTGAGGAATGAGCTGTCAGAGGAAGTGGTGGCGGCTGGTACAATTACAACATTTAAGAGGCATTGGATGGGTGTATGAATAGGAAGAGTTTAGAGGGATATGGGCCAAATGCTGGTCAATGGAAGTAGATTAATTTAGGATACATGGTTGACATGGACGAGTTGTTCCCAAGGGCCTGTTTCTATGCTGTACATCTCTATGACTCTATGACACATGACAAATTTCAAAAACCACATTGGTTGTCTTTTAGTAACCTTTAATTTTTGCAGAGACTACTTTGTTTTGTTTTGTTTGTGTCACAGCATCTGCAAAGAGAAGGCAGACCATATTGTTCGTATGCACCTTCTACCTGAAGGATGGCTGAATGATAAACAGGTATTGTAGTAAGATGGAAAATAGAGGGAGGAGGTGGAAGGAAATGGGGAGAAGGAGTCAACAAGACAAATAAACCATTTCAACACTGGACGTAAAATATCATCAGTGAGATCATGCAGACTTATAGAAAGAAAATATGAAAATAATGAGGGAAAGTCCATGAGATTTATAATCAAAGTCCATGAGTCATAAAAACGATTGAATTAGGTGATATTAAAGCAAAACAGAAAATGCAAGTAAAACACAGTAACTTCACCATACACAAGTAGAAGAAAGGAGAGACTATTCTCATAAAGAGTATACACCCTAACAAAGTGTTACAATCTGTTTTGCGGATGATGAATAAACTGCCGTGTAATTGGAGTATTTTCTATTCTGAAGTCCAATTTTGAGAATTTGCCCTTTCCCTTTTCATTTTGATAAATGAAGAGAATGCTTTGAACTTGGAAGCACTTACAATGCTGTCTTTCTGTTAAATGGGCCAGTTGTTTGGCATCACCACTAAACCTGATTATCAGGTGCATTGATATTTACGAGCTGCAGTATTATCACTGGATGTGGACCTGCTGACATTGTTCACTACAGTTCAGTCAAATGTAAAATAAATTCAATGGAATCTTCTGAACTAGATATTCTTCCATAATTGTCTGTCACCTGAGTTTTTAATAGGTCAGTAATGAGTTAATCTCACAATTTAATATTAATTAATCTTGTTGCACATTGATTATTATATTCGCTGATCTCTGTTAAACACCAGCTTTAAAAGCTTCAAATAGATTCCCTGACAAATCACCAACAGAGAGTAAGGTACAACTGCTACTGATACCATTCAGGACTTTTCAAATTAGCATTAGAAAGGTGTTCAGACTAATTACTGTATTTTAATTAATTGGTTCCAAATGGAAATACAAACTAAATACTAGTAATAACAGGATGTCTTTTTGTGAGGAGAAAGAAAGGGAACTATGTATTGTTGAAACACTTACAGATAGTCCCATGTACGTCTATTATTAATTCATATTTTTCTCATAACAGAGTGGAACCAGAAAACAAAATACTTAATGGTGGTGTGTACAGCTTGGTTTCTGTGCCCATTTTACAGTGTCCCTCTTGACTCAGCAAGAGAAGGGACTTCATCCCATATAACTCGAATTCTGGGGTAACCACAGGGCTGGAGATTGAGTTGGTCATAGCAACCAGTCAGAACAAATTGAATAGGAGGACACACCTGAGCGGCTAAATGCACCTTCCTGTTGCTAAAGTCCCATGGAAGCAACTACTAGATATAATAACAATGGCCAAAATGTTCTCATGTTCAGTTAAAGTGTTTTTTTTTCAATGAGATTGATGATGCCAGTCCTCTATGGATGGTAGACTTTTTCTTCACGCAATCCTTTGCTCTTTTTAATTATAAAACCTGGCTCTTTGGCATACTTCCTGGGGAATTGTCTCCTCAGGCAGACAGTGTTTGCCACTGCCAAAATCTTCTGACTTTCTTTGGTCTCTGACTGATTGTGGCAGTACCCCCTAGACCCCTTCTCCCCACTAAGGACTGCTCCCCTTTGATTTGTACACATGGCCTTTTCTCTTGAACCACATGTTTGCTGAACCAACTTCAGGCACATGTTCCTGGTTTGTCACTGACACCGCATGCTGCTGCACATTGACATTTCAACCTCCCACCTGACTGATTGACTAATCGTTCAGTATTCCCCAGAGCTACAAGCTGCCATTTCGCTGTCTGCGTTCAAAATCAATGCAAGCTACAGAGGTTGGTAGTCTGAAACTAAGCACCAAAGACCCTGTGTACTAAAATAGCAATGAGGCCACACAGAGGCTGGCAACCTCCCAAGTAAGCTGTAAAGTGAGTGAGCTCTATGAAAGCAAGGTAATAGCATGCAATGCATGTGTGTTCCTGCGTCCAAGGTGCCTGGCAGAAGCATGCAGGTTAGTGGCGCCATCAGGCTCCAAAGTAAAATGTTGAAGGGGTGAAGTTGTATAGTTTGGACTGAGAACAAGCATGATAACATGGCAAGGCTGGTGGCTTCTATGGCAATCTGTTACAGCTGCTATTTCTGAATTACGTGTTGAGAATTTGCAACATCCGAGGCTTTAACAAAATGCTGAAGCATAGAATTAAGGTCGCTGCTCAATGGTGAGATTCTGAAGTGGCCTTTTAAGGCTTGAGGGGAATATGGGAACATATTACTCAACATCAAGAATCTGATATTTCTTATTCTCAGTGTATTTTCCCACCTTTGTGACAATTGTTCATGCCTCACTCAGGAACGGGCGAGTTCTGCCCCTTGGAAGCAGATTGGTAAGAAAGAATATCTACAAGACTTTTCCTAGTTATCCATTAAAGCTTCAGCAGGAGAGCAAGGGAAGCCCTGAAAAAAATGGCACCTACATTGTTTTTTTCTCGAATTTCCACTTCAGTAGAGGGTCAGAATGCCACCATGAAAATTCTTTGAGGAGAAAGTGAGGTCTGCAGATGCTGGAGATCAGAGCTGGAAATGTGTTGCTGGAAAAGCGCAGCAGGTCAGGCAGCATCCAGGGAACAGGAGAATCGACGTTTCGGGCATAAGCCCTTCTTCAGGAATGAGGAAGAAGGGCTCATTCCTGAAGAAGGGCTTATGCCTGAAACGTCGATTCTCCTGTTCCCTGGATGCTGCCTGACCTGCTGCGCTTTTCCAGCAACACATTTCCAACCATGAAAATTCTGCCCATTGTAACTACATTAGTTGCTTAAAGAAATGTTGAGTTCTTCAACTGTGATGCAGTTCATCCTGCTGTCAAATATAGTGATCGTTTTGAACTTGACCAAAAGTTCAAACAATTTTAAATCAATTTTATATCTCTCCTGATTTGCTCGTCCGAAGTCAGATGAGATATATAATAGACAATGGAATCATTATCCCCATTTTATGCAACCAGCCAAAATTAAATTTGTCACCTTCTCACTCCAACCTCAGTATTTCAGATTTAATGTTGATACTAGCATGTGCCGTTACGATATTGAGTGTGAGTGAATTGCAGCTTTCACCTGGTGTGTACTATGTGAGATAAAGAGAGATGATCTGGTTTAATGGGTTCAGTGTCTGCAGTGACGCAAGGATTTGCAAAGGTTGAGGGTTGTCAAGTGACATATGCAGTAACCCAAATCCACACCAAGCACTTGAAGATAAATCAAACCCAGGAGAACGGTTTATGAAAAGTCAGATGGTCAAACCAATGTCAAGCTACTTCCTGACCCCATTGTACAGATTTCCAAGGTTGTCTTGATTATTTACCACAGCTTGAAATTACTAAAGACACATCTGGCAGCTTTTTTAGGACAAATGAATATTTCATTGAGTATTATTTTGGTACTCTATTTGGTTAACTAGACAAAAGATTTGAACAGGGAGTTCATTCTAGTGCAGCATATATTATGCCTCGCAAACATCTGTTGTTGTTCATTTACACGTTGCTTCTCTCTACCCTGAAATGATTTTTCAATTAGCAGCTTCACCACTGCTGCTGTCTGTTTACATTCCCTTATCACTGCTGTCACTCCCATTCTTGTAATAAAACTATTCAATATTTAATGTGGTAATTGCTGCGTGCTGTTTTTCTAGCACCGATCCAGGCGTTATTCAACTACAGATCAGTTATTGCAAGGTGTGGGGACCTTCTCTATCTCCACCACAGTCAAGTTAATGCTTCTGTCAGAGTATTGAGGGTTCACTTATACTGGGTAATTATTTTTGTTGTTCAGGATATATATGATGGAATATATGGATTGTGGGTTCAGGTCACATCTGGGATGAAACTACCTTTAGGGTGCCACAATGGTTAGCAATGCTGTCTCATGGTGCTAGGGACCTGGGTTCGATCCCAGCCTTGGGTGGCTGTCTGTGTGGAGTTTGCACATTCGCCCCGTGTCTATGTGGGTTTTCTCATTGCAGACCAAAGATGGGAAAGTGAGGTAGATTGATTATGCTAAATATTGCCCCATAGTGTCCAGGGATGTGCAGGTTAGGGTGGCTTAGCTATGGTCAAAAACCCCATGTGGTGTTCCAGGGATGGGTCTGGGGTACTGTTTGAAAGGTCAGTGCAGTGAATGGTCTCTTTCCACTATGAAACTGCTCTGCATATGTTTAGATAACATTACATGGAGACAATCACTTTTCATCAATTTGTCTGAATACGTTATACATCAACAGACACGTCTGTATTGTAGTGTTCAATTGATGTTTTTAAAAACGTACTTAAAATATACTGCATTCATTTACTGGGAAAACTGAAAACACCTTACAATAGATTTAAGTGTTTTAACGTGAGGATTAAAAGATTATCTCTTATTACTGATCCCGACAATGTATACAATATGGGTCTACAGTTGTCCATTTCACTAATGGAATAGTTCTTTATCTAACAGGAAAATAATAGCAAATTTATAATGCAGCCAGAAGACTTCATTTAGCTGCAAGTAGCACCAATTTAATAACAGTCTTTTATCTCTTTTCAGAAGCTCAATACCTTTAACCTAGATCGGTCAAAATATATTAAGATGAGGATCTTTAAAATACTGAGCATAATCTCATTAATATGAAGCTGCAGTTGATTACAGCAGTTTATTTTAGTTATGATAACTCCACTTTGTATCGATGGCTACACACAGAAAAAGTTCTTTTAGAAAAGAAAGATGAAAGTCTCAGGATTTTTTCAAAGTGGTTCACAACAAATGATTTAGTTAAGAGGTATAGTCAGTAATGATGTATAGGCAGAGCAGATAGACAGTTTGCACAAAGTTAGATACTACAAACAGCAAATTAAATGTTGATTAATCTCTTTTAGCAATATGAATTGAAAGGTGAATATCAGTGAGGCTACTGGAAGAACTGCCCTTGTCTATATAAACGGAATACTATAAATGGAATACTTATTTATCTGTTCAGGCTGGACTTTAATTTCATACCTCATCTAAAAGGCAGCTCATTCAAGCTGGCAGTTTCCCTTCAGTACTGCGCTGAATTGTCAGCTGAGATTAGGTATATGTAACACGACTTGTATCCATAACTTTGTGTTTCAGCAGTGACCAAATTAACGTGATGATACATTTACATTTACTCTTGCCAATGAGATAGTTTTGGAATGAAGTCGTTTACATCTATAAAGTTTGGTATATTTGCTAAGGAGTGTCAGTGAGTTCACTTTGGCTGGATGGCCTGTTTGTGATGTCGTTTGACACCATTCAATTCCTGCGCTGGCTGAGGTTGCCATGAAGGACTCTCCTTCTCAACCTCTCCCCTCACTTGAGGGCTGGTGACCCTCAGGTTGAACTCACCATCAGTTGTCTCTCTTGAATGAGTAAGCAGCCCTTATGTTCCTCTGGGGTTATGCTTGCTTAGATTTGCTAAGACAGCGCTCACTCTCCATTTTGTGGATCAATGATTTATTGCCTAATCACGCACTTTAATCAGAGATTACGCATTAATTTAGTCAAAATTAAACTCAGGAATAAGATTAAATAAAATTGAATGTTGGAAATCCTCAAAAACGTTTTCTTAATGGATCCACAAACCATGAGTGGCTATATATAATGAGGGCTGAAAAGAGACTGACAAAAATGTCACATTATTGATCATTGTGCCTATAACTGAGACAGCTAACAAATTGTGTTTCATTGGCATAAATGAAATTCAGTAATGTTACACAAAATAATAGAACACTGAATGAATTAATTAAGATTTGGAGAATTTTATTCATGTCCAGAGATACAAATTTGATAATTAAGATCCTAAAAGTGAGAAGGGAAGTTGGAAAAAAATCCCACCCAAGGTTAATGGAGTTCTGATATTAAGTGACCATACAAGACCACTGAAGCCTGCAATATAACTCAGCTGAAGAGATAATTGAATATAGCTCTGCAAAGGGAAAGGATTGACTGTAATGGTCAGACGTTCGACACATCGAATAGAAATAATTTCCTTTCTCTTCAAAGGTTTTTAGGAGATAATTCCTAATCAAACGTTCACGGCGGCACGGTGGTTAGCACTACTGCTTCACAGCGCCAGAGACCTGGGTTCAATGTCCACCTCAGGCGACTGTCTGTGTGGAGTTTTT
This sequence comes from Chiloscyllium plagiosum, assembly GCF_037043375.1. Lineage (NCBI taxonomy): Eukaryota > Metazoa > Chordata > Chondrichthyes > Orectolobiformes > Hemiscylliidae > Chiloscyllium > Chiloscyllium plagiosum. Next base: position 107,469,533 of record NW_028270141.1, read on the forward strand.
GCCTCCGGGTGCTCCGGTTTCCTCCCACAATCCAAAAATGTGCAGGTTAGGCGAATTGGCCATGCTAAATTGCCCGTAGTGTTAGGTGAAGGGGTAAATGTAGGGGAATGGGTCCGGGTGGGTTGCACTTCGGCGGGTCGGTGTGGACTTGTTGGGCCGAAGGGCCTGTTTCCACACTGTAAGTAATCTAATCTAATCTAATCATATATATGTACTTCAAAGCTGTTAGTGCAAATGAGGCTAGTGCACACAAAAACGTGTACTCTCTTTCAGCCTCTTCCATCGGGAAGAAGGTACAGAAGTTTGAAAACACATACCAACAGATTTAATAACACTTTCTTCCCCACTGTTGTCAGACTTATGAACGTACCTCATATATTAGGGTGAATCTTTTTCTGCACTTTCTGTAACTGTAACATTGTATTCTGCATTTTGTTCAATTACACTGCTGTACTTATGTAAGAATGATTTGCCTGGATAGCATGCGAAACAATACATTCCACTGTATCTCAATACATTTGACAATAATAAATCAAATCAAATATATGTACAGCATTACTATCATGAGACCAAGAACTTGCATTTATACAGCAACTTCAGAGTTGAAAAACTCAGTGCTTCATAGAGGTATACTCAACAACAAAAATGAAACAGAAAAAGATATTAAGAGATGTGAGCAAAGGTTTGATCAAAGACTAAGATTGTAAGCAAGATTGTAGAGGAACAGGGAGAGATGGCAAGGAGACAAATTTGAAGAAGGGGGAATTCAGAGCTTAGAATATGGACAGACCAGAAAGATGTGGAAGTTGAAGTGGGAGACATGGATACTTAAAATGGATAAATGGAGAATTTTGGAACGTGGGTTACGGTTCTACAGAGTGAAAGATGGGAGGTCAGCTAGACTAGCACCCATGAGATTCACCAGTTGAAGTTTTGAGTTCTGAAGATAATAAAAGCTTGAATTTGGATTTCAGCAGTAGAGGGGCTAAGCCTGTGATTGTATGGAAATGAAAGTAGACTGATATGATGAAGGTTAACTCTACGATTAGAAACCCTGATTAAGGTTGAAGCAACTGCCAAGTTTATGACCTGCTAGATTCTACTAACATATAATGATCATTAGTAACCTGAATACATCCCTCTGTTTATTATTATATAGTTGAGTGAAGTACTCTCAGTCTGATTATTCAGCTACAGTTGATATAAATTGCTCTGTTCCCAATAGACCCAAAAGCTAAATCCAAGCTATTGAAATTACTTACAAAATCATTAGCACAACTGAAAACTTGATCTGTTTTTTCTACATTTATGTTTGTATCCATTTACTATGCTCAGTTCTTGTCATTTTACCCGAAATATGAATCTTAAACGCTAAAAGCTCTGAATTGACCCAATTAAATGAAGTACACTTGAATTAGCTTAATTTTTGGCCTGAGTTTCTGCTAATCCCTAATTAGTTATGTACAAGTCCCCTGCATATCCTAAAATCATCAAACATTATGACTAAGAGGTTTTTCCTTTTTCATTAATTCAATCTGCAGTTTACTAGTTTAAAAATATATTAGCCAAATCAAACAAGGAATCCCATCACACTTAAAACTGCAATGCCATATGGCAATTGTTGTTTGTGTATTTGTACTGAAGGAGGTCTGCACTCAAGAAACATAACAAACATACTTTTACAGAAATAAAACCAAAATACCAAAGAAAATGTATAACCAACAAAAATATGTACAGAACAAACTGTAATTTTTGTGTAAATTCCCATATTGCAACCAGATATTAATCTTCAGACTGGAAAAAAAAGCATTCACCATCTGCATAAGCAATTTCAATGAGAGTCCCATGTGTGCCTTAGTTCCAGCAACAAAGTTTTGCTCTTCCACAATGATGTTAAAAATTAATAATTGGTATACAATTACCAGTTATCTATATCTTTTACTGGGCAGCTCTGTTTGCCTGACACAATTATTAAAACGTTTTTACTCTAAATACTACGGAGACCTAATTTTTCTTGAATGGAACTACATCCATATTTAAAATTTGCTTAGCAGTGAATGCATGATCCAAACTGAATCTTGGCTGAGTAGCTTGTGAGGATCAATTTGGGAGCTTTACCAAATGTCAGAAAATATCTTGTCAGTCACTGTCTTCAGTGTCTTCAGTGACTAAAACGTGACAGTCCATTCTCTGTTACAGCATGAATCACTTGAAGGGTTTGGGAAATAGCAAAGCAAGTTGTGAAAACAAGGCAGTTATTCAAACGCAGCCAACAAGAGTAATTCAATAGCAACGAAAGATTCTATCTTAACTGTACCTGGAAATTCTGGTTAGCTGACCATTTAGCCTGCAGTCTTGCCTAGCCACAATTCCCCACTGTAATCCAAACCACAGACCATTACTAATTGAAGAGCAAGGGAAGTTCAGGGGAAATGGTTTTCATTCAAAGTATTTCGCTGTTTTGTAAATGATAACATTAATGGATAATTCTGCCAGATTCTTTTTTTCAAGTTGGTGTTTCTTTTTTAACCAGCTTGGATAAGTCAGGTCTCCATCTTCATTAGACTATTATGTTTTTCTTTCTTATTTCATTTGATGTTGACATCACTGGCAAGGCCAGCATTTGCGGTCCTCCCTAACTGCCCTTGAGAAGGTGGTTGTGATCCACCTTTTTTGAATTGCCGCAATCTATCTAATACAGTTGCACTGACAGTAAGGAAGGCAGTTCTAACATTTTGACCAAGCAGCAGTTAGGGATGTAGTTCCATGTCAGGACAGTGCTTGGACAGGAATGTTCAGTTGATGGTGTTTTCATGCATTTACTGCCTTTGTCCTTCACGGTAATGGAGGTCATGTACAGATAATTGGAAGGTGCCTTTGAATGAAGCTTGTCAAAATGATAGAGTGCATTTTGTGTATGGTACCCACTGTTGCTATTGTGCACTGGTTGTGGTGGATGGAACATTAACCAAGCCAATGGTTTTGTCCTGGATGGTAGCAAGCTGCTTGTTGGTGTTGCATTTATTCAGCCAAGTAAAGAAAATCCCATCACACTTCTGACTTGTATTTTGCAGATGCTAGACAGAGTTTAGGGAGTCAAGAGTGAGTTACTTACCATAGAATTCCCAACCTCTGACCTGCTCTCTGGCCACAGCATTTGTATGGCTGGCCCATTTCAATTTCTAGTCAATTTCTAGTCAATGATAATCCCCAGGATGTTGATAGTCCAGATTCAGTGATGGTAATGCCCTTGGATGTCAAGGGGAGAGAGTGAAGTTTTCTCTTTTTGCCTGGCACTTGTGCAGTATTTTCAACATAATTCTCTGGAACCGAGTAGCTTTAAATCAGCACCAAGTCTAATGTGCTCTTAATGTTCTTAGTGGGTGCATGGATGTTTCCTCTTGGTGAAGTTAGCACAACCAGAATGAAGACCTGGTTCACAGATCTCTATCCAGGCGACAAACTTCATTCACTTAAAAAAAAGCAATAAATCTCTTGAGATTGATATCTTCTACAACAAAGGAAATGCAATAAAAACAATAACTTCCACGTGAGTTTCCTTCCCCTCTAGTAGTGCACGTTGACACATATTTGATCAATGTAGGAGAAATAAATATGAATCTATTGAAATGAGGTGAGCCCTTTTCTCCTTGAAATTTTAACATTTCTGAGACATCAGACACATTTTGAAACAAACGGCAATATATTGTTACGACACAGTGGTGAACCGCTCTGCTATTAAAACAAACACCCAGAAAAGCTCGTCTCATCTCATAATTTGTTAAGTATGAATGATAGAGAACTCCCAAATTCCACTATTTAAAGAAAAAAGTATCAAGTTATTCTTTAACTCTATAAATGAACATTAACAACAACTATCGACTTCCCACTCTATAACAATATACTGTTCTGATAAAACCCATATTAAGATTACGTCAACTTAATTTCAAAATCACACATTGGCTGTCGTCAGTGGCTGTCTCCCTCTGGCTGAAAATTTCCCTGGGTTGTCTTCCGTCTTTTGCAGCAAAAATATTTCACATGAGAAAGGTACCTTTGATTGAGAGTATGTTGCTGGCAGTCACTCTGGCAACGGCAATTGGTCTCACTGTCTAACTGTCAAAATGTCTTCTTCCTTACACCCCAAACATCAGATCATCTCATTGGTTTGAGGTTAGCAAAAACAATAAATTCAAACGTGATTGGATTTTGGTATCCTGGGGCAAAATTTAAACTGATTGGTTAGATTCAAATTGTGGTCAAAACAACTGAGGTATCTAGTTTACAGCCAAATGTTACAAATTTTCAACTTTCCAGTAATGCTGGTCAGTCACATGAGAGGTGCCTACAAGCTACAAAATAGCTTTCACTCTCTCTTAAAAGGTATAGTACACACCTTCAACTTCATAACAATATTCCCTGCTGGCCTTTGAACCCCATCAGACTCAACTGAAAAGTGGTCGGGAAAGTCACCAAGCCTGATTTCTCCCGGAGGTGGGCTGGCTCCCTGTCCAGCACTAAATGCAGGCTGTTCAATTTGGATTGGCAATCCGAGGCTTTGATTTAGAAAGTAGCAGCAGGGTGCCATGGATGGTAAGTAAAAGAGAAGGTAGTTCAACCCCCTTTCCATTTTTGTAAAATAAACTTTGAATTCGAAAATTGTCATGCAGTCAGGACACCACCGAGAATCCTGGTCACTTTGCTTCAACTGGCATGAGTGACCCTTAGTCAATGGCAATTAGTTGCTTGTGAGCAGTGAACTTTACCACTCCTACTCCTCATCACACCTCAGTGAAAATGGCGCAGAGGAAGCTGGCAAACCTACGTTTAGCAGTCAGCCACGTCAGTTTATAGCAAAAGTGTGGCTGAACAGCCTACCCACAGAGTGTTCAGAACAAGCTGCATGATCAACAAATAAATGATAGTGAAACAGTTTTGCCTTCATTGTTATTAAGAATAATGACTTTCACTTATATAGAACCTCTAAAATAATCCTTTTAAAGACATTTCAATACATATATATAACACAGCAAAAACTGGCATCAAAGGAAGAATCAGTAGAAAAGATAATCAGCAAGATGTGAAACCATTGGCAAACTTGATACTTGTTTCATGCTACATTTGCACCTTTTACAGCAAACCACTCAGTAGTGCAATGACATTTCAGCCTAGATTAGACACCAAAGTTCTCACACAGAGCTTGAAGCCGCAACTTTCTGACGTAGAAGAAAGAGTATTGCTGTCAGTCCGAGCTCTTATTAGGAATGAGTTATGAGATGTCAGTTTAGATTAGCATGAAGTAAGCAATCAGCTATTTCAGTGTTAGTTAAGGAACAGAGATGCTTGAAAAACCAGAAATAACAAAAATGTACCACTCAAGAAAAACTCAGAAGTAGTTCAATCAACAGAAGACAGAAGCCATACCTTAACTCAATAGGGCAAACATCTCTGGAGCAAAAAGAGCTTTGCCTTTTTACTTATATCATAAACTTGTAAAAAAGCATGCTGTTACCAGGTGTATTGCTAAACAGCCTATAAAAAGTGACATTGAGGTACATTTTAAAGCCACTCAGTTTTCACAGGGAAAACTTACTCATGTGCTGAGCACAGGTTTCCAATCATTTGAATGGAAAATTATGCCTGACATACATTCAAATTCCATAAATTCAGTGCTGTCCAGTGCTGGCAGCAACATGGCTCAAATGCAATCAGCTCTCTGCTGTCTTTGTCAAAACAATAAAGCCTTTAAGAACCCGTTTAAGACTGAAAATGCTGAAATGAGTGTATCATTCAAATTGTACCCAACTATTTTGTACTGTTGTAATTCTGAGTTGAAGTTTTGATGACAATTGCTCCAATAATCAGAATACTTCAGCAGATGGAAAATTAGGAAAGTAGTGTCAAAAAATATAAGTCTGTGCTGATGTCAATTTCCAAGTCTCTGTTAAGCCAAGAGTTACAAACTTACTAAATCAATTGTGCAATTCATTAAAATTGTGAACAGGGTACTCTCTCAATTAATATTTGATTTGGTCAATGTAACAAACCCTGGAAACACAATGGTGAGTTCCTATAAGCCCCTTACCAAAACCTATTCAGAAACCAGGGCAGCACAGTGGCTCAGTGGTTAGCACTGTTACCCCACAGTGCCAGGAATGCAAGTTTGATTCCAGCTTTGAGTGATTATCTGTGTGGGGTTTGCTCCAGTTTCCTACCACAGTCCAAAAGATGTGCAGCTCAGGTAAACTGGCCATGCTAAATTGCCCACAGTGTTAGGTGCATGAGTCAGGGGGAAATGGGTCTGGGTGGGTTACTCTCCGGAGGTTAGTGTGGACTTGTTGGGCCAAAGGGCCTGTTTCCACATTGTAGGGAATCTAAACCTTTTGGACACCTGAGACAATTCTGTATTCAACCCGTGTGATTTTTTTTTTGCTCTCTTCTCAACCCTGCAGTTATCTTCTCGCTACCACCCAAACACTTCAATGGCTTTGCTTGGGTGCATTAATTTGTCAGGGGGAGGAGATGGAGAGAAACAGGATGATTTGCTTTCTTTTGGGAGGATAGGTAAATGAGATGAATAATGAGCCATAGGTCATTTTTTGCATGAGAGAACCTGTTGTACAATTAATTCAGAGGATTTGAGGCCACCATCATTTAAAAAATGATACATGACCAACACAGACACAATACCTCAATTCTGCAGATCAAAATTTGTCCTCAGATGGATCATTCCTTTGAAAACGTTTTTTAGTCTCACACTATTTTACACTGGTGCCAATCAATTTAGAGCAGTTAGAAATTAGTGTAGTAGTTTTCTTTTTAAAAATATTATACAGATGAATTTCCTCTCAGTCTAGTCAGTCTGTATACATGAGGGAGTGGAGTATTGGCTTGCCAAGTTCCCCTGCACTAGTGGGATCTCATTTTCATTGGAGTCATTTCAAGTGGTTGCAATACAAATCCTGTGTTAATTTAAATGCTTAATCCAAGTAACAGTGATAAAGATAACAAGTTTGAAAAATAGGATTCCTGACGCTTTGTTTAAAAGTGCACTTTGTTAGCTTTGTCAAAATGCAGTTATATTTCTCTGGCACTAAACTACAATTTTGACACCATGGCTAGAATATTGAATAAAATTGGAACAAAAATGTAAAACTGGACTCAAAGACTGCACGATTGCTTTGTGAATGTGCGCTCTGCCTAAGGGCAGATCTTTGGCTCATTCTCTGCTTATGCATCATTTGGAGCCATTTCTTCAAGAATCCAGAACCAACTTCAAACAGTAAGGCATGCTTTAGTGACTTCCTGTTCCCCAAATCTCTACAAGTCCTGTCTCTTTCAAACAGAGAATCTGCTTCCACCAGCATCCTGCTTGGTGGTCAACTGAAGGAAATGTTATTTTCCTTTTTTTCAATAGCAACAGTTGTTTCAATTTCCCTCCCTATGAACCTGTATCCATGGATCCTCCTGCCCTTCTTATGTCAACATCTAATAAGTGGTACTTTGTATAGATTTTGATAACAGATCACATGGAGCCCACTCTGGGGCTGAATTGAGTACAATTGCAATCCCTCTCTTTAGAACACTCCATATCACCTTAAATAACAGAAAACATTTTGAAACAAAGCTATGTTATAAAATCTTACGTTCATAATGTAATGTTTTCTGGTGGCAAACATTATTCCAATTCTGGAAATAATCATCTTGATTAATTCTTATTGTGCTAGAATGGTGCATGTAAGTGTTTGCAGAAGGATACTATGAAATAGAATTGCCAGTGCAGCATTGCATTGTTTAATACATGATTCTAGGATTTCTGGTTTTTCTATCTGAAACTATTTTCTTTCCACTTCCTGCCATAAGTTTTAATTATGTTCTAGTAATTTATTGTTTACTAGTATTACTCCAGTAACTTAACTCACAGTAAATTCCAGGTTAACTTGCTGTGAGTGGGAAACTTGAATTAACATTAGCATGCTTGTCGATAAGTCAAAAGATTGCTATTTGAAACATTGGTTCAATCTAAGCCAAGCTACGAATTCAGCAGATTGTTATAGGCACTGCCTTTAAAATGTAGCCACATCTGGCCTCTTAAATAAATGGAAAATAACTCATTATTCAAAAAAGAGCAGGTGAGGTCTTCTGGGGTCCCAGCCAATACTAATTCCTCAAAAAGGCCAAAATATCAGGCTCATAATTTATTGAATTGCTTTGTGTGTTATTTTGCAGCTTGCAAAACTGATTTTCTATTTCAGAGAAGTGGCTATACCATCAGATACTCGTGAAGCACTTTGAGATGGAAAAGACATTGTAAATTCAAGTTACTTCATTAAACTTTAATATCACTATCTGTAAGATCAGCATATACATTTTCTTTTTTGGCCAAAAAATCCATTCTTCAGTTTATTAAGACTAGTATCACAGCTATTCCAAAGCATTGCCTACCAGTACTTGAAAGGCTTCTTCTTTGCAATCAGCTTGAACTGTAATATTCAGATACTGTTTTATCCAATTGCTATCTCTGTTTTTTCTTAAAAAAGTACAATCTATTTAGACAGACCTCCATGACCATCACATAGTTTATATAAACAATATGGATGAGAATTTAGAAGGCATGGTTAATAGTTTACAGATGACACCAAAATTGGTGATAGAGTGGACATTGAAGAAGGTTATCTAAGATTACAAAGGGATCTTCATCAATTGGGCCAATGAGCTGATGAGTAGCAGATGGACCTTAGTTTGGATAAATGAGAGGTGTTGCGTTTTGGTAAAATGAACAAAGGCAGGACTTAAACAATTAATTGTTAGGCCTCTGAGATTGTTATCACTTAGAGACCTAGTTCTTTGAAAGTTACATCAAAGGTAAGACAGGGTGATAAAGAAGACATTTGGAATATTTGCTTTCATTGCTCAGACCATTGAGTATAGAGGTTGGAACATCATGTTGCGATTGTACAGGATGTTGGTAAGGCCTCTTTAGGAGTACTGTGTACAGTTCTGGTTGCCCTACTATAGGATGGATATTATTAAATTGGAGAGGGTGCAGAAAACATTTACAAGGATATGACCAGGACTGGAGGGTTTGAATGTTAAGGACGTGTTGGTTAGGCTGGTACTTTTTTCTTTGGAAAATAAGAGGTTGAAGGGTGACCTCACAGAGGTCTATAAAATCACGTGGGGCATAGATAAGGTGAATAGCAAAGGTCTTCTCCCTAGAGTAGATGTTCAAAACTAGAGGGCATAGTTTTAAGGTGAGAGGAGAAAGATTTAAAAGGGATCCGATGGACAACCTTTTCACGCAGGGGATAGTTTGCGTGTGGAATGAACTGACAAAGGAAGTGGTAGATGCAGGTACAGTTACAACCTTTAAAAGACATTTGGATAGGTACATGAATAGGAAAGGTTTAGAGGGGTATGGTGAAATGCAAGCAAATGAGACTAGTTTGTTGTGGGAAAATTGATTGAAATGGATGGGTTGGACCAAAGGGTCTGTTTCTGTGCTGTGTGTCTCTATAACTATCCTAAAACAGGTCTTGAACCCAGATTTTCTGGCTGCTCTAGAGATAGGGACACTGCTGCTACATTGCAATATGCCATCTCATTTGCTTTTATGTGTGTGGTTCCACATCCTATTAGTTGTTAATTGCTACTCTATTTGACTATGTACAGTTGCCAGTTTACCATGTCTTGGAAGGCTTCTTCTATTTATTTTGCCATTGTTCCAAAACTATTCAGACAGCACTGACTTTTTTCTCTCTCTTTTCTTGTGTCAAATTGCAATTTGCATGCAATTCCCAAATTCCTCTTCTGCCACTGCTTAGTCTATATACATGTCTCAACCAATTTATTTTGGAATTTCTCAAATGACCTTCCAGTTACCCCAGATTTGCTTTTAAATTTCTACAATCGCTTCATATACGTACATTAGAATAATTGGGGTTACAATAGTGGTTCCCAAGGCACTCCTTACTTTAACATTTGCTCTAACTCTAACTCTGCGAAAGATTATACATTTATACCTTGCTCAGAACTTACTCTTAAACGCTCACACATTTGAATTCAAACAAAATTGCTCATCTCCAATTTTATATAAATAGAGGTGCCTCAGCCATATTATTGGGTTTTACACACACACACAAGTCATATAAACATAGGAATGGGAGGAGGCCATCTGTCCCTTTGAGTCCACTCTGCCAATCAATAAGATCACAGAACTCTTACAGTGTAGAAACATGCCCATCAGCCCAACAGGTTCACCCTGACCCTCTGAACAGTAACCCACCCAGACCCATTCCCCTACATTTACTCCTGTCTAATGTACCTAACCTACACATCCCTGAACACTATGGCAATTTAGCATGGCCAATTCACCTAACCTGCACATCTTTGGATTGTGAGAGGAAACCAGAGCACCCGTGGAAAACCCACGCAGACATGGGTAGAATGTGCAGACTCCACACAGACAGTCACCCAAGGCTGAAATTGAACTCAGGCTAGGCACTGTGAGACAGCAGTGCTAACCACTGAGCCACCATGCTGCCTTCATAGGTGATCTAATTTTAACCAGAACTCCACATTCCTCCCAACCCTAAATCACTGGCTTGTCAAGAATCTATCTACCTCCACCTTGAAAATATTCAAAGATTCTGCCTGAACCACCTTTTCCAGAAGAGAATTTAAAAGACTAGCAATACTATATCATAGAGATCTACAGCACCAAAAAAGGCCCTTTTGCCTATTGTTTCCAACTAAGCACCTATCTATTCCCGTCCCATTTCCCAGCACTTGGCTTATAGCCTTGTAAGATTTGGCATCACAAATGGATATTAAAATGTTTTTAATTATTCTGAGGGTTTTTGCAGTGAGTTCTGGATTCTCGCATTCCCTCTGAATATTCTTCTTTTATTAGGTGGTGTAGTGGACATTGAAGAAGATTATCTCAGAGTACAATGGGACCCTGATCAGATGGGCCAATGGGCTAAGGAATGCCAGATAGCGTTTATTTTAGAAAATTGTGAGGTGGTAAGACAAACCAAGGCAGAACTTTGCAGTTAATGATTGGGCCTGAGGAATGTTGCCGAATAGAGACCTAGGGGTGCAGATGCATAGTTCCTTGAAAGTGGAGTCATGGGTAGACAAGGTGGTGAACAAGACATTTAGCATGCATGCCTTCATTGATCAGAACACTGATTTTAGGAGTTGGGATATAATGTTGTGCCTGTAGAGGACATTGGTGAGGTCACATTTGGAATACTGCATACAATTCTGGTCATTCTTCTAAAGGAAGGACATTGTTATTCTTGAGAGGGTGCAGTAAAGATTTGCAAAGTTGCTGTCAGTACTGGAGGGTTTTAGCTGTAGGGAGAGGCTGAATAGACTGGGGCTTTTTTCCTGGAGTGTTGGAGACTGAGGGGTGACCTTGTAGAGCTTTATAAAATGATGAGGGGGGAGTTGGATACAGTGAATAACCAAGGTCTTTTCCCCAGGGTAGGGAGTCCAAAATGAGAGGGCATATGTTTAAGATGAGAGAGGAAAGATTTAAAATGGACCTGAGGGGTAATTTCTTCACACAGACAGTGGTATGTGTATGGAACAAACTGCCAGAAGTGGAGGTGGGTATAATTACAACATTTAAAAGGCATGGATGAATAGGAAGGGTTTAGAGGGATATGGGCCAAATGCTGGCGAATTGGACTAAGTAAGGTTGGTCTGTCTGTTGGCACAGATGAGTCATACTGAAAGGTCTATTTCATGCCGTATAACTCTATGGAAAACAATCCCACTCTATCCAATTTATCTTCATAACTGAAATCCTCCAGGCCACAGCATCCTTTTAAATCTCCTCGACACTCTCTCGATTGCTATCACATTCCTCTCATAACGTGAATTTCAGAACTGCACACGATACTCTAGCTGTGGCCTACACAACATCATACAGTTCCAACATAATCCCTCTATTGCTAAACTCTGTGCTTCGGTTAATAAAGGAAGTATACCATATAGAGTCATAGAGATGTACAGCATGGAAACAGACCCTTCGGTCCAACACGTCCATGCCGACCAGATATCCCAACCCAATCTAGTCCCACCTGCCAGCACCCGGTCCATATTTCCCTGCAAATCCTTCCTATTCATATACCTATCCAAATGCCTCTTAAATGTTGCAATTGTACGAGCCTCCACCACATCCTCTAGCAGCTCATTCCATACACATACCACCCTCTGCGCGAAAAAGTTGCCCCTTATTTCTCTTTTATATCTCTCCCCTCTCACCCTAAACCTATGCCCTCTAGTTCTGGACTCCCCCACCCCAGGGAAAGGGCTTTGTCTATTTATCCTATCCATGCCTTTCATCATTTTGTAAACCTCTATAAGGTCACCCCTCAGCCTCCGACGCTCCAGGGAAAAAAGCCCCAGCCTGTTCAGCCTCTCCCTGTAGCTCAGATCCTCCAACCCTGGCAACATCCTTGTAAATCTTTTCTGAACCCTTTCAAGTTTCACAACATCTTTCCGATAGGAAGGAGACCACAATTGCATGCAATATTCCAACAGTGGCCTAACCAATGTCCTGTACAGCCGCAACATGACCTCCCTACTCCTGTACTCAATACTCTGACCAATATAGGAAAGCATACCAAACACCTTCTTCACTATCCTATCTATCTGCGACTTCACTTTCAAGGAGCTATGAACCTGCACTCCAAGGTCTCTTTGTTCAGCAATACTCCCTAGGACCTTACCATTAAGTGTATAAGTCCTGCTAAGATTTACTTTCCAAAAATGCAGTACCTCACATTTATCTAAATTAAACTCCATCTGCCACTTCTCAGCCCATTGGCCCATCTGGTCCAGATCCTGTTGTAATCTGAGGTACCCCTCTTCACTGTCCACACCTCCAATTTTGGTGTCATCTGCAAACTTACTAACTGTACCTCTTATGCTCGTATCCAAATCATTTATGTAAATGACAAAAAGTAGAGGGCCCAGCACCGATCCTTGTGGCACTCCACTGGTCACAGGCCTCCAGTCTGAAAAACAACCCTCCACCACCACCCTCTGTCTTCTACCTTTGAGCCAGTTCTGTATCCAAATGGCTAGTTCTCCCTGTATTCCATGAGATCTAACCTTGCTAACGCCTTACTGAAGTCCATATAGATCACATCTGTTGCTCTGCCCTCATCAATCTTCTTTGTTACTTCTTCAAAAAACTCAATCAAGTCTGTGAGACATGATTTCCCTTGCACAAAGCCATGTTGACTATCCCGAATCAGTCCTTGCCTTTCCAAATACATATATACTTTCTAGAAGGAACAAGTTCTTCTGATCTCTATCTTAAATGGGTGACCCGTAATTTTAAACGGTACTCCTTCAACCAGTGGAGGAAAGATCCTTTCCATGTGCACCTTGTCAAGCTCCTTCAGTATTTTGTGTGCTTCAATCAAGTCATCTCTAAACTGCCAGCAAATACAAGATTAAAAATCACACAATACCAGGTTATAGTCCAAAGGTTTAATTGGAAGCACTAGCTTTCAGAGCGGCACTCCTTCATCAGATGGTTCATCGGGTCACAACAACCACCTGATGAAGGAGCGACACTCCGAAAGCTAGTGCTTCCAATTAAACCTGTTGGACTATAACCTGGTGTTGTGTGATTTTTAAGTTTGTACACCCCAGTCCAACACTGGCATCTCCAAATCATGACAATAAATACAAGAATAGCCTGTCCAACCTTTCATGAAACAACCCACGCTACCACTTATTCCTTGTCAGATGACTGGTCAGTATTTAAGCTGATTAATGTTAACCAGGTTATTGGTGTATAGAACTATTACCAAAGTTACCTCTGATAATTAATGATGTGAACTCACATGGAATTAAGAAATAATAGGTCTACATTTGATTGTTACATGTTTTGTTAGGTCTTTCCTGCTTCATGGTCATCAGAGCTTTATCAATGTCCTCCTCAGTATGGAGCTCTGTTTAATTAGCAATTAGAAGGATGTAAATAACCAGAAATATGTGTTAATACACTAAATTTAAAGAATATATTGACTTATGTCTTGAACAAATCTGGATCTTGTCATTACTGCTTTCCTTAGCTGGTTCTATATTGACTGTGGTTGTTGGATACAGAACCCATTGTAACGGTCACAGAGACAGATAGAGTTCCTGCTGTTCCCGGAAAGGTTCACAACATCTTTCCGATAGGAAGGAGACCAGAATTGCATGCAATATTGCATCACAAATGAAGAACATCAAAATGTTTAATCTAATCGTCGTTTGCAACGTTTAGTTCAGTCTGCAAAGGCTATTTTCATTGAAACAAAAAGCAGAGATTGGGAATGATTACAGTTAATGTGTGGACTGTCGCTATTTGTAATCCTGCCAACAGGAGACGCAGTTACCACACTACACTGACACTTGCCCTGGACAAGACTGTGCAACTTGCAACATTGTCCAGTCACGTTTTTGTTTAACATTTTTTTGCTCTCTTGGTTTTGAAGCAGCTCAGTTAGACAAGTTGCAGTTTATAAAATATGTGGGAGATATTTTATATAAAAAATTTTAAACTCGTCAAATGCCTTCGGAATAGGCATAGCTTCTGAGAATCTACTTTATCCGGGTCTTAGTGTCTGGTAGGATTCCAAACTGCTTCAAGCAGTTTTACATTTAAAATGACGCAGACATACAGCTGACTTCGACTTCATGGGAAACACGAAACGAGCTTCAAGACAACTAGGCGAAATTATTCACTCTTGATCTCAATATCATTTGTCAGGAGCAGCAATTAACATTTCGTCGAGGTTTTTCACTTGTTTTTCTTGAAAATCTACCATTTGGGTAGGAAAACACAAGGGGGTCATTTAAAATCAGGGTGTCTAAAACGACTGGGTCTTTGCAGTTGAAATGAATTAGTACAATCCGTAACCGTCACAATTACTCGCTTGCGTTTGAAGTCTTTCACGCCCACCCTAATCCCAACAGGTCCCCCGGGCTCGAAGGCTACAGGTAATTCCAGAATTCCCAGCACTTCTGTTTGCAAAAAAATCTTCAAAAGGGAGAAGTCCCATTCGAAGGCAAGCGGGATATAGGTTGTTGTGTTGTGGTGCACTTTAAAGTCTGGTTTGTCGGCTTGGGGTGCAGGATGACAAGCAGCTGTTTGCAATGTGAATTCCTCTCTCACACATTAGCCACACCGCTGCTTGCACTTTCCATTGAATTTCTCTGGGACAGTAAATTACGCTCGCGCACTGCCCCGCCCCTGACCGGCGGCGATTGGCCACCTGGTGTCACCACGAGGAGGGGACCCGCTACCCATTGGTCCGTCCTGGCTGTCGATCAGCGGAGCCCCGCCCACGCTGCTGAGATTTAATACATTCATAGAGGGAATGGAGCGGGGTGGGGGAATGGAGATGGGGAAAGGGTCCTCACTCATCACCCTTCCAGCTTCATTATGGAAACACTCGCTCCCCGAAAATACTGAGAAACGGGGGTGGGGGAGAGAAAAAAAAAGGGAAAGTTAGAGCAATGTACATGTTGCTCTAACAAGAACCAGGGTTCGGCAGTTTTATGCAAATATAATAGGCGTGCCATGTCCGTGAGTCACAACCGGAACTGCACGGAGAAGCCATATAAAAACTAATGGGAGAGTTAATACGCAGATAGCTAAAGCTTTGCAGCCTGCACAGTCGAGGGAATTAAAAAAAAAGCAGAGAGAGGTTAAGAAATTGATCACGTCTGCAAAATAATTAAAATAAATCTCTCTCCTCTCCCTCTGAAGAAGCGACAATACAATGGCTGATGAAAATGCCAACACGAAATGCAGTAGTTTTAACGTTTTGAACTGGGAGCAAGTGCAGCGGCTGGACAGGATCCTAACGGAGACGATCCCGATCCACGGGCGGGGTAACTTCCCGACCCTGGAGGTGAAGCCCCGGCAGATCGTGCAGGTGGTGCGGAGCCGCTTGGAGGAGAAGCGGATCCGGGTGCGGGATGTGCGGCTGAACGGCTCGGCGGCCAGTCACGTCCTGCACCAACGCAGCGGGCTGGGCTACAAGGACCTGGACCTCATCTTCCGGGCTGACCTGAGCGGGGACAAGGAGTTCCAGACGGTCAAGAACGTGGTGCTGGATTGCCTCTTGGATTTTTTGCCCGAGGGCGTGAATAAGGAGAAGATCACCCCGCTGACCCTGAAGGAAGCCTACGTGCAGAAGATGGTGAAAGTTTGCAACGACTCGGACCGCTGGAGCCTCATCTCGCTGTCCAACAACAGCGGCAAAAATGTCGAGCTGAAGTTCGTGGACTCGCTGCGGCGCCAGTTCGAGTTCAGCGTGGACGCCTTCCAGATCAACCTGGACTCGCTGCTGCTTTTCTACGAGTGCTCGGAGCACCCCATGTCCGAGCATTTCCACCCCACCATCCTGGGCGAGAGCGTCTACGGCGACTTCGAGGAGGCGCTGGAGCATCTGCAGCACAAGGTGATCGCCACCAGGAACCCCGAGGAGATCCGCGGCGGCGGCCTCCTCAAGTACTGCAACCTGCTAGTGCGGGGCTTCCGGGCGGCCTCCGAGAGCGAGATGAAGGCGCTGCAGCGGTACATGTGCTCCCGCTTCTTCATCGACTTCTCGGACATCGGCGAGCAGCAGAGGAAGCTGGAGTCCTACCTGCAGAACCACTTCCTGGGTCTGGAGGACCGTAAGTACGACTACCTGATGACCCTGCAGAGGGTGGTCAACGAGAGCACCGTCTGCCTGATGGGACACGAGCGGAGGCAGACCTTGAACCTCATCACCATGCTCGCCCTCCGGGTCCTGGCCGAGCAGAACATCATCCCCAATGTGGCCAATGTGACCTGCTACTACCAGCCGGCTCCTTACGTGACCGACGCCAACTTCAACAACTACTACATTGCCCATGTGCAGCCGGTGTTTACCTGCCAGCAGCACACCTACTCGACCTGGCTGCCCTGCAACTGAAAAGAAGGCAAGAAGTGTTTTGATGAGACCAAGACAAAAGGGGCAAAAGAGCAAGAGGGTGAGAACGCAAGGGGGAGGGCACAGCACCTTTCTTTGTGGTTTGAATCGGGGTGGGAGCAACACACTATATGTATACACACATACACAGTAGACAGTTCGACCCTGCCCTGGCTTGTTTAATGCAATGCTCAACTTCTGAGAGCTCAACTTTTAACTTTTTAAAAACAAAGCTCGTCTGCGTTTTTTTCCCCTCTAGTAGAGGCAGATCGAAATTATTTGAGAGGGGGAAGGGGGAGTAAAATCAAATTCAATTCAACCCAGGGCCAGGAGGTGGGTATGGCTGCTTTTAAGATGTCTTCTTTTGAAGAAAGCTAAATAACAAAACACTGTTTTGCTCCCGTCGATTCTGGTTGTCAGCCTAAAATGACAACATGGGATATCAGCACCCATACTCTCTTTTAGGCCAGGACTGACCAGCCCCTTTTACAAAAATGCTAATTTGTGGGTAAAGGAGAGGCTCCGATTTTCCCTTCTTGCCTGTTCTCCGATAAATTCATGTAGCAAAGAAGCTGAAACGCAGAGACCCGTCTCGTATTGCCTTCTGTAAACAGGGTGGGGGAACGGTTGCATTTGGGAGCTTGCGAATGCCATGTATGGGATGATACACCAAGTGAAACTGCTTCTTTGCAGTTGCTTGCTTTTTTTTTGAGTGCTTTCTAAACTCTAAATGGTTTTGCTCCAGATGCAAGATTATTAACAGATGACGACAGAAGTCGCTATTGTGCTGTCCACGGTTCCTGGTTAGAGAGAGCGTACACTTCACATTTTTTTTTGAATGTGGAAGTGTACAGAATGCTTGGCTAATATAATGTTCAAGGACCAAAGATATTTTTCGTTTTTTATATGTATATCAACAAAAAAAAACCCATGGACAAGAACAGATGTGGCTAATTTATATTTGTCTACATGAACATGAATCAAAAGTGCCTATTACTTATAAGAATGGGAATGGAGATACTGTACTCAAATCTTGTGGCTTAATCCACATTTTTCTTTATCAGGGACAAAAAGAACGTGTTCTTGCACGAATTGCGAAATTCCCTATTTTCTTGGAAAATACTTGTACTAAAATAAAGTTGCTGTTTATGTGATAGTTTAAAAGTATGTATTGTCTTGGACAGTGTAGCACTTAGGCAAGTGTTTAAACAAAGTACTTTATATTTTCCAGTTTGTAATGAGGTTCCTTTGGCACTTTTTTTTGTTTCCTCGCTCAGAAAAGGTATATGTTGTGTGATGCAGTTGCATTTGAGTTTTAATTAAACAAAGCACAGTTGGATGTCTGGGGATAAATGGAAGTGAGAGAGAACTGTGAAATCTTGTAGTTGGCTTATAACACCAAATTAATTGTGAAGTAGATAACGCATTCAGATAAGTAATCCAGTAGAATCCTCTTAGAAACAAGGATGGGACACACCTGAGTTGCTCATAACTGGGCTTGTGTATAATCAGGTCGACTATTTCAATACTTCATTAATCATATCCAAATGCGTTACTCTTAATCTAGTTTGATGTTACTATGTCAGGATCATGTGACTTTATTTGACAATTTTTGGGAACAAATTTGTGTATAATCACCAAAAAAAGGGAACCCTGATAAGGGCTGCAAACCAAATGAAGTGTTTGACATATGACTAACCTAAGCAGGTCAGGACAATACTTGAGCACAAGCTAATGGAAATTGAATTGGAAAGTGACAATGCATTCAGGATTCTTTGGTTAGACACATTTGGGGAAATAAAAACCCTGTTGTGTAATGAGGGAAGAATCTTCTGTCAGCTGTTTGACCCAAGGCAACAACAGCAGCTGTAATGTGCTTTTGGTATGTAGTTTTTTTAAACTTTGCAACCAAAATGTGGTATGTCCCGATATTGCCATTATCTCCACCTCCATCACTGTTCTCCCATTTAGAAATGTTTAAAAATACATATTTAAATTTATACTCAATTGATGAATGAACTGTTTGAGTGACTGCTAACAGAGTTTGCCTGTCCTTTTATCTTTTTAAAGTACTTTAATCCCCAATTCTAGTTCACCATTTGTTCAAGATTTGCTCTTCATTGGTGTGCATTTTGGCTAAAGTTTGTTACACCAGGATCCATTAAAACAGTTCCTGTTACATGTTTGAAAATTGTAAGAGTTTGAGCCAGGAGAGAAAATAAAACTTTGCACTCTGAACTCTTGCAATCAGGAACTAGGAGTGACCTTCCCCAATTTGCAGTGGGGAAGGAGTTGTATCAGCTTTTAAATGCACACTTTTTTAAAAAAAGTTTAAAATCTCAACACCAGGTTATAATCCAATGGGTTTATTTGGAAACACTAGCTTTCAGAGCACTGCTCCATCAGGTGCTCTGAAAGCTAGTGTTTCCAACTCAACCCTATGGACTATGACCTGGTGGTGTGATTTTTAATACCCCAGTCCAACACCGGCACCTCCAAATCCTGACTTTTCAAAACATGCAGTCAATTCTGTAAAATCTTCAAGTCTGTTACTTGGAAATGAGCATGTTCTATTGTGAAAGGCTTAAAAATGCATAATTGAATGAACTCACTGTGCCCTTTTTGGTTTATCAAGAGCTCTAGTGTTTACTGTTGCACATCACTTATACATTCTACAGAGCCTGACAAACTGCTTGAAATACAGCACATTGTTTACTTGAGGGAGGTGGGGAAAGTACCTTCTCTGCCCTACATTGAATGGCATGTATCATGTTTGTTCAATGTATTACCCCAGTGACTGATCATGCAAAGGAAAGATTTGTTTCCTCTGTCAGTACAAGTAGATGCAAATCAGAAATAGCACATATCTGTCAGAATCACAGTACACCTAGCAACTGCTTGTGTTGAATGATAGTTTGGGGAGATAGGATCAGCTGGTGATGTGGTACGTTTATTCTTATCACAGTTATTTGGAGTTCCCACGGAAGCCATTCTTCAGCAGTGAGTCATCCCTTTTTTAGGGTCAACACTACTTCTGTGGGAGGCTTGTAGACATTTCTTGTGAAGAGCAAGTCTGCAAAACCACATTAGATAACAACTTTTCAAGCACAGGGATTGGGAGTGGGAAAGAGAATGTAGGATGCCTAAACTAGTTCCAAAATATATCACTGCCACAATATCAAAATGGTAAAGAATGAGTTAAAAAGCAGTATTGCAGCTAATATTGAGAGAAATTGGCAGAGTATTTAAGCTGTTAAGTGGAAATTGGTAGTAGAGACTGCAAACTATGCAGCCTCAGAGTTTTGCTTATTAAGTTTAGAGCTTGTGTGGGGGAGGGGGAGGAAAGGAAGAAGAAGAATTCTCACGAATTCCATTTAATAGCACATGTAGCAAAACAATAGTAACACATGTAGCAACATGAGGGGCTGAAATTACCAACATCTTTTTACAATGGTGAATGGAATTTCAGCTGCCGTGGCCCTTTTAAATACCAGAGAAGCGTGGGAGGCTTGTTTTTTTTTAAGTGACCATCCAAGCACGAATAGTGAAATAGTTTTTAACAAAATCTTCCATAGCGATAAATCCTCTCCTCCAGTTGGATTAGCTGCTGTTCTGTTTTGTTTTTTAAAACCCGTTTTCAATTTATGCTGAATGCTGTCATTAAGCGATTGAATTGTTTAGAAATACATGTACGTGTTCTCTTTCCAGCCCCCCTCGAGACACGTGTGCACACACTCCACTCGCCCTTTTTAGTTGTTTTTGCCACTAATAGGAGGGGAGAGCTGTTATTCCAAATTGAAATGAAGTATGCCAGCTGAAATTCTGAAGTTAAAATGTAATGCAACTTGCAATATGTAAGGTTTTTTTAAAAAAATCTGTAATCTTTTGTAATTTTTTTTGTTGTTGTATTCGAATGTTCTGTAATCCCACCTCAACTCCTCACCCCTAAGAAAAAAAAATCATGCCCTTTGTGGGCAAAAAGAGCATTTGAACATCCTCAAGGCTCCCCAGCAGATTGCGCTTCTTGCTGCAAACCTTGGAATATGAGGAAGGCTCTGTGCATTTACTTTTTCTTCAACTGCCGCACGTATGTTTGGCTTCAGAGAGGCTTCCTGTTGCAGCAAACTGTAACTTGGATTTGTCTGCTGGACTCTCGGTGACTGGAGGCTCTGTCAAAGAGGAAATCAAGGAGCTGATGGAACCTAGGCTTTGAAGACTTAAGCATCTGTGTTAGTCACAAAGGGAACAGATTGTGAATTTTGTTTACACAATCCAATATTTGGATTTTTTTTTTGTTTTGGTAAATAAAAGGAAGTTATTTTTTTCTATTGATGTGCGTCTTAAGTGTCTTTAATGTGTCTTTTAAAATGGCCAACCATTGCATTCTAATCTGTCTAAACGTTCATTGCTGAAATCTAAACACAGCACTTTCACAGAAGCTGAGCATTCAGCAAGCTCTGACTGCAACTCGGGGAAAATGCAGCCCTGCCAGCCAAGTGGAGCTGATTCAAGTAGTTCAAAATAAATGAAAATTGTTGCCAGAAATTCTTGGCTTGGATAACATTGGGTTTTAGCATGTTAACTTTTTTTTCTTGCCCTTCAGTGGGTGGGGTGACACGGGGATAGGTGAAGATAAATATGCTTATGGTTGATTGCCAAAATTGCTATATTACAAATAACAGGGAAGATGGTTATAGTAACCTTTTTTTTTTGGGCGGGAGGAAATAAAGGATCTCTTTCTCACTTTAGATTTGTGGCTACACCTACATTTTGAATTGTTTGCATTATAGCCTTCCAAAAATAGAGATTTGAATTAATTTCCTTTTGTCACTTTTAAGAAAACTTGGTTTTGCAGTAATCTCCACCAGCAGCCCCCCACGAATGTTTTCAAAGGCACTCAACATTTTCTGTGGCCAGTTGTATTTTGGCTTTTTTTTTTAAAACTGTGACAAGCGTTGACTCGTGAGGTGTCTTTTTTAAAAAAAAACTTGACTGATGCCCCTAGGATGGGATTTTATAGAACCAGCAATTTGACCAACCCTTGCAACTGACTGACCAATTCAGTACTTTGCATTAATTTTGTTACATTACCACTGCTGAAATCACTTGCGCAGATGTAAATCAGAAATTAGTTTTGTTTTGAGGAAGGTATGAAGTGGCAATGACTTTGAAAGCTTAGATGATCCTAGTTTATTGCAGCATTGTTGAAAATCATCTACACATTCAAGAACTAAGTGAGGCATAAATGGGTATTTCACACTTGTATATTTCTGAATGCAATCGATGGGAATGACAAGCATTTCAGTTTCACCAGTGCAACGCCATGCTGCATGTAATATATATGATTATTGGGTAGGCAAATGAATGAGAGATTACACTTGTTGAATTTTTTTTCAGTCAATCTAAAACTGCTTTAAGTTGTCTGAATAATTTTCAGATTGGGGTAACTATCAGGAAGCAATCTTAAATGACAGGATCTATTAATGAATTCCTGTATCCGAAGCTGCATATTTTATTGACTAAAATCCAGCTAAGTAAATATTTCTCTCGAAATGATGTTCAATAGAAGTTTCATATTTAGATTACTTACATCTTGTGTCACTATCTTTATTTGGCTAAAGAGTCAAATTAACCCATTATATAAATGTATTGGGTCCTGTGATACTAAATAACCTAAGTTTGCAAGAAAACAAGTTGTGTTTGTCTTGGTTGTGTAGTGAAAGGAATCTGAATCCACAGAACAATAAAGTCGTCAAAAAAAAACTGTTGAAGGTGGGGAAGATAAGGTAAAAAAAATGCTTTTTAAGCAGTTTTTGTAAACTGGGAGGGAGGGAGCATGGTAGCGAAATGTTTGTGGAGTGTCACACAAAAGTTGGGATGTCATGTTGAAAGAGAAGCTGTTATACAATAGAAAGGTAGAAAATAAAGAATTATCTGGTTTCTGAGCAATTAAGTATGCATGGAACACATTACTAAAGTGGGGTTAAGATCTTGTCTGTATATGGGGACACAGCTTGGAACAATAGGTGTCAACAACAGGATATTACTTGGGTGAAAATTTGTGCTTGATATTTGAACCTGTTATTGTTTGTGGAGAGTTGAACCAGGGTGATTGGTAAATCAGGAGACTATTCGGAACTATGGGTTAGGTGTTCAGATTTACACTATGGTCATACCTGTAGAGTTGGTGAAAACATATTTTCAGCAGCATCAGGCATAATCTAGCTTTGAATTAAAGATTGGGATTTTTATAGACACGTGATGCTTTACCTTTCAGTTCTGTATTTGGAAAGCACAAAGCATTATACCAGTACCACCTTTTTTCTTAAACCATTAACCTGACAAAACTTTTAAACTCATTATGTGGTGCTTCGGCATTCAAGGTAGAGATTAAAATAAAATGCATTAAAGTCATTCAATAAAGTATGACTGCCTTCTGAACTGGTGAACTTGGAGCTGATTTACGATCTATTAAGTTTATATATAATTGAAATGCTACATTAAAAAAAAATACTGCTGCATCAGTTGGCATGAAGTAAGCAAATCTGCGATAGCAAGGTGCTCAGCTAATTTAAAAAAAAAATTGAGGCTTATGACCCAGTATTTTCTGTTCCCAAAAAAAGCATCTGGTGTGGTTTGCAAACATGTTGTTGACAATGCACTGCAGTGTTTCCAATAAAGATTCTAGAGTTCTAAAAGTTGGTTATATTCCTATAAATCTTTTTGGAGGAAGAATTCATATTTGAAATGTTAGGCGTAGGACTGTAATAACAAAATAACCACCGAGGACTCATTTCTGTCAACTTTATTGACTTGCAATTGGCCTAATGCTAGATAAGTGGGCAAACTGTTCTATAATCACACCATCTTATCGTCCCTCTGGGAGAATGTAAACCTAATATAGACTGCAACATTTGAACCTGCACAATGTGCCCTTTTCATCCTGAAATCTTCTCATAAAGTACAGTGTATTTATTAAATTTTAATAGGGAGTTAAAAGCCAGTGGTGTATTCCTTTCATAACATTATTCACTTCTTACATTTTATGAGAGTAAATGTTTTCTCAGCTGTTTTCTGATTTCTATAATCAGAGTAGTCTGCTCTTTTATTTAAACATGAATCGTTGATTCTTTTCTCTCTCTTGCTAAGCATATTGAGAAAATTAGCATCATTACAGCCTCAATTTCTACTTGAACCCTATTTTGCTCACGTCGTTCATGTTACAGAGGAACTACAAGCTCTTAATTATGCTGTTATTCATTACAGTAAAACAGCCAATGTGGCTTTAGAATGATGAGATGAATGACAAGATATTAACACTTTCCTAATAGAGTTTAGGTGAAATTCTAGGTTCAAACTATAATTTCACAATGACCATTGGGTGTGTGAGTGCACAAGAAACATGTCTTTGCACAACTATTGCTGAGTGCTGGGGTATAAATAGTTCTATAGAATATTAGAAATACTATGTAAACTGGTTTTGGATTAAGTGTGGACATTCCATTTTGAGCATTGGTATAGCTGATTTGCATAAAACATGGTCTGCTTGGATTTTTCTGGTTGCCCAGTACTGTGTTTTTTTACAAAAAATGTCAAACTTTCAAAAGCAGCTTCTATTGGAGATGCCTTCTCTTTTTTCCCTTTGGCCTAAACAGGATGGTCATCTCAGTTGGTGGTATTGCATGGCACCATAAGGATGCAGGATGCCATCCCTGATGGCAGTTCTGGAATCAGCCTCTTGATTGGCTGTGGTTGGTGAGATTGTTGTTGCCCTTTGCCAACATGGGTTCATGATCTGCACTTGGTATTGGGATTCGCAATGAGCCAGTAAATTCCTGGCCTCTGTCTGTGAGAGAAAATGAATTTGGACGAAACAAAGTGCTCCCTAAGAGCAAAGTGACTTAGGTTTTAAAAATCTGAGCATAAGTATTCTTGTTTAATCAATACATGCAGGGTGTCAAAATTAAAATATATAAATTCAATAATATGGGCATTTAATAATGCTTGGCCAAAGTTTTTAGGACAGTACAAAGCCACAATATAAGAATGGCGTCAGGTCAAGATTTCTTCTCATTGTGCGAATAAGTGGATCTTGGTAAGGACTTCCCTGATGTACCTAAGTTTGCAGATTAGCTGACTTTAATTGAGTTGACATTTGAGGCATTACATTTAATTGAGTTGACATTTGAGGCATTGCATTTATCTTGCTATTTTTGGGCAAAATAGATGAGAACCCAGTCATCCATTTCTCTTTTGACAACTGTCCAGTGATACCTGATGTTACAGATAGGAATATTAAGTGAGAAAAGGACCATAGCCTCGGTCACATTAATGCCCCTTGCAATCATGAGCCTTCAAAATACTCACCTATAAATGGCCAACTGGAAAGGGCACCAGAGAGGTGCTGACACTGATCCCCAGAAAAGTCTTCAGAAAAGAACGTACCAAGATAAAATTAAAGGGATAAGCCCACTTCTATAAAAAACACATATTTTGAACACATTGGGATGGCACAGTGGTTAGCATTGCTGCCTCGCAGCACCAGAGACCCAGGTTTAATTCCAGCCTCGGATAACAGTGTGGAGTTTGCACATTCTCACTGAGTCTGCGTGAGTTTCCTCCCTCAATCCAAAGGTGTTCAGGTTAGGTGAATTGGCTGTGCTAAATTGCCCATAATGTTCAGGAATGTAAAGGTTAGGTGCATGAGTCGGGGGTCAATGTAGGGGAATGGGTCTGGGTGGGATACTCTTCGGAGGGTCAGTGTGGACTTGTTGGGCCGAAGGTCCTGCTTCCACACTGTAGGGATTCTAATTCATGTGAAAATTTTAATTCCAGATGATCAATCATTTGTGCTATATTTTAGTTATGGAGTAAGTTGTATATTAAGTTGTAAGTTGTATGGGAGCTGGCTGATCCCATTGTGAATGGCAGTGACCACATCTGCAGCAAGTGTTGGTTGCTGGAAGAACTCCGGATCAGAGTTAATGATCTGGAATCTGAGCTTCAAACACTGCGACACATCCGGGAGGGGGAGAGTTACCTGGATGCTTTGTTTCAGGAGGCAGTCACACCTGGGAGATTAAGTAATTCACTTTCAGTTAGTGATCAGGGACATCAGAGTGTGACTGTGAGGCAGGTAGGGGGAACCTGAGTTCAGGAGTGCAGGAGCCTCAGCCCTTGACCTTGTCCAACAGGTATGAGATTCTTGCTCCCTGTATGGATGAGGAAAAGGGCTCTGGACAGGATGAGCCAGCTGACCACGGCACCATGGTGCAGAAGGCCATTCAAGAGGGGGGAGCAAAAAGACAAGTAGTTGTTATAGGGGATTCTATAATTAGGGGGACAGATAGTATCCTTTGCAAGCCGGATCGGGAGTCTCGCATGGTGTGTTGCCTACCCGGTGCCAGGGTGCGGGACATCTCTGACTGGCTTGAAAGGATATTGGAGCGGGAGGGGGAGGATCCAGTTGTTGTGGTCCACATTGGGACTAACAACATAGGCAAAGCTAGGGTGGAGGACCTGTTTGGGGATTATCAAGCACTAGGCAGGAAATTGAAGCACAGGTCCTCAAGGGTCATAATCTCCGGATTACTACCCAAGCCACGTGCCAATTGGCATAGGGATAAGTAAATTAGGGAAGTAAACACGTGGCTAAGGGATTGGTATGGGAAAGAGGGATTCCATTTCATGGGGCATTGCATCAGTTTTGGAACCGGGGGGATCTGTACTGTTGGGACGGTCTCCACCTGAACCGATCTGATACCAAAGTTCTAGCGAAGAGGATAAATAGGATGGTCAGTAGGACTTTAAACTTCTGAGTTGGGGGGGAAGGGAAAGTGAAAGCGACAGGGAGTATGGAGTTAAATGGAAAGATAAGCAGCAGGATAGCATGTGTGCAGGCGGATTTAAACTTGAGGCAGACTGGGAATGCAGCAAAAAAGAAGGATAACTTAGGACATCTTATGACTTCCAATATCTCTAATGATAAAGTTAGTATTAAGGCACTTTACCTGAATGCTCGTAGCATTCGTAACAAAGCAGATGAACTAATGGCACAGATCATCGTGAATGATTATGATGTGGTAGGCATCACAGAGACGTGGATACAGAGGGGTCAGGACTGGCAGTTAAACATCCAAGGGTTTTCAACTTATCGAAAAGACAGGGAGGCGGCAGAGGGGGTGGGGTTGCCTTGTTAGTTAAGAACAAAATTAAATCTATGGCACTGAATGACATAGCGTCAGATGATGTGGAGTCAGTGTGGGTGGAATAGAGGAACCACAAAGGCAAAAAAACCATAGTGGGAGTTATGTACAGACCTCCTAACAGTGGTCAGGACCAGGGGCGCAACATGTACCGGGAAATAGAGAAGGCATGTCAGAAAGGCAAGTTCACAGTGATCATGGGAGACTTCAGTATGCAGATGGACTGGATAAATAATGTTGCCAGTGGATCCAAAGAAAGGGAATTCATGGAATACTTACAGGATGGCTTTTTGGAACAGCTTGTCATGGAGCCCACAAGGGAGCAGGCTATTCTGGACCTAGTGCTATGTAATGAACCAGACTTTATAAAAAATCTTAAAGTAAGGGAACACTTAGGAAGCAGTGATCACAATATGGTAGAGTTCAGTCTGCAGTTTGAAAGAGAGAAGGCAAAATCGGATATAATGGTGTTACAGTTAAATAAAGGTAATTATGAGGGCATGAGAGAGGAACTGACGAAAATAGACTGGAAGCAGAGCCTAGCGGGGAAGACAGTAGAGCAAAAATGGTAGGAGTTTGTGGGTATAATTGAAGACACTGTACAGAGGTTCATCCCCAAGAAAAGAAAGATTATCCGGGGAGGGATTAGACAGCCATGGCAGACAAAAGAAGTCAGGAAATGTATTAAAGAAAAAGAGAGATCCTATAAAGTGGCCAAGAGCACTGGGAAATCAGAAGATTGGGAAGGCTACAAAAACAAACAGAGGATAACAAATAGAGAAATAAGGAAGGAGAGGATCAAATATGAAGGTAGGCTAGCCAGTAATATTAGAAATGATAGTAAAAGTTTCTTTCAATACATAAGAAACAAACGACAGGCAAAAGTAGACATTGGGCCACTTCAAACTGATGCTGGAAGGCTAGTGATGGGAGATAAAGAAATAGCTGGAGAACTTAATAAGTACTTTGCGTCAGTCTTCACAGTGGAAGACATGAGTAATATCCCAAAAATTAAAGGGAGTCAGGGGGCTGAGTTGAGTATGGTTGCCATTACAAAAGAGAAAGTGCTAGAAAAGCTAAAAGGTCTTAAAATTGATAAATCTCCTGGCCCCGATGGGCTACATCCTAGAGTTCTGAGGGAAGTGGCTGAGGAAATAGCGGAGGCGTTGGTTGAGATCTTTCAAAAGTCACTGGAGTCAGGGAAAGTCCTGGATGATTGGAAGACCACTGTTGTAACCGCCTTGTTCAAGAAAGGATCAAGACAAAGAATGGAAAATTATAGGCCAATTAGCCTAACCTCGGTTGTTCGTAAAATACTAGAATCCATCATTAAGGATGAGGTTTCCAAATTCTTGGAAGAGCAGGATTAGATTAGAACAAGTCAACATGGATTTAGTAAGTTTGTCGTGCCTGACAAACCTGTTAGAATTCTTTGAAGAGGTGACAATTAGGTTAGACCAGGGAAACCCAGTGGATGTGGTCTATCTAGACTTCCAAAAGGCCTTTGATAAGGTGCCACATGGGAGGCTGCTGAGCAAGGTGAGGGCCCATGGTGTTTGAGGTGAGCTACTGGTATGGATTGAGGATTGGCTGTCTGACAGAAGGCAGAGAGTTGGGATAAAAGGTTGTTTTTCGGAATGGCAGCTGGTGACAAGCGGTGTCCCGCAGGGTTCAGTGTTGGGGCCGCAGCTGTTCACGTTATATATTAATGATCTGGATGAAGTGACTGGGGGCATTCTAGCGAAGTTTGCCAATGATACGAAGTTAGGTGGACAGGCAGGTAGTACTAAGGAAGTGGGGAGGCTGCAGAAGGATCTAGACAGTTTGGGAGAGTGGTCCAGGAAATGGCTGATGCATGAGCGAATGCGAGGTCTTGCACTTTGGAAAAAAGAATACAAGCATGGACTACTTTCTAAACGGTGAGAAAATTCATAAAGCCAAAGTACAAAGGGATCTGGGAATGCTAGTCCCGGATTCTCTAAAGGTAAACATGCAGGTTGAGTCCATGATTAAGAAAGCGAATGCAATGTTGTCATTTATCTCAAGAGGGTTGGAATATAAAAGCACCGTTGTGCTACTGAGACTTTATAAAGCTCTGGTTAGGCCCCATTTGGAGTACTGTGTCCAGTTTTGGTCCCCACACCTCAGGAAGGGCATACTGGCACTGGAACGTGTCTAGCGGAGATTCACACGGATGATCCCTGGAATGGTAGGTCTAACATACAAGGAACGGCTGAGGATCCTGGGATTGTATTCATTGGAGTTTAGAGGATTAAGGGGAGATCTGATAGAAATTTACAAGATAATACATGGCTTGGAAAGGGTGGATGATAGGAAATTGTTTCCGTTAGGTGAGGAGACTAGGACCTGTGGACACAGCCTTAGAATTAGAGGGGGTAAATTCAGAACAGAAATGCAGAGACATTTCTTCAGCCAGAGAGTGGTGGGCCTGTGGAATTCATTGCCGCAGAGTGCAGTGGAGGCCGGGACGCTAAATGTCTCCAAGGCAGAGATTGATAAATTCTTGATGTCACAAGGAATTAAGGGCTACGGGGAGAATGCGGGTAAGTGGAGTTGAAATGCCCATCAGCCATGATTGAATGGCAGAGTGGACTCGATGGGCCGAATGGCCTTACTTCCACTCCTATGTCTTATGGTCTTATTAGAAACTTTTATAATTTAAGATTTTATTATTACCCTGACTAAAACAATTTTTCTGAGAGGTCTGGCAATGACACATCGCTTTTATTTCATGTATTAAAATGATAAACAGTCCCAAGGCACTTCAGAGGAACCATATAAGGAGACAGGTGACTAAAAGCTTGGCAAAAGAGCTATGTTTTAAGGACTATCTTAGAGGTGCCAAGACAGCAGACTGGTTTCAGGAAAGAATTACAGAACACAAGGCCTTGGCGTCTGAAGCTATGGTGGGATTACTTAAAATCCAGGATATATGAGTAGTATAACATTGGAAGAGTACAGAGATCTGAGTTGTAGGATTGGAAAATTTTACTGAGATGGGGGAAAAGTGAGGTCACAGAAGGATTTAATAAAAAGATGAGAATTATAAGACTGGCTGCAGCAATGCTTCAGTGTTGATCACTGAGTTTTGAAGTGGTGGGTGACTCGAACTGGGTGCAAGTGGAGATATGCAGAGTTTTAGATGAGCTCAAATTTATGGACTGTTTTTGATTGGAATCCTAGCAGGGGAATATTGGAATTACCATCTCCTGGAAGGAGCAAAGGCATTGCTGAAAATTTCAACTAGTGTCAAGATGAGTGATGATGTGGAGTGAAAGTTAATAGTCCTAATGGAGTAGATATAAAATTGAAAGCTTTGTTTAGGGTTAGATGGATGACAATGTTGCGGGTGACTTAGTTTAGCTTGGATGTGGCCAGTATATGATATGGTGTTGGGGATAAGGAATGGAGTTTGTAGTTGAGACAGAAATCCATGTTTTTCATGTGCTCAATATTTAATTGGATGTCAGTCAAACTAGAAGAAATTGAGGAACTGTAAAACCTGTGTCCACACCTCCTCCCTCACCTCTATCCAAGGCCCTAAAGGAGCCTTCCATATCCATCAAAATTTTACCTGCACACGGATACAATATCATTTATTGTATCCGTTGCTCCCGATGCGGTCTCCTCTACATTGGGGAGACTGGGCGCCTCCTAGCAGAGCGCTTTAGGGAACATCTCCGAGACACCCACACCAATCAACCAAACCGCCCTGTGGCCCAACATTTCAACTCCCCCTCCCACTCTGCCAAGGACATGGAGGTCCTGGGCCTCCTTCACCGCCGCTCCCTCACCACCAGACGCCTGGAGGAAGAACGCCTCATCTTCCGCCTCGGAACACTTCAACCCCAGGGCATCAATGTGGACTTCAACAGCTTCCTCATTTCCCCTTCCCCCACCTCATCCTAGTTTCAAACTTCCAGTCCCCTTGACTTATCCAGACTTGTCTGACCTGCCTAGCTCCTTTTCCACCTATCCACTCCACCCTCTCCTCCCTGACCTATCACCTTCATCTCCTCCCCCACTCACCTATTGTACTCTATGCTACTCTCTCCCCACCCCCACCCTCCCCTAGCTTATCTCTCCACGCTTCAGGCTCTCTGCCTTTATTCCTGATGAAGGGCTTTTGCCCGAAATGTCGATTTTGCTGAAGCTCCTCGGATGCTGCCTGAACTGCTGTGCTCTTCCAGCACCATTGATCCAGAATCTGGTTTCCAGCATCTGCAGTCATTGTTTTTACCTAGAAGAAATTGAGCACCATTCAAGAAGGATTCAAGAGAGTAAGGGGTAAAGTAGAGCTCAGTGTTATCAGTGAGATCACAACCTTTTGGTTTTGTTTTTGGTTTATGTCACTGATGACACAGTGAGAAGTAGGAAGTGAGCCCATATTAATCCTGGGTGGTAGGTGCAGAGGAGGATGTCGTGGTCGTATATAGAGCACAAAATAAATCCGAGTGTCTTCATTCCAACAATTTGTCATTCAACATTTTCTAAATGTGGACTTTACCCAAATTTGTTTATCGGAATTGCACTGTTTGGCATCAATATAATATAACTTAAAACCACATTATAAACACAAAAAATTAGAATGATTTGTTCTTGTATTTTGGCTTGAACCTCAAAAGAATGGCAATAAATATTTTAAAATACTTCATTGTAACAAGTGTATATACTTATGACAACTTATTTCAGTTAATAAACTGTTACTGTTTTTATGAATTACTTTGGCATGCAACAACTTGCACCTACCCAAGAAATCAAACCCACAAATGAGCCACGGGGAACATGCTTTATGCATTGTTTGGAAGTCAAACGTGGCGCCTTCAAACAGTATCAATACAACAGCTGTTAACTAGATTTGAGAACTGTACCTCCTGAAAGCAAATTTTGTGAAGATATTGCCTTGAGAGGATTATTCCTTCAGTATTATGAATAGATAGGTCAAAAAATACAAGAAGCCCTGTCTTGTTTTGAAGTTGTATCATTTTTTTGAATTCTGATGAACAGCCAATGAGGATTGAAGCATGATTGTAGAGATGTCTAAGTTGCATTATCCTCACAACCATCATTGTGACTAATATGTGTCTGATCCAAAAACCCATCCACTCACTGATATATCTTGGACTAGCTACACCTCCTCTCATAATTTTGTCATCTAATAGAATCCAACAGAAGGACTTGCACTACATTAGATTCCCTACAGTGTGGAAACAGGCCCTTCGGCCCAACCAGTCCACACCACCCTCTGACTAATGCACTTAGCATTGTGGGCAATTTAGCATGGCCAATACACCTGGCCTGCATATCTTTAGATTGTGGGAGGAAACCAGAGCACCCAGAGGAAACCTGCACAGACTCAGGGAGAACGTGACAGTCGCCCTCGGCGAGAATCAAATCTGGGACCCTGGTGCTGTGAGGCCACAGTGCTAACCACTGAGCAACCGTGCCGTCCTTCAATTATGAGTAACCTAGGTGTAAGTCACCCTGGTTAGGCTTGTTAAAATGGCATAAAAAAGACTAGACATTTTGTAATTATTGTGTAAATGTTTCAATTGTCCACAGAATTAATTTAACTCCTTTAGTTGTCCAGTTGAGAACAGCTCAATCCCTTCACTATGGTGTATGCTTCAGTTTCCTGATTGAACAATCGAAGTGATTGTTGTGTGCTAGATTTACAACAGACAGGCAACCATTCACCTCTGCTATATTGTTTGATTGAGTGACCAGATGTTGATCACCTCCTCAAATTCACTTCCTTCCTTCCTGTTGCAAATGTGCATAGAACTGCTGTCTTCCCTCATTCTGGGAATAAACATAAAATACACATCATGATTCATAGTATATCATAGAAAGGGATTGGCCTGCTTGGATCCACGTTATTCGGTTTCATTTTCATTTCTAATCTAAATCTAGGCTGTTGATACGCACTGTATAGTTGCACTTTCCTTTAAATCACTAGTCAATGTAATCACCTCCTATAGGAAACTGTGAGTGATTGGAAAATTTATTTTTTTAATGAATTACATCTGAAAGTTCGTTAACTGTTCAAAACCTCAGCTGTGATGATCCTGCAATAATCTCTGCCTTTCCAGTCTGCAGTTACTTTGACCAGCTGTATGCTTTAAAGGATTGCTGGCTATTTAATGTCACAATAGAAGACAGACTGTAAAATATGGATATTTCCTTTGAAGGATGGAGCTTGTGAATTAGTATGTAAAACACCCTTATCCTGTGAAAATAAATAGTAACTACATTAAAGGCCACTGTTTAACAATGGTCCGGAGTTTTGCACTCACCCATCTAAAGTAAATGGGCTAAAACAATGCTGATTGAACAAACTTGCTCTAATAAATGCTGATTCACTTTTAGTATTGGGTGTGGGGATTTTACTTAGGTTTGAGAAAGGTGTTCCACAGATGCACCATTTATAATTGGAGGCAACATTCTATAATGCTGATTTGGAGATGCCTGTGTTGGACTGGGGTGTACAAAGTTAAAAATCACACAACACCAGGTTATAGTCCAACAGGTTTAATTGGAAGCACACTAGTTTTCGGAGCGACGCTCCTTCATCAGGTGATAGTCACCTGATGAAGGAGCGTCGCTCCGAAAGCTAGTGTGCTTCCAATTAAACCTGTTGGACTATAACCTGGTGTTGTGTGATTTCTATAATGCTGAATAGGTTAGATTCTGCTTTTATGTGAGATCATTCACTTTTCCTGAGATTTGCCAGTGCTTTGGTGAGGGAACTGGTGTGGATTCTGCAAATCCATCAAGTTTACTGTGAAAAACCACAAATCATTGGTCCTGGCCATGTTACAGACTGTGTTATCTAATGGCAGAACAATAAATTAGCAGGAGCTTCTGCAACAAAACTGCTGATATCGCCAGTGAAAGTGAAAGCCACTGGCTGTCGGCTGATCGAGAAGTATGGAAGGAAGCAGATTCTCATATCCACTAATAGAGAAGGCTAACTCCAAGCAAAAGTAATGAAATAAATATAAAGTGAAAATACCAAAATTTCTGAAGGTGAATTCTATTGTCTGCCGCAACATGACTGATAATACACTCGAGGTGGCCCGAACTAATGTATTTGAATACTGACCAATAGGTTTTATATTTATCTTCACGAATATTCTTAGAGCAGACAAATAGAATTTAAAGGGTATGGCACAATTTGATCAAAAAGGGGTTTCTGCATTCTCAAAGGAAAGTGCTGACTAAATGTTGATATAAACATTTTAGCTGTACACTTTTGTGGTCTTGGAGAGAACTTTATGTAGGTTACTGCTGCAAACCTGTCAAAAATGATAGGCAATTTCCCTTGTTCAATCTAGAGACCAAGGACTGTTAGTGCGATGGCTTGCTTCTGAACGTCAACTAATGTGACCTATTAAAGTGTAATACAATGGCCTGAAATGTAAGAAATGTGGAGTCAATTTATGTTGCAATCCAAAAAAGAAATCCATTCAGTACTTTAGATATTATTGTTTTACAATAAAATAACACTTAGTGAATGCTTAATTTCACATTCCTGTGTAATTTTGAGAAAGAAATGGAAATAGAATTAACTGTACTATTCAATGTCATATAATTGAGACTGATGGTTATCCAGGCATCCCGAAGCTTAACATTATTAGAACTGACAGATTTGCCTTTCGTCTGTGAGGTGCTCTACACTATTCAATGCCAAGGTAATCACTTATTAGAGCAAACACGTGACCATGCAAAGTGCGTGGCTAGGGAGAGGGAATGTTTTTGCAGTTCTCAGACAGTCTCTGTGGCAATGATTCTAATGGAACAGTGCCATTTCTCCAGATTGTTTGTACTGTTCTCTAGATCTGTTTTCTTTTTATATTATAACAGTCTGCTATTTCCAGCAAAGTGGCAAATAATATGCTGATAGATCTCTGATTGAGGACTGAGGGAACAGGAGTAATGGTGGATGCAGATGGTTGACTGCTGTGATCAAGGAATTTAACATAAGTCACAAACCAAAACAAATTGTAGGAAGTAGAACTTTGATTTTAATGAAACTAATTATTAGGGTTTGAAGGTGAGAGGTGTGACAGCCTGGGAAAATTGTAATCTTAATTCTTTATCCACAACTAGTAGATAACACCATAAGAACTCAGCCCGTCAAGTTTGATCATGGTTAACATGTTTCGCAATTCCATTCTCCTGACATCTCCTTTTACCAAAAGGCTAAACTTATGGTACACAGAGATCATAATTCTTGAAATCCTTAAAATTTCCTTAGAATTGTATAGTAATTTGTTGTCATCTGAATTTTACCTGCTAGAGTAATTTTTAAAAATTTAATGCCTGTTTTGAAAGCCATATCTTAAGCATACTGGTTTTAGTCACTGCTTCCAAAGAGTGCAGTTTACATTGAATTATAGTAACATAAAAGTTTACAAGGATGTGTTTAACCATGGGTTTCAGAGAGCATGGAAATCCACACTTGTGTAATATAAGTGCATTCTGGATGTTATCTGAACTGTTGGTGTCCCTCAAAGTGTCTCCTCCCATAAGGTTGCTAATTTTACACAATGTGTATGTAAAAAAACTAAGGGCACTGCTGAATACAATCAATAACGAAGAGGGGGTAACAAAAACAAGAATCATTCAAAGCTATTCTTTTGTGCCATCAGTCAACTACAGAGACATACCGGTGGACCTCTGGATCTTCAACTTGACTTTGCAAACTATACTCCAATCTAATAAAGCTCCATAAGGACTGGAGAGAGGCAAATGTAATTCCTCTCTTCAAGAAAAGAAATAGGGAAATCCCCGGCAATTACAGACCAGTAAGTCTCACGTTTGTCGTCTGCAAGATGTTAGAAAGGATTCTGAGGGATAGGATTTATGACCATCTGGAAGAGCATGGCTTGATTAAATGCAGTCAACACGGCTTTATGAGAGGCAGGTCATGCCTCACAAACCTTATCGAGTTCTTTGAGGATGTGACTAGAAAGGTTGATGAGGGTCGAGCTGTGGATGTGGTGTATATGGACTTTAGCAAGGCATTTGATAAGGTTCCCCATGGTAGGCTCATTCAGAAGATCAGGAGGAATGGGATACAGGGGAACATAGCTGGCTGGATACAGAATTGGCTGGCCAACAGAAGACAGCGAGTGGTAGTAGAAGGAAAATATTCTGCCTGGAAGTCTGTGGTGAGTGGTGTTCCACAGGGCTCTGTCCTTGGGCCTCTATTGTTTGTAATTTTTATTAATGACTTGGATGAGGGGATTGAAGGATGGGTCAGCAAGTTTGCAGATGAC
The DNA here is from genome assembly GCF_037043375.1 of Chiloscyllium plagiosum. NCBI lineage: Eukaryota > Metazoa > Chordata > Chondrichthyes > Orectolobiformes > Hemiscylliidae > Chiloscyllium > Chiloscyllium plagiosum. The sequence continues at coordinate 107,506,019 of NW_028270141.1, forward strand.
ACAAAGGTTGGAGGTGTCGTTGACAGTATAGAGGGCTGCTGTAGGCTGCAGCAGGACATTGACAGGATGCAGAGATGGACTGAGAGGTGGCAGATGGAGTTCAACCTGGATAAATGTGAGGTGATACATTTTGGAAGGTCGAATTTGAAAGCTGAGTACAGGATTAAGGATAGGATTCTTGGCAGTGTGGAGGAACAGAGGGATCTTGGGGTGCAGGTACATAGATCCCTTAAAATGGCCACCCAAGTGGACAGGGATGTTAAGAAAGCATATGGTGTTTTGGCTTTCATTAACAAGGGTATTGAGTTTAAGAGTCGTGAGATCTTGTTGCAGCTCTATAAAACTTTGGTTAGACCGCACTTGGAATACTGCGTCCAGTTCTGGTCGCCCTATTATAAGAAAGATGTGGATGCTTTGGAGAGGGTTCAAAGGAGGTTTACCAGGATGCTGCCTGGACTGGAGGGCTTATCTTATAAGGAGAGGTTGACTGAGCTCGGACTTTTTTCATTGGAGAAAAGGAGGAGAAGAGGGGACCTAATTGAGGTATACAAGGTAATGAGAGACATAGATAGAGTCGATAGCCAGAGACTATTTCCCAGGGCAGAAATGACTAACACGAGGGGTCATAGTTTTAAGCTGGTTGGAGGAAAGTATAGAGGGGATGTCAAAGGCGGGTTCTTTACACAGAGAGTTGTGAAGCATGGAATGCGTTGCCAGCAGCAGTTGTGGAAGCAGGGTCATTAGGGACATTTAAGAGACTCCTCGACATACATATGGTCACAGAAATTTGAGGGTGCATACATGAGGATCAGTGGTCGGCACAACATCGTGGGCTGAAGGGCCTGTTATGTGCTGTACTGTTTATGTTCTATGTTCTATATTGAGAGCTGAATTTATTCCATGCTGCACATAGTCTGCAATTGAAGAGAGGTAATCTAGGAAAAAAGGCTCTTGTAGTAATTGTAATGGACCTACAGAGAAATTCATTTCCAGATGATAAAAGTTTCACTTCTTAGATACTTTTAATGTTCTGAGAGTTTTGCACATCTCGGCCTCCATTCTTCTTTGTTCATCCTTTAAGACAGTTCTTGGCTGAGCTTTTGCTCATCTGTGCTAATGTTGCCTGATATGGCTTAATGTCAAATGGTCCTTTCATTATACTCCTCTGAAGACTTTTGGGATGTTGTAATACACTAAAGATAAGATTATAACAAAATATTGTTTAAAACTTGCTTTGGTTAGAGATTCTCTATTGTAAGTAGTTTGAAATGTGAAATTGGGCTCTCTGATTTGATGCCTGGTGCTAACACGTTCAGTTCTGCTAACCAAGTAATGCATTCTTTACAGAATGGAATGTTTTATTTTGTGAAATCATATCAAATAGTTGTCAAAGAATACAAGCCAGCAGACTTTGAGCTAATTGGGCAGCAATATTTTGGCAGGCATAACAAAGGCTTTTTATTTATACTTCACCACCATTTCAAATGCTGTTTGGATAATAAAAATGCTTGGCAAGAGCATGTGTCCAGCAAAATGTAAGGAAACCTAGTCTGTGGCAGAATGACACAAAACTGTAATCCTGATGTTTGATGGCTGATGAAATGGAAGTAGTTTGCAGTGAAGTAATAGCGAGTGGACTGGTATTCCTTGTCACATAAGGGATTATTCCTTAGAGAGTAACATTCCTCAAAGGAGGAAGAAGACATGTACACTTTCAGTTTCTGGTAGTGCTGCACATCCAGTGAGTGTTGATTGGAGTTTCTTTTGCAGCATGTGGAACAGTTCCACATCTAACTATATATAATTGTCAGAAACTAATATAGCTAGTTGCATGCTATAATTTCCTAGTAACTGTTCTGCTTACCAATGTGGATGAGATGGTACCAGCAAATGGGTATTGCTCACCCCTAGTGCAACCTGCCTTTGTGGAATCACTCTACTGTTCTCCAAAAAGTGTAAGTCAGACAGGGTTTCCATTCAAATACGTTATGGATTGACAAGCAAAGTGGCAAAGACTGATTTGTTTTTGCCTCCTGACAAACTAAATAATGAAAAAAAGACCATTTGAATGAAATTTACCATAAATAGCACATTTTTGTAGTCCAGCATCCCCATTTTTACGTGGTGGATGATGAATCAAGCTGCAGAGTGCTGTAGGCATTAGAAATTGTTACGTTATATAAATAACATGACTACCAAATCTAAATTTTCTTGTCTTTGTAACGACATTGGTCATGAAATTCTGTGTTCTTTTTCCTGGTTTCTGTTAACAGTCAGCACAAATGCTGTTTTCCTGGCCATTTTATCTATCTCTCATTAAAGTTGTAGTGTGGCAGAGAGAATTCCTGCATATTTAAGAGCCTACTGCAAGCAAATATCACAGTATGCCCTACTTGTAATGTGCAATGTTGTTAACCACAAGCAGCAGGCCAATTGTGTTAAGTGACACCATAATATAGTAGCAATGAAGCAATGTGATACACTTGGAGATATTGAATAGCACAGCCATACAGATAGCCTCATCTGGCTGTCGGGATGGTTTGGTCATGGAAAATTTCATGTGCGGATTTAAAAGGCTTGATGCAGAGCAATTGCAATCTTTACTACAACTGCCTCATCTATTTGTTAATAATTGTCCCAGAATCAATACCAATGCTAAGAATCTCATCACTCCACTTCCAATACCATTTTGATTTAGCCCAGTAGCCCTCTCCCTATATCTCCTTCACTTTTGGGAATCTGCATTGTTCTTAACAGGCTTCGTATGTAAATTAGTCAGTTTGAAAACAGCGGTGATTTAATGGTGGTAATTATGAAAAAATACAGTGTGTGATTTGATGTTGGGAAACAATCGTTCAGTTGTGTGTAAGAGGACCTATGGATTTTATTTAAATCAAAAGAATCACATCATTAAGGTAATCATATTTCAAGTTTTGAAAAGCAATTCAAGAAAGAATCAACAAACACCTCAACACTGATTTTCAACAATAAATAGATAGGGTGGCCGTTGGCTCAGTGGTTACCACTGGTACCTCAGTGCCAGGGGTCTAGGTCTGATTCAGCCTTGGGCAACGATCTGTATGGAGTTTGAATATCCTCCCAATGTCTGTGTGGTTCCCTCTGGTTGCTCCTCCCACAGTCCAGAGAAATGCATTTTACGTGGATTGGCCATGGGAAATGCAGGGTTACAGTGTAAGGGGGGTGGGAGGTGGGATGCTCTTTGAATGGTCGATGTGGGCTTGAAGCTGAATGGCCTGCTTCCATCCTGTAGGGATTCTATGAAACAGAGTCCCTAAGATGTCAGCAACCATCTGTGCAAGCAAGCCTGTTTGTGTGTCTGACTAAACTAGTCACAGCAAATAACAACAAATAAAATGAAACTAATGCAATGCAAAATGCTTACCAGTGAAATTTACTTTTGAAAAATACCCGTGCCACCAAGTTTGTGCTTTCAAGTTGTTGTGACCAGTTGAGGAGGGATGAATCAGCTCATGTCTCTTCAACCCCCTTGGTGGCTGCAATAAAGATGTACTGTTCCTTTTTAGCTCACAGCTATATATCACTGCAAGTAAAATGTGGTGAATTAATTCACCAAGAATAAAATAAGGAGTCAATACAACATTTTCTTGAGTGCTTACTTATTACTTGCTAACCGATGAGGGAAAATAACAAATGGCATTAGCTACACATAAAAACACAGGTAAAAAGTTTCAAAAGAAAATGTTATTCAGTGCAAACAGGAAGATAAGAGTATGCAATTCTTTGAGTGTCCTTGACATATTAGGTTTTAACCTGAGATCATGGTTCGTTAACACTGCCCTGGATCAGTGAAAGTGAGAACATTGCAGATATTTTGAGTTCTCTGTGTTCAGATTGATATATCTCCCATTTGTGTTGTCGATGGTTGGTATCTTCAACCTGAGTGAGAGCAGAAGGAGAGAGAGAGAGAGAAAGAGAATCTTCCAATTCTGGAGTTGTATTATAAATCTATGTTAGAACATAGAACATAGAACAATAAAGTGCAGAACGGGCCCTTCTGCCCTTGATATTGCTTCCATTTCCAATGCTCTGCCAAATCAGTTACTTGATACACTGGTCATCCATTTATTACTGTGTCTGGGGTTCTTGTTTCTAAGCTGGATCATTGCGGGTAAGCTTTTCATCTCCAAGTGTATGATATTTATCATACAGATAGGTATGATACCAGTCTGGTTAATTGCAGTTATAGAGTCATAGTGATGTACACCATGGAAACATATCCTTTGGTCCAACTTGTCCATGCTGACCAGATATCCTAAATAAATCTAGTCACATTTGCCAGCATTTGGCCAAACCATTCCTATTCATATACCCATCCAGATGCCTTTTAAATGTAATGATTTTACCAGTCTCCACTACTTCCTCTAGCAGCTTGTTCCTTTCACACACCATGCTCTGCGTGATAAAGTTGCCCATTAAATCTTTCCCCTCTCACCTTAAACCTATGCCCTTTAGTTTTGGACTCTCCTACCTTGGGGAAAAGACCTTGATTATTCACCCTATCCATGCCCTGAATGATGTTATAAACCTCCATAACGTCACCCCTCAGCCTCCAACGTTCCAGGGGAAAATAGACCCAGTCTACTCAGCCTCTCCTTATAACAGAAATCTTCCAAATCTGGCACCATCCTTATAAATCTTTTTTGAGCCCCTTTAAGTTTAACAACATCTTTCCTGTAGCAGGGAGACCAGAATTGAACACAGTTTTCCAAATGTGACCTAACCAATGTTCTGTACAGCCACAACATGACCTCCTTAATCTATACTCAATGCACTGACCAATAAAGGCAAGCATACCAAATGCCTTCTTCACTATTCTGTCTACATGCGGCTCCTTTTTCAAGGAACTATGACCCTGCACTCCAAGGTCTCTTTGTTCAATAACACTCTCATTACTATTAAGTGTATCAGTCCTGCCCTGATTTGCGCTAGCAAAATGTAGATCGGAGAATTTCATGTATTCCACTTTGGTTTCACATAAAGCTTTACATTTTAATTGTATTAATGTGGGAAAAAGCAAAAAGAATGTTGAAGTGGTATAATGTTCCAGTTGCATTGTTAAGAACAGCTCACAGTTGAGAAAATCCCACTTGGATAGAGGGAGAGAGAGAGAGAGAGAAGGATGCTTGAGCAATAAGACAGGAAACCGCAAAGGTCTTTTCATTTGTGAAAGTAAGACAATTCCTAAGAAGCAGTCTGGAATTTTCCAGCAAAAAAGAGAACTTTCCTTCTGAAGGGGGAGGTTTAAATGGATATTACAGACTGGGACAACAGTATCATGTGAAGAAAACATCTGGTCCAATCTTGGGTAAGTGTTTTATTGGGAAGTAGGGAGTTAGTTGATAACTTGTAACTCCAGCAGTGAAACACCTGGGGCTCTCAACTGAAGGAACTCAGTTAATTTCCCAGCCTTGACTCAGGTTCTAAACAACCAGTCTTCGATGGATTTATTTCACCAGTTCCTGATTATAATTACCTGACTAATGCTGGCTAAATGCTTTTGGCTGCATGTTTACTGCTAATGAAGGTGAGTGATGACAGTGTTGGAGAATGGATGTTTCTTTTCCTTGTTTTCAGCTGCTGATAGCATTAAAGTCCGCATGGACTATGTTTTCCGGCCACCCCTGCATTTTTCTAGCATTCCCAGTGAAAGAACAGCGTACACTGCCAAATACCTGATCAGTTTAGTCATATTCCCAGCAGACAGACATAATGTCAATGATCAACATTAGCAGCATTTATTGCACCAATTTCTTGATCATGCAACAGAATTCAGATATCCAGAACTGAAGATCAGAAATTTTGAGGAAACTGCGATACCCATTCAACACAACCTAATTACTGAAAGACAGCTGTCAGAATGTTAGAGGTTTGTCTGACTGCATTAATATTTAATATATTATTGAGTAAAGTATTAGCCTGAAATGTTGAAATAACTGTTTCTGATGTTGCCAGATTATTCAGCACTAGATAATCATATCACATATTTGCAGCCAATTCCAATGTGATAGTTAAGGTGGTATTTAGTATGTATTAATAGCTGGGAGCATAAATCAATAATTAAACACTAATCAAAAGCAATTAGTAGAGTGTAGATCTAATTTGAATGAATATAGCTGGCCTTAATGTGCTTTCTGAGCAATCTGAATTTAAGCACTTAAGCCAAAATGCATGGAGGATCTAATTCTTTGCGCTGTTACAGCTCGAAGATAGCAAATAACATGTTGCCTTAATATGCATCAGCTGAGAGACCTTTTAACTTTATTAGAGTCATAAAGATGTACGGACAGAAACAGACCCTTCGGTCCAACTTGTCCATGCCAACCAGATATCCGAACCAAATCTAGTCCCACTTGCCAGCACCCAGCACATATCCCTCCAAACTCTTCCTATTCATATACTCATCCAGGTGCCCTTTAAATGTTGCAATCGTACTAGCCTCCATCACTTCCTCTGGCAGCTTATTCCATACACATACCACCCTCTGCATGAAAAAGTTGCCTCTAAGGTCTCTTTTATATCTTTCCCCTCTCACCCTAAATCTATACCCTCTAGTTCTGGACTCCTCCACCCCAGGGAAAAGACTTTGTCTATTTATCCTATCCATACCCCTCATGATTTTATAAACCTCTATATGGTTATCCCTCAGCCTCCGACACTCCAGGGAAAACAGCCCCAGCCTATTCAACCTCTCCCTAAATCTCAAATCCTCAAACCCTGACAACATCCTTGTAAAACTTTTCTGAACCCTTTCAACTTTCACAACATCCTTCCAATAGGAAGGAGACCAGAATTGCATGCAATATTCTAAAAGTGGGCTTACTAATGCCCTATACAACCGCAACATGACCTCCCAACTCCTGTACTCAATATTCTGACCAATAAAGGAAAGCATACTTATCTACTATCCTATCTTCTTTATCCTATCTACCTGTGACTCCACTTTCAAGGAGCTATGAATGTGCATTCCAAGGTCTCTTTGTTCAGCAACATTCCCCAGGATTTTGCCATTAAGTGTATAAGTCCTGCTAAGATTTGCTTTCCCAAAATACAGCATCTCACATTTATCTAAATTAAACTCCATCTGCCACACCTCAGCCCATTGGCCCATCTGATCAAGATCCCGTTGTAATCTGAGGTAACCTTCTTCACTGTCCACTACACCTCCAAATTTGGTGTCATCTGCAAACTTATTAACAGTACCTCTTATGTTCACATCCAAATCATTTATAAAAATGACGAGAAGTATTGGAACCAGCACCGATCCTTGCGGCACTCCACTGGTCACAGGCCTCCAATCTGAAAAACAACCCTCTACCACCCTCTGTCTTCTATCTTTGAGCCAGTTCTGTATCCAAATGGTTAGTTCTCCCTGTATTCCATGAGATCTAACCTTGCTAATCAGTCTCCCATGGGGAACCTTGTTGAACGTCTTACTGAAGTCCATATAGATCACGTCCACCACTATCTCTCATCAATCCTCTTTGTTACTTCTTCAAAAAAATCAATCAAGTTTGTGAGACATGATTTCCCACACACTAAGCCAAGTTGACTATCCCTAATCAGTTCTTACCTTTCCGAATGCATGTACATCCAGTCCTTCAGGATTCCCTCCAACAACTTGCCCACTACCAATGTCAGGATCTCTGGTCTATAGTTCCCTGGCTTGTCCTTACCACCCTTCTTAAACAGTGGTACCACATTAGCCAACCTCCAGTCTTCTGGCACCTCACCTGTGACTATCAATGATACAAATATCTCAGCAAGAGGCCCAGCAATCACTTCTCTAGCTTCCCACAGAGTTCTCAGGTACACCTGATCAGGTTCTGGATCAGTGGTGCTGGAAGAGCACAGCAATTCAGGCAGCATCCAACGAGCAGCAAAATCGATGTTTCGGGCAAAAGCCCTTCATCAGGAATAAAGGCAGAGAGCCTGAAGCGTGAAGAGATAAGCTAAAGGAGGGTGGGGGTGGGGAGAAAGTAGCATAGACCCCACCACTGCAAAGACCGTTCCCTCCGTGACTACCTGGTCAGGTCCACTCCCCCCTACGACCCACCCTCCCACCCTGGCACTTTCCCCTGCCACCGCAGGAACTGTAAAACCTGTGCCCACACCTTCTCCCTCACCTCTAGCCAAGGCCCTAAAGGAGCCTTCCACATCCATCAAAGTTTTACCTGCACATCCACTAATATCATTTATTGTATCCGTTGCTCCCGATGCGGTCTCCTCTACATTGGGGAGACTGGGCGCCTCCTAGCAGAGCGCTTTAGGGAACATCTTCAGGACACCCGCACCAATCAACCAAACCGCCCCGTGGCCCAACATTTCAACTCCCCCTCGCACTCTGCCGAGGACATGGAGGTCCTGGGCCTCCTTCATCGCCGCTCCCTCACCACCAGATGCCTGGAGGAAGAACGCCTCATCTTCCGCCTCAGAACACTTCAACCCCAGGGCATCAATGTGGACTTCAACAGCTTCCTCATTTCCCCTTCCCCACCTCATCCTAGTTTCAAACTTCCAGCTCCGCACTGTCCCCTTGACTTATCCAGACTTGTCTGACCTGCCTAGCTCCTTTTCCACCTATCCACTCCACCCTCTCCTCCCTGACCTATCACCTTCATCCCCTCCCCCACTGACCTATTGTACTCTATGCTACTTTCTCCTCACCCCCACCCTCCCCTAGCTTATCTCTCCACGCTTCAGGCTCTCTGCCTTTATTCCTGATGAAGGGCTTTTGCCCGAAACGTCGATTTTGCTGCTCGTCGGATGCTGCCTGAATTGCTGTGCTCTTCCAGCACCACTGATCCAGAATCTGGTTTCCAGCATCTGCAGTCATTGCTTTTACCTACACCTGATCAGGTCCTGGGGATTGATCCACTTTTATGTGTTTCAAGACATCCAGCACTTCCTCCTCTGTAATATGGACATTTTTGAAGATATCACCATCTATTTCCCTATTTTCTACATCTTCCATATCCTTCTCCACAGTAAACATTGATGCAAAATACTTGTTTAGTATCTCCCCCATCTCCTGCAGTTCCACACAAATGCCACCTTGCTGATCTTTGCAGGGCCCTATTCTCTCCCTAGTTACCCTTTTGTCCTTAATGTATTTGTAAAAACCCTTTGGATTCTCCTTAACTTTATTTGCTAAAGCTATCTCATGTTCCCTTTTTGTCCTCCTGATTTCCCTCTTACGTATACTCCTCCTGCCTTTATTCTCTTCTCAGGATTCATTCAATCTATCCTGTCTATACCTGACATATGCTTCCTTCTTTTTCTTAACCAAACCCTCAATTCTTTTAATCATCCAGCATTCCCTATACCTACCAGCCTTTCCTTTCACCCTAACAAGAATATACTGTCGTTGGACTCTCGTTATCTCATTTCCGAAGGCTTCCCATTTTTCAGCTCTCCTTTTATCTGTGAACATCTGCCCCTAGTCAGGTTTTGAAAGTTCTTGCCTAATACCATCAAAAGTAGCCTTCTTCCAATGTAGAACTTTTAGATCTGGTCTATCCTTTTCCTTCACTAGTTTAAAACTAATAGAATTATGGTCGCTGGCCCCAAAGTGCTCCCCCACTGACACCTCAGTCACCTGCTCTGCCTTATTTCCTAAGAGTAGGTCAAGTTTTGCAACTTTTCTAGGAGGTATATCCACATATTGAATCAGAAAAATTTCTTGTACACACTTAACAAATTCTTCTCCATCTAAGCCCTTAACACTATGGCAGCCCCAGCCTATGTTTGGAAAGTTAAAATCCCCTGCCATAACTACCCTATTATTCTTATTGACAACTAAGATCTCCTTACAAATCTGTTTCTGAATTTCCCTCTGATTATCAGAGGGTCTATAATACAATCCCAAAAAGGTGATTATCCCTTTCTTATTTTTCGGTTCAACCCAAATATCTTCCCTGGATGTATTTCTGGGAATATCGTCCCTCAGTACAGCTGTAATGCTATCCCTTACCAAAAACACCACTCCCCCTCCTCTCTTGCCTCCTTTTCTGTCCTTCCTGTAGCATTTGTATCCTGGAACATTAAGCTGCCAGTCCTGTCCATCCCTGAGCCATGTTTCTGTAATTGCTATGATATCCCAGTCCCATGTTGCTAACCATGCCCTGAATTCGTCTGCCTTCCCTGTTAGGCATCTTGCATTGAAATAAATGCAATTTAATTTATCAGTCCTCCCTTGTTTTCTGCTTTGTCCCTGCCTGCCCTGACTGTTTGACTCGCTTCATTTCTCAACCGTACTCGTCTCAGATTGATCTCTTTCCTCAAATTCTCCCTGGGTCCAATGCCCCACCCCTCCCCCCCCACTTTACTAGTTCGAATCCTCCTGAGCAGCTCTGCCAAATCTCCCTGCCAGTATATTAATCCCTTTCCAATTCAGGTGCAATCCATCCTTCTTGTACAGGTCACTTCTGCTCCAGAAAAGATTCTAAAAATCCAAAAATGTGAATCCTTCTCCTGAACACCAGCTCCTCAGCCATGCATTCATCTGCTCTATCCTCCTATTCCTGCCCTCAGTAGCTTTTACTATTGAGAGTAATCCAGATATTACTACACTCAAGGACTTTCTTTTTCAATTCCTGCCTAACTCTTTATATTCTCCCTTCAGAATCTTAACCTTTTCCCTTCTTATGTCATTGGTTCCAATGTACACAATGACGTCCTGCTGGTCCCTCTCCCCCTTGAGAACATTCTGCATCCTCTCTGAGATATGGTTGATCCTGGCACCAGGGAGGAAACACACCATTCTGATTTTTCACTGCTGGCTACAGAAATGTCTATCTGTGTCTCGGACTAGAGAGTCCCCTAGCACAATTGATCTCTTGGAACCTGACATACCCCTCATTGCATTACAGCCAGTCCTGATACCAGAAACTTGGCTGTTCTTGCTATATTCTCCAGAGAATCTATCACCCCTATATTTTTCATAACAGCATACTTGCTTGAAATTGGGTTAGCCACAGAAGACTCCTGCACTACCTCTCTTACATTTCCTGGAGTTAACCCATCTATGTGACCTCATCTGCAACTTTTTTCCCTTCCTGTAACTGCCATCCATCACATCCTCTTGCTGCTGTAAATTCCTCATTGCCTCTAACTGTCCTCCAACGGATCCATAAGATTTGCAACCAACGGCAATTATTGCAGATATAATCTTCAGTAACCTGTAAACTCTCCCTAAATTCCCACATCTGACAAGAAGATCATATCACTCTACGAAGGTCATTTTTTGCTTCTTCCAATCTACAGACTCAGAAAATAGTACTGTCTTATTCCTCTACAAAACACTGCTCCAGGTTAAATTAATACTTATGGCTTATATTTTTAAGTTTAATCAAGAGACGTATCTTAATAAAGCATATAATCAAGAAAGAACCCACTCTACACACTCCTGCAGACTTACTATAAGGCCACACTTAAAAATATTCACTTATCTGTTTCTGTGCTGTGACCTCTCCCAAACAGGTTCCTCCAAGATTGAAAGAAAAAAGCATAATATATGTCAAAGATTCATGGTAAACCAGAGGATTGGGAAAGTGTTAAAAAAACAAAAGATGACCAAAAACAACCTATAAAGACGGAGAAGATAAACATTGAGTGTAAACTTGCAAGTAATATCACAATAGATAGCAAAACCTTTGCTTAAAATACGCAAGAAGTAAGCGAGAGGCTAAAATGAACACACGCCCCCTTAGAGAATGAGGCTAGCGAAATAAACATGGGGAAGCAGGAATTGACAGAGAAGTTCAATAAATAATTTCTATTAGTCCTCAGAGTAGAAGACCTTAACAGCATTTCAAAATTAATAAATAATCAAATAGAAAATGGAGGGAGGAAAAAGTACTATAATTATCTCAAAAGCAACCACTGGGGCTAAAAACCACTTAAGGCACCCCCGTATCTGATAGGATGCATCATTGGTACATGCATGAATCAGAAAAACCTAGTATACATGTATCCAATGATAACTACAGAAATATTGGATGCACTGGTAGCAATCTTTCAAGAATCCATAGATTCTGTAGAAGCCCCAAATGATTGGAAAACTACTAATGTAGCACCTTTATTTTAGAAAAAAGGAGACACAAACAACCAGCTATCGGCCAGTTAGCTTAATATCTGTCATCAAGAAGATGTTAGTTTATTATAATGGTACATGAGCAAGAATTTAGAAATGCACAGTATGATCAAAAATGAAGGGGAAATCATTCCTGAGAAATTTGCTAGAATTCTTTGAGAAGGTAATAAGCAGAATAGATAAAAGGGAAGCAGTGGATGTAATATATTTAGATTTTCAGAACCTGTTTGACAAAGTACCACACCAGGTTATAGTCCAACAGGTTTAATTGGAAGCACTAGCTTTCAGAGTGCTGCTCCTTCATCTGCTCCTATAACCTGGTGTTGCGTGATTTTTAACTTTATACACCCTAGTCCAACACCGGCATCTCTAAATCATGACTAGATGTTCAAAGTAGTTGAAAGCATGGATAGAGGATCAGCCAACTAGCAGAAGACAGAGAGTTGGAATCTGGGGGCATTTTCAGGAAGGCAAATTAACTATTGTGCAGTAGAACAAGGATAAATGCTAAGGCCACAATTATTCACAATATATGCGAATGATCTGGATAAGGGTCATGATTTGGAGATGCCGGTGTTGGACTGGGGTGTACAAAGTTAAAAATCACACAACACCAGGTTATAGTCCAACAGTTTAATTAGAAGTACACTAGCTTTCGGAGCGATGCTCCTTCATCAGGTGATGGTGGAAGGCTCGATCGTAACACAGAATTTATAGCAAAAATATACAGTGTTATGTAACTGAAATTATACATTGAAAAATTGATTGTTAAGCCTTTCATCTATTAGAATACAGTGATAGTTTCACTTCTTTCATGTTTTTTTTTAAAGTTGCATTCTTGGGTTAGCTGTTAACAATGGTGATAGCTAGACAACATATTATAGCAAAGTTTGCTGATTGCACAAACATATGTGGGATGGCCACTGGTGAGGTTGATACAGTTTGAAGAGGGATATAGATAGCTTAAGTGAGTGAACAAAAACTTGCAGATGGAATATTATGTTGGAAAATGTGAGGTTATAACTTTAGTGGGTAGAATAGAGGAGCTAACTATTATTTATGTAGAGAACAGCTGCAGAAAGCTATAGCACAGGGAATTTTGGGAGTCCTCATGCATGAATCAGAAAAACCTAGCATCCACATTCAACAGGTAAGTGGGATGACAAATGAGATATTGGCCTTTATTTTGAAGGAAACAGAGTATAAAAACAGGGAATTCTTTCTAGAGCAATACAAGGCATTATGAACAACCTTAGCCCCTTCTCTAAGGAAAGGTGTAGTGGCCTTACAGGTAGTCCAGAGAAGATTCATTCAGTTGATCCCAGGTATGACAGACAGTCTAATGAGGAGAAATTAAGTATGTTTGCCCTGTACTCATCAGACAGGATTCTTAGGGGACTTGAAACAGGAGATGCAGAAAGATTGTGTTCCCTTGTGGGAGAGTCTAGAACCAGAGGGCATAATCTCAACTGTCCAATTAAGACAGAGATAAGGTGGATTTTTTTTTCTCAGAGAGTAATGAATCTGTGGAATTCTTTACCACAGAGAAATGTTCCAACTGGGTTGTTAAGTGTATTCAAGGCTAAAATAGACAGGCACATTTTAAATCAGGAAGAGTTAAAGGTAAAGGTAAAAGGCAGGAAAGTGGAGTTGAGGATTATCAGATCAACCATGATGTTATTGAATGGCAGAGTGGACTCAATGGGCTGAATGGCCTACTTCCACTCCTATGTCTTATGGTCAAAACCTTTGTCCTCCTTCAAGGCTCTGTAAGGTAGAACTGGAAACAATAAATGATTTCAAATGGGAAATCGGATGGATTCTTCAGAGAAATAAAGTTATGGTGCTCAGGGGTTGGAACAGGGGAGTGATTGGATTGCTTGACAGAACGCCAGTCAGGACATGAGGAGCTGAATGGCTTCCCCGTGTCATAATGACTTAATTGGCAATTCTTCATACATAAGTCTAGACAGTTAAAGTGCACATATTTCTTGCAGACAGTAAGCATCAGAGAAAATACGGAATCCTGGCTGATGTGCACAAATTCGAGAAGGATCAGTCACTTTCAATACTAGCTGCCCTCCCTACACACTACAATTTGGCTTCAGCTCTGTTGAAGTGCCATCTAGACTCAAAACATTAGTTTGCTCTCTCTCCCTAGATGCTGCCTAACCCACAGTGATCTCCAGCATTTGCTGTTTTCAGTTCAAATTGTTCACTAATGTTTGTTTATTAAGATAATATTGCCTAACTGGAAGCCTTAATGTTATCAGCCATAATAAATTACCTGGTGCAATGTGAATGATAACCTATGCTCAGTCAAATAGTTTCTGTCTGCACATATTTGTGTGCGTGTGTGTATGCTCATTGTTTACTTTGTACAATTGCCATAGGGAGAAATTGCAATGCCTGCATGACGATAGTGTCACTGAAATTATTACTAGCTGTGAGAAAATACAAGGAAATACAGTAAGGAAAAATCACATTAACAGAAGAACAGAGTCAGTTGGATGGAATTGAGAAATGCTAGGATAGATATGGTATGACATGAAAAAATCGTAAACCAAGAGATTGTGATCATTTTCTATGTACAGTAATTTCAATTTTCTTTTGCAGTTTTTAAATACTTATTACGCTATAAACTCTGTTCCTTAACTGGTTAAGCAATGTGGTGGCCACTGAACAATATGGCAAGGTGCTTGAAGGCAGGTAAAGCAGCTCCAAGTTGAGAGGAGCCCAATTCCTTGGGAAGGGTATGACCCCTTTTACAAACGTCGTTTTAAACAAGGCATCACCTGTAGGTGGCGAAACTGGAGCGAGAGAAGGCCAATGCCAGACAGCTAAAAAATGAAAGGGAAGATTCAATGAAGTTGGCTGGGAATTAAACAATTTCAGATGGATCTTCATTTTTTTAATAAAAAGACCTTTGAGCTTTGGAAGGTTCACTATTTATAAGGTAAAGAAAGCTGGAAAGGAATCTACAACAAAAGAGATTCAAAATGTATTTTGATTAAATTGGTTTTGCTCCAATTGGGAAACACTTTTGAGTCATCCTACATATGAATGCTGCTTAGCTGGTTATTTTTAATAGTTGGATGGAATACTTTTAATTAAATACACGCAGTTTGGTGACTCTTCTATGGAAACGTTATCATGAGTAATATATTATTAACGATGTAATGTGATCTAGATAAGGGAATCAAATGCAACTTTTCAAAGTTTGCTGACAACACAAAAATGGGTGGGATTGTGAATTATGTGGAGGCTTCAGGTGATTTGGACAAGTTGAGTGAGTAGGCAAACACATGGCAAATACAGTACAGAATGGCTAAATGAATTCCTGTGTGAAAAATGAAAAGGAAGAGTATAATTTATATTGGGAGGTTTAGATGTGCCTCATACACCAGTCAATGAAAGTAGATGTTGAAAAGTGTGGTGCAGGAAAAGCACATCACAGTTGCAGTGCCATATCAGGCAGCATCTGAGGAGCAGGACAATCAATGTTTTGGGCATAAGCCCTTCATCAGGAATGTAGAGGGAGAAGGAGGCTGAGATTTAAACAGGAGTGTGGAGGTGGGGCTGGGGAAAGGAAGCTGGGAAGGTGATAGGTGGACGCAAGTGAGGGGTGATTGTGATTGGTTGGTGGGGGAAGGTGGAGCGGATAGGTGGGAAGGAAGATGGACAAGTTGGTCAGGTCAATAGGGCACTGCTGAGTTGGAGGGTTGGATATGGGATGAAGTGAGGAGAAGGGAGCGGCGCGAGCTGGGCGGAAGTGAGGTTGGAGCACAGAGCTGGTCGGGAAGGTAAGTAATTACTATATAAAGAAGTTACCTCAACGCCAACGGTCTTTTCACAGCAGAGAGCGGCGCGAGCTGGGCGGAAGTGAGGTTGGAGCGCAGAGCTGGTCGGGAAGCTAAGTGATTGATATTTGAGTGGGTGTGTTCTAGACCCCAGGCCCTACATAGTAAGCTACTCAGTGTTCTTGTTTTCGGAGACGAGGTGTAGAGTAATGGCAGCGCAGGCAGTGGAATGTTCCTCCTGCAGGATGTTCGAGGTAGGGGTGACCACCGATACTCCTGCCGACTTCATCTGCAGGAAATGCAGTCAGATCCTGCTCCTCACAGAACGAGTTAGGGAACTGGAACTGGAGTTGGATGAACTGAGGATTATTCGAGAGGCTGAGAGGGTGATAGATAGAAGCTACAGGGACATAGCTACGCCAGAGAACAGAGGTAGCTGGGTAACAGTTAGAGGTGGGAAGGGGAGGAAGCAGGCAGTTTAGGGTTGTTCCCCTAAACAATAAGTATACCGCTTTGGATACTGTTGGGGGGGACGGGCTAGCAGGAGTAAGCTGCAGTGACCGGGTCTGTGGCGCGAGGTCTGGCTCTGAGACTCAGAAGGGAAAGGGGAAGAGGAGGAGAGCGCTAGTTATAGGAGACTCTCTAGTTAGAGGGACAGACAGGGGGTTCTGTGGACAAGGGCGAGACTCTCGGATGGTTTGTTGCCTCCCGGGTGCCAGGGACCGAGACGTCTCGGACCGTGTCTTCAGAATCCTTAAAGGGGAGGGTGTGCAGCCAGAAGTCGTGGTGCACGTTGGCACCAACGACATAGGTAGGAAGAGGAGTGGGAAGGTCATTCAAGAGCTCAGGGAGTTAGGCTGGAAGCTAAAAGCTAGGACGGACAGAGTCGTCATCTCAGGGTTGTTGCCGGTGCCACGTGACAGTGATGCAAGGAATAGGGAGAGAGTGCAGTTGAACACGTGGCTGCAAGGATGGTGTAGGAGGGAGGGCTTCAGGTATTTGGACAATTGGACTGCATTCTGGGGAAGGTGGGACCTGTACAAGCAGGACGGGTTGCACCTGAACCAGAAGGGCACCAATATCCTGGGAGGTAGGTTTGCTAGCACTCTTCAGGGGGGTTTAAACTAATTTGGCAGGGGGGTGGGATCCGGACTTGTAGTCCAGCAAGTAGGCTAGCTGTTTGTCAGGAAGTCCAAGAATGTAGGGAGGCTGTGAAGAAGGTAGCACTGACAGGGAATACTTGCGGACACAGAGATGGGTTCAAGTGCGTATACTTCAACGCAAGGAGTATCAGAAATAAGGTGGGTGAACTTAAGGCGTGGATCGGTACCTGGGACTACGATGTTGTGGCCATCACGGAAACGTGGATAGAAGAGGGACAGGAATGGTTGTTGGAGGTTCCTGGTTACAGATGTTTCAGTGAGATTAGGGAGGGTGGTAAAAAAGGAGGGGGGGTGGCGTTGCTAATTAGAAATGGTATAACGGCTGCAAAAAGGCAGTTCGAGGGGGATCTGCCTTTGGAGGAAGTATGGGTTGAAGTCAGAAATAGGAAAGGTGCAGTCACCTTGTTGGGTGTTTACTATAGGCCCCCCAATAGCAGCAGAGATGTGGAGAAACAGATTGGGAAACAGATTTTGGAAAGGTGCAGAAGCCACAGGGTAGTAGTCATGGGTGATTTCAACTTCCCAAATATTGATTGGAAGCTCTTTAGATCAAGTAGATTGGATGGGGCGGTGTTTGCGCAGTGTGTCCAGGAAGCTTTTCTAACTCAGTATGTAGATTATCCGACCAGAGGGGAGGCCATATTGGATTTGGTACTCGGTAATGAACCGGGACAAGTGATGGGCTTGTTAGTGGGTGAACATTTTGGTGATGGTGACCACAATTCTGTGACTTTCACCTTGGTTATGGAGAGAGATAGGTGCGTGCAACAGGGTAGGTTTTACAATTGGGGGAAGGGTAATTACGATGCTGTAAGACAGGATCTGAGGAGTATAAGTTGGGAGCATAGGCTGTCAGGGAAGGATGTCGTGGAAATGTGGAACTTTTTCAAGGAACAGATACGACATTTCCTTGATATGTATGTACCTGTCAGGCAGGAAAGAAATGGTCGTGAGAGGTATCCTTGGTTGACGAGGGAGGTTGAATGTCTTGTAAAGAGGAAGAAGGAGGCTTACATAAGGTTGAGGAAACAGGGTTCAGACAGAACAGTGGGGGGATACAGGATAGCCAGAAGGGACCTGAAGAAAGGGATTAGGAGAGCTAAGAGAGGGCATGAAAAATTTTTGGCGGATAGGATCAAGGAGAACCCAAAGGCATTTTATGCGTATGTGAGAAACATGAGAATGACGAGAACGAGGGTAGGTCCGATCAAGGACAGTAGTGGGAGACTGTGTATTGAGTCGGAAGTGATAGGAGAGGTCTTGAATGAGTACTTTTCTTCAGTATTTACGAACGAGAGGGAACGTATTGTTGAAGAGGAGAGTGTGAAACGGACTGATAAGCTCGAGGAGATACTTGTTAGGAAGGAAGATGTGTTGGGCATTTTGAATAACTTGAGGATAGACAAGTCCCCAGGGCCTGATGGGATATATCCTAGGATTATGTGGGAAGCAAGAGAGGAAATTGCAGTACCGTTGGCAATGATCTTTTCGTCTTCACTGTCAACGGGGGTGGTACCAGGGGACTGGAGAGTGGCGAATGTTGTGCCCCTGTTCAAAAAAGGGAATAGGGATAACCCCGGGAATTACAGGCCAGTTAGTCTTACTTCGGTAGTAGGCAAAGTAATGGAAAGTGTACTGAGGGATAGGATTTATGAGTATCTGGAAAGACACTGCTTGATTAGGGACAGCCAGCACGGATTTGTGAAGGGTAGGTCTTGCCTTACAAGTCTTATTGAATTCTTTGAGGAGGTGACCAAGCATGTGGATGAGGGTAGAGCAGTGGATGTAGTATACATGGATTTTAGTAAGGCATTTGATAAGGTTCCCCATGGTAGGCTAATGCGGAAAGTCAGGAGGCATGGGATAGAGGGAAATTTGGCCAATTGGATAGAAAACTGGCTAACCGGTCGAAGTCAGAGAGTGGTGGTAAATGGCAAATATTCAGCCTGGAGCCTAGTTACAAGTGGAGTTCCGCAGGGATCAGTTCTGGGTCCCCTGCTGTTTGTAATTTTTATTAATGACTTGGATGAGGGAGTCGAAGGGTGGGTCAGTAAATTTGCAGATGATACGAAGATTGGTGGAGTTGTGGATAGTGAGGAGGGCTGTTGTCGGCTGCAAAGAGATTTAGATATGATGCAGAGCTGGGCTGAGGAGTGGCAGATGGAGTTCAACCCTGCCAAGTGTGAGGTTGTCCATTTTGGAAAGACAAATAAGAATGCGGAATACAGGGTTAACGGTAGGGTTCTTAGTGAGGTGGAGGAGCAGAGGGATCTTGGGGTCTATGTTCATAGCTCTTTGAAAGTTGCCACTCAGGTGGATAGAGCTTGTAAGAAGGCCTATGATGTATTAGCATTCATTAGCAGAGGGATTGAATTCAAGAGTTGTGAAGTGATGTTGCAACTGTACAGGACTTTGGTTAGGCCACATTTGGAGTACTGTGTGCAGTTCTGGTCGCCTCACTTTAGGAAAGATGTGGAAGCTTTGGAGAGGGTGCAGAGAAGATTTACCAGGATGTTGCCTGGAATGGAGAATAGGTCGTACGAGGATAGGTTGAGAGTGCTGGGCCTTTTCTCGTTGGAACGGCGAACGATGAGGGGTGACTTGATAGAGGTTTATAAGATGATCAGAGGAATAGATGGAGTAGACAGTCCGAAACTTTTTCACCGGGTGCAACGGAGTGTTACAAGGGGACATAAATTTAAGGTGAAGGGTGGAAGGTATAGGGGAGATGTCAGGGGTGGGTTCTTTACCCACAGAGTGGTGGGGGCATGGAATGCGCTGCCTGTGGGAGTGGTAGAGTCAGATTCTTTGGTGACCTTTAAGCGGCAATTGGATAGGTACATGGATGGGTGCTTAAGCTAGGACAAATGTCCTGTTCTGTGCTGTATTGTTCTATGTTCAATGTTCTAAGGGAGATTTGGAAAGTAGTGAAATTGATGCTGTTGCTGTGTGGTTGGAGGGTCCCAAGGCTGGAGATACAAATTCTTCCTCCAGTCGTCAGTTGGCTTGGATTTGGCGGTGAAGGAGGCCCAGGACTTGCATGTCCTTGGTGGAGTGGGAGAGGGAATTGAAGTGTTCAGCTACGGGCAGTGCGGTTGCTTGATGTGTGTGTGCCAGAAATGTTCCCTGAAACGCTCCACGAGGCCTGTCTCCCCAGTGTAGAGGAGACCACATCGAGAGCAGTGGACACAGTAGATGAGGTGTTGGATGTGCAGGAAAATCTCTGCTGGATGTGAAAAGATCCTTTGTGGTCTGGGATGGAGGTGAGGGGAGTGGTGTGGGCACAGGTTTTACACCTCTTGTGGTGGAAAGCGAAGGTGCCAGGAATGGAGGGTGATTGGTGAGGGGCATAGACATAACTAGGGAGTCATGGAGGGAATGTTCTCTGCAGAATGCTGATAGGAGTGGGGAGGGAAATATATCTCTGGTGATAGTGTCTGATTGTAGGTGATGGAAATGGTGGAGGATAATGCGCTTTATCCAGAGATTAGTGTATGGAAGGTGAGGTCCACAGGGTTTTATCCTTGTTGCAGTTGGATGGAGTGGGATTCAAGGTGTGGGATATGGAGGAAATGTGCTGGAGGACATTGTTGATCATGTGGGAGGGGTAATTGTGGTCCTGGAAGCAAGAGGCCATCTGGGATGTCCTGGAGTGGAATTGCCCCACCAATCTATCACAGTCACCTCCCCACCTGCATCTACCTAGCACCTTCCCTGCTATCTTGCCCCCAGCCTCACCCCACAAACTCCTGTTCATCTCTCAGCTCCCTTGCCTCCCCTCCACGTGCCCTACACACATTCCTGATGAAGGGCTCATGCCCGAAACGTCGACTGTGCTGTTCCTCGGATGCTGCCTGACCTACTGTGCTTTTGCAGTGCCATATCTTTCAGCTCTGACTCTCCACATTCTCACTTTCTCTCAATGAAAGTAAATGGGCAAGTGCAACAAGCAATTTGAAAGACAATTGGTGCATTGGCCTTTGTTGCAAGAGGATTTTAGTTCAGAGGTATGATTTTTTACTGCAATTACACAGTTCCTTTGTGAGACCACTCCTGGAGTATTGTGTGTGGGTTTGGTCTCCCTATCCAAACAAGGATAGACTTGCCGTAGAGGGAGTGCAGTGAAGAATAATTGAGTTGACAAGAAGGGATCACAGTACTGTTGTATGAAGAGAGATTGGTTTGACTGGTCTGGTATTCACCAGAGTTTAAAAGGATGAAAGGGAAGCTAATTGAAACATATGAAACTCCCATGAGGCTGGACAGATAAGCTGCAGGGAGAATGTTTTCCCTGGCTGGGGAGCCTAGTAATAGGCCACACAGTCTCAGGATATGGGGTGAACCATTTAGGACTGTGATGAGGAAGAAACTCTTCACTCAAAGGTAAGGAACCCATGGAATTCTCTCGCACAGAAGGCTCTGGAGGCAAAGTCACTGAATAAAGTCAAGGAAGAGAGAGATATGTTTTTAGATTTTAAAGGCATCAAGAGGCTGAGAATAAAACAGGATTACAGCATTGAGATAGATGATCAGCCATGATCAAATTGAATGGTGGAACAGGCCTGAAGGGCTGAATGGCCTACTCCTGCTCCTAGTTTCTATGCTTCCATGAGTCACTAACCACAATTAGCTATGCCAATTCAGATTTGACTAATTAAATTGATAGTTTAAAATAAGTATTTAATAACGTTGAACAATTAATCTCAGTGTGCTAATTTGCACAACTGATGTATGTATTGTCCAATTCCTTTGTCATTTTGTGAAATGGCTCATTAGGCACTGCCATTAAATCCGAGGCAGTAGAATCCCCCTTTTGAAGTACTGAATGAGTGCTACGGTCTTTCAGACAGATTTTAAGTAAAGGCTCTGCCTGCTGGCTCTGATACATGTAAAAAATCCCACGGCGTTATTTCAAACAAGACAGCAGAGTTTTACCTGGCAGCTTGATGAATATGTCACCTCCAAGGACCATCTAAAAACAGAATCTTTTGCCATTATCCTATCTTTATGGATCTTAATGGGATCTTGCTATGTGTAAATTCATTACGACATTTTTTTTTACAGTTGTACTTCAATAACTACCTTGTTGTCTGTAATGTACTTTGAGATGTTCTGAAGTTGTGACAGACCATACGTCTACAAGGTTTTCCATCTTACAATGGTAAAATTGAAGGGCATACTACATACCTTTACTCATTATGATTACCTTATTTCCCTTGTTTACTAAATGGTCACCAACGTTTGCTAAGTGGACATTTATCCTTAACCTGGAGTGTTAATAGAGGATTTCCCACTGGAACGGAAGCATGTGGCAAACATGCGTCACCACAGCCACAGCTGTGACTAATCAAATGGTATGGACCATGGTGACTAATGGAGATGCTTATGTAACATGGGTGTTTTCCAAATTGTGATGTCCTTGTAATAATCACTGTCTATCAGTACACACTAGATGGAAAGCTGCCACATCAACCCAAAGCAGACAATACGTAAACTACTCAAACAACTGAGTTGACCAATGAGTCCTGGTGGACCCACATGGCTCTCTGATATGAGAGGAGAAAGTGAGGGCTGCAGATGCTGGAGATCAGAACTGAAAATGTGTTGCTGGAAAAGCGCAGCAGGTCAGGCAGCATCCAGGGAACAGGAGAATCGACGTTTCGGGCATAAGCCCTTCTTCAGGGCATAAGCCCTTCTCTGATATGAGAGCAATAAGGAATGTTGAACGCCACTGAACCTGTGCAGTCACTAGACAGATAGCAGGAAGGATCCCAGTGTGAAGCTGGCTTGATAGATCATATATTTAATTTTTGCAATTGCTTTAAGTGGTGGTTAATCCGTCAATCATATTCATGTGTTGCTGCAGAACAGAATGTTAACTTCTTTACACACAAATGAGATAAACAAAACAATATTTTTAAAAGCCATTTAAAAAGATCTCAACACAAACATCAAAACAAAGTTTCAACCTATATTCCAACATTGAATTGATTTGAATTTATTGTCAGATGTACCGAAAAGCTTTTTCTTGTGAGCAATACAGGCAGATCACAGAGTTAAGTAGCATCGATAAGTAAATAATAGGCAAATAAGAGGCAAAAACAAAAATACGGGTATAGGCGAATGTTAAGAGTTTGTGAGTCCATTCGGTCTTCTAACAATAGTAGGGTAGAAACTGTTGCGAAACCAGCTGGTGCGTGTGGTCAGGCTTCTGTTCCTTCTCCCTGATGGTAGAGGTTGTAGAAAAACATTGCCAGGGTGGGATGGATCTTTGAGAACTGCAAAACTTAAATATATGATCTATCAAGCCAGTTTCACACTGGGATCCTTCCTGCTATCTGTCTGGACACTGCACAGGTTCAGTAGCATTCAACATTCCTCATTGCTCTCATATCAGAGGACATCACAATTTGGAAAACACCCATGTTTCACAAGCGTCTCCATTAATTACCATGGTCCATATTATTTGATTAGTCACATAGATGGATTCTATGGATGGGAGGTTAGCCTTTGTGATTGTCTGGGCTGAGTTCACCACTCTCTGTAACCGCCTCCAATCTTGAATGGTACAGTTGCCATACCAGGCAGTGATACATCCGGACAAAATGCTCTCAATGGCGCATCTATAAAGGTTGGCAAGGGTATTCACCATCATGCAAAATTTCTTCAGCTGCCTGAAGAAGAAGAGACGTTGTTGGGCCTTTGTAACCAGTGCTTCCATATGAAGAGTCCAAGAAAGCTTATTGTGGATGACCACTCCCAGGAACTTGACACTCTCCACTCATTCCGCCTCTGTGCCATTAATGTGTAGGGGGGCATGAGAAACATCCTGCCAAAAGTCAATAATGAGTTCCTCGGTTTTGCCGGCATTGAGAGCTAGGTTGTTCTCAGTGCACCCATCTTTGTCTGTTCCGTCGTCATCTGAGAATCGACTGACTATGGTGATGTCATCACCGAACATGTAAGTGGCATTAGTCTGGTATTTGGTGATGCAGTCATGGGTATACAGTGAATACAGTAGGGGGCTGAGTACGCACCTCTGGGGGTCTCCAGTGTTGAGTGTTAGTGAGGATGAAATATTGTCCCCAATCTTCACTGATTGTGGCCTGTGGGGCAGGAAACTGAGGATCCAATTGCAGAGAGTGGGGCTTAGTCCGAGATCACTAAGTTTAGTAATCAGTCTCGAGGGGATAATAGTGTTGAAGGCTGAACTGTAGTCAATGAACAGGGTTCTTACGTAACTGTTCTTGGTGTCAAGGTGTTCTAGGGAGGAGTGAAGGACAAGTGATATGGCATCTTACATGGATCTGTTGGTCCAATGGGCAATTGGAGCTGGTCAAGAGTAGTGGGGAGGCTGGAGTTGACTAATGCCATGACTAGTCATTCAAAGCATTTCATGACCACTGAAGTTAGGGCCACTGGGCGGTAGTCATTGAGACATGCTGCACGAGCCTTCTTAGGCACAGGGAGGATGTTGGCCCTCTTGAAACAGGCAGGGACAGTGGCCTGCTGCAGAGAGAGGGTGAAGATGTTCGAAAAGACCTCTGCTAGTTGATCTGCACATGCTCTGAGTGCACGGCCTGGTACTCTGTGTGGTCCCATCGCTTTTCTTGGATTCACACGAAGGAAAACCGATCTGACCTCTGATGCAGTGAGCATTGGGATAGGTCATCAGCGCTTATCAGAATAGGTGTTACCTCTCCGCCAAAATTCTGTTCAAAGCGAGCATAGAAGGCTTTAAGACGATCTGGGAGGGATATGTCATCGTCTGCTATCTTACACTGTCTCCGTTTAGAACTTGTGATGTCATTCAGTCCTTACCATAGTTGCCGGGTCTCTGTCTGGGTCTCAAGTTTGGATCGGTATTGGTCCTTGGCTGTCTTAATGGCTCTGCGAAAGTCATACATCAGATCTGAAGGCCTCACACCTGGTTTTTAGCAGGTTCTGTATGTCCTGATTCATCCAGGGTTTCCTGTTGATTGACACCCGGATTGACTTCCTCTGTATGCAGTCCTCCACACACTTGCTGATAAAGTCTGTGACGGTGGTGGCGTACTTGTCCAAGGTACCCGTGGACTGTTTGAACACGGCCCAACCAGCCGTCCAGCCAGCACCAGAGTTGATCCTCTGCCTCCGCCGACCAGCACTAGACCTGTATCCGCGAGGGGGTCCCCTGCTTGAGCTTTTGCCTGTAAGCCGGGAGAAAAAACATGGCATTATGGTCGGAGTTCCCGAAATGAGGGCGGGGGATGGAACGGTAGGCATCCTTCACAGTAGTCTGAAATGTGTGGGACAGGTAATGTTCTGGTGGTACTTGGGCAACACCTTCCTTAGATTGGCTTGATTGAAATCGCCAGTTATATTTAAACATGGCCTCGGGGTGTTCCATCTCCAAGGTGTTGTTGGTGGAATACAGCACATCCAGAGCTTCCTCAACCTTTGCTTGTGGTGGTATGCACACAGCAGTTAGTGTAACAGTGGTAAATTCCTGTGGTAGATAGAAGGAGCTGCATTTGGTGGTGAGGAATTCAAGGTTTGGGGAGCAATGGCTGCCCAGGGTTGCAATGTCCGTGCAACATAATTTGTTGATTAAAAAGCAAACCCCTCCACCCTTCGTCTTACCCGAGGATGCTGTACGGTCCATTTGATGGATAGAAGAACCATCAGCCTGAAGTGCGCAGTGAGGAATGGATGGGTTGAGCCAGGTTTCTGTGAAATAGAGTGCACAGTAGTCCCACAGTTCACGCTGGAAGCTGAGCCGTGATCTAAATTTGTCTATGTTGTTCTCCAGAGATTGTACATTTGTTAGGAGTACTTTAGGAAGGGGGGGTCTTGAAACCATGTAGTCTCAGTCTTACTAGCAGGCCGGCATGCTTGCCCTTCTTCCTCACAGATTTCTTAAATTTGAGTGGTTCGGTGGTCTGGTGGAGTGAATTGCGACTGCTTCCAGTTAAGTGATCCTTCCTAGGACCCTGTGGAGCAGGTAGGTTGCAGTTTGGTGTATGTTTGAAGAGGGTCTGCTTAGGACTCAGTGGAGAAGTTCCTGGTTTCAGTTGCTGCCAATTTGCTGCTCCAGGTCCAGCCACTTTTTTTGCAGAGGTGTTTGGGCTGCTCTGATCGATTTGATCTCAGGCAGCCGTCTTATGGGATCAGGAGCATTTCGTGTCAGTTCTCCTTCCTGGGGCAGATCTCTCAGGTCCCTCCAATTTCTGGCAGGCCCCAAGTCTGGGGTTCACGTAGGCTGCCTCCGGCTGGCCTGGTCTTCTTCCAGGGTAGTTGGATGGGTCATCGGCACCATACTGCCTTCATCTAGTAATCTGGCTTTGAGGATCTGAGGACCTTCAAACCTGTGAGTTTAGATAAAACATAGTTATTAGTAATTTTTAAAAGTATGCTACTAATTTTAAAAAGTGTAGAATGATTTTGGGAAATAGGAAACTTAAGATCTGCATGCAGGAACACGCAAGGAGTCGACCATATCCAGCGCCATTTTGTGTTATACGTTACTCTTTTCAACATGGCTGTATTTTGAAATCTATATCCCAAATTTTAAACATATAAATGATACATATTTATCTCACAGGCTATGAAGATTGACCGAAGCATTGCTGTGTTTATAGGTGGACACTGCATGAGTTCTCTTATACACTCACATGACTGTTCGTCAGCAGACTGAACAAGCCCAAATGCAATGTACAATTAGGTCCCCATCTGAGTATCAGTTCAATTATTAACAAATAATAATATTAACAAACAAAATAAAAGTGATAATGCAACTATGATATACCAATAGATAGAGCACAAATGGAGCTCCATGAATGACAATAAATATTCTGAACAAAGAAAAATGTGAAGCATTCTCAGAAAAACTGGTTTAGTCATTCAGTGAAGAATAGATGTGTTGTTAAACTGCAAACGTTAATTGCAGGAGAAAAATCATGCACATTGAGACTTAATGTAGAAATAAGTAAAGATAATCAGTTAATTAATTAGGCAAAAATGATTAAATCCACAGTAAACTGAAATGCAGGGCTGAACTTTCCCATTCTTGAGCACTTTTTGGGTGAGATTCACGGCCAACGATCTATCATGTTCCATGTTGGCTTCTCTCATACAATTATCCATTCTTCAGCTCATTAATGACACAAAGGAAGGGATTGAGCATAATGAAAGTGGATGGGAGAGGCATTGGTCATGATGGAGAAATAGGATAGGTAGTGAAGTGTCTCCACTGTGTGAGCAGCAAATGTAGAAGTCAGAAAGGATTAATAGTTTGGGAGGTTGAGGTGGGTGAGAACATTTGAATGGACATGACACAAGCACTGGTGAGAGTTGTAGTCAATGAGTTTTGATGACTGTTGTGTACAGTGGCAGAGTTGGAGTGGGTAGTGGCCGGTGGTTGCTTCTGTGCAGAAATAAAATTCACCATGACCTTCAGGGACATCCATGACCTTCAGTTTGTGGGTGGTTGCGGGGACCTCAACTGTTTACAATATATTCGTGAAAGCGAATGTGCTGTAGCCAAAAGTGCAAATGACACAAAAATAGATGGAAATGCATGATACAAAAGAGATACAAGCAGTTTACAGAGAGATATTGATAGATTGAGAGTATAGGCAAAAGATGGCAAATGGAGTATCATATTGGAAAATGTAAAGATGTTCATTTTGGAAGGGAGAACAAAAAGCAGAGCATTATTTAAATGGAAAAAAACTGCAGAATGTCGCAACACAAAGGGACTTGCGAGTTACTTGTGGACAAAAGACAGAAAACTAGCAGTAGGTGCAATAAGTAATCAGGAAGGCTAATGGAATATTGTCCTTATTTCAAGGAGGCATGAGTATAAGAGTAAGGAAGTCTCACTGCAACATTCAAGTGCGAGGGAGACCATTTGAGGTACCACGAGCAGTTTTAGTCCCCTTATTTAAGAAAAGCTATTATTTCACTGGAGCCAGCTCAGAGAATGTTAACTAGGATGATATCCAGTATGGAGGGGTTGTCTGATGAGAAAGCATTAAAACAGTTTGGGGCTCTATTCATTTGAGTTCAGGAGAATGAGATGTGATCTCATTGAAACATGGAGGATTCTTAAAGGGCTTGACAGGGTAAATGCTGAGAGAATGTTTCCCTTCTGAGAAAAGCCTAGGACTAGAAGGCATGGTCTCAGAATTAAGGGGTACCAATTTAAGACTGAGATAGGAGGAACTTCTTCTCTCAGAAGGTTGACAGCCTTTGGAACACTTTGCCACAGAGAGCTGTGGTGGCAGATTACATGTGTATATTTAAAGCTGAGATAGAAACATTCTTGATCAGTGGTGGAATCAAGGGTTATGGAGAAAGGGCAGGCAAGTGGACATGAAGAGTGTTTTGAGGAAGTGTCACTTAACTTGAAATGTTAACTCTGATTTCTCTCCACAGATGCTGCTAGACCTGCTGAGATTTTCCAGCAATTTCTGTTTTTGTTTATGAGAAGTGTTGAATCAGCCATGAATTGTAGAGTAGATTTGACAGGCTGAATGGCCTACTCCTCTTCCAACTGCTTATGATCTTATGGTCATTCTCCCATGGACAGCCACTTGAAGGCAAGCTGTAACTTTCTAAATTCACCCACATTCTCAGTTTTATTCAAGTGAAGCCACATTGAAGATGGGCTGCGTCAGTATTTTCCCTTAGTTACTATTCTAGCAGGACAATTTCCAGGAGACTGAATGTTTAACGAGGTACATAAGGAACTTGTGAGTGAAAGCATAGCAAGTAAATTTAAGATACAGTCAAATTTCCATTCCTTTACCTATTTGCGAAGCTACCCTATTGTGCATTGATCATATTATCTACACACAGCTGAAACAGCAGCCAATGTAAATAGTTTGGTGAAAAACCATGCAAAATATAATGTAACACAATTCCAAGCAATTAGGCTTGTCTACTGTAGCACCAGTAATGTGTTTTCTTTGTACTTCTTCACACCAAAGCAAATATTGAACCAGGATTCTGAAGGACTTCCTTAATCATTCTCATGAAATAAACCACAAACTGTTGAGCATGTGTCCTGTTGCAACCATTTACAAGGTTAAGGCTTGCATTGAGGTCCCCTTATGATAAGGTGAACTCCACAAACCTAGTTAAATTGTCATGTCCCCTCAGGTCTTCCTTTATCTGCCAACTGCCTCTGCGCATAGAGAAACTGCCTTGAAATATTGCAGGTTTAGTGGCCACAGAGTGAATTTACAGGCCCTGTATTCTTTAGGAGCAGAGTACAATTCCAGAGTTGATTGGAACGTGCTAATATGCATTCCTAATGTCATTGTGACCATGGCAGCATTTGTTTTGACTGTTCTTGGCTGTTAGGAGCAGGATTAGGCAATTTGTTCCCTCAAGACGGCTCTGACATTCAATATGATTATGACTGATCTGATTATTCCAAATTTCCACCTACCTGTGATAACCTTTCATCTACTTGCTAGCTCTGCTTTTGAAACAATCAAAGTTCCTGTTTACAACCATCTTCGGATGAAGGGAGTTCCAAACACTCATGATACTCTTTGAGAACAAAAAAAGCATAAATGCAAATGTTAAAGTGGAAAGCTGCTTAGCTGTTTAATCAGAACAGGTGCTGCATGGACTGTCTATAGACAAGAGCTGGAACTCACACAATTAGGACACATGTTTTGAAACAGGATATTACAGATTAGAGAGCATTAACCCTGACACCATTCATAGCTAGCATCAATCTTTTAACATTGCAACAGCATTAATTTTCATATTTCAGAGACAAAGCAATGGAAAATAAGAAATTCCTTCTTTGTGTAATAAAGGAGGTCTGTTGTCCTGTCGACCGGTCATAATCCCAGATCATCTTTGAACATATCAAACCTTAATTGCAATATATGTTTTTATATATATTCAATATTTAGAGTCATAGAGTCATAGAGATGTACAGCATGAAAACAGACCCTTCGGTCCATCCCGTCCATGCCGACCAGATATCCCAACCCAATCTAGTCCACCTGCCAGCACCCGGCCCATATCCCTCCAAACCCTTCCTATTCATATACCCATCCAAATGCCTCTTAAATGTTGCAATTGGACCAGCCTCCACCACATCCTCTGGCAGCTCGTTCCATACACGTACCAACCTCTGCGTGAAAAAGTTGCCCCTTAGGTCTCTTTTATATCTCTCCCCTCTCACCCTAAACCTATGCCCTCAAGTTCTGGACTCCCCGACCCCAGGGAAAAGACATAGTCTATTTATCCTATCCATGCTCCTCATAATTTTGTAAACCTCTATAAGGTCACCCCTCAGCCTCCGACGCTCCAGGGAAAACTGCCCCAGCTTGTTCAGCCTCTCCCTGTAGCTCAGATCCTCCAATCCTGGCAACATCCTTGTAAATGTTTTCTGAACCCTTTCAAGTTTCACAACATCTTTCTGATAGGAAGGAGACCAGAATTGCACACAATATTCCAACAGTGGCTGAACCAATGTCCTGTACAGCCGCAACATGATCTCCCAATTGCAGATGCTATTTCAGTGGCTGTTTAGAGAGAGACAGAGAGACAGAAATGTCACACCTGATGAGGAGTTCAGGCGGCTTCAAAGCATTGCCTTTAAAATAGAGAAATATGCAACAAACTGATCTGTAATTCACTGTGAGTACCTCAATTTGTGAACCTGGTGGTTAAAAAAAATGCAGTGAGGGCAAGAGACATTTTTATATTTTCCCCTTTGAAGAGGTTCAGTGGTTACAAGTGCGCTTTGAGTCTGGTCTGTTTCTGTTAGTATCCTGACCACCTAATGCGTGGACCCGTGTGCGATGCACCTCACAATTTTGAGAAAAAATATTATCCACCCCTTCAATGCAGGTAGGGAAAGGGAAATACCCTCTTTCATTGTGAGTGTCCTTTTAGAATGTGAGCAGTTGTATCTGTTAATGAGATTAACTCCTCATGGGATATCACATGCCAGCCAGCCACTGTTGAAGGGCAATGGGGCCAAAAGAATTTTGGTTGACTTTCTAAGGACAAAAATTTCCCAATTGACAATAAAATATCAATGTCAATTCTACCAGGAAAAAGTGCCGTATGTGCACAACATATTTCTATCTACTCTTCACAAATGGAGAACGAGTGAATAAAACAAAGGAGCCAATTCTTCCCTACCCATCTGGGAGCTTGACAGCTTTGGATGTTTCACTGGAACTAAAACAGCTTTGGAAACCTGACCAAGGGACTATTATAACACTAAACAAGTATGAAGAACTGTGTTAGTTAGCTATGTTTTATCAAGGCTGATGTTCCATTGCTGTACTGAAGGAGTGTTGCACAGTCAGGAGTGCTGTTTTTCAGATGAGATGGTCTACTAAATGGTCTTCCCTATTCAGGTTGATATAAATGATCTCATGAGACTATTTTGAAGTTGGACAGGGGATTGATCATCAGTCTAATGGAGAATATATATCACTCTCTTAATATCACAAAAACAACTATCCATTTGTTAACATCTTGCTATTTGTGGGAATTTACTGTGCACTGAATGGGTACTGCATTCCTTACATTAAACCATGCCTGCAGTGCTTTTTACAAGAAGGTTGACTGCCGTGATTGCAACATCTATTGATGCATCCCATAGATGCACATCATTGGAAAAGTATTGCCTCTGCTACCCTTGTTAGACTGGAGATCCTGGTAAAGCATCAACCTTCATGCCCAATGTTTCAGAACTGGAAAATCTGCAACTACCATGATCTTCACAATACAATAACTGTAAAAGAAATACTATAAATAATGGAGACCTCTATATATTGCCTTATATAATCTCATCGAAGCATTTGGTCAAGTGAGCAGAGGTGGTCTTTTAAAATTCTGGAGAAGCTACTCACTGAAGTTGTCCAATGTGATTTTGCTTTCTTTGACAACATAATAGGTCCAATCAGCTATGGTCAACATCGGGACCCTTTGCGTTTTGCAGGAATGCCAATCAGACTTACGCATATGCGGCAATAATATTTGCAGCTGTCCTATACTTTGAGGTCATTCCCAGTAGGTATCGACATATCCACAAGAGCTGACAAAAAGCTGTTCAACCTTGCTTATCTGAGATCCAAGACAAAGATGTATAAAGTCCTTTTCAGTGAGATGCTGTAAGCTAATAATACTGGCTTAGCATTCCATACTGAGCAAGACAGAGTCACTAACTCAAGGGTCTTGGAACATGCCACATTCATCAGCATACTCATTGCTAAGCCAATGACATCTGTACTGGCTCAACCACAGGCAGGATGGCTGCATATCCAAAAACGTTCTGCTCAGTGAGTTGGCTGTGAGATACCTCTGCCGCAGAGATACCTTGAAGTGAGATATGAAGATGGTTGACATTGATGGGGGACAGTCGCTGACTAGTAGATTCTTTTGGAGTTTTCCAAAGAATTTAGTGGATTTATAGTATTGGACATTAATATAGTCAAGCAGATTGATACAATGGTAGTTGATAAAATCTCGGAATTAGGAAAATATCAGCTGATGGTTGACTTTTACCTGTAATCACCTGCCATTCATGCTGGAATAGCTAGTTTTGAGCAAGATACAAAAGTTATTTTCCAGTTGGATCACAATTGACTAGAGAAATCGAAACAATGAATTTAGAATTACTACATGATTTGAGAAAACATGAAAGGTTGGCTCTATTCTCTCATCAAGGGATTACATAATTTTCATCATCTTCTGTTGTCTCTTTGGAGATCTCAAATTAGCCGGATAAAAGGAAGAATATGGACATTGGTGGTCATTGCTAACCTAATGTAAAAAGGCCTATATTTTTAACCCAGCAATTACCCTCTCAGCCTGGTCCTCTATTATGTCAATGTAATGGAATCTTCTTAGATTGATTTATCCTGTTGTGACACCAGCCTTCCAATGACAGGTTTTCTCATGAGTGATCAACTGAACAAACAAATAACTAGGTACAATCAAGAACTGACAGAATGTAACTGACTGTTTCACCTAACTAGTGGTGATTTATGAAGGTACTAAACCAATTGTCATTGTTATGCTTCAGGCTTTTAAAACAGCCTTTGCTTCACATGTTATATCAGTGGATTTTATTGTGTTTAATTTTGAAAAAGTGTTTCTCGCTAGTTCTACCCTCACAGTTGCCACCCCTCAGACTAAGACACTATACGTCCAGAATTAAATGCCAATAAGTTGTACAGTGGAATTTATACATCATGTACGCTTGAGTAATGGTCAATCTAATGCACAACTTTAGCAGGAACAGTCCCCAAGTTGGGAATTCTGAGATATCAAGGTGATAGGAAATAATAGGTTTCAATCTCTCCCAAATGTTGCTTGTTAAAAAGTCAAACTCCTGCTTTTTGACTAATAACATAGCTTTAGAAACTTGACTTTTGCATAAATAAATAAGAAAAACTTCTCAGAAAATAATTTACCATTTTGGTATAATATAAAATTAGTATCATGTTTCTTTCCCGATTAAATAATAATAAAATTGAAGAAAACAACATTGTTCAAGATCTTTTTTTCTACATTCTCCAAGTTTTTTGAGTGAAATTGTAGTGGTGAGTTTGAACTTTGCCACAACACTCCCACTACACAATATGCCAGTTAAAACCCGCGAAATGCGTTCTTCCTTACATTTTTCGTTATTTTTATCGTTTGAGTGGATACAAAGAACATCTGTTAGGGCCATGCATGCAGAATTCTAAGGGCAAAAGAGGGAGGCCTAAAATATTTGTTTAGTAACTAGGGGCTGTGTAAGCACTCAAGGAGCATGGCCTTGCACAGTCCAATGAGGAGGCACACAAGTATTTTACAAATCAAACAGTTTGTGCAAGCAACAGTGAGGCTGATATACTTCAGTCACAAAGAAATGAACAAAAACCTGAATTTCAATTGCACCTTTCACCATTTAAAGATGCTTCATAACTCTTGATAACCAGTTAAGTATATCCAAAATGCAAGAACTGTTCTCAGAAATGCAGCAAATAATTTATAATCTACTAGATTCCATAAACAGCAGTGGAGTAAACACCAAGGGTAATGATATTATTTGAGGCATAACTATTGATCAGGACACCAAGAAGAATTCCCCACCTGAGAAGGCAGAAAAAGCCTGGTTTAAAGACTCAGCTGAAACAATGCCCGGTTCTACCTCCTTCCCAAGATCCACAAGCCTGACAACCCCGCACTGCCCGGTTCTACCTCCTTCCCAAGATCCACAAGCCTGACACCCACAGCTTCCAACCTCATAGTTCGGGAACCCCGCACTGCCCGGTTCTACCTCCTTCCCAAGATCCACAAGCCTGACACTGAACTCATCTCTACCTATCTCGACACTGTCCTATCCCCCCTAGTCCAGGAACTCCCCACATACGTTCGAGATACCACCCACGCCCTCCACCTCCTCCAAGACTTCCGTTTCCCCGGCACCCAACGCCTCATCTTCACCATGGATATCCAATCCCTCTACACCTCCATCCGCCATGACCAGGGCCTCCAAGCCCTCCGGTTTTTCCTCTCCAGACGTTCCCAACAGTACCCCTCCACCGACACTCTCATTCGTTTGGCCGAACTGGTCCTCACCCTTAACAATTTCTCCTTTGAATCCTCCCACTTCCTCCAGACCAAAGGGGTAGCCATGGGCACACGTATGGGCCCCAGCTATGCCTGTCTCTTTGTTGGCTACGTAAAGCAGTTGATTTTCCGTAATTACACCGGCACCACTCCCCACCTCTTCCTCCGCTACATTGATGACTGCATTGGCGCCACCTCGTGCTCCCGCGAGGAGGTTGAGCAATTCATCAACTTCACCAACACATTCCACCCTGACCTTCAATTTACCTGGACCATCTCTGACACCTCCCTCCCCTTCCTGGACCTCTCCATCTCCATCAGTGACGACCGACTTGACACTGACATCTTCTACAAACCCACCGACTCCCACAGCTACCTGGATTACACCTCTTCCCACCCTACCTCTTGCAAAAATGCCATCCCGTATTCCCAATTCCTCTGCCTCCGCCGTATCTGCTCCCAGGAGGAGCGGTTCCACCATAGAACACACCAGATGGTCTCCTTCTTTAGAGACTGGAGTTTCCCTTCCCACGTGGTTAAAGATGCCCTCCAACGCATCTCATCCACATCCCGCACCTCCGCCCTCAGACCCAATCCCTCCAACCGCAACAAGGACAGAACGCCCCTGGTGCTCACCTGGTGCCCTACCAACCTTCGCATAAACCAAATCATCCGCCGACATTTCCGCCACCTCCAAACAGACCCCACCACCAGGGATATATTTCCCTCCCCACCCCTCTCCGCCTTCCGCAAAGACCGTTCCCTCCGTGACTACCTGGTCAGGTCCACGCCCCCCTACGACCCACCCTCCCATCCTGGCACTTTCCCCTGCCACCGCAGGAACTGTAAAACCTGCGCCCACACCTCCTCCCTCACCTCTATCCAAGGCCCCAAAGGAGCTTTCCACATCCATCAAAGTTTTACCTGCACATCCACTAATATCATCTATTGTATCCGTTGCTCCCGATGCGGTCTCCTCTACATTGGGGAGACTGAGCGCCTCCTAGCAGAACGCTTTAGGGAACATCTCCGAGACACCCGCACCAATCAACCAAATCGCCCAGTGGCTCAACATTTCAACTCCCTCTCGCACTCTGCCGAGGATATGGAGGTGCTGGGCCTCCTCCACCGCCGCTCCCTCACCACCAGACGCCTGGAGGAAGAACGCCTCATCTTCCGCCTCGGAACACTTCAACCCCAGGGCATCAATGTGGACTTCAACAGTTTCCTCATTTCCCCTTCCCCCACTTCATCCTAGTTTCAAATTTCCAGCTCCACACTGTCCCCTTGACCTGTCCGGACTTGTCCGACTTGCCTAGCTCCTTTTCCACCTATCCACTCCACCCTCTCCTCCCTGACCTATCACCTTAATCTCCTCCCCCACTCACCTATTGTACTCTATGCCACTCTCTCCCCACCCCCACCCTCCTCTAGCTTATCTCTCCACGCTTCAGGCTCTCTGCCTTTATTCCTGATGAAGGGCTTTTGCCTGAAACGTCGATTTTGCCTGTCCTCGGATGCTGCCTGAATTGCTGTGCTCTTCTAGCACCACTGATCCAGAATCTGGTTTCCAGCATTTGCAGTCATTGTTTTTACCTCTGAAACATGACACCTCCTGCAGTGCAAGAGTTGGTCAATTTTACACTGGAATGTCAGTTTACATTTTGTGCTCAAGAGTGGGACTTAGAGGCAGAGGCACTATTACAAAACAATGGCAGCTTTAACCATTACTCAGGGAGGTGGTGACAGCTTGGACTATGTGCCTAGCAGTTTGAAACATCTATTGGTCACTTCAGGAGCCCATTGTCTATGTTACAATGCCATATATAACAGACAAACAAGCTCCAGTTCCTCATGTAGGTATGCTAACTCTTGGAACATTAGACAGAATCTTATCCTGAGCCATGTGGGTTACGGTAGGATTTGTGGCGAAATCATGTGAGATATCAGTGAAGTCAATAGCAATACTGGCAGCAAACCACTGCCAGTTGGCTAAGTGGCAAGGCAAGTTTTTCACCATGTTTCATGTGGGATTATAGACTGTTAAATGCCTTATCAAGGCTTCAACTCCCCACATTAATATTCAGCTTCCTATCTTAATCACACCAAACAAATTCAATCTCCAGAATTCTCCACCTGGAAATTGGTGCAGGAACCTGGCAACATTAGCTCACCATTGGCTCTGGCCAGCTTCCATGTTGCTCAACACCAAACACTATTCCAGGTCATGATCCATAGCCACCAGTGGCACCCACTCCTCATCCATGGATTTTATAATTCTACGTTTGCTAAACCATCAGGATCACCATGCCACATCTCCAATCCAATAGCAGGCCACTTAGAAAGATCGACCTGCATTGCAGGGTGCACTGATGACCAGCATTGAATGGGTGCAGCTTTACACAGGAGGAGGTATCCAGCTCACAGACTGAACCAGCCTGTGCCTCAGCTCACTTGTTTACTCACCTCGTCCCTGCTTTTCCTTGCCATGCCATACTAATCAGCAGTGCTTTGCCTCATTCATGGAGATAGATATCTTTTTATACATCAGTGTATTCTGCCAACTTCACACTTGCAATATGTTCCAGCAGTTTATCAGGCAAGCACACTGCATGTGCACCGGTCAGTCAGGGTGTTTTGGCACAGTAAGTCAGGGGCAGCCTCTGATATCAGGGGATTAGATACCATCTGGCATCGGGTATAGTAAGAAACATTACTGTCAATGTGCATGCAGCAACTTCCACTATCAGAAATGTAATGATATCCCACATGGTAATTTATTTTGTTATATTGATTGAGAGTAAATATTAGGCAAATGTTCTATTCAAAAACAGTTGGTTGGTGGAAAGCAATCTTTTCCTTCAGTTGTATTGACTTACAGATTTACACATTCCAAGCACACACCTACCAACCAAATGAAGACAATTTTATTCTTTGTCTATATATATAGGGGCTTAAATAAATGTTCGGTTAATGCCCACCATCTGCACAAAAGTAAATGCAATTAATATACAACTAATACAGGACACCAGTTAAACAAAAACTCTTCTTAGAAATACTACCAATCATTTTATGTCCACCTTAGATAACTGTTGTAGCCTTGATTTAATATTTCATCTGAAAGATGGTATCTCCAACAGTGTTGCACTTCTTCAGTATGGCCTTGCACTGTCAGCCTTGATGGTTCTGCTCAGGTGCTGTATTGAAGCTTTGCCTGACAACCTTGTGAGTCAAAATGAAAGTGGTACCAATTGACCACTGATACAATTGAGACCACTTCACACATCAAGATGACACATAACATATAAAAGCAGACACAAGCTGAAGGACTCAGAAAAAGACCACTCTTTAACCTACAGGAGAAAAGGGTGCTGGATTCCCTTGCTTGTAGAAGCTTTGGGGTAACAAGGATAGATGAATCTCCAGATTTGCCCTGCACTGTGCCAAATTCATGCCTTTATTACCTCTAGAGTCAACTACTCCAGTACAATCCTGGCTCATCTTCCACTTTGTTTCTTCTGCTAATTTGGTTTCATCGAAACCTTACAACAGATCCCAATCCTTGAGCACTCCTGTGCTCACTGACCTACATTAGCTCCCAGTTAAGTAAAGCCTTGAGTTTTACATTCTAATCGCTGCTTTCCACACCATTTTGTGGTCTTGTCCCACCCTATCTTTGTAATCTCTAACAAACTCTCCAGGACATTCATGCTCCTCTACTTCTGCTGTGTTTTGCATTTCCAATTGTAATTGCTCGATCATTGGAGGCCATGCTTTGGTTGATTTGGCCCTCAGCTCTGAATTTCCCTCCCTATACACCCTGCCTCTTTACTGCACCTCCTTTCACTCTTTTAAGCGGCCTCTATGGATTGTGAATGACTTCCTTCTATTCCAATTAGAAGTGTTCTGAGGTGGTTGATATGTTTGGTGTGTAATCTGCAATCTCTGCCATTTGTGGTGCAGGCGGTGCATGGTTGGCTGGGTTGATGAGTTATTAGGAGGTTGGTGTACTCCCTCCAGCACCTCACTTCATCGCTTTTTTATTCACTCATGGGATGTGGGCACCTCTGGTTGGCCAGCACTTATTGACTATCCCTAGTTGCTCTTGAGAAGGTGATGGTGCGCTGCCTTCTTGAACTGCTGCAATCCATGTGTTTTAAGTAGCCCCACAGTGCTATTCGGGAGGGACTTCCAGGATTTTGACCCAGCAACATTGAAGGAACAGCGATATATTTCCAAGTCAGAATGGTAAGTGGCTTGGAGAGGAACTTGCATGTGGTTGTACTCCCATATATCTGCTACCCTTCTCTGTCTAGATGGAAATTGTTGTGAGTTTGGAAGATGCTGTCTAAGGATTTTTGGTGCTTTTCTGCACTGCATCTTGTAAATAGTACACACAGCTGCAACTGAGCATTTGTAGTAGAGGGAGTGGATGCATATGGATGTGGTGCCAATCAAATGGGCTGCTTTTATCCTGGGTCAAACATCTTGGGTGTTGTTGGCACTGCATCCATCTAGGCAAATGTGGAGTATTCCAACACACTCCTTAGTTGTACCTTGTAGATGGTGAATTGGCTTTGGAGAGTGAGTTACTCACCATTGTATTCCTAGCCTCTGACCTACTCATGTAGCCACTGTATTTATGTGGTGAATTTTTGTTAAATGGTAACCCCAAGGATATTGACAATGGGGGATTCAGTGATGGTAAAGTTATTGAATGTCAAGAGACAGTGGTAAGATTGTCTTTTATCGGAGATGTTCACTTGTCAGCCCAAGCCTGGATATTGTCCAAATCTGCCTTATGAAGAGAGTTTGAATAAGCTCGGACTTTTCTCTCTGGAAGCTCTGTAGGAGGAAGAGAGGTGACCTGATCGAGGTATACAAGATAATGAGAGGGAATGGAGAGAGTCAATAGCCAGAGACTTTTCCCCAGGGCAGGATTGACTGGTGTAAGGGGTCATAGTTTTAAGATATTAGGAGAAAGGTATAGAGGGGACGTCAGAGGAAGTTTCTTTACGCAGAGAGTTGTAAATGTATGGAATGTGTTACCAGCGGTGGTGGTGGAAGCAGAGTCATTAGGGACATTTAAGCGACTGCTGGATATGCACATGGATAGCAGTGAGTTGAGGTGTGCGTAGGTTAGGTTATTTTATTTTACATTAGGATTAACCCTCGGCACAACATTGTGGGCCAAAGGGCCTGTTCTGTGCTGTACTTTTCTATGTTCTATGTTCTATATTTGAAACATGCAGTGGTTCAGTATCTGAGGCGTTGTGAATGGTGCCAAACATTGTGCAATCATCAATGAAGATCCCCATTTCTGAATGATGGAAGGACAGTTATTGATGAATCAGCTGAAGATGGTTAGACCTACATATTTACCCTGAAGAATTCCAGCAGAGATGTCCTGGAGCTGAGATGACTGACTTCCAATGACCACAACCATCTTCCTATGTGTCAGATATGACTCCAACCAGCAGAGAGTTAGCACCTGATATCCATTGGTTACAGTTTAACCAGAGATCCTTATTGCTACTTTTGCTCGAATGCAGCCTTGATGTCAAGGGCTGTCATATACAGCTCACCTCTGGAATTTAGCTCTTTTGTTCATGTATGAACCAAGGTTGAAATGAGATCAGGAGCTGAGTTGCCAGGTGGAACCCAAACTGGGTGTCACTGAGCAGTTTATTGCTTATCATTATCGTTCTATAAGTCTGCTCTCGATCATCACCTCAGTCATGGTCATGTGTAGACTGATGGAATAATAATTGGCTGGGTTGTATTTGTCCTACCCTTTGTGTTCAAGACAAACCTGGACAATTTTCCACATTGTTGGGTGGATGCCAGTGTTGTAACTGTACTGGAAGAGCTTGGCTTGGGAAGCAGCGAGTTCTAGAGCATAAGCCTTCAACACCATTGCTGGAATGTTGTCAGGGCCCATAGCCTTTGTCGAATCTAATGTCTCCAACCATTTCTTGATATCATGGAGTGTATCAAATGATGTGACGACTGGTATCTGTCATGCTGGGGAACATTGGAGGAGGCCAAGATGGATCATCCACTCAACATTTCTGTTTAAAGATTGCTGCAGATGCTTCAGCCTTTTATTTTGCACTAATGTGCTGGGCTCTTCCATCATTGAGGGTGGGGATATTTGTGGAGCCTCCTCCTCCATTGAATTGTTTAATTGTCCACCACCATTCCCAACTGAATGTGGCAGGACTACAGAGCTTATATCTGATCCAAAGATTGTGGGATTGTTTAGCTCGGTCTATCATTTGCTGCTTATTCTGTTTGACATGCATGTAGTCCTGTTTGGTGGCTTCACCAGCTTAGCGCCTCATTTTTAGGATTGCCTGGTGCTGCTCCTGGCATGCCCTCCTGCACTCTCCATTGAACCAAGGTTGATTGCCTGCCTTGATGGTAGTGGTTGAGAGGAGATTTGCTGGGCCATACGATTGCAGATTGTGCTGAAGTACTATTCTCCTGCTGCTGAAGGCCAACAGAGACTCACGGATGCCTAGTCTTGATTTGCTAGGTCTTTGAGGTCCTGAAAAAGCCTCAGTCAGTTTGGTAACTTCACAAATGGGTGTTCTTCAATTTGTTCAGTCACAAGTCAGGAGTCCCCATGAATTGGCAGGGATTGTCGACCTCTTGAGGGATGTTTTGAGGACATCATATAGCACTTCCATTGTCCTCCTGGGAGTGCCCTGCCTGATAACATCCTGCATGGAGGGGTTGCTTCAAGAATTTGGTGTTGGGTATACAAACAATATCTATTGGAGTTGGTTGTGAATCGTTAATCCCTCAAATGCTGGGCAAGTTGGTGGGCAGAGGATGTTGGTGTTGCTTGCCATTTTGGGGCCATGGATTTGGACCATCTCATTAAGACACCTCTGGTGTTAATTGTCCAATTCTTGGTGGTCCCTGCTGTAGTTTATTCAAGTGCCTGAAACATATAATCTATTTCTTTGACCAAACTTGATAGTGTCTGAGCTGATATCAAATTATATGGCTTTCTGTCATATTTTTAAAAAAATGTAAAGCAACTTGGGATATTTTATTAATTGATGGCACTATATAAATTCATGGTGCTTATGGCTAGAACCATCCAATGTCTTCCCTCCTTCTCACTCATTTGCCCTGAAAACATACACACATTAAATTGAAAACATGCAAACTTAATGTCATCTTGTACAAGCTTTGTTTAAACGTGTGTATTGAAGAAGGTAATTCAGCATTGGTCACTACTCTATCACTGTTGGTTTGCAACAACTGCTTACCAAAACTGCCAGTGGGATTCTCCACCCAGGAACAACTCCACCCAGTAACCTTCAACTGTCTCTTCAATATTTATGGCAACCAGTAACACACATCCGAAATGGGGCAGTCAATGTCCTGCTCCTCCCAGTGTCTTTATTGTTCAGAGTGATGGGATGTTGTCATGATTCCAATGTTATCTATCCATCCCGAATCAAACTCAAGCAACTGCTTGTCCTCTCATCTTGACTTCACCTACTACCTCCAGACAAACTGTTTCACTGATGCTCTGCATTAAATAGGTATTGAATTCCTCCAGCAAAACATGGTAAGGGGGAAACTATAATCTTTGATTGTTTTAGGCATGTTAATAGGAAACAGGAGCAGCCCATTTGGTCTCTCTACCATTTAATATGATCATGGCTGACTCAATCACTGATAGTGAAGAATCTACCTACTCCAGACTTAAAATCCCCACTTTTACTGTCCCTGGGGGGAAGAGTGTCCCAATGACACACAATCATCTGAGAAAAGAAATCTTCTCACCTCAGTTTTCATTGGGATTCAATTCCACAACTCAATTCTTTTGCTACCAACAATATCCCTCAAGAAACAAGAATTAATTTGCAATCCAAACATCAAGAGTTCAGAACTTAAGAGGGCAGGTTGTAAATCTAAATTAAGTATATCTGGTCATTCATAGACCAGTGTCAGAGAGAAAAAAATATATGACTGAAGCTGTCAAATTGTTGTTAAAACAAACTGGTTTAAACAGATTCTTTGGGGAAGAGAACCTGACAAACTAAGCTCCTCCAGCCTCCATGTGACTCTAGCCTCCCTCTCTCTCTCTCTCTCTGTCTCTATTTTACTGTTAATGCCTCCAATGGCGATAGGAATAGGTAATATTTAATGCCTTGCCAATCTGGTCTGCATCCAGAAGAATTCAACAATGTGTTAAAAACTCATTGTGGCTCTCTTATCCACCTATGTTGAAGTTCCTGTCCCATATTTTCTGCTTTTTAAGGCTTAGGAAAGAATCATAGAATTGTTATAGTGTAAAAGGAGGCCATTCAGCCCACTATGTCTGCACCAGCTCCCTGAATGGGTAAGTGTCTTAATTCCATGCTTTCAACTTCTCCCGATAACACTGCACATTCCTCCTTTTCAGATAACAGCTCAATTCCCTCAACATGCTCCAGCAGAAAATGTCTCCACTACACTCTCAAACAGTCCATGATGTGCTGTGCTATTCACATTGCTCACAGCAGAGAACTAACTGCAATAACATAAAATTGACATGACATTTGGAATATTTTCCTTTTGGGTGTAGTGGCTCACTATTAGGTGGCGCTCATACTGATAATTGTGAGACACTTTACAGATCCTGGGCTGGAGTCTCCTTGTTCCTTCTGGTACATCCTTTCATAACTCCAGTATGATCACATCAGAAGTTTTTGTCTGATTTTTAGACACTCCAGCTCCCCAACTAACATCGAGAATGGGAGAAACTACACAGTGGCAGTGATTCAAAAGAAGTAATGTCACATCAGTTGTCTGTTGGATTCACTGTGTGAAATTCAATTCTACTGACTTCAACAACAAAACTGAGCATGTCATTTCACAAGCTGTAAAAGCAATCTCATCTGTTTTGTAGCACTATCTGTATCACATTTCACCCATGGAGCTTCTACTGGCTTATTTTGGAGATGGGACTTGATGTACCCTAAACAATATCATTGACACTGAATAGAGTGAGGTCTGTCAGTGGACTGAATAGTAAGTGAAGCGAATCTGGGGGACTATGCTGAGACTAAGGCTGGAACCGCTGAAGGACAGTAAGATTTTAAAATGTATTTGATATTTCAATGCAGATATATTTCACAGCAGGAGACAGAGTGCCTAGTTAGGGCAGCTCAGTGATTTATTGGTTAGCACTGCTGCCTCACAGTGGCAGGACATGTGTTTGATTCCCCCTTCGGGTGACAGTGTGGAGTATGCACATTCTCCCTGTGTCTGCCAGGA
This sequence comes from Chiloscyllium plagiosum, assembly GCF_037043375.1. Taxonomy (NCBI): domain Eukaryota; kingdom Metazoa; phylum Chordata; class Chondrichthyes; order Orectolobiformes; family Hemiscylliidae; genus Chiloscyllium; species Chiloscyllium plagiosum. The sequence goes on from NW_028270141.1 coordinate 107,549,983, forward strand.
TAAATGGCCCATAGTGTACAGGGATGTGTAGGTTAGCTGGATTAGCCATGGGAAATACAGAATTAGAGGGATAGGGTAGGAGGCTGGGTCTGGGTGGGATGCTCTTCAGAGGGTTGGTGTCAACCCGATGGGCCTAATGGCGTGCTTCTACACATTCTATAATTCTGGTTAGAACCCATTTCTCAATCTGTAAAGGAAGGCATAAGGGAAAGTGTGAAAAGGAACACATCATGTCACATCACCTCTTCATTCTCCAATGGGATCAATGGAAGCCAACACCAGTGTGACCAGTCTTGGCACCACAGGTGGAGTCATGGTCCAAGGAATTTCAGGGCCCCCTTCCTGTTCTACAGAATTTTTGGAAAGAGTTGCTGCACAGTCAGCTTGCCTTCTGGTTCAGCTGTTTCTCTCATCACACTTAACATTTCTTCCATCGTCTAACTCATAAACTTCAAAGCAAATCCAACACCGATGGAAAATTTGAAGGAAGAAAATAATTTGTACTCCAACAAAAGAATTTCAAAGACCATTCAAAGAACTTTTCCTTCTCACATGCTGAATAGTTTCCCTCTATTGAGTTACTAGCAGCAGTACAGGTGAGAAGGGCTTCACTCAGTGATAAGGTCAATTTGGCTCTTTGTTAATCTGAGGTCCGTATGCTTCAGAAACAAGAGTGATTGACAAGTGTATGCAACCTGAAAAGATCCGTGTGGAACAAATCCCACATTCAGACCAAATAAGCTGTTTAAAGTTGAAGTGAATTGACAGGAGCAAGTAGCTGTAATAAATAGATTTAGATAGATGTGCACAGAAAATCTGGTAATCAAATATTGGATGATAACATGCAGAATTAAATTGGAGGCTGAAAAGATTCAATTTAGGTGTATTGTAGAAACATAATAATGGTGGGGGGGAATGGGATTAATAATGGTGGAGCTTAGTTTACAACTTGTTTATATCAATACATAAAACATTATATGGTGTAATGTTCATATCAATGGATTCAATATTGTAATATGCGAGAGCCTGTAAATGTTGTGCAATCTGATGAAGCTAAAGAGGCCAGTGACCGAGTGGCCCAGAATTGACCCACTATCCTCAGTTGTTAATTTCGAGTGAATTGCAGGCCCTAGCTCCAGAGGCGTCTCACTGGTCTCAGCAAACTCCAGATTGTTAGGCAGCGCCATATAGGGAGTGTTGGAGGTGGAAGGGAGTTGTGGTGGGATTGATGAGGAGTCATCCTTGTTCTCTCTATGTAAACTCACAAATTATCCAGTTGCACCATATCACAGGGCCCACGTTGAGTTTAAATAAACGTCTATGTATCTATTGATAAAGTCTTATTGATATAGAAAGCAATTTGCTGTATTTAACTTCTTTTAACTGTTTATAAAAGTAAGCATATGTGTTCATGATAGCACTTTCAAGTGTTTATGAGCACTTGTAGCCATCAATCAAACTGAAATGACAGGCAGCCCTTCTGTGATAATGGTAGGTTGTGAGGTCAGTCATGCAGCAGACATCTTATAACAATAACCCTCAGGATTACCCCTAGCTAGTGTAACAGGAAGCACTGATTTGTTTTAAAGCTGCAGGTAGTTTTAACAGTATATTTAATGTTCAATGTATTGACCAGTTGACCCTTTGCTGTTTCCAATGAAATTGTAACTTCCAAAGAGTTTATATACTTTTTACATGAATGCATACCTTTACCAATTGCAAAAGCTCCAAAAGGGCACCTTACCTTTTCAAGTGCTATCCTGAAGCCATATTCAAAGGGAACCTTATCTATCCCAAAGTCTGGGCTACCTTTCCAAAGAATCTTTTAAGTTTTGACATTCTACAAGATCTAAATGTACATGTCATGTTTGTATATCCCATGCAGGACAGTTATATTGGACTGAAGGAAGCTGCACTTTCACACATGCATTTGCCCCTGCGAACCACAGTTGTGCAAATTATAACCCACCTTCATTCCTTCAAGTGCAAAAAATTTGGATGTCAAGTTCAGGAGTATGACTTCTGAATTCATTAAAACGTAGGTTCAAGAATTTGGGCCATAAATTCTTGAATAGATTCCCTACAGTATGGAAACAGGCCCTTCGGCATAATAAGTCCACACTAACACTCCGAAAAGTAGCCCATCCAGACCCATTCCCCTATTCTATATTTACCCTGACTAATGCACTTAACATGTGGGCAATTTAGCATGGCCAATTCACCTAGCCTGCTCATCTTTGGATTCTGGGAAGAAACCGGAGCACCCGAAGGAAGCCCACGCAGACATGGAGAGAATGTGCAAACTCCACACAGACAGTCACCCGAGGCGGGAAACAAACCTAGGTCCCTGGCGATGTGAGGCAGCAGTGCTAACTCAATTCTGTTAACTGACATTGTTAAAGTCCAGAACATTCAGTTTAAATGTCAATATCAGGCAGCCTGGCTAATCTCTGGGAGGAGAAACTGAGGGCTGCAGATGCTGGAGATCAGAGCTGAAAATGTGTTGCTGGAAAAGCGCTGGGAGGCAAGGAAGCACATTCATGAGAAGCGGGATGAAGGCCCAATGTGAAACAGGCTCTATGTATGGAGCCTGATAGCCATTGTTCCTCCTTCTGGCCTCACAATAATAAGCAAAAGTGACATTTTCATGTTCTTTGGTTAAAACCAGGTGATACCAAACAATCTGCACCTGGTTCATTCCAAAAATTGGCAATTCGGCTCTAAATTGTTTTCTGCTCTGGCAATGCCTCAATTTTAAACCCGAGATTCTAAATTCCTCCATAGTGTTGTTTGTCCCTGATGTTATAATCTCCTCCAGCCATGCAGTCATCTTATCAATCAATGATTTCAGTTCTGGGATATCGTTGTAGTAGTTCCTTTAGCTAATGTCCCACGCCCAACCTGCTTCATCTGCTATATCAATGTGTACCATCCTTAGACAGTACATTCCAAACCTATGACTTTATAACCTAGATTGATAAGGGCAGCAGACACATAGCAGCACCGTCACCTGCAGGTTCCCCTCCAAGCTGCACACCACCCTGACATACCATGAAGGGAAGTCTTTATTTGTATAACAAGTGTTGAAAAACATCTTTTGGGGGAGACAACTGGGGTGGAGTCACAAAAATTTACAGAAGCTTGTGCCCATGTTGCGTTAACGCTCTGAGAAAGTGCAGAAATCAGAGATTTTGGTTTCTCTAATGTATTTTTCCACCTTTGATCGACAGTGTATTGGCTCATATTGGTTCTTTTTTTATTGAGATGAGTATCCTATGCATAAATCACAAAACCTTTATGTTACTTTATCTGATTGCTAAGTTTTTAAAAGTAAATAGTGTTTTTCATCCAATCAATTTGGCCTGTACAATGGCTTTTTTTGTCAATGGAGCAGTTTAGCCGATCAAACTTTTCCAACCTCTGAGAGAGGTCAGCTACTAAACTTTGAACTAGGGAGACAGAATGAAATATGTTGAAAAGTATGATTGAGAAATGAGGCAGAATATCACCATCAGCATTTAAACTGGGACAATTAAAATTCAAAGGTCAAAGATTTTTCTTTGATCTCAACAGAAACTCTTCCCTGCCCCCAGGCGAGCAGGATATTCAGGAGTTTTTTTATCACGATGCCTCATATGCCAACATGACCTATGTGACTCATGTGTGATATGAATGAGCAAAGGTTAAGTTCTTTTCATTCCTCAGTTTAGCCATTGTTTTCAGTGCTTCGGATTGTGAAAATCCTAGTGCCAATTCCTGTGATAGTGCATCAACTGTGTAAATGGTTTCATCCCTAAAACAGAGAAGCTAATACTTGAAAGCTGAACACCACAGTGGTATCAAATCAGCACAGCAGCTGGGAAAGTAATTGGAGTTCCAATTTTGTTAAGTAATGCTTTTCAATTCAGACCAGGTATACTCACAACTTTTTCTGTACTGCACACCTTCCTTCATTGAAATGATACATTGTATTTCTATTCCAGCCCTCAAGCAAAGTAAAACCATATATAATATTTACATAACCTTTTCTTATACTTCCATCATGGTTTTGACTTTTCCATACATGGAGTGATTTTCTACCTGTTTCTTGAAGCTAATGTGTCCATTATTATCTAGTATCTCACCGACAGAATGCATTTTGAAACTGAGATTTAAACAAAAACACAGCTAAAGAATGCTCACCTAGGGGAACTGGAGACATTCAGATATTATGTTGGTATGACTTTATCTTTTTTTGTCTCAATTCCTTAATTTTTCTCCTTTCCCGATGATACCCTCATTTCCCAAGGGAGTTCCAAACTGTACTTTTATTTATGGTGAATGGATTTAGAATTTGACCCGTCCTACAGGTGATATTATTTTATCTCTGTGTTGGAAGGTTTTTAAGAAACAGAAATTGGATAATCTCCTTTCAGTTCCCAGAGGTTGCTGATCTATAGATCAGTTATAATTCTGAGGTTTAGCTGAAGTACAGTTTGTGGCTGAGCAAGAAGAGTTTTACCTGCATTTGATTTATTCTATTCCTGGTATGAGGATACTAACATCTTGACCTTGATCAATGTAAAAACATAACCAAAAGAAATGAATTTAATAAGAAAAGTAAGAAAATGCATGAAGACAGTCATTCTTTTTTAGGATGCATAGGATGGGGAAGGATACTGCAGGGAATGGGCACAATTGAAATGTGAAGCTTATTCAAGGAACAACTACTGCGTGTCCTTGATAAATATGTACCTGTCGGGCAGGGAAGAAGTGGTCGAGTGAGGGAACCATGTTTTACGAAAGAAGTTGAAGCTCTTGTCAAGAGGAAGAAGAAGGCTTAAGTTAGGATGAGACATGAAGGCTCAGTTTGGGCACTCGAGAGTTACAACTTAGCCAGGAAAGACCTCAAGAGAGATCTAAGAAGAGCCAGGAGGGGACCTGAGAAGTCATTGGCGGATAGGATCAAGGAAAACCCTAAAGTTTTCTATAGATATGTCAGAAATAAAAGAATGACTAGAGAAAGATTAGGGCCAATCAAGGATAGTAGTGAGAAGTTGTGCGTGGAGTCCGAGGAGATAGCAGAAGTGCTAAATGAATATTTTTTTGTCAGTATTTACACTGAAAAAAGACAATGTTGTTGAGGAGAATATTGAGTTACAGGCTACTAGACGAGATACGATTGAGGTGCACAAAGAGGAGATATTAGCAATTCTGGAAAGTGTGAAAATAGATAAGTCCCCTGGGCTGGATAGGATTTATCCTAAGCCTTTGGCTTTGATCTTTATGTTGTCATTGTCTACAGGAATAGTGCCGGAAGACCGGAGGATAGCAACTATTGTCCCCTTGTTCAAGAAGGAGAGTAGAGACAACCCTGGTAATTATAGACCAGTCAGTCTTATTTCAGTTGTGGGTAAAGTGTTGGAAAGGGTTATTAGAGATAGAATTTATAATCATCTCGATAGGAATAAATCGATGAGGGATAGTCAACATGGTTTTGTGAAGGGTAAGTCATGTCTCACAAATCTTATTGAGTTCTTTGACAAGGTGACCAAACAGGTGTATGAGGGTAAAGCGGTTGATGCGGTGTATATAGATTTCAATAAGGCATTTGATCAGGTTCCCCATGGTAGGCTATTGCACAAAATGCGGAGGCATGGGATTGAGAGTGATTTAGCTGTTTGGATCAAACATTGGCTAGCTGAAAGAAGGCAGAGGGTGGTGGTTGATAGGAAATGTTCATCCTGGAGTTAAGTTACTAGTGGTGTAGTGCAAGGATCTGTTTTTGGGTCCACAGCTGTTTGTCATTTTTAAAAATGACCTGGATGAGGGCGCAGAAGGATGGGTTAGTAAATTTGTGGATGACACTAAGGTCAGTGAAGTTGTAGATAGTGCCGAAGGATGTTGCAAGTTACAGATGGACATAGATAAGCTGCAGAGCTGGACCAAGAGATGGCAAATGGAACTTAATATGGAAAAGTGTGAGGTGATTCACTTTGGAAGGAGCAACAGGAATAAAGAGTATTGGGCTAATGGTAAGATTCTTGGTAATGTAGATAAGCAGAGAGATCTCGATGTTCATGTACATAGATCCCTGAAAGTTGCCACCCAGTTTGATAAGATTGTTAAGAAAGCCTATGGTGTATTCAGTTTTATTGGTAGAGGGATTGAGTTTCGGAGTCATGAGGTCATGTTGCAACTGTACAAAACTCTGGTGCAGCCACATTTGGAGTATTGTGTACAATTCTGGTCACTGCATTATAGGAAGGATGTGGAAGCTTTGGAAAGAGTTCAGAGGAGATTTGTTAGGATGTTCCCTGGTTTGTAGGGAAGGTCTTATTAGGAGAGGCTGAGGAAATTGAGGCTGTTTTCGAATGAGAGAAGCAGGTTGAGAGGTGACGTAATTGAGACATATAAGTGAATCAGAGGGTTAGATAGGGTGGACAGTGAAAGCCTTTCTCCTTGGATGGTGGTGGCTAGCATGAGGGGACATAGCTTTAAATTGAGGGGTGATAGACATAGGACAGATGTCAGAAGTGGTTTCTTTATTCAGAGAGTAGTAGGGATGTGGAACGCACTGCCTGCAACAGCAGTAGACTCGCCAACTTTAGGGGGATTTAAATGGTCATTGGATAAAATATGGATGAAAATGGAATAGTGTAGGTTAGATGGGCTTCAGATTGGTTTCACAGGTTGGCGCAACATCAAGGGCCGAAGGACCTGTATTGTGCTGTAATGTTCTATGACAGTAGTTTCAGCAACATGAAGAAGAAATGAAAAGTAGGGTATGCTTGTTGACAAGTTAAAGAAAATAAGATGGCAACAGGCTTCGGAAAATAGTGTAGAGCTGTTGAGCTGGACGGATTGTTTCTCTGCTTTAAAACAATGTAACCTGTGAGAAACAGTCATCAAGGATCTGTCAGTAAAAAGTATGAACATGAGGATTAAGAAATTTATTTCTAATCTCAGCCTGTGGATCAAATGCGACAATTATGAATGTTCTCTGACCGTTAGCACAGCAATTCTAATTCACCTTCTTGACTTATACAGTGCAGAAAAACTCCTTCGACCTATTGAATCTGCTCCGACATAACTACCACTAAAAGTGTGCTAATCCCAATTTCCTGCACTTGTCCAATACTCTTGTATGTTATAATGTTTGAAGTATTCATCCAAATATTAATTAAAGGTTGTAAGGTTTCCAGCCTCCACTACCTTCCCAGGCAGTGCTGAATGAAAAAGACATTTTCCCAAATCCCCTCGGAATCCCCTGCTCCTTACCCTCAAACTATGTTGTCTTGTGATGACCCCTCAACCAAGGGGAACAGTTGTTCTCTATTCACTCTGTCCATGCCCCTCATATTCTTATACATCTTAATCATGTCCTCCCTCAGCACCTCATGGCTCCGAAAATAATCCAAGCCTATCTGCCGTCTCCTTGTAGCTCAATTTCTCCACCCCAACCAACATTCTGGTGAACCTCCTCCACACCCAATGCAGTGCTATCACATCCTTCCTGTAGTGAGGTGACCAGAACTATCCACAGAACTCTAGCTGTGGCCTAACCAACAATCTGTATAACTCCAACATTACATCCTTGCTCTTATTCTCTATACCATGACTGATGAAAGCAAGTGCCCAATATGTCTTCTTAACTATCCCAATCACATGCTCTGCCAACTTCAGGTATCTGTGAATAATTACCCCAAGATCCCTCTGTTCCTCTAGTCTACCCAGTGTCCTGCCACTTATTAAATACCCCCTCATCTTATGTCTTCTTCCAAAGTGGATCATCTCGTACTTATCAGGATTAAATACCATCTGCCACTGGTCTGCTTATCTAACCAACCCACCTATATCTTCCTGTAACCTACAACATCTTCTTTGCTATTAACCACTCTACCCATCTTGGTGTTCTCTGCAAATTGGCATAACACTCCCCCCACATTTTCATTGATATTGTTAGTGTATATAATAAACAATAAGGGTTTGCATCTAAGATTCATAATTGTATCTAATGCTGTATAAGCGAAGTGCAGATATTAGCTAATCGAGATGGATGGGTGGCCTATTGACATGAAAATTACTCTAATTACTGTCTGTGTCATATCTTAATATGCTTGAAGTTTCTTTTGAAACCACATCAAATAGTCTTGTCAAACAAAACGAGAGTTTCCCTTGCCACCTGTACAAGTCAATAATTGCTTTGTAATTCTTATCTTCAAAAAGGGAGAAATGCAGAAAGTAGAAAATTAAAGGCTAATTAGCTTATCATCTGTAATATGGAATATATTAGAAACTATCATTACAGGGATTATAACAGGGTACTTGAAAAAATTCAAGGTAATCAGGCAGAGTTGGCATGGTACTGTGGAAGGGAAATCATATTTTGCCAATCTATTGGAGTTCATTGTAAAAGTAACATTGCTATGGATTAAATGGAACCATGAGATGTACTGTACTTGGATTTCCGAAGATATTTGACGCAGCACCATATTCAAGATTATTGCAGAAGATAAAAGCTCATGCTTCCATAGGTAACGTATCGGCCATAGATAGAAGATCTTCTCTCTAATTGGGGAAACAGAGAGTAGCTATAATGGGTCATTCTCTGGCATGTAAGATGTAACAAATGTAGTTTTAACAGTTTATATAAATAGCTTGGATGATGCCACAGAAAGCATGGTTGCTAAATTGTGGGGAGCACAAAAGGAAACTACAAAGGAATACAGATATATGAAGTGAATAAGCAAAGATATGGCAAATAGAATATAAGATGAGAAAATTGAAATTGTCCATACTGGCAGCAGAATAAACACAAAGTTTATTCTCTAAATGTAGAAAGAATACAATGTTCTGATATGCAGATAGAGTTGGGTGTCTGAGTACATGAATCACAAAAGGTTAACATGCGGGTACAGCAAAGAATTAGAAGAGCTAATAGAATGTTATCAATTATTGGGATGAGAATTGAATATAAGTATAGGCAAGTCATGCTTAAGCTGCATAGGGCATTAGTGCAACCACATCTAATGTATTGTGTAGAGTATTAGTTACCTTATTTAAACAAAGGATGTAAATGCACAGGAAATAGTTCAGATATGTGTAGCAATTGTAATAAAGTCAGCCAGACCTTATAGAATGAGTTCCCTGATCAAGGCTGTTAATCTGGTCCAACCTGTGAGCCCTGGCTGACAGAGATAAACAGGAGTGTCAGAGGCTCTCTTCACTCTGACAGCAGTCAAGGAATTTCCATGTGTAAATAAAGGGTGACTTGATGATGGGATACCAGCCTCTGTGGAGATATTTCAAGATGGTTTTCCATACTAATACCAAACCAGCTGACTATAAGCCATCCCTTTGTCTACCCAACTGTCTTTCTCTTTCTCTGGGCTCCATCTCCACCTATCCATTCATTCCCCATACAAATCCCACATCCCCCACTGCCCAACACAATGCCCCCACCCCCACCCCCACTGTCTTCAGCATATATATCACCTTTTCTCATTTACTATCAATTCTGCATCAGAGTCACTGGACTTAAGACATTAACTCTGCTTGCTTGCACAGATGATGCCAGACCTGCTGAATTTCTCCAGCAATTTCTGTTCTTATTTTAGATTTTCAGCATCTGCTGTCCTTTGTTTTATTTTCTTGAAATTAGAGGGTTATCTGATGTGTGAAGGTTGAACAACCGAATGCTTATCTATTGGATCAGAGATGGAGAAGAGCGAATTTGAATAGAGGCTGAAGATCAGGTACATGCTTACTGTGTGATCGAGTATCTGACATATTCAGTATTGCACTTGTGCAATTTGAAGTTAATTCCACTTAGTTGTGCAGTTAATGAGGTACAAATTGATGTATTTTAGGTTCTCAGCAGCTGATAGTTGGGAAGGTCAACTCACCATCTGAGGAGAGAGAATTGTCAAAATTTATCTCGGTGGCAAGAACCTTATTTCTAGACACTCACCCAATTGATTTCTAATGCCCACAATTCTTCTCATCTCTGGGAATAGAAACTTAGATATATATTTCCGTGAGGTTATCACTCAATTCTTTAAATACCGATGAATACAGACCCAACCTGTCTAACCTTTCCTCAGAGTCTGTGTAAGAAGATCTTTGGGTCACATTATGACTTGTATCTGCAAAGTTGCAGTGTGTGTGTGTGTATATGTGTGTGTATAAGTGTGTGTGAGTGTATTTGTATGTGTGTGCATGTGTATGTGTACGTGTGGGTGTTTGTGTGTGTGCATGTGCATTTCTGTGTATGTGCTTGTGTGTGTGTGTGTCTGTCTGTGTGTGGGTACGTGTGTATATGTGTGTGTGTCTGTGTGTGAATGAGTGTGTGTGTGTGTGTGTGTGTGTGTATGTGTGTGTGTGTCTTGAAGGCAATTTTACCCTGAAACAGTCTTTTGATTCGCTTTTCAATTGACACCAGTTGTGGGTCCAGGAAAGCTCAGAACAGTAACCCTTGGATGGACTGGCTGTAGTATACCACAAGCCACGTGAGGGAGAATGGAAACATAGAACGGCAGAAGCTTGCAGCATCAACATCTCTCTCTCTGTATCTCTCCTCTGAAAACTGCCTCGTCCAACTCTGTAAAAGAGCAGGGAAAGTCTACATTCAGAGTTGCTGAGACAGTCAGGAGAAGGCCATTCAGCCGGTCAGGAAATTGTCTTCCCTTGAAATGGTCTAACATCTCTTCATAGAACAGCCTTGTCATCCTGGAAGCAAGTTTGATGAACCTTTGTTAGACTCTCTCAATAGCAATAATATCCTTCCTGAGATCAGGAGACCAAAACTGCACACAGTACTCCAGGTGCAATCCAACCAAGCTCCTGTACAGTTGAAGCAAGATTTCACTGCTCCTGTACTAAATTGAGGGGAAACATCTCAGTACAGATAGGGTGGCTTTTTTCTCAGGATGCTATTGTTAGCCGTTCTGGTCTATGCTTCCCACAAGCTTTAGTTAGCTTACTTCACGATAAATCTTCCTTGGCCAGTAAGAAACCTAATGAATACACATCAAAAATTCCAATAACAATTCCGTGTCTTATAAATTCTGATTTCAAAGATCCATAGCAGCTCTTTTCCACCAATTTGGAGAGGTCATTAATGAAAGTTGATATTTTCTGTATAAGGACTGTCTTTTTACTTTGATTTGTAGAACATTGTGACCTAAAATGAGAGAGAACTGGTTTTAAAAAATCAGTATTTGAAAGATTGACTGTGTTTTGATTGCAAGTAATCTGCCACACATGTCAGGTAGTGTAAAAAACTGTTTGAACAAGCAGTAATTTCAGATGCAGTTAATTTGGAGTTGAGAGGCTGTACTGCTGAAGCTTTTTTTTTACCTGGCAGTAAGATAGTGATTGATCTATGGACTAGTAACCAGTTATGATGAACGGAATCATTTTTACCTGTCCAGTGTGTGATTGGTTCTCAGGTAACCAAACAGCTATGAGTTAGGAATGAGTTATAGGGAGAAAGAAATGTTCTCTTCCCCAGACCAGGAGCAGTACCTCTGTTCTCTGCAGTTAAAATTCACTGTAAGCCTATCTTTCCATTCATACAACAGTTGTTGTATATTGTGGTTTTTAATTGATAAGTCAGAGACATTTACAAGTGAACGAGCAAAAGTTTGCCTTTTACCAACATGTGGAAGCAACCAGAGAAAGATGGATAAAACAGTAGGAGTTCAGTAGGAGAGTCATAGAGATAATCTCAACAACAATACCTGGAAGCAACATTATTGAACTATCCTTCCAGTCTTTCCTCTCTGCCCATAGCATAATTTATCCTGCCTCCATGTCAATCTATGTGTGTGTTGGGGGAGTTTATAACAGGGTTAGGATCTTAATTAGCAGTATTTTATACAGTTTATAATACTTTGCCTGTAACTGGAGCATAATTACTTGCAATAAACAGTGCTCCTTGTTTGCAACAGAATCATGGTGTACCTATCAATCTAGGCATCGAAAATTCAGATAAACTGGGGAAGTTTGCATGTCTTACAAAATTTTGTGATAACTCTGGGAGAGTGGACTCAATTGCCAGTGAATACACCGGCCCTTTCAAAAATTCAGTTTGCTCTCTGATTTATAATATAGAACATAGAACATAGAAGAATACAGCACAGTACAGGCCCTTCGGCCCTCGATGTTGCGCCGATCCAAGCCCACCTAACCTACACTAGCCCACTATCCTCCATATGCCTATCCAATGCCCGCTTAAATGCCCATAATGAGGGAAGTCCACCACTGCTACTGGCAGGGCATTCCATGAACTCACGACTCGCTAAGTAAAGAACCTACCCCTAACATCTCTCCTATACCTACCCCCCTTAATTTAAAGCTATGCCCCCTTGTAATAGCTGACTCCATACGTGGAAAAAGATTCTCACTGTCGACCCTATCTAAACCCCTAATCATCTTGTACACCTCTATCAAGTCACACCTAAACCTTCTTTTCTCCAATGAAAACAACCCCAAGTGCCTCAGCCTTTCCTCATACGATCTTTCTACCATACCAGGCAACATCCTGGTAAACCTCCTCTGCACCCGTTCCAGTGCCTCCACATCCTTCCTATAGTATGGCGACCAAAACTGCACACAATACTCCAGATGCGGCCGCACCAGAGTCTTATACAACTGCAACATGACCTCAGTTCTCCGGAACTCAATTCCTCTACCAATAAAAGCCAGTACGCCATATGCCTTCTTCACCGCACTATTTACCTGGGTGGCAACTTTCAAAGATCTGTGTACATGGACCCCAAGATCCTTATGCACATCCACACTACCAAGTATCCGACCATTAGCCCAGTACCCCATCTTTTTGTTACTCTTACCAAAGTGATTCATCTCACACTTAGCTACATTGAACTCCATTTGCCACCTTTCTGCCCAGTTCTGCAGCTTAACTATATCCCGCTGTAACCTGCCACATCCTTCCTCACTGTCAACAACTCCTCCGACTTTCGTATCATCCTCAAACTTGCTCACCCAACCTTCTAACCCCTCCTCCAGGTCATTTATAAAAATGACAAACAGCAATGGTCCCAAAACAGATCCTTGCAGAACACCGCTAGTGACGGCACTCCAAGATGAACCTTTACCACCAACTACTACCCTCTGTCGTCTTCCAGCCAGCCAACTCCTAATCCAAACCTCCAACTCACCCTCAATGCCATACCTCCGTATTTTTTGCAGTAATCTACTATGGGGAACCTTATCAAACGCCTTACTAAAATTCATATACACCACATCTACCGCTTTCCCCTCGTCCACCTCCTTAGTCACCTTTTCAAAGAATTCAATAAGGTTTGTGAGGCACGACCTGCCCTTCACAAAACCATGCTGACTATCCTTGATCACATTATTCCTATCCAGATGTTCATAAATCCTATCCCTTACAATTCTCTCTAAGATTTTGCCCACAACAGAAGTGAGACTCACCGGCCTATAGTTACTAGGGTTATCCCTACTCCCCTTCTTGAACAAGGGGACCACATTTGCTAGCCTCCAATCTTCTGGCACTATTCCTGTAGACAATGAGGACATAAAAATTAAGGCTAATGGCTCTGCAATCTCCTCCCTTGCTTCCCAGAGAATCCTAGGATAAATGCCATCAGGCCCAGGGGACTTATCTATTTTCACCCTTTCCAGAATTTCCAACATCTCTTCTCTACATACCTCAAAGCCAACCATTCTACTTAATTGTGACTCAGTATTCACATTGACAACAATGTCCTGTTCCTGATTGAATACTGACAAAAAGTATTCATTCAGTGTCTCCCCAATCTCTTCAGCCTCCACACGCAACTTCCCACTACTATCCTTGACTGGACCTATTCCTACCCTAGTCATTCTTTTATTTCTGACATACCTATAGAACGCCTTAGGGTTTTCCCTAATCCTACCAACTAAGGACCTTTCATGTCCCCTCCTTGCTGCTCTTAGCTCTCTCTTCAGGTCCTTCCTGGCTACCTTATAACTCTCAATTGCCCCAATTGAACCTTCACACCTCATCTTTACATAGGCCGCCCTCTTCCATTTAACAAGGGATTCCAATTCCTTATTAAACCACGGCTCCCTCGCACGACCCTTTCCTCCCTGCCTGACAGGTACATAATTATCAAGGACACTCAATAGTTGCTCCTTGAACAAGCTCCACATATCATTTACACTCTTGCCTTGGAGTCTACTTTTCCAAGCCACACATCCTAAGTCATGCCTCACCGCATCATAATTTCCCTGCCCCCAGCTATAACTCTTGCCCTGTAGTGCACACTTATCCCTCTCCATCACTAGAGTAAAAGTCACTGAATTGTGGTCACTGTCCCCAAAATGCTCACCTACCTCTAATTCTAACACCTGGCCTGGTTCATTACCCAGAACCAAATCCAGTATGGCCTCACCTCTTGTTGGCCTATCTACATATTGTGTCAGGAAACCCTCCTGCACACATTGGACAAACACTTGAGCTATAACTTTCCCAATCAATATCAGGAAAGTTAAAGTCCCCCACAACAACCACCCTACTACTTTCACTCTTCTCTTGAATCATCTTCGCAATCCTTTCTTCTACGTTTCTAGGACTATTAGGAGGCCTGTAAAAAACTCCTAACAGGGTGAGCTCACCTTTCCTATTCCTAACCTCAGCCCAAACTACCTCAGAGGGCGAGTCTTCATCCATCGTCCTTTCCACAGCTGTAATACTATCTTTGACAAGCAATGCCACACCTCCCCCTCTTTTATCCCCACCTCTGACCCTACTAAAACATTTAAACCCTGGGACCTGCAACAGCCAATCCTGTCCCTGTTCTACCCATGTCTCCGTAATAGCCACAACATCGAAGTCCCAGGTACCAACCCACGCTGCAAGTTCACCTACCTTATTTCGTATACTTCTTGCATTGAAGTATACACACTTCAAGCCACTTTCCTGTTTACAGGCACCCTCCTTTGAAATTGATGCCATGTTCCTAACCTCTCTACACTCCAGGTCCTGCACCCTAAAGCTACAGTCTGGGTTCCCATGCCCCTGCAGAGTTAGTTTAAACCCCCCTCCAAGAGCACTAGCAAACCTCCCCCCAAGGATACTGGTGCCCCTCAGGTTCAGGTGCAGACCATCCTGTTTATAGAGGTCCCACCTTCCCCAGAAAGAACCTCAGTTATCCAAATACCGGAATCCCTCCCTCCTGCACCATCCCTGTAGCCACGCATTTAACTGTTCTCTCTCCCTATTCCTCGACTCTCTATCACGTGGCACGGGTAACAAACCAGAGACAACAAATCTGTTCGTTCTAACTTTGAGCTTCCAACCTAGCTCCCTGAAAGCCTGCCTAACATCCTCAGCGCTCCTCCTACCTATGTCATTGGTGCCAATGTGGACCACGACTTCGGGCTGCTCCCCCTCCTCCTTAAGGACCCGGAAAACACAATCAGAGACATCACGTACCCTTGCACCTGGGAGGCAACATACCAAACGTGAGTCTCTCTCGTTTGGAGATTTACCATCGATAGGACCTATTGAAAACAATGGCATATTAATTTGGTCAGCGTCAGACTTAGGCCCCAGGGTTTGCCATGATGGAATGCATTTCCTTCGCAGGGAAAATGAAAATGTCAGAAATCCAAAGTCCCATCATTTTTCATTTTTGCTGGGGTCGGGGAAGTGAGGGGAGCTCCAGTGGTGCTTTAGCAACACTGCACATGGCAATCTGCCTCCACTGAGCCTAGAGTTTGTAGTTTGTGATGTATGGAAACTGGAATGTGAAGGTTAGACCTGATAATAATGTGCCTGTTTTCAGTATATTTCTTACTTATATTCAGGGTACCCCTCTGAAGAGCTGAGTTACTGCTATGGACATGGCCCTAGGACACCTGAAGGTGGGAGTCAGGTGATCGTTTGGTGGGGATGTGTCAAATATCCCTTGGATGTGGGTTCAGGAATCATTTGTGTGGTCAGGTGCCCTTAAGTACAGCAAACTATGGAAAATAAAATGTTTATAAAGGGCGCATGCGCCCCTTGAAACAATCCAACATGTCAAGGCCTACCCAGAACTGTCAAGAAGTGTCTAGAAATGCCAAGTAGTGACAATCTATGAATAATGTCAAAAAATGCAGGCAAGTGTTGACAAAAGATGACCTATCAATAAGTGCCAATAATTATTAATACATTGCAAGTCTTTTTTATGAGTGAGAGAGCTTTTCCCAATAAAGTGTAGGCTGCGAAATGAAATCTTACTTTTTTTCCTCCTATGTTCATAGGTATCTGTGGATGTGCAGTGAGTTGACATGGTGTATCAAGAAGGAAAGGATAATGGGTAGACGTAGCACTAGGTTTACACTCTGGTTTGTATGAAGGATGCTGAAGAGCATTTAGTTGGATGGGTTGGCATGAAAGGGAATGGGTGCATGTTGGGGTAAAGTGGGCATGAAAGAGGTTATGAGGATTGCAGGATAATTTTATGTTTTCCCCATTTTTGAAAGATGAGGTATCTCTTTTGATCTGGTCCTGGGCCATCCTTCATGGAGGTAAGGCACTCATTATGCTTGTCCATAAAAAAATGCATGACATCCTTGAGACTAGCACCATTTTCAAGGAACTGTCCAAAAGAAAAGTGTGGACTTCAGAAAATATTGCTAGGTCTTTAATTCACCTGTTGAAATATAACTTTCATCGGATTTGCGCTACTTAACTGATTTCCCAAAACTGCCATGTGTGGGGTTGATAGGAGTGAGCAAGAGGGATTGAAAATTTTTTTTATTTTTAAACTTTGACCATAATGCTGGAACCCAGGAGCAGCGTTTATAAGTTGTGTTTAAGTAGTTGTTCAATTATCAGTACAGTCATAGGTCCAACCTGTCCATGCCGACCAGATATCCCAACCCAATCTGGTCCCATTTGCCAGCACCTGGGCTATATCCCTCCAAACTCTTCCTATTCATATACCCATCCAAATGCCTCTTAAATGTTGCAATTGTACCAGCCTCCACCATTTCCTCTGGCAGCTCATTCCATACATGTACCACCTTCTGTGTGAAAAAGTTGCACCGTAGGTCTCTTTTATATCTTTCCCCTCTCACCCTAAACCTATGCCCTCTAGTTCCGACCCCAGGGAAAAGACTTTGCCTGTTTACTATCCATGCCCCTCATAATTTTGTAAACCTCTATAAGGTTACCCCTCAGCCTCCGACACTCTGGGGAAAACAGCTCCAGCCTGTTCAGCCCCTCTCTATAGCTCAAATCCTCCAACCCTGGTGACATCCTTGCAAATCTTTTCTGAACCCTTTCAAGCTTCACAACATCTTTCCGATAGGAAGGAGACTAGAATTGCACACAATATTCCAACAGTGGCCTGACCAATGTCCGATAAGCCGCAACAAGACTTCCAACTCCTGTACTCAATACTCTGACCAATAAGGGAAAGCATACCAAATGCCTTCTTCACTATCTTACGACTCCACTTTCAAGGAGCTATGAACATGCACTCCTAGGTCTCTTTGTTCAGCACCACTCCCTAGGACCTTACCATTAAGTGTATAAGTCCTGCTAAGATTTGCTTTCCCAAAATGTAGCACCTCACATTTATCTGGACTAAACTCCATCTGTCACTTCTCAGCCTATTGGCCCATCTGGTTCAGATCCTGTTGTAACCTGAGGTAATCTTCTTTGCTGTCCACTACACCTCCAATTTTGGTGTCATCTGCAAACTTACTAACTGTACCTCTTACGCTCGCATCCAAATCATTTATGTAAATGACAAAAAGTAGAGGGCCCAGCACCAATCCTTGTGGCACTCCACTGGTCACAGGCCTCCAGTCTGAAAAACAACCCTCCACCACCACCCTCTGTCTTCTACCTTTGAGCCAGTTCTGTATCCAAATGGCTAGTTCTCCCTGTATTCCATGAGATCTAACCTTACTAATCAGTCTCCCATGGGGAATCTTGTTGAACGTCTTACCGAAGTCCATATAGATCACATTTACTGCTCTGTCCTCATCAATCCTCTTTGTTACTTCTTCAAAAAACTCAATCAAGTTTGTGAGACATGATTTCCCATGCACAAAGCCATGTTGACTATCCCTAATCAGAGCTGAAAATGTGTTGCTGGAAAAGCGCAGCAAGTCAGGCAGCATCCAAGGAACAGGAGAATCGATGTTTCGGGCATGAGCCCTAATCAGTCCTTGTCTTTCCAAATACATGTAAATCCCGTCCCTCAGGATTCCCTCCAACAACTTGCCCACCACCGACATCAGGCTCACCGGTCTGTAGTTCCCTGGCTTGTCCCCTCAACAATTGTGGTCGTTCCCCTCAACAATAAGTATACCGCTTTGGATACTGTTGGGGGGGGGATGGCCTAGCAGGGGTAAGCTGCAGTGACTGGGTCTCTGGCACGAGGTCCGGCTCTGAGGCTCAGAAGGGAAAGGGGTAGAGGAGGAGAGCGCTAGTTATAGGAGACTCTAGAGTTAGAGGGACAGACAGGGGGTTCTGTGGACATGGGCGAGACTCTCGGTTGGTTTGTTGCCTCCCGGGTGCCAGGGTCCGAGACGTCTCGGACCGTGTCTTCAGAATCCTTAAGGGGGAGGGTGTGCAGCCAGAAGTCGTGGTGCATATTGGCACCAACGACATAGGTAGGAAGAGGGGTGGGGAGATCATTCAGGAGCGCAGGGAGTTAAGCTGGAAGCTAAAAGCTAGGACAGACAGAGTCGTCATCTCTGGGTTGTTGCCGGTGCCACGTGACAATGATGCAAGGAATAGGGAGAGAGTGCAGTTGAACACATGGCTGCAAGGATGGTGTAGGAGGGAGGGCTTCAGGTATTTGGACAATTGGACTGCATTCTGGGGAAGGTGGGACCTGTACAAGCAGGACGGGTTGCACCTGAACCAGAAGGGCACCAATATCCTGGGAGGTAGGTTTGCTAGCACTCTTCCAGGGGGGTTTAAACTAATTTGGCAGGGGGATGGGATCCGGACTTGTAGTCCAGCAAGTAGGTTAGCTGTTTTTCAGGATGTCCAAGAATGTAGGGAGGCTGTGGAGAAGGTAGCACTGACAGGGAATACTTGCGGACACAGAGATGGGCTCAAGTGTGTATACTTCAAAGCAAGGAGTATCAGAAATAAGGTGGGTGAACTTAAGGCATGGATCGGTACTTGGGACTACGATGTTGTGGCCATCACGGAAACGTGGATAGAAGAGGGACAGGAATGGTTGTTGGAGGTTCCTGGTTACAGATGTTTCAGTAAGATTAGGGAGAGTGGTAAAAAAGGAGGGGGGTTGGCGTTGCTAATTAGAAATGGTATAACGGCTGCAAAAAGGCAGTTTGAGGGGGATCTGCCTTTGGAGGTAGTATGGGCTGAAGTCAGAAATAGGAAAGGTGGAGTCACCTTGTTGGGGGTTTACTATAGGCCCCCCAATAGCAGCAGAGATGTGGAGAAACAGATTGGGAAACAGATTTTGGAAAGGTGCAGAAGCCACAGGGTAGTAGTCATGGGCGATTTCAACTTCTCAAATATTGATTGGAAGCTCTTTAGATCAAGTAGATTGGACGGGGCAGTGTTTGTGCAGTATGTCCAGGAAGCTTTTCTAACTCAGTATGTAGATTGTCTGACTAGAGGGGAGGCCATATTGGATTTGGAACTTGGTAACGAACCGGGAAAAGTGATGGACTTGTTAGTGGGTGAACATTTTGGTGATGGTGACCACAATTCTGTGACTTTCACCTTGGTTTTGGAGAGAGATAGGTGCGTGCAAAAGGGTAGGTTTTACAATTGGAGAAAGGGTAAATACGATGCTGCAAGACAAGATGTGAGGAGCATAATTTGGGAGCGCAGGCTGTCAGGGAAGGATGTCATTGAAATGTGGAACTTTTTCAAGGAACAGATACGACGTGTCCTTGATATGTATGTACCTGTCAGGCGGGAAAGAGATGGTCGTGAGAGGGAACCTTGGTTGACGAGGGAGGTTGAATGAGATGGAAATGTGTTGCTGGAAAAGCGCAGCAGGTCAGGCAGCATCTAGGGAACAGGAGAATCAACGTTTCAGGCATTAGCCCTTCTTCAGGAATTCCTGAAGAAGGGCTAATGCCCGAAACGTCGATTCTCCTGTTCCCTAGATGCTGCCTGACCTGCTGCGCTTTTCCAGCAACACATTTCCATCTCTGATCTCCAGCATCTGCAGACCTCACTTTCTCCCCGAGGGAGGTTGAATGTCTAGTAAAGAGGAAGAAGGCTTACATAAGGTTGAGGAAACAGGGTTCAGACAGAGCGTTGGAGGGATACAGGGTAGCCAGGAGTGAGCTGAAGAAAGGGATTAGGAGAGCTAAGAGAGGGCATAATAAATCTTTGGTGAGTAGGATCAAGGATAACCCCAAGGCCTTTTATGCATATGTGAGAAACATGAGAATGACGAGAACGAGGGTAGGTCCGATCAAGGACAGTAGTGGGAGACTGTGTATTGAGTCGGAAGAGATAGGAGAGGTCTTGAATGAGTACTTTTCTTCAGTATTTACAAATGAGAGGGACCGTATTGTTGAAGAGGAGAGTGTGAAACGGACTGGTAAGCTAGAGGAGATACTTGTTAGGAAGGAAGATGTGTTAGGCATTTTGAAAAACTTGAGGATAGACAAGCCCCCAGGACCTGACGGATATATCCCAGGATTATGTGGGAAGCAAGGGAGGAAATTGCAGAGCCGTTGGCAATGATCTTTTCGTCTTCACTGTCAACAAGGGTGGTACCAGGAGACTGGAGAGTGGCAAATGTTGTGCCCCTGTTCAAAAAAGGGAATAGGGATAACCCCAGGAACTCCAGGCCAGTTAGTCTTACTTCGGTGGTAGGTAAAGTAATGGAAAGGGTACTGAGGGATAGAATTTATGAGTATGTGGAAAGACACTGCTTGATTAGGGACAGCCAGCACGGATTTGTGAGGGGTAGGTCTTGCCTTACAAATCTTACTGAATTCTTTGAGGAAGTGACCAAGGATGTGGATGAGGGTAAAGCAGTGGATGTAGTGTACATGGATTTTAGTAAGGCATTTGATAAGGTTCCCCATGGTAGGCTTATGCGGAAAGTCAGGAGGCATGGGATAGTGGGAAATTTGGCCAGTTGGATACAGAACTGGCTAACGGGTTGAAGTCAGAGAGTGGTGGTAGATGGTAAATATTCAGCCTGGAGCCCAGTTACAAGTGGAGTTCCGCAGGGA
The DNA here is from genome assembly GCF_037043375.1 of Chiloscyllium plagiosum. Taxonomy (NCBI): domain Eukaryota; kingdom Metazoa; phylum Chordata; class Chondrichthyes; order Orectolobiformes; family Hemiscylliidae; genus Chiloscyllium; species Chiloscyllium plagiosum. The sequence continues at coordinate 107,571,178 of NW_028270141.1, forward strand.
TCAGTTCTGGGTCCTCTGCTGTTTGTAATTTTTATTAATGACTTGGAAGAGGGAGTCGAAGGGTGGGTCAGTAAATTTGCAGATGATATGAAGATTGGTGGAGTTGTGGATAGTGAGGAGGGCTGTTGTCGGCTGCAAAGGGACTTAGATATGATGCAGAGCTGGGCTGAGGAGTGGCAGATGGAGTTCAACCCTGTCAAGTGTGAGGTTGTCCATTTTGGAAGGACAAATAAGAATGCGGAATACAGGGTTAACGGTAGGGTTCTTAGTGAGGTGGAGGAGCAGAGGGATCTTGGGGTCTATGTTCATAGCTCTTTGAAAGGTGCCACTCAGGTGGATAGAGCTTGTAAGAAGGCCTATGGTGTATTAGCGTTCATTAGCAGAGGGATTGAATTCAAGAGTCGTGAGGTGATGTTGCAGCTGTACAGGACCTTGGTAAGGCCACATTTGGAGTACATTTGCAGTTCTGGTCGCCTCACTTTAGGAAAGATGTGGAAGCTTTGGAGAGGGTGCAGAGGAGATTTTCCAGGATGTTGCCTGGAATGGAGAATAGGTTGTACGAGGATAGGTTGAGAGTGCTAGGCCTTTTCTCATTGGAACGGCAAAGGATGAGGGGTGACTTGATAGAGGTTTATAAGATGATCAGGGGAATAGATAGAGTAGACAGTCAGAGACTTTTTCCCCAGGTACAACAGAGTGTTACAAGGGGACATAAATTTAAGGTGAAGGGTGGAAGGTATGGGGGGATGTCAGGGGTAGGTTCTTTACCCAGAAAGTGGTGGGGGCATGGAATGTGCTGCCTGTGGGAGTGGCAGAGTCAGCATCATTGGTGACCTTTAAGCAGCATTTGGATAAGTACATGGATAGGTGCTTAAGCTAGGACAAATATTCAGCACAACATCGTGGGCCGAAGGGCCTGTTCTGTGCTGTATTGTTCTATGTTCTATGTTCTATGTCCTTACCACCCTTCTTAAAAAGTGACAACACGATTGCCAACCTCCAGTCTTCCGGCACCTCACCTGTGAATATCGATGATACAAATACCTCAGCAAGAGGCCCAGCAATCACTCCTCTAGCTTCCCACAGAGTTCTCGGGTACACCTGATAAGGTCCTGGGGATTTATCCATCTTTACCCATTTCAAGACATCCAGCACTTCCTCCTCTGTAATATGAACATTTTGCAAGATGTCACCATCTATTTCCCTACAGTCTATATCTTCCATATCCTTTTCCACAGTAAATACTTATGAAAAATACTCATTTAGTATCTCCCCCATTTTCTGCGGCTCCACACAAAGGCCGCCTTGCTGATCATTGAGGGGACCTATTCTCTGAGGAGAAAGTGAGGTCTGCAGATGCTGGAGATCAGAGCTGAAAATGTGTTGCTGGAAAAGCGCAGCAGGTCAGGCAGCATCCAGGGAACAGGAGAATTGACGTTTCGGGCATAAGCCCTTCTTCAGGAATAGCTTATGCCATTCTCTCCCTAGGGGCCGTATTCTCTCCCTAGTTACCCTTTTGTCCTTAATGTGTTTGTAAAAACTCTTTGGATTCTCCTTAATTCTATTTGCCAAAGTTATCTCATGTCTTTTTTTGCCCTCCTGATTTCCCTCTTAAATATACTCCTACTTCCTTTATACTCTTTTAAGGATTCACTCAATCTATCCTGTCTATACCTGACATATGCTTCCTTCTTTTTCTTAAACAAACCCTCAATTTCTTTAGTCATCCAGCATTCCCTACACCTACCAGCCTTTCCTTTCACCCTAACAGGAATATACTTTCTCTGGATTCTTGTTATCTCATTTCTGAAGGTTTCCCATTTTCCAGCTGTCCCTTTACCTGTGAACATCTTCCCCAATCAGCTTTTGAAAGTTTTTGCCTAATACCGTTAAAATTGGCCTTTCTCCAATTTAGAACTTCAACTTTTAGACCTGGTCTATCCTTTCCCATCATTATTTTAAATCTAATACAGTTATGGTCACTGGCCCCAAAACGCTCCCCCACTTACACCTCAATCACCTGTCCTGCCTTATTTCCCAAGAGTAGGTTAAGTATTGCACCTTCTCCAGTAGGTACATCCACATACTGAATCAGAAACTTGTCTTGTACACACTTAATAAATTCCTCTCCATCTAAACCCTTAACACTATGGCAGTCCCAGTCGATGTTTGGAAAGCTAAAATCCCCAACCATAACCACCCTATTATTCTTACAGATAGCTGAGATCTTCTTACAAGTTTGTTTCTCAATTTCCCTCTGACTATTAGGGGGTCTATAATACAATCCCAATAAGGTTATCATCCCTTTCTTATTTCTCAGTTCCACCCAAATAACTTCCCTGGATGTATTTCAAGCAATATCCTCCCTCAGTACAGCTGTAATGTTATCCCTTATCAAAAATGCCACCCCCCCCCCCCCCCCCTCACCCCACTCCTCCGTTGCCTCCCCTTCTATCTTTTCTGTAGCACTTGTATCCTGGAACATTAAGCTGCCAGTCCTGTCCATCCCTGAGCCACGTTTCTGTAATTGCTATGATATCCCAGTCCCATGTTTCTAGCCATGCTCAGAGTTCATCTGCCTTCCCTGTTACGCCCCTTGCATTGAAATAAATGCAGTTTAATTTATAAGTCCTACCTTGTCCCTGCCTGCCCTGACTGTTTGACTTGCTTCTGTTCCCAACTGTACCAGTCTCAGATTGATCTCTTTCCTCACTATCTCCCTGCGTCTCACCTTCCCCCCCCCCACCCCCCCCACCTTACCAGTTTAAATCCTCCCAGCAGCTCAAGCAAATCTCCCTGCAGTATATTAGTCCCCTTCCAATTTAGGTGTAATCCATCCTTCTTGTACAGGTCACTTCTACCCCAAAAGAGATTGCAATGATCCAAAAATGTGAATCCTTCTCCCATACACCAGCTCCTCAGCCATGCATTCATCTGCTCTATCCTCCTATTCCTGCCCTCACTAGCTCGTAGCACCGGGAGTAATCCAGATATTACCACTCTCGAGGACTTCCTTTTTAAATTTCTGCCTAACTCTCTGTAATCTCCCTTCAGAATCTCAACGTTTTCCCTTCCAATGTTGTTGGTTCCAATGTGGACAATGACCTCTTGCTGGCCCCTCTCCCCCGTGAGAACATTCTGCACCCTCTCTGAGACATCCTTGATCCTGGCACCAGGGAAGCAACACACCATCCTGATTTTTCGCTGCTGGCCACAGAAACGTCTATCTGTACCTCGGATTACAGAATCCCCTAACACAACTGAACTCTTCGAACCCGACATACCCCTCGTTGCATTAGAGCCAGTCTCAATACCAGAAACTTGGCTGTTCGTGCTACGTTCCCTTGAGAATGCATCATCCCCTACATTTTCCAAAACAGCATACCTGTTTGAAATGGGTATATCCACAAAAGACTCCTGCACTAGCTGCCTACCTCGCTTATCCTTCCTGGAGTTAACCCATCTATGTGACTGTATCTGAGACTTTCCCCCTTTCCTTTAACTGCCATCCATCACAAACTGTTGCTGTTACAAATTCCTCATTGCTTCTAACTGTCTCTCCAACTGATCCATTCAATCTGATAAGATTCGCAGCCAACAGCTTTTATGGCAGATATAATCCGCAGTAACCCTTAAACTCTCTTTAAACTCCCACATCTGACAAGAAGTACATATCACTCTATTAAAGGCTATTTTTGCTCCTTCACAATCTACAGACCCAGAAATTAACACCGTCTTATTCCTCTACAAACACTGCCCTAGGTTAAATTAATAGTTATGGCTTGTATTTTAAGTTTAATCAAGAGACATATCTCCAAAAACATATAGTCAAGAAAGAACCCACTCTACTCACTACTGCAGTTTCTCTGTCAGCCACATTTAAAACAATGATTAACTTATCTGATTCGGTGCTGTGAACTTCGCCCAACAGTTCCTCCAAGATCAATTGTGAATTTCACTGTTTGACAATTTTCCCAGATGTACTCCGATGTCCAGCACTCCATGAATTCAAACAGCAAAGACAGTAACTGTGCAGGTTCTCTCTCTCTCTCCTGCACTGACCTCACCATGTGCTTCCTTTGTCTGTATTTCTCCCTTTTAAAACTGCTGTTGGTTTGACTTTTTTTAACCAAAGTTCCAAAACAATGCAACAGCATATGAAACAGTAATTGCTGCTCCTGGAATTCGAGGAAATCACCTCCTGCACCTAAAATACCTCAAACAAGGAGCAACTGTTACAGCCAGCAATTTTTCCCATCCTCCATCTTGGATTACCCCAGAATCAATAATAGAGGAAAAATTATTCAGGAGATTTTAAAAAAAAAAGGCACTTGTTTTACGTAACAAGATATGTTTTTTGCATGGTAGCAATCCCAACAGATAATCTGATGAAAGTACATCTTATTTGTCTCCATTAGGACCTCAAGTAAGACCAACAATATTTCCACTCAATGACTGTGAGATGTCACCAGGTTTGGTGGAAGAACTTTAATATTAACTCTTTTGGAGCTATTACCTTACACAACAGGCATGCCTATTTTTTCATCTTCTGCCCCATCTCCATTCCCATTTGGTTCTGAAAGAATTAACCTTCTGTGATTCAATCTTCCCCGCTTTCCACCCCATCACAGACTTCCATTCGTTCATGCTTGTCCCCTCCCTTGTATAATTGCAATTTGTTGTTGTTACAATAGTTTACATTCACTTACCAGTTACTTTCTCAAGAAAATCCAGTTGAAAGCTTTGCTTCTGAACAATTAATGTGATTTATGCATACATTTTTGAAGTGAAAACCTTTGGAAAATATACACAGTGAATCTTTGAGCGTTTTCTAGTCTCTTATGTTTGTTCATGGAAATCTGTGTTTATTGAAGACTGCAAACATTAGAAAGTTCACTAATAGTGCAATATAGAGTAAAGTTTCCACCAATATTTTTCAGGCACACACCAGGAGCACATATTGGGTAAACTATGTAACTTCTATCCTGTGTCTGTCTGTCCGTTAATTATTCTCAATGGAAAATCATGGCCTGGAAGTATACAATTTCCTGATATGTGCTCTACTGTGTGCCAGAAGCACAGAGACAGAACATTTACTTTTTAATGCTTCAAGTTTGGAATGTAACTATTGGAACCACTGAACGTGGAAAAAGCAATAATAGGGAGAATTTGAGGCCACAGAAAAGGAGATTTAGATGGTTTGAAGAAGAGGCACATTTGCTGAGAATAAGATGTGAAAGTGGAACTACTGACCTAATATAAGCAACTCATTTGAACATACTTAGGGGCAAAAATATGAATTAGAGGCAGGAGAATGCTAAACAGCCCATTGAGATTCCTCCACAATCTCTGACTGGAAATCTGTTACATAAAACAATTCAGTAGTTATTGGCTCACTGGTTTTACATATTGACCTTCTGCAACAATGGAATGCAGGACCAATCAGGGCTGGGAAACAGGGATTGTGTGCTGCAGATGTGAAATCATTATTGATGGGAAAATCATTTTAATATGATTTATGGAAGACCAGATTACCTGTAAAATGTCCTTGTGTTGCAAATGAGACAGCTGAATTATGTGTAGTCATTACTGGTAAAATGGTAATACTGATGAGTGAGCAAATCAGTTTTACAATGGAATTATTCAGAGTTTTTCTCACTGATTCAGAGAATGTGCATTTTTCTAGCTAGGCCAGCATTCATTGCCAATCCATTACTGCCCCTGAGAAGCTGCCTTCTTGAACTGCTGCAGCCCATTTGGTATCAGTAGACCCACAGTATGAGAGAGAGAGTTGCAGGATTTTAACTCAGCAGCACTGAAGGAACAGCGACATATTTCCAAATCAGGACGGAGAGTGGCTTGGAGGGGGATTTTCAGGTAGCGGTTTCCAGGTTAAGAGTTGACTTAATAGAGGCATATAAGATGATCAGAGGATTAGATAAAGTGGACAGTGAGAGCCTTTTTCCTCAGATTGTGATGGCTAGCACGAGGGGGCATAGCTTTAATTGAGGGGTGATAGATAGAGGACAGATGTCAGATGTAGGTTCTTTACTCAGGGAGTAGTAAGGATGTGGAATGCCCTTCTTGCAACAGTAGTGGATTCGCCAACATCAAGGGCATTTAAATGGTCAGTGGATAAACATTTGGATGATAATGGAATAATGTCGGTTAGGTTGGCTTTAGATTAGTTTCACAGGTCGGTGCAACATTGAGGGCCGAAGGACCTGTACTGCGCTGTAATTTTCTATGTTCAATCTTGACCTTCTAGATGATAGGAATAATGGTTTTGGAAGGATGGTTGACCAATTAAATTCCAGTACACCTGGGGACAATTATAATAAAGTTAGTGATTATGGTGACTGAGGAGCATGAATGAAACCATGCCTTTTATATGTAAAAAACATTTCAAAATTTGAATCACACACAAAACATCTCGGCAGGAGATTTACAGAGGAGGAACAACCAACTGTTCAGATTGGTCATTTACACAGCTCCTGCCGAGGGTTCAGCTGCTGTTTTGCTAAAGCCACAGCAGGAAATCAGGAGAAATTTGTAGAAATTCAAGACATTAATTTATCAATGGACGTGCATTTCATTTGCGGATGCATCTTTGTTTCTAAAGGGCAAACTAAACTTTGCCTGCATGGATTGTATGTAAGACAATATTCCTTTTGCTGGATTTACCCAAGATTTAAGGTCTGAGCATTGATACATTTGCATAGTTTTGCACATTAACAAAGTCCTTGGGAAACTGGTTTCCAACCTACTTATATCAGACAACCAGTTAAATAGACATCATCTATCTTTAATTAGTTTTGAAAAAATGGTGAAATTTCAAGAATCATGTCAAGATAACAATGTATAAGTTATAACTGAATGTTAGACATACATTATATCCTAGTTAATCCAACATGGCATTACATGTTGAAGAAAGTTGAGAGTGTCGACATCAAGAAAATCAGAGTATGTTGGGAAATAATGGGTGTAGTGAGAGCAGCCAAAATCAGTCCTTATTTAAGGCCATTCTTTCTGTTCTATTATTATTTATAATTCAACAGCAATTCAGGAGCTCAGGGAAGTAGATTTTCACATCCACTGCAAATAGGAAACAACCTAACTGCCTATAATGCACTTCATACAATTTCCCTTTCCATTAATATTAGTAGCGTGATAGCTAAGGGTCTCATTGGCTTGGTGAGGGAAAGGATATAGGAAGGAGAGATTTAGATGAACTGAAAACAATGAAGGAAGAGAAACAGGCACTGAGTATCAGAATAGAACAATCAAGGTTGGGCAAACATTTGGATGAGGGTTTCTGTGGCAGAACGGTGAATGCAGCAACAAATGTTGCTCAGTGGTCATTGTGATGGAGGGGAAATGGGGTCAGTAGTTCAGGTCAGGTTAAATAGAACACTAAGAGTGGGAATAATTTTAACATATGAAATAGATACATTACTGTGAACAATTTTGGTCCTCTTATCTAAGGCAGAATATGTTAGCATTGGAAGTATAGAATCCCTACAGTGTGGAAACAGGCCATTTGGTCCAACAAGTCCACACCGTACTCTGAAGAGTAATCCACCCAGACACATTCCCCTGAGTAATGCACCAAACTGACACACCCCTGAACACTATGGGCAACTTAGCATGGCTAATTCCCCCAACCTGCAAATCTTTGGATTGTGGGAGAAAACTGGAGTACCCAGGAGAAACCTATGCAGACACAGGGAGAATATACATCCAGACAATCCCCTGAGGCTAGAATTGAACCAGGGTTAACCACTAAGCCACCATGCCACCCTAGAGAAGTGTGGAAAAGTTTCACTAGATTGATCCTGGTTATGGATGGACTCACATGAGGAGAAGAATAAGAAGCAATATTATTGAAACATACAAGATTCTTAGAGGACAGGGGAGATATGAAAGGTTTTTTCCCCTTGTAGGTAAGTCTTTGAACACTGGCCATTATCGCACATTAAAAGACTGCCCATTTAAGACAGAGGTGAGGAGGAATTTCTTCTCTCTGAGAGTAGCAAATGTGTGGAATTGTTTACCACAGAGGCTTTTGGAGACTGGGTCATTAAATATATTCAAGGCTGAGATAAACAGATTATTAATTAGTCAGGGAATCAAAAGTTATGGGGAAAAGGCAGAAAAGTGCAGTTGAGGATTATGCAATTATCCACGATCTCAATGAATGCTGGAGCAGACTCAATGGGCTGAAAAGCCTTCTGCTTCTATGGCTTATGGTCTTATTTATTATTAAATAAAAGATTAAATACAACAGTTTCTATTGTAAATACAGTTTGATAGGATTGGACATTCGTAGAAATATTGAAGAGGCTAATGGTATAACTAAAACTTGCAGGGGAAAGATGGCTGACCCCCAAGAATTGTTTCAACAACACCAGTAATCAGTAGTGAGTGCTGCTTGGATGACAAGAATTCCCCAAGAGAAGGAACATTGGCGGCAGACCAGGAGAACCTACAGTCAAGATTAGAGTAGTGCTGGAAAGGCACAGCAGGTCAGGCAGCATCAGGAAGGGCTTCCTGATGAGGGGCTTTTGCCTGAAACATAGATTTTCCTGCTCCTCAGATGCTGCCTGACCTGCTGTGCCTTTCCAGCACTACTCTAATCTTGACTCTAATCTCCAGCATCTGGTTTCGTCCAGGTTAACCTACAGTCAGTCATTGGGGAGGGGGCAGGTTTGGGGCCTCTGAGGAGTGAGGTACAGTTGTCTAGGAGTTCAGATTCTGAGTTGAGATAGAGGGACACAAAGGAAGGTACCATCCTGTGAGGAGGACATGCCTGAAATGAACTCAGGACACCCTCTTCCTTCCTGCTGACCTCCTTCATTCTGCCATCCCAGCCCCATGTATTAATACAGTGGCGATGGTAACTTGTCATTAATGCCCCCAACAGTTCTAAGGGCAGGCAGACTGGCTGATGCTTTACCCCCTTCTTCATATTACAGAAATATCCTGGGGATGAACAGGAAGGTAGCGGCTGCGTCAACAATGAGCTTCCTGAAAGATGTTGAGACATTGTACTGTAAACATCAGCAGAAAGAAGATTAGGTCTGGTGAAGCCTGGCAGCCAATTCACCATGAGCCTGTTTTGCAATGCTGGTACAAACCAAGTTCACCCCAGAATGTTCTTGATTAGTTTATTATCTTATTGGGGCAAAGGTTATCAATTCCTGATAATATGATTGTGCTGGAATGTTTTATTTTCTCACTAATGATTAATTCTTCCTTCATGTTGATTGATTGATTTGTTGTTGCCATATTTACTGAGATACAGTGAAAAGTGTTGCTGTACATGCTATACAGGCAGATCCTATCACACAAGGTGCGTAAGGGTAGCAGAACAGAGTGCAGAATACAATGTTACAGCTACAGGGAAGGCTCAGAGGGAGAGAGATCAGAATTAATCTTTGAGAAGTCCATTCAGAAGTCTGATAACAGTAGGGAAGAAGCTATTCTTGAGTATGTTGGTAGATGTATTCAAACCTTTATATCTTCTCCCTGACAGAAGAGGGTGGAGAGAGTATAATCGGGATGGGAGGGGTCTTTGATTATGTTGGTTGCTTCCCCAAGGCAGCAGGAAATATAGATGGAGTCAGTGGATGGAAGGCTGGTTTGTGTGATGGATTGGGCTGTGTTCACAACTCTCTGTAGTGTCTTGCTATCTTGGGAAGAGCAGTTGCCATACCAGCTATGATGCATCCAGACAGGATGCTTTCTGTGGTTCATTAAAAAAAAGGTAAGAGTCCTTGTGCACATGCCAAATTTCCTTAACGTCCTCAGGAACCAGAGACATTATTTGGCTTTCTTGACCATGACTTTGACATGGGTGGACAAGGCTAGATTGTTGATGATGATCATTCTCAGGAACTTGACGCTTTCGCCCATCTCTACCTCGGCACCACTGATACAGGCAGGAGAATGACCTCCACTCTGCTTCCTGAAGTCAACGACCAGCTCCTTTGTTTTGCTGGCATTGATGGTGAGATTGTGATCTTTATACCAAATGCTAAGCACTCAATCTCTTTTCTGTATTCTGTCTTGCTGTTGTTGGGATCTGGCCTACAACAGTGGTGTCATCAGCAAACTTGTTAATAGAGTTGGAACAGAATATGACCACACAGTCGTGAGTGTATAAGGAGTATCGTAAGGGGCTGAGTACGCAGCCTTGCAGGGCATGGGTGTTGTGGATTATGGTGGAGAAGGTGTTGTCACCTATTTTCACTGATTGCAGTCTATTGGTCAGGGAGTTGAGGATCCAGTTACAGAGGGGGCAGCCGAGACATCGGTCTTGGAGTTTTGAGATGAGTTTGTTTGGAATTACGGTGTTGAAGGCGGAACTATAGTCAATAAGTAGGGGCCTGAAGTAGGTATCTTTGTTATCCAAATATTGCAGGGATGCGTGTGGAACCAGGGAGATAGTGCCTGCTGTGGACCGGTTGTGCCGGTAGGTGCATTGCAAAGGTCAAGGCAATTTGGTAGACTGAAGTTAATGTGAGGCATGACTAACTTCTTGATGCACTTCATAATTATAGAGGTAAGAGCCATGAGGCAGTAGTCATTGAGGCATGCTGGATGACTTTTCTTTGGTACTGGGATGATGGTGGTCTTCTTGAAGCAGGTGGGGACTTCAGGTCGTGTCAAGGAAAGGTTAACAATGTCAGTGAATACTCTTGCCAGCTGGTTCACACAGGGTCTGAGTGCATGGCCAGTCACATCTGGACCAGTCACATTCCATGAGTTCATTCTCAAGAAGGCTGATTTAACATCTGGTGACTGTGAGTACATGTGCATCTGAGGCCGTTGGCATAGGTGACATTGTTTCACCGACCCTCTGTTCAGGTGAGTGTAGAACATCGGGTAGACATGTACTGTAGCCCTGATTCTGTTCAACTTTGCTTTGTAGCCCGATATGTCTCATAAACCTTGCCTAAATCGATGGGTGATCATGTGGTTGGTCTGGGTCTCAAGTTTAGTTTGCTTCTTGGCATCTCTGATGGCCTTACAAAGATCATACCTGGATTTCCTGTATAGGTTAGGGCTACCTGACTGATACGCCTCAGACCTTGACTTCAATAGGGAATGGATCTCCCAGTTCATCCTTGGTTTCCAATTGGAGAACATCCGGATTAACTTCTTCAGCACACAGTGTTCTACACAGTTAGGAATGAAGTCTGTAATCATAGGGGCATACTTATTTAGGTTGGCCACTGAGTTCTTGAATGTGGACCAGTAGAAGCCCTTCCACTACCTCAGTTCAACACTGTGCTACTTTCTCCACTGGGTCCTCACGCTTTAGTTTCTGTGTGTAAACAAGAAGGAAGAGCACAGTGTTGTGATGTGACTTTTCAGAATGTGGGCAGGGGGTGGAGCGCTGGCATCTTTGATGGTTGAGGATGCTCCTCTGAGTGGGATGTGTCCTCCAGCAAACTTCTCAGCAGCGGAGGAAAGAGGTGATGGGACATGTCAATAAATTGATGCCAGGACTTGGTTGCAGTGCAGGAGAAGTTACACCAAGACTGGCAAGGATGTTCCTGTCTTCTTATATCAAAGTTTGCATGAGTGACATGCCAATTTATTCATGAAACTCGCCACTTGTCATCGCCATCTGAAATTGTGCAGGGAATAGGTAAATATTTATAGTCTGGCAGGAGACGTATTCTTTCTCCGAACTGGAAATTACTTTAAAGTCTTTGATGAGCTCACAGCAGTAATCTCTCTCACTGCAGACAGACTGGGCGGGCAGGAAATCCAGCAAAGTGACTGCTGCGCAGGGGTAACTGCCCCTTTACAAGGAGAGTACGCATTTCGATCATGGCTGGTTTGACAGAGGTAATGTGAGGATCAGTGTGAGTGGAATCGCTCTTGAAGTCAGTGGAAGGAGTTATTTTCTCCTCTGAAGTGGGAGTGTGCTCCAGCAAATTTCTCAGCAGTGGCTGAGAAGGGACTTGGCAGCTATGAAGGAGAAGTTACACCAAGGCAGCCAAGATAATTCGTTACATCTCTGCCCATCCTTCCCTCCTGTGCTTTTTTTCAATCAGGCACGGATGAACACTTTTCCACACTTCCTTCTGTTTGCACTTAAACCCTTCAATGTCTAATCCAATAGCCTATTTACCTGCCAGAGAAATTTTTCAACCTCTCAAAGGTGTGTCGGTGTTGATTGCAAAACGGGGTGGGAAATCTGGGAGAACAATTAGACATTGCTGATGTGACCTTCTTTCAGAGATTGATGACAGAAGGAGTCACCCGGGAATGTGCATATTGAGGACATTTACCTGACTTGCTGACGTGGTGCATCTCAAGAATCCTGGTTTGAACCACAGTAGAAGGTTTAACTGTTAAAGTAGTAGTAAAAATCTGATTTTTAATACGGGAACCTGCCATGAACTAACTTTTGCTTAAAGAAAGGAAAAACACTGACTGGAAATGGTCGCAGGTGACCACAGATTGAGCCACTTTATGAAATCATCGTGGAATAAAATCCAGTTTGACTAAAACCTAAATGTCACTAAAGTGACAAACAAGTTACTCAACCCAGTGTCTCGGTTTGATTTACACCTTTCTGAAAGTCTCAAGCATTGCTACCTGCAGATTGTCTTTCTTTATTTTTCTCTCAGCCTCTTTAAAAACGCCTAGTAATAAATTGGGGAATGACCATTCACTGAGAATTTAAGGAATCTACAAATTTTGCCATTTTTGAGGATAAAGGACATCAACAAATATGGTCTCAGATTAAAAATCTAACACTTCAAGGACTCGGAATGCATTTTTTAAAAATCTGTCTGTTCTTCATCTTCATTTTTGTACAAGACAGTTCCTTTTCTCTTTAAAATGCCATACCTGTGTGAGTGTGTTTGTGTTTGGTGTCATGTTTCATTATTTTTCTTGGGGGTAGTAATTAGTAAAGTTCATCTTTCTTTCACTCAAGCAAACCATACAATTAGCTTTTGAATTTTGTCGAGTACAGGCACAGTGTTTCAATTGAAGTGTGATACAGTTCTGTGCTAAAATCTATCCAAACCTTTGTTGCAGTCAACGAAAGATGTTGAGAAGTGGGGAGCTCATTGGTCATGACAATTACACAGATTAGAGGTACTGCTGCAGTACCAAAGAGCAATGTCTTTTAGAAAAGGGCATCTACTTCCTTACTAGGTAAAATCTACATCTGACTCCAGACGCACAGCATTGTAGTTAACCCTTAACTATTCTCTGAAATAAACAATCAAAACACTCCGTTGTAACAATTATGGATGGGCCACAAATTACTATCCGGAGATTTTACACTCCATTAAAGGAGACAAATAAAGGTGAGGTGGAAGGTAACTATTTCAAGCAGGCATTAGGGATTCATACCAGAGTGATAATTGTTTGCAAGCATTTCAATAAAAATACTTTTCAAAGGCAGTGTTTGCTGATACCCACAACTGCAGGCAAGTACATGTGTATTCCATTGGAAGAGTCTCATGGTTCCAAACACAATACCTCATCATGCAGAATTTACATGTGGACATTACTCGCAAATTCAGTACTGCACATGTGCAGGGAAAAGTGCATGATTTTCAAATGGAGCTGAGTGGTGGGGGGAGGAGGGGCCAGATATGGGATGAGGTGGTGTCCCTTGGAGCGAAGGGGGAGGAGGACCCAGAAACTGGGGGTAGGAGGCTAGGAAGGCCCAGAACACAGGACAGAGCTGGGGAACCAGGGGCCAGGATGGTCTCTCCTTCTCAGTCTCTCTTCTTCCGTGCTCCTCCAAACTCTCTTCTCTCCATCTCCTTCTGGTTCTTTCCCAAGCCCTATCACAGATCCCCACCTTTCCATCTTCCAGAAACCCCTTGCCATTTCCTGATGAGTGTTCCTTGCAGAAGTTGAGGAGCTTCCATTTTCTGCCCCTTAGGGTTCTTTCAGGGTTATCTGAGTGTGGACAGCAGTTTCTCAGCCTTTCTGCCAGTCACCCCAATAGTTACATTAGCCATTGTGACTCACACAGGAGTCCATCAACATTTCAGAGCTACCTGATGAAGGAGCAGCACTCTGAAAGCTTGTACTTCCAAATAAACCTGTTAGACGATAACATGGTTGTGTGATTTTTAATTTTGTCCACCCCAGTCCAACACTGGCACCTCCACATCATGCTGTCAGTCAGTCAGAGGGTGACCAATAAGAGGATTACCCAAGGCTGCAGGACTGCCTGATCCACAGTGTATCTCCAACACAGCTACAATACTGAGGTCACATCTCCCAGAAACATCTGAAAGGACTCTCAGGAAAGTAGGTGAACACTCCTGGGTTCGCAATGTTTAAACTTCCTACTTATTAAGACCAAGCGAGTAATTTAGGTAAACAGATTTTATAGTTCTGGTGTTGATTGATTGTACATTTGCTCCCTTGTCAGATGTCACCCCTAGGCTTGGTTCTGAAGTGTTGGTTTCCTTTGGTCAGTACATTAGCTATGTTAGTGTGTATTGTAACCCTGCGCATTAGGAAATGGCGTGCAGTATGAAGGAGATAATGTCACAGCAATGTGAGGGGGAGTCCTTATTTTTCAGATGTTGAAAGGGCACTATCAGACATAGGAACTGTGTCTGGGTAAAGTTGTTCTGAACAACCCTTGCAAGTCTCTGACTGCACCGTTTTCTGCTGTGCAAAGGGGCATCATCCTGTGCCACCTGCTGTGCCCCATTCTGCACACTCTTCTTGTTTAATGAGGAGAAACAATTGACCATATCCCTCTGATGCAGACCTCTCCTGATCTGCAGGACTAGATTGTGCAGAACCCAGCAGGCAATGATGGTATGGGACACCCTTGCTGGGGCATACTGCAGAGCCCCACCAGATCAGATTAGACACATGGAAGTCACCCTCATCAGGATAATGCTTGGGTTGACCTTCTACCTCTCCATTACTGCAGTGTGCTGAACCTTTCTCACAGTGGCGAGTAGCAATGTCTTCAATGGATAGCTCTGGTCCCCAAGAAGCTGTCTCTTAAGTTCTGCACACCCAGTTACAGGAAGGATATTATTAAGCTGGAGAGGGCACAGAAGAGATCTACCTGGATGTTGCTGGGTATGGAAGGTTTGAGGTAAAAACAATGACTGCAGATGCTGGAAACCAGATTCTGGATTAGTGGTGCTGGAAGAGCACAGCAATTCAGGCAGCATCCGAGGACAGGCAAAATCGACGTTTCGGGCAAAAGCCATTCCTGATGAAGGGCTTTTGCCCGAAACGTCGATTTTGCCTGTCCTCGGATGCTGCCTGAATGGAAGGTTTGAGTTAAAGTTAAAGAAAGTCTGGATAGGCTGGACTTTTTTCACTGGAGTGTAGGAGGTTGAGAGGCAACTTTATAAAAGTTTATAAAATAATGTGGGGTATAGATAGAAATAATAGTAATTGTCTTTTCCTTTGGATGGAGGATTTTAAGACTGTGGGTACATTTTAAGGTGAGAGGAGAGAGATTTGAAAATGACACAAGGGGCAAATTGTTTACACAGAGGATGGTTTGTGTGTGGAATGAACTTCCAGAGGAAGTGGTGGATGAAGCTACAATCACAACATTTGAAAGGCATTTGGATAAGTGCATGAACAGGAAAGGTTTGGCGGGATATGGGCCAATGGGCGGATGAGACTAGTTTAGTTTGGGATTATGGTTGGTATGGACTGGTTTGACCGAGGGGTCTGGTTCCATGCTGTATGACTCTATGTCTCCATGCATGGAGAGCTGGAAAATCTTTGGCACCCAGCACTGTAGTACTACGACTCATCCTGGAAATTGTGTAGACACCTAACAGATGTGCTTTGAATGGTTGATTGTAGACCAATGGGGCCTTGATGGTCGTTTATGTGCACTGAGGGATTTGCTGAGGAAATGGAGGCCCTGCCTGTTTTCTTCGGAGGACCTACAGGATCCCATGGCAAATGTATGAAGGGGATCAGGTGAGTTATCCCTCGTGCCCTGGCTAATTTCTATCTCTCAATCAACATTACAGTAACAGATTATCTGGTTGTTATCATGTTGTTGTTTATGGGAGCTTGTTATTTGCCAATTGGCTGCTGTGTTTCCTTTGTTATAACAATGACTAATCTACAAAACATTCCATTGGTTTTAAAGTACATTGGAACATTCCATGGTCATGAGAGATTCAATCTCTTGATGTAATCATCTACACTAATTGTAATCCTAGTGGGGAACTGAACATAAGAATGCTTTGGGCTACTGTGACTTTTATTTCAATGAACATGGCTGCACTTCTAGCTGCGGCAGTATCTTGCAGATGTGGAAACACCATGATGCTTCTCTGGAAAAGTGTACCATCCTTGCTGCTACTTTGCTCTGGACCAATAAAATTACTTTTGGAGAGTTAGAATGAGATTTCCCCCAACTGCTCTCCTTTTATTTGTACTGCCCTATTTCCTCCTTCCTCTTTCAACTCCACCTTCTCTACCCAGAGCAGAATTGCCTGATGGGCACTGAAGAATACATATTATAAGGACATTCTCAACTTCTACAATCACTTCAACACTGTGAAATGGCTTAAGTCACAAATAGTCCCCATGTAATACAAACAAAATGTCTTCTAATACTTGTGTACTACCTAAGAACAGTCTGTGATTATTTTTCAAGACCATAATACAAGTGATCATTTCCCACCTTTTACTGTAAAGGCTACTAAGGAGGATCAGGACCTAGCAGTAGCAATGATTTGGAGGTGCCAGGGTTGGACTGGGGTGGACAAAGTTAAAAATCACACAACACCTGTTTATAGTCCAACACAATTATTTGGAAACACTAGCTTTCGGAGTGTTTCTCCTTTATATGGTGGTTGTCGAGTATAAGATTGCAGGACACAGAATTTATAGCAAAACTTTACAGTGTGATGAACTGAAATTATATATTGAAGAAGACCTGGATTGTGAAAATGAAGATGTCATTGTCGATCTTTACCACATTATCTGATGCTATTTAACATTTAGTCATTCAGCCTTATTTGGAACCCCTGACTGTCTAAATCTACCTAAACTGAAGTCCACCATACCAGCGTAAAGTCAATGCTAGGTGTTTTTACTTCCCATATGATTTTGTACAAAAATTTACAAAATAAATTTGAGATTTAACATATATTGTCATGGTGGAACCGTAAGGAGAATGCAGATTGTCATTTATGAGCTGATGTATGTGTCATGACAGCATACGAAATTAAATGATTTAGCCCTTTGAGTGTGACACACTCTTTATTTTTAAGTGTTAGTTACACTTACGCAAATGTCTTTAGTAAAAGCAAAAAAAAATTGGAAATATTGGGCAAGCCAGGCAGCACTTCCAAAGAAGGAAACAGGGTTGACATTGTCGCTCAGGGACTTATTGTCAGGACTGCTGGACTGATCGGAACAAGCAAATTCAGTAGCTCACTCCATGGAGCCAGGCAGCCAATGAGGACAATCAAGGCCCAATTCAGGGACCCCGTTTTCTGAAGGCAATGGCAGTTTCCCAACATCATTAGCACAGGGGAATTGAGTTTAAGAGCTGCGAGGTTTTGCTGCACCTCTATAAAGCTTAGACCACACTTGGAATATTGTGTTAGTTCTGGTTGCCTCATTACAGGAAGGATGTGGAAGCTTTAGAGAGATGATTTACCAGGATGCTGCCTGGACTGGAGGGCATGTCTCATGAAGTAAAGTTGAGGGAGCTAGGGCTTGTGTCATTGGAGCAAAGAAGGATGAGAGGTGACTTGATTGAGGTGAACAAGATGATGAGAGGCATGGATAGAGTGGATAGCCAGAGACTTTTTCCCAAGGTGGAAAAGGCTATCACGAGGGGGCATAATTATAAGATGATTGGAGGAAGGTCTGGCAGAGATGTCAGAGGTAAGTTCTTTACACAGAGAGTGGTGGATATGTGGAATGCACTGCCAGTAATGGTAATAGAGTCAGATATATTAGGGACATTTAAGTGACTCTTGGATAGGCACGAGGATGATAGTATAATGTAGGGTATGTAGGTTAGTTTGATCTTAGAGTAAGATAAATGGTCGCCCCAACATCGAGGACTGAAGGACCTATGCTGTACTGTACTGTTCTATATTCTATGTTCTATGTTCTACGTTCTATCACAGTGACCCACTACTGCATGAGATACACGGGATGTTCCCAATGGAGTGACCTCCCAATGACAATGCAAATAGCCATTGAAGCCAGAGACTCCATGTCCCACTGAACAGACCACGAGCTTGAAAGCCATGACAGGGGCCAAAATAAATCCTTCCAGCATTAGTCCTTTTGATTTGCAGGAGGCATCCTGGTTAGGCCTCCAGGTTGAGTCATAGGGTCAGTCTCATTACTGTCCCAGCAGCAGCGCTGTTGGCTAGTCTGAACTGAGGATATTGCATGCAATTCTGGTCTCCTTCCTATCGGAAAGATGTTGTGAAACTTGAAAGGGTTCAGAAAAGATTTACAAGGATGTTGCCAGGGTTGGAGGATTTGAGCTATAGAGAGAAGCTGAACAGTCTGGGGCTGTTTTTCCTGGAGCGTCAGAGGCTGAGGGGTGATCTTATAGAGGTTTACAAAATTATGAGGGGCATGGATAGGATAAATAGACAAAGTCTTTTCCCTGGGCTCGGGGAGTCCAGAACTAGAGGGCATAGATTTAGGGTGAGAGGGGAGAGATATAAAAGTGACCTAAGGGGCAACATATTCACACAGAGGATGGTACATATATGGAATGAGCTGCCAGAGGAAGTGGTGGAGGCTGGTACAATTGCAACATTTAAGAGGCATTTGGATGGGTATATGAATAGGAAGGGGTTGGAGGGATATGGGCCGGATGCTGGCAGGTGGGACTAGATTTGGTTGGGACATCTGGTCAGCATGGATGGGTTGGGACCAAAGGGTCTGTTTCCACGCTGTACATCTCTATGACTCTATGACTCTATGACACTCGCCTTGCCTCTGACACCTCAGGAATGCACTATATATCCTGAATACCTTCACAATTTTGGCTGGAGTCCTGACATTGATATCGCAACACAACTGGGAACATTCCAATGGTTAATTTCTAGCTCCATAGATGCTGCCTGACTTGAATTGAATTGAACTGAATTTATTGTCAAGTGTACCCGAGGCACAGTGAAAAGCTTTGTCTTGCGAGCAATACAGGCAAATCAAAAAGTCAAGTAGCATCGATAAGTAAATAATAGGTAAAGCAGCAAAAACAAAAATAAAGGTACAGATGAATGATAAGAGTTTGTGAGTACATTTAGTATTCTAACAACCTGTAGGGTAGAGACTGTTTCTAAACCAGCTGGTGCGTGTGTTCAGACTTCTATACCTTCTCCCTGATGGTAGAGGTTATAGAAAAACATTGCCAGGGTGGGATGGATCTTTGAGAACTGCAAAACTTAAATATATGATCGATCAAGCCAGTTTCACACTGGGATCCTTCCTGCTATCTGTCTAGTGACTGCACAGGTTCAGTAGCATTCAACATTCCTCATTGCTCTCATATCAGAGAGCCACGTGGGTCCACCAGGACTCATTGGTCAACTTAGTTGTTTGAGTAGTTTACGTATTGTCTGCTTTGGGTTGACGTGGCAGCTTTCCATCTAGTGTGTACTGATAGACAGTGATTATTACAAGGACATCACAATTTGGAAAACACCCATGTTACATAAGCATCTCCATTAGTCACCATGGTCCATACCATTTGATTAGTCACAGCTGTGGCTGTGCTGGCAGCCTTTCCTTGACAGCGGGCCTGATAGATGGATTCTATAGATGGGAGGTTGGCCTTTGTGATTGTCTGGGCTGAGTTCACCACTCTCTGTAACTGTCTCCAATCATGAATGGTATGGTTTCCATACCAGGTAGTTATACAACAGACAGAATGCTCTCGATGGCGCACCTATAAAGGTTGGCAAGGGTGTTCGCCGTCATGCCAAATTTCCTCAGCTGCCTGAGGGAGAAGAGATGTTGTTGGGCCTTTGTAACCAGTGCATGAAGAGTCCAAAAAAGATTGTTGTGGATGACCACTCCCAGGAGCTTGACACTTCCCACTCGTTCCACCTCTGTGCTGTTAATGTGTAGGGGGGCATGAGTAACATCCCACTGAAAGTCAATAATGAGTTCCTTCATTTTGCTGGGCTAGGTTGTTCTCAGTGCACCGTCTTTCCAGGTCTTCCACCTCCTATCTGTAGTCTGTTTTGTCGCCGTCTGAGATTCGACCGGCTATGGTGGTGTCATCAGTAAACTTGTAAATGGCATTAGCCTTGTACTTGGCGACGCAGTCATAGTTATACAGTGAGTACAGTCGGGGGCTGAGTACGCAGCCCTGGGTGGCTCCAGTGTTGAATGTTAGTGAGGATGAAATATTGTCCCCAGTCTTCACTGATTGTGGCCTATGGGTCAGGAAACTGAGGAGTATTTCCACCATTGACTTAATTTCAGATTTCCAGCATTAACAAGACTGTATGAACATCTTCCTGCAACCTTTCCCTCAGCACAAAGACAAGAAGACTGCAGATAATATTTGATAATATTAGATTCCCTACTGTATGGAAACAGGCCCTTCAGCCCAACAAGTCCACACCCACCCTCCAAAGAGTAACCCACCCAGACCCATTCCCCTATCCTGTATTTACACCTGACTAATCCACCTAATGCTATGGGCAATTTAACATGATCAATTCACTGGACCTGCACATCTTTGGATTGTGGGAGGAAACTGGAGCACCCAGAGGAAACCCACACAGGCACATGGAGAATGTACGAACTCCACACAGACAGTTGCTTGAGGCAGGAATTAAACCTGCATCCCTGGTGCTGTGCAAGGCAGCAGTGCTAACCACTGAGCCACTGTGCTGCCTGTGCTATTCTTGAGTCAGGGTAATTCTGTAGGAACAGTTTTTAAACGGCATTTCTGCAGCTGGGTAAATCTTGGTAAACAGCAGTTATATTAGTTAGCTGGTAGTGATGAACCCAAGAATGGAAGTCCATATCAAATAAAGAGAGAAGAATGACCTGGAAGTTTTGACCTCAGGACATCCCAATTGGCTGTACAGCCAATGAAGTTCTTTTGTAGAAAATGGTTTACTCAAGTTGCACATCGCACTAAGAAAAAAATCAGAAAAGCTTTCTTTTTAGGTGATGGCAGAGGGATATAAGCGCGCTGCAATTGGATTTCCAGAAGACATTTGATAAGTTGGCACTTCAAATGTTATTGCGGAAAATCCAAGCTCCTGGTGTAGAGGGTAATATATTAACAAAGACCGAAGGTTGGCTGGCGGGCAGAAAGCAGCAAGTATATATAAATGAGTCTTAGTCTTTTGGCAAGATGTGACAAATGGAATCTTTCAGGAAACTGTACTAGGGTATCAACTATTCAGAATTTCCATCAATGATTTTCGGATTTCCAGAAGGCGTTTGACAAAGTTCCACGTAGGAGGCTGCAAAATAAGACAAGAGCCCATGGTGTTAGGGGCAAGGTATTGGTCTGGATAGAGGATTGGCTGACTAGCAAGAGGTAGAGAGGGGGGATAAATGCGGTCTTTTCCAGGATGACAGCTGGTAACTAATGGACTTCCACAGCAGGCTGTGTTGAGACTACAATTATTCACATTGTACATTAATGATCTGAATGAAGGAACTGAGGGCATTATTGCGAAGTTTACAGATGAGACAAAGATAGGTGGAGGGACAAGTAGTGTTGAGGGAGCAGATGCTACAGAAATATTTGGACATCTAGGAGACTAGACAAAGAAGTGACAAATGACATACAATCTGGAAAAGTGTGAGATTGTGCACTTTGATAGGAAGGATATAGGTGTAGATTGTTTTCCAAATGGGCAGAAGCTTCAGAAATCTGAAGCACAAAGGGACTTAGGAGTCCTAGTTCAGAATGCTCTTAAATTTCAGTTGGCAGTTAGGAAGGAAAATGCAATGTTAGCATTCATTTCAGAAGAGCTAGAATATAAGACCATGAATTTACTGCTAAGGCTGTACCAGGTTCTGGTCAGACCGCATTTGGAATATCATGAACAGTTTTGTGTCCTGTTTCAAAGGAAGGATATAACGGCATTGAGCGGGTCCAGAGGAGGCTTACAAGAATGATCCCAGGGATGAGGAGCAGTTGAGGACTCTGGGTCTGTAATCATTGGAGTTTAGAAGGGTGAAGGGACTTACAGGATATTGAGATTTCTGGACAGAGTGGATGTGGAGAAGATGTTTCGACTAGTAGGAGAGACTAGGACTCAAGGGTACAGCCTCAGAGTGAAGGGCCGTCCCATTGGAAATGAGATGCGGAGGAATTTCTTCATCCAGGGGGTGTTGAATCTGTTGAGCTCATTGACACAGAAGGCTGTGGAGACCAAGTTATTAAGTATATTTAAGACAGAGGTAGATAGGTTTTTGATTGCTAAGGGATCAAAGGTTATGGTGAGAAGGCAGGAGAAAGGCATTGAGAAACTTATTGGTCAAGGTCAAATGGTTGAGCAGTCTTGATGGGCCGAATGGCCTAATTCTTCGCCTATATATTATGGTCTCATGTTTTCGATGTGGGGAGTGATGGAATGGTAATTATGTTTCAGATAACACGAGGAAAGCATATTGTAAAAACGTGAGTAAGTTTCAGGTGGATATAGAGAAGTTGAGTGAATGGAGTGTCAAGTGGGAAATTGTGAGGTTGTTCACTTTGGCAGGAAGAATAAAAAGCAGAGTATTACTTAAGTGGAGAACAACTCGAAAATTCTGCAGGAAGATTTCAATGTTCTCGTGCAGGGATCTCACAACATTAGAATGCAGGTGCACTTTATAATCCCGAAGACACATGGGATGATATCCTTTATTATGAGATTAATTGAACCTCGAAATACAGATGTAATACTTCAGTTACGCAGGGCATTGGTGAGACCATTTCTTAAATACTTTGTGCAGTTTGGTCTCCTTATTTAAGTTGCAGGTATATGCCTTTCATCCTGTGCAGAGGAAGTTTACTAGACTGATGACTGCAATGAGCGAGCTATCTTATGAGGATAGATTGGACAAATTTAATTTGTTTCCACTGGAGGTTAGAATCATGAGGTTTGACTTGATGAAGTGTTTAAAATCCTGAATGGGTTTGGTAAGGTGAAGGTGTAAAAGATACTCCCTTTTCTGGGTCAATTCAAAACTAGGGTAGCACTGTTTTGAAATTAGGGGTTACCCTTTCAGGATGGAGATGAAGATAACTTCTTTACTCTCTTGGAGTTGTGGGGACTTTGAAGGTGTTTGCTGCAGAAGACAATGGAGGTGGAGTCATTGAATATTTTTCAAAGACAGAGGCAGATAGATTCTTGTTAGACAGAGGAATCATGGATCACTGAGGGATAGGAATGTAGAATTTGAAACGAGTTGCACAGCAATAATCTTAATGAATCATAGAGCAGGACCAAGGAACTGAATGGCCCACTTTTGTTCCTATTGTGTGTGTTTGTATAAATATTGGCTGGGACACTGGTATAAGTTGTATCTCCAGGTGTCTTACCTGAAGTGGCAATGATAATGTTATCTCTTGTAACATAAGACACTGAAGATGGTGTTATGGTCTTCAAACTTTACATTTCTCAGGCATCTAAGTGTCGAGGCTAACACTTAATTACTAAGTTACACAAAGTTGCATGCTCCCAATGGTATGTTATGTAATGTTGAGAGTGTGGTGCTGGAAAAGCACAGCAGGTCAGGCAGCAGCCGAGGAGCAGGAAAATCGATGTTTCGGGCAAAAGCCCTGATGTCAATTTTCCTGGTCCTTGGATGCTGCTTGACCTGCTGTGCTTTTCCAGCATCACACTCTCGACTCTGACCTCCAGCATCTGCAGTCCTCACTTTCTCGTATGTTATGTGATGTGTAGAATCAGACCATCATAGCTTCAGATCCCATACTTTGATACATTGCTACGTCTCTTATAGATAAGATCATGAGATATAACACAACAGATCCTGGGGAAAATTCACCTACTCCTCTCTGAAATAGTTGAATTTTTAACTTTTATGAAGGAAGGCAAATCAAGCCTGACATTAACATCATCCGATGGACAGCATCTGCAATGGTATATTCGTTCCATGCCGATGTGAGCTTAGATTTTGCATTTATAAATCCCTGAAATAGGTTGAAAATTCCACAATTTTTTCCTTTCAAATTGGAAACTTAATTATGTCTGACCTAAGGTGGTTAAAGGGTTGTTCCAGGTAAAATGCTGGTGAGTTCTCAGATATTATTTAGTGTTAATAAATCTCCAAATTAGAAGTATTAACACACTTAAAACCAGAAATGGAAACTCATGCAATTGTTTATTTATATAAATAGTGCTCAACTGTTTTTGTAAAGTACCCTGCTATGAAACACACAAATTGCATTTCAACACAATCCATTTGTTGCTAATTAGCAGTGATATACTGAAAATATAAACTCTTGAAAATCGTTCCAAGCATTGGGTATTAATTGCATCAAAATGAATGAGGTTGTTCCAGACTTTAATACAACTATGTTTACTCAAATTATTTTATTCATATGAAGCTATAACCTCTAAATCAGATAATATGAAAATGTAGTCACTAGAGTGTAGAGTATAACATCTTTGGAAATATTATAACTGCTATAATTTGCTTAGTAGTGCATGGTAAAGTGTGGGTTTGAGGACCTCAAAGCTTCTAGGACTATATTACTCACTTTATACAGGAAATGAGAGGTTTTAACTCAGAGTGCAGAATGCTAACCAGAAACTTGTGTACATCAAGTTAGTAACTGTCTTTTTGAAAGGAATCTGGTTACTGGCAATAACATTTGATAGTCTGGATGTTTCTCACAGCATCAGTTTCAATAAAGGGAATCCAGACAAGAGAGAATGTCATAAGCATACCTAACACAACATTAATCCTGATTGCCCTAATCCTTGCATTTTAAAATTCTTATTGAAATTCTAAAGTGTCAGTGCAGCTTGAGTTAAATCACTTACAGATTATCTGGATGGATTTCATTTTTTCCCTCTTAAAGCACAAAGCAATATATTTTTTGTGGCAGATCCTTGCCTCGGGACACAAAGATTGCTTACATGATATGTATTCAACTGGGTATTATCAATTCCTACTCCATAAATATATTCCATGCACCAGAAACTGTCACTTTCTTTCTTATAATGGTGGTTTAAAAAAAAACTAATTTTAAGACAGCTTGAGCTGTTTGAAATATAATGAATAGCTTGTTAATCTTTGATTGTAAATGTACAAATGAAACAATCAGTTGTACACAATACTGAGTAATAACATTCATGCTTAAACTATACACTGGAGTGAACAAGACCTTTCAATCTCAATAAGCCAACAATGTATTAGACACTACGAAACAAAATAAGATCTTTATCAAATATGACAACTACTCCAACAATAGATGTCCTAGAGCATACACCATCTCGCAACAGGTTTTAATGTCATCCATTCATGAGATCATTTCTTTTTCCATCTAAAAAGCCAGAAATGGATCATGACAAACTTTTTTTCTGATTTGGACTTACTTTATGAGCACTTACGATTTGCCAGGTGAAAGTAGAGGGTCATCTTAAAGTTCTCCGTCGTCCTACCAGACCACAGGACTGCTCCCTCATTAGGAAGAGGGTGAGGGAGGGAGAGAGACACCTCAGGCGAGGGAAAAGGTTGGGAAGGAAAGTCCTTGATGGCATCTGCTAGGAGAAAGTGAGGGCTGCAGATGCTGGAGATCAGAGCTGAAAATGTGTTGCTGGAAAAGCACAGAAGGAATGAAGAAGGGCTCATGCCCGAAACGTCGATTCTCTTGCTCCTTGGATGCTGCCTGACCTGCTGCGCTTTTCCAGCAACACATTTTCAGCTTTGATGGCATCTGCACCTAGTGTGCGAATTGAACCCACATTATTGGCATCACTCTGCATTGCAAACCAGCCATCCAGCCAACTAAGATAATGGCACTTACCCTGGCAGAGCAGAGAAGGTCAGCAACATGCTTCTTACATTAGAAATGATTCATCCAAAATGTAAAGACTGTCCTCTCCCAGAGACTGACCTCAGACCAGGGTGGCATGGTGTCCTTGGGCAGCCCTGGGGGAAGAAGATATCTCTCCTCTGTGCTGCTCCTTTCACCAGAATCTCATGGTCCCAGTCCACAAAGCCAGCTGAAAACGTCCCCCCCTCTGCCATAGAGTCTACAAAAACCACGTGCAGCCGTGTGGGGCAGCTCCAGAATGGCGGCTCTTGTCTGGATACCCAGCAACCTTTCGAATAGACCAGAAATGCTGTCCTCAAAAAGTTAGTGTTGCATTGCCTTCTCAAACCATTGCAGACGATGGATGGAGGTGTATCCAAAGTGCTGTTAGGAAGGGAGTTCCAGGATATTGACTCAATGACAATGAAGGAATGGTAGGTAATATGTTTCAAGGTATGGATGGTATGTGACTTGGATGTAAACTTGAAGATAGTGATGCTCCTATGTACTGGCTGCCCTTCTCTTTCCAGGTGGTAGCAGTTGCATGTTTGGAACATGCCTTTGAATGAGTCTTTATGAATCTGTGTTGTAGATGATACACATGTGGCCACTTGTGATAGGAGTGAAGTGAATGAATGTGAACTTGATAGTTGTCAAACAAGAGGGGTGCTTTGTCCTGGATGGTGTTGAGAGTCTTGTGTTTTGTTGGAGGTGTACACACTCAGGTATTCAATCACAATCCTGACCCGTAGATGATGGACAGTCTTAGCAAAGCCTGCACCTATTAATTCATTAACTTGGTAGATGGAATATAATTTGAAAAATATGATGTCATGAGGAACAGAGGAGCTTAACATTATTTAGATGCAGGAAGACCGGAGATAGCTACAGAACAGAGGGACGTACGAGCCCTCATCCATGAACCTCAAAAAGTTAACATCCAAGTTCACTTGGTTAACAGGGAAGGCAAATGGAATGTTGATCTTTAGTTCAAAGAGAATGAAATATAAAAGTCAGGAGGTTTTGCTAAAACTATACAAAGCATTAGTCAGGCCATAGCTGGAATACTGTGACCTATTTTGGGCCCATTATGGAAGGGCAGATATACTATCATTGGACACAGTCCATAGAAGGTTTACTAAGTTAATACCAGTTATTGAGGGAGTGTCTTATAATGAGAGGTTGAGCAGGTTGTGCCTGTACATATTGGCATTGAGAACAATGAGTAAGAGAATCAAATGTCGAGGAGAGAAGGCAAGAAATTAGTGTTTGGGATTATTGGATCAGCTGTGATTTTATTAAAGACTCGATGGGCTGAATGGCTCACCTCTGCTGCTACATCTTATTGTTTTAAGGTTCATGTGCATCTGTACCTGACGGAAAGATTTCCTTTGTTCTTTCATTGATTCGATTTATATCCTTTGGCAAGTATTCTCCAATATAGTAAAGGACTGAACGAGATGATAAAAATCTATTACAGTGTTAGAGTTGACTTTGCTTCCTTTTCAGCTGAGGATCATCATGCTTTCAAAGTCCCCTTGAAATAGAACAGCTTTGAATTCCTTAAAAGCTTGCCCAGTTCTCCACTACAGCTTTCCAATTGTACTGATGGAATGTCTCATTGCTAAATCAGCTATTTAGCTGTCAATATCTGCCAGGTATTGATTTGACAAAAGCAAACTACTGCAAATGTTAGAAACCTGAAGTTAAAACAGAAAACTGTGGAAATATTCAGTAGCTCTGTAGAGAGAGAAACTAAGTTAACTTGGGAGGTTACTCCAAAGTGGTAGTTGGGTTGGTTGAGGGTTCTAGGTCCACACAAGTGTGACTTTGCCAGCAATATTGCCAAGAGAAGTCAAGGGAGAGTTAGCAGCCGGCAAAGGCTATCTGTTTAAAAAGACAGACAGTCCCTCAACACTGCCGGCCCATTACAGGTCTTGGCAACAATACCAAGAGGTGTGGCTCTTGCTGAGGCAACGAGGAGAGTGGAAGACTCTTCAAATGGTGTACACCTCCAACAAAACTCTTCAAAACACAGGCACCCTCATAGGGGTGAACATGATTTCATATTTTCATAATATCAGGAAGCCCAGACCTGACAAACAGAGAGACAACCACTCCAATGGCAAGGCTGGACCAACTTATTAATAACTGCCCCCTCCCTGTTTAACAAAGTCTCCAGCTCTGAACCTTCTCAGCTCCCCCCCACCCTACCACCAGGGAGGCTGTCTCTAAACACCACGGTGGTGGGAGGTGCAGGGAAACACACTCCACGACTGGAAAAATGCCTGTGACCCAGCAAAATCATTCTGTTATCATTGTTTCTCTCACCACAAGTGCTGCCAGTCCTGTCATATATTTTCGGCATTTTATGCTTTTATTTTAGATTTCAAGCATGTAGTGTTTTGCTTTCAATTAAAATCACTTTTAATTGGGACTTTGATTATTCGAACTGGCTGTCTGCCTCCATTGTGGGTGGGCTGTTGCACTACAGTCAGATTCCCTCCTTGGAAACTTTCTCAGGCCCAGGAACAAGCTGGGAAATATGCGAATGTGACTTATCGTTACTTTCCCGGCTCCCTTATACCTGATGCACTGCTCAAGGCCGATAGAACTCTGCCTAACTTTTCAGTCAACAACCTCAGCTCCGAAGGTCACGATCCAAAACATTACCTCTGATTCTCTTCCTGAAAATGCTGTTTGACCTGCTGAGTACTTCAAACGTTTTCTGTTTATATTTCCTATTGGTTTATCTTGATGATTGAAAGTACCATCATGCTCAGTAGTCAGTGATCTTGGGATTTCTTGTGAGCAATTCTTTTGGCAAGTTTTTATTTCAGGCCAATGTTAGTAATTCAAACTACAGATGTGTGTTGAGCACGAGCATTTATTGGAATCAAGGGATACATTTTCATTAGGGCCTGTTGAAATAATTTGAATACTAGCTTGAGAACTGTTATGAAATTTAAAACATATTTAGAGAAAACAATTTTTTTTCAAAAATAGCCAAGCTTTCCAGCAGCATTTCACCCTCTGGCATAATCTTGTTTTCCTATAATACAGTAAGGGCTGAACTATCATCTGGGTGAAGAGCCGAGAGGAAAGCTGAGCAGCTAACATTGTGCATCTGCATTGCAGCCATCCCAATTTTCTATCTAATTAACTGGGATGCAAAGAAAAAGCACTGATGCCTGCCATCTGACTTCCACTGTACTGTTCATCCAGAAGATCATTTGTGTCCTAGCTCAAGAGAAAAATTTGTCCCCTAGCCTTTTCATTCCACAAATACTTTGTTCAAAGCCTGCTGAAAAGCCACCCTGCAACTGAGAAATAATTCATAGAATTGTTACAGCACAGAAAGATGCCATTTGGACCATTGTTACAGCACAGAATGGTGCCATTCGGACCATTGTTACAGCACAGAATGGTGCCATTCGGACCATTGTTACAGCACAGAATGGTGCCATTCGGACCATTGTTACAGCACAGAATGGTGCCATTCGGAACATTGTTACAGCACAGAATGGTGCCATTCGGACCATTGTTACAGCACAGAAGGGTGCCATTCGGACCATTGTTACAGCACAGAAGGGTACCATTCGGACCATTGTTACAGCACAGAATGGTGCCATTCGGACCATTGTCACAGTACAGAAGGATGCCATTCAGACCATTGTTACAGCACAGAATGGTGCCATTCGGACCATTGTTACAGCACAGAAGGGTACCATTCAGACCATTGTTACAGCACAGAATGGTGCCATTCGGACCATTGTCACAGTACAGAATGGTGCCATTCAGACCATTGTTACAGCACAGAAGGATGCCATTCGGACCATTGTTACAGCACAGAAGGGTACCATTCGGACCATTGTTACAGCACAGAAGGGTACCATTCGTATCATTGTTACAGCACAGAAGGGTGCCATTCGGAGCATTGTTACAGCACAGAAGGGTACCATTCGGATCATTGTTACAGCACAGAAGGGTGCCATTCGGACCATTGTTACAGCACAGAAGGATACCATTCGGACCATTGTTACAGCACAGAAGGGTACCATTCGGATCATTGTTACAGCACAGAAGGGTGCCATTCGGACCATTGTTACAGCACAGAAGGATACCATTCGGACCATTGTTACAGCACAGAAGGATGCCATTCGGACCATTGTTACAGCACAGAAGGGTACCATTCGGATCATTGTTACAGCACAGAAGGGTGCCATTCGGACCATTGTTACAGCACAGAAGGGTGCCATTCGGACCATTGTTACAGCACAGAAGGATGCCATTCGGACCATTGTTACAGCACAGAAGGGTGCCATTCGGACCATTGTTACAGCACAGAAGGATGCCATTCGGACCATTGTTACAGCACAGAAGGGTGCCATTCGGACCATTGTTACAGCACAGAAGGGTGCCATTCAGACCATTATTACAGCACAGAATGGTGCCATTCGGACCATTGTTACAGCACAGAAGGGTGCCATTCGGACCATTGTTACAGCACAGAATGGTGCCATTCGGACCATTGTTACAGCACAGAAGGGTGCCATTCGGACCATTGTTACAGCACAGAAGGGTGCCATTCGGACCATTGTTACAGCACAGAAGGGTGCCATTCGGACCATTGTTACAGCACAGAAGGGTGCCATTCGGACCATTGTTACAGCACAGAAGGATGCCATTCAGACCATTGTTACAGCACAGAAGGATGCCATTCGTACCATTGTTACAGCACAGAAGGGTACCATTCGGACCATTGTTACAGCACAGAAAGATGCCATTCAGACCATTGTTACAGCACAGAAGGATGCCATTCGGACCATTGTTACAGCACAGAAGGATGCCATTCGGACCATTGTTACAGCACAGAAAGGTGCCATTCGGACCATTGTTACAGCACAAAAGGGTGCCATTCAGACCATTGTTACAGCACAGAAGGGTGCCATTCGGATCATTGTTACAGCACAGAATGGTGCCATTCGGACCATTGTTACAGCACAGAAGGGTGCCATTCGGATCATTGTTACAGCACAGAATGGTGCCATTCGGACCATTGTTGCAGCACAGAAAGGTGCCATTCAGACCATTGTTACAGCACAGAAAGGTGCCATTCGGACCATTGTTACAGCACAGAAAGGTGCCATTCGGACCATTGTTACAGCACAGAAGGATGCCATTTGGACCATTGTTACAGCACAGAAAGGTGCCATTCGGACCATTGTTACAGCACAGAAAGGTGCCATTCGGACCATTGTTACAGCACAGAAAGGTGCCATTCGGACCATTGTTACAACACAGAAGGATGCCATTCAGATCATTGTTACAGCACAGAATGGTGCCATTCGGACCATTGTTACAGCACAGAAAGGTGCCATTCGGACCATTGTTACAGCACAGAAAGGTTCCATTCGGACCATTGTTACAGCACAGAAGGATGCCATTCGGAACCATTGTTACAGCACAGAAGGATGCCATTCGGACCATTGTGTCTGTTACAGATCTTAACGTTTTCTTATTTTAAAAACAAGTGCCTGGTGTTGCATTCCAGATGCAATTTGATTGCTCAAACTACCAGACTTGAAGCAAAACACAGTTTATTCAGACATTTTAGTTAAAAATACGGCAGAAGAAAGAAGAACTTGGAGCAAAGTAACTCTACTGCAAAACTTAACAGGATAAAAGATTATTTAATTATTAAACAGTAACTGTTCCAATATATTCCATAAACACACTATTGACAAAGGCAAGTTCAGTCAAATAGAGAATTACACATGCAATTCTGCAGTCTAAGAGGATAAATATTTAGAAAAAAAAACTCTGAGAGAAAAAGAGTATCAGGGAGAGATGTATTGCACTTCCAAACCCAGCTGCAGTAACTGCTACTGAAAAAAAAAACTTAAACTAAAAAATGTTGGTTCTGTGGGAGCATGACTTCACCCATTCAGGCTGCTTATATTGTTCTGACTTTACAAACAAAAAAACCAGAAGACCTCACAAGCTGTTTACTTTATGGGCTTTGAAACAGATCGCTCAATATCTCTGCCTCAACATTTCTTCATAAAATCCAACTGCACTGCATAAAGCCATAGTTTCATCACGTGTCTACATTGATGCTCCGTAAGTACAATTTAGTATTATCATTCTCACATTTTCCTTCCACAGCCCTGCTCAGTCTTGCTTTTTGGATTGTAATCTGATTCCCTCTTGAATGTCTTCATTGAACATGCCTCCACCACATTCTCCAGCAGTCTACTCTATATCCTAATCATTCATTGCACGAAACCTGGTGTCCTCATGTCATCATTGTTTCTTTTGCCAACTACATGAAAAGTCTGTGCACTCTGATTCTTGACCCTTCTACAAATGGAAAATGTGTTTCACTGTCTACTTGGACCAGACTTCTCATTATTTTGAATATCCATCAAAGATTCTCTCAACATGCTCTTCTCCAAGGCAGACGATCCTACTCAGTTTTCAACCAGTTTATGTAACTGAAGTTCCTCACTACTGGACAGTCTTGCTTATGTTCTCTGCACACTCTAATGTCTTCACATTTTTCCTAAAGTGCGGTATCAATAGTCCAGCTGAGACTGAACAAAGCTTTGGAACAAGTAACTAATACAAATATAGCATAACCTCCTTGCTCTTACACTGTCCCTATTAATAAAGTCTAGGCTGGTGTGTGCTTTAATAATCATTCTCTCAGCCTACCCAGCTACCATCAATGATTTATGCACAAATATTCCCTCTGCAATGGCACACTCCTTTAGAAATCTGCCCTTTATTTGAGATCATCACCCCATGCACTACCAACTATTTTGCACTTCTCTACTTAATACTGTTGTTCATGAACTGTTGATTGCTTTATAAACTGCAATAGATGTGCAACAGCAACTGTTAAAATAGCACATCAAGTAATTTGATGTAGATATATTGCTCCCTGGACTAAACATAGTATGCAGAAGAATTTCAGCAACCTCTCCTTCAGGAATTCAAATGTGTTCATTCGTCACAGACAGAAATGAATTGGATCCTGACTCTGATATTGTGTTTATGGTGTACGTTGCTTGGAGCAAAGAAATAAAATTCATGACGTGGAAGAGAAGTGAAGAAATATGTTTTGACGAGAAGACATCATTATATGTCTTTCTCCGTATTAATAGTAATAAATAAGCCTATTAAAAACAAGTTTAAATTACAACCATCAAGCAAATGCACATAGCATGCAATGCTAAATTCTCCTGGATAGCTCACTACCTTTAATAGTACATATGACACCCTTTCTAATTGAGGAGCCATGTAAGGTATCCTCTCTGTCAACACTTCATGCACAGAATAGTTCCTTTCTGCCTCCTAGAGTCAACATTACATACTGAAGGTACTTATATTGTGTGTGATAAGTCACGTTCACTTGATGCTGTATCAGGCATTATATCCGCTGAAAGGAATCACACCTAAAATTGTATATAAACAAGGATTTGGAGCAGATTCTACAATTGAAATTATATTGAGATTAATGACACTGATTGGTTATTTATTGATTAAATTGGATGGGAAATTTGAACTTACGCTGAGAAATTCAGTATTCAAAAACACAGAGTCTGAAGCTGAGGCCCTTATGTAGTCAGTATCCAGTGAATGCAATGAAAAGATTCCGGGTTGGTTCAAACAGGATGGCATGGTGGCTCAGTAGTTAGCACTGCTGCCTCACAATGCCAGGGACCTGGTTTAATTTCCAGCCTTGAGCGACTGTGCAGAGTTTGCACATTCTCCCCTTGTCTGTGTAAATTTCTTCCGGCTGCTCCGGTTTCCTCCCACAATCCAAAGATGTGCAGGGTAGGTGAATTGGCTGTGCTAAATTGCCCATAGTGTTCAGGGATGTATAGGTTAGGTGCATTAATCAGGGATGCTCTTTGGAGGGTAGTGTGGACTTGTTGGGCTGAAGGGCCTGTTTCCACACTGTAGGGATTCTATGATAAGGAGTTCATAGAGTCATAGAGATGTACAGCATGGAAACAGACCCTTCGGTCCAACCCGCCCATGCCGACCAGATATCCCAACCCAATCTAGTCCCACCTGCCAGCTGAAAATGTGTTGCTGGAAAAGCACAGCAGGTCCGGCAGCATCCAGGGAACAGGAGAATCGACGTTTCGGGCATAAGCCCTTCCTGAAGAAGGGCTTATGCCCGAAACGTCGATTCTCCTGTTCCCTGGATGCTGCCTGACCTGCTGCGCTTTTCCAGCAACACATTTTCAGCTCTGATCTCCAGCATCTGCAGACCTCACTTTCTCCACCTGCCAGCACCCAGCCCATATCCCTCCAAACCCTTCCTATTCATATACCCATCCAAATGCCTCTTAAATGTTGCAATTGTACCAGCCTCCACCACATCCTCGACTCCACTTTCAAAGAGCTATGAACCTGCTCTCCAAGGTCTCTTTGTTCAGCAACACTCCCTTGAACCTTACCATTAAGTGTATAAGTCCTGCTAAGATTTGCTTTCCAAAAATGCAGCACCTCGCATTTATCTGAATTAAACTCCATCTGCCACTTCTCAGCCCATTAATGAATTGTTTAATCTGTTAACTGTTAATAAACTGTCTCTGAGCCTGAAAATGTGATTTATCAAGTTCAATGTTTCATTCCCTTACTATGTACTTATTGTTGAAATCTTAAACAGAAATTAAAATAACACTCTTATTTTCATAATTTCTTTGCCATCTTTTTTAATCTCTGTGTCTTAATTCTTATTTTTCGACCATTCTTCCTTTCTGACATGATTTTATTATTATTAATAGTACAACCTATATGGACTCTCGGATGTTTAATTCACATCAGTTACATCACAAGAGGCAGAAATTCTGAAACTGACAGCTTTTCTCCAGGAACTCTCTGTGCTGGTCACTGCTTCTGGAATGGCCTGTATGGCTGTACCATCAGGAGTGGTCTATTTGTTGACTGTCTTCAATGTGTGCTGGAAGCAACTGAATGGATGATACCTTGATGTCACACATCCAAGGCAACTCTGTGATGCCCTCATTCCAAATCTGGACCATTCACTCAGAAAGGATCATCCATTAAACAGTAAGATGGGCTCTAAAATTATTGTTCGCAAATGAATAGCTTCAATGGATGACACCTCCTCACTTTCCTGGCTTGATTATGGATCTCTCCCCTTGCTGGGGTCTGACTGATCAACCCTAGCAAGGTGCAACCTCAGTGATCTCCATTCCTAGCCTTCTCAAAGGTTGTGATCCGGGGCAATTTTTTAAAGATTCATTCACACTGTCTAGGTATAACTGGTTGGGCTTGCATTTATTGGACAACGCTAATTGCCCAGAGGGCAGTTAGGATGGACTGGAGTCACATGTGAGCCAGACCAGGTAAAGACAGCAGTCTCCATCCCTAAAGGACAATACTGAACCAGATTTATTTTTTTTCCCAACAATTAAGTACGGTTTCTGATCATTATTGGACACTTTTAATTCCAGATTTGCACTGAATTCAAATTCCACCATCTGCCATTGTCTGCATGGTTGAACTAATGTGAATCCAGCCTCTTTGGTCAGTGAAGCCTCTCTTTGAAGGGTGCCTGCAACAACGATGGGAAATCAAGGTTTCCAAGTGCAGCAGAGGCAGGGTTTTCCATCCAGCCTGGTGATGGGGCCATTTCTGTGCCAAAAGACAAATCCTCAGCTTTGCCGCGCACATAGGTTAGTGTTCTCTACAGGCTGCATTTCACAGTCCTCTGCAGTTTTTGATTTTATGCTCTAAGATACTGGCCTTGTAAATCACCCTCTCTTCCTGACATGGATATGTCAGATGACCCATGGCCTCCAGGACAATTGCAGAAACATTAATATTCTATTCATGAGCTTGGATTAAAAATTCAAAATGTGGAAGCCAAGTTTAAACCAAACTGGACTGTAATTTGCAAACTGCAGAGATGGAACAGACAGTATTCGTGCAATCAGGCCTTGGACAATCAACTTCCCATCAAAACCAGATAAGCCTGGAACTGCCTGGGCAGATGCTAAACGGCCATATTGCTTCAAAACAAGCCTCGAATAAACCAACTTTGTTAGAATGATACACATACATGGTGGCACCCAGTTCAGTAGGAGGCCAGAGGCAGAGTGTGACAAGGACAGTGCTTGGTAGTTAAAGGTTCAAAACCACATTTTGAAAACTCCAAAGATGGAATACAGTCACCTCATTGGATCTTCTTGCCCCCACCCAATACTAGTATTAGACACAGGCCACAGAATCTTTGTGAAATGCATGATGAAGAAGATGAAATGAGCAACTTGGAACCCCAGCTCTCACTGCTTTCTGCGCCTTCTTTAATTCGGTCTCCAGAGAGCACCTTGTACTGGAGCTGAGCTGCACAGCATTCCAGCTCCTTGTACCTTGTAACAAGCATCACCACACTGAGCAGACCCAGAGAAAACACCTTGGTGAGATGGTCCAAGGACCAGAACCAGCCCCCAAAAGAGGGGGAGACTAAATCATCCTGAAACATTGGCCAAACCTCAGAGACTGAGGAACAGCCTGCCCAAGCCTTTTTGAATGGGTATTATCTGTCCTTTCAGACAAATACAGCGATAAGGACTGTGGGTAGAGTGTAATGAATCCTCAGAAGTGTGTGTCAGAAGTAGGTAGCAAGTGTAAATTAGAGACTGTGTACTTAGAGATTTACGATTGTTTACTGAAGAGTCTTATAAAGAGATTGGTAGAGTTTGGTAGAGTTTCGTTGAAGTACAATAATAGAGTCTGATAAATATTTTTAACCCTTGATACAGTGTCCAATAAAGTTGTGTTGGACCTGCCCCTGACGCTTCCCCCCCACCCTTTGTCTATCTCACTGAATAATCTGCCTGAGTTCAAAAAGGTTACTGCAAACTGATTGCTTGATTGATTTGATTTATCGTCACGCGTATCTATGTGAGCAGTACAGGCAGATCATAGTAAGCAAGGACATACAAATCATAGAATGAAAAAAAACAAGCATACAATTTACACTGCACAGGATGTGCGAGAGGCAAGATCAATATTATTTGAAGTTAGAGAGTCCATTCATCAGTCTAATAATGGCAGGAAAGAAGCTGTTCTTGAACATATTGGTGCAAGTGTTCAATATTCTATATCTTCTGCCTGATGGAAGAGGTTGGAGGACAGCATTACTGGGTAGGATGAGTCTTTGATGATCTTGGCAGCCTCTCTGCTACTACAGAGGATGTAAATGGAGTCCATGGATAGGAAGTTGCCTTCCATGATGCTCTGAGTTGTGCACACAGCCTTCTGTAGTTTCTTAGTCCTGGGCACAGCAGTTGCCACACCAGGCCATTAAGCACCCAGACAGTATGCTCTCTTTGGTGCATCTGTAAACGTTGGCGAGGGTTCTTATGGACATATCGAATTTCCTGAGTCACCTGATGAAGAAGAGACATTGTTGCACCTTCTTGACTGTCACATCTACGTGGGAAGTTTAGGACAGATTGTCAGTATCGTCACTCCTAGAAACTTGATGCTCTCAATCCTCTCAACCTCAGCTCCCGTTGATGAAGATGGGGGTGTGTTCTTCTCCTTTCTTTTTGAAGTCAATGATCAGTTTCTTAGTTTTGCCAACATTGACAGAGAAGTTGTATTCATTGAACCATGTCACCAAGCCCTCTATCTCCTTTCCGTATTGTGCCTCATTGTTGTTTGATATCTGTCCCACCATGGTCATGTCGTCAGCAAACTTGGAGATAACGTATGTTTGGAATTTGGCTATATGGTTGTAGGTATACCAGGAATACAATAGGGTGCTGAGGATGCATCCTTGGGGATCTCAGTGTTGAGGGTTATCATGGAGCAGGTGCAGTTGTCTATTTTCATTGATGGCAGTCTATGGGTCAGGAAGCTGAGGGTCCAGTTGCAGAGGGCAGAGCCGAGACCTGGGTCTCGGAGTTTTGAGATCAGTCTGGAGAGGTTAATGGTGTTGAAGGCAGAGCTGTAGTCAATGAGCAGGAGTCTGATGTCGGTATTCTTGTTGTCCAAATGATCCAGGGATAAGTGTAGGGCTAGGGAAATGCTAGTCAGCATACATTTACCCGCCTTCCCACTGCACAACATGATTGGACTTCCATGTACCCAATAACTCACCACATGCCAATCCCAACTCTAATGTACCTGAAGGGCAAGCATTCGATCAAGGATCAGGATGTAACTATTAGTTCTGTATTGTTTGTCGTTTTCCTCCTTCTGAAGATTTTCAACTATACTTTAAGATTTAGAAGCAGTGAATTGATCTCCCTGGCCCCACAAACTCAATTCCTTTTGAAGATAGTCTTTGATGTCCTTTTGGCAAACCCTATGAAACTGAGCAATGTTTCCTTCTATCTGCATCCATCATGAAGGCCTCTATCACATCATTGTGATCATGAGGTTTTCTATCTGTCCTGCTGTTCCAGTTATCTTGTATATAATTGTGACCACAGCATTCAGCAGCAATGCTCTATAATTCAGGACAGCTTCTCTTTGGAAAGGAAATGGTTGCCCGTTTGAACAAAGGCAAGCTACACCATACACCCTTTGTGAATGATATTCAGCCGTGGTTGTGGTGCTTTATCAGCTCTTAAAATGACATTTTCTTTTTGCTTTTCTTTGCTATGAATGAACCTTTAAAGGGTGGTTCTATTATTAGTTAACGAAATGTTTGGGTTTACTCCCAAAACAGAGTAAAGCAAAAGGCACAAATCAATTTTTCGCTTTGCATTTCTGTAAAGTTGTTCAGCTCATTTGACTGGACAGTTGGTTTCAAAACGTGTGGTGCTGGAAAAGCACAGCCAGTCAGGTAGCATCCAAGGGGCAGGAGAGTCGACGTTTCGAGCAGAAGCCGTTTGTGATGGAAGGTGATGCTAACAGCCAAGGGTTCAATCCTACACTGGCTGAAGCTACCATGAAGGGCTCTCCTTCTCAACCTCTCCCCTTGCCTGAGGTGTGGGTGACCCTCAGGTTGAACCTGTCACCTGTGTTGATGAGAGAGCAATCCCATGGTGACCTTAATTATCCGTGAAGATTTGTCAGCCTAATTTGTTGTTAGTTGTCCTGTTCATACACATAAGTTTCCTGTAGAGCACCTTGTGCTAAAATGGATCACAAAGTACTGTATATTGTTACTGAAAAGCCCACAGAAAGCCTGTGAGCAGTGTAATTGTAATGAACAGCAAGTGCAATTTGGCTGTTTTGCCCTTGAGTGCAAAATCTGGTCTTCTCTGTATGAGATAATATGATGTTAATACAATGTTAATATGATGTTAATACATGAGTTCAGGTTCACAGTGACCAGCTTGTACTGCATGCTGAAATATCCCATTTCTTTTATTTTTTCCTTCCATTCAGGAAAATGCTACTCAGAATTTCTATAAGCTGTGCTTAGGCACAATTTTCAATTCTGTAGAGAGACAGGATATAGTTTCTCCTTCTAGGACAACTCCTCAGCTCAAACTGAGAAGGTACTTTCAATAAATGAAGGGGCAATGGGAGGAAATACCCATTTTAATTTGACCTTTTACTGCCCAACAACAGTGGAACACACTGACAACATCTTACTTTGCAGATGAACTGGAAATGTATTTAGACCGATATAGATTGCTTTAAATTGAATTGTGTTAGTTCAGAACAAAACACGCCGATAATTATAATTCACAGCCTACTTCATAGTTTGGTTTCATTTGGGCTGAATTCAAGGCAAGTTATATCTTAGACCTGAACTGTCCAAATTCTCAATGAATGTTAAGAATCTGACGCTGGCAACTGAAAGGATTTAAATATCAAAGGCTATTGTGGCATTATGATATGCCACAAACAATTTGAAGACTTTATCACGGGACTGATGGTATGCCCCTCAACAGTTTGAGTACAGTTGTTCATTGAATGTTGATATCTTACTTTACAGGCTGCTGAGGCCTGAGACCTTTTGGCACCCAAGGATTAATATGCATCATAATGTGACCGAGAAACTCTCTGAGGTGTTCAGCTGTTGTATTTGGACCATCTGCTAGACTCCTTATGGACCCAGGATTAATGCTAGACTGTAATTCCCCATTCAGCCCTTCACAGAACGGTGCATACTTCAGACCTAAAAAAATTTCTAAAAAGGGAAGGTGATGTCACTGGTTTGTCAAGGCAAACCACTGTCTTGAACCCACAACTCTCTGATTTTTCCCAAACAATTGCGAGAGCTGTCTGTTAAGTATCAACAAGTGGATTAATGTTTATGCCTCACTTTAGGAACTACAACATTTTTCTGTGTGCCTGCGGAAAACGTATGGCAATACATGTTGTGTGGCCAGACCGGAGAAAACAGGCAAAAACAACCAATGGCAGAAGAAAGACCATGGCCCAAAACCAGAAGACACACCTCCATAATCAACTGGAGACTCAGCAAGAATATTTAGCCCATTTCTAATAAACAACGAATGATTTAAATGCATGAACTATCTTCTCTGGAGTTCTCTGCCACTGCAGGCTCCTTGCTTCAGCATCCATGAGTACAGTAGTATCTCACAGTGAAATTTCATTGGAAACACCATTAAACCA
Organism: Chiloscyllium plagiosum; assembly: GCF_037043375.1. Taxonomy (NCBI): domain Eukaryota; kingdom Metazoa; phylum Chordata; class Chondrichthyes; order Orectolobiformes; family Hemiscylliidae; genus Chiloscyllium; species Chiloscyllium plagiosum. The sequence continues at coordinate 107,611,769 of NW_028270141.1, forward strand.
CATTTTATTTATCCTTACAGTGCACAGTGCACATATCATAATTTGGTATTTCCCCTGTGTGTTAGTATATGGTTTGTGTCTTCCCTTTCTCAACTTTATGTCGTGCTTCTGAGTATTTCTGTGGTGGATGACAGCTTGTGGCTGCCTTTAGAGATGAAGGTGATTAATACCTACTTGTGTTGGTCTGTTTTGCGCTTTCAAATTTATTTATAGGGTGGCTATCTGGGCTTACACAGGTTCTGATTAATCTGACCGGATAGCCATGTCATTGCTCACATAAATATTGCCAATCCCGGCAGATCCTGTTTTTGAACTTTTGGGTGGGCATTTACTCAACACGTAAGAGTGGACAGCCTGGCAGAGCTGTTGCTGTTCAAGCCCTCACCCACAAATCCAATACGAAATTCAGGGGAAATGTCTTTGCTCAGAAATGATGAGAATACAGAATTCATTGCCTCAAGGTGCATTTGAGATGAATATCAAAGATACATTTAGGGTGGAGATAGGTAAGTGCAATAAAGAAGAAAGGAGAATGCAAGGAAATGGTACTAGAATGAGTTAAATAGGCTGGAAGCAGACCGCGTGGAGAGCAGACAATGGTACGGTCCAGTTGGGTTGAATCACACAGCCTTGTGCTGTAAATTCTATGTGATGATAACAATCTCAATCTGAGTCAGACTAAACAGTCTGCCGTATGACTGCTGTACATTGAAGCCCAAGATCTTTAGATCAAAGCACTTTCTTTAGATGTTTAGTACATCAGATAAGTGGGACTGGGCTGCAGAGAAAGCATGGACGTTTAACACCATCAGGCAGTCATGTAGCGCTGAATAGTGTAGATTCTAGATTTCATTAGCAACTCCAAAATCACAGATTGCCTGACGTGTCTGAAGCAACTGCATGAAATGTGGCACTGAGCTATTAAACTGTGTTGGTAAACAATTCTTCCGACTCAAAACAACTGTGACGGAACTGAATATTCAAGCATTTGTTCCTTCTCTTTTTTGCCTTGAGCTTATCCAGCACTCCCTCCTGACTAACTGCTTGTTTTCCTTCTCTTCTGAAATAATTAGCTGTGAGTTTCTAGGCTGAGGCTGCACATTTGAACATTTTTTTCTTTGGGAACAAAGCAGCAGACTGTTTTTCCACACTGTTTTATTAGAGCTTGTTACTGTTGTAACATTGTTTCAACTACTTTGCAAATCCTTTCTTGTACGTTCATATATCACGTTGAACCACTAACCCCAGAAATTAATTCCACAAACTCAAACCTTGTATAACGACTATACTGTTGTGTTAAGATCTAAAATTCTATTAAAATGTTCAAAGGTTTTGTCAACCTAGGGCACTGCTTTTCGTATCCTTTGAGCATTTACGCTAAATCCTTCTGCTTTTTCACTGTTCCATGCCTGTTTACAATCAATGTATAACTCCTGTTGATATATTTTCACTAAACCTTATACCAATACTTAATTTCATGTGCCACTTTAAAGCCCATTCTCTCCACCACCTTATGTGTTAAAGATATCCTGTTGGTGTTTAAAAGATTAATAGGAGCTCCTATTTTGATATTATCCGAGAATTTATATGCCAATCCTTCTTGACCTACAACCAAATCATTGCTATATTCCATAAATAGAAGTGACAACCAGAACTGGATCATAACGCCACTGTCTAATCATGATGGATAGTTATCATTGATCTCTACTCTCATTTTTCCTTTCTCAAACCAACTAGTAATCCCATTGGTTTGTTTTCCTTCTTTTTTCTTTTTTTTTCTCCTGCCTAACAGCAATAGTGCTTATTTTCCCCAGCCCCCATGCCATGTATGAGCAGGTGTAGGACACAGTGAAGAACAACAAGTGCCTAAATCTTTATTTATATTCCACCACCAGGAAGAAAGGATACACCCAAGTGGCCAGTGACAAGCAGTACCCTTCACATCAAAGGTCAATGCTGTGTGATCAAACAGTGTAGGGGAGGGCAGGCATTAAATCAAAATAAAGTTGGAGGGGGAAATAATACACTCCACTCCCTGCAGTGCCCATCTCTCCCTGGAAGCCTTGAGGGTGTTGGTGGACACCGGGTGCTCCTTCTCCGGGGAGACCCAGGCTCTGACATACCAATGGAAAAGGGGCAGGCAATTGGCCATAACAACCCCCTCCAGGGTCCCGCTGCCTGGACCCGTTTATGGCCAGTTTGGCCAGGCCCAGTAACAGACCCACGAGGAAGTCCTCTGACCTACCCTCCCCCCCTTCCACACTGGGTGAGTAATCCCATTGTTAATGTATTCTTGATTCCATACCCTTCAATTGTATCTAATAATCTCTAAAGATACCTTGTCAAAGGCTTTTGCAAAAGTTCATATATATCACATCCACTGCATTTCCTCCACCTACCATGCTTATTTAATTCCTCAAAAAATTCATGAGGAAGCATGATTACTTCTTTAGAAATCCCTATCAGCTCCTTTTGTGTGACCAGGTACATGGCAATTCTGAACTTTACTGAACCAAAGCCAAATTTGTCTTAAAATACTAACTCCACAGATTCTGCCAGACCAATTGAGCATTTCCAGCACTTCCTGTCTTTACCTGTAGTTTTGATTTCGTATTGACATGCTCCCTCACTAATTGTATCCTTATCCTTATCATTTTGCGGTTGCTCCTCCTATAATTAGCCCATCAAACCCAATCTATTTGTGCGAGCAATAAGAGACAGATGGTGGAATGAGGAAGCTCAGATAAGGCATGCATCATTCACGTTTCCACCCAGCAACCATATTAATCTGTCAATCAGCAAACAGTACGCACATTCCTTTTACAGGGACTATATTTGTGTTTGTTACTTGTCATTTATGAGAAGTGAGGAGTTTTTTTTAGAAGCATACACATTTGATAAGTAACAACAGGTGTAGGCCATTTGGCTCATCAAGCTGCTTCCACCATTCAACATGATCCTGGCTTATCCTCTATGTAACCCCTGCGTGTCTGCATGGGTTTCCTTCAGGTGCTCGGGTTCCTTCCCACAGTCCAAAGATGTGCAGGTTAGGTGAATTGGCCATGCTAAATTGCCCATAGTGTTCAGGGATGTGTAGATAAGGTGCATTAGTTAGGGGTAAATGTAGAGTTTTAGGGTAGGAGAAGGGAATGGGTTGGTTACTCTTCGGAGCATCAGTGTGGACTTGTTGGGCTGAGGGCCTGTTTCCACATTGAAGGGATTCTATGACAAAAGCCAGTATCCTAACCTCTCAGCATAGTCCTGGATACCTTCAACCTGAAGACATCCATCAGCTTATTTCTGAAACATCTTCAGTGGTTTGATCTCCCTTCCTCATCTTATTCCAAAATACCTACCCTGTAAGCTGGGACTGTGACTTATCATTTTGGACCACCAAACCTAAGGAAACACAATCTCTGCATCGAGTCTGCCTGATATGTTAGAGTTCCATATATTTCAGTGAGATCTCCTCTGAGTAAATACAGGCCAAATTGAATCAATCTGTCCTTGTATGACAAATATCAGTTTGGTGAGCCTTTACATATTCCATCTTGGGTAAGGAGACTCAAACTGCACACAATACTCCAGGTGTGGTTACACTAAGGCCCTGTTGAGCTACAGTGAGATTTCCTTGCTCCTGTACTCCAATCTTCTTGAGATGAAGGTCAACATATACCATTTGCCCTCCTAACTTCTTGCTGCACCTGCATGCTTGCTTTCAGTATCTGGTGTACAAGGGGAGTCTATTGTACATCAGTCTTTCCCAATCTATCACCATTTAGGCAATACTCAGCCAATCTGAATCCACCATGCTTGTGCTCACTTGTTCAATTTTTCTAAATGATAAGACTATTGTACCATGAAAACTAGGAACAGGAATATTCCATTTGGCTCCTATTCCACCATTTCCAAACCTGTTCCACCATTCAATAGGATCATAATCTGCCATTCCTCACATCCACTTTCGTGGCTTTCCCCATAAGTCTTGATTCCCTTAATCTTGAAGATTCTTCATATCCTCCTCACCACTCACAATGCCACCAATTTGAATTACCAGTGAACTTGGAAATATTACATTTCCTTTTTTCATCCAAATTATTAATTTACATTATGCATAGTTGGGACCAACTCCCTGATTGAATCTGATACGACCCTTCTTTGCAACTGAAAGCGGGCTGGAAAATGGTGATCATTGTGCTATTGACAAAACATGAAGAGGAATGAGTGGAACAGACGACAAGGGTGCCCAGAGGTAAAGATAAAGGGCTGCTAATGGTGACAGGGGAGAGCTATAGATGAGAAATAAATGCTAATGGTAGCTGTGAACTTTGACAGTATGTTGGCTTAGCTGAGAGCAAATTCATGTCAAGAAAACTCGGGTGGGAATGTGAAAGGAGGCTGTGTAAACGAAAAAGAGATAGTGTTCAGGATCTGAAATTTTTGAACTCAGTGTTGAGTTCTGAAAGCTGCAAAATGCCGAAACAGAAACTGAGGTGCTGTTCCTCCAATTTGCATTGAGCTTCTCTTATGATGTTGATTTTGGGTTGGAGAGTAGGATTTGTGATCACAGTTATCCAACATAGGCAGTTGACAATTCATAGACAATTTTTCTGATAGTTTATTGAGTTTATTAAGAAGCAGCACTTTAAATGTGATATATTAGTTCATTAGATAAAGAAAGTTACCACCATGAAAATTGGGGATTGTTTGCTGTTGGTGTAGAATGTGTTGGTCTTGATAAAGTTGTGAAGGCAGCATCCTGTTCTCTAGTAGAGGTGTTAGAGAACTCTTCCCTGGATCTTCATAGAACCAGAGAATCAGACAGTACAGAAGAGGCTCTTCAGGCCATTGGGTCAGCACTGACAAAAGCTCCTCCAAATTTCAACCTGTCCCACATTTCAGCACTGGCCCATAGCCTTGAACGTTATGATATTTCAAGCGGTCATCATAGTACTTTTTAAAGGTTGTTTGGTTTCCTGCATTCCCAGGCAATGCATTCCACTGGATGCAAATGTTTTTTCTTCAAATCCCCTCTTAACCTCTTTCCTTTCATCTTACATTATGTCCCTTTTTATTGACACTTCAACTAAGGGGAAACAGCTGCTTTCTATCCACTCTGTCCATACTCCTCATAATGTTATATATCATAACAAGATCCCTCCCACTCTTGTGTGCTCCAAAGAAAACAACTTGAACTTATCACCTCTCTTTATAGGTGAAATACTCTGACCAAGGCAACACACTGACGAATCTCCTCCTCCAATGTAGTCACATCCTTCTGATAGTGCAGTGACAAGAACTACACACAGTACACCAGCTGTGACCTAACTAAAGTTCTGTATAGCTTCAACATCATCTCCCTGCATTTATAATCTGTGCCACAACTGGTAAAGGCAAACATCCCATATGCCTTCTCAATGACCTTTCCTAATCTGTGAACAAGCATCTCAAGATCCCTTTGCTCCCTTGAGCTTCCTAGTGTCCTGCCATTCAGTGATCCTTGATCTCTTGCTTCTTCCAAAGTGCATCATTTCACACCTATCAGTATTCAATTCCTTCTGTCCATCTGACCAATCTTTTTTTTCTGCTGTGAGCTGAGATCTTCTTCCTCACTGTCAACTACACAACCAATATTCATGTCTTTTGCAAACTTACTTATCATCTGCCCCCATATTTTCTTCTGTATTGTTTATATATTGTCACAAACAGTAAGGGACTCAGCTCTGATCTCTGTGGGATTCCACTGGATACGAAGTCTCCAGTCACACCAGCAGCCTTCTATCACCATCCTCTGTCTCGTACCACTAAGCCAATTTGAGATCCAACTTGACCTTATGAACAATTTTAACAAGGTAAAAAGGTTATTCTGTTTCCACCAGTTGGTATCTCAGTAACTAGGGGTCACAATTTCAAGGTTGCCAACAATAGAGCAAGGAATGAGATGAGGAGAGACTTCTTTACTCAGAGTTGTTGGGATTGGGAATGAGCTGAGGGGGAGAGTGGTGGAGGTGTATTCCATATGGGGTTTCAAATGAGAGCTGGATATATATTTGAAAGGGATGAATTTAGAGGGCTAAGGAGATATGGCTGGAGATTGAGACTAGCTGGGCAGCCCTTTCAGGAGTTGTTACAGACATGATGGATTGAATGGCCTCCTTCTGTAGTGCAAACTTTATGAATCTATGATTCTGTATGTTACTCTAGATTCCATGTGTATTTTTCTTCTTCATCCACCTCCCATGTGGAACCTTGTCAAAGGCCTTGCTGAAATCTATATAAACTATTTCAACTGTAGTATCCTCATCTACACACCTGGTCAGCTCCTTAAAAAATTCAATCAAATTTGTGAGGTATGACCTCTCTCTGACAAAGCATGCTGACTATTCACGATCAAGCCTTACCTCTCCAAGGAGACATTAATTCACTCCTTCAGTATTTTCTCCGATGTGAGATTCACTGGTCTGTAATTCCCTGATTAATCTTTAGTACCCTTCATGAAAAGTGGAACCACGTTAGCTGTCCTCCTGAGCCCTGGCATCACCCCACTGTGACCAGAGGTAAATTAAAAATTTGGATTAGACCCTCTGTAATTTTCTCCCTCATCTTCCACAGCAACCTGGGGCACAAATCATCCAGACCTGGGATTGCCCATATTTAAGCCTGCCAAAACTTCCAGTTACCTTCTCTCTCCCTACGTCAATCTGCTCAAGAACCTCACAGTCTCTCTTTCTGAATTCTGTACCTATACCCTCCTCCTTCAAAATTATGACAAATGTGAATAACACCTACCAATGTTCTCCATCTCTATGTACAGGTTGCCCTCTTGGTCCCAAATGGGCCATATTCTTTCCCTGCTTATTCCCCTCCCCTTGATATATTTGTAGAATAGCTTAGGATTCTCTCTAATCTTACCTCCCAGTGTTTTCTCATGCCTCCTCTTAGCTCTCCTATTTGATTTCTTAAGTTCCCTCCATACTTCCTGTACTCCGCTAGGGCCTCTGTTGATTTGCTCCCTTTGTTCAAACTCTCTCTTTTACATATTTTCCACTCCTGAATATTTTCAAACATCCAAGTTCCTCCGGGCTTCTAGTTCCAACATTTCACGCTAAAGGGAACATGTTGGGCACGTACTCTTGCCAATTCCATTTTGATTGAAACCTCCCACTATTCTGCTATCCATTTATCCAGAAACAGCTGTTCTCAGTCTACTCTGACCAGATCCTCCCTTATTTTAATAAAACCTACCATCCCCAACCCCAAAACCTTTTCTGCAGACCACCACCTCAATACGTTTCAAGAGATCTGCCCATCTAACCCCCTTACACTCTGACTATCTAAATTAACGTTGGGGAAGTTGAAAACGTTCCTTTTTTCCTGGCCCATCTTCCATTTAGAGAAGACAACTCTCTGAGGACTGACCACTGAAGATTGCCCTTTGACCCTGACCATGTGTTGATATACTGCCCTGGCCAACCCATTGTCTCAGCCTGCTCCTGCCCCACCGAACTCATCTCTGCATACCTCGACACGATCCTGTCCCCCTTAGTCCAAGAACTCCCCACCTACGTTCGGGACACCACCCACGGCCTCCACCTCCTCCATGATTTTCGCTTCCCCAGTTCCCAGTGCCTTATCTTCACCTTAGACATCCAGTCCCTATACACCTCCATCCCCCATCACAAAGGCCTCCAAGCCCCCCGCTTCTTCCTCTCCTGCCGACCCAACCAGTCCCCTTCCACTGACACCCTCCTTCGACTGACTGAACTGGTCCTCACTCTTAACAACTTCTCCTTCCAATCCTCCCACTTCCTCCAAACCAAAGGAGTAGCCATGGGCACCCGCATGGGCCCCAGCTATGTCTGCCTCTTCGTCGGATATGTGGAACAGTCCATCTTCCGCAGCTACACTGGCACCACCCCCCACCTTTTCCTCCGCTACATCGATGATTGTATTGGCGCTACCTCGTGCTCCCACGAGGAGTTTGAACAGTTCATCCACTTTACTAACACTTCCACCCCGACCTCAAATTTACCTGGACCGTCTCAGACTCCTCTCTCCCCTTCTTGACCTCTCCATTTCTATCTCGGGTGACCGACTCAACACAGACATTTACTATAAACTGACTGACTCCCACAGCAACCTAGACTACACCTCCTCCCACCCTGCCCCCTGTAAAAATGCCATCCTATATTCCCAATTCCTCCGTATCCGCTGCATCTCCTCCCAGGAGGACCAATTCCACTACCGAACAACCCAGATGGCCTCCTTCTTTAAAGACCGCAATTTCCCCTACGACGTGGTCAACGATGCTCTCCACCCCATCTCCTCCACTTCCCGCTCCTCCGCCCTTGAGCCCCACCCCTCCAATTGCCACGAGGACAGCACCCCACTGGTCCTCACCTTCCACCCCACCAACCTCCGGATACATCGTATCATCCTCCGTCATTTCCGCCACCTCCAGACAGACCCCACCACCAGGAATATATTTCCCTCTCCACCCCTATCAGTGTTCAGTAGAGACCACTCCCTCCGCGACTCCCTCGTCAAGTCCACACCCCCCACCAACCCAACCTCCACTCCTGGCACCTTCCCCTGCAACTGCACGAAGTGCAAAACCTGCGTCTACACTTCCCCCCTCACCTACCTCCAAGGTCCCAAGGGATCCTTCCATATCCACCACAAATTCACCTGCACCTCCACACACATCATTTATTGCATCCGCTGCACCCGATATGGTCTCCTCTACAATGGGGAGACAGGCCGCCTACTTGCGGAATGTTTCAGGGAACACCTCTGGGACACCCGCACCAACGAACCCAACCGCCCCAGTGCTGAACACTTTAACTCCCCCTCCCATTCCGCCAAGGACATGCAGGTCCTTGGCCTCCTCCATCGCCAGACCATAGCAACACGATGGTTGGAGGAAGAGCACCTCATCTTCCGCCTAGGAACCCTCCAACCACACAGGAGAAATGTAGATTTCTCCAGCTTCCTCATTTCCCGTCCCCCCACCTTATCTCAGTCCCAACCCTCTGACTCAGCACCGCCTTCTTGACCTTCAATCTTCTTCCCGACATCTCCGCCCCCACCCTCTCTCCGGCCTATCACCCTCACCCTCACCCTCACCTCCTTCCACCTATCGTATTCCCATCACCCCTCCCCCAAATTCCCTCCCCACCTACATTTTATCTCAGCCCGCTTGGCACACCAGCCTCATTCCTGAAGAAGGACTTATGCCCAAAACGTCGATTCTCCTGCTCCTCGGATGCTGCCTGGCCTGCTTGTTTTTCCAGCACCACATTTTTCAACACATGTTGATATACCCTATTTCAATCATTTGTCTGAATGCTTTGGGGCCAATGACCATGGGACAGTTACTTATGGGACATCTTATGGTTATTGTCTCCTTGCCCAATGTGAATCTTAGTTTTCAGTCCTTCAGAGAACAGAAGGTTCTTATTTTTAAGAACATTGCATTTATAATAGGATAGCATGGCATGCAATAAATCTCTTCTTTATGCTGGCAGTAGTGTCACTTACAACCGTCACAAAGCTAAATGAGATCTCTTGCTTCACAACAAATACTAAACATGTAAAATGGGACATCAATTTCCAACAGCACTGTAAAGGGTCTAAATCAGAAATTTTAGCATCAGATCCAAATAATGTATTTAAATGACAAACTGAAAAGTCAGGGTCATTCTCCAATTAAAAGAAAAACTCCAGTAGGTTTGTCAAACACAACTTCCCTTTCACAAATCCATCTTGACCTTGTTTAATCCTGTTGGTATTTTATACGTGTCCTTTATAATGGATTTCAGCATTTTCCCCAGTATTGATGCTAAGTTCACAGGTTTGGAATTCTCTGCTTCTTCCTCCCTCCTTTGTTAAATAATGGGGATATGTCTGCCAGGACTGTTCCAGCATCTACAGGACATTGGAAGGTGACAACCAAGCATTAACTGTATTGATGGCCATCTCCTTTAGAAATCGGAGATGTAGTTTATCATGTCAATGGGATTTATCAGCTTTCTGTGTCGAAGAGTGTGGTGCTGGAAAAGCACAGCCGGTCAGGCAGCACCTGAGGAGCAGGAGAGTCGACATTTCGAGCAACAACTTTTCATCAGGAAGAACCCATGCTTGAATTCCTGATGAGGAGCTCACGCTCAAAACGTCGACTCTCCTGCTCCTCAGATGCTGCCTGACCTGCTGTGCTTTTCCAGCACCACACTCTTCATCTCTGATCTCCAGCATCTGCAGTCCTCACTTCCTCCTGTTTATCAGCTTTCAGTCTATTAATTTCTCCTGCCCAATTTCTTTGACCAATAATGTCACAGTAGCATTGCTCATTGCCTTTGAATACCCTGGACACATTTAGTCTGGGGGTTGAATGTTCTGGCACCTTTCGTGCATGAAGTCCGAAGAAATATCCAGAAGGCTGGAATTGGGCCAGCACTGGATATCTTTCCATTCCCAACAAAGTTAGAGGTGGAAGGATTGCGAAAGGGACAAATGACTCCAGGCCTTAAATTCCTTTACCCAAGATTGACAGAATGGAAGCGGATGGAGCATCCAGTGAGATCATGAATATAAACCAAATGCCATACTTCAGAACTACTTGAAGGCCCAGGCATGAAACTTGGCATTGACACCCAGGCATTTTCCAGTTAGAAGATTAGCTTCGTTTTACAAAGGGTATCGATGATATGACAATATCATCCCAGAGGGTGGAGGATGACACGGTCTGGCAACATATGTCTTGAACCATTAATCTCTGCTCCACTTGTCTGCTTTTTCAACTGGCAAGCATGCAGATGTGTAGATTAGAGTGGTGCTGGAAAAGCACAGCAGGTCAGGCAGCATCCAAGGAGCAGGAAAATCGACATTTCGGGCAAAAGCCCTTCATTAGGAATAAAGGCAGGAAACCTCCAGGGTGGAGAGATAAATGAGAGGGGGTGGGGGTGGGGAGAAAGTAGCATAGAGTACAATAGGTGAATGGGGGTGGGGATGGAGGTGATAGGTCAGAGAGGAGGGTGGAGCGGATAGGTGGAAAGGAAGGTAGGCAGGTAGGACAGGTCATGAGGGCAGTGCTGAGCTGGAAGGCTGAAGCTGGGGTGAGTTGGGAGAAGGGGAAATGAAGAAACTGGTGAAATCCACATTGATGCCCTGGGGTTGAAGTGTTCCGAGGCGGAAGATGAGACGTTCTTCCTCCAGGCATTGGGTGGTGAGGGAGCGGCGGTGGAGGAGGCCCAGGATCTGCATGTCCTCGGCAGAGTGGGAGTTGAAATGTTGGGCCACAGGGCGGTGGGGTTGATTGGTGCGGGTGTCCTGAAGATGTTCCCTAAAGCGCTCTGCTAGGAGGCGTCCAGTCTCCCCAATGTAGACGAGACTGCAACGGGGCAACGGATACAATAAATGATATTTGTGGAAGTGCAGGTAAAACTTTGATGGATGTAGAAGGCTCCTTTGGGGCCTTGGTTGGAGGTGAGGGAAGAGGTGTGGGTGCAGGTTTTGCAATTCCTGCGGTGGCAGGGGAAGGTGCCAGGAAGGGAGGGTGGGTTGTTGGGGGGCGTGGACCTGACCAGGTAGCCACGGAGGGGACAGTCTTTGTGGAAAGCGGAAATGGGTGGGGAGGGAAATATATCTTGTAGAGAGAGGAGGAAAACCTCTTCAAGGCAGGCATCCTTGCAAGAGTATTCGCAGTAGTGTTTTCGCAAGCATGCAAATTGTGGTCCAGGCCTTTGGTCCCATTGTGGTCCAGGCCTTTGTACTGATTTGGAAATCATGGAAACTTTCATTGACCATGGACAGACAGGATGGCACAATGCCAGTGTTAACCATCGGGTTTATTATGATGAATGACAGTCCAAGGAAATCCAGGCCTTGTCAAAGAATTGCCTATTTTCTGTCAGATGTCACACCATAAATTTTGCAAGGCTGTTAGAACGGCCTTATATTTACATCACCCCCTTTATACCCGTGGGACATTCCAAACCATATTAGAGGAAGTGAAGTACATTTGAATTGTGGTGACTGTTATTTTGAGGAAAGTTAATAGTAAGTTGTATTGTGAAGGAAAGGTGTGAAATTTGGAACACAATCAAAAGTCTTTGGCTTTGTAACTGCAGCAAGAACAGTAACCAGCTGTCATCTGTGCATAGCTGAGAACTCACTCACTCTCACTTCTGATTCTTGGTCTTGACTGTTCAATGGCTCTAGCTCCAGAAAGAAGCAGCTGACATTCTCGTAAATATTAGCAGCAATGCATCTCACTTCCAGTTCTGTCGCTCATTAAAAGCTATTTCTGACTCATACTATGTTAATGGTGCCCTTTTATCAGCTTCTCAGTCTAAAAATCTCCATTTCTGATTTATTGAGAGCATTCCCCACCCCACCCCACCCCCAACCCCAGCTTAATTACTCCTCTCCAGCCTTCTCCCTTCTCAAGGACAGTAAGGGACAGGCTGGCCTATCCTGCAATGCCCACAGCCCATGAGTGATGAAATGAAATTCAATTCAATTTAAATTGATAATGTACACTCTGCATCAGGAACAGCCTTGTGTCATATTAATCAGCTGTCAGGAGGTCACTTTTGAATCATACAGTCATAGAGATGTACAGCATGGAAACAGGCCCTTCGGTTCAACCCATCCATGCCGACCCGATATCCCAACCCAATCTAGTCCCACCTGCCAGCACTCGGCCCATATCCCTCCAAACCCTTCCTATTATTATACCCATCCAAATGCCTTTTAAATGTTGCAATTGTACCGGCCTCCACCACATCTTTTGGCAGCTCATTCCATACATGTACTACCATCTACATGAAAAAGTTGCCCCTTGGGTCTCTTTTATATCTTTCCCCTCTCACCCTAAACCTATGCCCTCTAATTCTGGACTTCCCTACCCCAGATAAAAGACGTCGTCTTTTTATCCTATCCTTCCAAATAAACCTGTTGGACTATAACCTGGTGTTGTGTGACATTTAACTTTGTCAACCTAGAGAGGCAGTGGGGAGAAAGTAGTGAGAGAAAGAAGTGGAGAATATCTGAAAAAGAGTAATTGTTGTATTGCTGGCTTGTCAGGTCAATATTTATGATGTACAACCAACCTCAATTCAGTATTCATGGTAGGTTGAATAGCCTCCTTCTGGGCTACCTTCTCAGTGTTTAAAATTTTACTACCTTGGACACTTTATGCAACAGTTCAACTGTGAAGAATAATTAGATAAACTGGGTGTTATTTTTCTTAGAGCAGAAAAGGTTGGGGGGAGGGGTCAGAATCTGATTGATGTGTACAATGTTCTGAGGGTTCATAGGCAGGGTAGATAGCAAGAAACCTATGCCCTTAGTAGTGGGATCAATAACACAGTTTTAAGGTAAAGTTTAAAGGGGATTTGAAGAAAGTTATTTTTTCACCCAGAGGCTGCTGAGCATCCAAAGCTCACTGCCTAACAGGCTGGTAGAGGTAGGAACACTCAAGATATTTAAGAAGCATTTAGACGAGCACTTGAAATGCCATAGCATGCAAGGCTAAGGGCCAAGTGTTGGAAAATGGGGTTAGAATAGATGGATGTTTGATGACCAGCATGGACGAAAGGTCTCTTCACATGTTGTAAAAAACTCTTCAACTCTTTACGAAAAAGTGAAACTGTTAATGTTTAAACCTGCATGCATTAATTATAAATATTCCAAAGAGAGTAGCATGTTTAGTGTTCCCTTTAGCTATTTATCTTTAGAATCTTGATACTGCATGATCACTGCAGGATTAACTCTTACCACTCAATATTTTCTTACTCACTGTACACTGCCACCCTGCAACTGCACAAGGAAAGGTGGCCAGTGGTTATCCAGAGAAGTTTGTGGGAAGAATTTTATTGCATACAACTATTCCATGGAAACGCAAATGCATCATTATGTTTGTTGAAGGTGGAAAGCTAGTAGTCACCCTGTCTGAGATGTTTAACATTAGATTAGATTAGATTAGATTACAGTGTGGAAACAGGCCCTTCGGCCCAACAAGTCCACACCGACCCGCCGAAGCGCAACCCACCCGTACCCCTACATTTACCCCTTACCTAACTCTACGGGCAATTTAGCATGGCCAATTCACCTTACCTGCACATCTTTGGACTGTGGGAGGAAACCGGAGCACCCGGAGGAAACCCACGCAGACACGGGGAGAACGTGCAAACTCCACACAGTCAGTCACCTGAGGCGGGAATTGAACCCAGGTCTCTGGTGCTGTGAGGCAGCAGTGCTAACCACTATGCCACCGTTTATAATTACCTAATGTGAAGTGAGGATAAAAGGGAGCAAAAAGCCTCATGGTATTATCACTGGACTCTTAACTCAGAGGTCCAGGTAATGTTCTGGGGACCTGGGTTCAAATCCTACTACGGCAGATAGTGGAATTTGAATTCAATAAATATGTGGAATTAAGAGTCTATGATAACCAGGAGTCCATTGTCATTTGTTGGAAAAGACCATCTGGTTCACTAATTCCCTTTAGGGAAGAAAACTGCCATCCTTACGTGGCCTGGCCTACATGTGACTCCAGACTGTCCCCTGGGTAATTAAGGATGAGCTGGCCTTTGCTTAGCCAGCTGCTCCTGTCAGGTAGGTCTTCCACTTCTGGGGACAAGATTCCAGATGAAAGCCCAGAGGTGAACTAGGAACTGCCTGACTGGCAGACGATCCAGTGGTCCTTTTTACTAAGAGTCAGTGAGGGTGTGCCATTGCTTTATCATGTGCAGGCCACCTGGAAAATATTCCACTATCAGAGAGAATGAGGCTAACACTGTCAACCTTACTGACATCACTAAAAATATATACTCTACAGCACAAAAACAGATTATTCATTCAACTGGTCTATGCTGGTGTCCCTCCCATCCTTCAAACACTTTCAGAATAACCTACTCTTACCTCTTCTCTCCCATTTTTTTTAAGAGAGCTTCTTCTTAAATACATCCATATTAGTTACCTCAACTGGTCATTGTGGTAGTTAATTCCACCTTCTTATCCTCCTTTGGGTGAGTTTCCTGTTTATTTTATTAGTTACCATTTATGGCTTCTGTTTTGGCTTTGCCCCAGAATCAGACAATCTTCATACACGAGTGCCTTCTTTCGAAGGTAAAATATCATGTGAGTATTGACTCCAGGTGAGGGGAGGTTATCGAAAACATTAGTTGTATCAATGGTTAACTCCCAGTTATTTGCTCTGTGCTTAAAAATGTTCACAGTTTTGACAACAGGAGAGATTGCAATTTAGAAAACCAAAATAAACAGACCACAACTTCAAAACACCTAGCTCAGTATGAGAAGCACCCTCAACTAGGACATTTTAATCAGGTTTTATATGCATACTTTTCTAAGTTCCACTCAAAATTCATGCCTTCGGACTCCCTGCGACCCATATTTATCTTGGTCACAAATTGCACAAAATTATAGTTAATTCAAGGCTTCTAGAAGCCCTGTTATTATCTACTTTTATCTGTAATGGGCAGTAAACAGAAAAACCCAGGCAAAATTGGAAGAATAAATAATGCAAAATTGTCAATTAGTGTGTGAGCTGTTTTCAGTAGTTGCTATTTCTCTCCCAGCTGGTTTTCTATCCTTTCTTGCTCAATATGATAGCCACAACATATTGAAACTAAAGTCTATAAATTTGGCTGCACAGCACACATTTCTGTCCAGAAGTGTGAGCCAGTATATTGAGAAAGAGCATAAAATAATTGCTTTGGGATTGAAATCAGAATGCCCTTATTCACAGTATTCATGGAGATATGGAACACCCTTGCTTAAAAGGCTGAAGATTGTAGATCAAGTTAACTTTCAAGACTGGAACAAATTCAGCTTTGTTAGGTAATGGAATCAAAGGATAAGGAATAAATGAAGGTAAATGGAATTAAGATGCAGACCAGCTATAAATCAATTAAGTGCTGGAACAAGCTTGAGGGGCTGAATAGCCTGTAAATGTGCCTCTCTATGTTGCAATAGAGATCATTCACCGAGAATAATACTCATCCAATTTTCATCCATTGCAATGAATGGGAACTAACCCAGACAGTTTCTGCAATGAGTAGGTGATCTACTTTGCTCAATCATTCACATGTACAATTTCACAAAAGCACTGAAGGCAAAAAAAAGATTAAATCTCCAAACCAGAATAAAACAATTATTAACATTGTTTCCTTTATATATTATGGAAATACTTCTTCCCTACAACCTGTTAACCCCTTGGCATTATGTGCTGCCCTGTCCTGCTGGAGGAACACATGGCATTACTTGATCTTGTCATAATTAGCCAGGAGCGATAAAGGTCCAGGAGAATAGCAGGTTTAAGAGATCCAGGATCTCAGTTGTGGGACGTTGGCTTGGGATAGCGTGGTCACTCAGTGGTTAGCACTGCTGCTTCATAGTGCCGGGGACTCAGATTCAATTCCAGCCTTGGGTGACTGTCTGTCTGGAGTTTGCACATTCTCCCCGTGTCTGCTTGGGTTTCCTCCGGGTGCTCTGGTTTCCTACCACAATTCAAAGATGTGCAATTTAGGTAGAAAGGCCATGTTAAGTTTCCCATAATGCATCAGGATATGCAGGCAAGGTGGACTAGCCATGCTAAATGTGGGGATACATGGATTGGGTGAGATGCTCTTTGGAGAGTCAGTGCAGACTAGATAGGCTGAATGGCCTCAATCTGCACTGTCAGGATTCTATGATGTGCCTATGACCTCAGTGTGCCACCATATATATTACAGGATGTGAAATATTTAACATAAATAGTGACAAGTGACCACTTGTGAGATAAGGAACATGATGCCACATGACCCTGTAATGGCCAATGCTTAAATATTTAATTTGGAAACACCTAGGTAGGCCCTCGCTCCTTGCAATTCAGTTATCTCCCCTGTTGCTCATTTAAAACATCCTAGACTTTGTTCACCTGATGAAGTCATTAAGCTTTTTTCAACATTTCAATGTGGTCCTTTCAGTACTTTTATTTCATCGCACTTCCTCTTCAGCATGTGAAAAATCCTCTCTTTTTCTCTTCCTTAGCAGGAACCATTTCAGGCCCTTGTCAACGAATCAGCTTTATTCTTCCATGGGATATATCCCAGTGAGGAGGAAGGATTTTAGCAAGTGGATAAACCAACCATGATCAACCAAGGAAGTTAAGCATGTAATAAAATCAAAAGAAAAAGCATACAATATCACAAAGACTAGCGATAAACCAGAGGTTTGAGAAATTTTTAAAAGCCAACAAAAGATAACCAAAATAAAGTATGAGGGCAGAATCTAAGTAATATCAACACACCAAGAGCTTCTTTAAATATATGAAAAGGAAAAGAGAGGCCAAAGTGAACATAGGCCCCCAAGAGAATGAGGCTGAGAAATATTAATGGGGATTTAGGAATTAGCGGAGGAATTAAATAAATACTTTGCATCAGTCTTCACAGTAGTGGATGTTAATAACTTTCCACATATTCTAAATTATCAATGGGCTCAAGAGGGAAAAGAAATAAATATCGTAATTATCACGAGAGAAAAGATACTCAAGAAATTCATGTGGTTTTTAGGCCGTAAAGTTCCCTAAGCCTGATGGATGGCATCCTCGGGATTTTAAAAGAAAAGAGCTACAGATATCGTGGCTGCATCGGTGGCAATATTCAAGAACTCCTTAGATTTGGGAAAAGTCATCGAGGCTTGGAAAACTGCCAAACTTTTGTTCAAAAAGGGAGGGAAACAACAATCAGGCAACTATAGATCAGTTAGATTAACATCTGTTTTTGGGAAAATGTCACAGCCTATCATAAAAGATGGGATAGTGAATGTTGAGAAATACATAATAAAATCAAGAAGAATTTCCATGGCTCCGTGAAGGAAATCAGACCTGACAAATGTATTCCTCTTCTCTGAGGTAGTAACAAGTGAGAGAGATAAAGGAAAACTAGTTGACTATGTGGGATTTCTAACAGATATTTAATAAGGTACTACTCATAAGGTTATGCACAAAAATAAGCAGTCATGGTGGTGACGGTAGTATATAATAACATGGCTAACTCATAGAAGACTGAGAGTTCAGATTAAAGGAGCATTTTCAGGATGGCAAACTGTGACTAATCGAGTGCCACAAGGAACAGTACTGGGGCCACAGTTATTTACAATATATGTTAATAACTAGGATGAGGAAAGTGAATGTAGAATATCAAGTTTGCAGAAGACACAAAAATAGGTGGGAGGTAAATGGTGAGTATGACACAACTGGCCTGCAGAGGGATATAAATGGATTAATGAGTGGGCAAAACAGATGGAATGGAATGTGAGAACAAAGAGTTTATGTACTTTAGCAGCAAGAATGGAGGAGCTGAATATTATTTAAATGGAGAGAAACTGTAGAAAGCTGTAGCACTGAAGGATTTGGAAGTCCTTAGCATGAATCACAAAAAGCTAATACACAAGTTCAGCAGGTAATAGGGATGGCAAATAAAGGAGTATTGGCCTTTATTTAAAAGGGAATTGAGTATAAAAAAGGGAAATCTTGTTAAAGCTTTATAAACTGAAACAATGCAAACAGATTTGTTTCCCTTATGTAAGGAAAGATATACTGGCATTGAAGGCAACCTGGACAAGTTTCCCTAGGCTGATATCAAGTATGGGGGGGATATTCTTATGAAGTGAGGTTGGGCAAGTTGAGCCTGTAGCCACCAGAGTTTAGAAAAATGAGAGGCAATCTTATTGAAACAGGTAAGATTAATGGGGAGCTTGACAGAGTAGATGCAGAGAGATTGTTTCCCCTTGTGGGACAGTCTAGGAACATTTAAGATAAGGGTGAGGAGGAAGTTCTGGTTCTCTGATTGTAATGAAGCTGTGGGATGATTTTAATATAGAAGTCTATTGCGGCTGGATTGTTAAGTCTATTGAAGCCTGAGATAGACAGGTTTTGAATCAATACAGTGGTGCCAATATTTAAGAAGGTTGGTGAAGACAAGCCAGGGAACTATAGACCAGTGAGCCTGGCCTCAGTGGTGGGCAAGTTGTTGGAGGGAATCCTGAGGGACAGGATGTACATGTATTTGGAAAGGCAAGGACTGATTCAGGATAGTCAACATGGCTTTGTGCATGGGAAATCATGTCTCACAAACTTGATTGAATTTTTTGAAGAAGTAACAAAGAAGATTGATGAGGGCAGAGCAGTAGATGTGATCTATATGGACTTCAGTAAGGCAAGGTTCCAGATGGGAGACTGATTAGCAAGGTTAGATCTCATGGAATTCAGGGAGAACTAGCCATTTGGATACAGAACTGGCTCAAAGGTAGAAGGCAGAGGGTGGTGGTGGTGGGTTGTATTTCAGACTGGAGGCCCGTGACCAGTGGAGTGCCCCAAGGATCGGTGCTGGGTCCTCTACTTTTTGTCATTTACATAAATGATTTGGATGCGGGCATAAGAGGTACAGTTAGTAAGTTTGCAGATGTAGTGGTAGTGGTGTAGTGGACAGCGAAGAGGGTTATCTCAGATTACAACAGGATCTTGACCAGATGGGGCCAATGGGCTGAGAAGTGGCAGATGGAGTTTAATTCAGATAAATGCGAGGTGCTGCATTTTGGGAAAGCAAATCTTAGCAGGACTTATACACTTAATGGTAAGGTCCTAGGGAGTGTTGCTGAACAAAGAGACCTTGGAGTGCAGATTCATAGCTCCTTGAAAGTGGAGTCACAGGTAGATAGGATAGTGAAGAAGGCGTTTGGTATGCTTTCCTTTGTTGGTCAGAGTATTGAGTACAGGAGTTGGGAGGTCATGTTGCGGCTGTACAGGACATTGATTAGGTCACTGTTGGAATATTGTGTGCAATTCTGGTCTCCTTCCTATCGGAAAGATGTTGTGAAACTTGAAAGGGTTCAGAAAAGATTTACAAGGATGTTGCCAGGGTTGGAGGATCTGAGCTACAGGGAGAGGCTGAACAGGCTGGGGCTGTTTTCCCGGGAGCGTCGGAGGCTGAGGGGTGACCTTATAGAGGTTTACAAAATGATGAGAGGCATGGATAGGATAAATAGACAAAGTCTTTTCCCTAGGGTCGGGGAGTCCAGAACTAGAGGGCATAGGTTTATGGTGAGAGGGGAAAGATATAAAAGAGACCTAAGGGACAACTTTTTCACGCAGAGGGTGGTACGTGTATGGAATGAGCTGCCAGAGGATGTGGTGGAGGCTGGTACAATTGCAACATTTAAGAGGCATTTGGATAGGTATATGAATAGGAAGGATTTGGAGGGATATGGACCGGGTGCTGGCAGGTGGGACTAGATTGGGTTGGGATATCTGGTCGGCATGGACGGGTTGGACCGAAGGGTCTATTTCCATGCTGTACATCTCTATGACTCTAATAAGTGAGTCAGGGTTATGGGGATTAGGCAACAAATTGGAGTTAAGGATTATTAGATCAGTCATGATCTCATTGAATAGTGGAGCAGATTTGATGGACTGAATAGCCTTACTTCAGTTCGTAGACCTTATCATCTTATGGGTTCTCTGGCAAGACCAACAATCGTTGCTCATCTTTAACTCCCTTTGAATGGAGTTGTTTGCTACGCCATTTCAGAGGCTAATTAAGTGTCAACCACATAGAGCCATAGAGGTGTACATCATGGAAACAGACCCTTCGGTCCAACTCGTCCATGTCGATCAGATATCCCAACCTGATCTTGTCCCATTTGCCTGGAATTGATCCGTATCCCTCTTAGCCTTCCTATTCATATACCCATCCAGATGCCTTTTAAATGTTGTAATTGTACCAGCCTCCACCACTTCCTCTGGCAGCTCATTCCATACATGCACCACCCTCTGCATGAAAAAGTTGCCCCTTAGGTCCCTTTTATATCTTTCCCCTCTCATCCTAAACATATGCACTCTAGTTCTGGACTCTCGCACTCCAGAGCATGCCTATGTATCCTATCTATGCCCCTTATGATTTTATAAATCTCTATAAGGTCACCCCTCAGCCTCCGATGCTCCAGGGAAAATGGCCTCACCCTATTCAGCATCTCTACATAGCTCAAATCCTCCAACCCTGGCAACATCCTTGGACATCTTTTCTGAACCCTTTCAAGTTTCACAACATCTTTCCGATAGGAAAGAGACAAGAATTGCACACAATATTCCAAAAGTGGCGTAACCAATGTCCTGTACAGGCACAACATGACTTCCCAACTCCTGTACTCAATACTCTGACCAATAAAGGAAAGCATACCAAACGCTTTCTTCACTATCCTATCCACCTGTGACTCTACTTTCAAGGAGCTATGAACCTGCACTCCAAGGTCTCTTTGTTCAGCAACACTCCCCTGGACCTTACCATTAAGTGTATAAGCCCTGCTCTGATTTGCTTTTCCAAGTGCAGCACCTTGCATTTATCCAAATTAAACTCCATCTGCCACTTCTCAGTCTATTGGCCCATCTGATCAAGATCCCATTGAACTCTGGTGCGACTGGAGTCAGATGTGGGACAGCCCAGACAAGGACAGCATATTCCCTTCCCTAAAGAACAAAAGTGAACATACAGATTTTTTTATGACAATCAATGGTAACTTCATGGTCTCCATTACTAAACTTTGAATTTTAGATTTATTTATTGTATTTAAATTCCACAATTGCTGTGATGGAATTGAACCCAGGCCCCCAGACCAATAACTAGGGTCTCTGAATTACTGAAGGACATCACTCTCTGTCAGAAAGCTAAAGACTTAGGCCTTTAAATACAAAGGTCAATGTTGTCCTGCCAATTCCAACGTTTTCCAGGATCTTTGAGTGCATCCCTGCTGTCTGGACACCTACTTCTGTGCTCTGACTTCAATAAGATTCCAAGCAGTTGAAAGCTCATGTATGTTTCCCACATGGATACCACACAAATTAGGTCTCCATCTGAAGGCAAGCACCAACTTTTTAAAGCCAGATAAATATCACAAACGACATCAGGGCTTCAGAGGTGGTCAAAGCACTTCAACAACTGCAATATAAATTTGGGCACCTTTTTTTCTGTTCAAACTGTCATCTTTTTCTTTATCAATAACACACAAGTTTCATGGTAGCCTCATTTTTGAATGTTGTACATATTGAGACGTCTATACTGGTGTGAAATGTTAGCATACTCAGGTCGTCTTAATAATGATGGATGCCTGTGTGTCGAGTGTAATTCCTCAGACAGCTGAATTTTTTGCCATCATCTCTATCAATGTAGTTTTTCTCTGAAGGATATGTGACTTCTTGACATGTTCATTTTCATCCTTTATTAGTCTTGACTGCCAAGAAGATATGTTGTAATTTGATGAAATGCGTCAGCACATTTGTTTGCAGACTGTCTCCTGCTGATGAGATGATGCATGACCAATGGCTGTTCATATTTTTTACACAACAGATGATTCCAAATGTATTTAAGCCAAACCATCAGTTAAAAAAAGGTATTTTCACTTCTCAAAACGTAAAGGTACATTAATTCTGTTTGATGACTCAGCATAGTAGCACTATATGTGTAGAAGCCGCTGTGTGCCCAATAGACCTGTGCAATGGTTTGCAAAAATATCCACACGTTCCTGGCATGCCATTGGCTACACAATTTCTGTTGAAGAGAATGAAACCCAGCTGCTCAGTAAATGACAGTATGGTTTAATAACTTGTGCAGGTTGAAAGCCTCAGGGCCAAAGCAGTTAATGTTCCACTTATGAAACCCGGTGCATGTCTTGGGAGCAGCTAAAAGAAAACAGAGCGAGGTTATGTTGTTTGAGGGAAGGCAAGACCAATCTAAGTAGTGTTGTTGGTTCAAGAACGTTGCTTCAAATGCACTTGACCTCTGCATTTATCCACTTGAAAGGTCATATATTCCATGAGACCAGTCTGGCTGTTCTATCAGTTAAGTTCAACTTTCCAGTGTGCATTCTCTCCACAAGTAAAGCCACAATTAAACACTGTTAACATCTAAAATGAAACAAAAAGTTGAATCTTTATCGCTTGCACACATCAGAGCCTAGGGCACAAGTAACAGACTTGAGACAAGGACCTTCATTTTACAGAGCACAAGAAGACGGCACTGATTGGTTGGAGTCATCATTGACATCAGCAATACAACAAGAACTGTTACCTGTCAATCCCAATTCTCAGACCAGGCAGGCGGCTTCTTATTCGTCAGCATGCTGCCATGGTGATGCAGCAGAGAATTTGATATCTCCATTATCTCTTTTTAATGGAAAAGGGATAACATATGTACACATTTTTTTTTGCAAACATGAAATAGAGTCCTGTGATTTAATTATGTAAATGTTCCAGCACATGTAAAGATAGCACGCTGCAAGCCCAATCTTAAATTGCTTTCTGGTGAAACCCTTAGCATAGTGCAGATTATTTAAAAAATTATTTCCAATGTCAGAGTTGCATTTAATGGCGGATACATCTTTCTAAGGCTAACACTAGCAGCCTGCTGCCACTGTGGACAGTCAACTGGATATGTTGATTGTTATGGTCTGCACATTATTGAAATGTACAGCCTACATACCTGGCATCACATGGGTAATGAGACTCATATGTCATATTTTTCATTTGTGTAGTGAGCAAAATGCCTTTTTGCCTCAACTGCAATAGCTTGTTAATGGAGAAAACCATGGGTATGCAACACAAGTAGCAGCATGAGACAGGTAGTTTTATCTAATTTTCAAATTTGTAACACACCTTTCCCTTCCAGGGGAATCTGAGGTAGGCTGGGTACCACGCAGGCTAATGGACATCAGTTTTTTCATGGGTTTTTGCAATGTACAGTGAGTAACGGTTCAGTCAAGATACCCGTAACCATGCAGGATAGTTTTGCTATGCCCTCTCTCAGCTTACACAGTGAGCAGATATTTAGGGCCCTTGTCATGAGGTTAGAGGGTCATAGAGTCATCGAGTTATACAGCTCAGAAATAGATCTTTCAGTCCAGCTAATCTGGGTCAATCAGACATCCCAATCTGCCCTAGTCCCATTTGCCAGCATTTGGCCCATATCTCTGTAAACTCTTCCCATTCGTATACCCATCCAGGCGCCTTTTGAATGTTATAATTGTACCAGCCTCCACCACTTCCGCTGGCAGGTCATTCCATACATGCACCACCCTCGGTGTGAAAATGTTACCCCTCAGGTCCTTTTTAAATCTTTCCCCTCTCACTTTAAACCTATGTTCTCTGATTTTGGAATCTCTCACCCTAGGAGAAAGACATTGGCTATTCACCCTATCCATTTTCCTCATGACATGTATATGGTCACCTCGCGGACTCCGACACTACAGGGAAAAAAAAAGTCCTACCGTATACAACCTCTTCCTAAAGCTCAAACCCTCCAATCCTGGCAATGTTCTTGTAAACCTTTTCTGCACTTTTTTAAGTTGAACATCACCCTTCCAAGAGAAGGGCAACCAGAATTGTATGCAGTACTCTAACTGTAGCATGTGGGATTGGAGGAATCCCAATATGTATATTGATCAGTGAATTTTAGGAGTGTTTGTTGAGAACACATTGCAGGTTTCTTAACTGATATGCAAAGGAAAGAAAGGTTGTTGATTGCTCTACTGCAAAGGTAAATTTGAGTGCAGGATGGAGTTAATAAGCTGTGTAAGGAAATTATTTGATGCAGCTACAAATTGAAATACCACAAACACGTCATCCATTTATTGATTGAGACAGTGAGAAGGAATGTTAGTTTGAAAGGGATACTGACATTAAATGCAAATTCAACTTAAATTGTTTGATGATACAGTTTCAAATTATTTACTTAAACAATTTCAGATCAAAAGAGATTAAACCATTAGGTAAAGGCAAGATTCTGGAATAGCAAAAATTTGAAAGTTTACTCAAAACGATGGGAAAAGATGAAAGTATATTTATCAAGATCTGTGATCACCCCAGAATGAAGTTCCCTCTGGGACACTCTGGTCCACTCTTCCTGCACTCCCAACAACCCCCACAGCCTCAAGGCACCTTCTCCTGCGACTACCTGCTCATTTACCTCCTCTCTCCTCAGTATTCAAGAGCTCAAACATACCTTCCAGGTGAAGCAGCACTTTACCTGCACTTCACACAATCTAGTCTACAGCGGTCGCTGCTCACAATGTGGTCTCCTTTACCTTGGGAAAACAAAATGTAGGCTGGGTGACTGCTTTGCAGAACATCAACATTCTGCCCACAAAAAAAGACCCTGATCTTCCCATTACCCAATGCTTTAACACACCATCCTGTTCCCTGGCCAATATCTCTGTCTCAGACTTACTGCAGTGCGCCAGCAAAATTCAGCACAAGTTGGAAGAACAACACCACTTAGGGACCCTGCAGCCCTCTGGACTCAATATGGAGCTCAATAATTTTAGTGCCTGGACTCCCCCATGTCCCAGCCCCCCACCCCACTTACCAGGCCTTGTTATCACATAGTCTGCCATTATACACAATATGTTATTAACCACTAACTATATCCATTAACAACTATTCACCCTCCCTGCCAGATCGTTATCAACTCCTTTGTCTGTCCAACTGTTCTTCTCTTTCCTTGGGCTCTATCCCTACCTATTGTTTACTCCTTACCGCCTCTCCCCACCCTATCTTCTGCAGATAAACCAACGTTTTCTGGGGATAAGTTACTAATCCGAAAGGTTAACTTTGGTTTTTCTTCACAGATGCTGTCAGACCTGCTCAGCTTTTTATTTCTGATTTACAGCATCACAGTTCTTTCAGTTTTTATGAAGTGTAAGGTATTAGGTTCCCTTTAAAGTGATTTCTCCTGCAGAACCTCCCTGGGAAAGCTCAGCTCATTTCTCTTTAATTAATTGATGACTTTCAAACCAAATAGGTCTCAAAATCTTACTTGTTGCCTGGTTTTTAATCATTCTTTTTGGACATGTTATGACACAACCTCTCGTGCAGGTAGGAGTTAAACCCTAACTTCCTAGCCTTCAAGTCAGGACACTACCAGTGTCACTTTGAGACAAAGCATCACTTTGTCTCAAATGAGGCTTGTTGTTATTAGCTAATTAATCAATTGTTGTTCCTGGGCTAATTGAATTAGATCAATGTTATTACACACATTGCTTCAGACAGTGAAACAACTGTATGTTTCTGAGGCTTCTTTCATTGGACTTTGTAGAAACCTTCATTAATTCCCTGTGCACTCAAAGGTCAAATGGGATCCAGGTAATGCAGCAAGTTGGAATGATTCCATCTTTCCAATTAGCCTGAAATGTTAGGATCTTTAACTAAATGATTCATCAATTATTCTTTACTTGGTGTACATTACTTGCTAAATCACCTGTTTTGGCCAGTTACTTCTTATAAAACAATTCTTTATTATGTGAATAATTATTGAATACAGAATATAAAATGGCTTCTGTAGCCCACTGTTAGTACTAGATGATGTTTTGATCTTGTTAGTTTATTGCAGTGAAAATAATCTGAAAAGTCCCTTAAAATGGCCATATTAAGCTGAAAAACCATCTGTTTAACTAATGTAAAATCTCCTTGTCCAGGTCTGCTTACAGGCCACCATTTCATTTTATCAGACGCTCCCCCAGTGCTCATTGTATCCAGTAATTAGGCTTTCTCTAGTCTGATGATCCTGCACAATCTTTAGTTGGAGAAGAAACAGTCAAGCACAAGGTTACGATGACACTAAGAATCATAGAAAATAGGAAGAGGATGATGCAATTAGCACTTCATCATTCAGCATGATCATGACTGATTGTTTCGGTGCTGTGTGAATCAATGACTCTATAATGATCCAACTCAGGACCTCATTCCCACTTTTGCCCCATAACGTTTGATCCTTTCATCTGAAGAGCTATATTTATCTCCTGCTTGAAAACATTCAACCTTTTGGCCTCAAACACTTCCTGTGGTGAAGAATACTACAGGCTTACCACTCTCTGTAGAAATTGGGATAGAAGTGTCTTCTGCCTTCTGATAATCTCTCTAACAAAGGCAGCAGACACACAGGCATACCACCACTGACCGAGTCACTCACCATCCTGACTTGGAAGAAGTAAACCTTACACTTATAAAGTCTCTGACTTATTTGTTAAACGCCATTGTTAACAGCATCTGATGATTAGAAATAAACTGGCATTCTTCAGGGTTCAAGAGTTTTATTTACTGCAGAGTAAAGGAAGGTTCCATCTTTGTTCAAGATGTTAGATTCTGACTGAACATTCATGTAAAAGCTCTTCAGCACTTGAGAGTCAATAACTTAGTTGTTGGCAGGCTGAAAGCCTTTGTCATCACCGTTTTATAGACCAATCATCTACTTGTTGCCAACTGAAGCTCCCCCTAGCTCCAGCTCATTAGTGAGGACCTCCCCCATTGCTTCAACAACCAGCAATATAAATAGACATTCAATTGAGTGTTAAGGAACTTGCTTTGAAAAATTGCAGTAATCCTTTTCACAATCCTTGGTTTTTTAAACAGACCTTTTCCCATTTCAATCCACAGTGAAAAATATAAAAATACAATCTTTACCTACCTGTACTTATAAGATGAAACGCCAGTTCTTAGATGTGTTTCATCACAAAACACGTGATACACAAACAGAAATATACAAAACTTACATCCATTCATCCATCTTTTCCTCTTCTGCAACCTTATACAAAATTAACATTTCTTAAAAATGTTATTTTATTCCAACATTTTACACTTGGGACACTGAATTTGCAATTGCATTATTTTTACCAGCAACATGAATAACCTTTAGGTTAAGGACTGAAACATGCAAAAAGCACTGGAATAGTCTTGCAATCCAAATGTTAAACTTTTAATGATGGCCAATGGGTTGTGATCAGTGTAAATTAAAATTTCCTTGCTACTGTGCTGGACTCAGGTTTCAAAGAGTCGAAGAGCCAATAATAATCACAAAGTCTCTTCTTCTAGAATACTTCTTTAGAAAAGTCCTCCACTGACGTCTCGATTCCCGACTAGCACTATTCTTTCATCTGGCTACTTGCTTTCTTTTCACTCTCCCATTTCCAATTCCTTTCAAATTTATAAGGGACATAGTGGGAAAAAAATGTTTAAACTTTTGGTTTAGTTCATAAGCATCAGACATTATTGCTGCCTGTCTAGCGGTTGTGTCCCTTTTGGTTTTCAATATTGGTTCATATTACACAAGGTAGTGCATTTTTAAATTCCTCTCGGAGAATAATTTCTCTAAGAGCTTCCTATGTGGTTTCAACTTCCAATGCTCATTCTTTACTTGACCCTTTTGAATTCAGTGCAGGTTTGCTGAGATTGTTTTTGAAATTCTGAATCATTTGCCTATATCCCTTAGGCATTAACTGATACACAGTTTCATATAATGTCAGAATGCCAGGAAAACTCCTGTACCTGTCGACTTCCTGTGCATGATCAGTGTCCAATCTCCTTTTGCCCAAATCATTTGTCTCACTATTTTCTCAAATGTCATGAAGAACACTTCCACCTGTTTTTCCTCATAATTGTTGAGGTGTGAGCAAACTTAAAAATTTCCTTACTGGACTTCAGATTAGGATTCAGATTCTCCTCCCTAGGGTTGCATCAGCATCTGGTTCACTGTTTCAAAGGGTTTGTTTTAAGCTTTTGGTCGTGTTCCTTTGCTTTTTTTTCTCTTGAAATTCTAATTCTAGTTTCCTCATATTTATTCATTTCAATTCTATTTTCCTTTCTTTGTCTTTTTTCTGTCATCATTAATTTCTTCATTTTCTCCTCATGCTCTAGCTGTTTGAACCATAACTATACATCACCTCATTCTAATGTTTCATTTCCCCCAGTATCTGTTTAAACCCAAGTGCTGTGCTGGTACCTTAATTATATTTGCCTTCCTAACTCTGTTGGTGATGCTACAAGCAATTTGCTCTTCAAATCAATCAACCTGGACTTTGAAAGTTCCCATAAGAACTGTTAAGGACAACTCTGGCACCTGCAGAAAATCCTTTGCCACTTCCAGAGTCATTTCTTAAATGCAATACAGAATCTGGCATTTCCTGAAGTATTGTTTACTAACACACACTGTTCAGAGTGCCAGAGAAACAGTCAAAGAGAATCAAAGAGAAACAGAGTGCCAGAGAAACAGATTTTCTGCCGAACATTTATCTTAATCTAAGATTTACCTAATCTACACTCCCCTCGATCCATGAGATTGTCCAGCAGTTGCTTAAATGTCCCTAATGTGTCTGACTCTATTACTACTGCTGGCAGTACATTCTACGCACCCACTACTCTCTACACAATGAACCTCCCTGAATCATCTCCCCATACCTTCCTCCAATCACCTTAAAATTATTACTCCCTTGTGTCAGCCATTTCTGCCCTGGGGAAAAGTCTCTGTCTACTCTATCTATACCACTCATTACCTTGTACACCTCTATCAAGTCACCTCTCTTCCTTCTTCTCTCCAGTGTGAAAAGCCCGAGCTCCCTCAACCTCTCTTCATAAGACAAGCCCTCCAATTTAGGCAGCATCCTGGTAAACCTCCTCTGCACCCGCTCTAAAGCATCTACATCCTTCCTATAATGAGGCGACTAGAACTGGACACAATATTCCAAGTGTGGTCTAACCAGGGTTTTATAGAGCTGCAGCAAAGTCTCACAGCTTTTAAACTCAATCCCTCTGTTAATGAAAGCCAAAACACCGTATGCCTTCTTAACAACCCTATCAACTTGGGTGACAACTTTGAGTATTATCATGCGTTTGAACTTTATCATGCGTTCTGTCAACCAGAGTCTAAAACTGGGTATATGTATGGACCCCAAGATCCTGCTGTTCCTCTACACAGTCAAGAATTCTGTCTTTAACCCTGTAGTCAGCATTCAAATTTGACCTTCCAAAATGAATCACTTTGCATTCCAGGTTGAATTCCATCTGTCATTTCTCAGCCCAGCTCTGCATCCTGTCAATGTCTTGTTGTAGCCTGCAACAGTCCTCGACACTATTTACAACACCACCGACTTTGTGTCATCGGCAAACTTACTAACCCACCCTTCCACTTCTTCATCCAAGTCATTTGTAAAAACTACAAAGAGCAGAGGCCCAAAAGCAGATCCCCGCAGGAAACCACTGGTCACCGACTTCCAGGTGGAATACTTTCCATCCACTACCACTCGCTGTCTTCTTTCGGCCAGCCAATTCTATATCCAGACACCCAAATTTCTCTGCATCCCTTAACTCCTAACTTTCTAAATGAGCCTACCCTGGGGAACCTTTTCAAATGCCTTACTGAAATCCAAATACACCACATCCACTGCTCAATCTTCATCAACCTCTCTCGTCACATCCTCAAAGAACTCAATAACACTTGTCAGGCATAACCTGCCCCTCACAAAGCCATGTTGACTATCTTTAATCAAACTGTGTTTTTACTTCTCACATCTGTTTCAACTCCAATCCTGGATGAGCCCCCTTAAACTTTACTCTGCTTCACTGAAGAAGTGCACTGGTAATGAAACCCTTCTGTTCTTGAAGTCATCACAGAAGTCCCCAGTTTACCCAGTTTTAGACTCTGGTTGACAGAACGCATGATAAAGGTTTCCATACTTAACAATAATTACTGTTCATTACAAATAAATACATTCAAGCTACAGGTAAACAATTTTGAACTGTCAACGTATAACAACACTAATTAAAACTCTAGCCCCGCCCCTTACAAAGCTTCCTCTCTGCACATAGACATGAGACGGGGTGTTATGAACAGAGAGTAAGATTCCAAATGTGGTTCAATCCTGATTCATGAAGTTTGCACAGATTAATTTTTCTCTTTCCTATTTGCTCATGGGTTGTGGGCATCGCTAGCTGGCCAACATTTATTGTCTGTTCCTAGGTGCCCTTGAGAAGGTGGTGGTGAGCTATCTTGTTGAACCGCTGCAGTCCACATGATGTAAGTAAACCTACAATCCTGTAACAGAGTGAATTCCAAGATTTTCACTGAGCAACAATGAAAGAACAGTGTTATATTTCCAAGATGGTGAGTGGCTTGGAGGGGGACTTGCTTGTGGGAACCGCATAGCAACCAATTCAAATTTCTAAAGCATCTGACTGTTTTGTTGAAAGCCACAGCTTACAGCATCTGATAAGAAATAAATTGTTTTTTTTTAATCAGGGTTGAGGATATTTTAGTGTGGAGAAAGTTCCTTTCTTTTTGGCGGTCTAATGACTTCTGACTAAGCATTGACACCAAAATGCTCCTCAGCAACTGGGAGCCCAATCATATTTTTGTTGGCAGGCAGAAGGCTTTTGTCACTGACAAGTGGTCACCATTCCACAGATCAATCAGCTACTTGATGCTGGCTGAATCTCCCTTCAGGCACACCCCCCTGGTTCGAGGTTACCTGTCATAACATTCCCTATTGTTTGAACCAATAGCAGTGTCAACAGCACTTATAATGAGTGTCAGGGAACTTGTGCATACTGAGCAGGAGTGGACACGGGACTGCTGGGTACGTGAGGCTTTATATTTGGGCGATTGCTTTACCCGAAACACTACTCGGGTGGTGTCTCCCATCCATCCTCCTCCTCTAGCCAAAAGGAAAAGGTTCTGTGCGCCCAATTGGTATTTTCTTTATTCTTTTTTAGTTTTTCAGTAGTCTTGTTGAGAAGTTAGAATAGTGGGGATGGCGGTTAAGGCAGTTGAATGTTCCTCCTGCAGAATGTGGTGTCCCTGTTGACTTCATTTGCAGGAAGTGCACCCAACTCCAGCTCCTGGAAAACCATGTTAGGGAACTGGAGCTGGAGCTGGATGGACTTTGAATCATTCGGGAGGTGGGGGGGTTACTGAGAGGAGTTACAGGGAGGTAGTCACACCTCAGGCAAAAGAAGAAGGTAGATGGGTTACCATTAGGAGATGGAAATGGAACCTGTCCCTCTGGTTTGTTTCCTGTGCCACATTCTGGTGAAGAGAGGGATAGGGAGAGAGAGGAGTGAACTTGTGGCTACTGGGATGGTGCAGGAGGGAGGGTTTCAGATACCTGGGTAATTGGGGCTCATTCTGGGGTAGGTGGGACCTCTGCAAACAGGGATGGTCTACACCTGAACCAGAGGGGTACCAATATCCTGGTCGGGGGTGGGGGGAATTTACTAATACTCTTCAGGTGGGTTTAAATTAATTCAGCAGGAGGGGATGGGAACCGGAATTGTAGCTCGAGTATACAGGAGATTATGAGTTGGGCCAAAGGGCCTGTTCCCACACTGTAGGGAATTTGATCTAATCTAGTGAAGTCAGAAATATGGTTTCAAGGTCACAAGAAAGCACCGGCAAGCATGAAGGTGGTTAGAAGTGTGTCTACTTCAATGCCAGGATCATCTGTAATAAGGTGGATGAACTTGCAGCATGGGTTGGTACCTGGGATTTCATTGTTGTGGCCATTTTGGAGACATGGATAGAGCAGGGACAGGAATAGTTGTTGCAGATTCCAGGATTTAGATGTTTCAGTAAGAACAAACAAAATGGTAAAAGAGATGGTGGTGTGGCAATGTTAGTCAAGGACGGTATTACAATAGCAGAAAGGATATTTGAGGACTCATCCATTGAGATAGTATGGGCTGAAATTAGAAATAAAAAAGGAGAGATCACCCTGTTGGGAGTTTTCTATAGGCCTCTGAATAGTTCCAGAGATTTAGAGGATAGGATAGCAAAGATGATTCTGGATAGGAGCGAGAGTGACAGGGTAGTTATTATGGGAGTTGGGAATACTATTGTTCAAGTACTTTAGATGAGTCAGTTTTTGTTCAGTGTGTGCAGGATGGTTTCCTGACACAGTATGTAGACAGGCCAACAAGGGGCAAGGCCACATTAGATTTGGTACTGGGTAATGAACCTGGCCAGGTGTTAGATTTGGAGGTGGGTGAGCACTTTGGTGAAAGTGATAATTTGGTTACGTTTAGTTTAGTGCTGGAAAGGGATAGGTATACACTGCAACGCAAGAATTATAGCTGGTGCAAGGGCATTACGGTACAGTTAGGCAGGAGTTAGGATGCATAGGATGGGGAAGGGATGCAAGGGATGGGCAAAATTCAAATGTGGAGCTATTCAAGGACCAGCTAATGTAAGTTCTTGATAAGTATGAACCTGTCAGGCAGAGAGTAAGTGGTCAAGTGAGGGAACTGTGTTTTACTGAAGAAGTTGAATCTCTTGTCAAGAGGAAGAAGAAGGCGTATGTTAGGAAGAAATGTGATGGCTCAGTTCAGGCACTTGAGAATTACAAGTTAGCCAGGAAAGACCTAAAGAGAGAGTTGAGAAGATCCAGAAGAGAATATGAGAAGTTGTTGATGGATAGGATCAAGGAAAACTCTAAGGCTTTCTATTGGTATTTCAGGATTAAAAGAATGACTAGAGTAAGATTAGGGCCAATCAAGGATAATAGTGGGAAGTTGTGCATGGAATCAGAGGTGATAGGGGGATAAATGAATACTTTTCATCAGTATTCACACTAGAAAAAGACAATGTGGTCAAGGAGAACACTGAGATACAGGTTACTAGACTAAATGGGATTAAGGTTCACTGGAGGAGCAATTCTGGAAAGTGTAAAAATGGATAAGTCCCCTGTGCCAGATGGGATTTATCCTCAGATTCTCTGGGAAGCAAGGGAGGAGATTGCTGAGCCATTGGCTTTGATCTTTATGTCGTCATTGTCTACAGGAATAGTGCCAGAAGACCGGAGGATAGCAAATGTTGTTCCCTTGTTCAAGGAGGGGAGTACAGACAACTCCGGAAATTATAGACCAGTGAGCCGTATTTCAGTTGTGGGTAAAGTGTTGGAAAGGGTTATAAGAGATAGGATTTATAATCATCTGGAAAGAAATATGTTGATTAGGGATAGTCAACATGGTTTTGTGAAGGGTTTTGTGAAGTTTGCTTCACAAACCTTATTGAGTTCTTTGAGAAGGTGACCAAACAAGTAAATGAAGGTAAAGCGGTTGATGTGGTGTATATGGATTTTAGTAAGGCGTTTGATAATGTCCCCCATGGTAGTCTATTGCACAAAATACAGAGGCATGGGATTGAGAGTGATTTAGCGGTTTGGTTCAGAAATTGGCTAGCTGAAAGAAGACAGAGGGTGATGGATGATGGGAATTATTCATCCTGGAGTTCAGTTACTAGTGGTTCACTAGTAATAAGGAAGACACTGACAGTTATCATTCAGCCAGAGCAGGCATAACTCACAGCACAGTGCCTAGCATTAGATCTCAATTCATAATGGGGCAACCTAGGTCATGCTGAGGGTTCCAAAAAATTATGCATCAATCAGTTCTGGATTATGCTTGTGAAATAGTGAAGGCGGGTGAACTGGAAACAGCATATATTAATAGAACATCCTTGTTCTTTGGAGAACTAGGAATGAGCATAAACACAGTTTGAACTTGTTTCAACACAACAAAATAAGCAGCAACCATTCCTTGGTTCATTGCTCGGAGCAATGCCTTGACCAATTAGATTCAAAATGCTTTGTTTAAACCTTCATCAAATCTTGGCAGAGAACTGCCACTTATCAGTTATTGGTGCATTCTCCCTGGCAGCACCTCAATCAATCACAGTTCACTCACCAATCAATCAACACTCCACTCTCATACAGCAAGGTGTTTTAGAGTTATAAAGTTATAGAGATCTATGGCTCATTATGTCCACATTAGTCAAAAACAACCAACACGCAATTCTAATCCCATTTTCCAGTCCATAGCTTTGTATCTAAATACTATTTAATTGTAATGAGGATTTCTGTCTTACCATCCTTACAGGCTTTTCTTCCAATAAGGGAAAAGTTTCTTCCTGTCTACCCTATTTCTGCCCCTATTTCTGGGGTGGCATGGTGGCTCAGTGGTTAGCACTACTGCCTCACAGGGCCAGGGACCTGGGTTTGACTCCAGCCTCAGGCGACTGTCTGTGTGGAGTTTCCAAATTTTCCCTGTTTTCTCTGGGTGCACCAGTTTCCTCTCACAGTCCAAATATGTGCAGGTTAGGTGAATTGGCTATGCTAAATTGCGTATTGTGCTCAGGGTTATGTAGGTTAAGTGCATTAGTGATGGAAATGTAGAGTAATAGGGTAGGGGAATGGGTCTGGGTGAGTTACTCTGAGAGTTGGTGTGGACTTGTTGGTCCAAATGGTCTGTTTCCACACTGTAGGGATTCTATGTCCCACATAATTCTTTATACTTCAATCATGATCACCTCTCAGTCTCCTATGCTTTAAAAAAAACATCCCCGGCTGTTCAATCTCTCTTCATAACTGAAACTCTCCAGCCTAGGCAACATCCTGATAAATCTCCTCTGTACCATCTCCAGTACAATCACATCCTTTCTATAATGTGGATTCCTGAACTGGACACAAGACCCCAGCAGTGGCCTAATCAACTTCTCATCCAGTTCCAACATAACAATGTTGCTCTTAAACTCTATGCATCTTTACTTTCACTTCCACAATGGACATTGAAGTGATTAAATGTCCTGCAGAGGATGATTTTGGGCAACAGTCAATCATGGGTAAGTTGTTGGAGGGGATTCTGAGAGATACAATTTACATGCATTTAGAAAAGCAAGGACTGATTAAGGATAGTCAGCATGACTTTGTGGGAAATTGTGTCTTACAAACTTGCTCGAGTTTTTTGAAGAGGTTACCAAGAAGATAGATGAAGGCCAAGCAGTAGACATTGTCTGTATAGGCTTTAGCAAGACCTTCAATAAGATCCCACATGGTAGACTGGTTAGTAAGGTTAGATCAGATGGAATCAGAGAGGTAGCCAACTGGATAAAAAATTGGCTTGATTCTAACAGAGAGGGATGGTGGAGGGTTGTTATTCAGACTGGAGGCCTGTGACCAGCAGTGTGCCACAAGAATTGGTTCTAGGTCCACTTTTGTTCATCATTTACAGCAACTATTTTAATGAGAATATAGGAGGCATGGTTAGTGCTTTTGCAAATGACAACAAAATTGGTGGTATAGTGAGCTGTGAAGAAGGTTATCTAGGAGTACAACAAGATCTTGATCAGATGGGCCACTGGGCTGAGAAGTAGCAGATTGAGTTTAGTTTAGATAAGTGTGAGGTGTTGCATTTTGATAAGGCAAACCAGGGTAGGACTTGCACAACACAGGTTGTGCTTAATAGTAGGACCCTGGGGAGTGTTGTTGAACAAAGGGACCCAAGGGTACAGGTTCATAGTTCCTTGAAAGTGACTTCACAGTGATGAAGAAATGTTCGACACTCGTGTCTTCATTGGTTAGAGCATTAAGTATAAATGTTGGGATGTCATGTTATGGTTGTAAAAGATATTGGTGAAACCATTTTTAGAATACTGCATTCAATTCTGGTCACCCTGCTACAGGAAACACATTGTTAAACTGAAAAGGGTACAGAAAAATTTTCTGGGGTGGTGCTGGGACTGGAGAGTTTGAGTTATAAAGAGAAGTTGGATAGGTTGGGATTTATTTCCCTGGAGTGTCAGAGGCTGAGAGGGTGACCTTGTAGAGGTTTATACAATCAAGAGGCGTGTAAATAAAGTGAATAACAAGGTCTTTCCCCCAGGGTAGGGGCATCCAACATTTGACAGCAGTGGTTTATGTTGAGAAGGAAAAGATTTAAAAGGTACCTGAGGGGCAGCTTTTCCACACAGAGGGTGCTGCATGTATGGAATGACCTGACAGAGGAACTGGTAGAAGCTGATACAATTAAAGCGTTCGAAAGGTATTTGGATAGGTACATGAATAGGAAAGGTTTAGAGGGATATGGGCCAAACACAGGCAAAAGGGACTAGTTCAGTTCAGGATATCTGGTTGGCATGGATGAATTGGACTGAAGGGTCTGTTTCCATGCTGTTAGAGTCTATGACTTGATAAACGAAATTCAGGAGATTAAGGCACCTCTAGATAAGGTACTGGATTAGTTATCATGGTTTTTCTGAATAACATCCTCCCTGAAACACATCCAAGAGATAAAAGACCTTCCAGCAGTGAAATAATTTGCTGAAGATCACCATCCAGCTCTGGAGACTTCAAACTAAGATCTATCAATCTTCCAAGTCTGTAAAGAACAGCTTCGGGAAGAACTATTAAAGCATATTCCACTTGGATTTGTGAAGTCAGACACAGTTCAAACTTACTATGAATTTATTCATATTCCTGAATACATAAATATTAACCATTGGGTAGGAAAGCCAATGTGTCAGGTAACAGTTTCAAAAGTGTTAGTTGAAGATTGCATTAAGCTCCAACTAATTTGAAGATGTCCCAGAGCCTTTGGGTGGAGAAGGAGGAATCTAGTACAACGTCTCAATGAAAACAAAGTCATCATCACTGGCTCATGGTAGATCTTTTCATTATGCCCAACTAATTGATGTAACTTGTACCTATCACTATGATGCAAAAGCTATACCTTAAAATTCAATTGGGATTCATTCTCTAACACGATGAATTCAATATGTCTTTAGATTCAAGGTAGCTTCAAGATAGATTCAAGTAATTTACAGGGTGCTGGCAATGCAGTGGTAGCATCTCAATCTCTAGATCAGGAGGCCTGGGTTCAAGTTCACTTGCTCCTGAGATGCAGAATAGCAACCCTGAAAAGGTTGATCAGAAAATATCTACAGTAAGTTCACTGGATGCCAGATCACATGCAATTTTTGTGTTCTGGGGAAATGGTTTCCCGTTTATATGTTATGTCTTTTCACTTGCAGCCCTTCTTTATTTTTTTTAAGAGGTTGTTCTTAAATTTCTGATGGCACTTCAGCCCCACATTCCTTAACCATGGTCAGCCAATGTTAGGAAGGGCAGGTAGGTCTCAGGGCCGCCTCGTGGCCCTGCTTCTGGGCTTGGCCAAGGTCAGTTCAGATAGCAGGCTGTGGAGGGAGTCATAGTGCCTGACCGCCTGTTCCTCTCTCATGGTTATGTCTGTGCACGGTGTCCATTGACAGGGAGCATGTGGTGTTAGCACAATAGAGGCCTTTAGAATCCAGTGGGCACCACAGAAGCTGGCTACGTCATCACCCAGACAATGATATTTTGATTTGATAAGTTTACATTTTATTTCTATAAGTTTCCATTCATCATTTGATTTAATTTCGGTCACAGTACCCAACCAAGTATCATTGACTCTGTTAAAATTTGTCCTTGTAAGAGTAGAAAGGAAGATTTTTTGTGAACTACCCCAACCACAAGTTGTTGGTAAATGGTACCTTCAGGTATGAACCGTCCTTTGTCCCTACTCCTTTAAATACATCACTCAGGGGCTATAATAAAATCCACCCCATTAAATCTGCTTCACACCACAGCCATTACCTGACCTATTGAGTATTTCCAACATTTTTCTTTTATATCTTGATAATATCTCATAGAGTCATTCAGCATGGAAACAGACCCTTCAATCCAACTTGCTCCATGCCGAACATAATCCCAAACTAAACTAGTCTCACCTCGAACCACCCTCTGTGTAAAACATTTACCTCTTATATCTTTTTAAAATCTCTCTCCTCTCACCTTAAAAGTGTCCTATCTAGTCTTGAAATCTCCCATCCCAGGAAAAAGACAACTACCGTGAACTTTATCTATATCTCCCATTATGTTATAAACTTTTATAAGGTTGCTTCTCAACCTCCAATGCTTCAGTGAAAAAAATCCCAGCATATCCAGCCTTTCTTTATAACTCAAACCTTCCATACATGGCAAATCTCTTTTGAACCCTCTTCAGATTAATAATATCCTTCCTCTAACTGGGCGACCAGAACTGAACACAGCATTCCAGAAGAGGCCTCATCAATGTCTTGTGCAACCTCCACATGATTTCCCAACTCCTATATTTAAAGAACTGAGCAATGAAGGTAAGTGTGCCAAGCACCCTTTTAACTACTCTGTCTGTATGTGATGCAAACTTCAAAGAATTATATACCTGAACCCTGAGGTCCCTCTGTTCTACAAAACTACCCAAGGTGCTACCATTATCCCACTGCTCCCTTTCCAGTGGTTCCCATCTGTGCACTAATTTTGAGAATCAGCTGAAACTGTTACCCTAGCAACTTAGAAGCTGATTAGTTTATCATTTCAGTTTTCCATGGATGGGACTTTTATACATTGTCTGCACAAAATGCTTTGCAATATTAACCTATGGAGAGAGGATTCTTTTGAACTGGACTAATATTTGGTGGGAAAATTTCCTTAATGGCTGGAATTAGACTGGTGGTGAGCTAAAGACCTACTCCACATCACCAGTCAGGTCTCATTCATATTTCTTGTGGTCATCTGTTAGCTCTAATCAAACTGCTTACAGATATTTCCAGTCAACCTGTTCATGACACATGTTTGGAGCAGGTTGGATTTGAACCCAGACCTCCTGGCACAGAGGTTGGGGCAATACCACTGTGCCAGATGACCTCCTATAAATCTGATTGGATACACTCACCATTTGGGAGGATGGGAGACTGGCAGAGTCAGGGGCCTACAACAACACCTTAATGTGGGTGAGTTTTGAGCTGCACTTTTCCAACAACAGGGCTCACAGCAGCAAACAGAAGTGGAATTGTGGAATGTTGAATGTTCAAAATCTGCAGGAGACTGCCAAGGAGGTATGTCTCACCTGGTGCCAAAATACTGTCAGCTTTTCCTCAGTCCAGCAGAGATCTCTTTAAATATCAGAATAAATAGTTTCCCACCTGTCCTCGCTACCCATGCCTTATAGATATTGTTGAAGAATTGGCAACAATGCAAAGATAAAGTGAAAATTGGCATGAGATGTGTACTGTGGCACAAATACTCACATACATGAATTTGCTGAGGCCAGTTTTGGAAGAAGTGCTTATCACCTTTAGTTGGGCTCCACGTGAAATCTGAGCCTGAATCAAGTCGAAAATTGGCCCTTATGACCCTATTGGAATGACTGTTTACATCTCCCAAAACAAAGATGTGCAGGGTACACTACATCTACACTATACTGGAATGTGGCAGCCAGTGTCACTGTCAGTTCCTAGTCCAATGTCACTGATCCCGTCATTTAAAAAAATTACCAAGAATGACCTGCAAAAACAGACTAAACAAGTCTCATTCAGGAAAACTACAGCTGGAGTGCGTTCTCAAGGATGTAAGTGTTAGTGGTGCTACTGATAAATTCCTCAAGCTTTGCTTCTGCAGTGTAGACAGTTTATTGTCACCTTAATCATTTAATTACTGCACTGTCAACTCCAGCCACGCATTCATTATTTATTGCGAATTAAAGCTTTGCTTTAATTATTGGAAAGCGATTAGCTGTTAAATTTACCACAAGAACGTCATAGCTATTAAAACTCTTGAGCAATCTTCATTGTGTATCAAGGAAATAGAGAGCCAGTATAACTATCAGAACAGGCTAAACACCTATGGAAAACTGAATGTGAAACAATAACTTACCACCTAACAGTGAGGTTTTAATATCAGTGCTGGAGGTCAGGTGCAATGATGTCCATTACCTTAATTCCCACTTATGAAATATAGCAAAATGCTTTAACCAACATAAGAAGGCTTGTATAGATACAGTCTTTTCATATCTCAGGAAGTCGCATCGTGCTTTGCAGCATGGTGAATATGTAGGCTCAAAGTCTGCATTGTAGCCATCGCTGTCATGAAGGAAATACAGCAGTCCAATTTGCAAAAAGCAAACTCCCCTAAACCCCAATGACCAGATAATCTGTTTTACTGATATTAGATTAGTGACCAATATTGACTATAACTTTCCTGCTCTTCATCAGAATACTGTCGTGGAATCTTGTCAAACTGAGAGAGCAGATAGATTTAACATCATGTGACTAAATTTTTGTTTTTGTCTCTGAGATGGACTTGAACCCATAATCTTAAGACTCTGGAACACAAGTGTGATCATTAAGCCATGCCTAAATGTAGTGAGCCCATTTTAAGAAACCCCAGTTGCTTTTGTTTCACCTTAATGGAATGGCAAAGTGTTTCATTCCCAGAATGCTGTAGTCTTTAAAGTTTCAGAAAGTAATTTGCATGATGTGATATTTACAGTAACTCCAGAATGTATGATACCAGTATTTTCACGCCCATTTTAATTGCAAGACAGGTAATGTTTTCACAATAGAAGTAGGGCGAAAACAGGAAGACATTTGTTCCAAAATGAAAAAAGCAGTAGTACCAGTGTGTTAGAAAAGGTATTTGATGAAGGAACAGCACTCTGAAAATTAGTACTGTACTTCCTGTTGGACTATAACCCCAGTTTATAGAAAAGGTAAGTCAACCAGTATTTGAGTCCCATAGAGACTTGTAAATCCTGGTTGGCCAGCCACTGGTACATTCTCTCCCAGGTTTGGGCTGACAGCACTGATACCATCTGGCTCATAGCCTACATTTGGATACAGCATCACTGATAGCTGTCCAAACTGCTTTTACTGGGAGCTAATCAGTAGGTTTCCATTCTACATGTTCCACCATGTACCTTTTTGATCTTAATTTCAGTTGTTTCCCGAATGATTTTCAGCTTTATGAGCCTCTGTAGCAGATTTTAAACCTTTCCAGAGAAATAAACCCAATGAAGTGAGATCAAGGATGTGAACTTTGACAGAAACAAAACAAAGACATAATTCGCGTATCTCATTTGCTTAAACATAAGCAAGAGAAGCAAGAAACAAAATTCTGAAAATATAAGAATAAATATAGCTTGAAATTGTTGAAAACAAATCATTTTAACCAATATTAAGGCACCCAAAAACAAAGAGAACATTGAAAAGATGACCATAAATTATCACACTGTGATTTTATGAAAACAAATGATTTTAAAAATAAGAAATCCCAGAAATGGAAAAAAAACAACAGTTCTGGATCGATGTAAATTTGCTCGCTGAACTGGAAGGTTCGTTTTTAGACATTTTGTCACCATAATAGGTAACATCATCAGTGAGCCTATGGTGAAGCACTGGTGGTGTGGCCCACTTTTTATTTATGTGTTTAGGTTTCCTTGGGTTGATGGTGTCATTCCCCATGTTGATGTCATTTCCTGTAATGATGTCATTTCTTGTTCTTTTTCTCAGGGAGTGGTAAATGGGATCCAAGTCAATGTATTTGTTGATAGAGTTCCGGTTGGAGTGCCATGCTTCTAGGAATTCTCACATGTGTCTCTGTTTGGCTTGTCCTAGGATGGATGTGTTGTCCCAGTTGAAGTGGTATCCTTCTTCATCTGTATGTAAAGATACTAGTGAGAGTAGGTCATGTCTTTTTGTCGCTAATTGATGTTCATGTATCCTGGTAGCTAGTGTTCTGCCTGTTTGTCCAATGTAGTGTTTGTTACATTTTTTGCAAGGTATTCTGTAAATGACATTAGATTTGCTTGTTGTCAGTATAGGGTCTTTCAAGTTAATTAGCCGCTATATTAGTGTATTTGCGGGCTTGTGGGTTATCACGATGCCAAGAGGTCTGAGTAGTCTAGTCATTTCTGAGATGTCCTATGGGTGTAATACACTAAAACTGGCCTGAAAATGGGAAACCAATGACATCCGACAGAGCTGTGAACAGCTGTACTTCCTGCACGAATGCCTAAGGAAACAGATACTACCTAAATGTCTTAAATATAAACCTCCCGTTAACACCCCACTAGCCAAAAGAGTAACATAGCAAAATGGCTACAGAATGCTTAGAGAAATGATTAATGATGCCCACATAGACTTCGTAAATACAACCTGGAAATTTTGTGCCAAAAAACTTTACTCACTAATGCAACAGACCATGAATGGACAGAAACAGTACAAGCCATAGACATTGGACAGCGACAAATACAAAAAATGAAAAAAACTAGACCTGCAGAAAAAAAACCTCGACAAACTTACACAAAATAACAACACAGAAGCATGGATTAAAATAAACTTACCTGACTGACCCTTAATAGACACTGAAAAAGCCATCTTAGTAAGAGGATTGAATTACAACTTCCAGGATGCAGACAAGAAAGATTTCTTAGCAGTATTAGAAACAACACTGAAAGAAAACCAACTGACAGGAGAAACCCAGTAAACCATCAGACAGACAGTTGCACCAACATTAAGGAGGACAAAGGAAAGAAACATGCTCAATATACGAGAAAGGAAAGCACTAGAAGGACTAAAAAAAAGATATTGTTATCCTACCTGCAGACAAAGGATGCTTGACAGTCATTTTAAATCAAAGAGAGTACATTGAGAAAGCAAATTTACTGCTTGCAGACACCAACTTCCAAGAAATGAATCCAGTCAGATCCAACACACCACACCTCTACGGATTACCCAAAATTCACTAACCAGGAGTCCCCCTGAAACCCATAATCTCGTTACCCAGAACACTAATTTACAGTTTAGCCAAGGAGCTACACCAAAGACTAAAACACTTAGTAGAAGACTCATGCCACTCCATCCACGAATTCCTGAAGACCATCAAAGACACCAAGATAGAAGAGGATGAAATAATGGTCTCTTTTGACATAACAGCCCTGTTCAC
This sequence comes from Chiloscyllium plagiosum, assembly GCF_037043375.1. Classification (NCBI taxonomy): domain Eukaryota; kingdom Metazoa; phylum Chordata; class Chondrichthyes; order Orectolobiformes; family Hemiscylliidae; genus Chiloscyllium; species Chiloscyllium plagiosum. The sequence continues at coordinate 107,655,215 of NW_028270141.1, forward strand.
ATCCATCAACATCAACCTGGCCAAGGAAACACTGACTACACTATTAGAAGAACCAAAGACACATACACCACCAACTTCATCAGCAAGGACAATGTTGGCAAGCTAGTGGACCTATGCCTTACCACCCACTTCACCTTCAACAACAAAACCTACAGTCAAACCAACGGAATACTCATGGGATCTCCAATATCAGGGTTCTCAGCCGAGGCAGTAATGCAGAGACTCGACATACAGCTCTGCCAACCATCCAATCCAAACTTTGGGTTCGCTACATGGATGACACCATTGTCATCATAAAATAAAACAAACTGGAGGAAACCTTCAAGACCATCAATAATACCCTTACTGGCATAAAATTCACTAAAGAGGAGGAAAACAACAACAATCTGCCATTCCTAGATGTTGCAGTAGAGCAAACAGTCAATGGGGAACTTCAAACCAGCGTCTACAGGAAAACAACATATACGACCAAATATTGAACTACAGAAGCAATCATCCCAGCATCCACAAACAAAGCTGTGTTAGAACATTATTTAAATGAGCCACCACACACTGCAGCACAGAGGAACTATTAAGAGCAGAGAAAAATCACCTATAAAGTGTATTCACAAAGAATGGGTACCCAATGAACACAGTCCGCTGATATCTCAGCAACAAACCCAAACAAGCAGACAAAACGCACCCAGAGATCCCAGCTTCTCTCCCCTACATCAAAGACATCTTGGAAATGACTGCCAGACTGCTCAGACCTCTTGGCATCATGGTAGCCACAAGCCCACCAACCCATTAATACAGCAGCTCATGAACTTGAAAGACCCAAACAGACAACAAGCAAAACTCACGCCATTCACAAAATACCTTGTAAGAACTGTAACAAACACTACATTGGACTAACAGGCAGAAAACTAGCCACTAGGATACATGAACATCAATTAGCCACAAAAAGACATGACCCACTCTCACTAGTACCTTTACATACAGACTTCGACTCGGACAACACATCCATCCTAGGACAAGCCAAAAAGAGACATGCGTGAGAAGTCCTAGAAGCATGGCAATCCAACCAGAACTCTATCAACAAATACATTGATTTGAATCCCATTTACTACCTCTGAGATAAATAACAGGAAATGACATCACCATGGGAAATGACATCATCAACCCAAGGAAACCTAAACATATAAAGAAAAAGCGGGCCATATAATTGCTTCACCATACCTAATACGGTGATGAAACGTCTGAAAACAAACCTTCCAACTTACATCCAGATTCTCAACCTGAGCTACAAATCTTCTCAAAACTCGCTAAAAACAGCAGTGTGAAAATACTTCAAAAACATAAGACATAAGAACTAGGGGAGCTGGAGTAGGCCGTCCGGCCACTCGGGCCTGCTCCGCCATTCAATAAGATCATGGATAATCTTTCCGTGGATCCAGCTCCACTAAACAGCATTTTCACCATATCCCTTAATTCTATTATTTTTCAAAAAAGTATCTACCTTTGCTCTGAAAGCGATTACTGAAGTAGCGTCAACTACTTCCCTGGGCAAGAAATTCCATAGATTAACAATCCTCTGGGTGAAAAAGTTCCTTCTCAGTTCAGTTCTAAACCTCCTTCCTCTAATCCTGAGGCCATGCCCTCTTGTCCTAGTTTCACCTATCAGTGGAAACAGCCTCTCTATTTCTATATTATCCATTCCCTTCATAATTTTATATGTTTCTATAAGAATCCCCCATCATTCTTCTGAATTCTAATGAATATAATCTCAACCTACTCAGCCTCTCCTCATAAACCAACCCCCTCAAATCCGGAATCAACCTAGTGAACCTCCTCTGCATCCCTTCCAGTTCCAGTACATCCTTTCTTAAATAAGGTGACCAAAACTGCACACAGTACTCCAGGTATGGCCACACCAGCACCTTGTACAGCTATAACATTAGCTTTCTGCTTTTAAACTTAACCCCTTTCACAATGAAGGGCAAAATTCCATTTGCCTTCCTAATTACGTGTTGCACCTGCAGACCAACCTTCTGCAATTCATGCACAAGGACACCCAGGTCCCTCTGCAAATCAGCATGCTGCAATGTCTTACCATTCAAGTAATAAACTACTTCACTGTTACTCCAATTAAAATGTATGACTTCACATTTACTAACATTGTATTCCATCTGCTAGACCTTTGCTCTCTCACTCAATGTATCTATGTTCCTCTGCAAAGTTTCACAATCCTCTACACACTTTGCTCTGCCACTCATTTTAGTGTCATCGGCAAATTTTGACACTGTACACGTGGTCCCCAACTCCAAATGCACTATATAAATTGTAAATAATTATGGTCCCAACACTGATCCCAGAGGGCCACCACTAGTCACTGAATGCCAGCCACAATAGCACTCTTTATCCCTACTCTTTGCTTCCTGTCAGTCAACCAATCCTCTATTCACGCTAATGCTCTTACCCTAATACCATGCATCCTTATCTTATGCAGCAGCCTCATGTGTGACACTTTGTCAAAAGCATTTGGAAATCTAGATACACCACATCCACTGGGTCCATGTTGTCCATCTTGCTTGAAATGGCTTCATAGAATTCCAAAAAATTTGTGAAGCATGGCCTGCCCTTCATGAATCCATGATGCGTATGTACAATGGGACGATTTATTTCGAGATGCTCTGCTATTTCTTCCTTGGTAATAGACTCAAACATCTTCCCCACTTCAGATGTTAAGTTCATTGGTCTACAATTCCCCATCTTTTGTCTACTTCCCTTTTTAAACAGTGGCATCACATTTGCTATTTTCCAATCTGCTGTGACTGTCCGAGTCTAGTGAATTTTGGAAAATTACCACCAGTCCACCTGCTATTTCTCTTTTAGTACCCTGAGATGCATTCCTTCAGGGCCAGGAGACCCAGCTATCCTTAGCTCCATTAGCTTACCTAACACTAAGTCTTCTGTAATAATAATTGTTTCCAGGTCCTCACCTACATCCTTCTCTTTGTCACTTACTGATATGTTATTAGTATCCTCCACTGGGAAGATCAATGCAAAGTACCTGTTCAATGCCTCAGCTATTTCATCATATCCCATAACTGATTGCCCTTTCTCAACCTCTAAAGGACAAACATTTATTTTAGCCGCTCTTCTTCATTTTATATATTTATAGAAACGTTTGCTATCTGTCTTTATATTCTGTGCTAGTTTTTTTTCTCCTACTCTATCTTACTTTTCTTAATGGCTCTTTTTGTGGCTTTCTTTTACCTTTAAAGTTTTCCCAATCCTCTAGATTCATGCTGTTTTTGGCCACTCTGTATGTCTTCTCTTTCACTTTGATAGCCTGCTTTATTGTCTGAGACACCCATGGCAGTCCTTCCTCTTGCAGTCCTTCTTGCTGACTGGAATATACTTTTGCTGAGCACTTTGAAAAATTTGGTTGAAGGTCCTCCACTACTCGTCAACTGTCACACCAAAAAGTCTGTATTTCCAGCTCCTCCTGCATTCTGTCATAGTCCCCCTTATTCAAGCACAGGACCATAAAGGATTTTTAAACCTAATTATGATACTCCAAAAAAAACATAAAATATCATGTACCATGAGTAAAATTGCTGAAAAATAAGTAATGCATAGCTTCAAATATTTGAGGTTAGGTCCAATAGTTTGTCCAATATGTAGTTGTTCATTTCATTTTCTCCAGCTCCTTTGCTGCCTGTTTCTCCAATTCACCCTTGGCTATTCAGATGGCTTGCAACGCTGTTCAGATGCAGAAGACAAAGAATTAATCACAAATGTGATAAGCAGTCGCAGTGCAACATGGACACAGAGACAATGTCAGCTTGAGATGACAGCACAAATACCTTTCACGACTTTGGAGCAGAGAAGTTTGAGGGGCGAGCCTGATTGAGGTGTGTAAGATTATAAGGAACATGGACAATGTGGATAGAAAGCAGATGCTCTCCTTATTTGAAAGGTCAACAACAAGGGGGCATAATTTTAAGGGTAAAGTCAGGAGGTTTAGACAGAACCTGAGGAAAAACGTTTTTCAACCAGAGATGGTTGGGGATTTGCAACACGTTGCCTGGAAAGGTATTATGGGTAAGGAATCTCACAACTTTTAAAAAGTGCTTGAAACGTCATAACATTCAAGGCTATGCGTCAAGTTCTGGAAAGTGGGATTAGTGACATTTAGTGCAGCTTTGGTGGTACAGATTCAATGGGCAGAAAGGCCTCTTCTACACTGTATGATTCTGTGAACATTCAGCACCTGCTGGTGAAGGGCTTGACTGCTCACAAACTGTGGGCATCACCTGCTTCAAGTGGACACACAGGGAGACACACACACAGACAGACACAAACACAGACAGACAGGCACACACACAGAGACACACACGCATACACACACAAACACACATGCACACACCACAGACTGACAGACACATACGTACACAGACACACACACACATACACACATGCAGCCACGCACACACTCAAACACACAGACAAATACACACACGCAACACAGACATGCACACATTCACACACAGATACGCGCACACAGACACACTCACACATAGACACACACACATACAGACAAATATACACAGAGACACACATACCCACAGACAGATGCACATATACAGACACACGCACACAGGCACACACACACACACACACACACAGGCATACACATACACACACAACACAGACATACACACATTCAACAGACACACACACATACCCACACTCTCTTTCTTGGGATGGGAGTAAGGATTATGATGGGGAAGTGAGGGTTAGAATCAGAGAGGTTTGAAGATCAAGGGATAAGGGGTTGTGATGGTATTGAGATACATATCCACTTTTGCACTGAGGCAGTTATATATCTATAATCAACACTGTGTATCCCCAATCCACAAACATAGTGTCGATGATCTATGCATGTTTCTAATCCACGTTGTGTATCTATAACCTTTAGTGTCTTACATTCACCAAATGCAGCCTGACAGGGAAGGTTAGTTTGCAACAATAAATCACAACCTGCTGATAATAGTGTTCTTACTCAATATTTCATACCTCTGGTATGAATTACTATCCGTTTGGTAGCTGTCGGTGAAGGCAGCTCGACTCCTTTACTAGTGTCAACTGATTATTCTTTCTGGATTGTTATGAAAGAAATGTTTCCTGGTCTGCAATTAAGTCTGTTGTGTCATAATAAATTATGGCTGTATTCATGACAAAAAAATAAGGTACAACTTTTCTTAACAAGTTACAGAGAGCGTTGGATTTGGAAGGTAGAAATAAAAGTATTTGCATCAATTGAGCAGGTTGTTTCTTTTTCTGCTGCATAACGAAGTTATGAACACAAAACTCATGGGCGCAATATGCCATTTCTACCTGGCTTCCTGAGGGCAAGTGAGTTTCTGACTTCTATCTGTCCAGCTGATGTGGTATTCCTAAAGGATTTGAATGTGCTCAGGGCACTCTATGATTTAGTCTTGCATCGCCCAATCAGTGGGACATCAAATTTGGGTAAGAAAATCCTGGTGATGGTTGTTTTGTTCGACAAAGTGTTTATTTTTTGAGAAAAAAACCTTGAAGCAGCAAGAAGGAACCTGAAGTAATATTATTTGGTAGTTACGTAATTGTAGGTAGGTTATGTTATTGAAACTTTTTCCATTGCCATAGTGTTTGAAAGTGGTTCAGATATTGTGAAAGTGTTTTGATGGGTTCCTGCATGTGCTAAACAGTATTGCTATGTCCACACGAGAAAGGCAAAGGAGTAGATAACACAAAGGCTGCATTAGGTATGTCGGGAGCAGCATCAATGCTCTGGTTTGCAACATGATGGGGTGAAGGAGGGCATGGGTTTGCAATAGAATCAGAGAAGATGTCAAAGTCTGCACTATCCCTTCTGCCAAGTTAGCATTGAATTTCTGCTTGCTGCCTTACAGTTAACTCATGAGACTGTCAGCCAATGCTTTGAGGTATGTAATGACATCTCCGAACAGGTTGATTAGCAAATATCTAAGGCACAGTTGGTATTTGTGGCGCTGATCCCATCTTTTACTCACCTGCCAGGTAATTGCAATGTGAGCTGTGAATGTCAGATCACAGGACGGAGCCTCTTCCTCAGTGCTGCCGTTGGGCTGCTTGTGCTGGGGTCATGGTGGTTCTGGAGTTTTGCAAAGTGGAAACCTAGAAGGGCTAAATTTAACAAAGAAAATTTAACAAAAGGGCAAGGTTAATGCAGAGAATATCTGGACAATGCGTAAAGCAAGAGCTGGGTGGTCACACTATCAACAATTGGTGGGCGGCACGGTGGCACAGTGGTTAGCACTGCTGCCTCACAGCGCCTGAGACCCGGGTTCAATTCCCGCCTCAGGCGACTGACTGTGTGGAGTTTGCACGTTCTCCCCGTGTCTGCGTGGGTTTCCTCCGGGTGCTCCGGTTTCCTCCCACAGTCCAAAGATGTGCAGGGTCAGGTGAATTGGCCATGCTAAATTGCCCGTAGTGTTAGGTAAAGGGGTAAATGTAGGGGTATGGGTAGGTTCGCTTCGGCGGGTCGGTGTGGACTTGTTGGGCCGAAGGGCCTGTTTCCACACTGTAATGTAATGTAATCTAATCTAATCTAATTGGCAGATTGTGTCAGACAGCAAGATGAGGGTGAGCTGGGAATTGAGAAAGACCAAAAGGCAGTAGCATCCCACCATCATTAGTGTTCTCTCTGTTAATTGGCTGCTATAACTCTGTCATCATTGGCTCTGTGATGCTTATTCCTGCTACATCAAAGGCATTTCAAAATGATGATTGACGCAATTTGACATTCTTTGATGGCTTTTGCTTTGGATCACTTTCAATCTTTGGGCCTACAAGTTGCATGGGCTCAATTGGCTTCTTCCTCAGAGCCATGGACTCTCCATGAGCACTCGCCCAACTTTGCTTAAATTCTCAGTTGGCCCTTGTGAACTGTGTTGCTTTTGCAAGCATAAAATCCTACTTTGATTGTGAAAAATCAGACAATGTCCCACACACCACCATAATGACCCTAAAGTCCGAGATTGGTTCACACTTCAGAATGCCAGACACACAATTTGCAGCTCATCTGCAAAGGTTGACTGAGGTATCAATGGACTATCTGGGTTTCTTCCTAATGAAGGGCTTTTGCCCGAAATGTTGATTTTCCGGCTCCTCGGATGCCTCCTGAACTGCTGTGCTTTTCCAGCACCACTCTAATCTAGAATTTGGTTTACAGCATCTGCAGTCCTTGTTTTTACCTGGGTTTCTACTCCTATTTGTCAAATTTAGCCAATTCAATTGTCAGGTTTTTATGGATATTTAATAGAGTCATTTGGACATCAAATGCTTACAGGACTTCCTTGTAAGGAGATGAGGTCTCATCCACCCCTTGTCCTGCCAAAACATCATTTGCAATTAGCTTGAGCAGAGTAGTTACCTGATCTTCTGGTTCTTGTTTCACCCCAAGTTAGTTCAATACCTGGCAGAAAGCTGGCTCTGATTGTCCCACGTCTGTGCTGGCTTTTGGCCTTCAGCATTTGGAAGTGATTGTAATGCTTTCACATTCTTATAGAGCCTCAAAATGATGCTCGCATGATGTTCTGCTGCTCTACCATTTTTGTTTCCTTTCCTGTCTGCCCCATTGTTCACAGCGGCTGCTCACTAGTGAGTTTCACCCTTTCCTTCACGCTCTTCTGAGGTTTGCTCTGTAGCTTTTTCTTCAATGTTTGCCACAGTTGGATTGCCTTTGACCTGCCAACCCTTGATGTCACGGTTCATCTTCTGGCTGGGGTGATAAGGGATCTGGTTGTCTCTCAAACAACTCTACAGCAGCCTATCGCTATTTTAACAGTCGGCTTTTATTTACATAGACATGGATCTAAACAAGCTCAATAAGAGAGTTCTCCAGCTCTCTTTCAGTCATATGATCTTGCAGAAACATTACAGGATGGTCTTTTAAGCTCTTGATGTGAACTTGGTACTGATGGTCTGCATCCCCTGAGCAGTCAGCATTAAAACTGAAGGGACTTGCCAAAATCCTGATCAGTTGGTGAAATTGTTTTAAAATGTAAGTAATGTTCCCATGTAGGGTTCCTTCTGCCGCTGGTAAAATGGGGCCTGGTGTGACAAATCACCTTATGTGATTTTATCACTCCCCCCAACCACTTCCACCCACCTCCAATGCTGCCTGTTTTGGACATTCAAAATTAAAATTCTAGCCCTTGTCTTACTCTTATGCATCAAGAAACTGCAGTGGTGCCATTCATGATTTCCCACCCATTAAACCCAATATACGAATTAGAATTGTAGCCAATTTCTGTAACTAGATTACTGTCTTGTACAGGCAGGGTTACACTGAGCTGATCGAGCATGTTTTGGCAGAATTCCCAGGGAAGCCTGCATTGTTCCGAGATAACACCACCCTAAATCACATGATTCCTGTTCTGCTGTTCTATTTCTTTGTTATGACTCTCTGTTATTTGTTACTCGTGGTAATGCACTCCCCCATTTGTTTAGGTTTACCAAGCTCTGAAAATTACAACCTATCCTCTTACTCATTGACGTATGCAGCACAGAAGGAGGTTATGTTACCCATCATGTCCATGCCAGTCAACAAAGATCTGACTACACTAATCCAATGTTCCAGCTTTTGACCCATAGTTCTGATGACTCTGGCAATGCAAGTAAGTATTTCTTAAATTTTTCAAGAGCTTCTGCATCAACCGTCCTTTCATGCAGTGATTACCAGACTTCCACCACCCTCTGGGTGAGATAAAAACTTCTCAACTCTCCTCTTAGCCACTGCCTCTTACTTAAATCTATATTCCCTGACTATTGGCCCCTTTGGCAATGGGAAAAGTGCCTTCCTGCTCCCCCAGTTGATGCTCATTGTAATCTTATCCACCTGTATTGGGTTCCTTTTAAACCTTGGCTGTTTCAAGAAAAATAACCCTGACCTGTTCAATTGCTCCTCATATCAGATACTTCAGTGCAGGCAGTATCCTGGTAAATCTCCACTGCACCTGCTCTGGTGCAACCACATCTTTCTCATGACGTAGTGACCAGAACTGCCTGCTGAACAAGTTGTGCCCTAAAAAACATTGTAAACAGTTCCACCTTAACCTCCCTGCTCTTGTATTCTATGCCAAATGCTGTTAAAGGCATGTGTCTCACAGGCCTTCTTAACCACTTTATCTACTTTTCGAGCCACCTCAGGGATGTGTGCAGATATAAACCAAAGTCCATCTGATCTTCAATACTTTCCAGGGTCTTACCATTCATAGAGTAATCCCTAGCCTTGTTAGCCTTCTCTAAATGTTTTCCTGCACATTATTCTGGGTTGAGTTCCATTTGTCACTGTTCTGCGTAGCTGGCGAGTCCATTGATCTTTTTTTCCTACAACTTACAGGTATTCTCCTCACTATTTGCCGTTCAACAATTCATGTGACATATCTGAACCTCTTAGCCATACTCCTTACATTTATTTCCAAATCATTCATGTACACTAAAAGCAGTAAGAACCTCAACATTGAGCTTTGTGGAATGCCACAGGAAATATACTTCTTGTCACAGAAATATCCATCTATCGTCACCCTTTACATTCTATGTCTCAGTCAATTGTGGATCCAATATGTCACTTTGACTTGGCTCCCATCAGCTTGAACTTTCCTATCCAGTCTGCCATGAGGGAACTTATCAAAGCCTTGTGACAGTCCATGTAGACCACATCACATGTATTACCTTCATCAACACTTTGTTAATCTCTTCAAGAAAATTCAATAAAATTTGTCAAACATGATTGTGTCTTAACAAATCCCTGTGATTCTGTGCCTTTCCAAGCACATGTATATTCTGCTCCTTAGAACTCATTTAATAACTTCCCTACCACCAAAGTTAGACTGACTGTTTTGTAATTTCCTGGTCTATCCCTAACCTTTTTTTAATAGTGCAACAATGTAAGCTGCCCTCCAGTCCTCTGACACCTCAACTGCGGCTGAAGAGGATCTGAACATTGTTGACAGTATCACTGATATCTTCTCCCTGGTCTCCCTCAACAGCCTGTGATGCATTTCATTCAAGCCCGTGGATTTATCCACTCTTAAGACTGTAAACTGTCATAACTCATCTATTTACACATGATAATATTTCACATCCACCCTGGCATCTACACATGCATCATCCTTTTCCATTATGAAAAGCAACATAAAGCATTTATTCAGGACTGTGCTCAGGTTGTCTGTGTATACACCACACACACAGATTACCTCTATGGCCCCTAAAATGCCTGACTCTTTTCCCAGTAATTCTCTTCATCTTTATATATTTTTTAAAAAATCCTTTGAGACTTCCTTTATTCTACCTGCCAATGTTTTCTCATGGATGGCCATGAATTTCCTAAATTTCCTCTTAAGATCCCCCTGCACTTATACTTCTGAAGGTATTCTGCTGTACTTAACTTAATCCTGACCTTCTCAACATCCCTCATATTCTGGTCTTCATCTCATCCTTTGTCTTTACAGGAACATGTTTGTTCTGAGCTCCTGCTATTTTCTCCATTAATGCCTCTCCCTGCCCTGACCCAATAGCTGCTCCCACTCCAATGGGTCAAATTGTATTTTATCACAGTAAGGTTAACCTTTCCCCAGTTTCAAACTTTTATTCTCAGTCCATCCTTATTCTTTTCCATAACTAGCTTAAATTTACTGAGCTACATTAATGCTCTCCAATGGATAATGTCTTCCACCTGCCTGCACTCATTTTCAAATACTAGATCCAGAACTGCTCGCTCCTTTTCTGCCTACTGGCTAAAACAGTTCTCCTGGATGTACTTCAAGAATTTTGCTCTTCTCTACACTGCACATTGAAACTATCCTAGCAGGTGGTATAATGGATGCTGTGTTGAAAACTGTACACGCCTATGAAGGCTTGTGGAGAGTCTCCTCCAGGAAGCTGTCAAGGTACTCGGTAAACAACAAGCTCACTGTATGTCCTGACAGCCAATTGTGATGAGGCACAGTATGTTAGGTTGATAGAAACATTCTGTGCTGAGCACAGGATCCACCTGGTGAATGGGTAGGCTTGTGCATAATGGATCAAGAAGTTTGGTACACTTGCCTATATTGGTCAGTGCATTGAGCATAGGAGTTGAGATGTCATGTTGCAGTTGTACAGGATATTGTTGAGAGCCATTCTACAATACTGCATTGAATTCTAGTCTCCCAGCTATAGGAAAGCTGTTATTAAACTTGAAAGGTTTCAGAAAAAATTTACAAGGATGTTGCTGGAATTGGAGAGTTTGAACTCTAAGGAGAGGCTGAATGGGCTGGGGCTGTTTTCCCTGGAGTGTCAGAGGCTGAGGAGTGACCATACAGAAGTTTATAAAATCATGAGGGACGTGGATAGGGTGAGTAGCCAGGGTAGGGGAGAGTCTGAAATTAGAGCTCATAGGTTTAAGTTGAAAGGAGAAAGATTGAAAAGGGGTCGAAGGAGCAACTTTTTCACACGGGGGTGTGCACGTATGGAATGAGCTGCCAGAGGAAGTAGTGGAGGCTGGTACAATTACAGCATTTAAAAGGCATCTGGATGGGTATATGAATAGGAAGGGTTTAGAGGGATTTTGTCAAATGCTTGCAAATGAGACTAGATCGGTTTAGAGTATCTGGTTGGCATGGACAAGTTGGACCAAAGGGCCTGTTTCGTGTTGTGTAACTCTATAATTCTATGACTATGAGAAGGAAAGCCCTGCAGGGTTGTAGGCTGTAGTTGTGTTGTTGTCAAGGATTATGGCAAAGACTCAAGCCAAGGATGTCATTAGCAATTATTTCCAAGGAAAGTGATATGTTTCAAATAAAAAGGAAATTGAAAATAAAATTTATGTAGTTAAGCTCTACTGCTATTAAAAACTTATTATCCTTACACTTCTTCAAAGTTAACTCCATCTTTGATCTCTCCCTGACTACATCATATCATTTGATGATCATTCCAACTGTCATCCCTCCCAACTGCTCTAATTGAGCCCTTGATCAAAATTGCAACAGTAACCACACCACTTCCTCAACCCCTCCCACCCACACTCCTCTTCTATTCCCCCTCTATATCGTTTTCTGAATACCCTATAATCAGGAATGTTGAGCTGCTAATCCTGCACATCTTCCAGCCAAATATCAGTTATAGCTATGAGATCATATTCCTACATGCCTTTCCGAGTCCTCGGTTGGACTGTCTTTTTCCTAAGGCTTCTTGCTTTAACATATATGTCATGTGGCCTTGCTAAATTCACTTCTTTCTTATTTAGTTTTTGTTTCCTTTACTTCTCAGAATCACTTACTAGCATTTTAATTTCTATTCCATTTTAACATCTCTCCCATTGAACTACCCATCCCCCGACCAATCCTGTTTAAATCCACCCTAAGCACGAGCAAGCCTCCCCATGAGGATGTAGCTCCCATTCCTGTTATGGTGTAATCCAACATGTAGCATTCTCACATCGCCCACAAATGGTCCCAATTCCTCAGAGATCCAAAGCCTTCCCTCCTAAACCATTTCTCTAATTGCACATTCATCTGCTCTACCCTTCTGTTCTTAAAATCGCTATCACATGGCACCAGGAATAAATTGAAGTTTACAATTCTGATTTTCAATTTCCTACCTAACTCCCTAAGGTCCACTTGCACGACCTAATTTCTCTTTCTTTCTGTGTCATTGGCCACAAAATGGATCACAGTGTCTGGCTGTTTGCCCTCTTATAAAAGAGTGAGAGTGATGGTTCCTCTTTGGGGATTGACTAGAGCCAAGGCCAGTGCATAGGCAAGTGCTCAGGGAGGGAGATAGAAGTGTGGAAGGTTGACAGTGGTTGTGGACTGGTTAGTGAAGGAGTAGCCAGGCACGTCTGTGACCAAAGACGTGATCCTAGGATGGTATGTATATTACTTGTCCACGTATTGGCCTTGGGTCTAGTCAGCCCCCAAAGAGGAACCATCACTCTCACTCTTCTATAAAAGCCAGACATTGTGGTCCATTTTGGGGCCAATGACATCAAAATAAAAAAAGAAATTAGATCCTGCAAGAACACTTTAGGGATGGTATGGTGGTACGGTGGCTCAGTTGTTAACACTGCTGCCTCACACACCAGGGACTTAGATTTGATTTCACTCTTGAGTGACTGTGTGAAGCTTGCACATTCTCTCTGTGTCTTCGTGGCTTTCCACTGGGTGCTCCGGTTTCCTCCCACAGTCCAAATATGTACAGGTTAGGTGGATTGACCATGCTAAATTGCCCACACTGTCCAGGGATGTGCAGGTAAGGTGGATTGGCCATAGGAAATGCAGGTTTACAAGGATGGGGTAAGAGGGTGGACCTGGAAGGCATGCTCTTTAGAGGGTCAGTGTAGACTCTATGGGCCAAATGGCTGCTTCCACTTTGTCAGGATTCTATTTTATGGACTCTTCCTTCAGAATGCCCTGCAGCTGTTCTTTGGCATCTTTGACCCTGGCACCTGGGAAGCAACATGCCAACCTTGGATCATGTGTTTGGCTATAGAATTGCCAGTCTACTCTGCTCACTAAGAAATTTATGACCACTGTTGACCTTCCACAATTCTACTTCCCTCCATGGGCACTTGCCCACCCATTGGCCTTGGCTCTAGTCAGCTCCTAAAGAGGAACAGTCACTCTCTCTGTTCAAGAAGGTTAACAAATGGGCTGTAAGAAGTTCACTCAAGGAATTCCCTCACTACCTAACTTGTTCCTTTTTTCTGCCCCTTAGAAGCCAAAAAGACATTGGCAGTGTCAGATGACTCAGAACAGTATAAACAATTATAATAACGGACACCAGATTAGAGTGCTGCATACTCTCTGCAAGTTAGTGCCAGAGGATGACAGAAAGAGCAATGCAGGAGAAAGGAGGGGCTTGCTGTGATTGTGAAGGATGCCTCACCATCTCCTTTCAGGGCTCTCTGTGGGATTGTTATGTTTCTTTTCCAGTATTGCACATTTACAATGTTTAATTTCACAGGAAGCCTGCAGTGTGGAATTCTATTTTATTATCTCCAGAAACTCAATTCACACCAGGGCAGGTGTTGCGTGAGCAGGGGCCTGATGTAGAAGGCAAACTGTCTAGACCTCCACAACCTGAGGCTCAGATAATTCGCCTTCTGCCTCAGCTGCTTGGGAGAATGTACCTCCCAGGCCCACACCTGCATGGGCTCCATTTATCTCCTGTGCAACTGGATCGTGAAGAGAATTGGCTGCTCATTGACAAGTGCTAACAGGATGTCGGGACTAATCAGGAACCAACACTAAGCTGGTAAATGATCGACAAAGGGTTAGTGAGGTCCTCCTGGTCAGTGAAAGGGGAGGAGATCCTTGGAAACAGAATACCTAAGGTTTCTTCGTTGGCACAAAACCATATTTCTGTTCCGTCTGGCCCCATATGGCAGCATATAATAAATAAAAAACCCACTTACCTTTCTAGGCCTCTTCCATTTCCAGCTCCCCTTGCTTCCAGGCTGCCCAGGGGTAAATCCAATTCAAGTGGCAGCCAGTATCCAATTATATCATTCAGAGCCTAATCCGCAAAATTATCAAAACGTCCGTTCACTTCTGACCCTCCAGCCTGTTTGAAAGAGCAGTCTGAGTTCATATGATGTAGGGAAGACTGTGTGAACGATGAGGTTAAGCCCCACGAGTCAGATTGGGCTGTATTTTCCAGTGAGTGCCACTCTCATGCAGATTCTCACCCTGGCCCTTCATTTTTTTACGTCAGATGTGAGCTCTGTGTTTCTGAGAGGAGATACCACTAACGGATCCCTCAGTAATGCAGGGCTGTACACCTGTTCTATGAGTTCTTTCAGAGCACGCAACAGTCAGGGGAAGGCAAACCGTGCCCCGTATTCAGCTGCCGTGTTCTGGAATGCAAACGTCCTGACAACTGCTGCTGAATGGGAGATGCATGTTAAATGTGATGCAAGGCTGCTGGGAGGGCAAGGTTCCAGAACGTTCAGGACAATAGGGTGCTGACAGAGTAGAGTTCCCAGTGAATGGCATGCTAGCTGGGAAGGGATGTGGTGCCAAATAGAGAATGCTAGGTGTGTAAGGGATAGAGTGCCGTGTTAGCAGAGGCCAATAGGGTTCAGCTGGATAGGTGCCAGCTGTGGAGCAGTTTGGGAGCCAGGTGGGTAAGACGCCAAGTGGGACAGGGTAGGGTGCAAGTGGGTAAAGTAGTAGAAAGGGGTTGCATAGGAGCAATCAGGCTTGGCAGGGGAGGGGAAGGGTGGGGACGTTGGGAATGTTACTGGGTCTGACGTGTCTCTACCGGACTTCACAGCAGGCATCCTATCCAGCTGAAACCTACTTAGCTGGCACCCTACCAACCGGGAACCTTGACATCCTTCTCATCCATGTCACTAACATGTCACTAATGTGTCACTCCATCTGCTACACATCTGGCATTCTATCCCAGGCGCCATGTCCCTTCCAGCTAGTACCCTCCTCACTTGGACTGTTTGGGGGGGAGTGGCAAATGGTTTTATGGCAAGGTCCCATGGAGGGTGGGTCAGCTCTAGGTGGGGATCAAGTGAGATGGGGTTCAGTCGGTGCGGGTGTGGGTTTAAGGTGTGCTCAGATCCATCAGCAGGGCCGGTTGTATGGGGTTAGGTCAGGTCTGAGGGGTGGGAAGATAGGGAAACAGACATGTCAGATTCCACGAGCTCAGAGTCCTGGTAATGTAAGGACTCTGAGACAGATGTAGTTGGGGATGGGTGAGATAAGTATGAGTTCTGTTGAATAGTTACTCAGGAGTTAGATTATGTAGTTAATAGTTCCTGAGTGACTATGTTGCTTAATTTCATTGAATGCTCCAAAATCTCTCATTTAGTAGGATATTTCAGAGGGTTTTGGGTGTAGAGAAATTGCCCATGCAATCTTTAATTTTCCAGGCAATTCTTTGGGACTGTGTTAGAATGGAGATTCCACAGGGTCCCAGCGCTCAGTCTGTTCTACACTGGACTAGTGACTGTCCGGCCAACAGAAAATCAGAGCCTGTTTAACTGCCAACCTGGTTTCCTTTAGGAGAGCAAAGTTAAAATTAGCCTTTCAGTTGGAAGGAGAAGCTGATGATCAATATCATTGACTTTGAAGTCAGGCAAATAATTCAGATGAAAGGAAGAGCCAGATATTCATGGCGACATCTTGAGACCAGAACTGTTTATTGTATATTGGTATTGGGCAGTACTTTAAACAAATATACCTTAGCAGAACTTTCCTATCACTTGGTGTTTCTATGTTCACATATTGGCAGCTATTTCTATCATTTCGAATGCCCTCATCAGATCAGTCAAGCTGAAATAACACAAATTACAAATTGTGCTGCTTCATGATAATAAAATAATTATGCATCAAAACAAAGGTTTGTGCATAAATGCATAAAAATATCCACTTGAAAGACAAATATCCCACAATGGAGGTAATTGAGCATGATCTCCTCGGTTCTCTCTCTAATGGAAAGGGCTGAATGACTGAAAATTCTGAATACTGGAGATGTCTGTCACAAGTCCTGAGCTTTATATATATATTTTATATATTTATATATTTAACGCCAAGTGAAAATTTCCCTTCACTTGTGGCTAGGAATATAGGAAATTACAGTGAGAATTTAAAAGTAAATCTGAATTGGGAAGAGGTTTTGTGATTTTCTCCTCAAAGTTTTCATGGAATCTTCAGAATCTTGCTGGGTAACATTTTCACACAGAGAGTGATGCGTGTATGAAATGAGCTGCCAGGGAAAGTGGCAGAAGCTGGTACAATTACAGCATTTAAAAGGCTGGGTATATCAATAGGGAGGGTTTAGAGGGGTATGGGCCATAGCTTGCAAGTGGGAGTAGGTTTATATAGGACATCTTGTTGGCATGGATGAGTTGGACTGAAGGGTCTGTTTCTGTGCTGTACATCTCTATGACTATGTTTCTACTAAGTGGCGACCACCTTAGTACCAAGCAATTGCATCTAATAATGAGACCAGCATAGTTAACTACACACCTCTGCCACCTCTCTTTCCCTGAGAAATAAGACAGCAATGTGGAAGTCAGAGTGGGAACCTGTTGGCTGCAGCTCAACGCTCAGTCTGGACATTATCAATCTGTGTCTACAGCATACCATCCTGATTACTCCATAGTTATTGTGCATTCCAGTTCAGAGGTTTGACCACGGTCAGCCGGGCATTAGATCCTACTGGTGTCTGTGGATCCACATCTGTACAATCCAGGCACCGGCCAAAGTCTGTCCTGGAGGTCAAGTACAAGCAATATGGGGATTACAGGTTGGACAGTTGGGATTCTGTGTCTGATCATCCTGGTGGATTGGAGTGCAGAGAGGGCTGATGTGTGTAGGCCCTGTTTCCCTGCAATGAGACAGAGGGCTGAACTGTGTATGATGGTATGTGGGTGGGAGGACAGTTAGTGGAGGGGTAGTGCAGGAGATGTGATGAGGTGCCCCCAGCAAGGGAACAGGAAACACAGGGAGCAAGAAGAGGCAGTCACTTGGGAGGATGAGGACATTGAGAGGACATGAAGTGAGCAATACTGAGAGTTGTACTCCATGTTGAGAGGCGCGTGCAGTGTGAGAGTAAGCAGTGGCTCTGCGAGTAAGATATTTCAGAGAGAAGATGGTTGCATTTACCATAGTGGAGCGTAGAAGTTCATTAACCTTATTTCTGAACTAAGAACTAGTTCTTTTAACCTGAGACACAGGCCTGGTCTAGGATGCTATCTGGGTCCTGGTTGGCATTGCCTGGTGACATGGCTTCCTGTGGCAGTCAGCAATGTAAAATACTGCCCTCCTATCCAATTCCCCCATGCACCAGAACCTCCGTGAAAACAGGGAGTTAGCATTTCTTTGCGGACAATGTCCTGAGTGACCATGGTTGATCACCATAGTGTGAGTGGAGGGATGTTGGTTTGCAGCACCTGAAGCAGCGTGCAACTGGGCTTTCAGTATAGCATCAATGGCGGCAGGGCCCTCGCAGTGCCACAAATTTCTGTCTGTGCTGTCACCCAATCCCACAGGAAGAGTGTCAAAGATCCAAGTTACATAATTAATGAGACAAAGAATAGAAGAGTGTGTGAGACAAGTCCCTCTGAGCCATAGTGGGCATAGTGCCCCCAATCAGGCAACACAGTGCCATAGTGCCAGGGATCTGGGTTCGATTCCACCCTTTGCTGACTGTCTGTGTGGAGTTTGCACATACTCCCCATGTCTGTGTGGGTTTCCTCCGTGTGCTCTGGTTAGCTCCCACAGTGGAAAGTGAGGACTGCAGACGCTGGAGATCAGAGCTGAAAAATGTGTTGCTGGAAAAGCGCAGCAGGTCAGGCAGCATCCAAGGAGTAGGAGAATCGACGTTTCGGGCATAGATTACTGAAGAAGGGCTTATGCCTGAAACGTCGATTCTCCTACTCCTTGGATGCTGCCTGACCTGCTGCGCTTTTCCAGCAACACATTTTTCAGCTCTTAACTCCCACAGTCCAAAGATGTGTACGTTAGGTGGATTAGCCATGCTAAATTGTCGTGTGGTGTCCAGGGATCTGTAGGTTAGGTGGGTTAACAATGGTAAATGTGGGTTTAAGAGGATAGGGTGGATTGCTCTTCAGAGGACTGGCATAAAGGGTCAAAAGGCCTGCATCTATACTGTAGGGCTTCTATGAAATGTCACGAATCTCATCTAACAGAACACTCTAACTGAAAGTGGTGAAAATTCAGTTTAGTGAAAAGATAGGAAAAGGAATTGCATGTTCCATGTCTTTCCAGTAACTGAAAGACTGTTTGTTTCTTCCTCCAAGCGTGCCAGTAGCATTTATCAAATAAGGCTTTGAACTAACTGAAAACCACTTATAAGAGATGAAATGGTTATACATTTTTTAAACTTAACGATGAAAAGACAGTAGCACACAGAAAGAAAACACACACAAGTTTGCATTCATTAGGGACATTCTCTTTGCCTGTCACTTGTTTCATTTATTGGTTCAGTTTTGCAATTTGGAATTTTTAAGTAAGCCAAAGACCACCTCC
This sequence comes from Chiloscyllium plagiosum, assembly GCF_037043375.1. Lineage (NCBI taxonomy): Eukaryota > Metazoa > Chordata > Chondrichthyes > Orectolobiformes > Hemiscylliidae > Chiloscyllium > Chiloscyllium plagiosum. The sequence goes on from NW_028270141.1 coordinate 107,674,279, forward strand.
CATTTGATGAGTAAAGCTGTATTAGAAACTGGCAGCCCCATTCGTGCAGTTTATCTGCAATTTACACTTGACTGAGCCAAAGGAAAATTACACAAGCCAAAGTGACCTTAAGGCAGAAATCTCAGACAAAAGCAAACATTTAGCAATGTGGTTTCGCAACATGATATCCCCTGTTCCTAGAAAAGGACAGAATACGCTAATGAGACTGGACTGGTATCTATGTCTTTTCCTGGTAGACAGTCAGAAACATTTCCCTCCTCCTTTAATTAATCAGAATCACAATTCTGCAAAACTAAAAGACAGTATAGAAAAATCAAATGCATTTATGAGAGAATTTCTTTCCATCTAACTGTTTGTCTTAAACAAAATAAACTTATGAATATTAAATCCTGGTTTCTGCTCTTCCTTGTGAATAATGTACATTAATTTACTGAAAACCAGAGACACCAATTTTTAAGAACAAAAGCATTTTCAAGGCCATCTTACTTTATTCTGACTTATCTCCCAAAATTTATATTTTTTGTGCTGTTATGAGTCCTTCAAAAATCTTTAATATGTCATAATTCTGCCATATCCAAATTAAGGAGAGTGTCAGTCTACTTTCTTTGCATGTTTTCCACCAGTCAGTCAGTGAAATGAACATTTTATGTAATGTAGGTAATGGTATTAAATTTAAATCTCAGGCCAAACAAGTCTTTTAAAAACAATCACTCATGGCACATGGGCGACATTGGCTGGGCAATCATCTATTGCCCTTGAGAAGTTGGTGGGGCAAGTTGCCTTCTCTACGTGCTGGAAGATGACCTGCAATGCCATTAGGGAGGAAATTCCAGGATTTTGATTCAACAACAGTGAAGAGGCAGTAAAATATTTCCAGGTCAGGATGGTGAGTGGCTTGGAGGGGAGCTTGCAGGTGGTGGCATTCCCATGTATCTGCTGACCTTGTCCTTTTAGATGGAAGTGGTGATTGGTTTGGAAGGTGCTGTCTGAGGATCTTCTGGTAAATTTCTGCAGTCCATCTTGAAGATTGTACACATTGCTGCTTCTGACCTTCGGTAGTGGAAGGATTGGATGCTTGTGGATGTGGATTGAAGCATTAAGTGATAATTCTAATTGATACAAGTGAAAAACTAGACATTACCATCTGATTTATTGTCTTACTGTGACTTCATTTACTGAAGATGCAGTGCCTTTGACCAATTAGCAAGTATAAGCACAGACGTAGACCATTCAGCCTTGATTGTCGACTGTCATTTACAGTTGGTTCTGATATAATGCTATAGTTCCGTTCTCGTGCGATCTTGGGTTATAAGAGAATCGCGCTATATCTGTGCCACTTAAACTAATGGGACTGGAATCGCATTATAGCTAATACAAGTAAGGAAAGTTTTCATTCTACAAATAGTGGTCTAAACTCTTCAATCACGTTAGAGCCAATTTGTGTTGAAGAAACACACATTATAGCAGAACTGACTGTACTTAGACCATCACTGACACACATTTCAGTTCCTGGAAGTTTGCTGCTAAAGTTCCAACCTTCTAATTGGAATTGACATGCTCAGCCCAGGGGGAATGTGGTAATGTCCTCCTGCAAATCTCATATCCTCCAAAAAAATGCCACATGTAAAAAGCCCTATGCAATGCACCTTCATCACATGAAACAGCTTTTGCAGTTAAAGACAAAATATAATGACCAGGAACATAAAGGCAAAGATCTGCGGATGCTGGAAATCAGAAACAAAAACAACAGTTGCTGGTAAAACTCTTCAAGTCTGGCAGAATCTGTGGAGAGAAAGCAGAGTTAACGTTTCAGGTATAATTCTGAAGAAGAGTCACTGGACTCGAAACATTAACTCTGCTAGATCTCCACAGATGCTGCTAGGTCTCCACAGATGCTGCCAGACTTGCTGAGTTTCTTTACCAATTTCTGATAGTAACCTGGACTTTGTCCTGAGTGCATGAACGATGTTCACTATTCATCTTGCTTACAATTGATCAGAAGCTTTTGTAACTTGTAGCAGGGTTTGCAGGTCATCCAGCATCTGGTTAAATGTAGCACACCCAAAGGGGATTTGTGGTGGGTGTTGCTGGGAAAGGCTAGAGTGAGACTTTTCAATGAATTGGATTGAAAACTCCTCACTAAGGTATGAAGAGGGACCTGTACAAAAAGCAAGATTGCGCCTAAACTAGAGGGATGCCAATATCCTATCAGAGAGGTTTGATAATTCCACTCAGGATGGTTTAAACCAGTGCTGTGGGCAGGGGTGGGGGGTGTGGAGCCACAGGTCAGTAAATACAGAGACTGGGGAAGAACTTGAGACTAAGGCTAACATAGCTGAGGGGAAGAGCAGTCAGGGAGAGGTTGCTGAGCTCAGCGGAACTGGAGGCTTGGACTGTAGATGCTTCAATGCAAGATGTATAACAGGTATGGAGGAACCTAGAGCCTGGATTAATACATGCAACGATGATGGTGTTGCTATCACAGAGACTGGTCGAAAGAGGCAGCTTAATGTTCCAGGATATCAATGTTTTAGATGTACAGAGGAGGAGGTTAAAGAGGTGGCAGAGTTGCATTACTCGTGAGATAGCATATCACAGCTGTATTGAGGGAGGACATATTGGAGGGATTTTGCAGCAAGGCATTATGAGTAGAGCTCAGGAATAAGAAGGGTGCAATCACAATAAAGGGATTGATGATGTGGAGGAGCCAATGTTGGACTGGGGTGTACACAGTTAAAAATTACACAACACCAGGTTATAGTCCAACAGGTTTATTTGGAAGCACTAGCTTTTGGAGTGCTGTTCCTTCATCAGGTGGTTGTGGACAATAAGACCATAAAACACAGAATTTATAGCAAAATATCACAGTGTCATGTAACTGAATTGATGTATGGAACAAACCTGGATTGTTATTAAGTCTTCCATCTTTTCAAATAGGTTGTGCTTTTCGGTTCATTAGTATGTAAATCCCTCGTTAAAAATCACACAACACCAGGTTATAGTCCAACAGGTTTATTTGGAAGCACTAGCTTTCGGAGCACTGCTCCTTCATCAGGTGGTTGTGGAGTATAAGATTGTAAGACAGAATTTATTGCAAAAGTTTACAGTGTGATGTAACTGAAATTATATATTGAAAAAGACCTGGATTGTTTGTTAAGTCTCTCATCTGTTAGAATGACCATGTTGGTTTCAGTTCTTTCATATGTAAATCGCAAAACTTTTTCTAAAAGTTACATTCTTAAGTGATCTATAACAAGTGGTGGCAGAGTGGTTAGCACGGCTGTCTCATCGCGCCAGAGACCTGGGTTCAGTTCCCGACTCAGGCAACTGACTGTGTGGGGTTTGCACATTCTCCCCATGTCTGCGTGGGTTTCCTCCGGGTGCTCTGGTTTCCTCCCACAGTCCAAAAACGTGCAGGTTAGGTGAATTGGCCATGCTAAATTGCCCATAGTGTTAGGTGAAGGGGTAAATGTAGGGGAATGGGTCTGGGTGGGTTGCTCTTCGGAGGGTCGGTGTGGACTTGTTGGGCCGAAGGGCCTGTTTCCACACTGTAAGTCATAATTAAAAAAAAATAAAAAATAAAAAAAGTGGTGTCATGTCGGCCCAGATAATGCATTGAAGGTGTGTACTGCCCTGTGTGAGACTGTCTGTGCCGCAATGGTCAGACTGATTCTAATCTAAAAATCAGGTTTACAGAATCTTACATGGATTCATGCAGTTTTTGAGCAAAGTAAAATGTAATTTTGCAAGTACAAATTCACCCTACAAACTTCTATGTGTATGTGTGCATGTGGGTGTGTGTGTGCTGGGGGTGTGTGTGTGTGTGGGGGGGGGAGGGGTTATGAGTGTCTGTGAGAGAGTGTGTATATGTGTGTGAGTGTGAGTGTAAAGGGGTATGAGACTGTGAGAGGGTGTGTGTGGGAGTGTATGTGTGAGCGAGGGAGGGTCTGCATGAGTGTATGAGTCGGTAGGAGTGTGTGTGTCTCTGCCTGGCCACCTTGCTTTGTTGCCTATCCTGAAATCCACCTTGGAGGACAATCACCTGAAGGTCCGAGGTCAAATGTCCCAGACCGCGGAAGCATTCGCCGACTGGGAGGGAACACTCCTGTCTGTTGATTGTTTTGCGATGTCCATGCATTGTTGCAGTATCCACTGCTTGGTCTCGCCTCAGGGCATCTTTGCCTGCAGCATATGAGATAAACAACGTTGGCTGAGTCACATGAGTACCTGCCATCTACATTGTGGGAGGTGTCCTCACATGTAATGGTGGTATCTATGTCCACACTATAACACATCTTGCAGCGACTACATTGACAAGGTTGTATGGTGTTGTCCTGAAAGCCGGGCAGTTTGCTACGAACAATGATCTGTTTGAGGTTTGGTGGTTGTTTGAAGGCGAGCAGTGGGAATGTGGGGAAGGTCTTGGTGATGTGCTTATGCTCATTGATAATGTGTTGCAGGTCACGAAGAACATGGCGTAGTTTTTGGGTCCTGGGAGGTACTGGACAACGAAGGGTACCCTGTCAGTTGCAGCTCATCTCTCTCTCTCCTGAGGAGGTCATTATGGCTCCTCGCTGTGGCATGTCGGAACTGGCGGTCGATGAGTTGAGCATCGTACCCCATTCTTATGAGGGCTTCCTTGAGTATTTTCAAGTGCTCATCATGTTACCCTCTTCTGCACAGATCTTGTGTATGCATAGGGCTTGTCCATAGGGGATGGCTGTTTTAATATGTTTTGGGTAGAAGCTGGAGAAGTGTAGAATTGTGAGGTTGTCTGTGGGTTTTCGGTAGAATATGATGCTGAGGTTCTGGATCAGTGGTGCTGGAAGAGCACAGCAATTCAGGCAGCATCCGTATGATGCTGAGGTGCCCATTCTTCATGGAGGTGCATGTATCCAAGGATGAGACAGATAGTAGAGAGTAGTCCATGGTGAGTTTGATGGTGGGATGAAACTTGTTGATATCACTGTGTAGTTATTTCAGTGACTCCTCGCCATGGGTCCAGAGGAAGCAAATGTCGTCAATGTACCTGGTGTATAGTGTTGGTTGGAGATCCTGTGTAGAGAAGAAGTCTTGTTCAAACCTGTGCATGAAAATGCTAGCATACTGAGGTGTGAATTTTGTCCCCATGACTGTTCCAAGTTTCTGGATGAAGGACTGATTGTCAAAGGTGAAAATGCTGTGGTCGAGGATAAATTGGATGAGTTGTAGGTCGGTGCTCAGAGATTGGCAGTTGTTGATGTTGAGACTGTTGCTGCAATGCCGTCATTGTGTGGGATGCTGGTGTAGAGTGCTGAAACATCCATTGTGATGAGGAATGTTCCCAGTTCGACTGGTCTGTGGGTGCTGAGTTTCTGTAAGAAATCCGTGGTGTCGTAACAGAAGCTGGGGATCCCCTGTACAATGGGTTTCAAGATGCCTTTGACATAGCCAGAGAGGTTCTCACACAGGGTCCAATTGCCCGACACGATGGGATGTCTAGGTGTGCTGATTTTGTGTATCTTCGGAAGGAAGTAGAAGTTGCCTACATGAGAAGTACATGGGATGAGGGTATGCAAGGAACTCTGAAAGACTGGATCAAAAGTACTGATCAATGTGTTTAGTTCACGGATGTGCTCTTTGGTTGGATAGGCCGGTAGTTGCCTGTAGTGTTCCTGGTTTTTCAGTTATTGGTACACTTCCTTGCTGCAATCTGTTCTATTCTGAATGACGATGACTTCTCCTTTATCTGCTGGTTTGATGACAATGCTGTGATTGGTTTAGAGAGCCTGGATGGCGTTGTGTTGTGATCAGGTGATGTTCTGCTCTACCTTGTGGGTGTGGCTAGTGAATCTGCCGTTTATATATTTCCTGATGGTTTGAGCACACATGTCAAGCCCACGGTGGGGTCCAAATTGACTCCTGCTTTGGTCGCTCCTCTACGGATCCCTGTGATGACTGTTCCAGTTCGTCAGTGGACTCGTTGGGATCACTGCTGGCATCTTGAAAGAATTCCCAGAGTCTCATTTGTCTGATGAATTCCTCCGTGTCTGCTGCAAGAACCATGGGATCCATTTTGGTGGTGGGGCAGAAATTGAGCCCCCTGCTAAGAACTTCAATCTCTTCCAGTTGAAGGGTGTGGTCCAATAACTTGACGATTGACTTCCCCGCAGTGATAACATTATCCACTGTGGTGCCAGGGTGGGGTTGGCTACTGCTGGTGGTGATGCCAAGTTTCTCCAGTTTCTTGTTCTTGGTGTGCATATACGTGGTGTAGTTTTGTCGCCTTGACTGTTTGGCAATGTCCCATAACTACTGCTGTATCCTGAGAGCAAGCTGAGAATGTGGAATCCATCTTAATTTCAAGGCAGTGACGCCTACTGTAGATGCTGTCATAGGATGAGCACCTCACCAAGACCTTCCTCACATCTCCACTTCTCACCTTTAAACAACCACCAACCCTCAAACAGATCATTGTTCATTGTAAACTGCCTGGCTTTCTACTTTGTAACGGTGGATGTTGCAAGATGTATCAGAATGTCGACACGGATAATACCATTACACATGGGGATACCTCCCAACATGTATGTGGCAGGTACTCATGCGATTTAGCCAATGGTGTCTATCTCATATGCTGTAGGAAATTATGCCCTGATGCATGGTACATTGGCAAGACCAAGCAGTGGCTATGGCAATGGATGAATGGACACCACACAACAATCAATAGTCAAGATTTTTGGTTATGAGGAGAGGTTGGATGAACACAGATTATTTTCACTGGAAAGGCGGAGGCTGCATGTTGATCTTATAGTGGTCTACAAAATTATAAGAGGCATATATAGGGTTGATAGTCAGAGGCTTTTTTGCCAGGGTGGAAAGGTCAACTACAGGAGGACACAGGTTCAAGGTGAAAAGGGGAAAGTTTAGGGCAGAGGTGCACGGAAATGTTTTCACACAGAGGGTGGTAGGTGCCTGGAATTCAATGCCAGTGGAAGGTGGTAGAAGCAAGCACATAAACAATGTTTAAGGTGTACCTTAATAGAGGCATGAATGGGAGGTGAACAGACACACAGAAACCATGCATAGACAATAAATAACAGATCTAAATAAGGTTTAGATCAATTCCTGTGTTGTTTTAGAGTCATAGAGTCATAGAGATATACAGGCAGGAAACAGACCTTTCAGTCCAACTTGTCCATGCCGACCAGATATCCCAATCCTCCTGCCAGCATCCGGCCCATATCCCTCCAATCCCTTCCTATTCATATACCCATCCAGATGCCTTTTAAATGTTGCAATTGTACCAGCCTCCACCCACTGGCAACTCATTCCATACACATGCCTCCCTCTGTGTCAAAAAGTTGCCCCTTAGGTCTCTTTTCTATCTTTCCCCTCTTGCCTTAAACCTATGCCCTCTAGTTCTGGACGCCCGCACCCCAGGGAAAAGACTTTGTCTATTTATCGTATCCATGCCCCTCATGATTTTATAAACCTCTAGAAGGTCACACCTCAGTCTCCGACACTCCAGGGAAAACAGCCCCAGCCTATTCAACCTCTCCCGACAGCTCAAATCCTCTAACCCTGGCCACATCCTTGTAAATCTTTTCTGAACTCTTTCAAGTTTCACAACATCTTTCCGATAGAAAGGAGACCAGAATTGCATGCAATATTCCAACAGTGGCTTATCCACTGTCCTGTACAGCCGCAACATGATCTCCCAACTCCTGTACTCAATACTCTGACCAATAAAGGAAAGCATACCAAATGCCTTCTTCACTATCCTATCTATCTGCTACTTTACTTTCAAGAAACTATGAACCTGCACTCTTTGTTCAGCAACACTCCCCAGGACCTTACCATTAAGTGTATAAGTTCTGCTGAGATTTGCTTTCCCAAAGTGCAGCACCTCGCATTTATCTGATTAAACTCCATCTATCACTTGTCACCCCATTGGCACATCTGATCAAAATTCCCTTGTAATCTGAGGTAACCTTCTTGTCCTGGATCAGTGGTGCTGGAAGAGCACAGCAATTCAGGCAGCATCCGAGGACAGGCAAAATCGACGTTTCGGGCAAAAGCCCTTCATCAGGAATAAAGGCAGAGAGCCTGAAGCGTGGAGAGATAAGCTAGAGGAGGGTGGGGGTGGGGATAGAGTAGCATAGAGTACAATAGGTCAATGGGGGAGGAGATGAAGGTGATAGGTCAGGGAGGAGAGGGTGGAGTGGATAGGTGGAAAAGGAGATAGGCAGGTAGGACAAGTCCGGACAAGTCAAGGGGACAGTGTTGCTGGAGGTTAGAAACTAGGATGAGGTGGGGGAAGGGGAAATGAGGAAGCTGTTGAAGTCCACATTGATGCCCTGGGGTTGAAGTGTTCCGAGGCGGAAGATGAGGCGTTCTTCTTCCATGGGTCTGGTGGTGAGAGAGCGGCGGTGGAGGAGGCCCAGCACCTCCATATCCTCGGCAGAGTGGGAGGGGGAGTTGAAATGTTGGGCCACTACACCTCCAATTTTGGTGTCATCTGCAAACTTACGAACTATACCTCTTATGCTCACAGCGAAATCACTTTTATAAATGATGAAAAGTAGTGAACCCAGCACCTAATCTTGTGGCACTTCACTGGTCACAGGCCTCCAGTCTGAAAAACTGGTCACAGGCCTCCAGTCTGAAAAACAACCCTCTACAACTACCTTTGTCATCTACCTTTGCATTGAAAGAGAGCAGGTAGGTAAGTAAGACAATAAATATAGGTTACATTGCAGAAAAAAAAATAATAAAGGACATACCCACCGTATTAAAGAGGTTGAGATTGGGTAAGGTGGGGGTAGGAAATATAAGAGAAAGCAAGAAGATCATTTAAAATTATTTCTTTACATTATTTTCTGCTGAGGGAATGAAACTCTGCATTTGTAAATTAATTTTTCAGAGCCAAAGGAGTTTTTCAACAGCAGTCATCACTTATTAAACATTATTAAGATATTCATTAAAATGTATTAAAGCATATTAAAATATAGACACTTGTCCAGACAAGTCATGAATACTCTCCACATGAATGAGTGCGGCTCCAACTACACTCAAGATGTTTTGCCATCATCCAAGATAAAGCAGCCCCACTTGATTGTATCCCCAACCATGACTTTGAATAATTATTCCCATTGCCACCAATGCAGGGTGGCTACAGTGTGTATCATTGAAAAAATGTTTTGAAAAATCTCTCCAAGGCAGCACTTGCCAAACTGATGATCTCTACCATTTAGAAGAACAAAGGCAGTAGATACATGGGAACACAATAATTTGTAGATTCCACTCCAAATCACACTGACTTGGAAATATATCATTGCTCCTTCACTGTCGCTGAATGAGAATCCTGGAGTTCTCTCCCTAATACATTGAAGTTGTACCTACAGCACACGGAATGCAGCAGTTCAAGAAGGCAGCTCACCACCACCTTCACAAGGGCAACTAGGGATGGGCAATAAATTTCAGTGCAGATGTTATTGCAGGGATTTCAGTGCAGATGTTATTACAGGTAGTTCAGTGCATATGTTGTTACAGTGGATTTCAGTGCAGATGTTATTACAGGTAGTTTAGTGCAGATGTTATTACAGTGATTTCAGTGCAGATGCCATTGAAGTGATTTAATCACAAATACTATCACAGTGATTTTGGTGCAGACGTCATTACGCTGATTTCAATGAAGCTGACTTTACAGTGATTTCAATGGTGTGTTTGTGTGAGTGCAGGGGTGTATGTATGTGTATATGAGAGAGGGTCTGTGTGTGTATATGTGTGTGTGTGTGCGGGGGTGTATGTATGTGTATATGAGAGAGGGTCTGTGTGGGTGTGTGTGTGTGTCTGAGAGAGAGATTGAGAATGTATCGTGCAGTGGAGTCACCTGTAGTGTCACATGAACCCAAGGCCCCAGTTAAAGCCATTCCCATGGGTACCAAACTTTGCTATCAGCTTCTGCTCAGCCACTCTGTTGTTGTCTCTCCCAAAGTCTGCCTCAGAGGATGGTCACCCAAAGGTCCGAGGCCGAATGTCACGGACTGCTGAACTGTTCCCCGACTGGAGGGAATACTCCCGTCTGTTGGTTATTGGGAGGTGTCCATTCATTCGTTGTCGTAGCGTCTACTCGGTCTTGCCAATGTACCATGCCTCAGGACATCCTTACCTGCAGCGTATGAGATAGACAACGTTAACCGAGTCACGTGAGTACTCACCGTGTACATGATAGGAGGTGCCCACATGTAATGGTGTAAGCTGTGTCGATACTCTGACACATCTTGCAGCAGCTGCTGTGACAGGGTTGTACGATGTTGTTGTCCTGAAAGCCAGGCAGTTTGCTGCAAACAATGATCTGTTTAAGGTTTAGTGGTTGTTTAAAGGTGAGATGTGGATGTGTGGGGAAGGTCTTGGCAAGGGGCTTATCCTCTTTGATAGTGTGCTGCATGCTGCAAAGAATGTGATGTAGTCATTCGGCTCTCGGGAACTACTAGACAATGAAGGGTACGCTGTCGGTTGCAGCTCGTATCTGTCTCCTGAAGAGGTCATTATGGTTTCCCAGTGTGGCATGTTGGAACTTGCAGTCGACGAGTTGAGCATCGTACCCTAATCTTACGAGGGCATCCTTGAGCACTTTCAAGTGTCCGTCATGTTCCTCCTCATCCGAACATATCCGGTGTATGCGTATGGCTTGTCCATAGGAGATGGCTGTTTTAATGTGTTTCGGGTGGAAGCTGGAGAAGTGTAGCATCGTGAGGTTATCTGTGGGTTTGTGGTACAGTGAAGTGCGGAGGTGCCCATCCTTTATGGAGATGCATGTGTCCAAGAATGAGACAGGTACTAGAGAGTAGCCCATGGTGAGTTTGATGAAACTCATTGCTATCACTGTGTGGTTGATTCAGTGACTCCTCACCAGGAGTCCAGAGGAAGAAAACATTGTCAATACACCTGGCATATAGTGTTGGTTGGAGGTCCTATGCAGAAAAGAAGTCTTGATTGAACCTTCATCAACCACCTGATGATGGAGCAACGCTCTGAAAGCTAGTGCTTCCAATTAAACCTGTTGGACTATAACCTGGTGTTGTGTGATTTTTAACTTTGTACATCCCAGTCCAACACCGGCATCTCTAAGTCATATCTTGAGAATGTAATTTAAAAGAAGTCTGTGATTTACATTTCAAACAACAGAAACCAGCATATTACATTCTAAAAGATGAAAGATTTCGTCTAAAATTGTTTAATGTATCATGTTGCCACAACACTGGATTCCTTTGGCTATGAATTCTGTGATCATGATCTTATTCTCCACAACCACCTGATGAAGGAGCAGTGCTCAAAAAGCTAGTGCTTCCAAATAAACCTATTGGACTATAACCTGGTGTTGTGTGATTTTTAACTTCAATAACTTACACTAACTTTCACTTGTTCAACCTGTTTTGTTTTTACCTTCCAGCATGGCCAAGTGAGATTGGTAGCAATTTTGGCTATTAATCAGGTGTGTCACAAATTGGTTTAACTTTGTGTATCTATTTCTCTCTCCACAGACGCTGGCGAACCGGCTGAGTTTCACCAGCATTGTTTCACTCAATATCCCAAGTTCGCTTTGCAAGAGTGACTCTGTGCTTAAGTACTCTGTGCTAGAGTAGAGGACAGAGTACACAAGTTAGGGTTTGTATTTCCTACAGCCGAAAGGTTGAGGGGTACAACTTGATCAAAGAAGTTGATATATTAAGCTGATAAATGGAATGAATATAGAGGGCAGAATCTGAAAGAGGCCTGAAAACCATGGAATGTGACGAGGAATATGGCAAAATCACTCAAGAAGTCCAGTGAGGCCTTTGTTGTTACCAGGAGCATCTCGCTGCACCTTTGAACAAAGTTTCGGGTGTAGAGGTGAGATACTCACTAAGAACCAGCGAGTAGTCTATTAAGAGGAATTATTGCTCATTAGCAGCCCCATTAACTTCACAACTCGACTCAGTAATATGCTGTTGCCTATCTGACCACACCCCATGATCAAACTAAAAGTTGAGAATTTTTGATATGGAAGTCAGCATGAGTACCTGTTAACTGCATACAGCCTGTAGGCCACCATGCAAAATGATATCATGGCATAATCCAGAGGTGGGCGGCACGGTGGCACAGTGGTTAGCACTGCTGCCTCACAGCGCCAGAGACCCGGGTTCAATTCCCGCCTCAGGCGACTGACTGTGTGGAGTTTGCACGTTCTCCCCGTGTCTGCGTGGGTTTTCTCCGGGTCCTCCCACAGTCCAAAGATGTGCAGGTCAGGTGAATTGGCCATGCTAAATTGCCCGTAGTGTTAGGTAAGGGGTATGGGTGGGTTACGTTTCGGCGGGTCGGTGTGGACTTGTTAGGCCGAAGGGCCTGTTTCCATAAGACCATAAGACCATAAGACATAGGAGTGGAAGTAAGGCCATTCGGCCCATCGAGTCCACTCCGCCATTCAATCATGGCTGATGCGCATTTCAGCTCCACTTACCAGCGTTCTCCCCGTAGCCCTTAATTCCTCTAGACAACAAGAATCTATCAATCTCGGCCTTGAAGACATTTAGCGTCCCGGCTTCCACTGCACTCCGTGGCAATGAATTCCACAGGCCCACCACTCTCTGGCTGAAGAAATGTCTCCGCATTTCTGTTCTGAAATGACCCCCTCTAATTCTAAGGCTGTGTCTACGGGTCCTAGTCTCCTCGTCTAACTGAAACAATTTCCTAGCATCCACCTTTTCCAAGCCATGTATTATTTTGTACGTCTCTATTAAGTCTCCCCTCAATCTTCTAAACTCCAACGAATACAATCCCAGTATCCTCAGCCATTCCTCATATGTTAGACCTGTCATTCCAGGGATCATCCATGTGAATCTCCGCTGGACACGTTCCAGTGCCAGTATGTCCTTCCTGAGGTGTGGGGACCAAAACTGGACACAGTACTCCAAATGGGGCCTAACCAGAGCTTTCCACACTGTAATGTAATCTAATCTAATCTAAAAAAAAAAGGTGCAGGCTGTCATTGGCATCTGATATTTGCCAATCCCTCACGATCCTCATGCCACATCACCGATTCATTTGCAGGATGTTTAGGAAGCATACTTCTGCATTGTAGGTTTCACTGGCTGCTGCAAGGACACTTTGTGCGCAGGGGCTGATTGGACTGCATTGGGTCAAGCTGCATGTCAGGGCTGTTTGCTTGCTTTCTTAGCACGCACTTAGTGGCTACCTGAATGCTGACAGCATCAATGCCTTTCCATCCTGTACCAATTAATGCAGTCACACAAGCAGGCAGCTTGCCTTACTGGTCAGCAGTCCTCAGTCAAGGCAGCATCTATCTTGCTGGGAGGTAGTGTGTGACATCAATCTCATGCCTGCTCTAAGTACAGCAGCTTTCATAACAAATACTCTGTACATGCAGGTCATGTTGTAAAGTCTTAGGGGACTAATCCTCACCAAAGTCAATGCAGGCATCTGCCAGTCAGGGGGAACCCACACAGTAAATCATGGGCAGCCTTCAACACATATGCAGGGAATTGACCATAACCAAAGCATCCAGTCAGAGTGGTTTTGCGGAGTTGGTCATAGTTATTCCTGCAGCTCTCTAGCAGCCAGTCTAGGGGTGGGCATGGGATTTCAGGCCAACACAGTTGGGGAGATGAACAGCCGTCAGTCAGTGGTCTTTGCATTCTCACCCAGCGCTGTCCAATAGGGTTAATAAAGGGGGTTTGGTCACAATCAGTCCATTGGGTCCATCCAGAGAAACTAAGGGAATGGGAGGGTAGTAAGAAGGAGGAAGGCACTGCATGGGAAGGGGACACAGGGGTCTATTTGTACTGTTTGTAAATGTGCATGAAGTCTCTGACTACTGACACTACTAGGTCCCCTCCTGCTACAGCTCAGGAGATACCTGGTCTCCTGCAGTGCTCTGAGAGCCAGCAGCCAGGGGCTTTGCTATCTCAGCAATCTGTACAGCTCTCACAGTGAGGTGCTCATCAGGTTTTGCTTCCAAACATTGATGGAACTAAAGCAATTGAGGCAAGACTTCAAGCTGAGTGGCAGATTAATTAGAGGAGAAGTGAGGAGGGTGCTGGGTGTCTGAATTTGTTGTCTGAGTTGCTGGTGGAGGCAGAGACCTTAAATTCTTTTAGAATTCCTTGGATCTGCACTTTAAGTGCTGTAGACTGCACAGCCATGGGTTGCGTGCAGGAAGTTGGGAATAGAAAGGGTGTCTGGGTGTCTTTGGGTTGGCATGGGCAAGATAGACCGAATGGCCCCTTCTATGCTGTTACATTTCTCTGATTCTATGATTCTGTGTTGCAGGCAATAGTGAGACTGGCAGAGTATGAGCTTTTGTGGGAGGTAGATTTTGTACTTTGCGAGCATTATGATCAAAGTTTAAGCAAACATCTAGTGAATTAAAGGGTCGTTGGGTAAATTGGATATACCCAGGACCTCAACACTGCTCAAATAGGTTTTAGCATTCAGATTCAATCTCGTTTTTGGTGAGCATATTATTTTGGGATGGGGAATGTACTTATATCATGGGAAGATTTTCCTTCCAGGAATAATCGCATATTAAAAACACTTGCAAACAAACAACAGAAGAAGCTGACCACAAGTTTATAATAACAAGAAGTTTGCTAAGAGTGTCTATGCAGAATACATTCTTGCTATGCCACCAGAGGTTACACAGCTTGTAGAATTCACTTGCATCTGCCTGAAATACAAAAATGGATGGAAAGTCATTAATACAGGAGGTGGGGAGGGGTGTTCAAGAGGAGTGGGTACACATTTTCAGGGAGAAATGGATTTCCCTTGATTGTTGCTGAATTTAACCTCAACATTTTTGTTCCTCTTTCACTGTTCATTCAATCCTGGCAGCAACCAGCTCAGTTGTGAGGCTGGTTGGCTCTCAATGAGTTGGGTTCTAGAACCATCCTGCAGCCAGAGATTGGACAATAGGGGTCAGGAAGACTGGGATAGGATAGGAAAATGGAGGTAAATAGCTCAAAGGTCAGAAAGGAAGGCGACAGAAAACTAATGGTTTGTTTCAGCTGACTTCTCTGACCACCTGATTTCTGCTGGTCCATATCACTTCCAATGACATTGACTAGAGTACAGATGTAAGTCTTGGAACCAAGGGAATTATTTATGCTATAACCTTTGAATGGAAGTCTGAGATTTGATTAATTTGAGATTGAGTCTGAGTTTGATTTGTTGTTGTCACATGTACCGAAATATAGTGAAAAGTGTTGTTTTGTGTGCTATACAGGCAGGTCATACCATACAAAGTGTACTAGGGTAGCAGAACAGAGTGCAGAATGCAGTGTTAGAGCCACAGAAAAGGTGCAGAGAGAGCATTATAATTTGAGGTGTCCATTCAAACGTTTGATAATAGCGGGGAAGAGGTTGTCCTTGAATTTGTCAGATACTGAATGCATGCTTGACCCTCCAAGAGATAATCAAAGCTCTATTGATAAAGCAGATTTCCTTGCTTGGAAGACAGTCGTTGCGATTAATGTGTGTGATTTAAACACTTTCTTAACATTCTTGTCATGACATATCTGCTCATCTCGAGTATACTTGTTTGTCTTTAAAAATCTGAACTGCTCCAACAAGTTTGAATTCCATGATGAAGGGCAGGTCATTGATGCAGCAGCTGAAGGTCGTTTGGTATACTCTGAGGAACTACTGTAGAGATGTCCTGAAACTGAGTAGATTGATCTCCAATCAGCATAACCAATTTTCTTTGTGCCAGCTATAACTCCAACTAGCATTGTTTCATACAACCCAGTGTTGCACTTCCCTCCAAAGTGACAGTGTATGTATTTTGCTACACTGATCGTTTTACCATTTGCCTATAGTTGGGTGACACATTCCAACTTCTAACAAAATTTGGCTTTCTGTTTATTATATTAAAGGCCTAAAAATGACACAGTGTGTGAAAAATGGACATTCACAGGCAGAATTCTAAGTCATTCTTATACATTAGGGAGGGTTGGCTCAAAATGGACACGGCATTAGCCAGACAACAGCTGGAATACTATGAACAGCTTTGGGGCCCTTACCCAAGGAAAGATATACTGGTATTGGAGGCAGTCCAGTGAAGGGTCACCAAGCTGATACTAGGTATGGTCGGATGGTCTCATGAGAAGAGGTTGAATAGGTTGGCCCTGTACTCATTGGAATATAGAGGAATGGGAAGTGACCATATTGAAACATATAAGATTCTTAGAAAAATTGAGAAGGTCAATACGGAAAGGTTGTTTCCCCTTGTGGGAGAATCTAGGACCAAGAAGGTATAATCTCAGAATAAGTAGTCACTCATTACAGACAGAGATGAGGAGGAATTTCTTCTCTCAAAATGATTCTGTGGAACTCTTTCCCAGAGGTTGAAGTAGAGGTTGATTCATTCAGTGCATTCAAGGCTGAGATAAATAGATTTTGATCAGAAAAGCAACCCAGATTATGAAGGAAGGGAGGAAAAGTGGAGTTGAGGATTATCAGATCTGCCATATCTAATTCAATGGCTCAGCAGACTTAATGGGCTGAATGGCCTATTTCTGCTCCTCTGTCGTATGGTTTTGTTTTGTCACATAGACCGGAGTCAAATGTTGGGCAGACAATCCTTTGGAGAGTTTGAAAAACAATGCAACCTGATAGAGGTTTATAAAATCACGAGGGGCATGAATAGGGTAAAGAGACAAGATCTTTTCCCTGGGGTGGGAGAGTCCAGAACAAGAGGGCATAGGTTTAGGGTGAAAGGGGAAAAATATAAAAGAGACCTAAGGGGAAACTTTGTCACGCAGAGGATTATGCGTGTATGGAATGAGCTGCCAGAGGAAGTGGTTGGAGGCTGGTACAATTACAACATTTAAAAGGCATCTGGATGGGTATATGAATAGGGAGGGTCGAGAGGGATATGGTCAAATGCTGGTAAATGGAACTAGATTAACTTAAGATATCTGGTCAGCATGGACGAGTTGGACCAGAGGGTCTGTTTCTGTACTGCACATCACCATGACTGTATGATTCTAGTAGGAAGGGCTTATGCCCGAAACGTCGATTCTCCTGTTCCTTAGATGCTGCCTGACCTGCTGCGCTTTTCCAGCAACACATTTTCAGCAGTGTATGATTCAGTAGTCATGATTTGGAGTTGCCAGCACTCCGAAAGCCAGTGTGCTTCCAATTAAATGTGTTGGACTATAACCTGGTGTTGTGTGATTTTTAACTTTGTATGACTCTATGTATGGCTTAAATAATTCCTGAAGCAATGCCAACAACTTGGTCCTATCTGAAGTGATAGCGGGGTACAAATCATGATTAGTTTTAAATTCGAGTATTTTTGTAAAGATTTGTGAATCTCATCATTTTTAAAATGAAAGAAACATATCTAAAGTCATTCTACTGTAAAATATCCTGATAAACTGGCATACTCCACTACTTCTGTTAGCCTGCACGCAAGCAAGAATATTTGGCTTGTGTTATGAAATTTTGATATTATGCCCTTTATAAAGAATCAGTTCCTATATCCACATCAAGGCCATGGCAGTCAATTTATTAGCAGTCAGCAATCACCATTGGCAATTGCTGCACTATTACTTATGTGACCAACAAAGGAGTTTTCTCTAACCTTGGGAAAAATGAAAACTTCCTGCGTGGTATTTCAACTTAAAATCAGATACTGAAACACTTCCTTTCTGTAATTGGACTTAATAAAATCATTTGTAAGCAAATATGCATAAGGCGTTATCCATGCTGAATGCCATAATGACTGATGGTCTCCACAGACTATTTAGCAATAGCAGTCAGATTATTCCTTTCTATAAAGAACATAGTTCTAATGCACGTATGTTATGAATTACAGCAGCCTAATTAAATTTCAATTTTATTGCTAAATTTCAAAAAGCTTTTGCAGGTAATAATGGCAGTTTAGACAAGTCTGACTTTTATAGCCTTCCTTCTCCAACGTATAAACAATGCCTTCCAGTGTTTCAAATCCCCCACTGCGTGGAGCTAACCTGGCTGATCCATCCTTGTTTGCATTTCCTTATGCAGTACAGTAGCAAGCAGACAGAAAGTCTTTTCTCTATTTTCAGTAATTGAATACTGATTGATGCACAGTGGTAAGATTGTTCAGTCATACATTTCCTTAGAAAACCATATGCAACATAACTTTAGACAGTGTTTATTCCATGTCTCTGCTTTATACCCTGAGCAAAGGTTGGTCATTTCTCTCTTGATTATTGGAACAGGTTCGTTATTTATAGATTTTTTTAAAATGGCAGATTCTTGGAATAATTAGTAACATACAGATTTCACTACATTAATAAAACATAATATTTACACCCATGAAAAGAAAGATTTTAATTTAAATGGTACTTTTCACAGCTACAAGACATCCCAGAGAGTTTTACAGCCAATTAAAATTCTTTTGAAGGTAGCCACTGGAGGTAATGTAGCAACCACCTAATGCACAGCAAGTTCCCAGAAACAATAATGTGATAATGACCATTTAATCTGTTTTATTTCACGATGATTAAACATTTGCCAGGACACAGAGGTAAGACACAATCTTCTTCAAAGAAGTGTCAGAGATCATTTATTTTAACTCATTTGTCATAATAGTTTGTACAGAATAAAGTCTGTCTCACTTGGGTAAAGAAAGTTTGATGATCAGATGTGACAGAAGTTGTAAATCTATTTGACATAACTGCAGCATTGAAAGCAGAATGTTACTAGTTGCTTCATTTAACTAGAATCTCTGGGATTCGGCCTTTCAGTTGGATAACAGAAGCACTTTTAGTGGAATTTTGCATTAACTGATGCTGTCCTAATTTTAGGTTTCCTTTTCAAAAACTCCATTATTATTCAATATTTGAGTATTCAGAGAAAACAGATATTTAAGGCACAATGTGGCTCAGTTTGTCTTATTCAATCCATTGACCGCATAGCAGGGACTGTTGCCAGTAAACCATTCTATCTCATTCCTGGTCCTCATTATTTAAAACTACTCTGCCTTTCTGAGTGTGAGAGCTTTGAGATGATGGGTGGGAGTGGGGGTGGGTGGGTGGCAGCACAGGGAGATGGTGTTGTTAAATTACATAAATGTTGAATAAAATGTCTTGTTCCTGCTTTACTCAACTAATGTAAGAAAAGCCAGACAGGTGGGATTCATTCATAGATAATGTTAGTTAGAACCGCACCTTCAAAAAAGAATGACCTGTGATTATAACAATGATCATTACTTAGCAATATAAAAAGGCTTGAATAAAATAGAAATTGCTGGAAAAGCTCAGCAGGTCTGGCAGCATCTATGGAGAGAAATCAGGGTTAATATTTCTGGTCTAGTAACCCTTCCTCAGAACTGGATCCCAGTTAACTCCGGAAGCGTTAACTCTGATTTCTCTCCATAGATGCTGCCAGACCTGCTGAGTTTTTCCAGCAATTTCTATTAAATCAGAGTTAACGCTTCCGGAGTTAACTGGGATCCAGTTCTGAGGAAGGGTTACTAGACCAGAAATATTAACCCTGATTTCTCTCCACAGTTACTGCCAGAACCTGCTGATCTTTTCCAGCGATTTCTATTTCTGTTTCAGATTTACCGCATCTGCAGTTCTTTCGGTTTTTAAAAATACTTGACACCTTTTGTGGTCAAGGCCAAGCATAAACATTAATTAAATAAAAAATTACCATTTATTTTAAGCTTTCCTATTGCCTCATTTCAAGACATTCCTACCACGTTCCAAAGTCAAACAGGAGTATAATATCCAGAATTAAATAATGTTTAAAATCTAGACTATTGCTCAACACGTGTACACCAAAAGGCATGTACAGAAAACCAACATCAACATTTCAGTGAGAAAAATATCTATGCATGTTTTAGTTTCACAAGAAGCTAAATAGACACATAGAAGAAAGAGATTGAAGATTGTCAATAAACTCTGAAGACAGGTGGGAGGAGACTGGATGGAGTATGATTTCCCTTCAACCCCCAATATCCAATCCCTGACACTTGCGGAGTGTAGCACACCATACACCAGGCGAAAGTGAGGACTGCAGATGCTGGAGATCAGAGTCAAGATTAGAGTGGTGGTGGAAAAGCACAGCAGGTCAGGCAGCATCCAAGGAGCAGGAAAATAGACATTTCGGGCAGGAGCTTTTCATTAGGAATGAGGTTGGGAGCCTCTAGGGTGGAGAGATTTATCTGCCTGACTTGATGTGTTTTTCCAGCACCACTCTAATCTTGACACCATTCACCATACTAGTGTTGGCAATGTGAGCTGACAGGATCAAGGAAAGATCATAAGGCTAATCCAACCTGCTTCACCATTCATGAAGGACGCAACACCGATTTACAGACTGGTTTCTGAGATGGCAGGACTGACATACAAAGAGAAATGGATCAGTTAGAAGTATACATTGAAGAATGAGATGTGGATCTCATAGCAATCTATAAAATTCTAACAGAACCAGGCAGAGTAAGTGCAGGAAGGATTTTCTTTAATGACTGGGGAGTCCAGAATCAGGGGCCACAGGGGGATATGGGATAGACCATTTAAGACTGAGATGAAGAGAAATTTCTTCACCCAGAGAATGGTGAGGCAATGGAATTCACTGCCCCAGGAAGTGATCGAGGCCAAAACATTGAATGTTTTCATCAGGAGTTACATTTAGTTCTTAGGTCTAAAGGGATCAAATGATATGGGGAGAATGAGATCAGGGTCATGAGTTGGATGATCAGCTATGATCCATACTGAATTGTGGAGCAGGCCTGAAGGGCTGAATAGCCTTCCCCTGTATTTATTTTCTATGTTCTATTCAATAAGACTATGGTGCATCTGGGTATTCCGTATTCCTGTCTGCAGATAAGCTTTAAAAATATACAAAGCATACATTTTCATTGCCTTTTGAGGAAGAGAGATCTTGACTTGTGACCTTTTGTGAGAAAATAAATTATTCATCTCTGACTTAAAAGGGCAACGCCTTTTAAACAGTGACTCCTAATTCGAGGTTTGTTCAAAGAGGACAATGTCCAGCAGCATCAGCCACCAGTCAGGCTCCAGCTCCCGCTCCACCTCCTGCTCCAGCTCCAACTCATTCACCTCTTATCTTGCATATCCAAGCCTAGCCTGTCCAACCTTCCCTCATAATACCACCTGGCCAATTCTAGGTATTAGTCTTGTAAACGTTCTTTGAACTGCTTCCAATGAATTACATTTAATTTAAATAAGATGACCAATAAGGTTCATGATACTCCAAATGCAGCCTTACCAGTGCCCTGTGTAACTGAAGCTTAACTCCTTCCGTTTGTGTTCAATTCCCCTTGTGTTAAACTGTAACATTCTGTTACCTTTCCTAATTACTTGCTATACCTGCATATTAACCTTTCATGATACATTAGGTCAGCCAGATGCCTCTGCACCTCAGAGCTCTACAATTTCTTTTCATTAGGTAATATGCTTCTTTTATGTGCTTCGTCCCAAAATAGACAATTTTACATGTTCCCACATTATATTCTATTTTCCTGATCTTTTCCCATTCATTTAACCTATCTGTATCTCTTTGTAGGCTCCTATATCCTCCTCACAACTAACTTTCCTTTCGATCAACAGAAAACACTTTAAACATACTTTTGGTCTCTTTATCTAGGTCATTTATATAAGTTGTAAAATGTTGAGATTCCAGCATTAATCTCTATAGCATACCATTCAGAATATCTTGTCAACCAGCCTATGAAACATTTATGCCTACTCTCTACTTTCTGTTTGCTAGTCAATCTTCTGTCTATGCCAATATGTTACCCCCAATGTCATGATGTTATATTTTTGCATAACCTTTCATGCGGCACCTTATCAAATGAATTCTGGAAATCTAAGCACAATACATTCAACAGTTCTCCTATATTTGTAGTCCATTATACTTAGAATCAAAGATCATAGATATGCACAGCACAGAAACAGACCCTTCAGTGCAACTCGTCCATGCTGATCAGATATCCTAGCCTAATCTAGTCCCATTTGCCAGCGTTTGGCCCATATCCTTGTCAACCCTTCCTATTCATGTAATCATCCAGATGCCTTTTAAATGCTGCAATTGTACCAGCTTCCACCACTTCCATTGGCAGGTCATTCCATACACGCAACACCCTCTGCATGAAAAAGTTGCCCTTTAGGTCCTTTTTAAATTTTTCCCCTCTCACCCTAAACCTATGCCCTATAGTTCTGGACTCCCCCACCACAGGGAAAAGACTAGTCTATTTATCCTATCCATGCCCCTCATGATTTTATTAACCTCTAGAAGGTCACCCCTCAGCCTCCAACACTCCATAGAAAATAGCCTCAGCCTACTCAGCCTCTTCTTATAGCTCAAACCCTCCAACCCTGACAACATCCTTGTAAATCTTTTCTGAACCCTTTCAAGTTTCACAACATTCTTCCAATAGGAAGGAGACCAGAATTACACACAATATTCCAAAAGTGGCCTAACCAATGTCCTATACAGCCGCAGCATGACCTCTCAACTCCTGTACTCAATGCCCTGACCAATAAAGGAAAGCGTACCAAACTCCTCCTTCACTATTCTAATTACGTGCGACTCTACTTTCAAGGAACTATGAACCTGTACTCCAAGATCTCTTTGTTCAGCAACACTCCCGAGGACCTTACCATTAAGTGTATAACTACTTGAAAGAACTTCAATCAATTGATTTCCCTTTCACAAAACCATGTTAACTCTGCCTGACTGCCTTACACTTTTCTAAGCATCTTGACATGTATCTTTAATAATAACTTTTAACATCTTTGTGATAGCGACTATTAAGCTAACTGACTTGTAACTACTTGGATTTTGTTTCCCTCCCTTTTTGAATAAAGGAATTGCATTCACTATTTTCCTTCTTGATGGATGTACCCCTCATCTAGAGAACTTCGGAAAATTAAAACCATGCATCAACTGTCACATCAGTCTACCAACTATTAGCCATTTCTTTTAAGACCCAGGATAAAGGTCATTAAGACCCAAGACTTGTCAGGTCACATCTCCAATAGTTTGCTCAGTACCACTTCCTTAATGATTGTAATTTTCTCCATTTCCTCCCTCCATCCTAGCTGCATTCCAGCCTTATATGTGTTCAATAATGGTGCATCTACAAACCTCTGTGGCTGCAAATTCATGGATACACAACCTTTTGAATGAGTAATTTCACTTCATTTCAATCTGAAATGATTGGCTCCTGTACTTCTATGTTTTAGATACTCTGCCAAGTGGAACCAATATGTCAGCATCTACTCCGTTAAGCTTCTTCAGAATCTTGAATGTTTTCTGAGATCACTTTGCCTCTTCCAAATTCCAGAGAATATAGACCAAAAATATAAGCAGCCTCAATTCATAAGAAAACCTGTTCCTCCCGGGGCACTTTTTCTATAACCTGTGAGATGTGGTGTCACTGGCTGGATCAGCATTTATTGCCTTCTCCTATTTGTCCTTGAGAAGGTGGTGGTGAGCTGCCTTCTTTAAGCTCTGCAGTCCATGTGCTGTATGTTGACCCATAATGTTATTCAGCAGGGAATTTCAGGATAGTGAAGGATTGGTGATATATTCCAGATGCCTAGTAGATGGTGGACAGGCTTTGGGGTATTAAGGGATACGTTTTCCTAGCCTCTAACCTACTATTGTTGCCAATGTATTTATTTGGTGAGTCCAGTTGAGTTTCTGGCCAATGGTAATCCCCAGAATGTTGATAGTGGGAGATTCAGTGATGGTATCATTGAAAGTCAAGGGGCAATGATTATATTGTCTCTTATTGGAGATGGTCATTGCCTGGCATTGTGTGATATAAAAGTTTCTTGCTACTTGTCTGCTCAAGCCTGGATATTGTCCAGAACTTGTTGCATTCAGACATTGACTGCTTGACATTGACCGCCACATCAACTACGGATGTTATGGCTTACCTTGGTGTAGTAGTGGGAAACATATGATTAAAAAAAAAGAAATAATTATCAAAAAGTAATAAAAATTTTAAAAGTTCTAAATGAACTAAGGTAGCATAGATGCACATGTATAAATACATTTTAATTTCACTTGAAGCTTGTTTGTTGTATTTTCACTTTGTTTCTAATGAGTTCAATAGCACAGCACCTCATTATTGTTCAGCTCTGGATAATGTGGACCAATACATGTAATATCTATGGTGTTCCATCATCAGTTGTACTATCTCTGATTATCCTGACATGTACAGGAACTTTGGGCATCATTTATGTCGTCAGAGGTTTGTAATATCTCTGGTAACTCAGAAGGTAGTCTTCACCCAATGATCATTCTTCTGAGGATGCCTGGTGAGCAGTGTCTTCAGCCAAGTCATTGCATGTCTTGTTGGCTTCCGTGTGATGGAGCATTGCAGAGTGTTGTTCCCACTCATTGAATGTGTCAGCAAAATATGAATGTGTCAGTGCTAGGTTACAAGTGACTTCCAAAGAAACACACAGATTGATCTGTTTCTGATAAAGGCCTGCAGAGCAGCTTACACTCAAATATCCAAGATTGCAAGAATGTGCAGTGTAATGCAGGTAGTGTGCCAGTTTTAGATTACTTAGATTACTTACAGTGTGGAAACAGGCCCTTCGGCCCAACAAGTCCACACCGACCCGCCGAAGCGTAACCCACCCATACCCCGACATTTACCCCTTTACCTAACACTACGGGCAATTTAGCATGGCCAATTCACCTGACTTGCACATCTTTGGAGTGTGGGAGGAAACCGGAGCACCCGGAGGAAACCCACGCAGACACGGGGAGAATGTGCAAACTCCACACAGTCAGTCACCTGAGGCGGGAATTGAACCCGGGTCTCTGGCGCTGCGAGGCAGCAGTGCTAACCACTGTGCCACCGTGCCGCCCAGTTCTGCTGGTGCAGATGACTCGGTATTGTCTGGTGTGGCACATATAGTGCAAATGTGTTTCACATTATTTTAGGCTGACCAATGCATACTCCGGCAGCATTCATGTAAAACGTAGCATTTAAAGTAGCCACAAGAATGAAAGAACAATGCAATGAAATGCAAATCTCCACACCCACGAGGGAACTGTAGGTTCCCAGCGAGCAGATGAAGACAATGCAGAGTGATGTCGAAATGTTGCAGTGCCACACTTGGCCCGGAATATGATGATGATGAAGTTCATACCGCCTGCCTGTAGCAACCACGCCATACCCTGTCCATCATCAGCACCACCTTCCGAGGCATCTAGCTTTCCCACCTCTCCCTCTGCAAGGTCTTCCTCTCCTTTGCTGAGTGAGGTTGTGCAAGGATACGGGACAGCATACCACAGTAAACCTGCATCCTAATCCTGGAGGATTATTGAAGTGGTCTGTCTGAGCAATCTGAGAAATGGAATCTCCCCTTTAGTAATTGAAAAATGTTTGTTATTTTTTTCACTGGGATGTTAGAGTTGCTGGAAAGCTCAACTTCTCTTCCTCATTCCTAATTGTCTCTGAATCACGAGGCTTGGTCGACTAATTTAGAAAGTAGTTCAGAGCCAATCACATTTGGATCTGGAGACACACAGATTAGACCAGGTAATGATGGCAGATTTCCTGTCCTCTCAGTTATTCATGAATTAGATAGGTTTTATAAAGATCTATCTTCACTATCGTTGCCATCATTACTGCGATGAACTTTATATTTGAGATTTATTTTAAAGTGAATTCAAGTTTCGTCGTGGAATTGATGCTATGGAATTGGACACATGTCCCAGAGCATTAGTGTAGGCTACTGGTTACTGCCCCAGAGACATTACTAATGTCCCCACTATTGCTGCCCTTGTTGAGGTATGAGCTGCATTGTATCTCTCTGTGACAGCAGTTTGCAAGTTCCACACTCATGTCATTAGCCAGTTCCTCGGCAGGTATCCCCTGTCACCAATGAGCCCTATTTACTTTGTTGACCACAGTTGTAATAAGAAAAGCACTGTGGAATACAAATGTTAGTCTGTCCTGCCAACACAACCAAAGCAGAAGAAAAGATTACTAAAGTTATCAGTTATTTTTGAAAAAGAAAACTGGATAACACATAAAGGAATATGGCACACTTCATAAGTCTAGTCCACGCCATGTGGATCACACTGTTATTCATCTGGAAGCTAGCAGTGGAAATGTTAATACTTGACCACATCCTGAGAACAAAATAACAATAAAACAAAACAGAATAACAGGAGAAAAGTCAGCAGAGTGACTGAAAGTCTGAAGTAGCTGCAGGTCTCAGTCTACCTTTTGATTTAATAGAACAGAGCACCTCTGTGCCTGTGTTGAATCATAGTTGTCATCACTCTCCTGAATTGAACTCATGCTTCATTCCAGTGGTGCTTCCAGTCAAGAGGATAGTCTTGAGGATAGTCGCTGGAGGAAAGATTCTTCCACACTACATAAGTCTGACACCACAGAAGCTGTGTGTATTATCAGCATGTCTAGTTAGTATTCTGTGGCAACATTTCTTGCAGTTCCTCAGGAGCTACAACAACAAAATAACAGTCCCAAAAGATACCCGGGACAAAAAAGGAAAATGTATTATCTCATTCCTAAAAGCCTCTTGAAATCTATGTATAAATCCCTTGTGCATTTAGTTCACGTTATCATTTAAATAATCACAATTTAGACAATTTCACTTGTCAGATGGGTTGCAGTGGTGACAATATCCAGCATTATACTAGAAAGCAGTTGCTCTTCAAGCAACTAAAAAAATGTGCAAAATAAATATTGCTTAGAATATTACCTTTTATGTTTTAAACTTCTTTCTGAAACTTCTGTTTACTCACTCATGTTTTTAGTCTGATAGTGAAAATAAATTGTCCCACCCGTGAAATCTTCTCAAAACGTACCATGAATATGGGCAGATTTTCTCAAAACTGGAGCATACTCTGATTGCTGAAGGTAGTAAAATCTTTGAAATTTGTCAAGCGTCATCTCAATTACAGATCTGCCAGACAAAAACAACTCTTAAACTGGATTTTAAGAAGAATTGCAGTCTCCTATCAGCCAGCATGATGTCTTAAATTTTATTTTACTTTAAGGAGAATGTATTAGACCATCAGAAAACATGATGATCTGTTTGTTATTATTTCAGAAAATGGTTTAGTTTCCATTGACGCAGATAACAGAAAAGTAGTCTTATATAGTATTAAATATTGCAATTGCTCTTAATTGCTTCAGTTATAAATGATATAATGCAATAATCTGGTATCTGTAACTTGATTGCTCATTTATGGAGCATTGCTTGATGTCAGGTGAATCTCCAGCTGGAAACTGAAATGGGATCCGAGCATAAAGATTGATGGATCTATCTGTCTACCAATTACATTCAAAGGCACTCTAACGACTGACTGACTCTGAAATCTCATGTAACTCAGTGCACAGATCATTTGTTTGTTTTGTCTCGTCCTGTAGCTGACTTACCTTTCACTGAGAGCCAGAAACGTCCAACTTAGCTATTAATTCCACTGCAAATGATACAACCTCCTGCTCTGTTTACTTTCCCTGGCACCAGGCACCTAGCGCATCATTATGCGCCCTTAATTTCTCAATCTTTCTGCTTGCTGAATGAATCCATGCACTTTCATTGGCCCTGTATTACTGAGCACAGTAAAAATGGTTAATTAATTTCTAGTCTTTGCATGAAGTTATGGTAGTTTTAGTGGTTAGTTTACCAACTGTATTATGTAGTGCTGAGTAACAGGAGATAGAATATTGAATGCGATGCAAAGATGATAAATGCAATATGTGACAAAATGATTCCTTTCTATTTGAAACTGATGCAGTGCTTAATTTCACTATGAGTAATGACTTGCAAGCTAATGAAACAGCAAGTTCATGTAAATTATGTAGTACAAGAAAGGATATTTGGAAATGGTAATATGCAAAGTTAAGTTGTTATTTCTCAATTCCCATTACTCTTATATTTGAAGTACTACAAAATAGAAGCAAACAGCATGAAACTGTTACCCCGAGATGTAAAGCGTATTTCGTATTAGGGGGCTGAGTCATTTGGGAAGTAAGTGTATGGAAATCTTGGGAGCATGAAAAGAGAAGCAGTCGATACAGTTTAGTGGAAAGTAGCAAATATTTTACCTTTTGCATATTTTAAGTCAATTAGTTTTGAAACATTGACTACGGGAATGTCATACTGAAAGTGGTGGCAAGACAGTATTCAAAAGGATGAATTTGCACATGATAATGCTGACAATTAAATAATGCCTTATCATGGTCAAAACATTCCAAAACATTCCAAACAAAATTAATTGCTTTTTGGCAAGTGATGATGTTATTCTGATACATATAATAGACAGTCTTCTTCACTTCTTCTTAGGCAGTCCCTGGAGACTGAAAATGTTTTGTTCCTACTGCAGAGTTCTCAGTCCTGAGATGACTAAATATTTCAGTGCTGGATCTACGCACCATAACAGCCATTCCATGGCAATAATATACAACAAATAGCAATGAGATGAAGAACTGGCTAATGCTTCTTCCCCATGGTCTTAATTATGCATCCTATTTGCAACATAGAAACAGGTCAATTGAGCCAACTAGCAAATTCGGCCATTCATCTCAAACAAAAAAAAGTCTCAATCAGATGTTCTGGCCTTCAAGTCCCTTTGTTATCTTTTTGGTATTTTATCAAATCTGATCTTGAATGTTAACATAGTTTATGACTTTACCACAAAACCTCAAAGTGAATTCCACAACCTCACAATTCTCCACGTAAAGAAATTTATATTTCTTTCTCTTCTCAAGCTCCAGATATCTATTTGTGTATCGGTTTCATTGTTCTCTCAATAATTGGAAACAGTCTGCCTTGATCTACCCCACAGATGTCAAACTCAAATTATAGAGTGGGTTTGATCTGCCATTTGAGCACTTTTGTGGACCACATTCAGTGAAACTTATTTGGACAGATTGGAGTAGATATTAGCTTGCGTTTTGCCCATCTATTACACACAAGGTATTCCAATTTCACAATATAGAGTTACATCAGGGAAGACAGCTTTCAGTAAGGGTGTCCCAGCACGTTAAGTCAAGGGCAGCCCCTGATACCAGTCCAAGAGTTTGGACGCCATCAATTAGCCAGTCAGAGCAGTCAGGAGCAAGATCCTCTTCTCATAAAGGGCAGGAGCTGAATGTTGGGCACCCCACAATCTGTCTTGATTCTTTCTTCCCAATTGTGGCCTGTTTTCTTCCGGAACAAAAAGGAGACAATGGACTAGTGGCTTTATTGCTTGCATGCTCATCTAGAGACTCAGGTAATGGTCTAGGGACCTGGGTTCAAATTCTAGCATGGCTGAACTTGAACTGAATAAAAATCTGGACTGAAGAATCAAATGATGACCATTGCCCATCTGGTTCAATAATTTCCTTTCAGGATGGAAGTCTGCTGTCCCTACCTTCATCTGGCCTACATGTGACTCCGGGCCAACAGCAATGTGCCTGACTTTTAACTGCCTTCTGTGGACAAGTAGAGAGAGCCAGTAAGTGTTAGCCTATCCAGAAATCCTCACTTCCTGTGAATGAATTTTAAGAAAAGGAAGGGATTGAGTGAGTTGAAAATGGGTAGCAGCTGTTAGTGTTAGTGTGGGTAAGGAAAAAATGGTAAGCTGTTTTGAGATCATGATTTTGCAGCATTGAGGCCTTGCAGAGTTACTGGGTGTCAGAGTGGGTGAGGGAAGATATTGCATGGAGTGATAGAGCATGTGCCTTGATGGAAGGTGGTAGAGTGTGAGTATGAAGTAGCAAAGAGAAGAGAGTGGTTCTTATCCAGGCAGACCCCTCCACTTTTGGGCATCCCTCCAGGTGGCCGAATCTGTAATGACCCAGGCGGTAACCTCAGCTCACCCTGGCAGAGTCTGGTGTCACGACCTCCAACTCTGGTCTTTAGGGAACAGGATGGTCCTCATCAAACTGACCTCAACCACCTGGACTTTCAGGGCTCTCTCTGCAAAGTGAGGCATCAATTTTCTCTCCCCTGCATGCCTTGGCCAAATGTCAGAGACCGTGTAGTGTAGCTCTAGACTGCCAGTGCTTGTCTGTGTGCACAATGGCCTTTCAAAGATGCTGGTCCACTCTCGATTATCCTGGCAGTGGTGAGTTCTACAGGTTACAATGAGTGGTAGTCTTGGGCTCTCATCAGATGAAGACATCACCAAAGGGATGGGAAATGAAGCTAATTAGGTGAGTTTAGGTTGATAAAGTGACAAATCATGCTGGGCCTACATGAAGCCCACCATGAATTGTGACAAAATTGGACTTTTTCCAAAACATGACAAGAATTGGCCCATAGGTCCTCACTGATTTCAGATATACCTGGTGACTTTTTGAATTCAATGTGGAATAATTTGAATATATAAAGTTGGATCATCATCTTTTTTTTCTAGTCTTGCATTGGCCATGTCAGCATTTGCTGCCCATCCCTAATTGCCCTTGAAAGGTTATTAGTGAGCAGTCTTTTTGAGTGGTTTTTATTCATGGGGGGGGGAAGATGCATCTTAAGTGGACCTCTAACAGCACTAGGAAGAAAGTTCCAGGAATTTGATAAAAAGACGGTGAAAGAGTAACAAACATACTTCCAAGTTAAGATGGTGTACGGCTCTCTAGATGGTAGTCATTCCATAGTACTCTCAGTGGTAGATGCTACAGATTAGAAGGGGCTATTCAAGAAACCTTGGTCAGTTAATGCAATTATGATGAAACATGTGTGATTTGTACACAGAAACACAAGCGCACACACATTTTATGTGTATATATATAAATAATATATGTATAACCTTTCAAGTTTGGATTTCAAAATAGTGGCATTTGGGCACTGATTTCTTTTATGAAGGATTTTCTTTATTAAAATAAACAAGGTCAGTGAATCCAGAGTGATCTAAACCAACAATGCAAAGGAAGCAAATAACAGCCATTGCACAATTCATTTAAACTTTTTTATGGAAAAGGAAAACAAAAGCCTGCAAGAAAGGTTTTCAAAATGGGGCAGACTCTATTAATATAAGGCAAAATTTGGCCAAAGTAGACTGGAAACAACCTTTTCTGCAGAATAGTTGGGGTCAGGGAAAGGCTTTCAAAATGGAATTAGCAAGACTAAAAGCCCTTTGAAGGTGAAATGTAGCAACAGCAAGTCCAGAGAACTCCAGATGTCTCAGAATAATCAGGACTAGATAAGGAGGAAAAATTAGGCTTTTAGAAGGTGTAATGGGGGCAGATCAATGGAAGCCCTAGTGGAATATAGAAAGGGCAGGGAATCCTAAGGAAGCAATTAGGAGAGCAAAGAGGAGACATGAAAAACACTGGAGGGCAAGGTTAGAATGGAATCCCAACTATACAACTATATCAAGGGGAAGGGGATTAACATGAAAGAATAGGGTCCATTAGAAATCTGTGCTTGGAAATGGGGGGCCATTGGTAGGGTTTTAACCAATTCTATCCATCTGTCTTTACTTTGGAAAAGGAGGATGTAGGTACAGAATTCAGGAAGAGGCACTGTGGGGTTGTTGGGCAGTTTGACATCGGGAGTGAGGAGGTACAGGAGATTTTGGCAAGCTGGAAAGTAGACAAATCCCCAGATGAGGGCATGTTGTGTCCCAGGCTGCTGTGGGAGATGAGGAAGCAAATTACTGAGGTCTGTATCAAAGTTTTAATTCCTCTCTGGCCACAGGGAAGGTGCCGGAGGACTGAAAGACATCTAAGTGGGTGGACTTTTCAAGAAAGGCTGTAGAGATAAACCAGGAATTACAGACCAGTAAGTTTCACACCAGTGGTAGGGAAATGATTGGAGAAAATTCTGAAGGAGAGAGCTAATCTCCTCTTGAAGAGGCAAGGTCTGATCAGAGATAGTCAGCGTGGCTTTGTCAGAGGGGCGTCATGCCAAGGAAATTTGATTTAATTTTTCAAGGAGGTGATCAGATGTGTAGGCGAGGGTGACGCAGTTGATGTAGTTTATATAGATTTCAGCACAGCTTGTGACAATGTACCATATGGTAGACCAACAAGGAGGTAAAAATATGCAGACATGTATACTCACAACCTCTCTCCTCATCAGCACCATCTCATACTTTCTGAAAGCTTTGCTGTGCCACCCCCCTCACTTCCACATCTTTCTTCAGCTTATTTGACATTTTAACAAAACCCTTTTTTTGCTTTCTTTCAGATATTAAGGAACACAAGCTGTAACAACTCAGAGGTATCCACACACACTGAAATCTCCTTCCCATCTCCTCTATTACCATCCCTTGCTGGATATTCACCATACCTTCAGACCTTCTGCAGTCTGATACTGAATGATCTGTACTCAGCAAAAGACTTGGGTTTATCCCTTTACACCCCATCTCAATGATGTTGAATTCTTCTTCCATTGCCTCCGTGCCTATTTCTTTGGACAGGAGTCCTCTTCCCATCCTGCAGACCCCTTCACCCATCTCCAACAATCTCCCTCCACCTGGACCCTGCCTTCTGGTCTCTTATCTGCTCTCAATTATTTATTGAGTGCTGTCAATGTGACATGGTTCACCTTAATTTCTCTGCTCCCATAAACAATTTCAACTTACGGCTCTCTGCATTGAATGCTCTTCAAGCTTTCAGTTCCAATCCTGATTTTGTCATAAAATCTGCTGACAAGGATGGTGCTGCTATTGTCTCACTTACTGACCTGTACCATGTGGAGGCTGTGTGCCAGCTCTCAGAGACCTCCTCCTATCTCCCCCTGTGCAACTGGCAGCCTCCTCAGTTCTTCCCAAATCACCTGACCTCATTTCTAATAAACACTACCCGACTCTGCATCGAAAGCGGAAAGTGCAGGTGGTCATTTTTGAAGGTCTTGTTCACAGAGCTAGGATTAATCTCATCTTTGCACAGCCAACTAAAAACAAAATTGAAGCTTTATTCTCCATCCTCTTCTTCCTCATTTCTCGCTTCTCACTCATTGTATATGCAAAGGTTTCACTTAGGCCTTTGCATGACGCTCCTTGTATTATGATGCTCCCATTCACTAGGTTGCTGCTGTTGCTCTTAGCTCTACATGATCTGCTGGTCTTTTGCTAACCCCATTCTCCTGCCTTTTCTCCTCCCCACCGAGTCCCAGTTATCCTGACACCCAGCTTCCTTCCATTTGCTCTCTAAACTATTATGTCTGACTTGAATTTTTCACAAGATGATAGCAGCAAAGCCCATCGAAAATGCAGTTGGGTTACTAATTATGGCGAAGTCCCTTGTTTGCATGTTACAGAGGTTCTATTTGCCCAGTAGCAGACTCAGTGACGATGCAGTATTATTATAAACAGGCTAGTTAGCCTTTTGTCACAGTTCGCTTAACCCAGGTCCACAATCTCATTAGCATGCATTTCATCTAATTGTAACTGTGTCAAATTTTAGGCAGACTAACTAAATGAAGTGTATAAAGGAAAATTAAAGCAAACAGATAAAGTCTGCAGCTGAGAATGGACACTATTACAGTCCTGACATGCCGAATATTTCCAGAAACATCTGGCAGCAGTCATTTCTCTGCCAATTTTTTTTTCCCACAGAAAGGATTCCCCTCCAGCAGACTGATAAAAGCCAGTGTACAAATGACAGGCAAAGTCTGAATCTTTTGGCTCCTCTGTCCACACCAAAATATTTACTAGTCTCCTTAAGGATGAATAAAGATTTATGAGTGTGGGCCTGGATGAGCGATTTCAGTTATATGGATAGACTGGGGAAGCTGAGGCTGTTCCCCTCGAGCGAAGAAGAAAAGATTTGATAGTGGTGTTCAAATTCAATAGAGGTCTGGACAGAGGAGACGGGAAGGAACTGCTGCCATTGGCAGAAGGTTTGCGAACAAAGT
The DNA here is from genome assembly GCF_037043375.1 of Chiloscyllium plagiosum. Classification (NCBI taxonomy): domain Eukaryota; kingdom Metazoa; phylum Chordata; class Chondrichthyes; order Orectolobiformes; family Hemiscylliidae; genus Chiloscyllium; species Chiloscyllium plagiosum. The sequence goes on from NW_028270141.1 coordinate 107,708,127, forward strand.
ATAGGAATTAAAAAGCCTTTTATTCAGCAAATAGTTTGAGTCAGGAATGCCTTGCCATTGTGGTGAAGCCAGATCGAGTCTGGACTTTCAGAAAGGTATTGGACATTTATCTAAAGAGAAATAATTTAGAGGATTGACCATAGATTAAGGTAGTTAGAATAATTGCATCTGTCTTGTCACAAGCCAGCATGGGGCTGAGTGGTCTCCTTGTATACCTATAACCATACTACATTTCTACTGTGATGCTACAGAATACTTCCATATTGTTAAAGGCAGCAAACTCCACTTCAGAAAGAATACAACTGATGTAGGTGCACTACGTTTTGTAATATTTCCAATCAATGTTGTAATGGATACAATCAACAAATCTGTGAAAAATCACAGTGCAAAGCCATTAGTGATAACATTGGAATTAGTGATGTCTTGAAACATAGATTTGTTCCCTTTGAATCTGTCAGCCCTGATCATAAAATGCTTTCCTGCTACCCCTGAGCACAAGCACATTGAGCAAGGATGTCATTTAGGATTGATTGCCTACCTTGTAGACTCAGTGTTGCCCACACATCCCTCCTCTATAAATGACCTTGACACCGTCCTGTCCCCCTTAGTCCAAGAACTCCCCACCTACGTTCGGGACACCACCCATGCCCTTCACCTGCTCCATGATTTTCACTTCCCCGGTCCCCAACGCCTTATTTTCACCATGGACATCCAGTCCCTGTACACCTCCATCCCCCATCACGAAGGACTCAAAGCCCTCCGCTTCTTTCTTTCCCGCCGTACCGACCAGTACCCTTCCACTGACACCCTCCTTCGACTGACTGAACTGGTCCTCACCCTGAACAACTTCTCTTTCCAATCCTCCCACTTCCTCCAAACGAAAGGAGTAGCCATGGGCACCCGCATGGGCCCCAGCTATGCCTGCCTCTTCATAGGATATGTGGAACAATCCATCTTCCGCAACTACACTGGCCCCACCCCCCACCTTTTCCTCCGCTACATCGATGACTGTATCGGCGCCGCCTCGTGCTCCCACGAGGAGGTTGAACAGTTCATCCACTTCACCAACACCTTCCACCCCGACCTCAAATTCACCTGGACAGTCTCAGATTCCTCCCTCCCCTTCCTCGACCTTTCTATTTCTATCTCAGGCGACCGAATCAACACGGACATCTACTACAAACCGACCGACTCCCACAGCTACCTGGACTACACCTCCTCCCATCCTGCCCCCTGTAAAAACGCCATCCCATTCTCCCAATTCCTTCGACTCCGCCGCATCTGCTCCCAGGAGGACCAGTTCCAAAAACGCACAACCCAGATGGCCTCCTTCTTCAAGGACCGCAATTTCCCCCCCGACGTGGTCGACGATGCCCTCCACCGCATCTCTTCCACTTCCCGCTCCTCCGCCCTTGAACCCCGCCCCTCCAACCGCCACCAGGACAGAACCCCACTGGTCCTCACCTACCACCCCACCAATCTCCATGTACAGCGCATCATCCGCCGTCATTTCCGCTACCTCCAAACGGACCCCACCACCAAGGATATATTTCCCTCCCCTCCCCTATCAGCATTCCGTAAAGACCACTCCCTCCGTGACTCCCTCGTCAGATCCACACCCCCCACCAACCCAACCTCCACTCCCGGCACCTTCCCCTGCAACTGCAGGAGGTGCAAGACTTGCGCCCACACCTCCCCCCTCACCTCCCTCCAAGGCCCCAAAGGAAACTTCCATATCCGCCACAGATTCACCTGCACCTCCACACATATCATCTACTGCATCCTCTGCACCCGATGTGGCCTCCTCTATATTGGGGAGACAGGCCGCCTACTTGCGGAGCGTTTCAGAGAACACCTCTGGGACACCCGGATCAACCAACCCAACCACCCTGTAGCTCAACATTTCAATTCCCCCTCCCACTCCACCAAGGATATGCAGGTCTTTGGACTCCTCCATCGTCAGACCACAACAAAACGATGGTTGGAGGAAGAACGCCTCATCTTCCGGCTAGGAACCCTCCAACCACAAGGGATGAACTCGGATTTCACCAGTTTCCTCATTTCCCCTCCCCCCACCCTGTCTCAGTCAAATCCATCCAATTCAGCACCGCCTTCCTAACCTGCAATCTTCTTCCCGACCTCTCCGCCCCCACCCCAGTCTGACCTATCACCCTCACCTTGACCTCTTTCCACCTATCACATTCCCGATGCCCCTCCCCCAAGTCCCTCCTCCCTACCTTTTATCTTAGCCTGCGGGACAAACTTTCCTCATTCCTGAAGAAGGGCTTATGCCCGAAACGTCGATTCTCCTATTCCCTTGATGCTGCCTGACCTGCTGCGCTTTTCCAGCAACACATTTCCTCCTCTATAAATGTACCCTTGTCTCTGTTCTATAAATGTATAACTAGTGTTCTATAAATGTACAACTATCTCTCTTCTATAAATATACCAGTTAATCTTCAGTGGCAATGAAGTTAACAATCATATCCAAGTGACACTGAATAAAACAAGGTAACATTATTGGAAAAACTAAAGCAGATAATTGAAGGCTAGATTCTGGATCAGTGGTGCTGGAAGAGCACAGCAATTCAGGCAGCATCCGAGGACAGGCAAAATCGACGTTTCGGGCAAAAGCCCTTCATCAGGAATAAAGGCAGAGAGCCTGAAGCATGGAGAGATAAGCTAGAGGAGGGTGGGGGTGGGAGAGAGTGGCATAGAGTACAATAGGTCAGTGGGGAAGGAGATGAAGGTGATAGGTCAGGGAGGAGAGGGTGGAGTGGATAGGTGGAAAAGGAGCTGGGCAGGTCGGACAAGTCCGGACAGGTCAGGGGATCGAGTTTCTGGAGGTTAGAAGCTAGGATGAGGTGGGGGAAGGGGAAATGAGGAAACTGTTAAAATCCACATTGATGCCCTGGGGTTGAAGTGTTCCGAGGCGGAAGATGAGGCGTTCTTCCTCCAGGCGTCTGGTGGTGAGGGAGCGGCGGTGGAGGAGGCCCAGCACCTCCATATTCTCGGCAGAGTGGGAGGGGGAGTTGAAATGTTGAGCCACTGGGCGATGTGGTTGATTGGTGCGGGTGTCTCGGAGATGTTCCCTAAAGCGCTCTGCTAGGAGGCGTCCAGTCTCCCCAATGTAGAGGAGACCGCATCGGGAGCAACGGATACAATAGATGATATTAGTGGATGTGCAGGTAAAACTTTGATGGATGTGGAAAGCTCCTTTGGGGCCTTGGATGGAGGTGAGGGAGGAGGTGTGGGCGCAGGTTTTACAGTTCCTGCGGTGGCAGGGGAAAGTGCCAGGATGGGAGGGTGGGTCGTAGGGGGGCGTGGACCTGACCAGGTAGTCACGGAGGGAACGGTCTTTGCGGAAGGCGGAGAGGGGTGGGGAGGGAAATATATCCCTGGTGGTGGGGTCTGTTTGGAGGTGGCGGAAATGTCGGCGGATGATTTGGTTTATGCGAAGGTTGGTAGGGTGGAAGGTGAGCACCATGGGCGTTCTGTCCTTGTTGCGGTTGGAGGGGTTGGGTCTGAGGGCGGAGGTGCGGGATGTGGATGAGATGCGTTGGAGGGCATCTTTAACCACGTGGGAAGGGAAATTGCGGTCTCTAAAGAAGGAGGCCATCTGGTGTGTTCTATGGTGGAACCGCTCCTCCTGGGAGCTGATACGGCGGAGGCGGAGGAATTGGGAATACGGGATGGCATTTTTGCAAGAGGTAGGGTGGGAAGAGGTGTAATCCAGGTAGCTGTGGGAGTCGGTGGGTTTGTAGAAGATGTCAGTGTCAAGTCGGTCGTCACTGATGGAGATGGAGAGGTCCAGGAAGGGGAGGGAGGTGTCAGAGATGGTCCAGGTAAATTTAAGGTCAGGGTGGAATGTGTTGGTGAAGTTGATGAATTGCTCAACCTCCTCGCGGGAGCACGAGGTGGCGCCAATGCAGTCATCAATGTAGCGGAGGAAGAGGTGGGGAGTGGTGCCGGTGTAATTACAGAAGATTGAAGGCTAGACCCCAACGAATCCCATTGTCCCAATATTGCTGTCCTCACCTGTGACAGGGAAAATCTCTTCTGATGCTGGATTTAATGATTGCCAAGCCAATAATACTAGTACATTAAAAGTCAAAGGTCTAGTCCACTCCGTGATTTGTTGTCTGCAATATCTCAGAAATTGAGACGGGCTGCTTGAAAAGTTGACAAGCATGAAGGATGAACAGGATATGAAATGAATATACTTAAAAATAGGTTCCAGTTCATCCAAATTGGAATATGAGTGATTTTAGAGTGGGATCAGCCCACTGAATTTCAGCATGCATACTTTCCCCACCATTGCTTAAGGTTTTGGTAAATACTCATTGATCTCTTGAAGTTCTGCATATGGAGACTCAAGAACAAGTACTGTTTCCATGTCAACCAGAGTTAGAGGCCACTGGATAATTGGACAAAGTCATGCAGACATAATTCAGACACCAGTTTAAAGTCATATACTCAGCCTATATTTTTACATAGTACTTTAAACTCTTTATTTATAGTTACATGGCGAAGTGTGCTACAATTTAGTAACAGTGAAGTGGATGTGGAACATACAAATTTGTCTGCGCTACAGGTTGCGAAGCTTTGACAAGATTTGTAGCTCAGGTTGAGTTTCTGGATGTAAGTTTGCTCGCTGAGCTAGAATGTCTGTTTTCAGATGTTTTATCACCATACTCGGTAACATCATTACCGGAGGCTCACTGATGACGTTACCCACGATGGTGATGAAACATCTGAAAACAAACCTCCCAGCTCAGCGAGCAAACTTACATCCACAGGTTAAGGAACCGGAACATGAAAATCTGAGGTGTAGGGGGCTACTACTGCCTCATGTATGCTTAAAACGCTGTGTGATTATTGGGTCACAAACCCAACTTTATCATGATGGTTCCTGTAATACAGAGGTCAGACTAAACCTGACACAGGATACAAGGAGAGACACTTATCCATCAAGTTTCTCATTGTGCAGAACATTGGTTTTCCTTAAAATATGATACCAATGTCTTGCCAGGTCAGTTGGCACTCTGCAATATGTATCTGCAATAGGTAGAGTGATACCTATGGTTATGGTATACTACGCTTTGCACAACTTGATGCTGCCAGGAGAGAAAGCTCTGGAGGGGAACCATTTGACAGTTAAAGCCCCAATCTCTGATGATGACTGTGAGAAAGAGGGGAATGAGCCCCGCCACCAGGTTGTGCTAGTTTGCAGGAAAGTCTGCAAGCTCATGTGACAAGAGATTCGTGTGTAAGGAGTAGATTCCATTAGCAACGTTTTTGTAACCCATTCGTGTTATCACCCTCTCATGAAGAGTGGGGCCATGCCTGTTAATGGCTATGTACAGTCAACAAATAATGCAGCGGGTGGAACTCAGATAAAGACAAACTCCAATACACCATTTAACCTGAACCAAAACCATCACGTCACAAATGGATAATGGATCAATGCAGCCAGAATACTATGTTAAAAGACATTCATTTAATATCCTTATAAAGCATGAATCAAACATGGTTACCAATGCTAACCTATCTGTGTCTAGTGTGATTTCTTAACTCATTTTTGAGTTTTAAGGCATCATGCTCCCTAGTTGCTGCCAACTCTGTTGGAGTTAGATTGCTGAGCCTCATGCCTTTTTGGTGTCATGATTTTGGCAGCAGTTTAGGGGAGGAGTGGCATAGTGGTAATATCATTAGAGGTGGAACTTGAGAAAGGCAGTCAGCAGCACCTAGAGGAGTTGGTGAGAGGAGGAACCTGAGAAAGGCAGTCAGCCGGGACTGGACGAGCAGTCACAGAGACAAGGAGTCAGAGATAAATTTGTGTCATTGGCAGAAGGATGGAAAAGGGACAGTCACAGTAGTAGTATCTGGAGTGGTGCTCTCCAATGTTGACAGCAGCTGCTCAAGAGATCTGCCAAGTTTTCCTGTGAGAAACCAAGATGTGGTGCCATTATTTAAATAAGTCTGTAAGGAAAAGAAGGTGAGCATTATGTCAGTGGTGTGTAAGTTGTTGGAGGGGGTTCTGAGGGACAGGACTGATTAGGGATAGCCTATATGTTCTGTGCATGTAAAATCATGTCTGACTGTTTTGACTGAGTTTTCGAAGAGTTGGCAAAGAAAATTGATGAAGGCAGAGCAGTAGCTGTTGTCTATATGAACTTCAGCAAAGCATTCAACAAGGTTCCACATGATAGACTAGTTAGAAAGGTTAGATCACATGGCATCCAGCTAACCAATTACATGCAATAATAGTTTGAAGGTAGGAAGGTAGGTTGAGGGTTGTTTTTTGGACTGGAGGCCTGTGACCAACAATGTGCCATAAGGATCAATGCTGGGTCCACTGCTTTAAGTCTTTTATATAAATGACTTAAATATGAATATAGAAGGTATGGTTAGTAAGTTTGCAGATGACACAAAAATAAGTGGAGGGATGGACAGTGAAGAAGATTATCTTAGAGTACAATGGGACCTTGATTAGATGGGCCAGTGGGCCAAGGAGTGGCAGACAGATTTGAATTTAGATAAATGTGAGGTGTTGCACTTTGGTAAGGCAAACCAGGGCAGGACTTATCCAGGAACTGGTAGGGCCCTCGGGAGCATTTTCAAACAAAGAGACCTTGGGAACCTGTGCATAGTTCCTTGAAAGTGGCGTCACAGATCGCCAGGGTGGTGAAGAAGGTGGTTAGCATGCTTTTGCCTTCATTGGTCAGAACATTGAATGGTACAGGATATTGGTGAGGCCACTTTTAGAATACTGTATACAATCCTTGGCCTAATTCTGGTCACTCTTCTATAGGAAGGATATTGTTAAACTTGAGAGGCAGAAAAGATCTACAACAATGTTGTTGGGACTGAAGGGTTCGAGTTATAAGGAGAGGCTGAATAGACTGTGGCTTTTTTCCCTGGAATATCGGAAGCAGAGGGGTCACCTTATAGAGGTTTATAAACTCATGAGGAGCATAGATAGGTTGAATGGCCAAGGGCTTTTTCCTGTGTTGGAAGAGTCCAAAACTAAAGGGTATAATTTTAAGGTGAGAGGGGAAAGATTCAAAACAGACCTGACGGGTAACTTTTTTATGTAGAGAGGATTGAATGAGCTGCCAGAGGAAGTGTGGAGGCTGACAAATCTTTTCTGAACCCTTTCAAGTTTCACAACAAAAACAAACCGAAGGGGCAAAAGATGGTGCGTGTGTGGAATGAGCTGCCAGAGGAAGTGATTGGCTGGTACAATTACAGCATTTAAAAAGCATCTGGAAGGATATATGAATAGGGAGGGTTTAGAGGGATACAGGCCAAGTGTTGGCAAATGGAACAAGATTAATTTAGGATATCTGGTCAGCATGGACGAGTTGAACTGAAGGGTCTGTTTCCTTGCTGTACGTCTCAATGACTCTATGACTCTGCAGCAGGGAGACCAGGACGGCATGCAATATTCCAAAATTGGCTTAACCAATGTCCTGTACAGCCGCAACATGACCTCCAAACTGCTGTACTCAATGCATTGAACAATAAAAGCAAGCCCACCAAATGCCTTCTTTATTATTCTATCTTTCTGGGACTCCACTTTCAAGTATCTATGAACCTGCACTCCAAGGTCTTTTTGTTCAGCAACACTCCACAGGGCATTACCATTAACTGTATATATCCCACCCTGATTTGCCTTTCCAATTTGCAGGACCTCACATTTATCTAAATTTAACTCCATTAGCCACTCCTCGGCCCATTGGTCCATCTAATCTTGATCAAGCCCATCTAAACATGAGGAAAGGAATTTATAATGCAAAAGATGACTGGAGGTTCATGGAAACAAGAAAATCAGTGTATTGGCGATATATAATATGAGTTTCCATTCACTGGATGAGAATGATATGGTAATTATTTTATTAGGCTAGCAATCCATAGACATGAAATAAATAATAGTCAAGAAAACATTAATTAAAAACCATACCATGTAGGAATTTGAATTCAGTTTTAAAAATATGGAAATGGAAATCTACTTACCAGACATTCTTTATTAAATTCATCCATCATCTTCAACACATCAATTAGATTACCCTTTCATCTTTTATTCTTGAGGGAATACAAGCCTAGACTATGCCACCAGTCTTCATACTTTAAACCATTAAGCCCTGGCATCGTTCTGATAAATCCATGCTGCATCCCCAAGAAGGCCAAAATATCCATTCTGAGACACAATGCTCAAAACTAATTGCAGAACTCCAGATGACTATGTTATGTCTTATTGTGAGGAACGTTGAATGCAAGAGTAAGCAGGTAATGCCACAGTTATACTGGACATTGGTGAGACCGAATCTGGAGTACTGTGGGTACATTACTGGTCACCATACCTACAGAAGGATATTAATGCATTAGAAGCTATTCAGGGAAAGCTTGCTCAAGTAATATCTGGAATAAACAGGAAAATGTACACAGGCTTTTTTAAAAAAAATCATTCACAGGATTTGGGCATCACTGGCTAGGCCAGCATTTATTGTCTATCCCTAATTGGCCAGAGGGCAGTTAAGAGTCAACCACATTACTATGGATCTGGAGTCACATGGAGAATAGCCCAGATAAGAATGGAATTTTCCTTCCCTAAAGGACATTAGTAAATCAGATTGGTTTCTCCTTCTGTCAATATGCAACAGTTTCATGCTTATTATTAGACTCTTAATTCCAGATTTGTATTGAATTCAAATTCCACCTTCCACTCTCTGTCCAGTTAAAGCCCTCAATTTGGGCAGGACCAGTGCAAGGAACACTCTCATCTGCCAGTGAACGACTGAAAAATTATGAGCGTAGTTTCGGTTTTAAAAGCAAATGTTTGTTCTATCATGGTTTGAAACATTACATTGATATTAATGTAGTTTGACTGTTTGTTGTTGAGGATTCCTGAGCATTGTGTCAATTATTTCCCCGGAGAGCCAGATACAGTCATACCAAGACCTTTCCATATTAAGGCATTGTTGGTTGTCACAAATTTAAAAAAAAATCCCCAAAATATAACATAATGAAAGAAAATAATGAAAATGCATCAAAAGTGAAAAGAAAAATGCAGGGTTTATTTCAAGTTTCCAATATTCATCATTTATTTTTATGTCAAGCTTCTTGAATCAGTTTTCACATAAAGGAGTATTGACAAGAGAGGGGATGAGAGGCTGTTTTTTAAAGCAGAAAATGTAAATGCACACAATTATTAGGTGCAGAAATCTGCTGTTTCTCCCATTGCTCTATGACATCCCAGAGAGGCCATTGGCAGATTTGCAAATAGATGTGCTCAACAGATGATATAGACCCTCAGGGAAAGAACTTCTGTGAGTCTCGAAGCTGAGATAAGTTGGATGAGTACACTGTGCCAAATCACCATAGAGAAAAACAATTCTTCAGATTAATAACTAAAGCAAATTATAGTCTGTTGCTTCATTCTAATAAATCACCAGGCACTGTGTTCATGAAGCTAATCAAGGTCCAAAAAGCTGCTTAATTATTTAACGGAGAAAAACTACAATATTGGGTTCTATTTATTACTTAACATCATTTCTCAGTCAAGGAAACCAAAGCACTGCAGATGCTTGATATCAGAAATGTTAATTCTGCTTTCTGTTCGCAGATGTTGCCAGACCTGTTGAGTTTTCCCAGCAATTTCTGTTTTGTTTTTTTATCATTTCTCAGCCTGTTTGCTGCTACTTTGGTTTCAATGTCACCATACTCCTTGTGATTCAGGTATTTAGATTACAATGGTTTGAACTCTATCTTAATACAAAAGTTTTTATCATTTGGGGATTTGAGAGTTAGAAAACCTTTAATTCTGAGTGGCATAATTAAGTTACAAATGAGTTAATTCATTGACAAACAAAATAAAATCTGGTTAAATTGAAGATAATGTCACTTTAACGCAGTGTTTCAAACTTCGAGGTATAATTGAAACTTTGAAGAGTTTGAAATGGTGTCATTATAAGAATATCAGAATACCTGTTGGAATACAACTGTAGATGTTTCCAGTGCAGACTGAGAACATTTGACTTATAATTCCATACCAGCTTTTTACCAGGGCAACATAAAACTAATCCTACTGTTTTGTTCTCCAACTCTCAATTCTTTCCCCAGCTCTATAGCTTCCTCTGCAGCTTCCTCTATTTTAAATGCTCTTTTCCTTAAACAATGTAATGGTCCATACCTGAACCACTGCAATGGCAATACAATCAGTGCTCCAACAACCCCATGCAAAACATTTTTCTCAATCTCCCTTAAACCATTGTCCCCTCAGTGCTGACTCACCAAGCTGAAAATATCCTCTATTTACTCTATGAAAATTCCCTATTATTTTAAAAATAATCCTTAATTGCTTCCATTAAATTTTCCTAAAGTTGATTTCGCTTGGCCTTCCTCCCATTGTAAAAGAACATTAACAATTATTATATGGACTGAGTCAGCCAGAACATCATGGAAGAATGTATTGTGGTCCATTTAATTCTTATTGGATTTAGTTCTGCACAAAAAGCAAACCCATCTGTTTATTCTTTTGTTAGAGTGATTGGTATACATTCAAACTCGAGGAACATTTCCAATTCTCATTCAGATGAAACTAGATTCTTCATCAGGAAAATTATCTAAGTCCTCTAATCAGCAGAAATTCGAAAAGATGTTCTTTGTTATGCTGGGACAAGGCTCAAGTGAACTCCTTAATCTGTGAGATCCTCCATCTGTGGACATTTTGAAAGCAAGAAACATAACGTACACATCAGTGAGTATCTGGAACTGTGGCCAGAGAAACTAAATGCAGACTTCATTTGCCATTTCTGTTACTGTCCTCCCTTTTTATAATTGCATTTTTTGTAGGGATTCAATACTTTCAGCTTGGTTATATAAGTGGAGAAGCAAAGCCTTCTTATGAATGTGTAGTTGGAACATGCTGGAAAAATATTCCACTTGGGATCACGGATCAGTTATATATTCAAGGCATGATTCAAGCATCTAAACGATTTGTTTGTTAAGCCCGTGTATGTAATTCATTGGCTCCAGAACATTAAACGAGTGCAGAAGTATGCTATTTTGGCAAATCCTTCTTGACTTGCTGTTACTGCTGAAAGCAGGTACTGGAGCTGTGTTTTGCCCATCTGGAGAAAGAATATCGAAAGGCATTTTTTGGAAAATATATCTGGCTGTTTGAGGAAAGGTCAATGTCTCTTCTGATATCCGAAGTTTATTCAAACTACTGTCTTCATAAATAATGAATCCAAATAAATCCATAAAAATCATTCCAATCCCCTCCCTCAATTTTCTCTTCTTCTGACAAGTCCTGATTGATGATGGGGTATTCAGGCCAAATGAAGAAAATTAATGAAACAAGATGAGAAATTCATATTTTTCTAGTGCTATTACCACCCTCAAGTCGTTCCAGAGAGCCAATGAAATACTTTTGAAATGTAATCACTGTTGGTTTGGACATTAACATGGACGACAATTAGCAGACAGGAAAGATCCCATAAACAGCAGAGAGGTGACTGGCCAGCTTTTTTCTTGGTGGTGTTGGTTGAGAGTTAAATGTTGGCCAGGGCACCAGGAAAACTCCTCGCTCCTCTTTGACAAGGTGCCACAGGAACTTTTACATCTGTGTGAACAAGCAGTTGATGTAGTCCAGCTCTCTGGCAAGGCTTCATGCTGGGAAATGGGGACCTCTGGGCTCAAACGTCAATTTGCAAGTTGGAAATAAAAAAGGACCACCTAGCTGGGGTTCTAGCTCAGATTACTGTATGAACCAGACAACTAGCATCATACTCAGATATTTCTCATGGGTTTATTTGCTAGGAACTCTTCCCTAAACTTCCCCGAATCAACCAAAGAAGTCCAATGATAATCAATGTGCCATATTACCTGGTTGAAGTACTGAGTTGAAAAATTCATTGATTTCTCCCTCGAGTCTGTCAGCAGAGAAGTAAGGTAATGCCAACGTCACTTGAGCTGTCGTGCATCCATGGATTACTATGTAGGAAGTTTACAAAGCCTAAATCTTAATATGATGATACTAATAATCAACCATGGGTATAGACAAACAGGTGTGGTTATAAACAAGCAGGTACAAAAGATATGAGAGCAATGGATTTAGAATTATTGAAAATGAAAAGACACCACATGAATAGGTGTATATCTTTCAGAATAAGATTCATAGGTTACACTTTAACCCAAAATAATTAAAAAGACCTGGTAGGTTTGCTAAACACCAAGTCATTTTTCATTTTAATTTTAAATACAAGATTATAAATTACAGCATTTTAAAAAGAGCAGCATTAGCTATAATGAACCCGGCAATCCTGGAAAAGAAGATCTTGTGATGCACTTGTGTGTTGCTTGATACTGTTTCCAAGCCTACATGAAAGATGGCCAAGGTTAAGAATGTTGATACACGAACACTGTGTTTGAAATATTTGTCATGATTTTTATTTCTGATGGATCTCTGAGATGGGGCTAGTGAGAGTGAACATGGAGGAATTTAAGTGGAATAGAATACACAACGTTCTGAGTGTTATCTCAGGTTAAACAATGACTGTAAAAAATAAGTGACCTTGGAATGGATGCATTACAGACAAAGACCATTCAGCCTGTCATGTCTGCCTCAGCTGTCCAAAAGAGCATCATGATTTTGTGCCATTCTGCTGTCTTTTCCCCACATTTTGCACATTTTTCTTTACTTAAATAATCATCTGATACCCTTTGAATGGTACAGTTGGGTAAAAAGCAAATTTGGGCTGACATCAGCATGAACTGAATGCAAGGAGTGATCATATGGCAGCAGAGACATCATTTCTGGATTTATTCTAGATACTAAAATGGGGTACTCTAGATTGCAATGGAAAGATGAGCAAAGATTCCAGTGGCCTAACCTATTTCAATATCCTTTTCCTGCAAATCCTTGAATAGTTTCATTTTGGTGTTGGTCCTTTTAATATTTCTGACCGCATTCAGCAGTAAGCAGAGACTAAGCTGACGAAATAAGGAAGAGAATAAACAGAATCAGCAACAATCTCTTCTTGGAGATTTAAAAACAAAAGTGTTGTGAATAGGTCCACAAAGTTCATCAAGAATTTAGGGTGAGCTGGCTGGGCTGAACAGATTTCTCTTCTCTTCCAATGAGTGTTAGGGACAGAAACTGTAAAGAAATCCCTGGCGATTTTGAAAACCCCAGGGATATCATTTTCAATTGCCCATGGACACCCTGAATAGGAGCAGGTGCACTTTGAATGTATCATCTGAGGTGTCGGTGTCCCGATGTCCTCAGGAAATTATGGAATTTTAAAGGCAGCATGGAGTTTGTTTGAGTCCTCAAAGTAGCCTTCAAAATCTTCATTTATTTTTGAAGATTTTGTTACATGAGCAATGTGGCATGGGTTATGACCTGGAAATGTTTTCAAATTGAAAATTAAGCCCTCTTTCTCATCAGTGATAAAGATTTTACATAGCTGTATTAGTAAAATTAAAACCAATGGAATGAAAACAGTGTGGATGACTGTGTGGATACAAAATTGGCTAAGGGACAGAAAGCAGAGAGTAGTGATGAATGGTTGGCAGGGGATTGCAGTTCCACCTGGGATTGGTGTTGGAACTACTGCTTTTTAAAAAAAAACGTATTAATGACTTAGAGTTGCAGATGCTATGAAACTCAGAACTCCAGAATATAATGAGAAGTATTGGAGCAGACCTCAGGAGGACGTGGCCAGAGTGGTGAAATGATCATATCAATGGCAGATTTAACATTGGCTTAGAGACGTATGATGTGATTCATTAGGGGTGGAAGACTGAGAGAATGCAATACAGGCTTTAAAGTGATTGCAAGACGGAGAGAGTTGGAGATGTGCCCACACAAGTGTAAAAAGTTGACACACAAAATTAAGAACATGATTACAAAAATGGATATGGAATGTTTGGCCTTACAAGTAGTGGTTCAATAATGACAATGGCTTAAGCTCATATGGTTGGTGTGCCAGATGCTGTGTTGGCAAGGACATTAGAATGGGGACAGTCAGAAGAAGTATCCAGAGCAGATGGATCATGATGTCAATCTATGTGCAATGCTGATTTGATGCCATTTTGTGATTCATTGCTGCAGCTAATGACTTTTTCAGAACCCTGCACATCTAAACATGTACTCAGCAGCAGGAGAGACTCTTTAACAGCATTGTTTAAAGGAATCATCAACTATTTACAGGTTAGTTACTGGCAGAGATCTTCTGGCTGTTGCTTTGATATTGTAAGTATTTGGTACTTTTTATTGTTCTGTAACTTCCAACATTGTTTCAAATCTACAAGTCTTTGATAGCTTTAACTGAACAAGCCAGTTGTTTCCGGGTATGAGTGTATCAGTAGGTCTTTCCCTTGGAATACAGCATAACTTGGAGAATGATCAGAGGACATAAGGAGCTGGACAAGCTGCTAGAATAGGGAGGACAAAGTGGAGGAGAAGGATTGTGGCAGGATTCTCAGAGAACAACTCTTCTGCATGAAATTTAGCGAGGAATAATGTCTGCATTTTATCAAAGATGTCCTTCCTGACACCCCACCGCCTACTGCAATAATAATGAAATTTAAGGCATGTCACTTCTTCCAGCCTGGACTTTCATCTGGTAGCTTTGGTGCAGAGGATCTTCCAAAGCTACCTGATGAAGGAGCGGCGCTCCGAATGCTAGTGTTTTCAAGTAAACCCGTTGGACTATAACCTGGTGTTGTGTGATTTTTAACTTTCTATATCAGAGCCTGCAGTGATGCCACTTCTTCAACATGCAACTGATGCAGCTCAATGTTGCATAGCCTGCCTCTGGTCTTCTGTAGTTAGCTGGTTCACTTCATTTGAGCCATCACTGCAAACAAGATTGAGATTACAGGCCACAAGTGCTATCCACGGTTTGATGACAATGGTGTGCTACCCAAGGTGTGTAGTACGTAAAATTATGAAAGTTATTCTGCTGCACAAACCATAATCAAGGATTGAGATTGGCATCATGAAGTAATGGCTTCTCTGCCTGGATTACAGACTGTCAAAATTTGTATTATTCCCATGCTGTATAACCTTGAAATCCTGAATCAACATAACTTGCATCAACAATATGGAAATCTGATGAGTTGCAAAAGTATAAAGAAGTGCATGAAGAAGAGGAAGAGTAAGTAATCTCCACAAACTCTTTCTGCCTAGTTTGTCCTGAAGAACTAATTTGATACAGCAGCAACTGCAGTACACCCAAACCCCTACTCACTATTATAAAGTCTCCATGTTTAGCCATTTTTGTAAGCTTGAGTTTGAATAATTATGAATTCTTGGATTTTTAACTTTAAAGGGGTAAGTAAAAGGGCAGTGGAATATTTTTCTTAACAAGGCTTCCTGATGGTCCTGTTGGAATTGCTTGGCTTTATGACTGTCATGTTCCCCACTTTCGTCTTTGGATATTGTTTGGAGTAGTTGGGAAGGAGCCTTCTGAAAGAAAGAAGCTTCACAGCCCATTTCTCCTGCATCTGGAAAGGAAGCCTGGTTCTGGGTCCAATGTGGTTCCTGGAGCGCAGCTCCAGCTGGTCTCACAAGAGAAGCCACTGAAAGAGGTGATTGATATTTCCTAAACAGCTGCATCTGCAAAGGTCCCTAGTGACAAAGGAGTGTGTTCAGCAACGCTCAGGTTTGTACAACACACTGATGGACTGATAGACTGACAGACTGACAGCCATCTGAACGCCTTGAACCTTATCATTTTTAACATCAAGAATGAAGACTGATGAGACAAAAGTGTATTTTACAGTGGATCTCCACTGAGTGTGATACTTTCTTTTCTTTTATCTGCTGTGATTGTGAGGGTTGAGACATCTAGAGGGCTGAACATTTATATTTTCAGAATACAAACTGAACGTCTTTGCCAGTTTTGCATTTTAATTAAATTAGTCACACTAAATTGCCCTACAGTATGCAGGCTAGGAGTATTAGCCATGGTAAATGTGAGGTTACAGGGATGGGATGAGATGCTCATTGGAGGGTTGGTTCAGACTCAATGGGCCAAATAGCCTCTTTCTATACTTTAGAGATTTTATAAATAATCTGTGTGCATTTCCTTGGTGTCTGTATTCCATGTCTTTTTTTCCTGCCTGGGTTTCTCATTGCCATGCTACCCTAGTAACTACAGGCTAAATATTACTGACTGCAACAGAGAAAAGATGATATGTGGCCTTTCAGGCCAACCTCAAGACTGCAACAACTTAATGACAAGGGTACCAGGGCAAATACTGTCATTCTGAATGAGAACTGGGGATTCAATATATCTGTCCCTTAAACCTTTGGTCATGCCATCATTTGCTGATTACTTGAGCATTTTATTGCAACTCTCACTGTTGTCCTAAACTATACTCGTTGTAAACTACTGCAGTGCCGTAAATTGCAGAAAGCTTTGTTCGCCCATCACCTGCAAGCTTGCAAACCTATTTTGGCTCCTGATTATGCACTGCTTTGACTTGGTAGTAATTTCTATGAGGTAGGTCCCCAATCTCCCATTGTAAGTGTCCTAGTGGAAACAGTCACAATGACAATTTCTTTGCAGTATGAGCACTGGTCCTCCTGATAATATGACAGGAGATTGGGGTGATCCCTGTGAAAATTTTACCCCACAGCCTTTGTATATGAAAATATTCTCCCATGATGCAGTACGTGGGAAACTGAGAGCTACACTGGTTTAAAATGGCCATGTTCTTCTTTAATCATGTAATGTGGTCAGATTTGTGGTTAAACGAACAATAGCACATTGCCTCATTATTTTGATTACAGTATTGCTTCACATCCACAATCCTCAGCCTACTACAGGGAAAGAATACTTCAGTCAGTGGGAGAAGATGAAATAATTTGTTAATTTGCAAACCGAACATAAACATGTGCAACCACGATGACAAAGCTCAAAAAGAAAAAGAGGACAATGAAAGAAAAATTCTGTGGCCAACCACACAGGCAGATATTTCCTAAGGGCTACAGATTAAAATGCTGCTTTAATCCAAGTTTGCACAGACCTAAAGAAAACTCAGTGAAAACGAAACTAATCTTCATATTTCAAATTGTGGGGAAATTTTTAGAACCCACGGGAGAGCAACTGGGCAAGTACAATGGATCCACAATTATTTGCACATCGTTCATGCAGGAACTCCTGTGAGCTAAAAGAAAGGTTGAAAGGAGATTTAGAAAAAACATTGTGGTGATGGATTTGCCACAATGAAATAAAAAGCAACAGTCCATATACTATTTCCAGAAATGGGATGCAATAACAGGCAGGAATTTGGTGGAATGGGTCCTCCTCAAAGTTCTTGTTTCCAGTGTTTCCTTTCTGCCAGAATTCTCACAGTAAAAGTGTAACCAACATTTACAGACCAACGTGCTTCAGTCACTCAGAAAGCAATGACATTGGCTGAACAGTTTTGGAAAGGGTTTGGAATCTGCGATGTTGGTCCCACTTCTCCAGTCTACTGTTGGCGATTGTTGCTGACTGTTCATGCTTGACTAATTGCTCCTATACACCCTCAATCCTACCTTGTTGATCACCTTGCTGCTCATTTTGCTTGTGTTAAATTGATATGTCCTCTGTCGTTATTGTTCTGGCTTGCTCCTGTTGATGAATGGAATGAGTAAATTTTGATTGCAGGATGACATGGATTGTAATCTGAATATTGAAGAGTAACTTACTTTGAGAACCGCAGAAAGCACATGGAGAACCATGAAACTATAGGAAATGCCATCTAGCCTTTCCTGTGCTGATTCTCTAAACTAGCTGAACATTTAATTCCATTTGATGTATGAACTCAAGTCACCAGTCAGGACAGTCACAATCACTAGATGAATTAACTAGCCTGCCAAGTAATATATCAGGAGTTACATCTTCACATGATCAATATTCTTGGCCAGATATCAGTTAAACCAAGAATGACGACAGAGAGTTAGAAGCAGAGGACAGCAACCTAATGGGGCCTCTGGCTGCGGGTGGTGACCATGGTGGTGGGCACTGAACAAGGAAGCTGAGCAATTCACTGAGACCACCCCTCCTCAACCTGTCCCCACCCCAAAAGTGGTAATGGCGAGAAAGGGCAACTGGAACAGTCAAATGGAAACTGAAAAGAAAGGGTGTCTTTGATGGTGCAAAGACTAATAGGATGGGAATGCATCAGTCTTTCTCAAATTCTCAGATGGACATAACTCACACAGATATTCCATTGTACATAGTGTAAACAGTTCTGTGTTTATTCTTCATTTAGTTTCCTCTTTTTAAATAGGTTGATGCCAGTGGAATAAAGAAATCTTGCCTCATGATGTTTGAGCCATCCACGTTTTCAAATCTCATGTTATATTTTTGGTGTGGTTGACAGGATTCTACTGCACAGACACCCAGTTTTGATGGATGAGGATAAAAGGCATCTGGCTATGGTGGAATGCATAGGGCAGGATTTGAAACTGGCTGTGAGGGAAGCTGAAACTATTCCAGATCATAGGACCCTCAGGTATGGGCAAAGGCTTTCCAAGTACATTGCCTTTGTGCTATGGAGAGAAATGGTACTTCTGGGCAGATATTCTATTAGCTGGACAGTGGTCTCTATGGTGGTAGAGAAGTAGGCACAGGTAGAGAGCCAGGCACATCCATGCCAGAGCCAGTACTTTACTATAATATTGACGGAGTCCTCCATTCTTTCATCCACTTTACTGAACGAATCTGAAAATAAAACTGCCTCTATTTTTGTTCTTATACCTGTAGGTACACTTTGATGAATCTATCAATGGCTGATGCCACAGGGTTCTCTCCTGCCTGGGGCTGAGCAGGTGCCTGGTCTCTCGCAGTCTTCTGAGAGACTTCTGAGGGGCTTAGCTTCCCTGACCAGCTGCAGACATGTGCCAGTGATGTTCTCACAGCATTGTGTTCCCAAACTAACTGATCTAAAGACCCCACTGAGCTGAAATATTATTAGCTGGGGGATGGTGCAAAAGGAAGTCTATGCACTGTGGGATAGTGTATGTGGAAGTCTACGAGCTGGGAGGTAGTGTAGATGGAAGTCTATGAGCTGGGCGACAGTGTAGATGGAAGTCTATGAGCTGGGACATAGTGTAGGTGCAAGTCTATGAGCTAGGGGATGGTGCAGCTGGAAGTCTATGAGATGGTGGATGGTGTAGGTAGAAGTCAATGAGCTAAGGGACAGTGCAGCTGGAAATCTATCAGCTGGAAGATGGTGTAGATGGACGTCAACGACCTAGGGGACAGTGCAACTGGAAGTCTATGAGCTAGGGGATGCTGCAGCTCAAATTCTATGGGATGGGAGATGGGGTAGCTGGAAGTCTATGAGCTGGGGGATGGTGCAGGTGGAAGAATATGAGCTGGGGAATTTTGCAGCTGAATGTCTATGTGCTGGGGGTGGTGCAGCTGGAAGTCTATGAGCTGGAGGAAGCTGTAGCAGGAAGTCTATGAACTGGGGGATGGTACAGGTGGAAGTCTATGGGCTGGGCAATAGCGCAGGTGGGAGTCTATGAGATGGGGGATGGGGCAGGAGGAATTTTATGAGCTGTGGATGTTGCAGGTGGAGTCTATGAGCTGGGGGATGGTGTAGGTGGAAGTCTATGAGCTGGGAGGTGGTGTAGATGTAAGTCTATGAACTGGGGGATGGTGTAGATGGAAGTCTATGAACTGGGGAATGGTGTAGCTGGAAGTCTATGGACTGGGGGATGGTGCAGCTGAAAGTCTATGAGCTGGGGAATGGTGCAGCTGGATGTCTATGAGCTGGAGGAAGGTGTAGCGGGAAGTCTATGAGCTGGGGGACAGTGTAGGTGGAAGTCTATGAGCTGGGTGATGGTGTAGGTGGGAGTCTATGAGCTGGGTGATGGTCCAGGTGGAAGTCTATGAGCTGGGTGATGGTGTAGGTGGAAGTCTATAATGTAGTTGATGGTGAAGGTGGAAGTCTATGAGCTGGGGTTCATGTGCCTGGAGGTCTATGAGCCTGGGGGATGGTGTAGATGGAAGTTTATGGGATGAGGGATGGTGCAGCTCAAGGTTAATGACCTGAGAGACAGTGTTGCTGTAAGTTTCAAAATTGGTGGATGTTGCAGATGGAAGTTTATCAACTAGAGTGTGGTGCAGCAGGAAGTTTATGGGCTGGAGGGTGGTGTAGGTGGCAGTATATGAGCTAGGGGACAGTGCAGCCAGAGGTCTATGAGCTGGGGGATGATGCAGCTGGAAGTCTATGAGCTGGGGAATGGTGCAGGTGGAAGTCTATGAGCTGGGGAATGGTGTAGGTGGACGTCTATGAGCTGGGAAATGGTGTAGGTGGAAGTCTATGAGTTGGGGGACAGTGTATGTGGACGTCTATGAGCTGGGGATGGTACAGCTGGATGTCAGTGTGCTGAAGAATGGTGCAGTGGAAGTCTATGAGCTTGGGGACAGTGCAGGTGGAAGTCTATGAGCTGGGCAATGGTGCAGGTGGGCATCTATGAGCTGGGAGTTGGTGCAGGTGGATGTCTATGAGCTGGAGAATGGTGCAAGTGGAAGTCCATGAGCTGGGAAATGGTGTAGCTGGAAGTCTCCAAGCTGGGTGATGGTGAAGTTGGAAGTGTATCAACTAGGGGATGGTAAAGCGGGAAGTTTATGGGCTGGGGGTTGGTGTACGTGGCAGTCTATGAGTGGGAGGCAGTGCAGCTGGAAATCTATGAGCTGGGGAATGGTGTAGATGGAAGTCTATGAACTGGGTGACGGTGTAAGTGGAAGTCCATGAGCTGTGGGATGGTGAAGGTGGAAGTTTATGAGCTGGGGGATGGTGAAGGTGGAAGTTTATGAGCTGGGGGATGGTGCAGGTGGAAGTTTATGAGCTGGAGAGTTGTGTTGGTGGAAATCTATGAGTTGGGATGTGGTGTAGCCGCAAGCCTATGAGCTGGGGATGGACTTGGTGGAAGTGCATAAGCTGCTGGATGGTGTAGGTAAAAGTGTATGAGCTGTGGGATGGTGTCAGTGGAAGTCTATGAGCTGTGGGATGGTGTCAGTGGAAGTCTATAAGCTGGCGCATAGTGTTGATGGAAGTTTATGAGCTAGTGAACAGTTTGGCTGCAAGTCTTGCTGGCGGATTCTCTGCAGGATCATTGGCTTTTTCCTCAGAGAAAAAGGTGGAGTTGGGGGCCTTTGATGCTGGCCCTTTCTTGATTGAGTTTTGAAATGTGATCTTCATGACTGTTTAAGAAACACGATGCAATTAGTTGCCTAAATGTGTTAAAAGCTTGTCCAGGTTTAGAATGTGGATGTACTGCCGTTAATGGGAGAGCTGTGCAGTGTAGCTTACTGGGTTGGATGACCACCGGATGTCTTGCTTTCCCCCACATGGACAGCCATGTTCTTGTCTGGCTTGATCACATATTTCATCTTTGTACTAGAGTGAGCTGACTGATGTCCACCACACCCGCCTGTCTTGGACCTCTCAGCCTGGGTGTGGTCCAAATGCTTCTGTAATAAGACAAAGGGGAGGTGGAATATGTTCGATGAGGATATAAAAACACTTTGTGGTAATGCAGGACATGGGGACATCTCCCCACAGAGTGAATAGGAAGTGCAGGGAGTGTGAATGAATTCTAGTTTGGGGGATGGGGTAGATGAGAGGCGCTGGCTGGAAATGATGTATGCAATAGTAAGAGTCATCATCCGTGAGCTTTGGTGAGAGGCATATGCAGTGGCAGAGTCAAGGTCAGTGGTGACTCTGTGAGTGTGAGATAGAAAAGACAGCAGCACATCGTGGAACACTCAGCTTCATCTGGAACACAGCCTTGACCTAGTTTGCCATTTGTTTCCAGGCTGCCTTGCTCTGGTAGTGTAAACTGTTCTGGTAAGCAGATGGAAAATGATAACCATTTGTCTCAACCCATTAGCTTCACCAGATTGTTGTCTGCAAAATGGGGAGCGTGCTTTGCTTCCCGCTGGGCTGTGTGTTTGGTAATAATAGTGAGGTTGTATAGTGTGAGGGGACATCACTAACTTGCAGTATCTGAAGTGATGTGCAGCTGGGCTTTAAATATGGCATCGGAGGCATGAATGACAGATGGAGCCAGCAGTGGCAAACAGCTTTGCTCCTCCTGCTGAGCGATTCCCTAAGAAGGGTCACTGAAGAGCCTGGCTGTGTAACTGATGGGTGACAATCAGATGATTGCATGACCATACTCACTCTGAACCCTGACAGACTGGGCACCATAAATCTCACTTGACAAAAAAACCTTTGACTTAAAATTGGAAAATATCTCAGATTGCAGCGTTCCCTTTCAAGCATTGTCCTTAAGGAATCTGCCGTTTTCCATTCTGTCACGTAACCAAGTCTTTTTCAATAATAATAGACATTTTCTCTGTGTAAATGTGCACATATTATTAAATGCACTATAGAGAGGAGCCCATTCTGTGGTAGTTCACAGACATGATTGTGGTTTTATTTTCTTTGTGGTTGTCAATCACGTCAGCAGATACACCATGAAGAGTTTCAACTCTGAAAGCAATAATTAGTACATTATAACCTTTACTGCATGAAAATGCATTGTGATATAATTATGTACTGTCAAAAACACCATCCTTTCCCTTTTCATAAGGAAGCCAATAAACAAAGGAATGTCTATATTCATATAGCGCCCTTCACAATTACTGGACCTCCCAAAGTACTCCACATGTAATTAAATACATTGAAGTGTAATTCCTGTTGTGATATTAGAAATAGGGCAACCAGGTTACACACAAACAGCAATGATAATGACCGCAGAGAATCAGTTTTTTTTTAAAGACACAAGGTGTACAAATCTTTATTCAATTTCCACCACCAGGCAGAAAAGAAACACCCAAGCGGCCAGTGACAAGCAGTGCCCTTCACATCAAAGGAGAGGGCAGGGACTAAATCAAAATAGAATTGGAGGGGTGAAATAATACACTCCACTCCCTGCGGTGCCCACCTCTCTCTGAACAGCTCAAGGGTGTTGGTGGACACAGCATGCTCCTTCTCCAGAGACACCCGGGCTCCAGCGTAACCACGGAATAGGGGCAGGCAGGCAGTCAGCCCTAATGATCCCCTCCACGGCCCACTGCCTGGACAGGAATATGGCCAGTTTGGCCAGGCCCAGGAGCAGGCTTACAAGGAGGTCTTCAGACCTCCCCTCCCCCCTCTGTACGGGTGCCTGAAGATCAGGAGCGTGGGACTGAGGTGCAACCAAAACCAGAGAAGAAGCTTTTTAAGAAAATCAAACAGGAAGTGCAAGCGCCCACACCCCATATATACATGGTCCACAGACTCCACAACACCACAGAACAAGCAGTTGGGCTGGGAGTCTGTGAACCACCGCAATCGGCAGTTGCAGGGGACCACTGCGTGCAGCACTCTCCACCCCAGATCCCTGAGAAAAAGGGGGAGGACTCCCACATAGAGAGCCCTCCACTGGGGATCACCACCGCCCGGTGGCAAATGGGCACGCCAAAGCGTGTCCAGACGGTGGATGAGGGTGGAGGGTGTGAAGCAGCAGTCGATAAAGGGCCTGTCGTGATATCCCCGAAGGAGACAAAATTAAAATTCCGGAGGCGGCTCAGGTGTGGGGCATGGGTTTCCAGGGGAAGTACAGTACCTTGGGGCCAATGTGAATTTCCGTTCGGGCAGGGGTGAGCGTGGATGGGATTCCACTGCACACCTGAGCATCCTTCAACTGGAGCACTATGTTGGGTCCGAGCACCACCGTTTTAAGGTGTCGGATGGCGGTGACCATGTACCGGACGTCTGCCGCAGGACATAGCGTCCAGCCCAGGCCCCTGCCACCCAGCATGACCCTGACCCTGGTCACCCTCACCGCCACGGCCCTCCCCTCCGACAGCCACTCAAACCCGCGAGTATGGAGGTGCAGATTCCTGAGCAACGGCTCCCTGATGACAGCCGCTACTCCTGCCGGAGGGTTGGCGCGACTCAACTCGACCATGTTCCAGACAGTGATTATATCCTGGTAAAAGACAGGCAGCGTCCTGAGGGCGACCTCCAACCCATCATGGTCGATGAACAGGAGCTGCGTGTCGTAGTTGAGGTTACGCACCTGGCGGAAAAAAAATGTCCCCAGGGCGCACCACCCAGAGGAGGTTGAGAATCTTTTTTTTCTTATCTTTCCCCCAGCTCCCATGGTGTGTGTGTGCAGGTGTGAGACACACTGAAAGACATAAGGTGCACAAATCTTTATTCAAATTTCCACCACCAGGAAGAAAGGAAACATCCGAGTGGCCAGTGACAAGCAGTGCCCTTCTCAAAGGGCAGTGCTGTGTGATCAAACAGTGAAGGGGAGGGTAGGGATTAAATCAAAATAGAGTTGGAGGGGGAATTAATACACTCCACTCCCTGCGGCACCCACCTCTCCCTGAACAGCTCAAGGGTGTTGGTGGACACTGCGTGCTCCTGCTCCAAGGACATCCGGGCTCTAACTTAACTGCGGAAGAGGGGCAGGCAGTTGGCCCTAACGACCCCCTCCACGGCCCGCTGCCTGGACCTGTTTATGGCCAGTTTGGCCAGACCCAGGAGCAGACCCACGAGGAAGTCTTCAGACCTGCCCTCCCCCCTCCGTACCGGGTGCCCAAAGATCAGGAGCGTGGGAGTGAAGTGCAACCAAAAACAGAGAAGGAGGTTTTTGAGAAAATCAAAAAGGGAGTGCAAATGCCCACACCCAATATATACATGGTCCACAGACTCCACAGCACCACAGAACAAGCAGTTGGGTTGGGAGTCCGTGAACCACCGCAATCTGGGGTTGCAGGGGACTGCTGCGTGCAGCACCCTCCACCCCAGATCCCTGAGAGAAAGGGGGAGAACTCCCATGTAGAGAGCCCTCCACTGGGGATCCCCACCGCTCGGTGGCAAATGGGCACGCCAAGGCGTGTCCGGACAGTGGATGAGGGAGAAGAGGTGGATGGTGTGCAGCAGCAGTTGATACAGAGCGCGCCTTTTTACGTCCTTAAAAGGGACAAACCTAAAAGTCTGGAGGCAGCTCAGTTTGTGGGGCACAGGTTCCCAGGGGAAGTACGGGACCCTGAGGCCAATGTGAAATTCTGTCCGGGTAAGGGTAAGCGCAGAAAAGATTCCACTGCACACCTGAGCATCCTCCAACGGATGCACTACATCAGGTCCGAGCACCACCGTTTTAAGGTGTTGGATGGTGGTGACCATGTACCGGATGTCTACCGCTGCCCTGGTCACTATGTCCTGCGGCAGCGTCCACCCCAGGCCCCTGCCACCCAGCATGTCCCTGACTCTGGTCACCCTCACCGCCACGGCCCTCCCCTCCGACAGCCACTCGAACCCGCGAGTATGGAGGTGCAGATTCCTAAGCAACGGCTCCCTGACAACAGCCGCTACTCCTGCTGGAGGGTTGGCGCGACTCAACTCGACCATGTTCCAGACAGTGATTAGATCCTGGTAAAAGACAGGCAGCGTCCTGAGGGCGACCTCCAACCCATCACGGTCGACGAACAGGAGCTGCGTGTCATAGTTGAGGTTACGCACCTGGCAGGAAAAATAGGTCGCCAGGGCGCACCACCCAGGAGGAGGTTGAGAATCTGTTTTTATGTGACACTGATTGAATGATCATTATAAGCCAGAATACTGGGGTAAACTCCCCTAATCCTCTTCAAAATACCACTGTAGGATTTTTTAAACATTGATCTGATAGAGCAGACAGGCCTTGGTTCAGCCTCTCACTTGAGAGACAGAATCTTGAACAGTGTAGCTCTCCCTTCCTCTGAAAACCCACTCAAGGAGGTCGATTGAATTCTTTCTGTAGCTTTCAGTATGGCCTTGGGAGATTTTCCTGTCAATTCTGGCCATTTACTCTATTTCAAACCATCATTTTTCCATTACGTATATCATTTTGCAGCAATACGCTACGTAGAAACACATTCTGTACCAAATTCTCTGTCAGTGCCATCTTACAGTTCGGTGTCACCAACCTTGGAGAGTTTGCCTTCAGTTGAGTATGATAAGGCAGTGTGAAAGGAGTCTCAAGTGGAATATAAGCACTTGCCTGAATCAGCCAGGCCAGGTTGCTGTGCTGTTATTTCATTGTAATTCCATGTAATGTGTAAAATTACTAACCTCCACTTAACAATTACTCCTAAAATACCTGCAGAAAATAAACAATCCTCGCTGGCCTTGCCCCTCTCTCTCTCTCTCTCTGTCACCTCCTCCAAGCACTTCATAATGATGTCTATGTTTCTCCAATTCCAGGCTCTTCAGTGTCCCGAATTCTAAAAGGTCCACTATTGGAAGCCACATTTCCAGCTACCTCAGCTGTAGGCCCTCTATACATCTCAGAAACATTGTAAATAGGAGCAGAAGGAGGTCGTTAGGCCCTTTGAGCCTGCTCCATCATTCAACATAATCATCCAACTCAATACCATGTTCCTTCTTCCTCCCCAATCCCTTTATTCCTAAGAACTATGTGTAACTCCCTCTTGAAAACATTCAGTGTTTGGCCTCAACCATTTTCTGTGGCAGAGAATTCCACATGCTCCCAACTCTCTGGGGAAAGTAATTTCTCCTCATCTCAGTCCTAAATGGCCTCCCTTATATCCTTAAGCAGTAACTCCTGGTTCTGGACGTCCTTCAAACTAAACTCTTCCTTGGATTGTGAGAAGTCTGACAAAGAATTCTAACAACAAATCTAACTCTTATTAATTCAGGCTTCAACATTTCATAAACACAGATGTCTACTAATCCGTAAAAAACATTAATGAAATTATCTCCAGATTCCCTGAGAATGTGAACTCTTCTCTTCAATCTTGCTTAATCAAGAATTTTATTTTTGGTGAAGTTGAAATAATTTTCAGAAGCTTTTAGGACATTGTCAAACATATCTGTATATTCTTTAATGTTCTGGTGATTAATACAGTTATCTACAATAGAACCCATTGAATTTAATCATGTACCAGCCTGTTCAGCCTCAGATTTAGCATGCAATTTTGAAGCAAATCTCCAACTTTGCATCCTGTATGGTCCACCTCTGAGCTTGAATATTTATGGAAGTATCATTTCCCTTTCCACTTCTTCTCATATGTTTATTAATTCTTATACTGTAAAAGCTGTTCCAATTCTATGGCAGTTCAATACATTTTTAAAAAATTTGCTGTTCTTTAAATTTATATTTTTGCATTGGTCAATGCTATTTTAAATTCTAATGCTGAAACATTTGCTGAAATCTGTACTACAGTAATGTTCCAATCTTTATTTTTGTCTGCCAGTCCTTTAAACATCTCCCTTGTAGTAATTTTGTACCAAATTAGCGAGTTTTGTACTAAATTCTTCAACAAAGCTTTCAAATCTGTTAAATGTTGACTGTTGTCAAGTTTAAAAAAACAGGCTGTCGGTGTGTGCTATACTGAGTACTTCTGCCTTTTTTTAAACGTTCAGGATGCTGGCTTCCTGCATTTTTTTGTGGTTTGATTGCCTCCTGCACTAAGTTGCATTCCTGTTTCTCTTGGGCGAGATGGCTGCTTCCCTGATTTTCACAGTTTAAAACACAATGTACTTTCTTCTGCATAAATTTTTAAATAAAGTTCTCTGACGGCGACTTTTGCAATTTTTCCTGTTGCAATTATGGCTCAATTAATGAGCCCTAACCCTTTTGGATCTTACATTTCTTCTGACTTTTCCTCTGCTGCCAGGTTTTCTTTCTCCAAATTGCTTTAAATTTTCTCTTTTCTGTCTGAAATAAATTATAACACATTCCTGATGCTGTAAGCATGGCATAGATTGCTAAATTATGTATTAAAAATGTATTTATTTATTTATAAATTAGAAATTGGTTGCTGTACTTGTTTTGAGAAGTGAGTTCTTTTTTGACTCCGTTGTCTTCTCTTTCTGGTCTTTGTGTAATTTTCTATTTTTGCCCTTTTCCTCAGGATAGCTAACTTCTCTTCTCACCCTTCAGTGTATCCTTCACTAAAACCCCTGTTTTTTTCTCAGTATGGCAGTTTTAATTTTTATTCTTTCCCAAGCCCATAAGGTGTCCCTGCACCTTTTACCAGGTTCTCTGAGTTTGGCTTTGGAGTGCTAAAAACAGAAACCAGGATAATTTAATTACTCAGGGATCAGTCAGAACATAGAACCATGTACAGGACTTAAGGTTTAGATGTTTCCAAAAGGAAATAAAGGATAAATATAAACAAGAGATATAAAAATATCCTGAAGGGTTAAGATCAAGCCAATGGAGTGGAATGAGATTTGCATCGGAAAGTAAATTTGGGCGGCACGGTGGCACAGTGGTTAGCACTACTGCCTCACAGCGCCAGAGACCCGGGTTCAATTCCCGACTCAGGCGACTGATTGTGTGGAGTTTGCACATTCTCCCCGTGTCTGCGTGGGTTTCCTCCTGGTGCTCCGGTTTCCTCCCACAGTCCAAAGATGTGCAGGTCAGGTGAATTGGCCATGCTAAATTGCCCGTAGTGTTAGGTAAAAGGGGTAAATGTAGGGGAATGGGTGGGTTGCGCTTCGGCGGGTCGGTGTGGACTTGTTGGGCCGAAGGGCCTGTTTCCACACTGTAAGTAATCTAATCTAATCTAATGGATGGATTCTTCACAGCCCGGAACAGTGTGGACTGTGGCGGAAAAGTTAGGAAAATCGCAGGAGATGCTCAGCAAGAAGATTCTGAACTTTAAAAGCAAAAAAATCCTATTTTCAAAACATTAATTTTTCAACTGTTCAACAGAGAGTCAACCAGACCCAAAATGTTAACTCTGCTTTCACCAGCAATTTTGTTTTTTGTTTCAGATCTCCACCATCCACAATTCTTTGTTTTATTTTTGTTTAACAGAGAGGTAGGATTCTCACTAGTGAGCGGTGTTGGGCATGCATTATCATGCATAATCGTCTCATTATTACTTTATCTTCCCAATTAATACTCAGTTTCCCATTCACCACTGGATAGAAACTAGATGGTGGCAGATCCCAACGCGAAGGTCAGAATGATTATCTGTCAACTCCTGCTCACCACTTACTCCTGCAGCCCTCTATTTGGGATACCTGGCACCGACATTCCAACTCGTTCTGTGTGCAGCAACCACACACATTCTCTTGTCATTGACATGGACCGCCATCACTACATTATCCTTGGATATCTCTAATCTAGTTACGGTCCAGCTCTGCACCTCAAGGATACACTTTGAGTGGCCTGGCACCTTTCATTGTGATGCAGGGACAGACACTTATATTGACTGGGATTGGATCTCACAGATGGTCATTCGCTCTCTTTGTACCCACTTTGATACTCACAGGAACACTGCTTCACCTTGCCTTGACTTTTCCTATATGGCCCCCTTAGCCAGAGCTTAAAGGCATGCAGTACTTCTACCTTGAGTTCCTTTATAGTGCAGACACCAAACGAGGCAGCTTGACAATTGTCATCAGACAAGGGGCTGGCAAATGTTGCTGTATGGCACCATGTTCCATAATATGCCAGCTGTATGTTTGCTTCAAATACATTTCATATGCATTAAGCAATTGGTCACGTCTCAAAATTTAAAGGGAGTAGTCTCCAGTCAAATCAACGGAGACACCCTTCATCAAGGGGCCTAGCCATGGTAAGTGAAGGGCAGGCTCCAGGGCTTGACTGCAGTCAGCAGGATTCAGGATCACCATCACGGTGGGGTCCATACCTCCTGACCTGTACAGGAAATCCAGATATGTCCTTCGCAATGAGCTTCGCCAGACTATCAGGGATACCACAAGGCAATACCAAACTTAGGACCCAGACTGACCATACAGGCATCTGTCGTTTGAGACAAGGCTTACATGACATAATGAGCTGCAAAGTGAAGTCGAACAGAATCATGGACATCAGCACATTCCTACCTGATGAACTCAATGCATTCTACGCTCACTTTGAAGAGAATGGTGGTGAAAGGATATGGCCTGTCCCATCAGCCTCGGATGCACCTGTCTCCAAGGTCAGTGCCGCAGACATTAAATCTGCTTTTTAAAGGTTGAAACCACGGAATACGACTGGCCTAGATGGAATCCCCGACTACACACTCAGATCCTGGTGGGAGTATTCATAGATATCTTCTACCTCTCCTTACTATGATCTGAAGTCCCCACCTGCTTCAAAAGACCAACATCACCTGGTGCCAGAGAAAAATCATGCAGCTTGCCTCAAGGACTAGACTTTCGATTTAGATTTTTGATTTTATTATCACATGCGCTCAAATACAGAAGTACAGGAGCACAGTGAAAAATGTATAATGTCGCCACATATGGCACCATCTTATGTACCTAGATACAAAAGACATTGAGGTACAAATTAGTAATAGAAACAAGAATTAAGACATTCAGTATTACTTCATAGAATGTTAAAGAAAATAAATAAATTCAAGTATTTTGTATTGTAAACTAGGAAAGTAAAGGTATAAGTTGAAAGTTCACCAGTCTTATCTCACTCTGCTGTCTGCTCTCGGCACTCCTGCCACAGACACCATCTGCTGGAACTGCCACATCTTTGACCTCTCCTCCATGCCTCAGGAACATGTCTGGGCAGGATCCACTCACACACCGAGCCGAGATACCGCCAAGAGACCAGCAGCCATATCGTCGAAAAACCAGGCTGAGAGCTGCCAATAGACTGGATCGGGACACACCACACTGCTAAGAGACCAGGCTGGGATCCACCATGAGCCGCTGGGAGATCAGGCTGAGAACTACTGAGAAACTGAATGGGGAGAAAAGAGAAAAAGAAGTGGAAAAAGAGGAGGAAACAGAAGGAACGGAGGAGCTTTGGTCCTACTCCACCACCATCTTGATCAAACTACCACCTGGTAGCTCTGACATCCATAATTCTGAAGTGCTTCAGGTGGTCATAACTCACATCAATTCCAGCCTCTCAGATTGTGTTGATCTCTTGCAATTCACCTACGAGTCATGGCAGACACCATCTCCCAGGCCCTAAACTCATCTCTGGAACATCTGGAAAACAAGGATACCTACATCAGGCTCCTACTTACTGACTGGATTAGAGTGGTGCTGGAAAAGCACAGCAGGTCAGGCAGCATCTGAGGAGCAGGAAAATCGATGTTTCGGGTGAAAGCCCTTCATCAGGAATATTCCTGATGAAGGGCTTTTGCCCGAAACATTGATTTTCCTGCTCCTCGGATGCTGCCTGACCTGCTGTGCTTTTGCTGCACCACTCCAATCTAGTGTCTGGTTTCCAGCATCTGCAGTCCTCGTTTTTACCTTTTTCCTACTTACTGACTACTGCTCCACCTTCATCCCATAATACAAACCAACCCATCTCTGAACTCTGGTCCCCACTCTGTAACTAGATTCTCAACTTCCTGACCAGCAGACTGCAGTCAGTAGAGAGAGGCGACAACACCTCCTCCATGGAAATCCTCAGCACTGGCAAGGCTGTGTACTGATCCCTCTGACATATTCTTTATACATACATGATGGTGTGGCCAAATTCCATCCCAACTCCATTTACAAGTTTGCTGATGACACCATCAGTCTAGGTCGGATCTCAAACAACGACAAGACAGAATACAGGAAAGAAATTGAGTGCTTAGCAGCATGGTGTAAAGAGGACAATCTCACCATCAATGCCAGAAAAACAAAGGAGCTGGTCATTAACTTTAGGAAGTGGAGAGGAGGGCACCCCTGCCCCCCCCACCACCACCGTCTGCATCAATGATGCTGAGGTAGAAATAGTCAGCAATAGTCAGCAGCATCAAATTCCTGGGAGTGATAATCACCAAGAATCTGAGCTGATTCCCTCATATTGACACAACATTCAAGAAAGCACAGCAACATTTCTACTTCCTCAGGAGGCTAAGGAAATTCAGCATGTCCATAGAGACTCTTAAAAGTTTTTATATATTGCACCACAGAAAGCATCCTATCTGGATGCATCACAGTGTGGTTTGGAAACTGCTCTTCCCAAGACCACAAGAAACTACAGAGAGTTATGAACACAGCCCAGTCCATCACATAAACCAGCCTTCCATTCATTGACTCCAACCCCGCTGGCTCAGGGAAACAACCAACAGAATCACCCATCTACCCCGGTGATAATCTTTTCCATCCTCTTACATTGGGCAGAGGATATAAAAGTTTGTTTACATGTAAGAATAGCTTTTTCCCCACTGTTATCTGGATGGATCTCTTTAATGTTAAAGTTGATCTTTCTCTGCACCTTCTCTGCAGTTGTAACAGTGTACCCTGCATTCTTTTCTGTTACCCTGATGCACCTGTACAGTATGATCTACCAGTAAAGCACATAAGACAACACTTTTCACCGTACCTCGGTACACATGACAGTAATAAATCAAATCAAACTCCAAATACAGGAAGGTGTTATATCTGAGAGTGGTAGACCATGAGACTTGAAGGGAAGTGTGTGCAGTTGCAGAGATACAGTGAGTGTGAGTTAGCAGAGAGAAGATGCTGGCACTTACCCTGATAGAGCTGAGATAGTCAATGACCTTCTTCCTACGCTGCTGTGCATTTCTCTGGTTGGTTGATATGACACTGACTAGATTGGTTACTCTCAGACCAGGCTGGCAGGTACTATGGTCTCCTCTACAAGTCCTGAGCAAGGAGCAAGGCCTTCGCCTGCAGCAGGTCCCCTCCCGCCACGTATCAGACAACAAAGCAAGGCCCAATTTATTCTTCTGTGTTATCTCCACAGGCACCATGCAGGGTCACTCCAGACTATCAGCGACCTGGTTCACCATGACCTTTTAAAGATGGTGCTAGAGCCCGGAATCCTGGGATTTCTGGCAGTGATATGTATCTGTGCCAACTGCGAGGGGGGGGGGGGGGGGGGGGAACAAGATGAGTGTGCCACCACAGGGTGTGGTGTATGGCTAATGAGGTGAATTTGGGATGATTGCATGAAAAAAATGTGCCAGACCTTTCAGGGAGAAACTCTCCATAAAACCAACCAGAAATTATCCTTCGCCAATATATGGTAAGATTCAGCTCACAGTTCAACCAAAGAGCTGTATATTCCAAGTAATTCTGCACCAAGTGTGTATGCTCCAAAACTAACAACAAGAAAAGGTAAAAGATAAAACATTTATTTATGACTTTGAAGTGCAGGTTCATAGCTCCTTGAAAGTAGAGTTGCAGTTTGATAGGATAGTGAAGAAGGTGTTTGGTATGCTTTCCTTTATTGGTCAGAGTATTGAGTACAGGAGTTGGGAGGTCATGTTGTGGCTGTACAGGACATTGATTAGGCCGCTGTTGGAATATTGCATGCAATTCTGGTCTCCTTCCTATCGGAAAGATGTTGTGAAACTTGAAAGGGTTCAGAGAAGATTTACAAGGATGTTTCAAGGGTTGGAGGATTTGAGCTATAGGGAGAGGCTGTACAGGCTGGGGCTGTTTTCCCTGGAGCATCGGAGGCTGAGGGGTGACCTTATAGAGGTTTATAAATCATGAGAGGCATGGACAGGATAATTGGACAAAGTCTTTTCCCTGGGGTGGGAAGTCTAGAACTAGGGGGCATAGATTTAGGGTGAGAGGGAAAAGATAAAAAAGAGACCTAAGGGGCAACTTTTTTCATGCAGAGGGTGGTACGTGTATGGCATGAACTGCCAGAGGAAGTGATAGAGGCTAGTACAATTGCAACATTTAAAAGGCATCTGCTTTGGTATATGAATAGGAAGGAGGGATATGGGCCAGGTGCTGGCAGGTGGGACTGGATTGGGTTGGGATTATCTGTTCGGCATGGATGAGCTGGAACGAAGGGTCTGTTTCCGTGCTGTACATCTTCATGACTCTATGACTCTATATTCAATTCAAATATCTGTAACACAATAAATAGGAAGAAAAATCACATAATCTAGTTCTTATATTCTCCCTTGTTAAGTATCCTGAAGACAAGAAATGCTCAGCAAGTACATGAATCAACACAAAACATTATCAAGATAAGGATCAAAGTACACATTCTCTTTCAGTGACGTACAATAGCCAAAATGAATTTAATTCCTATACACTACCATATGCCAGTGAGGTCAATGTCAATGGGAGAGGTCCTGAGGCTAAATTTCAAGCATCTGATCAGTCATTCGGAAAACTGACCATGGAAACATTGAGTCAGGCTAAGAGAGTGACAGCCTTGCTAGTCTCAAACTGAGCGATTGGATCAGAAAACTGTCCAACAAATTTGAAGATAATCTGTTCTCTAAAGCATTCAGTAACATTATCAACATCTGAAAGAAAATTATATTCAGGCATCACAAAATTCATGGCACAAAGACAATATAATGGCCTTCCTGTAGTTTCTGGGGGTGGGAAGTATTGCAAACTGTTGAAAATAACATTCCCAAAGAATCTGAGCATTTAAATTTATGGATCAATTGCAAAATGACTGAGAGTACTCTGGAATATTTTCATTTATTCCTGGGACATGAGCATAGTTGGCTGGTTAGGTACATATTGTCCATTCCTAGTTGATTTTGAGAAGGTGGTAGTGAACTGCCATCTCGTACCATTGTAGAACAGCTGATGCAGTATATTCACAATGCTATTAGGAAGAGCGTTTGAGGATTTAGACCCAGTGACACTGAAGGAATTGTGATATATTTCCAAGACAGGATGGTGAGTAGTTTGGAGTGGATCTTGCAGGTGATGTTGTTCCTATGTATTTATTGCCCTTGTCCTACTAGATGGAAGTTGTCATGGGTTTGGAAGGTGCTGTCTATGCTTTGATAAATTTCTGCAGTGCATCTTGTTGCTGCCACTGAGTGTCGGTGATGACAGAGTGGATGTTTATGGGCCCCTGTGTCCTGGATGGTGTCAAGGTTTTTGAGTGTTTTTGGAGCAGCACTGAACCAGGCAAGTCAAGGGTATTCCATCGCACTATCAACTTATCTCTTGTGGGTGCGCAATTAGTTTTGGAGATTAGATTAGATTAGATTACTTACAGTGTGGAAAAAGGCCCTTCGGCCCAACAAGTCCACACCGACCCGCCGAAGCGCAACCCACCCAGAACCATTCCCCTACATTTAGCCCTGCCCCTAACACTACGGGCAATTTAAAAAACCAATTCACCTAACCTGCACATTTTTTCCTAGACATGAGTTACTCACTACAGGATTCCTAGCCCCCGATCTGTTTTTATAACCTTTATATTTAGAAGGGGAGTCCAGTTCACTTTCTGGTCTATGGTAATCCCCAGGATGTTGCTACTGGGAGATTCAGTGATGATAATGCCTTTAAATGTCAAGGTTAGATTTAGTCTTGATGAAGATGGTTATTATCTATTGCTCTTGTGTCATGAAAGTTCTTTGCCACTTGCCAGCCCATGTCTGGATATTGCCTGGATCTTCTTGCATTTGAACATGGATTGCATCTGTATCTAAAGAGTCACAATTGGTGTTGAACATTGTACGCTCATCAGTGAACATCCCCACTTCTGGGCCCTGTGACCTTTCTTCATGAAGGGTATAGTTAGGGTTAATGGTAGTGGTCTTTTCCCTAGGATGGAGAACCTCAAGACTAGCAAGCACATTTTTAAGGAGAGAGGAAAGAGATTTAAAGAAGATGTGACGGGCAATTGTTTGAGGGCAGTTCATGTGTAGAATGAACTTCCTGAGGAAATGGTGGACGTGGGCACAATTTCAGTGTTAAAAAGACATTTGGATGCGTACATGAATAGAAAAGGTTTGGAGGGATATGGGCCAGGAGCAGACATGTGGGACTAGTTCAGTTTGGGATTATGTTCAGCATGAGCTGGTTGGACTAAAGGGTCTTTTTTTGTGCTGTGTGACTGTATGACCTTGTCTGGTGGGAAGGTCATTGATAAAGGAGCTGAAGATGCTGTGAGCCTAGGGCTCTAGCCTGAGGAACTCCTGCAGAAATATCCTGAAGCCCGAGATGACCAACCTCCAACAAGCACAACCATCTTCCTATGTGCCAGCTATAACAACATCCAGTGAAGGGTTTTCTCCTGATTCCCATTGACTATGGTATTCTGAAGGCACACCTTCTTGATGCTACATGCAGCCAAATGTGACCTTGATGTCAAAGGCAATCACACTCACCTCCTCCACCTCCACGGGCTCGGAATTATGATTCCATCCTCACACAGAATGCCGTGCAGTAGATGATCAATGCACAGAAAGGTTGCAACAAATCAGAGGGCAGTGGCAGTACCTGTGAGTCTTTGAGACAGCAGAGGGATGGGGCAATGGCTGAGGAAAGGGCAAATTCTCCCCAGTATCTTGTGGCTGACTTGCAGGAATTTCCATTACAGCAATCTTTATTGTGTTGTCTTCCTAGCAGGCAGTGTTGCTGGGCCACTTGAGTTTGTGCTCAGTACCATGGATATAAGAGAACAGCACTGGATGTACACTGACTGGATATTCAGATGATGTGAGTGAGTACATGTATTTAATGGATTTGAATGGGCTATGGGCACGTCATAAATCATGATGCCCCCCGCCCAATAAAAAGAGTCAAAATTTTTTAGCTACAAAATTTGATAAGTTTCAAAAATAATAACCGTTTGAAATGCTATCTAACTCCACAGGACTAAAAAGAACTGGCCTTTGAAAAGGCTTGCAGAGTAATTGGATTTCAATGTGTAATGGTTGAAAGGATATCATCAAGATGGACTGCCACCAAAGAAAAGTCTAACTTGGCCAAAGGACAATGCAGCAAAGATTCTCATATTCAGTCCAAACGGGAAGTATCCAGCCTGATGTGCCAGATGGCTGTTTGGTTTAAATTACAGCCCTTTCTTCCATGCAGTCTCCCAGCACAGTAAAAGTAATTGGAAAAGCATTGTGCATAAGTGTAATTTAGACAGCATGCCAACAAGCTTTTTAAAGCAGTCATCAAGAGATACACTTCATCTGCTTCAGTCAGTTACGTCCAAAGTAATGTCTGCCTCCACAAATGAATTGTTGTCTTCTCCAAATCTGTTCAATCTGCTGCAGAGACTAACGCAATTTCTTCTGGCACCACCAGAGTCCTCCAATGAGGAAGGGCCATTGTCTGCAGTTATCAAACAATATTGAAGAAGGAGTTCACTGTCAGTCCACACAAACAGGCAGGAATTCCATTCAGAAAGCAAAGTCTCATTTTGCACTTAGTGAGCGCCTTTCAAAACCTCAGGACATTCCAAAGCACTTTACAGTTTTGACATGCAGCGCCTGTTGCTTTACCTGTCACCATGCCTCTACAGTTCTAACCAAAGGTTACTCAAATGTTCAAAAGGTTGAACCTGACTTATGAAGGGATACTCAACAACAAAAACAAAACAGCAAATTTCATTGCTATATTGCCTCAAGTGCAGCAAAACCTTTCAAAGTTTTTCATCGATGTGTCAGCACTCATTAAGTTTGATGCCCAGCTAGATAGCAGAGATATGAGGAGAAGCAGCCAAAAACTTAATCATAAAAATAGGTCATGGGGACGATCTTAATGAAAATGATAGAGAGCATGTTAAGGTGCTCTTAGCCCCCAACAGTTTAAGGCGCCAATGTAACAGTGAAAAACAGCGATGCCCAAGAGACAATAATCAGAGGAGTGAAGGCTTCTCAGAGGATTGTATCATCAACAAAAGGCAAATGTTAGCCCTACTTCTTCCCCAAACCTTCCAACACCTGAAGTCAAGTATAAGTACGATATGGACGATATGGACAATAGGAATGAAGAATGAGGGGCTGAGTTTTCAAAAATGGTAGGGACGAACCATTCATGGAGGTCCTTCACCCATTGCCAACAGGAGGCGATGGTAACATTGGGACAATGTCACTCGACTTGTAATCCAAAGACCCAAACCAATGCTTTTGGAACAGAGTTCAAATCCCAATGCGGCGGCTGGTGGAATTTAAATTCAACTGATACATTCTGGAATTGACAGCTATTCTTAGTAATGGTGACCATTAAAAGGACATCTGTCATCTTACTTGGTCTGGCCTGCATGTGAATGCAGACCAACACAATGTGACCGATTCTAAAGTACTCTCTGAAATGGTCTAGGAAGCCACTCAGTTCAAGGGCAGTTAGGGATGAGCATCAAATGGTGGGTTTGCTGCACCATATCCCATAACAAAATAAATAAAGGTCCCATTTTTGTTGGAAGAGGTTGAGACAATTCATACAGTGGGAAACTTGAATTCAATGGACTATGTGTAGAGTAGTGTAGAATTCAAGCAGACACAAACTTGGTTGTTCCAAAGGCCATTAGCCTACTGTGTGGGTCAGAAATTAATGGAATATATACATATGTTAAGAGTCATGGTCTGAATTTTTTTTTTAATCCACTGCTCTTTAAACTGAAAGAATCTCTGAAAAATAAACACAAGCTGTCGGTGAGAGTTAAAAATGATCTGGTAGACTGCTTTGTTTGACAGGTTATCCAATGTAGATTTGTGAAAGAAAATTGTCATCTTCTTCACAATTTTAGTGCTGATTTTCTTTGATATACCCCAAGAGCTGTCGTAGTGAAATAGAACATAGAACAAATCAGCGCAGTACAGGCCCTTCAGCACTCGATGTTGCTCCGACCTGTGAAACCAATATAAAGCCCATCTAACCTACACTATTCCATTATCATCCATATGTTTATCCAATGACCGTTTAAATGCCCTTAATGTTGCAGGCAGGGCATTCCACTCCCTCACTACGCTGTGAGTAAAGAAACTACCTCTGACTTCTGTCCTATATCTATCATCCCTCAATTTAAAGCTCTGTCCTCTTGTGCTAACCATCACCTTCCAAGCAAAAAGACTCTCAGTGCCCACCCTATCTAATCCTCTTATCATTTTGTATGCCTCTATTAAGTCACCTCTCAACCTCTTCTCTTTAACGAAAACAGCCTCAAGTCTCTCAGCCTTTCCACATAAGATCTTCCCTCCATACCAGGCAACATGCTGGTAAATCTCTGCACTCTTTCTGATGCTTCCATATCCTTCCTTTAATGCAGTGACCAGAACAGTGGCACAGTGGTTAGCACTGCTGCCTCGCAGCGCCAGAGACCCGGGTTCAATTCCCGACTCAGGCGACTGACTGTGTGGAGTTTGCACATTCTCCCCGTGTCTGCGTGGGTTTCCTCCGGGGGCTCCGGTTTCCTCCCACAGTCCAAAGATGTGCAAGTCAGGTGAATTGGCCATGCTAAATTGCCCGTAGTGTTAGGTAAAAGGGGTAAATGTAGGGGTAGGGGTAAATGTAGAGGTATGGGTGGGTTATGCTTCGGCGGGTCGGTGTGGACTTGTTGGGCCGAAGGGCCTGTTTCCACACTGTAAGTAATCTAATCTAATCTAATCTAAACTGTACATAATACTCTTAAGTGTGGCCGCACCAGAGTTTTATACAGCTGCAATATGACCTCATGGCTCCGAAACCCAATCCTTCCACCAATAAAAGCCGACACACTGTATGCCTTCTTAACAACCATATCAATCTGGCTGGTAACTTTCAGGGATCTGTGCACATGGACACCGAGATCTCTTGCTCATCCACTCTACCAAAAATCTTACCATTAGCCCAGTACTCTGTATTCCTGTTAAACTTCCAAGTGAATCATCTCACACTTTTCCACATTAGGCTCCATTTGCCACCCCTCAGCCCAACTCTGCAGCTTATCTATGTCCCTCTGTAACCAGCAACATCCTTTCTCACTGTCCACAATTCCACCCACTTTAGTGTTATCTACATCCTTCTACGTCTTCATGCAGGTCATTTATAAAAATGACAAAGAGCAGTGGCTCCAAAAAAGGTCCTTGCAGTACATCACTAGTAACTATTGAATGCTTCTGAGTTTCAAAACCTACAAAAGCATAAGATTAGCAGGGTCATCTGAATTCACAATTTGATTGACAGTTAGAAGAGGTTATGAAAGAATTAACTGTCTTTGATATGGCTACTGAAGGAGAGTGTATTTGCTTTTATAACAAATTAGGCACTTGAGATTTAAAAGGTTTAAATGGGTTTAACAAAACAGACTTTTCTCACTGTTAAAGATGAGAGCTGGATTTCTAGAATCTTATTTATTTTTATCTCCACATGGCTCTGAGGTCTGCTCTTGGTGGATGCTGTGGAACTGGTTACAGAAGTAGCGTAGTGGTATGAGAGGGTGTGGAGTGGGTGGGTGCACAAATTAACATGGAGGTAGCATGAGGGATGAACAGTGGGGACATGGTTGAGGCAAAGGAGTTAAAGCATCTAAAGTGACTTGATCAAAGTCCCAGAGAATCAAAGCAAGTCTTCTAGTTGTTTTTTACAGGAATAAACTCATTCGTTCCATGTGATACCAAGAAATGGTTGGAGGCACTGGACAATGCAAAAGCTATGGACCCTGACAATGTTCAAGCAATAGAACTGAAGACTTCTGTTCCAGAACTTGCTACTCCCCCAGCCACGCTCTTCCAGTACAATTACAACACTGACTGGACCTGACAATGTGGAAGATTGTCCCCAAGGAGATCCTGTACACAAAATTAAGACAAACCCACACCAGCCAACTATCGCCCCATCAGTATACTCTCGATCATCCATAAAGTGATGGAAGCTGTCATCAACAGTGCTATCAAGCAGCACCTGATCAGCAATAACCTGGACAGTGATGCCCAGTTTGGATTCTGCAAAAGCCAGTCAGCTCCTGACTTCATTACAACCTTGGTTCAAATCTGGATAAAAGAGCTAAATCCAGAGGTGAGATGAGAGTGATATCTCGTGACATCAAGGCTACATTTTACTGAGTGTGGCATCAAGGAACCCTTGCAAAAAATGGAATTAATGGGTTTTGGGGGAAAGCTCTCTGATTGTTGAACAGGTGCACAGGAAGATGTGTTGTGATTGTTGGAAGTCAGTCATCTCAGCTCCAGGACATCACTGCAGACATTCCTCAGGGTAGTGTCCTAGGCCCAACCATCTTCAGCTGTTTTAGCAATGACCTTCCCTCCATCATAAGGTCAGAAGTGAGGATGTTCACCAATGGTCAGCATCATACACAACTCCTCAGATACTGAAGCAGCCTATGACCAAATGCAGCATGACCTGGACAATATCTAGGTTTGCATTAAAAGGTGGTAAATAACATTTACAGTTTGAGTAAAGATTTGTACCTCAGGTGTTGGTTGCCGTGGTTGTGGTTGCCATGGTTATCAGCTCAGCGAACCTACCCACAACCAATAACATTCACACCAGACAAATGTCAAGCATTAACTGTCTCCAACAAAAGGCAATCTAACAATGGCCCTTTGACTTCAATGGCGTTACCATGACCTGAATCCTTCACTCTCAACATCCTCAAGGTTACGAGTGACCAGAAATTAACCTGGACTCACCACATAAATACAGTGACACGAGAGGTTCAGAGGCTCGATATCTTGCAGTGAACTAATTCACCTCCTGACTCCACAAAGCCTCTCCATCATCTACAAGTCCATAGAAGGATTGTCTTATGACTAAAGACTAAACAGATTGGAAATCTCCTTACTGGAGATTTTTGAATGAGAGGTGATCTCATTGAAACATGTAGAATTCTTAAGAGGCTTGACACTTCAAATGCTGAGAGGATATTTCCTGTCATGGGAGAGTCTAGGACCAGAGATCATAGTCTCAGAATAAAGGGATGCCAATTTAAGACTGAGGTGAGGCAGAATATTTTCTCTCAGAGAGTTCTCTCAGAAAATTCTTTTCCAAAGAGAGCAGTGGGTACAGAGTCTTTGTATATATTTACGATAAGAATTTTGACCGGTACAGTAATCAAGGGTGAAAGGGAAAGGGCAGGAAACTGCATGGGAGGAGTCTCGGATCAGCCACAATCCTCTCAAATGGTGAAGTAGACTTCACTATATTTCTTATGGTCTTATGGTCTTAACTCAGGGGTATGTTCGAATACTTTATAGCTGTCTGAATGAGTGCAGCTCTAACAACATTCAAGAAGCTTAACACCATCCAAGAAAAAAGCAGTCCATTTAATTGCCTCGACAGCAGCAGTATGTACCGTCTACAAGATATACTGCAGAAATTCAAAGAGGCTCCGTAGACAACACCTTGATTTCACAACACATACCACCTAGAAGGATAAGGGGGACAGATAGATGGGAGCACCACTGCCTGCAAGCTATCCTCCAAGTCACCCACTATCCTGACATGGAAATATATTTAATTAAAAATCACACAACACCAGGTTATGTTTGGAAACATTAGCTTTTGGAGCGCTGCTCCTTCATCAGGGGTTTGAAGGAGCTGATGAAGGAGCAGCACTCCAAAAGCTAATGTTTACAAATAGACCTGTTGGACTATAACCTGATGTTGTGTGATTTTTAACTTTGTACACCCCAGTCCTTCATTGCTCTTGGTCCAAAATCCTGGGATTCCTTCCCTAACAGCATTGTGGGACTCCCAGCAGCACAAGGACTGCAGCAGTTTGAGAAAGCAGCTCACCAGCACCTTCTCCAGGGCACTAGGAATGGACAATCCAGGACAAAGCAGAGCAGATTTCTGGCCCAACATTACCCATATCCCATGAAATAAACGTAAACCCTCAACCTGTCCCATGGCACCTTAGACCTGCTTTCAGCACTGATGAGTGAAAATTAGATCTAATGGATGGTATCATTTTGAGCAAGTTTGTTGATATGGGTCATTTCTATGCCCAAGCTTCCCATCTTTCTGTTGACAACCCGGCCCTCTGTGTGTGATCTATGACTACTCACTGATGTGGTGAGACATAAAACATTATGCGGTTATCTGGGACACGGCTAGTAGCTCATGTGGGTTGCACACTTCTCCTGTTCACTTTGCAAAAACAAAACCAATACCCATCACCTACATTTGTTTAGGATTTAACAGAAAAGGATTTTCACAGCCACAGAATTTCCCCAGCATCCTACAAAAATCCACTTCAGCAATGATTAATGCACCTTTCTCTTGCAGACTATCCTTATGTGTAACAGTTCCAGTTGGCTGCAATGAAATTGTGTGGAAAGGAAAAGTGTCTTGGATATAATACGGATGTGGAGCTCCTACCTATCAGATGGAGAGTCAGGGTCGAGTCCGTATGTGGTGGCACTGCCAGCTTGACTGGACTTTATGGTCAACAGGTAATTAGCTGCCTGAAGCTGTGCATCTGAATCCTCTCATGGTGGCAGGATGTCCAGCTCAAAAACCTGCTGGTTGCTCAGACGTGGCTCAGCTCTTAAGTCCCAGTAGGTCCTGCAGAAGCAGTGATGGTGGTCAGAGAAACATGGAATTGGAGTGAATTCAGAGACAATCAGGCAGGCCTAGGCATAGAAGAGATAGCAGAGTGATCGGGAGGCAGGCGCTTGGCCTTAATCTGTTTGGCCCTTTACACAAGGTGCTGGAACAGGATGGACGCATGTGGAATTAGGTGACCAAAGTATTCCTGAGCACTCATTGCTGACATTAAAGTATCAATGACAGCAGGAAGGGGCCATAAGGTGGCTACAATTTAACCATCTATGGTCTCAATTAGCCCAAGGACAGGGAAACAAGTGAACCTTTCCCCTGACATTAGTAAACTTGTGTTCAAGACTGCGAGATATCAGGAACCATGCCTCCCAGCACTCCTATACCTCCCAACTGCTAGTCCATTTCTGATAGGTAGATAGGAGTGTGAAACCATGATTGCAACAATTTCAGAATGAATGCTTTTAAATCTCA
This sequence comes from Chiloscyllium plagiosum, assembly GCF_037043375.1. NCBI lineage: Eukaryota > Metazoa > Chordata > Chondrichthyes > Orectolobiformes > Hemiscylliidae > Chiloscyllium > Chiloscyllium plagiosum. Next base: position 107,751,798 of record NW_028270141.1, read on the forward strand.
GCATTCACAGTGAGAGCTGCTATAAATATTGTTCCTTAAATTCAAGAAAAGAAGAAACATACTGACAAGTCAGGTTAGCATCTGTTATTGGTAAAACACTGTAATCAATTGCTAAGGAACAACAGGTAAAACATTTTGCAAGTGATAATACAACCACACAGAGTCAACATAGTTTTGTGAAATTGAAATAATCTTTGACAAGTTTGTAAGAGTGTTATAGGCTGTAATAAGCAAGGTCGTTAAAAGCAACAAGTATGTGTAATGTATTCAATAAGGTGCTTATTACAATTACAGAAGACAAAAACTCACTGTGTTGTGGGTAATATAGAAGCACGGGGGATTGGTTAATGGACAGAAACAGAGAGATGGGTTTTTTACAGGTTGGAAAGCTGTAACTCGGAAAATGTCAAGCATCAGTCCTGTAGCTTCAGCTATATACAATCTATATTAATATTTTGATTTAAGGGACCAAGTGTATTGAAGACAAGGCTGGCAAGGCATTTGTAAGTAGGAAAGCAAGTTATGAGGAGGATATAAAAGCCTGAATTTTCATAAAGTTAGGGAGGATATCTGGCAGGGACATGGTGTCTAAATTCCAAACATCTCATCACTGAGCCTACCACCCATCATTTCTACCGGTGGCAGGTTGTAGTTTGCATATGAATGGTTCACAGAGGCTGCTACACATGTTAAAGTGCAGCAGCCTTCAAACCGATCCAACTGTTGTATGTGGGATGTCCAAAACACCTGTGGGATTTACATTTGTCAGGAGAAAAAAACTTACAAAATCATTTGGAGAACTAGGGTACCCTTTTGGATAGATCCAGAGACACCTTGGGAGAGATAAGTTGTCCTTTGGAATAAGTAAGACGCCCTTTGAGAGAAGTCACATGTTCTGTGGGAATGGTAAAAGCAGACATGAACGTGGATTAAAAAGATGGATAAACATTCATACTGTCAAGTTGAATGAACTGTCAAAGGAATTGGTTGTGTTGCCATGGTCTTACTCAACCATAGGGGCTGCTCTCTTATTGAAGAGAGGCAACTGGTGGCGACTTAACCTGAGGGCCACCAGATCTCAGGCGAGGGAAGAGGTTAAGAAGGAGAGTCCTTCATGGCAACATCAAATCAGTAATGGGATTTGAACCCATGCTGTTGGCATCACACTGCTCTCTATACCAAAAATCCAGCCAACTGAGCTAAACCAATTCCCATCAAAGGAGTACTCAAGCTGTCAAAGTATTTAAATCTCTTGGCCTTTACCATTTTTGAAGAAAATATTTTCCATTAAAAAAAAACTGCACTTGCTACTGTATTCTATGTGTTGAGATACACCTGAGGGCAATCGTAGGTTTTGAGCTGAATACCTGATTTCACAACAAATGTGGAGATTGTCATAATCATCGACCACAACTTCAAAGGCTGATCAGTAGATCCCAGACAGGAACAGAATAAATTTCCCTTCTGGACCGTTAGGCTATTTCTCTGAGCTTTCTGCTGGGAGCAAGAGATCAAGATTGAGACCACAGAAATTCAGTGATCATGTGTTCATCATTTAAGTTATTAAATTAAAAATGATTAAATTTGGGAGCTTCATAGGGAAAAAAATATTTAAATTGTTAGATTGCTATATCAAAAAGACTTTCATTAATGTCAACGAAGACAGGATGTAGATTTATAAAATGCATAGTTACAACAGAAGCCCTTTGGCTCATCACAAACAGTCTAGCTCTGTTTACTTAGGCCCATGTCCACTACTCGTTTTCCTATAGATCTAAAAATTTTCTGTCTTTAGCTCCGTAATTAGTTCCCCATTTAAAAGTAAAAAGTAAAGATGCTCAATCATCAGAGATAACATGGTAGGGGAACTAAGGGTTATGGGGATAATGCAGGTCGGAGGAGCTGAGATGATGGATAGATCCGCCATGACCATAATGAATGGCAGAGCAGGCTCGACGGGCCAAATGGCCAACTCCTGCTTCTATTACTGTGAAACTAGTGGCCTTTAACACTTCTGGTGAGGGGAGAGGTTGAGAAAGAGAGTCCTTCATGGTAACCTCAGCCAGTGTGGGAATTAAGCCCATACTTTTAGTGCTACTCTACATTACAAACCAGCCATCCAGCCAACTGAGCTAACTGACCCTAAAATTAGAGCCTCAGTGAACCTGCCTTTACCATACTCTCAGGATGTACATCCAGATCCTAAGCACTCACTGTGCAATCATCTATAACCTCAAGTTGCTTTTGCTACTTACCTTAAGGGAGGACTGAAGATGCTGGAGATCAGAGTCGAAAAGTGTGGTGCTGGAAAAGCACAGCAAGAGCGTGGACATTTCAGGCATAAGCTCTTCATCAGGAATGTGGGAGGGGACTGGGACTGAGAGACAATTAGGTGGGTGGGTGGTTGGGACTGGGAGGAAGTTAGCTTGGATGGCAATAGGTAGAAGCAGGCAGGGGGTGCTGATGGTGATAGGTCAGAGAGGAGGGTGGAGCGGATAGGTGGGAAGGAAGATAAACAGGTGGGCACTGCTGAGTTGGAGAGTTGGATATGGGATAAGGTGAGGGAAAGGGAGATGAGGAAACTGGTGAAATCAATGTTGATGCTGTGTGCTTGGTGGATCCCAAGGCGGAAAATGAGGTGTTCTTCTTCCAGGCGTCGGGTGGATAGGACTTGGCAGTGGAGGAAGCCCTGGGCTTGAATGTCCTTGGCGGAGTGGGAGGGGGCATTGAAATGGTCAGTGGTGAAAATGACATCATCATTTGTCACGGTGGAAGTGGCTGTAGCGGTCACGTGGCTAATGGCATCTGAGCGGTTCCAGAGGCTGGGATGAAGTTCTGGAATGAGTGAGGAATCCCAGGTTTGGAGGTAAGTATGTGAGAGTTTGGTATACTTACGTTCCTTGATGTCCAATCAGCTGGAGAAAAAGCTTAGAGTGTTCTGGTTGTTGACCCTTCCAGAAATGGGTGCGTTTCTCCTGATCTTGTATCCAGAGTAATCTGTAGTAGCTGTGTGAGTTGTGTGAGTAATCTGTAGTAGCTGTTCATTTTTTAATTATTCATTTGTGGGAAGGGGACACCACTGGCTAGCCAGTATTTATTGCCTGTCCCTAGTTGCCCTTGAGAAGGTGGTGGTGAGCTGTTTTCTTGAATTTCTACTGCTGTGGGTTGACACGCAATGATAATAGGGAGGGAATTCCAGGATTTTGACCCAGCTTCAGTGAAGGAAGAGTGATAAATTTTCTCATCAGGATGGCTTGGAGGGAAATCTGCAGGTGGTGGTGTTCCCATGTATCTGCTGCCCTTGTCCTTCTCGATGGAAGTGGTCATGGATTTGCAAGGTGCTATCTTTGGTGAATTTCTGCAATGCATCTTGTAGATGATATACTCTACTGTTAGTGAACATCAGAGATGAAGGGAATGGATTATTATAGATGTGCTGCCAATCAAGTGGGCTGCTTTGCCCTGGATGGTGCCAAGCTTCTTGAGTGTTGTTGGGGCTGCACTCATCCAGGCAAGCGGGGAGTATTCCATCACACTCCTGATTTGTGCTTTGTAGATTGTGGACAGGCTTTGAAGATTCAGGAGGTGAGTTACTTCCTGCAGTACTCCTAGCCTTGCCTCTCTGTACCTTCGATCAGTGTAAGATTGATTTGTTGCCATCCCGTCCTCTTTCAGGGTGGGAATCTATAGAGCCTACTTTGTCTAGGCCCAGTCTTAATCCTTCAAGATCCAAAGCTATTTCCAACCAAGTCCATATCATGCCATCATAGTGAGTGGTGCTGGAAGAACAGCTCATATTTGCACTTTTGAACAACATCTCCTCTTAAGCTTATATCCTCATTAAGAATATTTATTCATTTGTGTGTATTATTTTAACTCAAATACATCTCTCCTAAGTCTCTGTCATTATAAATTCAGACAGTCTAGTAGTTTTGCTGCTCTCCCAGAGTGAGCATGATTCTGACTTGGGTTGGTTGGTATCTGGGTTGAAGCCTGTTAACTTTGATTCTGTTTAAGACACAGTTCAATCCAAAAGTCTCTCTAAACTGGAGACCTTTTTAGTTCATTACAGAGAGGACATCCTTCCTGCTGGAACAGGTAGTTGCTCCAAAGCAGTGACCTGAAGCCAGCTGTGCTGCTGGAACAGGTATTTCCTTTTCTGCAATATCTGGATCATGTAGCAGGGCAATTACTTCTTTGTGGTTTTGCTGAGATTCTGAACCAGGCAATATTTTCTTGAGAAGTTTGGAATCACTTTACAACCTTCGAGGCTCAATATTGAGTTCAAGACCTTCAAATTGTGAACCCAGTCCTTCCTTTTCTTTTAGCTTTACTTGTTACACTCTCTGTCACCATGTCCTCTCCCCCCTCCTCCCACCCAAGGGGAACCATCTGTTCTTTCCAGTCTAGCCGATAGACACACCATTGATCTACCATTCTCACACTTCTATCACTTAATCTGAACTATTCACATTGGTACTCCCTCAGCACTCCAACCCCCACCAAAACCCCTCCCCCAAACTATAGCATAAATGCTGTCCCCTCCGCACTTCACATCTGCTCTGATGAAGAATCATCTAGACTCAAAATGTTAGCTTGCTCTCTCTCCATGGATGCTACCTGACCCATTGTGATCTCCAGCATTTTTTTTTATTTCCAGAATCATAAGAGGTATAGTTAGTAAGTTTGCAGATGACGCCAAAAATGGAGGTGTAGTGGACAGCGAAGGGGGTTACCTCAGATTACAACAGGATCTTGACCAGATGGGTTAATGGGCTGAGAAGTGGCAAATTTCAGATAAATGCGAGGTGCTGCATTTTGGGGAAGCAAACCTTAGCAGGACTTACACACTTAATGGTAAAGTCCTAGGGAGTGTTGCTGAACAAAGAGACCTTGGAGTGCAGGTTCATAGCTCCTTGAAAGTGGAGTCACAGGTAGATAGGATAGTGAAGAAGGCGTTTAGTATTCTTTCCTTTATTGATCAGAGTATTGGGTACATGAGTTGAGAGGTCGTGTTGCGGCTGTACAGGATATTGGTTAGGCCACTGTTGGAATATTGCATGCAATTCTGGTCTCCTTCCTATCGGAAAGATGTTGCGAAACTTGAAAGGGTTCAGAAAAGATTTACAAAGATGTTGCTAGAGTTGGAGGATTTGAGCTATTGGGAGAGGCTGAACAGGCTGTGGCTGTTTTCCCTGGAGTGTCGGAAGCTGAGGGGTGACCTTATAGAGGTTTACAAAATGATGAGGGGCATGGATAGGGTAAATAGGCAAAGTCTTTTCCTTGGGGTTGGGGAGTCCAGAACTAGAGGGCATAGGTTTAGGGTGAGAGGGGAGAGATATAAAAGAGACCTAAGGGGCAACGTATTCACACAGAGGGTGGTACAGGTATGGAATGAGCTGCCAGAGGATGTGGTGGAGGCTGGTACAATTGCAACATTTAAAAGGCATCTGGATGAGTACATGAATAGGAAGGGTTTGGAGTGATATGGGCCGGTTGCTGGCAGGTGGGACTAGATTGGGTTGGGATATCTGGTCAGCATGGACGGGTTGGACCAAAGGGTCTGTTTCCATGCTGTACATCTCTATGACTCTCTGACTCTATAACGGATTCCAGCAGCTGCAGTAATTTACTTCTATGATCTTGAATCTATCCTTGTACCTTGTAAATGGTGGATAATTAGATATGGACAAAGTGGTAATGAATGTTTGTAAAAAAGTAATATTTCGGTCATAGTTAGAATAAGCTTCATTTGGCCAAAGACCATCTAAGCAAAACCCAGCAAAGAGAAAAATATTTTTATTTATTCATGGGTTGTGAATGGCACTGTTCGGTTGAAGGAGAATCAGCATTAAGGGATAGGGCTAACAACCCATTTATACACAAGGATCAGTTTGCATTTGAGCTACTGGGAGTAGTCAGCAAGGAGAGGAATAGTAAATAGATGGGACATGATGCAACAGGACAGGCTATGAGTGAGAGAATTTTTGATAAGCAGGACATGCTCAGCAGAACGGTGTCTCTTTCAAATAATTCCAAATAATCCTGAACACACACACACACGCCTCACAACGGCTGCTGAGTTGACTCTGTGTATTTTCAAAAAACGATATTGTCCAGAAAGTGGATTCGTAACCATCCCACACCATAACCAACATAAAATAAATAAGACCTTACAGAGTGCTTAATTGCAATATTCAGTAACGAAGCTATACTTTACAAAGAAGTCAAGTGAAAGCTTCTATATAATTGCCTCCAAAGTTTTTTTTTAGGTAACTGTCCTAAAGATGGGTGTTGTCTGCGGTCACTGTAAGGCATTGTGGCAAGGCTATTCTGAGCCGCTGGGTACAAGAGAATGCTCAAAATCTTCTTCAGATTTTAAACCATGGTTCTATGAAAGTTTGAAATGTTGACTTTAAAATTAATCTTTTAATGGTGGGAAAGAGAAACAGAAAAGCCGGAAGCTCACAGTGGGGGTTATCATTATTGGCAACAAGCATAAGATCAGAAGAGCATAAACATAAATAAAATGCTGCCGATCTGAAATCAAAATTTAAAAGAAAATAGAGAACACTCAACATGTAGAGCTTAAGAGAATTAAGGCAGCATGAAAACCTTTACAATTTGGTTTTCAGAATGGAATAAAGAAGTAAAATGACAAGCGACTGGAGCTCAGAGTTAAGTTTGGAGATTAAATAGAAGTGACAGGCAAATTATTGGCACTGTGGGTCATGGCTATGGTCTAAAGTTGTTGAAGTCAATGGCAAAACGTTCTGAAATAGAGAAAAGCCTTTGATTGAAACTTACGTCAATGCTCATTGAAAACCTGAGGAAGGTCCAATGCTCACACATCTGTGTTACTTAGGAGAAAGTTGAAACTTCCAGATGCTGGCTAGACCATGCTTGGGCTACGCTATGACTCCTATGACATTGGGATTACATGTAAATGGAGTTAGACCAGTTTTAATATGGATTCATGTAGAGCTTTTCATAGCGTGGGTAAAGGCAACATAACATTAAATGGAGGGTCAAAGCATGTTCGCCATTAGAACCAATGATTTTCACCACTTTCTAAAACTGTTCACCCCTCCTTCAGCAAAATTCACCTCAAAGTTGCCCCCAACTCCAGTGACTCTGGCAATATTCACTCCCGACCCTGCCCACCTCCTGACAATGCACCCTTTCATCCTGAAAATGTTCACCCTCCCCACCCTCTCCCTGGCTTCCGTTTCATCCTCATAACTCAAGCCAGTGCTGACTCCTATTCCCTCCTTGGCATCCCCCTGGACTGACCTCTCCTGATTATCCCTTCAGAATCCCCTGAATTTCAAGTCTGATTGTTGTTGAGAAAATCCAGTATTGTTGGGGAGTGGTGATGGTGGATGAAAGCTGCAGGAGTGTAAGTGGCACTGAACATTGTCAAGAGTTGAGGGGAGTTAGGTAGTGGTTTGAGTATTTTCTCGGGGTAAGGTGCAGGTTGGCACTATCAGGAAGGGGACATTGTGCAGTGTTGGGCACTGAGAATCCATTCAAAGCAGCACAGGTCAACAAACTGAAGATAGATCTGAAGTGGCTTGTTCATGATAAGAATATGGCTGTGTTGGTATGACACACAACAATTTTCCTTCTAATTTTGCTCCTCATGCAACTCTATTGTAGCCAACATCACAACAGTGGTTAGCACTGCTGCCTCACAGCGCCAGAGACCCAGGTTCAATTCCCTCCTCAGGTGACTCTCTGTGTGGAGTTTGCACATTCTCCCCGTGTCTGCGTAGGTTTCCTCCCACAATCCAAAAATGTGCAGGTTAGGTGAATTGGCCATGCTAAATTGCCCATAGTGTTAGGTGAAGGGGTAAATGTAGGGGAATGGGTCTGGGTGGTTTGCGCTTCGACGGGTCGGTGTGGACTTGTTGGGCTGAAGGGCCTGTTTCCACATTGTAAGTAATCTAATCTAATCACGAATGCAAAGGCTCTGCTGTAAAATGGTAAATGGACAGATAAAATTGCAGTCAGAATCCAATGAAACTCCTCACCTTGACAGAACGATCTGGGCTAGTATTAAGGTCAAACAGTTGTAAAATGTCTTTTCTTCTTTTTTTCTTGTGCAGTTCCTCAGGACAGAGAATGACTTTGCTTTATTCTGGAGCTCTGGATCCGGGTGATTGAATACCAACTTTGTAAGTAAAGTCACGATAGTGTTAGAGAACCATAGGACTACCTTCTCCTGAGAGAGAAACAACTGGTGGTTGTTTTACCTGAGGGTCACCATGCATCAGGCAAAGGGCAAGGATGAGAGGACAAGGCGTTCGTTCCTCAGCTGGTACAGCAATTAAACTTGCACTTATTGGCATCACTCTGCATTGTAGACCAGCTGTCCAGTCAGCTGAGCTACCTGACACCCTCAAATTGCTTTGATAAATGCTTTTGTTACAAAGTTTTTCTTTCTTTCTTGAACAGACTGAAGTCATTGATGTAAGCAGTCATGGCATTGCAGCTCAATGCCAAGTACTATGCGTTGCCCATTAAGTGCTTTAAAATTGCTTCAGGGCTTCATTGACATCACAGGACCCAGATCTGAATCTGTGAATAAGGCTCTGCTTCTGGTGAATGTCTAATTTGGCCATATTTTGTTGTTCAGTCATACTGGTGGAGGCATGGACAATCGCAAGAATACCGGAATAAGTGCTGTGATGCCAATACTAGTGCTCACACCTCAAAGCAGACTGGATGAAGCTGGTCCAAACATGAAGTGCCAACGGAATCTTGGAGCATGATTTTGCCTCTGCAATTCTCCATACCCTCCCCATTAAAAACTGGCTGCGTTGTTGCAGAGATGCATGATTTGGAGCAAGTGTGTGAAAATTCACGCTTAGATTTTTCCTTGCCGAACGCCCCGTCCAAGTCAGTTGAGTTCCACAGAGGGAGTAAGTGTTGCAGGAGTGAGAACAGTCATTTCTGCCTCCTTGTAGCTGTTTAGTCAAATTGGCACTGGAAGAAGGACAGATTACTTGATCACTCTGCAGGCTGCAGTTGGCATCTCCTCTGGGCAACTGAAGCCAAAATAAAGAAATTAATTCATGAAAGAGAGATGTACGTTATGAAAGATATAAAAAGAATAACATCACAATTATTGAATGAAAATTATACAAATCTAGAGTACCTGAGAAGTGCTAGGAACAGACAAAAAACATCAATGATGTCAGACCTCACCTGTTGTTAATTTTTTTCAGTCAAGAAACACCCTGAAAACACTGACAAATATCAATACTGTGAGACTTTTCAATTTACATTCACAAGAAAAAAATCCTCTGTTTCTTTTTTCTTTCCTTCTGAAAGTGCTAACACAGAACTGGAGAGATGCCCTGGTGTGGTCTGGATCCTATTCTGGAGAGAGGAGACGAGGTTAGCAGATTACTTTCCTAATATTTTCCAGCAGATTGGAATGTTTAAATATTTGCCCGGCAGTGTTCTACTGCGATGGCTGGCATTTTTCACAGACAGCCTCAGCGAGTGTGGAAATCCATGCAGGAATAGGCCCAGTCTCAGTGGTACTGTATTTTCCACCTTCCCTCTTGAACATTCACCTGGAGCGCTGTCCAAGTCACATTCCATCCAGCTGGCTCGGAAAGCTGGAGTCAACTTTGAAAGGCAGTGTGCAGCCATGAAGTTCTGCTGGCTTTACACTTGCTCAAGCTTTTCTTCAAATTGCCAGCTCATTGTGTGGGGCCATCACTTATCCTCCTTCCTTGCCTTCAGTGGGGCTAAGCAATAAGGGTAAGAGGTACCACTTATTGAAAGCTACTAAACATTTAGAAAGTGTCTACATTCAAGCATTCACTAAATTGAGTGTTCTGTGGTTGCAATAAACATGATGTAATGTCTCTCTTAAGTGAACATCTGTATAATATGTTTAGATATGTAAAACCTACTTTATGTAATGAAAGTATGAAATTATAAATATTTATGGCATTTTGATCCATATGTCTGTTTGGTTCAGTGAAAAGTGTGGACTGTTATTTTTAAACAGTAGTGCTGATGTACGGAAAATATTTCCCATCAAGTGAGTACAGTCCAGTGTAACGCTAACCACTAAACGTACTGCTTTAACTCCCAGGAAAAATGATCACTTGTTTCATTTGATTGAGCAAACTGCATCTGTATTTTCGAGAGAAAATGAGAGGAGATCCGATTAAAATTTTACAATGTTCTCACAGGGTGTGACACGGTGGATGTAGGTTGGATGATTCCCTGGGCTAGAATGAGGAACATTGTGTCAGAATAATAGACAATCCATTTAAGATTGAGATCAGGGGGAATTTCCTCACACTGAAGGTCGGAACTGTCTATCCCAGAGGGCTGCGGAAGCTCAATCATTGAGCATGATCAAGACAGAAGTCAATCAATTTCTGGAAGTTGATAACATCAAGGATATGAGGATCATGAGGAAAGTGGCACTAGTAATTGATTAGCTATGATCATATTGTGTAGTGGAGCAGGATTGATTGACAGAGTCGCTGACTTCTGCTGCAATGTTCCTGTAAGTTTGAAATAAAAGATTTCATCTCCTGAATTGCAGTCTCTGTAATATCTTTATTAATTTGTCATCATAAAAATTGCAACAGATATAGATACGCACAAACACACAACAATGTAGAGGGATGCATCTACCAGCATAGTTAGAGAGAGAAAACTCAATGCATAAAATGAGGTCTTAAAATAATTTGAACTTAAATTACTCTTTTTCTGTTTCCTTCGCCTTGTAATCAACCTTGCTTTTCTCCTTGTCATTTGGCTCTTACCTCACCCACTCTGGACTTTTCATTGGTGTGGAAAGACACCTAACCTCATCAAAGATCCCTCCTACTATCTCTTCCACAGGCAGAAGATACAAAAGCTTAAACACATGCACCAGCAGGTTCAAGAACAGCTTCTTCCCCGCTGTTATTACACAGACAAATGGACCTCAAAAATCTTAAATCTAATGTTGTTCTTGCTTTTTGTCCACCTTTGCAGCTGTAACTGCTCTGTTTAGTTACCCTGTGATCTTTGTATCTTTGTATGTTATGATCTGCTGTATTGCATGCAAAACAGAACTTTTCACAGTACTTAGGTACATGTAACAATAATAAATCAAATCAAATCAAATCAAATGATGGCCTCTAGGTGATGTTGACTGCCTATCATAGGGACATCATCTCATCACTCCTTTTGGGACTTTGCTATTTGCTACTTCTCAAGAAATGAATTGTATGTCCCACTCTCAAAGAATGTCACACAGATTTTGTTGTACTCTCTAAATTGCCAGCCTATCCCTAGAGGTGCTATATGATCTTCAATCATACTCATTCCAAATAAATGCAAAACTCATTTCAAAACCTTGCAATAATTGTTTGAGGTATTACAGAAAAAGATAAATTAAGTCGAAATACATAATTAATAAATATAAGAACAGCGAGGTTATACTGAAATAATAAAAAAAGTGTTAGTTAGACCACAGCTGGAGTGCTGAACAGTCAAGGGCATGGACATGTTGCGATTTGTGCCACATGAATGTCACACTTTCAGCATTTGTCAGCAACTTATACACATGCCCACTGCATGTGCTTTGACCAATCGGCTGAGACTGAATGTCAAAGGGAGAATGCGTCTATAATGGTTTCAAATCCTAACCTTATTGCAGGTGACCACGGTCAGTCATGGGTTACTGCCACATTCAGCTAAAGGACTTGTCCAATTTCAGTACCTTGGGTTTGGGCTCAGTCAGTCCCGTAGGTCAGGGACAACCAGTCAGGGAATTACAGGTGTGGAGACATCAGTTAAGGGGCTGGGCCGAGATTTCCTGCAATCCGACAAAGGGATTGAGTATGATGACAGAGGGTGGAAAAGCATGGTGTGGTGATGCATGAACAGAAATGATGACCTGGCAGCAATGGATGAGTAGGAACATTAGGAAAGGATAATAGTTTGGGAGGCTGAGATGGGTGAGAGGCATTGAGTGGACATGAGGCATCCATATGTGAGCCTTTTTGTCCAAGCTCCTCGAGTGCAATGCGTTTGCAATGGCAGAGTATGAGTGAGTGGAAGCCGAGAGGGTGTGAGGTAACAGAGAGATAACAGTGAACTTTCCCCTTCCAGCTGAGTGCGGTGGATCAGTAACCTTCAACCTGCACTGTTGTGTCTTGCATCTCATCCGTCTGCCAAATCCCTGTTGGTTCAGATCCCTGTTGGCAAAGTGAGTTGGCAGCATCCATTACTGGGCTATGCCCTCAGTAATAATGGTGGAACACTGGAGGGTGAAGGCCAGGGCCTGACTAGCAGCATCTGAAGACCTGCACCAGTGGCACGCTTGTTCCTGGAAGTGGTGAGCACCTCCACCTCTCCTGCTGCTCAGTCTCATAAAAACGGGTCCCAGGCAGGCTGAATGAGCTGAAGAACAGATGATTGCATGAGAAAAGTTAACATGGGTCATGGTGGAGATGCCAAGTCTGGAGGGAATGTCTTGTTAGGAGCCATTGAGCAGATTGGACCTTCAATAGAAAAATGGAAGAATGAGAAGCAATCCTTATTGAAACATACAAAATTATTAGGGGACTTGACAGGCGACATGAAAAGAGATTGGTTCCCGTGTGGGACCAGAGTTATTGTATCAGGATAAGAGGTTCTAGCTGCTGCCGGCCTGCTGCTACTCACAATCGTAGAATAGAATAGAATAGAATAGAATAGAATATCCTTTGTTGCCATACATACTCAAATATAGAAGTAGAGGGGTACAGTAAAAAGTCTTACAATGTTGCCTCTTATGGCACTACTTTAGATATAAGTACCCAGGTACAAATCTTAGATAAAAATAACGGGACAGAAAGAAAAGCATAGCAACCACTGAGGTCGGATACAACACCGAATCTTCATTTCTAGTCACCCTGTTCAGAGATGCTATTACAAACCTCGAAAGAGATCTGGGATTTGAACCATCACTGCACCACAATCGTCTTCACTACGTTATATCTGGGGGTCTGTTCAGTTAGCAGTGATAGGGGATACTGGATTAGTGGTGCTGGACGAGCACAGCAGTTCAGGCAGCATCTGAGGAGCAGTAAAATCAACATTTTGGGCAAAAGCCCTTTATCAGGAATAAAGGCAGAGAGCCTGAAGCGTGGAGAGATAAGCTAGAGGAGGGTGGGGGTGAGGAGAAAGTAGCATAGAGTACAATAGGTGAGTGGGGGAGGGATGAAGGTGATAGGTCGGGGGAAGAGGGTGGAGTGGATAGGTGGAAAAGAATATAGGCAGGTAGGACAAGCCTTGGGGACAGTGCTGAGCTGGAAGTTTGGAACTAGGGTGAGGTGGGGGAAGGGGAAATGAGGAAACTGTTGAAGTCCACATTGATGCCCTGGGGTTGAAGTGTTCCGAGGCGGAAGATGAGGCGTTCTTCCTCCAGGCATCTGGTAGTGAGGGAGCGGCGGTGAAGAAGGCCCAGGACCTCCATGTCCTCGGCAGAGTGGGAGGGGGAGTTGAAATGTTGGGCCACAGGGCAGTGTGGTTGATTGGTGCGGGTGTCCGGGAGCCATTCCCTAAAGTGCTCTGCTAGGAGGCGTCCAGTCTCCCCAATGTAGAGGAGACTGCATCGGGAGCAACGGATACGATAAATGATATTAGTGGATGTGCAGGTAAAACTTTGATGGATGTGGAAGGCTCCTTTATGGCCTTGGATGGAGGTGAGGGAGGAGGTGTGGGTGCAGGTTTTGCAGTTCCTGCGGTGGCAGGGGAAGGTGCCAGGATGGGAGGGTGGGTTGTAGGGGGGCGTGGACCTGACCAGGTAGTCATGGAGGGAACGGCCTTTGCGAAAGGCGGAAAGGGGTGGGGAGGGAAATATATCCCTGGTGGTGGGGTCTTTTTGGAGGTGGCGGAAATGTCGGCGGTTGATTTGGGTTATGCGAAGGTTGGTAGGGTGGAAGGTGAGCACCAGGGGCGTTCTGTCCTTGTTATGGTTGGAGGGGTGGGGTCTGAGGGCGGAGGTGCGGGATGTGGACGAGATGCGTTGGAGGGCATCTTTAACCATGTGGGAAGGAAAATTGCGGTCTTTAAAGAAGGAGGCCATCTAGTGTGTTCTGTGGTGGAACTGGTCCTCCTGGGAGCAGATACGGCGGAGGCGGAGGAATGGGAATACGGGATGGCATTTTTGCAAGAGATAGGGTGGGAAGAGATGTAATCTCTCTTGAATTGCTCAACCTCCTCGCAGGAGCACGAGGTGGCGCCAATGCAGTCATCAATGTAGCGGAGGAAGAGGTGGGGAGTGGTGCCAGTGTAATTACGGAAGATCGACTGTTCTATGTAGCCAACAAAGAGACAGGCATAGCTGGGGCCCATACAGGTGCCCATGGCTACCCCTTTCATCTGGAGGAAGTGGGAGGATTCGAAGGAGAAATTGTTAAGGGTGAGGACCAGTTCGGCCAAATGAATGAGAGTGTCGGTGGAAGGGTACTGTTGGGGACGTCGGGAGAGGAAGAAATGGAGGGCTTGGACGCCCTGGTCATGGCGGATGGAGGTGTAGAGGGATTGGATATCCATGGTGAAGATGAGGCGTTAGGAGCCGGGGAAACGGAAGTCTTGTAGGAGGTGGAGGGCGTGGGTGGTGTCTCAAACATATGTGGGGAGTTCCTGGACTAGGGGGGATAGGACAGTGTCGAGGTAGGTAGAGATTAGTTCAGTGGGGCAGGAGCATGCTGAGACAATGGGTTGGTCAGGGTGGTCAGGCTTGTGGATCTTGGGAAGGAGGTAGAACCAGGCAGTGCAGGGTTCCCGGACTATGAGTTTGGAAGCTGTGGGTGGGAGATCTCCTGAGGTGATGAGGTTCTGTATGGTCTGGGAGATGATGGTTTGGTGATGGGCGGTGGGGTCATGGGCGAGCAGGCAGTAGGAAGAGGTGTCCTCGAGTTGACGTTTGGCTTCAGCGGTGTAGAGGTCAGTGTGCCAGACTACCACTGTGCCCCCTTTATCCGCTGGCTTGATGGTGAGGTTAGGATTGGAGCAGAGGGATTGGAGGGCTGCGCGTTGAGAAGTTGGAGTGGGGGAGGGTGGTAGACAGGTTGAAGCAGTTAATGTCCGGGCAGCAGTTGGAAATGAAGAGGACGAGGGCAGGTAATAGGCCAGTGAGGGGTGTCCAGGTGGATGCAGTGTGTTGGAGGTGGGAGAAAGGGTCCTTGGAAGGTGGGCGGGAGTCCTGATTGTGAAAGTAAGCTCGGAGGCGGAGGCGACGGAAGAAGTGTTCGACGTCACGGCGTGTATTAAATTCATTGATGTGTGGACGGAGGGGGATGAAGGTGATTCCTTTGCTGAGGACTGATCGTTCGTCCTGAGTGAAGGGAAGGTCTGGAGGGATGTGAAAACTCGGCAGGGCTGGGAGCTCGGATCTGGCGTAGGTGTGGAGCTGGGAGTGGGGGTGGAGCCAGTAACTGAAGAGGGTGTGATGGTGGGGGGAATGGGGGTGGAGTCATGAGCAGGGGTAGTGTTCCCCTCGGGGTTCTGGGGGGTGGGGATAGTGACAGTGGGGTCTGTGGGGGGCGTCAGCAGAATGCAGGTGAGTGGCGCTGGTGGGGGCGGAAGTGGTGGCAGACACGGCTGTAGGGGTTGCGGAAGTCACTGAGCGTGTGACATCAGCGATGATGTGAGGGGCGAAAGTGATGTTACGTGTGATGCATGAGGAATTGTGAGGGGTGGAAGTGGTTGTGGGAGTGGCCTTGATGGGGGAGGAAGTGACATCATCAATCAGCATGGCTAATGGCGTCCGTGCAATTCCAGAGGCTGGGGGAATCTTCTGGAATGTTTGAGAAGCGCTGGTTATGGAGGTGGGTCGATAAAAGTTTGTTGTACTTACAGTTTTAGATGTTTGAGATGGAGTTGAAATACTGTTTGTTGAGAGTATGAATTCTCCTGAGGATGTAATACAGAGTTAGTCCTTTGCAATTCTGAGAGAGTGTGGCCCTCAGCTGAGGCAGGGCTGACTGTAGAGAGGTTAGGTGCTGGCACATTGCTGCAAGCGTGGAGCGGAGGATCTTGAAGGAGAACCGTTGCTGGTGTTTTTGAATCTGTAGTCTGTACTGTTTGTCCTGTTCAGGTCCAAACTCTGCTGGTTTAAAGGTGGCCCGGAACCGTGTGGGATGAGTTGATTACGGAGGTAGGCACTGAGGAAGCAAATGTGGCTGTGGTAGCGAGTTTGTTTCAGGACATGGTTGAAGAGCTTCAGGGCAGAGGAAATGACCTGGGAGTTGCAGTGGGAGAGGGACTCCCTGAGATTCTTGTAGAGAGAGGAGGAAAACTTCTTTGAGGCAGGCATCCTTGCAAGAGGATTCGCAGTAGGGTTAAAATCAACTAGGAGAAAGTGAGGTCTGCAGATGCTGGAGATCAGAGCTGAAAATGTGTTGCTGGAAAAGCGCAGCAGGTCAGGCAGCACCCAAGGAGCAGGAGAATCGACGTTTTGGGCATGAGCCCTTCAGGAAATCCTGAAGAAGGGCTCATGCCCGAAATGTTGATTCTCCTGCTCCTTGGATGCTGCCTGACTTGCTGCGCTTTTCCAGCAACACATTTTCAGTTAAAATCAGCTAGGTAAAAACAATGACTGCAGATGCTGGAAACCAGATTCTGGATAAACCACTAGTGAGTCGTAATCAGACAAAGCAATCGTATTAACAAGATGGAGATCATTGCATAATAGTAACAAGTACTGTTATATTGGCTACTTTGTAACTTTTCTTCAGTTAAACTTCCGAGGACAAATTGACATGTAGTCAAAAGAGTTGAAAATGTGCTTGCTTTGTCATGCTTGTGGTGACTGTACACTTAATCATTGTTGCATGTTGATCAGGACTGATGGACTCTCTTTAAGCTCTACCTTTTTATTCCCTTTATGGGTAAATCATTCAAAATGGAGCCCGATTATGGAAATAATAGAAATGCTCTTCACTGTATTTTACTGTTTTTATCACTATAAAATATACATGTCAATAAATCATTCAATTCAAACCAGGAATGTGGTCTGATGTGTTGATGACAGATGTCGAAATCTTAAAGTAGCCAGTAGCAAGGGTGGGGGTGAACTGGTGGAGCAGGCCATACAGGTTTTGCTGACAGCCAATTTCCTGGGGACCAGGCTGGTTTATTTGTATTTTCTGACAGAAGTTAACACCACCAAACCCCTAGCTAACACTTCGGCTTCCCATGCTTCTCCTTTCTAATCAGCTCATTCTGGAAGAAACCTCCCTTTGCCTCCAAGGCTCAGGCCTGGATCACCAATTCTGAAAAAAACCCAGAAGGTACCACAAGAACAGCAGATCCTGACTCTAGTATTCAGCAGACCAGACCAGCCTTGGACATCTGAAGGATATCCATGTTGATTACCCAAGCTCCCATTATCCAATTTTAAGATGGAGGCAGCAGAGTAGGCAGCATCTGAGTTCCTGTGCCCAGGACTTGTCCATCCCGTAGGCTTTTCTTTTTTTGCTTTGTTCGTCTTCTTTCCTCGCTTTCTTTTCTTTTTAAATTTTGCTTCTACTTACTTCCTAGAAGGAGCTCAGTCACAGTGGCATGGACCAGCCTACTTGCATTCCAAAATGGAACCATCAAAACCCTTGGAGTAGCGTCTCCCACAATCAAAGGTGATGGGTGCCTGATAGAGAAACTGAACATGGCAGGGGTGTGATACTGGGAGGCAGTCCCTGACCTTGCTGTTGACCTTTTTGAGTCTTCTGTCCACAACTCCCAACAAAAGAACCTCCAATCTCCATTCCCCCACATCCTCCCCATCGTCACCACTACCAACACCTTGCTTGCCTTTGCATTAGGTCCTCTGTGATCCTGGAATCATAAGATCCTGTGCCAGCAGCCTTGGCATCTTCTGTGGTGATGGTCAGGAGATGCCAGCTCTGACTGATGGGTAGGGCCTCTGTTATTGGGATCTTAGTTTTTTCAAAATGACTGCCAATTATCTTACCACTGCTTGAATGATGACTGGTTCATCAGGACCTCCCAAAAAGAAGCACATAGGATCTCTTACTGGATCTCCTGGCAACTGATGAGATCCCCGATGCCTCAAAAAGATTCTGCCTTCACAATGGCAGAAGGTAAAGAGTCATCTTCCACAAGGATCAGTGCTGAGACAACGAGAATTTAGATTAGATGATTAGATTACTTACAGTGTGGAAACAGGCCCTTCGGCCCAACAAGTCCACACCGACCCGCCGAAGCGCACCCACCCAGACCCATTCCCCTACATTTACCCCTGCACCTAACACTAAGGGCAATTTAGCATGGCAATTCACCTAAACTGCACATTTTTGGATTGTGGGAGGAAACCGGAGCACCCGGAGGAAACCCACGCAGACACGGGGAGAATGTGCAAACTCCACACAGTCAATCGCCTGAGGTGGGAATTGAACCCAGGTCTTGGGGCTGTGAGGCAGCAGTGCTAACCATTGTGCCACCGTGCCGCCCAATTTACACGCATGATTGCAGGGACATGTGAAAAGACAGGAGATTGGCATTAGATGACACAGCCAGCACAGGCATGGTGCACTGAATGGTTCCTCTGCACCATAATAATTCTCCGATTCTGCAATGTTTTGGACTTTGGCATCCAAAGCCCCTCACTGTCATAGAGTCATAGAGTCACAGTCATAGAGATGTACAGCATGGAAACAGACCCTTCGGTCCAACCTGTCCATGCCAACCAGATATCCCAACCCAAACTAGTCCACCTGCCAGCACCCTGCCCATATCCCTCCAAACCCTTCCTATTCATATACCCATCCAAAAGCCTCTTAAATGTTGCAATTGTACCAGCCTCCACCACTTCCTCTGGCAGCTCATTCCATACACGTACCACCCTCTGCGTGAAAAAGTTGTCCCTTAGGTCTCTTTTATATCTTTCTCAAACTAAACCTATGCCCTCTAGTTCTGGACTCCCTGACTCCAGGGAAAAGACTTTGCCTATTTACCCTATCCATGCCCCTCATAATTTTGTAAACTTCTACAAGGTCACCCCTCAGTCTCCGACGCTCCAGGGATAACAGCCCCAGCCTGTTCAGCCTATCCCTATAGCTCAAATCCTCCAATCCTGGCAACATCCTTGTAAATCTTTTCTGAACCCTTTCAAGCTTCACAACATCTTTCCAATAGAAAGAAGACCAGAATTGCACGCAATATTCCAACGGTGGCCTAACCAATGTCCTGTACAGCCGCAATATGACCTCCCTACTCCTGTACTCAAAACTCTGACTAATAAAAGAAAACATAACAAATGCCTTCTTCACTATCCTATCTACCTGCAACTCCACTTTCAAGGAGCTATGAACCTTCACTCCAATGTCTCTTTGTTCAGAAACACTCCCTAGGACCTTACCATTAAGTGTATACGCCCTGCTAAGATTTGCTTTTCCAAAATGCAGCACCTCGCATTTATCTGAATTAAACTCCATCTGCCACTTCTCAGCCAATTGGCCCATCTGATTAAGACCCTGTTGTAATCTGAAGAGTATTCTATCACACTCCTTACAATTGTCAGCCAATTGTCAGCTTTAACAAAAGAGAATTTAACCACCTGGTTAAATACTTAAGAAGTATTTAGATGGGCACTATGATGACAAGGCATATAAGGTATGGGTTAAAATGGCAACAGAGTAGTTAGGTGGTTGTTTTTGACTGGCATGATTCAAAGGGCTGAAAGGTCTTTACCCTGCGGTATAGACCTCCATGAATCAATGATCCCCTAATCATTGACCTTCAAATAGTTTTACCATCTTTGAATCCCCTTCATCAACATCCCAGGACTTAGCATCATTCAGAAACTTGTTTAGGCCTGCCATATAAATACCATGTTACAGGTACAGGGTACAGGCTAGAAACTCAGGAACTCACTTCTTGGCTCCCAAAGCCTGGTCACCGTCTACAAGGCAGAAGTCAGGTGAGTGACCGAATACTCTCCACTTTTGGGATCCTCTCCTGAGTGACTGCAGCTCCAGTTACACATGAAGCTCGATACTTTCCAAGATGAAGCATGTACATGATTCACCACAATCTGCAATTTCCCCTCCAAGTGACACATCACCCTAACTTGCAAATTATTCCTCACCATCACTGGATCGAAATCCTGCAACTCCCACCTTAGCAACATAGTGGATAAACCTATACCACATAGACAGCAAGCAGCTCGATGTCACCTGCTCACCAGCGGTCAGTAGACAATAAATGGCTGACTTGCTAGTAGCTTCAAAATCCCATGAACAAATTTTAAAATGTTGAGTATGAACCATTGGTAAATAGGGGAAAAAAAATGATCATTTGGTTGGTAGCACACATGATATATATTTGACAGTTTTGAGAATTGTGTAAAATCCATGCCTGATGTATTTTGAACACAACTGGATGACATCCGCTAGGGATGAATGATATTAAACTTGATTCTGTGGTGCAAAAGAAATCAAAGTGATTGTGATAGCTAAGGTGATGCGTCATTCCTGTCTCAAATCCATTTGTCTTACAGCTGTTTGCTGGGATCAAAGAGACAGCATCAAAGAAAGTGAAAAAATTGAGGCAGTCAAAGGATCAGGATGGATTGAAAGAGACATAAAAAATGCAACGAATAAAGAAAGATTTGCTGAGATATATAAAACAGAGAAAAGTTCTTGCCACGGAAATGCTAACCTGCTCACACTGTCAGAGCAGTTCCTGGAAACTTCTGAGTATTTGGCAATTATATAGGAAATCAGAGAATCCTACTTCCCTTAATGTGAAAAGATATATGTAAAGCTGGGAAGTCAACCCATCATGATCCATGAGATCCAGAGGATGGTCCAACAAGATAGGGTTGGAGAAAGGGTTTCTTCTGGAGAATATTTGAAACTGGGAGACTGCACTGAAGGGAAGCTGGCCAGAGGTTTAGGAACTGGCCACAAAATACTCAAAACTGAAATTAGACATGAGGGGAGAAAGCAAACTCCTAGAATGTGCTGAGAGACGGCTTCACATGCAGAATGGTCATTAAACACTTGCACATACAGAACCACATCTCCCATGACCTTTGACCAGGAATCAAAGATTTGCTTTGATTTTGGGGCAAATCTCTGAGTTGCCATGAGTTATTTCCCAACAAAAGTCTGGAGCAGGTCTTAGCTTCATCTCAAAAGAAGATAAAATTAGATCAAGGCAATTGACACAAGCAGTGGTGGGAAAACTCTATTAAGCTGTCTGATTACTGACTTAAATTGGTTACTGGTTAAGAAATGCCTCAATTTTAAAATTGTCATGTTTGTTTTGATATCACTCCATGGTGTTGCCCCTCTCCATCGCTTTAAACTTTCCTGGACCAACAATCATCTGAAAAATCCACACTGACAGCATTCACATAAGGACAGGAGTAGGTTGTTCAGCTCCTCAAGGCTACCTCAACATTCTACATCATGGCTGATCATCTACCTCAACGCCAAACTCTCACAATCCCCATATGTCACAGGCAACTAGAAATCTATCAATCTCTCTCTTGAACTCAATTAGTATCTGAGCATCCACAGCTCTGTACAAAGAATTTTAAAGATTTACCGTTCTCTGAGTGGAGAAGTCATAAATAGCCGACCTTCTTTTCTGCGATTGTGTCTCCTGATCCCACCAAATGGGGAAATTCCTTTCCATATCTAAATTTCTATGAGATCATCTCTTATTCTTTGAAACATCAGAGAATCAATCTCTCATCCCACCAGTACAGGAATTAGTCTGGAGAATCTCCTCTGCACTCCATCTTTGCCAAGTATACTGCTGAGAGCATGGAGAGCATGAAATGCGTTGCCAGCAGCAGTTGTGGAACAAGGTCATTGGGGACATTTAAGAGACTACTGGACATGCATATGGTCACAGAAATTTGAGGGTAATACATGAGGATCAGTGGTCAGCACAACAGCGTGGGCTGAAGGGCCTGTTCTGTGCTGTACTGTTCTATGTTCTATACCCTTCCTCAGGCAAGGGAAACAGAACTAAACGCAATATTCCAGGTAATATTCCACGCAATATTGTGGGCGGCACGGTGGCACAGTGGTTAGCACTGCTGCCTCACAGCGCCAGAGACCCGGGTTCAATTCCCGACTCAGGCGACTGACTGTGTGTGGAGTTTGCACGTTCTCCCCGTGTCTGCGTGGGTTTCCTCCGGGTGCTCCGGTTTCCTCCCACAGTCCAAAGATGTGCAGGTTAGATGAATTGGCCATGCTAAATTGCCCTTAGTGTTAGGTAATAAGGGGTAAATGTAGGGGTATGGGTGGGTTGCGCTTCGGCGGGTCAGTGTGGACTTGTTGGGCCGAAGGGCCTGTTTCCACACTGTAAGTAATCTAATCTAAAAAAAAAAGTGCGCTCTCACTAGTGTTTTATACCAGGGCAATGAGACTTGTTTTACTCCGGTACTCTAGTGATAGAGGCTAAGAGACTGTTACCTTTGAATTGCTTGCTTCTCTGCATGCTAGCTTTCAGTGACTTATAAACCAGGACATCCAAGTCTCTTTTGGAATCATCACTTCCCACACTCTCATCATTTAAGAAATACTCTGAGCTCGTACTTATCAACATTATGTTGTAATTGCAATGATGTTCCACACTCACTTAGCCTGTCTCTTTGAGGATTCTTTGCATTCTCCACACAACTCACATTTTCACCAGTTTTGTATCATCTGCAAACTTATGGTTATTACAATTGATCTCGTCATTCAGTTCAGGCCTCTTATATCCCTGATTTTAATTGTTCCACTATTAGCAACCATGCTTTCAGCTGCTAAGCCCATAACCGTAGTATTGCCTCCTAAAAGATGTTTACCTTCCTTGTTCACTTTCCTCTAATATGGCACTCCTGAAAACTATTTGAACTAGTTTTGGCCATCCGCCCTCATATTTCATTATGTGGCTTAGTGTCAAATTCTGGCTAATAAACAAAATCCTGCAAAGCACCATGGATGGTTTACTGCATTCAGAGTGATAAATAAATACAATTTGCTCTTTTTTATAAGGGTCCATTTCAAATCTTTCTACATATCCTGTTTCTTTCAGAAATAAAATAAAATTTGTGACACTTGAAAAATAATTAAATTTATTTCTGATAAAAATCACTGGCATTCAGCAGGATGAGTCACAAGCGGAAATATTGAATAGTTCAAGTCAAGAGACATCACCTTTATGAGTCTCCCATTGGAATGCTTTGTTGGCTCGCTCCCAAACACCATTCATAATAACAGAGCTAGAGCAATTCTTAGAATCAGTATCTTGATCAGCAACTGTAGCCAATGTGCAATGTCAAACTGAATGACACATTTTTAAGTTTAATTTCTTTTAAAAAAAAATGCAGTTGTCACTCCTAATGACTGGTAATACAAGACAATGCTGCAAATATATTGAATAGGAATCGATGTTATTTTGAAAGAACACGATCTGGGGAACCCAGTCCTCTGATCACTGGAAAGTCAGCAGTGCTGTATGCGCTTGCTATCTAGATAAGCTTCACGGGATCTCACATGTCTCTACCATATTTCTAACCACAATCCACGTCATTCAGGTTCATTTACAGATCCAACCTTTGTTTTTTTATCTGATTAGACATGTTTTGTAAATTACTTGCCAACTTTTTTTTTTAAATAGCCTTCCTCTGTCATCAGTCGTTACATTATTACTTTATTTTTCCTTGTTGAATTTCAGATGAAATTGCAGTTATTTTGTAATTCAAAAAAAAATGTAATTTTTAGTTACACAGAGGTCCATATAGGGACCATGCTACTGTGTATTTTTAGTGTGTTTGCACCATGTGTGAATGTTATGGTCTCAATCTAATTGAACTGAGGTTTTATTCAGTGGCACAAACTGCTATTCAATTTTCTTACAGGAGTATGAACAGGATCAATTCAATGCATTTGCATTGTTTCTGTGTCAATTGTACATAAAGAGGCATCGCTATCGCCCACTGAGGACAGAATTTTGAGGCTTGGAGGAGTAACATGAAGAAACGTTTTGGGAAAAGGTTTGGAATAGAGAGAAATTAGGGTACTCCGGTTTCCTCCCACAGTCCGCAGATGTGCAGGTTAGGTGAATTGGCCATGCTAAATTGCCCATAGTGTTCAGGGATGTGTAGGTTAGGTGCATTGGTCAGGGTTAACTTTAGGATAATAGGGTAGCGGAATGGGTCTGGGCTTGTTACTCATTGGAGGGTTGGTGTGGGCTTGTTGGGCCGAAGCCTGTTTCCACACTGTACGGGTTCTATTCTATTCGATAAAAAATTAGAGGAATCACGTGAAGTTGAACTCAGATTGGACTTTAAAAATGTGTGAAACGTAAAATGCCATTACATTAAGGGAGACTATCCTGACCAGTGTTCAGCAAACTATTAGCTTCAGTTCCTAGTTACCAGACAAGTTCAAAGGAAAGGAAACCTAGTTCCCGTTCATGTTTTTGGAGAACTGATATGGACGGACAGCGAGAAATGAGATGATCAGATGCAGCTTTGTTGCACTCGTCATAAATTAGTGGACAGTCACTGTTTAGTCTCACACATTAGCACTACTTCTTTGAATGAGTACTGGAAGATGGTTGGAGCATAAAGCAAACATGAGTCGTCACTCCAAGGACAGACTGCAAAAAGATAACCGTGAAGAGGAAGGGGAAGCAAGGAAGAAATGGACTGTGAACCAGACTTGCAGGATGGAGACAGCCTGTGATGTTTGTCTTTTTAACTTTGTCTCTTGTTTTTTTCTGACCTATGATCATACTGTGTATAGCCATAGTATAACTTTTTTCTTCATTTCTCTGTTCAATAATTAAGGATCATACCTAGGTATCTTTGTTTCTAAAATGGAGCAAAATGACTACTTATAATTTTTTAATTTTACTAATTTGAATAATTGGGACAATAAAGTTTATTCAATTCAATTCAATTCATGACTTGGAGAAGCTGGTGTTGGACTGGGGTGGACAAAATTAAAAATCACACCACACCAGATTATAGTTCCAACGGGTTTCTTTTTCATTTATTTATTTTCATCAACCACCTGATGAAGAAACAGTGCCTTGAAAGCTAGTGCCTCCAAATAAACCTATTGTCCTATAAGCTGGCGTTGCTGATTTTTAACTCAATTCAATTCAATTCAATTCAAATATATGAAGGAAGCAGCACTGGATCAGTGGCAGGTGATCCTTCCCAGAAGAAAGGTAAAACAATCCAGAGAAATAGGATGCAGAAGACGTCTGGCATTTCCTTGGGAGAAGCTCAGAGTTTGTGCAGACTGTGAGACGGTCTATCCACAGAAACAGCTGGCCATTCGTAGGATAATATCTCATTACCGATTTATTCTTCAGCTCAGTGCTGGAGTTAAAGAAAGCTAACTTTTGGCATCCAACACTCCCAAAATTTCAGTGCCATTTCGGGATAGTTTAATCTTCTTTGAAGACATATGAGTCCCCTGTAATTATAATAATTATTGTCATTGCTGAGTTTAAAAAAAACACTTAAATTGAAATTAAAATGTTAACATAAGGAGTTTTAAATTGAAGGGAAGACAAGTTTAAAAAGTGTATCTAACAGACAAAGGAGAAGTCTAGGAACAAGATTCCTTTGTTCACTTTTTGCTCAGTGCTGCAGGTATTGGTGGTAGGTTATACTGAAAATATGGGTTCTCTCTCTCATTCTTGGAGGCACTTTCAGGTCTTTTAGTTTGGATTGAAGGCCCAAACTCTTAGTTCCTTTAATCTCACCACTAACACTATCTTATCATCTAGGTATTTCCAGTATTTCGTTATTGTTTTGACTTAGTGAAAATATCTGGATGCTTTCATATGCCTTTGACATTTGAAATATTTCACTACATTCATGGAAAGATACTTTGGCACATGTGTAACCACTGACATTCTGAGCTTTAGACAGTGCTGGGGCACTGGTCTGTAGCTGAAAATGTGTTGCTGGAACAGCGCAGCAGGTCAGTCAGCATCCAGGGAACAGGAGAATCGACGTTTCGGGCATAAGCCCTTCTTCAGGAATGAGGAAAGTGTGTCCAGCAGGCTAAGATAAAAGGTAGGGAGGAGGGACTGGTCTGTAGAGATGGTTACCTCTGAATTGTCTCTTTTGCCTTTTTTTAATTTCCAGACCGGAACAGTCCCATACCAAGTTAGTGTGAATAAGGTTGGTCTTATGTCACTTCAGAAGAAATTGGTCCAGATTTTTGAAGAATGCCAGTGATGTTGTCAGTACACACCATCATGATAGGGAAATCGAATAATGCCCAGCCTCTGCATATCCATATTAAAAGACAGAAATCTGTCAGTGATACTCTGCACTTCCAGGAGTTGCCTGAAACAGTCTTTGGTGATATACTTTACCTTGATATCAATGCAATGCTGTACATTAATTGTACTTGACCATTTGTTCTCAATTAGAATTAGGTCTGGCATTTTCAGTACTAGGTCAGTTTTTCACAGCACAGTAGGTGACAATTATTACGAACAACCTGGACTTGAAAACTTATTTTTATAAAATTGGAGATCTTTAATGTTGGTTAATACGTACAAACAATTAAAATAATTTCATTCTTTTTTGTTTATTCTGTCTTTTGTATCTTTCAGTTTTTTAATCCCACTGGTATTGTTCAATCCTTATTTTGCCACTTATGCAATGATTTAAATTTTATTTATTTTTCCTGCTTTATACTTCCAGATTTTGACAAGTCGTATCTCAAGGAGAATTCTTTAACCTACACCAGCTTCCACAGAGACCTTTAATATTTTCCATCCAGGTTAACACAGAGACTATAAAAAGAAATAAACTCCTGTTTCTGAGGAGAAACACTTTATCCCAGAATTAACTTTTCTCGCCCAGCCTAAAATATGTCAGTATTTATGGCATGATGCTTTCAGGAATAAGGAAACATCCTGCCCACGACTATTGCCACAGACAAATACACCTGCCAATTCCTGCTCTTCAAGTCAGGCATCTTGGGGGTATTATCATTTTGCAAATACATACAAATACATACAACACATTCTTGATGAAGGGCTTATGCCCAAAACATTGACTCTCCTGTTCCTCGAATGCTGCCTGACTTGCTGTGATTTTCCAGCACCACACTTTTCAACTCTGATCTCCAGCATCTGCAGTCCTCACTTTCTCTCATACAAAAATTTCTGTCAAATGGCTAAGCACTCATGATGATTTTGGCCATTTTAAATCAGACCACTGAGAATTTATCTTGTACAATCATTATCTTCTAAACGCCTGATAGTTCACGGTGTGAGCACAAGAATGCACCATCATGTATAGGACTCATCAAGCACTAGAAATTCAATACACCCATTAGATAAACAATACTCCGAGAATATAGAAACATAGACAACGGGAAAAAGAGGAGGCCATTTGGCCTTTCAACCCTGCTCTGCCATTCAGTATGATCACAATCATCATCCTACTCAGTACCCTGTTCCCACTTTCACCGCATATCATTTGATCTTTGTACCTACGAACAAAATCTATCTCTTTCTTCAAAACATTCAGTGTTGTGGCTTCAACCACTTTCTGCGGCAATTACTCAAAAATACATTCCAGGAGATTGTATGCACCACTGAGTGGATATCTCCCATGATCAAACTCTTCTGTAAATGACCAGGTTGCCCAGCTGCAGCAGCAAGTCACCCTTTAACATAATGTTTATACATTTCTTTTCAAGGTGATGATCAATTACCATCCTATCAAAATCAACCTTAACCTGCAATTATATTAAATACCTTGAAATCTCACCTCAATAAGATTGATGTTTCTTAAACTTACTTACCTGGTCATATGTTCCAGGACCATCAAAATAACAAAACAATCAGAGTCTCTCAAATTACTGATAACTTGCAAGTCATTACAATGAATTATTACACAGAGCATATTTCATAAAGCATATGAATAGCATAGCATTTTGCATAGTGTTAGTTTCACTTCATTTTATCAGAGGACATACTCATATCAATCAAAGCAAGCTTGTGCCATTTTCTTCCAGCTTTAAGTAAACTTTACATCACTTAAATTACATAGTTGAATTTCCATTGTTGGAAACTACCCCAGCGCAGTTATTGTGACACCAAGGCCTTTGTGTTCTCTTTCGCATCTTGTCAAACTTACCAAAAGAAAGTTTCAGTAAGATTTTAACTTTTCATCAAAACAAAACACAGATTTGGAGTATGGCTGTTTGTTGTTTTCAGTTTGATTTTACAACCTTGATCCTTTCAGCCTGGCCTGAAAGTGACATTTGTCATCACAGTTCAGCATTCTTATTCATCTGTTTAGAAATGCAGCCTGCAGCTTTGAGCAGATTACTTAACTTTGGGAAGCCTTAAGGTTTTGCAATGCATACTCTTAACACTTGGTCAGGTTCTGGACACTTGGCTACGTCATTGGCTTTTGTACTTAAACTATCGATTCTCCTGGATGGGGTTGTCTTAAAATTCTCAATATTTGGAATAAAATAATACTACTTCACAAAGAGATAAAACCGTGGATGCCTATTTATTTTTCCTTTTGCCTTCTTTACAAAAATATGTAAATAGACATCATGGCTAACAATAAATTCCATGCATATTCCACTCGAGAAAAAGAATGTTGATAAGAACATTTGTTTAATCATTACACTGTCAGTTTGTGGTCAGTCATGTTGTATAACCTTCTTAACTGTAGGAATAGCAAAAGCAATCCTGTGGTTTTTATTTGGTTATTTGCATTATTCAAAAACATTGGTATCTGTAACATGCAAGTACAAAAGCAAATATGACTAATGACAATGATTCATTTTAAAAACTGACCAATCTTGCAGACATGCAATCACAACAAGTAATGCTGCTGTCTATGATTAAAAACATAATGGCTATGTTACTGGACTGGTTACATGACGAGACCAGAGACCTAGACTAATGACCTTGAGATATGAATTCAAATGCCACAACTTCAATTGAGAAATTTAACTTCAGTTAAATAAATAACTCTGGAATTAAAGCCTTTATGCCCATAAAACTATAAGGCATAGGAGCTGTAGTAGGCCATTCAACCCATCTAGTCTGCTCTTCATTTAATGAGGTAATGGCTGATCTAATAAATCTTCAACTCCACTTTCCTGCCTTATCTCCAGAACCCATCAGTCCTTTACTGATTAAAAATCTATCTTGGCCTCGGATGCTCTCAATGACCCAATCTCTATAGCCTCTGAGATACAGAATTCTACAGATACATCACCTTCTTACAAAAGAAATCTCTGCATCTTTGTCTCAAAAGGGCATCCCTTTGTTTTGAGATTGTGCCCTCTGGACCTAATCTCTCCTCAACGGGAAACAATGTCCCAACATCTACCCTGTCATGCTCACTAAAACTCTTACGTGCTTTCGTAAGGTTGCCTCACAATCTTCCTAACTTCAGTGAGTACAAACCCAACCTGCTCAACTTCTCTTCATAAGAAAATCCCTCTCTACATGGGATCAATTGAGTGAACCTTCCCTGGACTGCCTTCAATATTATGACACGTTTCTTTAGATAAGAGAACCAAAACTCTTCACAGTGTTCCAAGCTGCGGTTGAACTAGTGTCTTGTATATATTTAATACAACCTCTCTATTTATATACTTTATTCCCAATGAAATAAAGGCACATCTCCAATCCACTTACAGGATGCATCTATACTTCAGTGCTGTATCTTGGGCTGTACTAGAAATGTAATGCTGCAGGAAGGACAGTACATGCCCAGAGATGGACACTAAGCTCATGGTCTGGATGGGGGCAAATGTCATGAACCACACAGGACAACTCTGGACAGACAGTGCTTATCTGGCTGCCCAATGGTCCTTTAAAAATGGTGTTGGTGTGAGGGATGCTGCTGAGTTCTGTGAAATCCTTTGAGTGATGAGTTCTTCCAGGGAGTGTGTTATGGACCAGGCCAGACCCCTCAAAACATTTCAGGAAGGTAGCCCAGACCCTAACGTTGTTCGTTGTTTTAAGCAGGTGGAAAGTGGATATTCCAGGAGAGATGCCGCTGGTCAAACCATATCGTTTTAAACAAACAGAATTTTGTTTGCAAGATTACTGAATGAAACACAAATTAAAAACAACAGAATACCGAATAACTTAACCTCTCTGAAGACCCAACAGATTATCCCAACCTAATGATGCTGTTCCCCGTACTTGCAACAATTCCATTAAAAACCCTTTGGCACAAAACGTAACATCAAACATAGCTTCTTGCAGGAGAGAAGTCAGAGGGAGAGAGTACCCGCCTGGACCAGCTTCTTTGGGTCCGGCATCTTTTTCTACACATCTGCTAAAACCCAAACCAAACCAGAGAAACACTGAGCTGGGAGAACTGGCCACTCTCTTTTCATGACAAAAATGTTTTTATTTTAAACTTGAAAGCCTTTTTCCTGAAGCAGTATCTGTTAGATATTATCAAATTGATCCTAAAACCCTTCAACACGAGACTTTTTGGAGTCTGTGTCATTTACGACCTCTCTGAAAGTAAAAGCCAAGGACAACAGAACCTTGTTAAAGGAGCAGCTTTGTCACAAGTATGGTAAGGTGAAGCTGGTATCAGACATAACCAGCACCAGATGCACGTGTAAAAAGTGGTATATTTAGGGATTTTGATAGAGTGAGAATCCTTATTCAACCTTGTAATGGAAATCTCTCCAAAACGCTCAGTACAACTCAAACATAGCCGAATGGCTGAGCCATTGGGTTACTTACACAGTTTGCCTTCCCACTTATTTTTGTGTCACCTGCAAACTTGGCTGTAGTACATTTACCTTCCTCATCCAGGTCATTGATAAATATTGTCAGTAATTCTGGCCCAGTCCTCATTCCTGTGACATTCCACTAACTACAGTATGCTATTCTGAAAATGGCCCCTTTATCCCAACTCTCTGTCCTCTGCTAGTTGGTCAACCTTTTACCCATGCATCCCACAGAATTCAGTGCTGGGTCCCCTTGCTATGTATTATGTACATTAATGATCTAGAAATGAATGTAGGAGGTATGATAAGTCAATTGATAGTTGGCAGAAAATGAGATGGTGTGAAAAGTAGTGAGGAAGCAAGTCTTAGACTAAGGATGTTACAAAAAGGCTGATCAGATGGATTGAACAATGGGAAATAACTTAATCCTGAAAAGTGTGAGGTCATGCATTTTGGGAAGGTTAATAAGGCAAGGGAATACACATTGAATGGTAGGATCCTAGAAAGTACAGTGGATCAGAAGGACCTTGATGTGAACATCCATAGCTCCTTGAAACCAACAGGACAAGTTAAAAAAGAAAGTGGTTAAAAGGCATATGAATCAACACATATATTATTCATCAACACCTTGAATACAAGAAACAAGAGAGTGATGGAGCTGATACAATGTTAGTTGTTGGAGTACTGTGTGCAGTTCTGGTCTCTACAGTATAAAAAGATCAGCAGTAGCACTAGAGAGGGTGCAGAAGAGATTCACCAGCTTGCTGCCTGCTCTGGAATCAATCAGCTATGAAGAGAGACTAGACAGGCTGGGAATGGTTTCCTTACAGCATAAAAGGCTGAGCAGGAATCTGGTTAAGGTGTGCTAAGTTCTGAAGTACATTGATAGGGTATATAGGAACAACCTTTTCCCCTGAACCAAAGTCATTAACCAGCGAACACAGTTTTCAATTAAGGAAGAGAACGTTTTGAGGGGATTTAAGGAAAAAAACAATTTAGCCAGAGGGTAGTGTGTATTTGAACTAAATACCTGAAATGAAAGTAGATGTAATGTTTAGGTGAACAATTCAAACATCATAGAATACAAGGTTATAAAAAATGGGATTAGAATAGGTGGATATTTGATCACCAACATGGACACGAGGGGCTGAAGGACCTCTATGACACTATATTATGTACAAAAAAACCATGGGCTTTTTGGAAAACTTGTCGGTTTCACTAATATCCTTAAGGGAAGGGAATCTGCTACCCTTCTCCAGTTTTGTCTGTAGTGACTGCAGATCCACAGACATTGCTGGGCAGATGTCAAAAATTATGTCTTCTTAAGGTTGCAAGTTTCTGCTTTGGGTCTCCATGTGACTGAATAGATTAATTTATGACTCAAAAATCTCTGGGCAGGTTGTCCCACAACATAGTGGCAGTGAGAGTGCAAAATTTGTTTCCTTTTTGTTCCTTCCCTGCCACCACTATGCCTCGTCATTCAAGTGATGAGGGGCTGATGAAGGGCTTATGCCCAAAATGTTGATTCTTCTGCCTGACCTGCTGCTGTGCTTTATCAGCACCACACTCTTGACTCTGATCTCCAGCACCTGCAGTCCTCACTTTCTCCTCATCATTCAAATGCTTAGACTTGATGGACAGGTTGTCACCCTTATGAATGATTGGCAGCCAGTGTAATTTTTCATTCATTCATGGGTTGTGGGCATTACTGGCTGGGCCAGCATTTATTGCCCATTGCGAGATGCTCTTGAAAAGGTAGTGGTGAGCTAATTTCTTGAACCGCTGCAGTCCATGTGCTGTAGTTATCCCACAATGCTGATGGGAGGGAGTTTCAGGATAATGACTCATTGAGAATCAAGGAACAGTGATATATTTCCAAGTCAGGATGGTGAGTGGCTTGGAGGTGAACTTGGAGGTGGTGGTGTTCCCATGTTCCCATGCCCCTTATCTTCTGGATAGTAGTTCTGGATTAGTAGTACAGCATAAACGAGAATGTATTTGTTAATTATCTTGATGTAAATGATGGATGTAACTGACATCAACAGTCACTTGTTACCAAGAGCTGGAGAAGGGAGGAATGGAAGAATTGTATTAGACAGCTGTACTAAAAAGGTCCCATGATAAAAATGTCTATGTCTGTTGCACCATACTGCAGAAATAATATTTTACGATCTAACCTCGCAGCCTTTTGTGAATTTTGATTATCTCTCTTAGATTTGATTTTGTACACATTTATACAAGCCTCAAAATGTATTTGCTAAATTAGTTTCAATTTGGACCAGAATTGTATAGATTTACATAACAAATCTTCATCCAATGGCAATGACCATTGTTCTAACTAATATTACAGAAACCCAAGTCAGATCAGACTTCTTTAATATAATACAATTACATCTGTATAGTGCCTTCCATGTCCTCAGAATATCCCAAAATGCTACAATGTCAAAAAAGTACAATAATGACTGTATTTTAAATGCAAGGATGGAAATGCAGCAGTTATTTTGCATAGAACATTGAAACAAATGATCAAGGAACTTTCTTTATCTTGATCATTGGATAAATATTGATCATTGGGATATTATATCTTGATCATTGGGATATTATAATGAAGGAAATGCAGCAGGCAGTTTGCGCAGAACATTTAAACAAATGATCAAGGAATATAACTTTTTTTGTATCTTGATCATTGGATAAATATTGGCTGGGACATCTGGATAACACCTTTTACTCTTCACTGGATTAAGTTATGAGATTTAATGTCCAGCAGAGAGGGCTAATAGAGTCTCAGTTTAACAAGTAGTCTGAAAGGCAGTATCTCCAACCATCCAGCACTCTCTCTGTACTACATTGGAGCTCCAGCCTACATTATGTATTCAAGACAATGCAGTGTAGAACTCCAGCAATGAGACTCAGAAGTAAATGCACCACTGCAGAACAAGGCTGAACCACAGATGTTATCAATTTATATTAGATTTGTATCCACATATTTTTGAAAGGTGAAAGCATTTAAATTAAACTTCTCACCCAAACCTCTTTGTTGTTTGTGAAACAATCATAAATTGACCCAACACTGCAACAGTATATGTCTGTTGAAATCTGGTTGAATCTTAGTGCGTGTCCCTAAAGGGATCAGCGAATATCACCGAGAACTACTCAAGTGGCAAGTATGTTATATGTGCTGAATAATGATGGTCTGTCTTAAATAAGAACTGTACAGTCATACAATCATGTGCAGGTGCTATTCATAAACCCTTTCTTAATCTACAAAGTGATGGACTTTAGAGTACTGTATTTCAGTTTAATTATAAATATTGGGTCTCTTCTAGAGAAAAAACTTTAATCTCT
The DNA here is from genome assembly GCF_037043375.1 of Chiloscyllium plagiosum. Taxonomy (NCBI): domain Eukaryota; kingdom Metazoa; phylum Chordata; class Chondrichthyes; order Orectolobiformes; family Hemiscylliidae; genus Chiloscyllium; species Chiloscyllium plagiosum. The sequence goes on from NW_028270141.1 coordinate 107,785,889, forward strand.
TCTGAGATTATTTTCAGAAAAATACAGGTATCAGTTCCAAAGTATTCAATATAAACCCCTACAATATGTTCCAGAATAGCTAAGCCTGAATGATTTGTGATGACTAACTGCCTTTGAATGTACTTTCCCAGACTCACTGAATATATTGCTCCGTTTTTATTATTCCCTGAATTTTAGAAGACAAGAGTAATTACTGTCACCTTCAGATTTATTGACCACACATTGTTGATTGCTGCTCCTTTAGTGACTTTATTTTAAATACTAATTTAAACAACAGCACTTTGCAAAAGGGAGTTTAAAAAAAAAAGTGACTCATTTTATCGGCTGAGATAATTCCTGGTCAGACTTTTCTCAGCTCCCTGTAGACAGGCTAGGAAGATAAAGTACAGGCAATATTAAAAGAAGTAACTGCAGAGATAGTGGTTATATTGGTAGTAATCTTCCAGGAATCCTTAGAATATGGAAAAGTCCTATAGAGGACTGGAAACCTGCCAATGTAGCACCTCTATTTAGAAAAGAATGAAGATAGAAGTTAAGTAACTATCGGCAATCTGATATTGTAGAGTCGTGGAGTCATAGATATGTACAGCACGGACATAAACCCTTCGGTCCAACCCGTCCATGCCATCCCACCCCAATCTCGTCCCACTTGCCAGCACTTGGCCCATATCCCTCCAAACCCTTCCCATTCATATATCCATCCAGATGCCTTTTAAATGTTGTGATTGTACCAGCCTCCACCACTTCCTCTGGCAGCTCATTCCATACATTTACCACCCTTTGCTTGAAAAAGTTGCCCCTTAGATCTCTTTTATATCTTTCCCCTCTCACCCTAAACTTATGTCCTCTAGTTCTGGACTGGCCGACCCCAGGGAAAAGACTTTGCCTATTTACCCTATTCATGCCCCTCGTGATTTTATAAACCTCTGAGGTCACCCCTCAGCCTCCGACGCTCCAGAGAAACCTGCTCCACCCGATTCAACCTCTCCCTTTAGCTCAAATCCTCCAACCCTGGCAACATCCTTGCAAATCCTTTCTGAACTCTTTCAAGTTTCACAACATCCTTCCGACAGGATGGAGACCAGAATTGCATGTAATATTCCAAAAGTGGCCTAACCAATGTCCTGGTGAATCATGTCCTAGTGCTATATCTTCAAACAAAATTGTGAAGAGGGAGGGTTCATGTGAGGAGAGATTTCAAAATTTTAAGTCAAAGAAAAATAAGTAATGCAGGGAATGGGTAAAGAGAACTAAAGGTGCGGCAAAATTGACTATTCTGAGGGGGTATGAGTAGATTCTGAGAGCTTGTAGGGACAACTAGAGCTAGGGAATTTTATACAACCATGAGAGGTCGACCATTCCGGTTGGAGGGGAGAAGGAATTTCTTCTCACAGAGGATCTTGTTTCTTTGGACCATTAATCCACAGAGAGCAGTGAATGCTAAGCCATTGAATATGTACAACGTTGAGTTTGATAAATGTTTGATGAACAAGGGAATTGGGTTTTATTCAAAGATAGATATGGAGTTAAAACCACAATCAGATCAGCCAGGTGGAGCAGACTCTGTGGGTCGAATGGCTTACCCTGGTCTCTATTTCATATGCTGAAAGTGTGTTGCTGGAAAAGCGCAGCAGGTCAGGCAGCATCCAAGGAGCAGGAGAATTGACGTTTCGGGCATGAGCCCTTCTTCAGGAATGAGGAAAGTGTGTCCAGCAGGCTAAAATAAAAGGTAGGGAGGAGGGACTTGGGGGAGGGGCGTTGGAAATGCGATAGGTGGAAGGAAGTCAAGGTGAGGGTGATAGGCCGGAGTGGGGGTGGGGGCGGAGAGGTCAGGAAGAAGATTGCAGGTTAGGAAGGTGGTGCTGAGTTCGAGGGATTTGACTGAGACAAGGTGGGGGGAGGGGAAATGAGGAAACTGGAGAAATCTGAGTTCATCCCATGTGGTTGGAGGGTTCCTAGGCGGAAGATGAGACGTTCTTCCTCCAACTGGCGATGGAGGAGTCCAAGGACTTGCATGTCCTTGGTGGAGTGGGAGGGGGAGTTGAAGTGTTGAGCCATGGGGTGGTTGGGTTGTTGGTCCGGGTGTCCCAGAGGTGTTCTCTGAAACGTTCCGCAAGTAGGCGGCCTGTCTCCCCAATATAGAGGAGGCCACATCAGGTGCAGCGGATGCAATAGATGATGTGTGTGGAGGTGCAGGTGAATTTGTGGCGGAAATGGAAGGATCCCTTGGCGCCTTGGAGGGAAGTATGGGGGGAGGTGTGGGCTCAAGTTTTGCATTTCTTGCGGTTGCAGGGGAAGGTGCCGGGAGTGGAGGTTGGGTTGGTGGGGGATGTAGACCTGACGAGGGAGTCACGGAGGGAGTGGTCTTTTCGGAACGCTGATGGGGAGGGGCGGGAAATATATCCCTGGTGGTGGGGTCCATTTGGAGGTGGCGGAAATGACGGCGGATGATACGCTGTATATGGAGGTTGGTGGGGTGGTAGGTGAGGACCAGTGGGGTTCTGTCCTGGTGGCGGTTGGAGGGGCGGAGCTCAAGGGCGGAGGAGCGGGAAGTGGAGGAGATGCAGTGGAGGGCCCTCCAAGGCCCCTAGGAATCCTTCCAAATCCGCCACAAATTCACCTGCACCTCCACACACATCATTTATTGCATCCGCTGCACCCGATGTGGCCTCCTCTATATTGGGGAGACAGGCCGCCTACTTGCGGAACGTTTCAGAGAACACCTCTGGGACACCCGGACAAACCAACCCAACCACCCCGTAGCCCAACACTTTAACTCCCCCTCCCACTCCACCAAGGACATGCAGGTCCTTGGACTCCTCCATTGCCAGACCATAGCAACACGACGGTTGGAGGAAGAACGCCTCATCTTCCGCCTAGGAACCCTCCAACCACAAGGGATGAACTCAGATTTCACCAGTTTCCTCATTTCCCCTCCCCCCACCTTGTCTCAGTCAAATTCCTCAAACTCAGCACCACCTTCCTAACCTGCAATCTTCTTCCTGACTTCTCCGCCCCCACCCCCACTCCGGCCTATCACCCTCACCTTGACCTCCTTCCACCTATCGCATTTCCAACGCCCCTCCTCGAAGTCCCTCCTCCCTACCTTTTATCTTAGCCTGCTGGACGCACTTTCCTCATTCCTGAAGAAGGTCTCATGCCCAAAACATCGATTCTCCTGCTCCTTGGATGCTGCCTGACCTGCTGCGCTTTTCCAGCAACACATTTTCAGCTCTGATCTCCAGCATGTGCTGTCCTCACTTTCTCCTGATGCCAAACAGGCAGTGGCAAGGTCATCAAGGGGACTTCACCTTGAATCAAGAGTTGGACACTCTGCCCAGTAAGAGCTGCAATCTCAAAGTACCAGAATGGCAGAGGAACAAAGGAAAGTGATGTGGAAAATGGTGGAGGGAGTGAGAACAGTATGTTCTCAGTTTGGGAGGTCATGGGTAGAGGCAGACAGAGAGGGTCAGAGCAAGGGCAGGGTCGTGCCTCCCAGCAGGCATACCCATACCCAAAGTCCAGTCCCACAATCAAACACTGAGTGTCTTTGCTTGAGGCAAGGTCCTCAATGGTTGTGATGCGACAAGCCACCCGCAGGGTACAACCATTGTGAACGCTGAATGGTGAAATGCTTTGTTTGTGGTATAACCAGATCCAGATGAAGCATTCTGAGGTCCTGAACTCATCCTTAATTGGTCATTTAAGGGCCTCACTTGTCTGCAGGGCAGAAAGCTAAAGCATGAATCTTCCTACCCAGAATGAGCAGGAGATAGGAGACTTAAGGTACACAGACATAAGTTAGCACCTTCCTGCATCCAAACTTGGGCACCTCCTGCAACAGATGATTCTGCCCCATAACTGGACTATGGAACAATTAAGATCTTTGAAAGGCAGAGATAGAGACAAAGCCAGTGGGATTAGAAAGTATGATCCAGAGGATGAGAACAAGGCTGGTCCACAGCTCAAATTTCATTCCATTTCAGGTATCAGGTGCAAATGTTGCATTACTTACACCTTAACTTTGAGAAGAACCTTGCAATACCTTCTTTAAACATCCCAATTTGCACCTTCCAGACAAGCTTTATGGATTTTGCTCATAATTATATCACACACCTGGCAATTAATGGTATTAATAGGTAATTTAGCATGCATTTTTAAAAAAAAATTGATTTCTCAAATTGAACATAGTGCACCCCAAAAGATTGCACTAAATAAGCTGTATGTCCCATCTTATTAGCTTTTCCACTTCGGCATATCTGAACCAACATGATTACTATTGCAGTGTGTTGGAAAGTACTAAAAATCTTAAAGATCTCTATTAGGCTTCCCTTCATTTCTAGACATTTCTTATATTAAATTAAATTTCATAGCATAGTCTGGACCGAGTGTGTTGTTGGTGTGCTGTGCTCTGCACAATTGGTGCAGGCAAAGAGACAATGTGATAATTGCTGAGGAACTGAAGGAGCGGGAGCTGTCTTGTGAGGAGGATGAGGATGAGGACATTGGGAGGAAGAAGCTATTGTTGTCCATGATGTTGTCCAGGTTGTTGTTGTGCCTTAAGGGTTAGAAGTTAGATAGAAGCTCATTGACACTCCCTTCCAATTGAACAGAGCTGGGTACACCAGATAATCATCGATTGTAAATTAATCTTTGATCATGATGCTGAAATATGCATTGAATTGCATTATCGGAGCAAACTTCAGCCTCTATTGGCTTTGTTTGTGTTCCCTTTTATTTTTGGTTAATGGAAGTTCAAATTTGTATGTGTCCAATTGCTTGCCTGTATGTGATGTTCCCCAAGTGGACAATAACTTGATGTGGGTCAATAACGGGCATTGGGGACTGGTTAGCACTGGCTTAGAGGGCATTCAGACAGTATGTAGATATGGGCAACTGAAGTGTGTCACCTGGTGGTTAAACAATGACGTGGGTGCAAGACTGAGTTTATATGTTTAAAGGAGTGTCAGCCATGATGGTTATTGTATCAGTAAGGAGCATTGCCAATGGTTGTCGGCATAGGTAACTACCTATGAACAGAGACGAGATGCAGTACAGAGTGTAGGAGGAAACCCATGTGGCATATTTCTGACTGGTAAATTCTACACAATTAAGAAAATAAAAACTTATGCAAAATATCAAAGAAATTCACCATCAAAATATTAAATCAATTAAATTTAAGATAGGTGTAGTTTGTCATATCATTTGCATGTATATTAAACAGATACTGCTTCAAAGCTTTTTCAGGCCAATTATTCAGTGCCCTGACATAGTAAGGGACTTATTGTGGCTTGCGGGTGGGCAATAATGATACCTTGCACAGAGGTAGGGAAACAGCGATGATTTTCACTGCGGGCCTTTGGCATGCTTCGTAATTACTCAGCTGAAGCCTATGGTGAAGCTTAAATAAAAAGTGCTTGTTCTCTCCAGTGGGGAGATATTTCAAGCATTAATTGCCCTGTGGCATGCAGAAGCTGCAGCTACTGCAAATGTATGGTATAACAAACAAAGTCTAAGATGCAAGACTTTCGCTCTGTTTATGCTTGAGCCGTACTTTCAGGTTTAATACAAATTTCGTGGCTGAATAGCTCCAAATGCTGAAACCATGCTTTGCCCTTTTGCTTTAATATCTGACTCCAAGACAATGGTGGGCAAATCGAATCACAGGAAACCAAGCCATTCTGCCCGACTAACCTAATGAGGAGGGGTCAGCAGATAGATGCTGCCTGATTTCATGAGAACCATTGGGGGTTACCTGCTTCATATCAGTCAGCATGGACTTTGGTGGGATATGTAATTCTGCCACCCTTTTATGATTCTAAGGCTAATGGCATACATGCAGTGTGCATATGCCCAGAGTTGGTGGGACTCCACCATGTTGGCCGGTGAAAGCAGCAGGGTCTACATGAGGAAACCCAAGTCCTACTGAGGTAAGAAAGCCCACAACAATGAGAGCTGATTGACTTCCAGATTTAGGGGCTCAGAGGAGGAAAACCTGCCCATCTGGAGGTGCCATTCTGGCAGAGACTGGCAGATGTAGAACGTGGCAACTCCATGGCTGGGGCTGTATCTGCTACCTGTTTTCCCTGAGCAACCCGCACTGCTGCTCCTTATGTTGTATGAGCCCAGCAGACTACTGCTGACTAGAAGGCAGGTTTGCATCCACCATCTTCTTTCAGGGGTAGAATCTGCATGGCCTGCTTGCTCCAGTTTTGTAGAAAAAGCACTTTGTTGTCTAATGAGAAGGGGCATTTGCATTAAACAAGAGTTAAAGGGAACCTGAGGGACAACTTTTTTCACTCAAAGTGTGGTATGTGTATGGAATAAGCTGCCAGAGGAAGTTGTACAATTACAACATTTAAAAGACATCTGGATGAGTGTATGAATAGGGAAGGGTTTAGAGGGATGTAGGCCAAATGTTAGCAAATGAGATTAGGTTTATTTAGGGTATCTGGTCAGCATGGACGAGTTGGACAGAAGAGTTTGTTTCTGTGCTGTGCATCTCTATGACTGTATGTAACAGCCCTTGTGCTGGAGAGCTATTTGTAGCATCCCTTTAATCTCAAGGTGCTCTACTTCTGAGAGTAAGTAGTTGGACTGCTTTCAGCTGTGACTGGGGCTTCTTCAACTATGGAATGCTTTCTGGAATATAATGACACTTACCCCTATATCAAGCTTAACATTATTGAGATGCCCACTGACACACATTTCTTCTTGCAAAAACACCAGGTCTAAATTATTTATTTCCTTAAGGAAACCTGTTGGCTTTTCTTTTTGTACAGTGGTCTTTGCACATTATGAATTTCTTTTTGTGAATAGCTGTTTGACTTCTTGCCGTTCTGTCACTGTGCCGTACATTAGCACAGTTTCTGAAACCATTGTTTTATAAATGAAATATTAACTTTTTAATAGCTGAGCAATCTTTGTGTCCGTGATCCTGGGGATTTCCTTGCTCCAAAGCACTGGTATTGACTATTAGTATGTGGTGCTATCCCAGTCGCTGTACTGTATACCTTGTGCCTTTTGTGGTTGTCCCTTCACACCCTCAATGGATTCTGTTGATCTGCTAAGATAGAGTTCACCATTAGAGATGAGTGCAAATACATCAAGGATACAGCAGTAACCAGCCCTGGACCGCCTTTTTAAACCCCTGCACATCCCATTCATGCAAAGATCTGGCAGAGTTAGTGTGGAGCCTTTAATTTAAAACTGTTACTTTCATTAACGTCTCCTTCTTTCTGTCCTATTAGGCCTGGGCCGTTGCAGTCAAACTGGTATGCAGGTCTGCAAAAAATAATGAGCATGTATCAGGCAAGTAATTCAATATCTGAATTCAATCTGAGCAGCAGTTCATTGCAAAACCTTGAGATCAGGGGATTTGACCAGAGTCATGGTGAAGTGAATGAGATTTAATCCCCACGGGCAGCAATAGAAATGAAATATTGGAAAGCCTGTGCAGACTTTCTGAGACATTTCATTACTCCAATACCACGGTTTCTACTGATGGGTCAAATAGGTTCTGAAATAGGCTCAAATATTTGTTCATAAATGAATACATCAATGTTGATATTGATTATTCAAATCAAAGTGGCAATCAGTAGAAGGCTCTGAGTGTGAAACACAAATCTGAACTAATGATGTTCTGAGTGTGAAACATCAGTTATAACATCAGACCATGATCAAATTACATGATTATAGGATGATTTACCAAACTGGGTACTCCACTTCAATTGCTCTCCTTTCTTCATTTAGATACTCAGGAGCTGTCTAGGAATAAAAGTCTTAATCTAAGGATAAGGTGATGTCCATTTCAGTCAGCAATAAGATCAATTTTCTTCAATCTGAGTTTTCTCAGCCTTTGGGATTTTGTTTTTACCTCAGAGGGCTGTGAATGCTCAGTTTCCGGAGATTGGTAAGCATTTGGACATCAAGTGACTCAAGGAAATAAAGTAAGAGAAGAAGATTGAGTTTGTATGGACAGTCAGCCATGACATTATTACAAGGAGAAATAGCTGAAGACATTATTTGGCTTGCTCCTGTTCCAACTCATTATTTTCGTTTTATATCCAGGATCACTTCTATACACTGTATTTTCTCTTCTTCCCGAGCATTTCCAATTTTACCTTTTCAAACCTTTGGGTTTTTCACTTCAGAATCAAGAACTTTCATCATTAATTCACAGGATATGAGCTTTGCTGGCTGGGCCAGTATTTATTTATCATCTCTGTCACCAATTAGCCCATACCTGGATACTATCCAGTTCTTGCTGCTTTTGGGCACAGACAACTTCAGTACCTGAGGAGTCATGAATGGTGCTGAACGTGCTACAGGCATCAATGAATATTGTGTTGCTAATGACCTAACGATGAAGGGAAACTGATTGAAGCAGCTGAAGATGGTAGGGTCTTGGACACTACTCTGAGGAAGTCCTGCAGAGATTTCCTGGAGCAATGAAGACTGACCTTCAATATCTACTTTCATTTTCCTTTGTGTCAGGTCTGACTCCAACTAGCAAATTGTTTCCCCTGATTCTCATTGACCCCAACTTTGCGTGGACTTTGTGAAGGCACATTTTGTCAAATGCACGTTTGATGTCAAGAGCTGTCACTCTCCCTCCCCTCCGGAATTAAGCTCTTTTGTCCATGTTTGAACCAAGGCTGTAATGATATCAGGAGCTAAGTGACCCTTCAGAACCCAAATTGGTCATCTTTAAGCAGGTAATTGCAAAGCGGGTGCTGCTTGATAGCACTGTTGATGATCTCTTCCATCACTTTACTGATGATTGAGAGTAGATGGATGGGGTGGGTAATGGCTAGGTTAGACTTGTCTTGCTTTTTGTGTACAGGACATACCTGGGCAATTACCAATATTGCCAGGTAGATGCCAGTGTTGTAGCTATACTGGAACAGCTTGGTTGGGGTGTTGTTTGTTCTGGAGCATTCCTCGGTACCTCCTTAAAATATTCTACCACATTTGTCATACATTACTGTACTCTAATAAATCCCTTGCTGGCAATCCCTAATTAATCCATTTCTCCAAGTGCAGATATATTATGCTCAGAATTATTTCTAGTAACTTCCCTATGACAGAGGTTACACTGACTTGATGTTATTTCCTGGCCCATCCTTTCCCTCCCATTTTTAGCCATCCTCCAGGCACCTACTTGTGGCCTGAGAGGATTTAAAACTAACTATTAGGGTGGTAGATACCTCCTCTCTTGTCTCTGACACCAACCTGAGCTTTATCTCATGGAGGCCTGCAGATTTATCCATTTTTAAGGCTGCAAAATAAGCTTGTACTTCCTCTCTATGTTCATTTATTCTAATATTTCATAGTCTTTCATCCTGAAGTCAATACCTGCTTTGTATTTATTAAGGACTGTGCCACATCTTCTGGGTCCACACAGCTTACCTCCATGGTCACTACTGAGCCCAGACTCTTTATCATTCTCTTGATCATTTCATACTTCAAAAGGCACTTTGAACTTTCCTGTATTCTAACTGTCAAAGGTTTCTCATACACTCTATTTGCTTTCTGAATTTCATTTTTAAGTCCCCATCTGCACTTTCCATACATCTCTAAGGAATCTGCCAATTGTATCCCGAGTATCAGCTGTAAGCCTCTCTTTTTTTATTTCCTAAACTTTACGTTCCTTAACTTCCAGGCTTCATTGACCTTGGTTTCATCATTTGTCTTTATTGGAACATATTTGGCTTATACTCATGCTATTTTGTCCTTGAATGCCTCCCACTGCTCTGACATGATTTTATCTGCAAGATACTACTCAAGTCCACTATGGCCCAATTATATCTAAACTTTGTGGAATTAGTCTTTCCCCAGTTTTGAACCACTATTCTTTGTCAATCCTTACCCATAACTATGCGAAATCTAACTGAGAATGGATTATCTACTTGATCCTCTATCTCCCCCTGACTATTTGGAGTGGTCATTGTATACACCCAACAGCATGCTTATCCCTTTTGGTGTGCTTTTTACTTCTACCGCATTGCCTCATTTGATGATCCTTCCAATGATTATCCCCAGTGACTATTATAATTGATCCTTTAACTAATATTGCGAATGCCACCACCCCCTCCTTTTCTATCCAGCTTTCTCTCATCTGAATACTCTGTAACCATGAATGTTGAGCTGCCAATCCTGTCCATCTTTCAGCCAAGTCTTGGTCATAGCTATCACATCATACTCTCATATGCCAATCTGAGCCATCAGTTTATCGATCGTATTCCTTGTGTTCCTTGCATCAAAATATAATCCGTTTAGCCTTTCTAAACTTGCTTTGTTTATATCTAGCCTATATTTCCTCTGCCTTCCAGGATCACTTACTCATGTTCTAATTTCTAATTCAATCTGATCTTCTCTCCCTTGGAACTACCTGTCTGGACCCAATCCAGAGGAGAAAGTGAGGTCTGCAGATGCTGGAGATCAGAGCTGCAAATGTGTTGCTGGAAAAGCGCAGCAGGTCAGGCAGCATCCAAGGAACAGGAGAATCGATGTTTCGGGCATAAGCCCTTCTTCAGGAATGAAGAAAGTGTGTCCAGCAGGCTAAGATAAAAGGTAGGGAGGAGAGACTTGGGGGAGGGGCGTTGGAAATGCGATAGGTGGAAGGAGGTCAAGGTGAGGGTGATAGGCCGGAGTGGGGTGGGGGCGGAGAGGTCAGGAAGAAGATTGCAGTTAGGAAGGCGGTGCTGAGTTCGAGGGATTTGACTGAGACAAGGTGGGGGGAGGGGAAATGAGGAAACTGGAGAAATCTGAGTTCATCCCTTGTGGTTGGAGGGTTCCTAGGCGGAAGATGAGGCGCTCTTCCTCCAACCGTCGTGTTGCTATGATCTGGCAATGGAGGAGTCCAAGGACCTGCATGTCCTTGGTGGAGTGGGAGGGGGAGTTGAAGTGTTGAGCCATGGGGTGGTTGGGTTGGTTTGTCCGGGTGTCCCAGAGGTGTTCTCTGAAACATTCCGCAAGTAGGCGGCCTGTCTCCCCAATATAGAGGAGGCCACATCGGGTGCAGCGGATGCAATAGATGATGTGTGTGGAGGTGCAGGTGAATTTGTGGCGGAAATGGAAGTATCTCTTGGGCCCTTGGAGGGAAGTAAAGGGGGAGGTGTGGGCTCAAGTTTTGCATTTCTTGCGGTTGCAGGGGAAGGTGCCGGGAGTGGAGGTTGGGTTGGTGGGGGGGTGTGGACCTGACGAGGGAGTCACGGAGGGAGTGGTCTTTTCGGATCGCTGATAGGGGAGGGGAGGGAAATATATCCTTGGTGGTGGGGTCCGTTTGGAGGTGGCGGAAATGACGGCGGATGATACGCTGTACATGGAGGTTGGTGGGGTGGTAGGTGAGGACCAGTGGGGTTCTGTCCTGGTGGCGGTTGGAGGGGTAGAGCTCAAGGGCGGAGGAGCGGGATGTGGAAGAGATGCGGTGGAGGGCATCGTCGACCATGTCTGGGGGGATATTGCGGTCCTTGAAGAAGGAGGCCATCTGGGTTGTATGGATTTGGAACTGGTCCTCCTGGGAGCAGATGCGGCGGAGACGAAGGAATTGGGAATATGGGATGGCGTTTTTACAGGGGGCAGTGTGGGAGGAGGTGTAGTCTAAGTAGCTATGGGAGTCGGTTTCAACCTCCTCGTGGGAGCACGAGGCAGCGCCGATATAGTCATTGATGTAGCGGAGGAAAAGGTGGGGGGTGGTGCCAGTGTAGCTGCGGACGATGGACTGTTCCACATATCCTACAAAGAGGCAGGCAAAGCTGGGACCCATGCAGGTGCCCCTGGCTACTCCTTTGGTTTGGAGGAAGTGGGAGGATTGGAAAGAGAAGTTGTTCAGGGTGAGGACCAGTTTAGTCAGTCGAAGGAGGGTGTCAGTGGAAGGGTACTGGTTGGTACGGCGGGAAAGGAAGAAGCAAGGGCTTTGAGTCCTTCGTGATGGGGGATGGAGGTGCACAGGGACTGGATGTCCATGGTGAAGATAAGGTGTTGGGGACCAGGGAAATCATGGAGGAGGTGGAGGGCGTGGGTGGTATCCCGAACGTAGGTGGGGAGTTCTTGGACTAAGGGGGACAGGACCGTGTCGAGGTATGCAGAGATGAGTTTGGTGGGGCAGGAGCAGGCTGAGACAATGGGTCGGCCGGGGCAGTCAGGTTTGTGGATTTTGGGCAGGAGGTAGAAACGGATGGTGCGGGGTTGTGGGACTATGAGGTTGGAGGCAGTCTACAACAGCACGACTGAACCTTCCCTGTGAGGATCTTGGTCCTGTTCCCATTTACATGGAACCTATCCAACATGTACAGTTTCCATTTCCCCCAGAAATGGTTCCAATGCCTCAGGAATTTAAAATCCCTCTTGCACCAATTCTCCAGCCACACATTCATCTCTCTAAACTTCTATTCCAATATTCCATACTGTGTGGCACCAGGAAGAATCCAGAAATTACTATGTTTGAAGCCCCACATTTTGATTTGCTAATAATCTCTCTAAATTCTGCTTGTAGGGCTTAATTTCTCTTTCTTTCTATGTAGTTGGTCCCAACATGATCAAAACCTCTGGCTGTTCACCCTCCTCCTTCAGAATGTCCTGCAACTATTACATGATGTCCTGACATGCTTGAGGAAACATCCTATCCTGGGATTATATCCATAGCCACACAGGTGTCTGTCTATAGTCTTCACTAACGCAACCCGTACCACCACTGCCTTTCTGCACTTGTTCCTTATTCTATAAAAATCTTATCCTTGCTCATGTTCCAAGTCTGACTCAGGTCCGCTGTCAGTCTGTCTGCTTCTCTGTGAATGTTCTCACCTCACCCACACCTCTTGATGACACTGAATGTCTGCTCACTCACTCCTCTCTAACAGATGAAAGGGTTCTTTTTCCACACAGTTAATGCAAATTGCCATCTAGCTTTGTGACATTTGCAAGCTTGGAAATATTACATTTGATCTTCACACCCAAATAACTGATGTATATTATAGACAGCTGAGACCCAGATATTGATCCTTCCCCATCACCACTTATCACAATTTACTCATGCAAAAGTGACCCATGTATTGCTATTCACTGTTTGCTGTTTGCTAGACAATCTTTAGTCTATTCCAGTACATTATCTCCTATTCCACATGCTTTAATTGTGGTAACCACACTTCCCTTAACAAAAGTCTTGTAAACATCAATGTATCATATGTTCATCAACTCGTCTGTATTAATTCTGTTAGTAATATTCTCAAAAACCTCCGACATGCTTGTCAAACACTATTTCCCATTCACAAATCTATGCTGACTATGGGCAATAAAATCATTATTATCCTAGTGTTACTTTATCACATCATTTGTAAAAGATTCTAACATTTTCTTCATTATTGATATAAGACTAATAGGCCTGTAATTCCTTACTTTCACTCTCTCATCCTTCTTAAAGAATGGATTGCTACTTTCAAATCAATAGGAACCATTCCAGAATCTATGGAACTTTGGAAAATGATCGATGCACCCACTACCTCCATAGTTACCCCTTGCATCATTCTGGGATATGGAATATCAGGTTCTGAGCACTTGTCAGCTTTCACTCTGATTAATTTCTCCAACACAACCGCTTACAAATTTTCACATCTTTCAATTCCTCATTCTTTGTAATTCCTTGAATCTCTAATGTTGGAAAATATCTTGGATCTTCCTCAGTGAATACAGACACAAAATATTTACTGAGCTTCTCTGCCACTTCTCTATTCCACATCATACATTTTCTTGGCTCTGTCAATAATGGACTCAGATTTTTCTAAGCAAAATGCTTTGTCTATATACCCATAAAGTTTTTTTACAGTCCATATTTATGTATTTTTGTGGGCTTATATTCATTTCTATTTTTATTTCTTTATCAGTTTCTTGCTCCTCCTTTGTCTTTTTCTAAAATCCTCCAAATCATCAGACTTATTACAATTTCTGGCAACTTTAGAGGTGTTCTTTTTTAATCTGGGAATCCTTAATTTCAATAATATAAATAGAGAATGTTAGAGAAACTCTGCACATCTGGCTGCATCTGTGGAGAAATGATTTGGAGGTGCTGGTGTTGGTCTGAGGTGTACAAAGCTAAAAATCACACAACACCAAGTTATTGTTCAACAGGTTTATTTGGAAGCACTAGCTTTCGGAGCACTGCTCCTTCATCAGGTGGTTGTGATGAAGAAGCAGCACTCCGAAAGCTAGTGCTTTCAAAGAAATCTATTGGACTATGACCTGGTGTTGAGTGATTTTTTAACTCTGTGGAGAATGAAACACTGAGCATTTCGTATCCAATACTACTTCTTCAGGAAGCTAAGGAAATTTAGCATGTCCACAAGGACTGTTACCAATTTTTGTAGATGCTTCAGAAAATGCATTCTGTCTGGATGCATCACAGCGTCCACTTGGCAACCTCTCTTCCCAAGACCGCAAAAAAATGACAGAGTCGTGAACACAGCCCAGTCCATCACACAAACCAGCCTTCCCATTCATTAACTCCATCTATACTTCCTGCTGCCTCAGGAAAGCAATTAACAGAATCAAAGACCCGTTCCAGAAGACCATAAGACATAGGAGCAGAAATTAGGTTATTCAGCCCATTGAGTCTGCTCCCCAAGTCATGGCTGATAAGTTTCTCAACCCTATTCTCCCACTTTCTCTCTGTAACCTTTGATACTCAAGAACCTATCTATCTCCGTCTTAAAGATACTCAATCACCTGGCCTCCACAGCCTTCTGTGGCAATGAATTCCATAGATTCACCACTTTCTGGTTGAAGACGCTTCTCCTTATCTCCGCTCTGAAGGGTCTTGTAGGCGGCACGGTGGCACAGCGGTTAGCACTGCTGCCTCACAGCGCCAGAGACCCGGGTTCAATTCCCGCCTCAGGCGACTGACTGTGTGGAGTTTGCACATTCTCCCCGTGTCTGCGTGGGTTTCCTCCGGGTGCTCCGGTTTCCTCCCACAGTCCAAAGATGTGCAGGTCAGGTGAATTGGCCATGCTAAATTGCCCGCAGTGTTAGGAAAGGGGTAAATGTAGGGGAATGGGTGGGTTGCGCTTCGGCGGGTCGGTGTGGACTTGTTGGGCCGAAGGGCCTGTTTCCACACTGTAAGTAATCTAATCTAATCTAATCTACTCTAGGCTGTGCCCGCAGGTCCTAGTCTCTCCTCACAATGGAAACATCTTCCCAACATCCACGCTGTCCAGGCCATTCAGTATTCTGTAAGCTTCAATTAGATCTCTCCTTATCCTTCTAAACTCCATCAAGTATAAACCCAGAGTCCCAAAAATCCCTCACATATTAAGCTTCTCATTCCTGGGACCATTCTCGTGAATCTTCCCTGAACACGTTCCAGTGCCAGTACATCCTTCCTGAGATATGGGGCTGAAATCTGCACACAATACTCCAAATATGATCTGACCAGAGCTTTATAGCGTCTCAGAAGTATATCCCTGCTTTTATATTCAAGTCCTCTCAAAATAAATGCAATTATTGTATTTGCTTTCCTAACTACTGACTCAACATGTAAGTTTACCATGAGAGAATCCTGGACTTGAACTCCCAAGTCTCTTTGCACTTCAGACTTCTGAATTTTCTCCCATTGAGAAAATGGTCCATGCCTCTATTCTTTCTTTCAAAGTGCATGACCTCACACTTCCCCTCATTGTACTCCATCTGCCACTTCTTTGCCCACTCTCCTAACCTGTTCAAATCCTTCTGCAGCCTCCCCACCTCCTCTGCTACCTGTCCCTCCAGCTACCTTTGTATCATCTGCAGACTTAGCCAGGATACCTTCACTTTCTTCATTTCAATCATTAATGTATAAAGTGAGAAGTAGTGGTCCCAACACTGACCCTTGTGGAATACCACTTGTCTCCGGCTGCCATCTTGAGAAGGACTTTTATATCCCACTCTCTGCTTCCTGACAATCAGCCAGCATTCTATCCATGTTAGCACCTCGCTTCTGACATCATAGGCCCTTATCTCACTCAGTAGCCTCCTGTGTGGCATCTTATCAAAGGCCTTCTTGAAGTCCAGGTAGGTAACATCCATTGGCTCTTCTTGGTCTAACCTGCTCATTACTTCCTCAAAGAATTCTAACAGATTTGTTGGTTATGACTTCCCCTTGATGAAACGATGCTGACTTTGCCCGATTTTACTATACACTTCCAAGTATTCAGAAATTTCATCCTTCACAATGGATTCCAGGATTATAGCTATGATCAAGGTTAGGCTAATAGGTTTGTAATTTTCCATCTTTTGTCTACTCTGTTTTTAAACATGGGTTTCATATTAGCAATTTTCCATCCTCTTGGACCCTCCCTGATTCTAGCAATTCCTGAAAAATCATGACTAATGCTTCCATAATCTCTTCAGCTGTCTCCCTTAGAACTCTGGGGTGTAGTCTATCTGGCCCAGGTGATTTATCCACCTTCAGGTCATTCAATTTTCTAGCACCTTCTCCTTGGTGATGGCCACCATGCTTAGCTCTGCCCTTTCATTCTCTTGAATTCTTGGGATATTACTTGTGCTTTCCACCGTGAAGGCTGACACAAAGTAATTACTCAGTTCCTCAGCCATTTTCTTGTTTCCCACTACTATCTCTCCAGCGCCATTTTCCAGCAGCCCAATGTCCACTTTTGCCTCTCTTTTGCCCTTTATATATCGAAAGAAACTCTTACAGTCTTCTTTTAGATTACTGGCTAGTTTACCCTCATATTTAATCTGTTCCCTCCTTATTTGTTTTTTTGTCTGCTCTCTGTTGGTCTTTGTAAGCTTTCTAATCCTCTGGTTTACCTCTGCCCTTCGCCACATTATATGCTTTCCCTTTTGTTTTTATGCTATCCCTGACTTCCGTAGTGAGCCATAGTTGCCTCATCCTCCCTGTATTGTTTTTCCTTGGGATGAATATCTGCTGTGTCTTCTGAATCACTCCCAGAAACTTCTACCATTGCTTTTCCACTGTCTTTCCTGCTAGGTTCCTCTCTCAGTCAATTCTGCCCAGCTCTTCCCTTATGCCTCTGTATTGCTTTTATTCAGCTGCAATACCGTTACCTTTGATTCTATCTTCTCCCTCTCAAATTGCAGAGTAAATTCAATCATATTAAGATTGCTGGTTCCTCAGGCGTCCTTCACCTTAAGCTCCCTTTTCAAATCTGCCTCATTGCACAACACTAAATCCAGGCAGCATCCAGGGAACAGGAGAATCGACGTTTCGGGCATAAGCCCTTCTTCAGGAATCCCTGAAGAAGGGCTTATGACCGAAACATCGATTCTCCTGTTCCCTGGATGCTGCCTAACCTGCTGCGCTTCTCCAGCAACACATTTTCAGCTCTGATCTCCAGCATCTGCAGACCTCACTTTCTCCTCAACACTAAATCCAGTAATGCTTGTTCCATAGTAGGTTCCACCACAAGCTGCTCCAGAAAGCCATGTTGTAGACATAGAACATAGTGCATTACAGCGCAGTGCAGGCACTTTGGCCCTCGATGTTGCGCCGACCTGTGAAACCAATCTGAAGCCTATCTAACCTACATTATTCCACTACAAATCTTCTCAAAACTCACTAACCGACACTATTCCATTATCGTCCATATGTTTATTTAATGACCATTTAAATGACCTTAAAGTTGGCGATTCTACTTCAGTTGCAGGCAGGGCATTCCATGCCCTTACTACTCTGAGTAAAGGAACTACCTCTGACCTCTGTCCGAAATCTATCACACTTCCATTTAAAGTTATGTCCCCTCCTGCTAGCGATCACCATCCAAGGAAAGAGGCTCTCACTGTCAACCCTATCTAATCCACTTATATGTCTCATTAAGTCACCTCTCAACCTTCTTTTTCTAATGAAAACAGCCTCAAGTCGCTCAGCCTTTCCTCATAAGACCTTCCCACCATACCAGGCAACATCCTGGTAAATGTCCTCTGCTCACATCCTTCCTATAATGCAGCTACCAGAACTATACGCAATACTCCAAGTGCAGCCGCATCAGAGTTTTGTACAGCTGCAACTTGACCTCATGGTTCCCATACTCAATCCCTCGACCAATGAAAGTTAACACACCGTATGCTTTCCTAACAACCCTGGTGTCAAGTTTGCGGGATATATGTACATGGATACCGAGATATCTCTGTTCATCTACACTGCCAAGAATCTTACCATTAGCCCAGTACTCTATATTCCTGTTGCTCTCTCCAAAGTGAATAGCCTCACACTTATTCACATTAAACTCCATTTGCCACCTCTCAGGCCAGCTCCACAGCTTATCTATGTCCCTCTGTAACCTATAACATCCTTCGGCACTGTCCACAATTCCACCAATCTTAGTGTCATCCATAAAATTACTAACTCATCCTTCTAAGTCCTCATCAAGGCCATTTATAAAACTGACAAACAGCAGTGGCCCCAAAAACAGACCTATGTGGAACACCATGAGTAATTGAAATCCAGGATGAACATTTCCCATCAACCACCACCCTCTGTCTTCTTTCAGCTAGCCAATTTCTGATCCAAACTGCTAATTCACCCTCAATCCCATAACTTTGCATTTTCTGAACCTTATCAAATGCTTTACTGAAATCCACATACACCACATCAACCACTTTACCCTAATCCACCTGTTTGGTCACCTTCTCAAAGAACTCAATAAGATTTGTGAGGCACAACCTATCTTTCACAAAACTATGTTGACTACCCCTAATCATCTTATTCCTTTCCAGTTGATTATAAATCCTCTATCGTATAGTCCTTTCTAACACTTTCCCACAACCGAAGCGAGGCTCACTGGTCCATAATTACCAAAGTTGTCCCTACTCCCCTTCTTTAACTAGGGAACAACATTTGCTGTCTTCCAGTCTTCTGGCCCTATTCCTGTAGACAACGATGACATAAAGACTAAAGTCAAAGGCTCTACAATCTCCTCCCTGGCTTCCCAGAGAATCCTAGGATAAATCCCATCCAGCCCAGGGTAATTATCTATTGTAACACTCTCCAGAATTGCTCTCCTCCTTATGAACCTTAATTCCATCTAATCGAATAGCCAGTATCTCAGTATTCTCCTTGACAACATTGTCTTTTTCCAGTGTAAATACTGATGAAAAATATTCATTTAGCGCCTCTCCTATCCCCTTGGACTCCACTCACAACTTCTCACTACTGTCCTTGACAGGCCCTAAACTTACTCTAGTCATTCTTTTATTCCTGATATACATATAAAAAGCTTTAGGTTCTCCTTGATCCTTCCTGCCAATTACTTCCCATGTCCCCTCCTGGCTCTTCTTAGCTCTCTCTTTAGGACTTTGCTGGCTAACTTTTAACTCTCAAGCACCCTAATTAAGCCTTCACGTCTCATTCTAACATAAGCCTTCTTCCTCTTGACAAGAGCTTCAACTTCTTTAGTAAACCATAACTCCCTTCTCGACAACTTCCACCCTCCCTGATAGATATATACTTATTAAGGACACGCAGTAGCTGTTCCTTGAATAAGCTCCACATTTCAATTGTGCCCATCCCCTGCAGTTTCCTTCCCCATCCTATGCATCCTAAAACTTGTCTAATTGTATCGTAATGGCCTTTCCCCAGCTATAACTCTTGCCCTGCAGTGTATACGTATCCCTTTCCATCCCTAAAGTAAACATAACCAAATTATGGTCACTATTACCAAAGTGCTCACCCACCTCCAAATCTAACACTTGGCCGGGTTCATTACCCAGTACCAAATCCAATGTGGCTTCGCCCCTTGTTGGCCTGTCTACATACTGTGAGGAGAAAGTGAGATCTGCAGATGCTGGAGATCAGAGCTGAAAATGTGTTGCTGGAAAAGCGCAGCAGGTCAGGCAGCATCCAGGGAACAGGAGAATCGATGTTTCAGGCATGAGCCCTTCCTGAAGAAGGGCTTATGCCCAAAACGTCGATTCTCCTGTTCCCTGGATGCTGCCTGACCTGCTGCGCTTTTCCAGCAACACATTTTCAGCTGTCTACATACTGCGCCAGGAAACCCTTTCTCATACGTTGGACAAAAACTGACCCATCAAAAATACTTGAACTATAGTATTCCAAGTCAATTTTTGGAAAGTTAAAGTCCCCCATAACAACTACCCTGTCACTCTCACTCCTATTGAGAATCATCTTTGCTATCCTTTCCTCTAAACTGGAACTATTCAGAAGCCTATAGAAAACTCCCAACAGGGTGATCTCTCCTTTCCTGTTTCTCACCTCAGCCCACACTACTTCAGTAGACGAGTCCTCATCAAATGTCCTTTCTGCCACTGTAATACTGTCCTTGACCTATCACACTACACCTCTCCCTTTTGTACCACCTTCCCTGTCCTTAATGAAACATCTCAATCCAGGAATCTGCAACATCCATTCCTGTCCCTGCTCTATCCATTTCTCCGAAGTCCCAGGTACCAATCCATGCTGCAAGTTCACCCATTTTATTCTGGGTGCTCCTGGCATTGAAGTAGACACACTTCAAACCACCTTCCTGCCTGCCGGTGCACTCTTGTGACCTTGAAACCTCACTTATGACCTCACTATTCTCAGCCTCCTCTCCACTGGAACTACAATTGTGGTTCCCATCCCCCTGCTGAATTAATTTAAACCATCCCTGTAGACATTCCACAAATTCCTTTTCTTGCAATCCACTACCAACCTTATTTTCCCAGTCGACCTATCTATTAAAATCCCCCATGATCACTGTAATTTTGCCTTTCCTACACATCTTTTCTATCTCCTGGTGTATTTTGTGCCCCACCTTCAGACAACTGTTTGGAGCCCTATACATAACTCCAACTATGTTTTTTTCCCCTTGCGGTTCCTCAGTTCTGCCCACACAGATCCTACACCATCTGGCCCTACTTCCTTTCTTACTATTGATTTAATCTCATTTCTTATGAATAAGGCAACCCCACCCCCCCTGCCCACCTATCCTTTTGATAGGATGTACAGCCTTGAATATTCAGCTCCCAATCCCGATCCGCTTGCAGGCACGTCTCCATGATGCCCACCACATCAAACTTGCCAAATTCGATCTGCAATACAAGCACATTTACCTTATTCCTTATACTGTGTGCATTCAGATATAATGCTTTCAGTCCTGCATTAACCATCCCTTTTCTCATTGTCATTCATTTGTCCAGTGTACTTGAAGTTTGATTGCTAACCCTTTCCAAACACTTTGTCCTATTTGTGTCAGTGCTAGAGATACTAACAATCTCTCCTGAGTTCTGTACTCTTACCTCCTCCTTTAATTCAGGCTTTTTAATTTCCCCTATAGACTGCTGGACATGCATATAGTCACAGAAATTTGAGGGTGCATACATGAGGATCAATAGCGGCACAACATCGTTGGCTGAAGGGCCTGTTCTGTGCTGTACTGTTCTATCTTCTATGTTCTATGTAACTGAGCCCCCCACACCATTTAGTTCAAAGCCCTGGCTATAGCCCGAGTTATGCAATTCACCAGGATTCAGGTCCGAGCGCGCTTCAGATGAAGACCGTCACATCAGAACACGTCCCTTCTTTCCCAGTACTGGTGCCACAGTACTGTGAATTCAAACCCATTTCTCCCATACCAATCTTTGAGCCATGCATTTATCTGCTTAATGTTATTGACCCTGTGCCAATTAGCTCGTGGCTCAGGTAGCAATCCGGAGATTATTACCTTTTTGATTCTGCTTTCTAATTTAGCTCCTCACTGTTCATATTCCCTTAGCAGAACCTCTGCCCTATTTTTATCTATGTCATTGGTACCAATGTGGACCATGATTACTGGAACTTTACCCGCCACTCCAAGTTCCTCTGCAGTCCAGATGAGATGTCCTGAACCTGAGCACCAGGCAGGCAATACAATCTTCAGAACTCTCCATCCTGGTCACAGAGAACAGTGACTATGCCCCTAACTATACTATTCCCAATTCCAACAACATTTCTCTTCTCTCCATCCACTTTAATGGATCCCTGCACCACTGTGCTGCGGTCAGTCAGCTCATCCGCTCTGCAGGCCCCATTCCCAACTGCACAGGGGGCAAATCTCTTGAACCTGTTGGACAAGGACAGGGGCTGAGGGTCCTGCAATTCTACCTCCTGGATCCCTCTACCTGCCTCACTCACAGCCACATCCTCCTGCCCCTGACCACTGGCTGAATTCAAGTTAGTTCGTCTAAGGGGGTATGACTGTCTCCTGAAACACAGCATCCAGGTAACACTCCCCCTCCCTGATGTGTCGCAATGTTTGAAGCTCAGACTCCAGCTGATTGACTCTGAACCAGAGTCCTTCCAGCAACCAGCATTTACTACAGATATGGTCACTGGGAACCACAATGGGGTCCACCATCTCCCACATCATGCAGACACATCACCTGACCCTCCATCCTTAATTCATTTAATTAGATTTGAATATTTTTAAATTTTTAACTGTTTTAGTATCTCTGCTTATGCAAGTTGTAACCAATAAATAAGTTGTAACCAAGAAGTAAACAAGATTCCATTTACCATAGATTCAAATTTAGCAGACCCCTTATTAGCCAATCAAATCACAGCCCTCCTGTGACATCACTTATCAGTTTCTCTGCTCTCTGTTCTCTCCAGCTCAGCTCCGGGGCCAAAATGTAGGCCCCAAATCCACAAGGTAGGTTTTATAATTTCTTGCCTTCCCAGACTGCTCTCTATTCACTCCCGCTCAGCTCCGGTCCCAAAGTGCGGGCCACAAGTCCACAAGGTAAGTTTGTATAATCCACCCTGGTTATACACTCTTTCACCTGCATTGATTGGGCAGAAGATAAATGTCTGAGTGCACGTATGAACAGATTCAAGAACAGCTTCTTCTCAGCTGTTATCAAACTTTTGAACGTTAATGTTAATTCTGATCTCTCTCTCTGCATCTTTTCTGCGGCTGTAACACTGTATTCTGCACTCAGTTCTCCTTCCCTGATGTACTTTATATTGTATTCTAGATCAGAGTGGTGCTGGAAAAGCACAGCACCTGGGAGAAGCTAGCTAAGTTGATAATGTTTACAGCCCATGCTGCAACACAGACCTTATCATAGAAAAACAAGAAGGTGTGGTCTGGTACAAACTGTATTGGCAAAAGTGAGGACTGCAGATGCTGGAAACCAGAATTTAGATCAGAGTGGTGCTGGAAAAGCACAGCAGGTCAGGCAGCATTCCAGGAGCAGGAAAATCGACGTTTCGGGCAAAAGCCCTTCATTAGGAACTGCATTGGTACCAGTCTTCATGCACTTGTAGGCTGAAGAATAAAATACTCCACACAGGTCCCCCAGTGGATCTTTGGAAAGAGCCAGTTGCATAAAATTCAATGGAAATGTCACAGAAACAGCCAGCAAAACCAGATGGTCACCCAGTCCTTCACATTACAGGTCCCACTCCAATTGCTGGCATAGTTTGGGGACAGTAGCCCAGGACAACCTCAGTCCAATACTGAGCCTTGCTCATTTGGAGAAAATCATATTGAGGATGAGCAGATCTTTCAGAATGTGAGCAGTCAGCATTTCCAACACTCAAACAACGATTTAGCACCGTCGTTCATAAAATGGATCATGAAGGACTCTGATCAGGAAGGCCATGGAATGTCTCTCTATAGACCTTCATACAAGGACCTTATTCCAGTGAATAAGCAAAAGCCATGTGCACTGAGCTAATAGGAGATTGTAAATGCTGTATTATTACTGATATGTTGTCTCTTCTTATTTTTAAAATTATTCATGAAGTATTCAAAATGACACTGGAATCGTGACAACAGTGGAAGCTTTTCATTGTATTTTACTGTATTTTCACTGTAAAATACATGTGACAACAAAATCATTCTTTCATTCTTTCCCACTCCAAAATTACTCAAGAAAGGCAGCGTATAAAAATATGTTGGAGTGTACCTGAAGTTGAAGGCGAAAGGAAATCAGCTGCACATTCTTGGGCAATCAGTGAGCCCTTGGCCTGCCTTTGAGAACTGTGACCCACAGATGCCACTTTTAAGGTCACATGTGGTTACTTCTGCTTCACAGAGCTGACTGTCTTCAATCCACGTAACCTATGACCTGGATGAGATTGCTTGTGGCCAGAATTTGAATCCCGTGCTGTCAGACACTGCATTTCACAAGCACGATCCCAAGATTATGGATAAACCTCTACTGTGGAAGTGCCTGATTAATACAGGGACTTAAATTGCTCACAAGGTACAGCCTGCATCCTCAGACAGGAAAAAAAAACTTACTCCGCTGTGGTTGTCACCATTTTCCGTTTCCAGTGTGTACCTACAATTCAGGTGAACACTGAATGCAGCTTTTGTTAGATGCAGTGAGTCAAGACATAGCCTGGTCAACAAGGGCTCCCCTGAACCCTAATGTTGCTTTCCTACTAGCACTCCCTACTGAGCCCATCAAATAAAAAGTTCCAAAAGTTCCCACACATCCCTTTGAATTTTGACTTCAGCGTACATCATCCCCGAACCCTAACCATACAGCTGAATCATGCCAATCATCATACTGTACTGTTTTCTCCCTCCTTACTCAAACCCCATTTCAAGATCATAATGGTTGTGAACATTGAAGACCTTTTCTCTTCCACAGTAACCAATGTCCTCCAATACACTGTCATACCACCTACAAATATGTTAAATTTTCTCCCTTCACAATTATTGGTCACTCTGCATCTCAGCATGCTGCCCTCAGTCACAGAATTGAGTTCGCTAACTTCTTTACTGAAAGAAGTCAGCAAACTAACTGTGTTTGTTGAATCTCCTTTTGTCTTTCATTGAGCTGATCCCCAGGACTAAATGTGGTCCACTCCTGACCAACTTAGCTGGACAATTTAACTGATTTGTGTGAAACACAATCTGCAATTTATACATCTATATCTACATATTTAATACTATCTATTTTAGTTTTGGTTTCCGAGTTAGTAACCTATGTGTGTGTGCCTGAAGTCAATAATTAACTTGCAACTTTGAATGTAGCCATGGTGATTTCTTTCAAAACAGTTTTTGAGGTCTGTCTTGAGAATTGTGGGTTTGTGTACACAACCAACAGATCTTTTTGTTTAACTTTGTGACCCAGAAAGATAAATAATGGGACCTCAAAGTTTGCTAGGATCATCTGCAGTGTAGTTTTCTTTCTAACCTTAAGGGAAAAACTAAAAGACAAATCAAGTCCGAAGTCTCATGAGCGTATATGTTCTGGTTGAGGGGACAATGCACAAAGGTACAAGGCAAAAAAAGGCAAGGTAGGGATGTTGTGAGCAACTGAGCATGTGCAATATGAGCGAGCATTAAGAATTGAAGTGAAGACCCCTGAAAAGCATAACGTTTCTCGTGCTGGTATTCCAATGAAAGGTTCAAGTGAGCTTTAAAGTGCAGCATTGAACAGCAGAATCACATTGTATGTGGGTTGGAAATGAGCCATGAGTGTTCATTGAGGCCAGCATGTGAACACTTCCAACATCCGAGAACAGGAGTGTATGTAGGTGATCATTGCCCAAGGAGATTGCCCTGATATGTTGATGCCTGATACCCAAGTCAGCAGTCCAGAGGAGTAAACAGGTGAGTGGGAGAATGAAGAAGTACACATAAAAGAGTTAGATGAAGTAATAATAACTTGCATGCAAATGAATGCAAATATACCTCTCACAACTTACCAGCAAAATGTTTGTCTCACAGTTCCAGACCTGTTTAGACAATGGGACTTCTTGTTGAGACTCTTCTTGTTGCCCATGTCATGCAATTTTCCCAACATTCTCACCAATGTCCTATCATTCAGGAACTGGGAGGATTCTGCTATATATCTCTATAATTGCAGATGTATCATGTTCATTTATTTCTATTTGCGCTGTTAATTAATCTATCTTGTTATAAATACTGTAGACATTCAGATAAAGAGTCTTCTAACTGTTTGTGCTTACTTTGACATTATTTTCTGGTGCACTTCTACACTTGTATGCTTTGTCCCTTTCTGTCATGCTCTTTTTTTCATTATCTACATTATTACATCTGGCTTGCCCTTCATCTTTAACATTTCCAAACCTCCCCTCACAAGAATATAGGTGGCACGGTGGCTCAGTGGTTAGCACTGTTGCATCCAGGGACCCAGGTTCGATTCCAGCCTTGGGTGACTGTGCAGAGTTTGCACATTCTCCCCTTGTCTGCGTGGGTTTCCTCCGGGTGCTCTGGTTTCCTCCCACAGTCCAAAGATGTGCAGATCAGGTGAATTGGTCATGCTAAATTGCCTGTAGTGTTAGCTGCATTAGTCTTTTACTCTTCGGAGGGTCGGTGTAGACTTATTGGGCCGAAGGGCCAGTTTCCTCACTGTAGGTAATCTAATCTAAAAAATACCAGCCCCCGAAAAAAACACTCACACACAATCAATCTCTCTCTCTCTCTTTTTGTCTCCATCTCTCACACCACACACTCACCCACACATGCAGATCCTTAAACAGCTTCTTCCAAACTCATAACTGCTTCTATCTAGAAGGACAAAGGTAGCAGATATATGAGAACACCACCTGTAAGTTCCCCTCCAAGTCTCTCACTATGTTGACTTGGAAATATATCACTGTTCCTTCACTGTCACTGCGTCAAAATCCTAGAATTCCCTCCCTGACAACCTACAACAGATGGACTGCAGCGATTCAAGAAGGCAGCTCACCATCACCTTCACAAGGTCAACTAGGGACAGGCAATAAATGCTGGCCCAGTCAGAGACAACCATGTCCCATGAGTGAATTGAAAAAACACTCACCCACATAAACATACAGCACACACACTCACCACAGACCCTCACATCACACACTCACCCCAGACTCTCTCTCTCTGCCCCTGACACACATTCACACTCACCCCCCCATACACATGTACATTGTCTCACTCAGAATCACACTCTCACTCACTCCAAATCCACTCACATGCAAACATATATTTACCCCCATACTTTTACATTCATACATACACATTCACATTAATCAACCTGCACTCACACACACTCACCCATACACACCCTCTCTCTCCCTCACACCAACACACTTTCTCCCCCAAAATCCCCAAAAACATTCAATTCCCCACACATACACACTCACTCACTCTCACACACACATACACACTCACTCACTCTCACACACACACACATACACTGACTCAACATACGCACTCCATAAGCAAGTGAGACTAATACAGTTTGGGAACTAGTTTGGGGACTAGTTGGACTGAAGTGTCTGTTTCCATGCTGTATGACTCTATGACTTTACACACACACACACCAGTGCAGCTCAGGTGAAGGCTGGCCCTGATACAGCCCCTTTTTCCCCAGTACTGGGATCATTGCCTCACCAATCTTTGAGTAAACTTGTTCATAGATTTTTTAAAATTCTATGCCAATTTGCTTGTGGCTCAGGTGGTACTACAAAGGTTACAGATGTCAGTGTGTGTTTTAATTCAGTCTCCAGCTGCTCATATTCCATAAGCAGACTTAACAAGCGGATTGGAAATCCCATGGACAACAACTGCAACCTTCCAAACTCAGTTATTTGATGGTTCACTATATATTATTACCATTATGTGAGAGCTTGGGTTTTATCAAGTGATGGGAAAATGAGTTTTAATTTTTAAAGTTCAGAAAGTCATCTTGAATGTGGAGTTCAGTTACAAGAATGTACAGGAAGTGACATCATTCAAGTTAAATGGCCTGTGGGCCAGCAGCGAAGATATTTGCTCAGGTTTTTACTGACTTGAGTTTTTCAACTACTGGAGAGAGAGAATGAGCCAGAAACAGAATCGTGCAGGTGGTTAGAACTCCACAACAGCAGAGGTCCTGTTATTTATAGTCTCAAAGCACTGAAGGCTAGGATAAAACCCCCCAGGTGCTTAGAGGTCACTTGAGAAGACAGCTCGAGAAGCATTCGGGATGTTAGAGAGGAAGATCTCCCAGAAGGCTTTTGAAAACATAAGTTTAGGAAAGCTATCTTAAGTAAGAGTAAGATGTGTTAGTAGTTTGCTTTAAAGGCCTGAGTGTCGGAGATTAACTGAAGAAAACAGTACCCAGTGGGGATGCAGAAATTTGCCAAAAGGAAGCAACTGCAGCCATATCAACTGAGCAAGAATCTTTCATATGGAGGTGGGGATGAGCTCTTTGTTGAAGTTTGACCATCTGTAAGGGAAGTACTGAGATAAAAGGAACAAATCTTTTTTCTTCTGTCTATCATAAGATCATAGCACTAGGTCTTGGTTTGCGCTATGTGGTTCTTTTTCTTCTTTTGTAAAATAAACTTGTTATTTTTTCGAAAGTATATTGCAGCCCCTTGTGAAAATATATGCAGTGACTAATATCCAAAATAAGCAAAACGAAAAATAAAATTCACAGCCCATCAAGTCAGGTTTCACCCTGGGATCTGACTTGCTAGTATTGCTATCATTTGGGATTATAAAAACCTCCGAAGTCTTCCCCAGCTCTGAGAAGATGCCTTTATCTCTGGCCCGGGCAGGCAACACCACCTTTCGGTCTCTCTCTCTCTCCCGTTTGCAGAGAATTGTATCTATCTTCCTCACGATACTGCCCCTACTATAAATACATTCTTTTTTACTCCAAGTTGATGGTCCCTGTGCCATGGTGTGTGGTCAGTTGGCTCAACCTAATGGCAGTCACTGCTGGCTACAAGAGCAACAAGGAGAAAGTGAGGACTGCAGATGCTGGAGATCAGAGCTGAAAATGTGTTGCTGGAAAAGAGCAGCAGGTCAGGCAGCATCCAAGGAACAGGAGAATCGACATTTCGGGCATAAGCCCGAATTCCTGAAGAAGGGCTTATGCCCGAAACGTCGATTCTCCTGTTCCTTGGATGCTGCCTGACCTGCTGCGCTTTTCCAGCAACACATTTTCAGGACAATTTCAAGGGCCAAGTCTCCCCATTGCTACCTACAGGACTTCCATTCCTACTGCCCTTATTGTCCCGTCTTTCTGTCCTGCATGGAATAACTCAGAAGTAATTAGTGAAGATTATCACTGCAAACGTTCCCCAATGTTGATCCATGGGCCCAAACATCTTCAACTACTTCATCATTGACCTTCATTCCTTAATCAAGTCAAGAGTGGGATTTTCACAAATAATTGCACATTGGTCAACAACATTCATAACTCCTCAAATACTGAAGCAGTCCATGTTTGTCCAAATGCAGCAAAATCTGACCAACATCGAGGGTTAAGTGACATAAATGACATATAAGATTTGCATCACACAAATGTCAGTCATCTTCAAAATTCATTCCCTTCACAACTGACACAATGCAGCAACTTACCAAGGCTCCTTTGATAGCACTTTCCAAACTTGCGTCCTTGACAATCTAAAAGGACAAAAGCAGCAGATGGATAGGAACACTACTGCCTGCCATTTCCCTTTTAAGTTTCAAACCATCTTATCTTGGAACTAAATTATTCCTTCAATGTTGCTAGGTCTAAACCATGGAACTTCCTTCCTAACAGCTCTGTATGGTGTACCTGCACCAGATAGATTGCAATGGTTCAGGACTGAAACTCATCAACATTCACTCGTGGGCATTTAGGACTGAAGAATGAGTGCAGGCCCAGTCAGCAACATTCACATTCCATTAACTGCTTCCTGGAACAAAATATTCAATTAACTTTCCACCTCTCAATGTGGTACAGAGTCCCAAGTTCAGACTTCAGCTCATCAGCAAGAACCAATGTTCCTTGGATTGCAAACACTTACTTCAATTACTACCCTCACAGACAGTGAGTTCTAGAATCCCACCACCATCTGGGTGGAAACATATTTCCTCAAATCTTCTCTTAACCTTGTACCCCTTACCTTATTTCTATACTTGCCCCAGTTACTGAGTCCTCCATCAAGGTATCTCCCAGTTATATATTTTTTTGTTTTAGCAGTGGGTCTGGGGAGGCCCAGGTTCAGCAGCAGGGGAAATAGAAATAGGCTTTCACAGTCAAAAACAGAAAGTCAAGTTGACAGCACAGAATCCATTCCTCCTCTGTGGGGCCAGCCATCTTCATCTGAGCGATTCCATTCTCCTGGTTATTTTATTTTTCTTCTTCCTTCCCCTGTACGACTGCCATTCAGCAGTAATGCTCATATTTCCCAGCACCCAGGTGCGTGTGCAAATAGGTGCAAGACACAGTGACAACAACAAGTGAAAATAACTTTATTAATATTCCACCACCAGGAGAGACACCCATGGGGCCAAGGAACCAATATCTCCTGGCTTTGTTATCTTTTTCCTTTTTTTTTCTGAGGAGATTCTAAATCTCCAGTTGTTTTAAAATTGGTCATCCAGGTGCTGCATTTGGAAAGGCAAATCAGGGCAGGACTTATACACTTAATGATAAGGTCCTGGGGAGTGTTGCTGAACAAAGAGACCGTGGAGTGCAGGTTCATAGTTCCTTGGAAGTGAAGTCACAGGTAGATAGGATACTAAGAAAGTATGCTTTCCTGTATTGGTCAGAGCATTGAGTAGAGGAGTTGGAAGTTAAGTTGTGGCTATGTAAGACATTGGTTAGGCCACTTTTGGAGTATTGTGTGCAATTCTGGTCTTCCTCCATAAGAAAGGATGATGTGAAACTTGAAAGGGTTCAGAAAAGATTGACAAAGATGTTGTGAGGGTTAGAGGATTTGCGCTATAGGAAGAGGCTGAATAGACTATTTTCCCTGGAGCGTCAGAAGCTGAGGATGACCTTATAAAGGTTTATAACATCATGAGGGGCATGGATCAGGCAACTGGATGGAGGGTCAAAGTCTTTTCCCCTGGGGTGGGGGAGTACAAAACGAGAGGGCATTGGTTTAAGGTGAGATGGGAAAGATATAAAAGAAACCTAAGGGGCAATTTTTTCAAACAGAGGGTGGTGCATGTATGGAATGAGCTGCCAGAGGAAGTGGCAGAGGCTGTACCATTTCAACATTTAAAGGTGTCTGCATAGATATATGAATAGGAAGGGTTTGGAGAGATATGGGCCAAACGCTGGCAAATGGGACTAGATTTATATAGGATATCTGTTCAGCATGGATGAGTTGGACCGAAGGGTCTGTTTCCATGCTGTATATCTCTATGACTCACCTTTTATTTCAATCCGTGTGCAGATGTACTGCTTACTAACTATTCTTACGTTTGACAATTAATAAACTCATTCATGTTAACTTGAGAAATCCTAGCTAAATTGGTTTCTTTTTAAAGCATAAGTTCACTTGGTCTGGGAGAAAGGTATCCACAAGGGAAATTAACCTTGTTGCAATCAAGTGAGGGGTTGATTAAATAAACAACATGAATCATTTAATCCCTCCTCACTTGGGAACTTCACAGTTTGTAGTATCCTTTCTGAAGTTCTGGAAGGTGGATCCTCAACGGGGTCTAGTTGTAAAAATCAACATCATGGAGACATAACTCTTTCTGATTAAGTGTATCTGGAGTTTATAGTTTCTCTGTGTGCAGCCATATGAGACAGAACATTTTACAAAGAGTGCAAATTTATACACAGCCTATAAATGAATGACAGTCAATCAGACAAGGGTGTTAGTGGCACACAAACTATTTTTGACACAGCATGGAACAGTAATCTGGATGAATGATTTATTAGCTGTCAGCTCATTAAACATTTTGAAAGTGCCAAGCAATTTTAAAAGGAACTGAAATCTGAAACATTAATATTAAAAGCAGAACACTAATTGACTATTAAAGTAAAATGCTAGAGAGGAGATGGGGCAACTTTGCTCTAACATTGTCGGTGTGAAAAACAGCTGAGGTGGACAACGTGAGGTTGTAAGTTAGAACTATGGTTTAGATTATTTTAGTAAAGGAGTTTAAGTCTGTGGTAGGGACAACCACAGAGAGGATTGTTAAGGGCCTGATTGACACATAAATTGCCAGCGAACATGCAGTAAGGAATCTGCACGGCATCTTGGCAGAGAATGCTTAACCTCACGAAACAGCTGAGGATTTTGAACACTATTTGAAGATATACTGCCTCTTTCTGCTCACTGCTGCGGGAGCTTTTCTCTGAAACACATCCAGGCACGTTCAGGGACTATTTCGCCAACACTCTTCAAAAATTTTATTTTGGGATTTCTTTGAAGGCTTCACCTAAAAGGAAGTGGTAGTGTGTGATTTTAGTTAGTTTGGAATCACTAGAAAAGAGGAGAGCTTGATTCTGAGCATCTTGCGGGGGATCCCATTTGGTCCGTAGGAGGAATGGGAGGAGGATGTGAAGATAGCAGAAGCAGCACCAACTGTGATAACAAAGAGTGAGAGAGAACAAAAGAGGAAGATAGGAGGGTGAGATAGACTCCATCTACCTTGGGGTTACAGGATATGCTTCTTCCTTCACCAGAACCTCCTGTACTGTGCCAGGAAAACCGTGCTCCTTCACCTATTTTCTGATTCATCCTGTTATCTGATTCTATGTCACATTTAGCTACAGCTAGCAACAGCTTCAAGGGAATGGATGCATGGGGTTGACATATACTCCTCAATTAAAATTATATATATAATCAATACTTAAATGGGATATCTAGAGTTATCTTATTTAGTGCCTCCAGGCAGTGTGCATTTAAGACCAACATTGCATCCTGAAACAATATTTCAGATAGCCACTTTCTTCTCCACACTGCAACCACATGATGCCTGATTTAAATTGTATAAAGTTATTGTTCTTAGCTGAGGAGGGTAAGGATCCTTCAATCTTCAAAATTACGGGAATGCATAGCCTCCAGACCTACGCTTATGAAGTCGGACACTTGAGTCGTAATACATGAATAAGGATCACCACCATCAGTAATCATTAGCTAGCAAGTGTAATTATCCAATTAGGAAATTCTGTGTCACTGGTCATGGGTTCTGTGGGACCTGGTGTGACCAATGAGCCCAATCCAGGATCTGTATCTCTGATCACACATTTAGCAGGTATTTCTGGGAGTAAGAATTGATCCTTGGCCTTGAGATCATTGGCATTCCTTTCTCAGTTCCTTTTCTGTGCTTACTCTGGCTGACGGATGATTTCAGAGAATTGTGTCTCTTCACACAGGAATTTTTTCCAAGTCAGAGCCAGGGTCTCCCATGTGTTGACAACTACATTACGTTTCCTGAGGGAAGCCTTTCAGGAGTCTTTGAAATGTTTCCTTTGTCCTCCTCTCATTGAAGTGCCTTTCCTAAGTTGGACAAAGAAGATTTGCTCTGGCAGTCAGTACTCAGGCATCCTAAGCACTTGGTCACCCCAGGGGAACTGTTTCGGATAATTATGGCCTTGGTGCTGGTGCTATTAGTTGCTTCAATGACGATGATGTTGGAATCAGCTGATGTGTAGAATCTGTCTCAAACAGTATTAACTGTAATTCTCAAGGATCGTGTGGAAGCATCTGTATGTAATGGGGTTATATAGATAAATGTATAATTGCTAACTATCGGGGAAATCATGACTAGAAAATGTATTTGAATTCTTTGTGGAGGTAACAAGCAAAATTGATAAAGATAGTGCAATGGATGTAATAAGTTTGGACATTCAGAAGGAATTTGATAAGTACCCATGTTGGAGGTAGCATATTAGCGTGGATAAGGATTGTCAAACTAATAATAGAGAGTTGGGATTTAGGTATATTTTCAAGATTACAAAATGGTGAGGCTGACATAAAGAGTCTGCAGAAGGATGTAAACAAGTTAAGCAAGTTGGCAAAAAGTTTGGCAGATGGAATATAATGTGGGAAAATGTGAGGTTATATATCTGGCAGGAAGAGTAGGGGTGCTGAATATTATTTAAATGGGAGGCGACTGCACAAAGTTATAGCATAGAAAGATTTAGGAGCAGTAGCAACAAGACAATGCCATTAGGAAATGATTAACTCAAGCAGAGATCCGACTGTTTGGTTAGTTGGCTGTTGGGATAAACAGGCAGGAATGTTTTGGCCTTAGAACTGATAAAAGTTCACTTCTTGTGACACTGAAGCAAATTGTGATTTCACAAGCCAGGTGGACGAATAGGAACTATCTAATCCAAACTATACTCTTGTGCACCTCTCTCCTCCACAGCAAACACTCAAATCTCCACATGATTATAGTGAAATATAGGTGCAGGAACACATCTCTGTTCCAAAATGATGCACAGATGCACACCCTAAGCTGAAAAGTGCCAACAGTGTCAGGGATAAAATGCCCATCTTTTCATATGAGCATTGAGGACTATAGATAATAACGTTACCAAAGTGGAAATAAAACAGATGTATCTATAATGTATTTTTTAAAATTATGTACAATGTGCATTACCAGTAAGTGCAGCATTTACTTAATGTAACTGTTGCACCTGGTCTACCACAATTATTAGTCAGACTTCTCATTCACTCTTGATAATAGTTTAATCTATTTATGTTATTCAAAAATTGATCCTTAACTCACTTCCTTTTAATTATTTCATACTTACCAATTTGAATAATGGGATTAATTCTCCAAGCTGTTTATGAATAAGGTAGAGTTGCAGAATGGGAAATAGAGAAACTTAGAATGTGCAATTGGATGTACTGCTAAAGAGAATGACTTTTTGGGAGATTTTGAAGTTAAGAAACCTGGGAGATAAAACACACTACAGTTCAGAAGTGAAGATGAATAATGGGAAACCCCTCAGATAGAAACAAGAGAAAAGTATTGACACAGATACTTTTACCTTCTCCAGACATTTCAAAACATTTTCTAGTAAATGAAGTAATTTTGCAACGTAGTCACTGTGCTGATATATGGAAAGACAGCAGCCAACCTGATCTACAAAGACAAATGAGATAACGACCAGAAAATCAATTTTGACGAACTCTCTTGATTTAATTAAGGAGCGACCCCAATTCAATAGTTACTGAAATCCTGTCAACAACTGAAAGCAAAAAGCCTCAGCCCACACCTGCTGGTTGCAGCAATGGCAATGATATTTCGTTCTTAGAATTGCAGAGAATACATAGCAAGAAAGCAGACATTTCAACTTAATTGGGTCTATTTTAGTGTTAATGCTCCTACTTTATGTAATCATAGCTGCATATCCTCCTCTTCGTTTCTCCCTCATGTAATGATTTTTCAGCTTCTCATTCAATGCATCTATGCTATTTGCCTCAACTCCACCATATGGTAGTACAGTCACATATCAACTCTCTAGGTAGAGAAACTGCTCCAGAATTCTTTAATGAATTGAAAGGGTTTTATGGTCATCCTTATCAGCTACAAGTAGCGTTTAGATCAGTCGTTTCAATTCATTCTTCCCTAACCCATGACACTAACTGGGAGAACCAAAGTAATTGATGGTCGTAAAATTTGTAATCTTTTATGGAGTACTAAATGACAAATTCTTCCAGGCGAGAAAGTCAGCTGTCCTTAAACACAAAGACTGTAAGTTCTGAGGAAAGGTGATTGACATAAAGTTTTACTCTCTCCACAGAAGTTGCCTGATCTGCATAGTATTTCCAGCAGTTTCTATTTACATTTCAAATTTCTACCATCCATAGTACTTTGCATTTGTAAGTTCTTCCTTATACACAGAGTTAATAAAGAATGGAATTATTTTTTGGATGAAATGGGGCAGCACGATGGCTTAGTGATTAGCGCTGTTCCCTCACAGCGTCAGGGACTTGGGTTCAATTCCACCCTCAGGCAGTGTGGAGTTTGCACATTCTCCCTGTGTCTGCGCGGCTTTCCCCCAGGTGCTCCAGTTTCCTCCCACAGTCCACAAATGTGCAGGTCAGATAGATTGGCCATGGGAAATTGTCCGGTAATGTCCAAGGATGTGTAGGCTAAGTGGATTAGTCATGGTAAATGTGGGGTTACAGAGATAGGGTGGGGACGGGATGGAAAGCTCTTCAGAGGATTGGGGCAGGCTTGATGGGCTGAATGGCTGCTTTCCATATTGTAGGGATTCTATGAAATAGTTGATATAAAAATCCAAAAATCACCTCAGAAAAAATTTGATATACTGCAAGGAGAGACAACAATGACTTTCTCTGAATAAAGTAAGAAATGTTCAGCAGGTTTCTTCATCCATGGTTATATTGCAACTAAACATTTAGTACTTGACTACACTTGACTGTTGTAAAGAATAACAACATGCATTTAATCAGTGTTTTTAACAAAAACTTGCCTGTTGCATAGGAGTGTTGTCAGAGGAAATTTGTCATTCAGGCACATATTAACTGATTCTTTCAGTTTTTAAACTGATGTGGTCCCAGTTGATAGTGCTACTGGATCAGTTAAAGTCTGGTTTGATAGATCATATGTTTGTTCTTTCATTTGATTTAATATGGTTATCAGTTACTGAAATACTGCATGAGGCTGCAGATTTTCGTCAGGAACATTGAAATATAGAAACATACAATGTAGGAGCCGTAGTTGACAATTTGGCCCTTTTGAACTGGTTTCACCATTCAATATAATGATGGCTGATCGTCCAGCTTAGTCCCCTGTTCCTGCTTTCACTCTATATCCTCTGATCACTTCAGAAACTAAATCTATCTCCTTCCTGAAAACATTCATTGTCTTGGCCTCAACCAGTTTCGCTGGCAGAGAATTCCACAAAATCTTCCTGTCTCTGGGTGAAGAAATTTCTCCTCCTTTCAGTCCTAAATGGCCTATTCTGTATCTTTCGACTGTGACCCCCTTTTTCTGGACTTCCAAGTCATTGGGAATACCTTTCCTGTGTTTGCCCTGTCTGGTGCTGTTAGAATGTTACAGATTTCTGTGATGTTCCCCCTCATCCTTCTACACTCCAGTGAACGTGGTCTTAACTGATTATCTTGCCATTGGTCTTGCCATCCTAGGAATTAATGAGCCTTCACTGCACTCCCTCCATAGCCAGAACATCCTTCCTCAGATAAGGAAACCAAAACTGCACGCAATATTCTAGGTATGGTCTCACCAAGGACCTATTTCACTACAACAACTGCTCTGGCACTCAAATCGACTCACTATGAAGGCCAAGATATAATTTCACTGCCTGCTGCACCTGTATGTTTATTTTCAGTCACTAGTGCACAAGGATACCCAGATGTCCTTGCCCCCCCCTTTTCCCCCAATCTGTCATTATTCAGATAATAATCTACCTGCCTATTTATTGCCACCAAAGTGGATAACCTGACATTTATCTACATAATACTTCATCTGTCATGCATTCACCCACTCGCTCAACTTGTCCAAATGACTCTGAAACATCTCCACATCCTCCTCACAGTTCATCCCCTACCCAGCTTTGTGTTGTCTGCAAACTTGGACATATTATCAACTTATTAACAGAATGGAAATTTACCACACAAAAGAAAACAAATCAAACTAAATTATGTAATATAGAATACAGTTTGAAAGACCTTCCAAAACACAGCAAAACAAAGTCTCATGGCATTTCCTGACACTACTCATTTCAGAAACTTAAATCCAGATAAACTATCCCCTAACAATTCTCAAAGATTTACTTAATTTTTTCTCCTCGGTTCTTGAATGTGAATTGCAAAGGCTTCTTACATTAATATTCAAAAAACGGAGAGATTAGAGGTCTTCTTCTTTAGCTTTTAATAACTTACAGATGTCTAACCAAACACTTCCTGTTTGATAGTTTCTAAACTTCTCTACTAAGTTAAATGTGCTTTACCTGAACAATTTATACTCCTTTTGAGGAGGTAAATCATGTTTGCTTCATCTGAACTGCTCTAAAAACTTCCAATATCCCAGTTTCCTAAGCAAAATCAATCCTTGTTATTCAATACCAAAACAAACTAATGGACTTCAATGTTTACCCAACCTGTCATAAACCACCACAATAAAAGTTGTTAAACATTAACACTTGGGAAGGTTCCTGCCCTCTGGCACACTGGGTTAGGTCACTAAACAACTTTCTGACTTCGTTATATTTTAAACACTTCAGAAAAATAACTAACCCCAAATACCACTATTGTAAATTCCAAACTCTAAGAATGATATATACATCTGTACACATCAAAAACCTTTAAACCCAAGGCAAATTGGGACTTGTGACCAAAAGCTTGTTCAAAGAGGTAGGTTTTAAGGAGCAACCTGAAGGAAGGAAGTAGGGTAGAGAGGCTGAGAAATTTAAGGAGAGCATTGCAACACTGGGTGGATGAAGTATCACCATCAATGGTGGAGAAATAGCAAATGAATTGAACAGATATTTTGCACTGGTCTTCACTAGAGAGGATACAATTAACATTCTGTATCCCCAAAAGGCAGTCGGTGTTTGATTTGACTTGATTTATTACTGTCACACAGGTACTGAAGTACAGTGAAAGGTCTTGTTTTGTGTGCAGATCATACAATACATTAGAGTAATAGGACACAGCAAGGAATACAATGTTACAGTTGCCAAGAAGGTGAACAAAGAGCAAGATCAACATTAAGTTTAAAATTTGGGAGGTCCACTCAGATGTCTAATAAGAAAAACATGTTCTTGGATCTGTTGGCTCGTGTGTTTAAACTTTTGTATCCTCTGCCCAACTGGTGAGATTGAAAGAGATTATAACTGGGGTCGGAGGGGTCTTTGATTATGTTGGCTGCCATTCCAAGGCAGCAAGAAATATAGATGGAGTCAATACTTGGAAGGTTGGCTTTTGTGATGGTTTGGACTGTGTTCACAACTCTCTGTGGTTTCTGAAGATCCTGGGCAGAGCAGTTACCATATCAAGCCATGGTGCATGCGGATAGAATGCTTTCTACAGTGCATCCAAAAAAAATTGGTAAGAGTCTCTACGGATGTAGTATCTTTAAATATTTTTAAGACAGAAGTAGAAAAATTCTTGATTGCCAAGGGGATTGACAGATTATTGACAATATTGTAGAGTTGAGGTTGAAATCAGATCTTACTGAGTTGAGGAGCAGACTTCAAGGGCCATCTGGTCTTTATTTGTTCCTTGTTTGTATGTTTGTGACTGAAAATCAACAATGTGTAAGAGGCCAGAATCAAAGGGCTGCGGAGATTGCAAAGGGCTGTTCATCTGGAGAAGGTCGCAGACATGTAGAAGGGTGATAGAGAGAGATTGGAACACAAAAGAAAGTATTGAAAGTTAGACAAAAATATGACAGATGATTCACAACAAAAAAGGAAACTTATTTTTGGAGGCAGGGGGATGACTAAGGCACAACATGAGCATTTCTCATCCATCTGCAGGAAACAAATGCTGCCAATGTCACAATAAAGGAAGAGGTCATTGACAAATTGCTTGGGATGAACTAAAGAGGTGATACATAAAAGATTGATACTGCTCATGGTAGTCAGATCAACTCATCTTGATAGGACCCTCAAAGACAGGCACATAATGACTGACTGGGACCCAAAATCTTCTTCAGACGTTTGCACGAGTTGCTCTCTAGATTTGAAATTGGCCTAAAATCTCAAATCAAATTTAGTTGTCATCTGGAGAAAGATAATTCAATAAGTGACAACCAGCATAGAGTTGCTAAGAATAAACTGTGTTTGACGAGTGTTAGAAAAAATTGTTTGGGATAGAATTAGTAATCACATGGAACAATAATGATTAAGAGCAAACAGCATGGATCTAAAGGGGAAATCATGTTTACCAAACTTACAGAAGTGTTTTGAAGAGATAACAGAAAGGATCAATGAGGATAGCACAGTTGATATGGTGTGCATGGATATCCCGAAGGCATTTAACATAGTGTCACACAACAGACCTGTGAGGGACGTTATAGGTCATGGTAAATAAGACAGTAGCAACATGGATACAGACTTGACTGAGTGAGAATAAGGAGAATGTGAGGACTATAAATGCTGGAGATCAGAGTTGAGATTATGGTGTTGGAAAAGCACAGCAAGTCACGGTGGCACAGTGGTTAGCACTGCTGCTTCACAGCGCCAAAGACCCGGGTTCAATTTCTGCCTCGGGCAACTGTCTGTGTGGAGTTTGCACATTCTCCCCGCGTCTGCGTGGGTTTCCTCTGGGTGCTCCGGTTTCCTCCCACAGTCCAAAGATGTGCAGGTTAGGGGAACTGGCCATGCTAAATTGCCTGTAGTGTAAGGTGAAGGGGTAAATGTAGGGGAATGGGTCTGGGTGGGTTGCTCTTCGGAGGGTCGGTGTGGACTTGTTGGGCCGAGGGGCCTGTTTCCTCACTGTGAGTAATCTAATCTAAAAGTCCGGGGAGCAGGAAAATTGGTGTCTTGGGCAGAAGCCTTTAATCAGGAATGTGGGATGTGGAAGGGATCTGAGAGATAAATCAGAGAGTGGGATTGGGGGCAAGGTAGCTGGGAAGGCGATAGGTAGATACAGTTTAAGAGTGCAGTTCCTGTCTCAGCATCGCCCTCTTGAACTGTCCTACCTGTCTATCTTCCTGCCCACTCCACTTATCTGTTCCATTCTTCCTTCCAACCTATCATCATCACCTTCCCAGCTACATTTTCCCCAGCCCCATCCCACCTCTCGCCCTCCTGTTAATCTCTGAGCCCCCCACCCCACACATTCCTGATGAAAGGTTTATGCCCAAAATGTCGATTCTCCTGCTCCTCAGACGCTGCCTGACCTGCTGAACTTTTCTAGCACTATAGTTTTTAACGCTGAGTGACAGTAAGATGTAGTAGCAGAAACTACTTCTCCCAAAGAGTTGTGAATCTGTGGAATTCGCTATGCCAAAGTGCGGTGGATGCTGGGACAGTGAGTAAGTTTAAGGAGGTGTTAGACAGATTCATAATCGGTAATAGGTTGAAGGGATATGGACAGAAAGCAGGAAAATGGGGGTGAAGAGCATATCAGCCATGATCGAGTGGCAGAGCAGACTCGATGGACTGAATGGTCTAATTCTGCTCCTATATTTTATGAACTTATGAACCCATGATGTGGAGGTGCCAGTGTTGGACTGTAGTGGACAAAGTTAAAAGTCATACAACATGAAAGTGATGAAGGACACTCTCATACGAACAGGTTATGATGCTTAACTCATCGAATGCCAGTTCAGACGTACCACAGCAAGAAACCTTAAGGACCTCTTCAGGAGACAGACACAGGATGCAACCAGTTGGTCACCTTTCGTTGTCCAGTAGCTCTAAGGAGCAGAAAAACTACGCCATGTTTTTCGCAGCATGCAACACATTATCGATGAGGATGAGCCCCTTGCCAAGACCTTCGTCACACCTCCACTTCTCGCCTTTAAACAGCCGCCAAACCTTAAATAGACCATTGTTCACAGCAGACTGTCCGGCCTTCAGGACAACATCAACTACAACACCTGTCATGGTAACCACTGCAAGATGTGTCAGAGTATCGATATGGATACTACCATTACATGTGGGGACACCATCCCCAATGTACGCAGCAGATAATCATGTGATTTGACCTACGTTGTTTATCTCAAACATTGTAGGCAGAATGCCCCAAGGCATGGTACATTCAGGGTACGCAACCACACAAAGTGGCTGAGCAGAAACTGATAGCCAAGTTCGGTACCCATGAGGACAGCCTCAACCGGGACTTGGGTTCATGTCACCTACAGGTGATATATATATATATACACACACACACAGGCTTATACTCTGTCACACTCACACACATACTCTATCAAGCACGCACATACGCAAATACACACTCTCTCACATACACTCACATTCATACGCACACACTCACATGCACACACTCCCACACACAAACACACACACACACTCTCTGTCTCTCTCAGTCTCTTTCTCTCTCTCACACACACACAGACACACTCACATGCATCCATGCACACACATAAGATTATGGGGTGAATTTGCATTTGCAGAATTATAATTATAGATACATTCTATTTTGTTCAAAAAGCACACAATCTGCAGGCAGTCAATCCATGTAGCATTTTATATAAATTCCTTCTTTGGAAATAGAACCAGTCTGACTCAAAATTGGGATACAGACAAACTCTAACCTCACAACTTTATTGCATTGTCTGAGCTGAGATGCCACTTTTTAAAAAAAACAAGACCTTAAATTATCTGGAAAATGTGACTTCAAAAAAGTTCTTAGATTTATATATTAATGAACTGAAGCCTGCAACCCATACTAAAAGATGAAAGACTTAACAGCAATCCGGGTTTGTTCAATATACCATTTCAGTTGATTGACACTGTGCCTTATGATCCTGTTTCACAGCTACCTGATGAAGGAACAGCGCTCTGAAAGCTAGTACTTCCAAATAAACCTGTTGGTCTATAACCTGGTGATGTGTGATTTTGAACTTATGGACTTATAAGTAGGCCAATTGGCCCATCAAGTGTGCTTCATCAATCAATAATATTATGACTGAGTTATAATCCTGAACTCCACTTTCTGGCCTTTTCCCCATAACCCTTGATTCACTTATTGATTACCTGGATTTGGAAGATGCTATCTAAGGAGCCTTGGTGAACCTCTTTAATATACCTTGTACACAGTACACACTGCTGCTAGTGTACACTGGTGGGAGAGGGAGTGAATGTTTGCGGAAGTGGTTCAATCAAGCTGGCATTATTTTCTAAATGTTTGGATATCATTGGAGATATACTCATCCCGGCCTTGTAGATGTTGGACAGGCTTTGGCAAAATAGGAAGTGGGATACTTAATGCAA
Source organism: Chiloscyllium plagiosum (assembly GCF_037043375.1). Lineage (NCBI taxonomy): Eukaryota > Metazoa > Chordata > Chondrichthyes > Orectolobiformes > Hemiscylliidae > Chiloscyllium > Chiloscyllium plagiosum. Next base: position 107,828,465 of record NW_028270141.1, read on the forward strand.
TGGAAATGTTATGTTGGTAGTGAACAGTATAATGTAGGGGATAGGCATTTTTGTCTGTAGTTGTGAGTGTGAGTCTCAAAGGCTGTGTGTCTGCCTGGTGCCCGACATCTTCTCCAGACTGGAGAGGAACTTGGAGAGGGAGGGGACGAATCCAACTGCCATTGCTTATGTTGTTACCAAGGGCATTGACAGGATGAGAAAGGAACTTCTGCTGAAAGAGTTTTTTTAATGTTGGAATCTAAACTAAAAGTCAGAACATCCAAGCTAATGATTGCAAGAAAGGAACCTTAGTTACGGACACACTAGCATCATGTGAGTAAAGTCAAGGATCAAATGTATGGCTCACAGCTTGATGTGGGAGGAATATGTTCCAGTTCACCAGCACTGGATTAGGAAGCAGCTGCTCCAGTGTGATGGGCTAAACTTGAAGCTACAGGGATCAGTGTTCTGGTGAATCAAATAACTTGGACTATAGAAAAAGCTTTCAAGTAAGTATGAGGTGAGAGATGGTGTAGGATCGAGCAAAATCCACATCATCTAAAATATTGGGCAAGACCTTGGACAAATACTAGGTGAAAATCCTGGACTGAGGCTGCAGTAAATATGTAACAGAGCCAGTAGAATGGAGATCTCTGTCTGGGACTATTGTTCAGTCTGGAATTCCAATTTACAACTCCTCTGTAAAAGAACAATCAACCAAACTTAACAGCCAGTTTTTACACCTCGGGCTACCCAGAACACAGTATGGGGCCTGCAGATATACCAGAAATTCAACTTCAACTGATCACTACCAGCAGACCCAAGGCCCAACAAACCCCAAAAAAAGCACACTGACCTGATTGACACCACCAGGCCTCAGACACAGGCCTGAGGGGAAAATTGGGCCCGCCAAACCAGCAGAAAATGCATCTGTGGATTCAATCCAAACCAAAAGGCCTATGTGGTTTGAAGACATCACCCAGGCTCTGGTACAGCAAGCTGCCAGCCGTATTTCAAAGCCACATTTTCTTCAGTGGCATGTTGAAACTCCCAAGACCCCAAGGGAGGGGAAGGTGGATGAGGCCAGTGCATTGTGACCTCAAGGCTAGGAAGCTTGTTTAAAGATTCTGTAATTAAAACTGTTGTTTTTAGTCCACTATTTTAGTCTAATAGTTTTTAATCCAGCTAATAATGTATTTATTAGTATTCCTGTTCTCTGTATAGTTGATTGTGTCAATTTTCCTGTTTATTGCATTTACCTATATTTCTTGTATTATATTTACCTTTTATATTTTAAATATGTACCTTTTGCCCTGAAACACCTGTCTACTGCCTTATTCATTTCACGTTCCCTAAATAAGTCTAGTGACCAGATCTGGGGAACAATTCGAACCATTTACAAATCAGAAAATTACTGATTGCAAACCAGAACCCAATGGTGGGGAAAGGATCTGGTGAGGGGATAAGTAAGCTTATAAATCAAACATGTGGTAGCATTGCAGCTATCTAGGAAATCATACTCAGAAAGGGACAGAGTGTACAAACTGGAGCAAATAGAGTCAAAGGGGGTGAAACAGTAAAAGAGCAAATTCTGTAGATAAATGTCTGTAATAGTTGGAGTAAAACAAACACATTAATGGCTATGCTGATATCGCCACTGTGGAAACATGGTTACAAGCAGATCCAAGCTTGGAGCTAAATATTCAGGGGTCTGTGACTTTTCTGAAGGAGAAGCAGAATGGACAAGAGGTGAGGAGTAGCTTTTGAGTACAAGATGAAATAAATATAATTGTAAGAAATTATCTTGGATAGAAATGTATAAATCATGTAGACAGAGCTGAGAAAACAAAGAGAAGGAGACAGTGGTGGGAGTTGGCTACAGGCTGTTTGACAATAGTTGTAGTGTAGGATAGAAAGTAAACCAGGAAATAATGAGAGCTTGTAAGAAAGGCAGTACATTAAATCGTGGGTGACTTATTCTTCCTATAGTTTGGGAAAATTGCAGTAGCTGAGGTGGTTACAAAGAATAATTTATAAGGTGTATATTTAGGAGAGTTTCTTAGAAAATATATATTATGGATCCAACTAGCAATCTGACTATTTTGGATCTGGCATTGTGTAATGTGGCAGATATAATTTTTAAAAATCTCAGTTTAGTGATTGGAACCATGGCCAGGTTATCTCATTGACAATGAGAGCCTTGATTGGGTAGGCTAACCTGGGCCAATCAGGGAGCCCTGGCTGACAGCTGCCACTTGGGTGTTTCTTTCCTTCTTGGTGGTGGAAATTGAATCAAGATTCGTGCACCTTGTGTCTTTCATTGCATCCCACACCTGCACACACATCACATGGGTGCTGGGGGAAAAATAAGCACTACCAGAGTTAGGTGGTAGTGTGGTGGTAATAAAAAAACAAAAAAGAAAAAACAAAAATGCAAAATTAAAAAAAAACAGGAGATTATTTTAGAGCCCGGGTGTCTCTGGAGAAGGAGTACGCGGTGTCCACCTTGAGTTGTTCAGGGAGAGGTGGGCACCGCAGGGAGTGGAGTGCATTATCTCCCTCTCCAACTCTATTTTGATTTAATCCCTGCCCTCCCCTTCACCGTTTGATCACACAGCATTGCCCTTCGATGTGAAGGGCACTGCTTGTCACTGGCCACTCGGGTGTTTCTTTTCTTCCTGGTGGTGGAAATTGAATCAAGATTTGTACACCTTGTGTCTTTCACTGTGTCTCACACCTGCACACACACAACATGAGTGCTGGGGAAAAATAAGCACTATCACAGTTAGGCAGTAGTGTAGGGGTTTAAACGAATAAAGATAAAAGAAAGAAAAGAAAAAGAACAGGACAGTCAGAGGATCTCAGTCTCGAGACTGTCTCCTAGGTGTTTGGTCACAGTCAGTGTACTGTGCACATGGAAGTAAAGAGTGACTTGGTGACAGGATACTGGCCTCTGCACAGTTATTTCACTCAATGTAAAAGATCCCTTAGTTAATAGTGACCATACATTTTAGCGTTTGGTTTGAAAGTGAGAAACTTGAGTCAGAAACAATTCTAAGTTTAAATAAGAGTGATTACAAAGGAATGAGAGAAGAGTTTGTTGGAACAGATTTTGCAAACGATTTAGCTAAAAAGACAATTGATACACAATGTTTAAGAAAATAGTTAATGATCTATGGCAAAGATATATGCCCATGAGGAAGAAGGATTCCAGGAAAGAAATAAACCAATCATGGTTAAACAGCTGATGGATAGTATCAGAATGAAAGAAAAAAAAAAATCAGTGTGGCAAAAATTACTGGTAAACCAGGGGATTTGGAAAGTTTGAAAATTAACAAAAGATGACAAAAAAAAGCCAAGAGAGAAAAAATAAACTGAGGCTAAATTAGCAAGTAGTATAAAATAAGAGACAGTAAGAGCTTATTTAAATAGATTCAAAGAGAAGGGAGAGGCTTAAGTGAACATAAACCCCTTAGAGAATAAAGCTGGGGAAGTAATAATTGGGAATGAGGAAATGGCAGAAGAGGTGAATAAATACTTTGCATCATTCTTCTTAGTAGAAGTCATTGTTAGCATTTGGAAAATACTAAATTAAGAGACAAACAATGGTGAGGAAATAAATACAGTTGAGATAACTAGTGGAGCGATACAGGATCAGTGCTGGGGCCACAATTGTTTACAATGTATTTGAAGGATCTGGACAAGGAAAGTGAATGTTCAATTAGCAAAGTTGTAGATGAGACAAAAGTAGGTGGCAGGCAAGAGATGAGAGTGACACAAAAGTACACAGGAGGATGTAGACCGGTTAAGTGAATGGGCAAAGGCTTGGCAGGCAGAACATAATTGGGAAAATGTGAAGTTATTCACCTTGGCAGGAAAATTAGAGGAGTTAAAAGCTTTTTTAAATGCTGAAAGGCTACAAAACCTGCAGAACAGGAATCTGTTGGCATTGTGATTGAATCAGAAAACGTTAACATCCAATTTCAGCAGGTTATCGGGAATGTAGATGTAATGTTAGCTTTTATTTCGGGAGAATGCAGTACAAAAATAGTGAAGTCTTGCTAAAACTATACGTCATTAGACAGAACACACTTAGAATACTGTAAACAGTTTTGTGCTCCTTTTCTAAGGAAAGATGGTTTTGACATTGGAGTTCAGAGAAAGTTCACTATGATGATTCTGGAGATGGAGGGGCTGTCTTATCTTAAGAAATTGAGTAGATTGGGTTTATACTCATTGATATTTAGAAGAATAAAAGCTGACCTTCTACATGATCCTTAGGGGACTTGATAGGGTAGATGTGGAAAGGTTGATTCCCTTTGTGGAAGAGTCCAAGGCTAGAGGGCACTCGAACAAGGAATCCCACATTTAAAACAGAGATGAGGAGGAACTATTTTCCCTCAGAGGATAGTATATCTGTGGAACTCTTTACTGCAGAGGGCTGTTGATGGTATGGTATGTCATTAAAATCTATCTTAGGCCTTGAATATACTTAATTGGTAAGAGAATCAAGGGATGGAGAAAGCAGGACAGAATGGAGGATTATCACATTAGCCATGATCACATTGATGGGCTGAATGGCCTACTTCTGCTGGTAATGGTCTTACACTTTAATGGTCTTTTCTGTAAGATGTGTATTTATGTTGTGTAATTCTGTCGTGAGTGAAGCCTCATGCAAGAGTCACTCATGGTGATTTTAAATGTGGCAATTAATTTCTGAATAGAGGAAGCTTTTCTCCTCTTTCCTTCATGCGAGGTACTTAAAGGTTGAGTATTTGACTAAACCAATTTCATTTGTAAACCACAGACTATAAAGAGTAGAACCTTTCCTGAAGTAAATCAGATTGATTTGGACTCACTATAATGAAATCATCTGGCATCGTTTTGGACTCTTTCCAAGTCATAAATACACCATTACTACCTATTGTCAGATTAATTAAATGTATACATGTCAAGTTGGCTTTTAGACAAGACACACTGTAAAAAAGGATGATCCGCAGCTATATCCCATTACATCTCAGCAAAAACAGCAGCAACAGAAAATTTGTGTTTTCATTTCATTCCTATTCATAACTGAGAAGATCAGTGACAGAAATACAGACTTTTTTTGTTTTGTAAGAAGCAACTTGCAAAGATAAAGCAGCTATACAGCCAGACGTGGAGTAGACTAGATAAAATTACAAGGGAACATTTTGAAATGGAAAAATAATCAAAAACTGATCAATGTAACCCTCAGGATTAACCTTTCTTTGGTGATTTCCACATTCTCTCTCATCATGGAAAATATTTGACAATTATCCGCATGATTCTTTTCTTCATTGGCTTCCTTTGTATTCCACAGGCAAACGTTGCCTTCATTTTACCTGTTGATTCAAACCTGCAATATTTAAATGTGGCATGTCCATTCAATCTTCCAAAAGCCTGACTGCATAATTTGGCATGTTCTCACCAGAATGTCCAATGTTGATTTTGACTGGAGTGAGGAGCCAACAAACAGGTCTGAAGTGAAACAACAGGAGACGTTTTTTAAAAAAAAACACCGAGCTGACAGTGCTGCAATGAGAAATTCTTTACTCTGATTTATGCTTCATTTGAGGATTGAAGGCTTGCCAGAAAGATGTCTCCTGAATTTGTATTTCTGCGCTTGGAAATTAATGACCTACTCAGGAATCCCTTAGCTTCTGTGGATAAATTGCAAAGCACATTTTGCCAGAATCTTAACAGTATGCAAAAATTGGGGTTTACACTGATGATCTCACAATGGTAATGAAATGTCTGCTGGGTTGCTGGTTTTATGAAGGTAAAAGATTATTGGATTTAGCTTCCTTCAGAAGAGTTTTGCATATTATTTCCATTCAGTTTTTCATGCTCCAGTTGCACGTCTTCTGTGGAATATAAAAGAAGCTGATGAAGAAAAGAGCTATGTGGATAATTTTCACTAAGGGAATTTTAATTCGAAAATTAACTATTTTTAATGTAACTTCAGCCTTCCAAGCACAATGTGAAGTTTTGGAAAGTTTCAGTTAAACGTGGCAAATGGAATATTATTTATTTATTAAAGATAATTACACAGGATATCCCAGCAAAGCCTGTTGATAATGGACTTCTGCCCAAGGACAGACTACAGACATAATACATTGCAGGAGACAAAGTAGATAGAATACAGACTATCATGAGCATAACTTTATGAACATAATCTTGTAATTTCTTCATAGTCTTGAAAGATTTTGTTTAAAATTTGAAGTAAAGCCAAAAGCCAGAAGTAAAGCTTTAAGTAAAAGTAAAGGTTAAAGCTAATGCCATCATTGACCAAGTTTATATAAACTGTTAAACATTAAAGTAAGCTGCTGCAATTAAAATAGGATCTTGTAATATCTATTGAGCTTTTAAAAATGCCAACCAATCTATGCCAACAAGAAGGCCATTATAATGATTACAGCTTGCTGAAGTTAAAGGCCACTACCTTACTGATAAAATGTTTGGCACGCATTCCTGTTTGTTTTCTGATATGTGACAAAATGTCAAAACTTCTTGCATATACTTCAGGCTTGTAGAAGTTATATTTCACCTTCTTTACTCCACACCTACAAAAGACAAGTTTGATTGTAAGAAATTCATCCCTGTTGCTAAGATCATAGAATCATACAGTACAAAATAGGCCCTTCAGCCAATCAAGTCTGTACAGCCATAGCTAAATCTACACTCGCCCCACCTTCTTGCACTAAGCCTATAGCCCCAAATGTTATGATACTTCAAGTACTTATCCAAATACTTTTCAAAGGTTGTGAGGTTTCCCACCTCAACTACCCACCCAAGCAGTACATTCCAGATCCCCACTACACTCTTGGTGAAAACAAAACTTGTCCTCAAATCCCCACTAAACCTCATTTTAAAATGACATCCCTTTGCATATATTTTCCTGTTCAGCGTTGTTCTTACTCACGTGTGTCTTGAACCTGTGTCTCCTGGCCCAGAGTTAGGGAAACTACAATTGCACCACAAGTGCCCCACGCAGGGGAACAGACTCTTTCTATTCATTCTGCCCGTACCTCTCATAATCGGGACCATCCAATCAGCTGCCTTTGCTATTCTCTTCCCTTTCTCTGGTCAAGCAGGCAAAGTTTTCCTTCCAATAGCCAAGATCACACATGTTTTCCTACTTTCACTCCTACCTCCCTTCAAGGCCTGCTCTGAGCTCATCATCCATAAGCTTCATTTCCTGTTCTCTCAATCCTAGTCCCAAGAAACACCTAACAAGCCAGTTTCCCATCCAGATCCTCATATTATTAGTGACTCTCTATCTTCAAGTTTTGAATTTTTCCTGTATAAATCTATCATCACAACTTCTCTACACATAAAACATCCATAAACCTCACAGTGCCTGTGAGCAATTTTCACAGCTTCACGCTCCCTGTCCTCTCTAAACTCCTTGAGTATGTTGTTGTCTTCCAACTCCATCCAACTTCCCCATAAATCTATGTTTGAATCTCCCCGTTCCATTGTACATCAAATTACAAAAGATGTCAAATGTGATTGTCATAATGTAAAGCTTGCCCTTGTTATCTTTGCAATGTTGAATAACTTCATCCTCCTTCAACATCACCGTATTGCTGTCCTGCTGGATAGCACTGCACTCACTTGGTTCCATTCATATCAATCTAATCACAGTCTCCTCCTGAGGACCCTCCCACCCCACCCCCATATCACTGACTGCAGTTTTCAGCAAATTTCAGCAAAGATTCACTGCACAGCATACCAAGAAACAACTGAAGGCACTGGATACTCAACAGCCATGGGCCCTGACAACATACTAGCAACTGTACTGAAGTCTTGTGCTCCAGAAATAGCCAGATCCTAACCAAGCTATTCCAGTACAGCATTAACACTGCTATCTACATGGTAATATGCAAACTTGCCCAGGTAAAGGCAATCAAACACTGATTGAGGGACTGAATATCAGGCAATAAATGCCCTGGGAAGCTTTGCCACATTCTTGCTTCCAACCCTCTTGCTCCCTCTCTTTCTCTCCACTTGCTCACAATTCAAGAAATCTCCTTCTCCCCAGCACAGGTCACTTAGTGTAACCCTAGAACTTCTGTGATCCTGGAATTCCCATGATCCTCTGGCAGCAGCTACAACCTCCTCCATGGTGCTGCTGCAGCCCCTGATTGGCTAGCAGCTCTCGCTCGGCACCCCCTGCCTCCCCCCATGTTGGGTCTTGATTCCAGGAGGAGGCTTGCCATTGGCCCTGCCACATCTTGATGGGGGAGCACGATTCAGCCAGCCTTCCCTGGAAGAGGCGAGATCAGTCTCTCACCATCTCTCCCCACCACCTCAACAGGTCTTAACCCCTCACTGAAGATCCAGCAGTAGAGAAGCGGAAATGATCTCTTAATCATTGGAAAGTCTGATAACATTCCTATCAGTCACTGCTCGAGAATCCATTCCAGCCACCAACTCCCCTACCATGACTGCACCCTCCCTCCCCTCCCCAGCAACACTCTGACACTAAACAAGACTGTTTGTAACCTTGGTGACCATAGTAAGCTTGCAGCCAGATATCTGAGTCATCGCTAAGACAGCCTGTCTCCACCACTGTAGCATCACCTCCTGCCTCTGCTCATCTGCTGCTCGAACTCTCATTCAGGCCTTTGTTCGCTCTGCACTTAATATTCCCACAAAGCCCTGGCTTGCCTCCTGTATTCTACCCTCCACATACCTGAGGTTATTCAAAGCTCATTTTGCTCACGCCAATGTCCTATGTCCCTCTCATATTTGTGCTCGCCATTCTTCACTGGGTTCCAATCAGCAAATGCCTTAATTTGAAAATCTTCATCCTTGTTTTCAATTCCTCCATGGTTTTACCCCTTGCAACCCCCTCCCACCACCCCAGCTCCATAATCTCCTCCAGCCCCATAACCCTAGGAGCGATCACTACTGGCCTTCCCCCCATGTCAGAGCTCTCTCTCTCTCGAGCTTCCCCAATTAATTTTCACTGTTTCAATTTTGGTGGCTGTCTCTTCAGCAGCCTCAGACCCAAGCTCAGGCGTTCCCTCCCTAAACTTCTCCATTGCTGTTTCCCCTCGAACAAGATCCTGAAAACCAACTGCCATGACCAAATATTCGGCCAGTTCTCCTGATGTCACCTTTATATGGCTCAGTGTCTTTTTTTTAACCCTGATGTGGAGGTATCAGTGTTGAACTGGGTTGGACAAGGTCAAAAATCAAATGACACCAGGTTATAGTCCAACACCTGATGAAGGAGCAGTGCTCCAAAAGCTGGTGTATTCAAGTAAAACCCATTGGACTGCAACCTGGTGTTGTTTGATTTTTGCTCAATAGAGCAGTAGTAAAGCGCTTGAGGATTCTTTGTTACGTTAAAGGCACCATAACAACCTAAGTTGTTGTTGTGAACACTTCCCATGCAGATCATGTCCTAGAGTTAGTCACCTCGTAAATAATTGGTTTTCATGCTTCATTACTAAGGCCTATTGTTAAAGTAAAGCTCTCCAATGTGCCAGTGTGCCATGACTCATCCTCATTGCGTAACAAAAATGAATAGCAGAACATAAACTATTTAAACCTTCTGTTGCTATCAAATTAATTAAAACAATTGGTACTGCAATGCCTTTCCACACGGCTCTGAAATTATAATTTCTTTTATACCCTGTTCTGCCATAATCAGTCAATTGCCACATTTGAAATGCCTCAGACAATAACAGGGAGAAGTTGAAATATGTGAGCATTTATTTACACAGAATAAATTGCAGATATGTGCAGCAATCAAATCAAGCAGCTTCCACCTTCAACAAAATGTGCGTAGCAAACCAACTGTCTTCCTCTTGCTCACAAGCATAAGGCCTTTTGAACGGAGTCACACAAAGAATGTCGTAAACAAATGATCAGATCCGGCAGTATCCATGGACAGTGCGAGACACTTAAGGATGTTGTCTCATTTTGCTGACCTGTTATCAGAAGCACCCAGCCAGGGCAAGTGCTTGAAAATGAATCTGAATAGATGGATGTTGGATACCTGGCATGGGCGTGATGGACCAAAGGGCTTCTTTCCATGCAGTTAAAAACTCGCGAACTCTCTGTGACTGAGTTCCATTGATCCGAAACATTGGCCCTAGTCTCTCCTGAGGCAGGTTACAAGATGGAGGTGTAGAGAAAACTTGGTCAAGAAACCTAAAGTTTCACATTCCTTTGCATGCTGTGAAGTCCTGCCTCCATAGTGTGTGCATTTAATTTTGACCAGGATTCCTGCTGGATCAGCCTAGTTGATAGGCTTGGCTTTCAGCCAGTTGGCAAATACTCCACAGCCTGCAAGACTGGGACTGGGGTAAAGGTGACTCCTGGGGTGAAGGTAATTGTATCGTCAGGATGGGTAGAGTTGTCTAACTTCTAATCCCTGAGTGTTCTAGAATCATAGAATCCCTGCAGCATGGAAGCAGGCCATTTGGCCCACCGAGGCCACACTGATTCTCCAAAATGTAACTCACCCAAATCCACTCCCTTCCCCTATCCCAGTAATCCTATATGACCATGGTGAATCCACCTAGACTACATATCCCTGGACACTATGAGCAATTTAGCATGGTCCATGGCTGATCCACCAAACCTCATACAGTCATAAAGTCATACAGTACAGAAACAGACCCTTCGGTCCAACTAGTCCATGCCAAACAAAACTAGTCCCACCTGCATACTCCGGGCCAATATCCCTCCAAACCTTTCCTATTCATGTATCTTTCCAAATGTTTTTTTGAACATTGTAATTGTACCCACATCCACCACATGCTCGGAAAGTTTATTCCACATGCGAATTAACCTCTGTGCACAAAATTGGCCTCTTATGCCTTTTTAAAATCTCTCTTCACAAAAATGTGTCCCTTAGTCTTGATGTCCCCCATTTTAGGGAAAAGACAACTACCTCATTATTTTACTAACTTCTATCAGGTCACCTCTCAACTTCCTATGCTCCAGTGAAAACCTGCAGGTCTTTTGACTGGAGGAGGAAACCCACACAGACACAGAGAGAATGTGTATACTCCCCATGGACAGGTGCTTGGGGGTGGAATTAAACCTGGCTCTCTGGTGCTATGAGGCAGCAGTGCTAAACACTACACCACCTTGCCACCCATGTGTTGTATGGGAAGGTGCTTGATCATGGGAGGGGGCATTCTGATCCAAAGCAGAGAGATGCCAATGGTCTGCCAGTGAGAAAGCATTCCCATTCCTCCTGGCCCACAAAGCTGACTTATCTCCCTCCTAACAGGCTATAATTAAACCTGCAAAGTAGGGTAAATCCAAATTTGCCAGTCTCATCAAAATATTTTGCTGAGTATTCCATCTTCTAAAAAGGAACTTGCAGCCTGCACTTTGTCCTGCCTTCATGAATCAAGATATAGGTGTGTGGAAGAGGGGCTGGAATCTAAAGTTTACATGACTCACCCTCCCCCTAGTCAATCCCAATTTGGGGATTTAGTTATCCCCATTAATTCTTGTTCTCTCTCCAGAGAAGTTGCCTGATCTGTTGAGTGTTTCCAGCATTTTCAAATTCAATTGTACATCTCTGTTGAAGGGAGATAACTGTCTGAAAATAGTGACTTATTTGGGGGAGTAGAAAATTCTGAGAATTATTTGCAGCTCCTGACTATATTCATGCATAAATGGAGTCTTGAAAATCTGGCCTTCACACATCGCAGATTTTAATTATCTGCTTTAGACTTGATATATTGATTGCTATGGAATCCACACACATATGGAAAATCTCTATCTGTTATTGTAGTTCAGAGATACCAAGTTAGTGTGATGAAATAAATAGGATTTTTTTTGCCATCTTTGCTCAAGGAAGTTAAGAAAATTCACTTATCTGACCTTGTCCTATATCCTTGTCACAACAAGGTTGCTTACGCAAATCTTTATTGTGCTTGATTGGTCTATATTATTATGCTTCTCTTCAGCATAGAGAGTATAATATTCATAATGCCCAATGCCATAGCAAATCATTCACTAAATCACTTTGAACTGACTATGTTGGAAAATGTGGCTGCCATTCTGTAGACAATAATATCCAACAACAATCTGAAGATAGATGCCAAGTTGATGACTGATTCTGTTGCCAGGATATCCCCCAGCCTGCTACCTCCTCCTTCACACCAGCTTCTGGGTTTATCTATCACTAACATTAAGACTATTCATTTAGCCACCTCTACCTTTCTTCTTTGTGACCTGTACACTAAAGTTCCCATCAGTCTTTGCCTGCCCAGGTTCTGAACCCAAGAGAGAATTTTGCCAGCCTGGTGAAAGGTGTGTTCATAGCACGTAGGATGAGAAATTGATGATGTTGGGCTGGGAGACCATGGTTCCTCCAGCCTGGTAGGTGGATGCTACTTCTTGGAGGACAGGTCACCTGTTTCGTACAGTAGTCAGCTTGCGCTGTATTCTCTGGTCTGCCGTTCCTCCTTTCACCTTTGCTAAGGAGCCAAGAGCAAATCAGCAGCAGCTGTCTTCTCCACCTCAGCAGGTCCCTGGACAGGACACATGGGATGGTCACCCAATACAGGGTGGTTAATCAGGGGATCAGCGCTCTCAACATGCCTGGGTATCAGCACCTCAGGAGGATCAGATTGTTGTAGCAGGGTGCTGCTGCCATCAGCAGCCTCCTGGAATAACCCATCAGCCCAGTGGAGTAGACACTACATCATGGCAATGCTCTTCAGTCATTAGAGCTGCCCAGTCGTCTGCACCCAGATCACTCCCTCTTGATAAAGTACATGCTTTTGGTTTCTAAAAGGGAGGAAGGCAGAGTGGTCTTGAAATAATTCCCCGAAAGATGGTATCCTATCACCAAGTCACCCTTTATTTACACATGTGTAGTAAATAACACTGACCCAGCTAGCAGACTATCCACTCCTAGAGCAAACAGAACCCCTGACCCTTCTGTTTATGCCTGTCAGCCAGGCCAGAGAAACAGCACCAGTCAGGGAACTCTTATTCTGCAATATCCACCTGACTGACCTCATTTCAATCACTACAGGTCTGACTGCTCGCAATGGCTTAATGGAGAGGGGTAGGATGGGGGAAACATTTGTGGACAATTACAGTGTCTGTGCATGCATTGTGTGTATGCATGTGTCTGTGAGAGAGAATATGTGTGTGTGATAGAGAGAATGTGCATGAGAGTATGTGTGTATGAATGTGTGTGTAAGGAAGAGTGAGGGTGTGTGAGTGAGTGTGTGTTTACATATGTGTGTGTGAGTGAGAATGTGTGTGTGTGTAAAAGAGAGAGGGAGACGATGTAAGAAAGAGTGTAAGAGAATGTGTATGTGCGCGTGAGCGTGTGTGCTGGACATGTTCTCTCACTGACCTGTCCTCTCCTCCTGAGGTCCTGTCTCCAGGTGTAGGGGTTGATAATTCTATTGCTCAGTTCCTAGCTCATCAGAGGGGCTGTTGTCTTTCTGCTGTTCCAGGGGAAGCTCATATCACTGTAGCTCATCAGCTCTCACAGCATGCCTGCTAAGTAATATTGAACAACCTGACATGCAGCCTTTTCATGTCTCCTTTCCACTCCCATCATTCCTGCAGCCCTAAAAAATCAAAATGTTGATGAGTTCCTCAAACACAAGCTGTGGTTCTTTCATTAGAAATCTCTTCTTCAAGATAATGGACATACCTTTTTGCCCTTTTTCCCCAATGGAAGTTGGTTGGTGGATTGAATTTCTTAACTTATTCAATGTTTTTGTTAATATTATTATCAATGATGAAGTGTAACTTAGATAAATGTGAGGTGCTGCATTTTGGAAAGGCAAATCAGGGCAGGACTTATACACTTCATGATAAGGTCCTGGGGAGTGTTACTGAATTAGGAGACCTTGGAGCGCAGGTTCATAGTTCCTTGAAATTGGAATTGCAGGTAGATAGGTTAGTGAAGAAGGCATTTGATATGCTTGTCTTTACTAGTCAGTGCTTTGGGTATAGGAGTTGGGAGGTCATGTTGCGGCTATACAGGACTTTGTTTAGGCCACTTTTGGAATATTACATGCAATTCTGGTCTGCCTGCTCTAAGAAGGATGTTGTGAAACTTGAGAGGGTTCAGAAAAGATTTACAAAAATGTTACCAGGTTGGAGGGTTTGAGTAATAGAGAGAGGTTGAAATAGGCTGGGGCTGTTTTTCCTGGAGCATTGGAGGCTGAGGAGTGACCTTATAGAGGTTTATAAAATCATGAGGGGCATGGATAGGGTGAATAGACAAAGTATTTTACCGGTGGTGGGGGAATCCAGAACCAGAGGGCATAGGTTTAAGGTGAGAAGGGAAAGATTTAAAAGGGACCTAAGGGGCAACTTTTTAAGAAAGAGGGTGGTGCCTGTATGGAATGAGCTGCCAGAGGAAGGGTCTCATTCCTGATGAAGGGCTTATGCCCGAAACGTTGATTTTCCTGCTCTTCGGATGCTGCCTGACCTGCTTTTCCAGCACCACTCTAATCTTGACTGAGAGGAAGTGGTGGAGGTTAGATGTAAAAGGCATCTGGATGGGTATATGAAGAGGAAGGGTTTAGAGGGATATGAGCCAAATGCTGGCATATGGGACTAGATTTATTCAGGTTATCTGGTTGGCATGGAGCAGTTGAATTGAAGGGTCTATTTCCATGCTGTACATCTCTATTACTCTGTGACTTTATCTACATATGAGATATCTCACTGTACTTTTCTCAATCTTTCAATACCTGACTTACAATCAGAATAATCTCCTGCAATAGGCGAAATCAGAGTCACTGCCCTCGATTTCAAGGCCACGTTTGGCCAAATGTGGCAACAAAGAGCACCAGCAAAACTGGTGTCAATGAGAATCAGGGCAGAAACACTCGGCTGGTAGGAGGAATCCCTGGCCCAGTAGAAGATGTTTGTTGTGTTTGGGGCCACCTCAGCTCCAGGACTTCTCTACAGGAGTTCCACAGGGTACTGTCAATGGCCCAATCAACTTCAGTGACTTCATCAATGGCCTTCCCTCCATCAGAAGGTCAGAAATGGAGATGTTACACAATGTTCAAGACCATTTGCAACTCCTCAGATACAAAAGCTGCCCATGTTAAAATGTAACAAGATCTGGATAATATCCAGCTTTGGATGGGCAAGTGGCAAGTAACATTCCACGCCACACAAATAACAAGCAATGATCATCTCCAGCAAGGGATAATCTAACCAAGATCATGGTCAGGTGTCCACGTCCACCCCATGACAGGTTCTCGATTGTTTCTTGGCCTGCCGGCTGAGCCAGCCACAAAGGACTAGATTTACCTGTTGTTTCAATATGCTAATTGTCTATTCTATCTTGCACTTTCATTTCATACATGCTGCGACTGCAAACCAGAGTGATCAATTATGTTGTTAGCAAACAGCTTTTATTACCAATTAGGTGTTTATTTGTTCACACAAATACAGATGGCACAGCAGAATGTCATAAAATGAAGGCACATGTGTTTCACTGTTGAAAAGTGAGGTGCTGGAAAAGCACAACCGGTCAGGCAGCATTCGAGGAGCAGGAGAATCGACGTTTCAGCCATTAGCCCTTCATCAGGAATCAGTGTGATTCACTGCCTGCTGTCACACACTGACTGGACAGTGAAGGCATTCCTTTTGCTTCTGGTATAGGGCAGAATCGACATCCACCATTCACAAAGTGAAATGTGTCCAGTCAATTGCACTCAGCACCATTGGGAAGCCAGAAATCCTCATCAACTGCAATGCTTTCCCAAGCTAATTACCTCAGGCAAAAAAAAAGCAAAATATACCTGACTCTGATGGAAGAAAACATTGTCTTCCTTCATGCAGTTGTCGATGACAAGTTGAGTTTTTTTACAAATGTTCAACTCTAGTCTCATAGGAGCCAGATGTATGTATGTTTATAACCATGTTCACCACTTCAACCATGAGCAATGCCATCTTTTTCCTGATAGGAGGGTGTAGTTTTTACCACAGCAGGTGGCAGATTTCATTGAAGCTATATTTAAAGCTTAAAGACATCACATATATTGCACCACATTGAGATTCAGGTAGAAATATTGATCCCTGAGGGACTATGGTTTCCTGGGGAGAGCCTTTGTCCTGACCCCCCTCTTCCCTCTCTTCAGTAACCTGTCCTACTCTGTGTGACTTCTGTTCGTTCTCCAAGTCTTGTAGTATTGTTTTCCCAAGGAGGATGTACACTGATACCTGCACATCTGGAGCAACTGGTTTGTGTCAAAGCCTTGAAGTCTGCAAAATGTACATCAGTTCTGTATCATCACACCCTATAAACCTTTGAAGCCGAAACAATTATATAAAACATCAAAACATCAAAACTAGCCTGCAAGCTGTTGGTGATCTCTTTAAGAAGTGCTGGTGTGGTGGCTGGTTGGGGCGGTGGGGGGAGGTGAGGGGAACAGTTCTTCCTGCTGCTAACCACATGTTCTGCTGAGTAAGATCAAGAGACTGAGTTGTCAGCATTCTCGCCAATACAACAAATAACAGGCATGAATGAGTCTAAATTTCTCACCCTTAAACACTAAAGCATTGCATAAAAGGTAATCATAAAGAATTTCAGCTGAACTCTTTATCACAGCAGTTCATAAAAACAAAATATGTAACAGATTTAGAACAGATTTGTAAAATGCTCACAACACAAAGTACGGATGATTATCTCCATCAAGGGAAAAACTGACCATCTCACCTGGCATTACAATCATTGAAAGCATCACCATCAACAACCCATAGGTTAGCACTGAGCTTAGAAACTTAACTGGACTATCCACATAAATTCTACAGTGACAGGGATGGGCAGCACGATGGCTCAGTGGTTAGCACTGTTGCCTCACAGCACCAGGGTTCCAGGGTTGATTCCAGTGTCGGGCGACTGTGTGGAGTTTACACATTCTCCCCATGTCTGTGTGGGTTTCCTCCCACAGTCCAAAGATGTGCAGGTCAGGTGAATTGGCCATGCTAAATTGCCCATAGTGCTAGGTGCATTAGTCAGAGGGAAATGGGTCTGGGTGGGTTACTCTTTGGAGGGTCGGTGTGGACTGGTTGGGCTGACGGGCCTGTTTCCGCACTGTAGGGAACCTAATCTAACCTTATCAGAATAGGTCAGAGATTAGGAATTCTGCACGATTACAAAAAACAGATTACTGGGGAAGCTGAAAATTTGAAATATAAAAAATACCTGGAAGAACTGATTAGTTCAGGCAACATATGTGGAAAGAAATAGAGTTAAAATGTCAGGCTATCTGACCTTTCATCTGGGTGAAAAAAATTGGAAATCTCCAAGTTTTTAAGTCAGTGGAGGGTGGAGAAAGGAGGAGAAATAGAGGAGGAGAAATATGGTACCTAGAGGAAGCAGAGAATAACTAACAAAGATTTCATGTTGCAAATGCTAAAGAAAGCAATGGTCGATTAAAAAATAGTAACAAAGATTACGTCCAATTGAGGCAGGAATGGCTACATGAACATCTTCTGAACGCAACATGAGGGGTGAAAGAAAGAGAAAAAAAAGCACTGCAGTAAATAAACAAAAAACCATAGAATAAGATGAAGGCAGAGGTTATGATCTAAAGCTGTTTCTGAAGTTGCGTGCAGGAAGCTAAGGAATGCTGAGTCATAAGTGCTGCTCTTTGAGCTTGAACTGAGCTTCACTAGAACCCTATAGCAGACCAAAGACAGAAAGGCCAGCATGGGAGAGAATTAAAATGACAAACAATCGGAAACTTAAAGTCGTGTGTGTTGAATGAATGAGGGTGTGCCACAAAGCAGTTGCCCAGTCTGTTTTTGGTCTCTCCATTCTATTGGAGAACACATTGTGAGCAACATACACAGGATACTGAATTGAAAGAAGTACAAGTAAATCATTGTTTCAACTGAAAGGAGAGTTTGAAGTCTTGAATGGTGAGGAGGGAGAAAGTGAAAGGACAGGGGTCACATCTCCAATGCTTGAATCGAATGAAGCTGTAGTAAATGGAATGAATTAGAGTTGACTAGGGTGTCTGCAGAGGAAACAATCCCATTGGAATGCTTAAAGGGAAGGGGAAAGAGTAGGTTATCGGATCTGCAGGAGAATTCTGAATTCACCTGATGCCCAAAAAAATGCCCACAAAGGTTTAAGTCAGGAGTGTGGCTGAATACTTTCAATTTGTCATGATGAGCACAGTTCCAACGACACTCAAAACGTTCAACACCATTCAAGACAAAGTTGTTCTCTTCACTGAGACCATGGTAAACATTATTCGGAGATGCCAGTGCTGGACTGGGGTGTACAAAGTTAAAAATCACACAACACCAGGTTATAGTCCAACAGGTTTAATTGGAAGCACACTAGCTTTCAGAGCGACGCTCCTTCATCAGGTGATTGTGATGAAGGAGCATCGCTCCGAAAGCTAGTGTGCTTCCAATTAAACCTGTTGGACTATAACCTGGTGTTGTGTGATTTTTAACATGGTAAACATTCACTTCCATCACTAGCACACTGTGTCAATAGGGTGTACAATCTACAAGATATACTGCAGCAACTTGCCAAACCTCCTTCGAAAACACCTTTTGTAAGATTTTCTATTTGCTTTCCCTTGTGATATTTCTTGGACTTCAGGCATTAGGAGAACTAAATGCACACAACACAGAGTTTAACTCAACCTCAGATTTGTTTATCATACTCACAGCATTCCCTCCCCCAAACAAATTCCCTTGTGACTTATCCAAAAACTGCTCAAACCCTCAACACAAAACCCCCATACAGAGTTGATTTAAACTTATACGACTAGTACAGTTCAAATCCTTCCATTATTTGACAGTAACATACAAATACATAACCCTCTGCAATCTGACTGGAACTTAATAACTATCCATGCGGCTGGTTATTACTAGTGTTGTCTGTAGGCCTGAAATATCGCCATCTGCAAGTTCCACGACACAGACCATCCTGACTTGAACTATACTGTCACCTTCTTTACTATTGTCAGATCAGATCCCTCCCTTGGCACACTCAGATGTGCCTGCACCCATGGAGTGCAATGTTTCACGATTGTAGCTCATGATCAACTTCTCAATAGCAATAAATATTGCACTTTCAACAAATATACAATAAAGATTTGTCATTAAACTTTGTTGGAGAGGTTTTAACATTTAGATTGCTAGCAGCTTCCATGAAATCTTTATTTCTTGGGCCAATTACATTTTTAAGGTTTACAGTATTGCACAATGGATAATTGCATCATCGTTAATGTCATCATGTTAATATTGGTCAAATGTAAGTGTAACTTTTTAAAAATAATATTTACTACTTCTTAAAAAAATCTTTAAACAAATACTATTTACAAGTAAACTCAATAAAAAAATCTAGATATTGAAAATGGTACAATAAGGTTAAGAACTTACTACTCAGAACTTGCTAAATACTTTTTTTGTGATTGACTAGAAATGGCGAGAAAATGTAACCTGCCAACAGGTTAATTAGGCTTAAATGTAAATTAAGTCTTTTAAAGAAGTGCAATAAATTGTAGCTTATGTTTCCTTGTCAACACCAAATTGTACTATCTTACAAAGATAGTGAAATTATCTAAGAGTGCATACACAAATCAAAGATTAAACAGAGCTTCTTTTCTTTAACTGGGAGCGGGCCTCTTGCACATGGATCCCATCCAGAGGACCCTCGTGCCAGACTTATCCAGCAAATGTTAGGATTTCTCTAAGGTTACTAAGATCATAATAAATCTGACACCACAAGTGAAAAGAACCTATATGTGCAGCATTCCAGCTCAGCATGTGTTGCCATTAAAGAAGCCCAAGTCCTAGAGTCAATGCTGCTTGCAAAGATTTCAACAACTCTTCGGATGTGGGAGAGCAGGATTGTTTTGTCTTCTGGTCATGAAAGGAGCTCTTACTGTCTCTTAAATGACTCTGTGGTAGGCTGCATACATTTTAACAACTACTTCATTTGCAGACTAACACTCGATCCAGTCGACACAAATTCAAAGAGTCTCGATCATGAGATCTCTCCAGCAAGCTCTTAGTCATGTGATGCTACATCACCATTCCAGCAGGATCCCTTCAGATTTACAAGGGCCTTTCTTGAAAATCGGAAGTACTATTGCTAACCAAGTGATTGATGCAATATTTTTGAAAGCTACAGTGAATTATTAAGTTTTCAGGTTGTGATAACCCTTGTGGAAAAATGCTTTAGCAGATATGATGATCTGGTGTCATAGAGAATTCCTGTTTCCATCACTGATAGAATCGCCAAGCTTTGCACTAGGAGCAAATCATTCTTAAATCACACAAATTTAAAATCGGTAATTCAGAGAAAGTGACTGAGAGAATAAGGAAAAGGAAACATTCAAAACAAAAGTTAAAATTATTTAGCAGACTTCAATTATTTTCAAATATGTTGAGCTAACCAAAAAACTTCTAACATATTAATTTTAACAAAGTAAAATGGTGACTCAAGTTTAATACTATTTTATTTATTTCTGTTTTTCTGATGATTTGTTTAAAAAAATAGTTTTGCTTGAGCACTGATGACAGAGAGAAATCATTTTGACTTTGATCAAAAGTATAAAGCGCTATCAATTCTGACTTTTCTGAATTTTCAAAAATGTCTAATAAGGTGCTCCACTGTAGACTAATGAATAATGTTAGTGTGGAGTCAGGAGACAATGGACAGAGGAATCGCTAGTTTGTTTCAAAACAGAAAGCAAAGAGTGGGAGTAAAGCATAGATTTTTTTTTAGAATGGTAAAAGCGAAGTGGTGTTCCATTAGGACCACTGCTGAGACCACTACTGTCTGCAATTTACATTAATTACATGGAATCAAAAACACATTTCTAAATTTGACAGAAAATTAGGAAGTATACTCAACATGGTGGAGAACTGCAACAAATTATATGATAACTGTTTAAAGTTTACAGAATGAGGAATAAAGGAAGTTGAAGACTGAAAATGTGAGTAAGTCAACTTTAGTGGGAAAATAGAAAAGTCATATTTTTTGGATGTTCCAGGTTTAGATGGTGTAGGTGAACAATGGGATGTCAGATTAGAAGTACATCACTCACTAATAGTTGCGAGACAATTTAAAAGCAAACTGGGATTAATTTCTAGAGAAATAGAATTGAAGACAATTGATGCTATGTAAAACCTGCACAAAACCTTGGTTTGGTTGCACTTAGAGTACTGCATGAAGTTCTGGTCACAATATTATAAAAATGATACAGAGACGCTGGAGAGTGTTCAACAGGATGATACTAGAAATGTATGTTTATCAGGAAAGGATTGATGGGCTGGGTTTCCCTTCTCGAAAAAAACAAAGGCTGTTGGTTGATCTAATGGAGTGTTTAATATTATGAAAGGTTTAGATAAAGTGAATACAGAGAGAATGTCTCCTCTTGTGAAGATAAAATTAACTGAAGGTCATCAGCTTAAGTTAGTCATAAAAAAATCCAGTTGGAACTCAGAAGAAATTTATCAACCGAAAAAGTGATAGGAATGCGGAATGTACAAGCACAGAGTGTGGTTGAAGCAAATAGTATAGAAGCTAGTATGGGGAAGCTAGATAAATATTTGAAGGAAAAGGGAATAGAGGGGTACAATGATAGATTTAGGGAAGAAAATACAGAAGGAGGCTTAGGTAGGGTATTAATATTGGCATGGGATATTTTGGCCAAATGGTTTGTTTTTGTGTCATGAATCCTACGGGATCCTATGTAATCATTATAAATTTTACCAGATTTTCATCTCCATTAATTGGCTGCTGAGATAATATTGTTTTTCTTATGCAATCTCTCGAAATGTAAAATAGCCTTAGGCTGAGAAACTGGAATCTGTGAAAAACTGATTCCCCATCAAAGAAAGGGGCAACATGAGTGCAGTTCTTTATATTGGAAGAGAATACCTCAATGAACTTTTGCTGGACTCCATATAGCTTCTCCTCCACATTACTGGAATGTATTTTTCACAGGTACCACTGCATAGTGCTGAGTCAGAATAGAGAGAATAGCAATCATGCTGTTTCCAAATAGAAATTCTGTCAGCAACAGTGCACTTCAATCATTAGCAAATAAAATGCAAATATTGTCAAATCTAGGATCGAGCTTAATTTCAATCCAAATGTCAAGTACAGAATTCCATTTAATCCAACAATTTGCTGTTGTACTGAATCTTGATCCAAGTGTAACATTTAAATACAATAACCTGATCCAGGCATACACTTGGTGAATTATCAATCTTTAACATTTAACACATGAAGGTACACATCAACTGCCAAAATTAACTAAAGGTAACTCCATACTTTACAATACTCATAACTTATACAAAATGTTTTGATTTGTTTATGCCTGTTTAGTTTTTTTTTTGCTATCCTGAACAGCTGAGTAAACCATTAAATGGGTCACAGTACAAAGAACTTGGAACTAGTTAATTAGGTCCTCAGTTTCTGAGACTTCTGATCCAAGGATCAAATCTCTTGGCAAATTATTTAGGCGCTTATCACGAAGATTCCAACAGCCCCTTAAAGTTGCTGGAAGTTCTGGAGTGCACTTTATATGTACAACTCCATTGCATATCCAATTAAAACAATTGATTCAAACATTTGGTTCTTTCTCCTATGAACCTGGTGACAGGTTGACAAGGTTTGAGCTAATCTTTCCATAGTTCCAACCGCAAGAGGAAATACTGAGTGAGTGGTGAGTGAAAATGAGGACAAAGGAGACATAGAAAAGTGCTGCATTTTTTAAAAAGATAAATTGAAAATTGTAAATGGAATTAATGAACTTTTGAATAAACCTCAACACCAGGCGTTAAAAAATACACTCTCATTCCTTATGCAGTGTAGCTGTAACCAGGCGCATAAAGAAGATAACAGCTGAACTAATGGAAAAAAAGACACAAATTAATCAAACTTTCTTCTATTTATGTCATGTAAATAAATTTAACAATATATTATCAAATGTCATCTGGAATTACCATCAGATGTGGACATCCCATGCTAAGCTTTTCCTCAATAATTAGGAAAGAAATGGTCACACAACTCAAAAAACTCGAAACAACTTATTTCATTTAAAGGCACACAGGCACCCAATTGACTGCATGTTGACGTTATTATGTCCAAATCACTAAGTGTTTTTTGTAATTCATACTGAGAGGAATGTTAATAATCATAAAAATGCATTTCAAGCAACCATCAAGACATTTCCAAAGTGGAGTCTTTCTGACTGCTTCAGGATCTGGACATCTCCAGTATAACAAACAAATGACAACAGAGAGAGACAGGATATGCAATTTGCCAATGATGTGACAGGTCCACAATGGATGCCATTTCCCTCGCCCTGTATGCATCCTTGGAAAGTCTGGACAACAAGGACACTTATGTTACCGACTATAGGTCCACCTTCAACACAATAATCCCCTCCAGATGGATCTCAAAACTCTGAGATCTCTGCTCTCTGCAACTGGATCCTCAGCTTCCTGACCCATAGACCGCAACCGGTGAAGGTAGATAATTGCACCTCTTCAAGACAACACTCAACACTGGAGATTCCCCACCCCTGCCCCTGACCACAAGGATGAGTTTGCAGCCTCCTAGTGTACTCCCTGTATACCCATGACTGTGGATCCAAATTCTAAACAAACACCATCTACATGTTTGCTGATGACATCACCATGATAAGGCAGATATCAATCAAAAATGAGTCAGAATACAGGAAGGAGGTAGAGTGTTTGGTGTCATAGTGCAACGACAATAACCGCTCTCTCAATGTCAGCAAAGGAAACAAGCTGATCATTGACTTCAAGAAGAAAGGAGGAGACTGCGCCCCCATTGATATCAGTGGGAGCAGGGGTCAATAGGAATGATGACAACTGACAACCTGTCCTGGACTTCCCATGTAGCAGGGAATGTAATGAAGGAAGTTGTTCAAGAAGGCACAGCAATGCTTCTTCTTCCTCAGGTAACTTAGGAAATTCGACATGTCCATAAGGACCCCCACCAACTTCTACAGATGCAACATAGAAAGCATCCTGTCCTGGTGCTTAACATTCTGGTATGGCAACTGCTCTGCCCAGGATTGTAAGAAACTACAAAAAGTTGGGTGCATAGCCCAGACCATCATGGAAGCCAATTTCACATCCATGGACTCCATTTACACTTCTTGTTTCTGAGAAAAGGCTGCCAACATCATCTAAAACCCTCCCACCTTGGTAATGCTCTCCTACAACCTATTCCATCAGGCAGAATATACAGAAGCTTGAACACATGCATCATCAGGTTCAAGAACAGCTTCTTCCCTGCCGTTATTAGACTGATGAATGGACTCTCTCACTTCAAATAATGTTAATCTTGCTTTGCACATTTCCTGTGCAGTGTAAACTGTTTGCCTCACTCTGTCTAAGTAGCCTATGATCTGTATGACCTTGCTAGCTATGATCTGCCAGTACTGCTCACAAACAAAGCTTTTCAATGTACTTAGGTACATGTGACCACAATAAATCAAATCAAATATACATAGAATATTATCTTCCGATTTTAAAGTCGATAGGAAAAGGCATCACCATCTCTTGCAGCTTATTAGCTGCTTAAATGTCCATATCACACCTTCACTTCCATTCTTCATAGCCTGGCTCCAATAAAGACCATTACTCTTTCTCAACTTAGCCAGTCTCTAAGTATAACCCTCATCTTTGTTCCCTTAAATCCATTGCCGTTAAATGGGTAAGAGAGTCAACTAGATTAGCCATTTGCCATCATATCTCACTGAATCACATAATTTGTAATTGATCTCTATTCCAGGATTATTCAGGAATGCAATGTTTAATGCAATTGCCTTTGTCTATTGCAAAACATTTTCTTAATCAAACTTTTCTTGTCTCATCCCACTTCACCTCCATCAAAAAGTGAAAGGAGCTCAACCGTTTCTTTTCAACGAAGGCTACCATCATCCAATCATTAACTCGAAAAACTCCAATCAATGTAGGACTCAAGAATTCCCAAATCTCTCTGTACTCCAGCTTTCCACAGTCTTTTTACACTTAAGTATATTAATCTCCTATATACCTTCTGCCAATTTCCCTCATTACATTCCATCTGCCAAGTTTTTTGCCCACTCAATGAACCTTTAT
The DNA here is from genome assembly GCF_037043375.1 of Chiloscyllium plagiosum. Lineage (NCBI taxonomy): Eukaryota > Metazoa > Chordata > Chondrichthyes > Orectolobiformes > Hemiscylliidae > Chiloscyllium > Chiloscyllium plagiosum. The sequence continues at coordinate 107,853,575 of NW_028270141.1, forward strand.
ATTGTTCCTGTACAGGCTGTTTGTCTCACCCTCACCACTTGCCTTTCCATCTATTTCTGTGTCATTCACAAACTTAGCATACACTTTCCGCATCCAAGACATTAATATAGAGGATAAATAATTGTGGCTTCAATACGGATCCCTGTGACACTCCACTGGTTATAGGTTGCCATCTTGAAAATGCTCCCATATCCCAACTCTCTCTCCTTTATTAGTTGGCCAATCCTCTTTCTATGCTAATATATCAATCCTAATAGCATTGGCCCTGATCTTATTAAGTACCTTGTCAAGTGCCTTCTGAAAATCCAGAAATAGTACATCTACTACTTCCCTTTATCTATCCTGCTTGTTATCTCTTAAATGTGAATTTGAATTAACTTTATTCACAAATATACTCAAATGTGTACAGTGAAAAATTTACATGTTGCCACTTAGGGTGCCATCTTAGGTACAAGGTATCTAGCTACTGATTTTTCAATACAAGCTCTTAGATGAATAATTTAGAAAAGTACAGAAATAAATTGTTCAGAATAACAATCCATGCTGGCACCTTGCCATCAGTCCACACGGACCTTGAATCACATTAAGGCTTGAAGGCCACACCAGGTCAAAAGGCCACCACAGCCACCAAGAGACCACCATATTGAGTTGCCGAGAAACCATCACGTCAGACTGAGAGATCACCATGCCAGGCTGGGAGACCACCATGTCGGACTGAGAGATCACCATGCCAGGCTGGGAGACCACCATATTGGACCGAGAGATCATCATGCCAGGCCTGGGAGACCATTATGTCACTCAGAGAGGATGCCATGCCAGGCTGGAAGACCACCATGTCACACCAAGAGATCACCATGCCAGGCTGGGAGGACACCTTGCTGGGTCAGCACTGAGGCTGGGAGTCTGAATCTGTGTTGCGACCAGGAATCCAAATTTGCGCTGAGGCCGGAAGTTTGAGTTTGAGCTGAGGCCGTGAGTTCACGGCATCACCGAGCAGAAAGAGGTAGAAAATGAAAAAGAAACAGATGAAGCAGATGAGCTCTGGCTGAAGAATCCTATTCTGCCTCTGGCTATTTCAAAGATTTTGAATACATTCATCAAAATGGTTTCTCCTTCATAAAGCCACACTGACTCGTTTTGAATGTATTATGTATTTCTGAATGCTGTGCGATTACATCATTTATAATAGACACTAACATTTCTCCAATAACAAATGTCAAGCTAACTTGCATTGAGCTGAGTACTTTTTGTCTCTTTCCCTTTCTAAATAAAGATGTTACATTGGCAGTTTTCTCATCCTCTGGGACTTTTCCAGAATTTAAGAATTCTTTGAAGATTATAACCAGTGTATCCACTATCTCTATAGCTATATGTGATATTCCAGAAAGATTCCATCAAGTATAGAGACTTATTGGTCTTTAGCCCCATTAGCTTCCAAGTACTTTTTCTCTAGTTATAGTTATTTCATTTATTTCCTCTTCTCCTTTTGCCTCTTGACTATTTAAAAGTTTTTGAATCCTAATGGAGCCTTTGTCTACAAAGACTGAAGCGATGTATTTATTCAACTCCTCTGCCATTTCCTAGTTCCCCATTATTATTTTCCCAGCCTCATTCTCGAAATAACCTATATTAACTTTGGTCGTTCTCTTCTTTTAAAAACATTTAAAGAAGCTCTTGATGTCCATCTTGATATTATTTGCAAGTTTCCCCTCAACACTTATCTTCTCCCTCTTTTTAATGGTTTTTTTTGATGGTTTTATGTAACTTTCCCAATCTCCTGATTTAGGATTAATCTTTGCCAATTGTTTTCTTTTATTTTCAATGAGATGCTACCCTTACCTTCCCTGAATAACCACAGCTAGCTTATTGCCTTCCGAGAATCCTTCTTTCTCGTTGGGATATAACCTTGCTGAGCCATGAACTATTTTCTCAAATTCTGCCATTGTTCTTCAACTATATTTGCTGCTAAGCTACTGAGCTTACTTACGTTTGTTTCCAACCTAAATTGCTCCCTCAAATAGAATCTTATATTATACTATTTTATGGTTACTGTTTCCGGGAATATCTTTTACTCTGAGCTCATTTATTAAACTAGCTTTCTTATACATCACTAGATCTAAATTAGATTAATCTGTGGTTGAATCTACAACATAATATTCTAAGAAACAGTCCTGAACATATTTTATAAATTCTTCCTCTTGGCTACCTCTGCCAAACTAATTATCCTAATCTGTATAAAGTCACCGAGGATTACTGTCCTGACCTTTTTATATGCTCTCATTTCAGGCTGATTCACCATTATCGCTTGTAATGTTTCCACAATCTCTACATTTCTAGATTGCTTATTGAACATCCATTACTGAGTGAGAGCACGTTGGAATATTGGAAAACTGAAGTCATTGTCTTTATCTCCCACCAGAATAAGTGCTGCCTTGTCACCGTTTTCTTCCCCCTTCCCTGGAAAATATCAGATGTTAAATCAAATTATTCACATCTACTGTGTCAGATTTGATGCTGATATGAGCATATCTGTCCAGTTGCTCAAACTGTCTATCTCCAGATCTAGAACAAAACCATTTTCTGACTCAGCTCTTTTGGTGCTGAAGTCTTCATCTATGGTTTTGCTCTGTCCTAATTTGACTATACTAATGCCGTCCAGCTGACCTCACACCTCCTCACTCTTTGTTAATTTGAGGCGATCAAAAGCTCTGCTGCCCATGTCTTGTCTTGGACTAATTGGCAATCGCCTATCATCCCACTGATCACTGACCTTTGCTGGCTCCTGATTAATCAATGCCTTAATTTTAAAATTCTCATTCTCATTTTGAAATTCCTCCATGCTGTTATACTTTTTTATTTTTATAATCTCCTTCAGCCATGGAGTAATGTAGTCATACAGCATGGAAACAGACTCTTCCGTTCAGTCCACGCATAATCCCAAACTAAACCAGTCCTATCTGCCTGTGTTTGGCACATATCCCATCAAACGTTTCTTAATCATGTACTTACAGAGTCATAGAGTCATAGAGATGTACAGCATGGAAACAGACCCTTCCGTCCAACCCATCCATGTCGACCAGATATCCCAACCCAATCTAGTCCCACCTGACAGCACTTGGCCCTATCCCTCTAATTCCTTCTTATTCATATACCCATACAGATGCCTTTTAAATGTTACAATTGTACCAGCCTCCACCACTTCCTCTGGCAGCTCATTCTATACATGCATCACCCTCTGTGTGAAAATGTTGCCCCTTAGGTTCCTTTATATCATTCCCTTCTCACCCTAAACCTATGCCTGCTAGTTTTGGGCTTCCCCCACCCCAGGGAAAAGATGCTGTTTATTTATCCTATCCATGTCCCTCGTGATTTTATAAACCTCGATGAGGTCACCCTCAGCCTTTGATGTTCCAGGGAAAACAGCTCCAGCCTATTCAGCCTCTCCCTATTGCTAACCCTGGCAACATCCTTGTAAATCTTTTCTAAACCCTTTCAAGTTTCACAACGTCCTTCCAATTAGAAGGAGACCAGAATTGCACGTAATATACCAAAAGTGGCCTAACCAATGTCCTGTACAGCCGCAACATGACCTCCCAACTCCTATACTGAATACTCTGACCAATAAAGGAAAGCATACCAAACACCTTTTTCACTATCCTATCTAGGTGCAACTCCATTTTCAACGAGCCTTGAATCTGCACTCCAAGGTCTCTTTGTTCAGCAACACTACCTAAGACCTGACCATTAAGTGTATAAGTACTGCTAAGATTTTCTTTTCCAAAATGCAGCAACTCACATTTATTGAAAGTAAACGTCATCTGCCACTCCTCAGCCCATTTGCCCATCTGGTCCAGATCTCGTTGTATTCTGAGGTAACCTTCTTTGCTGTCCACTACACCTCCAATTTTGGTGTCATCTGCAAACTTACTAACTATACCTCCTATGTTCATATCCAAATAATTTATATAAATGACGAAAAGCAGTGGACCCAACACCAATCATTGTGGCACTCCAATGGTCACAGGCCTCCAGTCTGATAAATAACCCTCCACCACCACCCTCTGTTTTTGAACCAGTTCTGTATTCAAATGGCTCATTCTCCCTTTTTCTGAGAGATTTAAACTTGCTAACCAGTCTCCATGGAAAGCCTTGTCGAACACCTTACCGAAGTCCATATCGATGATGTCCACCCCTCTGCCCTCATTAGTCCTTTTTGTTACTTTTTCAAAAAGCTCAATCAGGTTTGTGCGACGTGATTTCCCAAGCACAAAGCCATGTTGACTATCCCTAATCAGTTCTTACCTTTCCAAATACATGTACATCCTGTCCCTCAGGATTCCCTCCAACAATTTGCCCACCACCGACGTCAGGCTCACTGGTCTATAGTTCCCTGGCTTGTCCTTACCGCCTTTCTTAAATAATGGCACCACTTTAGCCAACCTCCAGTTTTCTGGCACCTCTAAATATATTTTAAACATTGCATCTGTACCCTGTTATGCACCAGGCCAGACCCCTCAAAATATTTCAAGAAGGTAGCCCAGATCCAGCTACCTGGATTACACCTCTTCCTACCCTACCTCTTGCAAAAATGCCATCCCGTATTCCCAATTCTTCCGCCTCCGCTGTATCTGCTCCCAGGAGGAGCGGTTCCATCATAGAACACACCAGGTGGCCTCCTTCTTTAGAGACCGCAATTTCCCTTCCCACGTGGTTAAAGATGCCCTCCAACGCATCTCATCCACATCCCGCACCTCCGCCCTCAGACCCAACCCCTCCAACCGCAACAAGGACAGAACGCCCCTGCTGCTCACCTTCCACCCTACCAACCTTCGCATAAACCAAATCATCCGCCGACATTTCCGCCACCTCCAAACAGACCCCACCACCAGGGATATATTTCCCTCCCCACCCCTCTCCGCCTTCTGCAAAGACCGTACCCTCCGTGACTACCTGGTCAGGTCCACGCCCCCCTACGACCCACCCTCCCATCCTGGCACTTTCCCCTGCCACCGCAGGAACTGTAAAACCTGCGCCCACACCTCCTCCCTCACCTCTATCCAAGGCCCCAAAGGAGCTTTCCACATCCATCAAAGTTTTACCTGCACATCCACTAATATCATCTATTGTATCCGTTGCTCCCGATGCGGTCTCCTCTACATTGGGGAGACTGGCGCCTCCTAGCAGAGCGCTTTAGGGAACATCTCCGAGACACCCGCACCAATCAACCAAATCGCCCAGTGGCTCAACATTTCAACTCCCCCTCCCACTCTGCCGAGGATATGGATGTGCTGGGCCTCCTCCACCGCCGCTTCCTCACCACCAGACGCCTGGAGGAAGAACGCCTCATCTTCCGCCTCGGAACACTTCAACCCCAGGGCATCAATGTGGACTTCAACAGTTTCCTCATTTCCCCTTCCCCCACCTCATCCTAGTTTCAAATTTCCAGCTCCACACTGTCCCCTTGACCTGTCCGGACTTGTCCGACTTGCCTAGCTCCTTTTCCACCTAACCACTCCACCCTCTCCTCCCTGACCTATCACCTTAATCTCCTCCCCCACTCACCTATTGTACTCTATGCCACTCTCTCCCCACCCCCACCCTCCTCTAGCTTATCTCTCCACGCTTCAGGCTCTCTGCCTTTATTCCTGATGAAGGGCTTTTGCCCGAAACGTCGATTTTGCCTGTCCTCGGATGCTGCCTGAATTGCTGTGCTCTTCCAGCACCACTGATCCAGAATCTCCAAAGAACATCCCACCCCATGCCCGTAACTCCACATTTCACCAGAGTTAACCATTGTAAATTGCACATCAATGAACACTTACGGCTCAATTTAGCATGACCAATCCACCTAACCTGCACATCTTTGGACTATGGGAGGACCCAATGAAACCCACACAGACATGGGGAGAATGTGAAAACTCCACACAGGTGTTTGCCCAAGGATGGAATCAAACCTAGGTCCTTGACACTGTGAGGCAGTAGTTCTAACCACTGTGCTACTGAGTCCACCCCTCTTAAGACCCCTTAAGGCTCTTGATCTTAATTTCTTCATTAATTCACTTTTACCTTGTTCACTGAGCTTTGTCTCATCAGTCCTATGTGGCTCAACGTCATATTTTTCTTTCTTGTACTGTGTCTCTATCGTACCTTAGAACATTTTATTATGTGAAATTTAGGTATAAGTTCTTGTTATTATGCTTTGAGATCGAGACTGGTTTAAAGTCATGTATAATTTGATTTATTATTATTATTGTCATCTGTACCGAAGTAAAAAGTTTTGTTTTGGCGCAGTACAGGCAAATCATAACATACAAAGATCACAGGGTGACTGAACAGAGCGAGGAATACAACGTTACAGCTGCAAAGAAAGTTCACAAAAGCAAGATCAACATTAGATTTGAGATTTGAGAGGCCCATTCATCAATGAATAACAGGAAAAAGCTGTTCTTGAACCTGTTGATGCGTGTGTTCAGGTTTCTGTATCTTTGCTTGATGGAAGAGGTTGTCGGAGAGCATTACCAGGGTGGGAGGGATCTTTGATGATGTTGGCAGCCTTTCCATGGCACTGAGAAGTATAAGTGGGGTCCTGGATGGGAGGTTGGCTTCCATGATGGTCTGGGCTATGCACACCACCTTTTGTCATTTCATATGGTCCTCGGCAGAGTACTTTCCATAGCAAGCTGTGATGCATCGAGATAGAATGCTTTCTATGGTGCATCTATACAGGTTGGTGTGAGTCATTATGGACGTGCAGAATTTCCTAAGCCTCCTGAGGAGGTAGAGGCATTGCTGGGACTTTCTGACCATTGCGTCAACATGGGTGGTCTAGGACAGATTGTTGGTTATCGTCACTCTTAGGAAATTGATGTTCCCGACCCTGTCCCTCTCCGCTCCAGTTGGGGGGGGGCGGGTCCTCCACCTTTCTTTCAGAAATCGATAATCAGCTCATTATGAGTTGCTGACATTGAAGGCGAGATTGCCATTTTTATACAATGCCTCCAAACACTCTGTCTCTTTCCTGTATTCTGCCTCATCATTGTTTGACACCCGACCTATAACTGTGGTGTTGTCAGCAAACTTGCAGGTGGAGTTTGGAAGAAGTTTGACTACACGGTTGTGACTGTACAGGAAGTACAGTAGGGTCTGAGCACGCATCCTTGTGGGGCACTCGTGTTGAGAGTTATTCGTGGGGGAGATGCATTTGTCTAACTGCACTGATTGTGGTGTATGGGTCAGGAAGCTGAGGATCCAGTGACAGAGGGCAGAGTAGAGACCTAGATCTCAGCGTTTGGAGCTTAGTTTGGTCAGGATTATAGTGTCGAAGGTGGAGCTGTAGTCAATAAGTAGAAGCCTGATGTCAGTACTCTTATTATGCAAATGTTCCAAGGATGAGTGTAGGGCCAGGGAGATAGCGTCTGCTGTGGACCTGTTGCACCAGTAGACGAACTGCAAGGGATCGAGGCAGGCTGGGTGGCTAGAGCTGATGTGAGCCATGACTAACCTCTTGAAGCACTTCATAATTATAGAGGTCAGAGCCATCAGGCGGTAATCATTCAGGCACTTTGCATTGTTTCCTTTGGTACTGGGATGATGGTGGTCTTTTTGTGGCAAGTGGGGAATTTCAGATTGTAGCAAGGAGAGGTTAAGAATGTCAGCGAATACTCCCTCCAGCTGGTCTGCACAGGATCTGAGTGCATGGCCAGGGACTCCATCTGGACCATATAGTTCAGTGAGGCAATGTGAGAAGACATGTTGTGCGCCAGAATCCACTCTGCAATTGTTTCTTGGCCTTAAGATCAAGATTAAAATCATAGTTACTTCGGTGTTAATACAGTATACAATTTAATATTTGTGACTTGAATGTATTCATTAGTTTTATTTTAAAAATACATTAGCTGTGCAATACATTCCCCAGTCTCCTCTCCTCAAACCAGACTTTGTTGATTGTCATGGAAACATTATTTTAAAAATTAATTTTAAGAAAGAAGAAACATGAGTCATATTTGCCAGATGATACAGAGATGTGTTCCCATGTCATTTATGTGCCTATACCTCATGAAGATGGATGACCCTTTGACCTACAATTTGATGATGTCTGGAACACCAAAGCTAAACTGATTGAAAAGGTTTGCGCAGGAAAAGATCAACAAATGAAAATCAGAGAAGGTCATATGACCCAAAAGGCTCATTCCTTCCCTTTATATCTCAGACCATTTATCTTCTGTTGCATTGTGGGTGGTAGCTGACAAAAGGTTCAAAACATATGACAAGATTTATCCTGCTCTCCTCACTCATATCTCAAGCAGAATTTCTTTCTGCATTACCTGGTACTTAACATGAGCTAATACCAGCTGCTCAGAAACCAACATTCACAGAAGACATAAATGTAGGTAGTATAGCAAACAAGGACGATAGTAAAATATTTCAGGAGGATCTTGACTGAAAGTAGAATGGATTTGGACAGTAGGGGAAAGTGTGGTGCTGGAAAAGCACAGCTGGTCAGGCAATATCCAAGGAGCAGAAGAATCGATGTTTTGAGCATAAGCTGATGAAGAGCTTATGTTCAAAACATCGATTCTCCTGTTCCTCAGGAAGCTGCCCGACCGGCTGTGCTTTTCCAGCACCACACTCTTCGATTGGGAGATAGTAGATTCAGTTTAACACATAGAAATAGTTACCGCTGACTGACTAAGATAGAAGAAAGCTACAAGTTAGTTTTCTTTAAATTATTTTTTGATGGCATGTGGGTGCCATTGGCTGGGCCAGCATTTAATGCCCATCCCTAACTGCTCTAAAGAAGGCGATAATGAGCTGTGTTCTTGAAACACTGCAGTCTTTGAGATGGAAGACACCCACTGTGATGATAAGAAGGAAGTTCCAAGAATTTGACCAAGTAACAGTAACGGATTGCTGATACTGTTCCAAGTCAGGATGGTATATGGCTTGGAGGGGAACTTGCAGATAAGGGTGTTTCTGTACGAGTACCGCTATAGCCCTTCTAGATCGTGGAGATCCAAAGTTTGCAAGATGTGTGGCAGAAGCCTTGTTAAGTTACTGCAGTGCAACTAGTATTTGGTACATACTGCTGCCACTGTGCATCATTGGTGAAAGGAGCGAACATTTCGAGTCATAGCGTCATAGAGTTTTACAGCATGGACGGGCCCCTTTGACCCAAACTGGTCCATGCCGACCAACATGTCTGACCATGCTAACCCCATTTCCCTGCACTTGGCCAATATCCTGCTAATCCTTTCCTATCCATGTATTTGTCCAAATGCTTTTTAAATGTTGTTAATGCATCCACCTCAACCACTTCCACCGACAGCTCATTGCACATGTGTACCACCCTCTGTGTAAAAAATTTGCCCCTCAGGTTCCCTTTTATTCTTTCTCCTCTAACCTTAAACTGACGCCCACTCATCCTTGATTCCCCAACCCTGGGAAAAAGACTGAGTGCATTCACCCTACCCATGTCTCTCATGATCTTGTACACCTCTGTCAGGTCCCCTCCCCGCCTCAGTTTCCTATGCTCTAATGAAAACATTCTAGATTGTCTAACTTTTCTCTATAACACGGACCATTGTGTCCGGCAATGTTGTTGTAAATTTCTTCTGCACTTTTTCCAGTTTAATAACATCCTTCCTATAACAAGGTGGCCGAAACTGAACATGATACTGCAAGTGCTGCCTCACCAATGTCCTGTACAACTGCAACATAACTTCCCAACTTCTATACTCAATGCCCTGACTGATGAAGGTCAGTGTGCCAAACGCCTTTGTCACTGTCCTCTCTACCTGTGACTCCACTTTCAGAGAACTGTGAACCTGAACCCTAAGATCCCTCTGTTCCACTACACTCCTTAAGGCCCTACCATTCACCATGATGGTTAATGGGGTGCCAATCAGGTCGGATGGTGTGAAACTTCTTTAGGTACAGTTGGAGCTGCACTAAATCAGGCAAATGGGGAGTATTCCATCACAGTCTTTGCCTCTGAGCCACTCTTGTAACCACTGTGTTTATTTGGCTCATCCAGTTCTGTTTCTGGTCCATAAAGTTAAGGTAAATATTGAATGAAAAAAAATTGATTGGATTTCAGAAATAAGTGATCCTTTAAAATTTCCTTACTCACCAAATTCCTGAAGTCAAGTAAACATTCTGCCTGGCAGTGCTCTGTTGAGCGCAATTTTTGTGTTACGTTTTGGCTGCAGTCTCATGTTGGCAGAGCTTGCAAGTGGCCTTTCAGAATAATCTACAACAGCTCTGGGCTTGAAAGGCCAGCTGTAAGATGCCCATCTTGGCCTGGGCAGCACCAGTGATAATGTCCTCCTGAGAGAACCTCAGCGGCAGGCTAGTGCTCCATAGAGACTTCCCAGAGTGACATATCAACAATGGTGGGAAACTGACTGAAAGAGATTTTTGGGCTGTTGTGGCAGCCTACAAAGCCTCTTGGACTCTGGAATGTGATGACAGGAGACTGAACTTCTATAAACAATATTATGAGCCTGCAAGAATCTTACCCTTCACTACTGCTTAACCAGGTTGAAGTTCTTGTGGTCTGAAAAGAGGAAGATACTTGCATAGGGTTATCGTGAGGAGAGCGTGGTTACGGGAGATGCATGCTGACACCATTGGAAATGTGTATATTATAACAGGTTGTGGGCTGAAAAGGAAGCAGCAGTAAAGATACAATGGCCTTTGATAATTACAACTGTCATGGCCTCAGTTATGAGGGAGTGAGGACTGCAGGTGCTGGAAATCAGAGTCTAAAAGTGTGGCGCTGGAAAAGCACAGCTGATAAGGCAGCATCTGAGGAGCAGAACAGTCGACTTTTTGAGCGTAAGAAATATCGACATTCCTGCTCCTCGGATGCTGCCTGACTGGTTGTGCTTTTCCAGCGCCACACTTTTAGACTATGGCCTCAGTTATCCCTGCCCCATCAGGTGAGAACAGGACGCCATGCCTGTCCCCCTGTAGAATGAGCTCTGGCAGGAAGTCTCTTTGCAAAATGCAGCTTTCTAATGCTAGTCAAATGAGAGAGCTGGGCCTCAGAATGGCTCCAACTGTTGCTGCCAGAATGGCTGGGCTGCAGTCAGTCCCTGTTGATTAATCATTCAAATATAAACCTCGATAACCCACACAGTGTTTGTCTGATGCTGGCCAGTTAGAGCATTCAACAACTGATCAGTACTTCTAAGTTCAGCGTATTAAGTATACTGCCAAGGTTGAGTCATCGTGAACTTGTAAATTGAACCTTTTGATTGTAACCAGATATATGCATTTAAACGTCAAAGTTAATAGATCTGCTGAGCTGTGATGAGTTCGGTAACTATTTTGGTAATCCACAGTATTGCAATGCAACCGGATGTACAACCTTTCAGCCAAATTTGTAGTGGAACATGAGAATTCCTATTTGGTGATCCAATCATACAATTCCCTCTGGGTTTAGATGGATTGCAGCTCCTGAGTCAGACACATTGATCTACCTGGCTCTTTATATGCTCTGACTTTCAACTCAAACTAATCAAATGCAAATTGAAGTCCTAAAGATATTATCATTACAGAATGGTTAGTGCAATTTCGAACCCCCAATCTGTAGTTTTAATGTTTATCCGTCCACACAGTGACAGACATCAAATTCATAAGATAGAGATCAGACTACGAACTATCAAGCACACCTCCACAATAACCACACATTAGACCACAGAAGATTTGATTGTGTGTCATTCTACTGAAGCAGCAGGACTGAGACAATACTTTACTTTCACAAGTGCACTGAGCTCTCTGATGTGTATCCAAAAGGGATTCAGGTGAATGCTCCCCTGACTGAAGCAACAGAAATCTGATATTGTATTGGCTGTGCCCAGATGCACACCCATTCCTAGCATACTAGAAACTTAATTGCTATGCTTTAATGAGGCTACCGGTGACACAGATCCCACCATTTTCAAGATTGCAAAATTGGCAAGACAGAGAGGTATTTAGCAGTACTTTGTAAATTGTAAAGGGCAAGGGAGCTCTTTCATTGGGGAGGGGGGTGGGTAATATGGGGAAGACAGGCGCTGGGGGAAGGGCGGTTGCAAGCCTTGCAAACAGGCAAGCAAGTAAACAGGTGGAGGGCCCACGGGGAGCCAGTTGTTACTGGGTGCCCTTTGCACATGGCATAGGGCACTGAGAGCATAGCAATGGTGGAGGGGGTGAGACTTTATGTGTCCTTAATGAGCCATTTAAGGGTTTCACTTACCAGCTGGGCAGGAGGTCCATCTATGTCCACCCTGTTCCTAACGTTCTGTGGTTTGGTGGTGGGGGGAAACCAGAAAAAGAACAGGCTTTCCATCCTTCAACTTCCCACCCACTTCCCCAACTGTTCCGGGAGGTAAAACTGAACCTCCATCCACTGGGGGCCTCACAAGCACTAATGAGGGAAGTAAGCAGTTAACATGCTGTTGGAATCCCGTCTGATTTTATTCTGTACGCTCTATCCAAACAATTAACTCATTTTAAGTGTGTCCTCAAAGTTTCATGGAAGCAGAGGTGGACCTCACCCCCATCTCCCTCCCTGCCACCATTCTATACGAGATAACAACTGCAGAAAAGTGCACTGAAAAGGAAAGCTGCAAAATTAAAGTAGAAATGCTGAAAATACATTCAGTGTGGTTAGGATTGGAGGAAGAAGAAAAAGGTATTCATATTGCTCTGAATTGACAAAGGGCAAATACCTAAAACACAAAGATCAAGCAAGCTAATGGGTCACTTAGAGTCATAGAGATGTACAGCATAGAAACAGACCCTTCGGTCCAACCCGTCCATGCCGACCAGATATCCCAACCCAATCTAGTCCCACCTGCCAGCACCCGGCCCATATCCCTCCAAACCCTTCCTATTCATATACCCATCCAAATGCCTCTTAAATGTTGCAATTGTACCAACCTCCACCACATCCTCTGGCAGCTCATTCCATACATGTACCATCCTCTGCGTGAAAAAGTTGTCCCTTAAGTTTCTTTTATATCTTTCCCCTCTCACCCTAAATCTATGCGTAGCCTGAGAAGAATCTGCCCTCCTCATGTACTTACATAACAACATAAACCACACTTTGAAAACAATTCGCTTAGCAGAGGTGAGCAGGCATACTACAAGGGCTTCGTTTACTCTTTCTTGTACCTGGGGAAACTGTACCAGCCGTCTTGTGTCCAGTTTTAGATTCCTTGTCTAAGGAATGACTTATTTGTCAGGAAAGAAATTTCGAAGAATGAGAGGTGACATCATTCAGACTTATCACTGGCTGGGTAATCTCAAACTAGGGAGCATATCCTGAGAATAAAAGACAAGCCATTTAAGATTTGAGGTGAGAAGGAAGTTTTGAATCATTGGGAGGTGAAGGTTTGGAATCCTCTGTCTCATGGGTGTATAGAGGGATGGTCATTGAGTACGTTGAAGACAGAAATCAATAGATTTCTAAGATATTAAATATATCAAGGGATATGTGGATAGTGCAGGAAAATGGTGTTGATATGGATGTAGCCATGATCTGTGGAGCAGAGCTGCGAGGTGGAATTATGTGCTTCAGCTCCCATTTCTTGTGCAATGATCTGGATCAAAGTGCATCATATTTTAAACTATAATTAATTTTTGGCACTCTTAGTACCTCCAATTGGCCGGTCCTGCACATGGACAGTGGAAAATGGTAAGACCAAGGAGGGAAGTACAACAACAGCCATTAAAGGGATCAAAGAATTAAAGAAACAATCTCCCAGTAAAACAGCAGGCCTTTCAGACTCTCAAACCTGTTCTGCCATTTAAATTATTGCTGATGCATATTTTAATTCCATTCTCCTGATCATGTTCTATATTACATAAAATCCTAACCATAACGCAGGTTGATCTACCTTCGCTTGGAACATTTTAATTGAACAAATTTCAACAGAGGCCAGAGTTCCAGACCACACTTGAAGAAAACTCTCTGACTCTAAAACTGTAGAGTTCCATAAGAAACAGGAGCTTTTCAAAGTGCACTGTACGAATAAGGGCTACTATGAGCCCGAGGGTTTGTGTTTGTCTTTTTTATCATTGTTGTGTGATACTTGCTGGGTGACCCGAGTTGGCTGCAATGTGAAGAATGCCTGATTATGTGCAAAGCAACTGCTCTGATGCAAGCACTAGGCTTTCGCTGGCCCTTGGCAAAGTTCACACAGTACACTTTGGTCTTGCTGAAGTGACTGGATTCCATTCACTACAGTGTTCTGCTAACATCCACTTCCCAGCCCCCTCAATGACATTACTCATTCAGAGCATGCTCAGAAAGAGCTCTGCTCTGCGAAGAGTTAGCAGTGGATTAAACCACTTGATAATTCAGCAGTTTTTTTGTATTTGCAGACAAAACTGAAAATGCTGATAGGTTAACTTTTCAGAGGAAAATTACTCTGCATCTCGTTTGCACAGCTATCAGATCAAACGTGCTACTTGCGGTGAAAAGGGAGACAGTATGTTCATTGATATGATGATTGGATAGTTAAACTTCTGACCTGCGACCTTTCCATTCCCAGGAGATTACATTACAAATATTTGACATTAGGAGAACAGGGACCTCCAATGGCTTTTCTAGGAAGGAGTGAGATTTTCAGCCTTGATTTTAACACAAGGCTAGACTTCAAGTCCCCAAGTCAGCTTGCACAATGAGGTTTCTAATAAGGTGCTCCTCTTCGTGCTACATACGTTAAAGGAACTTGCTAAGTAGGAAATAGCTGGGAAGTCAAGAGGCCAGGTTATAAGGCAGCCTGATCATCCTGAAGATACCCGCCATCAAGGCATAGAGACACAGGAGATCTTATTTTAATATCCCCAAGGAGGTATTCATGGAGGCTTCACTCTAGAAGTTCTGGAGTGGCTACATAAAAGGAGAAGATATATTGAAGATATATCACCTTCAATCTTCCCAAGAGAATTGAGATATCTCCATGATGTGTCTCAGTAATCAAATTCAACACATTTTTAAAAAACATGAATGCCATGTAAGGCACTTAGGTTTATTAGTGATCCAGTAGATATATCAAGTTGTCTGTAGCATTTTGAACAAACTTAGATGTGACATAATTTTCAGAAACCCAATTTATGTTAGCTGTATTTAATGATTAGAGCTGGAAATGTGTTGCTGGAAAAGCGCAGCAGGTCAGGCAGCATCCAGGGAACAGGAGAATCGACGTTTCGGGCATAAGCCCTTCTTCAGGAATGAGGAAAGTTTGTCCAGCAGGCTAAGATAAAAGGTAGGGAGGAGGGACTTGAGGGAGGGGCGTTGGAAATGTGATAGGTGGAAAGAGGTCAAGGTGAGGGTGATAGGTCAGACTGGGGTGGGGGCGGAGAGGTCAGGAAGAAGATTGCAGGTTAGGAAGGCGGTGCTGAATTTGATGGATTTGACTGAGACAGGGTGGGGGGAGGGGAAATGAGGAAACTGGTGAAATCCGAGTTCATCCCTTGTGGTTGGAGGGTTCCTAGGCGGAAGATGAGGCGTTCTTCCTCCAACCGTCGTTTTGTTGTGGTCTGACGATGGAGGAGTCCAAAGACCTGCATATCCTTGGTGGAGTGGGAGGGAGAATTGAAATGTTGAGCTACAGGGTGGTTGGGTTGGTTGGTCCGGGTGTCCCAGAGGTGTTCTCTGAAACGCTCCGCAAGTAGCCGGCCTGTCTCCCCAATATAGAGGAGGCCACATCGGGTGCAGAGGATGCAATAGATGATGTGTGTGGAGGTGCAGGTGAATCTGTGGCGGATATGGAAGTTTTCTTTGGGGCCTTGGAGGGAGGTGAGGGGGGAGGTGTGGGCGCAAGTGTTGTACCTCCTGCGGTTGCAGGGGAAGGTGCCGGGAGTGGAGGTTGGGTTGGTGGGGGGTGTGGATCTGATGAGGGAGTCACGGAGGGAGTGGTCTTTATGGAATGCTGATAGGGGAGGGGAGGGAAATATATCCTTGGTGGTGGGGTCCGTTTGGAGGTAGCGGAAATGACGGCGGATGATGCGCTGTACATGGAGGTTAGTGGGGTGGTAGGTGAGGACCAGTGGGGTTCTGTCCTGGTGACGGTTGGAGGGGCGGGGCTCAAGGGCGGAGGAGCAGGAAGTGGAAGAGATGCGGTGGAGGGCATCGTCGGCCACGTCGGGGGGGAAATTGCGGTCCTTGAAGAAGGAGGCCATCTGGGTTGTGCGTTTTTGGAACTGGTCCTCCTGGGAGCAGATGCGGCGGAGTCGAAGGAATTGGGAGAATGGGATGGCGTTTTTACAGGGGCAGGATGGGAGGAGGTGTAGTCCAGGTAGCTGTGGGAGTCGGTTGGTTTGTAGTAGATGTCCGTGTTGATTCGGTCGCCTGAGATAGAAATAGAAAGGTCGAGGAAGGGGAGGGAGGAATCTGAGACTGTCCAGGTGAATTTGAGGTCAGGGTGGAAGGTGTTGGTGAAGTGGATGAACTGTTCAACCTCCTCGTGGGAGCACGAGGCGGCGCCGATACAGTCATCGATGTAGCGGAGGAAAAGGTGGGGGGTGGGGCCAGTGTAGTTGCAGAAGATGGATTGTTCCACATATCCTACAAAGAGGCAGGCACAGCTGGGGCCCATGCGGGTGCCCATGGCTACTCCTTTCGTTTGGAGGAAGTGGGAGGATTGGAAAGAGAAGTTGTTCAGGGTGAGGACCAGTTCAGTCAGTCGAAGGAGGGTGTCAGTGGAAGGGTACTGGTCGGTACGGCGGGAAAGAAAGAAGCGGAGGGCTTTGAGTCCTTCGTGATGGGGGATGGAGGTGTACAGGGACTGGATGTCCATGATGAAAATAAGGCGTTGGGGACCGGGGAAGCGAAAATCATGGAGCAGGTGGAGGGCATGGGTGGTGTCCCGAACGTAGGTGGGGAGTTCTTGGACTAAGGGGGAGGCTTGACATCATGGCAATAACCATATGCAAGTTCAAATTTGGAATGGTGTTAAACTGCTTTCTAACAAAAGGAGAACCTTCTTTATAAATGTCTTCTTAAAAATAATTAATAAAGATGACTTTTGTTGCCTGGTATCATGAAGTGGTTTGACTCTCCATTGAACCTTTTCTTAGGTTTATTTTGTTCTGGTCAGTGGCTAAATCGACATACCTTTATTGCCAAATTTTCAGAATTCTGCTCCCTTTTTGCAATTACTTGAATTGCATCATCGTTAATATTAAATTAGTTAAAATTAGTTAAAATTAAATTAGTCTCATTATTGCCCTATTGTTTTTACACTTCGCAGAGATGTGCCTTTATGATTGCCCTTTGATTGATTGTGGGTCTGTAGTCCACATCTAGTAACGTGTTTATCCCGATTTCTTTCTTCAGTTTAACCCATTTGGGCTCATTTGATTTTTGTTTTGTCCATAGCATCCCCTTCCTCATAGCTATAATTGTTTCTTTAGTCAGTATTGCATCCTGCTCACTATTTGTCTGAAATCACGGTGAACAGGAATGTTCAGCTATTACTCTTGATCTGCTTTCAGCATATCTTGTTTCTAGCTGCATATATTCTTGCATTCAATCTGTGCTGTCAGGCTCATCTGCCTTATTTCTTATACTCATTATACTCCAGCATTACTTGCTTTTTATTGTTCACGTGATGTGGGTATTGCTGACTGGCCAACATTACTGCTTATCCTTCATGGGCCTGGAGAAGTTAGTGGTGAACTGCCTTTTGGAACCACTAGAGGTCCTGGGATACAGGTACATCCACAGCGCTGTTAGCAAGGGCGTTCTAAGATTTTGACGCAGGAACAGTGATATATTTTGAAGTCTGGATGATGTGTGGCTTTGAGGGGAACTTGCAGATATTGATGTTCCAATGTACTTGCTGCCCTTGACCTTGTAGGTATTAGAGATTGTGGGTTTGAAAAGTACTGTCGAAGGAGCCTGGTTGAGTTGCTAATGCTCAGTTTGGATTTACCAGGTCTACCATCTCCTGATCTCACTACAGCCCTGATCCAAACAGCCATGGCTGTGATAGGTGACCAAAGAGGAGAAATGACACAGTTTAGGGTATATAATGGTGAAAAATACTTCATTTACATGATCATAAAATAGTGGGTGAATCCCTGCCATTGGACTTCAGAGAAGATCATAAATCGGATATAACTCCACAAGATGTTGTGTAAAACTCTGACATGTCACTCAAAGATCCAATTGTATGGTGCCTACAAAACACAGAAGTTTAGGATGTTGATCTATAAATGCAGATGAGTGTAGCAATGGGTGTGCACAAAGTACCTCTCGTACAGCCTATATTTGGTCCTTTTTTTGTTTTAATTGAATGCAAGTACAGGGAAGGGTCTTTCGAGAAATTTAATAAATGGTTTGGAGCAAAAATGCCACATGGTCAATTGTTGCAATTTTACTTCAACATTGGTCAACAGAAACAACAGCTCAATAACGTTCACAAAGGGCGTGTAAGTTCTCCTTGCATCTGTTTTAGATAGGGTTTGAAAACACTTTCACCAACAGTTCAGTCAACACTAAATGCCTACTTAATATTGTGCGGACGAAATTATAAAGGAGAAAGTTAACAGCTCTTTAAGGCCTCTGTTACAGATGCAAACCATTAAACTGATGTGTACTCTCATGCTGGAAAGAAATGCTGGCAGTGATGTGGGGATGTAAATAGGAAGAGGGTTTAGTTCCCCTCATTTGAAATGTTTTTGTACTTCAACCGAGCCAATTGGGAAATCTAAGCTGATGTGTGGTCACAAAGTACTATATCTTCCTGACTGAAATATTGTTGTTGATAATTCTGGCAAGGCAGTCTGGATGAGTATAAAATGTGAAGTCCAGTGTTGTTCTCATGCTGACTTTTCCAAAAGGATTACCAACAAAAGGCAATTTTGGGAAAGGTTGGACAGGTTCGATTTAAGTGCATTTGCTTGTAACTACATAAAATGATCAGAAAAATTCTAACCCCCTTTATGTTTAAAATATCAGTTGTTGCAGATGTGTTTTGTGTTGTAGCGTTTGGAGTTCCCGTTCCCTTAGTAACTATTATTTCCTTTGATTTGACATGCCAAGATTACAGTTTTTTTTAATGCCTGTTGTTGGATTTCAACATTTTTGCAAAATCACAACATGTAGCAATAAAATGGTGCAGAATTTTGCTGGAACACCAGTAAGAATATCATGGAGGAGATGATTTCACAGAATGCATGTGCTGCTTTGGCTGTTATTGCATTTGTTTTGGACAGAAGTGTAAAAGCTAACCTACTTCCAACCTGGCAGAATAGGTAGTGTTCAGTTAACATGAACTCCATAACCTCATTCTGTACTCTCTGACATTTACCATTGGGATTTATGCTTCAGAAATCAGGCATGAAAATTCAGTTCATTTTCAGTGATATCATGTGCACCACAGCAATCTGAAACAAATTAAAACGTGTCATGAAACATTCAAAACACTGAATAATTGGCCTTTGTAAATCAGAAAGTCTGGATTGTCATGTGTAGGCATATTTACTGCCAGTATTAAATCTAGCAATTATGCTAATTATGGACATTTTGCACTCTCCTTGCACATTTTTTCTAAATTCTTTTGGAGTACCTAACATTGTTCATAGCCCGGATTATAACAATTGTTGATGCTAAATCTGTCACAAAAAAAATTAAGAGATATTGGCACAAAAGTATATGCCAGTGCTGCTATTGATTCACAGCTGAAAGGGTAAATGCCACTTTGCAGACATTACTCATGTCACATTTGTGAACTTGAAAGTGCTTTATGTTCGTGAAGTGCTTACTGTGGTTGTTGGAATGGGACATCATGAACAGGTTAAAGCAAGTAAATTGAGTATGAAAAAGGAGAGAGTGAATACTTCACAAAGAATATAATCACAAAACCAATTGTTCCTTGCTTGGAGTAGGCGCCAACACTCATGGTTTTGGCTAAACCAGGGACATCTCTGCAAACATCTGCTAATCACTACCAGTCAAAGTGATTTATGAGTCTTCTT
The DNA here is from genome assembly GCF_037043375.1 of Chiloscyllium plagiosum. Classification (NCBI taxonomy): domain Eukaryota; kingdom Metazoa; phylum Chordata; class Chondrichthyes; order Orectolobiformes; family Hemiscylliidae; genus Chiloscyllium; species Chiloscyllium plagiosum. The sequence continues at coordinate 107,873,552 of NW_028270141.1, forward strand.
TGCAAATCACCCACACAATTTACTGTCTTGCTACAAACTCCTTTCAAACACCACTTGTTGCATAACCTTTTCTTAACTCTGAATTAAGCATTAATTCAACTTTTAAGCATTAAATTCCCACCTTTTTGACATGGTATTTACATTGATTATTTCAAATGATTAGGTAATTCAGAATTTTAGAGTGCCACTCAGGATGAATTATCTGACACAGAAGGTAATTCTGACGAGTGGATATTTATCAAAGCTCATTCCAGGGACCGTACAGAAAGAATGCGAATTGAGGCTTATAGATGGAACAGTGTCACCCAGGGACACCATATTTTTGTGCAATCTCATCGGACTGAAACACTTGACACCACTTTAAACACCATGCTCACTGGATAACGTTTCATTTGTCCAAAGGGCTACAAATCAAACTGGGCTGCATTTTGAAGAGTAGGTTGTTTGAATGATGTTCTGAGTATCTATTAATCCTTCAAGCGAAGATTTGTTTATCACATCAGCAAAACCAACAAACGGACTTGAATGGGTTCCAACCCCTCTATCAGCAAAACCAAGAAGCACACTCAGATTGTATGTCGGCACCCAGATCGGTTGAAGTAACAGTTAAGTCAGGATTGAAAATAACCTTATTGTAATGAAATGTGTCTGCATTGTGCACTAGCTCAGTGCTTTAAGAACTCTGATATATCATGCACACCCTTGATGGAATTTTTTAAACTATGACAAAATCATTCTTCAGACATGTAAAATGGGGGGGGGTTCTGCCTTTTTTGGAGCTAACCGTTCATGGTAAGGGCATATATGGGAATGTAAGAGTCAGGATCTACTTCACAACCACAGGACGCCCTCAAAACAATTCACAGCCAAAGATGTGCATTTGAAGTGTGGTCACTGTTGTAGGAAATGCAGCAGATAATTTGCAAAGGATTGTACCAGACAATCAGTTTTTGTGCTGTGATTGTGGGATAAATATTGGACATCAATGATAACCCATCTATTCTATCAACTAGCACTGCGAGAGGTAAAATATCTCATCCGACAGTCCAGGATTCCTTCAACATTATCTGAAAGTGTCAGGCCTTCAGCACTCAAGTGTTCTCGTGAAACTCTGAAACAACTGAACCACTGTTGACACACTTGTGTAGTTAGAGCATAGAAAATAGAACATTACAGCGCAGTACAGGCCCTTCGGCCCTCGATGTTGCGCTGACCTGTGGAACCAATCTGAAGCCCATCTAACCTACACTATTGCATTCTCAACCATTTCTGTTTTTCAGCGGCAGCAGCAACTCAAAGGGTTGCACCAGAGGCCTGCTGGGAGCGGTGAGTCACTGATTTGTGCTTTTAAATTTAAAGTCAGAGAGCAGAGGTTTCTGGGAAAGGAGGGACTTCTTATTTTTATTTCCGTCCTGCTATATGTCAGTATCTTCTCAATCCGAGACCCCACGCTTGTAGGGCCTCCCACCCAACCACCTCCTCTAACTTTAAAGACCAGGGACATATCAAGTAAGCGTCTCTTTCTTTTATTACTTTGTGATAAGGGGACCAGCAGGGATGGCAGTGCAGGGAAAGCAATTTTCCTCCTGCATGATGTTTGAGGTGAGGGACGCCATTAGTGTCCCATCCAAGTACATCTGCAGGAAGTGCACCCAACTCTCGCTCCTCCAAGACCATGTTAGGGAACTGGAGCGGGAGCTGGATGAACTTCGGATCATTTGGGAGGCAGAGGCTGTGATAGATAAGAGTTACAGGGAAATAGTTACTCCTAGGCACGATGAAAGCTGGGTGACTGTTCGAAGGGGGAAAAATCGTCAGTGGAGAGATCCCCTGTGATCGTTCCCCTGAAAAACATGTAAACTGTTTTGGATACTGTTGAGGGGGACGACTTACCAGAGGTATGCAGTGGAGCCTAAGTCTCTGACACAGAACCTGTCCCTGTTGCACAGAAGGGAAGGAGGAGAGTGTTAGTCATTGGGGACTCAATAGTTAGAGGCTCAGATAGAAGGTTTGTAGGGAACGAGTGAGACTCGTGGTTGGTGTGTTGCCTCCCAAGTGCCAGGGTCCGTGATGTCTCGGATCGTGTCTCTGGGGTCCTGAAGGGAGATGGTGACCAGCCTCAAGTCGTTGTCCATGTAGGTACCAATGACATAGGTAGAAAGAGGGATAGGGATGTAAGGCAGGATTTCAGGGAGCTGGGGTGGAAGCTGGGAGCGAGGGTGGAAGCTGAGAGCTAGAACAACCAGAGTTGTTATTTCTGGATTGTTACCCGTGCCACATGATAGTGAGGCAAGGAATAGGGAGAGATATCAGCTGAACACCTGGCTGCAAGGATGGTGCCGGAGGGAGGGTTTCAGGTTCTTGGATAATTGGGGCTCATTCTGGGGAAGGTGGAACTTGTACAAACAGGACAGTCTTCACTTGAACCAGAGGGGTACTAATATCCTGGGGGGATATTTGCTGGTGCTATTCAGGTGGGTTTAAATCTCCCAGCAGGGGGATGGGAACCGGAGGTGTAGCTGTAGTGCACAGGAGGATGAGAGTAGGAAGGACAGGGACAGGATTTCAGGGTCACAGGAATATGCTGGCAGACAGTGAAGTGGTTTGAAGTGTTTCTACTTCAACGCCAGGAGTATCCAAAATGAGATAGGTGAGCTTGCAGCATGGATAGGGACCTGGGACTTCGATGTTGTGGCCATTTTGGAGACATGGATAGAGCAGGGTGAAGAATGGATGTTGCAGGTTCCAGAGTTTAGATCTTTCATTAAGAACAGGCAAGACAGTAAAAGAGGGGGAAGCGTGGCCTTGTTTGTCAAGGATAGTATAACGGTGACTGAGAGAACTTTTGATGAGGACTTTTCTACTGAGGTACTGTGGGCTGAGGTTAGAAACAGGAGAGGAGAAGTCACACGGCTTGGAATTTTTATAGGCCTTTGCAGAGTTCCAGGGAGGCGGAAGAGAGGATTAGTAAAATTATTCTGGGTAGGAGTGGTCATTATGGGGGACTTTAACTTCCCCAACATTGACTGGAAATGCTATAACTCTAGTATATCGGATGGATCAGTTTTTGTCCTATGTGTACAGGAGGGTTTCCTGACACAGTATGTCAAAGGGCCAACAAGAGGAGAGGCCACACTGGATCTGGTGCTTGGTAATGAATCAGGCCAGGTGTTTGATTTAGTTGTAGTTGAGCACTTTGGAGAAAGTGACCATAATTCAGTTACATTCAGTTTAGCAATGGAAAGGGATCGGTCCATGCCACAGGTCAAGATGGGGCAAGGGCAATTATAATGTGATTAGGCAGGAATTAGGATGCACAGAATGGGGTAGCAAAATGCAGGGGATGCAGACAATGGAAATGTGGAGCTGGTTTAACGAACAGATATTGCAAGTCCTTGATAAGTATGTCCCTGTCAGGCAGGGAGGAAGTGATAAGGTAAGGGAATTGTGGTTTACTACAGAAATTGCATCTCATGTTACAAAGAAGGTGGAGGCCTATGTGTTGATGACGCAAGATGTTTCAGATGAGAGAGTAACAGATCAGCTAGGAAGGATTTAAAGAGAGAGTTAAGAAGAGCAAAGAGAGGACATGAGCAGTCTTTAGCAAATAGAATAAAGGAGAACCCTAAAACTTTCTATTGGTATGTGAGGAATAAAAGGGTGATTAGGGTAGGAATAGGGCCAGTCAAAGACAGAAGTGGGAAGTTGAGTGTGGACCCTGTGGAGGTCGGAGAGGTGCTAAATGAACATTCCTCATCGGTGTTCACTCAGGAAAAGGAGACTATTGTAGAGGAGAAGAATGAGGTACGAGATATTGGACTTGAAAGGATTGAGATTAGTTACAAACAGGTGTTATCAATTCTAGAAGGCATTAAAGTTGACAAGTCCCCTGAGCCGGATGGAATTTAGCCTAGGATTCTCTGGGAAACTAAGGAGGAGATAGCAGAACCTTTGGCTTTGATATTTGAGTCGTCATTGTCTACAGATTTAGTACCAGAGGACTGCAAATGTTGTTCAAGAAGGGCAGTAGAGATGACCCAGTAATTATAGACCAGTGAGCCTTACTTCTGTTGTACGTTAGATTACTTACAGTGTGGAAACAGGCCCTTCGGTCCAACAAGTCCACATCGACCCCCCGAAGCGCACCCACCTAGAACCATTCCCCTACACCTAACACTACGGGCAATTTAGCATGGCCAATTCACCTGACCTGCACATCTTTGGACTGTGGGTGGAAACCGGAGCACCCGGAGGAAACCCACGCAGACACGGGGAGAATGTGCAAACTCCACACAGTCAGTCGCCTGAGACGGGAATTGAACCCGGGTCTCTGGCACTGTGAGGCAGCAATGCTAAACTGTGCCACTGTGCCGCTCATTGGCTGTAGGAAAGGTTTTGGAAAGAGTTATAAGAGATAAGATTTATAATCATCGAGCAAACAACAATTTGATTTCAGATAGTCAACATGGTTTTGTCAAAGGCATGTCGTGTCTCCCAAACCTCATTGAACTTTTTAAGAAGGTGACCAAGCATGTAGATGAGGGTAGGGCAATTGATGTGGTATATATGGACTTCAGTAAAGCCTTTGATAAGTTTCACATGGTCGGCTGTTGGAGAAAATGCAGAGGCATGGGACTGAGGATGAATTAGCAGTTTGGATTAGAAATGGCTTTCTGAAAGAAGGCAGCGAGTGGTGGTTGATAGAAAATATTCAGTTGGGAGTCTGGTGACTAGTGGTGTGCCACAAGGATCTGTTTTGGGACCACTGCTGTTTGTCATTTTTCTAAATTACTTAGACGCAGGCATAGGTGAATGGATTACTAAATTTGCAGACGACACTAAAGTCGGTCGAGTAGTGGACAGTTTGGAAGAATGTTACAGGTTGGAAGGGGACTTGGATAAACTGCAGAATTGGGCTGAGAGATGACAAATGGAGTTCAATGCAGCCAAATGTGAGGTGATTTACTTTGGGAAGAATAACAGGAAGGCAGAGTTCTGGGTCAATGGAAAGATTCTTGGTCGTGTGGATCCGCAGATGGATCTTGGAGTCCATGTATATAGATCCCTGAAAGTTGCCACCCAGGAGGATAGTGCTGTTAAAAACGCATATAGTGTGTTAGGTTTCATTTGTAGAGGGATTGAGTTCCGGAGCCGCAATATCATGCTGCAACTGTACAAAACGCTGGTGTGGCCACACTTGGAATATTGTGTACAGTTCTGGTCCCCATATTTCGGGAAGGATGTGGAAGCATTGGAAAAGGTGCAGAGGAGATTTACCAGGATGTTGCCTGGTCTGGAGGGAAGGTCTTATGAGGAAAGGCTGAGAGACTTGGGTCTGTTCTCATTGGAAGGAAGAAGGCTAAAGGGGAATTTGATAGAGACATACAAGATGATCATAGGATTAGACAGGGTAGACAGTGAAAATCTTTTTCCTAGGATGATGACGTCAGCTTGTACGAGAGGGCATAACTACAAATTGAGGGGTGATAGATTTAAGACTGATGTCAGAGGCAGGTTCTTTACACAGAGAGTGGTAAGGACATGGAATGTCCTACCCGCTAATGTAGTCAACTCAGCCACATTAGGGAGATTTAAACAGTCCTTAGATAAGCACATGGATGATTTTGGGATAGTATAGGGGAACGAGCTGAGAATAGTTCACAGGTCAGTGCAACATCGAGTGCCGAAGAGCCTTTTCTGCGCTGTATTGTTCTATGTTCTGTATATTATCCAATGACCATTTAAATGCCCTTAAAATTAGTGAGTCTATTACTGTTACAGTCAGGCCATTTCACACCCTTACTACTCTCTGAGTAAAGAAACTATGTCTGACATCTGTCCTTTATCTATCATCCCTCAATTTAAAACTAGATCCCCTCATGCTGGCTATCACCACCCAAGATAAAAGGCTCCCACCGTCCACCATGTCGAACCCTCTGATTATCTTATATGTCTCAATTAAGTCACTTCTACACCTTCTCTCTGACAAAAACAGCCTCAAGTCCCTCAGCATTTCCTTGTAAGATCTTCCCTCCATACCAGGCAATATCCTAGTAAATCTCCTCTGAACCCTTTCCAAAGCTTCCACATCCTTCCTATAATGCGATGACCAGAACTGTACGCAATACTCCAAATGTGGCTGTACCAGACTTTTGTACAGTTGCAGCATGACCTCATGGCTCCGCAACTCAATCCCTCTACCAATAAAAACAAACACACTTCTTAACACACTTCTTAACAATCTTATCAACTTGGGTGGCAACTTTCAGAGATCTTTGTACATAGACACCGAGATCTCTCTGTTCATCTACACTACCAAGAATCTTACCATTAGTCCAGTACCCTGCATTCCTGCCAATCCTTCCAAAGTGAACCACCTCACACTTTTCCACATTAAACTCCATTTGTCATCTCTCAGCCCAGCTCTGCAGCTTATTTATGTCCCTCTGTAATCTGCAACATCCTTTGGCACTATCCACAACTCCACCAACCTTAGTCTCATCCGCAAATTTACTAACCTACCCTTCTACGCCCTCATCCAGGTCATTCATAAAAATGACAAACAGCATTGGCCCCAAAACAGATTCTTGTGGTACACCACAAATAACTAAACACCAGAATGAACATTTCCCATCAACCACCACCCTCTGCCTTCTTTCAGCTAGCCAATTTCTGATCCAAACTGCTAAATCACCATTAATCACATTGCTCCATATTTTCTGCAATAGCCTACTATGGGGAATCTTACCAAACACCAAACATCTTACCAACCTTACTGAAATCCAGATACACCACATCAACCACTTCACCCTTATCCACCTTTTGGTCACCTTCTCAAAGAACTCAATAAGGTTTTTGAGGCACAACCTACCCTTCACAAAACCGTGTTGACTATCCCTAATCAATTTATTCTTTTCTAGATGATTATACATCCTATCTGTTTTAACTTTTTCCAACACTTTACCCGTAACCCAAGTAAGACCCAAGTAAGGGTTGTCTCTACTCCCCTTCTTGAACAAGGGAACAACATTTGCTATCCTCCAGTCTTCCAGCACTATTTCTGTAAACAATGATGACATAAAGATCAAAGCCAAAGGCTCTGCAGTCTCTTCTCTGGCTTCCCAGAGAATCCTAGGATAAATCCCATCCAGCCCAGGGGACTTATCTATTTTCACACTTTCCAAAATTGCTAACACCTCCTCTTTGTGAACCCCAATTCCATCTAATCTAGTAGCCTGTCTCTCAGTATTCTCCTCAACAACATTGTCTTTTTCCAGTGTGAATACTGACCAGAAGTATTCATTTAGCGAATCCCCTATCTCCTTGGACTCCACGCACAACTTCCCACTACTATGCTTGTTTGGCCCTAACCTTAATCTTTTATTCTTGATATATGCTTAGAAAGCTTAAGGGTTTTCCTTGATCTTATCCGCCAACGACATCTCATGTCCCCTCCTGGGTCTTCTTAGCTCTCTCTTTAGATCTTTCCTGGCTAACTTGTAACTCTCAAGCACCCTAACTGACCCTTCATGTCTCAACCTAACATATGCCTTCTTCTTCCTCTTGACAAGAGCTTCAACTTCTTTAGTAAAACATGGCTCCTTCGCTCAACCACTTCCTCCCTGCCTGACAGGTCCATACTTCTCAACAACATGCAGTAGCTGTTCCTTGAATAAGCTTCACATTTCAATTGTGCCCATCCCCTGCAGTTTCCTTCCCCATCCTATGCATCCTAAATATTGTCTCATTGCATCACAATTGCCTTTCCCCCAGCTTTAACTCTTGCCCTGCGGTATATACATATCCCTTTGCATTGCTAAATTAAACACAACCAAATTGTGGCCACTATCACCAAAGTGCTCACCTACCTCCAAATCTATCACCTGGCCGGGTTCATTATCCAGTACCAAATCTGACGTGGCCCCCCTCCTTGTTGGCCAGTCTACATATTGTGTCAGGAAACCCTCCTGCACACATTGGACAAAAACTGACCCATCTAAAGTACTTGAACTATAGTATTCCCAGTCAATGTTTGGAAAATTAAAGCCCCTACAACAACTACCCTGTTACTCTCACTCCTATCCATAATTATCTTTGCTATCCTTTCCTCTACATCTCTGGAACTATTCAGAGGCTGATAGAAAATTCCCAACAGGGTGACCTCTCCTTTTCTGTTTCTCACCTCAGCCCATACTACCTCAGTAGACGAGTCCTCAACATCCTTTCTGCAACCATAATACTGTCCTTGACTACCAATGCCACACCCTCTTTTACCGACTTCTCTGTTCTTACTGAAACAACTAAATCCCGGACCCTGCAACAACCATTCTTGTCCCTGCTCTATCCATGTCTCCAAAATGGCCACAACATCAAAGTCCCAGGAACCAACCTATGCTTCACACAGGTGAACCTAGTCCACCCACCTTATTCTGGATGCTCCTGATGGGAAGGTAAATTTAAAGTACGGGCAGAGCACAGCGCTGAGCAGGAGCGGACATGGGTCTGCTGGGTAAGTGAGGTTATATATTTGGGTGTTTGCTTTACCTGAAATGATGTAACTGAGTCAGCTGTCTGAAGCACCCACTCCAACATGGATGCTAGTCCCCTCTTCAAAAGGCTTTACAGTGTCTCCAACTATTGGTTTTATAAGGAAGCACACTGTCAATTCATTTCATTTTTTAAAAATTGTTGACTTGTTTCTATGGTGTTCATACCACCATAGTGGCCCATGGCCCTAACTGGGCCTCATTTTCACCATTCAGCAGGTCAGTGCACCTGAGGAAGTGTTTATCCATGAATCGGATACCAGGTCCCTGGTCCACACTATGTTAACGTTTGGGTCCAGTGATCCTTGCTCAGAATCTTGGATTCAATTTGCCAAATTGTGTTGGATGACTTGGGCTCTTAGATTTTTAATCAGTCAACCACATTGTCAAAAGTTTTAGTGAAGTTCATATATACTACATCATCTAGTCAGCTCCTTGAGAAAAAAATCAACCAATATGTTAGAAATCCTCCCACCTAACCAAGCCATGCTGTCTATCCTTGATTCATCCTCACCTTTCCAAGTGGAGATTAATTCTGTCTCTCAGAAACTTTTCCAATAATTTCCCAGGTACTGGAAGGCCCAAAGTTATTCTGAACTAAATGGGGACATGTGTGTTTTTTACTGCTTGGCTATCCCAGGCTGGATGTCTTCCACAAACTCTAAACAAAACATAAATTCACTTTGTGTCAATTGTAGTCAATTGTGGCTGAGAATGATTCACTTCTAGGGAGGGATGGGATTTGGTCAGGTGCTTTTCCCATCGATAGAATTCAATGTGCCCTCAATGGTTCTTTTAAAAACAACAAAGCGTTTTTTTTTTCTTTTGCAATCACAGTTGTTAAAGGACTGTAGGCCACAAACTCAAATTGGACCATTAATTGGTTCCATTATCTTCTGTCAACCCTCAGTTACTCTTGAGAAGGTGGAGGTGAAACTTTTCTTCAACCTCAGCAGCCTACGTTGTCTAGATGCTTCAACAGTGCTGTTAGCGAGGCAACAGCAGTGATGGACAAATGATAATGTTAAAAATCGCACAACATCGGGTTATTGTCCTACAAATTTATTGTTCACCCCAGCCCAACACCAGCTTCTCCAAATCATGAACAAATGACAGATTTTGCTAACTAGTCTCCAATGTTGTTCATGATCTTTGACATCAGAAAGAAATGAGGAGAACACGTTCCCCCATCTACATCAACGGAGCAGAACTTGAAAGGGTTGAGAGTGTCATGTTCCTTAGAGTGACAATAACCAATATCCTGCCCTGAACTTCCCATGTAGATGCAATGGTCAAGAAGGCACAGCAACACCTCTTCTTCCTCAGGTGGCTCAGGAAATTTGGCATGTCCATAAGGACCCTCACCAGCGTTTTACAGATGCGCCACTGAAAGCATACTGTCTGGGTGCATAACAGCCTGGTATGGCAACTGCTCTGCACAGGACTGTAAAAAACTACAGAAGCTTGTGTACACAGCCTAGAACATCATGGAAGCCTACCTCCCATCCATGGACTCTATTTACGTGTCTCGTTGTCGTGGAAAGGCTGCTAACATCATTGAAGACTTCTCTCACCCCTGTAATGCTCTCCTACAACACCTTCCATCAGGCAAAAGATACAGAAGCTTGAACACATGCACCAGCAGGTTCAAGAACAGCTGCTTCTCTACTGTTATTAGACTGACGAATGGATCAATAAATAATGTTGATCTTGGTAATCTTGATCTTGCCTTGTGCATGTCTTGTGCAGTATAACTTGCATGCCTCACTCTGTCCAAGTTTATTTTTCACCCTATGATCTATATGCCCTTGCTTACTTTGATCTGCCTGTATTGCTCACAAACAAAGCTTTTCACTGTAGTTCATACACATGACAATAAATCAAATCAAAAACAAATGTAACAACATCTTTCTGCAACTTTGTCTTCCTACATTTATCTTTCACTTTAATTCTCTCTCTGATTTTTCTATTTGTTTTCCGTACATTTTCTATATGTATGTTTTCACCATCAGACTGTATTTCATCAGCTTATCTCTAACTTTTCTTGAAAAACACAGACAGATCCAAGCTTCATCAAAGTCAAAGCCTACAACCAATCTGAGCATTGCGGAATCAGACTGGGCTCAAAAACAGTTTTAAAAAAGGAGAAATGATATGTTGCTTGAACCTCAACCGAGCATCATGTTCAGTGAGACTAGCTTTCAGAGTGAATGACATCTAACTAGTAGCGGGAAGCTTTTAGCAGCTGACAAACCCTCACTAATCGAGACCAGCCATGCTGACTCAACACCATGCTGTCAACTGATGATTCTAGGTGAATGTGGAAGATATCAAGTGGTCGCAATAAAAGGTAAATCATTTTGGGGGCAATGGTGGTGAAACAATAATGTTTGCAGGCCTAGCTACCTAGGTTAATGTTCTGAGCCATAGGTTCAAATTCCATTGTAGCTGGTGGAATTTAAATTCAGTTAATAAATTCGGAGGAAAAATAATGGTGCCGTAAAACTGTTACTGACTGTCACAAAACCCCAGCTGGTCCACTAATACTTACCTGCCACCTTTACCTGGTCTGGCCTACATTATAACTCCAGACCCACAGCTATGTGGTTGACTCATAACCACCCTCTGAAATGGTTAGCAAGCCACTCGGTTGGCAACGGGCAACAAATGCAGTCACTGCCAACCATGCCCATATACCATGAAAGACTAAAGGGGAAAAAGATGATGTTGATTTTTACTCCCAGTTCTTCTTATCCTCAATGCTATATCCAGCTGACTGCTTTAACAATTGTGAACAAACAGTAGGATCAAAGTAACAAGATCACCCCATACTTGAGGAATGGGAACTCATAAGCTGGAAATTGCCTTCAGCTCTTCCTATCAGAGGCTTGCTGAACGTTTGGTCAGCCTGTTCAGTAACAATGAGAGTCAGCGCCACCTGGTGGGGAAGATTGGAATGTCCAAGCTGGACCCCTAAAGGTGAGGAGAAATTTGCCTTCGTCATTTTAAAAAATTTTACACCTCCTTAGAAAAGGACCCGAATGGTTGTAAAATTGTTCCTCAGAAAGCCAGCTAGTCACATCAGATGTGGTAGTTGCTGATACTGGGGATTGGTTGGCACCTAGAATGCACCATTAGGAGCATTCCATGCAGGTACTTGTCACTTCCAGTGGAGTCAGTGCCAAAGGCAACCAGTAGTCAGCTTCTTGAAGACGTGGCCCAAGTAATCTCTGAGTCAAAGGTCAACTTGGGTTTGTCTATGAAAATACACTTTGTTCTTCAATCAAAAGGGATTATAAAACACATTTCCATTCTTTTGCTCTGCAGACTTGAGGCTCCTGTTAAGAAACTGAGCAGAGAAATCAGCTGCCCCTTGGGTGATCAGTTAAAATGAAGTTGTCAGATCTCCAATTCCAAATTTCCGATCGGACCTCTCAGTCTGTAGATCTCTGAGCCAGTAGAGAAAATGCCTTAATTTTAGCTGATCAATCTATGACTGTCAACCCTAAATGAGGGTCTGACATTTTCTCTGCAGGTACAAAGACTGTGGGATATATTTTCACCCTTAGCTAAGTCTTGCCTCTTTCTGCATCAATGGTGCTGAGGTGGAGATGGTCAAGTTCTTGGGAGTGATGATCACCCATATCAATGCAATGGTCAAGAAAGCACAACAATGTCTCTACTTCCTCAGGAAGTGAAGGAAAGTTGGCATGCCCACAAGGAATCTTACCAATTTTTATTGATGCACCATGGAAAGTATTCTGTTTGGATGCGTCACAGCATGGTATGGCCACTGCTCTTCCCAAGACAGTAAGAAACTATAGAGAGTCAGTCCATCACACAAACCAGTCTACCATCCATTGACTGCATTAATACATCCCACTGCCTTGGTCAAGTAACCAACATAATCAAAGACCCCTCTCTTCCACCCTCTCAGGCAGAAGATGTAAAAGTTTATATGCACATACAAATAGATTTAAGAACAGCTTCTTCCTGGCCGTTATTAGACTTCTGAATGGAACTGTAACATTGTATTTTTTGCTCTGTTCTATCATCTAATGCACTTTTTATGACATGATTTGCCTGTGCTGCAAGCAAAACAAAACTTTTCACTGTACCTCGGTACATGTGACAATAATAAGTCAAAGCACATTGACTTCACTGCACCGATAGTGGCTACATCAATATAAAAGTCTATTATTTATACGATTTTTATGCTGCAGTATTAAAGAAACAAAAGATATAAAACAGTGAGCTGTCTTAGTGTTTCTTTTCAAATAAGAACAGGAGTTGGCCTTTTGGCCCCATGTGAGCCTACTCTGCCCTTCAATACAATCACCACTGATCCAACCCTTCTCACATGTACTTTCTACTCTTTCCGTTGATTCCCCACTGATGAAGAATCTGTTTCAGCCTGAAGTATACATAAGGACTCTGCCTATACAGCTCTCTGTAGCAAGGAGTTCCAAAGACTCCCAACTCTCTGTGGGACAAACTTGATCCTAATCTCACTCTTAAATTAGCACCCCTTAATTCTGAGACTATACCTTCTGGTCCTTGCCTCTCCCATGAGGGGACACATGCTCTCAGCATTTACCCTGTCAAGCCCCTTAAGAAGGCAAAAGTGAGGACTGCAGATGCTGGAGATCAAAGTCAAGATTACAGTGGTGCTGGAAAAGCACAGCGGGTCAGGCAGCATCCGAGGAGCAGGAAAATCGACATTTCAGGCAGGAACCCTTCATCAGGAATTCAACCCTTCCTGATTAAGGGCCCCTGCCCGAAACGTCGAAGCCCATTAAGAATCCAATATGTTTCAATGACACCACCTCTCAACTTTTGAATGAACTATTCAATTAATGTCACTCCTCCATCTTCTCTTACAGCTCTACAAATCAGTTGTTTGTTGATTTATCTAATCATTTTGAACAGACTGCATAATTTTACCTATACAGTCTACACATACAGTGTGAAACATCATATCCGGCCCACATCGGAAAGTCTGTAGAGTAAAAGTTGATTTTGCTTATTGAAATTCATGGTCAGAGTTTTCTTAAAGTGGTGGATTTCTGCAGCAATAGGAGACTGCAGTACCTGTTTTCTATGGGTTGCAACGTACCAAAGTTGTGAGCTGCAAATGGAGATGGGAATTCAAGGTAAGGATGGATGGATTCATATAAATTTGTCACCTGCAGTTAGGCCAGCCCATGCATAATGAGTCTCTTTCAAAACCTCACACTTTCTCTCCAATGGAAACCTTATTGAGGCCTTACACTTTGAGACTGTCAGATAATCCAGCATGGGACTGTCTTCCTGAAGTGATGTAGCGCTGTAATACAATCGTCAAGTTTAGATAATGAGCAGAGTCCATGAGCTGAACCTTACGGGATTTTAGCTAAATCCAAATTCCGTTGAGACTTTTGCCTCAATCTGGCTAGTTTTTTTCAATATATTTTACCAAGTTCACCTCAACCTGACTTTTGACGGGACGCTAATCATGCCCCCCCCAACATAATAACAGCACAAAGGTGGAACGAGTGGAGAGTGTCAAGATCCTGGAAGTGGTCATCCACAACAAGCTTTCTTGGACTCTTCATGTGGACGCACTGGTTACAAAGGCCCAACAACATCTCTTCTCCCTCAGGCAGCTGAAGAAATTTGGCATGACGGTGAATACCCTTGCCAACTTTTATAGATGCACCATCGAGAGCATTCTGTCGTGATGTATCACTACCTGGTATGGCAACTGTACCATTCAAGATCAGAGATGGTTACAGAGAGTGGTGAACTCGGCCCGGGCAATCACAAATGCCAACCTCCCACCTATAGAATCCATCTACCAGGCCCACTGTCAAGGAAAGGCCGTCAGCATTCTCAAAGATCCATCCCACCCTGGCAATGTTTTTCTATAAGCTCCACCATCGGGGAGAAGGTACAGAAGATTGAACACATGCACCAGCCAGTTTTGCAAAGGTTTCTACCCGACTGTTGTTAGAATACTGAGTGGACTCACAAACTCTTAACATTCGCCTTTACCTGTGTTTTTGTTTTTGCCACTGTTTACCTATTATTTACTTATCGATGCTACTTAACTCTGTGATCTGCCTGTATTGCTCACAAGACAAAGCTTTTCACTGTGCCTCGGTACGTGTGACAATCAATTCAATTCAATTCAATTCAATTCAAAGACTGTATATCCCAACCCAATAGCATCCCTCACAACCGATCGTGGCTCCCATTTTATCACACATTGTTCCCAGAATAACTCACCCCTCAGCAGATATCCCTGAATTCATCAGCATTCCTGTGTCTGTGCCATCTTTAAGAGCCTACTGTGCAACTGGACCAGCATTGTCAGCCCAGAGCTACCTGCACAGTTCCCGATGTTTGCCTCAGACGTGGCACACAGGGGAAAACTGGCGTCTCACTCTGTGGGCAGGGAGCTGATGGTTCTGCTGGATGGGATGGTGCAGATATTTTTTTCCCCTGGCACCAGCAGTGGAAACCATAATACCAGGCTATGCCAATCCGTTCTGAGGTTGCATTCTCAGCCATCTGGAGGAATGGCCAGCACTGAAAGAAAAGGGCCAATGACCTTTCCCACTCTGCCAGTGTAGGTACCACCAATACCTCACAGTCTCTCAATCTCTATCATTGTACCCTATTCCACCAAGGTTCATTCTCTACCACTCTCAATATTGCCTGAGCATCTTCCTTCACTCATTCACAAATGCCACTACCATGACCTCCCCACTTACACCAAAGGGTAAAAACTGTGCCACCCACTTTTATCTCTCCTAGCAACTGCCTTTCCTCTCATTCTTGAAAGAAAGCTGTAAGCATCAAGTTTGTTGATGGGGGCGGGCCATTTAGCTCCTTACCCCTGATATGGAAATTGTCCTGACTCTGACCTCTCCAAGTGGCTGACTATCTGTTTCCAAGCCCCTGGGCTAATATTAGAGGCTGTTCTGACTGTGCTGAGACTCCTGAGCAAAGGCTATCTCATTTGGTTTGACTGATTACTATTACAAGCTTCCTGGCTTGGTGTCTGCACTAAATGGCAAGACAAGGCAGAAGTAATATGAGCCTCATATATCTGGCCGAAGGGACCAAGTGCAGAATGACAAGGCAAGGCAACAATGCCATAAGCATTCAGGCAGGGACACAGTATGTGAATGAGTGCTGCGGCAGCAAATGAAGAGCCTGGAGATGGAGTCTGCTCCAGTCTATGCACTGGCTGTATCTCCCTGAGTTCACACTGATCTTGCTGCAGCATGACAATGAAGCATTGGTGAAGTACTGAAGTGTAGAGCATCCTGTAAGTGGATTGGAGGGTTCAGGGAGACTGGCACATATCAGATGCCAACATTCGTGGATGGAGGGTCTGTTGTTTGCTGCCATCGGCACTTGCTCTGAGATATTGGTTTCCAGAGTCCAAGATGGAGATCGGCAAGCTGAACTCACCGGGTACCCTGTTCGGACTTCCATGTCTAGTTTTCTCGATGTCTAGCTTATTTGGGGAGCGTTGGTAAGCTGGGATGCTGACTATTAATGAGTTGAGTTGGGCCATCAATAAGGCATTTAGCAACGAATAATCTCCATAAATTTACAATTTACTGTCCCGTCTGAATGACGTGGGCTACGACACAATTTGTGACAGAATTGAGTGAGGAGTCCAGCAATGCTGAGCTTGACATCGGAAACATCTCTCTCCACATTTTGTGCTTTCACAAGTGGTGTGTCAGAGCTCCGGACTGACAATGCTTATCCATTTTACAAGATGGCGCTAGTGCCAGGGATGCCCGTCAGTTCCGGATACCTTGGCAGTGGCGTGTTGTTCTGGGAATGGCTCAGTGTAGGTTGAGATGAGAATCGGACAAGAGGGGCACCGTAAATGTGGAGGTCAGTAGTTAATGAGGTGAGTTTGGTAAGAAACAGTGAGAAACTTCATTGGGCCTCAGAGTAAAATCGCCCTGAAGTATCCAACGCAACCGAAACTTTGCCAGAAAAACATAAGATTCAGCCCAATGGCTGCTCTTTTAAAAAGTCCAAGTGGTTTGTGATGCAAGAAATAGCCCCCTTTCAATTTAGTGATCTGTAATTTCTAAAAAGAATTGACTGCCCTTTTTTTTGGTTGCCGACTGTATAGTGTGGAATTTAATCACTTTTTAAATCATAGCTCCGTATCTTTGAGTCCATATTAAAAAAAAGAAGCTAACTTATTTTTATTTTAAATGATATTATTGTTAGGCTTTGGCTAGTCTCCAACTCAGGGAAAGAGCTGGACAGTGTTTTACTTTCACTGCAGTCCTCTTCAATCGAGGTTAATGAGCTCTATCTCAAACTGCTTTCACTTCACCTCCCTCCCACACTTGCTTTTTACCTGATTATTTTCCCATTTAAACAGGATATTGTCTTTCTGCTCCTTTCAATTTACTTTAACTCTAACCCAACCTCCCTCCACATTTTTTGTGGATGTTTAAGAAGAAAAAGGCAATTCCTGTCAATGTGAATGAAGACAAGCTTCATTCAGCAGGATGGATTCAAGTAGGTCCAGCAGGGTGGACATGGTTAGGACCAGCAGGGTGGATTCAAGAAGGTCCAGCAGAGTGGACTTGGTTAGGTCCAGCAGGGTGGATTCAAGTAGGTCCAGCAGAGTGGACTCGAGTAGGTCCAGGATGGTGGACTTGAGTAGGTCCAGCAGGGTGGACTTGAGTAGATCCAGCAGGGTGGACTTGGTTAGGTCCAGCATAGTGGACTCGAATAGGTCCAACAGGGTGGACCTGAGTAGGTCCAGCAGATTGGACGTAGTTAGGTCCAGCAGGGTGGATTCGGGTAGGTCCAGCAGGGTGGACTTGGTTAAGTCCAGCAGCGCAGACGTGGTTAGGTCCAGCAGGGTGGACGTGAGTAGTTCCAGCGGGGTGGATGTAGTTAGGTCCAGCAGAGTGGACTTGGTTAGGTCCAGCAGAGTGAACTTGGTTAGTTCCAGCAGGGTGGACTCGAGTAGATCCAGCAGGGTGGACTTGGTTAGGTCCAGCAGGGTGGACTCGAGTAGATCCAGCAGGGTGGACTTGGTTAGGTCCAGCAGGGCGAATGTGGTTAGGTCAAGCAGGGTGGTCTCGAGTAGGTCCAGCAGAGTGGGCATGAGTTGGTCCAGCAGAGAGGACTTGGTTAAGTCCAGTAGGGTAGACTCGAGGAGGTCCAACAGGGTGGACTTGGTTAGGTTCAGCAGTGTGGTCCCGAGTAGGTCCAGCAGAGTGGACTCGAGTTGGTCCTGCAGAGTGGACTTGTGTAGGTCCAGCAGGGAGGATTCAAGTAGGTCCAGCAGAGTGGACTCGAGCAGGGTGGACTTGGTTAGTGTTTTAAAAAATTCTCAAGGTCAGGTTCGTAGGAGAGTAGTCTGACACAGAACAAACGACCAAGAGGCGAGTCTGCTAGAATATGCTTCAGCTTTTTATTCCCCGCAGCGTCGCCACAACCAGGTACAGCGGGTCTGGCTTATACTCACTCTACATGTTACCGGAACTGGGAGCCGTCAGTTCTGGTAGAGCGGTTGCCAACAACCCACGCTCGGCGGTTAAACGTAACCCCGGAGCAGACTCCCGGGTCTGGCTTATACTCACTCTACATGTTACCGGAACTGGGAGCCGTCAGTTCTCGTAGAGCGGTTGCCAACAACCCACGCTCGGCGGTTAAACGTAACCCCGGAGCAGACTCCCGGGTCTGGCTTATACTCACTCTACATGTTACCGGAACTGGGAGCCGTCAGTTCTCGTAGAGCGGTTGCCAACAACCCACGCTCGGCGGTTAAACGTAACCCCGGAGCAGACTCCCGGGTCTGGCTTATACTCACTCTACATGTTACCGGAACTGGGAGCCGTCAGTTCTCGTAGAGCGGTTGCCAACAACCCACGCTCGGCGGTTAAACGTAACCCCGGAGCAGACTCCCGGGTCTGGCTTATACTCACTCTACATGTTACCGGAACTGGGAGCCGTCAGTTCTCGTAGAGCGGTTGCCAACAACCCACGCTCGGCGGTTAAACGTAACCCCGGAGCAGACTCACCGAACTGGAGACTTTTCCAGCTGATATACTCTTTTCCAGATATAAACATTCATGTGAACAGCAGAGCAAGGCTAAAAAACACATTCCATTCTGGTTACATACAGATAAGAAGATTCACACGGGGAGGTGTGTAATAAGATTCACACGGGACTAAGCAACACCTCCATTCCGGTTAGATTCACACATGTATTGGGACATAATTTTTAACCGTTTCACCACATTCCACTGCTTGGAATTTTACACCACAGTTAGGTCCAGCGGGGTGGATTCAAGTAGGTCCAGCAGAGTGGACTTGGTTAGGTCCAGCAGGGTGGACATGAGTAGGTCCAGCAGGGTGGACTTGAGTAGGCCCAGCAGAGTGGACTTGGTTAGGTCTAGCAGGGTGGACTTGGTTAGGTCTAGCAGAGTGGACTTGAGTAGATCCAGCAGAGTGGACTTGGTTAGGTCCAGCAGGGTGGACCCGAGTAGGTCCAGCAGGGTGAACTTGAGGAGGTCCAGCAGAGTGGACTTGGTTATATCCAGAAGGGTCATCTCGAGTAGGTCCAGCAGAGTGGACTCAGGTAGGTCCAGCAGGGTGGACTTGAGTAGATCCAGCAGGTTGGACTTGGTTAGGTCCAGCGGGGTGGATTCAAGTAGGTCCAGCAGGGTGGACTTGGTTAGGTCCAGCGGGGTGGATTCAAGTAGGTCCAACAGAGTGGACTTGGTTAGGTCCAGCAGGGTGGACTTGAGTAGGTCCACCAGAGTCCACTTGAGTAGATCCAGCAGGGTGGTCTCGAGTAAGTCCAACAGGGTGGACCTGAGTAGATCCAGCAGGGTGGACATAGTTAGGTCCAGCAGGGTGGTCTCGAGTAGGTCCAGCAGGGTGGACTTGGTTAGGTCCAGCAGGGTGGACTTGGTTAGGTCCAGCAGGGTGGACACGAGTAGGTCCAGCAGGGTGGACATGGTTAAGTCCAGCGGGGCAGACGTGGTTATGTCCAGCATGGTGAACGTGAGAAGTTCCAGTGGGGATGGACTTGGTTAGGTCCAGCAGGGCCGACGTAGTTAGGTCCAGCAGAGGGGCATGGTTAGGTCCAGCAGGGTGGACTCGAGTAGGTCCAACAGGGTGGACCTGAGTAGGTCCAACAGGGTGGACTGGGTTAGGTCCAGCAGGGTGGTCTCGAGTAGGTCCAGCAGAGTGGACGTGGTTATGTCCAGCAGGGTAGTCTTGAGTAGGTCCAGCAGAGTGGACTCGAGTAGGTCCAGCTGGGTGGACTTGAGTAGGTCCAGCAGAGTGGACTTGGTTAGGTACAGCAGGGTGGATTCAAGTATGTCCAGCAGTGTGGACTTGGTTAGGTCCAGCAGGGTGGACGTGAGTAGGTCCTGCAGGGTGGACTTGGTTAGGTCCAGCAGGTGGACTCGAGTAGGTCCAGCAGGGCGGACGTGGTTAGGTCCAGCAGGGTGGTCTCGAGTAGGTCCAGCAGAGTGGACTCGAGTAGGTCCAGCAGGGTGGACCTGAGTAGGTCCAGCAGACTGGAGTCGAGCAGGTCCTGCAGAGTGGACTTGTGTAGGTCCAGCAGGGTGGATTCAAGTAGGTCCTGCAGAGTGGACTCAAGTAGGTCCAGCAGGATGGATTTGGTTAGGTCCAGCGGGATGGATTCAAGTAGGTCCAGCAGGGTGGACTTGAGTAGGTCCAGCAGAGTGGACTTGAGTAGGTAGAGCAGGGTGGACTTGAGTAGGTAGAGCAGGGTGGACTTGGTTAAGTTCAGCAGGGCGGACGTGGTTAGGTCCAGCAGAGGGGACTTGGTTAGGTCCAGCAGGGTGGTCTCGAGTAGGTCCAGCAGGGTGGACTCGAGTAGGTCCAGCAGAGTGGACTTGAGTAGGTCCAGCAGAGTGGACTTGGTTAGGTCCAGTATGGTGGACTTGAGTAGATCCAAAAGGGTGGACTTGAGTAGTTCCAACAGGGTGGACTTGGTTAGATCCAGTATGGTGGACTTGAGTAGATCCAACAGGGTGGACTTGAGTAGGTCCAGCAGAGTGGACTTGGTTAGGTCCAGCAGAGTGGACTTGGTTAGGTCCAGCAGGGTTGCCTCGAGTGGGTCCAGCAAGGTGGACTTGGTTAAGTCCAGCAGGGCGGACGTGGTTAGGTCCAGCAGAGGGGACTTGGTTAGGTCCAGCAGGGTGGTCTCGAGTAGGTACAGCAGGGTGGTCTCGAGTAGGTCTAGCAGAGTGGACTCGAGTAGGTCCAGCAGAGTGGTCTCGAGTAGGTCCAGCAGAGAGGACGTGTTTATGTCCAGCAGGGTGGTCTTGAGTAGGTTCAGCAGAGTGGACTCGAGTAAGTCCAGCAATGTGGACTTGAGTAGGTCCAGCAGAGTGGACGTAGTTATGTCCAGAAGGGTGGTCTTGAGTAGGTCCAGCAGAGTGGACTTGAGTAGGTCCAGCAGTGTGGCCTTGGGTAGGTCCAGCAGACTGGACTCAAGTAGGTCCAGCAGAGTGGACTTGAGTAGGTCCAGCAGGGTGGACTTGAGTAGGTCCAGCAGAGTGGACTTGGTTAGGTCCAGTAGGGTGGACTCGAGTAGGTCCAGCAGAGTGGATTCGAGTAGGTCCAGCAGGGTGGACCTGAGTAGGTCCAACAGGGTAGACATGGTTAGGTCCAGCAGGGTGGACTCGAGTAGGTCCAGCATGGCGGACGTGGTTAGGTCCAGCAGGGTGGTCTCAAGTAGGTCCAGCAGAGTGGACTTGGTTAGGTCCAGTACGGTGGACTCGAGTATGTCCAGCA
The DNA here is from genome assembly GCF_037043375.1 of Chiloscyllium plagiosum. Lineage (NCBI taxonomy): Eukaryota > Metazoa > Chordata > Chondrichthyes > Orectolobiformes > Hemiscylliidae > Chiloscyllium > Chiloscyllium plagiosum. The sequence continues at coordinate 107,894,914 of NW_028270141.1, forward strand.
GAGTGGACTCGAGTAGGTCCAGCAGGGTGGACCTGAGTAGGTCCAACAGGGTAGACTTGGTTAGGTCCAGCAGGATGGACTCGAGTAGGTCCAGCAGAGTGGACTCGAGTAGGTCCAGCAGGGTGGACCTGAGTAGGTCCAACAGGGTAGACTTGGTTAGGTCCAGCAGGGTGGACTCGAGTAGGTCCAGCAGAGTGGACTCGAGTAGGTCCAGCAGGGTGGACCTGAGTAGGTCCAACAGGGTGGACTTGAATAGGTCCAGCAGACTGAAGTTGAGCAGGTCCTGCAGAGTGGACTTGTGTAGGTCCAGCAGGGTGGATTCAAGTAGGTCCAGCAGGATGGACTTGGTTAGGTCCAGCGGGGTGGATTCAAGTAGGTCCAGCAGGGTGGACATGAGTAAGTCCAGCAGGGTGGACTTGAGTAGGTCCAGCAGGGTGGACTTGGTTAGGTCCAGCAGGGTTGCCTCGAGTAGGTCCAGCAAGGTGGACTTAGTTAAGTCCAGCAGGGTGGACGTGGTTAGGTCCATCAGAGGGGTCTTGGTTAGGTCCAGCAGGGTGGTCTCGAGTAGGTCCAGCAGGGTGGTCTCGAGTAGGTCCAGCAGTGTGGACTCGAGTAGGACCAGCAGAGTGGACTTGAGTACGTCCAGCAGGATGGACTTGAGAAGGCCCAGCAGATTGGTCTCGAATAGGTCCAGCAGAGTGGACTTGAGTATGTCCAGCAGAGTGGATTTAAATAGGTCCAGCAGGTTGGAATCAAGTAGGTCCAGCAGGTTGGAATCAAGTAGGTCCAGCAGAGTGGACTGGAGTAGGTTCAGCAGCATGGCCTCGAGTAGGTCTAGCAGTGTGGTCTCGCGTAGGTCTAGCAGAGTGGTCTCGAATAGGCTGAGCAGCATGGACTCAAGTAGGTTCAGCAACATGGACCCAAGCAAGTCCAGCAGGGTGGACTCAAGTAGGCTGAGCAACATGTACTTAAGTAGGCCCAGCAGGGTGATCTCGAGTAGGCTGAAAAGCAGGTACTTAAGTAGGCCCAGCAGGGTAAACTTGATAGGCTGAACAGCACGTACTTAAGTAGGCCCAGCAGGGTGAACTCGAGTAGGCTGAGCAGCATGTACTTAAGTAGGCCCAGCAGGGTGAACTCGAGTAGATTGACTAGCAGGTACTTAAGTAGGCCCAGCAGGGTGAACTCGAGTAGGATGAGCAGTGTGGACTTGAGTAGGCCCAGCAGCATGGACTTATAACAGAAGCATCGGAGGCAATTTTGGAGCCAGTACGAGATCTGGACGCATCAGCAGCAGCTGTATTGGTGAGGTGGGCCCAAAGCAGACACTTGGCAGTGGCAGAGTTGGGTTTGCATCGGTGCAGTACACGACGGCATTGGTGGTGTCTGCATTGGCGAGGTTCATCGTGGACCTGGCGTCAGTAGAGGTGAGATGGCACCGAAGAGTGGCCAATTTTCATTTCAGCAATGGCAGCACGGCAAAGGAGACTGGTGCCTAGGCCCAAGGCCCATGATGGAACACTTAACAAGAAGGACTATAAAGTTGGACACGTTTTCTTAATTTCTTCAGTTTTCTGCTTTTATGTTCTATGTTGTGATTTATTTCTCTGTGATTTAAGATGGCGCCAGAGAGTGGCAATAGTATATTGCCAAAATACAATTTCACTGTATTTTGTAATAAGATAGACATGACAATAAATAACTCAAATCAAATCAAAACAATTGCCCGATCAAGCGGATATAAAAGATCCCTTGGCACTAATTCAAAGAAGAGCAGCCTAGTCATCCCCAACATCCTGATCAATGTATCTCTTTTAGTCACGCTCACAAAAACAGATCTTCAACCACTGCTGTTTGGGAGTGCTTGCTATGTGAAATTTGGCTGTCATGTTTCCTACACTGATACACTTCAAAAGTGTTACAGAACAGAGAGACATGTTGCTAAAGCTTTTTGTCCTGCACTCATCAGGACAAGCACAAGAATACTTAATTTGAAATAGACATTACAAAATAAAATTATAACAACATATTAGAGCTACCATATTCAAATACATTTCAAACTGAAAAAGATGTCTTCCATAAATCCTTTTCAAGTGATCAATCTATTTTAAAAAAAGCATTCCTCTGTTTGCAACCTCAAAGATGAATAATACTTTAATAACATCTTAAAATTGCCAATTAAGATATGGACACAGCACCCCCTGCAAAAAAAGGTTGGTTCTTAAACTCATTAGAATTCATAATAGCTCAGCTATCAAAGGAAATGTCATCAATACAGCCCATTTGAACAGAAACAGAGGACTTTTTTTTAAGCTGATGTTCATTTCCATTTCAAAATATATTGTCAATTAATGAAATCCACCAGATCAAAGCTTAGATTTTGATTTTACTTTGAAAACAAGCCCATTTTTAAATGCTATGAAGGTGTCTACACATTTAAGTTTCAGTCTAAAACATGTCAGGAAAGCTTTTCAGGAGAATTTTCTAAAGTATTGAATATTGTATATTATTTTCTCCATTGGGAAAAGTACTGTAATTAATACTAATATGTGTGTGCAATAATTGGAAATGTAATGAGCAAATTACCTTTGCAAGGCAGAGCCATATGATGAAGCATTGCTTTAAAAGAGAGCTTCATTATCATATTGCACATAACAACAATATTTGAAATTAGAGTACACAATTTGCACTTATTTTTCAGAATGTTGCCAAAACTCCTCAGAAGGCTTCCTCCAGTGGTTATAAACTCTCTAATGATGTGTTTTTAGATCTCCCAAAAATGCACACCAGCATCTAAAAATAGTGTGCTGGAGGAACTGCACTTTTCTTGCAATCCTTACAAAGGAGACTTCGGTTTCAGAAAAGGTACATTGTGCGCCCAAGACCATTCCAACTTGTAAAAAGACCACATGAAGTGATGTACAGTCAAGAAGGCAGAAAAATATTGTTTTTCTATCAAAGAAATGTGTGTTTGCCATTTTGCAATCTAATTCAGACATCCATTGGGAGATGAAAATCTGCCCCATATTATCTATATTCAATTACTTTTCATTTTGAGTGAGTTTAAATGAAGTCCAATGTGTAGGAATCAAAGAAGTTATTAAAAATAATCCGTACAATGTAAATATGTGTTTGCAGTGTCCACAGGGCTTGAAGGGCAAGGATGCATGAATTATGAATTGGGGTTGTGTTCGTTGAATGCATAAATATTTGTTTATGTTGTGTGTGGACTTTATAGCTAAGTACTACTGAAATGGAATTTGTAGGCAAAATTTTAAGATTTAGTATCTCAGTTAGCCAAAAATCAGGACTTTCTTTTTTTCTTTTGAACTAGACTTTGAAATAATATGTGTCTGAGAAATTGTTTATGTTCAGGTGAGCGATGAAGTCAAAATATATACATATCAATTCTAATAATAAGGTTGCAGGCATGATCTGTATTCACCCGAATGTTTCTCAGAGCTCCTCCTCGCCTTGGTTGCAAAGAAAATGAGTCCTAAACAAACCCAGCTGACTAGCGGGTCGAATTGTGTAAAATTTAAAGAATGAGAGAGCTTCTTCTGTAACAGAAAGGAAAGTACAGATTTTGCAGGATGGATGCTGGAGAGGCGATAAACCATCCTCATCCTTCTGTCACCTGTATTGTGAAGTGAATAACTTTTAAAGGACAGCCCAAATGCATTCAGGTCCAAGTCTACTCATGCAAACCAAGGAAGTTCATCACTTATCTATAATGAGCTGGTATGAACATAACTAGTTACCTGCATAAATAGGAAAACACTTTCTTGCAATCGTAGAGAAACTCCGAGAAGTGTAAATTCCCACATTTCATTTATCTTATTTCTCTGTGCACAGACTGTACAGGTATGATTTAGAACCTTCTTATGTAGTTACCGACAATTCTTCTGAATAAAGTATATTTTTGAAATAAAAATTAATGAGTTGGTATGCAACACTGTCACTACTACAATGGAGTATTCCCCACCTACCATCATACAATCCTTGCTAAAATAACCAGGTCACTCAGGGGACAATATCCCACTTAAACCAGGAAATCCTCCTGAAATTTGGGAAATTCCTTTCCTGGAAGTCCTTACAACAGCCATCCTGAAGAAAGTTAGAGGAAGCAGTAAAATACCCCGAGGAACAAAAGGGGTTGCCAGTTTTTACTGGTCCTGTTGCCATGTTTGTAAGATGATTGGTCTTGTTAAATTTCAGGAATTTTCATCAAATTACGCTGACCCTCCTGCAAAAACTGAACAAAAACTTCTTAAAGGTATGTACGAATGCTTTTCACAAGAAAAATGAGCAAAATGTTAAATTATAAGTACATTGGAATAAGAGATCCCCTACGTCAAGGATTTACATACAGGCATTCTATGGGCTTCCTCCTTGAAGTCCTCCATATCCCACTGCATCGATTACTTTGTAAGATTGTCATTTGTGTGTGAAACAAATGCTCACTGCTGGCTGATATTCTCCAGTTAGGAACTGTAACCAATGGATCCAGCCGCAACCAGGGTTAGCATGATTGTTGCTGCAAAGCAGTGAGGTCACAAAGAGAAGGAGGAGGAGGAGAAGCAAATACATAATCAAGCCCAGGATCTGCAGTAAACTCCGGCAGCTGCTGAACAGCCTCCGCATGAAGAATTCACAGTTCAAGATTCTCTGAGGAGGTGCAAGAGGTAAAGGAGGCCCAGATTCAATCATTCTCAATGCTGTTTCCTGAGGATAAACAAGGTGCAGTGTCACCACAGACTGAGGATATCCAGGACACTGTCACAGAACTGTGTCATCTGCTTGGAGCAGGCCTTGGAACCTGAAGGAGTGGGTGACCATTCTGTCCTGGTGACAGTCAAGGTGACAGCCTCATGGAACACCTTTGCAACTGGCTGGTTCCACGGATCCATTGAGGACCCATGTGGCCTCCCTCAATCTCCAACCTACAAAGGCTGTTACCGATGAAATTTTGCCTGCTCACGCAACTTCACCTCATTTCCCCAGTGGCAGGATCAGAGCTGCAGCCCAGGCTCTGCCAACATAGCTGGCTTCCCCCAGTTACAGAGCACTATAGATGAGACATCGCATTGAGAGCGCTGTAACATAACCCAGCAGATTTCATCACCTGAACTGGCTTCCATTCACTCAATGTAGAAGTTATCTGTGATAATCACTACTACTCTTAGAGCTGCATTAAATATCTCACCACAATGCCTATGTCGGTGATAATTGTCAGGTTTCTGCCCCACTTCCAGACCCAGATGGTTGCTAGGTGAGGCAGGTTACCCATAGCAACCATAATTGGTGATGCATCAATTTCAGACTGAGATGTGGAGAGTAGAGTCTTTGCATCTATTTAAAGCTGAGGTAAATTATTGATTAGTCAGAAGTAAAGGATATTGGGGAAAGGGCAAGAAAATGGACCTGAAGAGTACTGGATCATTCAATGAGCCTATTGAATGGCAGAGCAGACCCGAGGGGTGGAATGGCTTATCTCTGTTTCTATTTCTTATGGACATCTAGTTGCAACAGATGTGAGTTGAGTGAGGTCATCAGTTATTGAGTGAAATTCATTATTGCCTGAGAATTAAGCTTCCCTTGTTTAGTAACTGCAGAGGTAAATGCAGTTTCCTATTACTTATTTTAAAAATTGCATCTTCTATCATTCAAAAAAAGTGAATATTTTCAACTGTTTGAAATCTTTTCAACATGTGAAGCTCTCACATTGAATGAGGGCAGGGTGTTATCAAATGCTAGGGTATCGAACATGGCATGGCACTAAGGATGGGCAGCATCTGTATCTGCAGTTCCAGTGACAGTCAAACTGACAGGTGATGATGTAAAGTGACAGCACTTCTTCAACTATGAAATGCTATTTACAATGAAGTGTCATCCAAGCCACCTACTACCCTCAGACACAATTAATTTTTTCCCCCTCTCATTACATGATGGTTCACCACTGGCTTTGAAATATGGTGCTATCGATATGAATCCTGGAAGATCCTGGCAGTGGCGAATATTCCCTCTGATGGTGAGTGCACAATAGTGACAGTGCGGTGCTGTCAGGGCACGGTGTGTATGTAATGAGATGTGCAGCTGAGAATTGTGGGAGATAGCTCCGTAGCGCTCAAGAAGGGAAACCTTCCATGACACTTCCCGAAATTGACAGCGAGCCAATTGTTGATAAGATTCTGCCCAATGGTACAATTTTAGTGTATTGTGTCAATATGATAAAGAATAAATATTCAAATGATTCTGTACTTTGAGACAATCAGGGATCATCTTTCCTGTTGGTCTACATCATCCATTTTTGAAGATCTTTTTCCAATTCTGCCAGCAGTCTCTTAGTAATACCTGCAATGAAGTGCAAACAAAGAATAGATTCTCATAATGTGTCAGCTTGTGAATCTGATTTCTTTGTTTTAGCACCAAATTCTCAATTCCTCCATTATTAATGCATTCAACTAATTCTTTGTGCTGCATCACTATGCACATTCTTTTGTATAAAAATAAACTATGAATACAAGAAATTAGCAACAAATCTGATGCTGACAGAATTGAATTGTCATTATTTATTTTTTGTATTTCACATGCCAGGAACTATTTTGATGTTTATGATATCCAGAAGGACTAACAATCATTGTGAATCTAGAATCTCAGAATGGCTACAGAAGGAAGCCATTTGTTATTATCACATCCAGACAATTCTCTGTAGAGTCATAGATTCATACAGCGTGGAAACAGGCAACGGAACTAGACACATTTGCCTGCATTTGGCCCATGTCTTTCTGTTGTCACTGGGTCAAAATCCTGGAACTCATTGTCTAATATCACTGTGGGAATACCACCATCTTCTCGAGGGTAATTAGGAAGGAACATTACACTATATCTACTCTGCATCCTTTCCCTGAAATGTTGCAAACATTTTTTTCTTCATGGGCTAATCCATTTTACTTTTGAAAGCCACAATTGAATCTGCCTCCATCACATTTTCAGAAAGTATATTCCAGATGCAAATCAATTGCGTTGTAAAAAAAAATCTTCTTGCCCTGCTATTGTTTCTTTCACCAAGTATTTTAACAAGGTGTCCTTTGGCTCTTGACTTTTCTACGAATTGAAACAGCTTCTTTCTTTCTAGAGTCTTTATTATTTGAACACACTTGTCAAATCATATCTTGGTCTTCTCTTCTTTAAATTTAATATCTCTAGTGATGTGAAATTCTTCCCTGGAATGTGTCTCAGACGTATATTCTGATCCTGCTAATGTTTTTCCAAAAAACATAGTGGTTTTAACTGTTCAGAACTCCTTAAAAGCAAATTAACAAGTCATATTGATATCAATTTATTGTATGACTTCAAATTCTGTAAATAAAAGAAATTGCATTTAATGAACGCATTTGTCAGAATAGACCCTCTCGTTTTAAAGGTGATCATTGCTTGGTCAACACATACCAGATTGTGCCATGGCCTACATTGTGCATATCAACAACACACCAAAAACAGGTCTATGAATGAATAGAAACTTTATATACGTTTCCAAATAAATAAAACCCTAATTTTAGTACATGTAATATATGACAACAGCTCATTTATCTACATATTCAAATGTAGAATAAAACAGTATTCCTGTTGGAATACAGTGAGATACTGAGTTTATTCAGTTTGGGAGACTTTTATAGATTTAGAGTCATAGAGATGTACAGCACGGAAACAGACCCTTTGGTCCAACTCATCCATGCTAACCAAACACCCTAAACTAATACGGTCCTATTTGTCAGCACTTGACACATTTCCCTCTAGACTCTTCCTACTCATATACCCATCCAGATGCCTTTAAATGTTGTAATTGTATCAGCCTCCACCACTTCCTCTGGCAGCTCATTCCATACACGCACCACCCTCTGCATGAAACAGTTGCCCCTTAGGTCCCTTTTAACTCTTTCCATTCTCACCCTAAACCTAGTTCTGGACTCCCCCATCCCGGGGAAAAGATCTTGTCTATTTACCCTATCCATTCCCCTCCAAAACAATTCCACACTTGTAGCTTATGTTCTTGTGCAAAAAAAAAATGCATTATGTAGGTCTTTATATTGTCTTACTGTGCTGTTTCCCACTAGTTATTTATGGGAATAGCAACCTAATGGACCAGCCAAAATTTGTTATAATATTTACTGAGACAGTTATTCCCATTTTAATAACTTATTTTGATATCACATCAGCAGAGCAGCATCTGTTCATCGTCAGTAATCAGGGAAATGTTCCTGCTTTGTGTATTGAGTGTTGCTGCTCTACATGAATACAGGTCAGCCAGAAGCACACTATATTGTTACTCCATACGGTTCATAATTTCTTGTTTTTTGACAATAAGCTGTTCCAGTTAAAAAATCATATTCTGAATTCAATACTGTGTTCAGTCCAGCACTGAACTATTATATAAACCTGTGCATGTAAATTGATTGGAGTCAAAGGTAAATGTCTGATATTGGAGCCATATAACTATATCTTTTAGCCCCATTGTTAATCGATTCAAGTAAATTGAAGGCTGGAGAGTACGCAAAATGTCAAATGCGTCTCAGAGAATGTGAAATATCACACTGTTAGACTAATTTACCGATCTGGTGCTACCATCTGTCATAATTTACAATGAATATAATACAGAGAACCAAAAATATACACATATCACTGCACAGTGCAATCAGTATTTTATACCACACACTAACTCAATGGATTGTTTGAAGGATTTTGTATTTTTTTTTAGCACTTCCTAGCGAACTGCACCTAAATTCTCATGAACATTTGTGCTAACATCTCACTTAAAATATAGACTGTCAATAATGGCTATTAGAGTCATAGAGTCATAGTGATGTACAGCATGGAAATAGATCCCTCAGTCTAACTCCTCCATGCTGACCAGATATCCTAAATTAATCTAGTCCCATTTGCCAGTATTTGGCCCATATCTTTCTAAACCCTTCCTATTCACATACCCATCCAGGTGCCTTTGAAATGTTGTAACTTACCAGTCTTCACCACTTCCTCTGGCGGCTCATTCCACACACACATCACCCTCTGCGTGAAAAGGTTGCCCTTTGGGTCACTTTTAAGTCTTTCTCCTCTCACCATAAACCTATCAGCAACTAATTAATGCATAAAGTAGCAGGTGTTTCCTCTTGTTCCTTTATCATTTCACGTTTATTTAAAATAATGCTGGCCCAAACAACATATTGCTGATATCAGAAAGTTAGATTAGATTAAATTCCCTACAGGCCCAACCAGTCCACACTGACCCTCCGGAGAGTAATGCACCTAACACTACGGGCAACTTAGCATAGCCAGTTCACCTGACCTGCACGTCTTTGGACTGTGGGAGGAAACCGACACAGACACAGGGAGAATTGCAAACTTTACACAGACAGTCGCCCAAGGCTGGGATCGAACCTGGAACCCTAGTGCTGTGAGGTAGCAGTGCTAACCACTGAGCCACCTTGCCACCCTAAATAATGTAACTTCATTTCTGAAAATAATTGTGTTCCAGCAGTAATAATGGAAAGGACTAAAGGGTGAGAGGAACAAGGTTAATTCAAATGATTTAGCTGATGGAGAGCATGAATACAACATACAGAATCTGGCACAGGCAGGGTTGAATTTTACCATGAATTGTCTATACATTAGTTTTGGGGAGTAACATTGAGGGCTTCGCTCTGTCAGCTCTAGCGAGGTGCCTCACACAATTCTCTTCTGTTCACCTCATGTCTCTGTTCTAATACAATCAGCCCAGAAATATTGCAAATATTTCTTCAGTAAATGGAAAACAAGTACTCAGGCTGGTGGCAAATGGAGTATTGAAATAATTCCAGCTTTGGTGCCTTCTAGTGGTAACATATTGATTTTCTTCTGTAGTTCAATCTAGGGCCCAATGACTACTTAGTCATGAATCTGACCTAATCTTATAAGATTATTTGTCTTTATACCTCCAGAGCATATGGAGTTACCTTGTGCTACTGTACAGTGAAGCTTATGAATTCATGTTTCTTCAGATCTGAAGCTTCCAGATATTTACACTCTGCCATCAACGAGCCCACCAGAAATTGGAGGTGCATATTTTGCTGCTTGTATTGCTGTGCATTGATTAGCTCTCTCTGTTGAATGAAATGGAGGAATGAATTCATTGTAAAGCAATGCAAGCCTTTCAGCTCTGATTTCCAACAGGCCGCTGGTTACAAAGATTCACCACCCACCTAATGTATATAAATGGAAAATGCACCACTGACAGCTTCAAAGTGACAAGAAAAGGCCACTGTAAAAGTCTGCATTGACATGATTCCGTAGAGCGTGATCATCAATAAATGTGGGAAATGGTTCTGGACAGCATTGTTATTGCTGGATTGTGGCCAATCCTATGAGTATTGTGTGTGGGTGTGCGCGAATAAATCAATGAGATGTGGATGGTCAGGATAGTGGCAGATAAAAGAGGAAGAAACCAGACTTACATAATGAAGCTTTGAGTGGTGACAGTCCATCAGCCATCATCTTTCATGGCCTAGCTTTTCCTAGGTTGCTGACCTGAAGTGTTAATCCACAAAGGTAAAGGAAATCATTTGATTGCAGTTAGTCAGGACATAAATCAACATAGACAATTAGAGTAGTAGCATTCCCATTAGGAAAAGCTACAAGAGATGATTCAAAACAACCAATCCAGACCAATTCCTCAAGTAGACCCATCTGCAAGAAACATGTTAGGATAGGATTTCTGGGCTGGGGCCAGGTTACAGAGCTGAAAAACCATGGTATGATCCTTAAAGGAGCCTGATTTAGAATGTTGAACAGGTTTACAATAGCAGTCATGGTCCATAGTGGTTTATTGCTGCAGGCTGGGAGGAAATTAATGTTTTGGCTGCAACAGTTGCAAAGCATCAACTTCCTAATGGACTAGAGTCTTTTGAAACTAAGGAATTCCTGAGGGCTCCATTGAGGCCTGAAATGGCAAAAGATATTATACTATAGGATCTGTACATATCCTCCAGATGTTTCAAAGTGTTTCATAACCAATTAATTATTTTTGAAAGGAAAGTTACTGCTTCTATGCAGCAGCCAATTGCTTAAGTGAGGGCGTGCAAGCAAAAAAAAATTAAAGAGCTGTATTTTGGGATATTTTGAAGCAGGGAAACCTGGGTGAAGGGTTGAATAGAGCCTTCAAATAAGTGTGTGCTGGCAACACATGACATATCCTATGTCTTAGGACCCCACTCAATCTTCTATGGAACTTGGTCAAAACTAGAATTAGGCCTATAGTCTGTGAGAATTCGATAGTTAGTTGTTTTTGTTAGGCTTTATGCCTGTAGTGTCAGTTTTCTCTGGCTGTCAGCAGTCAAACCAGGCATTTTTAAGGGACAGCTGGAGGCTGCTGACAAAATGAAAGGTATAAAATGCTCCATTTTGCTCCACTTTTAAAAATGTGGCTAGCTGTCCAACTCTGAGCATTGCCCCTTTCAACCTTCTCCCCACCAGGCAGACTGGGAGGGCTTCAGCCATAGGGAGAGGCTGAATAGGCTGGGACTATTTTCCCTGGAGCATCGGAGGCTGAAGGGTGACTTTATACAATCATGAGGGGCATGGATAGCGTGAATGGCTAAGGTATTTTTCTTAGGATGGGCGAGTCCAAAGCTAGAGGGCATATAGTTAAGGTCAGAGGTGAAAGATTTACAAAGGACCTGAGGGGTAACTTCTTCACACAGAGGGTAGTGCGTGTATGGAACGAGCTACCAGAGGAGGTGGTGGAGGCTGGTACAATTGCAACATTTAAAAAGCACCTAAATGGGTATATGAATAGGAAGGGTTTAGAGTAATATGGGCCAAGAGTTGATAAATAGGATTAGATCAGATTGCAATGTGTGGTTAGTGCAGATGAATTGGACCAAAGGATCCATTCCATGTTGTGTGACTGGATGGCTATCTAACTCTGAGTCATAGCTTCAGCAATGCTGCAATCCCCACATGATAAGCTTCATTTTCTTTGAAACCAGTCTGTCTTAGAGTGCAGCTGTATGTCCATACTCCCAAAGATGCATAAAGACTAATTGTACATGCTTCTCTTGCTCATCAGTTTTAGCATGGCAACTCAAGTACCCATAAGCTCATGCCTGAAATCTATCTCTGGGTTATAATGCTCTAACCATGCCATATTTGTGTGTTTGTTGAATTAAATTGAACTCATCAATTCAAAGAACTTTATTGGGGTGTTGTATCCTGTTTGTAGCAGTGTTTGTCATGACTTAGAGTCATAGAGTCATAGAGATGTACAGCACGGAAACAGATCCTTCAGTCAAACACATCCAAGCCAACCAGATACCCTAACCTAATGGAGTCGCATGTGCCAGCACTTGGCCCATATCCCTCCAAACCCTTCTTATTCATACACCCATCTAAATGCCTTTTAAATATTGCAATTTAGACCAGCCTCCACCACTTCCTCTGGCAGCTCATTCCATACACGCACCACCCTCTGTGTGAAAATGTTGCCCCTTAGGTCCCTTTTATATCTTTCCCCTCTCACCTATGCCCTCTAATTATAGACTCTCCCACCCCATGGAAAAGATCTTGTCTATTTATCCTATCCATGCCCCTCATGATTTTTTAAACCTCTATAAGGTCACCCCTCAGTCTCTAATTCTTCAGGGAAAAAAGCCCCAGCCTATTCAGCCTCAAAGCAATTACATTGAAATAGATCTCAATTACACAAATCAGAGGAATTTACCCTACAGAAGAACTGAATAGGGCTTATGCCCGAAACATCGATTCTCCTGTTCCTTGGATGCTGCCTGACCTGCTGCGCTTTTCCAGCAACACATTTTCAGCAGAAGAACTGAACAGACTGTTTAAAAATATGTTTGAGGATGTAAGTTGGCTGACAGTTTAATTGACATTTGTAAAATCATCAGAGTCCTTAACATGTATCACAACATTGCAACATAATGCCAGCCAAATGATTTTGTTGTTTGAGGCTTGTTTTATTATTTCCTTATTTGTGGTTCTTTGTTTTTTTAAAGATGTGACAGTTATTTAACACTCATGGCCCTTTTCCAAGTGCTTACTGTGTTAAATTGATGGAAATAGTAAACAATGCTCCAATTTTCTTCTCAATCTTCCAATCTGCGCAGCACGAGTCAGACAGAGTGCTACCAGAGCACATATCACTAGACAAGTCCAAAATCCACTGATACTTCAGAGTTACATGATAATATTCCACCACAATACTTTCTTCCAGAATGATGACACTTGATTCATCTTACCCTTCTATGTGCAGTATTCCCTTGATACAATTCTAATGATTCTAGATTTTATACAGGTAGTTCCGGGATAACACATGTTTCGGCAGCATGATTTGGCTATAATGTTGCTGAAAAATTGGGGAATGGTATTTTCAAGAATTCTTACCTCCTTTGGCAATAGCACAATTCCAGCAGGGATCAGTTTGCGTACTTTGTTCTGCACATGTGTGATGTCAGCACCGAAGTCTACGTACCGTTTTGTACGTGTGATGTCAGCATTGAAGTTTACGTACTATTCTGTGCATGTGTGATGTCAGCACCGAAGTTTATGTACCGTTTTGTACGTGTGATGTCAGCATTGAAGTTTACGTACTGTTCTGTGCATGTGTGATGTCAGCACCGAAGTCTCTGTGTTGTTCTGCGTGTTGTGAGCTCGGGTCTTCATACTGTTCTGTGCATGTGTCGATGTCAGCTGCTGATACAGCAGCTTTCTTTCAGGGATACCGTACAGAGAGCAACTTTCTTACATTTTTAAATATGTTGTGCTAAATTTACTTTTGTTTTGTTAATAAATATGGTTTCAACCTTCATTCAGGCTGTGCTATACTTTGTTAGACATTTGAGTGATTTTTGAGTGATCAGGTGTGATTTTTCTTTGCTGGTCTGCCCTAACCCCACCTTTCCCATAGGCCCAATTATTTTGATTAAGCGATTTTCTATTAAGCGAGGTTTCAGTGGAACACAATTATGTCATTATAGGAGAACTACCTGTATATTGACAAGAACCTGTCAAGTTCTTCAAATTAGAAACAGCAGCAGAAGTACCTTTACAGCCTCTTGAATGCACTGCCATTTAATAAATCAAGGTCAACACACTTACCACACTTTTGATTAATAAATATCTCCCTGAGTATTTTTAGTTTTGTCATCTATAAGTCAATAACATGACTACTTGAGTGAGAAACTGGGCTCGTCAGCTCCCATGTTTTTACTGCTATAAATGCCCTTTAGAGTGACAAAATGGCGCCTGCAGTGTGTATATACAGATGAGGTGGAAACTATATTGCCATTGAACGTTATTGCATGCAATGAAAGAATACAGAGCCAACAGGTCAATCAATAAATAATGCTGGTGTGATACTAACGGAGAAACTGCATGGGCAGTTGGGAAAGAGCACAGTGTGAGTGTGTGTTTCTGGGAGTTTAGAGGACTATGGGAATTGAAGTGGTAAATCTTCCTTTCGTTTTCTTTTTAAAAAGTTCACCAATCTATTCTAAGGTTGCTGACTGAGCTGACAAAGGGACAGTTAACAGTCAACATCTGAAGTCTGAACAGGGCGTCGATAGGTGGAGATAAGGCTTAACTTGTGTCAATTATCTCAGCTCACTACAGCTCTATTTAAGAAAGGGACTGAATCAGGAGGGCAAAAAGGGGACATGAGATAGCTTTGGCAAATAGAATTAAGGAGAATCCAAAGAGTTTTTATAAATAAATTAAGGTCAAAAGGGTAACTAGGGAGAGAATAGGGCCCCTTAAAGATCAGCAAGGCGGCCTTTGTGTGGAGCTGCAGAAAATGGGGGAGATACTAAATGAGTATTTTGCATCAGTATTTACATGGAAAACGACATGGAAGATATAGACTGTAGGGAAATAGATGGTGACATCTTGCAAAATGTCTGTATTACAGAGGAGGAAGCGCTGGATGTCTTGAAACAGGTAAAAGTGGATAAATCCCCAGGACCTGATCAGGTGTACCCTAGAACTCTGTGGGAAGCTAGAGAGGTGATTGCTCAGCCTCTTGCTGAGATATTTGTATCATCGATAGTCAGGTGAGGTGCTGGAAGACTGGAGGTTGGCTAATGTGGTACCACTGTTTAAGAAGGGTGGTAAGGACAAGCCAGGGCACTATAGACCAGTGAGCCAGAAGTCAGTGGTGGGGAAATTGTTGGAGGGAATCCTGAGGGACAGGATGTATATGTATTTGCAAAGGCAAGGATTGATTCGGGACAGTCAACATGGCTTTGTGCGTGGGAAATCATGTCGCACAAACTTGATTGAATTTTTTGAGCAAGTAATAAAGATGATTGATGAGGGCAGAGCAGTAGATGTGATCTGTATGGACTTCAGTAAGGCGTTCAACAAGGTTCCCCATGGGAGACTGATTAGCAAGGTTAGATCTCATGAAATATAGGGAGAACTAGCCATTTGGATACAGAACTTGCTCAAAGGTAGAAGACAGAGGGTGGTAGTGGAGGGTTGTTTTTCAGGCTGGAGGCCTGTGACCAGTGGAGTGCCACAAGGATCGGTGCTGGGTCCTCTACTTTTTCTCATTTACATAAATGATTTGGATGAGAGCATAAGAGGTACAGTTAGTAAGTTTGCAGATGACACCAAAATTGGAGGTGTAGTGGACAGCGAAGAGGGTTACCTCAAGTTCCAACAGGATCTTGACCAGATGGGCCAATGAGCTGAGAAGTGGCAGATGGAGTTTAATTCAGATAAGTGCGAGGTGCTGCATTTTGGGAAAGCAAATCTTAGCAGGACTTATATACTTAATGGTAAGGTCCTAGGGAGTGTTGCTGAACAAAGAGACCTAGCAGTGCAGGTTCATAGCTCCTTGAAAGTGGAGTCGCAGTTAGATAAGATAGTGAAGGTGTTTGGTATGTTTTCCTATATTGGTCAGAGTATTGAGTACAGGAGTTGGGAGGTCATGTTGCGGCTGTATAGGACATTGGTTAAGCCACTGTTGGAATATTGCATGCAATTCTGTTCTCCTTCCTATCGGAAAGATGTTGTGAAACTTGAAAGGGTTCAGAAAAGATTTACAAGAATGTTGCCAGGGTTGGAAGATTTGAGCTATAGGGGGAAGCTGAATAGGCTGGGGCTGTTTTCCCTGGAGCATCGGAGGCTGAGGGGTGACCTTATAGAGGTTTACAAAATTATGAGGGGCATGGATATGGCAAATTGGCAAAGTCTTTTCCCTGGGGTCAGGGAGACCAGAACTAGAGGGCATAGCTTTAGGGTGAGAGGGGAAAGATATAAAAGACACCTACGGGGCAACTTTTCACATAGAGGGTGGTACGTGTATGGAATGAGCAGCCAGAGGATGTGGTGGTGGCTGGTACAGTGGGACCATTTAAGAGGCATTTGGATGGGTATATGAATAGGAAGCGTTTGGAGGGATATGGGCCAGGTGCAGGGTGGGACTCGATTGGGTTGGGATGTCTGGTCAGCATGGACGGGTTGGACCGAAGGATCTGTTTCCATGCTGTACATCTCTATGACTCTAAGAGTCTTAGTGTCTGATCAGTAAGCTTCACAGGAGCAGTTGCAAAAGGTACGGCCAGTATGAGTGTGGGTTTCTGGCAATTTGGAGCACAGTGGGAATTTGGTGTAGAGGGGAAGAGGTATTCTTGATTTTTCTTGTATGGCTCTTGTTCAAAAGTAATGAGGACTAGGCATTTGCTTTTTTTTAAAATAGTAAACACCTTCCAAAAGATTGAATTTAACAGGTAAGTCATGGTAGGAGAGCTCAAAGCCATAGTATGCTCTTCTTCCTCTATGTGGGAAGTCAGGAATATTTCCAGGGTCCAGGGCCAGCATGCATGCAGGGAATGTCTCCAGCTGAAGCTCCTGGAAGCCTGGGCTTTGGAGCTGGAGTGGTGGTTGGGAGCACTGTGGAGTATCTGGGAAGCACTGAGAGTCACGGATCATATGTGCAGAGACGCGGTCACACTGTAGGCTGCGACAACCCAGGCAGGAAGGAAATGAATGACCACCAGACAATGCAGGAATCCCCTGTGGCTATTCCCCTGCAAAACCAGTAAACTCCTTTGGATACTGTTGAGGGGAATGGTCTCTGAGAGAAAAGCAGTTAACAGCTAAAATCTTTGTACCATAATTGGCTCTGCTGAGGAAGGGAGTAGAAAAAGTGTGAAAAATAATAGTTATAAGGGATTCAATTGTAAGGGGAATAAACAAGTGATTCTGTGGGCACAAAAAGCCACCAGGATGGTATGTATCTCTCTGGTTAAGAATGTCTCAGAGTGACTACAGGACATTCTGGAGGAGTATATGAACTGCCAGTGCTTGTGGTGCACTTTGATATAGCTTAAAAAAAAGGAATGAGGTTCTAAAAGTTAAACAGGGAACTTAGGAACTAAATTGAAACGTAGGACCTCAAAGGTAGTGATCTCAGATTTACTACCAATGCCATGTGCTAGTCAGAATAGAAACAGCAGGCTATTTCAGATGAACAAGTAGTTGAAGAGATGGTGAGAGGAGGAAGCTTTCAGACTACTGAAGTATTGAGACCAGTTCTTGGCAGGGAGCTCTCAAGCCAATACAAGCTAGGCTGCTTACACCTGATATCTTTGGGGGAGTATTTGTTAGAGTGGTTGGGGAGACTTTAAATTAAAATGACAGGAGATAGGGACCTATTCAAGGACAAGAGCGAAAAACTGAAAAGGAATAAGAAAAATGATAGACAGAGAAATCATGGGCCAGAATCAAACAGAGGCAAAATGAATAATAATGGGAATTGGATGAGTTACAAAGGGGTGAGGCTGGGAAATGTATTAAACAAGAAATGGGAGATGCATGCAATCAAGACACACCTATAATTGTAGGTGATTTTAATCTGCATATCGATTAGGCAAATCAAACTAGTAACAATTCCATGGAGGAGGAATTCCTGGAGTGTAAATGGGATGGTTTTCTGGACCAACACTTTAAAGGAACACCTGGAGAACATGCCCTCCTAGACTGGACGTTGCCATTTTTTTTCTCACTACACAATCTAGCTGTGTGAGGCTCCTTTTAGATAATTGACCACAATATAACGGAAACAAACAAAAACAGAAGTTACTGGAGAGGCTCAACACATCTGACAGCGTCTGTGGAGAGAAATCAGAGTTAATGTTTCATGTCCACTGACCCTTCTTCAGAACTCGAAGCAACAAGGAAAAGGTGGCATTTGTGCTCATGGGGAGGAGGGATGAGTAGGTAGTGAGGTGATGAGGGAGCCCAGGTTGAAAGAGAAAAAATTATAGGCACTTGGATTTTGATAGGAAGCTTGGGAAGAAGAGAAGCTAGTTAGGTGATAATGGAGATTGAGTAGTTGAAAATGGATTATTTTGTGATAGAACTTAGGGTTATGGGTGTAGATATTAGACAAGGAAGGGGTTGTTCCCGCTCAGAAATTATTAAACTCGATGTTAATTCCTGAAGGGTAGAAGTTGCCAAAGTGGATAATGAGGTCTTTTTCCTCCAGCTTGTATTAAGCTTTGTCATAGCAATGAAGAAATTCTGAGACAGAACTATCAGCATAAGAACACGGTGGTGTGTTAAAGTGACAAGCATCTGAAAACTTGAATCATTTTTATTGGCCAAACGTGGCTGGTCCACAAACCAGTCACCGAGCCTGAGTTTCATCTCCTCAGTGTAGAGGAGACCCCATTGTGAGCAGCAAATACAGTAGGTATATGAGTGAAGGACAAGTAAATTGCTGCTGTCTGGGGCCTTTGGTAGTGAAGAGGGAGGAGCTACATGGGCAATGGCATGGGAAGATGCTGTGAAGCTGCGGTGGAGTTTTGTGACTGGAGGAGGAGTGGACCAAGGTGTTCCGGAGGGAACAGTCCCTGAGGAAAGCTGATAAGGGAGGGGAGTATGCGTCTGGTAATGGCACCCCACTGGAGGAGATAGAAATGGCAGCTCATGACCCTTTGGATGTAGAAGCTGATGGAGTTGAAATTGAGGACAAGGGGGACCCTATCATTGTTCTAGGAGGGGAGAGAAGAGTGGGGGTTGGAGTGCAGGAAATTGGTTTGACTACAAAAGGACAACAAATGAGAAACCAGAAATGTTGGGGAACACAGAGTGTAGTGAGAAGGAGGGACTGGAGAAAATCTGTATGAGTAGGGAAATGGCATTGGAGAAACTGATGAAACTTGATGGAAGACCAATAAATCCCCAAGTCCCAATAATCTACATTCCAGAATAGTTAAGAAGTGGCCCTAGAGATGGTGGATGCATTGGTGGTCATCTTCTATGAGTGTATAGACTCTGGAACAGTTACTACGGATTGGAGAGTATCTAATGTAACCCTCCAATTTAAAAAGGGAGGCAGAGAGAAATCCAGCAATTATAAACCATAGGCCTGACAGTTAAAGTAGGAAAATGCTAGAGTGTTTAATAAAAGAATTAATAGCTGAGTATCTTGAAAGCAGTGACAGGGTCAGACAGAGTCAGCATGGATTTATTAAACAGAAATCAAGTTTGACAACTCTCCTTGAATTTTCTGAGGATGTAACTAGTACAGTTGATGAAGGGGAGCCAATGGAGTGGTTAATTTGAACTTGCAGAAGTCTTTTAATAACATTCCACAAAAGAGATTAGCGTATAAAACTAATGTACATAGGATTAGGGGTAGCATATTGAGATGAATAGAAAGCTGGTTGATGTACAGGAAACAAAGATTGAGAATAAGTGAGTCTTTTTCTGCAGGCAGTGATGTGTGGGGGATCACAGGAATCAGTACGGGGACCTCAGGTATTCACAATATATGTTAATGATTTAGATGAGGGAACTGAATGTAATATCTCAAAATTGGCAGACAACACACAATTGGATGGGAGGGTGAACTGTGATGAGGTTGCAGAAGTGCTTCTGTGCAATTTGGACAAGCTGAGTGAGTGGACAAATGCATGGCAGATACATTATAATGTAGGTAAGTGTGAGGTTATCCACTTTGGTAGCCAAAACAGGAAGGTAGCTTATTATCTGTATGTCTATAAATTGAAAGAGGGAAATACGCAATGAGATCTGGGTGTCCTTATGCGGCAGCTGCTGAAGGTAAACATGCAGGTGCAGCAGATGGTGAAGAAGACATGTGGTATTCTGGCCTTTATAGTGAGAAGATTTGAATACAGGAACAGAGATGTCTTGCTACAATTGCACAGGCCCTGAGTGAAACCATACATGGGTATGCTGTGCAGTTTTGATCTCCTTGCCTGAGGAAGCCTGTTCTTGCTCTCGAGGGAATGCGGTGAAGGTTTACCAGGCTGATTCCTAGGCTGGCAGAACTGATATACGAGGAGAGGTTGAATCGGTTAGGATTATATTCACTGGAGTTCAGAAAAATGAAGAGGATCTCACAGAAACCTGTAAAATTCCAACAGGATTAGACAGTGTAGTAACATGAAGGATATTCCCAATGGTCAGGGAGTCCAGAACTGGGGTCACAGTCTAAGTACACTAGTTAAAACATTTAGGACTGAGATGAGGAGGAATTTCTTCACCTAGAGAGTGATGAACCTGTGGGATTCATTGCCACAGAATGCAGTTGAGACCAATACATTGATTGGTTTCACAAAGGAGTTAGATATGACACTTGGGACAAAAAAGATCAAAGGATTTGGTCAAGGTTGGAATATCAACAATGAGCTGGATGATCAACAATCATCATAATGAATGGTGGAGCAGGCTAGAAGGGCCAAATTTCCTACATTTGGTCCTATTTTCCATATTTCTCTATCATGGAAACCAAAGCAGATTATTGGTAGGTACAACTCGCCATTTGCTCTAAAAGATCTACACATTGGACACTGGGCGTCAACATCCCAGGGCACAGTCCAGGGGCAGCAGCTACACCAACCCCATATCCAAAGAAACTTATAGCTGACATGATTCAGTTTCTAGTATCTCAGATGGCATATCTCAAAGACACTTACTGGAAGGTTCTGGCAACTAACATTGCAGCAAGGTAACTGTGCTCCAGGACACACAGCAAACTCATGGATAGAACCAGACTGTATCTCCAGGTTCTTGCCTCACTATCATAGCACTCACTTACTCTGAACCTATCTGGAGCTCACAGCATCCTTGCCTGGCATGGCATTGCCTCCTCATCCAGTGGTACCTGGCTCAGAATGCCTTGTTGTGCCAATGAGCACAGGCACAAAACTAGGAAGCTTGGCATGGTTGTCAGCAGATGTCAGTCTAGTCAACAGAGATAGCCTTGACCCAGAGGTCCTGGCACAATAAGTCAAAGGCAATCTCCAATACCAGAGTCTAGATTAGAGTGATGCTGGAAAAGCACAGCGGGTCAGGCAGCATCAAAGGAACAGGAAAAACAATGTTTTGGGCAAAAGCCCTTCATCAGGAATAGAGGCCAATGATCTCCAATACCAGTCCTGGCTATGCTCCAGGCAGTAGGAGTATGAGCCTCTGCTGATAAGGGGTAAGGAGCTAGGTGCTGGGCAGTACTAACTGCCTTGACTCTTCTTGCTGTTTGAGTGCAGTTTTATTTCTGAAATGAGTGAGAAGCAGGTATTACAGAAGGTGTGGCACAGATATTACTGTAGGTTCGAGGGGGGAGATTTCCCAAACGTGTAAGAGAACAGGCAACCCAGATGGTGTGCAGGATTAGTGGTGTCCCAATTTAGGGTGAGTGAGGGTGAGAGTGGGGAAGATACCTCCAATATCTCACAGTCCATCTATTTCTGCAATTATAACCATTTCCCACAAGGCTCATGCTCTATCACTCTCAGTAACGCCTGCAACAAGTATAAGGTATTGGAGAGACATGACGGCACTTATTCTGCTGGACTGGAGAAGGTCATTGACCCCTGAGGACACTCCTCAGAATGGCTGAAAATCTCAGATCAGGCTGGCAAGTTTTGTGACTTCCACTGCCGGTCCTCAGGCAAGAGAAAGTTTCAGGTCCACCAGCCCATCCAGCAGGACCTCCAGGTCCCTTTTCACAAAGTGGGTCAAAGATATTTCCTTGTCTGAGGTAAATATCAGAGGAACTGTGCAGGGTAGTTCCAGACTGAGTACCTGCCTGGGTGTACAGTGAGCTTTTCGAGACAGCAATCACTGGTTTTCAAAAAGTGCTATGACTCTTGGAGAAAGAGTCCCGAGACTCTAAACAGTAACTCTGCTTACTTTCATAGATGCTACGAGACCCGCTGTGTTTTTCTCCAGAACTTTTGGTTTTTGTATCAGATCTTCAGCATTCACAGATCTTTGTTTTAATTTTAGATCTGAATTGAAATAGTTTCAGACTGCAATCAGCTCGAGGGCAGAATGTTGCAACAATCTAGGAGTTCTGAGAATTTTTGAATGCCATTCTCCAATCATAAAACTGCTTTGATAGTCTTTGATATGCAAGCCATTGAACTTTTAGATTCACTTGGAGATCGTGAGTGTCACTGGCTGGCCAGCATTTATTGCCTTTCCCTAGTTACTCTTGAGAAGGTGGTGATGATCTGTCTTCTTGAGCCATCACAGTTCACTTGCTGTAGGTTTACCCACAATGCACTTAGGGAGGGAATTCCTGGATTTTGACCCGGTGACAATGAAGGATGGGCGATATTTTAAATTCATTCATGGAATGAGGGCATCACTAGTTAGGCCAGCATTTATTGTCCATCCCTAATTGTCCAAAGGGCAGTTAAGATTCAACCACTTTGCTGTGTGTCTGGAGTTAGATGTGGGCCAGATCAGGTAAGGAAGGCAGTTTTCTTTCCTAAAGGACATTGGTGAACCAGATGGGTCTTTTCAACAATCGGCAATCATCATTAGACTCTTAATTCCAGAGTTTTATTGAATTCAAATTCCACTATATGGGATGTTGTGGGATTTGAATCCAGGACCCCAGAATATGACCTGGATTTCTGGATTAACAATCCAGCAATAATACCACTAGGCCATATTTCCAAATCAGGATGGTAAGAGCTTGGAAGGGAACTTGGAGATGGTGATGTTCCCATGTATCTGCTGTCCTAGTCCTTCTAGATGGAAGTGGTCATGGATTTGGTAGGTGCTACCT
Organism: Chiloscyllium plagiosum; assembly: GCF_037043375.1. Lineage (NCBI taxonomy): Eukaryota > Metazoa > Chordata > Chondrichthyes > Orectolobiformes > Hemiscylliidae > Chiloscyllium > Chiloscyllium plagiosum. Next base: position 107,918,012 of record NW_028270141.1, read on the forward strand.
AAGGATCTTTGGTGAATTTCTGTGGTGTATCGTGTACGTCATACATATGCTGGTTGGTGGTAACCCAAAAGATGTTGATAGTGGGGGATTCAGTGATGGTAATACCATTGAGTGTCAAGGGATGGTGACTATATTGTCTCTTCTTCAAGATGATTATTGCCTGGCATTTCTGTGACAGGAATGTTACTTGTCACTTTTCAGCCCAACCTGGATGTTGTCTAGATCTTGTTACATTTGAACATGGACTGCTTAAGTAGCTGAGAAGTCATGAATGGTGCTGAACATTGTGCAATCATCGGCAAACATCCCCATTTCTGACCTCATAGAACATAGAACAAAGAACATTACAGCGCAGTATAGGCCCTTCAGCCCTCGATGTTGTGCCAAACTGTGGAACCAATCTGAAGCCTATCAATCCTACACTATTCCATTTTCATCCATATGTTTATCCTATGATCATTTAAATACCCTTAAACTTGGCGAGACTACTACAGTTGCAGGCAGTGTGTTCCACGCCCCTACTACTCTCTGAGTAAATAAATTATATCTGACATCTGTCCTATAGCTATCACCCCTCAATTTAAAGCTATGTCCCCTCGTGCTAGCCATCTTCATCTGAGGAAAAAAGCCCTCACTGTCCATCCTATCTAACCCTCTGATAATCTTATGTGTCTCAATTAAGTCATCTCTCAACCTCTCTAATGAAAATAGCCTTAAGTCCCTCAGCCTTTCTTCATAAGACCTTCCCTCCATAACGGGTAACATCCTAGTAAATCACCTCCGAACCATTTCCAAAGTTTCCACATCCTTCCTATAAGGCGGTGACCTGAACTGTACACAGTACTCCAAGTGTGGCCGACCCAGAGTTTTGTACAGTTGCACATGACCTCGTGGTTCTGAAATTCAATCCCTCTATCAATAAAAGCGAACACACCATACACCTTCTTAATAACCCTATCAACCTGGGTGGCGACCTTCAGGGATCTATGTACATGGACATCAAGATCTTTCTGTTCATCTACACTGCCAAGAATCTTACTATTAGCCCAGATCTCTTTCTTCCAGTTGCTCCTTCCAAACTGAATCACCTCACACTTTTCCACATTAAACTCAATTTTTGACCTCTCAGTCCAGCTCTGCAGCTTATTTATATACCTCTATAACCTATAGCATCCTTCAGCACTGTCCACAACTCCACTAACCTTAGTGTCATCCTCAAATTACTAACCCATCTTTCTACGCCTTTATCCAGGTCATTTATAAAAAAGACAAACATCAGTGAACTCAAAACAGATCCTTGTAGTACACCACTAGTAACTGAACTCCAGGATGAACATTCCCCATCAATCACCACACTCTGTCTCCTTGCAGCTAGCCAATTTCAGATCCAAAACGTTAAATCACCCTCAATCCCATGCCTCCATATTTTGTGCAAGAGCCTTATCAAACACCTACTGAAATCCATATATACCACATCACCCACTTTACCCTCATCCACCTGTTTGGTCACCTTCTCAAAGAAATCAATAAGGTTTGTGAGACACGACCTACCCATCACAAAACCGTGTTGGCTATCCCTAATCAACTTAATCCTTTCTTATGATGGAGGGAAGGTCATAAAGTCATAGAGTCATGGGGATGTACAGCATGGAAACAGACCCTTCAGTCCAACCTGTCCACGCCGACCAGATATCCCAATCCAATCTAGCCCCACTTGCCAGCACCCGACCCATATCCCTCCAAACACTTCCTATTCATATACCCATCCAAATGCTTCTTAAATGTTGCAATTGTACCAGCCTCCACCACATCCTTTGGCAGCTCATTCCATACATGTACCACCTTCTGCGTGAAAAAGTTGCCTCTTAGGTCTTTTTTATATCTTTCCCCTGGTTAAAGAGATCTGGTAAGCCTCTCCAGTTGGTTCATTTGGTTTCTGACCCAAATGTTGCCTCACCAGCAACTAAACCCACTTCAGCCCAATGATTTGAATGAAATAGTGCTGGAAACTGGTGCAAACAGTGTTTCCTGTGTATTGAATATAAGCTGTCAGGAGTTTGGCATTTATGCTCAAAAAATTTAATATTTGTTAAGTGCATGATCTGAATGCTGAGAGTTGGTGAATTATAAACTTGCTCAGCCAAGGCCTGCCTGCAGACAGACAGAGAGGGGACAAACGCAGTAACAGGAGGATGGAAACCATGACTTTTCTGCGTAATTCCATATGGTCTACAGAGCCAAGACACAAATCTCGACATGATAGAAAATTCCATTGTGAAATACAGGGGGTATAACAGAATCAAAGTACATTCTAATCAAAAGAAATTGAACTTATAGCTAATAAAGTCCAGTACAGATAAGGCCATTAGACATATCCACCTGGCCCTTTTATTGTACAGCTGTGAATACTAAACATTAGTTGTCCATAGAAACACTAAAATTAATCAGGAGATGGTGATACTGTGGTAATGTCACTGCATTAGCAATCCTGAAGTTTTGAATAATTCTTTGAAGATTTGGGTTCAAATCTCCCGATGGCAGCTGGTGCATTTTGAATTCAATTAATAAACCTGGAATTAGAAGCTACCCTCGGTAATGGTGATCATGAAACTACCATCAATTGTTGTAAAAATTCATCGAATTTGCTAATACCCTTTAGGGACAGAAATCTGCCATCCATGACTCCAGGTCTACAGCTATGTGGGTGACTCTGAAGTGCCGTCTGAAGTAGCCACATAGTTCAAAGGAAATTTGAGTTGAGTATCACTCAAACACATAACATCACACATTAACATCAGCCTTCCCAGCAACATTCCATGGATTTAAGGGAAGAGCCAGAAGAGATTAGATTACTTACGGTGTGGAAACAGGCCCTTCGGCCCAACAAGTCCACACCGACTCTCCGAAGATCAACCCACCCAGACCCATTCCCCTACATTTACCCCTTCACCTAACACTACAGGTAATTTAGCATGGCCAATTCACCTGACCTGCACATCTTTGGACTGTGGGAAGAAGCCGGAGCACCCGGAGGAAACCCACACAGACATGGGGAGAATGTGCAAACTCTGCACAGACAGTTGCCTGAGGCGGGTATTGAACCCGGGTCCCTGGTGCTGTGAAGCAAAAGCAGCCACCATGCTGCCACACAATGTAAAGAAAAACATTTTTACTCAGAGGGTGGTAGGAATCTGGCACTCACTGCCTGTAAGGGTGGGAGAGGCAGCAACCCTTGTAACATTTAAGAATTATTTAGTTGTGCACTTGCAATGTCAAGGCATACAAGACTATGGAGAAAGTGAGGACTGCAGGTGCTGGAGATAGAGTGGTGCTGGAAAAGCACAGCAGGTCAGGCAGCATCCGAGGAGCAAGAGAATCGACGTTTCAGGCAAACGCCTTTCATCAGACTATGGGCCAAGTGCTGGAAAATAAGACTAAATAAATAAGGTGGTTATTTTTGACCAGTGCAGGCACAATGAGGAGAAAGTGAGGACTGCAGATGCTGGAGATCAGAGCTGAAAATGTGTTGCTGGAAAAGCGCAGCAGGTCAGGCAACATCCAAGGAGCAGGAGAATCGACGTTTCGGGCATGAGCCCTTCTTCAGGAATTCCTGAAGAAAGGCTCATGCCCGAAACTTCAATTCTCCTGCTCCTTGGATGCTGCCTGACCTGCTGCGCTTTTCCAGCAACACATTTTCAGCGTAGACACAATGAGCCCAACTGTCTTTTTTTCTGATTTGACGATGCCGGTGTTGGACTGGGGTGTACAAAGTTAAAAATCACACAACACCAGGTTATAGTCCAACAGGTTTAATTGGAAGCACACTAGCTTTCAGAGCATCGCTCCTTCATCAGGTGATAGTGGAGGGCTCAATCCTAACACACAGAATTTATAGCAAAAATTTACAGTGTGATGTAACTGAAATTATACATTGAAAAATTGATTGTCTGTTAAGCCTTTCATCTGTTAGAATACCATGACAGTTTCACTTCTTTCATGTGTAAATCACAAAACCTTTTTTAAAAAAAGTTGCATTCTCGGGTTAGCTGTTAACAATGGTGATAGCTAGACAATATGTTGAAGGTGTTAGCCCCTGTGTTCTCTGTCTATGCCATGATGTTTAGATTGATTCTAATCTAAAAAGTGAGATAACGGAGTTTTACATGAATGCATGCAGTTTTTGAGCAAAGTACAATGTAACCCTGAAAGTACAAATTCACCCCACAAAATATATGTGTGCATGTGGGTCTGTCTGGGTTGGGGGTTGTGAGTGTGAGGAAGTGTATGTGTGTAGTGAGTGCAGAGTGTCTTAAGTCTGTGAGGGGGTGTATGTGTGAGTGTGAGAGTGTGTGTGTCTGTAAGGGTGTGTGCGCGCATCTGTATGTATGTGTGTCCGTTTGTATGTGTGTATGCATGTGTGAGAGTGTGTGTATGTAGGAGTGTCTGTGTGTGTGTGTATAGTGCAATAGTGGTCACCTGTAATGTGACATGAACCCAAAGTCCCAGTTGAGGGCCTCCCTATGGATACCGAACTTAGCTATCAGTCTCTGTTCGGCCACTTTTCGCTGCTGCCTGTCCCGAAGTCTGCCTTGGAGGATGGTCGCCCGAAGGTCCGAGGTCAAATGTCCTGGACCACTGAAGTGTTTCCCAACTGGGAGGGAACCCTCCTGTCTGTTGATTGTTGTGCGGTGCCCATTTATCCGTTGCCGTAGCCTTTGCTCGGTTTCCCCAATGTACCAGGCCTCCGGGCATCCTTGTCTGCAACATATAAGGTAGACAACGTTGGCTGAGTCACATGAGTACCTGCCATGTACAAGGTGGGAGGTGTCCCCATGCGTAATGGTGGTATCTATGTCCATACTCTGACACATCTTGCAGCACCTACCGTGACAGGGTTGTATGGAGTTGTCCTGAGAGCTGGGCAGCTTGCTACGAACAACGATCTGTTTGAAGTTTGGCGGTTGTTTAAAGGCAAGTCGTGGAGGTGTGGGGAAGGTCTTGGTGAGGTGCTCATCCTCATTGATAATGTGTTGCAGGTCATGAAGAACATGGCGCAGTTGTTCAGCTCCTGGGAAGTACTGAACAACGAAGGATACCCTGTCAGTTGCAACACATGTCTGTCTCCTGAGGAGGTCATTACAGTTCCTTGCTGTGGCACGTCGGAACTGGTGGTCGATGAGTTGGGCATCGTACCCCATTCTTGTGAGGGCGTCCCTGAGTACTTCCAGGTGCCCGTCACGTTCCTCCTCGTCTGAGCAGATGCAGTGTATGCGTAGGACTTGTCCATAGGGGATGGCTATTTTAATATGTTTTGGGTGGAAGCTGGAGAAGTGTAGCATTGTGAGGTTGTCTGTGGGTTTGGGGTAGAGTGTGGTGCTGAGGTGTCCATCCTTGATGGAGATGCATGTGCCCAAGAATGAGACAGTTAGTCGAGAGTAGTCCATGGTGAGTTTGATGGTGGGATGAAACTTGTTGATGTCACTGTGTAGTTTTATCAGTGACTCCTCGCCATGGGTCCAGAGGACGAAAATGTCGTCAAAGTACCTGGTGTATAATATTGGTTGTAGATCCTGCATAGAGAAGAGGTTTTGTTCGAACCTGTGCATAAAAATGTTGGCATATTGGGGTGCAAAATTGGTCCCCATGGCTGTTCCGTGTGTCTGGATGAAGAACTGGTTGTCAAAGGTGAAAACGTTGTGATCATTTTTCTGTGCTGTAGACCTCGATGATTCTATCAAAGAATAAAGAACAATAAAAATTACGAAATGAATACATGTTTAGTAAATTAGCTGTAAGTATCTGCAAAAAAATGTTATCCAGTGTTTCAGCACATAGAGGAATCTGTATGTCATGTTACCACCTTAACATTTTGGATTGGAATAGTGTTAGAACAGGCAATAAAAAGTTAAAAATGCAAATAAAGATTGTTTTATTTATCCAGAATGTACTTTTCATATTTCCAAATACAGTGCTGGAATTATTCCAATAAATTTGAGGGGACAAGTGGTCCCAAGCACTCCAGAATTAGTCCCACCAGCAATTGGGGAAGGTCACATATTCATTATTTACTAAACCTTCGATATAAAAAGCTGCAAACAATTTTCTTTCCCTAATAGCTTGGCAGTGTGACAATCACTGTGAATCACTTTGATTTTTAATTGTAATTTTTAACTTATTGGTTGACTTTTCTTTCAGTAAGCCATCTTTTTTACCTCTCCTACAGATTTCCCACTGAATCCTAGGACTGTTCCGCTTCTCCTCACTTAAACAGGAACACTGAAATAATATAAACGCCATTGCATTCAATACTTTGCAATTTGATGCAACACAGCATATGGTGCATCTACATGTTGTGTACACCTGCTCAAAAGTATTGTGGCCAATCAATATTCTCAGATTTCAGAATTCTGGATTGGAGATGTCACAGTGTAGCCCTGAAAAATAAATATATTTCTTAAGAGCTTGGCAAAAATGAGCTAATAATGCAGATGCTGCAGTCAAGAAAGTTGGTAAGAATGCAACCAAACAAAAGGATAGAATTAAACCTTTGTCCTTTCACCTTCAATAGTCCTTTTACAGCAATTTGACCGTTTTATTACGGTTATCACTGAAATATATACCACAGAGCAATAAGCAATGACTGCTGTACTGAAGCATTTTTTCTACACCATAGATAGTTTATTGAGCTGATAACAACACTTGTGAACTGGAGAGTGATAGAAAAGCAAAGCATTTTGCTTTACAAGTGATAATATCAATGGCATTTAATTGCAGCTTGCACTCGCCAAATCATTCTTTGCTCATTATGTGGGACTTCAACTTGAATGGGTTTTAGAATTTTTAAGTCAGTAGAGGACCACAATTTAACATTTGTCCACATTTAATCACTAAATTGAGGTGAACATAATTAAGGAATGAAATGTAGATGCCATAGTGATAGAAAGGCATAATAAGTACAGCATTTTAATCTTGGTTCAAATCCACCCTGAACTGTGTGATTGAGAATTAACACTATTTGTTCACTCCAAAGGGTGTAAATGAAATGACCAGTCCCAATCTTCTTCCCCGTGACAGGTCAGGCAACTCTTTTGCCTTTGACGGAAGTTATTAACAAGAGATAATTAGTTTTCTGTTTGAGACCTGAGATCACCTGTGTGCATTGACCAGACCAGTAACATCTATAACAACAACATACATTCAAATAGCACCATTAAAATATCATAAAAAGCTTCACAGAAGAATGATGTAACAAATGTGATACCAAGCCACATGATGCAATGCTAGGTCAGATGACCAAAGATTTGGTCGAAGAGGAAGGTTTTTAAAAGTTTCTTTAAGAAGGAAGATCAAAAGGGAGGAAGGAATTTCAGAACTTGGGCAGTGCGGTGTCTCAGTGGTTAGCACTGCTGCTTCACACGACCAGGGTCCCAGGTTCAATTCTGGCCTGGGGCGACTGTCTGTGTGGAGTTTGCACATTCTCCCTGTGTCTGTGTGGGTTTCCTCTGGGTGCTCCGGTTTCCTCCCACAGTCCAAAGTTGTGCAGGTCAGGTGAATTGGCCATGCTAAATTGCCCACTGTATTAGGCAGAGGTCTGGGTGAGTTACTCTGCGAAGGGTCAATGTGGACTGGTTGGGCCGGAGGGCCTGTTTCCACACTGTAGGGAATCTAATCTAAAAACTTGCAATTTAGGAAAATACAGTCATGGAGAATGACTAAGAAAATACATTTTTCCATAATCTTGCACTTATCAGTACATTCACAAGAATACCAAATTAAAAGGGAACAACATTTTGCCAATTTGAAGGACCACTAAATTTTACACAGAATGAAGTGAATGCTGACTGGTTGACAAGTGAACAATGATTGGTAGAGGCCTTGTCATGGAGAATGCAATTCATAGATGATGGTTGACAGTTAACTACCAAACTTCATTTAAATTTAAACCAGGCAAGTTAAATTTGATTAGGCATGGTGGCACAGTGGTGAGAACTCACAGCGCCAGAGACCCGGGTTCAATTCCCGCCTCAGGCAATTGTCTGTGTGGAGTTTGCACATTCTCCCCATGTCTGCGTGGGTTTCCTCCGGGTGCTCCGGTTTCCTCCCACAGTCCAAAGATGTGCAGGTTAGGTGAATTGGCCATGCTAAATTACCCATAGTGTTAGGTGAAGGGGTAAATGTAAGGGAATGGGTCTGGGTGGGTTGATCTTCAGAGGGTCGATGTGGACTTGTTGGGCCGAAGGGCCTGTATCTACACTGTAAGTAATCTAACCTAATGACCATAGAGAATTAACCAGGATGGCTGTAGGTTAACTTAACTGTGGCTCTCTTTCATAATGCTGGCCTTTACTTGGTCCTATATGCTCCTTAGCAGAGGCAGTCCAGAGAAGGTTCTCTAAGTTGATCCTGAGTACAGAGGTATTTTCTTATGAGAAGATGTTGAGTGGGTCGTTACTATACTCATTGAAGTTTAGAAGAATAAGCGGCAATCTCATTGAAACATACAAGATTCTTAGGTGACAGATGTGGGTAAGTTGTTTTGCTTGGTGTGAGATTCTAGGACCAGAGGGCATAATCTCAAGGCTGTTGCAGCTGAATCATTCATTACATTAAAGGCTGAGATAGACAGATTTTTCAGCAGCAAGGGTTATGGGGAAATTGAAGGAAAGCCATGAGCTTGTTGAAAAGCATAGCAGACTGCATGGGCCAAATGGCCGACATCTGCCCCTACACCTTATGATCTATTTAATTCAAGTGCCCCTTCCCGCATCGTCCCAAGCCTTACCGAGTTTATTGTTACCATGGAGCTTGCAAACTTGTTTTGGTGTCAGGCCTTTCTACCATTTGCTGTTGGTTTCTCCTACATTTTCATTCATAGAGTCATAAAGCACAGGACCAGACCCTTCGGTCCAACCAGCCCATGCTGACCATAATCCCAAAATAAATTAGTCCCATCTGCCTGCACTTGGCTCACATCCTTTCAAACATTTCTTATTCGTCCAAATATTTTTTAAACATTGTAACTATACTCACATTTATCACTTCCTCTGGAGGTTCATTCCACATATGAACGACTCTCTGTGTAGAACAGTTGTCTCTCATGCCTTTAAAATCTTTCTCTTCGCAGCTTACAAATATGCCGCCAGTCATACAGACATAGATGTGGAAACAGACACTTCGGTCCAAATTGTCAATGCCGACCAGATATCCAAAATTAATCTAGTCCTATCTGCCAGCCTTTGGCCTATATCACTCTAAACCCTTTCTATTCATATACTCATGCGGATAGCTTTTAAATGTTGTAATTGTACCAGCTCATTCTATCAATGCATCACCATCTGCAATGAACAAGTTGCCCCTTAGGTCCCTTTTAAATCTTTCCCATCTCATCTTAGTCGTATGGCCTCTAACTCTAGAATTCTTTGTTCGAAAGGGGTTATATTTTGTAACCAGCCAAATCATTCCCCAATAAAAAGTGATTCCCTGCTATTTTTAGGCTCAGGGCTACCCCTACTTTTTCGAGACCTGTAGTAAGTTCCCTCTCGAAGTAAACTTTAAGCAGTGGCACCTCTAATCATTTTCCCATTAACCCTTTGAATAGCATGCTGGCAAGTAATTTGCTTTTAAGATGGAGAATCTTTTATTTTGTCCACTAACAAGGTCTGTGAGACTAAATTGGTCACCATGGTCAGGCAGCATCAGAGGAGCAGGAAAATCGACGTTTCGGGCAGGAGCCCTTCATCCTGCTCCTCGGATGCTGCCTGACCTGCTGTACTTTTCCAGCACCATTCTAATCTTGCCTCCGATTTCCAGCATCTGCAGTCCACACTTTCGCCTAAATTGGTCACCATTCCCATGGATACAAATTCCTGACAACTGTCCTGGTCAATGGCCATATCTGAGGCAACATTGACCAGCTTTGATGTTACAGACATTGCTCTTGCAGCTTGAGTATCTGGGGAACACTTGAAATAACTTTCCTTTACTTGACCCTATTTTCCATAGTAGAATCACTTGGGGCAGTTTCCCACTTGTTCCCAACTGGATCTCTCCCTTAAACAGTTGAGGACAGTTCTGTTTCCTCTGCCTGGCTTCCCTTTTCTATCCAGCTTGTGTCTACCACACTCCTTTCTCGCTCTGGGTCTGTGACAATTTCTGGACCCTAGCTTCCCTGTTTTAAAGGTCTGTGCTTGTATCCACCAATTAAAAATGAGGTGCTTAAGTCATTTAAATTCTGGCTCTATCTGGTTGGGCCTTTCTTGCAGTATGGAGCATTTACGTATAGTTCTCTGAAACTAAGTGGCACACATTTAAAATAGTGTGCTTTGGTGCCTCGTACTCTCCTTAGGTAAGACAGGGTAAATCAGTGGATGAATATTTTGAGAAATCAGCTAAGAGTCAATTTTGGTAAGTTTCATGGAGGATTCTCTCCATGAGTTCAAATGAAATTTCTCAAGCAATTCTCCGAAATATGCCTCACCAACTATGCACAACACCATGGCGCTCTGCGTGTCTGATCTCTCCTTCTCATAGGCGTACGTATTTACAACTGCCAAGGCCTCCCAGAATTCCCAGCAACAGTGCTATATTGAGAACACAATTGTGGATCGAGGCAAGCTCTGTCAGTCTCAAGCTGCCCTGCACGGTTCCTTCAGTTCAGGAATTGTCCCAGGTATGGCAGATAGAGGGAAATTGGCAGGCTAATTTGTGGGCTGGAATTTGGAGGTCCTGGGGGACAAGATGTGCACAGAAGGAATGCCCTCTTCCCTCAAGACCAGCAAAAGAAATATTGCCAACATACTCAGATAGCCTGATCCTGGTCTGCTACCCAGGTCCGTTCTGTTTCCATTGTCCGTGCAGCAATGCCTCAAGATGGTCAATGACCTTCTGCACTCCACAAATGTAAGTGCCACCATCTTCTCTCCACTACATCACCCACTTCCAACCACAATTCACGATCAATCATTCTCAATATTGCATGTAAGTGAATGAAAATATAGGCAGTCTGATTAATAAATTTGCAGACCACAGTTGTGAATAGTGAGGAAGATTATCAAAGGACACAACAGGATATAGAGCAGTTAGAAAGTTGGGAAGGGAAATGGCAAGTCAAGTTTAAGCCAGAGAAGTGTGAAGTGGTGAATTTTGGGAGGTCAAATACAAGAAGAGAGTGAACAATGATTGGTAGGACCCTTAGGAGCATTGATGTACAAAGGGATTTTGTACATAGGTCGCTGGAAGTGGCAACACAGGTAGATAACATTATAGATAAGGCATATGGCGTGCTTGGTAAAAACAATGACTGCAGATGCTGGAAACCAGATTCTGGATTAGTGGTGCTGGAAGAGCACAGCAGTCCTCGAATGCTGCCTGAACTGCTGTGCTCTTCCAGCACCACTAATACAGAATATGGCATGCTTGTCTTCGTCAGTTGGGGAATTAGGTATAAAGGTTAGTGAGTCATGTTGCAGCTATATAAATCTTTAGTTAGGCCACTTTGGAGTATTATGTGCAATTCTGGTCACCACATTATAGGAAGGATATGGAGGTTTCAGAGAGGATGCAATAGTGCTGTAGTAGGATGTTGCCTGGATTGGAGTGTATTAGCTTTAATGAGAGGTTGGACAAATTTGGATTGTTTTCACCAGTGTTGGAGGCTGACCGGCAACCTCATGGCGGTATATAAAATTATGAGTAACATGGAGAGTCATAGAGTCATGGAGACGTACAGCGTGGAAACAGACCATTCGGTCCAACCCATCCATGTCGACCAGATATCCCAACCCAATCTAGTCCCACCTGCCAGCACCTGGCCCATAGCCCTCCAAACCCTTCCTATTCATATACCCATCCAAATGCCTCTTAAATGTTCCCACTGTACCAGCCTCCACCACATCCTCTGGCAGCTCATTCCATACACGTACCACCCTCTGTGTGAAAACGTTGCCCCTAAGGTCTCTTTTATATCTTTCCCCTCTCACCCTAAATCTATGCCCTCTAGTTCTGGACTCCCTGACCCCAGGGAAAAGACTTTGTCTATTTATCCTATCCATGCCCCTCATAAGTTTGTAAACCTCTATAAGGTCACCCCTCAGCCTCCGACGCTCCAGGGAAAACAGCCCCAACCTGTTCAGCCTCTCCCTGTAGCTCAGATCTTCCAATCCTGGCAACATCGTTGTAAATCTTTTCTGAACCCTTTCAAGTTTCACAACATCTTTCCGATAGGAAGGAGAACAGAATTGCATGCAATATTCCAACAGTGGCCTAACCAATGTCCTGTACAGCCGCAACATGACCTCCCAACTCCTGTACTCAATACTCTGACCAATAAAGGAAAGCATACCAAACGCCTTCTTCACTATCCTATCTACCTGCGACTCCACTTTCAAGGAGCTATGAACCTGCACTGCTAGGTCTCTTTGTTCAGCAACACTCCCTATGACCTTACCATTAAGTGTATAAATCCTGCTAAGATTTGCTTTCCCAAAATACAGCACCTCGCATTTATTGAGCCAGTTCTGTATTCAAATGGCTAGTTCTCCCTGTATTCCATGAGATCTAACCTTGCTAATCAGTCTCCCATGGGGAACCTTGTTGAATGCCTTACTGAAGTCCATACAGATCACATCTACTGCTCTGCCCTCATCAATCTTCTTTGTTACTTCTTCAAAAAACTTCTTCAACATGATTTCCCATGCACAAAGCCATGTTGACTATCCCGAATCAGCCCTTGCCTTTCCAAATACATATACATCCTGTCCCTCAGGATTCCCTCCAACAACTTGCCCACCACTGAGGTCAGGCTCACCGGTCTATATTCCCTGGCTTGTCTTTACCGCCCTTCTTAAACAGTGGCCCCACGTTTGCCAACCTCCAGTCATCCAGCACCTCACCTGTGACTATCGATGATACAAACATCTCAGCAAGAGGCCCAGCAATGACTTCTCTAGCTTCCCACAGAGTTCTCGGGTACACCAGATCAGGTCATGGGGAATTATCCACCTTTAACCATTTCAAGACATCCAGCACTCCCTCCTCTGTAATCTGGACATTTTGCAAGATGTCACCATCTATTTCCCTACAGTCTATATCTTCCATATCCTTTTGCACAGTAAATACTGATGCAAAATATTCATTTAGTATCTCCCCCATTTTCTGTGGCTCCACACAAAGGCCGCCTTGCTGATCTTTGAGGGGCCCGATTCTCTCCCTAGTTACCCTTTTGTCCTTAATATATTCGTAAAAACACTTTGGATTCTCCTTAACTCTATTTGCCAAAGCTATCTCATGTCCCCGTTTTGCCCTCCTGATTTCCCTCTTAAGTATACTCCTACTTCCTTTGTACTCTTCTAAGGATTCACTCATTCTATCCTGTCTGTACCTGACATATGCTTCCTTCTTTTTCTTAACCAAACCCTCAATTTCTTTTGTCATCCAGCATTCCCTATACCTACCAGCCTTCCCTTTCACCCTGACAGGAATATACTTTCTCTGGATTCTTGTTATCTCATTTCTGAAGGCTTCCCATTTTCCAGCCGTCTCTTTACCTGCGAACATCTGCCTCCAATCAGCTTTTGAAAGTTCTTGCCTAATACCGTCAAAATTGGCCTTTCTCCAATTTAGAACTTCAACTTTTAGATGGAGTTTTTTTTCCCAGGGTGGATATGTGAAATCCTAGGGGACATAAATTTAAGATGAGAGGTTGTAGATTTAAAGGAGATGTGCAAGGCAAGTCTTTTACTCACAGGGTGGTTGATCCCTGAAACGCTTTGCTGGGAGAAGTGGGAGAAGCAGATATGATAGTAATGTTTAAGAGGCATTTAGACAGACTCATGAACAAGCAGGGAATAGAGAGATATAGATCATATGCAGATCGATGGAATTAGTTTAGAATGGAATAATGATGGGCTGAAGGGCCTGTTCTTATGTTGTATTGTTCTGTTTCGTCCTCCTTTAATCATTCTCACCCACATGACCACCCTGGCTGATTAACCCAACATTGTCTTTCCCCTTCATATGCACTCACACAGGGTAGATCACTACTTTCCCACAAACTGAACCAGAACTAATAGCTGTGCCAGACTTTTTAGTTTCACTCAATCCCTCCCTTTGTCTCATTCCCTATGAAAACAGCCCGTCATAAGGGAGATAAAGCCAAGGCTGGTGACCAACTTCACCCCCAGTATTCCTAACTTTCTTGCCAATGTCATTCAGGAATTGGAAGACATGGCCTTGTCAGCCTGTTCTGTCACAGTGGACATAATTGGTCCCTTTAACTGTTGCATTAACCTTATAAAAGAGGTGAAGAAGTCAGCTACCTCTTCCTTGACAATCTTGGGATGAAATGGTCGAGGGAGAGCTCTGTTTCTCGACCTTTCTTTGCAAAACATGTGCCCTCAAAGTATCAGTAAATCTACAAGTCCTGCTGCTGTTGAGCTCCTCATTCAAAGATCCAGTTTTGACAGTAATGTGGTCTTTTACCAATTAGGTGGACTTTTCTTCAGTCCAAGACTCAATGTAAAGGTTAGGTAAGAGGTACGTCCACTTGTAGGTGTGACAGGTTTGCACACGTGATTAACTCCTTTAAGCTCATAACATAAAAGCATGTGGGTAAAACTTATGGCAGCAACACAGGACATTCTGGCCCGACCAACTTCAATTTTTAGGTCATGTTTAAAAAGGGCACCCAAGGGCTGTAGTGAACTTTGAGTCATCATCTCCACCATCCCCCTGGACATGTTTCAGACAGCCCAGAGAAAGCCCCCAGTCTGAATGCTGAATATAGGATTAAAGACAGGAATCTTGGGAGTATGGAGGAACAGAGGGATCTGGGTGTGCAAGTACATAGATCCCTCAAAGTTGTCATCCAAGTGGAAAGGGTTGTTCAGAAAGCATATGGTGTTTTGGCTTTCATTAACAGGGGGATCGAGTTTAAGAGCCGCGAGGTTTTGCTGCAGCTCTACAAGTCCCTGGTGAGACCACACTTGGAATATTGTGTTAAGTTCTGGTCGCCCTACTATAGGAAAGATACAGAGGCTTTGGAGAAGGTGCAAAGAAGGTTTACCAGGAAGCTGCCTGGACTGGAGGGCTTGCCTTCTGAAGAAAGGTTGAATAAACTCGGACTTTTCTCTCTGGGGAGAAGGAGGAAGAGAGGAGACCTGATCGAGGTATACAAGATAATGAGTGGAATAGATAGAGTCAATAGCCAGAGACTTTTCCCCAGGGCAGGATTGACTGGTACGAGAAGTCATAGCTTGAAGATATTAGGAGGAAAGTATAAAGGAGATGTCAGAAGTAGGTTCTTTACGCAGAGATTTGTGAATGCATGGAATGTGTTCCCAGCTGTGATGGTGGAAGCAGAGTCATTGGGGACATTTAAGCAACTGCTGGACATGCACATGGATAGCAGTGAGTTGAGGGGTGCGTAGGTTAAATTACTATATTTTACATTAGGATTAAATCTCAGCACTACATTGTGGGCCAAAGGGCCTGTTCTGTGCTGTACTTTTCTATGTCCTATGTTCTATGTTCAGTATCACCTTTTGTGGACTGCTCCATGAGAGAAACAAGGCGCTGTTTTCCACAGACGGGAACATAAGGCCATCCGTAGCGTGGGCTATGGATCTACAAATGTCCATAGGAACCAGCAGACAAACTGGATAAATAATCTCTTGCACGCCCACCAGAGTACATGCCACTCTCTAACCCAAGCTTCCTGTCCTGATAAGTGAGTTTGCCCTGTTAGCTTGACACACACAGAACTGTTGCGCACAAGATTGAGTTCTGTCCATCTTCATCACAAACTTCGCATGGAATCAAGATCTGACGCTTCATTGCACCTCCCCATGTTGCACTGCGAGCACCACAGTTACACTGTGTCTCACAGATTTACCAAGGTTCACACTTTACAGGTCAAATTGACTGAACACTGAATGCTGCCTTTCACTCATCTGGAGACAAGTGGAATCTATTCTCTATTGATTGGTTGATAGTACTGAAGAACCTGGTTCCTCACTTTATGTGCTGCCACTTGCTGAGGCTCCCACGGGCTGAATTTATTGACCTCTCCAAAATAGTTTTTAAAAATTCCAATACCTTTCTGTTCTGAAGACAACTCATACCAAACTTTAAATGTTAACTCAACTTCTCTCCCTAGAGATACTGCCAGACCCCCTACTGAGATTCTCAAGAGTTCTCTGTGTTTGTTTCAGATTTCCTGCGTCCGCTGAATTTTGCCTTCATTCCTTAAGTGTTTAACTGCATGAAGACAACAGCCAGTGACAGAGAGTTCTCATGAGCTGGTTGACATGGAGAGACATCAACCCTAAAACTGTATGCATTCAGAACAGAATGCACTACAATACAATAGAAAAGAAATTTATTGTCACATGTTCTTCAACATTAAAAATTAGAGTGAAAAGTTTTCTAAATTGCTCACCATGGCACCTATAGTAATGACTGAAATCACGCATGACAACTTAAAAAAGTAAAATTAAGACAAAGTTCATCACTGTTCAGTTAAAGGCTCCTAGGCTCGGGGAAAGCTGATTTAGGAACAATATAATATCCTGAAGACACAGTCAGGATGAGTCCCCGTGCAGTGTTTCTCGATACAAGGCTGGAAGCTTCCGCTGAAGAAGACCACCATGCCGGGCCAAGACTGCCACTCCTGGGTGAGACTGACTGCCAGACTACTGGAATACCTGGACACTGACGATGAAGAAGACCTCCACACAGGGATGAGACCTCCATGCTGGGACAAGACTGCCACACCAGGAGACTGCCATGCCGGGCCGAGACTGACTTTCTCCTGCTTCAGTTGCCTGGACCTGGAGCCTTGGCCTAGCCTACGAGTCTGGGCCAGGGGAGTCAGCCTGTTCCTCGCTCACCAGGAGACCCTGGGGACTGATAAGAAAAGAAAACAAAGAAAAAAGAAAAAGATCAAAAGTCAAAATAAGAAAGAAAAGAGAAAGAAAGCCAACAGAAATGGACGAACCCTAGGCTGAGCCCCCCACGTCCCACTGTCATCTTGAGAAAGACGTCATTTGAGCAAGATACACATTATTAATGAATGGGCAGAATAATGGATGAAGATTACACTTACCAGAGCTTGGAGGAAAGTTGATCACGCACCTGCCATGTTTTTGACTAACAAAATTGCTCCCATAACTACAGTTGAGAGACAAAAAAACTGCAGATGCTGGAAGCCAAAGTAGACAGTCAGGAGGCTGGAAGAACACAGCAAGCCAGGCAGCATCAGGAGGTGGAGAAGTCAACATTTCGGGTGTAACCCTTCTTCAGGACTGGGGGTGGCTTGCTGTGCTCTTCCAGCCTCCTGCTTGTTCATAACTGCAGTGGCTGAGTGTTAATGAGGATTGAGTATTGCGAATATCTTGCGAATAAATGCAAATCAAGGTTGGGAGCGATGATCTGCCTGAAAGCTTTTGAGAACTTCATAGTAAAACTTTGACTGGGAACTGAATGCCAACTACTACCTGTCAATTTTAGTTCTCCCACCTACACTGCTAAAAGCTCTGAGCAGCCTCGTTGTTTTTAATTTGCTGCAGGAGTTTGTGGAATATGACAAGAATAAGCTTCTTTCTCTCCTTATGCCAATGACCCTACATGCAGCGGGTTTACTGTTGCAGATCCAGCCCACATAATTAATGAGGAACACCCAGGAAACTTGAGCTGGTGAGTGGCAGATTTCCACTGTCTAGCGGAAATCATGCCCCCTTCCTGCTGCAGCACATGGGATGGAACCTGTTGCTGGAGGTCCAAGTCACCGAGACATTAGAACATTTTTGCTGTAAGTGAGTCGAGTCTATTTTGTTAAGATTTGTGACTGACAAAGATGTTATTTTAAATTGGGCTTGAGATGTGACTGCTAAATTTATTCGAGAACTGAATGCCAGTATTGACTTAATGGATTGCATATTTCCATCTACAATAGAGAATCTGTCATGGATAATAAATGCAAAGAGATCTCTGCAGTAATCAGTTTGCTTAAGTCCTCACCATGGGGTGGGGGTGGGGTGGGAATTAGACTAGACCTTGAATTGTTAATCAGGTCTGTTAGAAGGCAGCTTGACGAATGCAATTCTCGATCACTCACAATTGCTAGGTGACCTCTGGAACTGGAAATACTTCCTGTGGAAAATCGTGGCTGAACTTTGAACTTTGATATCGATGGAAAACAAGCATCAATGAATTGGTTGCTCCGAACAAAAGTTGATTGATTCACCCCAGAATGCCCTTCCCATCTGTCTAATTTACATCATTGCTGTCACAGGGCAAGCGAAATGATGAATTCATCCTCAGAAGGTACTTGGGTTAAACTAATCAATGGGAGGAAAATTTAACCCACCTGGGAAGTCTTTGATCATTAAATTTAAACTGTTTACAAGTAAGAGTTTTATTGCCCTATGAAGATAAATAGAGACTACCGATCTTCTGAAATAAATAGTTTGCAACAGCTGTTTTACAAATACTCTGGTTAAGTGGAATGGGTTCCTTTTTTAAAATAACTGTAATTCACTTTAACTGCCAGATTCACTAAACAGCAATTTACCATTCTGGGAATGAAGATAGAAATTTAACTCCCTGTTCTCCCACCCTGTCTCATGGCAATCAAGCAGCTAAAATAGAATTAGGAAACACCATTCCTACTCCAGTAATCAGAGGATTACTCCCAGTGCCGTGTGCTAGTAAGCATTAGAATGGGAGGATTAGTTGACAGAATACATGGCTGGAGAACGAGTGCAGGACAAAGAACATTAGATGTCTGAGGGATTGTGACCATTTCTGAGGTAGGGAGACCTGTATAATCTGAAATGGCTGTACCTTTTGCAAAGTTCTTGTGGCATGGTGATAGTGTCCCTACATATGGACTAGTAAGCCCACGTTCAATCCCACCTGCTCCAGTGTAATAACATCCCCGAACAGGTCGATTGGAAAATATTTTGCACCTTAACAGGACTGGGACTGGCATCCTTACAGGGAGATTTACTAGTGCTATTAGAGTGGGTTTAAATTAGCCTGTCAGTGTTTGGGAACCTGAGGGGTAGCTCATAAAGTCAGTAACATGAAGTTAATAAACTGCTGCGGAGACCAGATAAGAGGAGAGACAAAGATGAGCATCAAATGCTCTTCCAAAGTGGAATGATGTCAAAAAGACAAAGTTAAGGGCACTTTTGCTAAATGCACACAGCAACAGAGTAAATGATCTAATTTGACCTCTGTCGTGAGGAAGTTGCTAGAGTCAATCATAAAGGAAGAGATAACTGAATACTTGGAAAAAACAGAGCTGAGTTCACCAGTATCAACATGGTTTCAGGAAAGGCAAGTCGTGCTTGGCAAATGTGATGAACTTCTTTGAGGATGTAAACAGCAAGGTGGATAATGGAGACCCGATGGACATGATATACCTAGACTTCCAGAAGGCACTTGAAAATAAAGACAACATAAAAGACTGATCCAGAAGGTAAGGCCCCAGGGGATTAAGGGTCAGATATTGGTTTAGGTAGAAGATTGGCTTGACTGCCAGAAGCAGAATATTAGGATAAATGCGTCCTTCTCTGGATGGCAAACTGTGACTAGTGGGTTGCCAAGGGTTCAGGTCTCGGACCCCAACAGTTTACATTCTATACAAATGATCTATAAGCAGGGAAAGAGTGTAACATAGCAAAATTCATGGATGACACCAAAATAAGTGGGAAATCAGATTGTGATGAGGAGATGAAATGTTTACAGATAGATATTGATAGGCTAGGAATTTAGCCCAGACTCTGGCAGAGGGACTCTGGATAGGTGCAAGGTTGTCAATTTTGGCTAGAAAAATAATTATTATTTAAGTGAGAAGCAGATTCAAAGTGCATCAGTGCAGAGGGATCTGGGTGTCATTGTGCATGAATCACAGAAGTGGGCATGCAGGTGCAACATACAATAAGAAAGGCAAATGGAATTCTGACAGATATTGCAAAAGGACTGGATTGTAGGAGTAAATAACCCTTATTACATTTTCATAAGGCATTGGTGAGTCCACACCTGGAGTATTGTGTCCAGCTTTGATCTCCTTACCTGAGGAAGGATGAGGTGGCACTGGAGACAGTTCAGAGAAAGTTGATTCCAGGGACGAAAGGGCTGCCATATGAGGAGCTATTAAATAGCTTAGGCTGGAACTCACTGGAGTCTTGGAAATGAGGGGAGATCTGAATGCAGTACATAAAATGCGAAAGAGATTGATTGGGTGGACATTGAACAAATATTCCCCCTTGTGGGACAGTCTTGAAAAGGGGTCATAATTATAGGAGGTCGGTTCAAAACTGAGATGGGGAGAAACTACTTCTGTCAGAGGGTTGTGAATCTGTGGAGCTCACTGCCCCAGAGAGCATTGAAGATAGAATCAATCAAGAGATTCAAGCAAGAAATTGATATGTTTTTGATGAAAAGTGGGATAAAGGACGATTGGAAGAAGGCAGGAAAGTAGAATCGAAACCAGGATAGGATCAGCCATGATCATATTAAATGACAGAGACGGCCCGAAGGGATGAATTGACTACTCCCATTCCTAATTCCTATGTTCCTCTGACCCAGAGAGTTACTTCGGTATGTCAAATTATCATTATAGAAACATGGCCACATGATGACCAGGACTGAGTACTAAGTATTCAAGAATATGTGACATTTAGGACTGCAGCCAAGAAGGAAAAGAAGATGGAGTTGCACTGATCGTAATGGAGAGAATCAATTGATTAATAGTGGGGGATATCAGATCAGAAGAAAAAGTGTGGAATCTGTTTAGATGAAGCTAAGAAAAACAAGGGGCAGCAGACTTTGGTTGGAGTCATTTATAATCCACCATATAATAGTGGTAGTGTGGGGTGTAGTATTATTCACGAAATGAAAGAAGCATGTAGCACGGACAACAGCAATCATGAATAACTTCAATCTGTATATAGACCGGGTAAGCCAACTGCTCAGGAGATCTGTGGAGGATGGATTTCTGGAGTGTTCTTGGAGTGGTTTTCTAGCATGTTGAGGAACTGACGAGAGGGCAGGCTGTTTTAGATCTAGTTTGATCTAACAAAAAGGGCTAACTAATAATCTTGTTATGAAATAATTTTTCGGGATAAGTGACCAGAATATGACAAAATTTTACACTGTTTGAAAGAGAGGTCATTCGTTCTGGAGCCTATAAAGATGCTAAAAATTAACAATAATTTCAAGGATTAGGAGGATTATAGAATATAACAAAGGAGGGCCAAGAAGCCAATAAGGAAATGGAGAATGGAATATGAATGCAATTAAACAAAAATCATAAAATGGATTATGAAGGCTTCCATATGTACGTGAAAAGGAAAGATTTGGCTGAAATAAATGATGGACATTACAGGGAGAGTAAGAGAATTTACAATGGGCAATAGATAAATGGAGGAATTGTTAAATGATTACTTTGCATCTGTTTTCACTGAGGGAAATACCAGAAATCACCCAGTGTCTGGGGAGAATTTGAAAACAAAAATTGATATTAGTAAGAAAATAATACTGGAGAAATTATTTGGACTGGAAGAATGTGATAAATCCCCAAGAGCTAATATTCTACATGCTGGTGTATTGAATGAGATAGCAATAGAGCAAGGTGATACATTGGTGATTATCTCCACAAATTCTAAAGCTTCTGGAATGAATCCTACAGACTTGAAGGAAGTGCCATCCCACTATGTAAGAAAGCAGTGGGAAAGAGGTCAGTGATCCATTGACCTGTTAGCCTCACATCAGTAGTGGGGAAAATGTTAGAATCCATTATAAGGATCTGAAAATTAGACACCTAATCGATAATGATCTGATTGGGCATAGTCTGCATTAACTTATAATTGGGAAATCATGTTTAACTAACTTGGCATTTTTTGATGATGTTACTAAATTGATAAAGGACAACTGATGGATATAAAATGTTTAAATTTTCAGAAGATTTTTTGTAAAGCTCCCAAAAGGAGGCTGCTTAAAAAAAGCCAAAGCACATGGAATAGAAGATAAATACTACCATAGATTAATGACTGCTGGACAGACAGAAAGCAGAGAGTAGTAATAAATACATCATTCTCATATTGGCAGCTGTGACTAGTTTGGTACCACAAGGGTCAGTATTTGAGACCCCAGCTGTTTGCAATATATGTCAATAATTAGGAATTGGGGACCAAATGTATTGCTTCCAAACTCATGGATGACATAAAGCTGAGTAAGAATGTGTGTTGTGAGGGAGATGTAATTGGCTGCAGGAAGATTTGGACAGTCTCAGTGAATGGGTACGAACATGGCAGATAGAATATTATGTGAAAAAAATGTGATGCCATCTGTTTTAGTAGGAGAAATAGATATATGGAGTAGTTTTTAAATGGCATGAGGTAGGAAAGTGTAATGCTAGGTAAAGTCAGCAGATTTCCTTCTCAAAAGGACATTGATCGACAAGATTGTGTTTTTACAACAATCAATAGTTGTTCTATGGTCATCATTAGAGACTTAATTCAAGATATTGCTTTGTATTGAATTTAAATTCAACCATCTGCTATGATAAGCTTCAAATCCAGGTCCTCTGAATATTTCCTGGATCATTGGATGTATAGTCCAGTGATAATACCACTAAGCCATCACCTCCCCAAATTGTTAACTACAACACCAGATATGGCAGAGACTTTTCAATTGCTGTGGATGAGAAATTTCTAAGATTGCTGCACATTGAAAAATCTTTATAATTTAAGGTAAAACAAATGCTATGAAAATCAAATTGGTAGGAGTTTCCACAACACTGCGGGAACACACCATGTAGTTCTGTTACCATGGCAACATGTTGCGACAAGGTGAGTGAAATAAAAATTTTTCATACCTGAAATGAGGACGTAAACAGCTGGACAGATTCTCTGCTTCTCTGATCTTTGACAGAAAGTGACAGAGTGAGTGGGCGTGCTCCTTTGAGAGACAAATGATTGCAGCTAACACAGTCACATCATGTGACCCTCCAGAAAGTTCACCATTCAGAAAATATGGGAAGAAAGATGGTTTATGGACAGAGACACTTCCCTTGGCAGTCTAAGGAATCCAGAAGCTCCAATCTGCAGAGGCTAAGAGGAGAAGGATTCATCCTAGTCGTCCTTACGACTGTTATTCAGTTCAGAACTGCTCCAGAAATTGAGAGAAACACCATCTGGCAGTCCACCAAGGTAACAGGTCAATGAAATGGGGAGAAATGAAGAATGGATATAGTTGCATTAGAGGTAGCTTAGAGAAGGTTGACTAGAGGAGATCTAATTGAGGTATTTATGATTCTAAAAGGAGGTTTTGGAATGTAGACATAGAGAGGATATTTCCTCATGTAGGACAATCTAGAACAAGCAGTCATACTTTAGCATAAGATGAGGAGAAATTACTTCTGTCAAAGAGGTATGAATCTGTGGAATTCACAACCCCAGTCTGTGATGGATGCTGGGACATATAAATTCAAGGAGGAAATAGACAGATTTATAACTGGGTTAGAGGGTTGTAGAGAGCAGACATGAAAATGGAGTTGAGGCAAAGGTGAGGTCAGCTGTGATTGTATTGAATGAGGAGCAAGATTGAGGAGTGAGTTGCCTATTCCTAGTTCTTGTGTTCTTATGTGATAAGTGAAGCTTTTGGAAGCTGGGAGATTGTTGGATTTCTTCTCAAAACAGTTATCCTGCGGACTACATGGTGCTTGGGTAGGGTTGCATTAGTTTCTTTGAATAAAATACCTAAAATTTGAAATTATTTGGAGTTGCCGGTGTTGGACTGGGGTGTACAAAGTTAAAAATCACACAACAGCAGGTTATAGTCCAACAGGTTTAATTGGAAGCACTAGCTTTCAGAGCTCTGATTGTAGAGCTTAAGATTATAGAGTATAATCTTATCCTCCACAACCACCTGATGAAGGAGTGACGCTCCGAAAGCTAGTGTGCTTCCAATTAAACCTGTTGGACTATAACCTGGCGTTGTGTGATTTTTAACTTTGTTAAATTTGAAATCTTGTCATGTGATCCTTTCAGTGAGCCAATAGGAATTGTTTTATTCTATCAGTCTCAATGGAAACAGCAGGAATACTTGAGTGTCAGATACGATGTACCTGAGAGCAGAATGCCAAAATTAGACTTGCAAGTACTGAGTTCCTTGAAGAACTTTATGATGGCATCAACAATTTTACGTCAGCAATCGGCCGCACAAGGAATTCAATGTTGTGGCATTATATTTTTCTCTGAGGTGAAGCCTTTCCCAACTAGAAAGGAAAGGTACCCAAAACATGGAATTCCTACTGTGCAAGAAGAGGCTGTCCAGCCCACTGACGTGCAGCCCACCAAAACACAGCCCCCTACCCTGTCCCCTCACATTTACCATGCTAATCCATCTAGCCTGTACATGTTTGGATCGTGGGAGGAAACTGGAGCAGCCAGAGAAAACCTTCATGGGGAGAATGTGCAAGCTCCACACAGTCACCCAGGGCTGGAATGGAAACCAGGTCCCTGATGCTGTGAGGCAGCAGTGCCAACCACTGAGCCACCATGCCATTTCAACAAAGCTGGCAAATCAAGCAGCACTGCCCATTGCCACTGAGTGCAGGGATTCCTGAAGGTTTGATCATGAGACACTCTGAATGAATGAAGCCTTAACATTTGTTGATTGTTGGTAAAGCATTTAATCATAGGACTCCTGCCATTGTTAATGCATTTACCCTATAAACAGTGTGTCACTGTTTGTGGTTGTACTGATGTTTTTGTAGAGTTCTGAGACCATGCTGAGGTAGAAACAGAAGGTGAGGGTCCAGACCTTTTCCCAGCTGTCTTGGACTTTGGCTCCATGTGAGATATCTAACTGAGGGCCTCAGTGCTGTTCAGTATTTGTAGGTCACAGGTCTGAGCCACCCAGCATGCAACAGCCAGAAATAAACCCAATGAATTCATACAAGGCAATGGGCAGAGGAGAGGGAGAGAGTTTGGGGGTGGAGAAATGGGAGTGAAGCTTATAGGGGTGAGGCCTTTTGCTGAGTGCAGGGAGGGAGGCAGAGGGATGTCGTGAGGGGCTAGTGAAAGATGGATGTTGGAGCGTTGGCTATCCTTGTCTCTGCTGGTAGTTGTGGCCTGTGATGCCTACCCTTTCCTGTTAGTAACTGTTGCGTGATCCTAGTAGATGGTAAAGATATTTGATTTGCACAACTGTAGATGACATTGTCCCCATAAAGTGGTCTTTTGCTGGTAATAACTACTCTTCACAGTCACTTGTCCTTGACTGCTGTTGCTTCTGCACAGCATGATATACATTGCCATTTCATTATCATATACTTTCTCAATACACCACAGGCAGGGAAGCAGGTATGAGAGATGGTGATGTAGTGATAATATCACTGACTGAATAATCTGGGTGTGTAGGCTAACGTAGCAGGGACCTGTGTTCAAATCCCACCAAGGCAACTGGTGGAATTTAACTTCAAACCATACCGAACAGATTCCCTAATGCCATCTCAGAAATGTGTCATCCTTACCAGGCCTGGTCTACATGTGAATCCAGATCTATAGCAAGGTGATTGATATTCAGTTGACCTTGGAATGGCCTAAAAAGCCATTCAAACGCAGTAAGAAATGGGCAACAAATGCTGGTCATGCCAGCAATGCCCATATCCTATATGGGACTTCTGCAAAAAGACAGTGGGAATAAGATGGGGAAACAGAGTGGAGTGAGAATGGGAGGGAGGGAGATGGCAGCGCAGTGAGTGAAGTGTATCAGTGGGAAATTTAATTAATTGAATTCCTAAGTGGCTGGAGGCAGCACTTGGAGAGAGGAACTTTGGCTACCAGACAGGCTGACTGTTTGTTAGGTTTCTCTAATATCCAGGAGTTAAAATTTCCACTTCGAACATTCCCAAGTGCCCATTTTAGTTACCTGAATCCTGAAAGGGGAAAAAAAATCAATAAAATGTGGTAAGTTATTTAAATTTAGAGAGTACCGTGTTTTAAAATGTAATTAAATTTATATATCAAACATTCTTCTAACCTTATTTTCTTTATAAGGTTGTAAGTATTCTAAAAATATTTTTGTGGATATTGGCCCTTGTTAGTCCCTTTGGTACAGACCATTAACCTTATGTAAATTCAATTTTATTCCTTCAGCAGAAACTGGCACACTATTGTTGACTGTAACCCACAAGATTTGTTCTGCTTGCAAGCAAAGAAATAATACTTCAGCATTATTGCTAGGTGGGAGAGTAGAGGCCATTCATTTGATCAGGTCAGGGCACAGTTTTTATACTCCATACCATGAATTGAAACCTTAAGAAGGTGAAACTAATAAATATTATCACAGATGGCCAGAACTGAGATTAAACATTCAATTTAATACGTTTTTTGGAGGTCGCAGGAATGATATCAACAATAACCTTCAGTGAAGGTTGTCAAGTTCCCCGGTCCCGACAGATGTCAAAGAAGTGGCTAGTGATATGATTGAGGCATTTTTAATTTCCAAGAATTCACTAAATTTTGGGAAAGTTCCACTTGATTGGAAAATAGCAAAGTTAACGTTATTAATCATAAAGGGAGTTATATAGCAGGAAGCTACAAGCCAGTTAGCTTGCCATATGTCACGGGGAAGATATTGGAAGCTTTTATTAAAAACACTATAGCAGGGCACTTTGAAACATTCAAGGTACTCTGGCATAGTCAACATGGATTTGCGAAAGGGAAATAATGTTTAACCACTTTATTGAAGATCTTTGAGGAAGTAACAGGTGCCTGTGGGTAAAGGGAAATTGATGGCTGCACTGTATGTAGATTTCCAGAAAAAATGTAATAATCGGTCACATCATGGTGTAGAGGTAATCTGCAGACTTGGATAGAAGATTGGCTCGCTCACAGGAAACATTAAGGAAATATAAGGTTCATTTTTTCATTGGAAGATGTAACGAAGGCATGCCCTAGGGATCAGTGCTGAGGCCTCAGCTTTTTGCCATTTATATAAAAGACTGGAATGAAGGGACCATAGGTATTGTTGGCAGGTTTGCTGATGATAGGTAGGAAAGTAAGTTGTGAAGAGGCTACAAAAGGATAAAGATAGCTTAAGTGAATGGGCAAAGATCTGGCAAATGGAATATTGAAGTGATTTATAGCTTTTTTTTTAGAGCTAACTTGGATCAGGAGTATTTCCCGGATAAATTTCAACTGCTGAGTTCAAACTGGCCAATTTCACAAATACTTTTTTGTTTAAGTTTTATGTTTGCAAGATTTATATAACCATCCCATAGGAGAAGAGGCTGTCTGAAAATGTTACCATGGTCCAAATAACCTGCTTAATTTTAATAAGCCTTAGCTATATTATAAATATCCCAGATGGGTTAAGGATCCAGAATATTTCTCTTCAAAAAGTTCACTTTTTCACTGAAATGGGTACGATATGAAGGTCTGTCTCAGCTGCAATTGAAAAACTTGGAACTATTTACTAATTGTCAATGAACAGAAAGTAACAAGTAATAACTTTAAGTGAATGAACTATTCTGAAATCTAATAAAAAATGTAATACAAATCTAATCGTCTAATATTATTTATGATGATTCAAGAATTTCTAAGAAATAGAAGAATGTCAAAGAAGAGCTAAGAATAAATATCTAACCATATATTCAAAACGTCCATCAACACCAAAAATAGAACTTTACTCTGAAGGTTTCTAATATGTCTCAAGTTTTAGTGAAAGGATCTTGTTCTTATTATTTTGACTTGTCCTGCTTTGCAAATATGGGTGTTTATCCTCTTGCAATAGATTCCTTCTACTTTCATGCACTGCTGTATTTAAGAATGAATTCCTTTATTATTCAATGAGGATTTATTTATGAAGTTGAGCTTTGAAGCAATTTTTGTTAATTTTAAAAATATTTTTCAACTCTCCTTTATTTTCCTTCAAACTTAAATCTTAAGTGCAGCACAATTGCTCAGTGATTCGCATTGTTACTGACAGCACCAGGGGCGCAGGATTGATTCCAGCCTCGGGCGACTGTGAGCATGGAGTTTGCACGTTCTCCCCATGTCTGCATAGGTTTCCTCCCATTGTCCAAAGATGTGCAGGTTAAATGGATTGGCCATGCTATGTTGCCCATAGTGTCCAGGGATGTGCAGGCTAAATGGAATAGCCATTGAAAATGCAGGATCATGGGGATAGGTAGGTCTGGTTTAGAATGTTGTTCAGATGGTTGGTATGGGCTTGGTGGGCTGAATGGCCTGATCCCACACTGTAGAGATTCTTAAATGAAAAATGATTTTATCAGCAAAGATGGTTCATTTTTCTGTCTGAGTGTTTTTAATCCTATTTTTAATAGTATTCATGTAACAAAGATCTTCGTTATTCTTCTCAGTTGGATTGCTCCAGTGTTTCTTCTGATAATAACATTTTTATGATCAGGACTGATATTGTCTCCATAGGTCTCCTTTTGCAGTGATTAAACTAGTATTTATAACTTATTGTTGTCTGTGCTGAGTATGAATTTAATCAATAGCATATGTGTGCTATATGTGTCCTGTCTCCATGTCCTGTTTTAGAAATATTATTTTCTGATATCCATGATGGAGTTTTTCATAGTTCCCTCCTACACAAATCTACATCTTTAAGGGATTTTAATATCATGTACAGTGCATGCCTTTCTGAACTTCAGTCTGCAAAGAGCACTGTTCTATGAGTTAATATACATAGCTTCCAGTACATGCAAATGCATGACTCTAAATTGTAAGGAACCCTCTTCTCTCATGCAATATAAATGTCATTTTCCCTTACACTGGTATTCTTGTGAATTGTTCTGATGAAATATGTTTTTTTACAGTTATGCCCAAAAAAGACATCACTGGATTAAAGGGTCTTGACAGGATGGATGTGAAAAAGCTGCTTACATTTGAGCAAGAACTAGGTATTACTGTGTTTCTTTTAATAAAAGGAGTTGCCTATTTAAGATATATGATAAGAAATATTTTTCTCAGGATGAGAAAAGATTCCCTTCTTCAATAGGTGGTGGAAGCAGAGTCTTTGAATGGTTTTAAAGCAGCTGTAAATTGATTTTTGATAAGCAAATGGGTGAAAAGTTCTCAATGGCAAGCAGGAATGGAAAGTTGTCAGATCTGCTTAAATGAATGATGTTAAATTGAACTAAAATTCACCCAGAACCAGGTTATAGTCCAACAAGTTTATTTGGAAGCACTAGCCTCCAATTGAAATGCTGCAAAATCCAATTTGAAATTCCAAATTGAATGATGAGGCTGACCTGAGGGATCAATTCTGGTCCTAATTCACACATAATTTTATTTGGTTATCGGCTGGGGCTTGCTTAGTCGCACTCCCACTCTTAGAGTTATAGTCATAGAGACATACAGCATGGAAACAGACACTTCGGTCCAACGCATCCATGCTGACCAGGTATCCTAACCTAATCTAGTCCCATTTGACAGTACTGGGACCATATCCCTCTAAACCCTTCCCATTCATATACCTATCCAGCTGCCTTTTAAATGCTGTTTTGTCACACTGCATGACTGTGCTCTAAAACCAAGGCTAGCATTCCATTTCAGTGTGAAAGGAGTGCAGTCCTCCCTGAGGCATTCTCTTTTGGATGAGACATTAAGCCCACACTGTCTGCTCTCAAGAGGATGAAAATATTGACTATTTTGAAGATGAGCAGTTCTGTCCAATAAGAATTCTTCAATCAACATCAAGAAATCACATTCCCTGTTTATTATTACATTGATGTTTTTTAGAAGGAATTGATGAATCCAGAGCTCCTGTGGTGAACCACTATCCCTACATCTCACCTTGTCATCAGTTTCAACAACAAACTTCACTGAGTGCTTCTGGGACTACATAGCTTGTTTTATTGTCTCCTGGGATGGGCGCATTGCTGGCAGGGCCAGTATTTGTTGCCTATCCTTAAATGTCCTTTAACCTGGTGGAATGTTCTCCACTTGCCTGAATAGATGCAGCTCCAAAAATATATCAGGTCAAAAAAGCGAGCTTGATTGACGCCACATTAACTCCCTCTACCACATACATGCAGGAACTGAAGTGTTTCCCATTTATAAGATGCACTGCAGAAATTGACCAAGAATCCTTAACACCTTCCAAATACACAAATCTTATCATCTAGAAGGACAAGGAAAAAGGTATATGGGAACACCACGTTTTGCTCCAAGCCAAAATCCTGACTTGGAAATATGTCACCGTTCCTTCCCTGTCACTTGATAAAAATCCTGGAATTTCCTCCCCAATGGCATTGTGGGTCAATCTACAGCATATGGACTGCAGCAGTTCAAGATGGCAGCTCACCACTACTTTCTCTAGGGAAATTGGAGATGGGCAATAAGTACTGGTCAAGCGAATGAAGTCCACCCTGAATGAATAAAGAAAAAGGCAAGTGGCTTATTGTGCCAAGGCAGAAGGTAGCTAAGAAACAACTCCATTCTCAGAGTCACATGTAGGCCAAACCAGGTTAGGATAACTGGTTTCCTTCCCTGAAGGTCATCAGTGAACCATTCGATGATAGCTGTGTTGGTCACCATTCCCTAGCCTTATATATTCCCAATTTATTTACTGCATTTAAATGTCTCTTAGGATTTGAATCTCTATGTAGAGAAAATAAGTTTGGGTCTCTACATTAATTGTCCAGTGACATTTCCACGATGCAACCATCTCCCCCTTTGGGAGTATAGGTCTTGCCCTGATCAATGGGCAGAATATTGAATCAAAATGTCCTGCAAGAGATGGATTTGGGCCAATGCTGATTCATCCATTAATTCAAATCCCATCACCAAAGCTGAAAATTCCAATTCCATCCAGGAATCAAAAGCTAGCATCTGTAATAATGGCCGCAGAGCTACTGATTGTCATTAAAAAAATCTAATTCACTCATTCACACCCTTTTTAAGGAGGGGAATCTACCATCCTTACCTGGTCTTCCCTAAATGTGATCAGTTGGGCCAATGGGCTGAGAAGTGGCAGATGGAGTTTAATTTAGATAAATGCTAGGTGCTGCATTTTGGAAAAGCAAATCAGAGCAGGGCTTATACACTTAATAGTGAGGTCCTAGGGAGTATTGCTGAACAAACAGACTTTGGAGTACAGGTTCATAGTCTCTTGAAAGTAGAGTCACAGATAGATAGGAGAGTGAAGAAGGTGTTAGGTATGCTTTCATTTATTGGTCAGAGCATTGAGTACAGGAGTTGGGAGGTCATATTGCAGCTGTGTAGGGCATTGATTGGGCCACTTTCGGAATATTGCATGCAATTCTGGTCTCCTTTGTATCAGAAGGATGTTGTGAAACTTGAAAGGGTTCAGAAAAGATTTACAAGGATGTTGCCAGGGTTGGAAAATTTGAGCTATAAGGAGAGGCTGAATAGGCTGGGGCTGTTTTCCCTGGAGCATTGAAGGCTGAGGAGTGACCTTATAGAGGTTAATCATGAGGGGCATGGATTGGATAAATAGACAAGGTCT
The DNA here is from genome assembly GCF_037043375.1 of Chiloscyllium plagiosum. NCBI lineage: Eukaryota > Metazoa > Chordata > Chondrichthyes > Orectolobiformes > Hemiscylliidae > Chiloscyllium > Chiloscyllium plagiosum. Next base: position 107,949,524 of record NW_028270141.1, read on the forward strand.
TTTCCCTGTGGTGGGGGAGTCGAGAACTAGAGAGCATAGGTTAAGGGTGAGAGGGACCTAAGAGGCAACTTTTTCACACAGAGGTTAGTGTATGTATGGAATGAGCTGCCAGAGGAAGTGGTGGAAGCTGGTACAATTACAGCATTTAAAAGGCACCTGGATGGGTATATGAATAGGAAGGGTTTAGAGGGAATTTGGGCCAAGTGCTGGAAAATGGGACTAGATTAGGTTAGGATATCTGGGCGGCATGGACGAGTTGGATTGAAAGGTGTGTTTCCGTGCTGTACATCTCTCTGACTCCATCACTCTATGACTGCAAATCCAAGAAGGTGAATGCCACCATCTTTGAAAAGGCAAGCAAAGCTGAATTATAAATGCAGGCCTTACCAAATATCCACCCATCCTGGGACTGAATAAAAAGACACTTTTCACTCCCAAAATGACTGTACTATTATCTCAGCCAAACTAACATTCTCAAGCACACTAATCCGGTGAGGGGCTGCTTTCGTTCATGCAAAAGCTTGTTTTTATTTAGAGGTAGCTGTCCACACCCTGCTTGCAGAGACATCAAGAGGAGATTAATAATATAGTCCTCTATGAAACGGAAAACCATCGGTTTCGAAAACTGCCAACACTAAATACGTAGGGATAGAGATTCCCCTGGGGTCTGCTACTTTTCTGAGTGTAATTCCACAGAAATTAGTCAAACCAATGCATGAATTATTTTCGATTCTGAATTGAGTTCCTGTGATTATTATGTGAGTTTATGAGCAATTGTGATGAAAGAAAGCTGCACCCACGAAACTGGCTATGCTTTCAGATTGAATTAATTACCGCTGAGAATTTCCATTCGTTATGCTTGTTTGCAGATCTTCAAGGATGATGTGCAAATTAAATTACTATTTGAGTCTCAAGTGCAAACATATGTATATTTTAAATAAGTTTTAAATATTTTTTCAATTTACTAAAACTACCTATTGTACACCAGTGTAATTAACAAATGTTTCTGCCTCATTTCTTTGAAGGTCATTTTTAGTTGTTTGAAATCAGATTAATCACAGATAATGAACCAGATACGTGGCTTTGTGGGGCATAGATTCTGTAATGGTAATGTCATTGGACTACTAATTCAGAGACTCAGTCCAATGCTCTAATAACACAAGTTCAGATTCTACCATGGCAGCCAGTAGTATTTTGAACAATTGTAAAATCTAGAATTGAAAGCCAGTTTCAGTGTAATGGTGCCATCCACTGTTGTAAAACCCATCTGGTTTGCTAATGTGTCAAGACTGCAATTAATTTTATTTTTCTGTACTTTTGGTTGCAGACTGAAATAGAAAAAAAAAAGAACTGTTTAATACTAAAGATTGTTGAAGGATTTGCTGCACTCTTAAAAAGCTAGTTACTGAACCTCATGGTGAGCCATGTTTATACTGCTGCTTTTTTTTCCCAAGTGATGAGGAAGTTGTTGTGGATGGCCTGGTGCTAGAGGCTGTGTACAAAGTGAGATTCAGTCAGCAGTGTGATTATTAATTGGGTTGTGGAGCAGTGATCCACTATGGTTGACAAAGGCCACCAGCCTGACAACAATTCTCTGGCTCCTGGGTGGTGTGGCCCGACGCTGACAGAAACCTTCAGACTGCTGCAAGGGACAGATGGTGTGTCTTGCTCCCCCTGTAAAATGCAGAAAACTTGAAGAAAGCCAGTGTACCTACTCTCTGTAGCTGTAAGCTGTGACTTTTAACCAGCAGCAATGGGACTTTATAATTAATGTACCAAGCAACTTTGGCTGTTGTGAAGAAATGAAAAGAACTTGCAGAAAAGAGATTGAAGAACAGTCAGTCTTGGCCAAGAAAAGGGCCATTTCAGTGAACCCTGTGGACTGCGGCCATTGAACTGCCATCCCCATTCATTTTTCTCCATCCATAATGCCATTTATTTTTGTCTGCCTGTGTGTGTAGGGCAATAGATTTATAAGAGGATTAGAGATTTAACTAACAGCATCATAGGTCAGCAGTTGATATATGTTTATTTGTGGTAGAATCTGTTTACTTATAATAAATAGTAGTTATTGTTCTGTACAGAAACCTGGTCAATGATTTCTATTACCTTGCGTCTGTCTGAGAGGTGAACTGGAGACATTACGCACTTTTATTAATATTTTTACTGTTTTGTAACCACTCAGAATAGATTTAGGGCTTAGATTTAGGGCTTGATGTGCAGCATACTATCCCAGGGAGGTGTGACAGGAAGAAAATCAGTTATTGTTGCCCAGTGTAGCCCCCAGGTGATTTCAGACACAGCAATAGGGCTAACACTTGACTGCTCTCAATGGGCCAACAAGACATTCAGTTGAAGAACAATTTTGGATGGGCAACAAACACTTGCCTTGCCAGTAGCACCCAGATCTGCTAAAAGAATAAAGAAAATTAATTAAAAATACTGCTTATGATAACGTATTTTAGTTGCATTAAAACTGCCAGCATTAAATATTTATCTTGCATAGTCTTCTTTGCAATTAAGTAAAAGAGAATGATGTTCTAAACTGTTGCTGGACTGCATTGATTTATGGTAAGTTGTATGTTTGATATGAAAACAAGCAAAAACTTGAATAAAAATGTTATTGGGATGTGAACACAGGAGATATGCATTGTAAGTTTGCAAATGACACCAAAATTGGAGGTGAAGTGGATAGCAAAGAATGTTACGTGAGAGTACAACAGGATCTTGATCAGTTGAGTCAATTGGCCAAGGACTGGCAGATGGAGTTTAATTAAGATAAATGCGAGGTGCTGCATTTTGGAAAGGCAAATCAGAGCAGGACTTATATACTTAATGATAAGGTCCTAGGGAGTGTTGCTGAACAAAGAGATATTGGGGTGCAGGTTCATAGTTCCTTGAAAGTGGAGTCCCATGTATATAGGATAGTGAAGAAAGCATTTGGTATGCTTGCCTTTATTGATCAGTGCATTGAGTATAGGAGTATAGAGTCTTTGACTCTGTTCTTGGGACGTCATGTTGTGGCTGTACAGGACATTGGTTAGATTAGAGTAGATTTTCTACAGTGTGGAAACAGGCCCTTTGACCCAACCAGTCCACACCAACCCACCGAAGAGTAATTCACCCAGACCCATTTCCCTCTGACTAATGCACCTAGCACTATGGGGAATTTAGCATGGTCAATTCACCTGACCTGCACATCTTTGGACTGTGGGAAGAAATCAGAGCACCCGGAGAAAACCCATGCAGACACGGGGAGAATGAGCAAACTCCACACAGACAGTTACCCAAGGCTGGAATTGAAGCTGGGATCCTGGTGCTGTGAGGCAGCAGTACTAACCACTGAGCCACATGCCACCAATTGGAATACTGCGTGCAATTCTGGTCTCCTGCTATAGGAAGGATATTGTGAAACTTGAAAGGGATCAGAAAAAATTTACAGGGATTGCCAAGGTTGGAAGATTTGAGCTATTAGAGAGAGGCTGAATAGGCTGGGGCTATTTTTGATAGAGCATTGGAGACTGAGAGGTGATCTTATATAGAGGTTTATAAAATCATGAGAGGAATGGGTATAGTAGATAGACAAGGTCTTGTCCCTGTGGTGAGGGAGTCCAGAACTAAAGGGCATAGGATTAGCGTGAGAGGGGAAAGATTTAAAAGGGACCTTTGGGACAATGTTTTCATGCAGAGGGTGGTGCATGTATGGAATGAGCTGCCAGAGGAAGTGGTGGAGGCTGGTACAATTACAGCATTTAAAAGGCATCTGGATGGGTATATGAATAGGAAGGGTTTAGAGGGATATGGACCACGTGCTGGTAGCTGGGACTACATTTATTTAGGATATCTGGTTGGCAGGGATGGGTTGGACCAAAGGGTCTGTCTCCTTGCTGTACATCTCGATGACTCTTTGATTTTATTCTTTACTACAGGAAAATGTTGAGAATAATTTACACCCAGATGATCATTGTCACAAAAGTAGAAAATCCTACTTTGAGCCCAGGCTTTTGTTACTATTGCATTTATTGAAGTCATTTAATAAACCTTTCTCTCCACAATTTTATCTTCTGCTATACCATTCAACAAACTCTGACTTCAAAGATAACGACAGTGGGCAGACTGATGAAGCTTTCCCAAACTTCTGTCATTGTTCCTTTGTAAGTTGCTACTGGAATTTGGATAACAGTGGCCTCCATTAATCTTTCTTACACTGGAAAAAAATATTTGGCCTAGGTTCTGGTCTTCAGTCTGATAGCTCCGCAAGCTCAGCATGTGAACGATTCTAGCCACAGGCATCCAGCCTAATGCAGCGCATTTGATTGCCGCACCCTGGCTTTGTATATATGGTGGATTTATTTACAAACAAGAGTCTGCTGTTAGTTACCATTTTTACTTTTGGAGTTTAACACACGAGGAAACAAGGTAGTGTCTAACAGCACACAAGCAGCAGTACTGCAACAAGAACAAACTTTAGCGTGGTTTTGTCTCTGTCAAAAGCCATGCTGTAAGCATTACATTATAAAGTAAAATGGCCAATCAGTAAAATTCACTAACTAGTTAAAATAAACTGACTATTGCCTATATTTTAAAAATTCATGAATAAATGTAGTAGCAATGGAGAACTTGACCTGCTGAAGTTAACCTTGTAGTGTCATTGCTGCAGTGAGTTAACTAATTTCTTTTTGTGCTTTCTTTCTTCACTGCTCTCCTCAGTTCATTTTTTCTCCAATCTCCCAACCATTCCCCCCCCCCCCCAAAACATTTGCCTGTTTCAGCAATATGCCATCAAATCCAATATTTCAAAAACATAAGTAAAAATTCCTGGCAGTCGGAGGGCAACACAAGACCACTGGTCAGGAATGTTAACCAGTTTTATAAATTAAGAATAAAGATATCACAGAGAGAGCTACAAAAAGAAAGCAAACTGTGAGATGCACTGAATGACCTCCTTCTGCATTGTGAATTTTTGATATGTTTCTGAAAAAGAAGCAATTTCTGCATAGGTGTTGGAACGGGTAGTTGGGAGCAAGTCAGCAATTCATCTAAAGAGACGCGCACGAGAATTCTTAGAGGCATGGGATTCTAACCAGAACTCCATCAATAAACACAACGACTTAGATCCCATCTATCTTCTCTTGGAAAATAAAGCCAGAAATGACATCACTCACCTTAAGAAACCAAGACCTATAAAAGAGGTGGGACTTACCAGAGACACTCACTGATGATATACCTAGTCATGGTGACGAAACGTCTGAAAACAAACCTTCCAGCTCAGCAAGCTAACTTACATACTTATCACCTAAAGATCCATTGAGTGTTATAGGCATAATTTAAAGAGCTCCAAAATATCAGTCCAGGAACAAGGGAAGATGTGATTGAGGCGTGAAACCAGTTTTAAATAATAATGTGTTGCAATTTGAGATGTTTTAAGAATATGATACTTTTACACTAAAAAATCATCACTTGTAAATAAAGTGATGATTAAGTATGAATGGCCCCCCATGTTTTGGATTAGTGGTGCTGGAAGAGCACAGCAGTTCAGGCAGCATCCAAGGAGCAGTAAAATCGGCGTTTCGGGCAAAAGTCCTTCATCAGGAATAAGCTAGAGGAGGGTGAGGGTGGGGAGAAAGTAGCATAGAGTACAATAGGTGAGTGGGGGAGGGGATGAAGGTCAGGGATGAGGGTGGAGTGGATAGGTGGAAAAAAAGATAGGCAGGTAGGATAAGTCTTGGGGACAGTGCTGAGCTGGAAGTTTGAAACTAGGGTGAGGTGGGGGAGGGGGATATGAGGAAACTGTTGAAGTCCACATTGATGCCCTGGGGTTGAAGTGTTCTGAGGCAGAAGATGAGGCATTCTTCCTCCAGGCGTCTGGTGGTGAGGGAGCGACGGTGAAGGAGGCCCAGGACCTCCATGTCCTCGGCAGAGTGGGAGGGGGAGTTGAAATGTTGGGCCACAGGGCAGTGTGGTTGATTGGTGCGGGTGTCCCGGAGATGTTCCCTAAAGCACTCTGCTAGGAGGCGTCCAGTCTCCCCAATGTAGAGGAGACTGCATCGGGAGCAACGGATAAAATAAATGATATTAGTGGATGTTTAGGTAAAACTTTGATGGATGTGGAAGGCTCCTTTAGGGCCTTGGATGGAGGTGAGGGAGGAGGTATGGGTGCAGGTTTTGCAATTCTTGCGGTGACAGGGGAAGGTGCCAGGATGGGAGGGTGGGTTGTAGGGGGGTGTGGACCTGACCAGGTAGTCACGGAGGGAACGGTCTTTGCGGAAAGCGGAAAGGTGTGGGGAGGGAAATATATCCCTGGAGGTGGGGTCTTTTTGGAGGTGGCAGAAATGTCGGCGGATAATTTGGTTCATGCAAAGGTTGGTAGGGTGGAAGGTGAGCACCAGGGGCGTTCTGTACTTGTTACAGTTGGAGGGGTGGGGTCTGAGGGCGGAGATACGGGATGAGGACGAGATGCGTTGGAGGGCATCTTTAACCACGTGGGAAGGGAATTTGCGGTTTCTAAAGAAGGAGGCCATCTGGTGTGTTCTGTGGTGGAACTGGTCCCCTTGGGAGCAGATATGGTGGAGGTGGAGGAATTCGGAATATGGGATGGCATTTTTGCAAGAGGTAAGGTGGGAAGAGGTGTAATCCAGGTAGGTGTGGGAGTCAGTGGGTTTGTAAAAAACGTCAGTGTCAAGTTGGGCATCATTAATGGAGATGGAGAGGTCCAGGAAGGGGAGGGAGGTGTCAGAGATGGTCCAGGTAAATTTAAGGTCAGGGTGGAATGTGTTGGTGAAGTTGATGAATTGTTCAACCTCCTCGCGGGAGCACGAGGTGGCACCAATGCAGTTATCAATGTAGTGGAGGAAGAGGTGGGGAGTGGTGCCAGTGTAATTATGGAAGACCGACTGTTCTATGTAGCCAACAAAGAGACAGTCATAGCTGGGGCCCATACTGGTGCCCATGGCTACCCCTTTGGTCTGGAGGAAGTGGGAGGATTCGAAGGGGAAATTGTTAAGGGTGAGGACCAGTTCGGCCAAACGAATGAGAGTGTCGGTGGAAGGGTACTGTTGGGGACGTCAGGAAAGGAAAAAACGAAGGGCTTGGAGGCCCTAGTCATGGCGGATGGAGGTGTAGAGGGATTGGATATCCATGGTGAAGATGAGGCGTTGGGGGTCGGAGAAATGGAAGTCTTGGAGGAGGTGGAGGGCGTGGGTGGTGTCTCGAACGTATGTGGGGAGTTCCTGGACTAGAGAGGATAGGACAGTGTCGAGGTGAGTTCAGTGGGGCAGGAGCATGCTGAGACAATGGGTCGGCCAGGGTGGTCAGGCTTGTGTATCTTGGGAAGGAGGTAGAACCGGGCAGTGCAGGGTTCCCGGACTATGAGGTTGGAAGCTGTGGGTGGGAGATCTCCTGAGGTGATGAGGTTCTGTATGGTCTGGGAGATGATGGTTTGGTGATGGGGGGGTGGGTTCATGGTCGAGGGGGCGGTAGGAAGAGGTGTCCTCAAGTTGGCGTATGGCTTCAGCGGTGTAGAGGTCAGTGCACCAGACTACCTTTATCTGCTGGCTTGATGGTGAGGTTGGGATTGGAGCAGAGGGATTGGAGTGCTGCGCATTGTGAGGGTGAGAGGTTAGAGTGGGGGAGGGGGTAGACAAGTTGAGGCGGTTAATGTCCCAGCGGCAGTTGGAAATGAAGAGGTCGAGGGCAGGTAATAGGCCAGCACGGGGTGTCCAGGTGGATGCAGTGTGTTGGAGATGGGCGAAGGGGTCCTCGGAAGGTGGGCGGGAATCCTGATTGTGAAAGTAAGCTCAGAGGCGGAGGCGGCGGAAGAAGTGTTCGAAGTCATGGCGTGTATTAAATTCATTGATGCGTGGACGGAGGGGGACGAAGGTGAGTCCTTTGCTGAGGGCTGATCGTTTGTCCTCAGTGAGAGGAAGGTGTGGAGGGATGGTGAAAACTCAGCAGGGTTGGGAGTTAGGATCTGGTGTGAGTGTGGAGCTGGGAGTGGGGGTGGAGCCAGTAACTGGAGTGGGTGTGATGGTGGGGGGAATCGGGGTGGAGTCATGAGCAGGGGTAGTGTTCCCCTCGGGGTTCTGGGGGGTGGGGATAGTGACATTGGGGTCTGTGGGGGGCGTGTCAGCAGAATGCAGGTGAGTGGCGTTGGTGGGGGCGGAAGTGGTGGCAGACACGGCAGTAGGGGTGGCGGAAGTCACTGAGCATGTGACATCAGCGATGATGTGAGGGGCGGAAGTGGTGTCACGTGTGATGCATGAGGAATTGTTGTGGGAGTGGCCATGATGGGGATGGAAGTGACATCATCAATCAGTGTGGGGGTGGCAGTTGCACCAGCTGCATGGCTAATGGAGTCCAAGCAATTCCAGAGGTTGGGGGAATCTTCTGGAGTGTTTGAGGAGTGCTGGTTATGGAAGTGGGTAGATAAACGTTTGTTGTACTTACAATTTTTGATGTTTGAGATGGAGTTGAAATACTGTTTGTTGAGAGTATGAATTCTCCTGAGGATGTAGTACTGAGTGGGTCCTGGCCCTCCATGTGCTGGGTTAAACTTTTTCACGAGATGTATTGCAATCTCTCCAAATGTCTTAAAATTAGCAAAGTGCTTCTTAACTGCTCTGTGAAATGGTTCTAGCAAGCCATTCAGTTCAAAGCTGGAAATGTGTTGCTGGAAAAGCGCAGCAGGTCAGGCAGCATTCCCTGGATGCTGCCTGACCTGCTGCGCTTTTCCAGCAACACATTTCCAGCTCTGATCTCCAGCATCTGCAGACCTCACTTCCTCCATTCAGTTCAAAGGCAATTAAGAACAAGCAATAGGTGCTGGCTTAGCCACATCTCCTGAATGTTTTTTTTTGCTTTTAAAAGCATATCAATGCCAGTCTCTTTAGACCTCGAATTAAAAATCACTTAATTCTCTGCAATGTTTTACCAGCAAGTGATTCAATAATTATCTTCACAATAAGAAGCAGGTGGCTGTAACTTGGTTCCAAGTATAAATAAAGCAAGCTTGATCACTCGTAACATTAGCACATTGAAACGTGCATCCATGGCTTTGTTACCTCTAGACATGACTGTTCCAACACATCCTGACCAACTTACCACATTTTACTCTCTGTAAAGTTGAGATCTTCCAAACCTCAGCTGCCAATGTCCTAACCCACGGTGTTTCCTGTTCCTGTATCACTCCTGTGCTCGCTGACCTACATCAGATTCTGGTCAAGCAAAAATTCTCACCTTTATTTTTCTAGTTCTTCCATGGTTTCATCTCCCTATCTCTATAATGTCCTTTGGAGTTATCTCTACTCCTTCAATTGTGGATGTTTTCACATCTTTGATTTTAATTAGTCCAGTGTTGACAACTATGCCTTCAGTTGCACAGGCCCTAAGCTCTGAGATCACTTCCTTAAAGCTCTCTGCCTCTCCAATTCACTTTCCTTTTTTAAAATGTATCTCTTTTATTGAAATTATTGGTCATCTGACCTAATATATGTCTCAGTATCAAATTGCCGCTCTTGTGAAGTGCCATAGGGCATTTTATTGCAACTTAGGAAACATATGTGAAACTTTTTACGTGTTAAAAATGCATCCAATCTCATTTTTGACCTGACATCTTGAAGGGAGTGTCAGGTAGACCTACCAGAATTATACCCCGGGAACAGGGACTTCAGTAATGCAGAGACACTAGAGAAGCTGGGATCGTTCTCATTACAGCAACAAGGTTAAGGGAAGATCTTATTAGAGGTGTACAAAATAATCAGGGCATTTTAATACCAAGTATCTGCTTACACTGACAGGAAGTGTGGTAACCAGCAGACACCGATTTATGACAATTGACAGAAGAACCAGAAGGGAGATGATGCAAAATTTTCTTCGACAGTGATTATGTTTATGATCTGGAATAAATAATCTGAGAGGATGAGGGAAGCCAATTCTACAGCAGCTTTAAAAGGGAATTAGATATATTCTTTAAAAGGTGAAGTTTCAGAGCTATGAGAAAAATGTGAGACGAATTGGATAGATCCTTCAGACAGCAGACACAGGCACGCTGGGCCAAATAATGTCCTCCTCGCCTTTATGAACCCCTGACTTTCCATAAATTACGTCTATATCATTTAACCTTTTCAGTAAACGAATATTTGGCGACCCACTTGAAGTATAATGATAATACTGATGTCAATATTTTTTCAGTTGTGCTAAGTTAGTATTCAGCCACATTTTGATGTACTCAACTGCATAAATTATTTCCTTTAAGCCCCTTCATTTCCTAATTAACCAAATACCTTTCAAACTTTAGCTACATACGTGGGTCTTATTGACTTAGAAAACTCTCCAGTTCTCTCGAATCGGAAGGCTGTGTGCTTTTGCAAAGAAATCCTTCAGTGTTTCTGTAATTTGCAGAAAAGAAAACTTCATTGCTAGGTAACTGAAACAACTCATCCCCCTGTCCCCACACTTCCTTCATAATGTTTGTGCTGGCCGCTACCCACTCCTCAAACCCAACAACTTCCTTACCAGTACAGATTCTGAGTTTCTTCAGGGCAGGGCAGATCAACTTACAACCAGTGTTCAAATACTTTCAAGTATTAACATGAAAAGTATTTTACCTTGGTCCTGGGTCTTTATTCAGGCAAGAGTGCCAATTATAGTTCTGTATCATTTAATCTACAGCTATGGCCAAAAGTGTTAAAACTTAGGGGATGAATTATTTCTTCCCATCAAAGCATTAAGTTTGCTAACTTATTTTGTTATTTCCTATTTATTCCACAGATCCTATATTGATTTATTAACTGTCTTGCCTGCTTGCAGCCTATGCCTCCAGCTTTAATTCTTCAAGTACCAGGGAGTCTATTTTGCTTCATTTGTATAAAAAGCCATGTGCCTCAGAGATGGAAAAAAGGACTCATGTGAACGTTTCCCTGGCTACATTAGGATATAGCTTTTTAAATTGCATTCAAATAATGCATAGGACAGGTCAACACATATCTTGCCTCTGGCAAGATTTTCCTTGGAGAGAAAGAGAAATAGTCATTTATTTATTTTTCTTTAATGTTAATTATTACTTCATGGAGAACAGTGAACTCTGGAATGATATCAATGTGCAAACAGTAAAATATATAGTTTGGGTATTAGGATCGCGTGGTCTGACAAGTTAGAGTAAAATGAAAGCACAACACATAATTTCTAATATTGTTTAGAAGATTTGTGGAAAGTATGTTATGGTGAGTTGCTTTACACTGCATTTCAAGTTCAACTGAAACGTTAACTATGGATTCAATTGCATGTCTGTCGAACAATATTATGAGGAATTGCACAGTTGCTAAGTGACTACATTCCCAGCTACCAGATATTGGCACAAATTAAGGACTGACCTTGGCATATTCCTAACAGCAATGTGGGTGTACCTCCGGCACGTGGACTGCAGCTATTTTGGAAAGTGGCTGACCACTACCTGCTTACTCTGAAGTAGGGATAGGCAATAAACGCTACTTTAGCTAGCCATGTCCATACTGCAAGAAAAAAATAGGTAAAAATAAATAGTAGTAAGGGTCATAAGTAATTAGTGAATAATGGGGCAGCATGATGGCTCAGTATTTAGCACTGCTGCCTCACAGTAGCATGGTCTCAGGCTTGATTCTAGCCTCAGGCGACTGTCTATGTGGAATCTGCGCATTCTCCCTGTATCTGTGTGGGTTTCCTCCCACACTCCAGAGGTGTGCAAGTTAAGTGAATTGGCCATGCTAAATTGCCCATAGTGTGAGGTGCATTAGTCAGAGGGAAATGGGTCTGGTGGATTACTGTTTGGAGGTTCAGTGTGGACTAGTTGGGCTGAAGGGCCTGTTTCCGCACTGTAGGGAATCTAAGCTGAACAATACACCGGTTTGGGTGGGATGCTTCTTTCACATTGAGCCCAGTGCAAACTTTGTTGTTTTCAAGTCAGTGGGTTCTAAAACCAGAATTTTATTTCATTCAATTCTACCAACGACCCCAATAGTGAATTAGTTCAAAATTATCCATCCGCATGAAACAGTATTGGCAATTCAGCTTTTCTACTGAAGTCAATGGATAAGAAAGTTGAGTGGGATAGAAAATAGCTTGCTGATTTACTAACTTCTAATAACCACATCTACTAATCAGCTCCCCTTGCCTTTGCACATGGAACCTCTGCTTTCCCATTCTCGCAGGCCCCACTCTGTAAATGAACCATTTCCCTTAGCTCTCTGGCTGCTTCCTTGTGTAATAGCATATTATTAAACACCATCAGCGCTGCTAATCCAGTCCCCTTTTGTTGGAGGGTTCAGGTGAAATTGGAGCTCCTCCTCCATCATTCCCCCAATTCAGGGTAACCACTCCCCTGCAATCTCTGACACTCCCCTCACCCCAGCCCTGTCTCATTTCCTCAGCAGCAGCTTTTTCTTACAGACTCACTACCCAACAGGTCTTCAGATTGTCAATCAAGCTGAGGGTGCACAGTAAACAAATAAGGAATAATAAAATGAAATGAGTTCTGCAGTTCCAAACAGCAGGATGTTCTGTAATTCCTGCTTTCCCAATAGCCCGTCAGCAAGGAACTTACCACTGGGCTTCACTCACGGTTCCCCCCTTTTACTAACTTTCTCACCTTTCTCATCTCCTCATCTGCCATCTCTGTGCTCATCTCATCTCAACTACTTATTCCTCCATTTACTTTCACTTCTATGGATCGATAACTTTCATTGTTGAACTCACTTTTGCTATTAAATTAAATTGGAGAATAGTTACAGAATTCCAAGGTGCAGAAGGAACTGATGTTCGAGTGCATGAGTCACAAAAGACAGTCACAGTATACAATAAAGAAGGCTAATGGGATGCTGCCCTTTATCACAGGAGGAATTGAAGATGAAAGGAAGGATGTTATGCTATACAGGGCATCAGTGAGACCACATCTCCAATTCAGGTAGTTCTTCTACAACGCGATGGTTGCATTCTTGTGCAACACTGCATGTTAAAAACATCAAGTTTACAAACAGCACTTAAAGTGTTGGTGATGTAATTGCACTACAGCCAACACGTTTTAAAAGTTTGCGCTTTAGAAAGTGTCCTCAATTCGTCAATCGCATTACAGTGAATTTGCATTGACAAAACATGCATTATAGCAGAACGATCTGTGCTTTGTGCAGTTTTGGCCTCCTTATTTAAGGAATATTCACTGGCTAAACCCGGATTTATTGTCTAGAGACCAATTGAGAGTCAACCACATTGTTGTGGCTTCATACTCACGTTTTAACATCATAAGACATAGAATGTGGCCATAAGATAAATGAGCAGATTTAGTCCATTCAGCCTGTTGTTCTGTCATTTGATCGAGCTTGATATGTTAAGTTTAGGCCCAAACCAGGTCAGGATGGCAGATTTCCTTCCCTAACGGACATCCATGGACAATCAATGATGGTTACCTTTTGACCAGTGCTTTATTCAGGTTTATGAGTTCAAAGCTTCACTATCTGCTATAGTAGGACATGAATATAGGTGTCCAGGAAATTAGCCTGAGGTTCTGGATTACTAGTTTAGTGGCAATATCACTGCACCATGACTTTTTCCATGATATAAATGCTTTCGAGGCAGTTCAAAGGTTAATACCAGGAATGAGTGTGTTGTGTTCTGAGGATAGATTGGATAGACTGGGATAGTTTCCACTTGACTTTAGAAGAGTGAATAATGACTTGGTTTGAAATCTATAAGATTTTGAATGGTCTTGACAAGGTAGATGTGGAAAGGGTATTTCCTCGTGTAGGTTAGTACAGAACTAGGGAGACTATTTTAAAATCTGGAGTTGCTCTTTAAGGACAGATGAGGAGAAATTTTTTCTGAGGATTGAGTGACTTTGGAAATCTGCCCGGAAGGTGTAAGAGGCAGAGTCATTAAATTATGTTACAGCACAGCTAGATACATTTCTGTTAAGCAGGAAGATCAAATGGGATAACTGGGAAAATGGAATTCAAACTGCACAATTTTAGATCAGCCATAATTTTGTTGAATGGCAGAGCCAGCATGAGGAGCCAAATAGTGTATTTTTGTTTCTATTGATACCATTTTTCTTGAGATTGAAACTGGTCAAAACAACACTAAATCTGACATAACAATTGGAAATTATCAGGTTTTATGGAGAAAAAGTGTTAACATTTCATATCTATGACCTTTGTGCTACATGAATTCAGGTAGTCATTGTTGTTTGATCTGCACCCAGCATAAAACTATGGCAATGCAAAGAGATGCTGCAAAAAATAGAGATGGTTAATATTTTGTGTGTCAGTTTGACTGTGTCTTCATTGCTTGGCTTAAGTCAAAAGACAGATATTTTTCTTTAGAAATAGTCAGCCTTACATCTCCATGTGTGTCCAATTCCCATTCTGAAACTTATTAATCCTCCTTTCATCCTGAGGTTGCAGAAGAAATAGCTGTTGTGGATAGATGCAGAATTGAAAGGATAAACTTGGCCAGCTACTTGACGAGACCACTTGCAAGGATCTCTTGGTGTCAGTAAAAGCCTTTTGGACAGGGATCTGCTTCTTTTCATTGCAGGAAGTAGATGGCGAGGGAGAGAGAAACAAAACCGAGCTAAATTTGTTATAACTGACAATTACAAAAACATTTAACATACTTGTATCAAGTTCCAATTTCCAAAACAGGGTGAAACCAGGACTGGGTATGGTACAGCAGAGTGTTAAATTAAGAGCAACTTTACAAATGATGTGACTATCTGGAGAACCACATCTCCTGGATTATACTAATCATAACTGAAAAATAACTGGCTACTGGAAGTAAACATATGGGTAGGATATGAAGAATGCATTGATTTGATGCAGATTTGCTCTCACACACTGGAATGTATTATGTGGATATGGGAATTAAAGCATCACTTTTTAAATGTTTATAAGGCTTTGGAATGTTTGCTTGGGCACTGAGTGCCATAGAAGATATGCTTCTAGTCAAACAAACTGCATTCCTTTAGAAAGATCACGACAAGTGCTTTCTTTTTAAAATCAAGAGGTGCATTTTAAGGTTAGACTGGGAGCTGTGTCCATTTGGCTGAAAAGCTGACAGAAGCCTTTTCATTCAGGATATTTTAAATTAAGCTATTTTAAATATTACAAGCATGGCAGATTCACGGATTAACAATTTGGAAACACAACTCAAGTTCTTAGATAAAACCGCTCCAGCTGATGAATTATTTTGTGTTGAGTTTTGTAAGGAAAAGCCAGGATTAATCCAATTAGAGGAGTCTGAAAATCACCCATTACGCTTCAGGTGTCACTTGCAAAGTTCTGGGTCACTGCCGCTGAAAATAAGGAATGTATTCATTTCCACTCCACGGCAATGGAATTCTTGAAGGAGTGCTCCCATTGTAGTTCAGTCAAGCACATTTGAGCTGCTCGTGTTGTGTGTAATCCTTCGGCGCTCGGGGCACGGGCAAATTAGGTCTGCTGACTGCAGCAACTCGACTTCCAGCCCGGATCGCAGTCCATCACCCCCTCCGGGGACATTTGTTGCGACGAATCCTGAGTCCAGATGTCGGAACAGATGTGCTCGGCATTCCCCAATAATCTGCAGCAGAGCAGACTCAACAAGGGCTTTCGTGATGTGATTGAATTCACATGAGGTTAGGACATTTGTCAACGGGCAGGACCAGCTTCAGTTTAAAGAGGGTCACTCCACGTCGATTCTGATTTCTCTCCACAGACACTGCCGGACCTGCTGAGTTTTTTTTTCTAGCAATTCCTGCTTTTGTCAAGCACAACATTTGAATGGGGCTGGGCGGTGAGGATGGAGGAGACCAGTCCGAATCCATTTCGATTGAAGTCCACCCCCCCCCCCCCCCACACACACACACACTCACAAAACAGAAGATCCCAGGAGCCCACTTGTAATGGGTCAGTGCCAAGACAGGAAGCTGGCTGTGGGAATTCATCAAGCCAGTTTCAGGGAGGTGGTGGCATTTAGATAGAGTCATGGAGATGTACAGCATGGAAACAGACCCTTTGGTCCAACCCGTCCATGCCGACCAGGTATCCCAGCCCAATCTAGTCCCACCTGCCAGCACCTGTCCCATATCCCTCCATTCCTATTCCAACACCCATCAAGATTACTTTTAAATGTTGCAATTTATTTTAATAGACTTGATTCCACCACCCCCACACACACATATAAATCAGATGCCACCCTGCAATCAGAATGCAGTCAGAACCTCACTGTCCAACAATCAGTAGAACCAGCATTGATCTCAGACCGACACTGATCTCCCCATCTGTACCTCTGATTTCTCTATAACCACAGCCACCCCCAAGCCTCTCTCTAACCTACCCCCATGATACTACACACAGCCCCAACCTACCACGGGCACTGCAGTGAGCGCTGCATTATTCTGTAAACACTGGATCCTAATAACAAATCATTAAACTTAGAGTGTGCAGATGAGAATGATGTCTATGTCCAGAGTTAGCGACAGACACCATTTCCACAGACAGTCCAACCAATGAGGCAAACACTTTATAAGGGCCCAAGGCCAGCCCTGTTCATTGACTACAAACTTTGTAAATGGCTTCAACAAATGGTTGGCCTCTTCATTAAAATCTTCAAATTTAATTTCCATCTAAACACTGAAGAATTGGTCCACAAATTTGCCATTATGATCACCGTCAGCATATACCGGTTGTCCCACTGCTACCTTAAGGATGGAACTATCTTATGTCTAAGTACAAGACATTTGATTGGCCATTGCAATGATTTTATTCCATGGGAATATGGGTATACAAAAATAAGCCAAAAGTAGAGTCATAGTCATACTGCATGGAAACTGACCCTTTGGCCCCACTTGTTCATGTCGACCAAGTTTCCCAAACTAAACTAGTCCCATTTGCCTGTAGTTGGTCCATATCTGTCTAAATCTTTCCTATCCATTACTTGTCCAAATTTTTGAAAATTCATTTGTAATGTGGGCTGGCCAGCATTTATTGCCCATCCTTAATTGCCCTTGAGAAGGTGGTGGTGAGCTGCCTTCTTGAGCTCCTACAGTCCACTTGATGTGGGTTGACGCAAAATGCAATTAAATAGGGAATTCCAGGATTTTGTCACAGCAAATGGTGAAGGAACTGCAATATATTTCTAAGTCAGGCTGGTGAATGACTTGGAGGAGAACTTGAAGGTAGTGGATGTTCCAATGTATCTGCTGCCCTTCCCCTTCTAGGTGGAAGTGGTCATGGCTTTGGAAGGTGCTGCCTGAGGATCTTTGATGAATTTCTGCAGTGAATCTTGTAGATAGATACACAATGCTGCTACTGAGCGTCGGTGGTGGAGAGAGTGTATACTTGTGGAAATGTGTTTTAAATGTTGCAATTGTACCAGCCTCTGCCACTTCCTCTGACAGCTCATTCCATATATGTACTGCCCCCTCTGTCCCTCAGGATCCTTTAAGTCTTTCCCCTCTCACCTTCAAACTTTGCCCTCTAGTTTTGGACTCCCCTACCCTGGGGCAAAGACCTTGGATATTCACCTTATTTATGTCCCTCATGATTTTATAAGCCTCTATAAGGTCAGCCTTCAGTCTCCTACACTCCAGGGAAAGAAATCCCAGCCTATCCAGTCTCTCCTTATAACTCAAACATTCCCCTGTAACTCAAACATTCCCATCTCAGTAACATCCTTGTACATTTTTATTTGCACCTTTTCCAGTTTAATAACATTCCTCCTATTGCAGGGCGACCACAATTAAGAGCAGTACTCCAAATGTGGTCTTACCAATACAGTACAACCTCAATTATCCAAACATCAATTATCTGAATTTCAGATTATCCAAACAAGATCTCAAGGTCCCGCAAAAACAGCATTAGGCAATTCAGCATTCAGTTATCAGTTAAACAGCATTATGGCATGCATTGCCAGATAACCAAGAAAAGTTCGGAACATCGGCAATCATAAATTACCGCTTGTTTAAGATAATTCAGTATTGGTTAAATGGCATTATGGTGTGCATTGCCGGATAACTGAGAGATGTTCGGATAACCAGCCCTCATAAGTTACTGCTTGTTTATGATCAGATCAATTATCCAAACGATCAATTAACTGAACAAAATACTGCCTGCCAGTCTCGTTCGGATAGTCAAGTTTCTGCTGTATCTTGAAAAGCTGTTGTGTTTCGTTCCAACTCATGTGACCGATGAAGGCAAGTGTGCCAAATTCCTTCTCCACTATCCTGTCTACCTATGATGCCACTGCTGAGGAACTATGTACCTGCACCCCAAGATCACTTTGTCCGACAACATTCCCTAGGGCCCGACCATTAACTGTGCAAGTCCTGCCCTGGATTGTCTTATCAAAATGCAACATCTTGTATTTATCTGCATTAAACTCCATCTGCTATTCCTCGGCCCACTGGCCCATTTGATCAACATCACTCTTAGATAACCTTGTTCATTGTCCACTATCTCACCAATTTTGCTGTCATCTTACTAACCATGCCTCCTATATTTACATCCAAATCATTTTTATAAATGACGAACAGCAGTGGACCCAGCACCAATCCTTGCATCACACCACTTCCCTCCAATCTGAACAACAACCTTCTACCACTGCCCTCTGTCTCCTCCAGTCAGGCCAGTTTTCTATCCAATTGGCTAGCTCTCCCATGTGCTCAGACTTGCTAACCAGTCTACCATGTGGACTCTTGTTAAAGTTCTTGTTAAAGTCCATGTAACAGCATTTCCCACTCTGCCTTCATCTATCTTTTAGTCGCCCCTTCAAAAAACTCAATCAAGCTTGTTATTTCTTCAAAATGTTTAATACCATGTTCAAAAGTAACCAACAATAATTATTGCAGAATTGAAAATGAACAATTGTTATTAGCTGCCATAAAAGGTAGTTATTGTTAGTTGCACAAAGAGGCTTTTTAAGATATCAGCATGACAAATGCTTTTTAAAATTGAAATACTGTCTAATGACAGCACAATACAATGTCATTATAGAATCTGAATAATGTCATGGCAATGCTTTATTATTTGGAAATAATGTTTTAATGTGCCTGACACCGTTTGAAGAGAGAGTGAATCTAAATTACATTGTTTTTGTGCCAACATAGGGGCCACACTTTGAGTATTGATATGGTCAGCTCATGAATATTGATATGGTCACCTTTTGGACCTAAATCTGTCAAAAGTTTACAACTGTGAGATTTTTGCTTTCAGGTGAGAGAATGTTGCAGTACAGGATAGAATCATCGGGTTGGTGAATGCTGGGATGGGCTGGTTGGACGGCCTTCTCTTTGTCCCTGTTGTTGTTGAAGATTTTAAAGGCCTTACCCCTCTCCCCTCACAACACCTCCCCACCCATGTTTCCTCATATCCTCCAGGCCAACTCATACCCACCTAGCTCCCGTACCCTCTCACCCTCTACTTGCCATTTCAATATCAACTTGAGCCTCCAACCACTCCCATGCCATCTCAAATGACCATGCCACTCATCCATATCCATCACGGCAGGGGCATTGGGATCCATATGGAGATGAAATAAAATAAGCTTCTAACATTCTAACATGGCTGTCACCATACAGACTTGGCAGTGAAACAAATCCCATTCATGAAAGCATCAAATATTCAAAATTTCCTGTGAAGTGGTTGCTCTCTTGTGTTAAAAAAATCAAACTTTTGTCCATACCATTAATAATAATCTTTTTCGCTGTCATTCAGCCTATCAATGTGGAACACCTGGTGAGAGAATTGTAGCTTTTGAAACTCAGTCAAGTACTCATAATGAATAACTCTGAGGGAAATGTTAACAAAGAATACTATTGAAATGGTGACACTGGGAACAGACTCTACACCAGCTGGCCTGTCAATCAAAGATTTAACAATCACGGTCAGCTTTAGTCAGTTAAAAAAACTTCAGATCATGACAGTGGTACAAACTTAATCCATCCTTCAAGAGCAGTTACATCTCCATAAATTTGTGACTTTAACATCAGCACAAGGTCTTTTCAGCAGCTAAAATTAGATCTGTTTAAAGTGAGTACTAAGTATAAGTGACTCTCTGAGTTGTGTTTCCTGCCTGTGTGAATTATACCTCCAACTTGCTTCCACTTTCTGGGAAAAAAAATGCATTGGAAACAGAGGCAGAACTTACACATCACGAACATACCCACCATTTCTAGGGATCTGTGGAGTCTTCCAATCTTGATTCTCAAAATGAAAAGAACTCTGAACTACACCCAAAGAAGTTAAGTAAAGACTATTTCCTTGCTTTTAAGAATGTCATAGGATTGTATTTAAGTTCAGCTGCCTGAGACTGCATAAAATAGAAGCTAAATCTAATTCCTATATATTTTAGCCCATAGGCAGATCCATGTTATTTTATGAGCCAATTTTGTCTTTTTATGGGTTAGTTTTTAACTAACAACCCAGCATGTAGTGTAATCACAGCTGCTGTAAACCTGTCATATCACTTAGTAATAATTCAGGGTCAGAAATAGGCCACGGGGACCTGCTACAGCTGTGGAATGAGCAATATAGAGGAATTGTGGTTGCGACATGGTGCAGAGAACCCAAATTTAGCAGTGATTCCCTTGGCTATTGTAACACATAGCACCAGGGAGTAACAAAACTATTAACAGGTCCAAAGGCCATCCGGTAATTAAACAGATGCTCCTCTGGCGGTGGGTCACGAGCATCACCAGAGATGCCAAAGCTGCTTAGTACACCAGCAAATGCCGGAAGACATTGGAAGAAGATACAAACATCTGGGAAGGAAATATGCAGATTGTCATAGATTATCCTGCACAAGTGCACACAGATAATGGTCACTTTAAGTAGAAGAATGAGACTAATTTAAGTGATATGCTATGCCACTGTAAAGATGTTACACATTGATGTAAGTGGTAAAGCAAAGATGTTACAGAATTAGCAATGTTTTTCTGCTGGGTTTCACAACAACAGCTTGCATTTAAACAGCACCTTTAATATAGAAAACAGTCTCAGGATGCTTCACAGGTGTGTTATCACATAGAGGTTTTAAGACTGGTGATCAATAGGTTGGTCAAATAGATTTTTACCAAGTGACTGAAAGAGAAGCAAGGTGAAAAGGTTTAGGCAAGAAATCCCAGAGTTTAGGGGTTGAGTTTTCTTTTTTTGTCGGTCATGATTTCAACATCCAAATGAAATGAAGTTCAGAAATCCACACATGCGAGGATTGGAATTCAGAGGGTAGTTTTTGAGAACATGGATTCTGAAGCAAAGACGAGGCAGCTCTTGAGGCTGGGAGGCCAGTAAAGAGAGAAACCATCAACAGTCTCTTCAAAATCTCTCTCTGTCCCCCTCTCTCTGTCCCCTTCTCTCTCTCTGTCCTCCTCTCTCTATCTCCCCTCTCTGTCCCCCTCTCTCTCTGTCCCCCCTGCTTTCCCCCTTCCTCTCTGTCCCTCTCTCTCTCTGCCCCCTCTCTATGCCCCCTCGCACTGTTCCCCGCTCTCTGTCCCCCCATCTCTATCGCCCTCTCTCTGCCCCTCTCTCTCCCACACTCTGTACCCTCCATCTGTAAAAATCTTAAAATTGAAAAGGTGACCCAACTGCTAGTTCCCCTTCAGAAGTGAAGGGGTGCAAAACAATGCTGGAGTGCTGGCCTCCTGGTCTATCATTGGAGGCCTTTTGTCTTATTCATTTAGGGGATATCATTGGCTGGGTCAGCATTTATTGCCCATTGCTCATTTTGCTTGAGAAGGTGGCAGTGAGCTGTCTGCTGCAGTTCATTTAATGCAGGTATGCCCACAATGCTGTTAGAGATGGCGTTTCAGGATTTTGATCCAATGAAACTGAAGGAATGCCAATACATTTCCAAGTCAAGTTAGTGACAACGTGGGCAGAATATTTCAGGGGTCTGATTAACATGGCATTATGAGATATGTGGCAAACACAGAGAGGCCTGATGTAATGTCGAGTGCAATTCCTGCCACCTTTTATAATTTCGCAAGCAACATGATGAGATTCCACGTGAGATGCCAATTAATGCTTGTTAAATGCCTTGTTAATGGCACAGCATGCTCCATTAGTATTCTTCCTCCCATCGTACCAAACTTGTCAAACAAGCTCGACATGGGAAACTTGACAAGGAAGGCACAGCAAGCACCTGGCACGTTTAGCTCACTGCTGGCTCTGAACAACCTCCATATTGGAAACCAGGCACAATGGTCTTAAGGCATGCTCCATAGGCACCAGCCACATGTTCGTGATATGCATGGACAATGTGAGGCAGCTTCCAGGAATCCTTATGGCATATCTCCAATGCACCTGCAGGACACCTCAATGCTGCACCTCAAGCTGCACAGGCAACTCCCATTGTAATGTTGCACCAGGGACACTGTGCCCTCAGGGACAGACAGCCAGCTCATGGACTGGACCTGGCTGCTTTTCCGGCCTCGCTGCTTACTGTCATAGTGCTCACTCATTCTTAGCCGAACTGCAAACTCATAGCATTTCTGTCTTACGTTACGTTATCGTGTCTTTTTGCACTTCTCCACCTCGGCCAGAGATACCAGCTCACATCACTGCTGTTTTGCCTTGTAATTTCGCAGAGGGACAAAGCCAGGAGCTTGTCCTGGTTTTCAGTGGGCCTCAGTCAAATCAAGAAGGATAGCCTTCACTCAGGGGCCCTAGCATAGGCTGCCTCCAATACCAGCAGCGGTCTGCTTGGGACAGTCGGATTCAAGATCCTTCTAAAGGGCGATAAACCAAATGGGGGATGGCACAACACCAGGTTTGAATTTTCTGTCCCTTTATGGGCTTTTATCCTCATGGAATGAAAGAGGTATTTATAAGTGAGACTAAAATGGGTGAAACAACCGTGTGGGGAGGTGTCCCAAATGAGAGAGTGGGCAGCACAGAGGGCTGGGTTAGTGGTGTTGGATATTGGGGTCATTAAGGGAGGAGTGGGGAAGATGTTGGAGGCAATAGGGAGAGTGATAGATCATGAGCCTTGGTAGGATTTAGGTACAATAGCAGAGATAGCATGAGGGTGAGGTATCAGAGAGAAGATGTATGCCAGTAAAGTGGTGAAGAACATTGACCTTTTTCCTGCAGCACTGAGCATTCCTCCCTACAGCTGAGTTTGCAATGATCCAGGTTGTTACCTGAGACCAGGCTGACAGGGTCTGGCAACATGGGCTCACGCTCAGTCCTGGGAGGAGGAGGAGATTCCACATCAGTACCCCCCAATCCAGCAGGCCCTCCATGTCTCTGCCCACAAAGTGGGATGCTTGTTTCCTTTATCTGCCATGTCCAGGGCAAATGTCAGCAATCATGCAGAGCACCTCTGGACTGACAGAACTTGTCCAAGTGCACATCAAACTTCCAAAGATGGTAGGCACACGGGATGCCAGTGAATTCCAGGATATGTGCCAAGTGGTCAGCTGTTCTGGGAACAATGTGTGGTAAGCTGAGGAGGAAATCAGACCTCAGGGATGTCATAGAGGGATGTTGTTAAAATAACTCCACAGAAGCTGGTGTCCCAACACCAAGTCACGCTTTATTTACACATGGAGAGTCCTTGACACTGATCCAGCTCCCTCAGAGTGGGCTCTGAGTGAACAGAACCTCTGACATTCCTGCTTATATCTGTCAGCCAGGGCTCCCCGATTGACCAAGATTTTCACCCCAATCAGGGAATTCATATTCCGTGAGGTCCATCTAGCTAACCTCATTACAATTATGACAGTTGGTGACTGATGAAGCGATAAAACAAAGGATGACAGAACTTGCCTAGCCTCATGGTGATGAAACTTCCACAAAAACCTGATGTATTTTGAACTCAGCCAAAAAAGCAAGTAAGCTTCAACCCCTTGTCAGCCTCAGAAGACTGACCTTAATAGGGCCCATTACACCATTACATGGGCAAACCGCCCCCCACCCCCATTGTGTGGGCCCCAGCTTCGCCAGCCAGGCTGACTGGAAATGACCCCCACCATGAAACTGTGTTGGCAAACTGGCATAAGGGAAATTGCAGGCCTACCCAGCTCTGGTCCTCCCCTCAGTGGGGCTGTTTAGATCATTGCCAATGATAGCTGGACAGCGATTGCAGGTGAGTGGGAAGCCAGAATTGGAGAAGTGCATTTATATGAGTAACATTAAACAAACCTGATCAGTCATTCACTGAGTTAAAAAAAGTGAAATTGTATTCTGGCTGTCGTCTTCAATATTGAATGATCCTTGATGAAGTCCAAAGTACTTTCCAAGGTTTGATTTGATTTTTGATTTTGATATGATTTATTATTGCCACATGTACCACGATAGAGAAATGGGTAACCAGTACATTGCTCAAGGGGAAATACCGTCTGAAAAAGACAAATGCTAGGAATCGATAAATAACTCCCTTTCATTCACCGTTCACAGTGATGCTATGGTCCTTGCATGTACTTTACTGTGCTAGGCATTTATAACATACAGTGCAGCCTTTGTTTATCTCAGTAGGAAAATATCTACCTTCTATTCTGCTAGTGCAGAGCTCAGTGCACCACGGATGCTGAATAAAAATGCCATCCACTGGCTGAGCTCTTAATCACTTCATACACCAGAGGCAAACGTCTGCATGTATCAGGGTGAAGGGCAGGACCTTCGGCCCAAGCTAGGGCCACTTTGCAATGCTGGGGTTTGCTGGTACCATCTGAGTCTGAGGGAATGTTTTTGGAATTGGGTGGAGAGTGGCAAAGTTACCCACACCCCCGACAAGCAGCGGAAAGCCAATTAATGTGATTGGAAGACTGAACGAGGCTGACAGTCAGCTCCTGGAGGTGTTAGTGTTTAGTTTAGCTGCCTACATGGAGGCTGCTGTCCCCCAGCAGTACTCCAGGTGACCCCAGCACTTCAGGCAGGCTCCCCTGATGCCTTATGGGCACATGTGAAAGCACACTCTCTCCTGGGGAGGAACTCCCACTTCACAGGGATGTTTGGCTAATCAGTCTATTTATTTTAAATTGGAGAGAAGTCTGTTATATTATGTCTCATGGTCAATATGTCAGAACACCTTGGACAGGCATCACGCAAAGTCCTTTGGAAGCTTTGCCACATCAGCTAAAATATATTTTTGGAGGTAAAATCACATCAATGTTGCCCTCATTTTGGGTGAGCCTCTATCTTTCTCTTGATGGTGAAGGAAGCTGCTGCTCCTTTTTTGAGCTGAAGGCCTTCGAACTGCACCCCAGGCTAAGTTAGGTTGCCATCGTTCCCCCAGTGAGCCTGCTCAATGGGGCTAATTGTTCAATTTGGCGAAAATCACCTCCAAGTGACTGCTCCCTGTGCATTGGTTAGTGCACAAGTCCGGTTCAAAAAAGCCTCTGGGAAATTCCGACCTGTGTGTTTTATTCCTGCAAAATATTGCGGTCGTTTTTGATCTAGGAAATGACCAATTTCTCAATGCGATGCCCTGCAGTACTTGCAAATCATCAGATGTATTGGCATCAGATGATTTCCAAGCATCCCAGGCAGCTGAGTGTAAGGTCTCATATACGTGCTAACCCCGCTGAGAATTGCGTTGTTTGAATTTTCTGGGTCTAGATGCAGGTTCAAACACAGCTGTCACCAAAAACATATGATTCAGTAAATATTTTTAAAATTCATGTGAAGTCAGAAGGAGCAGAAGTGTTTGACTGCCAGCCCCGGTCACCCTTGCCGTTTAACGGAATGTGTATTTTTCCTTTTGGAGAATAAGGCAACATTCAACAAACCTGCAGTATGTATCACCTTCCTTGATAGTAGCCTTCTCTGTTTTTATTGAAGGAGGAGACTGTTCACAGTATAACTCACTCTTGTTTCAAGGATGGCCAGATGAAGCCAAAAGCACCAAGTTGACTCAGTGAGGCTGCGGCCTTTCAGAACTCCAGCTCAACTGCAGCCTCCCATTTGCCAGCACATCTGTTAGTCGCCACACCCACCGCTGGTGACTTTATGCTCAATCACTCTCACGATCTGAAAACGCCTTTTATCATCTTTTAGAAACAAAGAGCAACTTGAACAAGGAAGGTGTCATGGAAATCGCTGTTTAGAAGACAGGTTGTCTAAATGGGAATGACGCAGAAACCTGTGCCAGCTCTGACAGACATAAAGTTTGTTGTAACTGAATCATATTAATTGCAAAATTAAATGCGTGAGTCATATTAAAGGAAAAATGCCCGCCCCTTGTGCAAACCTACTGCATGCTTTTAAGGCAACCACAACATTCCTATTAAAGCCTGAGTGTTTTTCTTCCTTTGGAGGAAGAAGAAGCCTCTCACTGATCCCTAAGGCCTACGTTAACTGCACCCTAACTAACAGTGTGGGCCACAACGTTTTCAAATCAATGGACAAATGACACTGGTTGACGGAGAGCTCCAGTAGTGTCTCCAGAGTGACTAACTCATTGTGGGTGTGGAGTATCAAAGGAAATGGTGAAGAAGAGGCCACTGTTGAGCTAAATTTCTGACAGGCAGGTACATGCTGAGTCATCTCGTGCCTTCATCTTCACCAGTCATGAAATAGGAGTGAATTATTCTCGAAGCAATCCCTTACTTTAAGCTGAGAAGGATATGAGGATAATTCAGTCAGGAAACCAGCAGGACCCTGTTAGTGTAGTTGTGTAGAGCTGAGGAGAGAGGTATCAGTGTATGTGTGCAAGTAGTTGTGGGGGCGGTGGAGAGTTATTTCCATCTTCATCCCCTACCTGTGGTTGTTCATCTTTTCCAAACATTTGATTGATATTTTCCATGACAATACTCTATAATGTGAAAGATGGCACAGTTTTTTTGGGTGCACCATTGGGTCCAAATTCAAGGCACCCCGAGGCCAGCCCAGGCCTTTTATTATAGTTTTCTGAAACTTGCTTTGGTAAGAGTCCTTTTTGCTGACTGGGCAGGTGATTTGCATGGGACTCATCTGCGTCTTGTTCTGTGCCCCAATATCACAGTACTTCCTCTGCTCATTGGCACAGTGGTAGTGCCCCTACCTCTGAGCCAGGAGGCCTCTGTTCAAGTCCTATCTGTGCTAGAGGGTCTAATAACATTTCTGAACAGGTTAATTAGAAAATATCTCCTCACTGTTCTCCCTTAACATTGAGTTAAATTGAGGTTCACACTCAGATCACACATTAACCAAGAATTTTGCGAGGTAGTTCATAAATCCAACAAATTATTGCACTGCTTTCATTCCTGTTGGTCCTGGAATTTCTGCTACAGCTCTCACCTTGACAAAATTTGAGAATATGAATTTTGCTGTAAATACTCACCTATGTACTTGACTTCGAGCATCTTCAATTGATCTTTTTCTTGATTTTTTTTCTATCACAATTTCCTTCTGTTGTCTGTGACGATTGCCTCTTCTGTCTTCACTTAATTTTCATCACTGCCAGTTCACCAATTACAAAATTATCCCTGGCTGCCTTGTCTTTGCTTCCTCCTTAGTATTTCCCAGGTTAGCACGCTATTGGTTCCTCTCAGTCTCTCCACCTGGCATGGCAGTCTCTCAGCCTAGCATGGTGGTCTCTCAGCCCGGCGTGGTGGTCTCTCGGCCTCGCATGGTGGTCCCTAGCCAGCGTGATGGTCTAGCGGCCCAATGTGGTGATCTCTCGACCCAGTGTGGAGGTCTCTCGGCTCAGCGTGGTGGTCTCTCAGCCCAGAGTGATGGCTTCTCAGCCCGGTATGGCAGTGTCTCAGCCAAATGTGGTGCTCCGTCAGTGTCCGAATGTGGTAGTTTCTCAGCCCAGCTTGGCAGGCTCTTGGCCAGGTGTGGCGGTCTCTCGGCCCGGCGTGGCAGTTTCTCGGCCAAGCTTGGCAATCTCTCACATGGCATAGTGGTCTCTCAGCACAGCATGGCAGTCATAGAGTCATAGAAATGTACAGCACGCTAACAAACCCTGCAGACCAACTAGTCCATTCCGACCAGATATCCTAACCTAATCTAGTCCCATTTGCCAGCACCTGGCCCATATCCCTCTAAACCTTTCCTACTCATATACTCTTCCAGATGCCTTTTAAATGTTGCAATTGTACCAGCCTTCACCACTTCCTCTGGCTGGTCATTCCATACACATCCCACCCTCTGCGTGAAAATGTTGCCCCTTAGGTCCCTTTTCTATCTTTCCCCTCTCACCCTAAACCCTCTTGTCTGGACTCCCTCACCCCAGGGAAAATACTTTGTCTATTTATCCTATCCATGCCCCTCATAATTTTATGAACCTCTATAAGGTCACCCCTCAGCCTCCAATGCTCCAGGGAAAACAGTCCTAGCCCATTCAACCTCTCCCTATAGCTCAAATCCTTAAACCCTGGCAACATTCTTGTAAATCCTTTCTGAACCTTTACAAGTTTTACAACATCCTTCCAATAGGAAGGAGACCAGAATTGCACGCAATATTCCAAAAGTGGTCTTCCCAGCATAGCGGTCTCTCAGCCTGGCATGATGGTCTCACAGCCTGGCATGGTGGTCAATCAGCCCAGTGTAGTGGTGTCTCAACCTGACTTTGTGGTCCCTTGGTCCGACATGCTGGTCTTTCGGCCTGGTGTGGTGGTCTCTCGGCCCAACGTGGCAATCTCTCACCTGGTGTGGTGGTCTCTCAGAATAGTGTGGCAGTCTATCGGCTCAGCGTGACGGTCTCTCAGCCCAGCATGGTGGTCTCTCAGCCTGGCATGGTGGTCCCTTGGCCCAACATGGTGTTCTCTCAGCCCAACGTGTCGGTCTCTCAGTGTCCCAGAGTGTCAGTCTCTCAGCCCATCATGGCGGTCTGTCAGCCTGGTGTGGCAATGTCTCGCAGAATGGCTTAGCAGGCTCTTAGCCTGCTGTGGCGGTCACTCGGCCCACCATGGTCATCTCTCGGCTTGGCGTGGCTGTCTCTTGGCCTGGTGTGGCAGTCTTTCAACTGGTGTGGTGGTCTATCACCTTGTGTGGCAGTCTCACAGCCCATCGTGGTGGTCTCTCAGTCTTGCATGGTGGTCTCTCGGTCTAGTGTGGAGGTCTCTCTACTCAACGTGGCAGCCTCTCAGCCCAATGTGGCAGTCGCTTGGCCTGATGTGGTGATCTGTCAGCCCTGTGTGGCAGTCTCTCAGCCCGGTTTGGTGGTCTCTTGACCTAGCATGATGGTCTCTCAGCCTGGTGTGGTGGTCTCTCAGCCTGGTGTGGTGGTCTCTCAGCCTGGCGTGGCGGTCTGTCAGCCTAGTGTGGCCATGTCTCAAGTTAGCGTGGCAGTCTCTCGCCTGGCATGGCAGTTTTGCAGCCCATCCCGACGGTCTCCCTGGCCTGGCATTGTGGTCTCTTGCCTGGCATGGTGTTCTCTCAGCCTGATGTGGCCTCAGCATGGGCTTGCAGTCTTGAGATGATTCATCAAATTGTGGTCCCACCATGGCTGAACTTTTAAGAAAGACTGTATTGTTTGAGCTTTCAGCGTTTTTTTCTTTATTTTTCTACTTAAAACTAAGAAGGTCTGTAATGTGTAACTTCAACCTTACTTTGTATGTTTTACTCTACACTATAATTATTTTAATGCTTAACTTTTGACATTGTTCTTTATTTTCTACCTTGTTCTTAAGATTCTGTACTAAGGTGCTTGTACCTAAGATGGCTCCTTGTGTGATGACATTATACAGTTTTCACTGTACTGCAGTACTTGAGTAAACGTAATAATAAAATCAAAATCAGATCAAATCTCACTTCAGTTGGTCCCGTCTTCATGATGTTGCACAAAGCATGAGTGTCGAATTGTCACTTCACGATCGTTTGATGCTCTTGTTCTGTGGAAATCATTGTAACTATCACAAACCATGAATCAGTTTTAGCCCTGATAATGCCACTCTGATGTATGATATAGAATGATTCATAAGAACCATTAGCTGATATCTGTCAGACGGCCTTTTTTTACAGATTGCTTTGCCTATTGCTGATGAAACACTGTGCAAAATAATTTTGCTTGTGGCTGTTGGAATACTCTTTTCCCCATGCTGATATGTTTCCTTTCTTCAGTGCGATATCCTCCACACTATTTACATCTCTTCTCGTGATCATTTTTTTTTTTCTGACTGTTCTGCACTTATTTGTTACTTTCTTTTCCAAAATGTTGTTCTCATTCGGCCTAGAATGATTCTGAGCACTCTCCAAAGCTAATCTGTTCTCCCACTAAAATGCTATAGTTGATGATTGACAACCTTGGAGCCTACGCACATGTCTATATTAATTCCTTGAAATTTAGTCTTTCTTCTCCCAACAGAGATGCTTTCACATGGGATCTCTCATGCCTAAAAGAATCCTATTTCTGGTTGTTTCTCAGTTATCTAAACTCAGCATTCAGCTAAATCTGTCAGTGTCATGGCATTCTTATCAATCATCTCCCTGTCTGGCCTGAGCTCTGATGCTGAACACTCAGCATTCATAAGTAATGTAAATATGGGTTCAGAGTTTGCCTTTAAAGCTTGCCAAATTTGTCTGACGTTTTTACTCCCCAGCTAGACCTATATTGAATAGCAGAGTAATTTATTGTTACTTGTATTTGTGAAAATACAGTAAAATGTGTATATGTCACCATAATCTGCTGCCATTTTAATTATGCGTCAAGAGTGTAGTGCTGGAAAAACAAAGCAGGCCAGGCAGCATCTGAGGAGCAGGAGGATCAATGTTTCGGGCCTTCATCAGGAATGAATTGTATAAATTATAAAAAGAAATATCCTGATGAAGGGCTTATGCCCAAAACGTTGATTCTCCTGCTCCTCGGATGCTGCCTGATGTGCTGTGCTTTTCCAGCCCCACGCTCTCGACTCTGATCTCCAGCATCTGCAGTCCTCACTTGCTCCTTCCTGATGCGATCATCCATACAATCTGTTTAATGGCTGCAAGGATCTACAGTAGAAATATTTCCAGTGGAGGCAGAGGTCACATGACTATTGCACGCCAGCCAGTACTGTGTGTGTGAATGCAGTTCTCCAAACACAGAGTTGTGCAGTTTTAAAGAATGGAAGGGGACATCAACACATTGTGTCTGTGCAGGTCACCGAGCACTGACCTACTCTAACCCCATTTTTCTGCACTTGGTCTTTAACCTTGGAATTTCAAGTGCTCATCTACTTACTTTATAAAGGTTGCAGTGGTTCCCACTTCTACTACCCTTTCAGATTTGTGTTCTAGATACTGACCATCCTCTGGGAGGAAAGAATTCTCCTGAAGTACTCTCTAAACCTCCTACTTCTTACATTAAGTCTATGCTCCCTGGACATTGACCACTGTGCTAAAGGGAAAGTTTATTCTTATTGACCCGATCTATGCCCTTCATAATTTTGTACACTTCAGTCAGGACACTTTCAGCCTTCTCTGCTCTAAGGAAAACAAACCCAGCCTATCTCTTCTCTCTTTTCACCACTGAAAGGCATCATTTAAGTTATATTGAAAATAATAACTAATAATAACCAGTAAATGACGAATAAAAGTAGAGTGTAATGACTACCTTCTCACAGGCATGGCCAGAGATATGAACATCTTTTTACAAATCTATTGGCATGAAAGCAGTATTGAACACGGGAAAATATTGGGATGACTTGTATAATGAGTGAACATTTTTTATGACTTTGATTTGTGAAGCGATTTTAAGTCGATACAATTTTCTTCTCATTGCATAGAATCTTTAGTGGTTCAGGCCAAAACATTAAATGATTCAATAAGAAGTTAACCATAGTTCTCAGGGCGAAAAGAATCAAAGGGTGTGTGGAGAAAGTGGGAATAAGGTATTGAGTTGGATGACCAGCCAATATCATGTTGAATGATGGAGCTGGCTCATTGGGCTGAATGGCCTACTCCTCTTATTTTCAATGTTTCTGTGTAGTGCATCAACTCCAAATGTTTCCTTTGATATTCATTGCTGGGGTACAGAACCATTAGGTAGCATTTTACATCTGCCCTTATGCATTCCCCTTGCAAGCAAGGTAGGAGGCAAAATATCAGTTCCCATTGCAGCAACACCATGATTATTGCTTACATGTGTCTGAAGGGTTTTTTTTCTCCCAATGGAGAGGTAATTGACAAGCAGCTTGCCCAACTTTGTATTAATCCAATTCAATTAAAGGCCACTGAAGAGATACTTTTCCCACCACCACCAGTAATTCAACAAAGGAGGGATTCTGGGTAATCCAAGATGGAGGACAGGAAAAATTTCTGGCTGTAAGAGCTGCTCCTTTGTTTGAGATATTTTAGGTGTTGGAGGTGATTTCCAGGAGCAGCAATTACTGTTTTATATGCTGTTGCATTGTTTTGGAACTTTGGGGAAAAAAAAGTCAAAACAACAGCAGTTTAAAAGGGAGAAGAGCAGACAAAGGAAGCACATGGTGAGGACAGTGCAGGAGACAGAGAGAGAGAGAGAGAGAGAGAGAGAAAGAGAAAGAAAGAAAGAAAGAAAGAAAGAAAGAAAGAAAACTCACACCTGCGCAGTTACCACCTTTGCTGTTTGAATTTGTGTATCGCTGGACATCGGAGTGCATCTGGGAAAATTAACAAACAGTGAAATTCACAACTAATCTTGAAGGGACTGTTGGACGAAGTTCACAGCACAGAATCAGATAAGTCAATTGTTGTTTTAAGTCTGTCCAAGAGAAAGGCTGCAGTAGTGAGTATATTGGATTCTTTCTTGATTATATGTTTTTGGAGATAAGTTTCTTGATTAAACTTAAAATATAAGCCATAGCTATTAATTTAACCTGGTGCAGTGTTTGTAGAGGACTAAGACGGTGTTATTTTCTGGGTCTTTAGATTGTGAAGGAGCAAAAAGGGCCTTTGCAGTGATATGTACTTCTTGTCAGATGTGGGAGTTTAAAGAAGTTTAAGGGTTACTGCGGATTATATCTGCCATAAATGCTGTAGGATACTAATCTTATCAGATTGAATAGATCAGTTGGAGAGACAAATAGAAGTGATAAGGAATTTGCAACAGCAACAGTATGTGATGGATGGCAGTTATAGGAAGGGGGCAAAGTCTCAGATACAGTCACATAGATGGGTTAACTCCAGGAAGGGTAAGAGAGGTAGGCACCTAGGGCAGGAGTCTTTTGTGGATATACCCATTTCAAACAGGTATGCTGTTTTGGAAAATGTAAGGGGTGATGGATTCTCAGGGGAACGTAACTCGAACAGCCAAGTTTCTGGTATTGACACTGGCTCTAATGCAACGAGGGGTACATCGGCTTCCAAGAGATGAATTGTGTTAGGGGATTCTGTAGTCAGAGGTACAGACAGACATTTCTGTGGCCAGCACAGAAAAAGCAGAATGGTGTGTTGTTTCCCTGGTGCCAGGATCAAGGATGTCTCAGAGAGGGTGCAGAATGTTCTCATGGGGGAGAGGGGCCAGCAAGAGGTCATTGTCCACATTGGAACCAGCGACATTGGAAGGGAAAAGGTTGAGACTCTGAAGGGAGATTACAGAGAGTTAGGCAGAAATTTAAAAAGGAAGTCCTCAAAGGTAGTAATATCTGGATTACACCCAGTGCTACGAGCTAGTGAGGGCAGGAATAGGAGGAAAGAGCAGATGAATGCATGGCTGAGGATCTGGTGTAAGAGAGAAGGATTCACATTTTAGGATCATTGGAATCTCTTTTGAGGTAGAAGTGACCTGTACAAGAAGGACGGTTTGCACCTAAATTGGAAGGGGACTAATATACTGGCAGGGACATTTGCTTGAACTGCTTGGGAGATTTTGAACTAGTAAGGTGGGGTGGGGGAGGGGGGAGGCGGTGGGTCCCAGGGAGATAGTGAGGAAAGAAATCGATCTGAGATGGGTACAGCTGAGAACAGAAGTGAGTCAAACAGGGCAGGCAGGGACAAAGGAGGACTAATACATTAAACTGAATTTATTTCAAAGCAAGGGGCCTAACAGGGCATAGTTAGGAACATGGGACTGGGATATCATAGCAATTATGGAAACATGGCTCAGGGATGGGCAGGACTGGCAGCTTAATGTTCCAGGATACAAATGCTAGTGGATGTACCTACTAGAGAAGGTGCAAATCTTGACCTACTCTTGGGAAATAAGGCAGGGCAGGTGATTGAGGTGTCAGTGGGGGAGCACTTTGGGGTCAGCGACCATAATTCTATTCATTTTAAAATAGCGATGGAAAAGGATAGGCCAGATCTAAAAGTTGATGTTCTAAATTGGGGAAAGGCCAATTTTGACGGTATTAGGCAAGAACTTTGAATGCTGATTAGAGGCAGATGTTCGCAGGTAAAGGGATGGCTGGAAAATGGGAAGCCTTCAGAAATGAGATAACAAGAATCCAGAGAAAGTGTATTCCTGTCAGAGTGAAAGGGAAGGCTGGTAGGTATAGGGAATGCTGGATGACTAAAGAAATTGAGGGTTTGGTTAAGAAAAAGAAAGAAGCATATGTCAGGTATAGACAGGATAGATCGAGTGAATCCTTAGAAGAGTATAAAGAAAGTAGGAGTATACTTAAGAGGGAATCAGGAGGGCAAAACGGGGACATGAGATAGCTTTGGCAAATAGAATTAAGGAGAATCCAAAGGGATTTTACAAATACATTAAGGACAAAAGGGTAACTAGGGAGAGAATAGGGCCCCTCAAAGATCAGCAAGGCGGCCTTTGTGTGGAGCCACAAAAAATGGGGGAGATACTAAATGAATATTTTGCATCAATATTTACTGTGGAAAAGGATATGGAAGATATAGACTGTAGGAAAATAGATGGTGACATCTTGCAAAATGTCCAGCTTACAAAGAAGGAAGTGCTGGATGTCTTGAAAAGGTTAAAAGTGGATAAATCCCTAGGACCTGATCAGGTGTGCCGGCGAACTCTGTGGGAAGCTAGAGAAGTGATTGCTGGGCCTCTTGCTGAGATATTTGTATCATCGATAGTCACAGGTGAGATGCTGGAAGACTGGAGGTTGGCAAACGTGGCGCCACTGTTTAAGAAGGGCGGTAAAGACAAGCCAGGGAACTATAGACCGGTAAGCTGATCTCAGTGATGGGCAAGTTGTTGGAGGGAATCCTGAGAGACAGGATGTACATGTATTTGGAAAGGCAAGGACTGATTGGGGATAGTCAACCTGGCCTTCTGCATGGGAAATCATGTCTCACAAACTTGTTTGAATTTTTTGAAGAAGTAACAAAGAAGATTGATGAGGGCAGAGCAGTAGATGTGATCTATATGGACTTCAGTTAGGCGTTTGACAAGGTTCCCCATCGGAGACTGATTAGCAAGATTAGATCTCATGGAATAAAGGGAAAACTAGCCATTTGAATACCGAACTTGCTCAAAGGTAGAAAACAGAGAGTGGTGGTTGAGGTTGTTTTTCAGGCTGGAGGCCTGTGACCAGTGGAGTGCCACAAGAATCGGTGCTGGGCCTTCTACTTTTTGTCATTTACATAAATGATTTGGATGCGAGCATAAGAGGTACAGTTAGTAAGTTTGCAGATGACACCAAAACTGGAAGTGTAGTGGACAGCGAAGAAGGTTACCTCAGATTACAACAGGATCTTGACCAGATGGGCCAATAGGCTGAGAAGTGGCAGATGGAGTTTAATTCAGATAAATACGAGGTGCTGCATTTTGGGATAGCAAACCTTAGCAGGACTTGTACACTTAATGGTAAGGTTCTAGGGACTGTTGCTGAACAAAGAGACCTAGCAGTGCAGGTTCATAGCTCCTTGAAAGTGGAGTCACAGGTAGATAGGATAGTGAAGAAGGCGTTTGGTATGCTTTCCTTTATTGGTCAGAGTATTGAGTACAGGAGTTGGGAGGTCATGTTGCAGCTGTACAGGACATTGGTTAGGCCACTGTTGAAATATTGTGTGCAATTCTGTTCTCCTTCCTATCAGAAAGATGTTGTGAAACTTGGAAGGGTTCAGAAAAGAGTTACTAGGATGTTGCCAGGGGTTGGAGGATCTGAGCTACAGGGAGAGGCTGAACAGGCTGGGGCTGTTTTCCCTGGAGTGTCGGAAGTTGAGGGGTGACCTTATAGAGGTTTACAAAATTATGAGGGGCATGGATAGGATAAATAAACAAAGTCTTTTCCCCAGAGTCGTGAGTCCAGAACTAGTGGGCATAGGTTTAGGGTGAGAGGGGAAAGATATAAAAGAGACCTAAGGGGCAACTTTTTCACGCAGAGGGTGGTACGTGTATGGAATGAGCTGCCAGAGGATGTGGTGGAGGCTGGTACAATTGCAACATTTAAGAGGCATTTGAATTGGTATATGAATAGGAAGGGTTTGGAGGGATATGGGCCGGGTGCTGGCAGGTGCGACTAGATTGAGTTGGGATATCTGGTCGGCATGGACGGGTTGGACCGAAGGGTCTGTTTCCAAGCTGTATATCTCTATGACTCTATGACTATTTCAGTTATCTGTAAGAATAATAGAGTGGTTATGGTAGGGGATTTTAACTTTCCAAACATAAACTGGTACTGTGGTAGTGTTAAGGGTTTAGATGAAGGGGAATTTGTTAAGTATGTACAAGAAAATTTTCTGATTCAGTTTAGTGGATGTACCAAGTGCAAAACTTGATCTACTTTTGGGAAATAAGGCAGAGCAGGTGACTGAGGTGTCAGTCGGGGAGCACTTTGGGGCCAGCGACCATAATTCTATTAGTTTCAAAATACTGATGGAAAAGGATAGAACAGATCCAACAGTTAAAGTTCTTAATTAGAGGAAAGATAATTTTGATGGTGTTAGGAAAGAACTTGGGTACAGATGTTTGCAGGTAAAGGGAAGGCTGGAAAATGGGACGCCTTCAGAAATGAGATAACGAGAGTCCAGAGAAAGTATATTCCTGTTAGGGTGAAAGGAAAGGCTGGTAGGTATAGGGAATGCTGGATGACCAAAGAAATTGAGGGTTTGGTTAAGAAAAAGAAAGAAGCATATGTCAGGTATACACAGGAGAAATCGAGTGAATCTTAGAGTATAAAGGCAGTAGGAGGGCAAAATGTGGACATGAGCTAAGTTTTGCAAATAGGGTTAAGAATAATCCAAAGGGTTTTTACAAATACATTAAAGACAAAAGCGTAACTAGGGAGCGAATAGGGCCCTTCAAAGATCAGTAAGGCAGCCTTTGTGTCCAGCCACAGGAGATGGGGGAGAAACTCAACGAGTATTTTGCAACAGTGTTCACTAAGGAGAAGAATGTGGAAGATATAGAAAGTAGGGAAATAGATGGTGACATCTTGGAGAATGTCCATCTTACAGAGGAGGAAGTGCTGGATGTCTTGAAATGCATAAAGGTGCATAAATCCCCAGGACCTGATCAGCTGTACTCTATAACTCTGTGGAAAGCTAGGGAAGTGATTGTTGGGCACCTTTGTTGAGATATTTATATCACTGATAGTCACAGGTGAGGTGCCAGAAGACTGATGGTACCATTATTTAAGAAAGGTGGTAAGGACAAGCCAGGGAACTATAGACAGGAAGGCTTGATGTCTGTGGTGGGCAAATTGTTGAAGGGAATCCTGAGGGACAGGATTTACATGTATTTGGAAAGGCAAGGACTGATTAGGGATAGTCAACATGGCTTTGTGCGTGGGAAATCATGTCTCATGTGATTGAGTTTTTTGAAAAAGTAACAAAGAAGATTGATGAGGGCAGAGTGATGGACGTCATCAATATGGACTTCAGTAAGGCGTTCGACAAGGTTCCCCATGGGAGGCTGGTGAGCAAGGTTAGGTCTCATGGAATACAGGGAGAACTGGCCATTTGGATACAGAATTTAGATAAATGTGAGGTGCTGCATTTTGGAAAGGCAAATCAGGGTGGGACTTATACACTTAATGGTAAGGTTGTGAGGTGTGTTGCTGAACAAAGAGACCTGGGAGTGCAGGTTCATAGCTCCTTGAAAGTTGAGTTACAGGTAGATAGGATAGTGAAAAAGACATTTGGTATGCTTGCCTTTATTAGTTATTGCATTGACATTAGGGGTTGGGAGATCATGTTGCAGCTGTACAGGACATTGTTTCAACTACTTTTGAAATATTGTGTGCAATTCTGGTCTCCCTGCTGTAGGAAGGATGTTTAAAACTTGAAAGGGTTTAAAAAGGATTTACAAGGACGCTGCCAGATTTGGAGGTTTGAGCTATGGGGAGAGGCTGAATAGGCTGGGGCTATTTTCCCTGGAGCATCGGAGGCTGAGAGGTGACCTTATAGAGGTTTATAAAATCATGAGGGGCGTGGATAGGATAAATAGACAAAGTCTTTTCCCTGAGGTAAGGAAGTCCAAAACTCGAGACAACGTTTTAGGGTGAGAGGGGAAAGATTTAAAAGAAAGCTCAGGAGCAACTTTTTAATGCGTGTGCGTGTATGGGATGAGCTGCCAGAGTAAGTGGTGGAGGCTGGTACAACTGCAACATTTAAAGGTCATCTGGACGGTTATATGAATAGGAAGGGTTTAGAGGGATATGGGCCAAATGTTGGCAAATGGGACT
Organism: Chiloscyllium plagiosum; assembly: GCF_037043375.1. NCBI lineage: Eukaryota > Metazoa > Chordata > Chondrichthyes > Orectolobiformes > Hemiscylliidae > Chiloscyllium > Chiloscyllium plagiosum. The sequence goes on from NW_028270141.1 coordinate 107,987,943, forward strand.
AGATTAATTTAAGATATCTGGTCAGCATGGATGAGTTGGACTGAAGGGTCTGTTTCTGTGCTGTACAATTCTATGACTCCAACATACAGTATAGATATAGTCCAATGAGAAAGACAAATTCTAAGGGAAGGATGAACCATTACTGGGGAACTTAGAGTTTAAGACAGTATCATACATGAAAGAAAAGCACATAATTGCACAAAGAAAGACGTCAGGTCAGAAGATTGAATAAAAAATAACAAATTACTAAAATTAGTAAGGTTAGAAAGTTAGAGAGCAACATATAGCTTTTTTGAAATAAGTATAAAAAAGAGATTCCATAAATATTTAAACAAACATATTAACAATCTGAATGTTGGTCCCATAGAAAATGAATCTGGGGAAATAATAGTAGAATATGAGGAGATAGCAAATTTTATCGAACGTGTACTTTTCATTGGCTTTTACTACATCCCAGAAAAACTTCTGAATCAAGAAGTGGAAAAGAGGGAGGAACTCAAGAAAGCAAATTGTTGCAGCCACAGGCTGCCACGGCTCTGGGTCCAGCTGAAATTCATCCTAAGATCTTAAAAGGAGTAACTAGTGAAATAGTTAATGCATTAATATAGTGAAATAGTTAATGCATCTAAAATTCCTTAGATGCAGTAAAGATTCCACTTGATTAGAAAATAATGAGTGTAACTCTTCCATTCACAAAGGAAATGAGACAGAAACAGAAATTACAGGTAGTTAGTCATAGTGAAAATGGTAGAAATTTTATTAAAGAAGTTATAGATGGCAGTTAGATAAGTTCAAGGTAATCAGAAAGGGCAAATATGGATTTGCAAAAGAGAGATCATGAATTATGAATTGCTTGGAGTTCTTTGAAGAAATAACACATTATGTGGATAAAGGGTAATTGGTGGATATGCTGTACTTAGATTTCCAGAAGGCATTTGATATGGGGTTACATCAAAGCTTATTGTAGGAAATAAATCATTGTGAAGTAGATGGTAATATATCAGCACAGATAGACAACTGACTTGCTAACAGAAAACAGAGTTAAAAATCACACAATACCAGGTTATAGTCCAACAGGTTTATTTGGAAGCACTGGCTTTCAAAGCGTATTTCTTTTTCAGGTGATTGTGAAGCAGGACCATAAGACACAGAATTTATAGCAAAAGATTACAATGATATTTTGAACAAATCCAAATTGTTAAGTCTTCCATCTTTTAGAATGGGTTTGCTGGTTTTGGTTCTTAAAATGTAAATCCTAGAACTTCTTTTAAGTCACATTCTCAAGTTAACTTAATGTTTTATAAAAAGAAAGTGACATCTCAGCTCAGCCAATGCCTTAAAGGTATGAGGTTAGAGGTTGCCTGTATCCCAGTCTTGAGTCAGACTGGTTCTATTTCCAAAGTGGAATTTAAGACCATAAGACCATAAGACATAGGAGTGGAAGTAAGGCCATTTGGCTGATCAAGTCCACTCCACCATTCACTCATGGCTGATGGGCATTTCAACTCTACTTACCCGCACTCTCCCTGTAGCCCTTAATTCATTGCGAGATCAAACTTTATCAATCTCTGCCTTGAAGACATTTAACATCCCGGCCTCCACTGCGCTCCATGGCAATGAATTCCACAGGCCCACCACTGTCTGACTGAAGAAATGTCTCCTCACTTCCATTCTAAATTGACCCCTCTAATTCTAAGGCTGTGCACACAGGTCCTAGTCTCCCCGCTTAAAGGAAACAATATCCTAGAGTCCACCCTTTCTAAGCTATGTATTATCTTGTAAGTTTTGATTAGATGTCCCCTCAACCTTCTAAACTCTAATGAATACAATCCCAGGATCCTTAGCTGTTCATCGTATGTTAGGCTTACCATTCCAGGGATCATCCGCTGGACATCCTCCAGTGCCAATATGTCCTTCCTGAGGTGTGGGGCCCAAAATTGGACACAGCATTCTAAATGGGGCCTAACTAGAGCTTTATAATGTCTCAGTAGCATATTGCTGCTTTCATATTCTAACCCTCTTGAGATAAAAGACAACATTACATTTGCTTTCTTAATCACAGACCCAACCTGCAAGTCAACCTTTAGAGAATCCTGGACTACCACGCCCAGATCCCTTTGTACTTTGGCTTTATGAATTTTCTCACCGTTTAGAAAATAGTCCATGCCTGTATACTTTTTTCCAAAGTGCAAGACCTTGCATTTGATCACGTTGAATTTCATCAGCCATTTCATGGACCACTTTCCTAAACTGTCTAAACCTTTCTGCAATCACCCCACCTCCTCAGAACTACCTGCCTATCCGCCTAGCTTCGTATTATCGACAAACTTTGCCAGAATGCCCCCAGTCCCTTCATCCATGTCATTAATAGATAAAGTGAACAGCTGTGGCGCCAACACTGAACCCTGCGGGGCATCATTTGAAAAATAACCTTTTATCCCAACTCTCTGCCTTCTGTTGGACAGCCAATCTTCAATCCATGCCAATAGCTTACCTCGAACATCATGAGCCCTCACCTTACTCCGCAGCCTTCTGTGAGGCACCTTATCAAAGGCCTTTTGGAAGTCTTGGTAGATAACATCCATATATATAGGACCAGTTACTCCAAATTGTTAATCATCAGAAATAGCTATAATTAGTTAAAACAGCTTTTCTTTATTCACTCAATGGGTGTGGGCATCACTAGCTGGCCTGCATTACTGTCTGCCCCTATCCCTGACAAGATAGTGGAGCTGCCTTCTTGAATTGCTGCAGTCCATGTGCTGTAAGTAGGCCCTTAGGCAAGAATCTCCAAGAATTTGACCCAGTGACAGTGAAGGAACATTGATATCTTTCAAAGTCAAAATAGTAAGTGGCCTGGAGGAGAACTCACAAGTGTTGGTGTTCCCCTGTATCTATTGCCCTTGTCCTTCTAGATGATAGTGATCATGGATTTGGAAGGTGCTGTCCAAGGACTCTTGATGAATAACTGAAGACTAAGAGTTGATACATAAAATCTTTTTTCATCTGAATTGATTTGATTTGATTTATTATTGTCACATGTACCTAGATACAGGGACAAATTTTGTTTTGTGTGCAGTACAGGCAGATCATAACATACAAAGGTCATCAGGTGATTGAACAGAGCGAGGAATACGAAGTTACAGCTGCAAAGAAGGTCAACATTAGATTTGAAATTTGAGAGGTCCATTCAGAAGTCTAATAACAGTCGGGAAGAAGCTGTTCTTGAATTTTTTGATATATGCGTTTCAAGACAAAAAAAAATGTGTTTAAGCTTTTGTATCTTCTGCCTGATGGAAGAGGTTGGAAGAGATTATTACCGGGGTGGGAGGGACCTTTGATAATGTTGCCTGCCTTTTCCAGGCAGCAGGAACTGTGGATGGAATCAATCGTTGGATGGTTGGCTTGCTTGATGGATTAAGCTGTGTTTCTTACAGTCCTGGGAAGAGCGGTTTCTGTACCAAGCCATGATGCATCTACCTAGAATGCATTCTATGGTGGATCTGTAAGAGTTGGTGAGAGTCCTTCTGTACATGCTGACTTTCCTTAGACTCCTAAAGAAGACTTGTGGTTGTGCCTTCTTGACTGTCACCTCAATGTGGGTGGTCTAAGACAGTTTGTTGGTGATCGCCACTCCGCGGAACTTGAAACTGTCAACCATCTCCACCTCAGCTCCATTGATGTAGATAGAGGAGTTCCCTCCTCACTCATTGAAATCAACTATTAGTTCTTTAGTTTTGCTGATGTTGAGGGAATGGATTGACTGCCTGCAGGTTCTTCATTTTTTGAGGAAAATAGAATGCATCTGCAAATATAATTCTGCAAATACAAATTCACCCCATAGACTTATAAACCACAAATTAAGAAAACAGAGCATAACCCTGACTGGTTGACAAGATGCAATGAGTGGTGTACTGCAGGGTTGGGTGGGAAGGCTGGTCCCTCAATGTTTTACAATTTACATAAATGACTTGAATGAATAGAACAAAACTGTGATCACTAAATTTGCTCATAATGCAAGGAAAGCAAAATATGAAGGGGTTATAAAGAGCCAACAAAAGATATAGTAGATTAAGTGAATGAAAAAAGATCTGGCAAATGGAGTGTATGGGAATCCCCTGGTCATGTGGGAAAACGTTAATTTTTCTATTTTGATAGGAAAAGTAAAGTGTATTTTCTAATTGGTGAGAAATTATGTATATGTGAACATACAAAAGAGCTGGAGTACACCCTTCAGCTCCTCAAACCCGCTCTTAAATTATGGCTAATCTGATTGCAATCTCAAATCCACATTCCCACCTGGTCCTGATAACCTTTCATCTCTTTGCTTAACAAGAATCTCTCTGGCTGTGCCTTTAAAAACATCTACCCTGATTGCAAAGTCCAGAAATGCAGTAGAATCTGGGTGTCCTATGCATGTAAATGCATCAGAGGCAGTTTAGGTTTTTTTTTAAGAATACCTTTATCCATTAGAGTTTAAATAAGTAAAAGGTAACTTGATTGAACCATATAAAATGCTCAGATTACTCAGCAGGCACCTTGTGGGAATGATGTTTCGTCTTGTGGAATAATGTCAAATGAAGGGTTCTATATTCAATAAAGGGGCTAACCCATTTAAAATTATCTACATTGTGGGCACAATAGGCCTCCATGGAGACAGGGGACACTGCAACATTCCAGAATCAGGTGAGGTCCTTTCCAGGACATCTTTACAGCAACGCTACAATTCTGGTTTAATTTTACAGATATAATATATTTATTAATGCCCATGCTTCCATACTAAATCAATGATCTTCATGGGAGGTTTAGTGGTGCACTGCTCTAGAACTCTAACTTGAGGTGAGAATCTCTGGGTTCAACTCTCACCTCAGGACTTGATGGCCGTGGAAGATGTGTTATAACATATTCAAACAAAGGCATGTCATTGCGTAAATCCTTCCGAAATGCCCAAGGCAGACACTAACAGCAGGAGAATTTCCTGGTCAGCCAGAACCATGTGACAGCTGTGCAGTGCAATGGCTTCTCCAAATTAAAGATTCCACATGCGAGCTTGTGTCATGGGCCAATATCATCATCATTCTGAGGAGCTACTACACACACAATTATCTCAGTACCTTTACTCACGGGTCCTCATAGGCATTATACATTATTACAGTGACCCATCTTGGTAATAGCTCAAATGGCAGCTCTCTCACCGCTGAGTCATAAAATCAAGGATTCATAACCTGGGAAAAATCCAGGTTATCATTCAAATATAGTCCTGAGGGAGCATGCCACTGTCAGACGTACCATCGTGTAGATAAGACATGACCCTGTCTGCCCTCTCGGGTGTTACGTCCATCTTGGTGCCAAGATCCCATGGCACTATTTCACAGGTGAGCTATAAAGTTATTCTCTGTATCCTACACATTGTTATCCATTAATAAGTATCACAAGATTAGTCATTCTCATTTCACTGTGGGAGCTTGCCTCCTGCAAATTGGCTCCTCTGCTTCCTACATTAATCATTTCCAAAGTGTTCCACGGACCATAATGGCTGTGAAAGGTGTTATATAAAAGCAAGACTTGCTTTCATCCATGGGTTGCATGTGAAATAGTGAATGCAACAATTTGATTTCAAATAGTCAACATGGTTTTGTCAAGGGCAGGTCATGTCTCACAAACCAAGCACGTAGATGAGGGTAGGGCAGTTAACGTGGTATACATGGACTTCAGTAAAGCCTTTGATAGGGTTCCACATGGTAGGCTGTTAGACAAAATGCAGAGGCATGGGATTAAGGATGATTTAGCAGTTTGGATTAGAAACTGGCTTTCTGAAAGAAGGCAGCGAGTGGTAGTTGATGGAAAATAATTAGCCTGGTGACTGGTTACTAGTGGTGTGCCATAAGGATCTGTTTTGCGACCACTCCTATTTGTCATTTTTATACATGACTTAGATGCAGGCATAGGTGGATGGATTAGTAAATTTGCAGATGACTGTAAAGTCAGTGGAGTAGTGGACAGTTTGGAAGAATGTTACAGGTTGCAGGGGGACATGGATAAACTGCAGAATTGGACTGAGAGGTGGCAAATGAAGTTCAATGCAGCTAAATGTGACGTGAGTCATTTTGGGAAGAATAATAGGAAGGCAGAGTACTGGATCAATGGAAAGATCCTTGGTAGTGTGAATGTGCAGAGGGATCTTGGAGTCCATGTATATAGATCCCTGAAGGTTGCCACCCAGGTTGATACTGCTGTTAAGAAGGCATCTGGTGCGTTAGGTTTCATTGGTAAAGGGATTGAGCTCCATAGCCGGAATATCATATTGCAACTGTTCAAAACGCGAGTGCAGCCGCACTTGGAATATTGTGTACAGTTCTGGTCGCCATATTTCGGGAAGGATGTGGAAGCATTGGAAAAGGTGCAGAGGAGATTTACCAGGATGTTGCCTGGTCTGGAGGGAAGTCTTATGAGGAACGGGTGAAAGACTTGGGTCTGTTCTCATTGGAAAGAAGAAGGCTAAGAGGGGATTTGATAGAGACATACAATGTGATCAGAGGATTAGATAGGGTAGACAGTGAAAGTCTTTTTCCGAGGATGATGATGTCAGCTTGTACGAGGGGCATAGATGCTATTTGAGGGGAGATAGATTTAAGACAAATGTCAGAGGCAAGTTCTTTACTCAGAGAGTGGGAAGGGTGTGGAATGCCCTCCCTGCCAATGTAGTTAACTCAGCCACATTAGGGAGATTTAAACAAACCTTGGATAAGCACATGGATGATGATGGGATAGTGTAGGGAGATGCGCTGAGAATAGTTCACAGGTCGGCACAACATTAAGGGTCGAAGGGCTTGTTCTGTGCTGTATTGTTCGATGTTCTATGTTCTGTGATGAAATAAGTCACAAGGAGGAGCCCCATGTTGTGATCCACCAGTGTCCTCACTTGAAGTGTTTTCACATGCAGCTCAGTGAATCTTGATGGAGACCAATCAAAAATAAGAATTGGAGCTAGTTTGTCCCAGCCTAGCTTGGAGATACTGAGACTAAGACTCAGTAACCATATTACCATTGCAGCTAAAACCAGTTAGCTTCACACAGAGCTTTCTGTTTGCTTAATAAATGATTGCAAGTACATTGAATTTGATTTGATTCAATACTTAGTCTTGTTCTTTGCATTATCGAGCTACATCTAAGCATTTTTTAATGTATTATCTGGCCTGTTTGAGATGTTTCGGAGAAGGCATCTGTTTGGTTTATGATTGCTTGTTGCACATGACCCCTGAGGCATTACAATGCCTGGGCGTTTTGAATGCCTGCTGAGTATCAATTTCTTGTTGACATAAACCAGAGGCCACAGTCAGGAACTCTGGCTGATCACTTCAGTGCCAAAACCTCAAACCAAAATACAAGCTAAAGATTACAAGTCACACCCAAATATTCACTTAAGCGCTAAGTCCCTGCTGAATATCTTAAAGCATTAATTATACATCAAGCTGTTCATAGAATGACAAGGGAGTTCTGAATTTATCTTTTGGATTAGCCAGTTGATAACTATTCACAAATATGTTACAAGATAGGGTGGAGATTTTTTCCAGAGAGGTTATGGCTAAAATCAATGTTAGGTAGAAGGTGCCCATTCATAAAGACCAGAGTTCATGTCATGAATAGATATCAGGAGAAAGTGAGGACTGCAGATGCTGGAGATCAGAGCTGAAAATGTGTTGCTTTTCCAGCAACACATGAATAGATATCAGGCAACATAAGTCTTATTGTGGAGAGTGAGGCCATTCAGCCAATTATGTTTGCACTAGCTCTTCAAGTGATAATTACTACCAAGTGCCAATCAACTGTCTTTTACCCATACCTTGGCACATTGCATGATTATTTGGATAAAAGTAATGTCCTCTGGAATGTCTCAGTTGAACTTGATCCCACTGCGCTCCCAGGCAATGCATTTCATATCCTAAAAAGTCACTGAGTGAAAAAAATATTTTTCTCACATCACCCTTGCTACTTTTGCAGAGCAATTTAAATTTATACCCATTTGTTGTTGTTTTTAACGATTGGGAATAGCTTAGCCCCATCTACTTTATCCAGTCCGCTCATGACGTTGAAAATCAAATATCCTTTCAGTTGCCTTCCCTCCAAGGTAGAAAATCCCAATTTCATTAATCTATCCTTAGGACTGAAATTCCTCATTGGAGGGGTTGACTCCAAGATAGCGGAGGAGGAAGAGGACTTCAAGTCAGAGCTTGTCCACTTTGTCCGTTTCTCTCACTTCTTGTCTTTTCGTTACTTTTTCTTTATATTTCTTGTCCTCAGGAGGCAACAATGATGCCTGGGGTGAAAGCAGTTGTGGACTCTGTGTCTCATTGTGAACTCAAACTTCAAACCTCAGTGTGGACACAAACTCCCATCCTCAGCATGGACTCAAACTCCCAGTCTCAGTGTGGACTCAATCTTCCAAACTCTGTGTGGACTCAAACTCCTAACTCCAGCATCGACTCAAATGCCAGGCCTCAGTGTGGACACAAATTCCCAACCTCAGTTGGACTCAAAATTTCAAACTGAGTTGGATTTAACTCCCAACCTCAGCGTGGACTGAAACACCCAGTCCCAGTGTGGACTCAAACTCTCAACCTCTGTGTGGACTCAAACTCCCGGCCTCAGTTGGATTCAAACTTCCAACCTCAGCGTGGACGCAAATTCACAACGTCGGTGTGGACTCAAACTCCCGGCCTCAGCGTGGACTCAAACTCCCGGGTTCAGTGTGGACGCAAACTCCGGGCATTAGTGTGGACTCAAACACCCAACGTCATTGTGGACGCAAACGCCCAACCGCAGGGCGGACTCAAACTCCCAACATCAGTATGGACTCAAACCCCAAACCTCAGTGTGGACTCAAACTCTGAATCTCAGCATGGACCCAAACTCCTAACATCAGCGTGGACTCAAACTTCCAACCTCGGTGTGGACTCATACTCCCAACCTCCGTGTTGGACTCAAAATCCCAACCTCAGCATGGAATCAAACTTCCAACCTCAGTGTGGACTCAAACTCCTAAACACAGTTTGGACTCAAACTCTCAACCTCAGCGTGGACTCAAACTCCCAATGTCATTGTGGATGCAAATGCCCAGCCTCAGTATGGACTCAAATTCCCAACCTCAGTATGGATTCAAAATCCAAATCTCAGTGTGGACGCAAACTCTGAACCTCAGCATGGGCCCAAACTCCCAACATCAGTGTGGACTGTAACACCCAACCTCAGTGTGGCCTCAAACTCCCAACCTCCGCGTGGACACAAAAACCCGGCATCAGTGTGGACTCAAAATCCCAAACTCAGCATGGACTTAAACTCCCATTGTCAATGTGGACTCAAACTCCTAAACTCAGTTTGGACTCAAACTCCCGGCCTCAGTGTGGTCTCAAACTCCCAATGTCATTGTGGACGCAAATGCCCAACCTCAGTGCGGCCTCGAACTCCCAACATCAGCGTGGACTGAAACACCCAACCTCAGTGTGGCCTCAAACACTCAACCTCAATATGGACACAAACACCAAACCGCAGTGTAGCCTCAAACTCCCAACCTCAGCGTGGATTCAAACCCTCAGCATGCACTCAAACTCTCAATCTCAGTGTGGCCTCAAACTCCCAACCTTAGTGTGGCCGCAAACTCCCAACTTCAATGTGGACTCAAACCGCCAACCTCAGCATGGACTCAAACTCCCAACCTCAGTGTTGGCACATACTCCCAACCTCAGTGTGGACTCATCCTCCCATCCAAAGCGTAGACTCAAATTCCCAACCTCAATATGGATTTAAACTCCCGTCCTCAGTGTGGGGACTTAAACCCCTGACCTCAGCATGAACACAAACTCCAAACCTCAGTGTGGACTCAACCTCCCAACCAATGAGTGGACTCAATCTCCCTACCTCAGTGTGGACTCCAACTCCCAACCCCAGCATGGACTCAATCTCCCAACCTCAATATGGACTCAAACACCAAACCTGGGTCAGTAAATTTGCAGATGATACGAAGATTGGTGGAGTTGTGGATAGTGAGGAGGGCTGTTGTCGGCTGCAAAGGGACTTAGATATGATGCAGAGCTGGGCTGAGCAGTGGCAGTTGGAGTTCAACCCTGTCAAGTGTAAGGTTGTCCATTTTGGAAGGACAAATAAGAATGCGGAGTACAGGGTTAATGGTAGGGTTCTTAGTAAGTTGGAGGAGCAGAGGGATCTTGGGGTCTATGTTCATAGATCTTTGAAAGTTGCCACTCAGGTGGATAGAGCTTGTAAGAAGGCCTATGGTGTATTAGCGTTCATTAGCAGAGGGATTGAATTCAAGAGTTGTGAGGTGATGTTGCAGCTGTACAGGACCTTGGTAAGGCCACATTTGGAGTACTATATGCAGTTCTGGTCACCTCACTTTAGGAAAGATGTGGAAGCTTAGGAGAGGGTGCAGAGAAGATTTACTAGGATGTTGCCTGGAATGGAGAATAGGTCGTACGAGGATAGGTTGAGAATGCTAGGCCTCTTCTCATTGGAACGGCGAAGGATGAGGGGTGACTTGATAGAGGTTTATAAGATGATCACGGGAATGGATAGAGTAGACAGTCAGAGACTTTTTCCCCGGGTACAACAGTGTTACAAGGGGACATAAATTTAAGGTGAAGGGTGGAAGGTATAGGGGGGATGTCAGGGGTAGGTTCTTGCCCCCACCACTCTCTGGGTAATGGAATGCGCTGCCTGTGGGAGTGGCAGAGTCAGATTCATTGGTGACCTTTAAGCGGCAATTGGATGGGTACATGGATAGGTGCTTAAGCTAGGACAAATGTTCGGCACAACATCGTGGGCTGAAGGGCATGTTCTGTGCTGTATTGTTCTATGTTCTAAACCTCAGTGTGGACTCATACTCCCATCTTCAGTGTGGACTCATACTCCCAATGTCGGTGTGGATTCAAACTCTCAACCTCAGCGTGGACTCAAAATCCCAGCCTCAGTGTGAACTCAAAAACCCGGCCTCAGCATGCACTCAAACTCTCAAATTCAATGTGGACTCAAACTCCCAACCTCCGTGTAGACTCATACTCCCATCCTCAGTGTGGACTCATACTCCCATCCTCAGTGTGGACTCATACTCCCATCCTCAGTGTGGACTCATACTCCCATCCTCAGTGTGGACTCAAACACCAAACCTCAGTGTGGCCTCAAACTTACAGCCTCAGTGTGGACTCAAACTCCTAAACTCAGTGTAGACTCAAGCTCTCAATTTCAGCGTGGACACAAAAACCCAGCCTCAGCATCCACTCAAACTCTCAACCTCAGTGTGAACTCAAACTCCCAAGCAAAGTGTGGACTCCAACATCCAAACTCAATGTGGACTGAAACTCCCAACATCAGCGTGGACTCAAACTCCCAACCTCAGTATTGGCACATACTCCCAACCTCAGTGTGGACTCATCCTCCCATCCAAAGTGTGGACTCAAACTCCCAACCTCAATATGGACTTAAACTCCCGGCCTCAGTGTGAACACAAGCTGCAAACCTCAGTGTGGACTCAACCTCCCAACCAACGAGTGGACTCAATCTCCCTACCTCAGCATGGACTCCAACTCTCAACCTCAGCGTGGACTCCAACTCTCAACCTCAGCGTGGACTTATACTCACGGCCTCAGTGCGGACGCAAACTCCCAACCTCAGTGTTGGCACATACTCCCAACCTCAGTGTCGACTCATCCTCCCATCCAAAGCGTGGACTCAAACTCCCAACTTCAATATGGACTTAAACTCCCAACCTCAGCATGGACACAAACTCCCAACATCAGCGTGGCCTCAAACTCCCAACCTCAGTGTGGATTCAACCTCCCAACCAACGAGTGGACTCAATCTTCCAACCTCCGTGTGGACTCAAACTCCCAATGTCGGTGTGGACTCAAACTCCTAAACTCAGTTTGAACTCAAACTCTCAACCTCAGCGGGGACTCAAATTCCCAGCCTCAGTGTGGACTCAAAAACCTGGCCTCAGCATAGACTCAAACTTCCAAACACGGTGTGGATTCAAACTCCCAACCCCAGCATGGAGTCAAACTCCCAATGTCAGCGTTGACTCAAACCTTCAACCTCAGCGTCGACTTAAACTCCCGGCCTTAGTGTGGACACAAACTCCCAATGTCATTGTGGACGCAAATGCCCAACCTCAGTGTGGACTCAAACGCTCAAACTCCCAACCTCAGTATGGACTCAAAATTCCAGCCTCAGCATGGACTCCAACTCCTGGCCTCAGCGTGGACTCCAACTCCCAAACTCAGCGTAAACTCAAATTCCGAACCTCAGTGTGGGCTCATACTCCCAACCTCCAGCGTGAACTCAAATTCCCAACCTCAGTGTGGACCCAACTCCCAACCTCAGTGTGGACTCAAACTCCAAGCCTCAGTGTTGACTCAAACTCCCGGCCTCAGCATGGACTCAAACACCCAACCTCAGCGTGGACCCCAACTCCCGGCCTCACGATCAAGCCCAGCACGGTCTGTGTTGGAAAGACATATTTCTCAATTTTTCTGATTTATTGCTGGACTTTGTATTTCTGTATTTTTCTGATATTTTCCCAATGAATTTATACTTAAGAATCTACCTAGGAACCTTTGTACCTAAGATGGTGCCAGAAGTGGCAACTTGTCAACCTTTCACTGTACTCGTGTGATCACATGTGAGAATAAAGCTCATTCAAATTCCTTGGAGCCATTCTTGTAAATTTGCTGGGCAAAACGCCAAAGGCAGCTGAATGAAACAAGATGAATTTTAGTTTCTTTACCTTTTAAGGAATCGCGTGAAGCTGGGACCGAGAGGGTGGGGTGCTGAGCGTGAGCACCCAGTTATATTGTGGGGTCAGCTGCAGTTGTTTCAGCACAACTCTGAAGAATTCTTCAGTATCTTCACTGGACCTGAAACGTTAACTCTGCTTTCTCTCTCCACAGATGCTGCCAGACCTGCTGAGTTTTCCCAGCAATTTCTGTTTTTGTTTTTAAGTTTCCAATGCCTGTTTTAAATCACCAAAAAGCCATAAAAACAAAGCAAAATGGGAATAAAAGCAAAATAAACTACAGATGCTGGAGATCTGAAATGAAAGCTGAAACAGAAAGCGCTGGAGAAATTCATTGGATCTGGCAATATCTGTCAACAAATGCTGCCAAACCTGATTTTTGATTTGGAAAGAACGTCTTGCTTTAATATTGGGATGTTAGTTTCTAAAACAAATACTGATTTATTCCTCAATAAATGCATTTTATTTTGTGTCAAGTATGAAAATTGATGCAGTGTGGCCCAACTTCTATTCTTCTCCCCATTCTCACCATTGCTTTTCAAAATCACTCATGTCTCGTTTGGGAATATATGGTAGTGTCTTTATAATGAAGAGTTAAATTTAAGACGAAGGGCATACTTGAGCAGGTAGCTGCAATGTCCCAAGATTAGGCAGCTGTTAAGAAACTTAACAATTGGAAGAGATTCGATCAGCCTTGGGTAATGAACACTTGGTTACTATGGCAACTTGGCTTAGTATCTCTGCGAGTATATCAACTCTGTGTTAGGAGGGGTGTGTTTCTTTTATTTTAATAAAGGGAGTAGAAAAGACAAAAGCATGTCCTCAAAATCCATTTACTTGAAGTGGCCATTAAACTGGCGAGAATGAAATTGCCAAATAGTGAGAAATGAAATAAGAAGAGGCCAGAGAAAGGGATAGGGATGGAGTGATTTCAATAGTGATCTCAAGGCTGAGAGCAGTGTGTAGTAAGACTTTGTAACAAACAGAATCATCAAACTATGACACTGAGAAACTGATTATTATGAGAAGAGATATAGTTATGTTCTCCCATCTCAGAGCAAAGAGGATGACACAACAGTGGGTTGAATATTACCAACTTATGAACAGTAGAAATGGAGCTAGGATGCCAGTGAAATATGCAAAGATACTCGAGTACAGAAGGTTCCCTGTGATGGGCTGCAAGGCAGGTTGGCTGGCCATTTGAAACAAGCTGTGATGTGCAACAGGGAGTCATGATGATGGATTTTTTTTGGATTAGAGGAAGATATATAATCTGATTGTCCAGGGCTCTGTGTTAGGATCACACAACACAATTTAAAAAATTGCAGATGCACAAAATTAGGGTAAGGTTTAGGATTAGGGTTAGATTTGTGAACTATGAGCAGGATATTGAAACATTACATTCATTATTGTTGCAACATTACATGGATAGGATTAGATCAAATATTTCTTTATTCAAACCTGATTGATTCTGTACTTGATGCTTCCAGGACAAGTCCCTCAATGGAGTTGCAAATATACTTCTTAATTAATAGTGCAACCCCACCTCCTTTCTTTGCTTCATTCCTGTTAAAGCAACCAAAATATCATAAAAATGACAGCGCACTGTAAGTTTGGAGAACATGGAATGAAATTCAGTATTTTCATCATAACGAGGATGAACAGAGTCACTCTTCAAATGTATCTGTTGTGCAGAAGCTGAGGAACAAACAAAAATTTGAAAACTTACTGTTATATTTCTTTTGGGACTGAGCTTTCCTATTTTCAGCTCAAGAGTTTTCTGGAGTGAGATTCAGTGTCCACCAAGGCTAGAAGCAACTTTTCTCATTCAGTCCTCCGCTCTTCATCTCATTAATTTTGCAAGCAGGCTGTTCACTGCCCGTCTGATGGAATCGTGCAGTCGGGAGGGAGGAAGAGCATGACAGTCCACAGCATCACTGTACTGCACTGCTCTCACATTAGCATCAGTGCTAACTCACTTGTAGTCCTCACAATAAATTATCCCTCTTTCAAAACTAATTCTCTCTTGCTTTTGGATGTACCGGTGGCACACAGCAGACTTCCACCAAGAAGTGGCCAGCTGGAGTCCCTCAGCTCTACCGCCACCTCTGAGGAACCTTCAGAAGTTGCATCGGTGAAGCTTTCACTTGCACCCACTACCAGCTCAGAGATTTTCACCTCCAGACTAGATTCAGGAACCTAACTGGTGAACTTATCACTGCTACTTCTCCTCAGACAGTCAAGGCAGAAACACCCCAGCTCTCTGACTGTCAGAGGACTGTCAAAGACCAGGCACCCGCTCAGCCTCAGAATGGTCCTCTGGTTTGAGCCGTTAATGACTGGGTCAGAATATATAGTCAGGCACAGGAAGAACAGACAAGTCTGTCAGTGTTAGTCAGAAAGATGGATCAAAGCTTGGAGGTGTCCACCACTTCTATCATTTGCAAACTAGCTCCAGCTTACATGCAGTTGGCTGCCTCCTGAAGGAGATTTGCAGATATTGTGGTGAACCAGCTCCAGCATGCTCAGCATTTGCCAACTATGGTGTCAATGGTGAGGTGAAAAAATAAGGCATCTCAAACTCTCTGCAGGAATCCATTCTTCTCCAAAAGAAAGGATGGTGGTAGCAGAAACCCATGGGAAAGAGTAGCCACTTACAAGAATTCCAGAAGCTTCATCCTGAGATATTTCAATGGTCGTTGGCTCCTCTACCTCCCTCTGCCTGTGGTCACAAAGGCTGCAAAAGTTCTAAATTTAATATGTGTTCCAGACCCAAACGTTCCGTGCTACATTGGGAGACACATTGTTGCCACATAGTTGTGCAGGTATGCTAATGTGATAGGCCCCTTCCCCAAAGAAAAGGCACTTTGTTCATCACCAGAATATGTCCTTGCATGCTTACAGTTCAGTGTGGGAATGTGGCAGCAGTAAAGTATTGTTTTTCATTCCTAGCTATGGATTGAGTTTCTGAAATGAAAAGTCGAGGTGTCACTTTTAAGTGCATTTTTTAAAATTGCATTTCTTCAACAGAAATGACAAGGAGACAACACGTTTGCATTGTGAATGGTCATGAATGCTTCAGGCCATAACTGTTTTTGTGCACTTTTGAACAAAGAATGCCCTGCCACATAGGAGGCATTACTGAATCACTGCAGTCATGATTATTACAATTACACTCGACAGGGCTTCCCATTTCAAAAGTTGTCCTCCAAAGGTAACTTCCACCACCACTTTTTGCCGTTTCAGCAGTCATTGTGCAGTTCAATTTTGATCCAAGATGGTGAGATTCCAACTTCACATTTTCGCTAGTGAGTTGCAGACACTGCCTGAGATAGGGGATAATTCATCACACCATCGCCCATCTTTCATGTTCACTTTTGTCCTGCTGTCACTCTAGCCACTAATAAGCACAATAAAACAACATCCAATTGGGAAAACAAAAGGAATGTTGTCCATTATTTCAAATAGAATGGCATATAAAAATAAGGAAGTCTTGCTAAAGCTATACGATGCCCTAGTCCAACCATACCTGGAATACTGTAAATAGTTTTGGTCCCTTTATCTAAGGAAAGATATAGGCATTGGAGACAGCCCAGAGAAGGTTCACAGGGTGGATACTGGAAATGGAGAGATTGTGTAGGATGGACTTGCACTCAATGGAGTTGAAAAGAACAAGAGGTGACCTTATTGAAGCATAGACATTTCTTAGAGGATCTGACAGGGTTGATGCAGAAAGGTTGGTTCCCCTTGTGAGGGGACACTTAAAACCAAAGCATATAATCTCAGAATTAGGGAATGCATTCAAGATGGAGATTAGGAGGAATTTCTTCTCTCAGAAGTCTGTGGACTTTATTACGAGGACTGCAGAGATTGGATTGTTAAGAATATTCAAGGTTGAGACAGTCAGAGTTTTAATCAGTAAGGAAATCAAAGGTTATGGGGAATAAAACAGGAAAGTAGAATTGAATGTTATCAGATCAGCCTCGATCTCACTGGCAGATTAGGCTTGATGGGCTGAATAGCCTCCTCCTGCACCTACAGTCTTAATGGTGAGCTGGAGCCTGCAGCTCTGACTTAATTCCATGGATTTGTGTACTTTCTTAGAGAAGTTGAGGAGAATTTTTGAAATAACGTGGAGTGGGGTAATTCTGAGATGCAAACATAAGGAAATCAGGTAGGCAATGCTCAATAGCAAGATGCTGGAGTTACCATTTAAAGTTCAAGGGGAACATCAGAAAATATCTTCTTAAAGCTGAATTTTTTTAGAATTCTTGCCATATTTCCGCTCTTTCCTACCATTACTCCAGCCTCACCAGGGAGGGGATAATTTCACCCTGAGTCTTATTTTCCCTTAATATTTAGTTTAGCTGTGTTACAGCTATTGTGGAATTAAGCTTTAATGCCAGGATTAATTGAACACAAAACTTGCAGCAATTATACCAACATTTTGATGACACCAGTACAATTGTATGATTATAATTGGGTAGTCAGATTACCTTGGAAAGAATGATTCATCCTTTGCTGCCTGTAGCCTGAAGATTCCAAGTGACAGCATCATTATTCTTTTCTTAATGTTTATAATAGCTGTAATTACTTATGACACGTCAGGTGACCCAGCCGGTTGCTGCTGTGATTGAACAGTGTAATCTCCAAACTTAAATAGTGTGTTAAAATCTTGTCCAAAGCTTTAAAGCCAACTTTCTCTCAGTGCAGCAGTCCTGAGGATCTGAGGCAAATGAGAAACCATACCCACCTCTTCGCATACCTGCAGGTCTCTCACCCAAAATCAGCAGCTCGCTGGTGGATGGGAACAGGATGGCAGCCAGCAGGAGGCGCCACTGAGATGCTGAGGGAACAGGTTACTAGTTTCGTGAGTGAGCCTCACGCTCAGGGGGATCTCTGAGCAGAGTAGACTTTAACTTATCCTCTGGGGCAATGGTGAACACTCTGGGTTCCAAAGGAAAATTAACAACAGGAAATAAAATACTTACAATTTGCATTATCTTTTAGCCTGTTAGATCAACTATAATGGCAGCTACAATAGACTTTTGGTTAAGATAATAACCAGGAACTAATAGTCAGGGCAGCTGGTGGCTCAATGTTAGCACTACTGCCTCACACTACCAGGGACTTGGGTTCGATTCCAGCCCCTGGGTGACTGTCTCAGTGGAGTTTGCATGTTCTCACCAAGTCTGCGTGGGTTTCCTCCTGTGCAGGTCAGGTAGATTGACCATGCTGTAGTGCCTATAGTATTTAGGCTAGGTGGATTAGCATGGGAAATGCAGAGCTTGGGGTCTGGGTCTGGGTGGGCTGCTCTTCAGAGGATGGTTTGGATTCAATGGGCCTGCTTCTACACAATAGAGATTCTAATGATTTCATTAGAATCCAATTTGAATATTTATAAAAAGGCCCAAGAGCACTCAAAATACATCTGTCGACTGCTCAGCAAAGCAGCTTATAGTCAGATAACAATATTTCAGCAATCAAACTTCTTGAGCTATTTTTAAGGCCAAGCTGACTGGTGAGCTTATCTTTTTAGAGTTTGTAATTACTCTGATAGTGAGAAAGGAATGTTACATATTCTTAAAGCCCAGCAGTGCAGACCGGTATAGGTTTTTAATTTCCAGTGAGGGGGTGATTTGGGATAAATTGTGGGATAGAAGTCAAAACTTTAAATATTTTGATTAGACATGCAATACACCCACTTCCAGGTATAAAGAGAAACCTATTTACTGATGTCAGGGCTTTAAATGTTGTGTGTAGGCGAGTACTTTTTGACACAACTAATGAGATCGTTAAAAATTATTTTTAACTTGATTCAGCATTTAACTTGAATTCTGGAGCTTCAGGAACTGGCCAGACAAGTTTAAACAGCAGTTCAGGTATTTAAACTTGCCTTTGTTCCATCTGAATTAAAACTCTCTTATTGCAGCTGATGCTTCAGTTCCTGCTGGCAAGCATCAGACAGTGAGTACGTGTGTGTGTGTGCGTGTGTGTGTGTGTATATACAGTTATTTACAACCTTCAAGGATTTTAAGTTTACAAGGTTAGGATCGTCTTTGCTATGGACATGCTGAACAGCAAAGCAAGAGGGAAGGATGAAGCGTACCCAGGATGTGGGACTGTGGGTACTGAATGGAGTTTGCAGGAGAGATAGGGGCAGAAGAGGCTGCGTCAGCGAAGGTACTACCCACATGACAAAGTTTTTGAATGGGACTTCCTTGATCTCTTGGGAAAGCACTGTTTTTGCAGGCTGAGTTGGTCACGTCAAGGGAAAACACTGCAGTCTCCAAAAGGAATACCTGTTCCCTGCTCAATTTGGTGGTCATGCATTACCAGTGTCTGAGAAAAGACCTTTCCTCCATTGGATTCATTGAGGGTGCTATCAATGACAGAGCCAGGGTCTCAGAGACAGCTGCACATGAGGTTAGAAGGCAGATATTTGGCAGCAGCATTGGATTTAAAGATGGGCATGGCATAGGGGCTGGCTTTATGAGAGGCCTCAAAATTTGAAAAAAAATTCAATTTCTTCATCATAGGTTAAAAAAGTAAAGGAGACAGGGGAAAAAGGACTTCAAAATTGACATTTTCATGCTAACACGGCAAAAGATATACTTGTATTTCATCTAACAAAAGTTAATGGCAAAATATACAATTAAGAGCAGCTAGTGTACTCTTGAACAACTGCTTGCCTCTATAGCTTTGTCTACAAATTATTCTCAACAACAGCACTGGCAAATGATGGGTTTAATGTCGAGTGAAATCCTGTGCAATTTAGAATCAGTTGACACAAGTATTGTGTAAAAACAGTCCTGTTTGGATGTTAAATGCAGTCAGATTTATTCACATTCCTCTAGTCAAGAAATGTAGTACTCAAAAACCAAACTCCTGTTCATCACACTGATAACTGCAGTGCAATGACACAGGTCAAAACTAAACCTCCACAGTGCATGATTTTCCCTTCCAACAGACACATTATCCATTGAGACACTTCAGCCATTAAATAAAAGCAGCTTATTTAGGTTTTTTTAAAGACAATAAATATCAAAGTATGCTATCAATTTAGAAATCTTTTCCTTGGAAAAAAAAACCCTTTTCTTCTTGACATTCTATCTGTAAATACAACTGAAATATGTGGGGTTTTTTTCTGAAATTTCTCCTTGTAAACATAAAGGAGTGAAGTTCTTAGAATTGCTCTCAGCTTATTTCCTTCATTATTGCACAAACTCATGTTAAAGATGAAGAGACCTTTTGGACTTGGACATCAGAAAGGAGAAAAGAAAGCAGCAAAGCTTGGGAGGCCGCTGAAACAATTTCGAACATTGACAGCAATTGCCCTGCCAGGTCTCCAGCAACTAAAAACCTCTTCTACTCGGATTGATGGTGTACATATAAATGTCACCACCACATCCAAGAATGTTACAGGGCCTGAGATCCCAGCTAAAGAGAGTTTGCATGTGAACTCCAATGTTCTTTGTCTCTGGATTATCTTAACTCAGGAAGATATCTCATTCTGGATGCGGAAAGATCCCTCAGAGCATCAGCATTAAGACGGCTCATTTGAGAACTGAAAACAATCATTGAGAAACCAAGTTAGATATTGTTCAAAGGGTGCATTTCATCCAACAAAAGTAAATGGCAAATATACAATTAGGAGTGGCTAGTGTACTCTTGAACAACTGCTTGTGTTTATAGTTTTGTCTACAAATTCTTCTCAACAACAGCTCTGGGTTTAATGTCTAGGGAAATCCCATGGAATTTAGAATCATGACCACTCTGAGGATCATAAGTAATTTTTTGATCATAAGGAACATTTTTGTTTACAGACTTGTTACAACATGGGGTGAACCGCCCTGCTAATTTAAACCTGCAACACAGAAATGATTTAACCCGAGCTGTAATCTCTTAAAATTTGAAAGTTGAAGAACTATTCCCAAAAGTCACCATTTAAATTAAAAAGTAACAACTTTATTTTTAAAGTCTCACAGAGAATAATTAATTAACAATTATTTTCAACTCCTTTCTCTAACCTATGTTTTATCTTCCCCCCTATAACACTAGTCTGATAAAACCCCCGATTAAGATTTACCGAAAAATCCAAATTTCAAAACCAGCCAACTGTCAAATCTTCACTTTGTATCTTCCTCTGCAGATTTGCTCTCCAGGTCAGTGTCGATGGTTTTTCTCTGTGCAAACTCCTTCTCTAGACAGATATCTCTCAGAGTGTTCTCATTAGCAGCCTACATTTGTTGGTTTTCTGGCAGTTCTCCCTCAACTGTTTAAAATTTCCCGGTCTTATAACTCCAAAGCATAGGATTGTGTCATTGGCTTTTAATATTCTCAATACACTAAATTCAAACTTGATTGATGTTTGGTATTTTTGGGGTATAATTTAAACTAATTGGCCAAATTCAAGTTTGTTTTTGTATCCAGGCAACCAGCTACTCTAGCTGTTCGACCAAATGCTGCATTTTAAATTTTCCAGTACTCTGTGCATTTCTCTAAGTCCTTCAATCTCTTAAAGGTACGGTACACTTCTACGCCTTGATAACTGAGACACCTTCATCAATGAGAGAACCAGGGTTAACCTTAGGATCAGACTTGGAAAAATGGATGAAAAGGCATAAGAGTACTGGAGGCATGTGCTTGAATGTGGCTTTGCAATTTTGTGCACATTAACAGAACGTGGATATATAGTTAGAGGAGGCAAGGAAAGGTTGGCTCATCATATAATCTTGGCTTGATAAATTTGGTTCATTTCTTACCAACTATGTACAACATAATGAATGCAGTCATTTTGGGAAACCTTCCTACTTGTCTAAAACAACATGTGATTAACTCATCCAACTTACGGCTGAGAAAGTATAAGCGTCATTTTTGGGTGCTTTGAGAAAATTAGGATTCTTCAGTTTGTCTGTTCACTCAACACCAGATCTTTCAGATTTTGATCGATGAGCTGTTATTAGAAAATATGTGCCACCTGATAATTGTTTCCCCTTGAAGTATGGCCAAAATGGTGGTAGATTACCTAGGCAATGACTGCAGAGTTGACTTCAGCAAGTGTTGAGGCAGTCATATGACAGCTAAGTGCAGCTAATATAGCCACAAGCATTCACCTTCTCCTTTGCAGCTCCAACAGGACTGGGCAGTACACAAAGCATTTTTTAATTTCAGTGCACCAAACCATCTCTCTAATACATGCGACAGCTATTTCAGCTATAGCTGAGGGTTATTGATCATTTATTGATATTGTCCCTCATCTTCATACGAAAGACAGTGAATAAAACATGACAAAGACAGAAGTTGGCTTCTATGGGAGAAAATGAAGGACTTTGAGTTGTGTTCATGTTAGAACTTTGGCATTGTTTGTTAGACCAGTTCCACAAAATCAGCAAGGCTCTATGAGGATGTAAAGCTTTGCCAGTCACTCTCTCTCTTCTTGAAAGTAACCTGAGAAAATTTGTTGAAATTGAACTTGAAGCAAAAGTAAACCAGCCTGATGTAAACTGTGTGTGAAAAAAGGAAAAGAATGGGGAGAGAGAAACCGATGATGATGATGATGATATGTCTAATGCTGATGAAACACTTTCTGTGAGAGACATGCTTCGATTGAAATCCTTTCTTCCTATGATGGGTGCACTTGAAACCAACTTGAAGAAAAATCGATATACAAAAATATTGCAAACAGTATTTCATCTTTGGTTGATTTTGATGCCTCAGGAAACAGGTGTGTGAAGATATAAATCTTTCTGATGAAAGATTTACAACTCATGGAGAGTTTTCCCTTGATTCCCATTAATTACAGTTTTACTAGATTTACATATTCAGATAAATACTACCATGATGTGAAACTCAGTCACTCGCACCTTACCTCTGGCCCTGATCATGTTTTATCCATGTTTGGGTCAAAACTGTAATGCGGTCAGGGACTGACTGGGCCTAGTGGAACCTAAATGATCTTCAGTGAGCAGGTTATTCCTTTGCAAGTGCTGCTTGATTATACAGTCGGTGACATGTTCCATCATTTTGCTGATAATTAAGAGTAGCCTGATAAGATCAGGAGTTAGTCTGGTTGAATTTGTCAAATTTATTGGAATATGATGTATCTGGACAACTTTCCTTATTGTCAGGTACATACCAGTGTTGCAACTGGAGCACCTTGGTTAGCAGTGCAGCTAATTCTGAAGTACCAGTCTTCAGTACTATTGTTTGAATGTTGTCAGTGCCCAAAGTTTTGACAGTATCCATACCCTCGATCATTTCTTGATGTCTTGTGTAGTGAATCAAATTGGTTGAAGATAGCCTAAGAACCAAATGAGGGGACCGAGAATGATTATCTACTTGGTACTTCTGACTGAAGATAGGTGCAAATTCTTCAGCTTTGTCTTTTGCACTGGGTGTATTGGGTTCCTCCATCATTGAAGGTGGAACCCCCATCTCCCGCTATTATTTCACTGGCTACCACCATTCACAATCAATTTTGGAAGGGCTGCTGAGCTCAGGTTGATCCATTTGTTTGTGAGATCACTTATGTTTAACTATTGCATTCTGGTTCCACATCTTAGCTTGCAAGTAGTCTTGTGTGGTAGCTTCACCAGGGTAATACCTCACTATTAGGGATGCTGTTGCTGCTCCTGGCATGCTTTCCTGCAGTCTTCATTGTAACAGGATTGGTCTCCTCACTTGATGGTAATGATAGAATGTTAATGATAAGACATGCCCTGAGATTGGATTGAATATAATTCTACTGCTGCCAATACCTCACAGCAACTTATGATGCTCAGTACAAGTTGCTAAATTTGTTCAGAATCTTTCCCATTTAACACAGTGGTGATAGAGCTACATAACACCACAGAGAGCATTCTCAATATGATGATTATATTGGGCAGTTAAAGGCCTCAAGAGGCTTAGGTCAGTGGGCTGGATGATAGCCTACCTATCGTATAATATGGGCAGCTCAGGGGCGGGCAGATCAACAGTGGGCTAACCACCCATCCTAGTTTACATGCCTCTTTAACTTAACAATGCCTACCAGTAAGGATCGAGGAAGCTCCCCATGTGGATTATTAAACTCACTACTAATCAGGGTCCTAGCCCTTTTCTTTCTAAGATCATTTAAAGCAGCTTAAAGCAATGCTGTGTTTTATTTTTAAATAACTTTAAATAACATAGAACATGTGTTGTCCCACAGCTATACAAATGAAAGTGAAATATCTTTCCTGCCTTTGCAGAATAACTTAGTTGTCTTGAGCTGATCTTTGAAGTCAAGATGATTGTCTTTCTGATGAAGATATCATAAGGATTGTGCTAGGTGCGGTAGGGCATTAAATGGTAAAGGTCCTTGAAGTGACAGAAGTTAAGGTATAACCACACAGTCTATTTTTTTGCAATAATTAGTATAAGCTGCAATACTCTTTGTTGGAGCAAACCCAACCTATTCCAAAAGCCCTGCTTTCTCCCTGCTTCAAATGTTCATCCACTTTTCCCTTTGAATTGTATTTGATGCCCAATCATAGCTCTTTGTCACTGACTCTTTAACCTGAGCTAATAATCTTCACTTTTTCAACTTACTAAAAACCCTTTTGTACTGTAAAAGACATCATTAAAATCCAACCCAGCTTTCACTGCTCCTCTGGATATTGTCACTATATCTCAAGCCTTTCTTAACCAGAATAGTTTCATACACTTCGTGGCAGCCATGAGAAAAGACAAAAAATAATTAAAGAAGCTAAGCATTCATACAAATTACACATGCCACATCAAAAATGTGCTTTCGGGGACTAAGAAATCATGGACCCAATGTACCTCAGATCTGTTGATAAATAAACAGAAAGTCAGGCCTTGCACATCAATAATTCATTGTTTTGTGCCCTCTGTCTTGCCTTCCTTACTTGGAGCACACAATATTGGATTGAAAATTGGTGACCAGGAGTTGGGAATTTCGTCTTCTACATCCAAATTCTCACCTAGATTCTCATTGTCTTCTGTTTATGTAGGCAGTGTGCCTGTATACATGCACTGAAGCTAAATAATGAGATCTTCAAATGAGATTCTTACTCTTGAGTTGTATGGAATGAGTTTGCAATGTTTGCTCATACACCTAATGTGGTACACTGTTGAGCCACCCACCCCATCCCATCCCCATCTCCTCTGTGGGAGTGATATTATCATCAACATCCATTGGCTTGCTGTCTGTTGCTGTTGAAGTGTACTGCCTTCTAATTAAAACCAAATATTGTCACTGGTCATATTCGTTCTGAAGTTTATTAAAAAAATGCAATTGGCTCCAATGGTAAAGTGACACCTAGAATCAACACGTAAAAGTGTAGGAGTGGTCCCTCCCCTGAGTTCTGAATGTGATATTATCAACTGGAGCAAGATTATTCTTGGTAGCAGAATTTCCTTGAGTAAACTGCTAGAATTCAGCATAATTAGAATAACACAGAATTCCATTCTGTTTCAGTTTCAGGAATATCTTGTAGAATACTGTGTGCAGAACATTTCACAATGTAGGAGACAATTGTCACAAGTGTGGTGTTAGTGAATAGTTAGGATAGGTATAGCTGACCTTTCATAAAAACATCAGAATATAAGAACTAGGAGCAGGAGTAAGCAATTCAGCCCTTCGAGCTTGCTGATCTCATCGCAGCCTCAGTTCCACTTTCCCGCCAACTCTCCATAACCCTTCAACCCGTTACTGATTAAAAACTGTGTATCTCCTCCCCAGCGTCTAGCACCCTCTGGGATGGTGAATTCCACAGATTTGTAACTAGTGAGAAAAGTAATTTCTCTTCATCTTTGTTTTAAATCTGTGAACCCTTCTCCTAAAAGGATGACCTCTCATTCTACTTTGTCCGAAATGAGGAAATCTCCTTTCCATATCTACTTTTTAAAATTTCCTTTGACATTTTATATACCTCAATCAGATCTCCTCTCATGCTTCTAACCCCCAGAGATTATAGGTCTAAACTGCTCAATCTCTCTTTCCAAATATCAATCTAGTGAAAAATGTCAAACAATACTGAGGTTGCTGGAGAAATTCAGCAGGTTTGGCAGCATCTGATGAAAGAAGGTAGACTAAAGAGTCCAATAACAACATTATCTCACAGCCCAAGAAAAGACACACAGCTATTTTGCCATAACCTAGCAGCAAAAAGCAATAACTTTGATGTGCATTTTACAAAATGACAGACATAGAGATGTACAGCATGGAAATAGACCCTTCGGTCCAACTTGTCCATACCAACCAAATATCCTAAATTAAACTAGTTCCACTTGCCAGCACTTAGCCCATATCCCTCTAAACCCTTACTATTCATATACCCATCCAGATGACTTCTAAATATTATAATTGTACCAGCCTCCACCACTTCCCCGGCAGCTCATTCCATATACTCTCCTCTCTTTGCATGAAAAAGTTGTCCCTTATAAATCTTTCCCCCCTCGCCTTAAACCTTTGCTCTCTAGTTCTAGACTCTCCCAACCCAGGGAAAAGACCGTGTCTATTTACCTTATCCATGCCCCTCATGATCTTATTAACCTCTATAAGGTCACCCCTCAGCCTCCAATGCTCCAGGGAAAACAGCCCTAACCATTTGTTGTGGCACAGTGGCTCAGTGGTTAGCACTGTTGTCTCACAGCACCAGGGTCCCTGGTTCAATTCCAAGCTCAGGTGACTGTGTGGAGTTTGCACATTCTCCCCGTGTCTGCATGGGTTTCCTCCCACAGTCCAAAGATATGCAGGTTAGGTGAATTGGTCATGCTTAGATTGTCAATTAGTCAGAGGGAAAAGGGGATTGGGTGTGTTACTCTTCGGAAGGTCAGTGTGAACTTGTTGGGCCAAAGGACCTGTTTCCACACTGTAGGGAATCTAATCTATTCAACCTCTCCCTATAGCTTAAATTCTCCAACCCTGGCAACATCCTTGGAAACCCTTTCAAGTTTCCAAAAATTAAATTAGCAAGAGTTTAATGAAAATAATCTCTTTAACTTCATTTCAGCTTTCATAAAAGTGCAGAATTTATACATTTGTCTGCGTGGGTTTCCTCCCACAGTCCAAAGATGTGCAGGTTAGGTGAATTGGCCATGCCTAAATTGTCAATTAGTTAGAGGAAAAAGGGGATTGGGTGTGTTATTCTTTGGAGGGTCGGTGTGGACTTGTTGGGCTGAAGGGCCTGTTTCCACACTGTAGGGAATCTAATCTATTCAACCTCTCCCTATAGCTTAAATCCTCCATCCCTGGCAACATCCTTGGAAATCCTTTCTGAACCCTGCCCAAAATTAAATTAGCAAGAGTTTAATGAAAATAATCTCTAACTTCATTTCAGCTTTCATAAAAGTGCAGAATTTATACATTTGGTATGCTGTTTTATGGAAAGCAATTTCACTACATATGTTGCATATCAGCTCAGTAAGTCTATATATTCAGTCCTGTACTTTCACAAAGACATCATGTTAACAAAGGATCCTCTTCACAATCACCTTGTTGAAAGGTAAACGAGGTAGATTTGCTGTTATCATCCTCCTTTTAGG
Organism: Chiloscyllium plagiosum; assembly: GCF_037043375.1. NCBI lineage: Eukaryota > Metazoa > Chordata > Chondrichthyes > Orectolobiformes > Hemiscylliidae > Chiloscyllium > Chiloscyllium plagiosum. The sequence goes on from NW_028270141.1 coordinate 108,015,277, forward strand.
TTTGGATCTAAAATACTTCACTGCTCTAATGTGCTACAAGGAAATAACTCAGTAGTCTAATGGAAAGTGGCTTATGCCTTTAAATTGATGTTATTTATTATATGATAGCAATCTTATACAAGTTATATGGGTATAATAGACAGATGCTTCAGTTGTGAGGATAGGTTAAAGCAGTTGGGATTGTTCTCCCTGGAGGGAAGGAGGCTGAGATGACATTTGACAGAGGTTTTCAAAGTCATGAGTAGATGGGATAGATGGGAAGAAGCTGTTCCCACTCATAAAAGACAAATAAACAAGTCAGCACAATTTAAAATAATGCGCAAATGGAGCAAAAGTGATGTAAAAAAAAACCTGTCACAGACTGTGAGTAGTTAGGATGTCGAATGCACTGCCTGGAAATATGGTGGAGGCAGGTTCAACTGAGGCATTCAAGAAGATGATTATTTAGACAGAACCAGTATGCAGGGATGTGGGGAAAAGGCATGAGATTGGTACTAGATAATATAGCCAGTGCAGGCATGATGGGCAGACTGGCCTCCTTCTGTGCCACAACAATTCTGTGATTCTGTGAGGGACAGTTAGTCGATTTTCTTTGACATTCACACCAAAGTCAGTATGGCATCATTATATTTACTGGTGTTCAATATACTCTTCAAAATTAACCTTTTCAGAGCAGAACATCTTACATAACATTTTAAATTATACTGTATGCTTGGTGCCAAAAGAAGTGTGATTTTTTGCATATTCACTTTATTTTAAAATTTTACTTAACCTGTATCTAAGGTGATTGAACTGATATCCATCTTTGATGCTGAGAGATAAATAAGGCTCAACTATATTGGCAGCTTTCCGGAACTGAAGCTTTGGCTCCATCGGTCTCTGAATGTGTTTTCTTTAATTCTGACAGAATCCCATTTTGTCTCAGTTGCCTCCCAGCATTGAAAACATTAAATATGTTGTTCAAAAAGTTGACTGCTGTTCGTAATTACAGTTAAAGCTCAGGAGGTGTGAAGTCAAAAATTGTTTCCTCTCACATGTTAAATCTAACTTAATTGACGGTGAATGCCAATCAAAGTGACTCTCCCTGGTTTTCAACAATATGCAGTTGAATCCTTGAAGAAGGGCTTATGCCCGAAACGTCGATTCTCCTCCTCCTTTGATGCTGCCTGACCTGCTGTGCTTTTCCAGCAACACATTTTTCAGCTCCTTTCGGCAGCACCACAGTTTGGGTGATGTAACAGTTGTTAGTATTCTGATAGGTCTAGAATCTTGCTCCCAACCTTGTGCGCAGCAGGCAGCTGACATGCAGCTAGATGTTATAAAGAGGCTGAAACTTTGCCATTCAAGTAGCAGACACCATTATATATCAGCATAACGTACAATGATGCCCATTATGTCCCACATTCCTCAGCCAGTCGTTCATGTTGCTGTTACCTCCCCCCCCCCACATGTTTAATTATCCTGAGAGCTGGTAAGTTGAAAACTGAATGAATGGAGCAAACAAAAGTATGTGTACTTCCACCCTTCCTTTTACAACTACCTGGTTTCTTAAAGCATTTTATAACTAATAAAATATATTGTGAAGTTACTGATGGAGGAAATGCACCACCCGATTTGCAAACAGCAAACTCCCCAACCATAGCAAGGTGCTAATTACCAAATAATTTGTTTTTCTGATCAATGAGAGATAAGCTATGGTGGGAGACCAGGGTTAACTTGCTTTCTCTTCAAGACGGTGCCTTGGAGTTTATTTACAGCCATTTAACATGCAGAAGGTACCGCAGTCAGCACCTTATCTAAATGCCTGTACCTTGGCATTGCTCTGAAATGTCTGTTTTGAATTTTCTGCCTAAGTACTGATGTGGAACTTTAACCTAGAACCTTGTGACTTGGCAGTGAAAGTGTTACATGCAAGTGAACTGAACAAATAGGATATTATTGTGTAACGGCTATTATAGGCGTGAAAGGACAGAAGTTTGTCTTTAACAGCCATTTAATTCTTAGCTTCTTAAAAGATGTTAAGTACAGTATTAAAAATCAGGTTTGAATGGTATTGAAAATCTTTATATGTATGTATAAAATAACTTCCACTTCTGCATATCATTGGACATGTACAGTTCAACACCTCTGACACTGATTTCAATGTTAAAACAAAAGCCCTAATGCTCCACAGAAGCTCTCTAACATGACACAAGCAGAAATATGATTATCTGTATTTTCTCACATTGCTGCTATTGAATTTTGTTAAGCATCAAATGCCAAATATCTATCAAGTATCAATTTATAATGACAACCAGGTGCTTTGTGTTGGTTTTAAACATCACACAAGTTACTGTAAATGCCCAGATGGTTTGGTATTTGTCAGGTTCTGTCACTAAAGTTTCTTGGGGTGTGGTATGAAATGGCTGGTGCAGAGCAAGAAACTTTGAGCTTAGCTTCTTTGATCCATACAGCTGAATACAAGCGATTCATTGAATTGCTAATATCATTGTATATTAATTCATTTAATTGAACCTATTTAGTCTTTTGATGTTTATTGCTTCAAATTGACACTAATGAATTATTTGGATCCAGCTTATGACATTGTGGGAAGAATACCTCGATGCAGGTCATTTAATATGTTTACAATTTTTCCCCTCTTCCTGCCAGAAGGAAAGCTTTTATTTTATCACAAGACACAATATGCCTGCTTCACAGTGGCTTTATTGAATTTTATTGGTTTCTTCGCAGGAGATTAAAGGCTCATTCATCCAAAAATAATAAAATAGAGCTTCAAAGTCCATGCCAAATCCAACCAATGGCCTAATAACACCTTTAAGCCATTCTTTTGTTTAAAAAATGATTATTTATCTTTGATCAATATATAAACTCATATTAAAGTTAATTGATCCTCACCATGTAGCCAGTGTAGTAGACAGAGCTAGCTGAAGCTACTTGTCCAGATTATAAATAAAACTATACCAGTAAATGTGCTACAACTAACTGAAGTAAAATGCTTGCATTTAATCTGACAGTGTAAATGTATGAGGTGAGCATTTGAAATGTCAGTGGTCTACTATTGCACGATGAATGTCTTTCTTCCTTTATTTTTGTAATGGGATGTGGGTGTCACTGACAAGGCCAGCATTTATTACCTATCTCTAGTTGCCCTTGAACTGATTGACTCTCCAGGCCACCTCAGAAGGTAAACAACAGTCAATCGCATTGCTGTGGGTCTGGAGTCAAGCATAGGCCAGACCAAGAAGGACAGTATACTTGCCTTTCCCTTTACTAAATCACATGGGCTTTTGCAACAATTGACAGCCATACCGTGATGGCCATTCGGTTAACTTTAAATCCCAGATTTTACTTGAATTCAGATTTAACCATAATATGGTAGGTTAAGCATTACAAATATACTGAACAGTCTTAATACTAAAGAATCTGATAGCGATAACACAGGAGGAAATACTTTTTACAACAACAATTAGTTAACAATGCATTGAACTAACTTTAATTTATTTTATTTGTTCACAGGAGGTGGGCATCCTGGCAACACAAGCCATTCATTGCCTGTCCCTAATTGCTCTTAGGAAGATGATGGTGAACTATGGTAATAAGGAGAGAATTCTTGATTTTAACTAAGCAACAGTGAAGGAATGATGATATGTTTCCAAATCAGGATAAGGTGCAGCTTGGAGGGAAACTCAGGGGCATGGGTGTTCTCAGTGTACCTGCTGTCTTTGTCCGACTGGGTGGTAGAGGTTATGGGTTTGGTAGTGCTGTCTAAGGAGCCTTGGTGAGTTGTTGCAGTGCACCACAATACAATGGTGCTACAGGGATAAATTTTGAATGTGTTAGATAAGTTGCCAATCAAGTCGCTGTTTTGTCCTGGATGGTCTCAATCTTCTTCAGCATTGTTGGATCTGCACACACTGAGGTAAGTGAACAGCAGTTTGTCACACTTCTGATGAACAAGCTTTTAAGAAGTTACCAGTTGAGTTACTCACCACAGAATTGCTAGCCCCTGACCTGCTCTCATAGTCATAGCACTTCCTCCAGTTCAATATCTAGTCAATTGTAATACACACCCACCCCCTAGAATTTTGATAATGTGGTATTCAGCGATAGTAATTGCCATTGAATATCAACAGGTGATGGTTGGATTCTCTCTTGTCATTGCCTAGCACTTGTGAGGCACAAAATTTACTTGTCACTTGTCAGTCCAAACTTGGATATTGTCCAGCTCTTGCTGCATTTGATCATGGACTGCTTTAGTCTGAGGAGTCGCAAATGGCACTTAGCATTTTGCAATTATCAGTGAATTATGGAGGGACAGTCATTGATGAAACAGCTGAAGATGGTTGGACTGAAGACACTATCCTGAGGAACTCCTGCAGAGATGTCCTGGAGCTGATATGATTAACCTCCTACAACTACAGCCATCTTCCTTGAATTGGTTATGACTATCATTAATTCCACTTTAACTAGGGTTTCTTAGTGCCACACTCAGTCAAATGTGGTCTTGATGTCAAGGCCAGTCATTCTCACCCTCACCTTGTGAATTCAGCTCTTTAATCTATGTTTGAACCAAGACTATAATAAAGTCAGGAGCTGAGCTGGTTGGCAGAACCCAAACTGTGAACAGGTTATTGTTGACTATGTGCCATTTTACGGTTGTACTGTTGACAACATGCTCCATCACTTGGCTGATGACTGAGAACAGACAGTTGGGGCAGACCATGGTTAGGCTGGCTATGTGTACAAGACATAACTGGGCAGTATTTCACATTGCCAGAACTATGACTGTACTGAACAGCTTGGAAAAAAGGTGAAACTAGTTTTAGAGTGCAAATGTACAGTACTGTTGCTGAAATGTTGTCATCTATCTTGGCTTTTACAATACCAATGTCCTTGGCCATTTCTTGTCACATGGAACGAATCAAATTGTTTGAGGACTGTCATGTTATGCTAGAGATCTCAAGAAGATCGATTGTTCACTTGACATGCTGGCTGAAGGTGCTTGCAATACTTTAACCTTGTCTTTTGACTGATGTACTGAACTCTCCGTAATAGATGGGGATGGGGATATCTTTGGAATGTTCTCCACCAGTGAGTTGTTTAATTACTATTTGTGATGAGATATGGCAAGACTTAAGAACTTAGATCTGATCCATTGGTTGTGGGTCGAGTAGCGCTATCACATTCTGCTTGGCATGAAAGCAATCCTGGGTTGTTATTTCAACAGGTTGACACTTCATTTTCATGTGTCTTTCTCTGCTTCTGCCCTCTGATACACTTAATTGAACCAGGATTAAGCCACCAGTGAGACTGGTGTCTTGGATATAGTCATTTAACTGACATATAATGCCAGGCTATTACTATCACCCGTATCGGGCAGACAGTTCTCCCAATTTTGGCACATGCCCCAGATGTTAATATCAGAATTTTGCAGTAAAAAGAGGGTTATATGCACCATCGCTAATTCTGGTGCCGTGGCCAATGCCACATAGTCCACCTAGTTTCAATCCTGTTATCAGACTTAGTAATGTTAATTAATTCTTTATATTCTGACATTTAATGCATGGTATATATTACAATGCTCCGAAAATAAAATTACGATAATCTTGGTAGTGTTTGTTCTTATTTTTACCTGGTAGAATTTCCAGTTAAAAATGTATTTGCAGAAGGTTATGTTTTCCAGCACCTTCTCTGACAGTAGGCATATCTTTGGAATGTGCTATTCAAGAACTTTGGGCAAATTGTTACAATCCTATTGCAGATGACACCCACTGCGAGCATTGTGCTTTTGTGATAGATCGAGTGAATGTTTAAGGTGGGTGCCAGTCAAGTGGACTGCTTTGTTTTGGAGCTTGATGTTGAGCTTCTCAAGTGTTGTGGAACTTATCCAGGACCATGGAGGGCATTCTATCTCATAGCTGAGTCATGATTGGTTGATCTTAGTATTTTGAATATTCAGTCTCTTAAATTTTAGTCATAATGCTTTTGTTTGATATTCTGTTCTCCTTGTAAGGTCTCGAGTGCTATGCAATCAGACAGTTACTGAGGGGAGTTTTTGCCTGCACTGTTTGAGCTGGAAATGGATGCAGCTCATTCTAAACTTGTTTGACTTTTCATTTCCTTTGAAATAAACATGATTAAAGTCAATGAAATGAAGCCCCCATTTGATGAATAGAGACCACTGGAAGGTGAGACTGATTTTTCAAAATATGCCTTTAATGTTGTTAACTTGGTTGGCTGGTCCATCAGTTGCTGGTTGTATTTTCCATTACATTACCCTGGTTGTTTGATGTTTTGGCTCAGATTCTCTACCAAATATTGGCTTGAGCATGTGCAAAATATTGCACCAAAGACAATGGTTATAGATCGCCATACGTTTTTGTTTTGTATTTGTTTATCCTTCCAGGGATAAACTCTTTTGTGTTATCTTGATTGTAGATGTGCAGGCTTTGAATGAGTTCCAGTGCAGCATATAATGCAGATGTGTTGATCTGATTGCGTGGAATGAAGGCTTGGATTTAGCTTGCAGCATCTGTGGCAGTTAAAGTTGCGATGTTCTACATCAATGGCAAACATGTTAATGAGTTCAAATAAAGTTCCTTTTCCTGCTCCGTCAGTGAAGGTGACAACAAAACAAATTGCTTCAGAGTTTGTTTCGAAATATTAAGCAGACCTCCAGCATCTGCAGCTCTTTGTTTTATTTGATCAAGTTGGTTGTGGGAAGTGCAATTTGGTTTAAGATTCAACGAATGATTGCCATAAGGTTGAAAAGGAAGCTTGAAGGAAAGAGTTGTTTAAACAGATCTTCCAATGTATAAGCAAAAATAACAGTTCAGAAAAATTCTTCGTGTTTCCCAAACTATTGCAGAATTGCCAATTTGAGTTACTTTCGAGACAAAAAACTGTGGATGCTGGAATCCAAAGTACCCTTGCTCTCCCTCCTCACCCATCCACCCCCACAATGTACCTGATCCCTCCACTTCTCCCTCTTCACCTCATCCTTCCTGCATCTTCCTTCACCCCCACCCCACTTCTCGGCCCACCCCCTCCCAATCTCCTTTCTCTCCCACACCCACCCCACCCACACCATACCACATCCAACTCTCACCCACCACATGCCATCACTCTTCCCTACTCCCCTCCTTCAGCCTTCTTGGGACACCTCAAAAACCCCACCCCTGAGCCTTGCCACATATTTACTATGCCCCCCGACATCAAACTCTCTGAGGCTGAATGGTCTGTCTTCAGGAAAGGGCTCATGTTCGTACCCCTTCGCCTCCATCTCAATGAATTCCGGATCCGCCAGGATGTGGAGCTCTTCTTCCGCCACCATCCCATTTCCGTGCCTTCTTCTTTTACAAAAACTCCCAACATCCCTCTGAGGACCCCTTCTCTCACCTCCAAACTTCCTCCTCCACTTGGTCACCACCGGCCAGTCTTATACCCGCCCTACACCTCTTCATTGCAGACTGTCGACGTGACATCGGCCTCAATTTCTCCACTCACTCACCCATTCCAACTTCAACCTCTCCAAATATGCAGTGCTCCACTCTCTCTGCACCAACCCCCGTTTCACTATCAAACCTGCTGACGAAGGCAAGGGGGTAGTCTTCTGGAGAACGGAATCCCATGTTAGGCAGAGGCTGAACGCCCGATCTCTGACACTACGCCCTACCTCCCCCTTTCCCACTACCCCACCACGACTCAGCAGGCCAAAATCACTCACCGTCAGTGCCCTCATTGCCTCCGGCGATCTCTCCTCCACTGCCTCCAATCTCATAGTCACCCAGCCCCGCACTGCCTAGTTCTACCTGATCCCCTAGATCCACAAACCTAACTACCCCGGCCGACCCATCATCTCGGCATGCTCCTGCCCTACTGAACTCATCTCATCTTACCTCGACTCCATCCGATCCCCCTTGGTTCAGGCATTTCCCACCTCCATCCGTGACACCATCCACACCTTCCATCTCTTCAGTAACTTCCACTTCCCCGACCACCAGCACTTTATCTTCACTGTGGATGTGCAGTCCTTATACACGGTCCATATCCCACAAGGACAGCCTCCATGTCCTCTGCTTCTTCCTCTCCAACAGACCCATCCAGTCCCCTTCCACCAATACCCTCTTCCACCTCGCCGAACTGGTCCCCACCCTCAATAATTTTTCATTTAACTCCTCCCATTTCCTCCAAATCTAGGGGATGGCAATAAGCACCCGGATGCTACATCAAACAATCCCTGTTCAGTACCAACACAGCAACTGTGTCCCAACTCTTCTGCCATTACATCAATGGCTGCATCAGTGCAGCATCCTGCACCCAGGCTGAACTGGAACAGTTCATCACCTTTGCCCACAACTTCCACTCTGCCTTCAAAATCACTTGGTCCAACTCGGACACCTCGTTCCCCTTTCTTGACCTCACCATTTCCAACTCCGGCAACAGTCTCCAGACGGACATTTACTATAAACCCACAGACTGCCATAACTACATGGACTACACCTCCTCCCACCCAGTAGCTTGCAAGAACTCCATCCCATTCTTCCAATTTCTCTGCCTCTGCTGCATCTGTTCATTCCACTCACGAGTATCCCAGAGGTCCACCTATTTCAAGCTGTGCTTTTCCTCCCTCTGTCACCCAGACAGCTATTCGCCACACCACCTCCATTCCCTGTTCCACTGCTCTCAACCCCCCACCCTCCAAATGCAAGTCCCCATTGTCCTCACCTTGCCCTCATCTACCATCCCACGAGTCTCTGCATCCAACGCATCATTCTTAAACACTTGCGCCAACTCCAGCTAGACCCCTCCACCAAGAACATCTTCCCCTCCCCACCCCTCTCAGGTGACCGTTTCCTTGGACAGTCCTTGGTTTGAGCCACTCTCCCCATCAACCTCGCTGAACCACCAGGTACCTTCCCCCACAACTGGAAAAGATGCAAAACCTACCAATACACCAACCCCCTCACCTCCATCCAGGGCCCCAAACAGTCCTTGCAGGTGAGACAGAGGTTCACCTGCCTCTCTTCCAACCTACTTTACTGCATCAGGTGCTCCCGATGTGGTCTTCTCTACATCAGGGAGACCAATTGCAAACTTAGGGAATGGTTCACCGAACATCATAGCCAGGCCTGCAGAGGCCTACCGGACTTCCCGTTTCCACTCTCTTTCCAACATGACCATCCTTGGCCTCCTCCATTGCCGCAATGAACTAAACCACATATTGGAGGAACAACACCTCATCTTCTGCCTGGGCAGCCTACATCCCAGAGGACTCAACATTGAGTTCTCCAATTTCAAATAACCTCCCTTCCCATCCCCTGATTCCCTTCCCAGCCTATCCCCCTCCCTTCCACTCCTCCCTGCCACCAACCAGATTCATTCCTCCCATTGACCAACCAGGTCTACCTGTCTTCACCTCTACCTGTCTTAATCTATCCCCACTTCACCACCTTGACCCCGCCACCCCCTTTATCTGCAGCTCCCCCTCTACACACCCTCAGTCCTGAAGAAGGGTTACACCCGAAACATCGACTTCTCCACCTCCTGTGCTGCCCGGCTTGCTGTGTTCTTCCAGCCTCCTGCCTGTCTACTTTGAGTTTCCTTGGCCACTTGTTTCCATGATAAGATGAAGTCAGTTTTTTTTCCCAAACACGAGTCATGAATCTGGAAAGGCCTACTACCCAATCAGGACTCTCCTCCCCAAAGAAAATGTTACCTGCTGAGTTTACACCATATTTCAACAAGATCCATAAGCAGGAAAGGGATCCAAACTGGCAAATAATATCTGTTGTCTTAACAAAGCCATTAGCCATCATGAAAAATTTCATATTTTCATCTTTAATGTACTAATTTGAAATATCTTCATAAAAAGATCAATATTAGCTGAAGTGGACAAGTTCTGTTTCAGAGGGAATAGATGTTAATGATTGAAAACCTTTGCTAATTGTAAAATATTATTACTTGCTCACACAGCACTGTATCTTCGACAATTTAATCATGATGGAGTTGAATAGCTTCTGAAGTCTGGAATTCCTAAGTATTCCAGTGAAAGTTCAAGTAATTGTGTAGTTTCTCTTCTTCGAGGATCTCCTAGTTACTTCCCTCATGAGGGCTAACTGTGCTTACCAGTGAAATTTATAATATCCTCTGTGCAATAGGACGTAGACATAGATTTGATTGGAATTAGGATGAGGTGGGGTTTCTCATCAATAAGTGATCTGTTCTGTCTGATTACCACTGATAATGGGAAGGCATAAATGTATTACAGTCTCTTCTGCCTGTTCTACTCTCAGATATCACTTTAACTGCTCTAGTCCCACTTCCCTTCTCCTAATGCTACTGGTTCTACAATCAAGCAGCTGCTGGTCTCAGACACCAACAGACCCTGAGAATAGTCCCATTATTTTTTTAATCCATTCCCAGATGTGGACATCACTTAAGGCCAGCATTTGTTGCCCATCCCTAACTGACCTTGAGCAGGAAGCTGCCTTCTGAACAAGCAAGCAATTTGTTGCTGCATTTTAGCGAGTGAATTAGAGTCGACCCATATTGAAGGAGGTCTGGAGTCACAAATAGGCCAGGTCTGGTCAGGAAGGTGAGTTTCCTCCCCTAAAGGATATTACAGTTATTTTCTGTTCTCAGTGCACCAGATGAGTTTGACAACAATCTGGTAGTCACATAGTCTGCATGGCTGAATAGTACTTTTAATTCCAGATTTATTTAATTAACAAAATTTGTATTTCCCAAGTTCAGTAGTTAAGTTGAATTTATATCTCTGGATCATTAGTTCATACCTATTTGGATTTCTGGGCCCATAATGCAAACAGCACATTTCTGTTCTCTGGGCCACTTTCCATGCTATTAGTTCCACTGCCTTTTCCTGAGACTAGTTTATTGTCCCTTCTGTTGAAGCTGTGAATTTCCTCATTCAGACTATTAATCTCATACAGATATAAGTTTGTGTTTGTAGTAAAGGGATTGGATTAGGATCCACATCGAAAAATAAACAGGGAACAGTGGTCATTGGGATCACAAGTATCTGCTGGAGAATGTGTAACTTCCCAAGACCATATGAAGATAAATATAAAGCGGGGGCAGAAATAGCTTGAGAATTAACAGTGAGTTTAATGTCACTCATGTCAGCCATTTAGCAATTTGGTGAGCTAGACCATCAATTGTAAATTCCACAATTTGCTGAATGATTTATACTAATCTGTCGTTAACCTCATGAATACAGCACTCACTATCAACATCCCCTTGAATTTCAAAACAGATGTTGCACTTGTACATAAATTGCCTGTTAACCCTATTGTAGAAAGACCTGTCTTCACATAGCACCTTTCACGACCTCAGATAATCAAAAGCACTTATCAGCTGTACTTTCAAAGTGCAGTGAATGTTGGAATGTAGGAAATGCAAACAGCCAATTTACAATGAGCAAACTCCCACAGCAATGTAATTATTAACAAGATGTTCTGTTTTTGTTTTAATGATGCTGACTAAATCATGACATCAGGAATCACTTCCCCGCTCTGTCTCAAAATAGTTCCAGGGAATCTTTAACATTTACCTGTGAAATTAAATCGACTTTGGTTTGATTTTACACCCAAAAGACAGCACCTCTTTTTATTGAAGTATTCCCTCAGTATTACATAGGAGTGTCAGTGTGGAGTCCCCGGAGTGGAACGTGAACTTCAGTCCACAATCTTCTCACTGCGAGTGCTACCAAGTGAACTACAGCTGACCTCTGTAGTCCTGCAATGTCACTCAACCACTCCGACACACAATCAGTCGTAAGTGCTGAATCTCAATCTTGCAGACAGAAATTATTAGATTTTTAAAATTGATTTAATTGAATTGCATTGAATTGAATTGAATTGATTGTCACATATACTGAGGCACAGTGAAAAGCTTTGTCTTGCGAGCAATACAGGCAGATCACAGAGTTAAGTAGCATAGATAAGTAGAGAATAGGTAAACAGTAGCAAAAACAAAAAACACAGGTACAGGCGAATGATAAGATTTTGAGTCCATTCAGTGTTCTAACAACAGTAGGGTAGAAAATGTTTTGAAACCAACTGGGGTGTGTTCAAGCTTCTGTACCTTCTTCCCGAGCATTGCCAGGGTGGGATGGATCTTTGAGAGTGCTGGCGGCCTTTCCTTGACAGCGGGCCTGGTAGATGGAATCTATAGATGGGAGGTTGGCCTTTGTGATTGTCCGGGCCAAGCTCACCACTCTCTGTAACCGTCTCGATCTTGAATGGTACAGTTGCCATACCAGGTAGAGATGCATCCAGACAGAATGCTCTCGACAGCGCACCTATAAAAGTTGGCAAAGGTATTCACCGTCATGCCAAATTTCCTCAGCTGCTGAGGGAGAAGAGACGTTGTTGGGCCTTTGGAACCAGTGCATCCACATGAAGCGTCTAAGAAAGCTTGTTGTGGATGACCACTCCCAGGAGCTTGACACTCTCCACTTGTTCCATATCTGTGCTGTTAATGTGTAGGGGGGCATGAGTAACATCCCGTCAAAAGTCAATAATGAGTTCCTCGGTTTTGCCGGCATTGAGAGCTATGTTGTTCTCAGTGCATCATTTTTCCAGGTCTTCCCATCGGCAGTCTGTTTCATCGGCATCTGAGATTCAACCGACTATGGTGGTATCATTAGCAAACTTGTTAATGGCTTTAGTCTGGTATTTGCCGACGCAGTCATGGGTATACAATGAGTACAGTAGGGGGCTGAGTACGCACCCCTGGGAGCTCCAGTATTGAGTGTTAGTGAGGATGAAATATTGTCCACAATCGTCACTGATTGTGGTCTGTGGGTCAGGAAACTGAGGATCCGGTTGCAGAGAGTGGGGCTTAGTCCGAGATCACTAAGTTTAGTAATCAGTCCCGAGGGGACAATAGTGTTGAAGGCTGAACTGTAGTTAATAAGTTGGGTTCTTACGTAGCTGGTCTTGGTATCAAGGTGTTCTAGGGAGGAGTGAAGGACAAGTGATATGGCATCTGACGTGGACCTGTTGGTCCGATAGGCAAATTGGAGTGGGTCAAGAGTAGTGGAAAGGCTGGAGTTGATTAATGCCATGACCAGCTTTTCAAAGCACTTCGTGACCACCAATGGCAGGGCCACTGGGCGGTAGTCATTGAGACATGCTGCATGAGCCTTCTTAGGCACAGGGAGGATGTTGGCCCTCTTGAAACAGGCAGGGACAGTGGCCTGCTGCAGGGAGAGGGTGAAGATGTCCGAGAAGACCTCCACGCATGCTCTGAGTGCCAGGCCTAGTACTCCATCTGGTCCCATCACTTTCCTTGGATTCACATGAAGGAAAGCTGATCTGACCTCTGATATAGTGACTGTTGGGATAGGTTCGTCGGGACTTGTCAGAATAGGTGCTACCTCTCCGCCAAAATTCTGCTCAAAGCAAGCATATTTGTTTCTTATTTGTCTTCCTGTGTCATTTTTCTCTCTCAATCAGTCATTCTTTTTTTTTTCTTTTCCAACTCTAAACCGTCTGGCTTCACCATCATTCCTCAACTTCATTGCAATCTTACCATTTCCTGATTGCGGGGATAAACTGTTGGTCTCATTGTTCACAAGGCTCCATTGCTCTTATGAGTCATTAGGTTAAGTTGTACCTGGTAAAATAGATGGAGAACAACAATCAGTGGAGATCATAAGTATCTGTTTGAGCCCAGCTTCCCCAGGAACCTGTAAAGAAACACAAATAACCCAAATGTTGCTGACACTAGGTCAGCTTGCTCTCCCAGCAATCTGCAATGCAAACATTTTATAATCCAAAAACATTGATAAAAAGTGTACAGTGAGGAATCCCACACAATTTTCCCTCCCACCCTGCTTTAACTTTGCTTTTCCGATGAGGAAAAGAGAGAATTTCTCTGGAAGAGGAAAAATAAATGATGCTGCAGGTTAGAAAAGCAGATAGACATTTCTCTTTACAGAAGTTCAAAGTTTGTGCGAAGATTTGTAGCTCGGGTGCTCATTGCTGTGGTTCTGTTCGCCGAGCTGGAAGTTTTTGTTGCAAACGTTTCGTCCCCTGGCTAGGCGACATCATCAGTGCTTGGGAGCCTCCTGCGAAGTGCTTCTTTGATGTTTCCTCCAGTGTTTATAGTGGTCTGTCCTAGAGGCATGGCATTCATCCACAAACTCCATCAACAAACACATCGACCTGGACCCAATATACCAACCACTACAGCGGACAGCTGAAACTGACAACCGGAAGCGGCAGGGACAGACCACTATAAACACTGGAGGAAACATCAAAGAAGCGCTTCGCAGGAGGCTCCCAAGCACTGATGATGTCGCCTAGCCAGGGGACGAAACGTTTGCAACAAAAACTTCCAGCTCGGCGAACAGAACCACAGCATCTTTACAGAAGTCATTACTCGTTGGTTTCCAGAATAAAAAAGTATCAAATTGGAAAGAATCTGTTGGTACATTTCAACTATTTCAAAGTGATATAAGTGTTTCTCATTCAAAGGGAAAAAGAAGCTGTAATACTCGTTGTTCAGTTTCACCTCTCCCTACCCACATCTACACCATTCTGCCCAGCTGACACCCTGCCTGAGTTCACAAAAATGGACTCACACAGCCAGAAGAAGATCTGCTGAGTGCCACAGCTTTCAGTCACTTCAAAGTGTTTCTTTCAAATGAGCACTGACAGTGCTTTGGAAATTCTACTGCACGTTCTGCACATTGTGAAGGCTCATTGCCAGGAGTTGTTTGAAAGGATCCGCCAGCCCAGAAATCAATCTAAGGAGAACGGTGGGAGTGGTAAAGTCAGACTAGCCACTCAGCCACCCACCCTCCTTCCCCCGGACCCCCACTTTCACAGCTCGATGAGAAGGCCCACCATTACTCACTCCAGTCACCCAGTAGTGAACGGTTTCGGTTAGCTTGTCGGTTTTACAAACCTGCAAAAACAAGCAGAGTGTGTGTGAGATCCAAATTAAAAACAGAAAATGCTGGAAAATTCAGGCATCATTGTGGATCCGGGAGTGGGATTAAGTGGATGGGTTTAGTGTCAACAGTGGTAGCCCCAATGATAGGCTGGATTGGCCACTAACACCTCCACTGTTCCCCAGAAGTCCGAATGGACACTCTGCCCAGGGTGTTACCTGTTTTGGAGGGCCGGCAGCCCTTCACAATCAGTCAGGCTGACCCATCCGGGGTGGAGGTAGTATTGGGCTGGGGAGTTGGAGGGGGTGTGGTGGAGAAAGGGTAGTGGGATTCCTGTTGAGAACACAGCTGATGTTTACCAGGAATTAGCTCTTATTCACGAGGTATCATCCATGGAGTATAGAGTGTCCAATCAAGGGGGTCTCGAGACATCCCCCACTCCCACCACTACCACCGGGGCACTCTGCCTACTTTTACGGAGCAACCTGCCACAGGTTGTAGTGTCCCTTTGCCACAAGTAAGTCGAGAAAGCGATGGGCACTCCACCTCACTACCTTTCCTCTTGACTGCACAACAGTCTGTCCTCGCCCCTTCACTCACTCTCATGGGTTAAGGTTAAAGTCTAACTAAGCTTTCAATACTGATGTGAAAGCAGCAGCTTGAAATATTGTGGGGAATCTGAACACGGAGCTGCCTGTAGATTTTGGGGGATGAAAATTGGCAAAAATGTGGGGACTTAGAAATCCAATTCCAACCATTGGGCTCTGTGTATGCAAACAGCTCCCTTGGGACAGGCAAGTTGAGAATGTCAGTTTATTAAGTGTTCAATTAGAATGATATTTACATGAAAGTTTGACATTACTTGTAAGTCCATAGGACCACTGGGCCTTCTAGGATACAGCAATTAAACCAAGGTCAGGAACAAGGGTAATTGAGGGGGCATGACAGGAAAATGTCCCAATGCGAATTGGATCTCCATACCATCCGGCCTCCTTGCACCCGTTCCACCTCTGTCAAGTGTTTAAAAATTGCCATTTTCCAAGCCTTTTCAGTTCTGAGATCCAGTCATACCAGTCTCAAAACATTAAGCTCAGGGTCATTTTTGGAAACAGAGCACTATGACCCAAGCCTCCAATTGCCTGCCACGTCAAAGCACCACTGTGTTCCCTGGCCAACACCTCTGTCTCAGGCTTGCTGCAGTGCTCCAGTGAAGCTCAGCACAACTGGGAGAATAGCACCTTATTTTCTGCTTGGGAACCCTGCGACCTCAGAACTCAATATTGAGTTCAATAACTTTTGGGCCTGAGCACCTTCTCGCATGCTCTCACTCCTATCCCCACACACCAGACCTTGTCATCACATGGACTACCACCACACACAACCCATTTGCAGCTATTCATTCTCTCAGGTTGATTTACCATTCTTTTGTCTGCCCAACTGTTTTTCTCTCTCTCTGGAGTCTACCTTCACCTATCGTGTACTCTTTCCTCCTCATCACCCTTTCTTTAGCATATATAACAACCTTTTCCCAGCTACAATCAGTTCTGAAGTAGGATCACTGGACCTGAAACATTAACTCTGTTTTCCCTCCACAGATGCTGCCAGAGCTGCTGAGTTTTTCCAACAATTTCTGCTTTTGTTTCTGATTTCAGCAATCATAGTCTTTTGGTTTTGAGAACAGAGTGGGTGCATCTGAAGTGAGTATTACCAAAAACGGACTCTTGACTTAAACTGCATTCTAGACTATCAGTTGGATCATACTGAAACCACCTTCAACTATATAAGACCTTCTTAAAATTTGTCATTTTCAAACAGTTTTGATTTCTACAATTATAGATCTGAATTTTGTTCATTTTCATGAAATGTGGGTGTTCACCTGGCTGGTATTTTGTTGCCCATCTCCCATTGTCCTTGAACCAAGTGGCTCTGATGGACTAGTTCAGAGGGTACTTTTGAGATTCTATCACATTGCCTGTGGATTACATTGCATCCGATCAGACCAGGTAAGGATGACATACATTGGTGAACCAGATGGGGGTTTCCACCAATCATCTGTAGCTTTCAATTCCAGGTTTAGCAATTGATTCAAATACCTTAAATTCAATGCCTCTAGATATTATCAAGATACTGTGGATGCTGGAAATCTGAAAGAAAAACAAAGAAAATGTTAGATAAACTCAGCAGGTCTGGCAGCATCTGTAGAGAGAGAAAAGCAGAACTACTGAAGGATTGTGAAGAAGAGTTAGTTGACTCAAAATGTTAACTCAGCAATGATTGTAATGAGGTCAGCCAAATAAACTTCATAGAATATGAGTTCTCTGATTGGGGCTGTTAATTTGGTCCAATCAAGGATCCCTGGCAGACAGATATAAACAGGAGTGTAGGAGATTTTGTTCGCTCTGAGAGCTGGTCCTGAGGAACCAGATCAGTGTCAAGTACTATGCATATGTTAATAAAGGGTGACTTAATGATAGTGTGATGATGCTATGGCTTTAAAAGGGCATTTTGCCCTGATTGTATTTAAGACAGGTTGAATGAGAGTACTGAGCTGTCTGTAAGAAAGTAAAAAGCTTTTAAGGTCCTGTTTTTTTTAAATGTTGAAATAGTGGAGGCAGTCTGGCTGGGTGTGGCCAGATCTCACAGACCAGGCTTTTGTGTTTTTGTTTTTAGTTTTAGATTTAGATTTAAACAGTTGCTTTTGTGGATTTGAAGAAGTAGAAGCTATCTTTTCCCTCTTTTGGTTACAGCTAGAAGCTGAGATCTCTCTCTGCTGCTGGGTCACCTGTGAGACAAAATGTATTTTTCCGAATTTTCCTTTTTGCTGAGGGATGTGTTTATGGGATGTTTCTATACTGGAACAATTAATTAGTAATAGGTAAGTTTTCTACTGTTATCAGGTAAGTTTTCCAGTGGAGTCGTTATTCTAAGTTCTTCTTTCCTTTGTTTGTATTTTAACTATTGTTTTTAAATAAGTTGTGCTTTTGCTTAACATCGAGTAGTTTGATCAGTCACATTGCCTCTGGAACAAGGTACTTTACATTTGTCTTAAAGATAAGAAAAAGTTAATGTCTAGGCTACTTCCTTAAAATATTTTGAGGGGGTGAGGTCTGGTCCATAACAACGGGATACCAGCCTCTGTGGAGTTATTTCAAACTGCTTCTCCACATTCTGTTTCAATCCCAGAATATTAGATGGGGCCTTTGGAATATTAGTCCAGTGACATTACTAGTAAGCACCATTTCCCCATTGGTGATAGGTCACATTATATGTAGTGTCTTCACAGATCTTCGTGAATGTTTTGGAATAAATTTTACTTACAAAATAAGTTAACAGTTTAGTTAAGAATGTTTGTTCGATGCAGAATTGTGATAGAAAGGCTAGATGCATGAAGTGAAATGAAATGGACATCCCCATCTGTTTAAGGCAGCTCTTCAGCTTTGTTATTATTGGCACTTTGCCATGTCTTTTTTTAATTAATGTAATTTTAATTCTTATTGATCTCATTTTCAGATTGTTCTAATATGCCAATAAAGCTGAATATCATAGAATGATAAAACATAAAAGAAAGTCATTGAATTCATCAGCTCTTTGGAAGTAGTTCAGTCAATGTTCTACTCTTTCCCCATAGTCCTGCAATTTTTCCTTTTTAAGTATTTGTCCAAGACCTTTTTTCAATTCTTTCAGGCAGTTCATTCCACATCACAATAATTTTCTGCATTAAAACAAAATTCTCTTCATATCAGTTCTGTCCATCTAACAATTATTTCCAATTGTTATGCTGATTGCCAACCCAGGGCTAATAGTTCACTCTTACTCATTCTGTCAAAATCTTCCATCCTCTTCTTCAATCTTTAAATTTAGCTTCCTAAAACGTTTGCCCATTTGTTTGACAACTTGCATTTATAGTCAAAAACTGTTGTACTGGAAAAGCACAGCTGGTCAGGTGGCATCCAAGGAGCAGGAGAGTCGGTGTTTCGAGCATAAGTTCTTAATCAGGAATGGACAGCTTATGCTCGAAACGTCGACTCTCTTGCTCCTTAGATGTTGCCTGACCTGCCTGTGCTTCTCCAGCACCACACTTTTTGACTCCGATCTCCAGCATCTGCAGCCCTCACTTTCTCCCAAACTGCATTTATATATTGTCTTCAATATCGTAAAAAGTTCAAAAATGCTACTCAGCAGGAAATATTGGACAAACCGGGGAAAGAGAAATTTGGTCAGGTGATTGAAAACTTGGTCAGAGGGATACATTTGAAGGAACAAGGAAGATAAACTGGTTGAGAAGTTGAAAGGTTTAGGGAGAGAATTCTCGATGTAAGGGCCGAAGCATCAGGAGATACGATTGCCAATTTATGAATACGATGTGAAGGTGCTGATATTGGACTGGGGTGGACAAAGTCAAAAATCACATGACACTGGGTTATAGTCCAACAGGTTTATTTGACACTGCAAGCTTTCGGAGCTTCCATTCCTTCCTCAGCAGCTAGTGAGAGGTAATTACATCAGACACAGAATTTTTAGTAAAGATCATACAACTTATGCAAATATATTGAACAAACCTAGATTGCTATTAAGTGTTTAATCAGTTGGAATGGAGGTGCAGGTTTTGATTGATTGACATGTAAACATCGGCCCCAAGTTGGCTTCAGGTTTTATCAGAATAAAGGTGACACATTTTACGTGTGGTGCCATGTTTCAAGTCTGTTTGTATCTCATCCTGGAGCCAGACTGGTTCTATTTTCAAAGTAGAAATTTATGAAATGCCACATTGACTGACTGTCTACAGATTGTGCGCTCTTTCAACAAAGTGAATGAATCTGCAAATTAAAATCTGCAAATGTAATTTCACCTCGTAGATTTGTGTGTGTGTGCGCGTGCGCATGTGTGAGATGGAGAAAGGGAGAGAAAGACTGCGTATGTGTGAGAGAGTATGTGTCTGTGTGCGTGTGTGAGGGAGAGAGAATGAGAAAGTGTGAGTGTGTGCTTAAGAGAGAGTACACGAGTATGAGGGAGTACATGTCTATGAGAGAGTGTGGCTCCAAGTATGTGTGTGTGAGAGAGGATCTGTATGAGTGTTTGTGTGAGAGAGACAGTGTGTGTGTATGAGAGAGGGTCTGTGTGAGTGTGTTTGTGTGAGAGTGTATGTGTATGTGTTCGTGTGTGTGGTAGAGTGTAGTGGGGTCACCTGTAGTGTGACATGAACCCAAGATCCCAGTTGAGGCCATCGCCATGCGTACCAAATGTGGCTATTAGCCTCTGCTCAGCAACTCTGCATTGTTGCATGTCCCAAAGTCCGCCTTAGAGGAAGTTTACCCGAGGATCCGAGGCTGAATGTCCTTGACTGCTAACTCCATTCTAACTGATTATAGCCACCTAGGTTTGTTCAATACATTTACATAAGTTGTATGACCCTTTGATCTTCACTATAGATTCTGTGTTCAATGTATTCCCTCTCACTAGCTGCCTGAGGAAGGAGCACAGGCTGTGAAAGCTTGCTGTTTCAAATAAACCTGTTGGACTATAACCCAGAGTCGTGTGATTTTTGACTTTATAAATAAGCACAGCAATCAATTGTGCCATACAATGAAGCAATGAGACTATACGGTATCTATAATCAGGGGGTTGGTTGCTTGACAGAGATAAGCAACTCTTGGCCATAACAACTTCTTTCATCATTTGGGATATCTAAAGAAGTTGTTCATTGGTTGGCTCAGTTACCATTGCTACTTCACAACACCAGGGACCTTGGTTCAATCCCACCCTCAGGTAACTGTGTGGAGTTTGCATGTTCTCCCTGTGTCTGTTGGGTTTCCTCCAGGTGTTCTGGTTTCCTCCTGTAGTCTAAAGGTTTGCAGATTAGGTGGATTTGCCATGCTAAATTGCCCATATTGTCCAGGATGTGTCTAGGTTAGATGGATTAGCCATGGGAAATTTAGGGGTGTGGGTCTGGGTGGGATGCTCTTCAGAGCGTTGGTGTGGACTCGATGGGCTGAATGGCCTGCTTCTGCACTCTATGGATTCGATGATTCTATATTTCAAAAGGGTGTAACCTAACCAGGTCCAACAGCTACTAAGCAACTTAAGCAAACATTTTAAGAGTCTAAAAGGTTACAATGAAGTGCCAGTTATTACTCTCAGTTAATTTCTTCCTTTCCCTCCTATTGTAACCAAGTACAGTGCTGATTGGTGTTGAGGGTATCTGCTCTGTGATTGGCCCAGTTGACCGAGAAGACTTGACTGGTTGTCCCCATTGGTGTTAGAGTTCCCCAGATACAGGCTCATCCTCCTCAGCTCAGACTTCAGCAATCATAGGCAGGGGGGAAGGTGGAGGAGCTGAGCACCTCCAGAGTGCCCTGAAGAAACTTTTGGAATAGTCTGTGTATGTCCCCTCCATGACTTTAGTTGCTGGCTGACAGTACCCTGTCTCCTTGACAGGAAGGAGCATTTGGAATGAGGTTGAGCTTCCTCAAGATGTTGAGCACGCATGGCTAGAGTGACGGAATCCAGGACGTGTGTCTCTGGTTGACTCCAAAACATGGTATTTAAAGAACCCATCTCCAAAAAATAATCCTGTGATCTCATCATTTCAGTTAACTTTGCTCATCCAACTTTTCTAGTCAATATTTAAATTCAAATCTTGCATGATTATCACTGTCCCTTTGTGGAAAAACTCCCATTATATCTTAAGTTATGCTCCATGCTACCATTAGGGAAATGTGCACTACTCCCACATGCAATGTCTTGCTTTTATAATTTCTCATCTTCACCCATAAAGTTTCTATTTCTTGCTTTTTCTGAACTTAGGTCACTTTTCTCTCTTTTGAGCTAATACCATCATTAACTAACAGAGCCATGTTCCACCTTTCTCTAGTTTCCTAAATTTCTGACATATTCTAAATATCCTTCCTGATTCAGGTCCCAGTCTATGCAGTCCTGCACCCACATTCTACAATGGTTACCAGATTATACTTACTAATTTATTTATTTCTATTTGCACTCTTAGTTCATCCATATTGCTTTGATTACTATCTTCATTTATATCCTTTTATACTTTTATTATGTAATTTTAATCTTATCACTTGGTTGGTTTTTAGCTTTATACATTTCAGCCTTTCCAGTCATCATGGTCTGCTTATCATTTCTTGTATTAATAGCTGTCTCTTTGTTCTTTATTAGATTTCAACATTTAAACCCTTTTCCATGCCCCACCAACACTATTTAGCTTAAAATCCACTCCAAATTCCTAGTTATATAGCTGGCAAGAGCACTAACCCCAGCATGGTTCAGGTAGAGATGGTCCTATCAGTACAGATCTCAATTTCTCCAGTACTGCTGCCAGTGTCCCATGAACCAGAACAGACTTATAGAATCATAGAGTCATACAATATTGAAACAAACCCTTCAGTGCAACTAGTCCACACCGACCATGTTCCCAAACTAAACTCATCCCATTTGTTGAGTTTGGCCCATATCCATCCAAACCTTTCCTTTTCATGTACTTATCCAAATATCTTTTAAATGTTGCAACTGTACCTGTATCCACCACTTCTTCTGGCAGTTCATTATACACACAAACCACTCTCTGTGTTAAAAAAAATTGTTCCTTGTGTCCTTTTTAAAACTTTGTTCCCTTATTTTAAAACTATGCCCCCATCCTAGGGAAAAGACCCTTGCTATTCATTTTATCTATGCCCTCATCTCCCATGCCCATCTTTCAACTCCTTAATCTGATTTATCCTATATCAAATTGCACATGGCTAAGGCTATAATGCAGTTAAGGACTCTGAGGTACTGCTTCTTAATTTAGTGCTGAATACCTCATACAGACTATGTGAAACCTCTTTGTTTGACCTTGCTATGTTGTTGTTACCTACATGGACCACAAAGCTGGATCCTCCCCTCCTCCTCCACCCTTTGCAAGTTCCTGTTCAACCCTGAGATGTTCCAAACCTTGTTACTGGGCAGCCATCTAGACCAATGGCATTTTACTGCAAACAATGGTGTAGGTTCTCCTCACTATATTGTGCCTACTCCCATTACATTCCTTGTGGCTATCTTCTCTTGAATGGTTTCTTATGCCATAGTGTCATAGTCAGTTAGCTCAACCACACTGCAACTCGGGGAGAGGCAAGGGGCCAAGTGATATTATTGCTAGACTATTAATCAAGAAACTTAGCTCTTGTTCTGGGGATCCGGGTTCGAATCCCACCATGACAGAAGATGGAATCTGAATTTGAGAAAAAGACATTTGGAATTAAGTATCTGCTAACCATTGTCGATTGTTGGAAAACCCCATTTGGTTCACTAACATCCTTCAAAGAAGGAAATTCTCACCTGGTCTGGTCTACAAGTAACTCCAGATCCATAGTAATGTGATTGATTCTTAACTACCCTCTGAAATGGCCTAGTAATCCACTCAGTTGCCTCAATTGCCGTAAAGTCTCAAAGAAATTGAACTAGATGGACCACCTAGCATCAATCTAGACATCGGAAAAGACAATGGCAGAAACAGCCCTGTCGACCCTGCAATGTCCTCCTCACTAACAGCTGCTGGGTAATGCCAAAATTGGGAGAGCTGTCTCACAGACTAGTCAAGCAACAGCCTGACATAGTCATACTCAAAGAATCATACTTTAGAAACAATGTCCCAGAAGAGCAACCCACCCAGACCCATTCCCCTACATTTACCCCTTCACCTAACATTACGGACAATTTAGCATGGCCAATTCACCTAATCTGCACATTTTTAGACCGTGGGAGGAAACCGGAGCTCCCGGAGGAAACCTACACATGCACTGGGAGAATGTGCAAACTCCACACAGACAGTTGCCTGAGGCGGGAATTGAACCCGGGTCTCTGGTGCTGTGAGGCAGCAGTGCTAACCACTGTGTCACCATGCCACCCATTAATTGATTAATTTGATTACCTACAGTTTGGAAACAGGCTCTTCAGCCCAACCAGTCCACACCAACCCTCCGAAGAGTAACCCACCCAGACCCATTTCCCTCTGACTAGTGCACTTAACACTATGGGCACTTTAACATGGCCAATTCACTTAACCTGCACATCTTTGGACTGTGGGAGGAAACTGGAGCACCCGGAGGAAACCCACGCAGACACGGGGAGAATGTGAAAACTCCACACAGACAGTCGCCCGAGCCTGGAATTCAACTTGGACACTGGTGCTGTGAGGCAGCAGAGCTAACCACTGACCCACCGTGCCTGACATATCCCGCACTCAACCATTACCATCAAGCCAGGGGACCAACCCTGGTTCAATAGAGCGTGCAGGAGGGCATACCGGAAGCAGTACTAGGTATACTTAATAATGAGGTATCAACCTGGTGAAGCCAGCAAACAGAATTACTTGCATGCCAAACAACATTAGCAGATAGACAGAGCCAAGTGATTCTGCGACCAATGGATCAGATCTAAACTCTGCAGTCCAGCCAGAAGTGCCGACTGGATGATCCATCTCGGCCTCCTCCAATGGTCCCCAGCATCACAGATACCAGTCTTCAGCCACTTCGGTTCACTCCATGTGATATCAGGAAATGGTAGTAGAGTTGTAGAGTTGTACAGCATGGAAACAAATCCTTCAGTCCAACATGTCCATGTTGACCAGATTTCCTAAATTAATCTAATCCCATTTGCCAGCATTTTCCAGCATTACTGAAGACCTATACTGCAGAACTTACCGCTCTCTTAGTCGAGTCATCCAGTACAGTTACAACACTGGCATCTACCCAACAATGTGGAAAATTGCTCAACTTTGTCCTAAACACAAAAAAGCAGGACAAATCCAACCTGGCGAATTACCAGTTCATCAGTCTACTCTCGACCATCAGGAAAGTGATGGAGGGTGTCATTAACGTGCTATAAAGCAGCACCTGCTCAGCAATGCCCAGTTTGGGTTCCACCAGGACCACTTGGCTCCCGATTTCATTACAGCCTTGGTTCAAACATGGACAAAAGAGCTGAATTCCAGAGGTGATGTGAGAGTGGCAGTCCTTCATATCAAGGCTGCATTCAACTAAGTGTGGCATCAAGGACCCCTAACAAAACTGGGATCAATGGATATCGGAGGCAAACTGTCTGCTGGTTGGAGTCATACGTGGCACATAGGAAGCTGGTTGTGGTTATTGGAGGTCAGTCACCTCCACTCCAGGACATATAGAACATAGAACATAGAAGAATACAGCGCAGTACAGGCCCTTTGGCCCTCGATGTTGCGCCGATCCAAGCCCACCTAACCTATACTAACCCACTATCCTCCATATACCTATCCAATGCCCGCTTAAATGCCCATAAAGAGGGAGAGTCCACCACTGCTACTGGCAGGGCATTCCATGAACTTACGACTCGCTGAGTGAAGAACCTACCCCTAACTTCAGTCCTATATCTACCCCCCCTTAATTTAAAGCTATGCCCCCTTGTAATACCCGACTCCATACGCGGGAAAAGGTTCACACTGTCAACCCTATCTAACCCCCTAATCATCTTGTACACCTCAATCAAGTCACCCCTAAACCTTCTTTTCTCTAATGAAAACAGCCCCAAGTGTCTTCCTTCCATACCAGGCAACATCCTGGTAAACCTCCTCTGCACCCGTTCCAGTGCCTCCACATCCTTCCTATAGTATGGCGACCAAAACTGCACACAATATTCCAGATGCGGCCGCACCAGAGTCTTATACAACTGCATCATGACCTCAGGACTCCGGAACTCAATTCCTCTACCAATAAAAGCCAGTATGCCATATGCCTTCCTCACCGCACTATTTACCTGGGTGGCAACTTTCAGAGATCTGTGTACATGACACCAAGATCCCTCTGCTCATCCACACTACCAAGTATCCGACCATTAGCCCAGTACCCCATCTTTTTGTTATTCTTCCCAAAGTGAATCACCTCACACTTAGCTACATTGAATTCCATTTGCCACCTTTCTGCCCAGCTCTGCAGCTTCTCTATATCCTGCTGTAACCTGTCACATCCTTCCTCACTGTCAACAACTCCTCCGACTTTCGTATCTGCAGGAACAGTGCAGATAATGTCCAAGGCTCAACCATTTTCAGCTGCTTCATCACTGACCTTCCCTCCATCATAAGGTCAAAAATAGGGCATGATTGCAAAATGTTCAACACCCTTTGTGACTTCTCTGATAAGCAGTCCAAGTTCAAATGCAACAAGATCTGGACAATATTCAGGCTTGGGCTGACACGTGGTAAGTAACATCCATGACACACAAATGTCAGGCTATGACCAACACCAATAAGAGACAATCTAACCACCACCCCTTGACATTCAATGGTGTTACCATCACTGAATCCCCCACTATTGATATTTAGGGGTTATCATTGACCAGCAGCTCAGCTGGAGTCGCTATAAAAACACAGTGGCCACAAGAGCAGATCAGAGACTAGGAATTTTGCAGTGATTGACTCACCTCCTGACTCCCCAAAGCCTGTCCACTGTCTACAAGGCATAAGTCAGGAATATGATGGAATATTCCCCACTTGCCTGGATAGGTGCAGTTCCAACTACACTCAAGAACCTTGACACCATCCACGACACATCAGCTCACTTGACTGGCATCACATCCAGAAACATTTACTCCCTCCACCACCAGCAGTGTGTACCATCAATAAGATGCACAGCAAAAGACTATCAAAGATCCTTACACAGCATCTTCTAATCCCATGACCACTTCAATAAAGAAGGACAAGGGCAGAAAATATATGGGAATACCATCTTCTGCAAGATGGTGCCACTCACCATCCTGACTTGGAAATGTATCACTGTTTCTCCATGGTTGCTACATCAAACTCCTGGAATTCCTTCCCTAATGGCATTATGGGCCAACCCACAGCACGTGGACTACAGTGATTCAGGAAGGCAGCTCAACACCACCTTCTCTCAAGCAATTAGAGATGGGCAATAAATGTTGGTCAGCCTGTGACATCCACATCCCATGAAGGAATTTTTAAAAGTGCCCTCAATCTCGTTCAGACAATGTGAAGCAACCTCAAACTTGTTGGAAATTGAAAAGATTGAAGTCCTGAACTTCTGAGTTTTCTGGCTGCGTCATTCGCAGTCACACTGACCTGTGCCTGAGTACTGAGCAAAAGGATGATCCAGTCTTCAGAGGTGTGACTGCCACCTGATACAAAGAATCCATTTAATTATCCTTCCTCCCTAATCTGTCGCAGTGTTTGTAGTGCAGCAAACATGTCCAGAGCAGCCAAAGTCATTTGAACTTTAAACATTTGCCATTGAAGTGTTTGCTTTGGACAAAACAGGTATCCTGGAATTATTACACATGCTGGAAATGTGATACATCACCCATCCTTAATGTAGTCTAAGGATCTATCTAATTATTTTATATCAACTTATGTATTTATATCATTTATTAACCTTACCACCAGTTGCTATACTATATTAAACTTTAGGAACAGAATCGACCTTGATCATTTGTAAAATATTTGCCGCATTACAGCTCATTTCTGTAGCTGAGTAATAATCAATTGCTGAGGCTAAACTATTCTGGAGGAACCAATAGAATACTTTGTTTTCTTCTTCAACAGAAGTCCTTTAATTGCTCAACTCCCACACCCTTTTGTAAGTCACACTCAGAGTTATTGCAAATCAGCCTATTCAGAGAAATTGTTAAACTCCTCTGGAGCAGGTGGGATTTGAACTCGGGCTACCTATCCCAGCTCAGAGATAGGAACATTACCACTGTGCCACAGGCACCCTCAGTATTGCTATTTTTGTTTGCTTCTAAGACAAAGGGCTCAGCTGACTCAGTTAGTGAGGGCCCAGTCTCACAAAGGTTCTTTAATTAGGCTGATTTTATTCAGAATATCTCATTAAAACTCTGCTTAAGCTTGGCAACCACAGCATTTAAACAGTAGATTTCAGTTTCATGTCAACTAAAAGCTTAATTAGATTTGTACAAGATTAAAAAATGGAGATTTACCTTGCCAACAATTGCATGAATTCAGTACACCAGCATCTCCTGGTCCCTGACTGAAAAATGCCTTTCTGGCTCATGTTGTTCAGGAGCACAGTAAATGGCAATTCTTGACTTGCAGAACCTGAATTGCTGTAGGGTTGAGGTTTTAAGATAGTGCCAGTGGTACGTACATTACACACTCCAAGCAGTGGTGAGCACTGCTGGGCAATTGTGCGAGTTGCACACTGTTGATCTTGGTTGTATAAGTAATGAGCTGAAGAATGATCAATTGTCTGAGAAAACTCAACATGGGCCATGGTGACCTGCCTAGCATGAACCTGACTAAAAAAAACTTTGCCAAAAAAATGGGAAAATTCAACCCAGAGTTTAGATTCCAGAATTTTATTAATTGTAGTTAAATTACAGTAGCTGACATGGCAGGATTTGAACCAGAACATTAGCATGGCCCTGTAGATTACCGATCCAGTGGCATTAGCACTCCACCCCCATCTCCTTTATTTATCTTCTTGCCTTCACCTATCTGCTCATGACTTTATGTGCTCTGGATGTGTTGACAGGCTGCATATTGTGAGCTAATCCTGCCCACTCAGAGAATTTTGCACACCAAGGTATGGAGATTGGCAATTCAGTACCGCCTTCCTAACCTGCAATCTTCTTCCCGACCTCTCCGCCCCCACCCCAGTCTGACCTATCACCCTCACCTTGACCTCTTTCCACCTATCACATTTCTGACGCCCCTCCCCCAAGTCCCTCCTCCCTACCTTTTATCTTAGCCTGCTGGACAAACTTTCCTCATTCCTGAAGAAGGGCTTATGCCCGAAACGTCGATTCTCCTGTTCCCTGGATGCTGCCTGACCTGCTGCGCTTTTCCAGCAACACATTTTCAGAAATGAGCTAATCGACCAACCTTACATCCACTTACAATCCGTTCTGATATAACGCAATAGTTCTGGTCTCATGCGATCTCGTGTTTTAAGAAGATCATGAAGTAGCTGCACCATTTGAATGAATTGAGCTAGAATTCATTGTAGCCAATACAGATAAGGAAAATTTGTGTTCCACAAATAATGGTCTAAATTTGTCAATTGCATTAAAGCAAATTCACATTGAAGAAATATACTTTATAGCAGAACTGAGTGTACTTGAAATTACAGTTACTGGCTCAATTTCTTCAGAAATTTTCAAAGAAAATTTCATCAATCTTACCTGCTTCTGCTTTAGCCTCTGTTTGGAAATGGGAGATGAATATCTCAACATTGTTGTCTTTTTTGTCACTATCTACCTTCATTTTCCATATCTTGAAGAAATATATGTGACAATCTCAACCTGCACTTTTGTTTAAACTGCATAAATGCCTCTACAACATCATCAGTCACCCAATTCACCTTGAGCTGGGATCTGTGAAATTATGGCTATGAAAATGGCTCTTTCATTTTTGCACCATTCACTCAGATTTTCTCTCACACTAATAGGGGTTGATCTTTCAAACTATTTCAACATTTATTTTTTGTGAAATGTTTGTGTGTTTGTGGGAGAACACCTGAAGCCACCAGATCATTCTTTGTGTTTCCCAGAGTTCAAATCCATCTCACTTTTAGACAAAGATTATATTAGATTATATTATTGCAACTTCGCAGGTCTCACTAAGTACTGCAAAATGTGGCATTTTTGCTTTAGCGTGATGAATATAGGGCAGCAATAAATGAAAAGGCATTCAGATAAATAGATGGATGGATGGATGGAGGGATGGATGGATGGATATCAAGGGTTACAGGAAGAAAGTGTGAGAATGGTGTTGAGAAACTTATCAGCCATGATTAAATGGTGGAGCAGACTCGATGGGCTGAATAGCCTAATTTCTGCTCCTTTGTCTTATGATCTGACGACCTTATGCAACAATATAGCTCCTGATTATTTTGAATAATATAACAATATAACAGCATCAATGATTGTGAGCTGTGGAATGTTTTGAGTAGATGGTAAAACAACAGTTGTGGAAAGATAAGTGTAAATGTCAGTAGTCTCTGGTGAGATGAGGATCTGAGGGATGTTTCAGAATAGAAAATGGGTGCATTTGCTGGTCCTAGTAATATTCATAGAATCCCAAGAGCGTGAAAGTAGGCCATTCAGCCCAAACCGACTCTCCAAAGAACATCCCACTCAGATCCACGCTCTATCCCTGTAACCCTGCATTTCCTATGGCTAATCCATCTAGTCTGCACATCTCTGGATACTTTGGGCAATTTCCCATGGCCAATCCATCCAACCTACAAATCTTCTGACTGTGGGAGGAAACAGGAGCACCCAGAGGAAATCCAAACAGACATGGGGCAAATGTACAAACGTCACACATGACCTTGGGGTAGAATTGAACCCGTATCCATGGCGCTGTGAGGCAGCAGTGGTAAGCACTGAGTAACCGTGCTACCCAGGAAATATTGTGCAGGAGAAGAATGGGAAATCAATTTCTTACCTTTCTAGCCCTGGTCAGTTCATTAAATCTCTAATGGCTCCATATTCAAGAGTGAGAATCCAAACTTGTGCCACTTCTAGCTACATCTGCATGTTTTCCAAGGCTACCTTCTTTCTCTCATCCATGAAGACCACAGTCTTCCAAAGGAACGCTTGAACCCACACTACTTTCAGCTGAAGGATGCTGTCACCTTATTGCTTTGTGCCTCCATCTATCAAGTCACCTCGCTAAAGGTTGTCATCACAGCCACTTGATCAAATTGATTGGGAATCTGGAAATCAGATCAAAATACAATGCCTGGGTGAAAAAGCCACTGACAAACATGTTGCTGAAATTTCCAGGTTTTTGATTTGCTGCATCGCTCCCTCATTGTGAGAGATTCCGAAGGCTTCAATAGAAAGTTGTGAGCTGCCTCATTAAGCCATATTCATGGTTCCCCAAAGCTTGGTTTGATAGGTCGTCACCTTAATAAACACACCCTGCAGGCAGGATGATCAGCAACCATTTATACATCTTTAAATGCAGAGAGATTCACAATGGAATGCAAACCCCTGTGGTTAATGTTTGCCAAAAAAGGTGACCCCCAACAAGCCCATTTCAGCGAAACAGCAGTTTGATTCTAAGCATTCAGATCTTAAATCAATCAAATCCAGGTGAAGCTGTGAATGTTTTGAATTAGTGATTCTGTCACCTTAAAAATATTGGTACTAGAGCAATCTTAAAGATGCCTGGAATGTATGTGGGATAAAAGAACACTTGTTACAATAACACCTTTTATTATGGGTCAGAACATCCAATGTTTGTATAACATCTTCCAAACCAGCAGCCAAAACACTCCACATGTATTTTAATTAAGATATGCATGTTTTTCCTTAACCTTCATGCATATTTCTTTTAGGGATACACAACTTTTGACTAAGATACCATCTCTTCTAGTAACCAACACCACATTTCATCTGCTTTTCATTCTGTTCATCATGCAATGGAGCAGTTAGTGTGAAACACTAAGTAAAAACCCTAAATTTCGTAGATGGTGTATCTACAAAAGACAATGATCATAATGATATCTAAACTTACAGATCTGATTTTGAGAAAGGAAGGTGGTGATGTTGCCTGAACTCATAATTCAGGCTGGCAGACTGCAGTAATAAATGCCTTTGTATTCCATTTTGCAAATATTTTCTGTATTGGTAAAATTCAGTCCCAAGTGTTAGATTATTTATTTTGGACAATACAGACTCAGAGGAAATCTGATTAGGCTTCACAAATAAAGAACATTTGCTTATTTGGGCCACTGCATGACTTCACAACCAGTGAAATGTCGAAACTCTTTTAATGTAGAGAAGGATAGCAACTAGTGGGCGCATAATGAAGTCTCACAAGCAGAAAGAGAAATTAATGTATAATTTGTCTTTAGGGTCATGGTTCAATGATAATTCTTAATCAGAATACAAGAAGGAACTCCTTATGTCTCTTTGAACTGTGCCATAAATGATTTTGAGTGAACAGGTGGAGTTTTGGTTTAATGTATCTTCCAATTGTAGCAATTTTGACAGTGCTGCACTCCTACAGGGTGGGACTGTGTGTTTAGATCTGTGATTGAGAATGGAACTTATAACCTGTTGAGCAAGCAGGAAGAGTGTTACTACTGAACCAAGGTCAAAACCTTTGAGAAGTACAATGATGATGTTCAGTCCAGCTGATAGGCTAATTGAGTTGTTTAACAATGATAATACAAGGATAATGCCAATAACCTCTATTGCTTCAATGTCAGTTAGTGTTTCTTTGCTGCCAGGGTGCTGTGCACACCCTCCCCGCTCTCACAGGCCACACCACCACCACAACTCCCCCACCTAACCCCCTCCCACTCCACTTACACGGTTCTCGCTGAGGAGTCACAAACGTTGTCAAGCCTTGAAGTTGAGTTTCAGTGGGGAGAAGCTTGTGTCGCACTGCCTTAATGATTCAGTCAACTGCCTAGTAAAATCACTCAACCTCAAATTCTTCTTTGCTTTAACCCTTTTGGTGTCATTCTAGTGAGTCAGCTATACTCTCTCCCAAGGCCAGTACAGCCTGTCTGAGGTGCCAGTCTAAAACAGAACAGAATACCTCAGACGCAGTCTAACCAAAGTTTAGTACAACTGTGGCATAACATTTACCCATTGGTATTTCAGGCTTCTGGAGAGAAAGACGAACATTTCTTCAGTCTTTTCACACTTCTCCACTATCTTTCACTGATTTCTGTAAATGTACACCTATGTTTCTCCACTCAATTCGCTATTGGTTTCTTACGATTTAGAAAGTACACCAACTTCACTTTCTTATGACCTAGATGTTCAAATTCACACTTCCCTATGTTTAGTTGCATCTTTCACAATTTTATCCATTCAGTTAATTGATCAATGTTCCTTAGGAGCTTTCTGCTTCCACTCACATTCATTGCTGTCAATAAACTTGGATTTAAGGTTCTCTATACCCTCATCTCTGTCTACGATAGAATGTAAATCTGAGGCTCCAGTATGGATCTGTGGAGAACACTACTGGACACATCCTGCCAAGTAAAATCGATAGCCATACATCTGAATCTATCTCCTACCTCAACCAACTCCCTATCTATATTTCATAATATCCACACAATGGCGAAGAAAACAGAAGCTGTCACACTGCATCATCTCTATAATTAGAATTTATGATATTTCTTTGACAAAGACATCAAGAATAATTTCAATAGAAACAAGAAATTCAATTGTATTTACATATAACGAAGCCTTATAGATAATCAAACAATTGTGTGCAGTGACTAAGCTAATAATGATTTGAATGTTATTTATATTGCTCAGAAACTCGTGCTACATTGAATTGTTTGAACTCTTACTTTGCCCTGTGGTATACCAAGTACTTCTTCTTTTTCCTTTTGAAGCAGATTGTACCAGATGGAGGTGGAATATTGCTGACATTTACCAGCTGTTTATTATTTGCTGAATATTTAGAATAATGTTTATTGAATAGTGGTATGGTTCTTCCTTAGGGATGAAATGTTATCCAGCTGGGAATTCTGGTTGATGGTGCAGAGGAGAAGACAGCTGCACGACGCATAAACATCAAGCATCCCAGAGGCGCTTTAATCAGGCACAGAAGGTTGCTGGACGTGAATGAAATCCTCAAGCCAAGTTGAACTGCATCGGCTCTATTTAGGAATATCTGACCGCGCCAACCAGACGTCCCAATCTGACCTAATCCCATTTGCCTATATCCCTCTAAAATACCCATCCAGATGCCCTTTAAATGGTGTAATTTTACCCCGCCTCCCCCACTTCCTCTGGCAGCTCATTCCATACATGCATCACCTTCGCTGTGAAGAAACTCCCCCCTCCGGTCCTTTTTAAATCTTTCCCCTTTCACCTTAAACCTATGCCCTCTAGTTTTGGCCTCGTCTCTCCTTCCCAGGAAAAAGACCCTAGCTAATCACCTTATCCATGCCCCTCATTATCTTATAAACCTCCATAAAGTCACCCCTCAACCTCCGATGCTCCAGGGGAAAATAAAGCCCCAGCCTATTTAGCCTCTCCCTATAACTCAAACCCTCCAGTCCCAAAACCATTCTTGTCAACCTTTTCTGCACATCTCAGGTTTAACAACATCCTTCCTATAGAACAGCGACCAGAATTGTACTAAAAGTGGCCTCACTAATGTAAAGCCACACATGACTTCCCAACTCCTATAATTAATGTCTTGACCAATGAAGGCAAGCATGCCAAATGCCTTCTCCACCATGCTATCTACCTGTGACTCCAGATTCAAGGAACAATGCAAACTGCACCCCTAGGTCTCTTTGTTTGGCTTGGAGATGCCAGTGTTGGACTGGGGCGTACAACGTTAAAAATCACACAACACCAGATTATAGTCCAACAGGTTTAATTGGAAGCACTAGCTTTCAAAGCACTGCTCCTTCATCAGGTGGTTGTGGAGTACACAGTTGTAAGACACAGAATTTATAGCAAAAGTTTACAGTATGATGCAACTGAAATTTTACATTGAAAAATACCTTGATTGTTTGTTAAGTCTCTCATCTGTTAGAATGACCATGTTAGTTTCACTTCTTTCATATGTAAATCACAAAACATTTTTTAGAAGTTACATTCTCAGGTTAACTTTAACAATTGGTGTCAGCCCAGATAATGTTGAAGGTGTTAGCCCCCTGTGTGCTGCTGTCTGTGCCATAATGTTTAGACTGACTCTAATCTAAAAAATTCAGAATAGAACAGATTACTGCAAGGAAATGTACCAACAACTGAACAACCAGGAACACTACAAGCAACTACCAGCTGATCCGACCAAAAAGCACACCCATGAACTAAACACATTGATCAGGACTTTGGATCCAGTCCTTCAGAGTTCCCTATGCGCTTTCATCCCATGTACCTCTCGTGTAGGCAACTTCTGCCTTTCAAAGATACAAAAAGCCAAAACACCAGGACGTCCCATCGTAACAGGCAATGGGACCCTGTGTGAGAATCTCTCTGGCTATGTCGAAAGCATCTTGAAACCTATTGTACAGGGGATACCTAGCTTCTGTCGCGACACTACAGATTTCTTACAGAAACTCAGCACCCACGGACCAGTCGAACTGGAAACGTTCAATAGACAATAGGTGCAGGAGTAGGCCATTCTGCCCTTCGAGCCTGCACCACCATTCAATATGATCATGGCTGATCATCCTCAATCAGTATCCTGTTCCTGCCTTATCTCCATAACCCTTGATTCTACTATCCTTGAGAGCTCTATCCAACTCTTTCTTAAATGAATCCAGAGACTGGGCCTCCACTGCCCTCTAGGGCAGAGCATTCCACACAGCCACCACTCTCTGGGTGAAGAAGTTTCTCCTCATCTCTGTCCTAAATGGTCTACCCCGTATTTTTAAGCTGTGTCCTCTGGTTCGGCACTCACCCATCAGCGGAAACATGTTTCCTGCTGCCAGAGTGTCCAATCCTTTCATAATCTTATATGTCTCAGTCTTCTAAACTCAAGGGTATACAAGCCCAGTCACTTCAGTCTTTCACTGTAAGGTAATCCTGCCATTCCAGGAATTGACCTCGTGAACCTACGCTGCACTCCCTCAATAGCCAGAATGTCTTTCCTCAAATTTGGAGACCAGAACTACACACAGTACTCCATGTGTGGTCTCACCAGGGCCCTGTACAGCTGAAGAAGCACCTCTTTGCTTCTATACACCTCTCTCATTCTGTGTGACTGGTTACAGCTCCTTCCCACAGTCAGCTCACTGGGACACACCTCTCTCTGTCTGTGTAACTGGTTACAGCTCCATCCCACAGGATTCATTCCTCGTCACAATGGATGTTTCAGCACTCTACACCAGCATCCCCCACAGTGACGGCATCACGGCAACACCCTCAGTTCTCAACACCAACAACTGCCAGTCTCCAAACACCATCCTACAACTCATCCGCTTTATCCTCGATCACAACGTCTTCACCTTTGACAACCAGTTCTTCATCCAGACACATGGAACAGCCATGGGGACCAAATTTGCACCCCAATATGCCAAGATCTTCATGCACTGGTTCGAACAAGACTTCTTATCTTTGCAGGATCTCCAACCAACATTATACGCCAGGTACATTGGCAGCATTTTCTTTCTCTGGACCCATGGCGAGGAGTCTGTGACATCAACAAGTTTCATCCCACCATCAAACTCACCATGGACTACTCTCGACTATCTGTCTCATTCTTGGACACATGCAGCTCCATCAAGGATGGGCACATCAGTATCTCACTCTACCGCAAACCCACAGATAACCTCACAATGCTATACTACTCCAGCTTCCACCCAAAACATATTAAAATAGCCATCGCCAATGGACATGCCCCATGTGTACACCAGATCTGCTCAGATGAGGAGGAACGTGACGGGCACCTGGAAGTACTCAAGGATTCCCTCATAAGAATGGGGTATGATGCTCAGTTCATCGACCACCAATTCCGACGTGCCACAGCAAGGAACTGTAATGACCTCCTCAGGAGTCAGATACCAGCTGCAGCCAACAGGGTACTCTTTGTTGTCCAGTACTTCCCAGGACCTGAAAACCACGCCATATTTTTCGCAGCCTGCAACACATTATCAATGAGGATGAGCACCTCGCCAAAACCTTCGTCACACCTCCACTGCTCGCATGTACGTGGCAGGTACTCACGCGACTCAGCGAACATTGTCTATCTTGTACGTTGCAGGCAAGGTATGGTACATTGGTGAAATGAGCAGAGGCTACAACAACGGATGAATGGGCAGCGCACAATTAACAGACAGGAGTGTTCCCACCCAGTTGGAGAACACTTCAGTGGTCCAGGACATTCAAACTCGGACCTTCGGGTGACCATCCTCCAAGGCAGACTTTGGGACAGGCAGCAGCGAAAACTGGCCGAACAAAGGCTGATAGCTAAGTGTTGGACTGGGTTGGGGGTGGGCAGTGTTGGAAGGAGTTTTGTGGGGGGGCAGTGTTGGGGACAGGGGCTCGCACGATGTGACCTGATGCAGTTTCTTGACTGGGGAGCAGACTTTAAAAACTCCAAGCCCCAAGGGAAAGGCATTTAATCGATTAACCGAATAATCAATTATCCAAACGAAATAGTGCCCGTCTGTCACATTCGGATAATCAAGGCTCCCCTATATTCATTTATGGGGTGAATGTGTACTTGCAGAGTTACATTGTACTTTGCTCAAAAACTGCATGAATCCATGTAATATTCTGTCAATTCATTTTTTAGATTAGAATCAGTCTAAACATGGCACAGACAGCAGCACACAGGGGGCTAACACCTTCAACATCTTATCTGGCTGACACCAATTGTTACAGTTAACCTGAGAATGTAACTTTTTGAAAACATTTGTGATTTCCATATGAAAGAAGTGAAACTATCATGGTCATTCTAACAGATGAGAGACTTAACAAACAGTCAAGGTATTTTTCAATGTATAATTTCAGTTACATCACATTGTAAGCTTTTGCAATAAACTCTGTCTCAATTTTGTACTCCACAACCACCTGATGAAGGAGCAGGGCTCCAAAAGCTAGTGCTTCCAATTAAACCTGTTGGACTATAACCCGGTGTTGTGTGATTTTTTTCTTTGTTTGGCAACACACCCAAGGGCCTTAACCATTAATTGTATAGATCCTGCCCGAGTTTGCCTTACCAAAATGCAATGCTTCACATTTACCTAAATTAAACTCCATCTCCCAGTTCTCAGCCCATTGGCCCATCTGATCAAAGTCCAGTTCTGGTCTGAGATAACCTTCTTCACTGTCCACTACACCACCTATTTTGGTGTCATCTGCAAACGTACTAATCATACCTTTTACATTCACATCCAAATCATTTCTATAAATGAAGAAAAACAGTGGACCCAGCACCACTCCTTCTAATTGGAAGGCAAGGACTCCATCAATGCTTCAATTTTGCGTATGTTGAATATCTGTCTTAGCTTTTATTCATTCACAGGGTGAGGTCTTGGTCAGTATTACCCATCCCTAATTGCTCAGAGGGCAGCTTGGAGTTGACCACATTGCTGTGGGTCTGGAGTTACATTTAGGCCAGACCAGGTAAGAATGGTAGATTTCCTTCCCTGAAATACATTAGTGAACCAGATTTTTTTTTCCTGACAATCACCATGGTTTCATTGTTACTATTAGACTTTTATTTCCAGATTATTGCTTGAATTCATGTACCACTATCTGTCATGGCAGGATTTGAACCCAGATCCCCAGAACATTACTGGATCTCTGAATTCAAAGTCCAGTAATAATACCACTAGGCCATTACCTACCCTGGTTAGGTCTCTGTCGCTTTTAACAACACTCTCTTGGCAAGATTTAACACAAGATCAGTCAACTGCATTTTTCAAAATAGGCTTCAGTTGTTACAATTGGTCCCTTCAAGTATCACTGCATATCATCAAAATATCCTCCACAACTTAGAACACTGCCCAATGCACAGTGCATTAACTATGTTTCAAAATAAAGCTTATTTATCTACAAATCATAGGTAAGATCATGATACATACGCAGTAGTAAACCTTGATGATTTATTAGAATGAATCTGGATGACTCAAAGTAAAGCATTGCATGTCAATGATACAAACCACTTTCACACTTGGAGATAGCAAGAACAGATTTTGTTTTATTTCCTAAATATTAATTTCCAGTTAACACTCAAGAAATAATAAAAATGTTATATTAAATGCACTATTCAATATCAGAACAATGCAATTAAAATGTTGGAATAATCTACACAATTTTTTTAGGTCTAAGTATCCCAGTCCCAGTGTGATGGATGAGAGTCAATATTGGATTTTTATTACAATTAAATCCTTTCCATTATGTTTAGAAGACTTTCTAAAAGTTTGTTTGCAATAAGATATTGGATTTGTCAGTTGATTACCTTGTTTGACACATTATTCACAGAACTGTTACCATACAGAAGGAGGCCGTTGGTCCATCGTGCCTACAGTCATTCTGTTACCTACAGTCAATCTTCTGCCTTTGCCCCATATTCCTGCACACCATTTCTATTCAAATAATCATCCATAGCTTTCTTAAATGCCTCAACAGAACCTGCATCCACCACTTTCCCAGGCAATGCTTTCCATACCCTAAAAAGTCACTTTATGAAAAAAATTTATCTCATATCACCTTGGTTTGCTTGCATATCACTTTAAATGCATGCTCTCTCATTCTTGTTTGTTTGACAAATGGAACAGTTACTCCCGATCTACTCTGTCTAACTGCTCTTGCTTTTGAAAACCTCTATCAAATCTCCTCTCAGCCTTCTCGTCGGTACAAACATTCCCAACCTCTTCAATCTCTTCTCCTGGCTGAAATTTCTCATTCATAGAGTCATAGAGATGTACAGCATGGAAACAGACCCTTCGGTCCAACCTGTCCATACCGACCAGATATCCCAACCCAATCTACCCCACCTGCCAGCACCCGGCCCATATCCCTCCAAACCCTTCCTATTCATATGCCCATCCAAATGCCTTTTAAATGTTGCAATTGTACCAGCCTCCACCACTTCCTCTGGCAGTTCATTCCATACACGTACCACCCTCTGTGAAAAAGTTGCCCCTAAGGTCTCTTTTATATTTTTTCCCTCTCACCCTAAACCTATGCCTTCTAGTTCTGGACTCCCCGACCCCAGGGAAAAGACTTTGCTTATTTACCCTATCCATGCCCCTCATAATTTTGTAAACCCTATAAAGGTCACCCCTCAGCCTCTGACGCTCCAAGGAAAACAGCCCTAGCATGATCAGCCTCTCCCTATAGCTCAAATCCTCCAACCCTGGCAACATCCTTGTAAATCTTTTCTGAACTCTTTCAAGTTTCACAACATCTTTCTGATAGGAAGGAGACCAGAATTGCATGCAATATTCCAACAGTGGCCTAACCAATATCCTCTACCACTGCAACATGACCTCCCAACTCCTATACTCAATACTCTGACCAATAAAAGAAAGCATACCAAATGCCTTCTTCACTATCCTATCTACCTGCGACTCCACTTTGAAGGAGCTATGAACCTGCACTCCAAGATCTCTTTGTTCAGCAACACTCCCTAGGACCTTACCATTAAGTGTATAAGTCGTGCTAAGATTTGCTTTCCCAAAATGCAGCACCTCGCATTTATCTGAATTAAACTCCATCTGTCACTTCTCAGCCCATTGGCCCATCTGGTCCAGATCCTGTTGTAATTGGAGGTAACCCTCTTCATTGTTCACTACACCTCCATTTTTGGTGTCATCTGTAAACTTACTAACTGTACCTCTTATGCTCGCATACAAATCATTTATGATCAGGTCCTGGGGATTTATCCACTTTTGTGCATTTCAAGACATCCAGCACTTCCTCCTCTGTAATATGGACATTTTGCAAGATGTCACCATCTATTTCCCTTCATTCTATATCTTCCATATCCTTTTCCACAGTAAATACTGATGCAAAATACTCGTTTAGTATCTCCCCCATTTTCTGCGGCTCCACACAAAGGCCGCCTTGCTGATCTTTGAGGGGCCCTGTTCTCTCCCTAGTTACCCTTTTGTCGTTAATGTATTTGTAAAAACTCTTTGGATTCTCCTTGATTCTATTTGCCAAAGCTATCTCATGTCCCCTTTTTGCCCTCCTGATTTCTCTCTTAAGTATACTCCTACTGCCTTTATACTCTTCTAAGGATTCCCTCGATCTATCCTGTCTACACCTGACATATGCTTCCTTCTTTTTCTTAACCAACCCTCAATTTCTTTAGTCATCCAGCATTCCCTATACCTGCCAGCCTTTCCTTTCACCCTAACAGGAATATACTTTCTTTGGATTCTCGTTATCTCATTTCTGAAGGCTTCCCATTTTCCAGCCGTCTCTTTACCTGCGAACATCTGCCCCCAATCTGTTTTCGAACGTTCTTGCCTAATACCGTCAAAATTGGCCTTTCTCCAGTTTAGAACTTCAACTTTTAGATCTGGTCTATCCTTTTCCATCATTATTTTAAATCTAATAGAATTATTGTCGCTGGCCCTAAAGTACTCCCCCACTGACACTTCAGTCACCTGCCCTGCCTTATTTCCCAAGAGTAGGTCAAGTTTTGCACCTTCTCTAGTAGGTACATCCACATACTGAATCAGAATTCTGGAACCTTTCTTGTATTGCTTCTGCATTCTTTCCAATGCACTCGCATCTTTCCTACATTGTAGTGCCCACAAGTGTGCACATTAATCCAGGTAAGTTATAACAAATATCTTGTACAAATTTAACATCACCTGCTTGCTCTTGTACTCTATGGCCCTATGAATAAAACTGAGAATGCTGAATGCTTTACTAACTGTTTTCTCCACCTATCCCATCACTATCAATAATCTGAGCGCATAAATGCCCAGATCCTCCTGCTCCTAGGTCCCCTTTTGAATTTGACCCCTCCCCATTTCAAATTGTCTTTTAATGTTCTTCCTAACGAAATGCATCATCGTACACTTCTCTGCACTAAACCTCATCTGCACACTCCACCAATTTGTCAATGCCTTTTAAGAGTATCACACTATCTTTCTCACAGTCTACAATTCTTCCAGTTATAGCCTACTCTTACTCCTCGTGTCTGTGTTCACTCATTAAAGGTGTTAGATGTTTTAACCACTATCTGCAAAACTCAAGATATTCAAAAGAAAGTAACTGAAATATCAGCTATTCTTTTGCCGACATGCATACTGACTTTTGATACTCTGATGTAGGCAAAGTCAGAAAGCTACAAGAAAGCTATACAAGGTTATTTACTGCTTCTTATGAAAGTATGGGTTATTTAATTCTGTCTGAACAGCTGTTTAAAACATTGCACAGTATATTTTTCTCATTGACTATAATGGAGCTGTTTAGCACATTAAAGTGATTGATAGATTTAAACATGGGTGGTTTAATTGATATAGACCATGTTAAAATCAAATAGTACAAATAACTACCAGGTAATACCTAAAACTGAAAAGATCAGGGAAAATGTAGTGTTCCATTATCAGAGTGGGAAAATCATACATTTTGATATTGAGGCCACTAGTTTATGAATTAGGTGAATTGATGTTATGACATGGGGTAAACCCTTCTACTAATTTAAACCCGACACAGAGAGAAGCTCACCTCGAGCGAAAATCTGTTAAAGTTTGAGAGGCAAAGAACTATCCAAAACATCAATATTTAAAGTAAAAAATAACAATTGTATTCCTTAAGTCCAACAAAGAATATTAAAACCAAAAAGTATTTACAACTCCTTTCTCCAAGATCTATCTTTTACCTGCGCACTCTACAAGACTGGTCCAATCAAAACCCTAAGATTT
Source organism: Chiloscyllium plagiosum (assembly GCF_037043375.1). Classification (NCBI taxonomy): domain Eukaryota; kingdom Metazoa; phylum Chordata; class Chondrichthyes; order Orectolobiformes; family Hemiscylliidae; genus Chiloscyllium; species Chiloscyllium plagiosum. The sequence goes on from NW_028270141.1 coordinate 108,057,532, forward strand.
ACAAAATAAATATTCAAATTTCAAAACCAGCCAACTGTTGAATCTTCTCTTTGGATCTTCCTCTGTAGATTTTCTTCTGACGTCTTTTCTTCAGTATTCTGCTTCACAGGTCTTTCATATGAACAGGTACCTTTCAGAGAGATATTCGGCTAGCAGTCTATACTTGTTGATTTTCCTAGCAGTTCTCCTCCTAAATGTTCAAAATGTCTGAATTTATACCCCAAAACATCAGATCATTTAATTGGTTTGATGTTCTCCCAAACAGTAAAATTCAAATTTGATTGGATTTTGGTATCTGGGACACAATTTAAACTGATTGGCCAATATTGAATTTGTTTTTGTTCCATAGCAACACAGCACCAGCTTTTTGTGTCAACCAAATATTACATTTTTACCTTTTCAGGACAGTCTGTGCTTTCAGTCAGTCGTTGCCAGCTTCCTCTCTCTCTTAATGGTACAGTACACCTCCACACCTTCATAACAAAGACTGGCATCATATTTTGTTACATATAACAAATATACACATAATGTGTAAAACTAAGAAGAACTTGATCAAAGTGTCCACACCTAATCAATACAAATATATCATAGAGGAAAGTAAAGCCTCATTATCATTGTTCTTACATTATTTGTTAAAGCAATTCCACAATTAATCATGCTTATCACACTTGTGCCATTTCTCTTAAAGAACTATCGTCACAGTTGCCGGCCCTGTGCCATGCTTTTATCAATTTTTTTTAGTATTTACATATTTGCTTTTTAATACCTATGACAGACTTTACTTCTTCCATCACTGTTTGAAATTGCACATTTCACATCCCCAGTAATACTCGGCAAAAAAGCAAATCCCTTCATAACTCTCATTATGTAGACATTAAAATAATATTATACATATAAAATCAGTAAGGTGGAAAATAATTGGGTGGAACTTTATAAGGCTCTGAGTGATGTGGAACTGTGTAAGAGTAGTATTTAAAATGTTTAGTTGAAAAAATATAGGCAAGCATTCCCTGTGATAAAAATGCAGCAGCCTAGAGGCCATAACATAGAACAACAAAATTACTATTGGAAATTAGGATCATCTTCTGCCGTGGTGTTGGGTAAACTGAAATTATCATGACTGAGATTGATAAGGAGAATGTGAGGACTGCAGATGCTGGAGATCAGAGTAGAAAAATGTGTTGCTGGAAAAGCGCAGCTGGTCAGGCAGCATCCAAGGAGCAAGAGAATCGACTTTTCGGGCATGAGCCCTTCTTCAGGAATGAGGAAGGTGTGCCAAGCAGGCTAAGATAAAAGGTAGGGAGGAGGGACTTGGGGGAGGGGCGTTGGGAATGCGATAGGTGGAAGGAGGTTAAGGTGAGGGTGATAGGCCGGAGAAGGGGTGGGGGCGGAGAGGTCAGGAAGAAGATTACAGGTCAAGAAGGCGGTGCTGAGTCCAAGGGTTGGGACTGAGATTGATAAGGACCAATGGCAGGTTAATGGAATTGGGATGGGCATCAGCTATCTAACAGATTCAGGGAGCTAAATGCTTTATTCTCCTACCTAGCCTCCAATTTGGTTTGAAGCTGGAGAAATGTAAATTTTTTTCTTGTAATGTTGATCTGAGGGAGTTTGAGTTTTTGATCAATATAGCAAAGTTAAGTACCTATCTCTGATCCATGTAGCAATGAGAATGTATTGTTATTATTTGACAATATCCATTCAAGATACCCCGCAGTCTGAGAAAACATGACTGAGATCAGGTTTGAAATGAGAATACCTGAACATTTCATCTCGTAAAACCAAACTGAATTCAAATAACTAAGGAAATTGAATTCTCACATGCACTGGTTAATATTCAATTTCTTAGATCAACTGTGGAGTCCTTAAATCTAAAGGGTTTGAAAATTATTTATGCAAACCCTGTAGATAGCCCATTGTTTATGAGAGATGGAATGCAATGTAGGAGGTGACTGCTCGGGTTTTGGCATATTGCTGTTAGCGGCTGCATTCCACATGTTCATCCCTTCTCTGTAGTCCTTTCAATTATGATTTGTATAATTTTGGAGAATAATTCTACTTGTCAGCCCAAAGCTTGAGTTATGCCCCTGTTGACCTTGTTATGAAAATATGAAAAATTAATAAATATTGAAATGAAAATAGGGATAGTTCTCATTTTGCAGTTCTTTAATTGAAGCTAATGAGAGTTATATTCGAACTAGCACATTGGGACAAATAATCTTGCAAAAGGGCTTGGGGGTGATAATGAATAGGGCTTTAAAATTGGTGTGAGGAACATAATATGTGATTAAGTCTCATCTGTTCATAATAATGCAGGCAGAATAACTACTTTATGTTTGCTGATTTGAATGATTGCTGTGTGCAAACAGTGATAACCATGTAGTTCACTGAATGTAGAAATCAGCAGGAGCCCCAAAATGTAACTTCTCAGCTAAACCTAAAGCCACTTAAATCTCAACTATAATAAATCTCACAAATGAAACCTCAGTTTACCCTACCACCCCTAAAAGGTGGTAACCGACACTGCGCTGAAATTAATTAACAAAGTGATTCTGACTTGGGAAACAATGAGCAACAGAACATGGGAGACGGCAGTTTCCAAGCCTTTTGGACATTGCATCGGCAGACTTGGTGGAGAAAGTTGAAAGTAAGAGAAATGTCCCAAGTCCACAGGGGGCCAGGAATCCCACAGGCACATGATCAAAAGGTAGTGGGAATCGATGGACAAGAAGGTCAATACCAGGAGTCAAATCCTGAAGGACCTGAATACAATTCCTAAAGGGGTGTTATGACCTCACACTGGTCAAGGTCAGTCAATGTATCCTCAAAGGCTGCTCTTTCTCACATTCATCACTACTCTTAAGGAATCTTCAATTCACCACACTTCCATCACTTACTGAGCAATCTCTATGAAGAAAGATTCATCACCTACATTGGTTTGCTTAACATCACCATTTTACACTGAGCACTGCTTCAAACTTCACCACTTATATCTTACTGCTTGAAAATGCTTCTAGCTATTCAACCATGACAGGCACATCATTCAAACAGACTGCACAATACTCAAAGACAGTCTTCCCTCTCTAAGGTGATGCACAACTGGAGGTGTGAATCCAAGAGACCTGTATGCTGTGTGTTCTAATCCTTCCTGGAGAGAATGAAGCTGACTATTAATGGCTACTGAATGTTGAGGTTATGGGCAGGTGTGGTGTTAAAATTCTCATACCTGATCCTTCTTTTCACCTCTCACTTATCCTGATCACACAATCTCTTCAAAAATAGATGACATAAGCTTACAATGCTTACTTTCTTGTCTCACCAGATGCCAACACTATTGCTCTGCATTTCTCTTTTCAAATACCTATGGAGCACAATGCAGCCAAGCAGCAAAAAAACAACAAAAAAAAATGACAAGACACCATCAGATACCAACATGGTGTGTGTTTTAGAAGCTAGTGATAAAGGAGGGATTTGTATCTACTGAAAATTCAGGCATAAGTATCCTCCGGCAATGGTAGGGTGCAAAACTAGCTCATGTCTCAGCTTGCCAAAGATTGCACTCCAGTTCCACAGCAGATGTTTCAGATAAGAATTTGATGGGGCATCCAACAAACTCTATGTACAACCTAAAGCTTAGTACAATGCCTCCCCAAACTATTTCTCAATTTGGCCCCATTTTAACTCTTGAAAATTAATGCCAACACAAACAAAGCAGCATCTAGTACGTAATCATTAAGGTTCACGCATTATTGATAACATATCATATAAATACAAAAATCTGTGTTTTAAAATTCTTAGTAGCAATGTCATGTACTAATGCCTATTTCAGTCAAACCCTTCACATTCCACAGTGATAGATGATTCAGTGAAGGCATTCATTCTCATTCTGCTTCTTCACCCAGGATGGCCCACACTCACCCTGCATGCACATTGTTCTGTACAAAGATGGCAGCCGCACATTCACCCTGCATGCACATTGTTCTATACAAAGATGGCAGCCACACACTCACCCTGCATGCACATTGTTCTATACAAAGATGGCAGCCACACACTCACCCTGCATGCACATTGTTCTGTACAAAGATGGCAGCCGCACATTCACCCTGCATGCACATTGTTCTATACAAAGATGGCAGCCACACACTCACCCTGCATGCACATTGTTCTGTACAAAGATGGCAGCCACACACTCACCCTGCATGCACATTGTTCTATACAAAGATGGCAGCCACACACTCACCCTGCATGCACATTGTTCTGTACAAAGATGGCAGCCACACACTCACCCTGCATGCACATTGTTCTGTACAAAGATGGCAGCCACACACTCACCCTGCATGTGCATTGTTCTGTACAAAGATGGCAGCTACTCACTCACCCTGCATGTGCATTGTTCTGTACAAAGATGGCAGCCACACACTCACCCTGCATGCGCATTGTTCTATACAAAAATGGCAGCCACACACTCACCCTGCATGCGCATTGTTCTATACAAAAATGGCAGCCACACACTCACCCTGCATGCGCATTGTTCTATACAAAAATTGCAGCCACACACTCCCCTTGCATGTGCAATGTCCCATACAAACCTGGTAACTACAGATTGGTCTCAATAAGAATGATAAACATTAATCCTTGCCTGTTCCAAGGAGAAGGTCCACAGATGTCACTCCACTACAAGCCTATGGGGGACAAGACACTCCTTATTTGGGGTTTTCAGTGAAGCCTTGCTCTGTCCATTGCTCCCCTTGTCACATCTCAGGCAGAAAGGTCAAAACTCACACAACACCGGGTTATAGTCCAACAGGTTTATTTGAACACACAAGCTTTCAGAGCCTCACTCCTTCTTCAGGTGCTAGTGAGAGAGGGAGACCTCAGACACAGAATTTAGAAGTAAATGATCAAAGAATCATACAACTGATGCAAATGAATTGAACCAACCTAAGATAGCTTTTAAATCTTTAATCAGTCAGAATGGAATTGCAAGTTTCAATTGATTAATATGCAAATCCCAGAATTTCAGAATCTCAGAGAGAAAAGCATAGAGCACAAGGGCAGGGATGGATATGACCTGAGCCCTGGTCATAGTGTGGGGCAAAATCTCAAAGGAGGGAGAGCTAAATGAGCCTAACTGCAGTTTCTGTGATCCCCATAAAGGGGCACAATGCACAGTTTTGGAAGAGCTGACTCAGTCCATTAGGAAGCCTGCCAGAAATGTTGTGTTCGATGTCAAATCGCAAATCAACATTAACTTGATGCAGCACTTTAGTGCAGACCTTAGAGTCCATCCTTTCCAGCATGAAGGTGAGGGCAAGTACATTTGCATACTTGTGGCTCAACCATGTGTGTCCTCAGATGGCTAATGTCACAGCTTCTATGCCCTCATGCCTGTAATTCGAATGTGCAAATTGGCTGTCGGGTAACTCTGCAGCCCAACATTCTTTCCAACAAATTTCTAGGAACGCTTATGTATCAGTCCCAGGGAAATGACAACTGACTCCATGGAGCACAAACCTGCTGGCCTCACCCAGGACCAATGTACTTGTCCTTCCAACATTTCTACTCTGCCAATGTATAAATATGGTGGGAGTAGGCCATTCAGCCCCATGTGCCTGCTCTGTAATTCACTATGAGAATGTTTTGGCTGGTTGTAGCCTCAAATCCATAATCCTGCCTCCCCTCTGATAACTTTTCAACCCTTTGTTTAACAAGAATCTATCTAGTATGCTTCCTTTTATTGGTCAGTACATTGAGTGTAGGAGTTGGGAGGTCACATTGTGGCTGTACAGGACATTGGATCGGCCACTTTTGGAATACTGTGTGCAATTCTGTTCTCCTTGCTACAGGAAGGTTGGTGTGAAATTTGAAAAGGTTCAGAAAAGGTTTGCAAGGATGTTGCCAGGGTTGGAGGATTTGAGCTCTAAAAGAGGCTGAATAGGCTGGGGCTGTTTTCCCTGGAGCGTCAGAGGCTGAGGGGTGGTCTAATAGAGGTTTATAAAATTATGAGGGGCATGGATACGGTAAATAGGCAAAGTTTTTTCCCTGGGGTCAGGAAGTCCAGAACTCGAGGGCTTAGGTTTAGGGTGAGAGGGGAAAAATTTAAAGGGGATCTAAGGGGCAACCTCTTCACACAGAGGGTGGTGCATGTACAGAATGAGTTGCCAGAGGAAGTGGTGGGGACTGGTACAGTTGCAACATTTAAAAGGCATCTGGATGGGTATATGAATAGGAAGGGTTTAGAGGGATATGGGTTGAATGCTGGCAAATGGGACTAGATTAGGTTAAGATATCTGGTTGGCGTGGACAAGTTGGACTAAAGTGTCTGTTTCCGTGCTGTCAATCTCTATGATTCTATGACATCTGCCCTAAAAATTTTCAAGGATCTGCTTCTGTGATCTTTTCAAAAAGATAATTCTAAAAGAGCAAAACCTTTTAAAAGAAGAAAAAAATTGCTTCACCTCTGTTTTAAATGCGTGACTCATGACTTTTAAACAGTGTCTCCAATTCTAGATCCTTAAATAACAAGCTGCATCTTCTTTATGTCTACCCTGTCAAAATCCCACAGGATGTTTCAATCAAGCCTCCTACTCATCGAAATTTGAGCTGATACAAATCTAATCTGTTGAAACGTTCCTTCTAAGAGAACTCACCCATTCCAGATATTAATCTATTGAACTGTCTTTAGCATTGTTATGTCCTTCCTTAAGTCGTAACTAATACAGTGCGTAATGCTCCATATGTAGGCTCACCAATGCCCTGTATAACTGAAGCATAGTTTCCCTACTTTTATGTTCAATTCCATTCGCAATAATTTATGACATTCTATTAGCTATCTTAAATACTTGCTAAATCTCGATACTAACCTTCTGCGATATCTACACAAAGACACACACATCATTCTGCATCTCAGAGCTCTGCCGTCTCTCACTACCTTTATAATGTGCCAAAACAAGAATTTCACATTTTTATTTTATCTTTGTATTATCAGTAAATTTGGCAACCATGCCTTCTGTCTTTTCATAAATGTCATTTATATAAATTGTAAATGGTTGAGTCCTCAGCACCAGTCAGTTTCATTCATTTACACTTATTTTCGCCTTCCTCTTCACCAGACAATCTTCTATCCATGTCAATGAATTTTTATTTACTGCAGTGACCTTTGAAGAAGGATAGAGTGAGGCCCAGAAGGAATAAGCAGGGTAAGTTCCTCATTATTTCTGGCTAACTATCTTTTGTACTCTAATATTTCCAGCTTTATGAATTTGTTGATTGTTCTCTGCTGTTTTGTTTTAAACCATGGATGGTGAGTCTGTCCCTTGGATTTTTTCTTACTTATTGGAATGTAACTTTTTAAAAATTCATTCACAGGTGTCACTAGCAAAGTCTGCATTTATTACCCATCCCTAATTGCCCAGAGGGTAGTTAGAATCGACTACATTACAGTGGGTCTAGAGTGAAATGTAAGGATGGCAGCTATCTGTCCTACAGGGCCAGTGAACAAGATGAGTTTTTACAATAATTGTTCATGGTCAACAGATTATTAATTTCATTTTTTAAATATTTAATGCAAAATCCATCATATGCCATGCTAGGATTTGAACCCAGGACCCCAGAACATTAACAGAGACTCGAGACTAGGCTTTGCATCCCCTATCGACTCTGTATATTCTGATATATCTCTATTGATCTATTCTTGAACTAATTTACCAATTCATTTCAGTCAGCTCTGCTTTCGTGCTCTCATAATTGCCGTTACTGAAGTTTGTAAAAAAAAGTCTCAGATCCACTCTTTTCTTCCTCAGTCTATACAATTGTTTCGCGTTGAGGTTGGTCTCTGCATTGGGTGGGAAGGGCCCTGACCCAAGCGCACTTGTAAGTACTTAAGAAGGACTGTAGTGTTGAACTTTGAACTGTATTTCTTTATTTTGCTATATTATACCTAATATTTTGTATCTAGATACCTTTGTAGCTAAGATGGCGCTGGAGACACTTTCCACTCCCCCACTGTACTCTTCTGTCCCTGTGCTTAAGTACACAAAGCAATAAAACCAAATTCTAATTTTAACCTTTTATTCACTCTGTAAATTCTCTCCTTATCAGCTGGTTGACTCTGACATTCTTGACACTCTCTGTCCATTCTTGTCTGATATTATTTCCAATATTAATACCTTTGTTTGGTCCTGATACTATTCGTTGATCTCTCATATAGAGTCATAGAGTCACAGAGACGTACAGCATGGAAACAGACCCTTCGGTCCAATCCGTCCATGCCGACCAGATATCCCAACCCAATGAAGTCCCACCGGCGAGCACCTGGCCCATATCCCTCCAAACCCTTCCTATTCATATACCCATCCAAATGCCTCTTAAATGTTGCAATTGTACCAGCCTCCACCACATCTTCTGGCAGCTCATTCCTTACACATACCATCCTCTGTGAAAACGTTGCCCCTTAGGTCTTTTTTATATCTTTCCCCTCTCACCCTAAGCCTATGCCCTCTAGTTCTGGACTTTCTGACCCCAGGGAAAAGACTTTGCCTATTTATCCTATCCATACCCCTCATATTTTGTAAACCTCTATAAGGTCACCCCTTAGCCTCCGACGCTCCAGGGAAAACAGCCCCAGCCTGTTCAGCCTCTCCCTGTAGCTCAGATCCTCCAACCCTGGCAACATCCTTGTAAATCTCTTCTGAACCCTTTCAAGTTTCACAACATCTTTCCGATAGGAAAGAGACCAGAATTGCACACAATATTCCAACAGTGGCCTAACCAGTGTCCTGTACAGCTGCAACATGACCTCCCAACTCCTGTACTCAATACTCTGACCAATAAAGGAAAGCATACCAAACGCCTTCTTCACTATCCTATCTACCTGCGACTCCACTTTCAAGGATCTATGAACCTGCACTCCAAGGTCTCTTTGTTCAGCAACACTCTCGAGGACTTTACCATTAAGTGTATAAGTCGTGCTAAGATTTGCCTTCCCAAAATGCAGCACCTCGCATTTATCTGAATTAAACTCCATCTGCCACTTCTCAGCCCATTGGCCCATCTGGTCCAGATCCTTTATAATCTGAGGTAACCCTCTTCGATGTCCACTACACCTGCAATTTTGGTGTCATCTGCAAACTTACTAACTTATGCTCGCATCCAAATCATTTATGTAAATGACAAAAAGTAGAGGGTCCAGCACCGATCCTTGTGGCACTCCACTGGTCACAGGCTTCCAGTCTGAAAAACAACCTTCCACCACTACCCTCTGTCCTTCTACCTTTGAGCCAGTTCTGTATCCAAATGGCTAGTTCTCCCTTGATTCCATGAGATCTAACCTTGCTAATCAGTCTCCCATGGGGAACCTTGTTGAACGCCTTACTGAAGTCCATATAGATCACATCTACTGCTCTGCCATCAATCTTCTTTGTTACTTCTTCAAAAATTCAATCAAGTTTGTGAGACATGATTTCTCACGCACAAAGCCATGTTGACTATCCCAAATCAGTCCTTGCCTTTCCAAATACATGTACATCCTGTCCCTCAGGATTCCCTCCAACAACTTGCCCACCACTGAGGTCAGGCTCACTGGTCTATAGTTCCTTGGCTTGTCTTTACCACCCTTCTTCAACAGTGGCACCACGTTTGCCAACCTCCAGTCTTCCGGCACCTCACCTGTGACTATCGATGATACAAATATCTCAGCAAGAGGCCCAGCAATCACTTCTCTAGCTTCCCACAGAGTTCTCGGGTATACCTGATCAGATCCTGGGGATTTATCCAGTTTTAACCATTTCAAGACATCCAGCCCTTCATCCTCTGTAATCTGGACATTTTGTAAGATGTCATCATCTATTTCCCTACAGTCTATATCTTCCATATCCTTTTCCACAGTAAATACTGATGCAAAATATTCCTTTAGTATCTCCCCCATTTTCTGTGGCTCCACATAAAGGCCACCTTGCAGATCTTTGAGGGGCCCTATTCTCTCCGTTGTTATCCTTTTGTCCTTGATATATTTGTAAAAACCCTTTGGATTCTCCTTAATTCTATTTGCCAAAGCTATCTCATGTCCCTGTTTTGCACTCCTGATTTTCCTCTTAAGTATACTCCTACTTTCTTTATACTCTAACGATTCACTCAATCTATCCTGTCTATACCTGACATATGCTTCCTTCTTTTTCTTAACCAAACCTTCAATTTCTTTAGTCATCCAGCATTCCCTATACCTACCAGCCTTCCCTTTCACCCTGACAAGAATATACCTTCTCTGGATTCTTGTTATCTCATTTCTGAAGGCTTCCCATTTTCCAGCCGTCCCTTTACATGCGAACATCTGCCTCCAATCAGCTTTCAAAAGTTCTTGCCTAATACCATCAAAGTTGACCTATCTCCAATTTAGAACTTCAACATTTATATCTGGTCTATCCTTTTCCATCACTATTTTAAAACGAATAGAATTATGATCGCTGGACCCAAAGTGCTCCCCCACTGACACCTCAGTCACCTGCCCTTACTTCCCAAGAGTAGGTTAAGATTTGCACCTCCGCCCTCAGACCCCACCCCTCCAACCGTAACAAGGCAGAACGTCCCGGTGCTCACCTTCCACCCTACCAACCTTCGCATAAATCAAATCATCCGCCGACATTTCCGCCACCTCCAAAAAGACCCCACCACCAGGGATATATTTCTCAACCCACCTCTTTCCGCCTTCCACAAAGACCGTTCCCTCCAAGACTACCTGGTCAGGTCCCCTCCCCCCTACAAACCACCCTCCCATCCTGGCACCTTCCCCTGCCACCGCAGGAACTGTAAAACCTCCTCCCTCACCTCTATCCAAGGCCCTAAAGGAGCCTTCCACATCCATCAAAGTTTTACCTGCACATCGACCAATATCATTTATTGTATTCGTTGCTCCCAATGCGGTCTCCTCTACAATGGTGAGACTGAGCGCCTCCTAGCAGAGTTCTTTAGGGAACATCTCCGGGACACCCGCACCAATCAACCACACCACCCCGTGGCCCAACATTTCAACTCCCCCTTCCACTCTGCTGAGGACATGGAGATCCTGGGCTTCCTTCACCACCGCTCCCTCACCACCAGACGCCTGGAGGAAGAACGCCTCATCTTCCGCCTCGGAACACTTCAACCCCAGGGCATCAATGTGGACTTCAACAGTTTCCTCATTTCCCCTTCCCCCACCTCACCCTAGTTCCAAACTTCCAGCTCAGCACTGTCCCCATGACTTGTCCTACCTGCCTATCTTCTTTTCCACCTATCCATTCCACCTTCTCCTCCCTGACCTATCACCTTCATCTCCTCCCCCACTCACCTATTGTACTCTATGCTACTTTCTCCCCACCCCCACTCTCCTCTAGCTTATCTCTCCACGTTTCAGGCTCTCTGCCTTTATTCCTGAAGAGCTTTTGCCCGAAACATCAATTTCGCTGCTCCTTGGATGCTGCCTGAACTATTGTGCTCTTCCAGCACCACTAATCCAGAATCTGGTTCCCAGCATCTTCAGTCCTGCAGAACCTCCTTTTTCCTACTCATGTTGTTGGTTCCTCTGTGTATCAGAATGGCTAAATCCTTCTGCTCTTACAGTAAGCTCATCTCTAGCACTCAGCAGATGTCCAGAATCTAGGCTCCAGACAGGCAACACAGCCATCTGGACTGATGTTCTTTGTTGCAGAGTCTAATATCAATCCCAGTCATTGTACTATTTCATACTACCACTGCATTCCTTCTCACTTACCACTATTGAGTGTCTTCCTGCACTATGATGGCATTGTTTATTAGTTCACATCCTCTACTCCACCCCCGGCAGCCCTCACTCTCGTACAGAAATGCTGAAAGAGTTTCAAACCCACTGTACAATCACAAAGACTATGGTTCCTGTGTTCCTGCCCTCTGCGCTGTCTTACCCATGCCACTCACAATTACATTCTCCTGTCCTTGAACATCGACCAAATCAGACGATCAAACATTACAAGATGTGAATGCCTCATGGTACAAATAATCCAGGAAACATCAGCCCTCCCTGATGTATCACAGTGATTGTAGTTCAGCTTCCAGCTCATAAAGTCTGGACTAAAGCTGCTTGAAGTTCAAACATTTACTGCAGATATGTTTACGCCCAACTAAACTGGAATCCAGGAACTCCCATATGCTGCAGCTGTGACACATCACCTAACCTGCCATCCTTAATGTGTTCTAAGGAACTACTTAATTATTATATTCAACTTTATTTTTAGTTATGGTTCTATATATTTTATTAACCTTACCACCAGCTGCTGTACCATTTTGATTCTTAGAAATAGAATACGTCTGAATCATTTACCAGATTGTCAGCAGTTAACCATCTTCTTCTGTAACAGAGAAAGAAGCAATTCCTGAAAACTGAACAGATTCCCTCCCCTCCTTGATTTCATCCACTGAATCACTTAATTTCAGTACTCTATTGTAAGTCATACTTAAATGTTAAGTTGCACAATGTTTGTCCTTGCTAGTTGCCTGTTGGCCAACCAGCTTAGACTAGTGCCACCCTTACAGAGTTTGTACAGTCTGTAGTTGAGACTTGCTGCAACATTTGGTATAGCTCTGTGAAAGATCCACGAAATGCGATGTGGAATTACATTTTGGTTTGGAATATCTATTTTCTGCTGCCTTTTCTTTTTGAAAGTAGTCAAGGTTAGTGTCAAAGGAAGGTTCATGTATGTGACTTTTGTTAAAGGGGAAAGGGGGTTATTGGTATGACATTGTTTGGGTTCTTCATGAATCACCAGCGATGAAAGAAATCTCTGCGCACCCTCCTTATTAGATTAGATTAGATTAGATTACAGTGTGGAAACAGGCCCTTCGGCCCAACAAGTCCACACCGACCCGCCGAAGCGCAACCCACCCATACCCCTACATTTACCCCTTACTAACACTACGGGCAATTTAGCATGGCCAATTCACCTGACCTGCACATCTTTGGACTGTGGGAGGAAACCGGAGCACCCGGAGGAAACCCACGCAGACATGGGGAGAATGTGCAAACTCCACACAGACAGTTGCCTGAGGCGGGAATTGAACCCAGGTCTCTGGCGCTGTGAGGCAACAGTGCTAACCACTGTGCCACTGTGCCACCGTGCCGCCTACTCCTTAGCTGTTCATTGTATCATTGGTGGGAAGGGCTGGCCATCATTAAGGCAAGGTTAAATCCACCATAAAACCTGACATCCATTGTCTCAATATTGCATGTGTGTGTCAAACAGTGGTAATGCTGCCTCTGCATGCCATTTTATTGTAGATGGCAGCATGGTTTTTGCAAAATGTGCTGGTGCTCTGAAATCATCAGCCATATGGTCCATGTTGCCCAGCTGCCACCCTATAGTTTGTGTTGTACCTCAAACCAACTGGAATAGTGAATAGACAGTTGACAAAGGCATCATGACTGCTGCCAGGTTACCAGGCATTGCCCTGACTGATTTGCTGCCAATGGTCATGCAGCTGGTCATGCAGCTGCTGGACATTGAGGGGTAGAATCCATTTTGGCTCAAAACATTGAATCAAAAGGCAGAGATGGAAGGGTGAATGGATTTAGGGAGGTGGAGGAGTGAAGGGATTAGGGCGTTAATTCCAGAGAACTGGAATTTGATATCTGAAAGCACAGCCACTGGTGGACATGGAGAAATGGGGTGCACAATAGGCTGCTACTGGAGCAACTGAGAGTTTTCAAGATACATTTTCAGTGCTGGAAGAGATTGCTGAATTGAGGAAGGTTGAATTTATAAAGGCAATCACGGGGGTAAGGAATTTTAAATTTGAGAAACTGAGGGATCGTGAGCCAAAGTAAAACAAAGGAAATGAAAGTTGAACGGGTGTCAGGCCTAAAAGAAATCATAGAAGTAATTGAAAAGAGAAAATGTAAGTATATGGAATGATGAAGACTGTGAACATAGTACTGTGAGAAGAGGAAAGTAGAATACAAAATGTAAAACAAATATAGAAAAGAATGGCATGGATATTGAATAACATAAAGTTACAATCAGATATGGATTGTTCTGGAAGCTTTGTGGAAAATATGAGAAAATTGGGTCTGAACCAGCAGAATAAATGAAAACAAGAAGTCCAAAAAGTCAACAAAAGTAGCTGCCACATGAAGAGAAAGCTGATGTGGATAAACAGAAAACTGAAATGGCCTCACTTGTGATGAATGATGGAGAGGGAGGTCGAAGCATTTCACTTACTAACTAAATACAGAGAGATCAGAATCTGAAATCCTGTGCCCTGAAGGCCTAAAATGAATGTTTCATTTTGCTTTTAAATTGGTCGATATTATTAAACAGATTAAGCACCTCCTTTTGTTATTTGATATGCAACCTTATTGTTCTCCATGGAGTAATTAGAATTAGTAAGGTAATATGAAGACCAGTTTGACCACAGAGAGAAGGTAAATTCTAGCCTACAGCAAATATAAAAGTTTGTAAAGCTGTGAAAAATATTCAGAAAGGAAATTATCAATAACAATGTTGTTCACAGAGTTTGAAGTGCTGGTTGCAAATAAGTAATCTTTGGCTAGACAGAAAGTTTCATAAAAATCTGGAGTATATTTTTGTCTTTGCCTGTGCACATCAATTATTATCTTGATGGAAAACAGAAAGAAAACCTGGCAGATTGAATCCCATAACAGTAAAATAATCCATCCTTTTCTTCCCAAAATGTCCTTAATTTTCCTTCTTCACTTCCCACCCCAGTCAACATCATTTTGCTGATTTTGCAGGCACAATTCAAGCAGAACTCTCCACATGGCCACCCTCCTTCCCCGGAAGTGCTCACTAACCAAGCCCTCTCCCTCTGCAGGAATGAACGGCATGTAACACTAAGGAAAGGAACAGGAATCGGAGATGAGCGGGAGATCCTCTAGTCACACCTGACCCAGAGCAGCAAACTCTTGAATTAGTTCAGGAGCCTTCAAGAGCTGTACACATTCGGACTTTGGTACAAGGAGCATATCGGAACAGAATCTCTGACTGTTACTGGTCCATTCAAGCTGGCATTTGGCCAACTTGTTGACAATATGATTTCTTGCCTTCTACAACTGTTCAGATTCTCTGTGAAGGTCATACAGTCAAACAGCCCAACTCGTTCATGTCAATCAAGTTTCCTAAACCGAACTCATCACATTTGTCCTTATTTGACACATATCCTTTTAAATCTTTCCAATCTATGTACCTGTCTGAATGTTGTAATTGTACCCACTTCCACCACTTCCTCTAGCAGCTCGTTCCATCTATGCATCACCTTCTGTCTGAAAATATTGCATCTCAGATCCTTTTTATATCTTGCCCTTCTCACCTTAAACCTATGCCCTTTAGTTTTGGACTCCCCTACCCCTGGGAAAAGACCTTGGCTTTTCAGTTCACCTATGCCCCTCATGATTTTATAAACTTCTATAAAGTCACCCCTTGGCCTCCTACACTGCAGAGAAAGAAAGTTCCAGCCTATCCAGCCTTTCCTTGTAACACAAACCCTCCAGTCCTGGTAACATTCTTATAAATCATTTTTGCATCCTTTCTGGTTTAATAACATCCTTCCTACAGCAGGGCAATCAGAATTGTATGCAGTACTCCAAATGTAGCTTTACCAATGTATTGCATGGCTGTAATATGATGTGAAAAGAAAGTGAGGTCTGCAGATGCTAGAGATCAGAGCTGAAAATGTGTTGCTGGAAAAGCGCAGCAGGTCAGGCAGCATCCAGGGAACAGGAGAATCGACGTTTCGGGCATAAGCCCTTCTTCAGGAATGTCCCAACTCCTGCAATGCTCTGACCATTGAAGGCAAGCGTACCATATGCCTTCTTCACCACCCTGTCTACCTGTGGTGCCACTTGCAAGGAAATATTTATCTGCACCCCTAGGTTTCTCTGTTTGACAACATTCTCCAGGGCCCTATTATTAACTGTGTAAGTCATGCCCTGGTTTGTCTTAGCAAAATGCAACACCTTGCATTTATCTGAATTCAACTCCATCTGCCATTCCTCAGTCCATTGGCCCAGTTAATCAAGATCCCGTTGCACTCTTAGATAACCTTCTTCGCTGTCAACGTACCATTTGCTTTCTTCACCACCTGCTGCACCAACACACACACTTTCAGTGACTGGTGTACAAGGACACTCATCTCTCGTTACATATCTCCTTTCCCAACTGACCCCAATTCAGATAATAACCTTCTTTCCTGTTTTTGCTACTAAAGTGGATAACCTTACATTTATCCATATAATACGCCATCTGCCATACATTTAACCACTCTCAGCTGGTCCAAATCAAACTGAAGCTTATCTGCATTCTCCTCACAGCTCACCCTCCCACCTAGTTATCTGAAAACTTGGAGGTATTACATTTAATTGCCTGATTTAAATCATTAATCTTAGTCCGAGCACTGATCCCTATGGTACCCTCATCAGTTATTGCTCGCCACTTGGAAAATTATCCATTTTCTCCAACTCTTTGTTATCTGTCTGCCAACCAGCTCTCTATCTATATAAGTACACTACCCCAAATTCCATGTGCTTTAATTTTACATGGTGATCTGTTATGTGGGATCTTATCAAAATGACAGATGTAGTTAATTCAGATGAGATTTCTATATCTTTATTAGGGAGGAAAAATGTAGCACATCAAATGTACTGCTCTATGAACCGACGAATGAGCTCTACAGCTGCCATCTGTCTTAGCAACCTCCTTCTTCTGGTACCCCCTTGTCTTCATCCAACACTGTTCCATCAGATGTCACCTTTTTGTGTTGTTCTTCCTCCTCCGATCATCTTTGCATTTTCATGTTGTGTGAACTAAAGCAATGATGCTGTTCATGCACAGTGGGTCTGAGGGGGGCTTCTCTCAAGTTTGTGGGCATGGATGGGCTTTCTCCTCTTCACCAGCAGGCCTTCCTGGATGAATGTTACAGAAAGCAGCAAGGCAAGCTGATGCCCCAGTGGTGTTTTTGCTCGACTCTTAATCCAGTAATATTCTGGACATGGAGGTTCAAATCTCACCATGGAAGATTATAGAATTTGAATTTATTAAAATCTGGGATTAAGAGTTAAGTGTTAGCCATTGTTGACTGCTGTAAAAATCCATCTGATTGGCTAATAACCCATAAGGAAGGAACATCCATACCTGGTCTGAGCTACTTTGACTCCAGACCCACAGCAACATGGTTAACTCTTAACTTTGTCCTGGCCAAATAGGGCTATGAAGCATTGATGGTCAGGCTAGCCATATCCAAAGAAGGAATAAAAGCATTTTTCTGATATTTTCCCCCTTACCTCCACACTCCAGGCCTTGTTATCTCATTGTCTGCTACTAAACACAACCCATTGTGAGCCATTAACAACCTCCATTAACACTATTTACCCTTGCAGCCAGATCGTTATCAACTCCTTTGTTTGTCCAAGTGTTGTTCTCTCTCTCTACGCTTTAGCCCTACCTATCATATACTCCTTACCCCCTCCACCCACCTAATTTTCTGCATAAAAGCCAACATTTTCTGAGCTACCATCAGTTCTGTGCAAGGATCACCAGACCCAAAATGTTAACTCTGATTTCTCTTCACAGTTGCTGCCAGACCTGCTGAGCTTTTCCAGCAATTTCTGTTTTTGTTTCTAAAGCAAGGCTCTCCTCTCCAGCACCTCTCTCAAGTCCATGGATTCCTTGTCAACCTCAAATGTCAAAAATCTATCCAATCCTTATTAACAATGTATCCTTCTAGTGCCAGAGTTTTCTCCTCTGTCACCATGACCTGGGCAGTATCCTCCTCTTTTTAAAGATGATGTAAAGTATTCATTTAACACTTCCAACATGCCCTGTGCCTCCAAGTGTAAATGCCCTTTTTGGTCTATGATTGGCCTATGGATCCTGTATCCACTTTTACTGTGTGTAGACTATTAGGAGACTTCGGGATCTCCCCCATGTTAGCTACTCATCTTTTCTCATTGTTTCGGCTTTGCTTCTATCATTTGCTTTTTCACCTTTCCCATCGAGCTTTCGGTATTCCTGTTGATTTTCAATTGCATTTTCTGCCCTACACTTGTCATAAATATACTTCTTCCTTCCAATGGTAAGTTCTCGATTCTTTGTCATCTAGGGAACGCTGGATTTGTCTGTCTTATCTTTTCCATTACAGGGAATGTATTTCAACTGTGCCCAAGCCATCAGCTTCTTGAAGGTGACCCATCATTCAGTCACTGGTTTTCTTAGCAAACCTTTGATTCCAATCAATCCTGCTCAGCTCTGCTCGAGCCCCATTGAAGCCAATTGGCACATCAAACCCACAGAATTGACTTTGGTAAATTTGTGTTTATTTTTGAATTCCTCCACCCTCTTGTAAAATCTCTAGCAGTTGTGTCATTTGCCCTGAATCTAGATTGCCACTTGTCTTCCAGAACCTCTGCTTCACATCAGATTCAGTCTGTCAGTTTTACACCTCTACAACAATTCCTTGCTCCAACCTAAACGTTAACACTCCACTCTGATCTTTTGCATGTCCACTCTTCCCTTGCCAACATCCACCCCAGCTCCTTTCTTTCTGTCTCAAATGTCTCCAGGATTTTATTCTCCATGAAGCACTCTCGGCCATTCATGTCCTGCTAAAGTATTTCACAGTGGCACATCATTATGTTTTTGTCAAAATACTCTTTTTATTTATGATACAAATTGCTCCGGTAATTTAGAAAAATTGCAGTTGGCAATTATTTGTTGTTCAAGACAGTTAACCGATGACTGACAGTTCAAAATAGTGCCATATTTTCTGCATACTTAACTATTGGAAAGTTACACGAAACTCAATGGCTCTCCAATATCTATAATTCAAAATGTACTAACTACAGCTGGTTTCAATATAAGAAGGAATTTACAGAGAGATTATACAACTTAGAACTGTACCTTTTGAGCTTTTTCATTATATAATTACAAGTACACGTGCTGACAGTTACACTGTCTGATCTGATTCCAACATAGCTTTTCTCATTTATGTGTAAGTGAACTTCATTTAACCCCTTCTTCTGTATTCCCTTTGGGCTTTTATTTTAGAAGCTTGTTGGTCAATCTACATTAAATTGAAGTTTGGACAGTTTGGGGTCAGTTCACTCCTAACCTCAGAGAGAAATATCGAGGAAAAACATAGATTGCTTAATAAATCTTGATGCTAGTTTGAAAGAGATTGCTCCTTCTTTATAAATTGTGTTTTAGTTGGTGCTGTTTTGCATCATTACCTCCAATCAGCTCTGCCCACCTAGAAGGCATGAGGCAGCCAGCAGTGATGAAAACAACTTCAAATTATTAACGACCTTAGCAACCATAATAATTCCAAAGAAATAAATACAAAATGCCTTAATGGATTTTTTTATCTGTAAAGTGACACACATCTGTAAAGTGTCTCCTCCAGTGACAAGAACAGATGGTTTGATTTTCATAAACCTGCATAACCTAGTGGTGAGACCACCAACATTTTTAGGGTTAATTTACTTTACATATTTTTCAGAGGCTCCTGGTGGTTTTATTGCCTCTGACTGGGAGCTACCGTTGAGGAACATGGAAATGAATGGCTTGCTGACGAACGATTCAGATACTGGAAACAGCTTAAAGGTCCAGGTTCATAAAGGGATGGTTATTTTTAAAGAGAATTGCAAATGGTACGTGGAAAATATGTAGAAGCATACAAAAGGTAATTTGACCCAATCAGTCTGTGTCAATGTTTACACTTGCAATAAGTAAATAATTTTAATCCCATGTACCCACCACATTCTCAGATCTATTTATCCACTCTTCCTTCATTTATCCAATCTAATCCTCAATGTTGACATTTCTACCTCAAGTAGTAATCCTGAAAGTGAGTGTCATGATTTCATTTTAATATGTGGAAATACTCTTCTCCCATAATATTTTAAATTTAGGGATCGATTGCCTTGCCCTCGATCTTCACAAGCTTCAGCGGAGATGCTGCAGACCCCAAATAAAGCTGCAAAAAGACAGCTTTTCTGTAATGGAGAGCAGAAACCCAACCAAAGGAAGTGCATAGCAAGTACTACCTCAGTGATCCCATGCACATTGCAACAAAGTTTGTTCAGAAATATAATGGATTTATCAATTTAAGCAAAAGAGAGAGAAAGCAATGATGATTTCTAAATCTGCACTGTACTGAAGCCATTTACAAAAAAATGAAATAACTTGGAAGTTAGAGGGCTTAATTATGTTGTGAAAGGTCATGTTTTAGCTGAAAAATAATCAAACCTAATTTTTTAAAATATTGTGAGTATTCAAGATGTCATCTTGGACAAATTGTTTCCATGTGCAACTGGCAATGTGTTGCACAGGTAAATTAAAATGCAGATTATTTGTTAATAATATGCTGGTGCATATTTTCCAAATGTGTTTTCTCACTAATACTCTGTCTTAATATAACTCACATCAATGGAATTAAAAACCTTTACCATGCTGTATGAATAAGAATATGAAACAATTGAAGGCAAATTATTTGTTTATTTATTTTAGCTGCTGGAGCAATTGTACATATTTTTGGAACTTTCCTATACTTAGAATCATAAAGTCATACAGCACTGAAACAGACCCTTCGGTCCAACCAGTCCATGCTGAATAGAATCCCAAACTAAACTAATCCCCACCTGCCTGCTCCTGACCCATATCCCTCTAAACCTTTCCCGTTCATGTACTTATCCAAACATCATTTAGATGTTTTTTTAAGATTAGATTAGATTCCCAACAATGCGGAAACAGGCCATTTGGCTCGACATTGTAATTGTATCTGCATCCTCAAGAAGTTGATCCCACACACGAACCACCTTCTTATGTAAAAATTTGCCCAGCATTGTCTTTTTTTACATCTCTTTCCTCTCACCTTAAAAATGTGCCCCCAGTTGTTGAAATCCCTCACCCTAGGGAAAGATAACTACTGTTAACCCTGTCTATAACCATTGTGATTTTATACACATCTATAAGGTCACCTGTCAACTTCCTACACTCCAGTTTAAGAAACCCCAGCCTATCCAGCCTCTCTTTATAAGTCTAACCTTCCATACCTGGCAACGTCCTAATAAATCTCTTTTGAACCCTCTCCAGCTTAATAATAACTGGACAACCAGAACTGGACACAATATTCCAGAAGAGGCATCACCAGTGTCCTGAACAACCTCAACATTTCCCAATTCCTATTCTCAAAGGACTGAGCAATGAAGGTAAGTGTGCTAAATGCCCTTTTAACCACCCTGTCTACACATGACAAAAACTTCAAAGAATTACATACCTGAACCACTGGTGGTCTACAACACTACCAAGGCCCTACCTTTAATTGTATAACTCCTACCCCTGTTTGTTGACCCAAAAAGCAATATCAAGCATTTATCTAAATTGTACTCTACCTGCCATTTTTCAGCCCACTGACCCATTTGATTAAGATCTTTTTTGTAATTGTAGACAGCCTTCTTCACTGTCCGCTGTGCCACCAATGTTGGAGTGGTCCACAAACTTACTAACTGCGCCATCTACATTCTCACCCAAATCATTTATATAAATGACAAACAAAAGAGGACCCAGAACACGGCTGAAAGAAAACCCTCCACCACTACTCTCTGTCTCTTGCCGTTAAGCCAATTGTGAATCCAATTAGCAAGTGCATCCTGAATCCTATGTAACCTAATGTTATTAATTAGCCTACCATGTGAACTGCACAGTCCTCATCAACCTTTCTGGTAACTTCATCAAAAAACTCAATCAAGTTTGTGAGACACGATTTTGTTCTCACAAGACCATGTTGGCAATGCCGAAACAAAGCTTGCCTCTCTAATTGTCCATCAATCCAATCTTTTAAATCACCTCCAACAATATACCCATATCGAAGTCAGACTCACAGGTCTATAATTCCTCAGTTTCTCTGTACAACCTTTCTTAAACAAATGTGCAACATTAGCCGCCTTCCAGTAATCAGGGACCCCATCCGTAGTTATAGGTGAAAAAAAATTTCTGCAAGGGGTCTCACAATTTCCTCCCTTATTTCTCACAACATTCTGTGATACATTAGATCAAGTCCCTCAGATTTGTCTGCTTGTATATTCTCTCAGACCTCCAGTACTACCCCTTTTGTACTGTTTTAAAATCATCAAAATGTAATTCTCCGTATTCTCTCGCCTCCATTTCTTTCTCCACAGTAAAAACTAACAGAAAATATTCACTTAGTATCTCTCCCATCTCTTTGGGTTTAACACAATCCCCTTGATCTTTGAGAACCCGATCCTCTCTAGTTACCCTCTTGCTCTAAATGTATTTGTAGAATCTCTTTAGATTATCTTTAACCTTATCTGCCAATGCTATCGCACATCATTTCTTTGCTTTCTTGATTCCTTTCTTCAGAGTGCCCCTACACACTTTATATTGATTAAGAGATTCAGTTGAACTCTATATAAAATAAGTTGTCTCTATATAAAATAAGATTCTCTTTTATGCTTAACTAGAACCTCAATATCTTTATTCATCCATTGTTCCCTACCCTCGCCAGCCTTATCCTTCACTCGAGCAGGAACAATATGCCTCTGAACTCTTGTTATCACACTTTTAAAAGCCTCCCACTTGTCAGTTGTCCCTTTACCTGTGAAGTATCTACTTGAAATAACATTTGAAAGTTCTTGTCTCATACCATTAAAATTTGCCTTACTCCAATTAAAACCTTTAGCTTTTATGGAAGACCTATCCTTTTCCATAACCATTTTGAAACTAATAGAATTATGATCACTAGGCTCAAAGTGCTCCCCCACTTTTACTTCAGTCACCTGTCTTGCTTTATTGCCCAAGAGAAGGTCTAGTTTTACTCCTTCTCCTCTATGAGCATCCACATATTGATAAAGAAGATGTTCTTGAACACATTTAACAAATTCTTTATCATCCAAACCTTTAACACTATAGTAGCCCCAGTCAATGTTTGGAAAATTAAAATCCTGCATTATTAACCATATTATGCTTACATATATCTGAGATCTCCCTACATATTTGTTTCTTAATTTCCCTCTGACTTCGGGGGGGCTTACATTACAATCCTATTAATTTTTTCCTTTCTTATTTCTCATTTCTACCTATATGTTTTCACTGGATGATTTTGCATAAATATCTTCTCTAGTTACAGCATCTTTTAATCAAAAGCACCACACCCCCTCCTCTCATGCCTCATTTCCTATCCTTCCTGTTGCATCTAAAACCTGGAATATTGAGGTGCCAGTCCTGTCCATCTCTCAGCCTTGTTTCTGTAATAGCTATGATATCCCAATCCCATGTTCCTAAACATGCCCTGAGTTCATCAGCCTTACCTGTAAGACCCCTTCCATTGAAATAAAACTAAAGTTTAAATAATATGTAGGGACTGCTCTAACTGGTACTGATTCATAAGTATATTTTCAATTCCTTCATGGGATAGGTATATGAATAGGAAGGGTTTAGAGGGATATGGGCCAAGTGCAAATGGGACTAGATTAGGTTAGGGTACCTAGTTGGCATGGACGAGTTGGACTGAAGGATCTGTTTCTATGCTGTACATCTCAATGACTCTATGTGAGTATGGCTGCAGTTAATTCCGTGGCCTTGAGAAAGTGGTGGTGAACTGTCACTCTGAACCACTGTAGAAGTTCCTAGATTTTGACTCAGCAACAGGAAAGGAATGGCAACATAGTTCCTAGTCAGCATGGTGTGTAGCTTAAGAGGAACTGGCATTTTGGGGTTTTCCCAGGTGTCTGCTGTCCTTCTTCTTGGTGGTAGAGAATGTGGGTTTGGAAGTGCTGTCACAGCAGATTAGGTGAGTGACTGCACTGCATCTTAAGTATGGTCTGTAAAGTTTCCACTATGCACTGTTGATGGGGGAATTAATAACTAAGATTGATTTGGTTCCAGTTGAACAGTTTGCTCCTTACTGCATGGTGAAAAGCTTCTTGAGTTTTGTTGGAAACATTCATCCAGGCAAGGGTTGAATTTTCTGTCACATGAACAACTCGATTGTGTGCAAGCTTTGGGTGAGTAGGAGATGAGTTGCTCACCACAGAATACCGACCCTCTGATATGCTCTTTTTGATTATGTATTTGTATGGCTTGTCTAATTCAGTTTCTGGTCAATGGTAACTCCTAGGATGTTGATAGTGGGGAAATCAATGATGGTAATGCCATTGAATGTAAAGGGGCAATGGTTAGATCTCTCTTCTTGCCAAGTCATTGCCTTGTGAGATGTAAATGTTACTTGCCATCAACATCAACCATTATCCAGAATGTTGTCTAGCATTTGTGCACAGACTGCTTCAGTATCCAAGGAGTCATGAATGGTCATGAACATTGTGCAATCATCAGCAAGCATCCCCACTTCTGACCTTATGATAGAAGAAATATCATTGATGAAGCAACTGAATATGGTTGAGCCAAGCACATTACCCTGATAAACTCCTGCTGTGACATCCTGAGACTGAGATGGTTGAACTCCAACAACCACAACCAAATTCCTTTGTACTAACACTGACTCCAGTCAGTGGAGAG
Source organism: Chiloscyllium plagiosum (assembly GCF_037043375.1). Classification (NCBI taxonomy): domain Eukaryota; kingdom Metazoa; phylum Chordata; class Chondrichthyes; order Orectolobiformes; family Hemiscylliidae; genus Chiloscyllium; species Chiloscyllium plagiosum. Next base: position 108,082,083 of record NW_028270141.1, read on the forward strand.
TTTCAGCCTGGTTTCCCCACTGACTCCAGTTTTGCTAGGCCTTCTGAATTTCAAACTCCATCAAATAGTGCTTTGATGTCAAGGACAACCATTCTTGCCTCATGTTTTGAGACTAGTTCATTTTCTCCATGTTTAGATTAAATCCGTTATTAGTTTGAAAGCTAAATAGCTTTGGCAGAATCTAAACTGAGCAAGCGTGAGAAGAGTATTGTTGAGTAAATGCCATTTAATGGTACTGTCATGGACCTCTTCCATCGCATTGTTCATGATCAAGGTACTTTACCTGATGTGATGGTATTTATGTTATCTACTGTCACATATGAAATGAATGTTGTGGTATTGAAAATTGAACAGACATTTTATTATAGCTAACTATTGTGCACAGCATTTATATTAATCAGGCACATAAGTGTCTGGACTAATATTAACCTTTTAGGTATCTCAAAGGAGGCTAAGGTAAGATGGAGTTTGAAATCATGAGACCCTCAGGCTACATGCTATGTGATGATATTAAGCGCACATCTCTTAAATCTACACGGACATACCGACTGTGAGACAGAACACAATAGATGGGATGAAAATTGGCCAGGTTGGATTTCTTACACTTTTTTGGCCTGTCCATACCTGGACAATTTTGAATGTTTTCAGGCAGATCTCAGTGAGGATGTTAGTTCCTTTATTTTTTTCATTCATTCATGGAAAGTAGGATTTGTTGCTTATCCTTAATTGTCAAAGAAAAGATGGTGGTGAGTTCCCTCTTTCAATCTCAACTTCAGTTGTTGTTTCACAAAAGAGTTTGTGATTGAAATTAATCAGCAAGGACAGTAATACCAATGGTTGTCAAGGTGACTGTTTCTCAACATTTAGAGATCTACCCTCTTCCGAGCTGTTGCTGGAGATGTAAGAAACAAACTGTAGTTGGGAATCACTGCTTTGTCAGCTATCTTAGTGAGGCTGTTTACACAGACAAAGCGTTACATCTCATTGGCTCTTACGAGAGACATGAAGAGAGAGTGAACCTGAGGTTCTGATGAATTGCTGGCCTCTTTGTGTTGCAGGGTACTATTAACCACAGACACATGGCCCAGGATTCTACTCAGCTGAACTTGTTATTTTTGTAAACCTGGGAATATTCTGTTCCTTCAAAGGCAGAGTCAGAACTTGACCAAAGATGTACAACATTCAGGATGGGTGTTGCAGGAAAACGTCTTCATCCTCCTCCACGGAACACTGCTCCTGGTCTCCTAGATAATCAGCATCTATCACGTCTCCAGCTCCTGGACTACTGCGGTTGTGCTGTGCATAGTATGCTGGGGTTCGATGACACGCTCTGTCTGTACAGCCACCGCCCCCCCCCCAGACCCATCCAAGCATTGGACCATTATTTTCAGGAGGCTTATTGTCTAGCCCATAATGCAGCTGAGTTTATCAATAGAAAAGGCTTCCATTCCATTAGCTTGCAAGTCATTTGAGATCATTGATACTGCATCATGGAAGTGTGCTTCAGGTACTTTGGGACCAGCCATATTGGATACATCCTTGAAAATGTTCCCGTTCCTGCTGCATTGGAGAGGTCAGATGCCTTTACAAGCATTCTTACTGTGTGACTAAAGATACCCAGATGACACCATTATATAACCCATTGACTGAGGCTGAACATTGATGCAATGCAGGTAATTTCTTGACCAGGGCCAAGCAATGTCAACTATGATGCTGCAGCCTTCTATCCAGGCTTCAGTAAATCCTTTGACGAGGTCCCTCATGGCAGACTGGTACAAAAGGTGAAGTCACATGGCATTGGGGTGAGCTGGCAAGATGGATACAGAATTGGCTCAGTCATAGGTGGACAGAGGGTAGCGGTGGAAGAATGCTTTTTGGAATGGAGGATTGTGACTAGTGGTGTTCCACAGGAATCAGTGCTGGGACCTCTGCTATTCCTGGTCTACATAAATGATTTGGAAGAAAACGTGGTTGGTCTAATTAGTAAGTTTGCGGACGATACAAGGAGTGGTGGAGTTGAGGATAGTGAAGAGAATTGTCAGAGGATATAGCATGATATAGATCAGTTGAAGGCATGGGCAGAAAAATGGCAGATGAAGTTTAATCCGGACAAATAATATACAGAAGGATCTAGGTGTAAAAGTCCACAGATGACTGAAGATGGCAGCACAGGTACATAAGGTAGTATAAAAGGTCTATGGCATGCTTGCTTTCATTGGAAGGGGCAATGAGTAGCGTATAAGGATAGGCAAGTCATACTGCAGCGTTATAGGGCCACACTTGGAATATTATGTACAATTCTGGTCACCACACTATCAGAAGGATGTGGATGCTATGGAAAGGATACAGCAAATGTTTACCAAGATGTTGCCTGGTATGGGGGATTTTAGTTATGAAGAAAGATTGGATAGACTGGGTTTGTTTTCACTGGAACGCAGGAGGTTGATGGGCAACCTGATAGTAGTTTATAAGGTTGTGAATGGCGTGGACAAAGTGGAAAGTATGAGGCATTTTCCCAGGATGAGGGGTCAATTACTACGGGATACAGGTTCATGATGTTTAAAGGAGATGTACGAGGCAAGGTTTTCACACAAAGGGTGGTGAGTGCTTGGAATGCATTGCCAGAGGAGGTGTGGAAGCAGACACAATAGCAGCATTCAAGAAACACCTGGAAAAATACATGAATAGGAAGGAAATAAAGGGATACAGATCCTGTAAGTGATGATAGTTTAGTATGGACGGGCATAATGTGCTGGCACAAGCTTGGAGGGCCAAAGGACCTGTCCTGCATTTTCTTTGTTCTTTGTCAGGAAAGTCAGGGACAGCAGAAAAGCAAAAGGCAAAGCATGGAATGTGATGAAGATTAGTGGGAAGCTAGAGGATGGGGAGGTCTTTAAAAACCAGCAGGGCATAACAACAAAAAATAAGGGTGGAAGAAGATAAAATATAAGAGGTATTTTTAGATGTATAAAAGGTAAGAGAGAGACAAGAGTGAACTTTGGACCACTGGAAAATAAGGTTGGAGAAGTAATAATGGGAAACAAAGAAATAGTGGAGAAACTGAATAAATACTTTGCATCAGTCTTCACAGTGGAAGACACCAGCAGCATACCAGAACTTCAAGAGAGTCAGGGGACAGAGGTGAATGTAGTGGCCATCACTAAGAAGACCGTGCTGGGGATGCTAAAGGGTCTAAAGGTGGGTAAATAACCTGAACCAGATGGATACCCCCATGGTTAGATTTGTCAAGCATGACCTTCCCTTGATGAAGCTGTGTTGACTAAGGAGGTAATAAGCATGTTAGACAAGGGACATGACATAGACATGACCTATTTGGATTTCCAGAAGGCCTTTGACAAGGTGTTGCATAGCAGGTTGCTAAATAAGATAAGAGCTCACAGTGTTAGGGACAAGATACTGGCACGGATAAGGGATTGGCTGACTGCAGAAGGCAGTGAGTGGGGATAAAAGCGTCTTGTTCAGGATGGCAGCTGGTGACTGGTGGAGTTCTACAAGATTCTTTGGTGGGACCCAACTCTTCATGTTATACCTGAATGAATTGGACAAAGGAACTGAGGGCGTTGTTGTTAAGTTTGCAGATGACACAGAGGGAGGTGGAGGGATGGGTGTTTTTGAGGAAGTGGGAGGCTGCAGAGGGACCTGGGTGGGCTAATTGACTGGGCAAAGAAGTGGCAAATGAAATAAAATATGGGAAAATTTGAGGTTATGCACTTTGGTAGGAAGCAGAGGTTTAGGTTATTTTCTAAATAGGGAAAAGCTTCAAAGGCTTCAGAAATCTGAAGCTCAAAGGGAATCCTAGTTAAGGATTTTCTCAAGGTTAACATGCAGGTTCAATTGCCAATTATGAAGTAAAATGCGATGTTAGCATTCATTTTGAGAGAGTTGGAATACAAGAACAGTGAAGTACTGCTGAGATCAGATTGCATTTGGAATATTGTGGGCTGTTTTGGGTCTCATATCTAAGGAAGGATGTGCTGATATTGTAGGGGGTCCAGAGGAGGTTTACAAGAATGATCCTGGAGATGAAGGGCTTGTCATATGAACAATGATTGAGGACTCAACTTGATGGAGTTTAGAAGGATGGGAGTAGGGGAGTTCTCATTAAAACTTACAGAATACTGAGAGGCCTGGATAGAGTGGATGTGGGGAAGATGTTTCCAGCACTAGAAGAGACAAGGACCTGAGGGCACAGACACAGAGTGAAGGGACAACCCCTTAGAAGTGAGATGAGGGTGAATTTCTTCAGCCAGAAGGCTGTGGAAGGCAAGAATTGAGTGTATTCAAGACTGAGAGATATAGGTTCTTGATTCTTAAGGGGGTCAAGAGTTACAGGGTGGAGGCAGGAAAATGGGGTTTAGAAACATATCCGCCATGATCAAATGGTAGAGTAGACCTTATGGGCTGAGTGGCCTAATTGTGCTTCTATATCTTCTGGTCTTATGGTCTAAGATTGCCTGTGAGCAACTACTGTCCCCCTCCCACCCCACACACAGCTGTACACAACATACATTTCACATGCAAGACGATAAAATTACAAATGATTTTAACACTTTGTCAGTGTATAATTGATGCTACTGGCCTTTGAAGGGCAACTTGTCAATCAAATGTGTGTTGGGATAGAAATCGAATACTGTCTCTGCCCACTGTGGATGTGACTGCTGCCATTTTCCACCCTTAGTTGAGATTTAGATATCCCGAGAACAAAGAGGCAATGCAGGTGGATACTGGGCACCATGAATGCCAGGTTCACCTTGAACATCAGGGGTCCTCCAACCTCCACGTCCCTTTCTGCCTGGCACTCCCTGGCCAGCCCATCACCACTGAGCCCACCACATGAAAAAATGATGACAACTCTCCTCCTAAACCCTTGAGTCTCATCCTATAGTTTAATCCTGCTCACCATCATGATGCACCTTGCTCCCGTGGTGGTGACTGCCTATTCCTCCCTTCCACAGTATCACACATCCTGCCATGCATTACTGTCTCCCCTTCACTCCCCACTTACACGTCGAAGATCTCCCTCTTCACATCCTTATCCACTCCACTCCAGGTTGCTGCCTCCAATCCCCAGCACTGAGTTCCTCGTTTTTCTACTGCTGCATGGCCCCTTGATTTCACCCAGGACTGAACATGGTCCAGGTGCAGATGTCTGCAGATGTGGGGGGCATGGAGTCACTGGCAATGGAGTCTGCCCTGAGATGTTCATGCCCAGTGGCCAAGATAGAGGTCCAGAGGAGCAAGTGATAAGATTGAGAGACCAAGTAAATGCTCTGACTTTCATGTCGAGAATTCCTGGTATCCCATTTCTATCAGGCAGATAGGGAATGTGAAACTCCTTATAAATGAGGCAAAATTAGGCAGTAATGTGGATGATAATTAACAATAATCCATGCTGAAAATCCTCTAGCTACTAACAGGGGACAATCTCATCTCATCATACAACATCTCGCTTGGTAAATCAATCTTTTTGATCTGGATGTCAGGAAGGGCCTCTCTGAACATCTCGCCTAATTTTCCCAAATTTCACACCAAGGCCTGTGTCATTCAGCAGCAGGGAGGATTCTGCCTGTAGTTACGAAACATTAAACTGGATCAAGCTCTCATGTCTCAAGGTGTCTATTAGTATAGCAGTTCTGGGACAAAAATGCCAGAAGGTAGCAATCAATTTCTACAAAAAAAACCCACTGATTTCAATAAATCCAAATGTCACAACTTCAGCTAATGATATTCCTTTCTTAACATCACTCCAAGACTGAGTATATATACTTAGAAGTAAGACTTTTATTCCATGTTGCAACGTTTATCTGAAAAGTAATTTCATATATTCATATGTAAACATAATTATTAGATTCTGTGCTGTGTGTGTGTGTGGACTCATTGACATCTTAGCAACATTCTGGTCTTTATTTTGAAATAAGTTCCATCAGTTGTCTGGCTCTGTTACAGCTTTGATCTGGCATGGTATCCATTGCTGAGTTTTCCATGTATTTTGTCCAAAGTGCAGGTTTTCAGAGTTCCAGCATGGTGCAATAATGCATATGTGCGATAGAATCTTTAAATTGACTGCAACTTCAAGTCTGTGGCTACTTCCCTTGATATCATTTTGCCACAGAGATAGTTAAGTGATGCAAAAGTTGAAGACATAAATAAACTGGTCTCAAGTAGAGAATTGTCTTATCTTATAATTAGAGTAAAATCAACCCAGAAGAATTGCATGAGCCGATCTTTTACACAGAAAACGGTGGATGGAGGTGAAAGTTTAAGGTGGTGGATGATGTTCTGATTCATCCTGGCTAGTGTTGAGATTCTTCAGTATTGCTGGAGCTGCACCAATGCAGTGAGATGGCTACCACACTTCTGATGGCTTTTGCCTTGTGGATATGAGGTCAGAAATCAGCAGAAGAACAATTGGCACACAATCCTTGTTATCTGCCGTAATCTTTTAAAGTTTCATAATTTCCTGCTTCCTGAAGTTTTGTTCTTCAAATGGGTTCTCCAATAAAACCAATTTAGCAGCTATTATACCTGCCTATGATATTAATGGCAATGTCATTTGGAGGTGAGGTCAGAATAATTTGGGAATTCTTTATTACTGAAGTATAAAGTGACCTACATGCTCAGCTTTTCTCCTGAAAGGTAAATTCTCTATAGGATTGTATAAGCAAAGAATCAGTTCCTTAGAAACTTTCAACACTAACCCAGCATATTCTCACCATAAGGTGCCTGTATCATTTGCTATTATTATATATTTAAAAACCACTTCACTGTCATTATTTTTAAGTAATCCTTTACAGAGAATCTCAGCTAGGATCAGATCTGCTGGATGGCATCCATTACTATTATCCGCAATAATAGCACTCTGTTCTCAATAGGAATAAGAAGCAATACTAATTTAGTGCTTTCAAATAAGGTAAGATTGGAAGAACAGAATGTCTGTAATTCAAAGTGATAGAAAAGTGTTCAAATCATCCAGGAAAAGGAAGCAAATAGTTTTCAGAGCATAGCAACTATACTTGCATCATAAAATGTCAGCTGGAAGAGATTCTTCGGTAAAGACAATTTCAATATGATAACAGAGTTGTAAAATTCTCTGTCCCACCAATTGCTTTAGCAACAGACTTTGATAGAAGTTACAACAGCTGAGGAAGCAATGTGATGAGAAAAGAAAACAGAAATTGCTGAAGAAACACAGCAAGTCTGGCAGCGTTTAGGGGGAGAAATCAGAGTTAACGTTTTGATAACTTTTTGTCAATGTGATGAGAAGTTTGCTTAGCAACTCATGGAGCAGGGCATGGAATAAATTGGAATATAATTTATGATTTTTTTTTCAGGATTAGAACTTGGCTGTTATTGGTTAATATGAGTGTCAGTATCTTTATCAGATTTGTCATATTTAGCTTCGGAGAGATGGAAAGTTAAAATGGAGAGATGTGCAGCCTGGGCCAATACACTTTCTTAAAAAAGAGAGAGATTCACATTTTAAATGTAGACCTTGCATCAGAACTGGAAGGGAACATGAAAAATAAGTAGGGCTGAACAAATTGAGCAAAGAGAAGAGATTAAAAAGTATTTGCATATATGTCTTGTTAGCAGGGATGTAAGCAGGAGGATGTGACATTTCTAATGATCAGTAATGACACACCCTGGTAAACATCTAAGCCAAGATAGACTGCTGTCACATCTCAAGATTTATACTGAGCAAGTCTAGTTAGGTAATAGGACTAGATAAAGTAAGAATTAAAATAGTTAGCCACACTATATTTTCCATATTTAGACCGAGACATACACATACGAGCTCTTTAAATTATTAATGATTTTTTATAAACATATTTTTCCTCATTTCTGTTCTGAAGGAAGTCTAAGCATTCCAAAGCATTTATTTTTCCTCTTCACAAGCCTGACAGAAGAACAGAAAATGAACAAAGTTTGTATGAAAATCTAACAGGGCAAGAACACAAATCAATATTGCTTGTTCCATTGGATTGTTGCTGTTATATTAGTGATCCTAGCTTTTGAAGGGTGAAATATGAGGGAAGTTTCCTGATAGACATTCAGCATTGTTGGTCTAGAATAAGCTACAGTCTAAATCCTGGATGGATGGCTGGATACTGAAAGCTGTTTGCAATGGCCGAGGAAACTGGGATGGAGCATGCTGTTTATTCCCTTGCCAGATGGACCGCCCTAATAAACCTTCCTAATTTTTCGCAGTATTGTTTAAATTACTTCTGATTTATTGACACAGATGTCTTCTTGGAAGCAAGTGCAGCTGTCGGTTTTTGGATACTAACTACATTGAAATAAATCCAACTGTTTTATTGTGGTTTGACAGAGATACTTCAGCATTCATATATCTTATCTGAAACGGGCTTATATCAAGTTTTCCAAGGCCTTGGTTTACTAGACAGGCAAAGAAATTAAAGCTTTCCTATTCACTCCTAAATTGCTACAATCTCATCAGGATGTGTCCTATTCTGACAAAGTGCTGTGTAATGAACCTTGTTACTGCCCATTGGACATGGTGACAATTTCAGACTAATTTGCAACTGCGAAAATATTACCACATCCAAATCAGGATGTTACTAGTATCTTAAAAAGTCTGACAGTGGAAATTAAAGTTGCTGCAAATTACACAGTATAAATTGCAATTTTGAAAGTGGCCGCATTGTTAAATTTGATATTGTTAACTAATATGAATCAGGCTGACCACATCATTCAAATGCTGATTGGACATTGATTGATATTCCACTTTCTGAAACCACTGTTCTCAATTGATATTGCATGTTGACAAAAGTCAAAGCACTAAACCTTCATGTTCCTCAGCAAAGTTTTGAATTTGTCCCCAAACACCTTCATCTCTAAGATCAGATATACCATTGGGCCAAATAACATCACAAATGTTACTGCTATCAAAACTGCCCAGGGAACTTGTCAAGAGATTGCAAAGCAGGGGACAGTGATAGACTCAGAAATAGACATATCCAGGATCATGATGAAACCAGTGTAATGATTCATAGACAACAAAAGCAGAATTTGCTGAAGAAACTCAGCAGATCTGGCAGCATCTGTGAAGAGAAAACAGAGTTAATGTTCTTCAGTTCTGAAGAGGGGTCACTGCACTCAAAACCTTAACACTTCATTCTCTCCATAGATGCCACTAGATCTGCTGAGTTTCTTCAGCAATTTCTGCTTTTGTTTGCTTCAGATCTGCAGCAGATACAGTTATTTGTTTCTTTTAATCGTTTGCAGAACATTACAGCTTCATAGGAGAAAGGTATTTAAACTCAAGTTATATACTTGCATTGTGAATTCAAGTACAATATTCTAAAAAGGGGTTACTAGGCTAGATTAGATTCCCAACAAGTGCATACCGACCCTCCGAAGAGTAACCCACCCAGACCCATTCCCCTAACCTAAATTTACCCCTGACTGGGCAATTTAGCATGGCCAATTCACCCAACCTGCACATTTTTGGACTCTGGGGGGAAACCGGAGCACCCGGAGGAAACCCATGCAGACATGGGGAGAATGTGCAAACTCCACACAGAGAGTTGCCAGGGTTGAAATCGAACCTGGGCTCCTGGCGCTGTGTGGCAACAGTGCTAAACACTGAGCCACCAAGCCGCCGCAACAAGACTAAGGTGAGATATTGCAAATTATAACTCATTTTAGCACTCACGGACCTTATATATCCAAAGGCTTGTATCAGCCTTGAGAGAAAACGAGAATATAATGAGCTTTCTGTTGACCGGATAATTGAAAAACCTAAAATGGAACATTTCCAGACAGGAATGAAATGCAAACAATATATATAGATGTGATCGAGCAGGTAAAGAGGTTGATCATTTCTGTATGTATCAGACATACATGGGACAGAGTTGGAACAGAGTGTCAGTCAGAATTCTTGTTTAGCCAGTCTAAGATTGAGATTGATTGAATAAACATGAAGTTAATCAGCACAGCTGAGTCCTCCTGCGGTCAGTGTGAGGAGAATAACAACAATACAACCTCTGAGAAGGAGTCCTCAGATACTGAAGCAGTCCATGTTCATATGCAACAGAATCTGGACAATATCTACGTTTCAGCTGACAAATGGCAAGTAACATTCATGCCACACAAATGCCAGGCTATGACCATCACCAATAACAGATTATCTACAACCACCCTCTGACATTCAATAGTGTTACCATCACAGAATCCCCCACTATCAACATCCTGGGAATTACCACTGAGCAGAAACTCAATTGGACTTACCACATAAACATAATGGCTTCAAGACCAGCTCAGAAGTTAGGAATACTGCAGTGAGTAACTTACCTCCTGACTCCCCAAAGCCTGTCCACCATCTACAAAGCACACATCAGAAGTGTGATGCAATACTCCCCGCTTGCCTGGATGAGTGCAGCCTCAACAACACTCAAGAAGCTTGACACCATCAATGAAGCAGCCCGCTTCATTGGCACTACATCCATGAGCATCCATTCCCTTCACCCAGTGATGCCTATTAGCAGCAGTATGTACTATCTATAAGATGCACTGCAGAAATTCACCAAAGATCCTCAGACAGCACCTTTCAAACCCAAAACCACTTCCGCCTGGATGGATAATGGCAGCAGATACATGGGAACACCACCACTTTCAAATTCCTCTCCAAGCCACTCACGATCCTGACTTGGAAATATGTTGCTATTCTTTCACTATCGCTGGGTCTAAATCCTAGAATTTCCTCCCTAATGGCATTGTGGCTCAACCCACAACAGGTGGACTGCAGTGGTTCACAAAGGCAGCTCACCACCACCTTCTCAAGGCCAATTAGGGACTGGCAATAAATGCTGGGCAGCCAGTGATGCCTACATCCCAGATATGAATATATTTCTTCAAAAAAATGCGAAAGTACCAAAGCATCAGAGGAAGCATTATCAAGACTGCCTCCTGCATCTCTCACCAACTCAGAAACTGACATCTCACTGAGAATGCTCCCACAATCTGGTGAGCACCTCATTGCGACAGCTCCACAATTGGCTGAAGGAGAAAAGCCCCAGGCTGCTAACACATGTAATATTCCTGGAAACCAGGTACCAGCTCAGCCCCGGGCAGGACAGGACCCAGTGGTGTCATCAATCAGAGTCTATGTCCATATACACAGGGAGAAACAGGAGCAGCAGACAGGGATGCGAGAGACAATGGCCCTCATTACCCAGAAGCTGCAGCAGTGCAGATAGCTATGTGACCATTTGGCTGCCTTCATGGACAGATTGGTGGCTACCATAGAGAGCCAGGTCCAGCATCCTTAGGGTCGGCTGGGTCTGTGCACTCACCAGCACCCAATCTCTTCAGCCACTGATCCTCAGGACCAAAGCCATGGCAACAGAGGGCTGGGAACCCAGCTGTTACAGCAGACACCCCTTCCTCACAAGGAGACCAGACAGTGCCAAGAAACACCCAACTGTGGGAAGAACTACACACAGGTCCATCAGAAGTCTCCTCTCTGGACCTTCTAGAGTTGACCCCCTTCCTTTCACCTCAACCCAGCCTGACTCTCCTACTCACCCTCTGAAGTTCATGCTGAGGAGGGCCAATTTGCCTCTGGCACATCTGCCCTATCCAGACACAAACACTGTTGGGGTTGCCCGACCAAACATCCAGGCCCAATGGGCTCCACTGCTGAGTTTATTCCATCTACCTCAGTTGTGGAACCTGGGGCCAGGCTGCAATGTACTGGGAGGGACAGCAGAAAGGAAACGTATTGAGGGCACTTTGGTGGATTTGGGGATAATAGTTGTAATTCATTTGGTACTTCTGTATAAATGTCATCACTTTAACCTTACATCTGGTTTTTGGTCACAGTGTAAGGAGTATTTAGATGTGCACTCACAGTGCCAAATCATACAAGGCTATGGACAATGTGGGGTTAGAATAGTTAGATGTATTTTTCTGACCAGCATGAATGCCATATCCTACATCATTCAGGCCCCTATAATTTTGCCCATGGCTGTGAAAGCATTCCCTGCAGAAAATAATATCCCATTTTGGGAAGTGTGTTGAAGAAACACCTTCAGCTTCCCAGATATAGAAGAAAATGCTGGGTGCATGTTCTTGAGCACATAAACTCCTTGCTGCAGTATTACAATGATAGCTGTTGGTGCAGCCCAAGCTGCAGCTTTGAAATGCAGACACTTCCAATAAGTAGCTCAGAGAGGTGCCATACTAGGTGGTAGAGGCTGGTGAATATCAGCTGCCAATGTCTGTGGATGTGGGGTGTGTTTGGTTGGTGCCCATACAACATGTTTTGAGAGGTTGGTGCCTGGTGTCCAACATGGACATTGTTTATAGCAAGTAGCAAATTGAATTCACCAACTACTCACTGTGATTTTCATGTTGAGAATTGTCAGTGTCTCGTTTGTATGGTAAGTTTGGTCAGATTGAAAGCTGAATGTTAATGAGGTTTCTCTTAATCAAACCATCATCTCCCAGACCATCCATAACCTCATCACCTCGGGGTATCTCCCATCCACCGCCTCCAACCTCATAGTCCCACAACCCCGCACCGCCCGCTTCTACCTCCTGCCCAAAATCCACAAACCTGACTGCCCCGGCCGACCCATTGTCTCCGCCTGCTCCTGCCCAACCGAACTCATCTCCGCATACCTTGACACGGTCCTGTCCCCCTTAACCCAAGAACTCCCCACCTACGTTCGGGACACCACCCATGCCCTCCACCTCCTCCATGATTTTCGCTTCCACGGTCCCCAACGCCTTATCTTCACCATGGGCATCCAGTCCCTGTACACCTCCATCCCCCATCACGAAGGACTCAAAGCCCTCTGCTTCTTTCTTTCCCGCCGTACCAACCAGTACCCTTCCACTGACACCCTCCTTCGACTGACTGAACTGGTCCTCACCCTGAACAACTTCTCTTTCCAATCCTCCCACTTCCTCCAAACGAAAGGAGTAACCATGGGCACCTGCATGGGCCCCAGCTATGCCTGCCTCTTCGTAGGATATGTGGAACAGTCCATCTTCCCCAACTACACTGGCCCCACCCCTCACCTTTTCCTCCACTACATCAATGACTGTATCGGCGCCGCCTCGTGCTCCCACGAGGAGGTTGAACAGTTCATCCACTTCACCAACACCTTCCACCCCGACCTCAAATTCACCTGGACAGTCTCAGATTCCTCCCTCCCCTCCTCGACCTTTCTATTTCTATCTCAGGCGACCGAATCAACACGGACATCTATTACAAACCGACCGACTCCCACAGCTACCTGGACTACACCTCCTCCCACCCTGCCCCCTGTAAAAACGCCATCCCATTCTCCCAGTTCCTCCTTCTTCAAGGACCGCAATTTCCCCCCCGTCGTGATCGACGATGCCCTCCACCGCATCTCTTCCACTTCCCGCTCCTCTGCCCTTGAGCCCCGCCCCTCCAACCGCCACCAGGACAGAACCCCACTGGTCCTCACCTACCACCCCACCAATCTCCATGTACAGCGCATCATCCGCCGTCATTTCCGCCACCTCCAAACGGACCCCACCACCAAGGATATATTTCCCTCCCCTCCCCTATCAGCATTCCGTAAAGACCACTCCCTCCATGACTCCCTCGTCACATCCACATCCCCCACCAACCCAACCTCCACTCCCGGCACCTTCTCCTGCAACTGCAGGAGGTGCAAGACTTGCGCCCACACCTCCCCCCTCACCTCCCTCCAAGGCCCCAAAGGAAACTTCCATATCCGCCACAGATTCACCTGCACCTCCACACACATCATCTATTGCATCCTCTGCACCCGATGTGGCCTCCTCTATATTGGGGAGACAGGCCGCCTACTTGCGGAGCGTTTCAGAGAACACCTCTGGGACACCCAGACCAACTAACCCAACCACCCTGTGGCTCAGCACTTCAACTCCCCCTCCCACTCCACCAAGGATATGCAGGTCTTTGGACTCCTCCATCGCCAGACCACAACAACACGACGGTTGGAGGAAGGGCGCCTCATCTTCCGCCTAGGAACCCTCCAACCACAAGGGATGAACTCGGATTTCACCAGTTTCCTCATTTCCCCTCCCCCCACCTTGTCTCAGTCAAATCCATCGAACTCAGCACCGCCTTCCTAACCTGCAATCTTCTTCCTGACCTCTCCGCCCCCACCCCACTCTGACCTATCACTCTCACCTTGACCTCTTTCCACCTATCGCATTTCCAACACCCCTCCCCCAAGTCCCTCCTCCCTACCTTTTATCTTAGCCTGCTGGACAAACTTTCCTAATTCCTGAAGAAGGGCTTATGCCCGAAACGTCGATTCCCCTGTTCCCTGGATGCTGCCTGACCTGCTGCGCTTTTCCAGCAACACATTTTCAGCTCTGATCTCCAGCATCTGCAGACCTCACTTTCTCCTGTTAAAATACCTGCCCATGATAGAGCAAGTTACTGAACCATTGAGATAGAAATTAATGAAAGTCCTGTTTTGCTGATCAGGAGCAGGTCTTCTAAAGAATCAAGAAGATGCCACTTTCACTGGCTATCTTAGCTCATCATGACCAGTCACTACTGATTACAATTGCAGCTGAAACCTTATCTACAGATTGGAGACAATACTTATTCAATAACAATCAAGATGAGTATCATTATGTAGTTCATTAAGTTTCTCACACAGCAATCATAGAGAAAGTTGCTCTTCTAGTCACATGGGACTGCGAGAGATTCTCAACTTATGTTACCAGTCTAAATATCATTAAAAAATCACATAACACCAGGTTATAGTCCAATCTGTTTATTTGGAAGCACTATCTTTCAGACCACTGCTCCTTCATTGCAGTGCTCCAAAAGCTAGTGCTTTCCAAATAAACCTGTTGAACTACAACTTGGTGTTGAGTGATTTTTAACTTTATCCACCCCAGTCCAAGGAGAAAGTGAGGTCTGCAGATGCTGGAGATCAAAGTTGAATCTTTATTGCTGGAACAGCACAGCAGGTCAGGCAGCATCCAGGGAACAGGAGATTCGACGTTTCGGGCACAGGCCCTTCTTCAGGCCCACCCCAGTCCAACACCAGTTCCTCTACATCAATCTAAACATCATCACTGAGACAAACAATTTAACTGATGAGTACAAACTTGTTAGAATGTCCACAAGAATCCAACAACAGGATGGTAACCTCATTAATGATACTGAGGCACAAAGATCAGCTGGTCTTGATCCCACGGAAGGTCCACCACTGGTCACTTAAGTGCATGATCGGCACTTAATGAGGTGGGCCTCCCCGAGATGAGTTGATATGGAGGGCTCAGCGGCTCTCCAGCTGGTAGGTCAGATCCCCTTCAGCTGAATTCAATTCCACTGTTGATCCCCGTGTTATTCCATGTAATTCTTCATAAATACCTGACTATTACAGCATGACAGTTTTATTGGAGATGGTAATATTAAAGTAGCTGTTGCACAAATATGTTTTTTGATATACAAATACAAATGACCATATGTCAGACCACATTTGAAGGTATGAGAAACATACAATGATTGATGAGGAACCAGGGATGAGATAAGATGTTGTTTTCTTATTTATGTGTTCATTTGTGGGATATGGGCATCGCTGGCTGGCCAGTATTTATTGCCTGTCCTGAGTTGCCCTTGAGAAGATGGTGGTGAGATGCTTCTTGAACTATTACAGTCCACCTTCAGTGGGTTGACCGACAATACCTTTAGGGAGGGAATTCCAGGATACTGACCCAATAATAGTGAAGGAACAGCAATATATTTCCAAATCAGGATGGTGAGTGGCTTGGAGGGTAAATTGAAGGTGGTGGTTTTCTGAATCTGCTGCCTTTATCCTTCTAAATGGAAGTGGTCCTGTGTTTAGAAGATGCTGTCTGATGATTTTTGTTGAATTTCTGCAATGTATCTTGCAGATAGCACATACTGCTGCTATTGAGCATTGAGTTGAGGGAGGGAGTAGATGCTTGTGAATGCTGTGCCAATCAAGTGAGCTGCTTTGTCATAGAGTCATAGAGATTTACAGCATGGAAATAGACCCTCCAATCCAACTCATCCATGCCAACCAGCTATCCTAAACTAATCTAGTCCCATTTGCCAGCACTTGGCCCATATCCATCTAAACCCTTCCAATTCATATACCCATCCAGATGCCTTTCAAAATTTGTAATTGTACCAGCCTCCACCAATTCCTCTGGCAGCTCAGTCCATACATGTACAATCCTTTGCGTGATAAAGTTGTCCCTTAGGTCCCTTTTAAATCTTACCCCTTTCACCCTAAACCTATGGCCTCTTGTTCTGGATTTCCCCAACCCATACATTGTCTACTTATCCTATCCATACCCATCATGATTTTGGAAACCTCTATAAAGTTACCCCTCAGCCTCCGACGCTCCAGGAAAAACAGCCCCAGCCTGTTCAGCCTCTCCCTCTCGGTCAAACTCTTCAACCCTGGCAACATCCTTGGAAATCTTTTCAGAACCTTTCCAAGTTTCACAACATCCTTCCTATAGGAGGGAGACCAAAATTGCACACATGATTCCAAAAGTGGCTTAATCAATGCCCTGTACAGCCACAACATGACTCTTCCTGGAGTAATAGAAATATTCTTCCGAAAGGAGGGAAAGATAAGGAGCTTGAGCAATAGAATTGTAAAATAATTTGAGAAATTAAGTAGTGAAAGGATTCATTTGATTATACTATGAATTAGTCAAGGGAAAATGAAGTTAGAAGTTGTGCTCAGGTTAAAATAATGTTATTAGAATCTTAACCTGAGACAATAATCAATATTTGAAAGGGAATTGTAGCACCAGTTGATGAGATTAATGGTAATGGCTATATCGGTATAGAGAATGGAAACAGCATAACTTCTTATTCAGCTATCGTCTCCATCACAGTCGAGAAACTATTCTATTTCTGTTCTTTTTTTTTATATATTCTCCATGATCAAAGAATGTTTGATGCTTCATTATAAATGAAATCCAAAATGATGGCACTGTTATGTGTTTCTCATATGACAAATAAATTGGTCAACTTATTTATTCAATTCATTTGGGTAGTAATAAACATTAAATTAAATGCAATAATGTAATAATGCTCTCCTATTTTTGGATTTTACCATATGTAGAGCATTATTCCTTTCCAATGTTTCACACTGAGAATAGAACATTTACAAGTACTGTGTTATAAAAACAATGGAAACCTTTCATGATTTAAATTGTACCTGAACTGTTCATTCCGCCACCTCCCCCCACCCCCACCCCCGAGTTCTAGCTCTGTGATTGCCAGAATCCTGGGACTTTGAGTAGGAAAGTAAGATTAATTCACAAGCCAGCCATTACATACTTTCCAACAGATGCAAATAAAGGACATATTGGATTTGAAACAAATACACTCCTACAGCCAGAATGTTCTCCTGAGGCTGAGGTTGAAGCACACAGTTGGGACAGACTAGAAGAAGCTTTACTCCACACCTGACCCTGAAGTGGGCTGATGCCAAATGATTCAGTCTTCATTTGAATCCCCTTGATGAGCATAACAATACAATGACTAGAAACAATATGTTTTCAGTCAGGGCTTTCTTTATACAAAAATAACAATGCCTTTACTTGTAAAATTTTAAAAAACTACAAATTAAGAACAATCTTCCATATAAAGCAATTTTTAATGAGCTATTCAATTTCATACGTAGCGTCAAAATGAGATTAAATACTTTCAATGTACCATATGCCTACAGGCAATGGGTTTTGCAATAAACTGACTCATTTCTGCTTCCTGTAAACAATGGGATATTGTTCTACCTGTACTTTTCACTAGAAACAATTACCAGCTTAATTCCACACATGAATTAAGATGCCAGCGTTTAATTTATGGTAAATAGGCTGCAATAGAGTTGTTCAATGCTAATTCCTAGCATCCAAAAGAATATTATAATGCATCTTATTCAAGCAAGAGATTTTCGCTATAAACTTGAGGATATTTTATTTACATTCATTGAAGGAATGTGTGTGTCACCGGTTACGCCAGCATTTGTACAGAGGCAATCAAGAGTCAACCTGAGGGTCTGGAGTCACATATAGACCAAACCAGGTAAGGACAGCAGATTTCCTTCCCTAAAAGACCTAAGTGAGCCAAATGAGTTTTTACAACAATCGACAGTGATTATATGGGTCACTATAAGGACAGCCTATAATCTAGATTTAGTTGAGTTTAAATTTCATGATGGGATTTTAGCCATGTCCCCAGAGCTTTGGTTTGAGATTCTGGGGTTGCTAGTGCAGTGCCATTATCCCTACACCATCACCTCTCCCTAAATGTAATGAAACAGGTATCTTTTATAGCTCTCATTAAATTCTTTGGGTGGGTTCTTGTATAAGCAGTGACGATCTCAGCTGCTGATTACCAATTCAGTGAGAGACTCAAGTCACCTATTTTGGAGAAGACACCCTGCATCTTGCGCCATTCAGGCAGTTGACAGCCAAGCCAGAGGCATACTTTCACCCTGGATCAAGAACACAGCAGGCAGGAGCCCTGCACATTGAAAGCTGATGATGAATCAAAGGCTGACAGTTCTATTGCAACAGCAGTACTACGAGAGAGATGGTGGCTGGTGCTGGTACACCACCCAGTAAGGCCTAATATCGTTACTGATTCTCAGGTCAAAAGGAAATGGGAGGTCATGTTGTGGCTGTACAAGACATTGGTTAGGTCACTTTTGGAACATTGTGTGCAATTCTGGTCTCCCTCCTATAGGAAGGATGTATTAAAACTTGAAAGGTTTCAGAAAAGATTTACAAGGGCGTTGCCAGGGTTGGAGGCTTTGAGCTAAAGGCAGAGGCTGAATAGGCTGGAGCTTTATTCCCTGGAACGTCAGAGGCTGAGGGGTAACCATATAAGGTTTATAAAATCATGAAGGGTATGGATTGGGTAAATAGACAAGATCTTTTCCTTGAGGTGGAGGAGTCCAGAACTAGAAGGCATAGGCTTACGGTGAGGGGCTAAGATTTAAAAGGAATCTAGGAGCAACCTTTTCTCGCAGAGGGTAATGCATGTATGGAATCAGCTGTCAGAGGAAGTGGTGGACAATGGTACAATTGCAACATTTAAAAGGCAGCTGGATGGGTATATGAATAGGAAAGAATTTGGAGGGTCATGGGCCAAGCGCTGGCAATTGGGAATAGATCAATTTGGATATTTGGTTGGTGTGAACGAGTTGGACTGAAGGATCTGTTTCCGTGCGGTACATCTCTACGATTCTATGGCAGGGGTCATATCAGAGAAGATTTGAACTGAGTAAGCAGCAAGGGCTTTGGAGTGGCTGTTAGCAGTACCACACTTTTCAAATGAGAGCCACTCAATGTGTCTTTCAGTGTCATTTTGTGAGAGACCATCCATGGGCCAGGAGCCCCCAACTAAACCTACTGGGGTTTGCTTGTTGTGTTCCCTACATGGTGTAGAGAGGTGTTGAATCTTGCATTAGCAACATTCCAAGAATCTCCACTTGTGTAAACTTGTTATATTTCAGAAAATTCAGAGAAAGAGATACCAATTTGAGATGGTTAAATTTGTGGCTCCCTTTTTTTAAATCAAAGAAAGGGATTTATTATAGGTTTGGGAGTGGATGGGGAAGGTGAAATCCAAGGAAAATGTTAACAGATGGACAAATTGTCGAGGGCATCAATGAGGAAGAGACATAACACTATACAAAGATGAAGGTGCATATCATGGTGAATGGACACATATAGATGTAGGAACATACGGCAACAGAGAAAGCTAGTGTATCTTGCGAGGCAAGTTGGTATGAGGTTATTTTTTAATCATTCACAGAATGTAGAAAAAGTTGATAAAATCAACCCTCCAGGCCTTTAAGAAGGTGATTATGAGATGTTTTCTTGTGTACAATTAACAGGCTAACTAGGCCACTTAAGTTTAGAGGAGAAAGTGAGGTCTGCAGATGCTGGAGATCAAAGTTGAAACTTTATTGCTGGAACAGCACAGCAGGTCAGGCAGCATCCAGGGAACAGGAGATTCGACGTTTCGGGCACAGGCCCTTCTTCAGGAATGAGCAGAGAGTGTTCAGCAGGAGAAGATAAAAGGTAGGGAGGAGGGACTTGGAGGAGGGGCGTTGGAAATGTGATAGGTGGAAAGAGGTCAAGGTGAGGGTGATAGGTCGGAGTAGGATGGAGGCGGAGAGGTCAAGAAGAAGACTGCAGGTCAGGAAGGCGGTGCCGGGCTGGAGGGATCCGGCTGAGACAAGGTGGGGGGAGGGGGGATGAAGAAACTGGTGAAGTCCAAGTTCATCCCCTGCGGTTGGAGGGTTCCCAGTCGGAAGATAAGACGCTCCTCCTCCGACGCTCCTCCTCCGGTCGGAGGAGGAGCGTCTTATCTTCCGACTGGGAACCCTCCAACCGCAGGGGATGAACTTGGACTTCACCAGTTTCTTCATCCCCCCTCCCCCCACCTTGTCTCAGCCGGATCCCTCCAGCCCGGCACCGCCTTCCTGACCTGCAGTCTTCTTCTTGACCTCTCCGCCTCCATCCTACTCCGACCTATCACCCTCACCTTGACCTCTTTCCACCTATCACATTTCCAACGCCCCTCCTCCAAGTCCCTCCTCCCTACCTTTTATCTTCTCCTGCTGAACACTCTCTGCTCATTCCTGAAGAAGGGCCTGTGCCCGAAACGTCGAATCTCCTGTTCCCTGGATGCTGCCTGACCTGCTGTGCTGTTCCAGCAATAAAGTTTCACACTTAAGTTTAGAGTCAACCACATTGGACCTGGAGTCACATACAGGCCAGATCAGGTAGATCAGATGGTAGATATCTTTCCCAACAATTTCATAATGACTATTACTAAATCTAGCTTTTGTTTTTAATTTCAGATGTATTGTTATGGACCAGACCAGTCTGCCAAAGCATACTGTGAAAATAGCCTCGACCCTTATATATTTTTCAAAAGGCAAGTGTAAGTTGCTGTGTTCCAGATATGATGCAATTGGTCCACCACTAAGCTTTATAGAATCATAGAATCATGGAGTTTTACTGCTGACTTAGTCCCATTTGCCAATATTTGGCCTATGTCCCTCCAAACCCTTCCTATTCATATACCCAGATGCCTTTTAAATGTTGCAATTGTACCAGCCTCCACCACTTGCTTTAAATCAAAACAAACTTTATACATACAACACAGTTAAAAAAACAACAAAAAGGAGAATTGGCACTACTTTACTCTGTTGAAGTACTTAACAACATAAAGTTTTACTTAACCAATAATCATCAACTGTTCCAATATAGGCAACATCCCATAAACCCACCCTTGGTAAAGGTAATTCAGCAGCACAGATACACAGTTATTATTTTAGTGTGCTGCCTCTCTGCAATCCAGAAGAGAGAAACAATCTGCCCTTTTTAATTTTAAGAGGAGGCCTTGCTGCCTAAGATTTCACTTTAGCAGCAGACAGCCTAAATTATTTGCTCTAGCAGCCAGTTAACTAAACATCAGTCGACTAACTGAAAGCAAAACGAACAGTCTTCCTGGGTTTATGTGAGCCCTGACCCCGTCCATTCATATTTCTTTCATATTATCTGAAGAAAAACACCCAAAGAAATTCAAAGCTGATTACCAACTCCCTATCTGAAGGATATATTTCGGCACCATTGTGACAACGCCCCACTACATGAGAGACAACACAGAACATATCTCTTAATGGCACAGAATCATCACAGTTTTTAATTAACTGAATTCACATTTTTCAACTGTCTTGGTGAAAGTTGAACTCATGTATCCAGATCTTTTGTCCACTGGATTATTCATCCAATAACAAAACCATCAAGCTACCATGACCACCTGCCAAGAGATTTGCTGGAATTGGCTTGAGAACACAGACTGATGGGATTGAGATGCTATGTATCTCAAGATGAAGGTAAATACACATTGTTGTCAATTCCTTGACTTGCTTGGGTCATTAAGCTACTTCCTCCATTGTATTGAGGAGTATGGCATCATGGTCTTGTTGCCAAATTATACCACCTCAACCATGCCTTCCTAATGTCTCTGGCAAACTTCCTTCCTTTGCTAAGGAACATTACATCTCTCGTTGCACCTCCTTTCGGTTACCACACTATTATTTCTGGTATCCCCAATCTTCTGTCCTTGACCATCTCCAATTTCTCAATTACATGCTGTATCAACTGAAAGCACAACATACTGACATCTCTCAGCTCTATCTCACCACTACCTCTCTCAACTCACCCAGTGTTGTTAAATCATCAGACTGCATTTCGAACATTCAGTGGTGAGCGAGTAAAAGTTTCCTTCAATGATTTATTCCTTCAATGGAATGATGAAGATATTGCTATTGGTCCCTGCTACAAACTCCATTCCCTAGCTACTAAATCCACCCTTCTCCATGCCAACAGTCTGAGACAATTAAATCTGTTTGCAGCTTTGATGGCATTTGATGCTGAGATTAGCTTCTGACCTCATGTTCACGTCACCACTAAAATCACTAGGGTAACATCACCAACTTTACCTTGCCTCAGCTGATCTCGTTCAAAATCCCAGAACTCCCTTCCTAAAAGCACTGTTGGTGTCATAAAACTGTCAGATCTGCAGCAGTTCCAAGAGGCAGCTCATTGTCACCTTTTCTTGAGCAAATAGAGAAAGGCAATAAATGTTGTCCCAGCCAGTGACACCACATTCCAGGCATGAATAAAAAAAACAGAAACCCTCAACCATGCCTTAGTGACTTGTAGACCTGACTGTTCCAATGTACTCATGGCTAGTCTCCCACATTCCATACTCTGTAAACTTTAGCACAATCAAAACTCTGTTGTTTGTTCCTGAACTTGCACCAAAAAGCATTCCTCTAACAATCCTGAGCTCACTCAACTGTATTAGCTCCCAGTTAAATTCTTGTTTTCAAATCCCACCATGCCGTTTTCCCTCCTTATAGGCAGTTCTGCTATAATATGTCTTTTGTTAACGCAAATTGATTGTAATGCAACTAGTTGAATAGGAAACGCTGTTTTAAAGTAAGGCTATATCGTGTTTAGGTCAGCACCTCTTTAAATGTTAAAAATCACACAACAGCAGGTTATAGTCCAACAGGTTGGTTTGGAAGTACTAGCTTTCAGAGCACTGCTCTTTCATCAAGTGATTAGTTACCTGCTGAAGGAGCAGGGCTCCAAAAGTTAGTACTTCCAAACCAACCTGTTGGACTATAACCTGGTGATGTGTGATTTTTAATTTTCGCGAGTGTGGTGCTGGAAAAGCACAGCTTGTCAGCAACATCTAAGGAGCAGGAAAAATCAACGTTTCGGGCAAAGGCCCTTCATCAGGAATGAGGCTAGAACACTCGGGGGTGGAGAGATAAATGGGAGGGGGGTGGGGCTGGGGATGAAGATAGCTGAGTGCAATAGGTAAATGGAGGTGGCGGTAATGGTGGTGGGTCAGAGGGGAGGGTGGAGTGGATAGGTGGGAAGCAAGATGGACAGGTAGGACAGGTCATGAGGGCGGTGCTGAGCTGGAATGTTGGAGCTGGGATAAGGGGGGTAGGGGAAATGAGGAAACTGGTGAAATCCACATTGATGTGATGGGGTTGGAGGGTCGCGAGGTGGAAAATGAGACGTTCTTCTTCCAGGCGTCGAGTAGTTAGCGATGGCAATGGAGGAGGCCCATGACCTGCACGCCCTCAGCAGATTGGGAGGGGAAGTTGAAGTATTCAGCCACGGGGTGGTGAGGTTGGTTGGTGCAGGTGTCCCAGAGATGTTCTCTGAAGCACTCTGCGAGTAGGCATCCTGTCTCCCCATTGTAGAGGAGACCGCATCAGGAGCAACAGATACAGTAAATGACATTTGTGGAAGTGCAGGTAAACCTTTGATGATGTGGAAGGCTCCTTTGTGGCCTTGGAAGGAGTGAGGGGTGGGTGAGGGGTGGGGGGGGGAAGTGAGGGGGGGGGGCAGGTGTAGACACAGGTTTTATAATTCCTGCAGTGGCAAGGGAAGGTACCGAGAGGAGGGGAAGGTGGGTTGTTGGGGGGCGTCGACTTGACAAGTAGTCACGGAGGGAACAGTCTTTATGGATTGCGGATGGGGTGGGGAGGGAAATATATCTCTGGTGGTGGGGTTCATTTGTAGGTGGCGGAATTGCTGGAGGGTGATGCGATGTATTTGGAGGTTGGTGAGGTGGAAGGTGAGGATGGGGGGATTCTGTCCTTGTTGCGGTTGGATGGGTGGGGTTCAGGGGTCAAGGTAAAGAAAGTGGTTGAGATGCGCTGGAGGGCATCATCAACTACAGTGTATGTGAGAGGGCAAATTGCAGTCTTTAAAAAAGGAGGCCATCTGGTGAAATCTGTGGTGGAACTGGTCCTCCTGGGAGCAGATGTGGTGGAGGCGGAGGAATCAGGAATAAGGGATAGCATTTTTACAGGAGGCAGGGTGTGAGGAGGTGTAATCCAGGTAGTTTTGGGAGTTTGTTGGGTTTGTAGAAAATGTCAGTGTTAAATCGGTCACTGTTGATGGAGATGGAGAGGTCCAGGAAGGGTAGGGAGATGTCTGAGATTTACTCTCAGTTTCGCCTGATTTTTGGCTTTGTCTACCCCCCCCCCCATCTAACACCGGCTCCTCTACGTCATCTTTAAATGTTGTTTGTATTGCACTAGCTTGGTATAGCACGGGGTTGCACAGGAATGCAACTATCACATTCTGCAGACCTACCTGTATCTGTGTAATCTATTCTATTCCCATGACCATCTATGATATTAGCATTCCTCTAATCCTGTCCTCTTGGGTATTCCCCAATTTTAAAGATTCGACCAGTACTCGTTGTACCTTCATAGATCCAAAGCTCTGGAATTCCATCCCATCACAACTGTATATTCTCTCCCTATCCCCTTTGCAAGTTTACACCTCAGTTTCATCTTCTAAATTACTCCTTAAAATGTAGTTCTTTCCCCAAGCTTTTGGTTGCCTTGCAAACCTGTCCTGATGTGTTCGTAGGATTATAGAATCCCTACCATGTAGAAGCAGGCTATTCAGTCCATACCAATCCTCTGAAGAGCATCCCACTCAGACCCATTCCCCTATCCTTCTAACCCTGCATTTCCCATGGCTAATCTACCTAACCTACACATCCCTGGACACTATGGGCCATTTAGCATGGCCAATCCACCTCACCTGCACATCTTTGGACTGTGGGAGGAAACCAGAGCACCCGGAGAAACCCACAAAGAGACAGGGAGAACATGCAAACACCACACAGCCAGTCGCCTGAGGGTGGAATTGAACTCAAGTCCTTTGTACTGTGAGATGACAGTGCTAACTACTGAGCCACCATGCCACCCAAATTACTTGAGAATAGCTCCTGTGAAAGATGACGAGATTTTATTGCATTAAAGACCTAATGTGGAATAAAAGAAATAAGAGGAGATGGCCGGTCAGCCCATCAAACCAGTTCTGTTATTCAATTCGATCCTGGTTGATCTTGGGCTTCGACTCCACTTTCTTGTGTGCTGCCCTTATATTTTGATTCCATGAGTCTCAAAGAAATCTGTCGAGACAGAAATAATTTGTTGACAATGAAATGTAAATTGTTGCCCTCACAAGCCAAAGCAACCTACATAGGGAGACAATAAGTTATTTGATCTTTGATCTGTAATTTTCTGATCAAGGTTTGTTTTTCTTTCCTTCCCACCTGCAATTACTTTGACTTGTAGTTTGGAGTGTCTCCTTAAGTAGTGAAGTTGAAATTGTGACATATAGTTTGACATAGTTTCCATTGATGCTAATTGCTGGGGAAACCCAAAAGTCAAGCAGCAGTGCAGAGACTGAGTTAAAAGGCCACTGACAGATGCATTCCGCATTTCCTGCATGCACCTGGATGACCCCGAGCACGTCAGACACTTAAACCCCAGCCCTTTGTATACAATGTATGTTTACTGCTCAAAGCAAGATTTAGCACTGAAATATTAGGGAACTGTGGATCAGATCGCCTGACAATCTAGATCGAAACTATTTCAAAAGTTTTGCCCAAAAGTATCAAAGTAAAACAGCTGAAAATCTAACAAAGGCTAATCAGCACGATTTCAAAAGGAGAGATTATACTTGATTGACTTCTTTGAAGAAGCAGATAAAGTAACCGAGGATAATGTACTAGATCTAATGCACAATGTCCTTCAAAGGCACACGTTAACCAGGTGCCTAACTCACAGGTAATTAAATTAAGAGACACTTTGGCATCTGGCCTGGGGATGGAGGGAGGTCTCTGCTGGCAAACACATAAGAACTGGGAAGGGAATGTGGGCTAATTACCAAATCGATGGCTTAAGGCATAGATGTATTTAAGATAAGAATATGCTTGTTAAGTGATGAGGGAGTAGTGTTTAGAAATGTAGGGAGATGATCTGAAATATGAAGTAATGTGCTCAAGAAAATAGGAAGTAGGAGTAGGCTGTTATAAAATGAAGGTGGGGTGCTGGGAAGGCATGGCCAGTCAGGCAGCATCCCAAGAGCAGGAGAATTGATGTTTCAAGCGTAAACCCTTCATCAGATTCCTGATGAAGGGCTTATATTCGAAATGTCGATTCTCCTGCTCCTCAGATGCTCTCTGACCGACTGTGCTTTTCTAGCACCACACTCTCGACACTGATCTTCAGCATCTGTAGTCCTCACTTTCTCCTGTTATAAGATGAATCCAACTACATCTCATTGTATTGTAGGATCAAGTTTGTACACTTATCCCACAATGCACATTCCTGTTAATGTCCTGCAGGCCCTTTCCTGAAGAAGGGCGTGTGCCCGAAACGTCGAATCTCCTGTTCCCTGGATGCTGCCTGACCTGCTGTGCTGTTCCAGCAATAAAGTTTCAACTTTGATCTCCAGCATCTGCAGACCTCACTTTCTCCTCAATGACCTGCAGGGCCAACTTGGTCTGGTTTACTAGTGGCAAAACACTTAATGAAAAGATGCTTTTGTCAAAAAGTGGCTTTTATCTTAAAAAAAATAGTATATTACATAACAACAACGTACAAGTTACATTGGTATTTGTTACTGAGGCTACAAGGAAGGTCACGATATTAGATCCTATTACAATGATATCCCAAGTGATCTCTCACCTTCAGTCCACGTGACATTATTATATTGGGCAGTACTCAATGAACCCCTCAGCATTAACCTTTTTAGACACTTATACACTAATGCAAACTCTCCATAGCTTTTATACCCATTCATATATTCACTGGCAATAATTGTCAATTCCTCTTTGGCCAGAAGACTGGAGGACAGCCATTGTGGTTCAAGAAGGCAGGTGAGGATAAACCAGAAAACTACAGGTTAGTCTGTCTAACCTCAATGGTTGGGAAATGATTGGAAGCAATTCTGAGAAACAGAATTATTCTGCACTTGGAGAGGCAGGGATTAATCTGAAACAGACAGCATGGCTTTGTTTGGCCAATTTGATTAAGGTTTTTGAAGAGGTGACCAGGTGTGTAGGTAAGAGAAATTAATTTGACATAGTCTGCTTGGACTTCTGCAAGACTTTTGATGAGGTCTCACAAGGGAGACTAAAATCAAAGGTGAGGACCCAAGGGATCCAGAGAAATTTGGTTAATTGGATCCAGAAATACCTAAGTGGCAGAAAGCAGAAGACGATGCTCAAGGTGTGTTTTTGTAACTGGAAGCCTTCATCCAGTGAGATTCCATAGGGGTCAGCGTTGCGACCCTTGCTGGTTGTGGTATATATACATGATTTGGACTTGATTGTAGAAGGATTGATCAGGAGGTTTGCAGATGATACAAAAATTTGTCAAATGGCAATTAGTGAGAAAAGTAGACTTAGATTGCAAGGGAATATAGTCAAGCTGGTCAGATCAGCTGTCTCAGTGTAAAATTATATTAATTGAAGATTCATTAATGAGCTGAAGTGGAGCACGTGCTCATTTACTATGTCATTGTTTGTGTTCCTCACAGATTTTGCTGATTCTTGCGATCTGAACTTCCTTCTGTGTTGATAGGAGTGGAAAATAATTTTGCCAGCCCTTTATAGTCACAATTTTCACAATGGTTTGAGACTGTCAAGATCTTGGAGGTACCAGGCCATCGCCCTCTGTCCAAGCTCTGACCCTGCACCTGTTGATCACAAGTGCCCTAGTGTAACTTTCCAGAACATATTCTATCCTTTAGATGACCGGGTATCACAGTGCCATATGTTAGCAGTGCCATCTTTATGACAGGCAGTGGTCCCTGTTGCTCCATTACTGGGCAGTGACATCAAACTGCAATTCTGTATGCCTGAGGAGCAACTAGTTCTCCAACATACACCAGAATGTCATCAACAATTATAAAATGTAGGTGACACTCAAAACATTTATTCTTTATTAACCCAATGGACCTATGGTCTGGCCATCCTGCAAAACCGTATTAATGAATGGTGACACATTCTTGCTCATGTTAAATTTGGTGGAACTCAGAGAATCATATAGTACAGAAGAGGCCTTTTGGTCCAGCAAAGCTGTACTGCCAAGATCTGTACTACTACTTACATAAGCCTTACTTTCCTGCACCAGGCCTATAGCCTTGACTGTTATGACACTTCAAGCACTCATCAAAATACTTGTTAAAGATTGTGAGGTTTCCCGCCCCAACTACACTCCCAGGCAGTGCATTCCAGACACACACCATTCTCTGATGGAAAGGTTTTTCCTCAAATCCCCTCTAAACTTCCTGATTTTCACTTTGAAATTGTGCTGCTTGGTTATTGACCCTTCAGCAAACTGAAACACCTGCTTTATATCCACGTTGTCCCTGTCCCTTGTAACCTTGTATATCTCAGTCAGATTCCCCAGCCCCCAACCTTCTTTATTTCCAAAGAAAACAAGCCAAACTTATTCATACCCCCGTAAGGACTAAAATGCTTCATCCTAGGCATGATCCTCTTGAATCTTTCTTGTACTTCCTCCAGTGCAATCATATCCTTCCTATGTTGGGATGACCCAAATGGCACACAGTATTCCAGCTGTGGCTTAACCAAAGTTCTCGGCTTGCTGACCACCATTACATATTGACAGAATTCTTCCATTAACATAATTAATCTCAATAAATGTATCCTTCCATGTGAGCACTACCATGCAATCATCTACTGGTTGTTCCTTGATCAGTTGATCATTAACCAAATTTCTTTGATAATTTATTCCATGATGTGCTGTTCCTTGACAATGGTTTCCTGAGTTAAACTAAAATGTCTCCTTGTACCAGGAGATTCAAACCAAAACCTACATTCAAGTGTGTGAATTTTTGCGTGTGAAGTATGTATAAGTCCACCAATATCTGACACCTCTTGAGCTGTAAGGTTATTTAAGTCCAGCTTTGATCTAAAGTGCTTTACCTTCTGGATAATGAAGCTGCATTGCTGAAGGTTGGAAACATTGTTGCTTCAACCATGGTAAAATATCTTAAATATAGTGACAATTGCCCCTGTATCAAGCTTAATATTAGTGAGATGTCTGTTGACATAAATACCTTCTTGCGAAAATATTAGATCTGGATCATCTATTTCCTCTCAGCATACTTTTGGTTTTCTTCTATTGTAGGCTGTTCTATGTCATTAATTTACTTATGAAAGTTGCTATTTGCATTCTTGATGCTCTGTAATCATGTCCTACTTTGGCAAATTTTCTGAAAGTGAGCTATTGCCTTGCAGATAAAACGTTCCATTTTAATGGCTGGATAATGTCAATGCCTATGAGGTATCTGTGCTCCACTGACAATGACTGTCAGGATCATCGACAGTCCATCCTACTCTTTGTATCGACTTCTCACATGTGCTTTTAGGAAATTTGAACTTTGTATGCAGTTCCATTCCTCTTCTCCCTTTGGAGTGGTTCTTGAACTTTAAGATTTTACAAGAAACAAAATCATACAGACACCGTATTTGGCTCAACCTATGCTTCATCATTTAAAATACTCCCAAATCCACGAAAGAAAGCCTCTAAGCTTGTTTAAATGGCACAATACCTTGATTGGTTTATCCAAAATGAAATTGTCCATGATCTAAGCTTGGTTCCTAATATGCAAATTTATCCTAATATGTTTGGAGAAAAATATTTATCAAGAAACCATAGGCACAACCTTACATTTCTGCCTAAATGTTAGTTAATTCAGACCATAATCCCTGGATTGATAGTTGTGCTTATGTTACCTTAATCTCTCAGGCCCAAAACCCATCAGATAAATGCGAGGTGCTGCATTTTGGGAAAGCAAATCTTAGTAGGACTCATACATTTAATGGTTAGGGCCTAGGGAGTGTTGCTGAACAAAGAGACATTGCAGTGCAGGTTCATAGCTCCTTGAAAGTGGAGTCGCAGGTAGATAGGATAGTGAAGAAGGTATTTGGTATGCTTTCCTTTATTGGTCAGAGTATTGAGTACAGGAGTTGGGAGGTCATGTACAGGACATTGGTTAGGTGACTGTTGGAACATTGAATGCAATTCTGGTCTCCTTCCTATCGAAAGATGTTGTGAAACCTGAAAGGGTTCAGAAAAGATTTACAAGGATGTTGCCAAGGTTGGAGGATTTGACTATAGGGAGAGGTTGAACAGGCTGGGACTGTTTTCCCTGGAGCATCGGAGGCTGAGGGGTGACCTTATAGAGGTTTACAAAATTATGAGGGGCATGGATTGGGTAAATAGACAAAGTCTTTTCACTGGTGTTGGGGAGTCCAGAGTTAGAGGGCATAAGTTTAGGGTGAGTGGGGAAAGATATAAAAGAGACTTAAGGGGCAACTTTTTCACACAGAGGGTGGTACGGGTATGAAATGAGCTGCCAGAGGAAGTGGTGGAGGCTGGTACAATTGCAACATTTAAGAGGCATTTGGATGGGTATATGAATAGGAAGGGTTTGGAGGGATATGGGCTGGGTGCTGGTAGGTGGGACTAGATTGGGTTGGGATATCTGGTCGGCATGGACTGGTTGGACCGAAGGGTCAGTTTCCATGCTGTACATCTCTATGACTCTATAACTCTATTTGGCTGATAATTTACAATCCTCCATATATTTGGTCCTTCCAGCGGCAAATGATTTTGGTTGATCACCGTTCATGACTGTCCTTCCAAATGCTGCCCTCTCTGGGCCATGATGACTATGACTATGAGTCGGCTGGAATACTTACAACGCACAACTCCACTGGTCCATCTCGCCTTGAATATGGGCCCAAGTCAGACTGACTGGACCTGTTTCTTCTTCCAACTGCAATAAAGTTTCTTCAAGTTCACCCTTTCTTTTAATAGTGATTCACACACACATCAAGCATTTTCCTTTTGATCAGAACGCCTAACAGCTAATCCTCTTTGGTATATTTCACACACAATCCAGCCAAAATGAAAACAATGCAGTCATTTCAATGCAAAAATTAGTCCAGACAATGTGATCAGTGCACAATGGTTCAATATATCTCTCCTACTGTATCAAGTGATATGGTAAAATTTGTGCCGCACAAATGCCAGGCAATGACCACCTCCAATAAGACAATCCAACCACTGCCCTTTGACATTCAATAGTGTTCACATGACTGAATACCCCACTTCAACATTTTTTGAGGGGCTTACCATTGACCAGAAACCAACTTGACCTGCTATATAAACAATCACCATAACAGCAGGTCAGAGTCTAGGAATAACTCATCTCGTGGGGTGGCACAGTGGCTCAGTGGTTAGCACTGCTGCCTCACAGAACCAGGGACCCGGGGTCGATTTCAGCCTTGGGTGACTGTCTATGTGGAGTTTGCATATTCTCCCCACAATCCAAAGATGTACAGGTTAGGTGAATTGGCCATGATAAATTGCCCATGATGTTAGGTTCATTTGTCAAAAGGTAAATGTAGTTTAGGGGAATGGGTCGGGGTGTGTTACTCTTCGGAGAGTCGGTATGGACTTGTTGGGCTGAAGGGCCTGTTTCCATACTGTAGGGAATCTAATCTCCTGACTCCCCAAAGCCTGCTCACCATCCACAAGGCATAAGTTAGGAGTGTGATGGAATATTCTCCACTTACCTGGATGAGTGCAGCTCCAATAACACTCAAAAAGTTTGACACCATCCAGGACAAAGCAGCCCATTTGATAGGTACGATATACACAAAACATGATTCAATCCCACCAGTATCAATGCTCAGTAGCAGCAGTGTGTATCATCTACCAGATGCAATACAGAAATTCAGAAAAGATCCTTGAAAACCTGTACCTTGAAAACCCATGACCACTGCCATCTAGAAGGACAAATGCAGCAGATACATGGGAACACCACACCAGCAAGTTCCCCTCCAGGCCACTCACCATTCTGACTTGGAAATATATCACTGATTGTTCACTGTCACTGGGACAAGATTTTGGAATTCTCTCCCAATCAGCACTGTGGGTCTACCGATAGTACATGGACTACAAGATGTAAGAAAGCAGCTCACCACCATCTTCTCAAGGGCATTTTGGGGTGGGCAACAAATGCTGGTCCAGAAAGTGACATCTACATCTGACAAGTGAGTAAAAAAGCATGTAGACCCTAGATGGACAAAGATTTGAATTATTTATTTCCATCCTCAATGGGAGCCCATCATAGTAACAGTGGTCAAGTTCCAACATTATTGTATTAGGTGATCAATGTCTTGATTGCATCAGGCAAGGGCAAGAAATGGCATTTCCTTGTACCAGTGCCCTATGGTAGCAGTCGGATGATGTTGAACTCATTGTGCTGAACCACTGACAGAATTTAATCCCTGTGTACTTGTGCTGACGGTTAGCTTTTATTTGCAGCAGCATCCATGGGGTTTGATATTCTTTTTCATATTTCATGAAGTCCATTTGGATGGGATTCTCAACCTACAATCTTAAGAACTGAATAGATTCTGCTTTGAAAATGTTGATTCTCTCCTCTTAGGATTGGTTCATGTTTCTTCTGGGTTTCAGCTTCATTCACCATCTGAATTACTTTTTCCAGAGTCAGATCTTCTTTTCACTGTCAAAGACTAATTAGCAATTCCAACAGCAATTCTATCTCTTATGAATTCTGACCTTAAAGATCCACAGTTACATTTTCCACTGGAGATCACTAATGAATTTATCTGTTCAAAGTTTGGGAGAAGATTTTTAGCTCGGGTGCTCGTTGTTGTGGTTCTGTTCGCCGAGCTGGGAGTTTGTGTTGCAGACGTTTCGTCCCCTGTCTAGGTGACATCCTCAGTGCTTGGGAGCCTCCTGTGAAGCGCTTCTGTGATGTTTCCTCCAGCATTTTCTCCGGCAATCAACAAACACATTGACCTGGACCCAATATACCGGCCACTGCAGCAGACAGCTGGAACTGACAACCGGAAGCGGCAGAGACAAATGACTATAAATGCCGGAGGAAACATCACAGAAGCGCTTCACAGGAGGCTCCCAAGCACTGAGGATGTCACCTAGAAGGGGACGAAACGTCTGCAACGCAAATTCCCAGCTCGGCGAACAGAACCACAAGAATTTATCCGTGGATTTCTCTTGATGCTGAGCTATTCTATTTAATTTTGGTCTTCAAATAATTTTATTTGTTTTAAGCTTAAAGTAATGATTAGTGGCTTTGACAACTTTATCAAAACTCTGTTGCTTCTTTTATGCTTTGGCAAACTATAGTATATTATCAACTATTACATTAGAAGTGTTTCTGTATTTATGGACATTGTGAAAAACTGGAAGATATTGAACCTCTTTGTCAGTTTCTGATTTTGACAGGCTTTTGCCAAGGAAGGTAGTTAACAGTTTAATGTTGATTACAAAAAGTCAAATAACTTTGGAAAAGCAGTGAAGCAAAACTTACAGTGAGACAAAAGATGGAAATAATTGCCCTTAATTGTTGCAAAACATGATGCTGGAATGGGCTTTGGTGAATCTTCCCACATGGTTCTCTTCTGTAGGGCTCTTGAATATTCAGCTCTTCCAACTGCTGTATGAACAGCCTTCTTACAGTTGTATCGGACATTTTGGCTGCTGAAGCTAAATGAGTCAACACCACTTGCCCTCATGTAGTAAGATAACCCCTCGCACCATCTCATTGTGGTGTAATATCAATATGGTAGAATAGGATTCCTACAGCATGGAAACAGGCCCTTTGGCCCAACAAGTCCACACTGACCCACCGAAGAGCAACCCATCCCCCCCCCCCCCCCCCACTACTCTACATTACTGCAGACTAATGCACCTAATCTACACATCCCTGAACACTATGGACAATTTAGCATGGCAAATTCACCTAACGTGCACATCTTTGGATTGTGGGAGGAAACCAGAGCATCCAGAGTAAACCCACGCAGACACAGGGAGAGTGTGCAAACTCCACACAGACAATCACCCAAGGCAGGAATTGAATCCACCTGATGGTTCCTGTCACTATGAGGCAACAGTGCTAACCACTGAGCAACAATGCTGCCCTCTATCATCTAGCCTTGATAGAGATTCGCACACCTTGCTTGGCTTAGCATGGGAGAGAAAACCATCTGGCAATCTAAGAAAAAGAGGATTTGGCTGAAAACATATGTTGCCTATTGCTTTAAAACAACTAGGGACAAGTTACGTTGATATGATAGACATTGTTACTGAGGGAGACCCATTGTTACTCCTTTGGGATCTTAAACTGTTCCTTTGCCCACGTCCATATGACATCATCATATTGGATGGTGCTTAATGCATTCCTCCTGTCAAAACCCTATACCCATTTATAATATGACCATTCAGCTGTTTGACCTTATCTCAATGTCATTTTCATGCATTGTTCCCAATGCCACCTTTTCTATTAATCTCTGTCTTGAATATACTCAATGACTGAATTCCCACAGCCTCCTGGGTAATTCCAAAAACTCACCAACCCTCTGAATGAAGAAATTATTTTTCTCATCATGGTTCTAAATACTAGCCTTACTTCCTTTGTTTTCTCAGACTGTATCCCTGGTTCTAGACTGACCAGCCAGGGAAACATCTTTCTTGTATCAAAGATTTGATTTGATTAAATTTCTTATTGTCATATGTACTGAGATACAGTGAAAAGTATTGTTTTTTGGGCCATTCAGACCAATCATACCTCACTTGAGTACATCAGAGTATTGAACAGAATGTAGAATAAAGTGTTACAGCTAGAGAAAAGGTGCAGAAAAAGATCAGCTCTAATATGAGAATCTGTTCAAAAATCTGATGAAACAGGGAAAAAGCTGTTCTTGAATCTGGTGGGACACATTTTCAAACTTTCGTATCTTCCGCCCAATGGAAGAGGCTGGAAGACCGTATAACCAGGGTAGGAGGGGTCTTTGTTTTGTTGGGTGCTTTCCAAGGCAGAGGGAAATGTAGATGGAGTCAATGTACTGAAGGCTGGTTGTCGTATAGACTAGGCTGCATTCACAACTCTCTGAAATTTCTTGCGGTTTTGAGCAGAGCAGTTGTCATATTGAGCTGTGATGCATCTGGATTGGAATCTTTCAGTGGTGTGTTGATAAAAGTTGGCAAGAGTTAGTGTGAACCACCTGCATTTCCTTCTAAGGAAGCATGGGCATTGGTATATTTTCTTGACTGTAGAATCAACATGGATGGACCAGCACAGATTGTTGGTGATATTTACTCCTAGGAACTTGCAGCTCTCGGCCATCTTTACCTCAGCACCATTAATACTGCAGGGACGTCAACTCCACTCTGCTTCCTGATGTCGATGGCCAACTCCTTCATTTTGCTGACATTGAGGGAGGGATTGTTGTCTTTACACCATGCCACTAAGCTTCCTATCTATTTCCTCATCGTTGTTTGAGATCCAACCCAGCATAGTGGAGTGATCAACAAATTTGCAAATGGAGTTAGAGCTGAATTTAGCCACACAGTCATGAGTGTATAAAGAGTACAATAAGCGGCATGCAGCCTTATGAGGCACTAGTGTTGAGGATTATTGTGGAAGAGCTGTCTGATAAGAGGAGACACCTGTTTAGCAAAAATTTTACACAGATCTTCTGGGCAAAATGGCCTATAGATATCATGTAACCATTTTTGTATCACATTATTAAAAATTGTGAAACAGGTGAAATAGCCAAGGACCAAAGTTAAGTTTCAGTACAATAGGGGATAAAATCAAATAATCCAGTGTGTGCTAGCTTGGCAGTACAAAGTTTGGTTTCAAATATCCACGGATCTTCGAAGCCAACTTTGATCTTGCGATCATTTTTCACATTTGCAAAGTCGGAGGACCTTGCATCCATTTTGAGTTTAAATGTAACACAGATCACAACTCACCACAATTAAAAGCATGCTTTGAAGAGTCAAATCCGAAGAATATTCAAAAGCCAAGAAGTGGTATTTATTAGCAGCATATGTTTGGAAGATAAATGTTATCAAAGCTTTTGAACACATTGGCATTAATGCAGTCCACGCTGTGACACGACATTAAACATTTTTTTTAAAGAAGAGGCATGTTTAACAATGACAAAAGCATTTCAATATGATACATTTGGTGAAACTGTGCAAATTTATTAGGAGGATGGAAAATCAAGGAACCATCCACAGTGGATCTTTGGATCTATTACTGGAACTATGTCACATATTAGCTGTTGTTAAAACAGAATCACGCATTATTGTAAATACTACCTCTAAAATTCTGAAATCTTTGACTTTTTGGTAATGTTTAGAGACTTCACATATGTGAGAAATCCTTTTTAGTTTTCCAGCAGTGTGCTGAGACAAAAATATTTTCCAGGGATGGGACTTTCAAAAAAATATCATTGCATAGTGATTTATTTTGAAGCTTTGACACTTTCTCAGTTTGCTGTTGCTAAATTGTTAAAGGACACCTGTACAAACATGAGTATACTTTCTGCTGTGTGTAAAGCTAAAGAATCTTTTTCTCATTAATTTCATTTTCATTTCACAGTGACAGCTTTGTTAAGGAATTTGTTTAAAATATTACACATTGAGGAAAATCAACCTCTTTTGGATGATATTTACTCTCACAGTCAGTCGTTTGCTAGTTGCTGCACGTATTAGTTGTAGATCCTATAAGCTGCTTCTGGATGACAAGACAATTCAGATGAAAAGACCTCATAAGAAGACAAAAACTACACTGTAAAACCAGCTAAATGAGTTGTAACTCTGGGGACATTGTTCTTCTCTTGATTATGAAATGGTCACCAGCACTAAATTTTAGAGGTGTTCTAATTACTGTATCTATCACTTTGTTGTGTTCTGGCAATATTCTGGTTATCCATTAAACTAATCACGTGGTATGATAGTGACAGCTGGTACAAAGTATCATCCTACTATGTGTGTGCAGTACAGTTAGTGGCAATTTTAAATTCTGTGATTCATTATAAAGAAAACTGATAGTCTCATGTCACTGTAGTTGTGAGAGCAAAGGATTTTACAACAGCAGGGTGACTGACAGCTGTGTGATATATAGCACTGCTGGTGCCACAGCCATATACCAACATACTAGAAGGTAGATTTACGACCAGTGATCCCAGATTTTTCCAGAATACTGGTAACTAAAGAATTACATGTAATCTCTGTGCAGTGGCACTACATCTGGCAGGATATGTGATGTTATGCAGAGCAACTAGTATCTCACCTTGCAATATTTCGAGTGGCACAATTTCAGTTTATTTGTGCTGGTTATCTTTGCAATTCACATAAATTGCTTTTTCTCAGTCTTTTCAATATTTGTTACAATCATAAATACATTATGGTCAGTAAGGTTTCAATGTTCTCTTCCTTTACAATGTCACTTTTTCCACGTTATTTTTTAGAGCTAGGTCGAGTATCGATTCGTTCCTTGCTGGACAAAGGACACAGTCATCCATAGCATCTGGAGTACTGTGTACAGTACTGGTCTTATGGAAGGTTGTTGGAAGCAGTTTGGGGAATGTTTACTAGACTAATGCCTGGAATGAATGTATTGCCTTTTCAGAGCAGATTAGACAGGCTAACCCCGTATCCCCTAGAAGATTCAGGGGTGACTTAGCTAATTATTATCAGATAATGAGTGAACTCGAATAAATGGATATAGAAAGGATGTTTCCTCTTCTGGGAGACTCTAGAACTAAGGGTCATAGTTTAAAAATAAGTGATCACATATTTAAGACAGAGATGAAGAAAAAACATATTCTCTAAGGAATGAGAATCTTTGGAATTCCCTTCCTCAAAAGGCAGTGGTTACAGACTCTTCAAATATTTTTAAAGCAATGGTAGAGATGTTTTGATTACCAAAGGGATGAAAGATTATCAGGTTTATATAGGAATGGAAAGTTGAGGTTAAAATTAGATCAGCCATGATCTTACTGAATGGCATCGCAAGCTTGAAGGGCTAAATGGCCTGCTTTTATTCCTTATTTGTAAATTTATAACACTGATCAGGATACATCAGCTAGCTTTATATTTATACGACTTAGTGGTATTATTGCTGGACTCTTAACCCAGAGACCCAGGTAGTTTTCTGGGGACCCGGGTTCAAATCCTGCCATTACAGATGGTGGAACTTGAATTCAATAAAAATCTGGAATCAAGAGCCTGTGATGACCAGGAATCCATTGTCAATTGTTGTAAAAGCCCATCTGGTTCACTAATGTCCATTAGGGAAGGAAACTACAGTCCTTACCTGGTCTAACCTACATGTGACTACAGATCCACAGCAATGTGGTTGACTCTGAACTGCCTCTGGGATGGGCAGTAAATGCTGGTTATCCAGCAATGCCCTCATCCCATGAATGAGTAAAAAAAAAATTAGATTTTACTGTAACATGTACTTGAGAACAGGAGTACAGTGGAAAGTGGAAATTCCCATAAAAGATAGGATTAAAATTAGAATCAGAAATAAAAGAAACAGCCAGAACAAAGGGAAACACCCAGATTACTCCCCTGCCTTCACCATGAATCCTCACCACCAGAAAAACAAAGCCACAAAGTCTATCCCCAGTCTCCAAATGGTCAGGACCCTGGGTCCCTGCAGCCGGAACACCATCGCCTCTACCATCAGTTACCTGGGCCCAGATGTGTCCTGGAGCCATGTCACCACTGCTGGAACCGTGTCGCCATTCTTTGGCGCCATCTTGCCTCCACCGCTGTTGACGCCACCATGAGTCTGTTCTGGGCCAATCTCAGCAATGCAGTTGCTGCTGAAGCTGTCGGATCCCAAACTGGGCCCAGACTCGATACTGGGCCCACATCCCTGAAGCAGCTGTTGTCTCGTCCTGGCTAACGTCACTGCCCCGCAGCCCCCTGGGAAGCCATTTTTCCCGCTGCAGCTGATCCTCTAAAAAGGAGTCTGATGCCACCAAGAAAACAAACAAAAAAGAAAATGCAAAAGTAATAGAAAGAGAGAGAAAAAACAAAGGCAGACATAAGCAGACGAACCCAAGTGGTAATGCTGCTACTCCGCTGCCACCATCTTAATAAATCAATTAACAATCCCTCCCTCTGACTGACAGATTAACCTCACTACAGTCACACTTTGCACAATTAAACTCACCCATTATCATGCGTCAGTTGTTCATACATCATTTATAATTTGACCAGATTTCTTTCATGATTTCTGACTAACGTTCCACACTTCCAAAAGAATAGCTCTTCCATTCTTGTTGTTATGATTCCAGCTCTGGGCAATACTGAACAAGTCAGATCCCACAGTAAGCAGCACTTTCTCTTTTTGTCCCAGAGTGAAGCTGGACAGGATAGACCATAAGTTTTAAGTTTCTTGGAGGTCAATCATTGAACACATACTCAAGAGTCTACCGATATATATTCAACAAAAATACTTAAAAGTTCATTACACAAAGCAGAATGTAAACTATGTTACACTACCTAAGAACTATTTCAAATAGTCTCATTACAAATATCAAAATGACAGAACTAACCTTTTTATTTCCAACACCAGCCATAGATACACTAAAATTGCAGTAAATGACCACTTCTGATCCACTTAAAGCTTTTCGTTCAACTAGCACAAATGTAATTGGTTTCTAGATTAAAAGCTGTGGATGTTAAAAATCAGAAACAAAAACAGAAATTGCTGGAAAAGCTCAACATGTCTGGCAGCATCTGAGGAAAGAAATCAGAGTTCACACTTCAGGCTCAGTGAACCTTCCTCAGAACAGGTTTCTGCTGGCCAGGTTTCCTAAAGTAAACTAGTCCCATTTGCCTGCATTTGCCCCAAATCCCACTAACTCTTTCCTATATATGTACGTGCA
The DNA here is from genome assembly GCF_037043375.1 of Chiloscyllium plagiosum. NCBI lineage: Eukaryota > Metazoa > Chordata > Chondrichthyes > Orectolobiformes > Hemiscylliidae > Chiloscyllium > Chiloscyllium plagiosum. The sequence goes on from NW_028270141.1 coordinate 108,122,305, forward strand.
CAAATGTCTGTTAAATGTTATAATTGTACCTGCCTCTACCACTTCTGCTGGCAGCTTGTTCCATGTACTCACCACTCTGTGTAAAAACATTGCCTCGTGGGTCCCATTTAAAAATGTTTTCCCTCTCACCTTAAACCTATGTTGTCTAGTTTTGGACTGCCCTACGCTGGGGAAAAGACCTTGGCTATTGACCCTATCCATGTCCCTCACGATTTTTAAGATCTTTATCAGGCCACCCCTTGGAGCCTCTCCTTATAACTCAAACCTTCCAATCTTGGCAACATCCTTGTAAATCTCTTTTGCAATCTTTCCAACTGAAATCTAAAATCCATTTTTTCCACTTTCGAATTCAAATACCCAAACAGAAATAATATAATATAAACATTCATTGCATTATTCTAAAGCTTAAATCAAATAAATTGAGCTTTGGCACTATCTCTTATATTATCACCCTGTTCCATTACTAAAGTGAAATCCTTGAACAATATTACCATTCGTCCTCGCTTCTCTGAACTGCATTATAAATAGGAATGTGGAGTCTACTCCCCCGGTCTAAAACACATCTCTGAATCGGTCCTATCAACAGTAATTTGCCTCTTTAACTTACCAATTTTATTTTGATTATTTCCTCTATTACTTACTTGCATCTGAAGACCATCTCCCACACATCTCCATCCCATCACAGCCACACCCCTCTCTTTAGGCAGCATGATTTATTTGACTCCATCCTATTTTTGATGTGTTGTTCTTCTTTTTCTTTCATATCTTGTCTCCTTTATTTTCCCATTGCCTTCATAATCTCATTTTTCTTTTCCTTCACATGCTGGGAAAATCAACGGCACTAACCAACCTTCCTGTGAGAGTTCAGCATGTGTCAAAAAGTACTTTTACATATTTAGAGTCATTGATCAATGACATAGAAAACTGGAAATTGAAACATAACTAAACCATTATGGGACTTAAAAACAAGATGTCTGGGCTGCTTCCAATACTGGACGGAAAGGTTTTGAATTGAATAATCAGCAAGGTGATTGATGATAAAAGGAGAACAGAATGTAACACATTAAAAATGAACTTGAGTTTGAAGTTTCAGAGAACTCAGTCATTTTAAGTCAGTGTTGAAACACCGACTCAGATTGGGTGTTGCACAGTTTAATACCACACTGTATTTAGTTAATCGAAGTTAAAGGAAATTAATTCCATGTGGAATGTAAAACTGGCATCTCTTCCAGACCTCTGGATTTCCAACTTAATGAGTTAGGTTAAAACAGTTTCCTACTTTGACAACCCAGATCAGGGCTTAATTATTATCCTCTTATCTTTTTTCTTTCAATTGTTTATTTACAATGAAATTAAATGCAGAAGGCTGCAAAATTAAAACAAAAATAGATATATTCACTGGAAACATAATAACAATGACTGAGATTCATCTCTTAAGGCATTAGATATTTCTCACAAGTATGTGACTGTAGAGATCATTTTAAGTTCAGTGATATTATACTGATGTGCAGCCTGGTTGCATTGTGGTTTTGTGCAGAATGATTCACATTTAGTCATATTTATGATATTTTCAGTATAGACAACTGCACTGGCCAATGACATGATCTGCTTTACACATAATGACAGGACTGATTGCTTACCATATACTCTCCATAGATGAGCTGTCCTACTTAGACTGTAATGTTAGCCTGTATTTGACAGCCAATGTTGACTCCAGCATTGCTGTGGTTTTAAATGGGGCACCTTACATCAAGTGTAATGATTCTGTGGTTATATATGCTGCAGATCATATCAAGTACTGTGGTTATATGGAGGAGAAAATCATATGAAAGCTCAAGGTTTTGTGGTTACATACAGAGCCCTTCATGTTGAGATTATTCATATTGTTGTTATATAATAAAGGAGTCATACTAAATTATGTACCATATAGCATTACAGCAGCAGTATTGCTTCTTGCAGACAGATGATGAGAAGCAGATTTTCAGTGCCAATCAATGGAGAGATAACAAATAGCACTAGATCTGTCAAATTATCCTTGATGCATCAACAAATGACAATGATTAATTTAGATTTAAAATGCAGCTCTTTTAATGTTCTATGTAAGAAAAGAATTGCAAATGCATTTGCAATCTATGACCCTCTGCTTTTATGATCATAAATCTCCTTCCCAGATGTTGACAATTCTGCAACTATATCTGTGGATTACATGTTTAGATTAGATTAGATTACTCACAGTGTGGAAACAGGCCCTTCGGCCCAACAAGTCCACACTACCCCGCCGAAGCGCAACCCACCCATACCCCTACATTTACCCCTTACCTAACACTATGGGCAATTTAGCGTGGCCAATTCACCTGACCTGCACATCTTTGGACTGTGGGAGGAAACCAGAACACCCAGAGGAAACCCACGCAGACACGGGGAGAACGTGCAAACTCCACACAGTCAGTCGCCTGAGGCGGGAATTGAACCCGGGTCTCTGACGCTGTGAGGCAGCAGTGCTAACCACTGTGCCACCGTGCCGCCCACATGTTGTTAGACTTAGACTAGAATTCAGATTTATTAACACCTGTCTGAAAAATCTGCACCAAATATAGTTCTGGTACAAAAGAGAATCTCCCACAGTGCTATGAAGTTTGGGAATGGAGTACAGTGCACTGTACTTAATTTGTACCGAACCGACGGCATCATATTACTTCACACCAAAACTTACAGTTGTCTCCCAAGGGATCTGCTGACCCTTTGGGGCAGACAAGCGATTAAATTTATTTTGAAACGTATGGACTATTTATGCTGCAGAAATCCCATGGTGACTTTTACCTTGAAGATTCCTTACTGTTGCTGCAATGTTAATGGGCAAAACTGTTTGGGGAGAAATACTTTGTGGACCTGATCAGTTATTCATCAATCAGAAATTGGAAATCAAATAATTTCTAAAGGTAAACAGAGCATTGAATCAATGAAGAAGAACTTTGAATAGCATAGCAGTCCGAACTTGCAACAACAGATTTTTAAGAAATTCTTTATGCATTAATTTATCAGAAAGATATATGTAAGAAAATACTTATCGGTGAATTACAATTATTTCACACTTGATTATATATTTGTTTCATTCTTATGCTAGATTTTGTCAGGGGTCTTAATATATGGGTTACTGTCTTCACTATAATAGGAATAAAAGGAAAATCAGAAGAATTGTATTTAAATGTTCTTTTGCTAGTTTCTATAATATAATTTCAGGAGCCAAGGAAATAATTTCTGAGAACTATATTAAGTTTGTTGGAAAACCTTTGTTGTATTAATTGTTCTTTCTTATCTTTCATGGCTCCCCTTTTCCAAATCCTACACAGACAACAAGGATTCTTGACCCAGCATTCTGTCATTAGTGTGACTCTGAACATTTTTAATATGGTTGCAGCAACAATCTGTTTTAATTCCAAATGTAAGTAGATTACAGGAGCCAATGTGGCTTGTTTTTCTTGACTGCCTTTATACAATTTAATGCAAATAAACATTGGGCAATTTTGTTGACTTTAGCACATCAGGTCCGCTTTGTAATGTTGTTTTTGACTGTCTACTTTGTGAGAAGAGAATGTGAAATGGTATTTAGTGAATGGTAAATCCTAATAATTGCCAGTAGTTCCACAATTATTAGGTAAAAGGTTGCATGGAATAATTTAATATGTTCATGCACATAATGGAACAAAAACATTAATTGAAGCTTGATTTAAGTTATTTTGATCAGGTTCCTTCATCCAATATAAACTGTCCTGGTGGGTTTTTCACTTAGCCATTCGAGTCAGACTTGGAATGAATCATTTTAGACAAATTGTTATACCACATTTACGTCTCTGTCTTTTTTTTTTGGACTTGGTGTCGAAATACCTGAAATTTGCCATTATGTGCATTGTGATAGTAGATGTTGACAATGGGGAATTGATGATATGTGTGAATAAGGTTGATAAAGTTAAATAAGTTAATGTTCACCCAGGAACTCAGGTTGTCATGGTGTTGTCAATCTGTCCTCACAAACAATGTTAAGTCCAAACTTAGAAGTAGGCAGGCTAACATAGAAGTTTTTATCCACTTTCCATTGTGATCTTGTAACGCTCTCTCTGATGAAGATCTCCAAGTACAAGTACATAGAACATAGAACATAGAAGAATACAGCGCAGTACAGGCCCTTTGGCCCTCGATGTTGCGCCGATCCAAGCCCACCTAACCTATACTAACCCACTATCCTCCATATACCTATCCAATGCCCGCTTAAATGCCCATAAAGAGGGAGAGTCCACCACTGCTACTGGCAGGGCATTCCATGAACTTACGACTCGCTGAGTGAAGAACCTACCCCTAACTTCAGTCCTATATCTACCCCCCCTTAATTTAAAGCTATGCCCCCTTGTAATACCCGACTCCATACGCGGGAAAAGGTTCACACTGTCAACCCTATCTAACCCCCTGATCATCTTGTACACCTCAATCAAGTCACCCCTAAACCTTCTTTTCTCTAATGAAAACAGCCCCAAGTGTCTCAGTCTTTCCTCATACGATCTTCCTTCCATACCAGGCAACATCCTGGTAAACCTCCTCTGCACCCGTTCCAGTGCCTCCACATCCTTCCTATAGTATGGCGACCAAAACTGCACACAATATTCCAGATGCGGCCGCACCAGAGTCTTATACAACTGCATCATGACCTCAGGACTCCGGAACTCAATTCCTCTACCAATAAAAGCCAGTACGCCATATGCCTTCCTCACCGCACTATTTACCTGGGTGGCAACTTTCAGAGATCTGTGTACATGGACACCAAGATCCCTCTGATCATCCACACTACCAAGTATCCGACCATTAGCCCAGTACCCCATCTTTTTGTTATTCTTCCCAAAGTGAATCACATCACACTTAGCTACATTGAATTCCATTTGCCACCTTTCTGCCCAGCTCTGCAGCTTCTCTATATCCTGCTGTAACCTGCCACATCCTTCCTCACAGTCAACAACTCCTCCGACTTTCGTATCATCCGCAAACTTGCTCACCCAACCTTCTAACCCCTCTTCCAGGTCATTTATAAAAATGACAAACAGCAATGGTCCCAAAACAGATCCTTGCGGAACACCGCTAGTGACGGCACTCCATGAAGAAACTTTGCCATCAACTACTACCCTCTGTCTTCTTCCATCCAGCCAATTCCTAATCCAAACCTCCAACTCACCCTCAATGCCATATCTCCGTATTTTCTGCAGTAGCCTACCATGGGGAACCTTATCAAACGCCTTACTAAAATCCATATATACCACATCTACCGCTTTCTCCTCATCAACCTCCTTCGTCACCTTTTCAAAGAATTCAATAAGGTTTGTGAGGCACGACCTGCCCTTCACAAAACCATGCTGACTATCCTTGATCACATTATTCCTATCCAGATGTGCATAAATCCTATCCCTTACAATTCTCTCTAAGACTTTGCCCACAACAGAAGTGAGACTCACCGGCCTATAGTTACTAGGGTTATCCCTACTCCCCTTTTTGAACAAGGGAACCACATTTGCTATCCTCCAGTCTTCTGGCACTACTCCTGTAGACAAAGAGGACACATAAAGCAAGTACAAAGAACAAAGAACAACACAGCACAGGAACAGGCCCTTCGACCTCCAAGCCTGCACCCATACATTTTACCCTTCCATACAAAAACTGTCTTCACTTACAGGATCTGGGCAAATTAGACATCAGGCGTACAATTTCCATCTGCATGTGTTCAGGCCTGTGCAGGAGACAGTAGTGGCGTTGTGGTAAAGAACATCGATGAAATTGTGATCACTGGCTGTAATGATGAAAGCATCTGTGTACCAAATTCACCTAAAATCATACTTCCCGCTCATCCCATATCTCTCCTTCTGTAACACGAGCTACAGATGGCATAAGCATTCATTTCTTATATGAAAGGTCAGCAGCCTTCCATCATCTATGCTCCATCGCTTGGGGAAACATCTCAGAAGCACTAGGTGATCACAAGACAATTACACAAGAGAAGATAAGTGTTAAGAGAATCTTTAAGGGTGACTCTAGACATTTGCATGTTTGTAGTCAGTAAGAGGACAACATGATGGTCTGTGATAAAGGAACAATAACGAGAGTGGGACATTTCATGAACGGAGATAAATAGTTGGGTTTACTGGTAGAGCTCAGAAATAATATGATCTCAGAGATTCCAGGCAAAAGAAAAAGAACTCTCTTCCTCATTTCTTTCCTCCACCACTTGTTGTATTTCCTCCTGCTCCTTAACATCTCATCAGTTAGGGGATGGCAATAGGGATTCTTTCACAATTAGCAGATTGTGCAGTTGAGAGCATTTTACCATAAGTCTATATCAATAGAAGAGCACTTCCAGAGCCATTCAGGAAGTGGAATTGTTGAATTCAGAATGCTTTCATTCCATGGGAATGCTCTACTCTACCTGCACCTTTTTGAAGCCATGCCCTATACCTTATGGAAGTGAAATCCATTTTAGTTGATGAAATGGCTGTTTGCAGATTTGCAGTATGCAAGGTGATGCGTATACTGTCAATGACATTCTTCACCAAGAATAAACCTCAATCCATGTTAAACCTTCTGCTCACACCTTCCCCTTGCCTCTGAAACAGGGAATGGGATAAATATGATTCTTTTTGTGTAAGGAGCATTGGTACAATAGTACACTGATTAAAGTGGGTACATTGTTTATGTCCCCAGCAGTTGCCTAAAACAAGTCAAACACAAAAACCAAGAACCACAGCTGCATTGACAGTCACAGACAACACTCTCTTGTCCCATTTCAATTTTGTAGTTGTGTCTGTAGCAGTCTGCGGATGTCATTTGGAATCTTGTTTGTGAAACAAAGTTTTCTCAGGCATTGTCCTTCATTGAAACTGAACTAAGATGATCGCTCCCTGCTCCCTAAACTACTTGGTAACTACGGCCATCTGTTGGCGATTCTTCCCATTGCTCTTCCCCCTTCTTCCAGTGCTGTCCTTCTCAATGTGAGGTTTCTTTATTCTCCTAGTCATGTTCAATTCCAAGAGACAGCCCATGTCTGCAGTAGTCTGGTTCAACTCAACTTTCAAACCGATAGAAATATAACACGGGCCATACCACTCCCTCTATACCACTCCCATTTCAGTCATGTATGTGATAGCCCCAAATACGTTTGAACAAATAACCAGATGAAATAATTAAGCAAATAGACTTCTAAGTTCTCCTAAAATCCCTAAAGTAGCCATGTTAGAGGCTCCTTCATTCTGTTGGATATTGTGTTCAGGTGTGTGAGTTTCACATGTATAGTAAAACTCACTCAAATCTGTTCCCAAACTTGATCTTAAGTCCAAACCCAGAAGTAGGCAGTTAAAGTTTGTTTTTATCCATGTTCCATTGTACCATGTAATGCCCTTTCTGATGAAGATCTCCAATTTTAGTGCCAAATTATGCTGAATTACGTGCAATTTCACTTTACTGCATCAAAAAGAAATTGCAAAGGTTGGAGATGCATATTTGATCCATCAGCATCTGGAAATAGAAAAGACAGACACACAATACTGTCATTGATGTCCAGGCAGAGGTAGAACTGTACACCGTCTTCCCTCTTTCCAGATGTGATGGACCTTTTTGTCAAAGCACTCTGGACTAGATTTGAACTCTGGTCCCAGAGGTATAGCAACAGATTACTCATCCACCTGCCCAACAAACAATATGCATTTCAATCAAGCTATTTCTGGAGCACAATCTATTCTTGTCATTTAAATTCTACTCATAAACTTGTGGAGCTTTGCTTCTATTTATGAAGCCATGGATCCTTTAATTCACTTCCAAACTTGTTCGCTGCCAGGTGTCCATTCTCCAGATATGTTGCAGCTGCTATCAGTTTTCCACAGCAACAAGCCAACAACTGCAGGAAATGGCACTATTTTCCTTCACATCTCCCAGCTCCGGCAACTACCCTCAGTCTTATGGAATGGTGTGAGGCTTGCCTCTCTAGTAGCACAGCTGCCTTGGAATCAGAAAGCTGTAGTTTTAACCTGCATTCAAAGACTTGAGCGTGTAAGGTATTCTGACATTTGAGCGTAGTACTGAGGGAGAGCTGTATTGTTGCTGTGCTGTTGTACATAAGGTAAATTAAACGGAGATTCTGCCTGCTTGCAAAATATCCCATACTGCGATTAGCAGGGAGCAAGGGAAAGGTGCCAGTCAACATTTATCCTCAACCCAAAGCAGGTCAAATGGTTGTTGCTCTCATTGTTGTGTACATACTGAAAGATTTTATTGCTCCCTAAAACAACAGTGACTCCATTTCAAAATTTATTGGCTGAAGCACATTTTGTCCTGAACTGTGCCATACAAATGCAAGCTTCTCTTTTCTGTCTATCCCTGGAAACAGATTATTTTATGTATTTGTCGCTATTCAAACCCATTTATTTTTCAAGAAAGTCAGCAAGTTCAAAGTGTCCAAGGCAGGAAAATGAGAAGAGCGAACACTCCGTGGAGATATTCTGATCTGAAAGGGGGACAGCGTGATTTGTGTGTGATCAGATTGTCCAATAATAGGTTCCAGGTGTGCTTCCAGTAGTTCTGGCAAAAGAAACCCGAAACCAATGACAAGAGTTTACAGAAAGGAGTGCCTTGTGGAAAAAATGAGGTGAATGAAGCTAACGGCTTTGGCAGTCCCATCTGGTCAGGTCAGTGCAGTGCGTCTTTAGGAACTTCAGTTTCTGCCTTTGTGTAGGAGGTGTAGATTTGTGCAGAGACTGGCTGTATGTCGGTATATAGCTGAGTGCAACATGAAGTTATGTGAAACAGAATCATCAGATTTATGCTTTTTGCCTGCAGCTGCGACTGTGGGCAGACTTGTCCAGTTCCTGTGGCTGGTTTTACAGGTAGGGTGGTCTCAGAAAATATCTCAGCTGGCCTCCTTCACGCCCTCACTGTCACAGAGCCACATGCTGATCTTTGCCACACTCAAGCCCTGGAGGTGGTAAATTATGAGCTACTCTTCATTCAGCTGTAATTTTTTATTTGGTAGAAGGAGTTGAAGAGTCAGGGTAGGCAGCAGATTGAGCCATGGGTAGGAGAACAGGCTGTGGTGATGGAGAGGGGTATGGTAACCTGTGGTGCTTCAATTATTAATGTCCAAATCAGCTCATTCCTTACTCCATCAGTTCAAAATCTGCTCCACCAGTGGTTCACCTGTCTGCCTGAAATTGCTATCATAACTCCAAACCCCTTGTCCCCTCAGGCCTACCTTCCCATTGTCGACAGACGACCCCTTACCGACCCAACCCTGTGAGACTTGTTGAACCAGAAGTGGTGCTGCTGAAAGTACAAAAATGCAGGACCATCAGACGGTTGGCATCTCTCTGAAGCAGGATCACATCCCTGAGAGAAGGAAGAATGTCCCATCTCCATCAATGGGAATGCATTCCTGCCAAATCTATGGGAGGCAAGGCAGAAAACTCAGGATATAAAAGTCACTTTTAACAGATGACAATTATGTATGTGAATATTAATAACTTGAGTTTCAAGGGGATTTCAAAGAATATGATTTTCTTTGTTAAATTATTGATTAGAGTGACCATATTTTAATTTTTAACTTATTTTAACTTATTCCATTTAAATTTCAGAGTCTGACAATTTATTAAAAACATGTTCTCCTCCTTTCTGAGTGTGGACTTCATCAGCAAAGCCAGCATTGTCTGTCAGTGGTTGAGGGTTGTTTTTCAGATTGGAGGCCTGTGACCAGTGGAGTGCCACAAGGATCGGTGCTGGGTCCACTACTTTTTATCATTTATATAAATGATTTGGTGTGAGCATGAGAGGTATAGTTACTAAGTTTGCAGATGACATCAAAATTGGAGGTGTAGGGGACAGCGAAGAAGGTTACCTCAGATTACAACAGGACCTTGATCAGATGAGCCAATGCACTGAGGAGTGGCAGATGGAGTTTAATTTAGGTAAATGCAAGGGGCTGCATTTTGGGAAAGCAAATCTTAGCAGGACTTATACACTTAATGGTAAGGTCCTAAGGAGTGTTGCTGAACAAAGAGATCTTGGAGCGCAGGTTTATAGCTCCTCAAAAGTAGAGTCGCAGGTAGATAGGATAGTGGAGAAGGTTTTTGGTATGCTTTCCTTTGTTGGGCAGAGTATTGAGTACAGGAGTTGGGAGGTCATGTTGTGGCTGTATAGGACATTGGTTAGGCCACTGTTGGAATACTGTGTGCAATTCTGGTCTCCTTCCTATCGGAAGGATGTTGTGAAACTTGAAAGGGTTCAGAAAAGATTTACAAGGGTGTTGTCAGGGTTGGAGGTTTTGAGCTATAAGGAGAAGTTGAATAGGCTGGGGCTGTTTTCCCTGGAGCGTCAGAGGTTGAAGGGTGACCTTATAGAAGTTCATAAAATCATGAGGGGCATGGATAGGGTAAATAGACAAGGTCTTTTCCCTGGGGTAGGGAGTCCAGAACTAAAGGGCAAAGGTTTAGGGTGAGAGAGGAAAGATACAAAAGAGACCTAAGGGGCAACCTTTTCATGCAGAGGGTGGTACATGTGTGGATTGGACTGCCAGAGAAGTGGTGGAGGCTGGTACAATTTCAACATTTTAAAAGGCTTCTGAATGGGTATATTAAGGGTTTGGCGGGATATTGGCCAGGTGCTGGCAAGTGGGACGAGATTGGGTTGGGATATCTGGTTGGCTTGGATGAGTTGGATGGAAGGGTCTGTTTCCGTGCTGTACATCTCTATGATTCCATGACTCTATTCATTGGCCATCACTAGGCACAATTGATTAACTTGTTTCTGAGCCAAGTTAAGTTAATCATCCTTCAACTTAGAAAGGACTGTTTTGCAGTGCTTTACAATTCCAGAGTCAGGACACAAAATAGTGTACATTTCAATGACTTTAAGTGTGATTTAATTAACAAAATCATGAAAATAAACTTAATTTGGTGATTCTGAGCTTCCATAATGTACATGGAAACAAAAGCTTAACAGCCCACTATAAATGTTAAGCACTGTTTGCCCCTTCTATTTTAAGCAATATCCAGTGCTATTCTTTATGCTCCTGGATGTGACAGTTTGATCTGCTCTCAGTTCAGTCCTCTCTTTGGTGAATTTAGGACTTTTCCAAGCTTGAAAGAGCAGCACTGAAAATTATTTAATCCCACAAATTCAAAAATGCAAATACAACAGCACAAACCATGCAATGGATAACAGGAACAGAGTGAACTGCAGAAGGCTGACACAGCAAGGCTTCACTGGCTCAAACATAGCAGTTTGCAGGCCATTGCATTGGAAGGTAAATAACCCGAAGTGCAGAACTATCTAGTACGTGGATTGAAGACATGTCAAGAGGGTGTGGTGAGATGTTGGTGATAGGTATCCTAGGTGGAGGGCCAGAGGAGCAAGTGGCTGGAGTCAACCGATAACGAACTGCTCTGCCTTTCATGTTAGAATCGTTACCATCTAGTATCTACCCAGTGAGTGGGAGAATGGGAAACTGCAGATCAGTCAGGCAAGGTTAACCATTAATGAGGTGTTAATGCACACCTTTCACTGCTCACTAGTGAGAATATTGCCTCACTTTTCAGCATTTGGTTGGAGAATAGGTCTATTTGCTCTCAACGTCAGGATTCTCCTTACTGCTAATTTACTCGGTATTCCCAACTTTCTCACCATTCCAAGGCTGGAAAGCATCTGCCTTATAAATCATACTCTTGGAAGTTCCAAAAGAGCAAACATATTTTGGCTTTAACAAGAGCAGAATAAAAGCTTCATTATTATTTGTGTGATAAAAGATGTCCTGCTGTAATGTGTAAATAACCTGGCTCTAAATTCAAGATTGTGGCCCTTGATTCTGGACTCCCCCAACATAGGGACTAGCTTCCTGTTAATATCCTCATAATTTACAAAGTGTCATCTGCGAACTTTAGATCCAACTCTCTTTTCCTTCTTTCAATGCATGCGGTGAGAGATGAGGCATCGTGTAAATCCCTAGGGAACACTGTGTCACTCCTACTGATCAGTGAATAAAATCTCCAACTCTACAATCTGTCTCGAACCTCTGAATTAATTACCATTTCACATCACAAATTTGTCTCAAATACCATGCACTGTCAATTTTGCTAATAATCTCTTGTCTGGAATTTATCAATTGCTGTCTGGCAGTCCCTATATGAAACATCCATTGGCACTCTTTTAATCATCATGGTCGTGAGTTCCTCATTAAATTCAACTGGATTAGTCAGACATAACATAACCTTTACTGATCCACACTGATTCTCTGATCAGCTCATACTCGTCCTAATGTTCATTCAATCTGTCTCGATCGATAGATTCCAGTAACCTCCCTGCATTGATTTAAACTGACAGATCCATGGACACCTTTCCCCCACCCTCCCTTCTTAAGTCATGGGCTGACAATTGCAATTTTGCAAACCAAAGGCATAAATTGCAAATCCAGAGCACTTCGGAAAATTACAACTGGCACGTCTGCACATTCTCTGCTAGCTTTTTCATTCAGCTATCTCAACGGAGCAGAGCAGGCTGCTCTTGTCGTGAAAGAATGTTCGGTCTTTTGAATCGTTTTCTTTTTCAGCTTCAGAAATCAGTACAGATGGCTTACTGATGGCTGCTGTCTGTGATGCAGTGGTTTTCCTCCTCCACCTTTGGTAAGGGGGATCCTTGGAAGCAGAAGTCAAGAAACGATGATATGTTCCCATGGCAGCTCCTGCTGCTTTTCTCAGAAATGTTACCGATTGTTCCACATGAGGGCAGAAATTGACTGTCCACCTTAACTGTCCCATCCCAATATTGATACAGAAAACAATCCTTACATGCATAATCCAGAATTAATTTCCTCCAGTACTTTAAAGGCATAAATATAAAGTGATTAAATTTAGTAGCTATTCATTACTGATTACGCTACTGCAGTAATCTACTGTTTACTTGCATTATTCCTTTTCTCATGAGTGCTTGTCCTGTAGTAATGGCCCATGTATGATCTACCTCTGCTTGTTGCTTTTTGCTAAGGCAACCCAGGGCAGGACTTATACAATTAATAGTAGGGCGCTGGGGAGCCTTGCTGATCAATGAGACCTAAAGGAGCAGGTGCATAATTCTTTGAAAGTGGAGTCACAGGTAGACAGCATGGTGAAGAGGGTGTTTGGTATGCTTGACTTCATTGATCAGAACATTGAGTATAGGAAAAGGGGCAAATTGGGCTTTGGTGAGGCCGCTTCTAGAATACTGTGTACAATTCTAGTCATCCTTCTATAGGAAGGATGTTGTTAAACTTGAGACGGTGCAGAAAAGATTTACAAGAATGTTGCCAAGACTGTAGGGTTTGAGTTACAGGGAGAGGTTGAATAGCGTGAGGCTTTTTGCCCTGGAGCATTGAAGGCTGAGGGGGGGGGGACCTTATAGAGGTTTATAAAATCATGAGGGGCATTGATAGGATAAATAGCCAATGTTTTTCTCCTAGGGTGTGGGGGTCCAAAGCGAGAGGGCAAAGAATTAAAAGGGACCTGAAAAGTAACTTTTTCACACAGAGGGTGGTGCGTGTATGCAGTGAGCTGCCAGAGGAAGTGGTGGAGGTTGGTACAATTAGCATTTAAAAGGGATCTGGATGGGTATATGAATAGAAAGGGTTTACAGGGATATGGGACAAATGCTGTCAAATGGGACTAGGTCAGATTGGGATATCTGTTCGGCACGGACAAGTTAGACCAAAGAGTCTGTTTCCATGCTGTAGGACTCTATGACGTAGTGAATTCCTCTGAAAAGAGATTGAGAAAGGTGCCGAGACTGACTCACCAGTACATGATTCTGGGAACAAGGTAGACTTCAAATTCTCCAATCACAGAGTTCAGACTAATCAAGCTCCAGATCACAATTCTTTGTAAACGAGGCACGCCCCAACCTGTCAATAGGCTTTTGGGTAGTTGTAGCTAATCAGCCGAAGAAAAATATGGAGGATCTATTATTCTGAGAGTGAGAACATTATTTTCCATCATAACAACACACTGACCCCACTTAGAATCTCAATGCTAGTGTAACCGCCAAGCTGAAGGTACACAGCCCTGACATCAGGAAAGCCCATTCCTTTCAAACATCTCATTCAAACAAGCCCATCAGTAACAATTGGCTCAGTGGAAAGCTGACAGTGTAGCCAAGGCCGAGGTAAAAGCTATTTGAACTGAAATTGCAACCTCTGCTGTGTTGGAATTGCCGCTGTATCTGGTTCTGAAAGCTGACCCTCAGCACCCACTTACTCAAACACCAGGCTCTTTCCTTTTATTGATCAGACTGTTGAAGGATTGCAAAGCTCCTGCTCAGAAAACTTCCCTCATGTATAGGACGTGCCTTTGGTTGTTCTCAGGAGTCCGAGAGAGGGGCAACCTCAGCCTTTTCTACTCCTCCTATTTCTCTTGATTTTGTGTAAACAATCAGCTGTCTGGCCTGCTTGGAAATTCAACAGAACTTATGAAATAGGAACAGAAGTATACCATTTACCTTTTGAAGTCAACGCTACTATTCTATAGGATCATGACTGATCTGCTTCTGTTTTTAAATTCCACATTGCCATCTACACCTAGTAATCTTTGTACCCCTGGATAAGAAGAAACTATCACCCTGTCTTAAAAATATTCTATGACCTCACCTCCACCATCTTCTAAGGCAGGAAGTTGCAAAGTCATAGAGTCACACAGCACAGAAACAATCCTTCAGTCTAACCAGTCCATGCTGACCATAACCCCAAACTAAACTAGTCCCACCTGCCTGCTTCTGACCCATATCCCACCAAACCTTGCTCATTCATGAACTTATTCAAACGTCTTTTAAACGTTGTAATTGTACCCACACCCATGACTTCCTCAGGAGACAACCTTCTGAGGGAAAAAGTTTCTCTTAATTCTCTTCCTGAAAGGGTGGCCCCCAAGTTTAAAACAGTGTCCCCTAGTTCTAGACTGACCCACAAGAGGAAATATCTTTTCCACATCCACCACTTTTAAATCTTCAGAATTCAACTGTATTTTCTCCTGTCCTTTCGTTCAACTGAGGATTTTACTACATATGGTGGGCCCAGGCTTTTGATTGAGTGGGTGGTCTGTGGCAATAGAGTGGCCTCTCAATCACATGATGTGTGCCCTCCCTGTACATGTGAGGATGGCCAGGAAATCCAGGTACTCTCATGCTTTCTGGATTGCAATACAATTCTGACAAGTGATGCTTCTCAGTAGCTATTGCTCAAGAGAATCAACCAAATACAATTCTGACTGCTGGACGCACTCATAATGCAGTCCACCCCTATTGCCTAGTACACCCACTTTCTGATCCACCCACTAATGTGATCCACCTACCCCATGATCTATCTAATACCTGATCCTCCTGATACCTTAACCACCTCATACAGCAGTTATCTGGTCAACCCATTACCAGTCCAACACACCTAAATATCCATGATACCACCAGTACCCCACTCCAGCACCCCGCCAGTTTACCTGATCCAGGTATAACATGATCCATTGTCACTTGGTCCTACCTTGTGCTCTTTTGTATTGCTAGACTGTATAGAATCACTGAACAGTCTGCACTGATTGGTGCAACTAATAGCCAAAGGCACTCTTGTTTCTGTTCACAGTTATTCTGTTATCACCAGAAGGGCTTTACAAAATCAAACTTTGCTGAAGATTGAGTTGGTTCATTATACCTTAATTTTTGATCTGACACTTTCACTAAAATCAGAAACGTTAGTGGAGGGACCATGTTTAAAGTCTTAAAGGTAGTTGGATGGGTAAAATGTATCCAATAATGGGCAGCAATTGGTGGATGATGAAGATTTGAATGAACAAGATGGCTGAAGCTCGTAGCTTGCTCACTTAGCTGCCCTAGCCTCAGCAAATCTACCTCGTGGCAAGTGATAGGGAAGCTGGCACTGACTGCCTGGAAAATGGGGAGGAGAGGGAGTGCAATCCAGAGGAGGAAGGAAGGCAAGGCCATGGATGAGCTGATCTTTACAAGTGTAAGAGGGGCACTCATAGGTACCAAAGCGCAGAAGTAAATTAGATTAGATTAGATTAGATTAGATTAGATTAGATTATATTACAGTGTGGAAACAGGCCCTTCGGCCCAACAAGTCCACACCGACCCGCCAAAGCAAAACCCACCCATACCCCTACATTTACCCCTTACCTAACACTACGGGCAATTTAGTATGGCCAATTCACCTGACCCTGCACATCTTTGGACTGTGGGAGGAAACCGGAGCACCCGGAGGAAACCCACGCAGACACGGGGAGAACGTGCAAACTCCACACAGTCAGTCGCCTGAGGCAGGAATTGAACCCAGGTCTCAGGCGCTGTGAGGCAGCAGTGCTAACCACTGTGCCACCGTGCCAATCTAAGATTCAACTGAGTTCCTTACCTACTATGTGAATTAAAACCAAAGCTGATGATCTACCTCATGCCTGTTCCCCTGTGCTCAGGTCACTGATTAAAATTATCAGGATCTGCCTTGCATATTAGTTACTACCGCCTTCTTGTTGGTAATGCAGTTGCCTTCTCCAAAGAACAGGTTAAAATGAGAATAGGCAGGTCGGATCGGAGATGGTAAGTGACTGTTACACATCTCTTGCCCTAGTTAACATCAGGCCAATGGAGAAAGTGTGAAGGTGGATTAGAAGAGGAGACAATGTCATATAAAGGCAGCAACAGATAATTGATGCATGCTACCATCTGTGTAGCCTGCAGGAATTTTCCAAAGATGCTCGGTGACTTCAGGTTATACTGCATAAAGAGGCACATTCCATTCTACTGCCAGAGAAATGGGAGGCCGACTCCACATCACTGAACGTGAGGCCAGCAGTTTGAAGTGTGCTGATTAGAAACAGAATCCTCACAGATGAAAATCATGTCATCAGGGATATTAAAAGTTATTATTTTTATCGACCTGAGTTATTAAATCAGCAAGAAACTAACTATTGTTCTTCCAATCTAATTTCCTGCAGCCAGCTGACTTACGTGGATGTTCCTTTGATTATTTTTTGGTGTAGCTGGTGTCAGAATTGAAATTAGCCTTGTGAAAACTGGGACAAGAAATTGGACTCAATCATACATTTTTTTTGGACAATATGAGTACCCAAAAAGCTGTAAAACAGTGTCTGAGGCACGCACGCACACTTTGGAATGAAACATGCTCGAATATGGGTGGCAGTGTTAGCCCGGGACTGGAAACTATCCTCTGAAAGCATATACAGTAGTTTATAATGTGAATCAGTGAGCAGCATCCACTGTAAACAAATGTCCCTCCCTTAGCCCTGCACAATTGAACATACATTGAGCAGCAGAAAGGAACTCCACCAATGCTATTGAGGATATCATCAACTATCTACAGGTTAAAAGGTATTTAACATAACCTGACGGATTGGTGACGATGCGCCATGGCAGATTCGCTGCCGATGATTAGCTACTGCCAGTTCTCTACCAGCGTTTCTCCACTGGGGTCGTTTGACCTCTGAAGACTATTCGCCACCAGAAATATATATATGTACTCATTGTTTTCCCTCCCATCTGTTCTTTCATACTTCTCAGTGCCCTTTATTTATACAACTACATACTACATATTGATAAAAAAGAGGTAAAATAAATATCATTTTATTGGTTTATATATAAAAATGAGTTACAAACTTAAACCAGAAAAAGGAAATATATTTTTAAAATCTTTATAATGGCAGTAAAATCTCACATTAATATTAAACAATGAAATTTTAGTTCATTTGATAGTTATGCGCTATTTATTTATAAAGATAAAAGCCAAAGTAATTATCATTTTTGCTTTTAAAGCATAATCAGGATCGGTGTTGTATTGACGAGTTGCTCCAACTGCAGCAATATGTCGATGCATATTTTGTGCCAAATGTAAGAAACAGCCCCTAATTCTAACTTCAGGAAAACATTCTCTCATAGCACTGATAGCTATCTGTTCAAAGTCAGAATGGATATACTGTGGTCTGGGATTAGGTACCAAGGACTTCACCATTTCAAACATGCATACATACGTTGAACTCTGCTTATTTGGTAGAAGTATATACACTATTGGATGGTCAAGGAAGTAATCGTATAATCATATTTGGTAGGGTAACTTGGATACATTATTTAGCAGAATCGTTTGTGGATGGTACGTTTAATATAGCCCCTATTTTATTCTCTCAGGTATATTGCATTTTAGCAAAAAGACTTGATGGGGTTCATCCAATATTGTATATACTTCTATTTGCGGTATTTGTGGTGGCAAATCGTCTTCAGTGGACAATGACCAATGGCTAAGCGCCCGCAGTGGTCAAAGGGCAGTGGCTAGTCGTCGGCAGCGAATCTGCTGTGGCGAATGGTTCCCATTCTGAACCTGACTGTTGCCACCATTCTACAAGTGTTTGATGTTTTTATACTTGCTTCAAGTTGAAGAAAGCTAAAGGTTTTATTGCTGGAGAGTATTTTGTTAACTTCAAGACTTCAACACAAAGCACCTGCCGACAAGGATTAGAGTAGGACTTGGAAAATAAGCAGATCCCTCTTTGTCAAGAGCAATGGCTCCACTGGGTGCCCACACCAGGCCCATGCATGCTTGTCAGGGTATTCTTAACTCTTGTGTATGCCAATGGGGTGCACTCTACATGTCACTGATGGAGGGGTTTTCAAAGGTCCTGTTTGTCTTGGTGTGAGGCCCAAGGAACAGATCGTAGAGCACGGAGTCCTGCCAATGTGCTTCACTGCGTCAGTGACTGCAGCCACTCTTCCCAGTGTGCCTCATTGCAAAGTTAACTGTAGATCACTCTTCACAGTCTCAGCTTCTGATCTTTGAAATAGTGCCGTATGATACTTTGGGTGAAGTTGAAAGGATGAAGGTCTTGATTTAACATTTCATCTAAAAGGCAGAACATCCGGCTAGGGCAGCATTCACCCGGTGTAGCTTTTATGTGTGAGGTTTTGATCTCTAAAGTTCTCTTTCTGAGACCAGACCTTAATGTAAGAGAGGAGTAAGGAAAGCAATTGATGACGTAGGGTTAAGAATAACTATCTTACAGGCTATAACTGATGTGGAATTCATTCCTTTTAGTTTTTACGTTTGCAGCTTTCACAGAAATAAATGTAAACGTAAGAGGCTATTTAACATGTGTCTTATTCATTATTAGAAATTCTTTCACTGCATTTTGGTTTCAATTCTTTGCTTCATCCTTTTCATATTTTACTCTGTTTAGTTTAAAGTTTCTACTTTATGGTCCACTCCAGCCTTAAACTACATTTGCTTAACGTTTGTCTTTAAGGTACTTTGCAGTCACATCCAATGGACATAATTCACTCTTTATACATATTCCATGAATCCAGCCTCATTTATCCTCTCAATTCCAGCCACTCTGTGTAAAGTTTGTTCCGCTCACTTAAGTACAAGATCTTTGAACAGTCACCTTCAAAGGGATTCTAGGAATGACTGGTGCACATATTCGGAAACTCCATGCATATGTCGAGAAAAAGACGACTTTGTTTAACACCTTTTTATATTTGTTAATGAGCTAGTGGTTAAAGCTAACGGGCTGAGAGAGGGATTTGTGGAGTTTAGAGGGGAAAAGGTAAGGTGGGGGGGGTGGTGGTGAGGTGGGTGTTGGACTGCATCATGTCTGATTTTGGGCACTTTTTCAGAAGTTAAGCCGTTGTGTATTGCTGGAGGCAAGCACTTAGGTGATCATTAAGGTAATAAGAAATGGTGTTTGGTCTGCTGATTTTCTTTTTCCCAAGCCAGACGGTAGGGACATAAAAGTCATTGGCTTCTGGATTTGTGAGGCATCCTTGTTGCCAACATGGTTAGATTACAGCACCTCACCAATGGCCAGTCCAAACTGACCCTGGTGGCTATCTGGCTTTAGTTGGTTTAGAGATTGGCGGGGGAGCAGAAATGCTGCCACCCTGACGGAGATTGGAATCTGCTTCATTTATGGAGCTATTGGTCTGTGCTTCACCATCTCCAATGGTCTGACAATGATGATGATGATGATGATGATGATGTGGAACTCACCAGAGAATTGACCATTGTCAATTATCATGGTTTGAACATCCAAGAGGATACTAGAATCTGGAGTCAAGTGAAATGCTTCCATTTAAAGTTGTTACTTTATGCTCTAATGGTGTCAGGCCTATTTCAGTGTACACACTACTGCCACACACTCCATGGTTAACTGTATTATCTTTATGTCTCCCAAGCACACCCATCACAAATTGAAGTTGAACTCCTCCATGTTTTCCACAATTGGCTGTAGGATCATGGACAGATAGTTTCATGATCAGAGTAATTGTTGCGCATCGTCATGAGCCATTCGATCTTCTATGAGCCCTGCAAGTCATCAGCCCATTTTGCTGGAGTCCTAAGGTCCAAACTCATCTTCTGTTCATTTCGTTCCAAAGCTGTTCTCTCCCTCTGCCCTTGCTCCTGTGCATTAATGTTGGGTGAATCATCCAGTGCAGACTTCTCTACTTACTGCACTATGCTGGGCAACTTGTCTGAGCTGATGCCTGCAAAGTTAAGTTGGTGTGAGACAGAATGTCCTGGTTCAAAGTACCCTTTGTTTCTTCTGGAGACTAGAAAAGGCATAGAGCGACACCAACTGCTTTATTTTGTGCTTTAAACCAATAATGTTAGTTGTACAGTGAGGTCTAGAGTGTCTCAGGCTGTGGGTGTTTGCACTCTCTATCCCTCAGGCTGCTTGTTCCTTATCACTAAATAAGGCTCTTCAATTCCTTATGTATTATAACACTCCTTTATTTACAGGTGTAGATAGTCAGTTTTCAATACAACTCTCTGTTGTAGACTCTCTCTTCATATGTTCATTCATTGATCAAAGTTGTAACTTTGATTATTTGAGTTTCCAAGCAATACACCGTGGGCGGCACGGTGGCACAGTGGTTAGCACTGCTGCCTCATAGCGCCAGAGACCCGGGTTCAATTCCCGCCTCAGGCGACTGACTGTGTGGAGTTTGCACATTCTCCCTGTGTCTGCGTGGGTTTGCTCCGGGTGCTCCGGTTTCCTCCCATAGTCCAAAGATGTGCAGGTCAGGTGAATTGGCCATGCTAAATTGCCCATAGTGTTAGGTAAGGGGTAAATGTAGGTGTATGGGTGGGCTGCACGTCGGTGTGGACTTGTTGGGCAGAAGGGCCTGTTTCCACACTGTAATGTAATCTAATCTAATTTTATAGGTAGGCTTAGTGTCAGAGCCAGAACAATATTTCTAACTGATTGTTGCTGTGGTAGTTCTCCAGATGATTACTCCTGGTAACTTGTTGTATTTGTATGTGGTACTGGATAAGGGTTGTTTGAGGTATCCTCCAATCTTCGTTTGTCTTGCTTTCCCCCGACCTTAGCAAGTAAAAGGCTGAATCCATATATGTGAGAGAGTCAGAATCTATGATGAGTTACTCCTCCAATTAGAGATCTTATCTCTCCCACCTTCCACCAATCACAGGCTGCTTCTCACTCAGATTTGTTGCTGGTAGTGACCTAATTAGCAGCAGACATGGGTGAAAACCAGCCTGTGATTGGAGGCAAAAAAAACTGCAGATACTGGAATCTATGGTAAACAAACAGAAGGCCGGAAGAACACAGCAAGGTCAGGCAGCATCAGGAGGTGGAGAAGTCAGCGTTTCAGATGTAACCCTTCAAAAGGAGGAGTGCTGAAGAAAAGTTACGCCCGAAATGTTGACTGCTCCACCTCCTGATGCTGCCTGGCTTGCAATGTTCTTCCAGCCTCCTGCCTGTCTACCTGTGATTGGAGGAGCAGTCGGGAAAGTAAGTAGCTGGAATGAGTAGGTACCTGCGACTGCTGTCTGCTAGGCCTGCAGCATATCATGGACTTGGTTTGGGAGGTGTCTCAGACTGAGTCAGAGCATTGCTCTTGTCTGGGTCAAGGCTGTCATGTGCTGCAGGGGCAGGGGCAGGAGAACACAAGTGAGGAGCACAGGATGTTGAAGGAGTAGGATGTAAGGGGAGGAGGTGGAAGAAGATTCTGTGATGCTGGAGAGGAGGAGGAGTCTGCAAGGATGACGGTTGACTGAAAGCTGCAAGGTGGGGCTACAGGGGATTGCTGCATGGGTGGTGAACAAGGAGGCTGACAGGATAAAAAGAGAGTGCACAGGGTGCCTGAAGGAGTAGTCTACAAAGTGGGGAGGAGAAGGATGCAAGGACAAGGATGGAGGAGGCCTGCAAGAAGGAGCTGCAAGAGGCGGCAGAGAAAAAGACCGCAAAGGAAATAGAACAGTTTAAAACATGTCAACAAAAGAATACCCAACCAATTGGGAGCCAAGAAAGGTTCAGTAAACTGAAGTAATGAATTGCTTCAAAATGATCGTGAAATCTCTAGCCAAAGGCTGTATAAGTTCAGAACTACTTTGTGAGGGAAAGATTTAGTGTATACTATGGTAATGAACACAGTTTCATTTGTTAAATTTTAATCTGGGATTGAGAACTGAATGGTAGTAACTTTCCAACATTTTGTAGGTGTGATACGAGTTTATTAGCTATGACGTCACCAGTATGCTGAAGTTCTATTTAGGCTTATGGCTTTTAGTATGTAGAAGCATGTGTATGTATCAATTGTTTTGTTGTAAACTTATATCTATTGTCTTATGCTAGTTTAAATGCTATGGTATCTAAGGAAGTATTAGTTCCTTGTTTGTTGTGGCTTTAAGTTTTATGGTGGGTTGATAATTGAAGATATTAATGAATTCTTCCAATTTGGCTTCCATGTGAGTCCAAACACCTGACATTCAATTCTCATATTGATGCTTTTATTAATACGTAACCAAATAAATACTCAAGTGAGAATGTAAAAGGAATCCCTGAAAAGCAAATAGGTAGATCTTGAGAATATTTCAAGAAGAGATTTCAAAAAAAGATTTTGTTCCCTAACAGAGAGGAAGATTCAAAGAAGTAAAGTTGCTATACATGAATGACCGTAGAGCCATAGACTCATAGAGTCATAGAGATGTACAGACCCTTCAATCCAACCCTTCCATGTCAAGCAGATATCCCAACCCAATCTAGTCCCACCTGCCAGCACTCGGCCCATATCCCTCCAAACCCTTCCTATGCATATAACCATCCAGATGCCTTTTAAATGTTGCAATTGTACCAGCCTCCACCACTTCCTCTGGCAGCTCATTCCATACACGTACCACCCACTGCATGAAAAAGTTGCCCCTTAGGTCTCTTTGATATCTTTTCCCTTTCACCCTAAACTATGTTTTGCAGCAGAGAACGGCGGGAGCTGGGTGGAAATGAAGTTGGAGCGCAAAGCTGGTTGGGAAGGTAACTGATAGTTATTTGAGTGGGTGTGTTCTAAACCCCAGGTCCTACAAAGTAGGGCCTTACTCCCACCCTACTCTTTTAACCTAAATTAAAAGTCCACAGACTTGCTCCAAAAAGAGGGTCCAAGGAAGTTCCTGTGGATTGAAGAGTGAGGCTTTAGCTCAGGAGTCTTTGACAAGGAGGTTGAGTGAAGTGATTACGCCACAGTTGAAGAGGGTGAAGACATGACTGCCAAGCTGGTTCAGTGTGCTATGTGCTTGATGTGGGAGGTCAACAACTCTGGTGTGTCTGGCTCGTATGAGTGTGGAAAGTGTGTGTACATTCAGCTACTGACAGAGCATATTGCAGCACTGATGAAAGAACTCGAGGACCTTAGGCTCATCCGAGAGAACAAGATCTTTCTGGACAAGACCTTCAGCGAGGTTATTACACCGACCATACCAGACGAGAGCAAAAGAGAGCAGACGATGAGGAAGGCAGAGAGGAGACAGGTGCAAGAGACCCCGGGATATGTACTTGTCAGGAACAAGTTGAATCTTTTGGAAACAGTAGAGACAGATGACACAGCCAGTCCGTGAGGCAGCCAGGTCTGTCAATCAAAAGTTGGCGTGGAGGCAGAGCGGAAGAGTCGGACATCGCACAGCTGTGGTAATAGGGGACTTTATAGTGAGAGGAACTGACCGGGGTTTTTGTGGCAGCAGGCGGGACTTCAGGATGGTGTGTTGCCTTCCTGGTACCAGGATTAAGGACATCACAGACAGAGTGCAGGAAATCCTCAAGGACGAAGGTGAAGAGTCAGAGGTGGTGGTACATGTCGGCACAAATGATGTCGGGAAGAAGAGGAGGAACATACTACAGCAGGACTTCGGAGAACTAGGAAGAAGGGTGAAAAGCAGGACATCCAGGGTGGTTATCTCTAGTTTGCTTCTAGTTCCTTGGGCTGGTGAGGCCAGAAACAGGGAGATAATGGAATTGAACGTGTGGCTGGGGAACTGGTGCAGGAAGCGAGGATTTAAATTCTTGGATCACTGGGGTATGTTTTGTGGTAAGCATAAATTATACAAGAGAGACGGTCTGCACCTTAATAGGTTGGGGACCAGCATTCTGGCAGGCAGGTTTGCTACTGCAACACAGCTACGTTTAAACAAAGTAGTGGGGGGAAGGAGACAAACTGGATGTTTAAAAAGGAAATTGAAGGGAAAGTTAGAACAAGGGAAGTCAAGAAAGTCAACTGTATCAATGAGGCAGAAAACTCAAAAAGGGATCATGCTGTAAGGTTGAGTGAAATAGGAGTTGATGGGAAGTGTGAGAGCAGTAACAAATTAAAAATACTATATATGAATGCACGAAGCAGTAGAAATAAGATGGATGAGCTTGAGGCTCTTTTGGAAATTGGCAGATACGATATTGTGAGGATAACTGAGACATGGCTTCAAGTGGACAGGGCCTGGGAAATGAATATTCAAGGCTACACGTGCTATTGTAAGGACAGACTGACGGGCAGAGGGGGTGGGGTGGCCTTGTTGGTAAGGGAGGATATTCAGTCCCTTGCATGGGGGGACCTAGAATCAGGGGATGTAGAGTCAGTGTGGATAGAGCTGAGAAATACTAAGGGTAAAAAGACCCTCTTAGGAGTTATCTACAGGCCCCCAAACAGTAGTCTGGACTTCGGATGTAAGTTGAATAAGGAGCTGAAATTGGCCTGTCGCAAAGATGTTACTACAGTTGTTATGGGGGATTTCAACATGCAGGTAGACTGGGAGAATCAGGATGGTATTGGACCTCAAGAAAGAGACTTTGTGGAGTTACTCCGAGATGGATTCTTAGAACAGCTGGTGCTGGAGCCTACCAGGGAGAAGGCAATTCTGGATCTGGTATTGTGTAACGAACCAGAATTGGTCAGAGACCTCGAAGTGAAGGAGCCATTGGGAAGTAGTGACCATAATACAATAAGCTACAATCTGCAATTTGAGAGGGAGAGGGTACAGTCGGAAGTGACAATATTTCAGTTGAATAAAGGGAACTATGGAGCTATGAGGGAGGAGCTGGCCAAAGTTCAATGGTGCAATACCTTAGCAGGGATGACAGTGGAGGAACAATGGCAGATATTTCTGGGTATAATGCAGAAGATGCAGGATCAGTTCATTCCAAAAAGGAAGAAAGATCCTAGGAGGAGGCATGGGTGGCCATGTCTGATGAGGGAAGTTAAGAAACATATAAAGTTAAAAGAGAAAAAGTATAACATAGCAAAGATGAGTGGGAAAACGGAGGACTGGGAAGCTTTTAAAGAACAACAGAGGATTACTAAGAAGGAAATACGCAGAGAAAAAATGAGGTATGAAGGTAAACTGGCCAAAAATATAAAGGAGGATAGTAAAAGCTTTTTTAGGTATGTGAAAGGCAAAAAAATGGTTAAGACTAAAATTGGGCCCTTGAAGACAGAAACAGGGGAATATATTACAGGGGACAAAGAAATGGCAGAAGAATTGGTACTTCAGATCTGTGTTCACTGGGGAAGACACAAGCAATCTCCCTGAGGTAACAGTGACTGAAGGACCTGAACTGAAGGGAATTTATATTTGCCAGGAATTGGTGTTGGGGAGACTGTTAGGTCTGAAGGTTGATAAGTCCCCGGGGCCTGATGGTCTACATCCCAGGGTACTGAAGGAGGTGGCTCGAGAAATCGTGGATACGTTGGTGATTATTTTCTAGAGTTCGATAGATTCGGGATCAGTTCCTGCGGATTGGAGAGTGGCTAATGTTGTACCACTTTTTAAGAAAGGTGGGAGAGAGAAAGCAGGAAATTATAGACCAGTTAGTCTGACCTCAGTGGTGGGAAAGATGCTGGAGTCTATTATAAAGGATGAAATTACGACACATCTGGATAGTAGTAACAGATAGGTCAGAGTCAGCATGGATTTATGAAGGGGAAATCATGCTTGACTAATCTTCTGGAATTTTTTGAGGATGTAACTCTGAAGATTCAGTAGATGTAGTGTACCTGGACTATCAGAAAGCTTTTGATAAAGTCCCACATAGGAGGTTAGTGAGCAAAATTAGGGCGCATGGTATTGGGGGCAAAGTACTAACTTGGATTGAAAGTTGGTTGGCTGACAGGAAACAAAGAGTAGTGATAAACGGCTCCATTTTGGAATGGCAGGCAGTGACCAGTGGGGTACCGCAGGGATCAGTGCTGGGACCGCAGCTTTTTACAATATATATTAATGATATAGAAGATGGTATTAGTAATAACATTAGCAAATTTGCTGATGATACTAAGCTGGGTGGCAGGGTGAAATGTGAGGAGGATGTTAGGAGATTACAGGGTGACCTGGACAGGTTAGGTGAGTGGTCAGATGCATGGCAGATGCAGTTTAATGTGGATAAATGTATGGTTATCCACTTTGATGGCAAGAACAGGAAGGCAGATTACTATCTAAATGGAATCAATTTAGGTAAAGGGGCAGTACAAAGAGATCTGCGTGTTCTTGTACACCAGTCAATGAAGGTAAGCATGCAGGTACAACAGGTAGTGAAGAAGGCTAATAGCATGCTGGCCTTCATAACAAGAGGGATTGAGTATAGAAGCAAAGAGGTTCTTCTGCAGCTGTACAGGGCCCTGGTGAGACCACATCTGGAATATTGTGTGCAGTTCTGGTCTTCAAATTTGAGGAAAGACATTCTGGCTATTGAGGGAGTGCAGCATAAGTTCATGAGGTCAATTCCTAGAATGGCGGGACTACCTTACGCTGAAAGACTGGAGCGACTGGGCTTGTATACCCTTGAGTTTAGAAGACTGAGAGGGGATCTAATTGAGACATATAAGATTATTAAAGGATTGGACACTCTGGAGGCAGGAAACATGTTTCCGCTGATGGGTGAGTGCCGAACCAGAGGACACAGCTTAAAATACGGAGTAGACCATTTAGGACAGAAATGAGGAGAAACGTCTTCACCCAGAGAGTGATGGCTGTGTGGAATGCTCTTCCCCAGAGGGCAGTGGAGGCCCAGTCTCTGGATTTATTTAAGAAAGAGTTGGATAGAACTCTGAAGGATAGTGGAATCAAGGGTTATGGAGATAAGGCAGGAACAGGATACTGATTAAGGATGATCAGCTATGATCATATTGAATGGTGGTGCAGGCTTGAAGGGCAGAATGGCCTACTCCTGCACCTATTGTCTATTGTCTATTGTCTATGTCCTCTAGTTCTGGATTCAATTGCCTGACAAAGCTTAGTTTACAAAGTGTATCATATTGAAATATATACGCTTACTGAACTTAAACAAAATAGTATGACCTTACTGTGACTATGGTTTCCAGTTCCAGGTACCAGATGGATATGAAGCCTTTGTAGAGCATTTGAAAGAGATTTACTGAAATGACTCCAAAGATGAAGTATTACACTAATCCTGTGATTATTTGCCTTAGGAATGATCAATCCTGAAGATATTTGATGGCTTTGTGAAATGTTAGATAGAATAAATAGAAAGTATTTCCAATAGCTGAAAGATCAATATTCAGATGGTCCAGATTTAGATTACTTACAGTGGGAAAACAGGCCCTTCAGCCCAACACACCACACCAACCTGCTGAAGCGCAACCGACCCAGACCCATTTCCCTACATTTACCCCTTCACCTAACACTATGGGCAATTTAGCATGGCCAATTCACCTAACCTGCACATTTTTGGACTGTGGAAGGAAACCGGAGCACCCGGAGGAAACCCATGCAGACACGGGGAGAATGTGCAAACTCCACACAGAGAGTTGCCTGAGGTGGGAACTGAACCCGGGTCTCTGGCGCTGTGAGGCAGTAGTGCTAACCACTGTGCCACCGTGCCACCCATGTGCCACTGTGCCGCTTCATGGAAAAAGAATGAAAGGTGAAAAGAAGTAAAACATTTATACAAAGATAGGTTAGGGTTTTGCATGTACCTTCTTGCGGTAGATACAGATTCAAATTGGATAAACACTTTGAGAAAACAAGTGGGGAAAGAATGGGTGTAGGTAGGGAAGCTGATCTGGCTGGAGTTCTCTTTGAAAGAATTGGAATGGCTGTGATGGACTGAATGGCCTCCTCCAGTGCTGAACTATGGTATCCTATGGGATCCAAAGTGCATCATAAAGGGACTCAACAGGAACTGCTCAGGGTTAAAGTTGGGGGTGAGGAAATATGGAGCAGAAAAGCACAAGGCCCATGATTTTTCTCCCTGGCCTGAGGCGGAGCTGATGTAACTTTTCTCTTATTCATTTATGGAATGAAGGTGTCGTTAGCTAGGCAGCATTTATTGCCCATTCCTAATTGCCCAGAGGGCAGTTGAGAATCAACCACATTGCTATGGGTCTGGAATCACATGTTGACCAGACCAGATGAGGATGGCAGATTTCCTTCCCTACAGGATACTACTGAACCAGATCAATTTTTCCTGACAATCGATTTATAATAAACATTAGATTCTTAATTCAAGATATTTATTGAATTCAAATTCCACCATCTATCATGGCAGGATTTGAATCTGGATTCAAAGAACATTATCCAGGTCTCTCGATTAACACTCCAGTGAAAATATCACTAGGCCGACTCTGAATAATAACTCCTTCAGAAGCATGACCTTATACAGCAGCTGGTATCAGCCCTGCTGTATATATCATGACAGCTGGGTTATTGCTATGTGCAGTAGAAGTGTATATATTCCTTGTAGTGATTCTTAATGCTTTAGCAGCAGCAGGGCCAACAATGGCAGCCACTATAGAGGCCACTGCAGCTGGGCCATGTGCAATCTTCCTTGTTCCTCGGGGAGCTGCAGAAGATTTCCAGTTTCTGACCATAAATTGAGAAAATTTACAGGCAAAAACCTTCTTCCTTCAGAAAGTTATTTCGGAAATCAAAAGTAGAGGTTAGTAAGCCCTGTAGGATTTATTTTTGTCTGCAAAATAAACCAGTAGGAGATAGGAGAGATGGGAGATGAGCAGCTAGTGGCCACCAGGCACTGAAAGAAACCATCCCCATTGTGAACCTCAAAAACATCATGTTCGTCCTGCACTCCCATCTGTTCTGATGGATCTGCAGAAAATGAGGCTACATCGAGGACATATTGGTTTTAAGGAAGGTTGAGACTGTGTGCTTCTCTAAAAGGCTGCCAAATACCATGCTCAAGGCAGAACCTGATATGTGTGAATGATTGGTTTGTACCAACTCTTGTTCGTTTGACTTGAGGTCAATCCTCTCCCGGAAACTTGACTGAAGTTTTGCGTTATTTTCAGACTTGATATCACATCTTCAGTCTAGTTGATCCTTGATTCTCATAATTTTATACAAGCCTGATAGAAATATCACTAAGGCACATTTAAGAACACAAGCACAGTTCTTCTTACCTGTTTATCCTCCACCTCTCCCTAAACACCAGTCTGTCAGCTGAAGAGTATACATGAGTTGTCATTCTAAAGACTGGATCAGAGCTTCCTTGCAGATCAGCAGCTTACACCCAGTTTTTATGCCAAAAGCTGAATCAATTGAAATAAAAATAAAGACTCAAAGAACTTGCGTAAATCCAAAAATGATCAACATGCTCTCACAACCTTTTAACCCTCTTTTTAGAGGTTTTGTTTGAATATTTTAACTTCCATCAAAGTTAATCAAAGTCAATCCAAAACAGGTTGTTGATGTACTCTCTTCAATTTTGCAGCATTGCACAAAGTCAAAATCTACATCATTTTGTTCACTAAACATGATGATTAAGAAGACTGAAGAGGATTCACTAATTGCAATCTTGCTAAAAACAGTGATATCCTTATATCACACATTCCTGTAAAAGGCACAGATCCAAAGATCTGACCATTTTGTATAATGAGTGTCAAGAGGACCATCCGTCATTAAGCATTATACAGGTCTCCTTTTATTGCACAGATTGTTCCTCAATGATGTTATGCCCAGGTGTTGGCTACTCTAAAATTCTGCAACAATAAAACTTATCTCTTGGAACCTTCTGTTGTTTTGATGATGGGGATTCTATAAATTAAAAGATTATGTCCTTGGACGATGTCCTGTTTCCAATGGCACAAAATGTTAGTTGCGTGATGGAGCTGTTTCTAACTCTATGATTCAGCATTTGAAGAATGCAACTGTTATTGTTATTTGCTGGACTATTTGAACTGTTGCTATTTCCTATTATATGATGAATGATAGATATTCAAGTTAGACGATTGTATGTTTTGCCTAGTCGCTATGTCCAGTTTCACATGAGCTGGAATTTATTGATCTTTTACAGCATTCATATACCCAGGCAAGTTGATAAATATTCACTCAGTACGGATTCAGAAACAAATCTCCATGTGTGGGCCAAACATTTTATCTAACTTTTGATGTTTAACAAATTGAGGTGTTATTGTGTTAATGTTGTTTGAATATCTGAGTATCCGTTTGAATGTTATAAAATATCACTATTATCTCTTTGTTTCATCTGGAAAATTGGATATAGTAAACTGGAGAAATCAGTTTGCCAGTAGAGTTTAAGAGCTAACATTGTGGCAATCTATGTAAATTGCTAACATAATAAATTTGTTTGCCATCTCTTTATTAATCGTTGTTGAGTATGGCATATATAATAAGTTAGTTTATGCCCTTGTTAATCTACAGACAACTCTACCTTTGTTAGACAACAATGTTATGAATACCTCCAACAATCTAAAATTTGTTGCCTATTCTGAAAACTGGAAGGAACGTCTCTTAATAGTTTGTTCTCCTTGTCGGAAATATTGTTATGTCCATTTCACTGAAATATTTTCATCTTCTCGTACTTTTGTTTTTTTTTAAGTCTTGGGGCTAGGTACATTCCCCATCAAGCCACACGCTTGGAACTAGGTCTCTGTTCCTTCATTATCACTAGGTCAAAATCCTAGAACTCCCCCGCTGTTAACACTATTGGTGTACCGGTCCCATGATTCAAAAAGGCAATTCGTCACCTGCTTCGCAAGGTCAATTAGGGATAAGCAAAAAATGTTGACATATACAGTGACATCCACATTCTGTGAATGAGTTTAAAAGAGTTATGTAGTCAGGTCAGGATATTATGATTATAGGGTATCCTTTTATCAATATTTTTCTTGCTGACTATGCATTTCCTCCATTCCTCTATTATTTCAACATTTTTTTGTGTTAAATTTATTTATGGTATGTTCCATTCATATTCCTAGCATTACAAATGAACACATTATCTCATGTAAGCAATTACCACAGGAGCATAAGATGAGTAATCACCTCTTTGCCATATATCCAGTCTGATTTGTTTGATAAATTCAATGGGATAGATTACATGATTTTATTGTAGACAGTACAAATTTATATATTAAGCAGATATCAATCAAAGGCTTGTATGCAGAGGTTAGCAAATCCAGTCCACAATATTTGGTTGCACAAAGCTCTGTTTCAGGAGCATCCAAGTGTAAAACTAGCCTGAGTCTCTCCATGACCTCACCCTCCCTCACTCTGTAATTTCCTTCAGCCTCCTGAGATGCTGTTCTGATTCTGGCCTCATGAGCAGTCTCTAACTTGATCACTGTACCATTGGAAGCTGTGTCTTCAGCCCCAAGCTCTGCAATTCCCTCCATACATTTCTCCACCCCTCTATCTGTCTCTCTCTCTCTCTCCACCTTTAAAATACACTTAAAATTTCCCACTTTGATCAAGTCTTTGGTCATCTATTCGTGCAGCTGTGTGCCATTTTTACAAAACTTCTCCTGTGAAGAGCCTGGAATAACTTATTACATTAAAAGCACTGTATAAATATAAGTGAAGTGTGTTAAATGGCACAGAATCAATCCATGTCACAACTCTAAGGTGGAGGGAAAGCACACCTTTCAGATCATTGATTGAGAACAGAGCATGTTAAAGAAAGACTTGTGATCAAGCTATATTAAAAACTTCTGGTAAATTCCAAATCATTTCAGGTTCAATTTTATGATGGGGCACTGTGATTTACATTAAAACTCCACACCGTGAAAGCCAAAGTTATAGCTTTCCCATGACTTTGTGACCGACACGTTCCCTACAGGTCCAGTAAGTGAAAACACAGCCAATAAAATACAACAGGGCTGCAGGCACTACGGTCACTCATCGGACAGAGGTTATTCAGTATAATTCGCAATCAGGAATTTGAGCTTTATTGGTTAATGGACTCTTTGACCTTTTGAGAATTGCACAAGTATTCCATTTCCAAATTCAAACAAAACAAGACCACAAATATTCTGTCAACTTAAGCACAACAGCTGGCATTTGAGAGATGTGACGGGGATCTTCCCTCCTAACTGGAGCACTTTGCTTCTTTTACCACAAACTGGAAGACTTTGTTTCTTCGTTTTCACTAAAGACCAGTGTTGTCTTTATTTAATAAATTCACTATGAGTTGAGATGAGGGGCAAGAACAGGATTGACCAGAATTAAATACCCTTGAGTAATTTTCAGCTCGTTCTCTCTATGAGTTGTAGAGTTCCCAATTTGGGTGGGACACATTACTAGAGGTTTCGTCCCACGACTTCCTGCCCCCATAGTTTCACTCAAACAAACAACCACTCCATTCCTGGCTCTGAAATGGAGATATTTTGAAAGAAGAGTCGTATTGGACTTGAAATTTCAATTCTGTTCCTCTGTGCACAGATGTTGCCAGGCCTGGTGAGTTTCCCACCACTTTCAGTTTTAATCCTGAACTCCGGAAAACTGATGCTGAGGCAAACCAATTCCAGTTAGGAACAAGTTTCAGGGCAGTCATGACCACATTTAAGGCACTCAACAGCATGCCAAGATTCTCCAGTGGCCAGATAATCACTTCTGAAGCTTAGAGGGGAGTTGCACATGGGGACTCAGTGGAATCTGGCAATACCCCCTTTCACACAGAGATCCAACAAGCCCAGCTATCAGAACTCAACAACCTCCTCAGATGCTGGGATCTGACCCCATTCCCCTTTCCCTGTCACTGTTCCCAATCCTGATACCTGCCCTCACATTGGACCCAAAACCCATTGTTGTGCTGGGTTTGGGATCTCCATTTCAGCTCAATGTCAGCATCCAGAAACAGTTGATGAAATCTTTTCATCCAATGTTGGATGAAGGCAATAAATGGATTGAATCTCAATGAACATCAGCCAAACAGGGTTATGATGCAGATTTGGTTACTGAAGCATGGTCAATGAGCAACTAAATTTGGCATTGACTGAACCATGTATATAAACCTGGCAGGTATAGATTAATTGGTGCCATCTAACCTAATGGATGATACCTGATAGACCAGATGCTCATTTTGACAAGATGAAGAAGTGATTATCATTTTAGACGTTTGGCTTAATGGACCAGTGGTACATGGGCACACAGTTGAGTGTTCAGCCACTTGTTCTAGAGCTGCAGCCAGCAGCACCATATGTCCCACGGAGCAAGCTACCATGACTGGTGGGGGGCCACCTCAGTCTCGTTGTTCCCGATGAAGCATCGAAGCCCTGTCCCTATCTCATTCGCAATCCTGACTCTGCCCAAGTGCAAAACACTCGGACATGACAAAGTTATGTTTATTTACTTTGAGAAAACAAGGTGCCAGGAAAGCCAATTTATGTTCACTTTTAATTTCTTTGTGTTACTCCTTGCTCTGTTGCTGCACTTTTCCAGCAACACATTTTCAGCTCTGTTGCCCTACCCAAGATTTAAATCATACACTAAAAGTTACATTTATGTTGTGCCCACTCATTCAGATTATTTGAGCTTGGAAAAGTCCATTGAGGCAGAAGTAAGCTGATGTCTAAAGATAGTTAGGGATTTGAAAGATGCAACTTTATTCAAAGACGGAATTAAGCAGCTGTGGTAGTGGTGTCAAATATAAATTGTGTTAACAAAATTAGACCTCATTGAAATACTGGTTTCTAACACCCTTTGCAATAGTTGCTGAGGAGTCCTAGTTTTCAGAATGTTCTAGTCCCTGATTTTCCACCTCTAAAGCTGCCAACTGAGGAATCATTTTATTCATTCATCTTCAATGGAAATTTGTATTGTGGCAGGAATTATTGGAAGATTCAGGAAGAGAAGTCTACATCACAACTGGCATTTGTGTCTCTCTACCACTGCCAGGACCGTGGCTAACTCAGTGCTACCCCATCCATTACACGGAGCTATGGGAGGAATTTGAAAGCAAGGATGGGAATTTTAAACTCAAACATTGCCAGACTTAGAGCCAGTATAGCTCAACAAAGGCACAGTGGCAAAAGGGCATGTACGTTGTCATGAGTTAAGATTCTGACGGCACACTTTCCAAGTGAGAGTACATTTCTGTTGGATGTGAGTTTCAGCAGCGCATAGGTTGGATGATGTTAGGGGAAGTAAATGCTCCTACAATGTTGAAAGTGTGAATAGGAGAAAGTGAGGACAGCAGATGCTGAAGAGTCAGAGTCAAAAACTGTGGCGATAGAAAAGCACAACAGGTCAGGCGACATCCGAGGAGCAGGAGAATTGATGTTTCACGCATAAACCCTTCATGCAGTTTACACATAAACCCTGCTTTTCCAGTGCCACAGTTTTTGGTGTGGACAGTCTGGTTTAGCCTTCGCAAGTTGCTAGAGACAGGAATAGAATCAGTAGCCAGGAATGGAATTTGTGATGGGGAATAAGGAAAATAAGGTTATATCTTTATGTATAGTTGATCAAATCTAAAACAAAAGTCTTTAATTTTCCAGGTTAAATTTTAGATTAGATTAGATTAGATTAGATATTAGATTAGATTAGATTAGATTACTTACAGTGTGGAAACAGGCCCTTCGGCCCAACAAGGTCCACACCAACCCACCGAAGGGCAACCCACCCATTCCCCTACATTTACCCCTTTTACCTAACACTACCGGCAATTTATATCCAGTTTTTCATTATGTCTATAACTTGCCATGAGTGACAACACTATCAGTAGTATGCAAGTTTCCCATTAAATATATCTGTACTTCTGAGATAAGTGAAGATTTTCAATCATTTAAATAAGCTGGTATCTGTGTAAAATGTGTGACTGCAACAGTTACTCCTCTACATTCCTCATGTAAGATGTGCTGAAGGAGGAGAGTTGGATGTTTTATTTTTGACTGTCACTGAGCATTGAAGTTCTGAGCACTGATAGGCGTGAGATCTTAATTTTTCCCATATGTGTGAATGGGGTAGATCGTGCAGAAAAGCTTGAGTTTCACGCCAGACATGTAAGACTTGGAGACTCCTATGCTACAGAGAACATTTCTCCAAGCTTTTATGCAAATGCAATCCAGCAAACATCCCTTTCAGTCATCCTAAGTTTCTATTACACACATCTCCTGCCCTAACTAGTCCGCAATGCTTGCCAATTAATACTTGTTTTTTTAAACATAAGCTTGTTGAAATAGGCAATGAGTATCCAGTTTTACCCTGTTCACTTTTGTATCAAGGCAGCTTATTCACTCTTTCCTGTTTAATGTTACAGCTAATGATCAATTTCTCCCTCAAATGCCCTTAAGCCATGCCATGTCTGGCAAATCAGCATGACAGCTTCTCAGTGTTTGAGGTGACAGTGTTAGTTCTTAAAATGAAAGAACAGTTCAAAGGGATTGTTAGTTTCTTTCTTTTTGCACTTAGGTGCAATAAGTGTTCATTGAATTCAATCAAACCTTGTTTTTCACAGTTGTGGTGCACAACATCAATTAGTCAGATCATTTTTGGGTTCCATTTGGAATATGACAAAAACAGGATTGTCGAAAATCTAATTCTTAAGAATTCAAACATAATGTAAACAAATCCAGGCTGATCCTTGATCCAAAATATGCAGTAATGCTCCTCGAATTGTTTTTTCAAATTCGACTGAAGAATTAAATATAGGAAAGACACAGCATATTGATCACTAGCTAAAAGATAGCTTTCAGTATTTGTGTTGTTATTTTTATCTTCAGTGCAGGTTCCCTTCAATGCACACATTGCCATATGAGGGCTGTGGGACTCTGGAGCAAACTTGCAATGGTGTCACAGAGCTGTTCCTCACTGGGTATAAATAGTATAGTGTGGGTGGATTTAGAGAGCTTTGAAGATAAAACACATGAAGAGAAACTGAGATTGTATTGACCAGCATTAGGTGCTACAATTTATGGATTATTGAAAGAATTTCATCTTAATATGTAATAAGTAGCATTATAAAAAAGTTAAAGTCTGATAACTTTTCTTGGCCTGGAGGCTGGCTTATATGTGGAACGAACTGCCAGAGGAAGTGATGAATGCAGGTACAGTTAAAACATTTAAAAGACCTTTGGACAGCATAAGATTAGAGATAACATTGCACACATAGAAGTCGTATTCTTTGCAATGATCCAATTACACTCTAGTTTTCATCAAAGATGAACAGTAATATGTGACATTTAAAGATTAACATCAGTATATTTAAGATAATTCATTAGATGGCATTTAAAACAATCTAAGAGGAAATCAATGTGATCAGATCATAGCCAATAACCACAAAACAACATGATGTGTCACAAATGACTTGCAAGATTCAAGGCTAACAACACCATGAGAATAGTTATTGCAGATGGTGTCTTAAACCATAAACAAAATCTCAGCAGGTCAGGCAGCATTTGCAAAGAGAAAACAAGGTTAACATTTTGTATCCAGTAATCGTTCAGGGAAAGGTTGAGCGGGATATGGGCCAAACGCAGGCAAATGGAACTAGTTTAGCTTGGGAAACTTGATTGGCATGGATGAGTTGAACCAAAGAGTCTGTTTTCATGCTGCATGACTCTATGAACTATGATTCTTTGACTAGAATCCTTGGTATTGATATAAAATCATATAATAAAAGACTCCTGGCCAGCTATTTACAAGAATCCAAGTTATTTATGTGAAGCTGGTTCAGACCCAGAGCCCATGCTGTGGTCAGCTGCCCATTCTTAATTTCAAAGCACTACCTACAGGAACATTGGCCTCCATTTTAATCACAAGTAGCAAGGTTAGCTCACATGGAATTCTGGGAGAAATAGTCATTTGCATACAGAACTGACCCGAAGGTAGAAGACACAGAGGGTGGTGGTGGGGGGTTGTTTTCAGATTGGAGGCCTGTGACCAGCAGAATTTGTCATGTAATGTTTGGCAGCATGTGTGAATGAATATAACTTTTAATTAAGTTGCACACATTGACCTGAACTCTGCAGTTAGCAGCTGACTGGCAGCATCATTGCTCACTTTAAAGAAAGCTGCCTGCAAAGAGATAGTGATCTCTCCATTCCAAATGTCAGCCATTGGCTGAGAAATCCAAGCCAAAATAAATGTATCCAATTGTAGATGTGATTCTGCAATAGGATTATATTTGCCAAGTAACCCCGAGTCTGTTCAGAATGATACTGGCAACTAATTTAAGATTGTCAGACCCACAGTGTAGTGCACTTACACATACTGAAAGCTAAATATATTAACACACAAGGGCCTGTTCTATGCTGATAGAATATGTGCATGCCAATGTATCTGCTTTACTTTAACAAAATAGCTAAGACACATTTGCTGGTTCATTTCTCAGGCGTCATTGCCTTGACCAGTCAAAGTCAACCTGGTGAGATTTTAAATTTAAACAAAGCTTGGCAGTTATCTATCAATCATCAGCCAACTGGATGCATCCTCTGTGGCAATGCTTCCGCCATTCAGAGTCCACTTGCTAACCAATCAGCACTCTCTGTCTCATATAGTATATAAAGTTTGATTTTCCTTTACATTGGTATTCTTCTATTGATGTTAACAAAATGAAAAGCCTCAGCAAAGTGTGTTTT
Organism: Chiloscyllium plagiosum; assembly: GCF_037043375.1. NCBI lineage: Eukaryota > Metazoa > Chordata > Chondrichthyes > Orectolobiformes > Hemiscylliidae > Chiloscyllium > Chiloscyllium plagiosum. The sequence continues at coordinate 108,160,468 of NW_028270141.1, forward strand.
CTCTTCAGCAATACTCAACCTCTGCACTACCAAAACAACTATTTGTATACAACAAGAATCAAATATCAACAACATAATGTTGATTATGATAACATTATATACAGCCAAACATTGGGCAGGTTTTTATTTCTAAAAGTACTGGTAACGTTAAAGTCAGACACCGGCTCATCGTTGAATAAATACGTATATGAGATGACGTTGAATAGATTGGTAATTGGGTTACTTTATGCAACACCTGATCAAAAGTGTGTAAATTTCTTTCATTTTTAATTTGATCCTCTTAGACCTCTGTAGATCTTGGATAGATAACCACAGAATAAACAGTGCCTGTTTGACACATGCCTATATCATAAACGCACTTGAGCTGAAGAGGTTTGGTGACATGATACCAATGCCACTAAAAATATCGTAAATCCTTCAGGCTTTATCCTCTATGAAAACAATGACTTTATTCTTGCAAATGGTTCAGTATTAGTGTGCTTCCATCCCATATCAAAAGGAAAGAAGTATTTGTTGTGTTTGAATTACTCTTCTCCCAGTTATCCTGCGACACATCAGAATCCACAGAAGATGGTGAATCTTCCAAAGCTTGCTGAGTTGCTCTCAAGAACTCATACTGTGGAATTGAAAATAACTTGTTCAATTTTCACATAGAATCATACAGCACAGAAACAGATCCTTTGGTCCAACTTTTCCATGCTGACTAAGTTTCCCAAACTAAACTAGTTCTACTTGCCTGTGTTTGGCCTATATCCTTCTAAACATTTCCTATTCATGTACCTATCCAAATGTATCCTTGCTTTAAAACGCAAACCCTCCAGTCCCGGCAGCACCCTGGTAAATCTTTTCTGACTGCTCTCCAATGTAATAACATCCTTTTTATAGCAGGGTGACCAGAAAAATACACAATATTCCAGAACAGGCCTCACCAACATCCTGTACAACCTTGACATGACATCCCACATGAATATTCAATGGTCTGAGCAATGAAGGCAAGCATGCTGCACTGTGACACAACTTTCAAAGAAGTAGGTACCTGAATCACTTGGTCTCTTTGTTTGACAACACTACTCAGGGTCCTATAGTTAAGTGTATAAGTCTTGTACTTGTTTGTTTTACCAAAATTGCAATACCTCGCATTTATTCAAATGAAGCTCCATCTGCCAGTCCTCAGCCCATTGATCCAATCGTGAGATTCCTTTGTGATCATAAATAACTTTCTTCATTGTCAACTCTGTCACTAATGTTGGTGTCATCCCAAACTTACTAACCATGCCTCCTAATTTCTCATCCAAATCTTATTTATAAGTGATAAACAAAAGTCTACCTGGCACTGATCGCTGTGGAACACCATTAGTCACAGACTTCTAGTCTGAAAAACAGCCCTCCTCCACCACCTTTGTCTTCTACTGTCTTGACACCAACCTGGGTAAACCCAACAAAGGGATAGGAGTAAACATCTTCAATAAAGTTTACCATATCAACAAAATACTCAGCATTCTAAACGCTGAGTTGTATGCCAGATCCTCTGGTCCTGCTGTTCAGCTCAAAAGCAAGTGAGAAAACACTTTCCAGACTCATGTAGTATGACTGAACTGCCAGGTAATATCCACACAACTCATTATGCCTGTGTATGTATGGATTGTGCAAGAAACGCAACAGTGATACCTTTTATGTTCGATTGTTATGATGACCAGTTCTGCACAATGTGAGCTGGCTAATTGGTTGAGTGAGTTGCTACAATCAGAGAGAACCAGTTTTTCTCATATAGAGTTAAGGATTCTTTGGTTTTTGTCAAAACCGTAATTTGCAAATCAATTCCAACACACTGTGCCAGCCTACTCACCAATGTACCACTAAAAGAAGCCATTGATATATTTACTGCAGCACTCTGTCATGGTGATCTAGACCCACCACCATTGTGTGAATCCGTACTCATTCAACTTAGGAACTGAGCAACTCATGCTTTGTGTTCACTTTTAACAATACTTTCTATGTCCAAATAACTATCACCTGATGAAGGAGCGTCGCTCCGAAAGCTAGTGTGCTTCCAATTAAACCTGTTGGACTATAACCTGGTGTTGTGTGATTTTTAACTATGTACATATAGCTGGTGTTGTCATGGGATCCCCACTAGCCTCAGGTCTTGCAAATGCTTTCATTGAGTTTCTGGAGAAATGTGTATTAAATAGAATGACACCCAATTTCTTGTCCATATCTTCAATATGTAGATGATGCATTTGTTATAACTGAATCTACAGCTGTCTGCAAGAATTTCCTTTGTTGTCTGGAACAGGGTGTCTCTACGACCCTGGAAACTCCTCAACCTGTGTACACAAACGTTTATTTACCCAGGCACTTTAGCATAGACCAGGAAAGGACTACACAGCACAAGTCTGCAGTCAGTGAAAAAGGTCGCAGCTTTATTTGAAGACAACAAAGATTGAGTTAAATTTTACACTTTTAGCAACTCTATTGCTAACTATCCAATTCTTTAAAAATTGAAATATTTCCCAGATATTCATAACTTTGCTGGACTGACAAATTGTTCAGTCTCTTCCTCTTTTCACTGGTTGACTCTTTCTGTCTCTGTCTCTGTCTCTCTGACTGTCTGTCTGTCAGTCTGTGGTCAGAGGGTGAGCTGCTCCGGTCACTGTTGTATCCCGACGTGCCTCTAGGTAGGCTGGAGAGTGGGGGAGTACTCCGAGTCCTGCCTGGCTGGGTTTGTATACCCTCCTGGTTAACGTCCAGAATTTTCCAAGGACTTGACCAATCAGAGCTATTTAATCAATTGGCTTTGTCATCTTGAAATGCTGCTAATGGCTCTTACTGGCTTGCTTAACAGCAATCTCTTTGATGTGCTGGAAAAGCACAGCCGGTCAGGTAGCATCCGGGGAGCAGGAAATTCAGGCAAAAGCCCTTCATCAGGACTGAAGGCCAGGAGCTTCCAGGGTGGAGAGATAAATGGAAGGGGGGTGGGGCTGGGGAGAAGGTAACAAAGAGTACAATAAGTGGATGGGAGTGAGGTTGGAGATGATAGGTCAGAGAGGAGGGTGGAGCGGATAGGTGGGAAGGGAGATTGGCAGGTAGGGCAGGTCATGAGGATGGTGCTGAGCTGGAAGGTTGGAACTGGGGTGAGGTGGGGTGAGGGTATATGAGGAAACTGTTGAAGTCCACATTGATGCCCTAGGGTTGAAGTGTTCCGAGGAGGAAGATGAGGCATTCTTCCTCCAGGCGTCGAGTGGTGAGGGAGCGGCGGTGAAGGAGGCCCAGGACCTGCATGTCCTCGGCAGAGTGGGAGGGGGAGTTGAAATGTTGGGCCACGGGGAGGTGGGGTTGATTGGTGCGGGTGTCCCGGAGATGTTCCTTAAAGCGCTTTGCGAGAAGGCGTCCAGTCTTCCCAATGTAGAGGAGACCACACCGAGAGCAACGGATACAATTGGTGGATATGCAGGTGAAACTTTGATGGATGTGGAAGGCTCCTTTGGGGCCTTGGATGGAGGTGAGGGAGGAGGTGTGGGCGCAGATTTTGCAATTCCGGGGGTGGCAGGGGAAGGTGCCAGGAGGGGATGGTGGGTTGTTGGGGGACGTGGACCTGACCAGGTAGTCACAGAGGGTCTTTGCGGAAAGGGGTGGGGAGGGAAATATATTCCTGGTGGTGGGGTCCGTTTGAAGGTGGTGGAAATGTCGGCGGATGATGAGGTTAATGCGAAAGTTGGTAGGGTGGAAAGCGAAGACCGAGGTATTCTGTCCTTGTTACAAGGGGTGGGGTTTGAGGGCAGAGGTGCAGGTCTGGATGAGATGCTTTGGAGGGCAGCTTCAACCATGTGGGAAGGGAAATTGCGGTCTTTAAAGAAGAAGGCCATCTGGTGTGGAAGGGTTGAATTGCCCTTTCATTCTTCCTGCTGTGTTCTGGTGCCTCTCTGGTTTCAATTGTCTGAGCTTGCAAGGACTTATCCCCAAGCAAAATTGTCTCTTGTGTCTGTCTTGGCTCAAGCATTCCCAGCATACTTTGCTTTTTGGCCAATTTTGATGCCCTGTTTATTTCAGTTACTGTGCCTGTATTTCTGGCCTCACCTCTTGTTGATTTTTATTTCACTTGAGGAGTTATAGGCTGCTACCGCTTGCATCTTAATGGGTTCTGAATCTGCACTCAACTTCACCTTTCAAATGGAGCAGTCAAACAAAGTCCCTTTTCTTGATATCCTAGCTGGGAAATCAACCAAGAGTTCTCGACTACTTTTCACCACAAGCCTACCTTCACTGGTCAGTGTACACATTGGAGTTCCTACATGTTCCACATGTTAAAACGTTTGGCCTTAGAGGCAACTTTGTAAATAAGACCTGAACCATTTGTTCACTATGTAAAATCGATTCTGAAATATGACATATCAAAGCCATCCTGCAGGATAATGGATTGATTGGATCATTTCTTGCTCATGAATGACCTGAAGGCTTTCACTTTTGGCCCTGAAAATTGTCCATAAAACCTTGGCCTACCCTATAAGCAGTGCTTGTCAACGATAGGATGCTGCCAACAAGCCAAAAGAATGCTCTGCCTATCACACAATCAAGTCGTGTGGAATATGAATTTGAGGTTTGACATGATGTCAAGAATATAGGCTGTACCTCTCAAAGACTAGTGCAGCGTACCAACGGCCTGTTTCTTCAGCTGTTCACAGCAAACAATCTCTTGACCATAACCGACCAGCTTGTGCTTTGAAACTTATATTAGATATGATTCTGTGATTTAGCAACATTTGATAAATAATCCAGTGTATGTTATGAATTATACTGACAACCAATTTAGGTTTGTCAGGTTGGAAATGTGGTGTCGTTATACATAGTGGAATTTACATATAGTAATACACAGGGCCCTGTTTTTTGCAGACAGAAAGAACGTGCATATACATTGCATCTGTTTCAAGTCCACAAAACAGGTGACCACTTTTTATCTGGTTTATCCCAAGGCAATTTCTTGACCAATCGTTCTGCCTGGTTTCAACTGAAACAATTATTGGCAGTTAACTGCCAATCATCATTCAGCTGATGCATTCTCCCATGGTAAACCTCCACCAATCAAAGTTCACTTGCCATCCAATCTGCAGTACTTTCTTCTTGTATAAAAAGGTTATTTTTTCTGAACGTTTTTATTTTATGCAAATTGTCCCGATGTGTACAAGAGAAAAAACTTTGACAAAATGTTAAATATAATTTTGTTTTACTATATTGGAGAATTATATATAAACATAGTCTGCTATTAATGCTTTTACATCCCATCCAATAGGCTGTCAGTTTCCAATGGTTTTAACGAAGGGAGCCCGCTGATGTAAAAGAAGTGCAAGTTCTCATCAATTCAGTAAATTTTAATTGATAATGTATTTAACAGCTCACCCTTTACAGAAGCATTGAATCACTTACAGATGTTGAATTCGACTGTACATAGGTTGACGACTGAAGTTTCAGTTTCAGGGGTTATTACTTGTCTTGAAGAAGCTACTCAACTTTATGAGTCTTCAAGACCAGTAATAATCTTGCAGCCTCTATGGTGTGAGTTTCCCCTCTTCTGATGGCAGTTTAAGTCTGGCGAGTCAAGGGATTGTGTTGGCAAGTATTAGAGATATCAGCCAGCAGCTAAGCTGCTGATCGTATTGAAGTATTCAGACACAGTAAGCCAGTATATGAGAAACAGTTCATACCCTTCACTCATAGTCTAAATGTTCAATTAGAAACTATAATGATTTATGATTGGATTAACATAAAAGCTAAAGTGAAAATTTGTTTATGATTTTTTGCATTTTTTTGGCAGATTTCAGCAGTTGCTTAATGTACAGTGGTATAATGTTGGCAAATGTCAACAATTTTTCCAACTCTCCCAAAATCTGTGCCTCTGTTAGTCCAACCACAGATGCTGCCTGATCTGTTGAATATTATTCAGCACTTTCTATCTTTATGGCAAAACATGTGACTTAAAGTGGAGGCCAAAGTACATTTCCAATTTCCACCTCCCTCAAAAATAAAAACAAAAACACTGTGGGTACTGAAGATAGACAGAAAAAGAACAGAAAGTGTTGGTGAAACTTAGCAGGTCTGGCTGCATTTGCAGAGCAGGAAACAGAGATAACATTTTGAGTTTAGGATTCTCTTTCAGATTTGCTTTTGTCTAATTTGACTTCCTGTGAGGAATTCATTTTCTGTCAAACTGTACAATCCTTTCTTTTACCAAAAAGGTGGATGGGCCACTGCAAACCTGTGTCCTACCCAGTGGTGTTGGCTTCCACTCTGCCCTCTCCCACCCCTATCTTTATGGGAACCAGGCAAGGCCAAGGCTGGTCTAAATGCTTTTACTGAGATTAAGCCCCTGACATAGGCAGTTAATGATAATGTAACACCCATCCGGCCTCGGTTATTAGGGTAGCTGGTGGGGTTTATGGATGAGGGAAAGATGGACAGGTCACTCTGCTCAAGTCCACAGTGGGAGTTGTGGTGGGGCAGTGAAGTCTCCCTCAATGACCTTCTTTTCACATTGGGCAACACCCCTTCGCAAGGTCTGCACTGAATGAGTTCATCCTCTTCATCAAGACCTCTGTGCTTCTTGACCTCTCCCTCCCTGACCCCCATCTTCCCACACTGCCGCCATATGAAGATCTGCAATTACCTGCTTCTGGTCAATAGACAATAGACAATAGGTGCAGGAGTAGGCAATTGTGCCCTTCGAGCCAGTACCATAATTCATTATGATCATGCCCGATCATCCACAATTGCTCGGGGTGGCACAGTGACTCAGTGGTTAGCACTGCTGCCTCACAGCGCCAGGATCTCAGGTTCAATTCCAGCCTCGGGCAACTATCTGTGTGGAGTTTGCAAATTCTCCCCATGTCTGTGTGGGTTTCCTCCTGGTGCTCCTGTTTCCTCCCACAGTCCAAAGATGTGCAGGTTAGGTAAATTGGCCATGTTAAATTGCCCCTAGTGTTAGGTGCATTAGTCAGGGGTAAATGTAAGGGAATGGTTCTGGGTGGGTTGCTCTTCGGAGGGTCAGTGTGGGCTGAAGGGCCTGTTTCCACACTGTAGGGAATCTAATCTAATCTAGTCTCCACCTGCCTTATCCCCATAACCCTTGATTCCACTATACCTAAGAGCTCTATCCATCTCTTTGTTGAAGTATCCAGAGACTTGGTCTCCACTGTCTTCTGGGACAGAGCATTCCATATATCCACTACTCTCTGGGTGAAGAAGTTTCTCCTTCACTCTATTCTAAATGGCCTACCACTTATTTTTAAACTGTGTCCTCTAGTTCTGGATTTACCCATCAGCAGAAACATGTTTCCTGCCTCCAGAGTGTCCAATCCATTACTAATTTTATACGTCTCAATCAGATCCCTTCTCATCCTTCTAAACTCAAGTATATACAAGCCCAGTCGCTCCAATCGTTCAACATATGATAGTCCTGCCATTCCAGGAATTGACCTCATGAACCTACACTGCACTCCCTCAATAACCAGAATGTCCTTCCTCAAATTTGGAGATGAGAACTGCACACAACACTCCAGGTCCGGTCTCACCAGGGCTCTGTACAGCTGTAGAAGGACCTCTTTGCTCCGATACTCAATTCCTCTTGTTATGATGGCCAGCATGCCATTAGCTTTCTTCACTGCCTGCTGTACCTGCATGCTTGCTTTCATTGACTGATGTACAAAAATACCTAGATCTCATTGTACTTCCCCTTTACCTAACTTGACTCCATTTAGATAGTAATCTGCCTTCCTGTCCTTGCCACCGAAGTGGACAACCACACATTTATCCACATTAAACTGCATCTGTCATGCATCTGTCCATTCACCTAGCCTGTCCAAGTCACCCTGTATTCTCATAACATCCATTTCACATTTCACCCTGCCACCCAGCTTTGTGTATCAGCAAATTTGCTAATATTACTTTTAATGCCTTCATCTATATCATTAATGTATATTGTAAACAGCAGCGATCCCAGCACTGAACCTTGTGGTACCCCACTGGGCACCACCTGCCATTCGAAAAGGGATCCGTTTATCACTACTCTTTGCTTCCTGTCAGTTAGCCAATTTTCAATGCAAGTCAAAATCTTGCCCCCAATACCACGTGCCCTTATTTTACTTACTAATCTCCTATGTGGGACCTTATCAAAGGCTTTCTAAAAGTCCAGGTACACTACATCCACTGGCTCTCCCTTGACCATCTTCATAATTACATCCTGAAAAAAATCCACAGGGTTAGTCAAGCATGATTTCTCCTTCGTAAATCCATGCTGACTCTGATCTGTCCTGTTACTGCTATCCAAGTGAGTCGTAATTTCACCTTTTATAACTGACTCTAGCATCTTTTCCACCACTGGCATCAGGCTAACCTGTCTATAATTCACTGTTTTCTCTCTCCCTCCCTTCTTGAAAAGTCAGACAACATTAGCCACCCTCCAATCCGCAGGAACTGATCCTGAATCGATAAAACATTGGAAAATGATGACTTGGAATCTGAGCTCAAATTTTAGCAGCTGTCCTGGCCACTGTTGCCTTTTTTAAATTCATTCACAGGATGAGAGCATCACTGGCTAGGCCAGCATTCATTACTCATCCCTAATTGTCCATAGCACAATTCAGAGTCAACCAGATTTCTGTGGGTCTGGAGTCACATGTAAGCCAAACCAGGTAAGAATGGCAGTTTCCTTTCCTAAAGGGCATTAATGAACCAGATGAGTCTTTCCAACAAATTACAATGGTTTCATGGTTGTCATTAGACTCTTAATTCCAGATTATTATTGAACCCAAAGACCAGCATCTACCATGGTAGGGTTCCGGGAGCATTACCTGGGTCCTTGAATTAAAAATCCAGTGATAATACCACTAGACCATTGCCTCCCCTACAGGTACAGGTGCTCCCAGTACAGGTACTTTAGGAACATGGAAGCCACGGACCAATCAGATTGACCTGCAGCTGTCTGCAATTACTCTCGGTAGACATCTTATATCCAACTGATTGGCAGAGGGCCTGCCAATTCTCTTTGAGTAGTGAGAGGAGAAAACCCCACCATCAAAAAAAAACCCATCCCAGGAATATATTAGTAAGGTACATGCCTAAGAGTAGGCCAAATAAAAATGGTGACAGGTGATGGATCAGGAGTGAGAAGAGGGTGACACTTTTCCAGCCTTGTTTCAGAGACAATAATCAGCCTCCTGCTCTTGATTCCACACATGCAGTGGCCTTGCAGATTCCAGCAAGCATGTTCTGAGTAGAGTCTTTATTCCACTTCTGAGATTGGACTTTGTTTCCTAGTTATTTTTTTAAAATTTCAAAGTTATTAGGTCATCCTGATTCATGTAATAAAAATAGCGTCAGATAATTCCCCAAGACAACGTCCTATATTTAGTCAAACTGTTTTCTTGGCTTCTTCATGGTACAAATCGTAAAATCTCAAATATTTGATGGACTTTTTCACAAGGGATAGCTGGACAAGACCATTAAATTAAAATATCCAGCACTTAGACAGGATAATGTTGCACAGATGTCCATAATGTACATTGAGTGGTGACCTTTTGTCTTGAGAAGTAACAGATCGCCCCTGTGTGATATAAATGAATTGGCCATGCTTTACCTCCCACAATAGTCAATGATATAAACATATGGAATACGACAGCTTGCTAAGAATGAAATCTTCATTATAATTGTAATTATCTGAATAGACACACTGGGCTGAATCTGACCAGAAATGAACTCAGTGTTGTTTTTGGTGAGTTTTCTGGAGGGTTTCTCTCTGTGAGGCCTAGCATGTTTTCTCACACTATGTTCTCAAATACTGCCTCATTACTTAGGCAGCACACCCAATGGCACCCAACTCATTGGATATTCTCATAATCTGGAGGCGGAAGTGCTAGCCACAGCTGAAGCCTTCTGGATTCCTGTCACCAATGCCATCTTTAAAATCCAGGCATGCATCTAGTCAAGCACTGGCTGTTCACAGCTGCCCTCCTCTTTTTGTTTGTGCCTCAATTGTGTCAGACAGAGGGTAATTGGAATGGCACATTTCTGTAGACAACCTGGAGATCCCACTGGTGCAGTCACTGTCCATGGAGCATGCCCTGAGATGTTGGAGTGAGCAGCGAATTGAAGTTAGCAAGTTACCACTCTGACTTCAGTATTGGGAATCATTAACATTTAGTTCCCATCCAGTGGTTGGGAAAGTGAGGAAGTACAGATCAATGTGAGATGACAATTTAATGTGAATGGTGGATGCATCCAAACAGGCCTTTCACAGCTCACTACCCATTCACACTTCAGTGCTTAGTTAGGAATGAGATTTTTTTTTCTCTCGACAGCAAGAGGCTCCTTACTCCCAGTTGCTCCCAATTCTCACAACTCTCCCACCAATGCTCACATGGTTCAGTGCTTGAGAAGATTCTGTAGTTCAACCACATGTATAATGCACTCTTGTCAAATTTCTATGTACTCCTTCGCAATGAACACCTTAATACCAGGGGACAAATGGCACTCACAAGAATGCAGCGTGTATTTAATAGTCAAGTGTGGACTTCAACCCCTGCAGGTTTTGACTTCATATTATACAGATGTGTGCACATCTGCAGATTTTCCTGCATTATAAATTCAACCCAAAAACAATATCCACAGAGAAAGTTCATGGTGACTACAACCTCCTTCAACCTTATAACCCCCGGAGACCTCTGAATTCCTTTAACTCCAGCCAACTGTTCATCCCTCAGTTCCTTCACCCCATCATTGGCAGCTGTCCTGAAGCTAGGCGGTTTCCTTTCCAAACCTCTTCACCTCAGCAAGTCTCTCTCTGTCCTTTCAGACATTCCTTAAAATCTCTTTGGTCAAGCTGTGAACCGAAAGTCTCATTCTTTGGCTCAGTGCTAATTTCTATCTGATTCATCTCCTCTGAAACACCCTGGCAAGTTTTACTATCTTAAAGCCATGAGATAAATACATGCTGTTGTTGTTATGTAAATATAAGGAGGGTAAGATGAGCATGTGTGGTACAGGATATGTGGGCCTGGTATTGCAAATTATGTACCTTCTAAAGAACACACAGGGCTGAATTTCCTGGTATTCTCAGGAGTGGAATAGGAGCCGAGAGTGGGGCAGAAAATTAGAGGGGGATCCCACCATGCTGATGTTGGAACATTGGTTCTGCATTTTACAGAAGCAGGAAATTAGCCATTACTGTGCACCAGGACTGACATTAATCCTGGAGACAAAGTCATTAAGATTCATTTGCATGTGGCTTGATTGGGATTTTAGAGTCTGGTGTTTTATGATCCCCACAGATCTACAGACTCCAGATTCGGTAAAGTTAGCAACAGTAAGGCGATGCCTCAGTGTCACCCCTGGAAGTCAGGTAGATTCAGATATTTTGGTTGATTGCTGGTTGTCTCAAAATGAAAGAGACCAAGAGGCCATTGTCAGCAAATGGCCTCAAAGAGTGGGAGCTGATTGTTATGGGTGGACACTCAGCAAGGGATTCAGAGGTACATTGATGTGGATGTAAAAGGGGAGTAATGGGCAGAGACCCCCAGGAAGTCAACACCAAGGGCAGCGCATGAGTCAGAAAGGAACTACTGGCCAGGAGACTTGTACATCGACCCTGACAGCCAGGGAAAGAGGGGGCTGTTGGTTTTGGAGGCATCGCTGCAAGATTCTGTTGGTTGTGCCCATGTGGTTGTCAAGGCTCCCATGTATCAGTCAGTGGCCTCCATTAATAAGAAGGGAACCATTCCACTAACAGACAGCTAGTTTGTGACCAGCAGAAACACATCGTGCAGCTTTGTGCATGGTTACCAGGAAGCAGACATGATGAATCTATGTTATAACAGCCCCAAGGCTGTTGTGGTTTCCAATGTCTTCAAGGATAGATTCTCAGTTTGGGTTCTGCCAGGGCCATTCAGCTACTCAACACGTAACAGCCCTGATCCAAGCATGGACAAACAAACTAAATTCCAGACATGAAGTGAGAATGACTGTCTGGTTCGACATCAAGGTGTTATTTGACTAAATTTGTATCAAAAGCCCAAGCAAAATGGGAGTCGATAGGAATCAGAGTGAAACCCTCTACTGGTTGGAAACATTCCAAGCATGAAGGAAGCTGTCTGCAGTTGTTGGACGTCAGCTCCAGGAGATCTCTGCAGCAATTCCTCAGTGGAGTGTCCTGGATCCAAACATCTTCAGCTGCAACAAAAACAGGAATTGGTGGAAAATCCCAGTGGCTCTGGCAGCATCTGTGGAGCACTAACATTTCAGGCCCAGTGACCCATCCTCAGCTGCTTTACCAATCACCTTCCCTCCATCATTAAGTGAGAAGTGGGAATGTTCACCGATGAATGCACAACGTTCAGCACCATTCGCAACACCTCAGATACTGATGCAGTCTATGTCCAAATGCAGCAAGACCTGGACAATATCCAGGTTTGGGCTGATACATGACAAGATTGTTACCTATCATTTAAGTGCCAAACAATAACCATGTTGAACAAGACAGAACATAATCACCTGTCCTCCACATTCAATGATATTACCATCACTGGATCCACCATCAACATCCTGAGATGCAATTGACCAAAATCTGGACTGCCACAGGCAAGTGGGGAACATTCCATCACCCCCCTGACTTGTGCCTTGTAGATGCTGAATTGGATTTGAGGAGCCAGGAAATGAGTTATCTGCCATGGAATTTCTAACAGTTGGTTACAAAGGTAGGAATTCCATGGCAGATAACTCATTTCCTGGCTCCTCAAATCCAACTCAGCATCTACAAGGCACAAGTCAGGAGGGTGATGGAATATTCCCCACTTGCCTAAATGAGGGCAGTTTCAACAACACCTTCAACATTCACCTCCTTCATCATCAGGGTGTACCATCTACAGGATGCACTCCAATAACTCACTAAGCTATCTTTCAAATCCACCGTCTCTATCACCCAGAAGGACAACACAACCTCAAATTCTCCACCAAGTCATACACCATCCTGACTGTGAGTTAAATCATCATTCCTGGATCAAACTCCTGAAGAACTGTCGAACATGCGCTGCGGGTGTACCTACACCACATGGGCTACAGCAGTTCAAAAAGGTGACTCACCATTATCTTTTCAAGGACCATTCGAGATAGACAATAAATGCTGGTCTTGCCAGCAATGTCCACATTCCCTAAATGAATGAAATAAAAGGGAAAGAGCAATTACATTTCAGATTAAACCATTTGAGAATATGATAAAGCATGATATAAATCCAAGACATTCTTTCTTTGCTTCCAATTCTCCAACTTTAAAGGCTTTGAGATTCACTTTCCTTTGCAGGTGTTTGAATGTTATAACCATTAGGAAACTGCTGTAGCACTCTGCAGTAGAAGGAAGCAAAGAAATTGACCCAACATTCTTTGTGACTTGCCAGAGTGGCGAGGTTGGTGGGGATGGGGAGGGGGGTGCGGCATGCATTGTATTTAAGACAATCTCATTATACGTCAAGGTTTCAATCAAATCAAAATGCTGAATGCATGTAACTGGGAAACTTAATGAACCTTTAGACACCGATGTCCTTATGTGGTGTTTTACATTTTACAAACAAGGCTACATAACTATAGTCAAGAATCAATTACCTTTAGAACTTCACAGTTCCAAAATCTGCTTCTCCAAAGTCTTTTCTTGTGTTTGGTTTGGCTTTAGCTTTGACCACAATATCAAATATAACAATAATGACCTCCAGATTACAATATAGCCGCAGTGCATCACTGAACACCAAAGCTAATAAATCTTTGCTGCAGGAGCCTGGCTCATATGGCTTCAGAGCTAGTGAATCCTGACTGCTTCAGTGAAGAATGTGCGGCTGACTGTAATAACTTCATTGTATGTTACCTGCTTAGCTGATGTAGCAACTGACAGTTGTATCCTCTCTCCTAAAGTGACTGTAATAATTCACATTACAATCATGTTGGAACAAAAACATAGCTCAGCAGTCTAGCAGCACCTGTGAAGAGAAATCAGAGTTAATGTTTTGGGTCCAGTGACCCTTCCTCAGAACAGTGTTGCTAGACCTACTGAGCTTTTGCAGCAACTTCTGATTTTGTTTTTGATTTACAGTATCTGCAGTTCTTTTGGGTTTTATAATCATGTGGAAACAGGTTTTTTATGAATGCTGAGAGCCTAGATGTTTAATACATTCTTAAATTCCAACTTAGGTGCAGCAGAGTTTAAGCACCTGGCAAGTTTCAAAGGTGATATGAGCTCAAGTGCAAGATTGTACATCCCTGTCTAGTGTAAGAGTAAAACAGGGAAGGTGGTTTAACCATGGCTAACAAGGGAAATCAGGAACAGTGTTAATGCCAAAGAGGAGGCATATAAATTGACCAGAGAAAGCAGCAAACCTGAGGACTGGGAGAAATTTAAAATTCAGCAGAGGAAAATAAAGGGTTTAATTCAGAAAGGGAAAAGAGAGTGTGAAAGTAACTTTGTGGAAAACATAAAAACTGACTGCAAAAACTTCTATAGATATACAAAAAGAAAATGACTGGTGGAGACAAATGTAGGGCCCTTGCAATTAGAATCAGGTGAATTCATAATGGACAACAAAGTGATGGCAGGTCAAGTGAATAAATACTTTGGATCTGTATTCACTAGGAGGACACAAATAACCTTTTGGAAATGCTCGAGGATAGAGGGTCAAGCATGAAGGAAGAACTGAAGGAAATCCTTATTAGTAAGGACATGATAACAGAGAAATTGATGGGATTAAAAAGCTACAGTCCCCAGGGCCCCATGCCCTACATCCCAGAGTACTTCAGGAAGTGGCCCTAGAATTAGCAGATGAATTAGTGATCATTTTCCAGTATTCTGTAGACTCTGGAAGAGTTCCAATGGACTGGAGGGTAACCGATGTAACTGTAACCCCTTGTTCTACACTCCCCTAAAATTAGGAACATTCTTCCTACATCTAGCCTGTCCAGTCCCATCAGGATTTTGTATGTTTCCATGAGATCCCCCCTAATTCTTCTAAATTTCAGCAAGTACGAGTCCAGTCAACTCAATCTTTCCTCATATGTCAGTCCTGCCATCCCCAGAATCAATCCGGTGAACCTTTGCTGGACTCCCTCCATAACAAACATGTCCTTCCTCAGACTAGGAGACTAAAACTGCACACAGTACTCAAGTTGTGGCCTGTTTAGATTAGATTCCCGACAGTATGGAAACAGGCCCTTCAGCCCAACAAGTCCCCACTGACCCTTCAATGAGTAACCCACCAAGACCCATTCCCCTACTATATATTTACCCCTGACGAATGCACCTAACACTATGGGCAATTTAGCATGGCCAATTCACCTGACCTTCACATCTTTGGATTATGGGAGGAAAGCAGAACATCTGAAGGGAACCCATGCAGACACAGGGAGAATGTGCAAACTCCACACAGAGCAGCAAACCATCCTTACTCCGATACCCAAATCCTCTCACTGTGAAGGACAGCATGCCATTAACTTTCCTCACCACTTGCTGCATCTGCATGCCAACCTTCAGCGACTGTTCCACTGTAACACCCAGATCTCACTGCACCTCACCTTTTCCTAAACTGTCACCATTCAGATAATAATCTGCCTTCCCGTTTTTGTGACCAAAGTGGATAACCTCACATTTATCCACATTATATTGCATTTGCCAAATATTTGTCCACTCAGCCAGTCTGTCCAAATCATCTTGCAGCCTCTTAGCATCCTCCTCACAGTGCACACTGCCACTCAGTTTAGTCACCATTCCTGATGAAGAGCTTTTGCCCGAAATGTCGATTTTCCTGCTCCTTGGATGCTGCCTGACCTGCTGCGCTTTTCCAGCATCACTCTAATCTTGACCGTAATCTCCAGCATCTGCAGTTCCCACTTCCACCTGTTCACAGATAAAGGGACGACTGACAATTGGGAGGCTTTCAAAAGTTTGATAACAAAAGTTCAGAGGCATTATGTTCCTGTTCGAGTGAAAGGTAAAGCTTGTAAGAAAAGGGGACAATAGATGAATAAAGATATTGAAGTTCTAGTTTGGCATAAGAAGGAATCATAGATATAGAGACAGGGTTCAAATAAATCTTTTGAGCAATATAAAGAGTGCAACGGCATTCTTATGAGGGAAATCAGGAAAGCAAAAAGAAAATATGAAATAGCCTTGGCAGAGACAGAGAGAAAGAGAATAGGGCCCCTTAAAGATCAAAGAGGTTATCTTTGTGTTGAACTCATGAGATGGGAGAGATATTAAATGAATATTCCACATCAGTTTTTACTGTGGGAAAAGAAATAGAGGCTAGAGAATACAGGGAAATAAATATTGGACATTTTGAAAACAGTTCAAATTACAGAAGAGGATATGCTGGAGGTCTTAGAAACTATAAAGGTAGATAAATCTCTGTGACCTGATCTAGTGTACAGCAGGACATTGTGGGAAATTAGGGGGGAAATTGCAGGGCCCCTTGCAGAAATATTTGTATCATCTGTAACTACAGGCGAGGTGCTGGATGACCGAAGAGTCAGTAATACTGCGCCGGATGTACGAAGTCTGTGAACCATAGACTGAGTCTGACTTCCATAGTGGGTAAAGTATTAGAGATGATTCTGAAAGATAGAATATATATACATTTGCAGAGGCAAGGAATTATTAGAGTTAGTTAGCAGGGAGTTGTGCGAGGGAAATTTTGCCTCACAAACTTGATTGAGTTTTTTGAGAAAGTGACAAAAAAGATTGATGATGGCAGAGCAGCACATGTTGTTTACTTGGACTTTAGTAAAGCTTTTGACAAGGTTCTGCATGGTAGGCTAATTAGTAAAGTTAGATCATGTGGAATTCAGGGTGAGTTTGTCAATTAGATACAAAATTGGCTTAATGACAGGTGACAGAGAGTGACGGTGGAGGGTTGTTTTTCAGACTGAAGGCCTGTGACCAGCAGTGACCATCGGTGCTTTTGTTTGTTATTTACATAAATTATTTAGAGTAGAATATAGGAGTCATGGTTAGTCAGTTTGCAGATGACACCAAAATTGGTGGTATAGTGGATGGTGAACAAGGTTATCTAAGATTACAAAGAAATCTTGATCAATTGGTCAATGGGCTGAGGAGTGGCAGATGGAATTTAATTTGGATAAATGCAAGTTATAACATTTTGGTAAAACAACTAAGGGTAGGAATGACACTATTAAATGTAGGGCCATGGGTAGTGCTGTAGAACAGAGAAACCTAAGGGTTCGGGTATATAGTTCCTTGAAGTTTGCATCACATCTAGATGGGATGACTAAGAAGGTTTGCCTTCATTGCTCAGACTTTTGAGTATAGGAGTTGGGATGTCCTGTTGAGGTTGTACAGGACATTGTTGAGGCCTCTTCTGAAGTATTGTGTGCAGTTCTGGTAACCCTTTTTATAGAAAGGGTACTATCGAGCTGGAAAGGGGTCAGAGAAGATTTACCAGGATGCTGCCAGAAATGGAAGACTTGAGTTACAGGGAAAAACTGGATAGGCTGAGACTTTTTTTCACTGGACTGTAGGAGGTTGAGGGGTGACCTTCTTGAGGTTTTTAAAATCATGAGGGATATAGATAAGGTGAATGCCAGGTGTCATTTCCCTGTGGTGGGGGATTCCAAGACTAGCGACATACTTTTAACTTGAGAAGAGAAAAATTTAAAAAGGACATGAGGGGCAACTTTTTTTTTTACAAAGCGTGGTTCGTGTGTGGACTGAACATCCAGAGAAAGGTTTGGATGGCATTTGGATAAGTACATGAAGAGGAAAGGTTTGGAAGGATATGGGCCAATTGCAGGCAGGTGGGACTATTTTAGTTTGGGATTATGGTCGACATGGACTGTTTCATGCCAAAGGGTCAGCTTTGATGTTGTATAACTCTACATTTCAAAGAGATGTGAAGAGTTTTCCAGAAGAGTGGAGACTGCAAGCAGTTAATTTCTTGGAAAATAATTGCAGCCAAATTTATTGTAATTCTTTTGATGAAATCCATGGTGCTTGTTATTCCACTTTGTTGAGTTGTTTTGTTTGGAATCATGTGCAAGAAACTGTAAGACATACATTTGAGGAATGTTATAAGAAGAAGGGAAAGCTAGGTTCAATCTTCTCCATAAAGTTGAGTTTTAGTCCCAAGTGAGGATTTCAGTGCTGGTGTTAACCCGCCAGCATCAAATGTATTGGCAAAAATATTCGTACTCATGAGCAGTGTTCCCTCTAAAGTTTTCTAGGAGAAAGTAAGGACTGCAGACGCTGGAGATCAGAGCTGAAAATGTGTTGCTGGAAAAGTGCAGCAGGTCAGGCAGCATCCAAGGAGCAGGAGAATCAACGTTTTGGGCATGATTCCTGAGGAAGGGGCTGAAAATGTGTTGCTGGAAAAGCGCAGCAGGTCAGGCAGCATCCAGGGAACAGGAGAATCAACGTTTCCTGAGGAAGGGCTCATGCCCGATACGTCGATTCTCCTGCTCCTTGGATGCTGCCTGACCTGCTGCGCTTTTCCAGCAACACATTTTCATCCCTGTAAAATTTTGTTGAGTCCAGCCTGTATTTTTTATTGTGGGGTATCTTAACATTTTCTTGCAGGCGCTATGGATTTTCTTGCAGCTACCTTCCAGGCTGCTATGCAGTCACATACCCTTGCAGCTTAGCAAAAGCTATTGTAAAACACTTGTGAGTGTTTTGCTTAGTGTTTTCTCAACGTGGATGTTCACTGCTGCAAACATCGCTGCCAGGATAGTCACTAAGGAAGGAGGCTGACCATTATCATTGATGATTTTCTTTTCACAATTGTGCAAAATACCATTCTGGATCTGGTACACTTATTGCAAATGGGGGATCTTCCTGTACTCGGAGGGGACACAAATTTCTCATCACTGTATGGTTAATCCATGTCTCTGTGTCTGCTATATGTATGTAAGCTGTTTGCCTGACAGAGCTGGGGAACAAGTATGTGATGGAAGGACAAGCTGTGTTTGTTGATGATGGAAGATTTGTTTGACTTGTGTCTCAGATGGACAAAGGAGACATAGAACTGCACAATAATAACTCCTGTGTATATTGCATATGTCTATATACTTTAGGGTTAGGGCATGCAAATCAACATTTTTTTTCAGAAAGCCTGGCGAGGAAGAAGAGAGCAATAAAAAAAAGTACAAAATGTACACATTTCAAAATGTTTCAGGTTACTAATAGCTTTCCAAAGTGAGATTCCCAGACCTTTTGGGAGTCTTTGGAGACCAACAACTAAAGATATCAGGTCGGAGAGCAGACCAAGAGCTGAATCAGTGAAGAAGAAAACAAGTGAGCTGCCTCGCGTGCAGTGTCTGGGACACTATGATTAACAATAGACGTTACAAAAGGTTTGACTAATTCTCTGCGGTTTAACGTTGCCATTGCTTGTTGTACTCAAGATATTCCAATCATGCTTTATTTTGACAGTAGAAGTAACAGTACTTACTTTAAAACATTTATTTAAATGGCTGCTGTCACTGTTAAAACATCAATCATAAACTGAAGCTAACTATACACAGAATCATTTTCTTGGTCTCTCAGAAAATCAGTTTCAAACATTACACCAACAACCTGTCTACAATTTAGTACCTTGCATTTCAAAAGGTAGACTTTGAGATTCACAAAGCGACTGTTAAACATGCCAACCATCAATATTTCATACTGGCCGTCTGAAGGTGAGTGGAATCATAGCCTTTATCATCAGTGAGTTGCCAATCAAAAGTAAGGAAGAGATATTTCTGTTCCATAGAGTATTGATCAACCTCACCTGGAATACTGTGTTCAGTCTTGGTGCACAATATCACAGGAAAATTCAATCACCCATGAAGGCTATATGGAACAGATTCACCAGGATGATACCAAGCTTCAATGGGTTAAATTTTAAGATCATATCGCAGAAACATGGTTTCTATTTCCTTCACTTTTGAAAACAGAGGAGTATATAATCAAGGCATTTGGTGATAAAGAGGTTCAATAATTTCCACTGATGGAACATCCAGAAATGAGAGGGCATCATTTTCAAATTTGGGTTGCACAAAATGGAGAAATTCTCACCAAGTCGATTAAATCATAAATGATTTATTAGGGTAATTAGATTTTATTGTCACGTGTACTCGAGAACAGGAGTACAGTGAAAATTGTACAAAGTCGCCATTACCCAGCACCACGTTAGAATATAAAAGACAGGATTAAAATCAGAAGCAGAAATAAAAGAAACAGCTAAAAGAAAAGGAAAGGTCCAGATTACTCCCTTCCTCCAACAGGAGTCCTCAACATCAGAAAAACAAGGCCACAAAGTACATCCCCCAGTCTCCGAATGCTCAGGAGTCCTGGGTCCTTCCAGTCAGAACACCAGCGCCACGCCATCAGGTACCTGGGCTCAGAATATCCCTTAGCCGCATCACTATCACTGGAACCGTGTCGCTATTCTTCGGCGCCATCTTGCCTGCACCAATGTCGACACCATGAGTCTGTTCTGGACTGATCCCAGCAATGCAGCTGCTGCTGAAGCTGCCGGGTCCCAAACTAGGCCCAGACTCAATCCTGAGCCCACTGTGCTGCAGCAGTCGGTGCCTCATTCTGGTTTACATTTCTACCCTGCATCTTCCTGGGCCACCATTTCTCCTGGCGCAGCCAACTTCCCTTGAAGGAACTACTCTCTCTGCTGCCAACACTCTGGGATGGGGACCACTGCCAAAAAGGGAGACAAAAAGAAAAAAGAGAAAAAATAAAAGAAAGAAAAAATAAAAGAAAGAAAAAAGAATGACAAATGGAAGCGGACGAGTCCGGGCTCAGGAACCAGCCCTGAATGCTGATACTCCACTGCAACCATCTTGGTTTTGATTAGAAAAGCCTTTTCAGTTGGTCACCACCGTAAGCAGAGGAACCCCTCTGAAGATCAGCCTGTAGCTTTTCCTGTCCTCAGGAAAGCCAGTGGCAAGAGGCTCAATAATGATTGGAGTGTCCTGCACATCAGTGAGGTTTAGATCTGGAGGAAGACAAAAGTGAGATATGAATTGCTTCTTCAACAGAGGAGCATGATACAGCTATGGACCCAGCAGTGGAACATTTCTGCCCAGGATACACAGGACAGCCTCGCAATGACACTATTTAATTACATTGCACCCATCTGGCTGTGATCAGCTGATCCCACTTGGCCCTCTAACTGTAATGTAATGCAGTCCTGCCATGAACAAGGCATTCTATCACTGATACCCATTGGTCAGCTCCATGTCTCTTCTCATCACTAGTGATAAGGTCTCTTGTCTTACCAAAAAATGGATAAGAAAGGCATGCAAACAATTATTAATTATGTAATTCAAAAAATAAACAAACTTACCCATCTACCAATGTGTAGTGCATCTAAATCTGTACCCTTGTGTACAAATTTTTATAATATTTTTTCTTCCCTAAATGATACCACTCCCATGGTTTCAACAAAGAAAGAGAAAGGTTGCTGAGATCTCTGCTCTTCTGTTTTGCACTTCATTTTGGGATGAGGGCATCCTTAGCAAGGCCAGCGTTTATTGTCCATCCTTACTTACCCTTGGGAAGCTGGTGACGAGCTGCCTTCTTGAATGACTGTAGTCCATTTGATGTACTTGCAACTCCTTGTGCTGTTAGGGAGAGAGTTTCAGCACTTTGACCCAGCTACGATAAATGAAGAGTGGCAAATCAAGATGGTGAGTGAGTTGAAGGCTGTACTTGGTTAACTGTATGGTCTAGGGGATCATGATCTAATAATCACAAGACGAGCAGTGCAGTAGAGAGACATCTAATGGTGGAGTCTCTCTAATCTTGTGTAGATACAAGACAAATTCAAGAACAGCTTCTTCCCCACTGCTACCAGACTTTTGATTGGACCAAATTTTAATTCTGATTTCTCTCTCTGCACATTCTCTGGGGGTGTAACACTATATTCTGCATTCTGTTCTGCTCCTCTGATGCACTCTGTGTGGTATGATCTGCCTGTACAGCATGCAAAACAACACTTTTCACTGTACCTAGGTACACGTGACAACAATAAATGAAATCCAAACTTTTGTTCTTTAAGTACTAAGGAATTTTAGCCAATGTTTTTCAGGGTTTCAAGTCTGTGAGGGTTCTGCCAAAGACTGTACCACCTACACCTGTGCAGTGGCAAACTTAGTCATTCGGAGACAAAGTACCAATAGAGGTATCCGTGCATGTGAAGTAAAATTCTTTGAGCAAAGTCTGCACGTTCATGATCCCTTTCATCATGAGCCTTCTAACAGTCTAACCGTACTATCCTCATAAGAATTATCGGGAGAGCATTTGGCTGCACAGTGTGAGGACAGCAGGGCCAAGGTAGGTTTTGATCAATTCTATTTAAGATACATTCAGAAGATGCAAACCTTTGGTGAGGGCCTCCTGTGTACACTCAAGTAAATTGTTACATTTAGTGTTTGATGATGGTGGGCAATTCATTCTGTGGATGCAGACATCATGACAAGTCTTTGAATATCTGTCAGTACCTCACACTGTTTTTGCTTTGGCTCCTGAGTGATCTTTCACGATGGCTGCTGAGGTTCAGCTTTTGTATTCAGCTGAACAAACTATGGAGTATCCTGCTCCCTCCAGCAGAGATTCTCCACTGCTGTCCCTGTCTTCATCACCTGCTTCAGTTCATTTGTGGACTGTGAGGCAGCAATTGAGAACCCGAATACCTGATTAATCAGTCCCGCTTGTCAGAGGTGGGCAAGCCTGAGCTGTTGTATACTCGTCGTGATTCATGTGAGAGTACATCCTCAGAGTGAGTGGCCTCCTCCTCATCCTACACCATCCTCCTGAGAGTTGCTCATCAGCCCTTGACAACATGAATTGGCGTGACACCTCACACATGGTGCTAGCTTCCTCATCTCCACCCAGTCTAAGACTGGCTTCCTCCTTGAGTTGACAGCTGAGTCTCTAAGACCTTATGGGTCCTAATAGGTCACAGCAACAGGCCTTTGGATGCTGAAGTACTATCTCCCTACATTAGAAATCTATGATGCCGTTGCTTCCTCTCTTTCCCATCTGCCCCAATCCTTCAATTATCAACTTCATACCTCTCTACAAATTTCCACTGAGATCAGCTTACATGGCACATCATTGTGTCCACTCAGGACAGTTGGTTGAGAAACCCAAAATATAATGGCTAAATTAAAAGTAACCTACAGAAAAATACATTGCAGAAATCTCAGGGGTCCCCATGTTCAGCTGGGCTCCCTTGTTCTCAGTACACCACCATAATAAAATACTCCA
Source organism: Chiloscyllium plagiosum (assembly GCF_037043375.1). Lineage (NCBI taxonomy): Eukaryota > Metazoa > Chordata > Chondrichthyes > Orectolobiformes > Hemiscylliidae > Chiloscyllium > Chiloscyllium plagiosum. Next base: position 108,183,767 of record NW_028270141.1, read on the forward strand.
TCGTCTTCTTGAAGTTTAAAGTTGTCTTGGTTGACCAATACTGTACTCTTTCAAAGCCAAAATTAACCCAGAACATGATGAGAAATGAGTAATATTGTTCCTGCCAAAAATCACATGCAGTTTTCCAGGATCTTTGTGCATTCCCTGCTTCTCATTCTACTGCTGAAGGATATAGTACAGTGTGGTAGTGGTAGCGATATAAGGTTGTCTCATGTATCAAAGCTACAAAGGATAAAAGGATTTAAGTTGCTTAATGGTCAGGCCATGATAAAAGGAATGGAAAACTGTTCAATAGCAGAGAATATCCATAGAGTGGAAAAGGATTTGATTATTCCCTAAAATGTCTATCTCATAAGAAGCACTAGTTAGCCAGGCAGAATGCACACTGAGATTACAGTTGTAAACTCTTGTCTGGTGCATTCCTGGGGATTTGATTACGCCATATTTGATTACATACATTTGGTCAGCTGACTTGCCAGTCACTGCTTAATTACATGACAGATATTCAGGTGACACAAACCCACTTCATTTAAATATCTGAAATTTCAGCTAGTATAAATGCAAGACAGTTAGCTGATGTACAAAGTGAAAGGTCTAGGACAATGTAATATTGTAAGATAAAGTGTTTAACTCTGGGAATATGGTGAATGAGGGCATTTAGTGTAATGAGGGAAGAGGGTGCTGTTCTGATCTTTTTGAAAAAGGAGAAATGATCCAGGAGCAGGAGCCAGTGACAGTGAGATATGAGAGCTGAAGATAGGAGGCATTAGTTAGGTAAGTAGGGGTTGGTGAGTGAGATATAAGCTTCCTTTTCTCTCTAGTTTGGAACAGTAATTTAAACTGGTACTTGGGCGATATAAGAATTATATTTATTTATAGCTTAACTATTTAACTCCTTTAATGCATTTAAAAATATTGTTGAATGAACTTACTAAACATAAAACTTAATGAACGAAATCCAATGCAATAAAAATAACAGAACAGGTGATGTATTGCAGCTGTAGCTTTGAGAAGTTATTGGATATCTGCATGATTCAGGACGACCACATTTGCATTAAATGTCTACAACTTGAGAAACTTTGACTCAGATCTAATGTGTTGGAGTCTGAGCTTTGAATACCATGATGCATCAGGAAGGGTAAAAGCATCTGGACACCTTGTTCCAGGAGTTGCTCCCAGCCCTTAGGCTGGAAACTTGAGATTTGGTCCAGTATCTGGGACAGAAAGGTGTGCAGTGGGGTTATGGTTAATCCTAACCCTGTCACAGTGGTTGCAGGTGAGACACGTATCTGAATACAGAAGGCACAAACAAAACAGCATCTGCGGTTGTCTGAGAGGTTGAATGTTCATGTAGATTCTGTACATGAGAACAGGGACTATAGAGAAGAAGAGCAAACTGTTTTTACATCATGACATATGGAGGCATTCCAGTTAGGGGAGTAAAAGGATATGTAGCTGTAGTGAGGACAATATAATTAGAGGATGGATTTTATTCTCTGCAACTAAGAGGATAATCTCTGACAGTTGTGTTGATTAACTGGCCCTAGGATTAAAGACAATTCCTCAAGAATTTGGAATGAACTTAGTGTGGGAGGGGTAAAGGTCCAGTTGTTGTAATTCACGTGGACTGCAATTACAGATACAATGGTAAAGAAAGAGATTGTAAAATACTTCCCTGAATGATCCCATTATCAGCTAATGAGAAATCTTAAGAATGTATATGAGAATAGGCCAAAGCCTTTATATGCATCAAATTCATGCATAACTGCTTAACATGTATTTCACATTTAAGTGTTTCTCCAAAAAAAGATTTATCATAATCTAGCCTTACATTTTCTTCTTTGTTTGATAAAAATCGCGATTATTTGAAAATTGTTGAACAACAACGTATGCTGTGACTTCACCATGGGACGGGTGAAGAGCTAGGTCACGATTCCACTTCAGTTGGTATCTCTCACTGTTTGCCTCAGTCTGAACCACATAGAATATAGAACATTACAGTGCAGTACAGGCCCTTCAGCCCTCAATGTTGTGTCGCCCTGTGGAACCATGCTTAGCGTTCTAGCCAACTGACCTAACTGGCTCCCCCATGGCTTTTTAAGAGTTCAGGAAAAATGGAAGCTTGCAATTTCATTTTCAAAGGTTGTGTTAGTTTAAATGGGCCAAGGAAGCTGTCTTATTGTGATTAATCTAACTGCAGTTGGTTCATCCAAAATTTCTATTTTCCATGTGTTTTGGGTGAACGGAACTCCAGTAGAAACCATTATTCTTTTCTCTCTGCTTTTCATTTTGAATGTGGAAGTTGTCCAGTATAAGCACAGACATCAAACCCAGCTGCGCTCCAGTACATTCATTTTTGGGCCTCTTGATAACACTGAAATCTATGGTAGACATATCATTTCAGTATTAGTAGTATTAGCTTCTTACTGAACTAAGTTGTGTTATATTGATGATTTTAATGATACAAACTGTTTCCATTGATCAAATATTGATGAATGACTATGTAGAAAAAGCCCAGAACCGATGGTTACATTAAAGAACATGATGTCAAAATGTTTCTTCTACTTGTCAAGGGTTGTTTTCATAACATTGTTGAAGCACTGTTTTCAGCAATGAGAATTTGTTTATTCTCCATGTAGCTGTATTTTTCATTCCACTGATTTGAAGTCACACTCAGAGCATGGGAAAATATTATTAAATACAACAGGTATGAATTGTTCTTTGTTTAAACTGTTGAAATAAGTTCTGCTCCAGGAATACATTACTTTACTAATTCTACAGTTTAAATGTTCCGATGTTCTCCATATCTCTCAATTTCCAACTTGCATTCCATAAAATTCTTTTTAAAATTCCATATCAAATGAAATTGTGCATGTTCCTGTCAATCATTAAAGTTTGGTTTGAAATCTGGAATAGCAGATATATTACTACAATTGGGTTCTCAAGATGTCAGAATTGATTATTTTTCTTAAAGCTATTGGTGATCTGTTGAAAATTTAGTGTCTTATTCTGATTTGTTATTTCTCAGAAAATGTTCTACTTGAGGTCAATAATTGCATTCAAAACTGAAAGACAATGTTTTGGGGTTTGTTCCTTGATAATGCACTGCTTACATAATTTGCCATATAATTTTTCATTCAACTAATTCTGGTAAAAAGCTCTCATGATTTTCTCTTCATTATATCTATAAATGAGGTCATGGAGCATAGTGTGCAGTCATTACATCTGAGCCGGAAGCTCTGAGTTTCAATCCTACTTCAGGGGTTTAATGATTGAGGAAAGTGCAATCATAACGGGGTGATCAGGTTGAGTAGTGACATGAAATTTCTTCTAGGAGATTCCAATGGCAGGGAGTATCAGTGGGAGAGATTTCTGATCAGCTATGTGATAGAAAGAAAGTGTGATCTTTGTCATTCTCCATAATTCTGAAATATAATATGCCTGTAAAAGTCTATATTCCAAGGCAACTCTAACATCTTGAGGGGGTTGGGTTCTTCTGAGTGTCACAGATGGCTACTAACCATGTACAATTCAACTCTCATTCTGCCTGGGTAGATTTGGGACCTATTGTCTTCCCTGCCTGTGGAGATGATCATGCTGCTGGGTTTTAGACTTGTCTTCAATTAGAGATCAGAAGAAGAACACCTTTATGTAGAACGTATGTGGGATATCTTATCAAAATGCCCTCTGTACAAAGGATAATCAATAAATCTTTTTTCTTTTTGCGAACCAGAAATTTGTGCCATTTGCACAGCTCCCCATAAACCTGTCCAAATATGTCAGGTGAATCAGGAGATCGCCTGATTAAAGCTAAGCAAGATCATTGAACTATGTGAAACAGGAAAAAAACTTTCATTTTTCACCCTCTTTCACAAAGAGAGGGATAATTCCATTAATTGTCTTTAAAACAGTTTCATGGGATCTTGTACCTCTACCTGAAGGACAAACAATATGCAGGACTTAATCAATATCCAACTCATCCTGAAGATGGTATTTCTAGCAGAGCAATACTTAGTATTGCACTAGTATATCCACCTAGATTGTTGTACCCTTTGCCTTCACGTACAATTGACTGACAACACAATATTCATTCCTGCATCAGTGAGTCATCTCACTTAAATTGAACTAACCTCCTTGATACTAAACTTCCAAACCTAAACAAAACGTATCCTCTGGGTTCTGGCTGACTCCCAATGTCTCTTGAATTTTCCATCCTATGTTCACAGCCAGAAGTGAAAGACATGCCAGATCGCCCCTGCTGGCTGCCCAGAACTGGAGATTTCCCAAGACGATTCTAGTGAAGCATTTAGTGATTATTGAGATAAGTTACAAGTCTAACGGGAAGCAACAAAAAGCATAGCTTGTGAGTAATACATTAGTCCTTCATCTCATTGTTTCTTTTTATAATCTCTCTAAGCATACTTTCCTTAAAACTCAACATTTAAAAGAAAACATGTCATAGAGTCATAAAGATGTACAGCATGGAAACAGATGCTTCAGTCCAACTTGTTCATGCCTACCTGATATCCTAATCTCATCTAGTTCCATTTGCCAGCACTTGGCCCATATCCCTCTAAACCCTTCCCATTCAGATATTCATCCAGATGCCTTTTAAATGCTGTAATTGTACCAGCCTCCACTATTTCCTCTGGCAGCACATTCCAAACATGCACCACCCTTTGCGTAAAAAAGTTGGCCCTTAGGTCCCTTTTAAAACTTTCCCCTCTCGCCCTAAACCTATGTCTTTTAGTTTTGGACTCCTCCACACCAGGGAAAAGACCATGTCTATTTATCCTATCCATGCCCCTCATGATTTTATAAACCTATATAAGGTAACATCTCAGTCTCCGATGCTCCAGGGAAAAGAGCCCCAGCCTATTCAGCCTCAAACCCCTCAAATCCTATAGCTCAAACCTGCCAACCCTGGCAACAAGCTTGTAAGTCTTTTCTGAACCCTTTCAAGTTTCACAACATCCTTCCTTTAGGAAGGAGACCAGAATTACACATAATATTCCAAAACTGGCCTAATCAATGTCCTGTACAGCCGCAACATGACATCCCAACTCCTGTACTCAATACTCTGACCAAAAAGGAAAGTATACAAAATACCTTCTTCACTACCCTATCTACCTGCGACTCTGCATTCAAGGAACTATGAACCTGCACTCCAAGACTCTTTGTTCAGCAACACTCCCCAGGATCTTATCATTAAAGTGTATATGTCCTGCTCTGATTTGCTTTTCCAAAATGCAGCATCTTGCATTTATCTAAATTAATCTCCATCTGCCACTCCTGAGCTCATTGGTCCGTCTGATCAAGATCCTGTTGTATTCTGAGGTAACTTTCTTCGCTGTCCTCTACACCTCCAATTTTGGTATCATCTGCAAACTTACGAACTATACCTCCTATGTTCACCGCAAATCATTTATATGAATGACAAAAAGTAGTGGACCCAGCACCGATCCTTGTGGCATACCACTGGTCACAGGCCTCCAATCTGAAAAACAACCCTCCACCACTACCCTCTGTCTTCGAAATTTGAGCCAGTTCTGTATCCAAATGGTTAGTTCTCACTATATTCCATGAGATCTCACCTTGCTAACCAGTTTCCCATGAGGAATCTTGTCATTGAGTCATAGAGATGTACAGCATGGAAACAAACCCTTCGGTTCAACCTGTCCATGCCGACCAGAGATCCCAACCCAATCTAGTCCCACCTGCCAGCACCCGGCCCATATCCCTCCAAACCCTTCCTATTCATAGAACCATCCAAATGCCTCTTAAATGTTGCAATTGTACCAGCCTCCACCACATCCTCTGGCAACTCATTCCATACACGTACCACCCTCTGCATGAACAAGTTGCTCCTTAGGTCTCTTTTATATCTTTCCCCTCTCACCCTAAACCTATGCCCTCTAGTTCTGGACTCCCTGACCCCAGGGAAAAGACTTTGTATATATACTCTATCCATGCCACTCATGATTTTGTAAACCTTTATAAGGTTTACAATTCAGCCTCAATTAATTCAGTCTCCAATGCTCCAGGGAAAACAGCCACAGCCCGTTCAGCCTCTCCCTGTAGCTCAAATCCTCCAACCCTGGCAACATCCTTGTAAATCTTTTCTGAACCCTTTCAGGTTTCACAACATCTTTCCGATAGGAAAGAGATCAAAATTGCACGCAATATTCCAACAGTGGCCTAACCAATATCTTGTACAGCCGCAACTTGACCTCCCAACTCCCGTACTCAATACTCTGACTAATAAAGGAAAGCATACCAAACGCCTTCTTCACTATCCTATCTACTTGCGACTCCATTTTCAAGGAGCTATGAACCTGCACTCCAAGGTCTCTTTGTTCAGCAACACTCCCTAGGACCTTACCATTAAGTGTATAAACCCTGCTAAGATTTGCTTTCCCAAAATGCAGCACCTCGCATTTATCTGAATTAAACTCCATCTGCCACTTCTCAGCCCATTGGCCCATCTGGTCCAGATCCTGTTGTAATCTGAGGTAACCCTCTTCGCTGTCCACTACACCTCCAATTTTAGTGTCATCTGAAAACTTACTAACTGTACCTCTTATGCTTGCATCCAAATCATTTATGTAAATGACAAAAAGTAGAGGAACCAGTATCAATCCTTGTGGAACTCCACTGGTCATAGGCCTCCAGTCTGAAATACAATCCTCCACCACCACCCTCTGTCTTCTACCTTTGAGCCAGTTCTGTATCCAAATGGTTAGTTCACCCTGTATTCCTTGAGGTCTAACCTTGCTAATCAGTCTCCCATGGGGAACCTTGTCGAACGCCTTACTGAAGTCCATATAGACCACATCTACTGCTCTGCCTCATCAATCTTCTTTGTTACTTCTTCAAAAACTCAATCAAGTTTGTGAGACATGATTTCCCACACACAAAGCCATGTTGATTATCCCTAATCAGTCCTTGCCTTTCCAAATACATGTACATCCTGTCCCTCAGGATTCCCTCCAAAAACTAGACCACCACTGAGGTCAGGCTCACCGGTCTATAGTTCCCTGGCTTGTCCTTACCACCCTTCTTAAACAGTGGCACCACGTTTGCCAACCTCCAGTCTTCTGGCACCTCACCTGTGACCATCGATGATACAAATATCTCAGCAAGAGGCCCAGCAATCAATCACTTCTCTAGATTCCCACAGAGTTCTCGGGTAGACCTGATCAGGTCCTGGGGATTCATCCATCTTTAACCATTTCAAGACATCCAACACTTCCTCCTCTGTAATCTGGATATTTTGCAAGATGTCATCATCTATTTTCCTACAGTCTATATCTTCCATATCTTTTTCCACAGTAAATACTGATGCAAAATATCCATTTAGTATCTCCCCCATTTTCTGTGGCTCCACACAAAGGCCGCCTTGCTGATCTTTGAGGGGCCCTATTCTCTCCCTAGTTACCCTTTTGTCCTTAATATATTTGTAAAAACCCTTTGGATTCTCTTTAATTCTATTTGCCAAAGCTATCTCATGTCCCCCTTTTGCCCTCCTGATTTCTCTCTTAAGTACACTCCTACTTCCTTTATACTCTAAGGATTCACTCAATCTATCCTGTCTATACCTGACATATGCTTCCTTCTTTTTCTTAACCAAACCCTCAATTTCTTTAGTCATCCAGCATTCCCTATACCTACCAGCCTTTCCTTTCACCCTGACAGGAATATACTTGTCAAACACCTTACTAAAGTCCATATAGATTATGTCCACTGCTCTGTCCTCATCAATCCGCCTTGTTACTTCTTCAAAAAACTCAATCAAGTTTGTGAGACATGATTGTCTTTTCCAAATTTCTTTCAAAAATCAGTTGTGATTAAAAATGTATAATTTATATATTTGCTATTCAATGTGGATTTCATTAAAGAGACAAATGGGGTGTTCATTTCTTCTGTGAATGGTTTTCTTTTAATAAAGAAACACAGCTGAGAGAGTCCTTCTGGAGCAATGACTAACTGCAGCCTTTGTCAGAAAGCAGGTGACTGCAGATCCTATGATGTGAGTGGAAAGGTGTTTCTTTTTTTACTCATTCATAGGATGTGGATGTCAAGGGCTTGGCCAGAATTTACTGCCCATCCCTAATTGCCCATAGTCAGCCATCTTGCTGTGGGTCCAGACCAGGTAGGACAACAGATGGCCTTCCCTAAATGCATTCGTGAACCTGATCGACTTTGGTTACATGATTACATTAGGCTTGCTTTTTATACAGTTGGGTTTTTGATGGTTGGATAAACTCAAGGCCATTGTGGGCGGCACGGTGGCACAGTGGTTAGCACTGCTGCCTCACAGCGCCAGAGACCTGGGTTCAATTCCTGCTTCAGGCGACTGACTGTGTGGAGTTTGCACATTCTCCCCGTGTCTGCATGGGTTTCCTCTGGGTACTCCGGTTTCCTCCCACAGTCCAAAAATGCCTAGGTTCGGTCAATTGGCCATGCTAAATTGCCCATAATATTAGGTGAAGGGTAAATGTAGGGGAATGGGTATGGGTGGGTTGCAGGTCGGTGTGGACTTGTTGGGCCGAAGGGCCTGTTTCCACACTGTAAGTAGTCTAATTGTATCTGCTCATCACAGTTCAGAAGAATTCAGTATTGAGCCAGTTTTTTAAAATATATAATTAAAGTCAGAAACAAGTTTAATCTGTCTCTCCTAGGAGGAATTCAGGGGACAAGGCTCCCCAACAGAAGGGTATAGTTTGTGAAAATTCCAAACCAGGAGACTTTGGTTAGAAATCTGCAGATTAATAGAACTAAGAAACTTAACCTCTCAGATATGAAAAGCTTATCATGACAGATTGGAAAGGATGCTTTTACTTATCTCCACAGATCCCAGCAAAAAACTGTTGGCAGTCAGTGAAGTGGGGACTTTTAAAAGTTGAGACAGTAACATAATTGTAATTTCTCTGGATTTGAGTTTCTGTAACAGATAGTGACAGGAGGTCAGATGAAACTGTTTTTCAATGTATTCATGATCATTCTATCTTTTATATTTATGTAACTTTTATTCTTCTCTTGCAAATAGACTTACTGATTTTGTTTTAAAGGAAGTCTGCAACATTATGTTTCAGTGACTAACAACATTAACTAACTAAAACAAAACGAAACGTGATTTACCAAGGTGGGATCTGATTTGTCCAGTAATGACATTATCTGGGATCATGACATTATACACAAATTAGATGACCTAGGAGTCATTTTTACACATGTGTTCACCTTGTCTCAGTGATTGTACTTTTAAGCCTAACTCCAGTGATTTGAACACAAGGCAATAATTTTACAGTATTATTGCAAAGTGTTCCATAGCCGTAGATGCTACCTTTCTGACATGCCAAATCAAGGCCCATCTGCCCTCTCAGACAGTTGTAAAAGATCCTTTGGCATTATTTGAAGAAGTGCAGGGAGTTGTCCAAGTATCGTAGCCAATGTCTAGCCCTCAACCAACATCAATAGAACAGTATATTAGGTCATTCATCTCATTGTTGTTTGTGGAACCTTGCTATGTGAAATTTGGCCAGTGTGTTCCTGGCATTTCAACACTTTGAATGGAATTTATTAGCTGTGTTGCACTTTAGGACCCTTTACGCTCTCAGGATGTCCCAAGTACATGTAAGTTCTTTCTTTCCCAGTGCAGAGTATTTTGCTATCTGGTTTCACACTGAGCCAAACAACATACAATCAGAGGACAAGTCTGACTGGAAAGCAATAACTCTTTGCCAGAATTACTAAAAATGAAATCAGGCATAATTGTATGAATCATTCCCACATTGTTCAAACATTTAAGGTAACAGAACTAACATCGTCAGAGGTTTTGCAGATTGTGGATTACATTAGCTCCTTGGATAACATTTCCTCGTTGATAGTTGTTACAGACATGTATGCAATTTTAATGTTTCATAGTAACATAGCAATAACCAGCTCACCCACTTGATTACAATACAACAAAGTAATAATCAAAATCCAAAATTACCATATGGTTTAACAAAATTAGATTAACTCATTATATTCACTGTCATTGACAAGTTAATATCTTTAACTATCTGAATATCTGTGGTGTGGATATGATGCATAATGCGGAATCATTTCGGGGCTTGAGTAACTTGGTCAACAATAGGATTTGTGAGTAGCCTGACTAGGCCCAGCCCAACATCAGGAGCAACGTTTATAGCATTTGCTGAACAGCGAGGCACGTTTCCAACTGAATAGCAATGGATTGCCAATTAAGGGGATTGTAAAACACTTCATTAACATTCAGCTTTCCATTTTGTCAAACGTGCCAATCAGGCTAGATGTTGAAAATTCTTGACTTGGAAATCAGAGTGGATACTTCGATTTGCCTCCTATGCCATCATGTTTTGATTCTAATCTTTTCATGCTAGCTGGATTACCTCTGTATGAATAAATTCTTCTTTATTAATTTCACATCAGTAAATACTCACTCTGTAGTCAGAAACACCCAATATTTAATATTGTGTTAATATGCTTGACCTTTGTGCTTTAAGCTTTTACTAACTGTCTGTTCTGCTCAAATTAAATGCTCTGCATGATTTGCTCGTCTTACATATTTAGCAGAAATTGCTCTCTTTGGAAGTTAGCTAGGTAGATCTTTTCTGCTTTCCCTTTCTCCCAATATCTCCTTGATTCTTTCTCTCAATCTCTCCTTGATATCTATACCTTTTTAGTTCCCTACTTTCCCTAAGAGAGGGAGACAATCTTTTACTATAGTTGAGTCAGGTGTGCTTTAATCATGATGCCCATTACAAACAGGCTCTCTCTGCCACTTTTACTAGTTTTCAATCAGCAATGAATGTGTATGCGTTTTGCTCTGATATGGTCATATTTTAAATGACAAGATTGGTCGATTTCCCTCCCCACCCCTATCAGCATTCTGCAGAGATCATTCCCTCTGTGACTCCCTCGTTAGGTCCACGTTCCCCCCAAACAAGCCACCCACCACTCCTAGTACGTTCCCTTACAACCGCAAGAGATGTAAAACCTGCACCCACACCTTCCCCCTTACCTCCATCCAAGGCCCCAAAGGATTCTTCCACATCCAGCAGAGATTTTCCTGCACCTCCAAACACCTCATCAACTGTGTTTGTTGCTCTTGATGTGGTATCTTCTACATTGGGGAAACAGGATGCCAACTTGCAGAATGGTTCAGAGAACATTTCTGTGACACAGGCAGCCAACAACCCCACTGCCCTGTAGCCAACCACTTCAACTCCCCTTCCCAATCTGCCAAGGACATACAAGTCCTGGGCCTCCTCCACCACCAAATCCAAGGCACTTGACACCTGGAGGAAGAACGCCTCATCTTCCGCCTTGGGACCCTCCAACCACACAGCATCAATGTCGATTTCACCAGTTTCCTCATCTCCCCTCCCCTCACCTTATCCCAGATCCAACCCTCCAACTTGGCACTGCCCTCTTGAACTATCCTACCTGTTCATCTTCCTACCCACCTATCTGCTCTACCCTCCTCTCTGACCTATCACCATCATTCCCCCACCTTCATCTACCGATCACCTTCCAAGTTACCTTCCCCTCAGCCCCACCTCCCCTCCCACTTATCGCTCAGCCCCCTTATGCATCCCCCACATTCCTGATGAAAGGCTTATGCCCAAAATGTCGACTCTCCTGCTCCTCGGATGCTGCCTGACTTGCTAAGCTTTTCCAGCGCCACACTTTTTTGAATCTGATCTCCAGTGTCTGCAGTCCTCACTTTCTCCTATATATATGATTATTGTTTGTTCGAGGATACCATCTGCCTTTTCCTTAAAACTTCACTTTCTATTTAGTAAGAAGCCATTTTCCTTTCAGGTTTGAAAATGCATGAAGCTTGAGTTAACTAGAAATGCGTTCCTTGCATGTGAGAATCTTGAGCTGCCATTTGCGTAGCATTCTATAATACGGTGATACCAAAAAGGAGCTCATCCCTGTGTCCATGTAACAACTGAATGTGAGGTCAGTTTGGTTCATACCACCACAACAACTCTGATATAAATGCTGTCTGAAACATGTCATCTGAATTCATTACAGTAAAAGGGGTTTGTTACTGAGCTTTACTTCAGAGAAAGTTTGAAATTTAGCACTGCACAATGATGCTAAATTTGTAGTTAAGTGTTGGGTGGAAGTGAATGGTCACAGTGTGAGGGAGGGCTATCCATCAGCTGGAACATTGGTGGTTTCACACTGCAGTAATTTTCATGAGGCTAAATATTATTGGTTTTTGGGGTTTGGGAAGTTGATTGCTTGCAGCTCACCACCATCCCCCATTCCCAACTAAAATGTTGAGTGACAACCTGCAGACCACATTCACAAAAACAGAGAGGGACTTCTCCCTTTCAGTGGGAATCTGTTCAACCAGCAGTGCTGGCAGCACCAAGAGCTCAGTAGCGGATGTTGCTGGTACTGCAGCCAGCCCCATAAAGAATACAAGCACGGAGCCTGGAGTGTTGAATGTAGGGAGTGTTTGACCACCTTAGGACTGGGGTGTGGAGAGGAGGGGAGGTGTTTGTGTTTAGAGAGCAGGCAGGTAGAAAAGGATAGAGAATACAATTCCAGGGGTTGCACCAAATGAGTTAAATTATTATGTTATATTCTTTTATTTATCTCTTAACTGAGTCTGTTTGTTTGTCTGGCTTTTGTGTGGAGCACTTGAAAATAAACATTTCAGACTTAGAGCATAGTTACTAATTAGATTATCTTGTTTTAATTCCTGCTAAAGTTGTAAATTTAATAAATTGTTAAGTATTTTGTTTAGGAAGCAAAACTGATATCTTGAATGAATTATTCGCACTAGGGTTGGTTAGAACAAAGAAAATTTACAACCCAGGAACAGGCCCTTCAGCCCTTCAAGCCTGAGCTGATCCAAATGTACTGTCTAAACCTGTCGCTCAATTCCTAAGCATCTGTATCCCTCTGCTCCCCACCTACTCATGCATCTGTCCAGATGCATCTTAAATGAATCTAACATGCCTGCCTCTACCACCTCTGCTGGCAACGCATTCCAGACACCCTCTGTGTAAAGTACTTGCCACGTGTATCCCCCTTAAATTTTTCATCTCTCACCTTGAAAGCATGACCTCTCGTTATTAAATCCTTCATCCTGGGAAAAAGCTTGTCTCTATCTATCCTGTCTATACCCTTCATGATTTTGAAAACCTCAATCAGGTTCCCCCCTCAATCTCCTTTTTTCTAATGAAAATAAACCTAACCTACTCAACCTCTCTTCATACCAGGCAACATCCTCGTAAACTTTCTCTGCACTCTCTCCAAAACGTCCACATATTTTTGGTAATGTGGCGCCCAGAACTGTACACAGTATTCTAAATGCGACCAAACTAATGCCTTGCACAATTTTAACATGACCTGCCAGCTCTTATAATCAATACCCCATCCAATGAAGGCAAGCATACCATATGCCTTCTTGACCACTCTATCCACCTGTGCAGCTACCTTCAGGGTACAATGGACCTGCACTCCCAGATCTCTCTGCTCATCAACCTTTCCCAAGGCTCTTCTGTTCATTGTATAATTCACTCTAGAATTAGACTTGCCGAAATGCATCACCTCACATTTGTCTGGATTGAACTCCATCTTTCACTTCTCCGCCTAACTTTCTATCTATCTATATCCTCCTGTATTCTTTGACAGTCCCTTGTGCTTTCTGCTACTCCACCAATCTTCGTGTCATCTGCAAACTTACTGATCATACCAACATTGCCCTCTTCCAGATCATTTATGTATATCACAAACAACAATGGCCCCAGCACTCATCCCTTTGGAACACCACTGGTCAGCTTTCTCCATTTCGAGAAACTCCTTTTAACTACTACTCTGTGTCCTGTTGCTCAACCAGTTCCTTATGCACCTAGCTAGAACACCCTGCACACCATGTGATTTCACTTTCTCTATTAGTTTACCATGGGGAACCTTATCAAACGCCATACTAAAGTCCATGTATATGACACCAACAGCCCTTCCTTCATCTATCAACTCGGTCACTTCCTCAAAGAACTCTATTAAGTTGGTAAGGCACGATCTTCCACGCCCCCCCCCCCCCCCACCCCACAAAACCATGTTGCCTATCACTGATAAGCCCATTCTTTTCTAAATATAAATAGATCCTAACCTTAATACTTCCTCCAGCAACTTTCCCACCACTGACATCAGGCTCACTGGTCTATACTTACCCGGAATATCCCTACTACCCTTCCTGTACAGGGGGACAACATAAGCAACCTTCCAGTCCTCTGGCACTTCACCTGTGTTTAAGGATGCCACAAAGATATCGGTCAGGGCCCCAGCTATTTCCTCCCTCTCCTCCCTCAGCAACCTGGGATAGATCCCATCCGGTCCTGGGGATTTGTCCACCTTAATAACCTGTAGCCTACCCAACATATCTTCCCTACTTATGTCAACGTAATCCAGACTAATCAAACTTCTATCTCTAAACTCAACATTCATCATGTTCCTCTCCTCCGTGAACACTGTTGCAAAGAAATCATTCAGAGCCTCACCCATTCTCTCAGGTTCGACACACAGCTTTCCTTCATTATCCTTTAGTGGACCAATCCTTTTTTAGTTACCCACTTGCTTCTTATATCAGAATAAAATGCTTTGGGATTCTTCTTAATTCTGCTCGCTAAAGCTATTTCATGACCCCTTTTAGCCCACTCGATTCCTCGTTTAAGACCGGTCCTACTCTCCCGATATTCCTCCAGGGCCCACTCTGATCTTAGCTGCCTGGACCTTATATACGCTTCCATTTTCCTTTTGGCTAGTCATAAGATTTCTCCTGTCATCCACGGTTCACGAATCTTGCCTTTCCTATCCTTTGCCTTCAATGGGACATGCCTATCCTGCACTATCTTTAATCTATCTTTGAAAGCCTCCCACATATCAAATGTGGACTTCCCTTCAAATAGTTGTGTCCAACCCACATTTCCCAACTCTTGCCTAATTTTGATATAATTGGCCTTGGCCTAGTTTAATAGTCTTCCCTTAGGACCATTCTCATTTTTGTCTATGAGTATTCTAAAACTTACAGAATAGTAGTCACTTTTCCCAAAGAAATCCCCCACCGCAACTTCTATCACCTGGCCTGGCTCATTCCCCAATACCAGGTCCAATATGGCCCCTTCCCAAGTTGGACCATTGACATACTGCTCTAGAAAACTCTCCTGGACGCTTCTTACAAATTCTACCCCATCCAGACCTCTGACGCTAAGTGTATCCCAGTCAATGTTGGGAAAATTAAAATCTCCCATCACCACTACCCTATTGCCTCTACATCTTTCCATAATTTGTTTACCTATTTGTTCTTCTACCTTATGCTCACTGTTGGGAGGCCTGTAATACAGCGCCAACAATGGAGAGTTTGAGTAGTGAGGCATTATGGGTGGAACTCTTATTTCTGAGCTCCACCCATAATGCCTCACTACTCATACTCTCCATAGTGTCCTCCTTTAGCACAGCCGTGATATCATCCCTGACCAGCAATGCAACTCCACCCCCCTTTTTACTTCCCTCCCTGTTCTGTGAAGCGTCTATATCCTGAAACATTTAGTTGCTAATCATGCCCTTCCTTCAACCAAATCTCTGTGATTGCAATAATGTCATACTCCCAGGCATCAATCCAAGCCCTAAGTTCATCTGCCTTACACACTATACTCCATGCATTAAAGTAGAAGCACTTCAGGCCACCAGTTATTTTGTGTTCATCTGCTCTCTGCTACTCTTCCCCTTATTAATGATATCTTCATGATTCTTACAGACTCCAGTTTCCACCTCGCTATCTACTAGTCTTTTCCTCTGGTTCCCAGCACCCTGCCACATTAGTTTAAAACATCCCCAACAGCAGTAGCAAAAACTCCCCCAAGGACATTGGTTCCAGTCCTGTTCAGATGTAGACCGTCCATTTTGTAATATTCTCACCTTCCCCTGAACCAGTCCCAATGTCCAACAAATCTGAACCCCTCCCTTCTACACCGTCCCTCAAGCCATGTGTTCATCCTGCCTTTTTTTTATTTCTACGCTGGCTAGCTCGTGGCACAGGTAATAATCCCAAGATCACTACCTTTGAGGTCCTCCTCTTTAACTTCACTCCTAGCTCCCTGAATTCTGCTTTCAGGACCTCATCTCGGTTTCTACTGATATCGTTGGTGCCTATATGCACCAAGACAACTGGCATCGACCCTCCCCTTTCAGAATGCTCGGCAGCCGATCAGTGACATCCCTGACCCGAGCACCTGGGAGGCAACATACCATCCGGGAGTCCTGTTTTCGGCCACAGAACTGCCTATCTACTCCCCTTATAATAGAATCCTCTCTGACTATGGCCCTTCGAGTCTTCTTCTCGCTCTTCTGAACAACAGTGCCCGCCATAGTGCCATGATCTTGGCAACTGCTGCCCTCCCCTGGTGAGCCATCTCCCCCAACGGGATCCAAAACGGTATACCTGTTTTGGACGGAGATGACCGTAGGGGACACCTGCACTGCCTTCCTACTCATTTTCTGCCTTTTGGTCGCCCATTCACTGTCTCCCTCAGCAATCCTAACCTGCGGTGTGACCAGTTCACTAAACGTGCTATCCACGACCACCTCAGCATCGCGGATGCTCCACAGTGAGTCCATCTGCAGCTCCAGAACCGCCATGCGATCAAACAAGAGCTGCAGCTGGACACTCTTCTTGCAAGTGTAAGAGTCAGGAACGTCAGCCACATTCCTGAGCTCCCCCATCAAGCAAGAGGTACATGCCACGGTTCTGAGGTCCCCTGCCGTTGTAAGCCTTAACTTTATATGAACTAACTAAAACCAAACAATGCACTTAAATATATGATAAAGAAAGAACAAGGAAAAATAAAAGCTTTACCATACAGAGTCTTTTTCTTCTGGTTAGAGGAGGCAGGGCGGGAGGGAGATACTACACGTGCAGTATCTTGCGTTTTGCTGCTGCCCAAATGTATACTAAGTTGTTACCTTCCCGGCACTTTCCTGGTCTCCATGTCAGCTCCGCTGTGTCTCCCGCTGCTCCTGGACAGGAAAAATAATTAGATTAGATTCCTTACATTGTGGAAACAGGCCCTTCGGCCCAACAAGTCCACACTAACCCTCCCAGATCCATTTCCCTCTGACTAATGCACCTAACTCCATTGGCAATTTAGCATGGCCAATTCACCTGACCTGCATATCTTTTGATCTGTGGAGCACAGAGGAGACCCACACAGACACAGGGAGAATGTGCAAACTCCATACAGACAGTCGCCCGAGGCTGGGATTGAACCCGGGTCCCTGGCACTGTGCTAACCACTGAGCCACCGTTATTCAGTAGTCTGGCTAGAAACCAGTGGTGTAACTATTGAGGGTTTTCAAAGGTTTTAATTCTATTATGCTGCAAATACAGAGATAGAAAGACTGATTGGTTTGCTGCCTCTGTGTCATTAAACACTTAACATATGCCGGGAATGAGAGGGTTCGACAATGATAAAAGGTAGGACAGGCTGGTGCTGCACAATAGTCAAAGAGGTTGACAGCACAGAAGAAGGCCCTTTGCTCCATTATGTTTGCACCAGTCAACAACAACCACCTGACTATTCTAACTCCATTTTCCAGTAGTTGGCCCATAGCTGCATATGCCTTGGCAATCACATCCCTACTATAATGTAGTTCCAGAGCTGCATACAGCTATGGCTTAACCATTGTTTTATATAACTCAAGAATCACCTCCTTGCTCCTAAGCTCTATACCTTGGCAAAAAAAAAGCAACTATTCCTTATGCTTTCTTAACCACTTTATCTGCACGTCCTGATACCTTGGTGAGCCAGGGTTCACCAAGGTCCCCCTGATCCTCAGTGCTTCTCAGGGTCCTACCATTCATCATGTATTTCCTCGCCTTGTTTTTCCTGTCCAAGTGCATCATCTCAGCCTTATCTGGATTAAATTCTGTTTGCTACTGGACAGCCTATCTGACCAGCCCGCCTACACCCTTCTGTAATCTAAGGCTATCCTCCGCACTATTTACCACTCCACCAGTTTTTGTATCATCTGTGAGCTTACTGATCAGCCCTCCTACATTTAAGTCTAAATCATTTCATATATACCACAAACAGCAAGGACCCCAACATTGATCCCTCACAGGACATGGGCTTCTTGTCACAAAATCACTCCTCTGCCATCACCTTCTGTTTCCTGCCACTCCGTTAATTGTGAATCCAATTAGCCAAATTTCCTTGCAACCCACGCGCGACCTTCACTATCAGTCTCCCATCCAATTAGACAACATCAAATTCATTGCCCTTTGGAGTCGAGAAGAATGAGAAGTGATGTTTTTGAAAAATGAAAGATCTTCAGGGATTTGATAGAGTGCATACTGGGAGGATGTCTCATATTGTTAGCGGAATCTAGAACCGGGGAACAATTTATGAATGGGGTTTCTTTTTTAAGATGCATATAAGGGTAATTATTTCCTATTGGATGTTTGTTGTTCTGTAAAATTATCTTCCCATTGAAATAATAGAGGCAGTGAAATTGAACTTATTTGAAACAAAATTATATTTTTGATAGACAAAGCATTGGAGGACTTTGGGGGCTGACAGGAACAAAAGGTTGAGAGAACAAGAAGGGAATAGAGATGACCCTGGAAATTATAGGCCCATGAACCTTACTTCAGTTGTGGGTGAAGTGTTGGAAAGAGTTATCAGGTTTTATAATCATCTAGAAAGGAATAAGTTGATTTGGGATAGTCAACAGGTTTTGTGTGAAGGGTAAGTCATGCCTCACAAATCTTATTGAGTTCTTTGAGAAGGTGACCAAACAGGTGGATGAGGGTAAACCAGTTGATGTGGCATATATGGATTTCAGTAAGGCGTTTGGTAAGGTTCCCCATGGTAGGCTACTGCACAAAATACAGAGACATGGGTTTGAGGGTGATTTGAGATTAGATTAGATTAGATTCCCTACAGCATGGAAACAGGCCCTTCGGCAGAATTGACTGTGAGAGGACCCTAGCAGGAAAGACAGTGGAACAGCAATGGCAGGAGTTTCTGGGAGTAATTCAGACACAGTAAAAGTTCATCCCTGGGAAGACAAGCATGGTACAGGGAGGATGAGGCAACCATGACTGACTAGGGAAGTCAGGGATAGCATGAAAACCAAAGAGAAAGCATATAATGTGGTGAAGGGCAGTGGTAAACCTGAGGATTGGGAAGCTTACAAAGACCAACAGAGGGCAACAAAAAGAGAAATAAGGAGGTAGAAAATTAAATGTGAGGATAGGTTAGCCATAATATAAAGAAATACTCTAAGAGTTTCTTTAGGTATACACAGGGCAAAAGTGGGTGTCAACTGGTAGAAAATGACACAGAGAAATAATAGTGGGGAACATGGAAATGGCTGAGGAACTGAATAATTACTTCGCGTCAGTCATCACAGTGAAAGACATGAGTAATATCCCAAAACTTTGAGAGTCAGAGGGCAGAGCTGAGTATGGTGGTCATCACAAAGGAGAAGGTACTCAAAAAACTGAATGACCTGAAGGTGGATAAATAACCTGGACCAGATGGACTACACCCCAGAGTTCTAAGGGCAATAGCTGAGGAGTTAGCGGAGGCGTTAGTGGTGATCTTTCAAGAATCAGTAGAGACAGGGAGGGTCCCAGAGGACTGGAAAATTGTGATCATGACACCCTGTTTAAAAAGGGAGTAAGAACAAAGAGGGAAAATGGACAAGCCAATTAGCCTAACCTCGGTCATGTGTAAGAATTTGCAGTCCATTGTGAAGGATGAGACTTCTGAATACTTGGAATTGTATGATGGAATAGGGAAAAGTCAGCATGGTTTCATCAAGGGGATGTCACGCCTGACAAATCTACTAGAATTCTTTGAGGAAGTAATGAGCAAGTTAGACGAAGGAGAGCCAATAAATGTTACCTACCTGGACTTCAAGAAGGCCTTTGACAAGGTGCTGTACAAGATGCTGCTGAGTAAGATAAAGGCCCATGGTGTTAGAGGCAAGGTGCTCACATGGATAGAAGATTGGCTGTCTGGCAGAAAACAGAGAGTGGAGACAAAAAGATCTTTCTCAGGTTGGCAGCTGGTGACAAGTGGTGCTCACAAGGGTCAGTGTTAGGGACCACAACTTTTCAATTTATACTTGGAGTTGGAGGTGTAGTGGATAGTGAAGAAGGTTACCTCAGAATACAATGGGATCCTGCTCAAATGGGCCAATGGGCTGAGAAGTGGCAGATGGAGTTTAATTCAGGTAAATGCGAGGTGCTGCATTTTGGGAAAGCAAACCTTAGCAGGACTTATACACTTAATGGTAAGGTCTTAGGGAGTGTTGCTGAACAAAGAGACCTTGCAGTGTAGATTCATAGCTCATTGAAAGTGGAGTCGCAGATAGATAGGATAGTGAAGAAGGTGTTGGTATATGCTTTCCTTTATTAGTCAGAGTATTGAGTAGAGGAGTTGGGAGGTCATGATGCAGCTGTACAGGACATTGGTTAGGCCACTGTTGGAATATTGCGTGCAATTCTGGTCTCCTTCATATCGGAAAGATGTTGTGAAACTTGAAAGGGTTCAGAAAAGATTTACAAGGGTATTGCCACGGTTGGAGGATTTGATCTATAGGGAGAGGCTGAACAGGCTGGGGCTGTTTTCCCTGGAGTGTCAGAGGCTGAGGGGTGTGACCTTATAGAGCTTTATAAAATCATGAGGGGCATGGATAGGGTAAATAGACAAATTCTGTTCCCTGGGATGGGAGAGTCCAGAACTAGAGGGCATAGATTTAGGGTGAGAGGGGAAAGATTTTTTTCACACAGAGGGTGGTATGTGTATGGAATGAGCTACCGGAGGAATTGATGGAGGCTGGTACAATTGCAACATTTAAAAGACATTTGGATGGGTATGTGAATAGGAAGGGTTTGGGGGGATATGGGCCGAGTGCTGGCGGGACGATATCTGGTCGGCATGGATGGGTTGGACCGAAGGGTCTGTTTCCATGCTGTACATCTCTATGACTCTATTAATGATCTCAATGAAGAAATTGAGGGCATTCTGGTCTAGTGGTATGCTTCGTGGTTAGGGTCTTCTTCTACGCAGACTTGCGTGAGGCCCCGGGTTCAAATCCTGGATGAGCCCGCATTTCTTTTTTTGGGGCAGCATGGTGGCTCAGTTGTCAGCACTGCTGCCTCACAGCACCAGGGACCCGGGTTCAATTCCAGCCTTGGGCGACTGTCTGTGTGGAGTTTTTACATCTCCCCGTGTCTGCACGGGTTTCCTCCGGGTGCTCCGGTTTCCTCCCACAGTCCAAAGATGTGCAGGTTAGGTGAATTGGTAAAGTGCCCGTAGTGTTAGGTGCATTAGTTAGGAGGAATGGGTCTGAGTGGGTTACTTTTCTGAGGGTCAGTGTAGACTAGTTGGGCCGAAGGGCCTGTTTCCACATGGTAGGGAATCTAATATTCTGTCTAAGTTTGCAGATAATACAAAGATAGATGGAGAGACAGGTATTGAGGTGGCAGGGAGGCTGCAGAAGGATTTGGACAGGTAAGAAGAGTGGGCAAAGAAGTGGCAGATGGAGTACCACGTGGCAACGTGTGAAGTCATGCACTTTGTTAAGCAGAATAGAGGTATGGACTATTTTCTAAATGGGAAGAAAATTCAGAAGTCTGAAGTGCAAAGAGACTTGGGAATCCTGGTCCAGGATTCTCTCAAAGTAAACTTGCTCATTGAGTTCAGTAGTTAGGAAGGCAAATACAATGCTGGTATTTATTTTGAGAGGACCTGAATATAAAAGTAGGGATGTACTCTTGTGAGGCTCAATAAGGCTCTGGTCAGACCATATTTCGAGTATTGTGCACAGATGTGAACTCCATCTCTCAGGAAGGATGTACTGGCCTTGGAGTAGGTTCAGAGGAAGTTTACTAGAATTGTCCCAGGAATGAAAAACTTAATGTATGAGGAACCTTTGACAACTCTGGATCTATACTCAATAGAGTTTAGAAGGATGAGAAGGATCTAATTGAAACATACAGAATAGTGAATGGCCTGGACAGAGTGGATGTTGGGAAGATGCTTCCATTGATAATGTTGTTGACTAGGTTTCCATTGACTAGGACCTGTGGTCACAGCCTTAGAGTAAAGGGAAGACCTTTTAGAACAGAGATAATGAGAAATTTCTTCAGCCAGAGAGTGGTGAATCTATGGAATTCATTGCCACAGAAGGCTGTCGAGGCCAGGTCATAAAGATGGAGATAGATAGGTTTTCGATTCTCAAGAGAATCAAGTGTTTCAGGGACAAAGTGGGAGGATGGGGTTGAGAAACTTATCAGCCATGATTGAACCGCAGGGCAAACTTGATGGGCTGAATGGCCTAATTTCTGCTCCTATATCTTATGGCCTTAATTGAATTGAAACATGTTTCTACTTTCGATATATCATAACATGTGCAAAAAGGTGTACAAGAGATGATAATGAGTACATGGAAATAAAGATTGGGAAAGATACACAATGGATTGCCATAGACACTGCCTTATATTTAATGTGTCCTTTTACCCCAGCTTCATCCTGCAAAGTTGGTTCCAGCTTCAGCCCATTGGAAGCAAGGGTACTGTCACAAAATCCATAATAATTTTCAAATTAAAACAATCCATAAAGCAAATTACAGTTCCACTGTTGAGCCTCTTAGACTATCTGGAGTAGTATTTCTGACTATGTTCTTCCAGTCATTTAGACTTCATATAATTTCTCCAGGATTTCAGTCAATCAATCTTCAATGTTGTATGTTTGGGAGAACGTCCATGGAAATCACAGGCATTTATATCAGTAGAGAATAATCAAGTTTTTGTCAAGGTAAGGGCCAATTACTCTCTATGATTGTAACCAAACCTGTTTACTTACAAACACTGAAATTCAGTAGACAAGAATGGGGTATCTTGGTAAGACAATTATGGGAAGACAACATAAAATAGGAGGTATAATAATTAAGAGGTTGCAGGAGCAGTGAGACCTGGGTCTATATGTTCACCATGTAACTATAACCCTACAAAGTCATAGAATCACACAGCATGGAAACAGACCTTTTAGTCTGACCAGTCCACGTCGACCATTTTTCCAAACTAAACTACTTGTCCCACTTGTCCACATTTGGCCCATATCCCTCCAAATATTTGCTATTCATGTACTTATCCTACAGTATGTTAAGTATTGTAACTGTACCTGCATTCACAACTTCCTTTGGCAGGTTATTTCACACACAAACTACTCTGTATAAAGAAGATGTATTGCATGCACTTTTTAAAACTTCCTCCTCTCACCTTAAAAATATGGCCCCTAGTTTTGAAATCCCCCACTCTAGGGGAAAGACCCTTGATATTCACCTTATCAATGCCCCTCAATTTTATAAATCTCCATAAGGTCACCCCTCAACTTCCTACAGTCCAGTGATTAAAGTCCCAACCTATCCAGCTTTTCCTTATAACTCAAACCCTCCAGTCCTGGCAATATCCTGGTAAATCTTTTCTGAACCCTCTCCAATTTAATATTATTCTTCCTATTGCAGGGCAACCGGAACTGTACACAATACTCCAGAAGAAGCCTCACCAACGTCATTTCCAACCTCAACATGACATCCCAAAGGTCTGTGCACTGAGGTAAGCATGCTAAATGCCTTTTTAACCTGTCCACCTGCGATGCAAATTTCAAAGAATTATGTACATGAACCCCTGTTCTACAACACCACCCAGGGCCCTACCATTAATTATCCAAGTCCTGCCCTTGCTTGTTTTACCAAAATATAATACCTCACACTCATCCAAGTTAAACTCCTTCTGCCACTTCTCAGCCATTGACCCAATTAGTCAAGATCTCTTTGTCATCTTAGATAATCTTCTTCCTTGTCCACTATGCCACCAATTTTGATGTCATCCACAAATGCCTCCTGTACTCTCATTCAAATCATTTATATAAGTGACAAACAAATTGGACCCAGTCCTCATCCTTGTGGAACACTGCTGGTCACAGGTCTCCAGTCCAAAAATCAACCCTCCATCAATACTGACCCTGATCCCATACGATATAACTTCTTAATTAGCCTATCAAGTGAAACCTTGTCAAGAGCTTAATAAATGTCCATCTGAAAACATTTACTGCTCGGCTGTCAATCTTTTTGGCTACTCCCTCAAAAAACTCAATCAAATTTGTGAAACATGATTTTCCTCACACAAAACCATGCTGACTATCCCTAATCAGTCATTGCCTCTCCAAATGCATGTAAACCCTATCTTTCAGAATGACCTCCAACAACTTACCACCACCAATGTCAGCTTCACAGGCCTATAATTCCCATGCTACTCCTTACAGATTTTCTTAAATGAAGGCACAATATTAGCCCTTCTCCAGTCTTCCAACACCTCACCTATGGTTACAGGTGATAAAAATATTTCTGCTTGGGGCCCCACAATTTCCTTCCAAACTTCCCACAACCTCCTGGGGTACACTTAATCAGGTCCCGGAGATTTATCCATCTTTATATTTTCTAAGACCTTCAGCACTTCTCCTGTGATGTGAACTGTTTTCAAAACATCTGTATTTATTTCCCCAAGTGCTCAAGCCTCTATATCCTTCTCCGCAGTAAAAAAAAAACTGAGACAAAATATTCATTTAATATCTTTCCCATCTGATGAAATTCAACATATAGACCATCTTATTGATCTTTAAGGAGCCTTATTCTCTCTCTTGTTGTTCTTAATGTACATGTAGAATCTCTTTGGATTATCCTTAACCATATCTGCCAAGGCTATCTCATGTCCCCCTTTGCTCTCCTGGTTTCCCTCTTAAGAATGTCTCTACATCCTTTATGTTCAAGGCATTTATGTGATCCCAGTTGTCTATATCTAATAAATGATTCTTTCTTTTATTCTTTAATAGAACCTCAATATCTTTATTCATCTATTGTTCCCTACACATATCAGTCTTATTCTTCACTTGAACAGGAACATAATGCCTCTGAACTCTTGTTATGACATTTTTGAAAGCTTTCCACTTATCAGTTGTCCCTTTACCCATGAACAGTCAATTCCAATAATTGTTTGAGAGTTCTTGCCTCATTTCATTAAAATTTTCCGTACTCCAAACAAGGACTTTAATTTTTGTGGAAGGCTCATCCTTTTTCATCACTTCTTTAAAACCAATAGAATTATGATCAGTAGTCCCAAAGTGTTCCTGCTAACATTTTAAGTCACTGTTCTGCCCCACTGCCCTAGCGAAAGTCAAATTTAGCTTCTTGTCTAGGAGGTACATTTACATATTGATAAAGAAAATTTTTCTAAATACATTTAACAAATTTATTACCATCAAAGTCTTTAACATTATGGCAGTGTCTATCAATGTCTGTAAAATGCAAATCTCCTACTATTGTAACCCTGTTTTTCTAACATATATCTGAGATTGCTTTACACATTTGTTCTCCAGTTTATCTCTGACAATTGAAGGGCCCGTAGAACAACCCGATCAAGATGATCATCCCCTTCTTATTTCTATCCATACAGTTTCATTGGATGATCTCTCAGAAATATCCTCTTTAATTACAGCAGCAATATTTTCTTTCATCAAAAATGCCATTTCTCCCTCCTCTCATGCCTTCCTTTCTATCCTTCCTATACCACATAAAATCCTCAACATTGAGCTGCCAGTCCTGTCCTTCCCTCAGCCAGGTTTCTGTTATAGCTATGATGTCCCAGTCCCATATTCCCACATATGTCCTGAGGTCAACCTTACCTGTAAGATCCTTTGCATTGAAAGAAATGTTTCAGTGACTTTTCAACAAGGGACACTCTGGTCGATTTGTTTATCTAAACTTCATCACACCTTATCAATTAAGATGTACTCTACACATCTGTTGCTCCTTTCAAAACGGATAACCTCACATTTTCATATTCTAGTTTCCAATACCCTTACCCATTCATTAAGCTTGTTCAAGTCCTCCTGAAACTATTTTGCATCTTTCTCATAACACCCATTCTCACTTACTTTTATTTCATCTATACATTTAGAAATATTACATTTGGCTCTCATCTCCAAATGATTGATGTATATTGTGAACAGCTAGGATCCAATTACTGATCCTTGTTGTACCCTACTAGTCACAGCAGCCAATTTGAGAATGGTGCATTTATTTTTATTCTCCGGTTTCGGTTGGTTAGCCAATCATTAATCTGTGCTAGTACTTTATCTCCTACTCCGTGTGCTTTCATTTTTCTAACCAGCTTCCTGTGGGAGATTCAAAGGTTTACAGAAAATCTAAATGTACTACGCCCACCGGTGCTCTTTTGTTAATTTTGTTAGTAACATTCTCAAAAAATAATTCCACTGTTTTCAAAGATGATTTCCCATTCACCCATCTGTGCTAAATATGCCCAATTAAATCATTACCAACCACATAAAAGCAAAATATTATGGATGCTGGAAATCTGAAATAAAACTGAAAGTTGAGAAACTCAGCGGGTCTGGCAGCATCTGTGAATAGAGAAGCAGAGTTAATGTTTCAAATCCAGGATGATAGGTTCTTTTTCACTTTTTACGTTTACAGGAAAATAAGTTGTCCATGCTGTGTCCTGTCAATAAGTGAGGTGAAGCAATTAGCAACAACCCAGGTTAATTGCTAGATCCTGGCTGAGCCAACTCAAATTAGGAGTGAGCAAAAGATTCAGGTTTCAATTTGGGCAGTTGCAATCTGCTTAATAAAACCATAATTGATGCAATTGAAGCCAAAAATGTTGCTTAAAAACCTCAATCATGACAGCAGTCACTTGTCAATCAACATAAACACTTCCTAATTGCGACTTAATTCCTCAACTGCAAATCATTCCATGCTAAGTTAATCATGAAATCACACCAAATGTGCTGTTCATTTCAGAATAAAATTTGTCCACTTCTTTGAGGTTTATGGATCACTGAGCCAAAATTGTTGAAATATTGTGTAGCATTTACTGATCATGCAACCGAATTCCTTAACATTTGTAAAACTGCACAAAGAATGTTAATAATAAAATTGACTTTGTATTTCTTTTCCACGTTCCTGAAAATAATTTAACTTTCTTCCACTTCTGTTTTATGTCCCTTCTCAATTAATCTTCCTAAAAGTTCTTCTCACAGCTCCCCCAGACCTGGATATCCTGTAGTCTTTCACATCTTGTTATTTTTGGCTTTAATTTTTATTATGATATGCGATACAAGTATAAAATTATCATTAGCATGTGATTTTTCAGCCAATTCCACATTATTAATCATGTCTGGTGACCTATAAGATATCAACTCTAATCTACCATTTGCTTTTGTACCCAACTTCCCAGTTTGTGTTGAGAAGCAGTCAATGAGTACTTCTACATTGTTGATTATACCCCCATTCTCACCTTTCAGTGACCTCTTGCTTTAGCTCAGAGTAACTGTACTGAAATCTTGCAATGATTCTTGATTCCTTCAAGCCCTTGTGATTGTCTAAACAAGTAATTAATTTACTTGAAATTTGATTATTTTCATGTAAATTGCTCCATGCCTTTTGCCTTTGAATTTTTTATCTGCCTCTTCATTTTAAGTTGGTAGTCGACTGTAAGTAAAAACAATGACTGCAGATGCTGGAACCCAGATTCTGGATCAGTGGTGCTGGAAGAGCACAGCAGTTCAGGCAGTTCAGAGGAGCAGTAAAATCGACGTTTCACGCAAAAGCAGTTCAGGAATACAGGTGGTGTTATCACAACCTATCTTCATCCATACCAGTTCTGTTAACTAGCTAATATGTTATTAAAACCTCCAAAGCAATGGTGCAAGGATGGGAAACAATGCTGGTTGCAGATGAGACACAGTTCCTGCTCCTATTACATTGCATAGAGTTTCAGCTACGATCCCAATTTTCAATTCCTAGGTAATTCTTGAGGAGTCAATTGTGCCAGGAATTTCACATGGTTCAGATGAGCAACTATAAACTCTTGTTATTTTTGGCAAGCCGAGCATTGATGGCCAATCCTTACTTGTCCTTGAGAAAGTGATAAAGAAATCACCTTCTTGAACTGCTATTGCCTGTAGCCCATGTACAGGGGAAACAAGTTTCAGGATTTTGTCCTAACAACAATAAAGAAATCACCTTACATCAAAGTCAGGATGGTATTTGAGTTGGAGGGAATCTTGTACATATCCTGTTCCCATTCATTTGCTGCCCTTTGTCCTTCCAGGAGCGAAAAGTCAGATGTTCAGAATGCACTGTTGATAGGATCTTGGTGAGGAGCTGCAGTGTATCTTGTAGATGGTGCACATTGTTGCTGTTGTGTGTTAGTACTGGAGGGAATAAATGTTCAAGCTGATGGCTGGAGATTATTGCCTGAAAAGGATAGGTCCATCACCATTTGAATCCCTACAAAATAGCCAGCATGTCTCTACATGAGAAAAAAAATGAATGTACAACCCAGATCTGTCTAGCCATGTTGACCAATAACCTGGACTGCAGTCCATCATGGAGATTTTGTCAGCTCAGTAGTTTGAAGTAAACAAAGTGAATTAATGTATGGGTCACAATCATGGGGCTTCAATTTTCAAATTGCCACCTGGTTTAAAAGTAATGTGATAGATTGGCTGTGCATTATAGGAATATAGAAATTGCTAGATTATAAAAGCTCATCTAGTTTGCCTATTTCCTTCCTTGTAGTTCCCTGATTCAATGATAAAAGATAATAAGAAATTCTCGAATCACTATTTCTGCTCCTGTCAGTCCTGCTTTTCCAAATAATAAGGTCTGGCTGTGCAGCAGCTCTACTTTCTTGCCTGTCCCTCATAAACCCTCATGGCTTGGTTAAAAGACCCTAGTTCTCTGGGTCTTTGTTCCAGTTGTTGATTATATTTGAGGCCCTCTGACATTCAGTCCTCACACCCCGTCAACCCCTGACTGACTGCATATTTTCTCTCCAATTTAATGCTAACTCATGCCTCCAACTGTCACATAGGTATTTGAAGGCTATGTGTCAACTTTTAGCTTTTCTTCCTCACCTCATTCTCACTTTTGCTCTTTCTATGCTCATATTCCATACAGAACCAATTAACCCTGAAGTAATAATGGTACGGGTATGGGTGAAGCTGCTTAAAGAAGCACAAGTTAATGATCTAAAGAGAGAAACTGTTGTTTCGAAAACCATGTAAAAGTGATGCCTGATCAGGTGAGTATGAATATTTTTGATTATTATTTCAGATTTCCAGCATCAGCAGCATTCGGCTGTTGGAAATGAATGCTTACTTTGGCAAATAATTTTATAATTTTTTTTTTAAAATTCATTTTAACTTGCATCAAGCTTGGCAAGAAGTTAACAATGGAATACAAAATGGTTTGCAATTATAGTCACTAAGTCGTTACAGATATATTCCTCTCATTCTTTCTTACTATAATGCAGTATAACAAAGCTATATTTTTTCAAAGCAGTTTGTGAAATCCAGTTTAGAAAATGATCTTTAAAACAAATTTGTTGCATCTAACAAAACTATTTTTAAAATTGCATAATGTTAAGTGGACACTGCATGAGCTTTATAATCTATCTCAGGGATGCCTAAGATAGGGGTCAGCACCCTTAATTGGGGGTCATGAGTTGAAATTTTGGAGTTGAATTCCAAGGCAAGTCCCCTTCTCTCCAAATTCTTCTAGATCTTCTCCTGTACCAGCCCCTACCCTTACCTTGACTAAATTGTGAAGCTTAGTCATTACTGACGTTAATTTTCTGCAAAAGGATCATTGAATCATTCAATCTGTTTCTCTCTCCACAGATAATGCGTGACCCTGCTGAGTTTCTCCAATAATTTCAGTTTTTGTTTCTTTCAGATCTCCAGCATCCAGAGTTCTTTGTTTTATTTTAGTGTCAATTTCCACAGCTAAATAAAAACACAGGTCACTTTGCTTACCATAAATAACTGATGAGGCGAAAGAAGATGATGTTAAATCTATCCTAAATGATTAGGTGGAGTTCATATTCAGACAACATTTGTAAATGAGCTAATATTTTGGCAAAAAAGGCTTTTGGTATTTGTACCATAGTGCTACATTTAACTGCACAGATCTGAAATAACTCCCCAGAGGCTGGTATGTTGTCAGCAAGTCACCCTTTAGTTACACATGTATAGTATTTGACACTGGTCGAGCTCCATCAGAGTCAGCTCTCAGGGTGAACAGGATGTCTGACACTCCTGTTTATATCTGTCAGCCAGGGCTCCCGGATTGGACCAGGTTAACAGGCCCAGTCAAGGAACTCATATTCTATGAGATCCACCTGTCTGACCTCATTGCAATCACCACAAAAACAACAATTGGTTTTAGTGGCAGGAAACAAAGATGACTGGCAGATGTTTGTTTATTGGAACACAGTTGGTTTGCAGTGCTCTTCTCTAAGGAGAACGTTTGTGTCCATTGTCATTTTTGTAACTTTGCAGTATCTTAGACTTGAGGAATAACTTAGACTTGAGGATTGTGAGCAAGTTTGAAGATGGTACATAGCGTGGTAAAGTGATAGGTTGTGATGAAGATTACAGTAGGTGACAAGATGCATAAACAATCTTGCATTGTAAGAGTAGAAGCGTGGCAGCTGGTGTTCAATGTGAAGAAGCGTAAAGTGATGTACTTTAGTGAGTATAACATGGAATACAGAAACTAAACGTATCTTGTGAGTTCTCGCAAAGCCTTGTGTTTATTAGTTTTGACCGAGTTGGAATGAGCAAAATATCTTGAGTTGTATCAAAGAAATGTTTTTAATTTTTACCATGCATTTCACAAGCACCAAATATCTCAAAGCACTTTCCACATAACTAAATACTTTTTGAAGAGTATATGTCATTTCAATGGACAAAACGTGGCAGCAATGTGCCCATAGCAAACTTCCACAATCAGCAATATGATAATGGATGGATAATGTATTGTTGTGATGTTGATTGAGGGATAAATATTGTCTAGGTCACTAGGGATAATTGACCCATTCTTTTTTAATGTTGTGCTATGGGATCTTTTCCATCCATATGATTTTAAAAGGGGTGGTCTCTCCTACAATTGTGTAACATTTCTTCAGTGCTGCACTGAAATGTCAATGTTGATTTTTGTACTCAATCACTAAAGCCTAAAATCATGTGACTTCGAGGCAGAAGTTGTTTTACTTTATTATTTAAGACTGACATTTCTTGCCTGTTCCTAATAGCCCTCAAATGCCCTTACCAGGCCATTGCAAGGGGCAGTTAAAAATAAAACACATTGATGGGGAACAGAAGTCATATGAAGGCAGGTGTTCTTCCCTTTGGCCCATTGTGTCTACACCAGTCAGCATTTTCCAGCATCTGACCTGAAACCTTGGATGCTTTGGAGTATCAAGAGAAAATCTTAGTGCAACTTCAGTACTTTGAGGGTTCCTGCCGCTACCACCAATTTTGGGTAACGAGTTCCAGGTTACCACAGATATAGGTTACCTAGACACAGGACAGATGTCAAAGATAATTTCTTTACTCAGAGAGTAGTAAGGGTATGGAATGTTTTGCCTGCAACAGTAGTAGATTCGCCAACTTTAAGTCATTGGACAAGCATATGGACGTACATGGAATAGTGGAGGTTAGATGGGCTTCAGATTGGTATGACAAGTACTGCGCTGTAAAGTTCTATATTCTATGTTTTACAATCCTCTGGATGATCTTTTTTCCCTTAAATCCCCTCTAAATTCCCTGAAATCCCCCCTTTTAAACTGTGCCCCCGATTGCTGACCTCTCTATTAAGGGGAAGCATATCCTCCTATTTATCCTATCTGCCTCCCTCATTACTTTGTGTACCACAATAGATGCCCCACCCCCACCCCAGCCACCCACACACTCAACCCTCTATACTTTTGGGAAAACAATCCGGGCCAATCTAGTCTCTCGTCATAGTTGAATCACTCCAGCCCAGACAACATCCCAGTGACTCTCCTCTGCACTCCCTCAAGTGCAATCACATCCTTTCCATAATGTGTTGACCAAAATTGTACACACTATTCCAGCAGTGGCCCAAATAATGTGATTAACTGCTCCACTATAATCTCGTTTGTTTATTCAATTGTTTGACTAATTATTGCAAGTATCCCAGATGCCTTCTTAATAAGCTGTCTTCAAAGATCTATGGACATGCACACTAAGGTTCCTCTGATCCTCTATACTTCCTATGATCCTACCATTCAACTTATACTTCCTTCCCTTGTTAGTTCTGCCACTGGACACAAGCTTCTAGACACAAAAGCACCATTCAACCATCACCCTCTAATTCCTATTACTTAACCAATTTTGAATTCAATATGCCAAACTGCCCTGGATCTGATGGACTCTTAGCTTCTTAACCAGTCTACCATATGAAATCTTGTCAGAAGCTTTATGAAGTCCATATAAACTACATAAACTGCACTGCTCTCATCTACACAACTAGTCACCTCCTCAAAATATTCAAGTTTGTTGTACATAATTTCCCTGACAAAGCCATACTGACAAACTTGATTAAACCCTGCCTGTCTGAATGAAGATTAATTCAGTTCCTCAGAAATTTTTCCAATAGTTTCCCTAGTGGGCGGCACGGTGGCACAGTGGTTAGCACTGCTGCCTCACAGCGCCAGAGACCCGGGTTCAATTCCCGCCTCAGGCGACTGACTGTGTGGAGTTTGCAGGTTCTCCCCGTGTCTGCGTGGGTTTCCTCCGGGTGCTCCGGTTTCCTCCCACAGTCCAAAGATGTGCAGGGTCAGGTGAATTGGCCATACTAAATTGCCCATAGTGTTAGGTAAGGGGTAAATGTAGGGGTATGGGTGGGTTTCGCTTCGGCGGGTCGGTGTGGACTTGTTGGGCCGAAGGGCCTGTTTCCACACTGTAATCTAATCTAATCTAATCTACTGCAGATGTTAGACTGTCTGGCAAGCAGTTTCACCCTTTTTGAATAATGATTCAATATTAGCTGTCCTCAAGTTCCATTTTATCTGTGGCCTGAGAAGATTTGAAAATTAATGTCAGAACCCCTGCAATCTTCTCCCTTGCCTCCAAGATTAGTCTGGAATAAATCTCATCTGGGCCTAAGGATTTATCCTCTTTCAAGCTCACTAAAAACACTAATAACCCCTCTCTCCCAAAGTGAATTCATTCAAGAATGTCATAGTCCTACTTACTAATTTCTCTACCCACATTGTCAATCTCTATAGTGAATATAGAAGGAAATTACTAATTTAAAACCTTAGATTTGTTTTCAAGCTCCACAAACAAATTTGGTCCTCTTTGGTCTTGTCTTCCCCTTGGTCATTCTTTTCCCCTTAATACATGTATAAAACACCTTTATATATTCCTTACTATTATCTGCCAGTGTTTTTCATGCTCCCTTTACAGTCTTGTAATTTATTTTTCAAGTAATCCTTGCACTCTCTATGCCTCTCTAGGGTATCCGTGGTCTTGATCTCTTGGTATCAACCATAAACATCCTTTTTATTCTCCTATCCAATCCTGGAAGTCCCTTGACGTCCACATTTCTCAAGACTTGGTGATCCCATTCTTCATCCTAATGGGAACAGATTGGATCTGCACTCTCACATTTAAAGTATCTCCCATTGATCTGATATGGATTTTCCTGCAACAAGTTGCTCCCAGTCCACTTTGACCAGGTTCTGTTTTAGAGTATCATCATTTATTGGCCTTCCCCAATTTTTATTTCAAGTCCCCATCTTTATCCTTCTCCATAATGAATTTAAATCTTATTGAATTATGATTACCATCACAAGACACTTGCTTGTATTCCAGAAACATTGAGCTTAAGTTCCATCAACTGCTTTGGTGGCAAATCTGAACCCATGCACCTCGAACATTAGTTTGTAGTTCTGAATAGTTTGTACAGTGTCATTATCGTTAAGTTACCATCAATCCCAAGTGAACAATACGTACTACTGAATAAGGTAAACATCAAGCTGTAATACAAAAATTAGTGCAACTAATAACCCCTGAATTCAAGAAATGTCAGTACCTCTAGGCAAGTGAATAGTCCTCCTGTCACATTCCTGCCATTGCTTAGTTATTTAAGTTGTCAATGAGGGCAGTACAATGAATTGTACAAATGTCCTGAAGATGCAGTGGGCACTAATTGTCCAGTGAATCACTTAACTGCAACACAGTCTTCCTTATAGGCCCTGAAATATGAGGGAAGTTCTCCTAATCTCCCACAATAACATTGCTTTCTCTGAAAAATCCCATAAATGGTTGAAAATGTTCAGTTGTAGTATTTGTCTAGAGCCTGCCAATACCTTGCCAAAATTAAAGTAGGAGATCAGGAGATATCCGTGAAACTTCAGATCTCTATTTTGTGCCAAAACACTTGGCTGCTTCTCTAACACTTATATACAAACATATTCATACAGGGCCATTAGCACTGATTGAAAGAAAGTATGAAAAAAGTTTATATAACATCTTTCACAACCATAGGATCTCCTGAAGTATTTTATAGCCAATGAAGTACTTTTCACATGTAGTCACCATTGTAATGTAGGGAAGTCTACAGAATTAGATTGACAATTGAGTCTGAAACCATCTAATCCATATAGTTTAGTTATTGTAAGCTCCCGGCACGTTGCCAATGGGGAAAAGGATGTACCCTATTCAGTCTTAATGTTTTTCACATTTAGTATTCATCTTAGGATTTCACTGAGACAATAGCACAGCGATCTGGCACAAAAAGAATTATTTGATGAACCAGATATAAATGGCTGTTTTCTCCAAAAAGGAACTTTTAAAAATAGCATTTATTCTAAACTATTTATATTTGATTTAGATAGCAATCATCAGCATATCTTTTATAAGTGCTGGTCTTTAACTTTGATTGAGATGCCAGCTGGAGTTTGAGTAAACAACTACAGGATAAGGAAAAATGATACAAGAATCATTTTCAGTTAAATGATCAACCAATTTTAATTGTTACCAGGTTCAGTAGAAATCAGTTGAACATTAAACCCTTCCTAAAGGTCAGAACATTGTTGTTTGCCAACACAAATTAATGATTCCAAGATTCAAAAACTTAACCTAATAAAAAGTCGCAATCCTAGAAATAACATAATTTTATCATCACTTCAAATACTTTTTAACAGTTAAAACTCTACTATACCAAATGGACTGATTCTACTTTCACAATTACCTGCTGGATATCACTGGAACTGTTACTTTGCATCTAAATTAGATGTCTTAGTAATAATACAGCTTACTGAACCGATTGTATACAGAAAGGCTAAACACGTTTTTGAATCATTGCCTGTAATTTTCTGGAGAAATTTATTTTTCTATTATATGTGGATGCTAAACAGTACAATCAATAAATGCTAGACATGGCTGAGTGATTCCAAAACCAACTGATCTGATCTAAGCTCTGCATTACTGCCACAAACAGTCATGAATAATGTTGGATAATTAAACATCTCAGTGAAGGAGGAGGCTCCTCAAAATTTCCCTAACCTCAATGATGACAGATCCAAGCCCATTAGTCAGAAGTGCCAAGTGGATAATTTATTTCAGCATCCTCCAGTGGTCCCCAACATGACAACTGCCAGTCTTCATCCAGTTCAATTCACTCCATCTGATATACAGTTGGAGATAATGGATACAGCAAAAGCCACGGGACCTGACAACATTCCGGCAATAGTATTGAAGACTTGTGCTCCCCTCTCCAGGTTCTCCTAGTGCACCTCCAACCCTGGCATCTACCCGATAATATGGAAAATTGCTGAGGTATGTCCTGTACATAATAAATGCAGGACAAATCTCATTCAGCCAATTACCACCCCATCAGCCTACTCTTGATCATCAGTAAAGTCATGGAAAGTGTCATCAACAGTGCTATCAAGCAGCACCTGCTGAGGGTGGCATTCAACTAGATTCAATGGATACCAAGAGGCAAACTCTCTACAAATTGGATTCATACCTGGCACAGAAGAAGATGGTTGTGGTTGTTGGAGGTCAGTCATCTCAGCTACAGGACATCTCTGCAGGAGCTCCTCAGGGTGGTATCCTAGGCCCAAGTATATTCTGATGTTTTATTATGACCTTCTCTCCACCATAAGGCTAGAAGTGGGGATGTTCACCGATGATTGTACTATGTTCAGTACCATTCATGACTCCTCAGATACTAAAGCAGTCCATTTTAAAATACAACAAGATCTGGACAATACCCAGGCTTGGGCTGACAAGTGGCAAGTAACATTCATGCCACACAAAGGCCAGACAATGATCATCTCTAATTAGGGACAATCTAAACATTGTTCCTTGGAGGTCAATGGCATTACCATCACTAAATTCCCAAGACATCAACACTCTGAGGTTACATTGATCAGAAACTAAGTGGGGTAGCCATATGAATAAACTGGCCACAAGAACAGGTCAGAGGTGAGGAATCCTTCATCAAGTAACTCATCTCCTGACTCCCCAAAGTCTCTCCAACATCAACAAGACCCAAGTTATGAGCACCTAATAGAATACACCCCATTTTTCTGGATGGGTGTAACTCCAACAACGTACAAGAAACTTGACACCATCCAGGACAGAGGGTAAATAGCAAAGGTCTTTTTTCATGCATAAAGGAGTCCAAAACTGGAGGGCATGGGTTTAAGATGCGAGGGGAAAGATTTAAAAAGGACCTATGGGGCAGCTTCTTCATGCAGAGGATGGTGTATGTGTAGAAGAAGCTTCCAGAGGAGGCGATGGGGTGGATACAATTACAACATTTAAAAGGTGTGTACTATCTACAAGAAGCACTGCAGAAATTCACATAAATTTAAAGTGGTGAGTAAGTGATGCAAGGGTAACCTAAGAAATAACTTTCTCACACAGTGAGTAATTAGAGTATGGAAGGGACTGCCTGGAATTGTGGTGGAGGTATTAGGCATTCAAATAGGTGCTGCATGTTTTGTTTTGTTTTCCATGATGAGCAAGATATGGAGAAAAGATAGAAGATTAGAGCTAGATAATAGAACATGAATAAATAAAAGAGTCAGACTAGATAATAGAGCTTATGCAGACATGATGGGCTGATTGTCCTCCATCTGTGCCATAGCAATGCAATGAATGCAACCCCAGGTCTTGTTTCCTTCCCTTCAACATTATTGTTCTAAATTTGCTTATGTGTTTACAATCATCACCTCCCCACCTCCCCACAAGCCTTTGACCTTACAAATTCAGACAACCTCGCGGTTTCACTGTTCTTGATGAACATGTTCTCTTCAGTCTTAGACAAATGGTCACTTACTGAGTGGAAAGTAGCAGTCTGTGACAGTCTTCTTGATGGTCTGTAGCTCTTCATTGCCAGTTTCACCATCCAGTTTATTCCATTAAACAATCTGTGGACCATTCAATCATAATGGGATGGCATTCCTGCAGTTCCTTTGTGCAGCCCCTTTCGCTGTACAGATAGTGTACCATCTCTATTAGTTTGAATTTCTATGGTGAATATACCTTCTCTGATTGATAGTCGGTGCCCTGCTCTGGTAGATTTCTCACATCCTATGGCTTATTGTGATGTGCAGCCCGTTGAGCATAACAGGATTGCTCCTCATGATTGCCAAAGCAGCCATGATGATGGCATAAGTGTTGAGTCATTATCTTAGGCAAGGTGAGGAGTTCAATCTTCAGCTTCCATCCCATCAGCAGATGGAGTGGGATGCACTTATAATTCAATAGGGCTGTTGAGAAGTCATCATTCTTCAAGAGTGGCTTAACCTCACATCCAGCACCATACCCCCCCCCCTTCCGCCCCCCTCCCCCCCACCTCACCTCCCCCCCCCTCCCCCCCCCCTCCCCCCGCCACCCCCCAGCCATTGGGTTGTGGGTATTGTGGTCAGCTAAGACCTATTCAAATCCGGAACTAGCTGCAAACTCATCCAATAATCATGGTGTGTTGACCAAAGAGACTACTCCAGGAATGCCATGTGTTGTGACATTTACACATAAGAACTAGATCACTGCTAGTTCCTAACCTGGAGAATGATCTCCTCCAGGATGTCCAATTTTAAGTTTTGTTTTACTTATCTCTGAAATTAAATCTTCCTGACAATACTATTGCCATGGCTTCCTAATGATTAGCTAGTTTATCCCCTTTGAAGATGTCTATCCATGCTTCACATCTGTCCTGTGTTTTGTGATTGTGCTGGGAGTTTTCCTCTGATTTGTTGCTGTAGTGCAGTGTTTCCCCTACACTGCAGCCACAATGAAAGTTTTTTTTCCAGGCTTCCAAGCCTGACTATGACTCTGACAGTTTTCTCCTCATCACACCAGAAGATCTTCTCTAATAGGCCAGATCTATATAATTCATTAGATTACACAACATTGGCTGCATTAAGGGTTGGTTAATGATTTCTCCAGCTATCTACTCCCAAGGCTAGGTTGGTTCTCT
Organism: Chiloscyllium plagiosum; assembly: GCF_037043375.1. Taxonomy (NCBI): domain Eukaryota; kingdom Metazoa; phylum Chordata; class Chondrichthyes; order Orectolobiformes; family Hemiscylliidae; genus Chiloscyllium; species Chiloscyllium plagiosum. The sequence continues at coordinate 108,222,221 of NW_028270141.1, forward strand.
CTTGTGGCCATCTTGAGGTTTTTTTTTAGCCCAAGGGGAACTGTGCGCTATGATGGCGACAACTTGTTGTTTGAATGCAGTCTGGTGACAGATGAGATGACAGAGGTCTGGAAGGCTGCCAAAATTGTCCCATTATTAAAAAAGGAGGAAGGGATTGACCAGGAAATGTCAGGCTAGTCAATGTAACCTCCATGGTAGGGAATTTATTAGGAATAACTCTGAGGGGCATAAATATATATGTACTGAGACAGACATGGATGAATTTGGGATTTTGAGAAGGAATTTATTAAAACAAGTCATGTCTGACACATTTCTTCAGAAGAGATAACTAGGAATGTTTTTGAGAGTAATGCATTTGATGTATCAAGGACTTTAGCAAGGCTTTGATAAGGTCCTTCTTGGCAGAGTGGTTAAAGAAAAGTAAGTGCCCACACTGAGTAAAATTATGGACTTTTCTTCTGCAACAAAAGTTTTTGTTAAAATTGTAAACCTGGTTCAAGCAAGAGCCCTTACTCAACAAGCTCAAAGTTGCCTAAGTTGAACTGTTCTTCGATGCCAATGTGAGATGATTAAACTGAGGCATATTCCTGCAATGATTTTTAGATCTGATGCCTGAAATAATCACTTTTCGTAATTCAGGGAATGAAGTGTGCAGTGAACTATTGGAAAAGTTGTGGTTGCTTGAATTCTGGTTCCTTACAGACATAACATCCAAACGGAATGAGCTGAACTGTGAACTACAAAGATAGGACCGTGACTTAGCAGCACATAATCAGTGCTGTGAATTGAGTTAAAACCAGTCAATGAATCTCAATTAAAAACATAAAATGCTGCAACATTTCCTGATCTGAAGAAAATACCAGATAAAATCAAAGACAAATAAAAATGTGGTGGAGAAGTTCAACAAGTGATTTCATGAATTAATTGTGATGGAACAAATCATGATGTTTGCCTCAAATATATTCCTTCAGTTTGACATTGGTGAGTTGGCTACCAAAATCACTTACAAAGCAATGGAGTTGATCTGAAGATAAATTAAATGCATATTGATATTGAGCTGCAGGTCAGATCAAGGGACAACAATTTTTTGGAGACTCATTAACAGAGTAAAATACCTACTTCTATCATCTTACATTTTTAAAATGAAAGTTTACTTTGGCTCCTCATGTCTCTGAGACAGCATTCTCCCAGATGAACACAAATAAGTTCAAGTATTGCTCTCATCTGACAACCATTTGATGACCGTACATAACTAGCAGTCTCAAACTACAACCCAGACTTCAAGGCATTGGCATACTATACGCAGACATAGGTGTCATGCTGAAACTTGGTGAGTAGATGACAACACAAATTATTATGAATACTTGATTTTAGATTTAGATAGAACTAAAAATTAACTGTTTACTCTATATTTCCCTCAGAGTAGACATTTCCTGGGTTGCACTTAAATTCAAAAAGTAATGTTGCACTTAAAATGTTTGGAGACCACTACACTAAACCAATGTTCTATATTTAAACAGATTGCCTATATAAAGGCACAGGTTCCAACACTTGCCGAGCATATGCCAATTTGAACAAATAATAAAGACTTTAATCTGGAACTGGAAAAGTACCAGAAAGTATTGGTTCCCTTTCCTGCAGGTTCACTTGATTGAACTCTCCCACAAATTTTATTTATTAAATTTTAGTGTTTGAAAAATTAAAACCCTGTGGTTCTTTATTTTCAAAATTCTTGGCAGCAAAACATGATCCTGCAATAAATTGTTCCACACTCAACAACAAGCATAAGATTTCACATCAGATTTGTTCAGTTTGGTAGTTGCTAACATTTTCAAGTAGACTAATACCACTCCTTAAATCATGCAATCTTCCCAACCCCTGAATGAAATGTACCTTGGTGAGAAATTTAGAAAAATTAATTCAGATGTATGAGTGATGTGAACTATACACAATGCTAAGGCCCTGTTCTGTTCCTTATGATCCTGATGCTACAATCAAGAAAGCACAACAATGCCACTACTTCCTCAAGAGGCTAAGGAAATTCGGCATGCCTGTAAAGACTCTTACCAATCTTTATAGATGCACTATAGAACACATTCCATCTCGATGTATTATGGCAATTGCTCTGCCTCGGATCATAAGAAACTACAGACTATTGTGAATATATAAATGGTTTAGATGTGAGCAAAAGAGATATAGTTAGTAAGTTTGCAAAAGATACCAAAATTGGAGGTGTAGTGGACAGAGAAGAAGGTTACTTCTGAGCACAATGGGATCTTGATCAGATGGGTCAATGGGCTGAGAAGTGGCAGATGGAGTTTAATTCAGATAAATGCAAGGTGCTGCATTTTGGGAAAGCAAATCTTAGCATGACTTATACACTTAATAGTAAGGTCCGAGGGAGTGTTGCTGAACAAAGAGACCTTGTAGTGCAGGTTCGTGGCTCCTTGAAAATGGAGTCACAGGTAGATAGGATAGTGAAGAAGGCATTTGGTATGCTTTCCTTTATCAGTCAGAGTACTGAGTACAGGAGTTGGGAGGTCATGTTGCAGCTGTATAGGAAATTGGTTGGACCACTGTTGGAATATTGCATGCAATTCTGGTCTCCTTCCAATTGGAAAAATCTTATGAAGCTTGAAAGGATTCAGAAAAGATTTACAAGGATGTTGCCAGGATTGGAGGATTTGAGCTATAGGGAGAGGCTGGATAGGCTGGGGCTGTTTTCCCTGGAGTGTTGGAGGCTGAGGGGGTGACCTTATAGTGGTTTACAAAATCATGAGTGGCATGGATAGTGTTAATAGACAAAGTCTTTTCCCTGGGGTCAGGGAGTCCAGAACTAGAGGGCATAGGTTTAGTGTGAAAGGCGAAAAATATAAAAGAGACCTCAGGTGCAACGTTTTCATGCAGAGGGTGGTACGTGTATGGAATCAGCTGCCAGAGGAAGTGGTGGAGGCTGGTATAATTGCAACATTTGAAAGGTATATAGATGGGTATATGAATAGGAAGGGTTTGGAGGGATATGGGCCAGGTGCTGGCAGGTGAGACTAGATTGGGTTGGGATATCTGGTCAGCATGGACGGGTTGGACTAAAGGGTCTGTTTCCGTGCTGTACATCTCTATGACTCTGTGATAACCTAGTCCATCAGGCAAGCCAAACTTCCATCCATTGACTCCACTTATCCTTCTCATTGCCTTGGGAAAGCAACCAATGTAATCAAAGACCTCTCCCACCCCAGTTATACTCTCTTCCATCAAGCAGAAGATATATAGATTTAAACACACCAGCCAACAGATTCAAGAATAGCTTCTTCCCCACTGTTATTAGACTTCTGAATGGACCTCTGAAATTTTAAAGCTAATATTGATCTTGCTCTTTGTGCACCTTCTCTGCAGCTGTAACAATGTATTCATCCTTCCCTTCTATTGGCCTAATGCACTTTGTATGGTATGATCTGCCTGTACAGCACACAAAACAAAACTTCACTGTGCTTAGGTACATGTGATATTAATAAATCAAATCAAATCAAATCAAAAGATGGATCCAACTGCAGAAGGGGTCATTGCCACTGTTGCTGCAGTACAGCAAAGGTGCAGAGATATGGAAGAGGAGCAGATACACCAGCAAGTCAAGGGCCAGCAGCAACCTCCAGCAGCTGCCAAACAGCCTCCATGTGAAGAGATCCCAGTTGAAGGTTTCCCAATTGTGCAGGAGGTATAGGAGTGTTAGAGCCTATCATCCACAATGCCAGTTCCTCTGGATGAGTGAGGTGCAGTTTAGTTGCTGACTGAGAACGTTCTAGTTCATGGTCATAAAATTGGGCCAGCTGCTGGAGTGGGGCCTAAGATATGAAGGAATGGGTGGCCACATATTCCAAGTATGCGGTGCCCTCCACAGCTGAAGCAAGCAAAGAGGGGATGTGATGGGAGCGGATGAGCAGGGAGAGCTTCCTTCTGAGGAAGAATTACAGTGAGAAAGGAGTGTAAGAAGGAATATGGTGAAGACAGGTGAGCTGTATGTCGTGGTGCTTAAACAGCAATAGGTGTAGAAATGTGTGATTATATGAGCAAGGGAATGCCAGATTTGCCATTTAGGCACCCTGTGAAGCATTGGTTGTGAATGCTGTCACATGACATGCAGCAAAGGGCTTGACAACCAATGCTTGACCAGGTGCCTGGCTGGTGTTCAAAAATGGCACCACACCAGGAATCCTGGGATATCCTAGTAGTGGTAAATACTTCTGGCTATGGCAAATAGGAAAATCAAGCAAATGTTAGACAAGAGGGAACTGTAGAAGTGTGGGACATAGCTAATGACTCAGGTTTGGGATGATAGCATGAGAAAACTCACAAGGCCTTGCAAAGGCAAATTCTCCATGAAACTTGTTGAGGATGACACTTGGCTGAATCTTCCCAGAAATGGGCTCTGTATTCAATGAAAAACCTTGGTCAAGATGATACTTCTGAACATATACCTTAGTCCCTAGGGGATTTATTTTTGAGGGGAGACATATTTGTCTTTTCACCAATGGTAAAGTACAGGAGGAATACAATAATCTTGTGAATTAATGGCCAAAAGCAGACTAACCAGTTGTGGTAATTCTTTGATAAAGTACTCAATTCACCAGTGCAAAACATCAACTGACAGCTGACTGCTCAACAGTTGGCTCACACGTTTTTGCACATTGCTGTCAGAATGGCTTAATGACGTCAAAGAATAATACAGCACCACGGCAACAGGTGGATATTTGTTGTTGGCATTCTTTGAGGACATTTCCTTTAGTAATTATAGCCTCTTACAAAGGCTAATTGATCCATTGCATGTTTATTCATTGAATCATAGTACTGTGTGAAGGCACATCACGGAAAATGTGGAACAATTGAATCACGGAGTACAAGCCTTAATTAACTATAAGCGTGCACATCCAAACTTGATGCCTAAATTAATATTAGACAAGGGACCATGAGAGTACTCAGTACCTGAGATCCGGAAATAACATTCGCACTATGACCATTTCTAAAAACATACAATTTCACCACCATCACTTAACTTTCAATGGTGTTACCATCACTGGATCTCCCACTATCAATATCCTGGGAATTACTATTGATCAGAAATTCAACTGGACTTGCCATATAAATATAATGGTTACAAGAAGAGGTCAGAGGCTAGGAATACTGCAAGGAGTATTTCAACCCCTGATTCCCCAAAGACTGTCCATCATTTACAAGGCACAAGTCAGGAGCATGAGGAAATACTCCCCACTTGCCTGGATAGGAGTAGTTCCAATAAGACTTAGGAAGCTTGACATCATCCAGGATAAATCAGTCCTCTTGACTGGCACCACATCCACAAGCATCCATTGCCATCACCACTGATGCTCAGTAGCAGCAGTGTGTACTATCAACAAGATGCACTGTTGAAATTCACCAAAAACCCTTAGACAGCACCTTTCAAACACACAACCACTTCAATTTGGAAGGATAAGGGCAGCAGATATGGGAACACCATTACCTTCAAGTTCCCCTCCAAGCCACTCGCCATCCTGATTTGGGAATATATTGCCATTCTTTCATTGTCGCTGAGTCAGAATGCTGGAATTCCCTCCCAAAAGGCATTGTGTGTTTATCTAAAGCACATGGACAGTGGGGGTTCAAAAAGGCAACTAACCACCATTTCCCCAAAGGCAACTAGAGATGAGTAGTAAATGCTGGCCCAGCAAGCATTGCCCAATCCCACAAGTAAAAAAAAGAAATCATTGGCTTTCAGGTTCAATCATCCACATATCAACCTAATCTGAATTTTGGATTATAGTTTAAGGATTTCAGGTTCAGATTTTGTTTAGATGATTTTCTATATGATCTTTTTTTTTGTTTTTGCGAATGATTTTATTTTCTTCCTAGTCATTTTTGTCTCTGTATCTCACAATATCTCAAGCTAAAGGAGGGAGGGTCCAAGGCCTACATGATTACTATTTGGTAACTGGTCACTAGAAGCTGAATGAGCCTTTTCAGTTCTTACTGAAAAGCACCTACCTTTGTTCAGTGCATCTCCAGCCAAACGTGGGACCTTTAATTCTAGGTTTTAATCCATGACCTGTGATGCCTGATGACCAGTTTATAAAAAATGTTTTTATTTCACTTCGATTCTTCTAATGATCTTAAAACTACATGAGTTGTTTCTACATTTTCAACATGGGCAGAAGTACTAATGACCTTCCACAGTTATAAATAGATCTAAAAGCATACCGCCATCATTTGTGAAGTAAATTTAATAGTTTACCTGAAAAAATTGAACAAAGTACAGGTAGCTTCTGTCTTGTAGTCTGTTAAGTCATCATCCTCTGTTTTTCATTCCCTTTTTCTATCTGTTTCTGCTTCTCTATTTCTGTCTCTGATTTCCTTTGTTCCCTTGTTCCCCTATAGAACTTGACTGAAGTCAATGACTGTTAATTCAATTGCTCTGTCTAGCTGGATAAATACATCTATGGAAAGAATATGAAGATTATTATTCCACATTAAGCATTTATTTATGACACTTTGTACATTGAATGTATAGGCCAGCGGGTTGCTGTGTGAAAGCTGCTTTATTCATTGATGCCTTTAATTACTGATTGTTTGGTATCTTGGAAATTTTGAGTATTTTTTTCTTTTAATAAATTATGTTGACAATTTTATATCCCTAACATACTTTTCTTGACAATGAAACCATCTACAAAGCAAAGACTGAATGAATCAATTAGTTTTCATTGCTTGACAAAAAGCTGAGGGATTTATTGTAACTATTTAGTTCTGTGTCGAACCTCTGTTTGAAGTTAGAGACGTTTTGGATATTGTTGACAGTGTAGAAGTTGGAATATTTAAACTTACTGATGTGGGATTCTATAGTTTGGTTGACTTGTATATTAGTTACAGAGAAAACACATTAATGTGGTTAGTCTTTTGGTGTAGTCTATGTTGTTGGACTACATTAAGTGTCCAAGCAGTAGATTCCAGTTAGCAATATGGAGATATTAACACAGAGAACAGACAGCAGTAAAGCAAGAGGAAATTAAAAACTGAAACAAGGAATTAAATGAACTGCTTGACAAATTGATGTCAGAAACTTATCGGAGTTCTACATACCGTTGAACTAGGATCATTGTCTTCTTCTCCTGACTGCTGCTGATAGTTCTAATTTCAGGTAGTATCATCAAATGTGCTTGCGGTTCAGTGGACCATAATACAAATTCTGACTGTGGTGGGCGTATTGTACCTGACCCTGCTAAATCGCTCCCTCTGCTATTCAGGAAGTCAACAGAACACTTCTTCTCTTTTCTGACACTACATGCCGTTCATTGATTGTGTGACTGAGAAATTGGATTTCATTTCACTCATTGTAAAGTAGCATTTGATTAAAACTATTCTCAATTAAGATCTCTACTAGTGCTCTAGTTTATTGCAAATACAGGGAATATAGAATATATAGCTATAACACTCTAATGCACCAATTTACACATATAGTCCTCATATGCTTTTGATTTATCCAGTGTATGAGAAAGTATCTCGCATGTAGTTAAACTTTTGGAAAGTAGCCATTGGGTGTGGGAAATTATATAACTTGTCCCTGTGGTGCAGGGAGGTGTTTGACATTGGACACAAAGCATACAGAAAGACTCCAATTTCAGTCACCAAAATATTGTCGATCGGAAAATATTTAACTGTTGCAAGCAATAACTCAAAGAAAGAATTTGTCAAATACTTCAAAAACATGAATAGCTTCTGGAAGCCATAACCTTTTCAACTCTTCCAATTCTCCTCATCTTGCTACTTTAATATGGAGGTGATGATTACTCACCTTCTTGAGTGTCTCCTGATCTTGATTTTAAACTTTCTTCGGAGGCTTTCATAGGCCTTCTCCTTCTAACCAGTCTCATTTTTACCCATTGCCACTTGTACATTCATAGTGCTGACTTTGTCATTCTTTCTTGGTGTTTTTAGGATCAGTTGGCATACCTGATTTTTCTGTGTTATGTATTATGGCCCAGTTATGTGCCACATCTACAACAAGAAAAAAGTCTCTAATGCCCTCGGATGTCACTTTCCAATCTCTAGTGACATCTAAACTACAATGTCAACAACATGCCTAAAGTTTCACTTACCAAAGAGGTAATTACTGAATTTCTCACTGAATAAAACTAGGTCTAGCAGGGTTGAATAAGCAGGAAGGTAGAAACAAAAATATGATAATAGAAGTGAAAGGGGCAAGTTTCAGAGAGAATAAAAATTTTGAGGGAGGTAATGTTGACATAGTTTCTTTCTCTTATATCCAAGAAAATGCATAACCATGAGTGAAGTGGGAGGGGAGTGCTGTCACGACGAACACAAGTGGGTATGTAATGTCATATAGGGCTTGGTGAACCAGGTGGGGCTTTTTTTCATCCATTGATGAGAGCTGGGAAAATTCTTCCTGAACAGGAACAAGAGCTTCTGGTCTTCAGAGAAGAATTACAATAGAAAGGAAGTGAAGTTTGGTCCTGAATTACCTGAGAGCAATACACAGGATGTTTATCAAATTATATTTGAACATATTATACCATAGAGTAAAGCCAGGCTCGTGCAACACAGGTCAACTGCCCTGAAATTGTTTTCTTTATTTTTTTCGTGGGATGTGTGTGTCACTGGCATTTTCCTCCAAATGGAGCAGTTCCTACAGATTGGAAGATGACAACTGGAGCCCCACTATGTAAAAGAAAAGTGGGGTGAAGTCGGAATGTAAAATATACTGACAGACCAGTTAGCCTAACATCAGAACTGAGGAAAGAGATTGAATACATTATAGAACTTTTGCTAACATTTGGAAAGTGTTAACAGGATCAGACAAAGCCAGCATAAGTTTACGGAAGGTAAGTCATGCTTTACATATCGACTGGAGATTTCTGAGATTGTAACTGGTGGAATCGATAAGGGAGAACCAATGGATGTAGTGTATTTGTATTTTCAGAAGACTTTTCATAAGGTTCCTCATAAGACATTAGTGGGCAAGGTTAAAGAACATGGGATAGGGGTAACAAAGATCCAGAACTGTTTGGCAAATGGGAAACAGGGTGGAAATATATGGTTCCTTTTCCAGGTGGCAGATATTGACCAGTGAGATACCAGAAGGATTTGTGCTTGGGTCCCAGCAATTCACCATATATAAAGTGGCCTGGAGGAGGAAGCCAAATGCACCATTTCCAACTTTTTTGATGACGCAAAACTGTGATTGTGAGTTTGGTGAGGATGTGATAGGTTTCAATGTGATTTAAACAAATTGAGTGAGTGGACAAACACATGGCAGATGCAATACAACGTGGGAATTCAAAAACAGTTTCTTCCCCACTGTTATCAGACTTTTGAATGGACCTTCAATATATTAGAGTTGATCTTTCTCTGCACCTTCTCTGTAGCTGTAACACTATATTCTCCATTCTGTTCTATTACTCTGATGCACCTATGTAAAGTATCCTTTGTCTGGTTAGCACACAAAACAATACTTTCCTCTGTATCTCAGTACATGTGACAATAATAAATCCAATCAAATCAAAAGTGAACTATTCATTTCACAGCTCATCCTGATTTTGGCCTTCATGTATAAATCACGTTTTAGATTCAAAATTGGCCCTCCTCTCCCCTTTACTATTTATAAAACTGTTGAACATTTTCAGATTTCCTTTATGTTAGCTATTACTTCCTTCTCATGCTCGGTCTTTACTGTCATTCTTATTCACTCATCACTGAACTTTACATCTTCAACTTGGGGCTCATCTATGTTATGAATATGATATCTATCTTAAATTCCTCTCTCTACTTCAACTGCCATCCAAGTAACTATGTTTTCCTTTATAGTACTTACCTATAATTCTGAGACTGTAGCCTGGTGCTACCTAAACTGTCTTCTGTTTAAAGCCACTATTCAATAAGAGTTCTACCTGTCAATCTTTCATTACAATTCAGCTATTTGTCCAGACCCATCCTTACCCAAATGAAATTGATCAACCCTCAATTAAACCTTATTACTCTGGATCATTCCTGATTTTTTCCATTGTTAACCTAAACTTGATGACTCTTATAAGCACATCCCCTAAATGTTCCCCTGCCGACACTTGATCCACTTGGCCCGTCCAATTCCCAAAACCAAATCAACATCTCATTTCATTTCAAAATTTCTCCTGCAATCACTTCAAAACTTCTTGTGCGTCGCTGTCCATACACTATTTCTACCCCAGTGTATGTTTGAATAATTAAAGACCCCATTATTAATACTCAGAGCTTGTTGCAGTCAATATAGAAACAAAATAATCTGCAGACATCAAAGTGATGGAATTATTTTTCTCCAGAATGAATTTATGAGAATACACATTTGGCTCAGTAACATATATGGATATTAAGCAAGATAAAAATCATTTGGGAAATCATTTGGATCAACAATTAAAACCATATTATTCATTATAGCAGCAGAGCTGTTTTCTCAATGACATAAGCCCAAATTCAGACATATCAAAGCCATGTTATCTGATGGTAATCTTAAGTCATAAGTTTCACTGATTTAGAGATGACAGCTCAACTCTTTTAGTTGAATCTCTTCCCAAACACAGTGCAAGTCATCAAAACAATCAGCTGGGGCAATCTGGAAGCTAGCACTCTGTTTGGAGATTCAAGGTCTATCTGTTTGCTTTGGCTGTGCTAATGCTGGAATGAGAGATTGTGGACATGGACTAATAGTTCATCACAACATACAATGACAAAATGATGCACATTTTGGAAATCCAGTTCTGAAGAAGGTTCATCATTGACATAAAACATTGGGTGGAATCTAATGCCTTCTACTGAGGCAGGCTGGGAGGTGGGGAGGGCCACTTGATTGGGCAGGGGGGTTGATGGGATAGCAAATCAAGTATAGGTTGGGAATGGTCAAGGACAGCCTTGTAGCCGAGAGCTCCATTCAGGCCCTTAGGTAGTCACTGGTACTCACCCTGCAACACTGAAGGGCTATGCCATGTGGGCAAACTACCCAGTAAACCTTATGCCCTGGCTGGAGACCCTCATTCTTGGGCAGACAGAGACCACAGCAACTGCCCTCACAAGAAGACTAGCAAATGCACTTACTCAACAGGGGCTCTGTTTTAACCGCAGAATGGAATATTTACTTTGCTTTATTGACAGCTTTAAGGAGATAATACATTACTTTTTTCTGTAATCTCTTCCATTAATCTCTGAATGTTTATATGGACAAGATGAAGGGCCGTCAAGTATTTAAAGCCTTTGGCAATGCTGCTTTAATTGCCCTGTCTGATTAATATTTTTATAGTTGTGTAGTTTTTCACAAACAGTTCTTAATGGATGTTTTCTTCACTTCTCAGCTTTCAGCATTTGCCATTGTTATTGCATGGCTGTTTGGTTCTAAACTGGGCAAAGGGCATGAAATGAGCATAGTGACCATAGAGGTGACAAGGAAGACAGGAAAGGGGCATGATTTTCTTCTGATTGACAGTGAACCGTGAGTCAGAAACTTGCTCAACTCTGTGAAAGTTATGGGAGGCTATTGGATAATGACCTTTGCAATGGACTAGAACATCATAAGAGTATAAAATGTGAGCTCACCTGTTTACGCCCTTATCCTGCAGTAGTGGGTGAAGATCACAACAATCATATCTGTTTTAATTCCAGATAGTCTGCAGTGTTCAGCTTCTGTTTTTTAAAGAAGAATTGCTCTGTGGCTTTCATTTCTTAGGGAACAGATTGAGTCTTAAAATGTGAAGATGGATCCCACATCATCATGTGCCACGACTTTCGAATTAATAGGTTTACCTGGACAGGGGCATTTGTCTAATTATAGTGTGTGGGCAAGGGAGTCCTCAAGAAATTGATAAGAAAATCTTAATCTGTCCTACATGGAATGCCTCCAGAATCTGTCTGCCTCAAACAATCCATACAATAGGACAAATGTCTTTGCCTTATTGTTATGAGTGCCCTGCAAGACAGGGGATCCATTTGTCAACACTTTAACACTTAACTAAAAAATACTGTACTTCATGTTGTTGAGTAGAAATTTTCAACCTTGGTTAAAGGAGAAATAGTTTGGAATGGAGAACCATCTATTCTACCCAATCATTGATTGCATATAACCTGACCCGTTTCACTCAATTGTGTTCTTTACAATGCTGGCTGCTAATAATTACTAACAGAGTTAGGGAATTATGATATAATCTGAATAAAAATACATTCCTCTGGGAGAAATTACTGGAAAATGATCCATATTAGAGAGGTATTAAGATTCCAACTCCCTTCTTTAAATTTTTCTGGTTTGGCACTGAATCTTCTAACCAATGCTTCAATTATTTTTAATATACACTCCACATATGCTTAGCATAGATCTTTATTATTTTTCAAATTTATTAGAACAGAGTGAACTACAGATAACTATAACCGCAAAGTTCATTTCCAACTCTGAGATCTGGAACTCTGCTCCCCCTCTACAACTGGATTGTGACTCACTGACCTGCAGATTGCAATCAGTGAGGACAGGCGACAACACCTCTTCCACAATAATCCTCAACACCGGTGTCCCACAAGGCTGCATACTCAGCCCCTTAACATACTCCTTACACACTCACAACTGTGTGGCCAAATTCAGCTCTAATTCCATTGACAAATTTGCTGATGGCTCCACTATTGCAGGTTGGATCTCAAACAATGCCAAGATAGAACACAGAAGGAAATAGACAGCTGAATGGCATGGTAAAAGACAACAATGTCTCCCTCAATGTCAGCAAAATGAAGGAGCTGGTCATCGACGTGAGGAAGCAGAATGGAGGATGTGCCCATCTGTATCAAGGGTGCTGTGGTAGAGCTAGTCATAAAGTCATAGAGTCATACAGCATAGAAACAGATCCTTCAGTCCAATCAGTCCATGGGGAACATAATCCCAAACTAAACCAGTCACACTTGTCTGCTCCTGGTCCATATCCCTCCAAACCTTTCCTATTCATGCATCTATCCAAATGTATTTTAAACGTTGTAATTGTACCTGCATCCACCACTTCCTCAGGAAGTTCATTCCACACATGAACTGCCCTCAGTTGTATAAAACATTTGCCTCTGATGTCTTTTTAAATCACCAACAATCTATCCTGGTTCTTGCATCCACATCAACATTACAGTCAAGAAAGCATACCAATGCCTCGACTTCCTCAAAAGGTTTAGGAAATTTGTTGGATCCACAACGAATCTTGTCAATTTTTATATATGCACCATGAAAACATTTTATTCGGATGCATCACAGTTGGTATGGCAACTGCTCTGCCCAAGACTGCAAGAAATTACATAGAATTGTGAAAAGAGCTCAGTCCATCATGAAAACTAGCCTTCCTTCCATTGACTCTGACTATATATCCCCCTGCCTCGGGAAAGTGGCCAACATAGTCAAAAACCACTCCCTCCCCAGCTATCCTCTCTTTCACTCTCTTCCATTGGGCAGAAGACACAGAAGTTTGAAAACACATGCTTTTAAAGAACCAATTTATGAATAGCTTCTTCCCCGCTGTTATCAGACTTTTGAATGGATCTCTCATATTTTAGAGTTTATCTTTCTCTACAACTTCTCTGTAGCTGGAACACTATACTCTGCATTCTGTTCTATTACCCTGATATATTTATGTATGATATGACTTGCCTGGTTAGCACGAAAATACTTTTCAATATAGCTTGGTACATGTCACAATAATAACAAAATCAAATCAAACTGCTGCAGGCACACTTTAAATGAAGAATTAATTAACCTCCTGCAATTAACCTCCAGCTCTGGCCTCACTAACAAAGTTAGCTTGATTGGTCTGTTCCTTTTCTTCTCCCATAAGCTGCTTCCCAAAGTCCACAGGTCATCTTCAGCTCACAATTCCCAGTTCACAGCCACAAACCAAAATTGAAAAAAAAGGATAAAATTATAATAATGAAACATCAATGAGAATTCTAACAAATGAACCTTCTCTGAATTCCTACCAAGGCAGTTATATTCTTTTCATAATAAGGAAACGAACTGTACACAGTTCTCCAGATGTGGATTCACCAAGGCCCTGTTCACCATGGTAAAACTTTCCTACTTTTATATTCCATTCCCTTACAAGAATTGCCAACATTTCATTTGTCTTCCTAATCACTTGCTGGACCTAGTTACTAACATTTTGAGATTGATGTCCATGTATTCAGCATATTCACAACGTCTCAGATACTGAAGCAGTCCATGTTCAAAATGCAACAAAACCGAGACAATATACAGGTTAGGGCTGACAAGTGGCAAGTGACATTCAATCCACACAAATGCCAAGTACATGTATGAATAATAAATCAAATCAAATCAAAAGGAGAGGTACGATTAGACATCAACTGGAATTCAACAATCAACTACTAGCTATACCGATTATTATCATCCACTATAACTGTCAGCTTCCCAGAGCTAAGTGCTGGAGGTGATTTCCTCAAATTCCAGGAGCAGCAATTACTGTTTTATATGCTGTTGCATTGTTTTGGAACTTTGGAAAAAAAAAGTCAAAACAACAGCAGTTTTAAAAGGGAGAAGAGCAGACAAAGGACGCACATGGTGAGGTCAGTGCAGGAGAGAGAGAGAGAGAACTTGCACAGTTACTGCCTTTGCTGTTTTTGAATTCATGTGTCACTGGACATCGGAGTGCATCTGGGAAAATTAACAAACAGTGAATTTCACAACTAATATTGAAGGAACCGGTTTGGGCAAAGTTCATAACACAGAATCAGATAAGTTAATCGTTGTTTTAAATCTGTCGAAGAGAAAGGCTGCATTAGTGTAAACAGTGAGTTCTTTATTGATTATATGTTTTTGGAGATAAATCTCTTGATTAAACTTAAAATATAAGCCATAGCTCTTAATTTAATTTGGTGCAGTGCTTTGTAGAGGAATAAGACTGTTATTTTCTGGGTCTGTAGATTATGAAGGAGCAAAAATGGCCTTTGCAGTGATATGTACTTCTTGTCAGATGTGGGAGTTTAAAGAGAGTTTAAGGGTTACTGTGGATTGTATCTGCCATAAATACTGTTGGATGCGAATCTTATCAGATCGAGTCGATCGGTTGGAGAGACAAATAGAAGCGATGAGGAATTTGCAACAGCAACAGTATGTGATGGATGGCAGTTATAGGAAGGGGGAAAAGTCTCAGATACAGTCACATAGATGGGTTAATTCCAGGAAAGGTAAGAGAGGTCAGCACCTAAGGCAGGAGCCTTTTGTGGATATACCCATTTCAGACAGGTATGCTGTTTTGGAAAATGTAGGGGGTGATGGATTCTCAGGGGAACGTAACACGAACAGCCAAGTTTCTGGTATTGAAGCTGGCTGTAATGCAACGAGAGGTACATCGGCTTCCAAGAGATCAATTATGTTAGGGGATTCTGTAGTCCGAGATACAGATAGACGTTTCTGTGGCCAGCAGAGAAAAAGGAGAATGGTGTGTTGTTTTCCTGGTGCCAGGATCAAGGAAGCCTCAGAGAGAGTGCAGAATGTTCTCACGGGGGAGAGGGGCCAGCAAGAGGTCATTGTCCACATTGGAGCCAACGACATTGGAAGGGAAAACGTTGAGATTCTGAAGGGAGATTATAGAGAGTTAGGCAGAAATTTCAAAAGGATGTCCTCAAGGGTAGTAATATCTGGATTACGCCCAGTGCTACGAGCTAGTGAGGGCAGGAATAGGAGGATGGAGCAGATGAATACATGGCTGAGGAGCTGGAGAAGGATTCACATTTTTGGATTATTGGAATCTCTTTTGGTGTAGAAGTGACCTGTACAAGAAGGACGGATTGCACCTAAGTTGGAAGGGGTCTAATATAATGGCAGGGAAATTTGTTAGAACTGCTTGGGAGGATTTAAAATAGTAAGGTGGGGGGTGGGACTCAGGGAGATAATGAGGAAAGAGATCGATCTGAGACTGGTACAGTTGAGAACAAAAGTGAATCAAACAATCAGGGCAGGCAGGAACAAGGTAGGACGAATAAATTAAACTGCATTTATTTCAATCCAAGGGGCCTAACAGGGAAGGCAGATGAACTCAGGGCATGTAAGGAACATGGGACTGGGATATCATAGCAATTACAGAAACAAAGCTCAGGGATGGGCAGGACTGGCAGCTTAATGTTCCAGGATAGAAAGGGAGGCAAGAGAGGAGGGGGAGTGGCATTTTTGATAAGAGATAGCATTACAGCCGTGCTGAGGGAGGATATTCCTGGAAATACATCCAGGGAAGTTATTTGGGTGGAACTGAGAAATAAGAAAGGGATGATCACCTTATTGGGATTGTATTATAGACCCCCTAAAGTTGAGAAACAAACTTGTAAGGAGATCTCAGCTATCTGTAAGAATAAAAGGGTAGTTATGGTAGGGGATTTTAACTTTCTAAACATCGACTGGGACTGCCATAGTGTTAAAAGTTTAGATGGAGAGGAATTTGTTAAGTGCGTACAAGACAATTTTCTGATTCAGTATGTGGATGTACCTACTCGAGAAGGTGCAAAACTTGACCTACTCTTGGGAAATAAGGCAGGGCAGGTGACTGAGGTGTCAGTGGGGGAGCACTTTGGGGCCAGCGACCATAATTCTATTCATTTTAAAATAGTGATGGAAAAGGATAGACCAAATCTAAAAGTTGATGTTCTAAATTGGAGAAAGGCCAATTTTGACGGTATTAGGCAAGAACATTCGAAAGCTGATTGGAGGCAAATGTTCGCAGGTAAAGGGACGACTGGAAAATGGGAAGCCTTCAGAAATGAGATAACAAGAATTCAGAGAAAGTATATTCCTGTCAGGGTGAAAGAGAAGGCTGGTAGGTATAGGGAATGCTGGATGGCTAAAGAAATTGAGGGTTTGGTTAAGAAAAAGAAGGAAGCATATGTCAGGTATAGACAGGATAGATCGAGTGAATCCTTAGAAGAGTATAAAGGAAGTAGGAGGGTACTTAAGAGGGAAATCAGGAGGGCAAAACGGGGACATGAGATAGCTTTGGCAAATAGAATTAAGGAAAATCCAAAGGCTTTTTACAATTATATTCAGGACAAAAGGATAACAAGGGAGAGAATAGGACCCCTCAAAGATCAGCAAGGCCTTTGTGTAGAGCCACAGAAAATGGGGAAGATACTAAATGAATATTTTGCATCAGTATTTACTGTGGAAAAGGAAATGGAACATATAGACCGTAGGGAAATAGATGGTGACATCTTGCCAAATGTCGATTTACAGAGGAGGAAATGCTGGATGTCTTGAAACAGTTAATGGTGGATAAATCCCCAGGACCTGATCAGGTGTATCCGAGAACTCTGTGGGAAACTAGAGAAGTGATTGCTGGGCCTCTTGCTGAGATATTTGTATCATCGATAGTCACAGGTGAGGTGCCAGAAGACTGGAGGTTGGCAAACATGGTGCCACTGTTTAAGGGCAGTAAAGACAAGCCAGGGAACTATAGACCAGTGAGCCTGACCTCAGAGGTGGGCAAGTTGTTGGAGGGAATCCTAAGGGACAGGATGTACATGTATTTGGAAAAGCAAGGACTGATTAGGGATAATCAACATGGCTTTGTGTGCGGGAAATCATGTCTCACAAACTTGATTGAGTTTTTTGAAGAAGTAACAAAGAGGATTGATGAGGGCAGAGCAGTAGATGTGTTCTGTATGGACTTCAGTAAGGCGTTCGACAAGGTTCCCCATGGGATACTGATTAGCAAGGTTAGATCTCATGGAATAAAGGGAGAACTAGCCATTTGGATACAGAACTGGCTCAAAGGTAGAAAACAGAGGGTGGTGGTGGAGGGTGTTTTTCAGACTGGAGGCCTGTGACCAGTGGAGTGCCACAAGGATCGGTGCTGGGTCCTGTACTTTTTGTCATTTACATAAATGATTTGGATGCGAGCATAAGAGGTACAGTTAATAAATTTGCAGATTACACCAAAATTGGAGGTGTAGTGGACAGCGAAGAGGGTTACCTCAGATTACAATATAGAGCTGAGAAATTCTAAGAGTAGCAAGACCCTCTTGGGAGTTATCTACAGGCCCCCAAACAGTAATATGGATGTAGGGTGTACGTTGAATAAGGAGCTGAAATTGGCCTGTTGCAAAGATGTTACTACAGTTGTTATGGGGGATTTCAACATGCAGATAGACTGGGAGAAACAGGATGGTATTGGACCTCAAGAAAGAGACTTTGTGGAGTTACTCCGAGATGGATTCTTAGAACAGCTGGTGCTGGAGCCTACCAGGGAGAAGGCAATTCTGGATCTGGTATTGTGCAACGAACCAGAATTGATCAGGGACTTCAAAGTGAAGGAGCCATTGAGAAGTAGTGACCATAATACAATAAGCTTCAATCTGCAATTTGAGAGGGAGAGGGTACAATCGGTAGTGACAATATTTCAGTTGAATAAAGGGAACTATGGAGCTATGAGGGAGGAGCTGGCCAAAGTTCAATGGTGCAATACCTTAGCAGGGATGACAGTGGAGGAACAATGGCAGATATTTCTGTGTATAATGCAGAAGATGCAGGATCAGTTCATTCCTAAAAGGAAGAATCATCCCAGGAGGAGGCATGGGTGGCCGTGGCTGACGAGGGAAGTTAAGAAACATATAAAGTTAAAAGAGAAGAAGTATAACATAGCAAAGATGAGTGGGAAAACGGAGGACTGGGAAGCTTTTAAAGAACAACAGAGGATTACTAAGAAGGAAATACGCAGAGAAAAAATGAGGTACGAAGGTAAACTGGCCAAAAATATAAAGGAGGATCGTAAAAGCTTTTTTAGGTATGTATGTGAAAGGCAAAAAAATGGTTAAGATTAAAATTGGGCCCTTGAAGACAGAAACAGGGGAATATATTACGGGGAACAAAGAAATGGCAGAAGAGTTGAATTGGTACTTCAGATCTGTGTTCACTGGGGAAGACACAAGCAATCTCCCTGAGGTAACAGTGGCTGAAGGACCTGAACTGAAGGGAATTTATATTTGCCAGGATTTGGTGTTGGAGAGACTGTTAGGTCTGAAGGCTAATAAGTCCCCGGGGCCTGATGGTCTACATCCCAGGGTACTGAAGGAGGTGGCTCTAG
Organism: Chiloscyllium plagiosum; assembly: GCF_037043375.1. Lineage (NCBI taxonomy): Eukaryota > Metazoa > Chordata > Chondrichthyes > Orectolobiformes > Hemiscylliidae > Chiloscyllium > Chiloscyllium plagiosum. Next base: position 108,241,345 of record NW_028270141.1, read on the forward strand.
AAATCGTGGATGCGTTGGTGATTATTTTCCAGAGTTCGATAGATTCAGGATCAGTTCCTGCGGATTGGAGTGTGGCTAATGTTGTACCACTTTTTAAGAAAGGAGCGAGAGAGAAAGCAGGAAATTATAGACCAGTTAGTCTGACCTCAGTGGTGGGAAAAATGCTGGAGTCAATTATAAAAGATGAAATTACGGCACATCTGGATAGTAGTAACAGGATAGGTCAGAGTCAGCATGGATTTATGAAGGGGAAATCATGCTTGACTAATCTTCTGGAATATTTTGAGAATGTAACTCTGAAGATGGACAAGGAAGATCCCGTGGATGTAGTGTACCTGGACTTTCAGAAAGCCTTTGATAAAATCCCACAGAGGATGTTAGTGAGCAAAATTAGGGGGCATGGTATTGGGAGCGAAGTACTGACTTGGATTGAAAATTTGTTGGCTGACAGGAAACAAAGAGTAGTGATAAACGGCTCCATTTCGGAATGGCAGGCGGTGACCTGTGGGGTACCGCAGGGATCAGTGCTGGGACTTTTTACAATATATATCAATGATATAGAAGATGGTATTAATAGTAACATTAGTAAATTTGCTGATGACACAAAGCTGGGCAGCAGGGTGAAATGTGAGGAGGATGTTAGGAGACTACAGGGTGACCTGGACGTTAGGTGAGTGGACAGATGCATGGCAGATGCAGTTTAATGTGGATAAATGTATGGTTAACCACTTTGGTGGCAAGAACAGGAAGGCAGATTACTACCTAAATGGAGTCAGGTTAGGTAAAGGGGCAGTACAAAGAGATCTGGGTGTTATTGTACACCAGTCAATGAAGGTACAGCAGGTACAGCAGGTAGTGAAGAAAGCTAATAGCATGCTGGCCTTCATAACAAAAGGGATTGAGTATAGAAGCAAAGAGGTTCTTCTGCAGCTGTACAGGGCTCTGGTGAGACTGCACCTGGAACATTGTGTGCAGTTCTGGTCTCCAAATTTGAGGAAAGACATTCTGGCTATTGAGGGAGTGCAGCGTAGGTTCACGAGGTCAATTCCTGGAATGGCGGGACTATCTTATGTTGAAAGATTGGAGCGACTGGGCTTGTATACCCTTGAGTTTAAAAGACTGGGAGGGGATCTGATTGAGATGTATAAGATTATTAAAGGATTGGACACTCTGGAGGCAGGAAACATGTTTCCGCTGATGGGTGAGTCCCGAACCAGAGGACACAGCGTAAAAATAAAGAGTAGACCATTTAGGACAGAGATGAGGAGAAACTTCTTCACCCAGAGGGTGGTGGGTGTGTGGAATGCTCTGCCCCAGAAGGCAGTGGAGGCCCAGTCTCTGGATTTGTTTAAGAAAGAGTTGGATAGAGGTCTCATGGATAGTGGAATCAAGGGTTATGGAGATAAGGCAGGAACAGGATACTGATTGAGGATGATCAGCCATGATCATAATGAATGGTGGTGCAGGCTCGAAGGGCAGAATGGCCTATCCTGCACCTATTGTCTATTGTTTAACAGTATCTGGACCAGATAGCCCAATGGGCTGAGAAGTGGCAGATGGAGTTTAATTCAGATAAATGCGAGATGCTGCATTTTGGGAAAGCAAATCTTAGCAGGACTTACACACTTATGGTAAGGTCCTGGGAAGTGTTGCTGAACAAAGAGACCTTGGAGTGCAGGTTCATAGCTCCTTGAAAGTGGAGTTGCAGATAGATAGGATAGTGAAAAAGGCATTTGTGATGCTTTCCTTTATTGGTCAGAGTATTGAGTATAGGAGTTGGGAGGTCATGTTGTGGCTGTACAGGACATTGGTTACAATTCTGGTCTCCTTCCTATCAGAAAGATGTTGTGAAACTTGAAAGGGTTCAGAAACAATTTATAAGGATGTTGCCAGGGTTGGAGGATTTGAGCTACAAGGAGAGGCTGAACAGGCTGTGGCTGTTTTCCCTGGAGCATCGGAGGCTGAAGGGTGATCTTATAGAGGTTTACAAAATTATGAGGGGCATGGATAGGATAAATAGACAAAGTCTTTTCCCTGAGGTCGGGGAGTGCAGAACTGGAGGGCATCGGTTTAAGGTGAGAGGGGAATGATATAAAAGAGACCTAAGGGGCAACTTTTTCACGCAGAGGATGGTACGTGTATGGAATGAGCTGCCAGAGGAAGTGGTGGAGGCTGGTACAAGTGCAACATTTAAAAGGCACTTGGATGGGTATATGAATAGGAAGGGTTTGGAGGAATATGGACCGGGTGCTGGCAGGTGGGACTAGATTGGGTTGGGATATCTGGTCGGCATGGATGGGTTGGATCGATGAGTCTGTTTCCATACTGTACAACTCTATGACTCTATGACTCATGCATAGAGTAGGAAAATTAGTGTTGGGAGTTGGGCTCATAAAATGGAGTTCCATGTGCCTTCACATCCAGCCCGGATCTGCCTTTCATTTCCTGGGAGGACTGGGAAAAGATGCTTAGCCTGCTCTTTATTTGGCCCATTAAAGCTGTTAAGTGGGAAATCAATGACCATGCCTGACCTTACTCCAGCAACTACTTTGCCATGGTTGGGGGTGAACCAGATCAGGTTGGTGGCCTACCATATTTTACTGAGCAAGGTGATGCCAGGCAAGAAGGGGGCAAGGGAATTTTCCATGGAGGGTGTCTTCTTTGTCTCTGCCACCTCTCTCCATTGTCGCATCCCACTTTAACCCTCATCCCTGAACTTGTGAATGCCTTTCCTCTATCTCCTTTACTCACCTCCAACCCCCCCAAACACTGGGGCCTGCTAGTCAGGCCTTAATGATACCCTGGACTCATCTAAAGCCGGGTTTCCATAACCACTGCTTCTGCAGGGAGCCGATTACCTCAGTAGCAACCACTGCTTGAACCCGCTTGGTTCTCAAAACTAATTATATTTTTATTGCCAATTCTTATCTTAAAGGACCTCAGTCGTATCCCTTTGAAATTGATCATTTCCAGAGTAAATTGATCCAGTTTCTTTGTCCTGTAACTGATAACGAAAGTACAATAAAGTGGGCATCAATTAAGCTGTCTTCCTTGCACCTTTTCATTAGTTTCAATATTGTTTTTCACTGGAGAGGGCCAATATCCTTAATCCCACTCCAGTGGGCAGAATATTTCCAAGTCCTGAAACAATGTGGGCAAAGGCAAGTCATTTGAGCGAATACAACCAGACGGAAAAATGAAATTCTTGATGGTGAGGATAAAAAGAATTTAATTTTGCACTTTAGGTTTTAACAGTTAGATGATAATTTTTCTACTGAACAGCGAGGGGCCTATTCGTGTACATTAACACCTCATTATTACCTAATTTCAGCTCATTTATATGAAGCCTGATATTTTCCTAAACTGGGGAGAGGAATTCGATGGTGCCAATTCTCCATATGAAAGTCTGACTGGTTACCAGGCGACAGTAGCTCAATGGTATTTTGGCTAGCATTCAACAATATTTCATAGCCCTTATCATGGAGAGCGAATGCCTGTCGGCCCTCCTGTGCCCATGAAGGTCGGCATCAGATGAGTACCAGCCTCACCACATCATAATGGCATATCTCTGACTTACTGTTCAGTATTGCACTTTGGAGCTCACTGGCACCATTCATTGCAATGCTGCTGCACTGGGCCAGACAACATTTGATGTCAATCCAGAGGCTTGGACAGAGTTAGTGGGCACTTGGAGAGTTCATGGTTGGGGGTTCTGTATCATTTGTCTGAAGAATGGAACATAGTCAGCCCTGGAAGCAGACCAGGGAGTTTTGAGAAGAGTCCTGCTGGGACTTGGAACATGAACTCTGTTCGCCTCTGCGCAGACGCTGCCTGACCTGCGGGGTTTCTCTGGCCTCCTCTGTATTGAAGTCAGTCAGAGAGCTGCATCGCTAACAATCAGGGGTCTATCCATTCATCTGGGCGGTTGTCCCAAATAGATCTTGGTGGAGGGCCTTACTCAGTCAGGGGCTCTGTTTGGGGTGGGGGGGAGGTGGTTATCAGAGGGGAAATTGGGGAAATTTGCAGTCTCAAATAGAAGCCAAATACTGTGAATGCCGAAGATTTGAAATTAAAACAGAAACTGCTGGAGAAACTCCAGTTCTCTAAGGGGTATTCTTACAGTGAAGCTGACAGACTGGCAGCATGGCATTAGCAATGTGTTTAAAAGGAGGAGTGAGAGCAGAGACAACCCAGAATCTGACAGACCAGCAAAGGGAGCTATGTGGGTCTCAGGAGCATTGACAGAGATGTTACAGAAGTTCTGGTCTGGGCAAACAAGTTCAGTAATGGGGAAAGGCTAATGTTACTAATTACTTACTTGGCTGTACTGTGCCCTTGCCCAGTCCTGAAAACTGACCTCTTGAGGCTTAGTCCCATGGCATTGGTCATCACTGTCTCACCATGCCCCACAGCACTTTCGCCTTCCCAGTTTGTTTCTGTGGACAGACCTGAAAGACTGACCATGGTCCACCCCCTCACCGGACATGACTGGACAGCACTGGGCATGATATGCCCAGGCTCCTAACTTGTGCCTATTCTTCTCCCTGATCATGTTACTGCTACTCCCAGACTGGCCACTGTGGAGCTAACAGTCTAACTGTGGCACACACCCTGGACCGAACAGGCAATGACACCTCCCTGACCAAGGCTGGATGCCTGACTGTGACAGATACTGTGGACTGGTATGGGATGGTGCCCTTGGCTTACTGTGCTAGGATCCCTGACCGACGGGTGCCTCCATTGACTCCAAGTAAGGACTACTGCCCTAAGACTCTGAGACACATCTGCCTGTTTGCTACACACGCAGTGAGTTTGCCATTCAAGCTGCATTGAGTAGGTGTGAGACGAATGGAGCTCACACAGCAAGGTGTATGCTTCCTTGGCTGAGGACCGCTCAGCTGTATGGCAAACTGCCTGTTTTATGTGACTCCACCATGACAAGGAAGGGAAGGATGCTGTGAGCACCCAGGTAGGCGTTAAGTGAGTGGGCATTAAGTGAACAAGAAAGCTTCCCTTAGATGCTGCCTAATCCAGTCTGCAAACTGTTTCCATATGCAAAGTGTTTCCACTGCACTCTTTCCATGTACGCCTGTGCTTCAAGCACGCAAGTAGCAAGCTGAATCCAAAAGGTAAATGCTCTGTTTTCCTTGTTGCATTTTTCCAATATGTAGTTTCTTTCGCAAGTTTGGTAAAATGGGAGTCTGAATATTAATGAAGTGGGTTGTGGTACTAACAAGGAGTTAAATGAGCTTTAATCCCTATCAAGAGGCACAGTACTGCTACCTAATAAGAATCTTGCCACACTATTGAAGAAAAGCATTTAATATAAGGAAGATGCTCACAATGTTGATATGGGCCTCACCGGAATTCTCATCTGTTCCAGCCACTCATCTCACTATAACCCACATCAGTCAGACCCTAATACAATTCTCTCCCTCCACTCCAACCTATCAGCTTCACCCTCACCTTCATCTACCTATTGCATTCCCAACTATCTTCCCTCCAGCCCCACCCCCTTCCCATTTATCTCTCCGCCCTTTGGGCCACCCCTTCATTGCTGATGAAGGGCTTATGCTCGAAATGTTGATTCTCCTGCTCCTCGGATGCTATCTGTCTGGCTGTGTTTTTCCAGCACCACTCTGATCTCCAACATCTGCAGTCCTCACTTTCTCCTTATACAATTCTGTCCAATGTGTTGGACATTTCGATTATTATCTTTACTTTGATCTTTATGATGATCCCTTAAGTTTATTTTTTAAATAAAAAGATGTACTTGGAAAACTGTGCCATAATTTTACCCAAGGTTGCCAGTGGCAGCAGTGCTTTATGGAGGGTTAGCAATAATATTACTATAGTAGGAGTGGGCCATTCAGCCCATCAAGCCCTCTTCACTGTTCAATGAAATCATGGCTGAACGTCAATGCATTTTCCCGCACTATCTCGATTTCCCTTGATGGAATATGAAAACAAGGAAGTGTTGGAGCAATTGCACAGGTAAGAGAGAGACTGTATCTGGAGTATTATGTACAGTTTTGGTCCCGTTACTTTGAGGATTTGCAATGGAAGCAGTTCGGAGAAGATTCAGTGGAATAATTGCAGAGTTGAAAGGTTTGTCCTATGATGAGAGATTGAGCAGTTTAGGCCAATAATCTCGAGAGTTTAAATGGATGAAAGGAAGTTTAACTGAGGTATTTGAGATTCTAAAGGGAATTAATAAAGGATCTGGGCCAGATGGACCAATGGGCTGAGAAGTGGCAGATGACGTTTAATTCAGATAAATGCGAGGTGCTGCATTTTGGGAAAGCAAATCTTAGCAGGACTTATACACTAAATTGTAAGGTCCTAGGGAGTGTTGCTGAACAAAGAGACCTTGGAGTGCAGGTTCAGTGGTCCTTGAAAGTGGAGTCGCACGTAGATAGGATAGTGAAGAAGGCGTTTGGTATGCTTTCCTTTATTGGTCAGAGTACTGAGTACAGGAGTTGGGAGGTCATGTTGCAGCTGTACAGGACATTGGTTAGGCCACTGTTGGAATATTGCATGCAATTCTGGTCTCCTTCCTATCGGAAAGATGTTGTGAAACTTGAAAGGGTTCAGAAAAGATTTACAAGGATGTTGCCAGGGTTGGAGGATTTGAGCTACAGGCAGAGGCTGAACAGGCTGAGGCTTTTTTTCCTGGAGCATCGGAGGCTGAGGGGTGACCTTATAGAGGTTTATAAAATTATGAGGGGCATGGATAGGATAAATAGACAAAGTCTTTTCCTGAGGTCGGGGAGTCCAGAACTAGAGGGCATAGGTTTAGGGTGAGAGGGAAAAGATACGATAGAGACCTAAGGGGCAACCTTTTCACGCAGAGGGTGGTATGTGTATGGAATGAGCTGCCAGAGGATGTGGTGGAGGCTGGTACAATTGCAACATTTAAGAGTCATTTGGATGGGTATATGAATAGGATGGGTTTGGAGGGCTATGGGCCAGGTGCTGGCAGGTGGGACTAGATTGGGTTGGGATATCTGGTCGGCATGGACGGGTTGGACCGAAGGGTCTGTTTCCATGCAGTACATCTCCATGATTCTATGACTCTAGACATAATGTGGGGCAATCTAGATCACGAGGTCATAGTTTTAGGCTAAGAGGGGCAGATTTAAATTTGAGATGAGGAAGAATTATTTATCTCAAAAGGTCATTAATCTGGGAATACCCCAGGATGCCAGGAAATGGAATAAATTTGAGGTGGAAAAGACAGATTTTTAATTAATGAAGGGTTAAAGGGTTATGGGGAGTGCACAAATGTGGAGTTAAGATGAGATCAGCCATGATCGTACTAAAGGCTGAGCAGGATTGAGGGGCCGAATTGCCTACTCCTGCTCCTTGTTCTTATGTTCTTAAAGTGATTTGTAAAGAAGGAGTAAACTTGCACATTGCAAGTAGTTAGGGTATAGAATGTATTGCCCGAAACTGTGGTAAAAGCAGGTTCAATTGACCTATTCAAGATGTATAGTTTGATTATTTATACAGAAATAATGTGCGAGGGTATAGGCATAAAGTAATAGGTGCTGATGCTAATTTGAAGAGCCAGTGCAGACATGATGGGTTGAATGGCCTCTTTCTGCATCATATCAATTCTCTCATTCTGTGATGTGGAAATCTATCCATCTCAGTCTTGAATAACTAAGCTTCCATGGCCCTGTGGACTGAGTGAAGAAATCCCAGGTCTCTGAATGAAGAAATACCAGGTCTAAATGGTCAGAAACTGTGCTCCTTACTGTATAACCACCCCCGTCCTCTGGCTGTGTCCCTGGTTCTACAAACCCATCCTTCCTGCATCTATGCTGTGAAGTCCTGTAACAATTTTGTATGCTTGCATGAGGTCATCACTCATTCTTCCAACCTTCAAAGAGTAAAGGCAAGTCTGTTTAATGCCTTCTCATTTTAAAATCCTTCCATCCCAGGAATTAGCTAAGTGAACATTTGTTGCACCCCCTTTGTAGGTATGGAGACTAAAATTGCATTCAGTATTTCAGGTGGGGTATCAATTTCAGTGCAAACAACTTTATTCCTGTACTAAATACCATTTACATTCTTAAATATTTGCTGCTCCTGCATGTTAACCTTCAGAGACTCATGACAAAGGACACCCATGTCACTTTGATGTTTGACACATTCCAGTCTCTGTAAGAAAATACTATTTTTTTCTGTTTCTCCAGTCAAAATGGGGAACATCACACAGAGTCATACAGATATGCAGCACAGAAGCAGACCCTTCAGTCCAACTTGTCCATGCCAACCAAATAACCTAAATTAATCTAGTCCCATTTGCCAACACCTGACCCATATCCCTCTAAACTCTTCCTACACATACACCCATCCAGATGCCTTTTAAATGTTGCAATTGTACCAGCCTTCACCAATTCCTCTGGAAGTCATTCCATACACCCACCACCCTCTGCATGAAAAAGTTGGCCCTTAGGTCCCTTTTAAATCTTTCCCCTCTCACCCGAAACCTATGCCCTTTAGTTCTGGACTCCCCCACCCCAGGGAAAAGACCTTGTCTATTTACCCTAACCGTGACCCCATGACTTTATAAACCTCTATAAGCTCGTCCCTCAGCCTCTGACACTCTGACGCTCGTCCCTCAGCCTCTGACGCTCCAGGGAAAACAGCCCCAGCCTGTTCAACCTCTCCCTGTAACTCAAATCCTCCAACCCTGACAACATCCTTGTAAATCTTTTCAGAACATTTTCAAGTTTCACAACATTTTTCCAATAGGAGGATGTCCAGAATTACACACAATATTCCAAAGGTTGCCTAACCAATGACCTGTACAGCCATAACATGACCTCCCAACTCCGATACAAGTACTCAACCGTTTGACCAATAAAGGAAAGCATATCAAACACCTTCTTCACAGTCCTATCTACCTGCAACACCACTTTTAAGAAACTATGAATCTGCACTCCAAGGTCTCTTTGTTCAGCAACTCTCCCTAGGACCTTACCATTTAATGTATAAGTCCTGTTCTGATTTTCTTTTCTAAAATGCAGCACCTCACATTTTTCTAAAGCAAACTCCATCTGCCACTTCTCAGCCTTTGGCCCATCTGATCAAGATCCCGTTGTAATCTGAGGTAACCTTCTTTGCTGTCCACTACACCTCCAATTTTGGTGTCATCTGCAAACTTACTAATGATACCACCCGTGTTCACATCCAAATCATTTCCATAAATGGTGAAAAGCAATGGACCCAGCACCGATCTTTGTGGCACTCCACTGGTCACTTCACCCATCACCACCACCCCCTGTCTTCTACATTTGAGTCAATTCTATATCCAAATGCCTAATTCTCCCTGTAACCAATTAGATCTAACCTTGCTAACCCGTCTCCCATAGGGAACCTTGTCAAACACCTTACTGAAAACCATATTGATCATGTCTACCATTCTGCCGTCATCAATCCTCTTTGTTACTTCTTCAAAAAACTCAATCAAGTTTGTGAGATATGATTTCCCATGCACAAAGCCATGTTGACTATCCCTAATTAGTCCTTCCCTTTCCAAATACGTGTAAATCCTGTCCCTCAGGATTCCCTCCAACACCTTGCCCATCACTGATGTCAGGCTCACCAGTCTGTAGTTCCCTGGCTTTCCCTTCCCACCTTTCTTAAATAGTGGCATCATGTTTGCCAACCTCTAATCTTCCGGCACCTCAGTTATAACAAATATCTCAGCAAGGGTCCCAGCTATCACTTCTCTAGCTTCCCACAGAGTTCTTGGGTACACTTGATCAGGTCATGGGGATTTATCCACTTTTATGCGTTTCAAGACATCCAGCCCTTCCTCCTCTGTAATATGGACATGTTTCAAGATGTCACCATCTATTTCCCTCCATTCTATATTTTCCATGTCCTTCTCCACAGTAAACACTGATGAAAAATACTCGTTTAATATCTCCCTCATCTCCTGCGACTCCACACACGGCTGCCTTGCTGATGTTTGAGAGGAAAGTGAGAACTGGTGAAGGGCTTATGCCCAAAATGTCGATTCTCCTGCTCCTGACCTGCTGTGCTTTTCCAGCACCCAACTCTCAACTCTTATCTTTGAGGGGTTTATTCTCTCTCTAGGTACTATCTTGTCCTTAATGTATTTATAAAATTCCTTCAGATTCTCCTTAACTCTATTTGCCAAAGCTATCTCACATCCCCTTTTTGCCCTCCTGATTTCCCTCTTAAGTATACTCCTACTGCCTTTATAAGGATTCACTCGATCTCTGCAGTCTATACCTGACATATGCTTCCTTCTTTTTCTTAACCAAAATCTCAATTTCTCTAGTCATCCATCATTCCCTATACTTAACAGCCTATTCTTTCACCCTAACAGGAATATACTGTCTCTGAACTCCTCATCTCATTTCTGAAGGCTTCCCATTATCCAGACCTTTACCTAAGAACATCTGCCCCCAATCAGCTTTTGAAAGTCCTTGCCTAATACTGTCAAATCTCTCCACAATGTAGACCATCTGCAAATCTTTTTCTCCACTCGTTTAGCCTCTCCAAATCTCATTAAAGGGCTTTGCATCTTCTTCGTAACTCACACTTTCAACTTGTTTTTTTGTCCTGTGCAAACTTGCAAGTCTTACATTAAATCTTCACATCCAAGGCATTGATATAGGTTGTGAATAGCTGAAACCCATGCACTGATCCTTACAGTGCTGCATGGTCACAACCTGCCAATCTGAAAAGGTTCATTTATTCCCACTTTCCATTTTCTGTGTGCTAACCTGTTCACCATCCACACCAATCCTATGTGCTTTAATTTTGTTGACGAACCCCTTGTGAGGGACCTTACCAAATGCATTCAGAAAATCTAAATGTACCACAGCATGGAACATGGCAGCACGGTGGCCAGGTAGTTAGCACTGCTGCCTCACAGCGCCAGGGACCTGGGTTCAATTCCAGCCTCGGATGACTGTCTGTGTGAAATTTGCACATTCTCCCCGTGACTGCGTGGATTTCCTCCAGGTGCTCCGATTTCTTCCCACAACCCAAAGATATGCAGGTTGGGTGAATTGGCTGTGCTAAATTGTCCACGGTGTTCAGAGATGTGTAGGTTGGGTGCAGGTTAAATGTAGGGGAATGGGTCTGGGTGGGCCATTTTGGGAGGGTCAGTGTGGACTTGTTGGGCCTCTAATTCTAAAAGAAAGCAAAGTTTCAGCCACCAGCTCCCCCTTATCTCTACTGTGTGATACATCCTCAAAACAGAAACAAAGAAGACTGGCTGGACTTGATTTGCTTTGTCCTTCTGCAATCCTTGCTATTTTCCCTTTCAGGAGCATGGAGTCTGTTTACTGTCGGTGTTTTACTGATGTAGTAATTTCAATCAGGCACAATCTTTTTGAAGAATCATGTGAATCATTTAAAAAGCCAAAGATACTTGCAAAAGATAGTAGCAAGCAGAATTAGGGTAATAAGAGGCCAAGTAAGCTCCATGTCTTTTAAAAAAAATGTTATTATGTTTCTTTGTGGGTCACGAGTGTGCCTTCTTGCCTTGGAAGGTATTTTCAAAACTATTTTCAGTTTAACTTTCTCAATATTCTCTCAATGCATAATAGAAAAATGTTTTAGGAGAATTATTCAGAAATTTGTAAAGTTTTCCAACTAGGTAATTCTGAAGGGCAGTTCCCCTCCCTGTTACTGGTAGCATACTGGAAATCGAGCCCTGCTATTCCCAAACCATCATAAAAGTTTATTTTAAATTTCATAAAATTCCTTAATTTATCTGACTTTAAACACAAGGTTGACAGAAAGTACAGACGAGATGTATTTGCTTAATAATAATTATTTATATAAATAGTAAACTATAGCTAACAGATAAACAATTGTGAACCATTACTCTAACACTGTTATAAATTTCTCCCTTATCCACACTGACGAAAAAAAAAGACAGAGGGAAAACTAGGAAAATAGTTCAGTGGTTCTTGTTCACAAGATGTGCTGAGATGGTTCTTAAGCTGATCAGAGCACTGCTTCTTGGTCTTCTTTCTTGGGATTCCTTTACTGGTTTGCACTTATAAAAGTTCTCTAACTGATCAATTAAAAGTCACAGCTTACTGCAACTGCTGAATGAAAACAAAACTGTTTTCTTTGGGCTTAAAATAAATGCCTATTGCAGAGCACAGGGACAGTTCCTGAGCTGCTGCAGTTCTAACGGCTTATCACTACTTCATTCACAGACGCAGCCTGAGAATCAACCACTTAGTGGTTGGCAAGCAGAGGATTTTGTCATCAATAACTGGTCACTAGTCCACAGACCAATCAGCTATTTAAAAATGGCTGAATCCTCATTTATGCACACGCTTCGGCTCCAGCTCATTTACAAGCTACACTTCACTGAGGCTAAAACTGACAGCTATATAAACCGTGTTTTCAATGAGTATCAGGTTACTTGCCTTTGACAACTGCAATAATCTTTCAGCATTCCTTGGTTTGACAAACAGCTCTTTTCCCATTTCAGTCCACAACAAAAATACAAAAAAATAAAAGATATGATCTTTACCTTCCCCATAATCACTGCTATATGTACAGAAGTCACATCCTGTTGTTAATAAAAACACAAGAACTGTCAGTATAGCTTTACTTTGAGTCCATCTTAGGTAGCCAGGAGTCATGTAAATTTCATTTGCAAAGGCATATAGCAGTCTGTCAGAAGTCTGTTAAATAAAGAGGAAAATACAGTTAAGCTGATAACTTCTTATCAGAACAGTAAGATCTTAACAGACAAATCAGGAAGATAATAATTAACTGCATCACGTCATTTGAAATCGGTAAATCCTGTCATATTGTGGATCTGAAGGAAATGGATATAATCATGGAGAATCACGCAGAAAGGAGAGTAATCCATGATCTTATAGTAATTCAGTAGCATTCTAACATAATAAATCATTAAAGGTAAGAAAGATTGTCAGCCTTGCCAGACGTGCAGCAAACACAGGAAAGAGCTTGCATTTGTCTAAAACTTTATCACATCTCTCAGAAATGTCCCAAAATCTTCCAGTTAATAAAGGTAAACTGAGTAAGTTGAGAAAGTTTGGCCTGAGCTGGAATTTGGCATTTGCGCAGTGACTTGAAATCCCAACTCCTCAGGGCTCATCTATTACAATCAGACAGTGGAAAATGGTTATTGTGAGTAACTTGCATAATGTGGGAGTTTCTGGAAAGTTTGAATATCTAGGTTGATCACGAGCCTAAGGAAGGTCTCCAAAGAGGTTCACACAAGCTCAAAGTCAGGTTCAATTTTATCCACCAAAAATGATTGGGTTTGGGTCTGGAGGGAATTTAAAATAATAAATATCTTAAGCATGAAGTGACTATAGTTAATCAGAAACGCAGCGAAGCTGCAGCAGGGAAAGAGATGGAAGAAAAATAAATGCCGAGTACAGGCACAGAAGAAGGAGTCAGCATTGAAGAGTCAGCATTAAGGGAACAAGTATTGGCCTCTTAGTGTGATGTCTGCAGAATATGGAGTGGAGAATTAGTTGACATCAGGGGTGCAACACTCATAAAAGTGCAAGAGCGACTGCAGGAACTCTTCTGAAGGAGTCTGTCCTTTACCTTGCTGGCTTTTGTACTTTCCCTTCCCCTGTTGGGATTCCCATAATGACATCGAAGCTGGTCTCCCCTTTCACTGTCCCACCCTTCATCATTAGCTGGATGGTGGTCATGGAGGCAGACAATTAGGAAGTTCCTCATTTTTAAACTGCGTCAACAGACTCATTGAGGGTAGGAACTGGGAAACTATATGGGGTCGCCATGTTTCTGTCCAGACACCCATGGTGAAAATCCAACCAGGTGGATTTTCCAAGCGGATCCCAGAAAATTCCACCTCTGCTTAAAATCCCTCCACAGTCCAATTTACCAAGATCTTGGGGAAGGCACAAACCGCTGCTTGAATCTAGGAGAAAGTGAGGACTGCAAATTCTGGAGATCAGAGTTGAAAAGTGTGGTGCTAGAAAAGCACAGCAGGTCAGGCAGAGTCCAAGGAGCAGGAGAATCAACATTACCAGCTCATCGGATGTTGCCTGACCTGCTATGCTTTTCCAGCACCACACTTTTCAACTGCTTGAATCGTAACTTGGGCACCCGAAATGTAAAATGGGACAATTATGTTGGACAGTGCTCAGAATTTCAGTACACAAAGAGATCCAATTTAGAAAAATTGGCATTTGAATTAGTGCAGTACCATCAAATATCATCTCTCAGATGAAAGGTTAAGCTGAGCTCTCACATGCCCACTCTGAATAGAAATCATAACTTTTGTAGAAGAGTTCCCTCAGAGGCCCTGACCAAAATGCGTACAAACATGCTAAAATACTGCAATGGAAAACCAGTGGGAGCCCAAGGTCTCGTTTCTCTGTGAGGCCCATCTCAATTTCAAGATAATCAGGCACTTATGTGGGCAGTATCAGACCTCTATGACACTGCTCTGGCTTTAAGAGGTTATTTTGCCCTAAATTCCTTCAAAGTAAGGTTGTAAGACAGAAGTGTGAGCAGTCTACCAGAATCATTAGTGCAAACAGGCCTAGTGTTTCTTTTTTTAAGTTTGGAACAATAGAGGCAGTCTGGATGAGTGTTGCCAGCCCTCACAGATCAGGGTTTCTATTTTTTTTAATTTTTAGTTTTAGCTTTCAGCAGTTCCTGTTGTGATCTTGTAGGAGTAGGAGCAATCTTTTCTGTCTCTCGGTTACAGCTAGGAGCTAGGGTTTCTCTCTGCTGCTGGGTCACCTGTCAGACAAATGCATTTTTCTGAATTTTCCTTTTTGTCAAGGGTGTATTTATGGGATGTTACAATAGTGGAACAATTAATTAGTACTAGTTACTGTATGTACTATTTGGTTAGGTTTTCCAATAGAGTTAAGTTATTCTAGAGCCCTCTTTCTTCGGTTGTATTTTCACTGTAGTTTAATTGTGTTTTGCTTAACGTGGAGTAATTGGACCAGTTGCACTGTATCTGGAATATAGCATTTCAGATCTGCCTTTAAAAAAGAAAAAGTTAGGGCCTAGATGACCTTTTTAAATATTTTGAGAGGGTCTGGTCTGGTCCATCATACCTCCCCTTGAATTAAACACTGAACAGAGCAGAATTTCCACTACCAAGAGCTTCCAGCCAATTATAAGTCAGCAGTCCTCAAGTACTGGCAGTGCCATGGCAGCAGGGCCATTGCCAGGATTGGACTCAGGCCTTCACGAGGGAGCCCCAAGGTATCGCTGGAGGGAGATGTGTGCATGTCGGTTGGGGTAGCAGTGAAGGGGTTTTCCAGAAAGGGGAGGCAGACTTGAAAACAAGTGGGGGGAGGGGGGTGTTTTTCCACAGGCCCACTACCTTCTAATGCCAGAACCCTCCATTAGGAATAGTCCGCTTGTGAATAGACAATAGACAATAGGTGCAGGAGTAGGCCATTCTGCCCTTCGAGCCTGCACCACCATTCATTATGATCATGGCTGATCATCCTCAATCAGTATCCTGTTCCTGCCTTATCTCCATAACCCTTGATTCCACTATCCTTGAGAGCTCTATCCAACTCTTTCTTAAATGAATCCAAAGACTGGGCCTCCACTGCCCTCTGGGGCAGAGCATTCCACACAGCCACCATTCTCTGGGTGAAGAAGTTTCTCCTCATCTCTGTCCTAAATGGTCTACCCCGTATTTTTACGCTGTGTCCTCTGGTTCGGCACTCACCCATCAGCGGAAACATGTTTCCTGCCTCCAGAGTGTCCAATCCTTTAATAATCTTATATGTCTCAATCAGATCCCCTCTCAGTCTTCTAAACTCAAGGGTATGCAAGCCCAGTCGCTCCAGTCTTTCAGCGACAGGTAGTCCCGCCTTCCCACCTCACCTTTTTATAGGGGCAGGCAATTCCAGCAGAATTTGCTTGATGGTTTTCCTGGATGGTATTTTTCCAACTGCTGCATGTTGAATATCAATGTTGGTAGGATATGGACCTTGATTGATGAGCTAAACACCTCAGGTGGCCTTCAGGTGGGGAAGCCAGCCACCACTCTCCCCACCCAGAGCTAGATGGAGGAGGACAGGAGAGTGGGAAGGTGGGAGGTTGCCAACCTTGCAGCCTTCTGCCAGATCAAACAGAACAGACCCACAGGCACCTCTGAACTTACGCCTCCATAAGGTCATGGGGGGCACTAAGCTCCATCCTTTGTGAGTTAGTTGACAGCTGTACTTCTCACACTACAACAATATCACAACAAGAGATCACAGTCTTCACGTTCTCCTGAGGTTGTAAGAGGACATTGGAAGGAACTTTTTTGAATTCACTCGTGGGACTTGGGTGTCACTGGCTAGCCGGCATTTATTGCCTGTCCCTAGTTGCCCTTGAAAAGGTGGTGGTGAGCTGCCTTCTTGAAACGCTGCAGTCCATGCACTGCGGTTAGACCCACAATGCCCTCTTACGTTTAATATGTTGGAAGATATTTTACTATTTGCTTTAGTGCAGCCTGCCATCCTTTCCTCATGCTTCCTCTTAGCCTTCATCATTCCAGTCTTAGTCTTTGTCCTGCATTGGCGATACTCTTCCTGATTTCTATTCCTGATATTATTCCAGTGTGTATCATATGCCTTCTTTCTCTTCCTGAGTTTTTCATTAATGTCCATAGTCAATCAGGGTACTGTAGCTTTACAAAACCCACATTAATTTCTTACCTTGCTTGCAACCTATTCATCTCTTTTTGAAATTGTTCCTTTTTTTAATCCATCGTTTTACCACCAAACTGTGTTTCCAATCAACCTTCTTCAATTCAACTTCTTGATTCCTGACATCTGCCCTTTTCTAGTCTGGAATCTGTATCATTGACTGATTTTTATTCTTTTCCAACTAAATATTGAACCTTGTAATGTTGTGATCGCTATTTCCCAAATGCTGCCATTTCTGGCATTCTCCACTTAGCCTGCCTTATTTCCTTCGACCAGATCCAGCATAGGTCCGTCCCTTGATAAGACTAAACATATACTGATCCAGAAAGTTCTCCTGCACACATTGCATGAATTTATTCTCTCCCATCACCCACACTCTATATTTTTCCCAGTGTACCCTGGAGTAATTGAAATCACTTGTCCTTTCCATAATATACCTTCAAATGCTCTCTTCCATTTCCTCCTCACAATTAGGAGGTCCAGAATAAACACCTAACAAAGTCACTGCTCCCTTCCTGTTTCTCACCTCCAACCATATAGACTCTAATTCAGAAACTGCATTACCTTCAAGTTCAATGATGCTACCTTTGACCAAGACTGCTACATCTCCTCCATTTTTATGCACCCTGTTCCTACCAAAAATCTTATAGTCCTGCTCCGTCAATGCTATTATGTCATATCCACTCAGAGTAATTTCTGTTTCCAATTCCCCAATTTTCTTCATGAAACACATGTACAACTTAACCCTACCCTTATGAATTTCTTGCCCATTGGAAGGTGACCACTTCTTTGTTTACTGTCGAGACTGTGGTGCTGGAAAAGCACAACCGGTCAGGCAGCATCTGAGGAGCAGGAGAATCGATGTTTTGAGCATATGCTCTTCATCAGGAATGAGCAGCTCATTGAAAAGCTTATGCTCAAAACATCGATTCTCCTGCTCCTTCGAAGCTGCCTGACCTGCTGTGCCTTTCCAGCACCACACTCTGATCTCCAGCATCTGCAGTCCTCACTTTCTCCCATTTCTTTGTTTACTGTCAACACTCAAGCCTTCCCTTACTTCCTTTTCTCCTTTTCCCATCTTCTCTCTTTTGCCCTTTCTGGCACTTCCAAAACTAGGCCCGTTGACTCATAAGTTTAAATCCACCCCCACTATACTATCTACTCTCTCAGCCAGGAGATTAGTTCCATATTTCTGCTCAGGTGAAGCCATCCCTTCTGAACAGCTTTCCCAAAAATGATCCCAAAGTCCCAAAAATCTAAATCCTTCCATTCCACACCATCCCTCACTATGCCACACATTTACCTCCCTGATCTGCTTTTGCCTAAATGGTGAATCATGAGGTACAGGTGTTTCTGAGATTAATACCATGATGGACCTTTCTTCAGACTGCACCCCCCCAGTTGGTGAAACTGATTTTGCAAGCCCTCCAAGCTGTCCCTCCCTGTGTTGCTGGTTACCACATGAACCACAACCACTGGGTATTTTCTCTCCCTTTGCAGAGGTTGATCCGGTTCTTTTGTTTTGTCCCAAACCTTTGCAACGGGAGGCAACAGACCATGTGGGATTCATAATCCCAGATACAAACCATGCTGACTATCCCTCAACTATCGAGTCACCCACTACTACAACCTTTCTAATCTGCCTACCAACCGAACTCTCTTTGCCCAGAGTAGCCTCGGGTACGGTGACAATATGGTTTTCCCTCAAGTCATCCAAACTGATTCTGTCATATTGCTCACTGAATAGGCATTTAAAATTTCACATCTGTTAGGCAACAGCAGGATGTGCTGCGATTCTTGAAGTTGCTGTCTCCTTTCCTTTTGGCGCAGTTACCTGCCAATCTCTGTTCTCTTCCTTGCCTGCCTATCATGATATGGAGTGACCACTTTCTGGTATGACTCTCCTTCTTGCATAGTGCGCAGTGAAGAGAGTGATTGCTCCAAATCAGCCACATATTGTTCAAGGACGGCTAGCCTCTGTGAGTTGAGTGTTCTCAAGCATCTGGAGTGCTGTTGGAGCTGCTCCCATCCAGGCAAGCGGGGAGTATTCCATCACACTCCTGACTTGTGTTCTGTAGATAGTGGACAGGCATTGGGGAGGCAGGACTAAGTTATTCGCCACAGTATTCCTAGTATCTGACCTGCTCTTGCAGCCACTGTGTTTATGTGGCGAATTCAGTTGAGTTGCCTTGTAAGTGGGGGGATGATAACACCATTGAATGTCAAGGGAAGGTAGTTAGAATGTCTCTTATTGAAGCAGGTCATAACCTGGCATTTATGTGGCATGAATGTTATTTGCCACGAAACATTGTGCAATCATCAGCAAATATCCCCAGTGTTGAATTTATAATGGAGGGGAGGTCATTGATGAAGCAGCTGAAGATGGTTAAGCCTACTCACTACCCTAAGGAGCTCTTGCAGTGAGGTCATGGAGCTGAGATAACTGACTTCCAACAACCACAATCATCTTCCTAAAAGAACATAAGAATAGGAGCAGGAGTTGGCTATCTGGCCCGTTGAGCCCATTCTGGCATTTAATAAGACCATGGCTGATTTTTCGTGGACTCAGCTCCACTTACCCGACTCACCATAACCCTTAATTCCTTTACTGTTCAAAAATCTATCTATCTATTCAATGAGGTATCTATCTATTCAACTGCTTCACTGGGCAGGGAATTCCACAGATTCACAACCCTTTGGGTGAAGAAGTTTCTCTTCAACTCAGTCCTAAATCTGTTCTCCCTTATTTTGAGGCTATGCCCCCTAGTTCTAGTTTCACCCGCCAGTGGTAACAACCTCCCTGCTTCTATCTTATTTATTCCCATCATAATTTTATATGCTTCTATAAGATCCCCCCTTATTTTTCTAAATTTAAATGAGTATAGTCTCAGTCCACTCAATCTCTCCCATAAGCCAAACCTCTCAACTCTGGAACCAACCTAGTGAACCTTCTCTGCAACCCCTACAGTGCCAGTACATCCTTTCTCAAGTAAGGAGACCAAAACAATATACATTACCTCAGATGTGGCCTCACCAACATCCTATATAATTTCGGCATAACCTCCCTATTTTTAAACTCCATGCCTCCAGCAATGAAGGACACTAATCCATTTGCCTTTCGAATTATCTGCTGCACTTACAGACCAATTTTTATAATATTCATAAAACTGCCATCCCAAAGTGTTTCTATTTGCCAGGTATGACACCAACCAGCCAAGTATTTGCCCCCTCTTATCGAATGGTCCCAGTTATGCTCAGCCTCCTTGATGCCACACTCAGTCAAAGGTGACCTTGGTGTTAAGGACTGTCACTCTCACCTCACCTCGGGAATTCGGCCCTTTTGTCCATGTTTGAACCAAGACTATAATGACGTCAGGAGTTGAGTGGCCCTGGCGGAACCAAAACTGGGCGTCACTGAGCAGGTTATTGCAGAGCAGGTGCTGCTTGATAGCAATGTTGATGACCATCACTTTACTGATGGCCAAGAGTAGACAATGGGGCAGATTGGATTTGTCCTGCTTTTTGTGTACAGGACATACCAGGGCAATTTTCCACATTGTAGGGTAACTGCCACTACTTTAACTGTACTGGAAGAGCCTGACTAGGGGAGCGGCAAGATCTGAGCAGAAGTCTTCGGTATTATTGTCAGCTACATAATTGCAGTTCTTTCTTGTTTCTCAAAGCACTGGACACATGATGGCATGAATGGTCTCTTGCTACACAACATTCCAGATTCACCACAAGTTAAATTGAAGATGTTTTTAATGGAAAAGGTATAAACCATAGGACTGAAATTCCACAGGGATTGTGCTAGTCACCTTCTGAAGGTATGGGTGAAGATTAGGAGGAACCATGCAGAACTTCAAAGTCAGTGTGTAAAGTTATGTAGAAGGAATGATCCTGAGGAACAGGATGTACATGTATTTGGAAAGGCAAGGACTGATTAGGGATAGTTAACATGGCTTTGTGTGTGGGAAATCATGTCTCACAAACTTGATTGAGTTTTTGAAGAAGTAACAAAGAAGATTGATGAGGGCAGAGCAGTAGATGTGATCTATATGGACTTCAGTAAGGTGTTCGACAAGGTTCCCCATGGGAGACTGATTAGCAAGTTAGATCTCATGGAATACAGGGAGAACTAGCCATTTGGATACAGAACTGGCTCAAAGGTAGAAGACAGAGGGTGGTGGTGGAGGGTTGTTTTTCAGACTAGAGGCCTGTGACAAGTGGAGTCCCACAAGGATCGGTGCTGGGCCCTCTACTTTTTGTCATTTACATAAATGATTTGGATGCGAGCATAAGAGGCACAATTAGTAAGTTTGCAGATGACACCAAAACTGGAGGTGTAGTGGACAGCGAAGAGGGTTACCTCAGATTACAACAGGATCTGGACCAGATGGGCCAATGGGCTGAGAAGGGGCAGATGGAGTTTAATTCAGATAAATGTGAGGTGCTGCATTTTGGGAAAGCAAATCTTAGCAGGACTTATACACTTAATGGTAAGGTCTAGGGAGTGTTGCTGAACAAAAAGACCTTAGAGTGCAGGCTCATAATTCCTTGAAAGTGGAGTCGCAGGTAGATAGGATAGTGAAGAAGGCATTTGGTTTGCCTTCCTTTATTGGTCAAAGTATTGAGTACAGGAGTTGGGAGGTCATGTTGTGGCTGTACAGGACATTGGTTAGGCCACTGTTGGAATATTACATGCAATTCTGTTCTCCTTCCTATTGAAAAGATGTTGTGAAACTTGAAAGGGTTCAGGAAAGATTTACAAGGATGTTGCCAGGGTTGGAAGATTTGAGCTATAGGGAGAGGCTGAACAGGCTGGAGCTGTTTTCCCTGGAGCGTCAGAGGCTGAGGGATGACCTTATAGAGGTTTACAAAATTATGAGGGGCATGGATAGGATAGATAGGCAAAGTATTTTCCCTGGGGTGGGGGAGTCCAGAACTAGAGGGCATAGGTTTAGGGTGAGAGGGGAAACATATAAAAGGGACCTAAGGGGCAACTTTTTCACGCAGATGGTGGTATATGTATGGAATAAGCTGCCAGAGGATGTGGTGGAGGCTGGTACAATTGCAACACTTAAGAGGCATTTGGATGGGTATATGAATAGGAAGGGTTTGGAGGGATATGAGCCGGGTGCTGGCAGGTGGGACTAGATTGGGTTGGGATATCTGGTCGGCATGGACAGGTTGGACCAAAGGGTCTGTTTCCGTGCTGTACATCTCTATGACTCTATGACTTTAAGTGAAAGGAATCATTAAACCCATAAAGCTTCCAGTTGTGTTAAATGTTTGTTAATTGTGATCTTACAAGTGAGAAACAAGTAAACAATGTGGCAAACATTACTAACTAGACTGACAACTTGGAACTAATTAGTGAGTCAGTAACAGCAACAATTGTGTATCCCAATGCGCTGTCTGCCTTAACACTTTCGGTTCTATAATAATCTGAGTGCAGTTTGATTGGTGACAGAGAAGACACTGAACAAGATAACTGTTTGGAAATGAAATCTCCCAGATGACAATGAGGGGGAAGAAGGCATTTCTGATTATGAATAAAATATGTATATAGAAAAACAAACTGGGAGAGGAATGACAACTAGACTGAGAGAAAATGTTTGATTGATTTCTAAGAAAATGAAGGTAAATATATAAAGTTAAAAATCACACAACACCAGGTTATAGTGCGACAGATTTAATTGGAAGCACTAGCTTTCGGAGCGCTGCTCCTTCATCAGCTGTAGGACACAGAATTTATTGCAAACGTTTACAATGATGTTTCTGAAATTATACATTGAAAAATATCTTGATTGTTTGTTAAGTCTCTCATCTGTTAGAATGACCATGATAGTTTCACTTCTTTCATATGTAAATCACAAATGTTTTCAAAAAGTTACATTCTCAGGTTAACTGTAACAATTGGTGTCAGCCAGATAAGATGTTGAAGGTGTTAGCCCCCTGTGTGCTGCTGTCTGTGCCATAATGTTTAGACTGATTCTAATCTAAAAAGTGAGTTAACAGAACCTTACATGGATTCGTGCAGTTTTTAAGCAAAGTACAATGAAACCCTGGAAGTACAAATTCACCCCACAGACGTATATGTATATGTGTGCCTGTGGGTTCGTGTGTGTGTATATAAAGGGGCCAAGTCTGTGAGAGGGTGCATGTTTGAGTGTGGGAGTCTGTCTGTCTGTAGGAGTGTGTGTGTCTGGGGTGGGGGGGTTGTGAGTGTCTGTGAGAGAGAGTGTATGTGTGTGTGTGTGAGTGTAAAGTGGTCTAAGTCTGTGAGAGGATGCAAGTGTCAGTGTTGTAGTGTGTGTGTCTGTAGGAGTGTGCGTGTGTGGGGTGGGGGGTTGTGAGTGTCTCTGAGAGAGAGTGTATAAGTGTGTGTGTGTGTGAGTGTAAAGGGGTCTAAGTCTGTTAGAGGGTGCATGTGTGAGTGTAGGAGTGTGTGTGTGTAGGAGTGTGCATGTCTGTGTGTGTGTCTGTGTATAGGTGTGTCTGTGTGTATGTGTCTGTATAGGAGTGTGTGCATGTGTGCGCGCGTGTGTGTGTGTGTGTATAGTGCAATGGTGGTCACCTGTAGTGTGACGTGAACCCAAGGTCCAGGTTGAGGCCCTCCCTATGGGTACTGAGCTTAACTATCAGCCTCTGCTCGGCCATTTCTCGTTGCTGCATGTCCCAAAGTCCGCCCTGGAGGATGGTCACCTGAAGGTCCGAGGTCGAATGTCCTAGACCGCTGAAGTGTTCTCCAACTGGGAGAGAACACTCCTGTCTGTTGATTGTTGATTGACAACAGAATACAGGGGGCTAACACTTTCAACATCTTATCTGAGCTGACACCAATTGTTACAGTTAACCTGAGGATGTAACTTTTTTTAAAAATTTGTGATTTACATATGAAAGAAGTGGAACTATCATGGTCACTCTAACAGATGAGAGACTTAACAAACAATCAAGGTATTTTTCAATGTATAATTTCAGTTACATCATACTGTAAACTTTTGCTATAAATTCTGTGTCTTACAACTGTGTACTCCACAACCACCTGATGAAGGAGCAGTGCTCTGAAAGCTAGTGCTTCTAATTCAACCTGTTGGACTATAACCTGGTGTTGTGTGATTTTTAACTTTGTACACGCCAGTCCAACATCGGCATCACCAAATCATGACGACTATCGACATTGGAGAGGATCTCCAAGAAGATCACACATATCGACACAGACATCAAGTTTCTACAGAAATGCTGGCAAGCAGCAAAAATTCCAAAAGGATTATGGATCACGAACCCGCTCAAGTCGACCTACAACACAGAATACGCAGAGAAACTTTGCCATCGCACCTCTCGCAAACTCCTCAATCATCTCGTGCACCAACTCTACAGCAGGCGCCACAACCTTGAAATTCAGATGGAGTCCACACTCTCATCCTCCATTCAGAATACAGCAGTACAACTACGCGACATTGCCAAACAAACAAGGCAACAAAACTACACCACGTACATGCACACCAAGAACAAAAAACTGGAGAAACTTGGCATTCTCACCAGTAATAGCAAAGCCCACCCTGGCACCACAGTGGATAACATTATCATTGCGGGGAAGTCGATTGTCAACTTATCGGACCAAACCCTTCGACTGGAAGAGATTGAAGTCCTGAACAGGGGTCTCGTTGGTTCTTGCAGCGGACACAGAGGAGTTTTCAGACAAATGAGACTCCAGGAATTCTTTCAAGGTGCCAGCAGTGATCCCAATGAGCCCACTGACAAACCGGAACACTCATCAGAGGGATCTGTAGAGGAGCAACCAGTAGAGGAGTTGTGAGTGTCTTTGAGAGAGAGTATATATGTGTGTGTGTGCACATGGGAGAGAGCTTGTGTAAGAGAGGGTCTGTGTGAGTGTATGAGTATGTAGGAGTGTGTGTGTCCGTGTGAGAGAGAGAGAGTGTCTAGTGTGGTGGAGTCACCTGTAGTGTGACATGAACCTAAGGTCCTGGTTCAGGCCATCCCCATGGGTGTCAAGCTTGGCTATCAGCTTCTGCTCAACCACTTTGCATTGTTGCTTGTCCCGAAAGCAGACTTGGAGGACGGTCACCTGAGGGTCCGCGGCCAAATGTCCCAGACCGCTGAAGTGTTCCTCGACTGGAAGGGAACCCTCCTGTCTGGTGATCATTGCGCAGTGTCCATTCATCCGTTGTCGTAGCATCTGCTCAGTCTTGCCAATTTACCATGCTTCAGGGCATCCTAGCCTGCAGCGCATGAAACAGACAATGTCGGCTGAGTCACATGAGTACCTGCCGCGTACATGGTGGGAATGTCCCCACATGTAATGGTGGTATCCGTGTCGACAATCTGACACATCTTGCAGCAGCTGCCGTGACAGGGTTGTACGGTCAAAACAGTGCTTAAGTGAAATTGCATGAATGAATACAACTCATACCAGCACGGTGGCATGGCGGTTAGCACTGCTGCCCCGCGTTCAATTCCTGCCTCAGGCGAAACTCTATGTGGAGTTTGCACATTCTCCCCGGGTTTCCTCCCACAATCCAAAAAAATGTGCAGGTTAGGTGAATTGGCCAGGCTAAATTGCCTGTAGTGTTAGGTATAGGGGAATGGGTCTGGGTGGGCGCCGGGTCGGTGTGGACTTGTTGGGCTGAAGGGCCTGTTTCCACACTGTAAATAATCTAAATCTCAGTAATCAGTTTGATATCCTTTATTCTTTTATTAAGTACTGGTACAATTTCTAACTTATTTATAGCATATAGGTCTAGTGTTTTTACTAATATTTACTAACTTAAAGCACAAAAGGACTAACACCTCTTAATTATGCAAGCAGCCCGGATAGACACTCTTAATCCCATTAGAGGTAGCAGCCAGTATTTAGCATATTCTAACCCATTTCCTGTCTCCCAGGACAGAAGTCCTTCAAACCTTGGTGTACTACAGATAAAAAAAAGTAACACCATAGGAATGGAATTTTAGTATATGTAAGAACTGTGTATAAAAGGGCTCTTATATGAACAGTGTTTTGGGGTTTTAATGCCACCTCAAACTTGTGCTGTAGTGATGAAGGATCAGCGCTCTGAAAGCTAGTCCTTCCAATTAAACCTGTTGGACTATAACCTAGTGTTGTGTGATTTTTAACTGAATAAAACAGGCTATTTTCATCGCTCTTATCTACAGTGATAAGGTGTCAAAATGCAGTAATCTATAGCTAGCTGGTGAGTGAACTAATAAGGATAACTTATAACACAATATCTCATAACACAATATCTCACACTTACAAGTGTTTCACAAGTCTTTCACAACAGTACAGTTGCAATAGCAGTGAAATCAATTTTATGTATCCAATTCTTGACTGCTAGGCAACAATTTTTGAATCATTACATGACATCATTATCAGACATAAAACATTAATTCAAACTTCGGTAGAAAATGAGTGCAATTAAGAAGAAATATTATTAGGTAGGTAAAATGAATGATTTACGATATACTGATAAATGAGGAACCAATATAGCATAATAATAATAACTTGTATGACAGTATCTTTAATCCAGTAAAATATCTCAAGGTGCCTCATAAAGGCATAAGACATGTCGAAGAGCATATAACAAGAGATGACCTAAAGTTGCATGGGTTTAAAGAAGGGTTTTTTAAGTAGAAGATGAAGATAGAGAGGCGGAAAGCTAGAGAGGTGAAGACACAATTTCCTGAGACCATGGCTACTTGTTGCAGGGTGAGGATTATAGGGAGCAGGAGAAAGCCTTTATGCCACTGTCATTCTCGATCATTAGTGATCATCTACCTCAATGTGATATTCCTGGGTTTTGTTCCATACACTTTGATGTCATCAGTAACTAGAAATCTATCGATCTCTGCCTTGAAGTTACTTAATGACTGAGTTTTATGTGTCCTCAGGAGGAGAGAATTCCAATGATTCACCATCCCCTGACTGAAGATGTTCCTGTTCATCTCATTTCAAATTGCTGCCTTTTGTTCTGAAGCTGTGTTCCTTAGTTGTAGACTCCATAGCCAGGCAAAATGTCCTTTTTGCATTTACTCTGTCTGTCCCTTGAAGACTTTTGTAGGTTTCCATGAAATTGTTTCTCATTCACCTAAGCTCAAAATAATACAGGCCTTTTCTTCCCTCAATATTTCCACATGGAACAGTCTCACCACCCAGGAATTAGTTGGTACATCTTTGTTGCACTCCCTCTGTCAAAAATATCATTCCTTAAGTAAGGGACCTAGTACTGCATAAATAGTCAGGTGTGATCGCATCAGGGTTCTGTGCAATCTGCACCTTCATTATTCCTGTTAAAGTGGATAATCTCCACTGGAGCAACATCAATGAACACGATGATTGCAGCTTGTACTGTTACTGCAGTCCACATCTTTATTTACCACTCAGTCAGTTTAACAATACAGCATAAAATCACATCAGGTTACAAACAAAGTTGCCTCAGACTCACTATTGAGACTTAGGTATTACCTGTACTGGTGAGGGCTGGCTGCTCAGGCTTCAGTCTCTCAGAGAGGTGTGAGAAGATTTGTAGCTCAGCTTGAGGTTCTGGATGTAAGTTTGCTCACTGAACTGGAAGGTTTATTTTCAGACATTTTGTCACCACACGAGGCAACAGCATCACCGGAGGCTCACTAATGATGCTACGTAACATGTGGACGAAACATTTGAAAATGTTTCCAGCTCAGCGAGCAAACTTACATCCAGATTCAGTCACTCAGCTGGGAGCTGGAACTCTGAGCTCAGGGTCCTGATTTTGTAATGGGTGTGCCGAGGTTATGCTGCCAATGTTTTCAAACCACTTATCTTTAAATGCTTTATCTTGAAAATTTCAGAAAGTTCAACTCCTGCCAGGACCCTTGTGACTCTAAGATCATCCATCCAGTTGTCATATAGACGAGATACTATTTCATTGTCCTCCCTTCTGCCTTTAATGTAGTAGCCTTGATCATCACAAACGTGAAGCATCTTTGGAAGTTCGCCAGATTCCTGCTTCATAAGCAGTGCTTGGTTTTGCCTTGACTATTCTTTGTTCCTGTGAAGTTGGCCACCTTTTCCCATCATCCTTGTAGAGACGTAGCTGTTAACCATTCTGGTAGGAATTAAGACATAGCCATTTGTTGTACTTCACACAAGCCACACTCTATTCTATCTGCCATACTCTTGCCCACTCTCAGGGCCTGTCTAAATCCCCTTAAAGCTCCTTTGCATCCTTCTCATAGATCACTATCCAATGATGTTTTGTATCGTCTGCAAACTTGGAAGCATTATAATTGGACCCAATATCCAGATTATTGATTTTGCACAGTTGGTCCCCAAACGTTGTTCCTTGTGGTTCCCTGATGCCACATCTTGCAAACCTGAAAATGGCCCAGTTATTCCCACTCCTTGTTCACTATTCTCATTCTCATTCTCATTCTTATCCAAAACCTTCTGAAATTTCGAATACACCACTAGTTTCCATTAGCCGATCTATAGCAGCATCCTCAATAAACACTGTCAGTGTTTGTCATGTATGATTCCTTCTTCATACATCCAAATTGATTTTTTTGCAATCAGCTAATGATTTTCTAAATATTCAGAAACTCTTCGTAATAGATTTTAGTATTTTCCCTACTGATGTCAGGTTACATGATCTTTAGTTTCCTGCTTTCTCTCTTGCTCCTTTCTTAAATTGTAGAATTGCATTTGTAACATTTCAATCTGCAGGTTCTGATTAGGAATTAATAGAATTTCAAACGTTGCTCACCAGTGCATGCATTATCTCAGTGGCCATCTCTTTCAACACTCTAGGGTTGTCAGTTTTTCTCCAATTAATTTCTCTAGTACTACTTTTTCATTGATGCTGGCTCTTTCAGTCCAACATTATTTATAAACCCCTTAATCTTAATTATTTCATAACGATCCCTTGTGTCTTCCTCTGGAAGACAGTCAAAATCTATTTGTTTAGTTTCTCTGCCATTTCTCTATTTCCTATTATAAATTCTCTTGTCTCTGCAATTATCTTTGCAAGCCTTTTCCTTTTTATATGC
This sequence comes from Chiloscyllium plagiosum, assembly GCF_037043375.1. NCBI lineage: Eukaryota > Metazoa > Chordata > Chondrichthyes > Orectolobiformes > Hemiscylliidae > Chiloscyllium > Chiloscyllium plagiosum. Next base: position 108,270,090 of record NW_028270141.1, read on the forward strand.
CTATAAAAACTTTTACATTCTATTTTTAGGCTTCTTGCTATTTTGCATTGATATTAGATTACTTTACAGTGTGGAAACAGGCCCTTCGGCCCAACAAGTCCACACCGACCCGCCGAAGCGCAACCCACCCAGACCCATTCCCCTACATTTACCCCTGCACCTAACACTATGGGCAATTTAGCACGGCCAATTCACCTGACCTGCACATTTTTGGACTGTGGGAGGAAACCGGAGTACCCGGAGGAAACCCACGCAGACACAGGGAGAATGTGCAAACTCCAGACAGTCAGTCGCCTGAGGCGGGAATTGAACCCGGGTCTCTGGCGCTGTGAGGCAGCAGTGCTAACCACTGTGCCACCGTGCCGCCCTCTTCATCAATTTTTTTCTGTACTCCTTTGAGAGTGGCATGGTTAGCATCGCTGCCTTTGCAGCGCCAGGGACCCGGGTTTGATTCTATCTTCAGGCAACTGTGTGGAGTTTGTATGTTCTCCCCGTGTCTGTGTGGTTTTCTTCCAGATGCTCTGGTTTCCTCCCACAATTCAAAGATGTGCAGGTTAGGTGGATTGGCCATGGGGAATGCAGAGATGGGGTGGGTCTGGGTAGGATGCGCTTCAGAAGGTCAATGTAGGCTCGATGGGCTGAATGGCCTGCTTCCACAATGTAGGGATTCTTTGCTGAAAATGATGATTCTCCCAATTCACAGGCTTGGAACTCTTTTCAACAACTTTATAAACTTCCTGCTTTGACTAAATACTTTTGTATAACTTCCTTTGTTAGCCATGCTGTCACTTTTTCTGCTGGGCATTTTTGCCTGAAAGGAATGTGTGTTTATTGAAAACTAAGCATTAAATCTTTAAATGCTAGCCACTGTCTATCCACTGTCAAACGTTGCGATATATTTTTCCAGTCCACCATAGCCATATCCTCAAATTGCCCTTGTTTAAATTTAACACCTTAGTTTAAGATTATTCTGCATCGTTTTCAAAATTAATGGAAATTTCTATCACACTGTGGTCACTATTCCCTTAAGAATTTTCACAAGATTATTAATTAGCCATTCCTCATCCCATATTACACGATCTACCAAATTGTTTTCTTGGTATGTTGTACAAGAAAAATATCTTGAAAACATTCCAGGAATGCTTTCTCCCCAGCGTTTGTACACATGAGATTTACCCTAGTTTGAAAACACTGATGTTTACTGTCCTTTCTCCTTGATAAATGCATCCCTAATTGTCTGATTTTTACCAGAACTGCATTAGCATTACAGCTTAGTCAGCTATAAACCTCTTCGAGCAATATTTTCTGCTCATTGCTTCAATTCAATCAATTCACCTGTTTTATTGTGAATTATGCATGCATTCAGGTGGAGTGCATTTAATTCTTCCTTATTAACGCTGTTCTACAAAAGCAGTCCCTGATTTATGAATGTCCCATTTAAAAGTGTATGTATTTATGAACAAAATCCCAGACAAGAATGTATTGTTACTTATTTTAAAGTTCTAACATGTCAAAGTTTTCTTGTGCTTATAAATGGCTACTTTATATTGTACTGTACTTAACTTGCTTACCAATTGACTGACAAATAACTCAAGACTTGAACCCATTTGTAACTCAGGGGGCTCTTTGTAATTTGATCTTGGTTAATTCTTTTCTGTTACCTTTTACTTTCATTTACAGATTTTAAATTCTAATTTTTATTATGTCTAAATTTCCTCTTGTGTTCCCATTCCTGTCCAGCTAGTTTAAACTCTCCTCAACAACACTAGAAAATCCCTCCATGAGGAAATAAGTCCTTGTCTTGCTGAGATGTAACCCATTTACTTTGAACAGGTCTCACTTTCCCTGGAACTGTCCCCAATACAGCAGAAAGCTGAAACCCTACCTCATGCATTACTTTCCAGCCACATGTTCATTTACTCAATCCATTAGCATGTGGCTATGGGAGCAATTCTTAGATTACTGGCTGAGAGGTGCTGTTTTCTGTCCCTTGTCTATCTCTAAATTCTAACTTTCAGGATCTCTTTTTTTACTAAGTCATTGGTGACAATGTGATTCATGATCTCTTTGCTTTTCACCCTCTCTCAAATGAATACCCTGAAGTCATTCTGGGACATCCTTGAACCTAGCACTAGGAAGGTCATGTCTTAGTTGTGTCTATGTTCACAGAAATACTTGTTTATTTATCTAGATATTGAATCCCTACCACTATTGCCCTTCCATTCTTCATCTCAACCCCTGTCCCACACTGCTGTGCAGAAGAGCCACTTTCAGTGTGACAAACTAGATTCCCAATACATTTCTCTGACAAACCATCAATATCCAAAGTAGAAAAATGGATGGTGAATGAGCTAGACTCCTCTTGTACAACTGACAGCTCTCTCTAGTCTGCCTGGTGGCCACCTATTCCCTCTTTGCCTACTTGCTCCTAATCTACAGTGCAATCGATTTGTCAAGCATGCCAATTCATGTGGTCCTCAGTTTTGCAAATGCACCACTGTGACTCCAGCTGCCAGCTTAGTTCCAAAACCAGACCTCAAGCTTTTGCAACTGGAGACACTTGCTGCACTAGTGATCATCTAGGGCACATGAAGCATCCATGTATCCTCACGTGGCACAGGATGGGCATTGTATACAGCTATGCTATCCTACCAAAGTGAAGTCAAAGAAGCAGCAAGTAAATAAATCATCAACCAGCTCCAATGAGTCGAGCTCTGTAGGGTTCTTTTCCTCACCTACTCCTTTAGGTACTGCTGATTGTGTGTCTCAGTGTCTCCTCCTTCCTGTTATGTTAGGTGTTGCAGACTGCCTTTTATGGGCTAAGAGGAGAGGTACCGGAGGGAGAGACTGGAATCAAAAGAACAGAGAATATGGAGCAAGGGTTTAAAGTATCAGAGGAAGTTGGAGGAACAGGAATGGAGAAGATCACAAAGGGATTTAAATACAAGAATGAGAATTTTAAGCATGGACGAGTGAGTATTAGGAGCTAAGTGAAGACAGAGGTGATAAATGAAAAAGATTTGGTTCTAGGACAAGAAGAAGGCGGTTCGGGTGACGTGGAGTTCAGAGAGTATAGGAAACAGTCCAGGGCCAAAAGGTCAATGTGAAGGTATAAGCATTCTAGTAATAGATGGACTGAGGTTGGGGTGAACGTGGTGAACGTGGAGAGTGTTATTTAGGTGGAGTTAGACCATGTCTCCCCAAGTTAGTCTCCCTTCAGCCAGATGTCCCAAATCATAAAGCTCCTGGGTGAGGAGGGATAAACTACAATCTCCCCTTCTTTATTCCTGCAGCCTCTCAATTATTCACAATAAGGTTAATTTGAAAAGGGTCCTTCCAGTTTTGATACCTTTCTCCCAGGCCAAATTAATTCATGTTTTAAAAGCGACCAATTTGATTAGACTTTCTTGAGTTAATAAAAGGGTGAGGTTATTTTTGTTTCAGTTCATTGGTTACAAAAGGAGAAAAGGAAGAATAATATAATGCACAAGGATTACAGGACTAAGATGAGAGCCCAAAAATGATAAAAGTTAAAAGACCTCTGGGTCATTTATGAAGAGTAGCTAGTGGAAAATTGATAGTGGAACAGTAGATTTTACAATTTGCAGAAACATAGAATCATATAGTACAGACGAAGAGCTTCAGTCCCTCACGTTTATATTGTCAAAAATATACTTAGAGTCATAGAGTCATAGAGATGTACAGCATGAAAACAGAACCTTCGGTCCAACCAGTCCATGCCGACCAGATATCCCAACACAATCTAGTCCCATCTGCCAGCACCCGGCCCATATCCCTCCAAACCCTTCCTATTCATATACCCATCCAAATGCCCCTTAAATGTTGCAGTTGTACCAGCCTCCACCGCTTCCTCTGGCAGCTCATTCCATACCCGTACCACCCTCTGTGTGAAAAAGTTGCCCCTTAGGTCTCTTTTATATCTTTCCCCTCTCACCCTAAACCTATGCCCTCTAGTCCTGGACTCCCCTATCCCAGGGAAAAGACTTTGCCTATTTACCCTATCCATGCCCCTCATAATTTTGTAAACCTCTAAAAGGTCACCCCTCAGCCTCCGACGCTCCAGGGAAAACAGCCCCAGCCTGTTCAGCCTCTCCCTATAGCTCAAATCCTCAAACCCTGGCAACATCCTTGTAAATCTTTTCTGAACCCTTTCAGGTTTCACAACATCTTTCCGATAGGAAGGAGACCAGAACTGCACGCAATACTCCAACAGTGGCCTAACCAATGTCCTGTACAGCCGCAATATGACCTCCCAACTCCAGTACTCAATACTCTGACCAATAAAGGAAAGCATACCAAACGCCTTCTTCACTATCCTAACTACCTGTGACTCCACTTTCAAGGAGCTGTGAACCTGCACTCCAAGGTCTCTTTGTTCAGCAACACTCCCTAGGACCTTACCATTAAGTGTATAAGTCCCGCTAAGATTTGCTTTCCCAAAATGCAGCACCTCGCATTTATCTGAATTAAACGCCACCTGCCACTTGTCAGCCCATTGGCCCATCTGGTAAAGATCCTGTTGTAATCTGAGGTAACCCTTTTTTGCTGTCCACTACACCTCCAATTTGGGTGTCATCTGCAAACTTACTAACTTATTCTCGCATCCAAATCATTTATGTAAATGACAAAAAGTAGAGGACCCAGCACCGATTCTTGTGGCACTCCACTGGTCACAGGCCTCCAGTCTGAAAAACAACCCTCCACCACCATCCTCTGTCTTCTACCTTTGAGCCAGTTCTGTATCCAAATGACTAGTTCTCCCTTTATTCTGTGAGATCTAACCTTGCTAATCAGTCTCCCATGGGGAACCTTGTCGAACGCCTTACTGAAGTCCATATAGATCACATCTACTGCTCTGCACTCATTAAGCTTCTTTGTTACTTCCTCAAAAAATTCAGTCAAGTTTGTGAGACATGATTTCCCACACGCAAAGCCATGTTGATTATTCCTAATCAGTCCTTGCCTTTCCAAATACATGTACATCTTGTCCCCCAGGATTCCCTCCAACAACTTGCCCACCACTGATGTCAGGCTCACTGGTTCAAACTACACTGGTCCCACTTTCCAGCACCAGGCCCACAGTCTTGAATCTTATGGCACATCAAGTGCTCATCCAAGTACTTTTTAAATGTTCAAGAGTGCGGTGCTGGAAAAGCACAGCAGGTCAGGCAACATCCTGCTCCTTGGATGAAGCCTGACCTGCTGTGCTTTTCTAGTACCACACTCTTGACTCTGATCTCCAGCATCTGCAGACTTCACTTTCTCCTCGTTACTTTTTAAAGATTGACTGGTTTCCAGCCTCAAATATCTTACCAGCCAATGCATTCCAGGCACCCACCAAGTTCTGGGTAAAAACGTTTGTCCCAAATCCTTTCTAAACTTCCTGGCTTTTAAAATTATGCCCTTTTGTTATTGACCCTTCAATTAAAATGAACTACTGCTTCCTATCCATTCTGTCTGTGTCCTTCCTAATCTTATACATCTCTATCAGGTGCCCCTTCTCTGCTCCAAAGAAAGCAACTTTATCCAGCCTCTCTTCATAGCTGAAATACTCCATCATGACCTTTCAGTTAGTTAAAGTCTTTTTCTCCTTTTTTATCCATGACAGCAATCGGCTGACAGCACTCAGAGCAAGTGAGTAATTTTTGCCTACAATGCAGGGATGACTGGTCAGTGGTTCTTCAACAGTGAAGAACCCAGGCTGGTACCCACACATACCTCAGTTCATTAATGTATATTATTCCATGTACACATCTTTTTCCATCAGCACAAAGGCCAGGGTCATTTTTTAACCCTTTCTTTTGAAAATGATTGGAAGGGCAAAGCGTGAAAAACATATGTAAGACATGACTTTCTGCTGAGGGTATGAGGAAATAATGAATCCACTTGTTATCTTTCTCTGTTACATTTCACCATTTGAAGTTTCACTGACACTCTATAGGTATGACATTCCGTACGTCTCACACTGGACTTTGCCAAGCAGCATTTACATTTGTAACCTTTTATTGTCTGTATTAATCCTCTCTTCAAAACAAAAAACAAATTTTGGAATCAAAAGTTAAAAAATGCAACTGGTTCTTCGAGGTGGGAGAAAATGAGGACTACAGATACTGGAGATCGCAGTTGAGAATGTGATGCTGGAAAAGCACAGCCTGTCAGGCAGCATCCGAGGAGCAGGAGAGTTGACATTTCGAGCATAAACTCTTCATCAGGAATGTGGTTCCTAATGAAGGGCTTATGCTCAAAAAGTCAACTTTCCTGCTCCTCAGATGCTGCCTGACTCACTGTGCTTTTCCAGCACCACACTCTTCGACTCTAGTTCTTTGAGGTTCTGATCAGTCATCGTGAAAATAACCATGGTAATGGAGTGGATGTGGGATCAGGGCAATTATTTTAACCATTGCCAAGAGTGAGAACAGAACAATATTTGATTTAATCTCTCTTGATTTTTCTTTCCATTGAGCATTAATTATTTTCATCTTAATTTTAACATTTTTAAAATTAAATTAAATAAACCATATGTATGACATTTGTCATTCATATATTTGAAACTTAGGTAAAAGAGGAAGAAATAAAAGAAGACCAGAAAAGTGGAAGTGAGAGAAGTGTAATCTATAACTCATGATTGATTGGATCCTTATCAACACAGTAAGAAAGGATATTTTGATAGAATTAGAGGAAGAGGGAGGAGGCTTGTGTGGAGCATAAAACCTAGTGTGAACCAGCTGGACTGTCTGGCCTCTTTCTGTGTTGAAAATTGTATCTAATTTCAAGGTATCAAAATTCCACCATTGCTCTGGGATCAGTGCTTCATTCTTGGGTTGATTGGGTTTTACAGACATAATAATTAGGAACAAGAATAGGCCTTTTCGACCCCAAGCTTGCTGTGCCTTTCAATAACATCACGACTGATCTAATCACTCCATATCCCTGGTAACCTTTCACCTCCTTATTTACCAAGAATCTATCCATCTCTTCCTTAAAAATATACAAGGACTCTTACTGCACCACCTTTTCAGGAAAAAGAGTTTCAAAGATTCATGATCCTCTGTGAGATTAAAAAAAACTCTTTATCTCGTCTTTTTTAAAAATAGTGGCACCTATTTCTAAATTGTCTGACAGCAGGAAATATCCATTCTGCAAGCATCCTCTCCGGATCTTATGTGGTTCAATCAAGTTAGCTCTTACTCCTCTATAATCCAAAGGATACATGCTCAGCCTGACCAATCTTTCAATATAAGACAATCTGCTCACTCCATGGTAGTAGTTCAGTGAACCTTCTCTGAACAACTTCCAAAGTTTTTACATCCTTCCTTAAATAAGGAGACCAATACAATGCATAGTATTTCACATGCTGTTTCGGAAATGCACTATATAACTGAGTCTAACTTCCATATTTTCATATTTAATTGCCCTCAAAATACCATTCTATTTATCTATCTACTTGTTCTCCAGGCATACTGACAATTTTCAAATCATGTACCAGAACACCCAGATCCCTCTGCATCTCAGAGCTCTACAATCTCTCACCATTTGGACAGTATGTTTCTTTTATAGTCTTCTGCCAAAATGGACAATTACCCGACATTTTACTTGATTTGCTAATTTTTTGCCAATTCACTTAACCTATCGATATCACTTTATAGCTTCCTGATTGGGGTGGCAATGATCTAGTGGTATTATCAATCATCCAGAAACTCAGCTAATGTTATGGGGACCTGGGTATGAATCCTGCTATGGCAGACAGTGGAATTTGATTTCATTAAAAGCATGTTTGGAATTAAGAATCGAATGATGACCATGAAACCATTGTCGATTATTGGAAAAGCCCATCTGTTTCACGAATGTCCTTCAAGGAAGGAAATCAGCCATCCTCACTTGGTCTGGCCTACATGTGACTTCAGAACCACTGCAATGTGGTTGACACTCAATTGCTCTCTGAACTGGCTGAACAAGCCATTCAGTTGTATCATTTGCGACAAAGTCTCAAAGAAATGGAACAGGACAGACGACCTGGTATCAACCAAGACACCGTAAAGACAACAGCAGAAACAGTTCTGTCAACCTTACAAAACCCTCCTTACTAACATTTGGAAGCTAGTGCCAAAATTGGGAGAACTCTCTCACCGACTATTCAAGCAACAGCCTGACATAGCCATTCTTATGGAATCATACCTGACAGACAATATCCCAAACACCACCATCACCATCCCAGGATATGTCCTGTCCCACCGGAAGAACAGATACAGCAGAGGTGGTGGCACATTGGTGTACAGTCAGGAGGGGGTTACCCTGCGAATCCTCAACATTAACCCCATACCTCATAAATCTCATGATATCAGGTTAAACATGAGCAAGGAAACTTCCTGTTGATTAGCATGCACCATCCTCCCTCAGAACAACACTTGAAAGGAAGCACTGAAAGTGGCAAGGGCATAAAATGTACTCCAGGTGGGGGATTTCAATGTCCAATTCTACTGGTTGAGCTGGTTGTGTCCTAAAGGACGTAGGTCCGAGCCTGGGTCTGTGACAGGAATGATGGAACCAATGAGAGGGAAAAACATACTTGGCCTCATCCTTACCAATCTACCAACTGCAGATGCATCTGTCTATCTCAGTATCAGTAAGAGTAACCACTGCACTTATGGAGTCAAAGTCCTGGCTTCTCATTGAGCATAACCTCCATTGTATCGTGTGGCACTATCATCATGCTAACCGGGACAGACTTAGAATAGATCTATTAACTCAAGTCTGGGCATCCATGAGGCACTGCAGGCCATCAACAGCAGCAGAATTGCACTGTAGCACAATCTGTAACCTCATGGCCTGGCATGACCCCCACTCGACCATTACCAGCAATACAGGGAATCAACCCTGATTCGAGAGTACAAGAAGTCGTGCCAGGAGCAGCACCAGGCATTCCCTAAAAATGAGGTGTTAAGCTGGTGAAGCCACCAAACAGGACTACTTGCATGCCAAACAGCAGAAGCAGCAAGTGATAGACAGAGCAAAGTGATCCCACAATCAATGGATCAAATATAAGCTCTGCAATCTTGCCACACCCAGCCATGAATGATGGTGAACAATTAAACAACTCACTGGAGGAGGAGGAGACTCCACAAATATCCCCACGGTCAATGATGGAAGAGCCCAGCACATTAGTGGAAAAGATAAGGCTGATATATTCGCAGCAATCTTCATTCAGAAGTGCTGAGTGAATGATCCATCTTGGCTTCTTCCAGTGGTCCAAAGCATTACAGATACCATAGAACTATAATATCATAGAATCTCTACAGTGCGGAAAGATGGCATTCAGCCCATCGAGTCCTCTCCAACCCTCCTGATACCCCACATTTAGCGTGGCCAATCTACCTAATCTGCACATCTTTGGAGTGTGGGAGGAAACTGGAGCACCTGAAGGAAGCTCAGGCAGACATGGGGAGAACTTGCAAACTCCACACAAACTCTACCAGTCTTCAGCCAATTCGATGCACTCCATGCACTCCAAGAACTGGTTGGAGGCACTGAATACAACAGCTGCTATGGGCCCTGACAACATTCCAACAATGGTATTGAAAGGTTGTGCTCCAGATCTTGCTACGCTCCTAATCAAGCTTTCTCAGTACAGTTACAACACCAGCATCTATCCGACAATGTGACAAATTGCCTGAATATGTCTTATACGCAAATAGCAGAACAAATCCACCCAGCTAATTACCACCCCATCAGTCCACCTCAATCATTGGTAAAGTGATGAAAAGTGTCATCAATAATGCTTTCAAGCAGCACCTGTTCAACAATTACCTGCTCAGGGACACCCAGTTTGGGTTCCGCCAGAGCCATTCAGCTCTTGACCTCATCCATGGTTCAAACATGGACAAAAGAGCTGAATTCCAGATATGAGCTGAGAGTGAGCCCTTGACATCAAAGCTATATTTGAGTGAGTATAGCATTAAGGAGCCCTAAGATAACTGGAATCCATGGGTATCAGGGGATAAACTCTCCAGTGATTGGAGTCATATGTGGCAGATGGGAAGGTGGTCGTGGTTGTTGGAGGTCAGTTATCTCATCTCCAGGATATCCCTGCAAAAGTTCCTCAGGGTAGTGTACTAGGCCCAAACATCTTTAGCTGCTTCATCAGTGGCCTTTCCTCCATTAAAAGGCCAAAATTGGAGGTGTTTGCCCATGGTTGCACAATGTTCAGCACTATTTGTGACTCCTCAGATACTTAAGCAGTCCATGTTCAAATGTAACAAGATTTGGATAATATCCAGACTTGGGCTGATGAATGGTAAATAACATTCACACCACACAATTTAACTACTGAATCTTGACATTCAATGATTTGCCATCACTGAATCCTCCACTGTCAACATCCCAGGGGTTACCATTGACCAGAAACTCAAACTGGTCTTGCCATATAAATACAATGGCTACAACAACAGGCAGAAACTGGGAATACGGCAGCAATCTCCTCCTGCCTCTCCAAAACCTATCCACCGCATACAAGACATACAAGCAAAAAGGCTTCTGCATAAGATAAAGATGCATGTTGTTCCGGACAATGCATTAGCATGGATAGAGGATTAGTTAAATAACAGGAAATAACTGGGAATTAATGAGTCCTATTCTGGCTGACAATCAGTGACTAGCTGTATGACTCAGGGATCAGTTTTGGGACTACAATTATTCCCAATTTACACAGATGATTTGGAATGGGGGGGCCATGTGTAGTGTGTCAAAGTTTGCGAATGACACCAAGATGAGTGGTAAAGTATGCTGAGAACTTTGAGACTTTGCATTGGGACATAGATAGTTAAAGTGAGTAGGCAAAGGTCTCTCTGATGGAGTGCAATGTTAATAAATGTGAAGTCATCCATTTTGGTAGGAGTAACAGTAAAAAGAACTATTATTTAAATGGCAAAAAGTTGCAGCATGCTGCTGTGCAAAGATACCTGGGTGCCCTTATGCATGAATCACAGAGGATCGGTTTGCAGGTGCAACAGGTAATGAAGAAGGCAAATGGAATTTTGTCCTTCATTGTGAAAGGGATTGAGTTTAAAAGCAAGGAGGTTATTTTGCAACTGTATGGGGTGCCAGTGAGGCCACACCTAGAGTACTGTGTGCAGTTTTGATCTCCTCACTTGGGAAAGGATGTACTGGCATTAGGGGGGCTGCAGATGAGGTTCACTAGGTTGATTCCGGAGTTGAGGGGGTTGGCTTATGAGGAGAGACTGAGTAGACTGGAATTGTATTCAATGGAATTTAGAAAAATGAGGAAGATCTTACAGAAACATATCAAATTATGAAGGGAATAGATAAAAGTAGAGAGGATGTTTCCATTGGCGGGTGAAACTAGAATAAGAGGGCATAGCCTCAAAATTAGGGATACCACATTTAGGACTGAGTTGAGAAGGAACTTCTTCACCCAGAGGGTTGTGAATCCATGGAATTCCCTGCCCTGTGAAGTAGTTGAGGCTTCCTCAGTAATATTTTTATGATAAGATGGACAATTTTTCAAAAAGTAAAGGAATTAAAGGTTTTGGTGAGAGGGTGGGTAAGTACAGCTGAGGCCACAAAAAGATCAGCCATGACCTTAATGAGTGGTGGAGCAGGCTCGAAGGCCAGATTGCCTACTCCTGCTCCTGGTTCTTAGGTTCTTATGTTATGTTTATGAGATGAAATACTCCCCACTTGCCTGGATACAGCAGCTCCAACAGCACTCAAAAAACTTGCTCTAGGACAAAGCAGCCCCATTTGATTGTCACCACATCCACAACCTTCCACTCTCTTTACCACCGATGCTCAGTAGCAACGGTGTGTAATGACTACAGGATGCACTGCAAAAATTAACCAAAGATCCTCATAAAGCATCATCCAAAACCATGACCTCTTCCAGCAGCAGAATCATGGGAACACCACAACTTGCAAGTTCCCCTTCAAGCCACTCAACATTCTGATTTTTTTTATTATTCACTCATGGAACATGGGCATCTCTGTCTGCACCAGCATTTATTGCCCATTCCTCATTCCCCAGAGAGCAGTTAAGAGTCAGCCACATTACTGTGGGTTTGGAGTCGCATTTAGACCAACCAGATAAGAATGACAGATTTCCTTCCATAAAGGATATTAGTGAACCAGATGGGTTTTTTTCTAACAGTCAACAAAGGTTTCATGGTAATCATTAGACTCTAATTCCAGGTTCTTTGTTGAATTCAAATTCTACCAAGTTGGAAATATATTGTTGTTCCTTCACTGAAGTTGGGTCAAAATCCTGGAATTATTGTGGATTTGCCTAAGGGATGAATGTAGAACCAGGGAGATGGCATCAGCCATGGACCTATAATAATGTTTGGTGAATTGTAGCAGATCAAGACAATGAGGGAGGCTGGAGTTGATGTGTGCCATTGCAAACCTCTCAAAGCACGTCGTAATGATTGATGTCAGAGCCACCAGTCATTAAGGCACATTGCCTGAATTTTCTTTGGTATTGTGATGATGATGGTATTCTTGAAGCAGATGGGAGCCTCATGTCATAGTAAGGAGAAGTTAAAGATGTCCCCCCCGACGTGGTCGACGATGCCCTCCACCGCATCTCCTCCACTTCCCGCTCCTCCGCCCTCGAACCCCGCCCCTCCAACCGTCACCAGGACAGAACCCCACTGGTCCTCACCTACCACCCCACCAGTCTCCATGTACAGCGCATCATCCGCCGTCATTTCCACCACCTCCAAACGGACCCCACCACCAAGGATATATTTCCCTCCCCTCCCCTATCAGCATTCCGTAAAGACCACTCCCACCGTGACTCCCTTGTCAGATCCACACCCCCCACCAACCCAACCTCCACTCCCAGCACCTTCCCCTGCAACCGCAGGAGGTGCAAGACTTGCGCCCATACCTCCCCCCTCACCTCCCTCCAAGGCCCCAAAGGAAACTTCCATATCTGCCACAGATTCACCTGTACCTCCACACATATCATCTATTGCATCCTCTGCACCCGATGTGGCCTCCTCTATATTGGGGAGACAGGCCGCCTACTTGCGGAGCGTTTCAGAGAACACCTCTGGGACACCCGGACCAACCAACCCAACCACCCTGTAGCTCAACATTTCAATTCCCCCTCCCACTCCACCAAGGATATGCAGGTCTTTGGACTCCTCCATCGTCAGACCACAGCAAAACGACGGTTGGAGGAAGAACGCCTCATCTTCCGGCTAGGAACCCTCCAACCACAAGGGATGAACTCGGATTTCACCAGTTTTCTCATTTCCCCTCCCCCCAGCCTGTCTCAGTCAAATCCATCAAATTCAGCACCGCCTTCCTAACTTGCAATCTTCTTCCCGACCTCTCCGCCCCCACCCCAGTCTGACCTATCACCCTCACCTTGACCTCTTTCCACCTATCACATTTCCGACGCCCCTCCCCCAAGTCCCTCCTCCCTATCTTTTATCTTAGCCTGCTGGACAAACTGTCCTCATTCCTGAAGAAGGGCTAATGCCCGAAACGTCGATTCTCCTGTTCCCTAGATGCTGCCTGACCTGCTGCGCTTTTCCAGCAACACATTTCCATCTCTGATCTCCAGCATCTGCAGACCTCACTTTCTCCTGTGAATACTCACGCCAACTGGTCCATGCACGATCTGAATGCACAGCTGAGGACTCAATCCGGGCCAGCTGCTTTCTGTGGGATCATTCTCAAGATAGGGTGTTGGGGCAGATGGAATTATTTCCTCGTCCTTCTGTTCAAAGTGAGCATAGAATGCACCGAGCTCATAGGGGAGGGATGCATTGTTGTTGGTAATTCTATTTTAGATTAGATTAGATTACTTACAGTGTGGAAACAGGCCCTTCGGCCCAACAAACCCACACCGACCTGCCGAAGCTCAACCCACCCAGACCCATTCCCCTACGTTTACCCCTTCACCTAACACTACGGGCAATTTAGCATGGCCAATTCACCTAACCTGCACATTTTTGGATTGTGGGAGGAAACCGGAGCACCCGGAGAATGTGCAAACTCCACACAGTCAATCACCTGAGGCGGGAACTGAACCCAGGTCTCTATTTGATTTTGCTTTGTAGCCTGTTATAACATATAAGCCTTGCCACAATCAACATGTTTGTGGGGTTAATCTGGGACTCTAGTTTAGTCCGGTATTGTCTCTTAGTGTCCCTAATGGCTTTGCAAAGACTGTAACTAGATTTCCCGTATAGATCAGGATCAGCCGACTAAAACGCCTCAGACCTGGACTTCAGTATGACTGGTCTACAAAAATGGTGTCTATGCCATGATCCAAACAGGTGTCAGTAGTGGCCAGTGCTTCCACCTATGTTGAGAAGGAGGATAAATTGTGCGGGACACCATAGGACCATAGTGCATGGGCACTGAGATGCATTTAGGAAGATTGCATGAGAAATTGCGCTCAGTCGTGTCAGGAGAAACCCTCCATGAAACTTTGAAAATTAACACAGCCAATTTCTGGTAAATTTTCAGCATTAACGATTCAACAATTAGATTGCAAGATTACTGGAACAACATAAGCAAGAGAATAAAAAAGCGGCAATTAAATTGGGAAAGCAGAGAGGATGGAGCCTTCAAGAGTGCAAAAGTAATGGAAAAAATGTGTTAGAAAATGAATTGTCAATAACAATACAAATTCACAGCATGGCAAGAATGCCTTGGGAGGAAAGTAAATCTCCTAATGCATGGTTTTAGTGAGATTTCACACCATAGTAACCCTTTGAAAATTGCATGGTGCCACAAATTTTACAAAAGATTGGAAAAATGATGATACAATGACAGATGATTCACAGAAGGAATCAAGAATTGAACCCCAGAGATGTATACAAGTGAGTGCACAAATGATCTCATAACAACTGCATCCTGCTGAAGGTTTTGCTGATTGTTATCATCTTGCTATTAATGTTACATTTACATGTCATGCTTTTCTAATGTTTTTTATCCTCCACATGATGGAAAAGATGGCAATCTAAACCCAATAGACATCAAAAACCCTGGTAAAATTATCTCATATTAATTTCCTCCAATTATGCTCTTCTCCTCAGCAAGAACTTTTTTTTGTATTCATTTTATCAAACCTTTCATAATTTTTAAGACCTTTATTAGGTCAACCATTAGCCTGCCCTTTTCAGGGAAGCTGTCTTTAACAAAGTTTGGAATGATTAGTTTTTAAATCTGTCTTATATCACATATATAACTTCCACTTGTTATTATCAACAAACTCATATTGATATTTATAAAACTGCTTGAGGACAACCTGGTAATATCAGAGTGGCATTTGTCTTCATCTGGACTCTGTTTTGCTCAATCACAATGCATACATTTTGATATCTGAGAGTCTTTATCACACATTGTGATGGGTAAGGGAGTCATAGACTTCATAGGTTTCAGTAATTATAACTAATGCCTGATTAATTGTACAAAACTACTGCAGTAAATTCAGATGTTGATTTCTGAAAATTGCAGGTTTACACAACCTCAGAGTCATAAAACAGTTATATTGCAGATGACTCTGGACCTATTGTGTCTGCACTGGCTCTCTGAATTAAAACTCAGTGCCATTGTCCTCACTTTTCCTCACAACTTTGAGTATTGTTGCTATTTAAATACTGATCCAATACTTTCTTGAATGACTCAATTAAATCTGCCTCCACCGTACCTCCAGGCAGTGCATTGCAGATCCACGTAATAGAATGTGACTGGGGATCAACAACACAACGCATATACTTCAATAAACTATGGTAATGTCAAGAAATTGATATTTCTGCAAAAACTTTCTGCATTCACCTTTCCCTCCCTATCTCAATCCCATGCTACACAAGAGCAGCAAATCATAAATTGCTCCTCTGGTTCAAGGCCACAAACTAAATTTCATAATCTGAGCTATTAACTAGCATAGGGACACCCTCGATAGATACTGAGTCTCCTAAAAAGCACAGTGTAGGAAGGAGGGACAGGAAATGTAGGTTCAACCACTTTAGCACCAAGTAATTGTCAATGTATTACCTCAAAGGGTTTCATGCCAGCCCTCAGTGTAATGTGAGGTTTGAACTCATAGAATGCCCAAAGATCATGAAGCAGGGAATCTTTGTTCAACTGACATCAAGTCACTACAAGTATCAGCCTTCTTTCCACCAAAATGATCTTCCATTTACTCCAGTGGATTCCTTAACTGGGCTCAGGATGCCCTGAAAATAGTGGAGCCCACCATTACATCTAATCTACAGTAATACCTGCCAGGGTTCACCAGGCAGTTTGCCCACAATGTGTGGTTTCTGCCTACTACAGGTAAAATACCAACAGGACTGGGATGAGGTCCTTTAGCAGATCTTCAGGATCTCCATTGACCCCTGACTGGAAAGGTTGTCGACAACATTCCCCACTCCAGAGAATGAGTTAGCAAGGTGACATTGTCTCATCACTGCACCTTTCAGGTCCATTGCATCAAGCCTCTAGACTCTGGGCCTGCCTTATGAAGGCAAGCATTAAATTCTTCGGTGTGTTTGAGTGTCACTGAGAGGGGGCATGTGTATGGGAAACAGAGAGATCCTATGCAGAATACCACTGAGGTAATTGAGATGAGAATTCATTGATGCCATTTCTCCAAATATGACAGATAGATAAGAATGGAACCGGGTGAATCCAGTCAAAGCCAAAGTTGAAAACCATCAAGAGAAAATGGAGGTGGATGGTACAATTAAATGTAACAAATGTGGAGACAGGTTAAGAAAAGATAGTATGCCTTTGTCACAGTCAGCTAGAATGTAATATGTTACTTTGATATAATGCGTCAAATTACCGTGGCAGGTGCGGAATTGAAGAGATTCAAGCATTGAATTCCAGGGAAGGACCTCCACAAATTAATTAATTAATTTAGGCAACAACAGCACATTCAAAGACTGTGGAGAGAAACAGGAGGTTGGAGTTGGGATGATGGTTTGCAAGGAAGGAGGAGTCAAGGTTTTTTTGTGGAGAGTGGTTCAAGAGGGCTGCTCAACACCAATATCTCAAAACCACGAGGGATGAGCAACAGCAGCTAACCCAGCCACTGATACCCACATCTGATGAAAGAATTTTTTTTTACATGATCGCCCTACGGGACAAAATATGATGTGCAGTGATAAACTGCCATGTTCCAACGTGTTCCTCTAACACATTGTGAAGTTATGGCTTTCTTTTTCATCAATCATTTCAATCCACCAACAAACAATGAAGGTTTCACTCACAATGTGAAGCTGATTTATTCATTTTAATTGACAAACTTTTTTCTCCCAGTGGAGGCGGTCCAAGCAAATGTTCCAGCCCAGAGGCTATTGGGAAGGGCCTGGGTTTTTCATAGGCAATATAGGGTAAGAACCACCTTCTTGGTTTGGGAGGAGCTCCCTGTTTTCAGATTCTGGGAAGTCCAGCAGCAGGATACATCATTAGAAATGGAGGCTAGATGTAGGAGTTTCCATTCCCTCCCATGTCCCCCCCATTCCTACCCACTCCACCCCTTACAATCGGTCTTAGGCTTCCGGTATTACAGGAACAAAATGCATGAAATACAAAGTTTGGCTGATGATCTGATTTGTTGTTTATTGAACTCACAAGCTGTCTCCCCAGTACCAATGCTCTTGGGCATTCTCCAGAATTTGCACAAACTTACAATACAAAAGCCCATGCAAGGTTGCTTGAAACTTATATGAATTTCCACAATTCAAATGTCTCCGGGATTGACTGTAAACTTACAAAGTCAGTTACTGTGCAAATATCTCTATAATTTGACTTTCGAGTTACAAACTTTTACCTAGTATAAACTGGTCTGTTACTTATGATTACTCACACAGCTGATCATTTCCAATGTCGATTGTATGCCTGGACCTTAAGGCGAAATTCTCTATCCTTCTCCAACCTGACTGCAGGAACCATGTATCAGTGTGGTCCACCTTTTATAATGATTCAGTTATCAGAAATACATCTCCTATTGCCAGTCTTCTGGACCACGCAGTGTTTGACATCCCCATCATTTATGATATATTCCATACCGTGGTCTAAGCAAGACTGGACAAACATAATATTATTTCCATAATAGAAAACAACTCAATCCCTACACCATGACGAGAGAGACCTGGCTCCAGGATTGATGGATATGTGAAGGCTTCCTCTACGCCGTTGTTTATAATAATGTCTCTTCGTTGCATTGGCAAAGTTCATTACCTTTGTTGTGGTAATGTTTTAGATTAGATTACTTACAGTGTGGAAACAAGCCAACCAGTCCACACCGACCCGCTGAAGCGCAACCCACCCATACTCCTCAATTTACCCCTTACCTAACATCTCCTCATCTCCTCTGCACAGACCGACCTGTACCCTTCCACTGACACCCTCCTTCGACCTCAAAGCTCTCCGCTTCTTCCTTTCCCGTCGTACCAACCAGTACCCTTCCACTGACACCCTCCTTTGACTGACTGAACTGGTCCTCACCCTGAACAACTTCTCTTTCAAATCCTCCCACTTCCTCCAAACGAAAGGAGTAGCCATGGGCACCCGCATGGGCCCCAGCTATGCCTGCCTCTTTGTAGGATATGTGGAACAGTCCATCTTCCGCAACTACACTGGCCCCACCCCCCACCTTTTCCTCCGCTACATCGATGACTGTATCGGCGCCGCCTCGTGCTCCCACGAGGAGGTTGAACAGTTCATCCACTTCACCAACACTTTCCACCCCGACCTCAAATTCACCTGGACAGTCTCAGATTCCTCCCTCCCCTTCCTCGACCTTTCTATTTCTATCTCAGGCGACCGAATCAACACGGACATCTACTACAAACCGACCGACTCCCACAGCTACCTGGACTACACCTCCTCCCACCCTGCCCCTGTAAAAACGCCACCCCATTCTCCCAATTTCTTCGTCTCTGCCGCATCTGCTCCCAGGAGGACCAGTTCCAAAAATGTACAACCCAGATGGCCTCCTTCTTCAAGGACCGCAATTTCCCCCCGATGTGGTCGACGATGCCCTCCACTGCATCTCTTCCACTTCCCGCTCCTCCGCCCTTGAGCCCCGCCCCTCCAACCGCCACCAGGACAGAACCCCACTGGTCCTCACCTACCACCCCACCAATCTCCATGTACAGCGCATCATCCGCCGTCATTTCCACCACCTCCAAACGGACCCCACCACCAAGGATATATTTCCCTCCCCTCCCCTATCAGCATTCCGTAAAGACCACTCCCTCCATGACTCCCTCGTCAGATCCACACCCCCCACCAACCCAACCTCCACTCCCGGCACCTTCCCCTGCAACTGCAGGAGGTGCAAGACTTGCACCCACACCTGCGCCCACACCTCCCCCCTCACCTCCCTCCAAGGCCCCAAAGGAAACTTCCATATCCGCCACAGATTCACCTGTACCTCCACACACATCATCTATTGCATCCTCTGCACCTGATGTGGCCTCCTCTATATTGGGGAGACAGGCCACCTACTTGCGGAGCGTTTCAGAGAACACCTCTGGGACACCCGGACCAACCAACCCAACCACCCTGTGGCTCAACACTTTAACTCCCCCTCCCACTCCACCAAGGATATGCAGGTCTTTGGACTCCTCCATCGCCAGACCACAACACGACGGTTGGAGGAAGAGCACCTCATCTTCCGCCTAGGAACCCTCCAACCACAAGGGATGAACTCGGATTTCACCAGTTTCCTCATTTCCCCTCCCCCCACCTTGTCTCAGTCAAATCCATCGAATTCAGCACCGCCTTCCTAACTTGCAATCATCTTCCTGACCTCTCCGCCCCCACCCCAGTCTGACCTATCACCCTCACCTTGACCTCTTTCCACTTATCACATTTCCAACGCCCCTCCCCCAAGTCCCTCCTCCCTACCTTTTATCTTAGCCTGCTGGACAAACGTTCCTCATTCCTGAAGAAGGGCTTATGCCCGAAACGTCGATTCTCCTGTTCGCTGGATGCTGCCTGACCTGCTGCGCTTTTCCAGCAACACATTTTCAGCCTTTACCTAACACTACAGGCAATTTAGCTGGCCAATTCACCTGACCTGCACATCTTTGGACTGTGGGAGGAAACCGGAGCACCCGGAGGAAACCCACGCAGACACGGGGAGAATGTGCAAACTCCACACAGTCAGTCGCCTGAGGCGGGAATTGAACCCAGGTCTCTGGCGCTGTGAGGCAGCAGTGCTAGCCACCGTGCCACCGTGCTGCCCCACTGTGCCACCATGTTACTTCCTGTCATCTAATAAACCAAAGATTTAGCTGGTGCACCATTCTGCAATGTTTTAACTATTCCCTTCATACCTGTGAGGCGCAATTCTATATGTCATGCTGAGATTCAAATTTTCATATTTTACAGTCCAAGGTCAAGTCTGGTGTTTTAAGATTCTGGGATTTTTAGAGTTTGGGGGAAGTCACATCCTTCACAGGGTTAAACGATCTAGGCAAGGAAGCAGGTAAACATGTTGTGTTAGGGGGTGGGATATTACACTTGAGGCTGCATAAGAATCTACCTTTTTCCAGGAAGCAGTCCGCACCTGTCTTTTACAATCAGGTTTCAGAAGAACTGGGAAATGTGACCAGCCAGAGATAAATGAGGAAGACAGGATGAATATGTGGATGAAAGACCCAGTGTAATATTTAAATTACTAAGATACCTCCTGAGAACGGGTTGGTTGCTATTGTATAGTTTATATGTGGGAGCTATGCCATGCAGTGTGTGGGAACTTAATTTATAAGAGATTTTCTGTTAAAATGTCTGTTCCATGACTCCAGCTCTTCAATTTCAGAAACTTCTACAGTTCATTCTTTTTTCTCTGAGTGCACACCCAGGCTTAATGAACCAAGCACAACACGTGTCAATAGAAAACAGGCTCATATCAAAAGTACAGCAACTGCTCATTTGACCGCCACAGCTCTCCATCTCCTCCCTCATTCTGCCTCAGTTAAAATGGAAATTACATGTTGGAGACAGGTTGGGACAGTTTAGAAATTTTTTACAGTTTAACATTTCACCTAAACCCACCATGTTTGACTGTTAATGGAAAATAAAATAAGACTTACTTTTTGTGCCTTCCAGGGGGAACCTCTTCCCTCCACCAACCATGTCTGTCCCTTTTAATATTTTTTAATTTCAATGAGATCACCTCTCATTCTTCAAATCTCTGGAGAATACAAACTCAGTATGCTCAACCTCTCTTCGTGGGAAGAAGTCTGGTGAATTTTTGTTGCACTCCCTCTCTGGCAACTATATCATTCTTCAGATAATGAGACCTCAACCGCACATAGTACTCCAGATGCAATCTAATAAAGTTAACAATTGAAACAAGACTTCATAACTTCCACCTATCAACTTGCAAGAAAAACCAATATTCCATTAGGTTTCTAATAGCTTGATGTAACTATGTATTAGCCTTCAATGATTGATTGACAAGGACACCTAGGTCCCTTTGTACATTTACACTTTCCAACTTCTTATCATTTAAGAAATACACTGTCCTTCTGTTCCTTCTACCAGACTGAATAACATCACATTTTTCAATATTATATTCCATTTCTCATATTCTTTCCATGCACTCAGCTTGTCCAAATCCTCCTGTAGCTGCTTTACAGAAGATAATAAGAAATAGCAAGAGGGTAGGCCATTTGATCCTTCAGGAGAAAGTGAGGTCTGCAGATGCTGGAGATCAGAGCTGAAAATGTGTTGCTGGAAAAGCGCAGCAGGTCAGGCAGCATCCAGGGAACAGGAGAATCGACGTTTCGGGCATAAGCCTTTTCCTGAAGAAGGGCTTATGCCCAAAACGTCGATTCTCCTGTTCCCTGGATGCTGCCTGACCTGCTGCGCTTTTCCAGCAACACATTTTCAGCATTTGATCTTTCAAGCATGTTCCGTTATTCAATAGGATCATGACTAATCTAATATTTTTCACATCCACTTTCCTGCCTTTTCCCCATAACCCTCAATTTCCTACTGATCAAGCATCTATCTAGCTCAACCTCATATACAAGGACTCTGCCCCCACACCTCTCTGTGGTAAGGAGTTCCATGCCCAATCAGATTATTATCAACTAGATGTCTACTAATTTCATCTTGTATAATAAATTCTAGTATTTTCCCTAACATAGAAGTAATGCCAATAGGTCTGTAGTTCACTATTTGCTTTTTCACTCCCTTCTTAATCATGGATGATATTTGATATTTTCCAATCTGCAGGAATCATCCAAGATCTTTGGTATTTTTGAAGATTAACAATACATCAATTATCTTTATGGCCACCTCTTCAACACTCTGAGATGTAGACTATCAAACCCTAGGGAATTAGCAGTTGATAACCACTTTTGGAATACTGTGTGCAATTCTGGTCTCCCTTCTGTCGGAAGGAGGTTGCGAAACTCGAAAGAGCCCAGAGAGGTTTTACAAGGATGTTGCCAGGGTTGGAGGATTTGAGCTATAGGGAGAAGCTGAATAGGCAGGGCATGTTTTCTTTAGAGTGGCGGAAGCTGAGGGGTGACCTTATAGAGGTTAATAAAAATCATGAAGGACTT
This sequence comes from Chiloscyllium plagiosum, assembly GCF_037043375.1. Classification (NCBI taxonomy): domain Eukaryota; kingdom Metazoa; phylum Chordata; class Chondrichthyes; order Orectolobiformes; family Hemiscylliidae; genus Chiloscyllium; species Chiloscyllium plagiosum. The sequence goes on from NW_028270141.1 coordinate 108,292,679, forward strand.
GGATAGGATAAATAGATCAGATTCCCTACAGTGTGGAAACAGACCCTTCAGCCCAACAAGCCCACACCGACCCTCCAAAGAGCAACATACCCAGACCCATTTCCCTCTGACTAATGCATCTAACAGTATGGGCAATTTAGCATAGCCAATTCACCTGGCCTGCACATCTTTGGACTGTGGGAGGAAACCGGATTACACGGAGGAAACCCACGCGGACACGGAGAGAATGTGCAAACTCCAAACAGACAGTCACCTGAGGCTGAAATCAAACCTGGGACCCTGGTGCTGTGAGGCAGCAGTGCTAACCACTGAGCCACCATGCCACCCCACATCTTTTCCCTCGGGTGGGGGAGTCCAAAACTAGAGGGCATACATTTAGGGTGAGAGGGGAAAGATATAAAAAGGACCTAAAGGGCGAATTTTTCATGCAGAGGGTGGTGTGTGTATAGAATGAGCTTCCAGAGGATGTGGTGGAGGTTGGAATATTACAACATTTAAAAGACATCTGGATGGGTATATAAATAGTAACGGTTAGAGAGATATGGGCCAAATGCTGGCGAATGGGATGAGATTAGATGAGGCTATCTTGTTGGCATGGATGAGTTGGACCAAAGGGTCTGTTTCCGTGCTGTCCATCTCTATGATTCTATGACTCTAAGTGTAGGAAACACAGTCAGCAAGGTCCTACAAACAACAATCTGATAATGATCAAATAATCTGTAAATAACAATATTGGTTAAGGGCTAATTATTGGCCAGGAAAGCTCCTCCATTCTTCTTCAAATTTGTGACATGGGATTTTTTTTATATTATCTGAGTGAGAAGACAGGACCTAAGTTGAACATCATACCTGAAAGATAGCACCCCTGGCAGGCCATTCTTAGTACTGCATTAAAGTGCCAGCTTATATTGTGTGTTCAGCTCCATGCATGAGGATGTGAAATCATAAACCTGCTGGACTCAGAAGCGTGGATGATATATTTTGAACCAAGGCAGACACCCAGTCAACCAAAGGAGGGCCCAGACTATTGCGGTTTAATTTCAACAGCCATTGAAAAATAGCAACCATGTACATCTTCTGATTTTGTATATATTTACTCCCCAAGACCTCTCTCCCCTAATTTCATTATTACACAATAAAATAATGCTTCAAGTTGTCTTACAGTTTAGTCAAATGTGTTCAAATGCAGATTGTTTAATATCTGTCTAATTGTAAATATATAGATCATAAGTTATCCTCGTTTTCCGGGGCTCATTGTTGAGATGCGTACCATTTTGAACTCAGAATTGTTCTTTAGAAGGCAAAGTGTGTTTTCAGCACTTAGAAATCTGCCAGTGCAGTTTGCTGCTGTTCTGCCTATTTTAATTGGCATCTTGCCTCTTTACCTTCACTCAGACTTTGTCATCAGGCTGCCTGAATTCATTAGGGAGGAGAGAATTCCTTGGTGATTTCTCATGCTTTGAATGGTCTGGTAGAAGCCACACACAACTGAAACTTTTATTTTCTTTGTGCTTTCACTCAAGGTGCCAGTATAAACTGCAGTTTGATAAAATACATACTGCTTTAGCTCTGCCAAATATGAGTTCAACCTGGCATGCAAGAACAGCAAGATAAGATAGTCTGGGGAATTTGAAAACTTCATACCAAAATATCTTCAGAACTGGAACTTATTAGCACTGACTGCTGATGACTTTTTCCAATGTGTAAGACTTCCTGAATTTAACTGTTTCAGTACAACGTTGAGTAAAATTCCCATCAGGTAATTAATAACAGATGAACAAGATGCTCTCATAATCAAATGTAGTAATTATAAATAAATAATCACTGATTAGAAAGTATGAACTTTAATCAAATTTAATCACTGAAGCAAAGCATATTCAACAGTTTTATGTTTTTGTGAAAAGGAACAAATAATTGTGGAAATTCAGTCAGCCTGCACTATAATTCATTTGTGTGTGTTAGAATCTGTATATATTCCAAAATAGTGTACATGTTCATAAATTGCATTGTTTGCACTGACAAAAGGGCAGTGGAAACAATCAATCCCAAATAGATTCCCATGGCAATGAGTGACCAATCAGATTCAACTTGTTCCCTTCCCTCAATGCTGCTTAAGAGGCTGGCCAATGGTTTTTCTACTACTATCTCACTCCAGACTACATTCATAGTTCAATGTATACTATGGGATTCCTGCAGTTCTACAATGTGTCACATCAGCCAGTCAACAGCTTCATGAATTGAGCCCTAGCCATCTCCTCCTCGTGTAAATTAATGCCAAGGTCGGGCATTATCTTGTGTGAACATGAGGATTGATCCAATCATTGCTCATGGTGTATCACATAAATTCAAGGTTTTATGTTTGATCCTGAAAGTTGCCCAGCCCATCTCTAAATTTAAAAATTTATAAGTCAAAAATTTAACTTTAAACAATTGTTACAACTAGCCCTCTCATGGTGCTGATTTGTAGTAAGCATGAGCATTGTTCTTCATGAATAGGATACTGCCATTGAGCCAAAAAGACATTGTGCCGACCATAGAAATGAATAATGTGGTATATGAGTTTCAGAGCCAGCATGACGCTGCAGCTGTAAGCCATATAGCCCAATGACTCATGGACTATATCAAATAAGACATCCTGTTGACTGTCCACAGAGGTCAATCTTTACTCATCCAGCTTATGTTTCCAAAACTCAGAGCATAGTGTTCAATATTAGATGTAATTCTGCTACTGAACAACATTTACAAAAGATTTAGAAGGATTTTACAGGAAAACAAGTTAAAGTATCATTCGGGCTCACTGTGTGATTCATTTTGCGTGTACTAGCAGTGATAATTATTCACACACGGTATCCTAGTCTTTACTGCAAAAAGAATATGCTCACAAATTGCCTTATTTTCACTGAAGAAAGAGCTATGGAGACAATCAATCCCAATTATATCCCCATGGCAAGGAGTGTCCAATCAGATTCAACTTGTTTGGTTTGAATGTAATCAGTTATAATATAAGTAACTGATGCACCTCCATCCAATCCAGTATCACATTTCTCCCATCCTATATGAACTAAGCTTTCCATTCTCAAGTTGATTCTCTTGTGTTTTGGTTCTGTTGAGTGTAAGACCAAACATTTTGTTGTCCTGCTCTGTTTAGCAATGTTTAAGTTCTGTACTAGCAATCAATTATCTTTGCTAATCCAATTATTTAGATTTTTTATAGTTCCTAAATGATTTGTTTTAATTTTCTTAATGAATTTTAAGTGAATGCTTGATTCTGTGCCTGATGTAGTTAACGATGAGGAGTCGGGCAATAGTTTGATCAGCCTGTACCTTACAGACCAATGATCCATCTGTGCTCTTATCCTTAGAGGTGACAGGATCAGACCTCTAGCTACCTGCTGTTCCATCACAGGAGAGACAATAATAGCTGGGACCGGTGACCTGAGTCTCCTGGTTACTCGCTCTGGTGGAACAAACTTACACAAAATGTGAAAAGCATTTGTTGACTGTTTTTTGGACAACCCAACATTTTATATACATAATCCATTTGAGTCCATTGTGTTTTTCACTGAACACATACCCAGGAAAGCCGTCCTCGATGGCTACATTAAGCAAGGCAGTGTCAGTCAAAATTGGATTGTCCGGTGGACTGTCCTCTTGTGGGGGATGAGACTCACTTCTGTTTGTCTCCAAAGCAACCATGGCTAGCTGCTAACCTGCATATGACAGCCAGCCCCATGAATGTTCAATTTCACTACCAAGGCCCCCAAAGGGATCCCAATTAAATTGAAAGCGGGGTTGACAGGGAAATTCTAAACATTTTTATTGACAGCTCTTCTTACGTAATAGAAGGCCAATGGTATACAGGGTTTGGTGTTCATACGTAGGACCCGACGGTTGGTGCGTGTGTGTGTGTAGCCGTAGCCTTTGTGGGAGGACAACTGGAGATTTTCAGGAATAGGGCAGTGATCTGTTCAGACAGTGTGCATGTCCGCAGCAGCTTCACAGAATTCCTTCCCATTTGGGAGGCCCCGGGAATGGGGTGAGCCAATGGCAAACCTCTCTCCTCCGTTCCATTGTTGCGCTGCATATTCAAAGCTGCCATTGGTGGAAAATGTAAAGTCCCCTGTAAGGCCACACCAGCCAGAAGTAGAAGAGCAGGTGAACTGGCTCAGGATGGAGGGTGAGCTGGGATGGCATGGTGCAAGGGGACAGAAGAAATATCCACGATTAAATCTGACAAGCAAATGGAAGATTTAGGGGCAGCACAGAGTAAGGATCCTAAATTAAATGATGGCCAGGATGGGAAAAGCGGAAGGAAAAGATTCAAGTAGAACAGGAAGTGGTCCTAAAAGAGGGAAAGATATGATGGCTTGGGAAGACCTGGTGTGGCCTGTCCTGATTTACGCAGCATCCAGGGTAAGACAAACAAAGGCAAGGTTCAGAACTTGGATGTCGGAAAAGGATGAGGAGGATTATGTCGCAAAATTTCTGATCAGTGCCCAAAACGATCCTGACTCACAACAGAGTAAGGCAGAGTTATGTCACACATGCATGAGAGAGGGGCCCTGGACTAATCTTCAGACTCAAGTACATTCTGATCGTGGTAGATGTCTATACTGAATGGGTGGAGGCATTCCCAGCATAATCTAACACTGCCAAGACAACAGCAGAGATCCGGCTCAAACAAATATTCACCCAATGGGGCCTACCCCGCTCCCTAGACTCAAACAGATGAAGTAAGTTTACAGCACAGGTAATGCAGGATGCGATGGCCCTGCTGGAAGTACAGCAGAAATTTCACATTGTTAACCGGCCACAGTCCGGTAAGATGGCGGAGTGTACGGATCGGACATTCAGAGGGACCATGTGGAAACTAATGCAGCAGCATAAGAATACAGGGGATCAGGTACTACCAATAACCTTAATAGTAAACTGGAACACCATAACCCAAGCAACAGGTTTCACGCCCCACCTACTGATGGCCGGAAGGGAAATGTGAGAGACCAAAAGTTTAATCAGACTGGATATTAGCAATGCTGACACCCAAGCACTAACCAGAGAAAAGTAAATTAAACCGTTGTGGGAGACTATAAAAGGAGCCAGTATTGTGAGAGCGCAGAGATTTGGGAAGGCAAGCCAAACATATAAAGTTCTGTGGGACAAACATGTGAACCCCATGGACTTTAACAGGGTGTTCCAACCCAGAACGTTCCTGTCCCCAGTACACTACGTCCTGCCTGATCATGGAAAAATTGAATAATTCAGTCTTCAAATTACAGCTAGAAATAGGTAAACAAGGATGGTATATAAATTACCTCAAATTATTCAAGGGGCAATCCATGTATTGTCACTCTGCCCATGCTCTAGAGCAGTAGATTCACACTGAAGGTAATCAGATATAACCATGATACTCACAGAAACCACACTTGATCTTTTTTTCAGGTAAAGGAATTTTACAAATGATTAGATGGATTGCGAATGACATATTCTCCTACATTTGTATAGTTATTAGTGTATAACTGTTGTATGGGAAGCCCGGGAACCCAGGGTTACTGTGGTTTGATCCACCTGATGTGGCAGTATGTGAGGACTGCATGCTATGGGGTCACCGCACAAGAGACAGTCATGTTTGGTTTTAATAACTATTCTACTATGTACACGAGACTGAATGAAGGTTCCACCCTCTGTTATGTCAGTGATGGCACCACAGAGGACTGGTGAAGATTTTTCTCCAGAAGGATGGATGGAGATAGGCTGCTTCACCCACAGCCCCAAGAAAGGGTGAGAAATACGTGCCCATGGAAGCCAAATCAGAGAGAGTTCTTAGAATATGAGATTAAAAACGGATTTAAACCAGCAGTGAGGGCACCACTCCCCAGCTTGTCCTGACATTCCCCCTGGTCCACGGATTTGTAATAAAACCCACAGGCAAAATCCTGTTTGACAACATCCATCATGGATTGATGCTTGTGGTCGTGCATATAACAGGAATTCAACTGCTAGAGTGGCACGCTTCCCCACTTAAGAAGTTGTATCTGCGCCTGTCTCAGAGAGGCCTTAGCTTAGGCACGGGGAGGTTCGAAGGCAAGCCAAGCCACCGCTGAACACTCACAAGAAACTAGACCTGCCAACGGCCGAGCTACTGCTTGTGGGGCAGGAAAGCCGACTGTTAATCCCCACAATTCAGCCAATCTGGATATCAAGCTCTGAATCCGAACACAATAAGTTAAACATACCTTGGAGGAAGTAAATGAGGATGATGTGGGTGAACTAGGCCAGCCACTACCTAGTGACAATACTCGAAGGCCACACAAACGCTATCAGTCATGTCATTCAGCATAAGATCATGGAAACAGCAGACAGCAAAACCATAGCCTGTGCAGCATTTCTGGGAACCGGACAATTGAGCAGCTGCGAGTGGATCTCAGCCAGGTTAGACACAAGAGAATCCCATCCTGGCTCAGGGATGAACAGCTGGAGCATCTGTTTTGGAAGAAATTACATGCAAACATCACCCATTGTCAAGTGAGAGGGCTGAGCAAAGTGTGAGTTAATGAAAGCTGCAAAGGCACCTGAGGTGAAGGCCCAGGCTTGGTGTTGGGATCCCAATCACCCCCAGCCATGAGAATGGGGTTCATCACATTTGAAGTCGAGAATGTGCATGTTTTACAGAATGGAATATGGATGGAGTGTCGTGACATTCTACCATATGAAGTCTAGAACGAGGACAGACTGGTGGGCGCCACTCTGAGTAAACCAATCAGACCATTGTGTATCCATACCTGGTCTATTCAAATGAAGATGCACTCTGTGGATTCAGCACAAGCAATAATTATACCCTCAAGGCTCGAAGCCTGACAACCAACATCGAGTTATCTCCAGAGGGGAGGATAAATATTGTATCAAACCGTCACTCTAGGAATACCAGTAAGGAGCAGTGACGTGTAATGTTCTCAACATTACCTTCTGTATATGTCCTCACCTCGCCGCATGAATGGGTGTATTCAAACTGACAGTAATTCACAGAAGGAAAGTGACTCATTGCTGGAAGTGACAAATTAAAGGATAACTTGGGAATTACTTTGACAATATGTCAAAGGAATAAAATTCCTACTGGAGACATTTGATTGGGTCAGACTACAATTGGCTAGCACCCATAAAACCTTTACTCGAATGTTACAATATGCTAAAGGATTGAATAGTGAGATAGCTGAAATTAAAGTCCCCACCTGGTGGGAGGTTTTCTGGGATTAAAACTTGAATATCCAGATACCCCCATTGATCCATCTCCTTTCACATTTGACAATCATCGTCATTACACTGTACGGATCAAGTTTGCCCTGTGAAAAAGGGACGTCTCCAGACTACTACTCTCCTGATGAAAAATAGATGAGCTATATAGATAGTCTGATGAAGGAACTTCAAGAGTTGTTGGTTATTGAAACTGGTGATATATATTGCTAGTGTAATGTGAACCATGTATTTTGCTTCTAGCCATGTGGGTTGTAGTTTAGCTCCTTTTGATGAAAGTTTTGTGTAACATTTTTTGATCACATCTTTATGTGACAGTTTTATGTGGATAACTTTTCTAATGTAATGGGTTGTAAAGTCTCAGGTGCGTAAGATGTTAGCTAAATATTTAAACCCAAGAGTGTCCCACCTCTTGCCACCAGCTAATTAAATATTGAACCAATTCTAAAACAACTCTGGTTCAAAAGGAGGAGTGCAGGTAGTGGAATGCCCCTTTTAAATTGGCCAGTTAAGCAGATTGCTGGGAAGGGAACTGAGGTAGTAAGCCAGGAAGCTTACGGAATTCACTGTCAAATTAGATCAGGTCGGACATGCAAGGCATTTACCTTAGTTGACTGTTAAGTAGGCATTGACGAGACAATGCTGCAAAGTATCAGATGGAAGATCAGACTATCAATAGAACTGTTTCTGAGACAGACCGGCCCCTTGGGTTAGCTCATTCAATGGAGAAATTACAACAATTAATACAGCCTTTTGTAACATCCTTTCCTAGGTCAGAATCTCAATCACATGGAGAAACTGAATTATATTAATTACATTGCTGTATCTAACTGCTGTAATTACAGAGGAGGAATCTATATGTTGGTTGCCATGCCAACATAGTGAACGATAGTTAACCACTGTACTTGGAGATGACCTGGAGAATTGTATGTAAAGGGGCCACTCAAAACAGGGAAGCTGACACTCCGAAGATAACATCACCGCAAAAGGCAGGAACCTTGGGAGCGGGAAGAACAACCGCAACAATAGTTTAGACAGTTGGACTAACTTGTGTTTTCAAAGTTAAAAATCACACAACACCAGATTATAGTCCAACAGGTTTAATTGGAAGCACTAGTTTTCGGAGCGCTGCTCTTTCACACAGCCACCTGATGAAGGAGCGACGCTCCGAAAGCTACCTGGTGTTGTATGATTTTTAACTTTGTACACCCCAGTCCAACACCGGCATCTCCAAATTGTGTTTTCAAAGCAATGTGAAAACATAATATTTTAAGAACTGGAAGGTTACACAGGAAATAGAGGGAAAGATGGGCTGCGTAGAATTTCAGGCATATATGTTGTGATTCAACAAGAATAAACCAAGTCTCGTGGTGAACTACACCTCATTATCAGTAATTAATCAGATACAAAAATGACGATAATGATGTTACACCCTCCAGAAGCCACTTTGATAGAAATCAGAGACAGCAGAATGGCATGTCAGTTATGAATGTGAAATTTCCATCACACTCGCCTCTGAACCCAACACATTCATTGCATTAAAATTCAGCCCAAATAGAGAACAAGATAAGAGTATTAGACATTAGAAACAAAAACAAAAATTGCTGGAAAAACTCAGCAGGTCTGACAGCTTCTGTGGAGAGAAAGTAGAGTTAACGTTTTGTGTCCAGTAACACCTCTTCAGACTGATGTAACTCAGAAAAGGTTGGTATAGATGCTAAATATGGGGTGGAGGGAGGGGGACTGAGCAAACAACAGGTGAGGAAGGAGCCCAGGCAGAGAGGAAGCAGCTGGGTAAAGGAATAGGTATAGGTCAGCGTGGGAGAATGAACAGTTACTAACGGGGGCCATTAGTGCCTGACAATAGGTCGGTTGTGGTAGCAGCCCATATAATGACAAGACCTGGTATGTGGGGGTTGAGATAAGAACATGGGAGAAAATGTTCAGCCTTAAGTTGTTAAACTTGACATTGAGTCCAAAAGGTTGCAGGCTCCCCAAGCAGAAAATGAGGTGTTGTTCTTCCAGCTTGTGCTGAGTTTCACCGGAGTACTGCAGCAAGCCTATGACAAAGATAATGATCAGGGAACACAGTAGTATGTTGAAATGGCAGGCAACTGGAAGCTCAGAGTCATTTTTATGGACAGTATGTAGGTATTCTGCAAAGCAGTCACCTAGTCTGTGTTTCGTCTCCCCAGTGTAGAGGAGACCACATTGTGAGCAGCAAGTACAGTAGACTAGATTGAGCAAAGTGCAGGTAAATCACTGCTTCACCTGAAAGGTGTGTGTGAGGCCTTGGAGAGTGAGGAGGGAGGAAATAAAAATTCAGGTGTTACAACTTCTGTGATTGAATGGGAAGGTGCTGTGAGCGTTTTTCTATCTGACTGGGCTCCATCCCCACCTATCACTGACTCCTTCCTCCTTCCCCCAACCCCACCTTCAGCATATATACCAACTTTTTCCTCCCTACAATCAGTTCTGAAGAAGGATCACTGGACCTGAAATGTGAACTCTGCGTTCTCTCCGCAGATGCTGCCACACCTGCTGAGCTTTTTCCAGCAATTTCTGATTTTGGTGCTGATTTCCAGCATCCACTGCTCTTTTTATTTATATACAAAACATTATTTCTATTACTGTGCACATTGTTGTGTGTATATTATAGAAAAACAAAATTAACACCTTGGAGAATACAGCAGACATCAAGGGGCTGATACCGGAAATAGGAATATTTGTTTAGACCAAGAGAGGTGAAATATTGGACAGATGAGTAATATAGTCTAAACTTTCATATCAAGTATGGAAGTAAGCATCATTTAAACCAGTCAGTTCCTCTCAAATGTTTATTGGAGTTTCAGTTCATTGCATAAGGAGGCATGAGGAGCACCGATAATCTTTGCAGCAGAGGTAGTTGGAAAGTTATTTCCCTTCGTTGTTTATTCTCATGGTCAAAGGCCCTGGTGCCTGATGTAAAGGGCACCTGGACTGTCATTCACTCACTGCAAATCAGAAACATCAGTTCAGTCTCTGCGACCCACCATGGTCCACACAGAGATGTCACAAGCACAACAGAAACCCACCTCGACACTGTAGCCAGTAGTGTTACAAGGCTTTTTTGTCCTGGATGCATGTATGCATATATGAGGCAGTTGGGATGTGAACAAATGTCAGGGCCCAATCTGAAAGATGTGGAAAGATGTGCTATATGAAATTATAAAGACAAGCTAAATGAGGGAAATAGTGATATGGGAGATGAGGGCTCAGAGAACAGAAAAAAAGAGGCAGAGTCAAAAACAACTTAGCAATATAACAATAATCAAGACCAATGTTACAAAGATAACGAAAAGACAAAATTAAATACTTTGTTTCTGAATTCATATAGCATCCATAGCAAAGTAAATTGATAGTGCTCATGGAAGTTAATAAATACAATCTGACAGCCATTACAGTGAAATGGAAGATGGGAAGTTGGAGAAAGTCTGAGGTGCAGCTTTATTGATCAAGTATGGCCTTTGCACAATAGTGAGACATATTCCCAGTCCAGGAGATCAGGATGTGGAATTAGTTTGCGTGGGGATGAGAAATCATCAGCGAAAGAAGTCACTCATAGGAGTTGTCCACAGGCTCCCTAACAGTAACACAAAGTGGGCCAAACTTTAGAAGAAGGAATGTTGGGTTCTTGTGTTAAAGGGATGGCAATAAAGAAGGTGACTTTGACATAAATGGGAATAATCAGGGTGGCATTCATATCCTGAACAAGGAATTCATTGAATACTTTTGAGATAGGCTTTTTCGGCAGCACGTTTCAGAACGAACCAGAAAGCTAGTTATATGAGACTTAGTATTGAGGAATGTAACAAAATTAATTAATGACCTCAGAGTTGGCATGGACCACCATATTTCTGCATTTTACAACCAGTTGGAAAGGGAGAAGATTATGTCTAACATTAAACCTAAATAAGGGTAACTATGTGGGCATGATAGCTGAGCTTGCTGAAGTGAACTTTAGTACTAGGTCAGGGGATAAGTCAATAGAGACACAGTAACAACATTTAAGGGATATTTCAGAAAGCTCAAAATAAGTAAATTCCTGCTATAAATAAAAATTCATTAGGAAGTAGTCACCATCCATGGTTTACTAAATCGGTCACTACAGAGAATATAAAAACCATTCCAGTAATAACTATAAATCAGGAGTGGAAGGGAGGGAGGAATTTAGCATAATTATAAATCAGGAGGGAAGAGGTACTGAGCAAACTGATGGAGCTGCACACTATACAAGCCCTGGTGGATTTCATACTAGAGTCTCAGAAGAGGTTGCTATTGATCTAATAGATGTACTGGTGTTCATTTTCCAAAACTCCTAGATTCTGGAAAATTTTCTTTGGACTGAAAAGACTCCATTCAAGAAAGGCAGAAAACAGGAAATATGTGCCAGTTAGCTTGTCATCTATCATGGTGAATGTGTTGGAACTGATCATTAAATAGATTCTACCTGCATACTATATACAAAAAAAACACAAGTCAATATGGAGGAGTCAACATAGTTTCATCAAATGGAAATCATATTCAACCAATTTTTTGAAATCATTGAAGGAGCAATACATGCTATTGATAAAGGGGAGACTATAGATGTATTATACTTAAGTTTCTAGATGGCATTTGATAAGATGTCACATCAAAGGTTATTGTGGACAATGGTGTACAGGCAACAAGTTTGCATGCATAGAAGATTGGCTGGTTGGCAGAAAACAGAGAATATTCTTTGCCTGATCGGTAACACATAATGACTAGAGGCCTGCAGGGTTCTGTGCTGGGACCTCAACCTTTTATAATTTACATTAATGAACTCAATAAAGGGAACGGAGGCATTATAGCTAAATTCACAGATGACACCAGGATAGGTAGGGAACTACGCTGTGAAGAACACATAAGGAAGTTGCAGAAGGATATAGACAGTTGAGTCAGCCAACAAAAACCACCAGATGCATTATAGTGTGAGAAGATGTGAAGTTGTTAATTTTGGCAGGAAGAAAGCAAAAGCAGAGTACTATAATAGACAAGGCAGCAGAATTCTGAGGTGCAGAAGATTTAGGTGCTCAAGTGCATGATTTGCATGAAGGTTAGTGTGTAAGTACATCAAGAAGATTAATGAGATATAATTTTTTATTATGAGAGGAATTGAACATAAAAAGAAGCATGTTGTGCTTCGATTATACAGGATATTGATGATAACATATCTCAAGTGCTGTGTGTAGTTTTGGTCTCCTTATTTGAGATAGATGTAAATACATTGGAGGCTATAAGAGAAGGCTCACTAGATTGATACCTGTTTGTCTTCTGAGATAAGTTTGGACAGGCTGGGCTTGTTTCCACGGGAGTTTAGAAGAATGAAATGTATAAGGCCCTGAATAGTCTTGAAAAGCTGAATGTAAAAGGGATGTTTCCTCTTGTCGGTCAGTAAGGGTTGCCCTTAAATTTCTTTACAACTATAACTGAGAATGACAAGAACAGCAATGTTTTAGGAAAACTATCATCTACAAATTCCTCTCCAAGTAATACACCGACCTGTTTTGTACATACATCACCATTCTGTCACCAGTGTCTTGGATCTCCCGTCCTAATAACTTCACCACAAGGATTGCAACATTCTCAGGGTGTCTAGAGAGGAGCAATAAATGTCCATTTATGTCAACTACAGATGAGCAGTAAAAACAGTCAGTCATATTTTTAAAGATCAGTACAACCTTACAGGATGACAAACTCTAATGCAGATGAAATGAAATGAAAGTTAAAGGCAAATTGTTATTACTCACTGGGGTAGCACACTGGAAATCAATTACTCTGCTATTCCCAGAATCATCACAAAAATCAAAGACTTTATAGAAGTAGACAAGAGTGCCCAAAACACAGAAAGTGCAGACCAGATTTCTGTACATAACAGAATTACTACTTATTACAAACAAATGGATTCTAGCTACAGATAAACAAACAATCATGAACCATTAAGATATAATTCTACTATTTAAAACTTCAACACTCTTATAAAACTTCTTCTACAAACATATAGTTAAACTTAGAAAAAATGAATGTTATGGGTGGAGAGAAAGACTGGGAGGGCAGTTCTGCGATCCCTGTCCATAGGTGATACTTTTGACTTATCAGGACTTGCTGTTCCTCGATCTTCCTTCTCTAGGTATTTCACTTGCTTGCAGGTGACACAGAGCAACTGGTTCACACTTCTCCCATCTCTGATATATTGGCTAGGATCAATGGCTTACAGCAACTGATGAGGAAAATGGTAGGCTACTTTTAGTTTTGAGACATTTGTGTTTTCTTTTTACTGCAGAAAGGAGGAGAGTTCTTTGTTTTGGAGGTCTGATGGCTTCTGACCTAAGTATTCACACCAACAAGTTATTCAACTACCTAGGAACCAAGTACATAATGTTTGGCAGATATAAGACTTTTGTCATCACAATTGCTCCCCATTTACAGACCAATCAGCTACTTGTTGCTGGCCAAATCCCCCTTCATGCACACATTCTGGTCCCAGCTCATCTGTATTAACCACCCCCACTGTTGTTTAACAAGCAACAGTGTAGCAACAGTTACAGTGAATGTCAGATAAATTATTTTTTAAAACTACAGTAATCCTTTCCACAAATAGTTTTTAAAACAGTCCTTTTCCTATTGCAACCTAAAATCCAGAAAAACAAAAAAGACAAGATCTTTAAAAGATTTAAAGGAATAATCTTTCAAGAGAAAGTGAATTTTGCATCAAACAACCTGTACTAAAAAGTAGATGCTGAAGGTAGTGCAGTAATATGATGTTCTAAAAATAGCACCATTAGCCTGGCTGACGAGGCCGTCTGCTTTTTATCTGTTCATAGCTGAAGCCGGGTGTTCTTGAAAGGGATTTCCTGGGGGAGGAATTTAAACTCACCACATTTTGAAAATAATTTTCACAAAGCATTTCTTTGAATAAACCTCAAGCTCCTTTCCAGCCTTCCATGATGTGTTTTCTCTTTCTCTGAAGCATACATCCATATTGCCTACAGACTGTACACTGAAGAGTTCAAATCCCATCATAGTAAGTGATGAATTAGGTTCAATTTGTGAGCTAAAACCAGAAAAGAACTTCTTATTTTAAAACCACCAGCGTCAGGGAAGGGAGCTTGCATCCATTATCTAGACCAGTCTAAATGTGGTGAATTCTTAATGCCCTCAGGGCTACTTGGGAATAGTGACTGGGCAGTATCATCCATGTCCCAATTGCAAAATATATATTTTTTATATCTACGTAAATACAAATTGCTATTGTTGGACTTATCTGCCAGAAATTGTTGTCACTTTTTCAATGCACATATCTGCTAGATTCAGCCTCTAACTGCAAAGCAATTATTTGTATATTTTCTACAAAGGTGGATCATCGCTTATTACTCCAAAGACTTATCCAATGCCGTACCATCCTAACTGGTTTTAAAACAATATTGTGCATATGAGTTTGAGAAACAGTTATGTAAAGAACTGGGATCAAGTTTTTGCACCATTAGTGGAGCTGTCATTTTAAGTCTATTATGTAGCAAGATGATTATAACTGAATATGATTCAATGTGTTAGCAAATCACTGGGGCTCATTGCTTCTGTTTCTGAGTCAGACATTATTAAGGACATTGTGGACAAGCACAGGGGCATTACAGTTGGAAAAATCAATGTATTTTTCCTCCCTGGAGTAGTAACTGTGCTTAATTCCTAAAACCACATTTTAGGAAGGATGGCAAGCTCTAAGTGTTGGTGCAAATGAGATTGATTAAGATAGTACTAGATCCAGTTGTGCAAAGAGACTGAAGGGTTTGGGATCTACTTGAAGACAAAAATGGATTAAGAGGAGATTTAGTTAGAGGTGTTCAAAATTGCGAAGAAGTTTGATTGAGTAAGTAATGCATAATAACCATAATAACAGATACGTCGTTAACCACGAACATAAATTTAATAAAACTGACAAAAGAACCAACAACTTTTTTTCGTACAGTCATTATTAACGATCTGCAATACATTGCCTAAAAAGGTGAAAGCAGATTCAATAATAATTTTCAAAAGCAACTTGAACAAATACTTGAAATGGAAAAAAAAACAGTTTTCAGGCAAGAACAAGGGAACATGACTAATGATAACTCTTTCAAAGAATTGGCAAAGGCACAATGGACTGAATAATTTCCTTCGGAGTTCCGTACCATTCTATGATTCTACATCAGGACGTTTTAAAATGCTTCGCAGCCAATAAAGTGATTGCTAAAATGCCTCACCGTGACACAAGGTCACACAAACACCAATGATTTTCTTCAATCTGCATCCTATTCACCCCTGTCTGCTTCTTGCTCTATATTCTCTGGCCCTCTCCATTCCTTGGTCTAGATTAGAGTGGTGCTGGAAAAGCACATCAGGTCAGGCAGCATCCGGAATGATGAAGATCTTTTGCCCGAAACGTCGATTTTGCCGCTCCTTAGATGCTGCCTGACCTGCTGTGCTTTTCTTACTCTAAGCTAGACTCTGATTTCCAACATCTGCAGTCCTCACTTTTGCTATCTCCACTCCTTCATCTGCTCTTGCCTCCATCTCAACTGCAGAAAATCACATCCAACCCTTTATCACTTCATGACACAACTACTTTTTCAGTAGTTCACTGGTCAGTCTCCAAAATTCCTTGACCCCATACACATTCAATTCCACCCTTGGACAACTGTCTGTGTGGAGTTTGCACATTCTCCCCATGTCTGCGTGGGTTTCCTCCGGGTGCTCCGGTTTCCTCTCACAGTCCAAAGATGTGCAGGTCAGGCGAATTGGCCACGCTAAATTGCCCATTGTGTTAGGTGCATTAGTCAGAGGGAAATGGGTCTGGGTGAGTTACTCTTCAGAGGGTCGGTGTGGACTGGTTGGGCCAAAGGGCCTGTTTCCACACTGAAGGGAATCTAATCTAATCTAATCACATCATCTCATCTCAAAGAATACTGCCATCGCACGTCCACCCCCTTTCCCTTCTTGTCCTTGTCAAACTATATTATTCCCTGATTCTCCAATGTTTTAAATTCTTATCCCAGTATTTAAATTCCTTAATTTCCACCCCCTACCCCCCACTTTCACTATGACCTCCTCCAACCCTACAATTATCCACAGATCTTTCTATTGCTCTGACAATCCTTTCATGCATCCTTCCCTGTTCCCATCGCAGAAATGGATAGTTTGCCTTCAGCCTTTGGTGGCTCTTTCACCAGAATTGCTCCCCTGTGAACTCTGCCTCTAATGCTTAAATTCAATGTTTTTCTTTTAGCTATTGGTCACCACTGTGGAGTGAAGCTTGATGCTATAACCATCTGATGCGTGAGAGATGTGTATGCCAATATGCCATGGCTGGCACCTACAAACTCTTGTAATCCCACAAATTTTGGAAGGATCGGTGCCAACACGTATCACAGGGTGAGATTCTAAGATAGCCAGCAGGAATATCATCACAATAATGGTCGGGCCCAAAGGACACAGAGTGAACATCAGCTCGTGGTAATCCTTAACATTCCATCCAGAATTACAGTATGAGTCTGGGAGAAATTCAGTAGAATTTCATGGCAGTAGAGGGGCAATTTGGTCTTAGACCAACCATCAGGAATTTGACAGAATCAATTATATTGCTCAGCATTTTTTACATGTGGCCTGATTTTATTGCATCAAAGTCAATAAAGCCACTGTCTACTCAAATCTGCAGGTTTCCTACCCAGTGAGCTGGGCTAAAATTGCCCCAATAAACCTCTTACAGTTTTTACCTCAGTGTAATAAAGGTATGCACTGGAAGGATGAAGCTCTAACTGGATCTGACCCTGAACAGAAAGCATCATATTCAGCAATTCTACCTTCCAAAAGAGATCACTCATCCCCTTCTTAAAATCAATCATGCCTGGTTAGAATATAAGTGAAGTTGGGGCGGTTTACATCTGTTCACATTCTACCCGGTTATGCAGATGTGAGTTCAAAATAAACTTGCAGCGCGATGACAGATGTCAATGTATGCTGTTGTAAAGACAGCTTCAGTTCTGAACAACCAGAATCCACTGACTGGCAGGCCATTAGGGCAAAGAAAATCAACATTCTGTGCCAACAGTGCTTTGCATAATTGAAAGAAAAGATACATTTGTAGACATTACCCACAATTAGAAAATCAGAGCTTGCTAGTTATCTTGGCTTTAGCCCAGTAGAAAGAATTCCCACGTTTGGTTTATTCACACGAAGATGAATGGTATAAGCTAATACTGAAATTTTGAGATTAAAGATCATTTTCTTTACCATTAAGCTTTTCAAGCACCCATAACAATCGGCACAGGTTTTTAACTTACATTGTCATTTAATAGTACAGATTTTGAGTATTGCTGAAATACAGACGTATTTTGTCAAAGGTTTTGCACTGATCAAGACAATTTGCAAGAAAACCCAAAGTGAATGGAAAACAGCATTCCCACTGTATGAGAGGAGAGTGTTGATTGATTAGCCAGGGGATGAGTTGGTAGAGGTTTCACTGTAGGAAATGCACCAGTTAATGATGGCTGACTGTTAACTGTCAAGTTTTGTTTAACTGTTAAACCAGCCACATTTCTTCTAATTGGTCAAAGAAACAAACCAGATAATGGCTTACCCCTATCTATTGAGTGGAAACTAGCACAATATGTAAATATGTTCATTCTGTCTCAAAAGAACATACCTGTATACAGTAATATATGTTGCCTCCAGTACACTCAAGTAAAGGATAGTGAAAACACAATGGAGCATCCTAAATTAGTTGTCAGTGTAATTCTTTACATACTCAGGATAATTTAGCTGTTACCCAATCACAGAATCACATCTAATGTTGAGCACTGTTATGAGTCGTGGGACATGGACTGGATGGAAAGAGATCACATATTTTTCTCTTTGGACTAGAAACTGGAAAATGGAAGTTGGACTCTGCTATACAGCTGAAAAAAATACAATGGCAGTTTTTTTTGTAACTTGAAGATCAATTAGAATTGTGTAGTGTACATTTAAGCTATATAAGACTATGTTACTTTTTGTAGCAATGAGTTGAATACCTTATGATCCAGCATGGCACCACCAGTCTTTGAGCTAAGGAAAACTGTTTTAACGTAGATTTAAGATTAGTCCAGCTACAGTGAGAGGCTACAAACCTTTGAGTGTAAAGCATCCAGATGTCTGCAGACAAGAAGCATCTTTCACCATTTCTCTGTGTGAGTGAAAACATTAAAGAACCTTAGGGATTCTAAAGAAGGAATTACAATACAGAAAAAGATGGAGGTCCACCCAATTAGCTGTTAAATCAAAAATTGCCAATCTCTTTGCAGACAACATTGTATCATCGCCACTAAAAGTCAGAAGAACTGTAAAAAATAACTTTCTGTCCTGGTTGCTCTGGTTTCTTGAACCACAGAAACCACAGTGGGTAGCACAGTCGCCCAGTGGTTGGCATTACTGCCTCACAGCGCCAGGGACACGGGTTTGATTCCAGCCTTGGGCAACTGTCTGTGTGGAATTTACACATCCTCCGCGTGTCTGTGTGGGTTTCCTCCAGGTGCTTCAGTTTCCTCCCAAGGTTGTGCAGGTTAGGTGTATTGGCCATGCTAAATTGCCCATCGTGTTCAGAGATGTGTAGTTTAGGTGCATTAGGCAGGGGAAATGTAATGTAGTTGGGGAATGGGTCTGGGTGGATTACCCGTCAAAGAGTCAGTGTGGACTTGTTGGGCCAAATGGCCTCTTTCCACACTGTAGGGTTTCTATGAGAATTTGTTTTACCCCATCTATATTTTCCGTCCATAGTATTTCTGTCAAACAGTCTGTCTTTTGTATGTCTTATTTGTGAATGACTGAATGCGTGTTTAGGGATTCCAAGGAGTCCAGCTAAAATCACATTGCAGTAAATTAGTAATCCATTTTCTGCCATTTAGTAAACAATAAGCTTGTTTATAAGGAGTAGTTGTTTTCCTGTTAATGACAAAAAATGGACGTAAATTACTTTTGTCCTGAACAGCAGTCCTTATGGTAAATTTATCATTGTGAAGGTTTGTGCTGGTTAGTGGAAAAGTTCAAATATCCTCATAATCTTCACAATGGAGTCACAACAATGGTCAGTACCTTGTTTTTTGTTTGCAAGTGGCCCAAAGTATAAACCCAAAGCCCAAACTGTCAAGTTTCTTTTTATATTTTTATTATTGGTTTCACTCTGAAAGTATTTCCACCTTTTCTTCTAAGCACCTGATAATTATCAGCGCAGTTTAATGTGTTAAGGATTTCAACAATAGCTCTTTGATAGTACACCGCTATTGGAGCATTTCTCAATGCAGTGACAAATCAGAGTCAACCTCCCTGGTTTTAATTTAAACAAAGCTCTGCAGTTAACTGTCAGTCATCACTTAACTGATGCATTTTCCCTAATAATGCTTCTAGCAGTTGGAGCCCACTTACCAACCAATCAGCAAGCTCTTTTTATGCAATCAAGAATATTGTTCCACTTTACATTGGTACTCATTTTAAAAAGATTAAAATGTGTTTTTTTTCCCAGTGAATCTGACAAGAATGTATTTGCATATACAAACTAATGCCAGTTTTATGGTAAAGGTGAATCAAATAACTACTTCTCCATTGAGTGACTCTTCTCCATTCTTCAGTCCCTTTAATTTGTTAACATTTTTCTTCAGCATACCCTCCCTCTCTCTATCCTTCTCCCCAGGCAGGAATTTGGACATACACATTGTCAGACTTTAAGAACGTGTGCAAGTCAGCCAGAGGGGAAACTCATAAAAAAAAACAGCTGGGTTTGTCGTTTTATAAGTCTCCAAACTGCCATTTGCATTTGCGTAGTATCAGAATAGTCCAAAAGTCTATCTCATAAAAGTTTGTCAGTAAATATTGTAGAAAGACCATTGTGTGCCAGCAGAAGCTAATATATTTGTCTGTGTTGTGTCAGATTTCCATCACTTTATGTACAGTACATTATTGAACAGGACTGACAATTAAATACCAAAGGTAATAACATATTCAGAAAGGATAGAGAAGATGATAGGTCAGGGTGCTCTGTTAATCAGAGATAATGGCAATAGGTGCTAACAAAACATTGGAAACTGAATCGATATTGAAATATTAAAAAAATAGGAGTCTGCAGGCAAAAAACTTCCTCTTCATCTCAGTCCTGAATGGTTGAACCTATATCCTTAGAATGTGACCTCTGATTCTAGACTGCCCTGTCATCGGGAACATGCCTCCTGCATCTACGCAAAATAGTCCTGTTAGAAATTTAGACATTTCAATGAGATCACCCATCATTCTTCTCAAATCACGTTGAAGCATCCCTGCATCCTCCCACAGTTCAGCCTCCCACCCAGCTTTGTGTCAACTGTATGTCAGGAGATATTATATTTGGTTCCATTGATATGTATATTGCAGACAGTTGAGGTCTCAGCACTGATCCCACTAATCACTGCCTGCTATTCGGAAAACGAACCATTTATTCCTACTCTTTGTTTTATCTCTGCTAACCAGCTTTCTGTGCATTCAGATGGGTTTAAACAGATCCTAAAAAGACATTAATCACACAAATATCAATACAAAAAAAAACACCTAGAATCCCTCCAGTTTGGGAACAGGCCATTTGGCCCAACAAGTCCACACCGACCCTCCGAAGAGTAACCCACCCAGACCCATTCCCCTACCCCATTCCTCTACATTTATCCCTGACTAATGCATCTAACTGAGGTGAAATTGAGGACTGCACGTGCTGGAGATTAGAATCAAGGGTGTGGTGCTAGAAAAGCTAGGAATTATCAGGACTCCCTAATGAAGGGCTTTTGCCCGAAATGTCAACTCTTCCACTCCTCGGATGCTGCCTGACCTGCTGTGCTTTTCCACTACCGCACTCTCGATTCTAAAGCACATTCCTAAACACTATGGGCAACTTAGCATGGCCAATTCACCTGACCTGCACATCTTTGGATTGTGGAAGGAAACCGGAGCACCCGAAGGAAACCCGCGCAAACACGGTGAGAATGTGCAAATTCCACACAGATAGTCGCCTGAGGCTGGAATCGAACCCAAGTCCCTGGCCCTGTGAGGCAGCAGTGCTAACTACCAAGCCACCGTGCCACCCTGAGTCCACCCAGCAGTCAGACAGGAGAAAATATGGACGCAAAGGTATGTAAGGAATAATGGATGTTGAATGGGGGTGGTTTAGCTCAGTTGGCTTGCAAAGCAGTGTGATACTAACAGCATGGGTTCAATCCCTGCACTGGCTGAGGTTACCATGAAGGACTCTCCTTTTCCAAGCCCTCCACTTGCCTGAGGTGTGGTGCCCCTCAGGTTATACTGTTACCAATCTTCTGTCTGTAATGAGAGAGCAGCCCTTTGGTCTGGTGAGACTATGGAGATTTGACCTGAGTATATTAAATAACTTTTAACTACCCCCAGATAAACCTCTGGGATGTGGCAGTAGAAGAGCTAGAGGGAATAATATTTTACACAATGTGCAGCAGCCCTGCTAATAGCTTAAAAGTGAAGAGAATGAAGAACTTCTGGACTTATTAATGGGGAACGAATCAGAACAGATGAGAGAGTAACTGTGCCAGATAGTGAGGCAGTAACGATCACCATGCAATAAGGTTTAAGTTAAAGATTCAGAAGCTCAATGTAAGTCAAAGAAAATACTAAAACAAAATCTATATTAATATGATTAGAATGTAACTGGGGATACAGAGCAGGAACACTTTAATTGCAAACAGAAACAGAGCAACAATACATAATGAACACCTCTGCTTTTAGCACAAAGGCCAGCCTATACTCTTTAAGGTCATTGTCAAAGAAATTTTGATGAAAACTATGTAATAAAGGAAATGTAGTGAGTATTTGGAAGGGAGAAAGTAAGAAAAGATTGAGAGAGTTTTAGGAATTTAGAGCCTGGTCAGCTGAAGGTATGGCTTCCAAGAGTGGAATGGCTAAAACTGGGGATAGTTCAAGAGGCTACAAATGGGGAATGTCTTGAAAGGTTGGGTTGCATTTTTGAGCTACGTTTTGGCCAGGGTCTCTGGCTTATTATTAACAGTGACATTCCCACAACA
This sequence comes from Chiloscyllium plagiosum, assembly GCF_037043375.1. Classification (NCBI taxonomy): domain Eukaryota; kingdom Metazoa; phylum Chordata; class Chondrichthyes; order Orectolobiformes; family Hemiscylliidae; genus Chiloscyllium; species Chiloscyllium plagiosum. The sequence goes on from NW_028270141.1 coordinate 108,315,061, forward strand.
CCCGGAAATAATGCTTTTGGAGCTCCCAAAGAACTTCGAAAAGATACAGTGTGAATGATGTCAGAAAATGCGGGGTGAGATTTTCTGTGTTGAAACGGTGGGTCCATCTAGGATAGGGACTGAACTGGTGAAGATTTTACCAGAGCAATGTACATAAGACCATAAGAAATAGGAACAGAAGTAGTCTGTTTGGCCTGTGAAGCCTGCTCCACCAGTCAGTCATCCAACCTTCATCATGTACACGTTTCTACCTTCCCCCTGAAGTGGGAGTTGACACGGGGCATGCTGACATGGGGCACACAGACAAAAGATGGTCACTGATAGTCGCTTAGCACACAAGGTGGCTGCTGAGCCATTACATGGAAAAGTACAGTGAAGCATACACAGATATTGCCTGAGGTCGACAGGATATCAGCACAATAGACACAGAACATAGATAATTAGTTTAAGGTGGGTAGGGCAGAGAATACACATCAGTAAAGTCTACTCCCTCCAAAATGTCTGAGTCCAGCCACCATCTTCAACAGAAATGTTAACTACCTGAGACTGCTTGTATACAAGTGTTGATATCTGAGATTTGCAGAAATGGAAAAGGATCTTTCTTCTCCGGAAGAACAATCATGACCAATTACTGCAGCAGCTGCATAGCTGCTGAAACTGACTCTGTAACATTCCTCTGAAACTGACAATAACTGTGTAATGTTTTCTGTAAACAAATCATGCTGCACAAAGACTCGATATCTGGACCATTATACCATGAAATGTATAAATATCGTGAGATGTGCTCAGAGGGTGAGGAGAAGGCTCACTGCTGACAGCCGTGTTGCCGGACACCTCTTTCTCTCCCTGGAGCTCTGGTTTCTCTGTACAATAAACTCTGTCATTGAATCCTGATTCTGACTCTGAGACTGGTCATTTTCCCTACAACATCCCCTTAATCCTTGATCCTCTGACTGATCAAGATTCTATCTCAGTTTTAAATATACACAAGAACTCTGTCCCCACAGCTTTCTGTGGCAAGGAGCTCTAAAGACTTACAACTCTCTGAGAGAAGAAATTTTTCTTCATCTCAGTCTTAAATTGGTGTCCCTTATCCTGTGTTCATTCCATCTGGTCCTCGACTCTTTCATGAGGAGAAATATCCTTGCAGCTTTTATCCAATCACTCCTTACGAATCTTATATCTTTCAGTGAGATATTCCAAATTCCACTGAGTAGAGTCCCTAACTGTTTAGCCCTTGTTCATAAGACAATCCCTCCATATTGGGAACCATCCTAGTGAACCTGCTCTGAATGGCCTCCAATGAAATAATATATTTCTTTAAATAAAGGACCAAAACTGCTCACTGAACTCCAGATGTGATCTTTCCTGGACCTTGTACTGTTGCAGTAAGACATCTCTACTCTTATACTCCATTCCCATTAAAAGAAGGATAAACATTCTATTAGCCTTTCTGCTTACCTGCTGCATTTGTCTGCGAGTTTTCCATGTTCCATAGGAACATCTAGGAATATAGGAATAGGTCATTCAGCCACTCAAGGCCGCTCTGCCATTCAATAAATTATGGCTAATCTGTGGCTTAACTCCATTTGTCCATCTTGGGTCCATATCTCTTGATACACTTGCTTAATGAAAATCTCAGATCTAAGTTGAACAATTGAATTAGCATTGACTGCCATTGAGGAAGAGAATTCCAAACCACAGATGTTTTTGCTTGTAGAGGTATTTTCTAATATCTCTCCTGAATGGCCTGGCTATAAGTTTTAAACAATGTCATCTGGTTTTAGATTCTTCGAACAGTGGAAATAGTTTATCTTTATCTACCCTGTCTTCCCCTGTAAATGTCCGAAGACCTTGATTAGATCACCACTTTACCTTTTAAATTCTATAGAATAAAGGCCTAACTTGTTTAGTCACTTCACCCCTGAAATCCAGCTATCATCCTCGTCAATCTGGGTTGAACTCCCTCCAAGGACAAAACATCCTTCCTTCTTTGCTCATTCATCTAACCTATCCTTCTGCAGCCTCCCCACTTCCTCAATATTCCCTGTCCCTCAGCCTAGCTTTGTATCATCTGCAAATTTAGTAACTATTCCTCTAGTTCCTTCATCCAGATCATTAATGTACAACATGAATCATTGTGATCCCAATATTGACCCTGCAGAACTCCACTAGTCATCCAACTGCCATTCTGATGAAGCTCGCTTTATCTCCTCTCTGCCTTTTGCCAGTCATCCAGTCCTCTATCTAGGTAAAAACAAGGACTGCAGGTTCAGAAACCAGAGTCTAGATTAGAGTGGTGCTAGAAAAGCACAGCAGTCAGGCAGCATCCAAGGAGCAGGAAAATCGATGTTTCGAGCAAAAGCCCTTCGTCAGGAATAGAGGGCTTTTGCCCGAAACGTTGATTTTCCTGCTCCTCAGATGCTGCCTGACCTGTTGTGCTTTTCCAGCACCACTCTAATCCAATCCTCTATCTATGCCAGTACCTTGACCCTTGCAGTACAGGCCCTTATCTTATTACATAGCCTCCTATATGGAAGCTTGTCAAAGGCCTTCTGGAAATCCAAATAGATCACATCAATCAGCTCTCCACTGTCTAACTTGCTCATTACCTCCTCAAATAATTCTAACAGGTTTCTCAGACATGACATTTCCTCGATGAAACCATGCCAACTCAGTTCTATTTTACCATGCACTTCCAAGTTACTCCGCAATCTCATTCTTAATAATGGACTCTAAACTTTTACCAATGACTGAGGTCAAGCTAAGCCACCTATAGTTTCCTGTCTTCTGCCTCTTTCCCTGCTCAAACAGGGGTGTCACATTTCCATTTTCCAGTGATCTGGCACCCTCCCTGACTCCAATAGTTCCGGAAAAATCACCACCAATTCCTCTACAATCTCCTCAGTGATCTCTTTCAGAACTCTGTAGACTATCTAGTCCAGGTGATTTATCTAGCTTCAGATCTTTCAGCTTCTCCTTTCTCTTTAATGATGTCTACTCCAATCACCTCTGCCCCCATGTCTCCTTGAAGTTCTGATATGCTGCTGTCTTCCATTGTGAAAACTGATGCAAACTACCTATTCATCTCCTCTGTCCATTCTTTGCTTCTCATTACTACGTCTCCACCCTCATTTTCCAGTGGTCCAATGTCCACTCTTGCCTCTCTCTTACCTTTGAGATATCAAAAAAAACTCTTGCAATGTTCTTCTATATTATTTGCTGACTTACTCTCGTATTTCATCTTCTCCCCCTTATGGGTTTTTTTAGTTACGTTCTGCTGGCTTTTAAAGGCTCCTCAATAATCTTCACCACATGTATGCTTTTACTTTTGCGTTTCTGCTGTTCGACTTCCCGTGTCAGCCATGGTTGCCTCATCCTCCCCTTGATTTTTTTTTTGTCCTTGGGATGAATGTCCCTGCTGTGCTACCTGAAGTAGCTCCTGAAAATCCTGCCATTGCTGCTTCACCATCTTCCCTGCTAGGCTCCCCTTCCAGTCAACTCTGGTAAGCTCTTCCTTCATGTCTATGTAGTTACCTTTACTTAGTTGGAATACCCTCACATGTGATTCCAGTTTTTCCGTCTCAAATTGCAGGGTGACTTCTATCATATTATGATCACTGCCCCTAGTGGTTTTGTCACTTTAAGATCTCTAATCAAGTCTGTCTCATTAAACATCAACAAATCCAGAAATACCTGTTACCTAATAGACTGTACCATAAGGTGCTTCAAAATAAAACATCTTGTAGACATTCCACTCATTCCCTCTCTTGAGATCCACTATCAACCTGATTTCCCAGTCTACCTGCACATTGAGGTCTCCCATGATCATTGTCATAGTGCTTCTCTTAGATGTCTTTTTTAATCTCCTGATTTATTTTCTTCTCCACATGCCGACTACTGCTTAGATGCTTCAACATCACTCCCATCGGTGTCTTTTTCCTTTGTGGTTCTTCAACTCTACTCACACGCTTTACACACACACACACACACACACACACACACACAAACAAACACACACACACACACACACACACACACACACACACACACACACACACACACACACACACACACACACACACACACACACACACACACCCTATCCAGTATGATCCAGGTGGAGCCCATCCCATTGGAACAGTTCCGTCCTTCTGTAGTACTGGAGCCAATGTCTTATGAATTCCAACCTGTTCCTCCCACACCAATCTTTGAGCCATGCATTTACCTCTTCAATCTTGTTCACTCTGCATCAATTTGCCCATGGCTCAGGTAGCAATCCAGAGATTATTACCTTTTCGGTAAAAGATGCTTGCTATGATGAAAAAAATACGAACAGTCTCTAATATCAAGGTAAAAGCTTTTGCTTCCCAAAGGGTTGAAAGGGTTGAAACCTGAAATCAATTCAACTTTTAATATACTATATAAGTCCTTGGAAGGAAACCTGGGACTGAAATGAAGAACTGCCAAAGAAATGAGTGCCCATTAATACTATTCATAATACCTAGAAACTGAGGTGATCATGACTTTCAGTGATAGATGCTTTCCAACTGCTTTTTGAAATCAAAACTTTAAGAAGGTGCTGCCGTTCATAACCATTCAAAACAGATTTCCTTCAATACCTTCTTTTCCTTAATTATCCTGATAGGAACCTCACTTGAGGATGCAAAATTCCACAAAAACATCTTAACATTTGTATATTTAAAAGAGAACATCTATAGTATTAGCACAGCCTTCTTATTTGCTCTCTAATCACCAATCTGAAAATCAGCCAGCCAGTCAACTCAGCGCGCAAAGTTGAGCCTTACTTGCTGACTGTAAGGTCATATATTGTTAGTGGAAAGTTGCAAATTCAGAGCAGTCATCTTATGGAAAATATATTTATCTTTAATATGTTTATTATGTAAATAAGGTAAACTACAAAGTTTTCAATGTCAGAACATTCATGTAAATCCAGTCAGACTAATCCTTCAAATAAAAGGAAAATACTGCAGATGCTAAAATATCAGAGCATGGTCTCTGTATTTCACTTCCCATATAGCCTCCATCCACCTGGTCATGACTTATTAGACTCTTATTGGGTTTGCTCTCAGCAGAGTGGACTCAATTTGTCTTTTCGTAGCTAACATTTGCATTTGTTTTACACTCGATCTCTCCTTTGCCACTATTATCGTTGCCTTTGTCTTTTGTTCTGAGCTCTCTCACAATCTGTGCTACCTGCTACTCCATACACATAAAAATAAGCATTTTCCAACACTTTCAGTTCTGAGAAATAGTCATACCGAACTCAAAATTTTAACTCTGCTTCTCTCTCTGCGTGCGCTGTCAGACCTGTTAAGTTTATCCAGCACCTTTTGATTTTATATTAGACATATCACATACACACCTAGAATTTGCTGAGTGAAGCTTCTCCTGGTGAAGATTGCAAGTTTGATATTTTTTTCTCATCCTTTAACCCAGGACTAATTTTCTTAATTCAAGGATCTTAATAGTTAGGAAAGTTCTGAAGTGGCAGGATGGACATATTATTTAAAGAAGATTTATTAAAATAATCCATATTACAAGTACAAAAAGTGTGGAGTTCACTTTATATGTTTTGCCTATGGAACATGATGCATTAATTTATGAATAAGATAACATCTTGCCCAAAGTTCAGACTGTATTTTATTCATAAATTTTAAGACGTGAAGGCAGTTGCTGCATAAGTTAAAACTATACATTTTACAGAAATTCACAAAATCAATTTGATAATCTTCCTGTCAGCTAGGCAGATATATTTATTACTTTGATGACCAATTACTGATTCAAGTATTCTCTTTCAGTGACTTTCATGTTCAACGATGCACTTTACAATCTGTGGTCATTTTTTCTGTTTACTTCATCTTATTATCACTTAATTGTGTTTCCTTCTGTGTTTTCTTTCCTTTTGAAGGATTGACTTCTCTTTTTTTCACCCATTTTAATGTCCATCTTGCTTTATGCGATACATGGAAAATAGTTATCACTAATTATTAATTGATTTCAAACTGATAGGCCATAAATTACCTCATTATCTGGCTACAAGTGTGAAATAGCAAACCTAGTTAGTTTCATTCATTCTTGCAGGACAAAAACAGCAGATTGTTGGCCCTCATGCAGAGGGTGATGGTGAGCAATAGTTTTTAACAGCACAGTGATGCAAATCATCTGTGGCAACCCGCATTTCATGCCATATTTCTTCCTAGCTCAAAAGTGTGTTTCAAATGTATTAATAACAACATGCATCATGAATACTCTAATATTTTCCAAACAGCTCCCAAGCTATGGTTTTATCTTGCTGTCAGGTTCTCTCACTGTCTGGGTACCTCTAAGTTTTGGAGTTCTCTATTTATCCCATAACCTTGCAACACTAGACAAAGGAATTAATTTTCACTTCCAGTATCTAAATTATATTCAAGCTGAGCAGATCAATCCATTGCTGAATTCGTTCAATTTTTAGACCAATTGTTGAATCAACTGTTGATACTTCATTTGATTGAACAATAAGCGTATTTACATTGAGGTAAATAACTTTAAAAGCTACAATAATTGAACAGAATAATACAGTAAACTTTGTGGTTTTATGGGGTATATCATTTTTGCCAGTTTATCAAGAGCGCTGGTTCATAAGGTGTCAGTTAAAACAAGGTTTGCTGTGTTTGCAATTAATAAACTGAAACAATTGTCAATAAATTTCAAGCAAATGGGTGAAGTTTTATTCCGCACATGCTCCCAAAATTATCTTTCAATATTGCAGTTTCGGGTAGGACATGATCAATAGCATCAGTTTTCAGTGTGGAAATGGGATGCTCCACCTGATGTGGCAATGCTTATGAAAACTAATAAACTGGGTGTAGATATTGTGCTATTAAAAATCCAACGACATTTATTACAACTAATTATTATGTATAAACATGACATTCCACAGGGGTCTAGAATTTTCTGGAGTGTAACTTGCATGGTGAAGATTATGAGTTTTTTTCCCTCATCCATTAAGCCTGGATTAATAATCTATCTGAAGAAATGTCGTGGACCAGAAATATTAACTCTGCTTTCTCTCCACAGATACTTCCAGACCTGCTGAGCTTTTCCAACATTATCTGTGTTTTTTGTTTCTGATTCCCAGCATCCACAATTTTTTATTTTTTTTTCAATAGTCCATTTCCTTATTTAATAATGATCTGAAGTGGCGGAATGAACATATTATTAAAATATTGTCAAATTACACATAGAAAAGTGTGAAATTCACTTGAGATGTTTTGCTCATGGAACATTATAAATTAACTTATGAATAAGACAGCATCTTGAACTTCAGAAACTGAAAGCTATTGTTGAGTGCATGTAGGTGCCTGGGTTAACATTAAGCTATCAAGGTACATTAAGCTATCAAAGGAAGGGAGCATGTTTCAAGGAGAATGCCTTATTCTATGCGATCTGAAGTAAGGTGGAGTACTTGTTCTTTATTCCCTCAAATCACATATATGACACAGTGATAATATCATGAGCATGTCTCTGATATACTAATATCAAACATGACACCACATGCCTATTTTTCCAAGGATAAATGCTTACCCCAAAAGCATATATATTGTTGTACATTGTCACGTGTTTAATTTTGATAATTTTCCAAACAAGTAAAGCAGAGTTTACAAGATTAACACTTCAAACTTCAATGTAATGCCTAGGAGGTTTGACAACTATTTTTGATTTGATGATCACATGCCTGTCTGGAGAGATATGCATTGTTCTCTGTTGCAGTTTGGGACCTTGGTTCTCTTGCTGTTGGTTGCTGTCACTCAACATCACCAAGCTATTATCATTGGCAAAGTGTTTAGATTAGATTACTTACAGTGTGGAAACAGGCCCTTCGGCCCAACAAGTCCACACCGCCCCCCGAAGCGCAACCCACCCATACCCCTAACCTAACACTACGGGCAATTTAGCATGGCCAATTCCCCTGACCTGCACATCTTTGGACTGTGGGAGGAAACCGGAGCACCTGGAGGAAACCCACGCAGACACGGGGAGAATGTGCAAACTCCACACAGTCAGTCGCCTGAGGCGGGAATTGAACCCGGGTCTCTGGCGCTGTGAGGCAGCAGTGCTAACCACTGTGCCACCGTTCCTCCTCACTCTCTTTATGCATGATCAGTGTGCCATTCTTGTTCTGGGTTTTTATGTGTTTCTTCATAATGTAGCACAATGGGCAGCAATGACTTTGTATGTTTTGGGTGAGTTGAATCGTTTAGAAACATTTCCTGGTACCTAAGTATTTATATTTGCATTTCTAACTTGCATCCTTTGCTCAATGCACATTTCTGGCTGTTCATTACCTGCTCCTTCATTATGCACCTCTTTGATTCTCCTTGCATTTGAAGAACAATGCCTGGCAGCTCAGAAGGGTTAGACAATTGGTTGCTGGGTAATATTGCCTTTCAAGTATTGATTGTGGTGAGGATGATAGCCTCTTTTTCATTGGTGTTGCACAACAATACAGCAATGTAATAAGATAATTTTGTTCAGTTTCTCGACATTTAAGGCTCATTAGTTAGATAGACTACATCATTAATTCTGCTCAACCTTTTGAGTGTGGTATACAGGATGGAGATGAGATATAGTTCATTCCCACTGAGTACACATTTCGAAATATTTTGTCAGTATGTTGCAGTCACAATGGAGACTGCTCACTGATGTTCAATTTAGAACAAAGAACAAAGAAAACTTACAGCCCAAGAACAGCCCCTTCAGCCCTCCAAGCCTGTGGTAATCGAAATCCACTGTCTAAACCTGTCGCCCAATTCCTAAAGATCTGTATCCCTCCACTCCTCACCTACTCATGCATCTGTCCAGATGCACCTTAAATGAATCTACTGTGCCTGCCTCTACTACCTCTGCTGGCAATGTGTTCCAGACGCCTACCACCCTCTGTGTAAAGTATTTTCCGCATATATCCCCCTTAAATTTTTCTCCTCTCACCTTGAACGTATGACCTCTCGTTATTGAATCCTTCACCCTGGGAAAAAGCTTATCTCTATCTACCCTGTCTATACCCTTCATGATTTTGTAGATCTCAATCAGGTCCGCCCTCAGTCTCCTTTTTCCTAATGAAATCAATCCTAACCCACTCAAAGTCTCTTCATAGCTAACACCTTCCATACCATAGCAAGTTAGGTTTTGCTAGAGCCAATCAGTTCCTAAACTCATTACAACTTTGATCTATAAAATAGGTGAACACCAGAGAGGAGATGACAGTGACTGCCCTTGATACCAAGACTGCTTTAACTGAGTATGGCATCCCAGCAAAATTAGACTAAATAGACATCAGGGGCATACTGCTGGTTGGGGTCATACAGGGACAGAGGAAGATAGTTGTGGTTGCTGGACATCAGTCATCTCAACTCCAGACAGCTCTGCAGGAGTTCCTCAGACCATTTTCAGCAGCTTTATCAATGGCCCTCCCCAGTCATTAAATCAGAAATGGGGGGATTGCACCATTCTCAACTCCTCAGATACTGAAGCAGTCCATGCCCAAATGCAGTATCACTTGGGCAACATCCAGACTTGGTTTCAAAAGTGGGAAGTAACATTCATGCCACACAAATGCAAGGCAATGACCATCTCCAATAAGAGACATTCTTATCACTACCCCTTGATATTCAATGGTATTACTACCACTGAATCACTCACTATCAACATCTTGGGACTACCATTAACCAGCAACTGATCTGGGCTAACCAAATAAGTAAAGTGGCTACAAGAACAGGTCAAGGCTAGGAATCCAGCAATGAGTAACTCCTCTTCTGACTCCCCAAACTCTGTTTCATCTGCCAAACACAAGTCAGGATTGGGATAGAATAGTCCTCACTTGCCTGGATGGGTATAGCTACAACAATATTCGAGAAGCTTGACACTATCCAAGACAAAGCAACCTGCCTGATTGGCATCAAATTGACATTCATTCTCTGCACCACCAACACACAGTGTATACTATTTACAAGATGAATTGCAGAGATTCACCAAGACTCCTTCAACAACATCTTCCAATCCACAAAGACTGCCTTCTAAAAAGAAAACGGTAGCAGGTAGATGGGAATACCACTAATTGTAAGTTCCCTTCCAAGCCATTTATCATCCTGACTTGAAACAAATATCACCACTCCTCCAGTGTCGCTCCGTAAAAATTCTTGACCACCCTCCCTAACAGCTCTGTTAGGCCACCGACGCCAATTAGACTACAGGAGTTCAAAAGGCAGTTCATCACTACCTTCTCAAGGACAATTAGAAATGGGCAACAAATGCTGGCCCAGCTGGTAATGTCCTCTTTCCTGAATGATTTGGAAAAAAAATCCATTACAGGATATGAACTAAACAGAAAATAGCACTCATTGTGTCAGTAACCCTCACACTAGTTGTGTTGCAGAATCATTGAACAATGGCAAATTCAGTGAAATGATCTATCATAAGAATGCACTGTGAATAAATCAGTTTCTACTTTCATCCAAGCATGGAACCTCATGTGGATGGACAGGCTCCCTCTGCCGTTGGAGTTCATATGTTTGGCATACTTTACATACAGTCATGAATTATTGAATATGCTGAATCATTCCTCGCCTGTGTACAGATTCATGTGCTCGCTGTCTTGTGTGTCCAATACCCATGTGTCCTTGCTGTAGCATGGACATGATAGTTTGGCTTAATGTTTTGGTAATAGAACTTCTTTGTCCTTGTAAATATATAAAGTTCATCTCTGCAAGGCCAAAAGGAAATTATGTTCTCAAATACTTCTCTAATACTGTCAGTCCAACCCTGGATAATGATCTTTCGCGACTCTTGCAGTTCCTCAGTCTGCGCATTTACTGATTGCTATTGTTTACAAGGCCCTTGCAAAATAATAACAGATCAATCTTGAGAACATCTTCAACATCACAGTATAGAGCATTCAGAGAGATAACTTGGTCTTTGCAAGGATTGGATAATCTGCTCAACATGTCAGACATAATCACCCTGGTACTTGGCTTTTATCTCATTTCAAAACCATATCTTTGCACCCGAACAAATAAACACTCAAACATGGTGTGCACTCCTTAGCAGCTTGCAGTACATGGCACACTAACTGTGTGGCATGATGCTGCAGTTGTCATCAAGTAGTCATTCAGTACTTATACATAGGGAAGAATAATTAGAAGGCAGCTCACCCAGGCTATTATTGTATATTCCCAAGTAAACATCACAGTGCATATAAGTTGCCTTTGTAATTACCTGGTTTGCCAGTACACTCCCATAATAAAAATAAAAGCATGTCTGGCAGCGCCTGTAGACAGAGAAACAGAGTTACTGTTTTGAGACAAGTGACTCTTCTTCGAAACCAAAACCTCCAAAGTCTCACACATACGGACACCCCTATGGCTTTTTCCTCTCCTCCCTTTCCCTTGGATTTCACCTGTTCTTCTAATCCTATCTCTTGTTGCATTTTCATCGTACCCCAGACCTTCCTCTCACTAACGATATGTATTCAACAAAGGACTGTTTTATGGCCTTTACAGCCCACCTCAATGAATTTCAGGCACTACATGATGTCAAACCCTTCTTAAGTTTAGATCTGTTGAGTTTTTCCAGCATTTTCTGTTTTTATTTCAGATTTCCAACATCCACAATATTTTGCTTTCATTTGCTCACTTAAGGTAACTTGACCACCTCCAGGTACATGCAATGGCAGATATAATAACATGTTTCTTTCATTTGATTACCACATGTGAAATTGACACTTGAGCTGCTGGTTGGAGTTAAAGAAACTGAAAATGTCGTCTCTTAGTTTGTTAATCCACCTCAATACAAAATTTGAGCTCAACCCTAGCACGGCTGAATTACTGAATTTAAATTTTCACTTTAGTGAAACAACTTCTACAGTCTTCGTTTATCACCTTACTTGCAATTGCGAAAAAAGTAATTCATTGCAATTTAGTTTATTACAATTTCCACTTGCATGTATCCATAATATGCAGGGATTGTGTTTTAATGAGATTGCTCACATTTGAACTTGAGGTTTTCCATGGCAGGTTGGGGGAATGATGCACGTGAGTGATGCGTTGATGCCATGATGTGAGGAGAAACTGAGGACTGCAGATGCTGGCGATCAGAGCTGAAAATGTGTTGCTGGAAAAGCGCAGCAGGTCAGGCAGCATCCAAGGAGCAGGAGAATCGACATTTCGGGCATGAGCCCTTCTTCAGGCTCATGCCCGAAATGTCGATTCTCCTGCTCCTTGGATGCTGCCTGACCTGCTGCGCTTTTCCAGCAACACATTTTCAGCCATGATGTGAGGGTCCTGTTCCTACCATCTAGTACCAATTCTGTCATTCAGCTCCCCTAAACTAAGCCATATGACCCAATACTTAAAGAAGCATTCCCAGTGCAAAATGATTTCTCTTTTACAATGATGAAACTGACATTTCTTAGGTTCTGAAAATTTGTACCATGTTGGCTGCTATGAACATATCCACGAGCATTTTGAAATGAGTATCCCCTAGCTGTATCAGTAAGCATTTTCTAAACAGCAATTTGTTTTCAAACAAGGTAAATAACGACCCTATGAGATTGAGAATATTGATGTAGAGATTTGCAGCTGTTTAAAATGAGGCAGAGTTCAATCATTTTTGTTTCAATATTCGTGACATAGATATCTGTACAGAATTAACTGATGCAGAAGAATTTTCTTTAGTGTAGAGATCAGCAAAAGAGGATGCTGTAGATTTAAGTGAAGGTTTGCTAAACCCAGAAATTGCCAAAGTATAAAAGGTATTCTGCATTGATTCATCAAGTCAAAGAGTAGTTTGATGAAAAATATAAAAGTTGATGACTTCAGATTCCTGCCAAAACAAATCACAGAATTCGTCACAACATTATAAACAGTCGAAGACATGGTAATTTTTTCTTTCTTTTTAAGGTGTTTGGCTGTATTCTCTATTATTTTAAAGATGTGGGACTATGGTAACTACTTGTTGGATGATGGAGTTTGAAAGTTAAACAAATAAAACTCATAATAAAACCTGATCAGTCTCGAATTTTGTTGCTGTTGATACTTCCTACTTTACACAAATATTTGTTACATCATAATTTTTGAGGTTCACCAAAACAATTACAATTAGTCGTTTCATCGCATTATTGGCAATTGTATTCATTACACTGTTATAAAACCAGTGCAGACACGTTCTTTGTCAGGCAATCAATCACACAGCTGGTCTGTAGAAGGGCAGCCAGACACTAAAACCTTTTGAAAGCAAGGCTCTAATGAAGGATTCCAGGCTTCTGATTAACATTATTCAAAATTATATTTTTATTTGGTATTTTTAACTGGTTGATTACATTGCTGAAAACAAAAAAAATTCTGTTTATAGCAAGGTCAATTAAGATACATTTTATTCATTAAAATGAGCACTGTGTAAATTATCTTGAGCAAAGCTGGACTCATAGTTTGAAGAATGAAAATTAAAATCAAGGTGTTCATTATATCAGCAACGCTTTCAATTAACATTTTCGCTGTACCCAAACAGCACTAAGAACTAAGAATGCAAATTGCTGAAAATATGCCATTCAAAACATATCCTTAATCCAAAATTCTTGAATTACATATTCAATTGTTTCCAGACAGTTTTTGGCATAATTTCATCATGAGATTCTTAGATAACAATGTTCATATCAGAGCTTATTCCATTCAATCATTCTTATACAGCATATGATGTACATTTTAAGTATTGCACCCTGCGTTTTTAAAACTCGAGTCATAGAGTCATAGAGATGTACAGCACAGAAAAAGACCTTCCAGTCCAACTCGTCTATGCCGACCAGATATCCTAACCTAATCTATTTCCATTTGCCAAAACTTGGCCCATATCCCTCTAAACCCTTTGTATTCAAATAGCCATCCAAATGCCTTTTAATGCTGCAGTTGTACCAGCCTCCACCACTTTCTCTGGCAGCTTATTCCACCCTCTGTGGGAAAATGTTGCCCCTTTTATATCTTTCCCCTCTCACCCTAAATCTATGCCCTATAGTCTGGACTCCCCATCCCAGGGAAAAGATGCTGTCTATTTATCCTATCCATGCCACTCATGATTTTATAAACCTCGATCAGTCACCTCTCAGCCTCCGATGCTCCAGGGAAAACAGCCCCAGCATGTTCAGCCTCTCCCTGTAGCTCAAATCCTTCAACCCTGGCAATATTCTTGTCAATCTTTTCTGAACCCTTTCAAGTTTCACAACATCTTTCCAATAGGAAGGAAACCAGAATTGCATGTAATATTCCAAAAATGGTCAAATCATTGTCCTGTACAGCCATAACATGACTTCCCAACTCCTGTACTCAATACTCTGACCAATAAAAGAAAGTATGCCAAACGCCTTCTTCAGTATCTTATCTACCTGCAGCTCTACTTTCAAAGAGCTGCACTCTAAGGTCTCTTTGTTCAGCAACACTCCAGAGAACCTTACCATTAAGTGTATAAGTTCTGCTCTGATTTGATTTTTTTAAATGCAGCACCTCGTATTTATTGAAATTAAACTCCATCTGCCACTCCTCAGTCCATTGGCCCATCTGATCAAGATCCCATTGTACTCTGATGTAATCTTCTTCGCTATCCATTACACTTCCAATTTTGGTGTCATCTGCAAACTTACTAACTATACCTCCTATGTTCACATCCAAATCATTTATATAAATGACAAAAAGTTATGGACACAGCACTAATCCTTGTGGCACACCACTGGTCACAGGCCTCCAGTCTGAAAAACAACCCTCCACCATTACCTTCTGTCTTCTACCTTTGAGCCAGTTCTATATCCAAATGGCTAATTCTCCCTGTATTCCATGAGATCTAATCTTGCTAACCAGTCTCCCATGGGGAACCTTGTCAAACACCTTACTGATGTCCATTTGATCACATCTACTGCTCCGCCCTCATCAATCCACTTTGTTATGTCTTCAAAAATCTCAATTAAATTCGTGAGACATGATTTCCCACACACAAAGCCATGCTGACTATCTTTAATCAGTCCTTGCCTTTCCAAAGTAAGTCTTGTCCCTCAGGATTCGCTCCCACAACTTGCCTATCACTGATGTCAAGCTCACTGGTTTATAGTTCCTTGGCTTTTCCTTACCACCTTTCTTAAATAGTGGACCACGTTAGCCAACCTCCAGTCTTCCAGCACCTCACCTGTGATTATCGATGATACAAATATCTCAGTAAGAGGCCCAGCAATCACTTCCCAAGCTTCCCACAGGGCCCTAGGGTACACCTGATCCGGTCCTGGGGATTTATCCACTTTTATGTGATTCAAACCATCCAGCCCCTCCTCCTCTATAATATGGACATTTTTCAAGATTAATTTCCCCACATTCTATATCTTCCATGTCCTTCTCCACAGTAAACACTGATGCAAAATACTCACTTAGTGTCTCCCTCATCTCCTGCAGTTCCACACATAGGCTGCCTTGCTGTCTTTGAGGGGAGAAAGTGAGGTCTGCAGATGCTGGAGATCAGAGCTGAAAATGTGTTGCTGGAAAAGCGCAGCAGGTCAGGCAGCATCCAAGGAGCAGGAGAATCGATGTTTCGGACATAAGCCCTTCTTCAGGGGCCCTTTGAGGGGCCTTATTCTATCCCTGGACACCCTTTTGTCTTGAATGTATTTATAAAATCCTTTTGGATTCTCCTTTGCCAAAGCTATCTCATGTCCCCTTATTGCCCTCCTGATTTCCCTCCTATGTATACTTCTACTGCCCTTATACACTTATAAGGATTCACTCAATCTATCCCTGTCTATACCTGACATATGCCTCCTTCTTTTTCTTAACCAAACCCTCAATTTCTTTAGTCATCCAGCATTCCATATACCTACCAGCCTTTCCTTTCGCCCGAACAGGAACATACTGCCTCTGGACTCTCATTATCTCATTTCTGAAGGCTTCCCATTTTCCAGACATCCCTTTCCCTGCGAACATCTGCCCCAATCAACTTTTGAAAGTTCTTGCCTAATACCATCAAAATTAGCCTTCCTTCAATTTAGAACTTCAACTTTTAGATCCGGTCTATCCTTTTGCATTTAAATTCCATTAGAAATCATTTATAGTCACTTCATTAATTACGTGTTTGATTCCTACTTCCTCTGATGCTTTATTAAAGTACATGACAATCATTATTTTGTAATAAAATTGATATCCGTTTTGAGTTTTGCTAGTTTCTATTTCTTCGCAAAAGAAAGATTGCATGTAAAAGAAAGATTGCATGGGTGGCACGGTGGCACAGTGGTTAGCACTGCTACCTCACAGCGCAGAGACCTGGGTTCAATTCCCGCCTCAGGCAACTATCTGTGTGGAGTTTGCACATTCTCCCCGTGTCTGCATTGGTTTCCTCCGGGTGCTCCGGTTTCCTTCCACAGTCCAAAAATGTGCAGGTTAGGTGAATTGGCCGTGCTAAATTGCCCGTAGTGTTAGGTAAAGGGATAAATATAGGGGAATGTGTCTGGGTGGGTTGCTCTTCGGGGGTCGGGTTGGGCTGAAGGGCCAGTTTCCACACTGTAAGTAATCTAAAAATTCACACTGCTGCCCTTAGACCAAGTGCAATGGGTGTACATACTCTTTAAGAATACGTATGGAAGGAGGACAAGTTCAAATGACATTGTAGAGTTCCTGATGAGATGATAGTCCCAAAGGAAATGTTTTAGTGCATAATCTAAACCTACTGCACTTCTTCATGTCAGTAGAGTTTGTTATTGACACAGAACCACAAGTAGTTTCTCTCAAACCACCAGATCCCTACCTTAGGAAGCTGGATGTGGCAAGTGTATGAGAATCAGTGCAGCATATAGTATCATTGGCTGAGATATCTAAAAGAAAATATAGTTTTATCTAAGAATCAACTTGTCTAATCTCCCGCATTTGTAATGTGATCACTTTCTTAAGGCAAGGCGATCCTTACAATTGCAGTAAGGGTCAGTGCTGTGTCCTGATTGAAAGGGAATGGCCAGCAGTGCAGGAAGAGGCTCAATGATCCTCTGGGCCCTGCAAGGGTGAGTGTAGCCATACTCTCTGCTAACTCACATTCACAAGGCAAGCACTCAACCTCATTCTGCTAGAGAGCATAGATCATAGTGTACAACACTCCATCTTGCACACATGAGATTCACTTCACAGTTCTCACTCACTTCATCCTCCACTAACCCTTCATACAACTAATCCTTCCTGCCCTCTCACACTTTGTCCCCACTCACTGGGGCCAACCCATGACCTCTCTTACTCATGCCTGACCACTAACTTCTCTTCCATCCTCTCTATCCTACTCAATCCCTCCCTTTGCCTCTTTAAAGGAAAAATTGCCCCCAGTCCCTATTTTATAAGGTAAAATTGAACATACTGAGTCTATCCATTGGAGTTTCAACCAAAAAAAGTGACCTCATTGAGGCATTTAATATCCTGGCAAGACTTGAGGGTGGATACTGAAAGGCTGTAGACGAGACTAGAATGAAAGAACATTGTTTAAAAATAATCTTCTATTTGAAATGGAAATTAAGAGCATTACTTTCTGTCAGAGAGTCATGAGTCTTTAGAACTCTCTCTCTCAGAGAGCAGTGGAGGCAGAGTCATGGAATATCTCTAAGGCAATGTTGGATAGTCTCTTAACCAAGAAGAGAGTCAAAAGTTATTAGGGAGAGGCAGATCAGATCAGCCATACTTTTATCAAATGATGGAGCAGGTTGGAGGGGATGAATGGCCTACTTCTGCTCCTATTCATATGTTTGCATGTATGAGACAAAATTGTCCAGTGGATTTTGAAGCCACTACTGTCCTCATATGAGGGATGAGGTTTCCCTCATCCTCATAGGCAAGGGGAATCTCAAACTAGGAGCCACACTTTCAGAATAAGAGGTCTTCTGTTAAGGTAGAGACGAGGAGAAATTTAAACTTTCAAGCAGTCATTAATCATTGGAATTCTCTACGGCAGGGAGTTGTAAAGAAAGGGTGACTCAATATTTTCAAGGCCAAGTTAGCCTTGAGGTCAAGAGTTTTGGGGCAGTTCGGGAAATGGAGTTAAAGTCACAATAAGATCACTCGTGATCTTATTGAATGGTGAAGTGTCAAAGATCCCACTCCTTATGTTCTTAAGTATCTCTAAAACCTTGAAGATAAACTTGCAGTGGAACACCACCATCCGCAAGGTGCCCTCAAATCACACAATATTCTAACTTGGAAACATATCCTTCCTTCACTGTTGCTGGGTCAAAATCTTCGAATTCCCACACGAACAGCACTGTAAGGGTATCTACACCATATGGACTACAGGAGTTCCTGACAGTGGCTCACTAATCCTTTCTAAACAGCCATAAGGGATTGGCAATAACTGCCTGGCTGACCTACAATACCAGCATCCCAAAAATAAAATGTAAAACGTGTGCTTGTTCTATTCTAGAAATAAGTCACTCAGGCTTATAGTTAGTTCTGACCTGCGAGTTACAAGAGAACAGATTGATGACTCATTCACAAGTTGTTATACTTAATAGTGTTTTGGTTTAGTTGAAATGATTACAGAAAATGATGGCAGATTAACAGGTTGATAAAGAACAAAAGAAAACGATTCAGAAAATGATTGCAGATTTAATAGCTTGAGAAAGGAAAGAAAATCACTTTTAAAAACTGCTTTGTTACCGCGTTTGCAGTAAATAAATATTTCAACTCTGGCAATTATATCGTCAAATTTGTTACGCAATTGCCCAAAGTGGACACTCCTGTTGACTGTAGTTTCACGCTCATCCCTTGGTCTACTTTCTCCTTCACAACTACTCTCCTGTGTTTGTAGTAAGGGTCTCCAATGTTCTACCAATATACTGTTGTCAGAGCATATCACCCTCTGAAACTCCTTTTAAAATCTTTGAATTCTTTGTTTAAAATGTAGGATTGATCAAAACTAGAAATTTGCTCATACATCTTTTACTTTTCTTTCAGTGTATTGCAAGAAGTCCTTTGTTCTCAACCTTCCAGTTAAAGTTCTTTGTAACATACAAGTGTTAGAACAAAGTCTCGGAAGTTTATCCAAATGCCTATTGTTTCTTCCAATGTCTCATTTTCACAACATCTGTTTATTGCTATTAACCTTTATGTATGATTTGGAGATGCCGGTATTGGACTGGGGTGTACAAAGTTAAAAATGACACAACACCAGGTTATAGTCCAACAGGTTTAATTGGAAGCACACTAGCTTTCGGAGTTTTGACATAAATTCATAAAACTCTGTTATCTCACTTTTTAGATTAGAATCAATCTAAACATCATGGCATAGACAGAGAATACAGGGGGCCAACATCTTCAACATATTGTCTAGCTATCACCATTGTTAACAGCTAACCCGAGAATGCAACTTTTTAAAAAAAGAGGTTTTGTGATTTACACATGAAAGAAGTCAAACTATCACTGTATTCTAACAGATGAAAGGCTTAACAGACAATCAATTTTTCAATGTATAATTTCAGTTACATCACACTGTAAATTTTTGCTATAAATTCTGTGTGTTAGGATTGTGTCCTCCACTACCACCTGATGAAGGAGCGTAGCTCTGAAAGCTAATGTACTTCCAATTAAACCTGTTGGACTATAACCCGGTGTTGTGTGATTTTTAACCTTTATGTAGTTTAACTTTCTTTCAACCACAGCTCAGCAAATTTAATTTTAAAAGACTGGAACGCAAACATTTCTTCCATCAGTTTGGTTTCCAGCTCAGTGGTCAAGCTAAAGACTATGCTAACCTGGCTGTCAATGTTGTTTTATCATCTTTTCTCCTTTTAAGAGCACAATGTGTAAATGAGTCAAGTACAAAGATGCTATCACAGGCCACAGATCTCTGTGGTATTGCACTTCAGGTAGCGTCTATGTTTGGAGATTACTCTATAGTAAAGATGTTTGTTTATCCATAAATAGACTCAACAGAAAGTTTCAAGTAAATGGAATCCATGCACCTTATTTGTACTACTTTTATATAACACTAAGCAATGTTACATGTTGTGCAGCTGGGACTTTATTTCTCTTAAAAGAAAGAATAGAGCAAAGGAGAAACTTCATAATATGTTTTACTTTGAAAGCCAAGGGAAACAACAGCAAATAAAACATAACAGTCCAATAGTTCCCATAGTACAGAAAACAGAAGGAAATAACATTTCTTCACAAATTGTGATTATCCTTGAGCTTAACAGGTTCATGCAGGGAGCCTGCTGATTCAAATCAGCCCTGTCTAAAGATGATGTCAAATTTGAATGGCCCTCAGGAATCAGGGGCGAAGAGAAAGCACACTTCAATTCAAGCAACAAAATAAAGGTGGATGGCATTCAGGAGCAGCAAAGATCCAACAGAACATGTCCTAAAATAACTCACATGCTAAATTATGGAAAAGGAACACTTAATAAAGCATTGAAGATTGGATACCAACTCCCCTAGTACAAAAGACATGGAAACGCATGGATCTCCTCCTCTGATTTCAAACGTTCTACCAAAAGGATACATCTGTGCTTCATTGACCAATCAGTTGCAGAATTGGTTAAAGTAGCCATGCAAATACTGATAGCTATTGGTAACAAAGTGTTGCACAGAGTCAAAACTTCAAGCTCATTGGAAGACAACTACTTGCAAAAATAGAGAAGTGCTACAGGCCCAGATGCATGTAGAGTCAACTTTAGAATTTATCACTTAGAACTGATGTCCTCCAAGGAAAAACCACAGGAATCAAGAGATCAATTTGTTAGCAGATGCCATAAAAAGTACAACAATTCTAATTTTTGCAAGCTTAACTGTTGGAGCAGATAATGGAGTTTGTGGCTGTCTCAAAATCTATTGAAGGTTTCCCAGTACAACTCTTGAGGAAAAAGAGTGGTCTCTGCAGTGATTGGCTGCTATCAGGTGGCAGAAAATGTGAAACCACTGTAGCCAAACCATTACACCTGCAAGCATTAGGTACAACAAAGAGGATTAGTACTGCAGCTGAGGTAGAGAAAACAAGTAACCTTTGTAGCAAGTGCAATCTATCACACCCACCATAAAACCCATCCTGCCGTGCAAGGCCTGTGCAAGGTGTGCAGTAGAAAAGAACAGGAAACCTCCCTGTTCAAGTCATCTGACCTTGAAGATTCAGACAAAGGCTGCAACAGGGAACAACCAAACATGCACAGGAATTGTTAGACCTCAGTGGAACAATCAACAACTGCTAAAGTAATCTCATACAGCTTGCATTGGTGCACGAACAATTCAGTGCAGCAATGACAATTTAACATGGAAGCCACCAATATTTTGCCTGGTAGACCTGAGTACACCAGCAATAACAGGATTATCAGAACATACAACTCTCAACGTTGTGAATATCCATCAACTCACTAGTCATAAGAGTAGACAATACTAATAAATCTCTCATTGAGTCAGTCAGGGATTTAGAACATTTGTACCCGGATATGCACTACACCATATTCATTACAACTTTAAAGAAGATGCAGCGCCATCAATAGGCCCTTCCAGAAAGTATAATGTTCACATACAAGAAAAGCTTAATTGAAAACTGAAAAGCATGGAATGCAATGGTATCTTCCAATGTGAGGAGCAATGCACAGACTGTGTACTTCAATTGAGCATGTACTAAAGAAGGAACGTTTGAATTCTGAACTTGTCAAACCTTACACATAGCTCAGAAAAACAGGAGGATCTCAACCAGGTGAATTCAGTAAAAGATTCTCTGCACAAGCAGTTCCTAAGATCTCAGCTTAAGAGAACTAAAGCATTGGAGAGTGAGAAACCTGACCTGGAGAGATTACTCCGTGAAGTAGACAACAGTCCACAGGAGTTCCAGCAGGAGAACAAAGTCTGAAGAAAGAGAAGCAGAATCAGAGAGAACAGTTCCAGTGAGCAGAGAAAACCATGGTGAGCTGAAGGAAAACATGGAAAGATTAACAACAGGTGGGTCTGTGCAGCTGCTTATGTCAAAACGTAGAATATAGGAGCAGGCATAGGTCATTCAACCCCTCGAGTCTATTCTGCCCTTCAACATGATGATGGCAGATCATCAAGCTCTGGATATGCCCTCCCCATATCCTTCAATATCATCAGCTATCAGAGCTGTATTTATCTCTTTCTTGAAAACACTCAATATTTTGGCCTCAGCCTCTTTCTGTGGTAGTGAATTCCACAGACTCACCATTCTCTGGGTGAAGAAATTTCTCCTCATCTCAATCCTGTAAGGTTTACCCTTTATGCTTAAACAATGACCCCTAGTTCTGGACTCCCCCACCATCGAGACCATCCATCCTGCATCTAGTCTGTCAAGTCGTGTAGGGATTTTATAGGTTTCTATAAAAAACCCTTCTCATTCTTCTAAGCTCCAGTAAATACAATCCAACAACTCATTCTCTCCTCATACATCAGTCTTGCCATCCCAGGAATCAATTTAGTAAATCTTCATTGAACTCCCTCCATAGCAAGAACATTCTTCGTCAGATAAGGAGACCAAAACTGCATACAATAATCCAGGTTTGGCCTCCACAATGCAACAAGACATTCCTGTTCCTGTGCATGGATCCTTCAGCATGAGACTACAGTAGAAGTGGAGGAAGTCATCACCTCCATACAGACAAATGTGGCTGCACCGGATTTGAAAGTGGCTGTAATTAAGAAAGAGATTGAAAAAGTTTCTATAACAGTGAAGTTAAGTATGGAATAGAACTCAAGGCTCTGCAGCACAGCACCAGGATCAGGAGAAATGAAACAGGAAGTACAGAGGATTGAATGGCCAAACTGGTGACTGGTCTCATTGAGGCTGAACAGAGATACCAGGAATCAATGAATGTGGTTGAGCAACTCAAAGTGCAATGTCTGTCTGTCCGACAAGACATAAAGTCTTTACAAATCAATTGAGATTATCTCCTGGTGCAATTTGAGGAGGAGTAGAAGCCAGTTAAGGCAAGTATTTCATATGCTGATTCTACACAGCAACCATGAAAACCTAAACCTATGCAATGACAATGTCATGGACCAACATGTCATGCCTGCAGACCAAGAACAACCGAAGATGAAATCCAAACTCCCACTGTACCAAGAACTGGATGCATCATCAAACTACCAAAATGCAACATGGACTCTTAGACATTTGTTCATGTAAATTTAACTGATCCCTCTATAACTAATTTTGTCATTACCTAATATTTATGTATTTCCACTTGTAGCATTTGAAAGCTATCTTTAGAAAAGAAAGGAATATGCTGTGTTATAATCTTTGGATTGATATCCCTTTAAGAATTCAACATGTAAATGAGAATCTTGTTGCTATGATGTGACACTCAAGACAGAGGCTGAGTCTGGAGATTATTCGATATTGTGTATGTGTTAGTTTGACTGTGAATAAACTCATTAGAGATTTTCAAATAAGCAAAGTCCACATACCTCACATGTGTTACATTTAAATAAAACAAGAATTTTATTGCAGAGCACAGCCAGGGCAATGTTCTGTATATTGACGTATAAAGCATGTGTGTGAGAACTCTAGGATTGGTACTGTAATAATTATAAGTTAAAAGAAGACACATTTAGAACTCCTTACTTTAACTTGTCACTAAATCATCATTTTGGGTTTACAGCCCAGCTTTAGTGTGAAGACAAGGGTTGCCCAATTTGACTCATCAAATTGTCATACATCATCCAGTTCAGATTGTCTGTGAATTTATCTCCCCAGCCCTCAGTAATGACACCTACAAGATAATGAGTGAATGAGTTTCTAGAATGTATTGGATTTCTAGTTAAATTCTTTGTTCTGGTTGATTGTACTTTCTTCACAAATGGCTACTTCTGAGGTAGTTGACATTGTTATCACCTACCCATACTCACCTCTGACTGTATAGATCTGCCTGGTATATTAGTAGGGCGTAAGTTATAGAATTTGTTGTATAGAATATACATGGTACTTAGGAAATTCCACATATTCTTGGTAAAGATTGCTACAGGAAATGTGAATCAAAGAGGATCTGCGTCTAGCTAACAAGTGGAAACTATATCCAGACAAGATAAAAATAATCAACTGATGTATGAGCCAAGTTTGCTCCCTTTCATTTGTCCAAAGACCAAAGATAAAACCTTTTTCCAAGTAATTCACCAATTAAGGGATGCATGTCTCAGAAAAGTTCATTTTTGTGTTTTTAATCATTGCTAGTTGTCACGTAGATATTCTGGAAGATGTCAAAGCTAATGAGGAACAATGACAGTGTTTGTTACTCCCTTTCTAACTCTCATTTTTTACTCCCTTCCTATTGAACTTTCCTTTTTCAGAAGATCTTACCCAGGATCAGAAAGTGCATGTCATATTTATATCTGACCAACCAGGTATTCCTGGACCAGCACTGAATGTTGGTCTTTTTATCACTGTTAAAGAATGTTCTGTTTATATAAACCTTCCAGGCTTTATTAGTTTAGATTCTCCAACATTCAGTTTAACTTCTGACTTATTATCATTGGGAACTATTAGGCTGAAACTCTGGCTTAAGAATATTGTGGGCAATTCACAGAAAATTTCCCTCTGGCACAGTCCAAAGCCTGTTTGCAGACCAGAATTTCCCAACAGATGACTGGCAGCAACAAGAAAAGCCACTAAATCGGTTGAGTGACTCAAATTCCAAGTTATCAGTAATGTTTTTATGAGATCTATGCATTCAGTGCAGAGAAATGTGAACCACAACATTTTAAGGAAAAGAACAGCCTAAGTTGCAAGTTTTTTCATTGAATGGAGGCAAAGTTAAGTGTAAAGATTCAGATAAATACAACTTTAAATGTAAATATAAATGGTAAATATAAATGCAGCAAACATTTTATTAACTCGCACCAATGGGACCAGGGGTGTACAGGTTGATCGAGCATTCCAGATAATCAGAAGGTCTTCAAAGTAAAAACAACAATGTAAAAGCACACACTAAGTGATGAAAATGCAATACAGAGGGTATACACATCACTGTTATACTTTATTTACAGCATAATCACTTCAATAACTTGAATATGGGTGGCATGGTGGCTCAGTGGATAGCACTGCTGCCTTGCAACGCCAGGGACCCCAGTTTGATTCCCACCTTGAGCGACTGTCTGTATGGAGCTTGCACATTCTCCCTATGTCTGTGTGGGTTTGCTCTGGTTTCCTCCCACAATCTAAAGCTGTGCAGGCCAGGTGAATTGGCCATGCCAGATTGCCCATAGTGTTAGGTGCATTAGTCAGAGGGTAATGGGTGTGGGTGGGTTACTCTTCAGAGGTTTGGTGTGGACTTATTGGGCCAAAGGGCCTATTCCACACTGTAGGTAACCTAATCTATTCCATTTTCATCCATATGTTTATCCAATGACCATTTAAATACCGTTACAGTTGGTGAGTCTACTACTGTTACAGGCAGTGCATTCCACATCCCTACTACTCTCTGAGTGAAAAAACAACTTCTGGCATCTGCCCTATATCTATCATCCCTCAATTTAAAGCTATGCCCCCTCATGCTAGCCATCACCATTCTGGGAAAAAGGCTCCCACGGTCCACCCTATCGAACCCTCTGATTATCTTATATGTCTCAATTAAGTCACCTGTCAAATCTTCTCTCTTACGAAAACAGCCTCAAGTGCTTCAACCTTTCCTCATAAGGCCTTTCCTCCACACCTGGCAACATCTCAGTAAATCTCCTCTGAACCCTTTCCAAAACTTTCACATCCTCCCGATAATGCAGTGACCAGAACTGTACACAAGTTACCCATGATAGCAGTTTAACTCCACAACCACTGGCACTGGGGGAACCTGCTGATTCCCATCACCTGGCTGCTGGCCAAGGGAAACAGTGACTTGAAAATTGACTCTGGTGCCCAAACAATGGGAAAACCAGCCATTTGGTAAAACTTAAGCTTCTCCCATCTATGGTTGTTCTGAAGCGTGTGCGGAAACAGGACTTCAGATATCATCTTGATTGCCAAGCATTTAACATTCATGTCTTGCCTAGGGTGGCTAGCACTGGAAAGCACTACCATCCAGACCTTCTGGAAATGCAAAGCAGATCAGGCAGCATCCGAGGAGCAGGACAATCGATGTTTCAGGCATAAGCCCTTCATCAGGAATTATAGATAAAGGGATTATGCCTGAAACGTTGATTCTCCTGCTCCTCGGATGCTGCTTGACCTGCTGTGCTTTTCCAACACTACACTCTCGACTCTGAGCTCCAGCATCTGCAGTCCTCATTTTCTCCTTCTCAACATATGAGTCAGTTAATATAACGGAAACAACCAGCAGCAGGAATATGCTACACAGTCTGCTGAGTCTCCTGTGCCATTTGATACAATCATGGCTAACCTTTGGTTTCAACTCCTCATTCTAACCCACTGACCATGACCTTTACTTCCCTGAGAGACTAATAATCTATACAGTGGTGATATCAGCACGTTTTTGTCGGCTGGTCCATGGGATTGAGGATGATTTGCTTTCATTCCAGTTCAATGGCAGATGAATCAACGATGGCTTGACAGAATAAATGTAGAGAGGATGTTTCCTGTCATGGGAGAATCTGGGACCAGAGGACAAAGTCTCATAATCAAGGGAAACCAATTTAAGATTGAACTGAGGATGAATTTCTTCTCTCAGAGAGCTGTGATTCGTTAGAACTTCTTGCCACAGTGAGTTGTGGGGTCATAGACCTTGGACATATCTAAGGCTGAGATTGGTAGTCTTGATCAGTTAGGGAAATCAAGGGTTATAGGGAAAGGGCAGGAAAGTGGATGTGAGGAATGTCGAATCAGCCATGATCTTATTGAATGGCAGTGCAGGCTCGAGGGGTTGAAAGACCCTACCCCGTTTCTCTTCCCTATGGTTTTATTCTGGCCTTAGGGACAAATCCATCCATGATCTGAAGACACCAACATGCCAGAGCACAATTTCATCATGCACACAGCGCATCATCTCATTTGGAGGTTCCATACAATGAGGAGAGATCTCTAAGGGATGCGGTTTGACAACGGGGGAGGGTGGGTGATGAAAAATTAAACAGTAATAAAGATTTCAACATACTCAATGCTTATTATCATATCTCCATCATGTTAACACTGTGGTGGTCACGGAATGGAACTGGGGCCTTGCCTTTGCTTTATTAAGGTGAGGCATCTACAAGTCCAAAGTATGAAGAGATCTCGGAGATCTAGTACAGGATTCTCTAAAGGTTGACTTGCAGGTTGAGTCCATGGTTAAGAAAGCAAATGTAATGTTGTCATTTATCTCAAGAGGGTTGGAATGTAAAAGCACCGTTGTGCTACTGAGACTTTATAAAGCTCTGGTTAGGACCCATTTAGTCCAGTTTTGGGTCCCATACCACAGGAAGGACATACTGGCACTGGAGCGTGTCCAGCAGAGATTCACACAGATGATACCTGGAATGGTAGGTCTAACATATGATGAATGGCTGAGGTTCCTGGGATTGTAATCATTAGAGTTTAGAAGGTTGAGGGAGACCTAATAGAAACTTACGAGATATTCCATGGCTTAGAAAGGGTGAATGCTGGGAAATTGTTTCTGTCAGGCGGGGATATTAGGCCACATGGGCACAGCCTTAGAATTGGAGGGGGTCAATTTAGAAGGGAAATGAGGAGACATTTCTTCAGCCAGAAAGTGGTGGGCCTGTGGAAATCATTACCAAGGAGTACAGTGGAGGCCGGGACATTAAATGCCTTCAAGGCAGAGAGTGATAAATTCTTAATCTCGCAAGGAATTAAGGGCTACGGGGAGAATGCGGGTAAGTGGCGTTGAAATGCCCATCAGCCATGATTGAATGGCGGAGTGGACCCGATGGGCCGAATGGCCTTACTTCCACTCCTGTGTCTTATGGCCTTATGGTCTTAAGTCAAAATATGGATGTGAAGCCATTCAGCATCAGACAATGGCTACACTGGAGAAGTAGCCATGTAGTGGTAATGTCACTGAACTAGTAAGATCCTCAGGCTAATGTTCTAAGAGCATGGATTAGAATTGCAGCAATTTGAATTTAGTAATACTTTTAAAATGTGGGGAATTAAGAGCTGGTCTAATAACAACCGTGTATACAATGCTAATTGCTTAATAACTGTCCTGTTTCATGAATGTCCTTTAGGAAAGACTGGTCTGATCTATATATAACTCCGGATCCAGAGAATGTGGCTAATTCTAACTGCCCTCTGAAAGACCTATAAGCCAATGAGTTCAATGGCAACTAGAGTTGGGCAATAAACTCTAGCCTTGCCTGCAACACCCACATCCCAAAGAAGAATAATGGGGAAAAAAAAACAGCCTGGCTCAGAACTGGGCATTTTACATTCATGTATAAACAGCTACTGAATATCCATCACACAGTCCATTGACCAGGTCAGATCCTGCTGCATAAAATGACCGTACAACTTTACCTCCGCATCCCCCATCCTTTTGCTGGATTCATAAAATTGTTGCCATTTGTACCAGTGATGTGGTTCACTGGTTACAGGAGAAGCATTTGCAAGGGCATGCTAAAAGAAATGATCATGGGTTGAGCCTAATTGGTTAATTGTTTTCACATTCTCACTCAGCCATATTACACACAATTACTCATTTATTATTTGTTAAGGACCCATAACTTTCTGAGCTGCTTGTAAACAACTATTTAAAAATAGGCTTATTGAATTCTTTTTCAAATGAAAACAAAATATAGCTCTTGATTGTCTTCCCACCACAAGGAGTGGCACACAAGAGGAGCAAAGTTCCAAGTCAATTTTCAGCTTTTGGTTTTGGTTCCAAGAGAACAGCCGTTAGCTTCAGGTTTCCGTTTCAATTCTCCAAAAATGTTAGTTTGTTTCAGTCTCACTTTCTGATCCAGTCAGTGGTTAGGTTGGTTTCAGATTTGTTTCCGTGGAGTCAATGGTTACTTTTGTTCTTTATATTGTTTGACTGAAGTCATGGAAACATGCTGATTGACATGATTTAACTTGCATAACTTCATCGAGGACATAACATTCATTACATGCAATGAGTTATATTAAAACACAAAAACTTGAGAAATCAGTCTTGACAATGGTGTGGAATTTGGTTGGGACTGCTTCCATCTGTCAGGCCTACTAAGAGACAGTCCAACAAATTTCCAGCCAGAAGTGCAACACCCACCACATTGAAAAAGGCAATCGCTGAGAAACCAAGGTTATAGAAGACACAATATTTATTTTTTTTCAATATTCGATCATGAGATTTGGGTGTCACTGGCTGGGCCAGCATTTATTGCCCATCCTGAGTTGACCCAGAGAAAATGATTGTGAGCTGCTTTATTGACCTGCCAAAGCCCTTAGGGCATAGGGACGCCCTGAACTGTTGGGAAGGGAGTTCCAGCACCAATGAAGTAACAGCAAAATAGTTTTCATTTTATTTTGCACCAAAATTTGTAAATAGGAACTTTGTACCGCAAGTGGCATCATGTGTTGGCGATACTCTACATTTTTCTCTGTACTCCTGTTCTTTTGTAACTTGAATACACATGATAATAAATCTAATTCTAATTCTAGATCTATGTCAGGAGAGTGTGGCTTGGAAAGGGACCAGTATGTGGTGATGTGTCCACCCATCAGTCGCCCTTGTCCTTCTAGATGGTCGGGGTCCCAGGTTTAGAAGGTCTGTTTAAGAAGTCTTAGTGAGTTACTGCAGTGCATCCTGTAGGTGGTGTACACTGCTGCTATATTGCTACAGTGGCAAAGGGAATGAATGTTGAAGGTGGTGGCTGAGGTGCCAAGGATGGGGACTGGATAGTGTCAGGCTTCTTGAGTGTTGTTGAATTAGATCCTGAGCTTTTGCACAGGATCCATTTTCCAGTTTTGACTGCCTTGTCTCTTCATTCTCTTCAACCTGAGCACATTAGCAACAGGGGGTAGCACTACCAGAGATAATTAAAGAAATGCAACAATGTCAAAAAATTCTGCAGCACTGAAATAGGGCAATTGGTCCACTGTGCCTGTGCCAACTCCTTTAAGAAAGTTGATCAATTAGTGCCGCTCTCCTACCCTGAATTCATAGCCTGACAAATTTTCAATAATACTTTCCTTTGGAAAGTTAGGAATGAAATTACTCACACAATCCTTTGAAGCAGTGCAGAACTTCACAACTTTCTTTGTCCAAAACAATTTAAAAGAGTACTAGTTTAACATTTCAGGCTACTAGTTAAATTTGTGGAATTTTTTGTTTTTTATCAATCTGAAATGTTCACCCTGTCTAGACACAACATGATTTTATTGGTTTTGCACTTTTGTTTTGACTTCTTTGTGGGTAGTTTGGTTACAGCAATGCAGGATCAGTTAGGACAGGCTTCAGGGCTGGGGGACAAGGTGGAACAGCAAGGAAGACTGCAGGAACTACGAGCACTTTGTGAAATAAGGAGGAGACAGAGCACTCTTTGCTGGAGTTTATATCTCCAGCATGTTTTCAGGAAGCACTCAGCCTACACTCATTTTACTCAGCGATGTTTCAGACATCTTTGTTCCATCAAGGTGAGTTTCAATAAGAAGCATTCTGAAATGCAGCAACAACTTAAATCAAGTGATGGACTCTGGCTGTTAAGGTCAAACTTTATGCCATGGGCTCCTTCATCAGGAATGACGGGCTCCGGCCCGAAACATCAATTTTCTTGCTCCTCGGATGCTGGCTAACATGCTGTGCTTTTCCAGCAAAACACTCTCTACTCTGATCTCCAGCATCTGCAGACCTCACTTTCTCCTATACGTATTTCCTTGCCCATTTCCCATTTCAAGCTCTGTATCTTTATCAATTAAAATGGGATAAACTACCAGAATGGATTCCCTACTCTGTCTAAAGGATTGAGACAAGTTAGACACAATCCTTCTGACAAGTCACCCACTGCACCTAATGGATGGTCATGAGGCTTTTTTGGTCAGCTTTTCCCTCACGTTCAGCGTACAGTCATAGATTCATAATCAGACAAATTTGGTCCAATTTGTCCATGCCAACCCAAGCAGAACTGGTCCTTTTTGTCTGTACTTGACCCATATCCCTCTAAACCGCTCCTATTCCCGTACCTGGCCAATGTCTTTTAAATGTTGGAACTGTTCCTGTGTTTTCCATTCCACATATGAACCACCCTCTGTGTGAAAAATTTACCCGAAGAGAAAATGAGGTCTGCAGATGCTGGAGATCAGAGATGGAAATGTGTTGCTGGAGAAGCGCAGCAGGTCAGGCAGCATCTAGGGAACAGGAGAATCGACGTTTCGGGCATTAGCCCTTCTTCAGGAAAATTTACCCCTCAAGTCCCTTTTAATTCTTCTCCCCTTGTCTTAAAAATGTGCCCTCTAGTTTTGAATTCCACTACCTTAGGGAAAAGAGCTTTGCTCTTCACCTTTTCTATGCCCCTCATGATTTTATAAACCTCTATAAGGTCACCTCTCAACCTACTATGCTCCAGTTAAAAAGTCCAAGCCTTTTCAGGCTCTCCTTATAACTCAAACCATCCAAACTTGGCAACATCCTTGTATAGTAAATCTTTTCTGAACCATCTCCAATTTAATAATATCCTTCCTATAAAAGGGCAACCAGAACTGTACACAGTACTTCAAAATGGCCTCAAGAATGTTCTTTACAACAGTAACATAAAGTTCAAACTCCTATACTCGATGATCTGAACAATGAAAGCAAACGCACTAAACGTCTTCTTTACCACTAAGCATCTGAGTCTTCTACACCAGCCCCCTATACCAGACCTAGTAAGCATCTAACCCGTTAAGGTGGCACTTATGGGACACCCTATACCCTGTATTCACTCTTGCACATTAGTGGATCACCAACCATAAGCATAAGACCATAAGATGTGGGGACAGAAGCAAGCCATTAGGACCATTAAGTCCACTCCACCAATCAATGAGATCATGGCTAATCTGATAATCCTCACCCTACTTTCCTACATTTTTCCCCAGAACCCTTGATTCCCCTAACGATTGTGGCTGTCAGAACAAGTAGATACAGCTTCATAAAGACTCTAATTTCTCCCCTGGCAAGAGGTCAGGATTATCAAAATGTCTCAGATTGTGCTGGAAATTTCAAATTGAGGGCTGTGCATGCAAGAAGTCATGCTCTGTCTGGGATTGGGAGAGGTAAATTCATTTGAGGCATTGTGAGGGCTCTGGATGAAAATAATGTGCAAAGGCTATGAGAAAAAAACAGGAAGTCAGTACTGGTAATGATGCAGTTGTTAATTTTAAATCTGAAATTGATAAACTTTTAAGCAAGGGTCTTAAGGGATATGGATCAAAGGCAAGTATATGGAGTTAGGCCACAGATTAGCCACGACCTCATGGAATAATGAAACAGGATTGAGGGGCTGAATGGCCTCCTCCTGTTCCTATTGAGTCAGTGCTGTCATATTGGACCGAATGGCCTCATTCCACGCTGTAACAATTCTTTGAAGTCAGGAACTTACTCATCTTCTGGAGAGAGTTCAGTTGTGGAGGCAGCAGCAGTGACAGCATCAGAGTCTGGACTGTACTCCTATCCTTCCATACTTGAGTACATGTGGCAATAGAATCTCCTTCGAATTCTACTTGCCTCCAGTTATACAGCCTGTTAAAATCCTTGAAGAGCTTGCAACTTCCAATGCAATTTTTAATGCGTGAATCTCCAAACTTGAACAATCTAGTAAAGCTAGATTAGAGTGGTGCTGGAAAAGCACAGCAGGTCAGGCAGCAAGCTGTTAGGTTCAATGCAGTGAGCATTGTTTCTTTTCTCAACAGAAAATTTTCTTGCCATTTGGCGGTGATTTTTTTTCAGATTGGATGCCATATTATTTGCATGGTGAGGCTGCTGGTCCTCAGAGGTACCGCCTCCTGAAAGGTAACAGCCATCATGGCTGTTATCTGTCCTGGCTGCTACATTGTCCAGGTAGCTCCCACCTCCTGGTCACACTTATCATCAGGGCGTGGGTTCATCTGTAGCCCTTCTAATGCATTTTCATTTGAAGATCATGTAGAGTAAGCAACACAGTTGCGGTGTGGGGTGGGGACCCAGAAATGGTCGAGTTTTGGACAGAATATCAAACTGCGGCTTCCACTTTCTCAGTACCTGAGATCAAAGAGAAGAACAAGGTTTAGCCTGGAATGCACAGGGACTACAGAGAGTGGGTGATAAAAAAAATCTGCAGCTTGTTGTGATAAATGTGTGGGATAAGACAGAAGTCAGAAGGGACAAAGAGGTTTAAAGGCTGAATAAAACATTGTGTATCGCCTCCTCCAGCGCTGTCAGTCTCAATAGCTTCGACTCTCTGTCTGTCCCAATGCTAGCCAGCACATGTACTTCAAGAGGCAGGGGAGATGATTTTTATACATATTCTTCCTGCTCCAATTCAGTCTCTTGTCTTCAGTTGTGACTTGCTCACACAACAGTTAAAACAGATAAAAGAATAGAATGGCAACGTGAAGAAAATTACTTTGCAAACTTGCTATTTAATTCACACTGTGAAACTCATAGAACCTATTTTGTTGTTTTATTTCTCTGCGGTCTGCAATTCTGAACACTCTTGGGAAAGACTCAAATTATCATGATGTCAGAATTGTCATATAATTGCAAAAAAACACTCCTGAATGGAAAACTCCAAATAAGTGGCAATGAGACTGCAGTCGAAGCAACGATGGATTGCATCGTTTAAGTGATTTTACATATTTGTACACAATGGAATTTTTTTATAATTCATGGTCAGGATGTGGGCATCATCAGGAAATATATTCCATGCAGACTGGCCTGAGAAGGTGGGAGACTTGCAGATCATGTGATGGTACCTCACACTTCTATTTTATCTGAAAGCAATTTGATACAATTCTGTCATTTTGGACTGGATATATATATATATATATATACATATAACGTATATCACAGATCAGACTGAGTAAGAAGGCTGGGTTTTCATACGTGAACCAGTTGAGCTGGATTTTGGAAGACTATGCATGTGGCAACAGGATAAAGCGACCCACAATTCTTGCGGCCAGTAAACATTTGTTGGGATGCGCCAACTTTGGAGTCATTTTCAAAAAAAGCTGACTGGACTGGAGTTGATACAGGACTCATCTGCCTGTGATATCCTGAGCATTAATTATAAAAAAAATTCCTTTGTGTACAAATGTGTAAAGTCACTTTATAATTGACCCTTAAATGGTCAATTAAGATCATTGCGCAAACACCAACTGGCTTATTGAGGTTGTAAGATCAAAGTAGCTTCCTAGTGACAACAGATGTGTGGACCAACAGCAATCCATCATTCCTCATGCCTACTCTGCCATGTTGTTGCAATTTCAAGATGGATGCAGCTGCGCTTCCACAATGATGTACTTTTGATTTTCCCTGAAAGATATCAGAAGTGGTCTTCAACTTGTAGTGCTCTCTCTTTAGCTGAACTATACCAGCAGACCCCAGCTCTCACATAGTTCTTTTTGACCAACCACATTTTACAGAATGGTGCTTCGTGAGGCAGCTGCATCCTTGAAAATCACTTCCCGGTCCTTCTGCTTCAGGCAGTTTCAAGTTCCCGATTTGGAATTCAGCCTAGCGTCAGGATCAGGACACCAGAGCAAAAAGGTCCAGCCTGATCTGACAGACTTGTGCTGACTTTAACTGTTATAGAGTCATACAGCATGGAAACAGACCCTTCGGTCCAACCACTCCATGCTGAACATAATTCCAAACTAGGTAAAAACAATGACTCTGGATCAGTGGTGCTGGAAGAGCACAGCAATTCAGGCAGCATCCGACGAGCAGCAAAATCGACGTTTCGGGCAAAAGCCCTTCATCAGGAATAAAGGCAGAGAGCCTGAAGCGTGGTGAGATAAGCTAGAGGAGGGTGGGGGTGGGGAGAAAGTAGCATAGAGTACAATAGGTGAGTGGGCGAGGAGATGAAGGTGATAGGTCAGGGAGGAGAGGGTGGAGTGGATAGGTGGAAAAGGAGCTAGGCAGGTCGGAGAAGTCCGGACAGGTCAAGGGGACAGTGCGGGCTGGAAGTTTGAAACTAGGATGAGGTGGGGGAAGGGGAAATGAGGAAGCTGTTGAAGTCCACATTGATGCCCTGGGGTTGAAGTGTTCCGAGGCGGAAGATGAGGCGTTCTTCCTCCAGGCATCTGGTGGTGAGGGAGCGGCGGTGAAGGAGGCACAGGACCTCCATGTCCTCGGCAGAGTGGGAGGGGGAGTTGAAATGTTGGGCCACGGGGCGGTTTGGTTGATTGGTGCGGGTGTCCCGGAGATGTTCCCTAAAGCGCTCTGCTAGGAGGCGCCCAGTCTCCCCAATGTAGAGGAGACCGCATCGGGAGCAACAGATACAATAAATGATATTAGTGGATGTGCAGGTAAAACTTTGATGGATGTGGAAGGCTCCTTTAGGGCCTTGGATAGAGGTGAGGGAGGAGGTGTGGGCACAGGTTTTACAGTTCCTACGGTGGCAGGGGAAAGTGCCAGGATGGGATGGTGGGTCGTAGGGGGGCGTGGACCTGACCAGGTAGTCACGGAGGGAACGGTCTTTGCGGAAGGCGGAAAGGGGTGGGGAGGGAAATATATCCCTGGTGGTGGGGTCCTTTTGGAGGTGGCGGAAATGTCGGCGGATGATTTGTAGGGTGGAAGGTGAGCACCAGGGGCGTTCTGTCCTTGTTACGGTTGGAGGGGTGGGGTCTGAGGGCGGAGGTGCAGGATGTGGACGAGATGCGTTGGAGGGCATCTTTAACCACAAGGGAAGGGAAATTGTGGTCTCTAAAGAAGGAGGCCATCTGGTGTGTTCTATGGTGGAACTGGTCCTCCTGGGAGCAGATACGGCGGAGGCGGAGGAATTGGGAATACGGGATGGCATTTTTGCAAGAGATAGGGTGGGAAGAGGTGTAATCCAGGTAGCTGTGGGAGTCAGTGGGTTTGTAAAAAATGTCAGTGTCAAGTCGGTTGTCACTAATGGAGATGGAGAGGTCCAGGAAGGGGAGGGAGGTGTCAGAGATGGTCCAGGTAAATTTAAGGTCAGGGTGGAATGTGTTGGTGAAGTTGATGAATTGCTCAACCTCCTCGCGGGAGCACGAGGTGGCGCCAATGCAGTCATCAATGTAACGGAGGAAGAGGTGGAGAGTGGTGCCGGTGTAATTACAGAAGATCAACTGTTCTACGTAGCCAACAAAGAGACAGGCATAGCTGGGGCCTATACGTGTGCCCATGGCTACCTCTTTGGTCTGGAGGAAGTGGGAGGATTCAAAGGAGAAATTGTTAAGGGTGAGGACCAGTTCGGCCAAACGAATGAGAGTGTCGGTGGAAGGGTACTGTTGGGGACGTCTGGAGAGGAAAAAACGGAGGGCTTGGAGGCCCTGGTCATGGCGGATGGAGATGTAGAGGGATTGGATATCCATGGTGAAGGTGAGGCGTTGGGGACCGGGGAAACGGAAATCTTGGAGGAGGTGGAGGGCGTGGGTGGTGTCTCGAACGTATGTGGGGAGTTCCTGGACTAGGGGGGATAGGACAGTGTCGAGGTAGGTAGAGATGAGTTCAGTGGGGCAGGAGCATGCTGAGACAATGGGTCAGCCAGGGTGGTCAGGCTTGTGGATCTTGGGAAGGAGGTAGAACCGGGCAGTGCGGGGTTCCCGGACTGTGAGGTTGGAAGCTGTGGGTGGGAGATCTCCTGAGGTGATGAGGTTCTGTATGGTCTGAGAGATGATGGTTTGGTGATGGGGGGTGGGGTCATGGTCGAGGGGGCAGTAGGAAGAGGTGTCCTTGAGTTGGCGTTTGGCTTCAGCGGTGTAGAGGTCAGTGCACCAGACTACCACTGCGCCCCCTTTATCCGCTGGCTTAATGGTGAGGTTGGGATTAGAGCAGAGGGATTGGATGGCTGCGCGTTGTGAGGGTGAGAGGTTGGAGTGGGGGAGGGGGGTCGACAGGTTGAGGCGGTTACTGTCCCGGCGGCAGTTGGAAATGAAGAGGTTGAGGGCAGGTAATAGGCCAGTGCGGGGTGTCCAAATGGATGCAGTGTGTTGGAAGTGGGCGAAGGGGTCCTCGGAAGGTGGGCGGGAGTCCTGATTGTGAAAGTAAGCTCGGAGGCGGAGGCGACGGAAGAAGTGTTCGATGTCACGGCGTGTATTAAATTCATTGATGCGTGGACGGAGGGGGATGAAGGTGAGTCCTTTGCTGAGGACTGATCGTTCGTCCTCAGTGAGTGGGAGGTCTGGAGGGATGGTGAAAACTCGGCAGGGCTGGGAGCTGGGATCTGGTGTGGATGTAGAGCTGGGTGTGGGGTCGGAGCCAGTACCTGGAGTGGGTGTGATGGTGGGAGGAATGGGGGTGGGGACATGAGCAGGGTTAGTGCTCCCCTCGGGATTCTGGGGGGTGGGGATAGTGACAGTGGGGTCTGTGGGGGGCATGTCAGCAGAATGCAGGTGAGTGGCGTTGGTGGGATCGGAAGTCCTGGCAGACACGACAGTAGGGGTGGCGGAAGTCACTGAGCGTGTGGCATCAGCGATGATGTGAGGGCCAGAAGTGGCTGTGGGAGTGGCCATGATGGGGGCATCAATCAGCATGGGGGTGGAAGCTGCATCAGCCGCATGGCTAATGGCGTTTCCGAAGCCAGGGGAATCTTCTGGAATGTTTGAGGAGCGCTGGTTATGGAGGTGGGTGGATAAAAGTTTGTTGTATTTACAGTTTTTGATGTTTGAGATGGAATTGAAATACTGTTTGTTGAGAGTATGAATTCTCCTGAGGATGTAGTACAGAGTGGGTCCTTTGCAATTCTGAGAGAGTGTGGCCCTCAGCTGAGGCAGGGCTGACTGTAGAGAGGTTAGGTGCTGGCACATTGCTGCAAGCGTGGAGCGGAGGATCTTGAAGGAGAACCGTTGCTGGTGTTTTTGAATCTGTCGTCTGTACTGTTTGTCCTGTTCGGGTCCGAACTCTGCTGGTTTAAAGGTGGTCCGGAGTCCGTGTGGGATGAGTTGGTTATGGAGGCAGGTACTGAGGAAGCAAATGTGGCTGTGGTAGCGAGTTTGTTTCACGACATGGTTGAAGAGTTTCAGGGCAGAGGAAATGACCTGGGAGTTGCAGTGGGAGGGGGACTCCCTGAGATTCTTGTAGAGAGAGGAAAACTTCTTCAAGGCAGGCATCCTTGCAAGAGGATTCGCAGTAGGGTTAAAATCAACGAGGTAAAAACAATGACTGCAGATGCTGGAAACCAGATTCTGGATTCGTGGTGCTGGAAGAGCACAGCAGTTCAGGCAGCATCCAAGGGGCTTCGAAATCGACGTTTCGGGCAAAAGCCCTTCATCCTGATTTTGTCGATTTCGAAGCTCCTTGGATGCTGCCTGAACTGCTGTGCTCTTCCAGCACCACTAATCCAGAATAATTCCAAACTAAACTAGTCCCACCTGCCTGCTCCTGATCCATATCCATCCAAATCTTTCCTATTCATGTACTTATCCAAATGTTTTTTAAACATTGTAATTGCTCCCACATCTAGCACTTCCTCAGGAAATCCATTCTACACACGACACCCTCTGGGTAAAACATTTGCCCCTCATTTCTTTTTTCAATCTATGTAGTCTGTAATTCCATGCTTTCTACACTGCGTTTAACTTCTCAAACTGGCATAGTATGGCATGAACTCACTTCCTTCAGTCCCCTGGATTTCCTAATCCAATAACAGAAACTTCACCTAATCTCAGCAATGTGACAATTTACCACTAATCACACCATGCATTTTAAAAATAATTCAAGTTTTGGCGCTGTGTAGCCATTAGGGGTTATTTCCTGACAGGTTATGCTGAAAATTACAAAATAAACGATCAAAATCTTCTGAGCACAATTTCTAATTTGCACACTTGGTGTTCAAAGATTCCTGGTGGGATTACAATGACAGAAAATGAAATTTGTTATATCTGACTGTGCTAAAATAGTTTCAAAATTACGGTCAACAAATTAGATTACTCTTTCTCTCCAGTCTTCAGTTTCCCTGACAGATGGTAGAGTATTTATTCTTTGGTACGGTTTTGAGGATGCTAGGACTATCTTGCCAAAGAGGTTATTCTTCACGTCTACATCTAAGTAAAATCAACAGGTTATTTTACCAAATGGAAGCAATGCAGTTTGGTTTCATCTGGTCTTCACCCATCATGGAGCACAATTCCATCCTATTCCTGGATAATGAGGCCAAAGCTAATCGCTCATAATCAAGCTAAAATCAGTAACACAGTTTAACCCAGGGTTAAATCTTCTAGGTCTATGTCATTCAAAGCAATGTATTAACCTCACCCAGTCTCAATCATTAATCAAGGCCACATGGAATTTAGTCAACCAAATTTGCCATCTGGACTACCCTCCAAATGGGAACAATTACCCTTCAAAAATCAGATTCACCTAGAAAATGCCTAAAATGATGGAAAATAACCAGTGAAGATTAACAAAAGCATGCAGAAAATTTAAACTATGAAGAAACAGATATCCTAATTATACAGCCAGGAAAACATTATAAGAAGCTTTTTCCCTCGGCTGAGACCTACGTGCAATGTCGCAACAATACAAAACCCTGCATTCATGGTGCAGTTTCCAAACTGAATGTGGTTTCTACATCATGGCAAAGTATGAAGGGGAAAAGACAAACAGCAGGATGTCCTAAAATGAACTCATGGAGAGAAAGAAATAGTCAAAGATTTCCTGGTCTGCCAAGTAAATGTTGGCAAGAACATCCAGCACAGTAGAATTAATAGGGTGTGGGTGCACAAGTTTGTTGTGCATAGAACAAGCATTTCAAAATGTTCACTGGTTAGTCCTTATGCAAGAACATACCTTTCACATACACACCCAATAAACATCAAATGTTACCAGAGGCCAATATTTACTTTAGATTATTTCTTGTCAATGCCTATGTACTGAAACTGTTCTGAGATATATGATTTTAATGCATCATATACATCATTTGCAAATGTACAAACTAATTAGCAATAAGGTTTTCTCCAAATGACTTCTTTTCTCAATAGTAACAGAGATCACATTGTACCTTCAGTTGAATGTGCTGTTTCGAATTCCTGCCCCCACTGTTTTAATGGTGTCATTGAATCTATCCAAAGTAAACGGGATGAAGCCTTCATGAGAATTGTAAAGAGAGGAATTTAGTGCAAGCACATAGAGAATATGCACAATACATTAACCAACAATTTCCATGCTGTGCTCAGACAAGGCTGCCAAAGAATAACCCACTAACTCTGTTTACACTTTTAAGAACTACAAGACAATACAGACATTTAAGTACTGCTATGCCACTAGGTAAGTTATTTTTTAAAATGTATTTATAATGTTTTTTAAAGAACTTATACTACTCTGCATTCATTCTCAGAGAAAACTGATGGTAGATACTAGTGGTCAAAAACACCATCAACAGTGTAGCTCAAACATCCAAATCAATTCAAACTATTCGTATCCTTTCAGCTTTACAGTTGGATTTGAGGTTTATTTGTAGCAAATGTCGACTGATATTTTCAAAGATACGTCTTAGTCTGAGTACATGAAAATAAATACAAGCTTCAATCTAAGTCTTAAGATTATTCTCATGAGATAGACTGGGAAAGATCAGGAAGATACTGACACAGGGAATTCTGGGAAAGCTCAGCAGGTTTAGCAACATCCATGGAGAGAGAAATAGATTTAATGTTTCGAGTCTGGTATAACTCTTCTTCAGAAACATCCTCCAGCATTTTCTGCACTTGTTCCAGATCTCTAGTATCTGGGACATTTTGCTTGCATTTGAGGATCAGGAAAATGCATTCAATCTTTAGAAGAATAGATTTATAGAAATTTATTCCCTTTCCAAAGGGTAATAAGCCTGTGGAATTAAATCTTAGTTGGTTTGATGAGCACTGATTTTCTATTGCACCACACAGAAGATAGGATCTGTCAAAAACACTTAGTTCATGTAAGTCAGTGGATTGGATTTTGACAGTCTGAGGGGGTTGTGGAGGAAATTTCTACAGTATATTTTCCCTCAGTTTTTTCTCTTATTCATCTGCTTTCATACAACATTCCATATTTAAATGAGGGAATTAAAGGAAGTGTCACGTCATGATACCCCAGTTAGCATGAATGTGGGACAGGTTTACTGGACCAGATTTAATGATCTTTCCTAACATTCTTTTTAACTGCTCACAATGACCAAAACCCAGCAGTATTCTGATGAAAATAATTTAAAAAACTGATAATTCTGAAAATTAATTCAGTGGTGGTCTGACCAAGACATTCTAGCCCAAGCTTCTCTTCTGTTGCTGAATGACCTATTATGTGCATCCAGCATTTCGTGTCATTATTCCAGCAGCATTCACCAGCCAAAAAAGACAACGGGATGCACAAAGTGCTCAATGTGGGAATTACTTTAATACTCTCTGTCAGTCTTAGGTTCCAGCTTCACATTCCATTTTATGAACAAGGTACATCATCTACCTAGAAGGAGGAAGGGAGACAAACTAGACTGGGGAAATGGAGTACAACATTGACCAATTTAGAGCTACAAATATAAGGAGAAGGATTTGCAATTTGTAAATCAGTAGTCAAAAAGAATGATGTAACTGTTGCCTGCAAATTAACTAAAGCATCACATCAATAAATACCAGACTGAGAAATCAAAATTCTGAATCATATCATCAGCTATGTTATTTTTTCTAACAAATAACATCTCAGGAAAATCTGTTTCATTAAAGAGTGCCAGGTGTTAGTCTTCCTGTGAAGTACCTCCACCCTTTGATTCTGTCTCACTCTCAGCAATGGCAGACTTTCTGGTTCAAGTCCACAGCAAACAACATCTGTTCCTTAGAAGGTTGAACACATTAAAAGTTCTTGCTGTTAAAAAAAGAATACTTCTGATTTTTTTTTTGTTGTAACAGTACAATGTCCTGTCTACTTTGTTTATTTTTTGAGTAGATCACATTGTGGTTTTTGAACTTTATTCAAATGTATTTTTATCCACCTTTTCCTTCCAATAGCCTCCCAAGTTCTGTGCCTTGAACTCTGGCTGAGAGAGTGACCAGGCGAAGACAAATGTATTCACGGTTTCTGGCGAAGTCACTTTATGGGCAATCTGTAAAGGTAACTGAGGTCCTGCCTAAACTGGAAGATTTCCAACCTCCTGCTGAATTCTCCGTCCCTGTTCATTCACTGGGAACTTTGCTTCAGTTTAGAACCATGTCTGGCGATCTGGCCAATGCTAACACCTCCTGCAAAAAGCCCAATTGATAGGCTCAGATGTTTATTCAGAATCCCCTGTCTAAGGTAAGCGCTATTAACACACAATGGTCAAAGTTTTACTTGTGGCTCAGTGAGTGGACAGTCCATCCAATCATTGAAGCTCGGAGGATGAGGCAGTTATAACAGCAAGACTACCACATGGTCTTCTCCAACTTCCCAATTAGAAGAGCTGGAAAGTGACAGACTGGTCATGAAAATTGAGTGGCTCAGATGCCAACTCCAAGGAAAATCCGAACCAATTTCCCACACAGGGGACATGGATGAGAGTGCCTCAGCAGGGAACAGGATTGCTTGGGTTTATGAGCGGGACATGATGTGGGGTGGTGCAGAAGAGGTGGGGGAGGCTGAGTTGTAACACCATACTGCCCTGTGGGGTCTTGATCCCACCTTTCTCACCTGCTCAAGCATCTATTGAAAATGTCTGTCAAACTGCACTGATATCAGTGGAGCCTGATCTGCACAGTTGGGTTTGAATGCTCTGTTTAAGTGGCTGAGTGAGTTATTGCGGTATATCTCATTAATGGTACACACTGCTATTACTCAGCATTGTTGGTGGAGGGAGTAAATGTGTGAAGTAAATCAAGTGGTCTGCTTTGTCCTGGATGCTGTCAAGCTTCTTTAGCATTGTTGGACCTTCATTCAACTGAATCAGTGGAGAATATTCCATCACCTGTGCCTTATAGATGGAGACAGGAGGTGAGTTACTTACCACAGAATTCCTAATCTCTGACTTGTTCTTGTAGCTTATATAGCTGATTCAGTTCAGATCATATTAATGATAACCCCCCCGGATATTAATGGTAGGGAATTCAGCAAGGGTATTACCATTGAATGTCAAGTGGTGATGATTAGATCCTCTCTTTTTTGAGCTAGACATTGGCTGGCACTTGTGTGATGTGAATATTACTTGCCACTTAACTACTTAAGCCTGTAATGTGTCCATGTTTTACTGCATTTAGCTGCTTCAGTTTCTGAAGGGTTATAAATAGTTCTGAATATGGTGCCATCATCAATGACTATCTCACCTCTAACCTTCTGACTGAGAAAAGGTCATTGATGAAGCAGTTGAGGATGCTGGAGTTAGGACACTCCCCTGAGGAATTCTTGCCGGGACACACTGGGACTGAAATGATTGGCCTCCAGCAACTACAATCATCTTCCTTTATGCTAAACATAACTCCAATCTCATTGACTCCAGTTTGGCAAGGCCTCCTCAATGTTACACTCAGTCAAATGTGGCATTAATACCAAGGACAGTTACTCCCACCTCCAGAGTTAGCTTTTTTGTCCATGCTTGGACCAAGGTTGAAATTAAGTCAGTAACCGGAGAGGCCCTGGCAGAACCTAAACTGTTCGATAAATTGATGAGCATGTGCCTCTTGTTGGCACCATTGTCAACTTTGCTAATAATCGAAAGTAGATTGATAAGCTAGTACTTGGCCAAGTTGGGTTTGCCCTGCATTTTGTGGACAGGAAATACATAAGCAATTTTCAACATTGCTGAGTCGATATCAAAACATAGCTGCATTGGAACAAATTTGCTAGGAGTATGGCTAGATCTGGAACACAAGTCTTCAGTACTGTTGCCAGAAAGTTCCAAGAGTCAATTGCCTATACAGTAACGTGTGCTATCCACCATTTCTGGACATCATAGGAAGTTATTTGTGGTTGTTGGAGGTTTGTCATCTCAGCTCCAGGACATCTCTGTGGGAGTTCCTCCACATAGTGTCCTAGGCCCAAACATCTTCAGCTGCTGTACCAATGTCCTTGCCTCCATCATAACGTCAGAAATGTGTTTGCTGATGATTGCACAATGTTTAGCACCATTCACAACTGTTCAGAGATGAACAGTCTCATGTTCAAATATAACAAGATTTGAACAATACCCAGGCTTGAGCTGACAGGTGGCCAGTAACATTTGCAAAACATAATTGCCAAGTAATGACCATCTCCAATAAGAGACAATCTAATCACCACCTCTTGACATTCAATGGTATTAACAACACTGAATCCCCCATCTATCCCCCATGCTGCAAGAGCAGGTCAGAAGCTAAGAACACTGAGGCAAGTAACTCACCTCTGCACCATCTGCAAAGCACAAGTCAGAAGTGTGATAGAATACTTCCCACTTGCTTGGATGGGTGCAGCTCCAACAACACTCAAAAAGCTTGACACCATCCAGGACACAACAGCCCATTTGATTGGCATCACATCCACAAGCATCCATTCTTTCCACCACCAACATTCAGCTACAGCAATCTGCAATGTCCACAAGATGTACTACAGAAATTCACTAAAGATCGTTAGACAGTACCTTCCAAATCCACTACTAATTCCATCTGGATGGGCAAGGGTGGCAGAATTATAAAAACTTCACCACCTAGAGCTTTCCCTCTAAGCCTGACTTGAAATATCTCATTATTCCTTCACTGTCACTCAGGTAAAGTGCTGGAATTCACTCCCTGAATGCATTGTAAGTCAACCTATAGCACCTAGACTGTAGCCATTTAAGAAGGTAGCTCACCACCACCTTCTCAAGGGCAACTGGGAGGGGCAGGAAATGCTGGTCAGCTAGCAATGCCCGCATCCCACGAGCGGATTTTTAAAATATTCAAGCAGAATAAATCAAATTAATTAATGACTAGCATCTATGATGTTGTATCCTCAGA
Source organism: Chiloscyllium plagiosum (assembly GCF_037043375.1). Lineage (NCBI taxonomy): Eukaryota > Metazoa > Chordata > Chondrichthyes > Orectolobiformes > Hemiscylliidae > Chiloscyllium > Chiloscyllium plagiosum. Next base: position 108,360,028 of record NW_028270141.1, read on the forward strand.
ATGAGACTGAAATAGACCTTTCGCATAACACTTCTGGCTGAAGAAGGATTATAAATGTTTCAGCTTTGTCCTTGCATGGATGGTTGGGCTCTCACATCATTTGAGGATAGGAATAACTGTAGACCCTCCTCTGCAATAACTAGCTTAACCATAATCCACCAGTGGGAGCTGACTAGAAGATATGACATGTTGACATCTATAGTATCTGAAAACATGACACAGATAAGGACAGTCATTTTCCTTCCCAGATTAAAAGGAACCTGAATCTGTAATTGAAGTATTATAATCTGTAAGGCTACAGACCAGATGCTGGTAAGTGGGATTAAAATGGACAGCTATATAATTAATGCAGATATCATGACTTCTTTCTGTGCTATAATATTCCTGTCATGCCCTTCCGAAGGAACCAGGTAAGTTTTTAACGGCAGCCTTTTTGTGGTCATCACTAAATTCACATTTAATTTGAGATGTTATTAATTAAATTCATTTTTCATAATCTATCTTTGAATTTATATCCCCAGAACATTAAGCTTGCTGCATAGTATTATTAATTCAATGACATTATCACTATGCTAATACCTCCCTCCGTTATAGAATAGTGCATGTCCTTGTTGCTTGCAATTTGAAATTGCAGCCAGTCATTTCAGGGCCGAAACAGAATGCTTTAGTCATTGCTTTATTTTCACTGCCCCCTGAAGCTGATTCTCAACAATCAGAGAGAGTTAAAATAAATCTCACAGTAATTTTTTCAAAGTTAATTTCCAGTATCATCCCAGACAAGGTAACAATTGTTGACAACATCTAGTTTCCCTTTGGAACATGAAGACCAATTCTTATGCAGTTGACACTTTTTTAAAAGTAAAGGCTTTGGAGTCTTGATATTGAAAATTCATGTGATTTTAATTAGTTAAGAAAAGTTGAAATGTGAGATAGTCAAATCTGGAAAACACATTACCTTCTAATCTGATTGGCTCTGTTGTTTCCAGTTTGGCCAGAAGCTTAATAAGCTTGAAGTCACTTAATCTGCCCATCTTCAGTGTCTTTTGCAACTTTGCTTCTGTTTCATGGAAGTTAGCAGAGGAAAGTACAAAATATGTTATGTCACTAAAGTGAGGATTTATTGTCTGAAGGCAATGCAACACAATGTCATCACAATAATCAATGCATCTAAAAGGTCTTTTGATCACATTAAAGGTTTTCATCTGTAATTGAGTAAAACAATGCATCATATTATATTCCTTTTCTTTTGGACGACTGACATCTTAAATCAAACCCATCTCTAATGTGATGTGTACAGCCATATCCTTAGGAAAATTGCATCAAAGCTCCCTCATAAGGTCTTCCAAATAGTCTTTGATTATCCACAAGCCAGCCTGCACTCAGTTGGCTTATTGTAAAATTCCTTTGGTTGGTGTTAATCCAGGCAAATGTAAGTTTCCTGCCATGACTCAAAAAACTTGGCAATTGGATCGGCAACTCTGCACTCAGAGCCTTAATAGAGTGATACCATTCAAACTTCCAATAAATGGTTTCATTCTCTGAGGACTCATTATTATCCAGTTGATTTTGCCCAGGTCAAGCAGAAAGCCAATTACAGCAACAGCAAAAACAAACCCAAGCAAATCAGACTTGGTTGCTTCAACTGAAGAGTCATAAGGATATATTTTTTTTTGTTATTGGCTAACCCATGTCCTGCTCTTGGAATGTTTAAGGTAAATATTAATTAAACATAGGAACTTCTCTGTCATAAGTTAAATTGATGAGAATTGCGAATTTCGTTACGCTGCTGTTGATGATGGGAGGCAAGGGGGAATTCCTTCTCCTTTGTGGAGTGCATGGTACATAAGCTAAAAATTATCCTTCTCCTGTGAAGAGATTATTATCTGAGGCAAACTGAAACAATGGCATAAAATGCTGGAAGCAAACAACTGGGTCTTTCTGCAATTGTGGAAAAGACAAAAAAACAAGTTTTGAGTTGTGAGCCTTTGTCAAACTGCACAAGTGGAAGAACTAACATCATTCGAACAGGAATAGAACAAAACACAAGTGAGGAAAAGAGGGAACTTTAGGCAAAAGTTGTTTGTCATGAGGTGCTGGCTCTTGATAGACTAAAAGGAGTTCAAAATAAATAAATCGGAAGGGTCACATGGCATTTACCCACACATTATACGATACAGAACTGTAAGGAGATATTTGATGATTACAAGGAAAGAGTCAATAGACGCCTGGTAGAAACAAAAGTCTGGCAAACGGCTCATTTGGTATTGTCATCCCGAGGAAACAGAACTCTGATTTATTTTGGGACACACTGAATTTTTAGACAAGACGTGTTTCTTTCTCTTAAAAGAAAGACTGCAGCCAGACCAGATAACGTAACTTCTGAGAATGGAATTCACAGACTGCAGAAAGAATCCTTGTGTGAACGCCGGGAATGTCACACCTTATGGGGTGCCAAGCAAGCTACAGAGAAAGGGAGACTTCAAAAGGCAGAAGTGCATCAGCGCTCTACAGGAAAACATTTCCTGTGGGTGTGTATCCCAGACATGAATTGAAAGATATGTTTGTATTTCACCAACAACAAAAACAGAAATTGCTGGAAAAGCTCAGCACGTCTGGCAGCATCTGTGGTGAGAAATCAGAGTGAACATTTCAGGTCAAGTAATGCTTCCTCAGACCTGAAATGTTAACTCTGATTTCTCTCCACAGATATTGCCAAACCTGCTGAGCTTTTGTAGCAATTGCTGTTTCTGTTTCTGATTTAAAGCATTTTGAGTTTTAATTTGTATTTTACCTTTCTAGGATTATACAAAAAAGGGGATTAAAACCAATTGTAACCCTTTGCCTGTGTGCATTAGTGGGCTGAAGTGCTAGTGTGGATTAGTGCATTGTAAAGGTCACAGCTTGAGGACAGCCATTGGTTACAATTGTACTGTAAATTTTTTTAAAAGCTCACCAGATACCAGTCGCCATTTAAAAGAAAACAGGTCAAAGAATTTCAGCTAACCTGCAAAGTAAAAAATTTGAAAGCTGACTGTTCAACAATTAATATCATTGCTACTGGTGTCAACCCAAAATAACTGCCACAAAGTTCTTCCATCTTCATGAAAAGAACAGTCTGACCCATTTAATTTTTATGTACTTAGGACTCCAGATCTCTAATGCGTGCTGTGTTCTTACCTCTTCTCATGTTTACTAGCTAATAAACAGACATTTTCTTTAATTTTCAAAAGCCGGGTTAAATTGGTTCCTTGTAATGCAAATACATTTGACCTGAGAGAGAGGTATCCACAAAGGAAGGGATCCTTTTTAATTAATATTGTTGTGACCAACTGAGAGAGCAGCTGAAAGACAAGGGATGACACATAACCTCCCCAACTAGGAGCTTAACAGTTTGGGGTATCCCATCTGGAACCAGAATGAATTTTAGAACCTAGCCAAGGACTAGTTGTAGCAGCATTTATCTTCATCATAATGTGAAAGTAGGCACAGTCAAACACAAACCTATTAGAATTATTCAGATTCCTTGTAAAATAAAAAAATGAATGTTCAGAAAACTGGAGATTTATGTGTATATCAACATTTCTCGTCACAATACAACATTAATCAACACGGCTCACAATGAATACAATCTTGATTGATCAACACCTTTGATTTTTTTGAAGAGACAACTCAAAGCAACCATTATGTGTTTAAACTTCCCAAGATATTTGTTGAATTTCCGTACAAATGATTCAGACTTCAGCTAGTTGTGTTTCAACACACTTGGAAAAGGATAAAGCAATGGCTGAAAAATAGAAGACAGGTTCTGGTGAAAAGGGTTATGTCTGAATAAATGGTGTAAGCCGCTCCTGTTTTTAATCTGCATGAATAATTAGATTCTAAAACTCAAATGTTGCTACATCGTATCAGACTAGGAGGAGGATGCAGAACTGAAGGAGCTAACACAGAAATAAAACAAAATGAACAAATGGGTCTAATGAATGATGTATGAAAGTTAATGCATGTGATTGTAAAGTTTTAAAAAAGAGAGAAATTTCAGCAATACATGCAGAGTATGAATGCAGCAGGACAGCTGAGGGTGATGGTTAAAAAAATCTAGATGTTAAAGTAGACTGAATTTTTAACATGGATAATTCCCATTCTCATGCTCCAGGCGATAAATTGACTGAGCAGTCACCAACCTGCTAACGAAACTACACAATTAAATAAAACTAATGGGGCAGGTTCTAGAATGGGTGGGCAATCCATCTGACCTGTGTATAGCCCAATAAAGATGAAAGTGAATGCAGCCAATGCAGAGCAAATGTCAACCACATCAATGGGATGTGGATGTTTCACAGCTGGAACTATAGAATGCAAGTCAATGGAATTCATTACAAACAGCATCGTGCCCTAGTCAAACAACAGCCAGGGGGTATTTTGATGTTATGCAATTGTGTGAAGCAGTGATCAGAGAGTCAACAGGTCATTTTATACAGCTCTCCATTTTCATTTTTATTTTCAATGAAATCAGAGGAAGTGAAGATAATGAGGAATATAAAATAAATTTCCACTTTAATACTTAACACTAATGCTGAAAGTAGATATTTACAGCTATGTCCCCATTGTGAGGATTATATGGAATTTCAATCATTGAGAAACAAGAGATACAATGAAATCCTTAAAATAATGCAGCGAAGCGCCAGAAAAGGTAGATTACTGGAGCCAGTGGTCTGATTTGGTTGTTGAAATATCAAGAAAATGTCTGGTCAGTATGATAGAATTTTACAGCCTCTCTCAGGGCATGTTTGGAGCTGAGAAAGAGACTTAATTAGGCAAGATCACAGAGAATCTGAAATCATTACTTTCCCATCACTAATGCCAATGCTGAAAGTAGATATTTATAGCTATGTCCCCCCCAAATGAAACCAGAGGTGGGAAAGTTCATGGTCAGTCTTCCCCACCCCCTAATTCCCTAATCCTTTTCATTAACTGAGGCCCTTATGGGCAACTAAGGAACACTTCAGGGTTCCATCCCAGCACCAATGATGAGTGAGCCTGTTACATGTGGTGGTGATGATTGTGAAGTCTGTGTTCTCCCCTCAGTGAAATCTGTGAAATCCCTCATGGCATGATCAACGTGTGCAACATCAGGAAAGTGAGGGCCTGCTGAGTGCGCTCCTTCTTTCCCTTATTGCCAAACCTTCAATTCCCTTTTCACCTTGACCTCCACTTTGAAAACTTCCTCCTGCCATTACTTACTTGTGGCCTGAGCCACTCCCTGATCCTGAGCCTCCAGTCTCCTTCTGGCAGCAGCCATGACTTGTCCAGTTCCCAGCCAAAAGAACTGCCAGCCCCTGGTTGGCCAGTAGATCTTAGTACACAGGGTTTCCATCCCAGGGTTTTGGATTCCAGGAAAGTCCTAGTGCTGGAAATGTTTGTATAACTCTTAATATAGGCCAACGTAACCCCTGTACTTCCATAAATCAAACCCAATGTTTCTTATGAGTGGGTGTTCAGATAAGTGAGGTATGGATGCTAGGGCAGTTGCTTGCTCCTCCTGCAGAATTGGAGCTGGAGCTGGATGAACTACGGATCATTCGGGAGGCTGAGGGGGTAATTGAGAGAAGTTACCGGGAGTTGGTCACTCCTAAGGCTCAGGACAAGGATAGATGGGTTACAGTTAGGGGGAGGAAAGGGGACAGACAGACAGTGCAGAGATCCCCTGTGGACATTCCCCTCAGCAATAAGTATACTGTTTTGGATACTGCTGGGGGGAAGACCTGCCAGAGGAATGCCATAGTAGTCAGTTCTCTGGCACTGAGCCTGACACTGTGGCAAAGAAGGGAAGGGGGCAGAATAGAAAAGTACTCGTGGTAGGGGACTCGATAGTGAGGGGAATCGACAGGAGATTTTGTGGTCAGGATCGGGATTCCCGGAAGATATGTTGCCTCCCTGGTGCCAGGGTCCGGGACGTCTCCGATCGGGTGTATAAGATTCTAAAAGGGGAGGGCGGACAGCCAGAAATTGTGTTACATATTGGCACCAATGATATAGCCAGGAAAAAGATCGAGGATATAAGAAGTGATTTCAGGCAGTTAGGATGGAAGCTGCAAAGCAGGACGAACAAAGTAGTGTTCTCTAGTTTACTACCGGTGCCACGAGATAGCGAGGCAAGGAACAGGGAGCGGGCGCAGCTTAACACGTGGCTGCGCAGCTGGTGTAGGAGGGAGGGCTTCAAATATGTAGATAATTGGGATGCCTTCTGGGGAAGGTGGGACCTGTACAAGAAGGACGGGTTGCATCTGAACTGGAAGGGGACCAATGTCCTGGGTGGAAGGTTTGCGCGAGTAGTTCGAGAGGGTTTCAACTAGTATGGCAGGGGAGTGGGAACCTGAGCTGTATACCGGAGGTGAGAGTTGATGCAGATGAGGCAATAGCAAGAGGTAGACCAGTTAGTGGGAAGGATTTTCATGGGAAGGAACCAAGGGATCAGTTAAAGTGTGTTTGCTTGAACACAAGGAGTATCAGGAATAAAAGTGATGAACTTAGAGCATGGATCAGTACCTGGTGCTATGATGTTGTGGCCATAACAGAGACATGGGTTTCTCAGGGGCAGGAATGGTTGCTGAATGTTCCAGGGTTTAGAACATTTAAAAAGAATACGGAGGGGGGAGAAAGAGGAGGGGGTGTAGCACTACTAATCAGAGAGGGTATCACAGTTACAGAAGCTTCCATTGTCGAGGAAGATCTGCCTACCGAGTCAGTATGGGTGGAAATTAGGAACAGCAAGGGAGCAGTCACCTCGTTAGGGGTTTACTACAGGCCCCCCAATAGCAGCAGGGAGATGGAAGAAAGCATAGGTCGGCAGATTTTGGAAAAGTGTGGACGTAGTAGGGTTGTTGTAATGGGTGACTTTAACTTTCCCCAATATTGATTGGAACCTCCTTCGAGCAGAAGATTTGAATGGAGCTGTTTTTGTAAGGTGTGTTCAGGAGGGTTTCCTAACTCAGTACGTTGACAGGCCAAATGAGGGGAGAGGCCATTCTAGACTTGGTGCTCAGAAACGAGCCGGGGCAGGTGTGAGAGCATTTTGGTGATAGTGATCACAACTGCCTCACATTCTACATAGCTATGGAGAAGGAGAGGATTAGGCAAAATGGGAGGATATTTAATTGGGGAAGAGGAAACTATGATGCGATTAGACATGAGTTAGGAAGCATGGACTGGGAGCAATTGTTCCATGGTAAAGGCACTATAGACATGTGGAGACTGCTTCAGGAGCAGTTGTTGCAAGTGATGAATAAATATTCTTGCCTCTGAGACAGGCAAGAAGGGGTAAGATAAAGGAACCTTGATTGATGATAGCGGAGGAGCTTCTCATAAAAAGGAAGAAGGTAGCTTACATAAGGTGGAGGAAGCTAGGGTCAAGCTCAGCTCTGGAGGATTACAGGCAGGCGAGGAAGGAGCTCAAAAATGGTCTGAGGAGAGCCAGAGGGGGCACGAGAAAGGCTTGGCAGAAAAGATTAGGGAGAACACAAAGGCATTTTACACTTATGTGAGGAATAAGAGAATGGTCAAAGAAAGAGTAGGGCCGATCAGGGATAGCATAGGGAACTTGTGTGTGGAGTCTGAGGAGGTAGGGGAAGACCTAAATGAGTTTTTTGCTTCTGTCTTTACGAAAGAAATGAATTTTGTAGTGAATGAAACCTTTGAAGAACAGATGTGCATGCTGGAATGGATAGAGATAGAGGAAGCTGATGTGCTGAAAATTTTGTCAAACATTAAGATTGACAAGTCGCCAGGCCCGGACCAGATTTGCCCTCGGCTGCTTTGGGAAACGAGAAATGCAATTGCTTCACCACTTGCGAAGATCTTTGCATTCTCACTCTCCACCGGAGTCATACCTGAGGACTGGAGAGAGGCAAATGTAATTCCTCTCTTCAAGAAAGGAAATAGAGAAATCCCCGGCAATTACAGACTAGTAAGTCTCACGTCTGTCGTCTGCAAGATGTTAGAAAGGATTCTGAGGGATAGGATTTATGACCATCTGGAAGAGCATGGCTTGATTAAATGCAGTCAACATGGCTTTGTGAGGGGCAGGTCATGCCTCACAAACCTTATCGAGTTCTTTGAGGATGTAACTAGAAAAGTTGATGAGGGTCGAACTGTGGATGTGGTGCATATGGACTTCAGCAAGGCATTTGATAAGGTTCCCCATGGTAGGCTCATTCAGAAGGCCAGGAGGAATGGGGTACAGGGGAACTTAGCTGGCTGGATACAGAATTGGCTGGCCAACAGAAGACAGCGAGTGGTAGCAGAAGGAAAATATTCTGCCTGGAAGTCAGTGGTGAGTGGTGTTCCACAGGGCTCTGTCCTTGGGCCTCTACTGTTTGTAATTTTTATTAATGACTTGGATGAGGGGATTGAAGGATGGGTCAGCATGTTTGCAGACGACACAAAGGTTGGAGGTGTCGTTGACAGTATAGAGGGCTGCTGTAGGCTGCAGCGGGACATTGACAGGATGCAGAGATGGGCTGAGAGGTGGCAGATGGAGTTCAACCTGGATAAATGCGAGGTGATGCATTTTAGAAGGTCGAATTTGAAAGCTGAGTACAGGATAAAGGTTAGGATTCTTGGCAGTGTGGAGGAACAGAGGGATCTTGGTGTGCAGGTACATAGATCCCATAAAATGGCCACCCAAGTGGACAGGGTTGTTAAGAAAGCATTTGGTGTTTTGGCTTTCATTAACAGGGGTATTGAGTTTAAGAGTCGTGAGATCTTGTTGCAGCTCTATAAAACTTTGGCTAGACCGCACTTGGAATACTGCGTCCAGTTCTGGTCGCCCTATTATAGGAAAGATGTGGATGCTTTGGAGAGGGTTCAGAGGAGGTTTACCAGGATGCTGCCTGGACTGGAGGGCTTATCTTATGAAGAGAGGTTGACTGAGCTCAGACTTGTTTCATTGGAGAAAAGGAGGAGGAGAGGGGACCTAATTGAGGTATACAAGATAATGAGAGGCATAGATAGAGTCGATAGCCAGAGACTATTTCCCAGGGCAGAAATGGTTAACATGAGGGGTCATAGTTTTAAGCTGGTTGGAGGAAAGTATAGAGGGGATGTTAGAGGCGGGTTCTTTACACAGAGAGTTGTGAGAGCATGGAATGCGTTGCCAGCAGCAGTTATGGAAGCAAAGTCATTGGGGACATTTAAGAGACTGGTGGACATGCATATGGTCACAGAAATATGAGGGTGCATACATGAGGATCAATGGTCACCACAACATTGTGGGCTGAAGGGCCTGTTCTGAGCTGTACTGTTCTATGTTCTATGTCTTGTTTTCACACTGCTCCAATAAATACTACCGCTGCATAATTACATCCAAATTTACAGTCTTAATAATGGTACTGCTGCATTTTCAAGCCTCCAATATTCATTAGATCAATGCTTTTGTTTGGGTGCATGTACTTGGGTGCATGTACTAAGTTAAATGTTTGGCTCATCTGTGGGGAGCAGCTATTAGGAGACTCTGTAGGTAATTGAAATAGTAAATAATATAGAAAAAATGTAATCACAAAGATTACTTTAATTTAAACCATCATCTTCAGTCATGTGCAGTTCAAGTGGAACTGTGAGTCTAATTCCCATTGCATTCAAGGATGTTGTGCATTACAGTAGTCCTCTGTAGTAAATCTCTATCAAAAGATCCTAGCAGTTCAGAGCCTCTGCTCAAATGTTGTTTCTAAATGGGTGTTGATGAACATGCTCTACATGTCATAGAGAGATAGAGATGGAGTGAATTTAGCACCTTGCAAAATAGTTTTACAAAATACAGGTATTACAAGCAATTTAGTGCTTGTAATAACAAATTGGTAAATGTATGGTCCTCTGCATTATTAAAATCATGATTGCTTAACACATGAAATAATGCAAATATTAATTGAATACTGGCATTAATTTCTAACCAGTTGAGTTTGGATGGGTATATGAATAGGAAGGGTTTGGAGGGATATGGGCCGGGTGCTGGCAGGTGGGACTAGATTGGGTTGGGATATCGGGTCGGCATGGACGGGTTGGACCGAAGGGTCTGTTTTCATGCTGTACATCTCTATGACTCTATGACTCTATCAGTACGTGAGAATAAAAGTTGCTTGTTGCACTGATTACCAATTATTTGAAATCTTTAACGGAAGACTGGGGTATTACCCTCTACAACAATATCTGAGCTAAAAGTTAACAGAATCATTTTTTACTTGCACAACTGGGGTTTACACCAAACATCTGGTCAAGTTATGGTAGCAGAACATGAGAATCCCCAAGAATGCCCAGATGTATGTACACAAACTTCAAAGTGCCCAAAATATTTTAAAAATAAGAGAAAATAAAACAATAATTTTCATTTTTTCGAACATTGGAATAGGTAGATATTAATAAATAAATGCTAATCTACAGGGTAACTGATAACCTCTGATTAATGTTTAGCCTTCATTTTACTTCAGAATAAACCCTGTTACAGCAATTAGCCCTTAAAAAAACAGAGGGACCAGTGAAATTTATGTCATAGAACAGGCTGAATTCATTTTTAAGACACTGTGCTTCCTCTAACAGGCCTGAAAGTAGGCACAATTCTCAACAGGGAGGGAAGGGTTGACTGGCAAATTCATAAAGTGACACTCTGGGCCCATTCAAGGAAGTGGTGGCATATTCACTTTAGATTTTCTACTGGCAGACTCCTGTATTGGCTCCTGCATTCAGCATTGTAATCCCACTCAAAACAATGAAGACCGAATTAAAATGTTGTAGACAGGACAGAATTAATTTGTTCCATACAAGGATGGTAAGTAAGATGGCATAATAAAATAATGATAATATTCTTCACATACATAGAACAACATAAAGTTGCTGAACATATCTGATAAACATACATTGAATGTGCCAGAAAAGGTTAGAAATAGTACTTTCCAGTGCAAGGAAGAACTTAGAGGCTGCCAAACAACCTTTCTGACATAGAATACTTACTTCAATTGTAAACTATTTTTCCTTCAGATTTTAATTGCTATTGGAGATCAATATTTTTCCCTTGCTTCATTTCACAAGCTTAATCTTACTTGATATAGAACACATTATTCTGACAGCTTCTAATACAGGTGCCACTACCTTTTAATAATTCCTCAACCTGATGTAAAGGCAATATGAAGTTCCTTGTCTATTCACACAGGTCTAGAGAACACTATGCTGTTTTGTTGCTATTTTATGTGTTCCATAATAGGCTGTTGCCATTGTCTCCAAAGGTCCACATAAAGTCTATGTGCAAATGTAAAGGAATTGAATGGTGCTAAGATGCCCAAGTACAGCTAATAGAGCCAAAATACCTCTGTTAAAGCCATAACTAATCCTTTCCATTATTTTACATTGGGATGAAACAAGACATGTGCAGTGCTGAAGATAGTTTACAGATTTTTCAGGTAATTTTACCCATTTTACTCACTCAACTGTTTGGTTCATCAAACAGCAGTTAGCAAGTGGCACATCAATCTCATGATTTATTAATAATAGAATCCTTACAGAGTGGAAACAGGCCCTTCGGCCCAACAAGTCCACACTGACCCTCCGAAGAGTAACCCGCCCCAGACCAATGCACCTCATCTACACATCCCCGAGCACTATGGCCAATTCACCTAACCTGCATACCTTTGGATTGTAGGAGGAAACCGGAGGACCCGGAGGAAACCCACGCAGACACGGGGAGAATGTGCAAACTCTACACATTATAATAATGAAAGTTATGGTTTGGGATAATGTCTCTAATTTAATGCAAAAATTAAAGGAGTAATGAGGTTTGTTTTGAAGGCTACGTGACATCATACCTGTTTAATTCATTTGGTTGAGATGAAAGGAAATCCATATTGTTTTACTGAAAGGATATTTAAGATGGAGACACGTGGAGACAATGGCAACAGCCTTTGTACTGGCTGTCTCTAAAGTATCCAAAGTCGCAGAGAAATGTTGCAAATGTCTCGTTAAAAGAATTGTGCAATACATTGTCTATTTAATTTCAAGATTAAGAAAAGAGTTGGTGCCTCAAGGATAGCTATTCAAAATTTCTATCTGGATACAGGACCCATGTGATTCCTATTGCCATAGAGATGCACTTTGAGAGGGAGTGCATCTAAGGGGGATAAGCCTAAAAACCTATACACAATGTTAGTTTGTCAGGATCTCGGGAAGAACGAGCAACTAGAAGTCCCAACAGTTCACTACATAGGAGGGCAGGTGTGAGGATACGTTTGGACTGAAATGACCAAATTTGTATGGAGTTGGAAGATTTGCTGAGTTTGTGCTGAAGGGACAATTGCTAGGGTAAACCCCAATTATGAGTATTGGATCCGTGGTTAAACATTTCCAGACTGGGAAGGGAAAAGATGGAAGTAAGCCCTCAGGAATCAAGTTTTCCTTTTAATGGAAAATTGGAAAATGGAAATGGAGACTCACTTTGGAGAACTGAATGTCTATTTAAAAGACAGTGCAATTTCGGACTGTAAAATGAATCTTTTGATTGCTTTAAAACTTAAAGGGGGAAATATGGCTCTGCAATTCAAGTTTAGTCAATGGTAGTTTTTTCTCATCTGTTTATTAAAGTAGAATCTTAAAATGTGAAATCTTGCTGTGTTATCATTTTCAGATATTCACTAAAAGATCAGATGAATTTTAAAAATTACCAACATCTACGGAATCATAACATTACCCGTAGAATATGCAAAATAATAGTAACTGACAGCACATTATTACATTCCAAACTCATTGAAAGAACCATTGAATCCAAGTTCTCTCCAACTGGCACAACCAAGGACTTTATACAACTTCATAGTTGATGTAATCCATTAAAAATGTCTGGAATAAATAGAAGTGGAAATCTCTGGTCCTTCTGGCAGACGCGACCTTGCTTCCATGAGGAATGCAGGAAAAGAGCCAGAAGTCCAGAGTTCTGCTGACTCATGGCATTATGCATGGATTCACACAGTGCTCTGTAAAGGATTCCGCTTTAGCCCACCAATTGCACTGGTATACAGCTTGGAATACTGAAGATGGATAAATTTGTCAGGTAAGGGCACAGCAAACTCCTTAATACCAGCCTCAGTTCAGCTTCAGTCCATAAAGATTTTATCCATCAACAAAGAGCCTTTGTCCTTAATCACATGTTTGCCCAAATGAATCATCTAATTTTCAAAGTTAAAACTCACACAACACCACGTCATGTTCTAACAGGTTTATTTGGAGGCACTAGCTTTTGATGTTCAGGTGGTTGATGAGTTGATGAAGAAGCAGTGCTTCGAAAGCTAGTGCCTCAAAATAGACCTGTTGGAATATGACCTAATCTTGTGTGATTCTTAACTTGGTCCACTCCAGTCCAACACCGACACTTCAAAATCATGTCTAATTTTCAAATTTGACTTGGATCATTATTTTCTGAGGACTGACAATAGATGACTGGAACAACTTTCTGGACATTTTTGTTCTTTGTAGGTAAATACTCTAAGTGTCCTTCACATTTTTCAGCGTGAGTTTACAGTTACTATAGCTCCATTGTATTATTCAAATTCACCTTTTGTACTTTCTACCCATTTGGGATTACAACCATCTTCTTCCCATTTGCTGTAATAGAATATACAAGAACATGCATTCTTTCTTCATCCCTATGGAATGTCTTCAATCTCAGGAACCTCATTAAATCCAATGCTCCAATTATAGAATGGTGAGGTGAGATGGAGAGGTTCTGTTGTTCAGTGAGATGAAGAGGGGCTGTTGCTCAGTGGGATTGAGAGGTTCTGTTGTTCAGTGGGATGGAGAGATTATGTTGTTCAATGGGATGGAGAGGTTCTGTTGCTCAGTGGGATGGAGAGGTTCTGTTGTTCAGTGGGATGGAGACGTTCTGTTGTTCAGTGGGATGGAGAGATTCTATTAGGTGAACGTGAGGACTGCAGATGCTGCATTCCTGATGAAGGGCTTTTGCCCAAAACATCAATTTTCCTGCTCCTCGGATGCTGCCTGACTGCTGTGCTTTTCCAGCAACACTCTAATCTAGAGAGGTTCTGTTGTTCAATGGGATGGAGAGATTCCGTTGTTCAGTGGGATGGAGATGTTCTGTTGCTCAATGGGATGGAGTGGTTCTGTTGCTCAGTGGGATGAAGTGGTTCTGTTGCTCAGTGAGATGGAGAGGTTCTGTTGTTCAATGGGATGGAGAGATTCCGTGTTCAGTGGGATGGAGATGTTCTGTTGCTCAGTGAGATAAAGAGGGGCTGTTGCTCAGTGGGCTTGAGAGGTTCTGTTGCTCAGTGGGATGGAGTGGTTCTGTTGCTCAGTGAGATGGAGAGGTTCTGTTGCTCAATGGGATGGAGTGGTTCTGTTGCTCAGTGAGTTGGAGAGGTTCTGTTGCTCAATGGGATGGAAAGGTTCTGTTGTTCAGTGGGTTGGAGAGGTTCTGTTGTGTCTTCACTATAAATTGGCCTGCCTTTTGTTTCACCTCCTGCCTTCAATCCAGCAGCATCCAATGCCTTCCTGATAAACAACATTCTGCGGCCAGATTTCAAATCGTTATGGCAACTGAGATTCTCAAAGCACATCTGGATGATGATTATATTGAACAGCTCTAACATGCTTGGGTGACTTTGATTACACGGAGTTCTCTGGCATGTAACTTGCTAATGGGCCTGGCAACGGTCCCCATCCCAAGGTCTATATTGAGAGCCCCAGTTTATGTGAGTTTATCTGCTACTAACAATTTTCTCTGTATTGACATTTCCTTCAAACCATATGCAATGTTGTTCATTTGACTCGGTCAGGCAGTTCTGCCATAAACAGAGAAACATTTTCAACATCCAACAACAACAGCATCTTATATTTATAGCACCTTTACCGGAATAAAACATCACAAGGTGCTTCACAGGAGCATTATAAATCAAATTATTATGTTGAATAATATTAGGTTAGATAGTCAACAGCTCAGCGAATGACTGTGAAGGACAGTTTTGACAGAAATTGAAACAGAGCAGAGAGATGGAGAGATGCAGGGACAGAATTCCAGCAGTTAGAGTCAGGACAGCTGAAGGGGCAGCCACTAATGGTTGAGAATTGAAATCAGGATTGCACAAAAGACAGAATTAGAGAAGCACAGATATCTCAGAATGTTACAGGGCCTGAGTAGTTGAAAGAGGTAGAGTCATAGAGTTGGACAGCATGAAAACATATTCTTCCGTCTAACTCATCTATGCCAACCAGATATCCTAAACTAATCTAGTCACATATGCCAGCATGTGGCCCACAGCCCTCTAACCCCTTCCTATTCATGTACTCATGCAGTTACCTTTTAAATGTGGTAATCATACCAGCATCCACCACTTCCACTGGCAATTCATTCCATACACACACCACCTTCTGTGTGAAAGGTTGCTCCTTGGGTCCCTTTTAAATCTTTCCCCTGTCACCTTAAACCAATGCCCTCTAGTTTTGCACTTTCCTACCCTGGGATAAAGACATTGGCTATTCACTCTATCCATGCCCCTTATGATTTTATAAATCTCTAAAAGGTCACCCCTCAGTCTCTGACTCTCATGAGAAAACAACCCCAGCCTATTCAGCCCCACCCTCTATCTCAAATCTCCAACTCTGGAAACATCCTTGTAAATCTTCTCTGTATGCTTCAAGTTTAACAATATCTTTGCTATAGCAGGGAGAGCAGAATTGAATGGAGTGCTGTCCACTACAGCACTAATTTTGGTGTCATCTGCAAACCTACTAACAATTCCTCCTACATTCACATCCAAAGCATTTATAAAAATAATAAAATTCAGTGGACTAAGTATCAATCCTTGTGGGACACGCTTGTCACAGGCGTCCAATCCAAAACTGAACTCTCCACCACCACCTTCTGTGTTCTACTTTCAAGATAATTTTGTATCCAAATGGCTAGTTCTCCCAGTATTGCATGTGATCTAACCTTGCTAACCAGACTACCATGTGGAACCTTGTTGAACACCTTGCTGAAGTCCATATAAACAACATCCTCTCCCTCCAGCAACTGTCCCATCATTGATGTCAAGCTCACATGTCTACAGTTCCCTGGCTTTTCCTTACTATCTTTCTTAAAAAATGACACCACATTAGCCACCCTCCGATCTTCTGGCACCTCATCCATGGTTATCAATGATACAAATATCTCAACAAGGGGCCCAGCAATCACTTCCATAGCTTCCCACAAAGTTCTGGGATAAACCAGATCAGGTTCAGAGGATTTATCCATCTTTATGCGTTTTAAGATGCCCAGAACCTCCTCCTCAGTAAAATGGACAATTTTCAAGATATCACTGGTTATTTCTCCAAGTTCTCTATCTTCCATGTCCTTCTCCACAATAAATACTGATTGGAAATATTTGTTTCATACCCCACCATCTCCTGCAGTTCCGCACAAAGAATGCGTTTATGATCTTTAAGGGTCCTATTCTCTTTTTGATTACTCTTTTATCCTTATTGTACTTCTCAGGTCCCTTTGGATTCTCCTTCATCCTATTTGCCACAGCTATCTCATGTCCCCTTTGGTCCTCCTGATTTCCCTCTTGAGTATACTCCAACAGCCCTTAAACTCCTCGAGAGATACAAAAAAAAGTGAAGAACAGAGAGATTTGAAAAAAAGATGAGAATTTAAAATCAAGATGCTACTTAACTTGGAGCAAACAGGGGTAATAGCTGCTCCACACTTGGTGCAAGTTAAAAACATGAGCATCAGACTATCGGCTGACTTCAAACTTGTGGGAAGTTAGAATGTATGACACCTATCAGAAGGTTATTCACATAGTGAAGCCAAGAGGCAAAGAAAGCACAAATGAGTATTGCAGTGACAGATGAGCTGAAATGGGACAAAGCCAGCCAATACTTTGCCTTCCCAAATTAATAAGTGGCTTCAGGTTCAGGTGTTCTCTGTGAAATTAGTCCATCTTCCGACTCACTGACCTTTATTTAGAAAGGAGAGAGAGCAGGATTGAGACCCAAAAATGAAAATGTATTCTGTTCTCCCCACCAATGCTGCATGAGCTGCTGTGTATTTCCAGCATAGTCTATTTTTATTTCAACCCTCTGTTGCTTGCTGACTAAGGACATATGGTAACTATCATAATAATTAAGTGACAGAGTCTTATCTGAGTCTGACAGACACAGGCTACGGAAAGATTTGTAGAAGAATCAGACAAGGTTCTGGCGAGGCTTATCTCAACATTAGAAGCAGCCCGTTGCATCTTTGATGATTTTGATGGGCAGTGAGGTGAGATTTCTCACTAGGCAGTGAATGAGTTGCCAAATAAGAGGGTTTATACCTCGTAAAACACCTCACTAATGTCACAATTACCCTTATTAATACTCAGCTTCCTAGCTTGCAAAAATGTGGAGGTGCCAGTGATGAACTGGGGTGGACAAAGTTGAGAGTCACACTACACCAGGTTATAGTTCAACAGGTTTATTTGAAAGTACAAGCTTTCGGAGCACCACTCCTTTATCAGGTATCTATGTATCCTGTTCCACTAGCTACCCGATGAAGGAGCAGTGCTCCAAAAGCTTGCACTTTCAAATAAACCTGTTGGACTATAACTTGGTGTCATGTGATTCTTAATTTTATCTTGACACACACACACAGAACAAGCTAGACATCGAGAATTCTCCACATGGAAATCAGGGCAGGTACCTGGCAAATTTAGCTCACTGCTTGCTGCAATGAAGCTTCAGGTTGGATACTGGGCCCTGACATCTCAATGCCTGCTTCATGGGTACCATCCACACATGCCTCACGTTCACAGATTATGGCACTCAACATGTGACAGTCTCTAACAACTGTCCTATCACATCTCTTTCAATATGCTACTTTACTTCAATCTTGCCCCTCACGCTGCACCAGCAACTGTCAATGCAATGCTGCTGCAAGAGCACTGTGTGCTCATGGACTGGACCAGGCTGTATCTCTGGGCTGTTCAATTGCTCTTTTACTGCCCATTCACTTTGTGCCTACCTGGATGGCCACATATCCTTGACTTGAATTGCCTTGCTTTTTGCTCTTTGACCCCTCATCCAGAGAAATTATCTGTTTAGCCTGCAAAATAATAAACTAGAAACCATTGCCAACCTCTTAAACTACCAGTTTGTCTAGTTGTCCCACAATCCAGACATAAAGCCCATACGCCTCTGCCCATCACCAGTTCTCTGGGCATAAATGTCATCATCAGGTCCTGGCTGCCCCCAGCCCTCCATGTGTAAAGCCTGTCAGTAACACTTTGGCTGCCCTCAGATCGTCAGGCATAAAGCCCATCATCAGCCCTCTGTTGAACCCCAAATCGCCAGGTGTAAAGTCCATCCCGAGTTCTCTGGCTGTCCCCAGTTCTCCAGGCATAAAGCCATAAAGGGCGGCACAGTGGCTCAGTGGTGAGCACTGCTGCTTCACAGCAGCAGCGACCCGGGTTTAATCCCAGCCTCAAGGGTCCGTGTAGAGTTTGCACATTCTCCTCATGTTTGAGTGGGTTTCCATTGGATGCTCCGGCTTCCTCCCATAATCCAAAGATGTGCGGGTTAGGTGGATTGGCCATGCTAAATTGTCCGTGGTGTTCAAGGATACGTAGGTTAGGCGCATTAGCCATAGGAAACGTGGTGTTACAGGGAAAGGGTCTGGATGGGATATTCTTTGGCGGCTTGGTGTGAACTTGATGGGGCGAATCACCTGTTTCCACACTGTGAGGGTTCTATAAACTAAAATCAAACCTGGTTCACATTACTGCTGAAATCATACAAAGAACTGCAGATGCTAGAGATCTGAAACATAAAATGGAAATTGCTGGCAAAACTCAGCAGGTCTGTCAGCATCTGTTGGAGGAAAGCAGAGTTAATGCTACAAAACAGTGACTACGGTGAAGGTGGTTATCAGGGTCTATGTGTCATAGGTTTAATGATATAGATTGGTGTGGAGAGTGTTAGGGTTTAAAGGGATCATGTGGGGTATGAGATGGTATGGGTTGGCATGGATGGGTCATAAGGTGGTAAGGGGCTGGAGAGCTGTTTTCTTTTAATACTTCAATGTAGTTCTAGTGCACAGAGGCCATGAATCATGCAGAAATCCTGATCTGACAAAATTTTCCCATAAAAAAAAAGAAAGTTCTGCGTTCAAGGTGTGTAGACCATTCTGACAAATGATACATCCACTGTGATAATTCCCTGTACCTACCTGCTGCATAATTTCTAACTGAGTCCTTGGTCCAAACACTATAACTTAGGTGAGTCCATTGGAGGTGCCTTGGAGATCTACTTTACCTCAAAGGTATTGAGTCATACAGCATAGAAGCAGACGGTTCAGCCCAACCTTCTCTCCATTTCACCTGCCGGAGAACAGCACTGTGAAAGCTTGTGATTTCAAGTAAACCTATTGGACTATAACCTGGTGGCGTGTGACTTCTGACTTTGTCCACCTTATCTATTCCCCTCATGATTTTATAAACCTCTATAAGTTCACTCCTCAGCTTTCCTACTCCAGAAAAATTGTCCTACCCATCCCTGCCTCTTCTTATATCTCAAACTCTCCAGTCTTGGTAACATCCTTGTAAATCATTTTTGCACCATTTAATAACATTCTTCTGCAAAATTACTAACCATGCCTCCTATATTCTTGTTCAAATCATTTATATAAATGCTGTATTAGTTTTGCAGGCAGTGCTGGGTGCACATTAATACGCCCAGTACTGCCTTCAAAACTAATACAGCATTCTGTAATGACAATGGCCAAATGACATTTGGGATCACAGAATGATTCCAGTGACAACTCTGTGCTCAAATAATAGATTAAAAACAAGAAACAGTGAATGAAAGTTTCTTTTTCTGCTCAAATGTACAAAGAAATGACTCAGAATGAAATAAAATCAAAATGACAGAAAAAGACATGCAGACATGTCTTGGAGCTTGGTGGCCCTGGGTTCCCATATATTGTTGGGATCATTGTAACTGAAATAGAAGCAGATTGACAAATCAACTGTTCAATTCCGTGGACTTTGCTATAATATCAAATACCTGCTGCAATCGCCACATCACTATAAGCGTTGAAATGTATCATATGTTTGGCATGTGCAGTTTTATTTTCTCATATGGTGATGAAATTAACTATCCATGGCTTGTGTTATCCTCCTATCATTCAGCGATGATTTTCCAACAGCAGTTACTCATCCCACCTACCACTTGGTGCCAGATTAAACAGGCAGGATTTTCTCAGTCCAGTGTGGCAGTAATTGAGGAGCAGGAGCAGGGAATAAAGCAGGGAGCCAGAAAGGTACAACACATTCCCGGGAGCACTGTAGGTTCCCTGAAGTGGGCAGAACTAAGCACCGTTGCAAGGTGACAAGCTGCCAATCGGTATATTAATGGCCCCAGTTAGAGCACACACTAATATTTTGTGGGGGAATGGAGCAACCTTCCCTGAGGGAAATGTGGAAGCCACGGGCTTGCCACAGGCCACAGTCTGTGCGGTTACAAAACATATCAGCCATGTTCAATGAAAGAGCAGACTTGATGGACCAAATGGCCTAACTCTATTCCTGTACCTTATAGTCTTATGGGCTGGGAAGGCTGACCACAGGCCTTTCAGCCTCAGACTTAATGTCAGTTGATTGTGAGAAGGTGTGGGTTTTGGGTTCACTACTGCTCCATCTAACTAAATGCCCTTCTCTCCAAGCCTGTTTCTATGGAAGTGAAGAGCTCTGGATTGTGTTGCAGCAACAAAACAGTGGAAACTCTACAGATGTCGCCAACAGATGGTCTGCAAGGTACTCACAGCATGGTAACAGGTCATTTACTGGTAGAACAGGGAGGAATGACGTCTGTATCTGTAAAGATAACTGCAAAAATATGGTAAATACTTCACCGGAATGATAAACTAAATTGGTTTTCAACAAGAAAAATCTTGTGTTTAGTTATTTAACAGCTAGAAGTCAAACCTAAACTCTTTTCACATTGAATTATTGCAGGGACCTGAGTGTTGGCTTCTTTCTCATCAGACTTGGTTACTTCGGAAAAAAAAGATTTTGAAAGGACAATGGACTGACCCACTAAATCAATTTGTCCTCCTTGGTGATCTTTGCAATATAAACATAAGACTGATCCCCAGTGGGGTTTTAAAAGTGCAAAATAACAAGACATTTGTACTTTTACTTCCACTCCCATTAGTATCTTCTATTCCTTTGACATGACTTCACTACTTTGAATATTAATGATAACAAGGACATACATTTGCTACAAAAGTGTCAGGTGAAATTTTCAATCAATTCTCAGCAAAGGTATTCCTCAGTGCTACAGCGGGCGGACAGAGAGGGGAGCCGGAAGGTAAGCGGAGACCAGTTTAAATTAACGTTTTTCTTTTCGCAGTCTTCAACTAGGAGCGGGAACCCAGAAGTCGTCAACAGAGGCTTCTGGGAAGGTAAGAAGTTTGAGTGGAGAAGGAACCCGAGACACTACACGTGTATTGTCCCCCACCCTCCCTCCTCCTCTAACCTAAAACAAAGGACTCAGTCGGCTGAACAGGTAAGCTACTTAGTGTTCTTATTTTGGAGACTAAGTGTAGAGTTATGGCAGCACAGGCAGTGGAATGTTCCTCCTGCAGGATGTTTGAGGTAGGGGTGACCACCGATGCTCCTGCCGACTTCATCTGCAGGAAGTGCAGCCAGCTCCAGCTCCTCACAGAACAAGTTAGGGAACTGGAGCTGGAGTTGGATGAACTGACGATTATTCAAGAGGCTGAGAGGGTGATAGATAGAAGCTACAGGGACATAGTTACATCAGAGAACAGAGGTAGCTGGGTAACAGTTAGAGGTGGGAAGGGGAGGAAGCAGGCAGTGCAGGGAGCCCCTGTGGTCGTTCCCCTCAACAAGAAGTATACCACTTTGGATACTGTTGGGGAGGACGGCCTAGCAGGGGTAAGCTGCAGTGACCGGGTCTCTGGCACGAGGTCCGGCTCTGAGGCCCAGAAGGGAAAGGGGAAGAGGAGGAGAGCGCTAGTTATAGGAGACTCTAGAGTTAGAGGGACAGACAGGCGGTTCTGTGGACATGGGCGAGACTCTCGGATGGTTTGTTGCGTCCCGGGTGCCAGGGTCCGAGACGTCTCGTACCATGTCTTCAGAATCCTTAAGGGGGAGGGTGTGCAGCCAGAAGTCGTGGTGCACTTTGGCACCAACGATATAGGTAGGAAGAGGGGTGGGGAGGTCATTCAGGAGCTCAGGGAGTTAGACTGGAAGCTAAAAGCAAGGACGGACAGAGTTGTCATCTCTGGGTTGTTGCCGGTGCCACGTGACAGTGAGGCAAGGAATAGGGAGAGAGTGCAGTTGATAATCCCAAGGCCTTTTATGCGTATGTGAGAAACATGAGAATGACGAGAACGAGGGTAGGTCCGATCAAGGACAGTAGTGGGAGACTGTGTATTGAGTCGGAAGAGATAGGAGAGGTCTTGAATGAGTACTTTTCTTCAGTATTTACAAATGAGAGGGACCGTATTGTTGAAGAGGAGAGTATGAAACGGACTGGTAAGCTAGAGGAGATACTTGTTAGGAAGGAAGATGTGTTGGGCATTTTGAAAAACTTGAGGATAGACAAGTCTCCCGGGTCTGACGGGATATATCCTAGGATTATATGGGAAGCAAGAGAGGAAATTGCAGAACCGTTGGCAATGATCTTTTCGTCTTCACTGTCAATGGGGGTGGTGCCCGGAGGACTGGAGAGTGGCGAATGTTGTGCCCCTGTTCAAAAAAGGGAATAGGGATAACCCCGGGAATTACAGGCCAGTTAGTCTTACTTCGGTGGTAGGCAAAGTAATGGAAAGGGTACTGAGGGATAGGATTTATGAGTATCTGGAGCGACGCTGCTTGATTAGGGACAGCCAGCACGGATTTGTGAGGGGTAGGTCTTGCCTTACAAGTCTTATTGAATTCTTTGAGGAGGTGACCAAGCATGTGGATGAGGATAGAGCAGTGGATGTAGTGTACATGGATTTTAGGAAGGCATTTGATAAGGTTCCCCATGGTAGGCTTATGCGGAAAGTCAGGAGGCATGGGATAGTGGGAAGTTTGGCCAATTGGATAGACAACTGGCTAAACGGTCGAAGTCAGAGAGTGAGGTAGATGGTAAATATTCAGCCTGGAGCCTAGTTACAAGTGGAGTTCCGCAGGGATCAGTTCTGGGTCCTCTGCTATTTGTAATTTTTATTAATGACTTGGAAAAGGGAGTCGAAGGGTGGGTCAGTAAATTTGCAGACGATACGAAGATTGGTGGAGTTGTGGATAGTGAGGAGGACTGTTGTTGGCTGCAAAGGGACGTGGATATGGGCTGAGGAGTGGCAGATGGAGTTCAACCCTGTCAAGTGTGAGGTTGTCAATTTTGGAAGGACAAATAAGAATGCGGACTACAGGGTTAACAGTAGGGTTCTTAGTTAGGTGGAGGAGCAGAGGGATCTTGGGGTCTATGTTCATAGATCTTTGAAAGTTGCCACTCAGGTGGACAGAGCTTGTAAGAAGGCCTATGGTGTATTAGCGTTCATTAGCAGAGGGATTGAATTCAAGAGTCGTGAAGTGATGTTGCAGCTGTATAGGACCTTGGTAAGGCCACATTTGGAGTACTGTGTGCAGTTCTGGTCGCCTCATTTTAGGAAAGATGTGGAAGCTTTGGAGAGGGTGCAGAGGAGATTTACCTAATGTTGCCTGGAATGGAGAATAGGTCGTACGCAGATAGGTTGAGAGTGCTAGCCTTTTCTCATTGGAACGGCAGACTTGATAGAGGTTTATAAGATGATCAGGGGAATAGATAGAGTCGACAGTCAGAGACTTTTTCTCCGTGTACAACAGAGTGTTACAAGGGGACATAAATTTAAGGTGAAGGGTGGAAGGTATAGGGGGGACGTCAGGGGTAGGTACTTTACCCAGAGAGTGGTGGGAGCATGGAATGCGCTGCCTGTGGGAGTGGCAGAGTCAGAATCATTGGTGACCTTTAAGTGGAAATTGGACAGGTACACGGATAGGTGTTTAAGCTAGGACAAATGTTTGGCACAACATCGTGGGCCGAAGGGCCTGTTCTGTGCTGTATTGTTCTATGTTCTATGTTCTATGTTCTATTCTGTCATCATGGCAAAAATGAAGATGGCTGGTTTTAAGTGAATACATGTGTTGGCTTCTGTCACCAGAAACATTGACCACTGAGAATGTTAGTGCATGTGGGAGGGTCCCTCTTTATGAGAGAAACCTCAAGGAAGTTCAAGCCCAAATTATTTTGTAATGTAAGCTTAGTAAAGGATTCTGGAGCCACACCAGATCCGGGTGGAACTACGGTGGGTAGGTTGGGAAAATTGGATGAAGGAGTGTTCCACTGTTTTCCTGTGGCTTGCTGTTATTTCTAGAATCTTTTCCAAATGTGCTTGAAATCAGAGATAATGGGTGGAGCTTTCAAAAGATGCACAAATTATATTCACAATCTTCTGAACTGGGTTGGAATCTCTGTGTCCTGCAAATGAAAGGTATGGTTTGCCTTGGAAACCATGCCTTCTTTTGCAGCAATAGCAGACATGTTAAATGTTTAAAGATTCAAAACCTCTTTGACAGACACAAGAGAAAGTCGCTGTGTAAGACAAGTCATGGGGTAGGGTGGCAAGTGGATGAGAATACGGTGTGCCATGTGGATGAGGCAGTCAGGTGACAAGAAGAGTGTTTGAGTTGAGTCTGATGATTGCCAATGGGAAGTTTCAATTTCCTGAGAAATTCTGGCAGAGTCAACTATGCTGGGATTTCATGACACACAACTTCAATGCTTTAGCAACAACCATCGAGGGCTGAAGGGTTGTACTGTGCTGTAGTGTTCTATGCTCTATGTTCTATGTTCTAAGCCCCTGGGAGAGGGGGGATGAACTCATTCTCCTCAGTTATTCATGTCTCACACCCCCTCCCCCAATGATGGTTATAATAAGGTCAATTTTAATGAATGAATTAATTAATTAATGATTTATTGTGACACATACCTTGCAGATGTAGCAAGAAGTGTTTTGTTTCCACAATCTGGTGTTATTTTGAGTTACAATAAGGATGAGGAGAAATTACTCAAATAAAAGTTCAACTTCTGTTCAAATTGTGGTCTCAAACATGGCTTCAGAGCTTCTGCAAGGTCTCTGTAAAGTGGGCCTCAAGGATTCCCACTCCGGGACTCTGGTGACACCAATTGCCACCATAACCACCTTGCCGCTACCACCTAGAGTCCAGGCTCCAGGGCTACTACCGTAAGGAGTCCTTGCTCTTGGCACCACCACTGCCAAGAGTCCAAGCTCTGGGCCTACCACACCAGAAATCCAGGCTGCAGGACTACTGCCACCAGGAGTCCATAATCCAGGGCACCATCACCGCTGCCAGCAGTCTCAATCCAAGCCACTGACATTGCAGCTACTGCCCCTCCATTACCACTCTGGCCTCAAAGATGAAGAGAAAAGGAAGGAAAGAAAAGTATGTGGAGAAAATAATGCCCCCGGAGTGGATGGGCTCTGATGAGCCTGAACATTATCTACTGTGCTGGTACCATCTAGAATAGGAGTAAGAGGATCTTTTACCTTGTGGATACCTCTCTCCTGGACCCGAATGAACTTAAGCTTTAAAAGGAGCTCATTTGACCAGACCTTCTCAAATTAACAAAAAGAGTGGGCTTATTCATTACTAAACATGATAAAAAATAGTAACACAACTTACGTATGCATAAATAAGAAAAAAAAAGGTGAGCCCAAGAAGAAAGCAGTTTAAAAAAAAGACACAGATCAGTCTGTAAATTGCTCATGAAGAGTGGATTGCTGAATGTGGCAACCATTGCAGTGATTGTACCAATGGCTTTGGTGTTGGATGAAGTCAATTTTGAGATCCTCAGCTTTCAGGTTGATTGAACTTCTTTTGTGCTGATTCCTTTTGACAGTAACTGACTGACACCGGTGTCAGAGAGCATTGTCCTTTCTTGACCTGCAGTTCAGGTGTGCTTAAACAGCTGTTCTTAGAACTGTGACCCTCCTAACACAGAATGCACATACTAGGATGCCAGATTGCTAACATATACAGAGGGTTTTTAACGTCACTTTTATTGAATATTTCTGGAAGGGCAATACACAAAAAATTCTGCAAAGAGTGGCTTTCCATGGAGAGTGCAAGAAATAAATATCCTTCCTGTTATCTCCTCCAATCATATTTGCACCTCTGTTTGAGGACTCCTTGAAGCTCTCCAAATATGACACTCCATGGGTTCCACACAAGACTTTACCAGACAGCTACTGAATTTACACTTGCATTCACTTTTGGCTACAGCAGCTTTCCTTTTGTAAAACAAGTTTTGGAGTTAAAAGTTAAAATTTTCCATGGTATTTTCAGAGTTTGATCTGTCATCGTGACGCTTCCAAGATTGCTGTGGGACTGAGGAGTGAAATAAGATGTAATGAGCTGCCTACATTAAGAACGTAAGAAATAGGTGCAGGAATAAAGCATTCAGCACTTTGAACATGCGTTTAGCATTCAGTAGAATCATTGGTTATCTCAACTATAGTTTTCTGTCTGACTCCAGTGACCCTTGACTCACATGTAGAATAAAAATCTACCTAAATCTGTCTTAAATATATTCAACAGCCCAGCCTCCACAGCTATCTGGATAGACATTTCCAAAGATTAATTGCTTTCTAAGAGAAGAAACTTGTACTTCCCTCAATCATAAGGTCAGAAGTGGGGATGTTTGCTGATGATTGCACAATGTTCAGCACCATGCAAGACTCCTCAGATATTGAAACAGTCCATGTTCAAATACATCAAGACTTGGACAATATCCAGGCTAGGGTTAACAAGTGGCAGGTAATACTCACGTCATGTAGGTGGCCAAAAAGAGAGAATCTAACCATAGCTACTTGATATTCAATTATATCACCATTACTGAATCCCCCAATATCAACTTCCAGCATGTTACGATTGATCAGAAACTCAACTGGATTAGCCATATAAATATAGCGGATACAAGAGCAAGTTGGAAGCTATGAATTTTATAATGAGTACTTATGTCCTGATATCACAAAGCCTATCCATCATCTGTAAGGCACAAATCTGAAGTGTGATGGAAAACTCCCCCACCACCACCAACATCCCCCCCCCGCCACCACCCCTTTCCTGGATGGGTGCAACTCCAATTACACTCAAGAAGTTTGACACCATGCAGGACAAAACAGCACACTTGATTGGTGCTACATCCATAACAATCAGTCCATTCACTGCAAGCACTCAGTAGCAACAATGTGCACTATCTACACAATGCACTGCAGAAATTCTTCAACACTCCTTAGGCAGTGCTGAAAATGTGTTGCTGGAAAAGCGCAGCAGGTCAGGCAGCATCCAAGGAGCAGGAGAATCAACGTTTCGGGCATGAGCCCTTCTTCACGGGCTCATGCCCAAAACGTCGATTCTCCTGCTCCTTGGATGCTGCCTGACCTGCTGCGCTTTTCCAGCAACACATTTTCAGCTCTGATCTCCAGCATCTGCAGTCCTCACTTACTCCTTAGGCAGTGTCTTCCAAAGCCAAAACCTTGATCATCTAGAAGGACAAGAGCAGCAGATACCTGGGAACACCAGCAGCAGCAAGTTCCCCACCAAGCCACTAATCATCCTGACTTGGAAATATATTGCCATTCCTTCAGTGACGCTGGGTCAAAATCCTGGAATTGCCTCCCTGACAGGATTGTATGTATAGCACATGGACTACAACAGTTCAAGAAGGCAGCTTACTAACATAGGGATGGGCCATAAATGCTGTTCGAGACAACAATGCCCACATCCTGTGAGTGAATGAATAAAAAAAACTCAATCACAGCTTTCATGGGGGATGCCTTATTCAGAAATAATTCAGATTGTCCTGATACAGAAAACATCCTTTCAACATTTGCCCAGCCAACTCCTGCAGAATTTTTCAATGAGATTCCACCTCATTTTTCTAAATACCAATAAATATAGGCCCAGCCTTAAGACCATAAAACAAAGGAGCAGAACTAAGCTAATCAGCCCCGTCCAGTCTGCTATACCATTCAACAACATCATAGCTAATCTGATAATCCTCAAATCCACTTTCCTGCCTTTCCCCATAATCCTTGATTCCTTACTGATTAATATCTGTCAATCTGAGCAGTGAATATACTGAATGATCCAACCTTAACAGCTGTCTATGGAAAATAATTCCACAAATTCACCGAATAAAACTGACAGATCTGTGGATGCTGTAAATCAGAAACAAATATAGAGATGCTGGAAAAGCTCATCAGGTCTGGCAGCATCTGTGGAGAGAAATCAGAGTTAACATTTCAGGTTGAGTGACCCTTCCTCAGATTTAAAACAGAGCTGAGGAGAAACTGACTTGTCTGAAAGTTTTGTGAATCTGTGGAATTCACTACCTGAACTGTAGGGATTCTATAATTCTCTCTGAAACGTAATGAATGCCAGGCCACAAATTCACCACCCTCTGACAGAAGAAATTAGTCCTTATCTCTGCATGAAATGCTCAACCCTTTATTCTGAGATTTTGTCTTCTGGTCCTGGACTCTCCCACAAGGGGAAATAACCTTTCTGCATTTACTCTGTCAAATCCCCGAAGAATCATGCATGTTTCAATAAAAGGGCACACCTCATTCTTCTCTATTCCAAAAATCGCAGGCCCAACCTACTCAATATCTCCTCCTAAGGCAGTCCCTCTATATTTGGTTCCAACCTAATGAACCTTCTCAGGACTGCCTCCAAAACAGCACAGCTTTCCTTAGATAAGGGCTCCCAAAATACTCATTTTAGCCCAGCTGTGTTCTGACAGCTTTAGCAAAACCTCCATATTTTTATATTCTATTCCCTTTGAGAAAAGTCATTCATTCAGATTACTTGTTTACCTGTATGCCAATCTTTTGTAATTCATAAACAGGAACAGCTCAATTCCTCATTAACAGTGCATTCTGGAATTACTCTCCATTTAAATATTTTGCTGTTCCATCCTTCCAATTTCCCCACATTGTTCTCCACCTGCCAAACGTTTCTTCGTTCAAATAGCTATCACCAAATCACAAAATGTAACATAACAAAAGGAGATAATTTGGTCTATTGTGCCCACTTCAGCTCTTCAAATGAATATCATTGCCCAGTGCCAATCTCCTGCCTATTTTCCCCATACACTTGCACACTATTTCAATCCAAATAATCATCCAATGCTCTCTTGTACGCCTCATTTAAACCTGACTCCATCATATTTCCAGGCTGTGCATTCCATAACCTAACTACATGCTGTGTGAAAAAGTTGTTTTCTCACAGCATTCTTGCTTTATTGCACATCATTTCAAATCTATGCTTTCCTATTCTTGTTCCTTTTAAAAGCTTTTCCCTATCTATTCTGTCCAGCCTGCTCATGAGTTTGAAAACCTCTACACACTCTCCTCTCAGCCTTCTTCTCTCCAAGGAGAACAGTCCCAACTTTTTCAATCTATCTTGCTAACTGAAGTTTCTCATTGCTGGAAAAATTCTTGCAAATTGTATTTGCATGCTCTCTAAAGCATTCACATCTTTCCTATAATTTGTTACTTACACTGTCCACGGTACTCCAGCTAAAGTCAAACAAGTATCTTGTACAAGTTCAACACACCTCATGCTGTGTATTTTTTTAACTGCTCTCTCCACTTATCCTGCCAGCTTCAATGATTCTTTTGTACATGTGCACTCAGATTCCGCTGCTCTTTTTAGAATTGTGCCCCCTATTTCATATTGACTTTTAATGTTCTTCCTACCAAAGTGCATCACCTCACATTTGGCTGCTTTGAATTTAAATGGCCACATATCCATCCACTCCATCAATTTGACAATGTCCTTTTGGCATTCTGCATTGTTGCCCTCACAGTTTAAAATTCTTCCAAGTTTTGTGTCGCCTGCAAACTTTAAAATTGAGTCCTGCACACTAAGATCTAAGTCATTAACATATATAGAGAAAAGCAATATCCTAATACCAGGGAACTCCACTACGAACCTCTCTCCAGCCTGTAAAATATCCACTCAGCCAATTTTTTATCCATGTTGTTACTGAAACTTATATTCCATGATGTATAACTTTCCTCAAAAGTCTGTTGTGTGGCATTGCATCAAATGCCTTCTGGAAATCCATTTTATAAAACATCTACTGCTGTTACCCTCATCAAGCCTTTCTGTTACCTCTTCAAGAAACCCCAGCAACTTAATTAAACACAATCTCCCCTTTAGAAATCCATGCCAACTCTTTCTAATCCATCCACTGTTGTCCATGTGGCTATTAATTCTATCCAGAATAAATGTTTCTAAAGTCTTTCTCACCAATCAAGTTTAGCTAATTGGTCCATAATTGCTAGGATTGTTCTTATACCTTGGGGAAATTGAAATGTCTAGTAACTCTCCTATATCTACACTGCTTGATACATCCTCTAATAATTTTGTCAAACCCAACTGCACCTTCATAAAACCATGTTGAATCTGCTTAATTAAAATATGATTCTCCAAATGTCCTGCTATTACATACTTAATAGTGGATTCCAGCATTTTCCCAATGCTAAATTTCATGTTAACTTGTGTATAGTTTTCTGGCTTGTCTCACTCATTTCTTGAATGGAACAATGATCAACAGGCAATACTTTGCATTAGTTAGGGGTGTAACGTTTCTTTAAATCTAGAAATAAACTTCTCGGGGCTGGAAGCCATTCAACACATGTCTCAGACCAGGGATCTGACACCATTTACTTGTCCCCTCTAGAAGCAGACTTTTGAATGGAGGGGTAAATCTAGTGCTGAATGATTGGTTAGGGAAAAATTGGCTAATTCTGCAAATCAGACCAGGTCAAAGATATCGGTTTGGGATCTGCTCAAAGTTTTCCTGACAAGTCTTCCAAGGTAAAAAAGAAACATTCAATTTTAACTTTCCAGTATATCCCTTAGGCACAAACAATTTTGGAGGTTAGATTGTATAAAACATAGGTTGTCTGCCTGCCAATTTGAAAACAAAACTCATTCTTCATCTTAAAAGCAATCAATAAGGCAATTTAATCTGTATTTTTTTTTAAATTCCTTTAATTGTCCATAAAGAATGGTAACTTTATTAGTAAAGTCCTTGTCATTATCCCCCATTAAAACTTTCTAACTTTCTTGCTGTGTTTATTTAGTCTTTTCACTGAACCATCCCCAGTCTCTTTCACTGAGGCTTATTCATCTTGTCACAACAAACTTCTCTGCTACCATCCAACACACTAGCAACCCATCCTCACTGACTGCCACTGTATATTTTGTCCAGGATTATCTTAAGATAAAAGCTTACCTTGTCTTCTCAATCAAAACCACAATTCCCTGCCAAGTTCGCCCACTCTCTCCATCTGCATCAGCATGATGGAAAATGCTAAAGGAAAACTGTGTTTCTGAAGTCAAGCCTGTGTGGTCAATTGATTTCATATTCTGTTTTCTCCTCCTCTGTTCTCAGTATCAATGGCAGCAGATTAACTAGGACTGCCCTGAGCTTGAGAAGCTTCATGTCTCTCTTAACTCCTTGGAGAGACAGGAAAATATTAGTAATGTCACTGGTCCGCCAATCCAGAGCTCTAGCAGTTGGTGGAATTTAAATCTAATTAATAAAATCTGGAATTCATAACTAATCTCAGTCATGGTGACCAGGACATGAACATCAATTGTCATGAAGCCATCTGGTTGGCTTACATCCTTTAGGGAAGGAGATTTGATACCGTTACCTTGGCTGAACCACACATAAATCCAAATCCACAACAATGTAGTTGACTCTTAACTGACGTCTGAAGTAGTCTAATAAGCCATTTATTTTCAAGGGTTTGGGAAATAAATTCTGCTTTGCCAGTGACACCAACATTGCATGAAATAATCTTTTAAATAAACTCTGATAGCTTTCCTCAGTTACCCAGTGTAATGGTATAAATTACTTACAGCCATTTATGCCCTGTACCTGGGGAATTTGTTCACCTCACATTACGATGGGCAATGAGAATGTGGACTTCAACAGTTTCCTCATTTCCCCTTCCCCCACCTCACCCTAGTTCCAAACTTCCAGCTCAGCACTGTCCCCATAACTTGTCCGGACTTGTCCTTCCTGTCTAATCTCCTTTTCCACCTATCCACTCCACCCTCTCTTCCCTGACCTATCACCTTCATCTCCTCCTCCACTCACCTATTGTACTCTATGCTACTTCATCCCCACCCCCACCCTCCCCTTGCTTATCTCTCCACGCTTCAGGCTCTCTGCCTTTATTCCTGATGAAGGGCTTTTGCCCGAGACATCGATTTTGCTGCTCCTTGGATGCTGCCTGAACTGCTGTGCTCTTCCAGCACCGTTAATCCAGAATGTGGTTTCCAGCATCTGCAGTCATTGTTTTTACCTCAATGAGAATACTCCAACCGAAACTTCAGCGCCTAAGTATTTTCACTGTTACTTCTTTTTCCCGTGTTGGAAGCATTCTCAAAACTCTCATAGTGCTTCTGGCTAATGTCTGCCAGTGGTCATGTGAAAGGTGTTAATCAAATATAAATCATTCGTGATACTGAGTGAAATAATCCCACAGAGGCCAGTATCCTGTCACCGAGTCATGTTTTATTTACACATCAAAACTCCTTGACAGTGATCCAGCTCCCTCAGAGCCAGCTGTCAGAATGTCTGACCTTCTTGTTCTCATCTGTCAGCCAGGGCTCCCTGATTAGATCAGATTAACAGGCCAAATCAGAAAACTCGTATTCTATGTGGTCCACCTAGTTGACCTCATTACAATAAGTGCATTTACATTTTTGAAATCTCTGAAATCCTGCATCGGGGCTGGTGTCTCTGGGAAACACATTTAGGAAACCAAGGGTATACAGTCAATGATTTCCAATGCATTACAATTAATAAACAGAAAATCATTAGTTGCATACTCGAAGCTCCCAATATACATCTCTGCTGAGAAAGTCAAGTTGCAGAATCACTATGCAATCCAATCTTTAAATTGCCTTTTATTCGTGTTTCTGATTTTATTACTGACCGGTTGTAAGAACACAATCTCTGGTCAAAAAGAATTATTGCTCACTTACATTGTTAAATTTAACCAAAGTCACATTTTAGCTTTAGCACCATCTTGTGTTGCATTCAAATTTATCAAAGGTAGAAGTCAATGTAGATGTTATAAAATTCAGGATTTGAACTGTTTTCCTCCTAAATAATATTCAGTCTGTGAAGCTATGCAGCGTGAGTGACATTATCATTATTATTAAATATGTCAATTAAAATAGCTTTCACAACAAGTTTTGTTTTTGGAGGAGTGTTTGATGTTTTCCAACCATTAGTTATTCCAATTCCTTCAGGATTCCTTAAGCAAAGCTAAGATGGATAAATTCTCTACCCACAAATTCCTGTTAGGCAACCATTTCTGATTCCAAGCAATTTAATTAAACTTACAGATAGATGTATTTTAAATCTTAACAAACTCATAAGTCTTTTATGAAGGCAAAAAGGAAAAGGCATCACTCGGTCGGAAGTATTTCATAGCAAGTACAGTGTCCGGTTGACTCAGGTCTGGAATTGTAGACTTTGATGGGTTATATATCCCCCCTGACCCAAGACAAGTTGAATGACATCATAGATTGTAAATCTTGAAAAATAAATAATACCTGTAATGTTATAGACTGGAGTTGCTTCCAGTTACCTAAATACTGCGATTTTATATTTCAAACCTGAATCACCAATTGTTTAAGATGAACATCTGCTTTTCAATCACAGATGGTCTTCAAATGGCATTTAAACTGCTGCCCACAACTTCTTAGTTTTATAGGTTCCTAAAGTGACATGGGGATACCTTAGAAATAAACGTGTAAATATATTTATGCTTTTCATATGTGCTGTGGCAGAACTTTTGACCATAAGCTTTTAGTTATATTTCAATCAATGCCAAAAACAACAAAGTAGCTGCAATAAACAGTATTAAACAAAAGTGAAAGAATTGAGACAGATTTCAAAATATTTCTCCTATAACCAAGATTCTGGCCAATTTACACATAGTCACATTCTGTATAATATTGGTTTCCTGACAAGTATTTTCAGGCTAGACACCAAATTACATAAAGTTAAGGATATCACCATTTTGTAGTTGTCAACCTGAGCAGAATACTGTTGTCTCCATTTTCTGAATTTGTGTCATCAAGATAAGATTGAAATTCATCTGACAATTATCAGTCGGTTGAGAATCATAGATTCTACAACATAGAAAAAGACCCTTCGGCCCATTGTGTCGGCATTTCATTTGTGTACGCTGTTGGATCTTCTATTGACTGTACCGTTGCATCTACAACGCTTTAAAACAAACTGTGCTATGGATCTTTTGCTGACCAAAGGTGAAGAATCACACCAAATGTTTCAGCTTTGAATCCTGTCGCCATCCTGAGCTGTCTGACACTATTACATTATAGCACGAGAAAATATTGTTGACGCATATGTTCTGCACAACACACCATAGATGTGTCATCAATGCTTTAGACGTGAGTTTCTTTGATCTTTTTAATGGTAGCATACCCAAGCCCCACACGGATCTTTTGCATAAAGATATCATTCACTCATTACATCCCTACAATACACAGCAGGGTGAAGGTGAGACAATACAACGTAACTATACCCAAAGGCACCTGCTTCAGGCCAAAGGGTGAAAAGATCTTTAACACACCCAAACACTCCCCATTTTCAACCATTTATTTCACAGGCTATTTTCACTAAGACTTGGATTTAACCATAGCCGCAGTCGACCAGCACCAACCCATACCCCTCATAACACTGTCCCCTCCCACGGTCCTCACAATATAACAGTCCCAACTCTCTCTCTCTCTCTCTCTCTTTCTCCCCCTCCATCTCGCATCATTCCTGTTACTCAGCACACCTCAGTAGAATGCGTGACATTTGCTGTGGCCATAGCTCTGCCACCATTATGGAAGAAGAGGAACAACAGCATGTGGAGAAAGGAAGACTGAGGCAGAATTACCAAAGACATTGGCCATAAGACCATAAGTTAAAGAAGCAGAATTAGGCCATTCAACCCATCGCATCTGCTCCATCATGGCTGAGATGTTTCTCAACCCCAATCTCTTGCTGTCTCCCCATAACCATTATTATGAAAGTAGATGGGCAACAAGCAGTTAGTAAGGTAAATGGTACATTGATCTTTATTGCAGGAGGAGTTGAGTAGAAGGGCAAGGAAATCTTACTACAGGTGTAAAGGGCCTTGGTGTTTTGATCTCCTTACTGAAGAAAGGATTTACTTGCCCTGGAGGGATTGCAGTTTCACAACACTGATTCTTCAAGTGGCAGTTTGCCATGTGAGGAGAGATTGGGTTGACTGGGCCTGTTTTCATTGGAGAATGAGATCGGCTCTCATTCAAGCATGTAAAATTCTGGCAGGGCTGGGCAGGTTGGACACAGGTGTGGTGTTTCCCCTGGCCTGAGGTCGCGGTCTCAAGATGTACTGTCGGCCATTTTGGACTGAGTTGAGGAGAAATTTTGTCATTCTCAGGATGGCAAACTTGCAGAATTGTCTACAACAGAAAGCTGTGGAGCCCACATTATTAATCTCAACAATGCTTGTCCAGGTAGCACAGAACTCCTTGGATGAAGCTGTCCTTGCACATATGGTTGGCCATCTTTCTACAGATCATCAGGCTCATGTCACCACCATGGAACAGTCACAATGAAAGTGGCCACTATCCTGAACTGAATCATTTCAAGGCTGACTGTGATATCGACCAGAAATCAATCCCATCTCCAAGAGAGTTTGCAGATCTTCCTGTGAAAGATTGACAAGAAGCTGGCCTTCCATGTAGTCCTATGAACGCAGGTACCATGTGAGACTGCTCACAGTTCATGAACGAGGAACTTCAGATGAAGGTGGAAGATATTCTCAGTGAATCAAATGCAGAAGTGTTAAGAAAAGAACTGCCGCACACTGCTCTTGTTATCCCCAAATACACTAATGCATTCTTGAGAGGTGGATGTTGCTAGTGACACAAATGTTTATTGTTCACCTTGACTTGCCCTATACTCTGCACAAAAACAAAGGGAATAGAAACAGCAGGAGGTTCTTCAGCCCATTGAACCCACTCTACCATTCAACATAATCATGGCTGATTCTTTATATCAATAGTCCACTCCTGCTGTCTCCTTGACACCTTTAGCCTCTAGAAATCTATTTATTTCCTTCTTAAGAATATTTAGCAACGTGGGCTCCACAGCTTTCTGTTGTAGACAATTCTGCAAGTTTGCCATCCTGAGAATGACAAAATTTCTCCTCAACTCAGTCCAAAATGGCCGACAGTACATCTTGAGACCGCGACCTCAGGCTAGGGGAAACACCACACCTGTGTCCAACCTGCCCAGCCCTGCCAGAATTTTACATGCTTGAATGAGAGCCGATCTCATTCTCCAATGAAAACAGGCCCAGTCAACCCAATCTCTCCTCGCATGGCAAACTGCCACTTGAAGAATCAGTGTTGTGAAACCGCAATCCCTCCATGGCAAGTATATCCTTTCTTCAGTAAGGAGATCAAAACACCAAGGCCCTTTACACCTGTAGTAAGATTTCCTTGCCCTTCTACTCAACTCCTCCTGCAATAAAGATCAATGTACCATTTACCTTACTAACTGCTTGCTGCCCATCTACTTTCATTGACTAATGTACAAGAACACTCAAATACCCTTTGTTCATCAACCTTTCCCAATCTTTCATCATTTAAGTAAAACTCTACCATTCTGTTTCTCCTACCAAAGTGGGCAGTGTCACACTTATCCATTTCGTACTGCCCCTGCAATGCATTGGCCTACTCATTTAATTTGTTGAAAACAACTTGAGAGAGAGAGTAATAGAGAGAGAGAGAGAGCGAGAGAGAGACAGACAGACAGAGAGAGATGAGAGAGAGAGACAGAGAGAGAGGGACAGTAGCTTTTTATTTGTCATTTCTACTATATACAACGATACAGTAAAAATGAGACAGCATTCCTCCAGGACCGAGGGTGCTACATGGACAGCACAAGATACACAATCGTATTTGCCATAAAGTGCATAAGAAGTGCAAAACACACAAGTTAGAGTGCAATAGAGGGATGATAAATAATAGATATTTTTCTGCCAGCATTTCAAAGTCATGCAAAGGATTTCAGATGGAAAGAATCAGATCACACTATATTAAGGAGCCTGGTGGCTTGAGGGAAGAAACTGTTACACCGTCTGGCCATGAGAGACTGAATGCTCCGATATCTTCTGCCAGATGGCAGGAGGGAGAAGAGTTTAAGTGAGGGGTGTCTGTGGTCTTTCACAATGCTCTTAGCCTTTTGGATGCAGCATGTGGTGAAAATGTCTGTAATGGAGGGAAGAGAGATCCCGATGATCTTCTCAGCTGTCTTCACTATCCGTTGTAGAGTCTTACAAGCAGAGATAGTGCAATTCCCGAACCAGGCAGTGCTGCAGCAGCTCAGGGTACTCTTAATGAACCCATCGTAGAATGTGGTGAGGGTGGGGCCCAGGAGGTGAGCTATCCTCAACCTACGCAGAAAGTAGAGACACTGCTGGGCTTTCTTGGCTATGGAGCTGGTGTTGAGGGTCCAGGTGAGATTCTTCACTACGTGTACGCCAAGAAATTTGGTGCTCTTCACAATCTCCACGGGGGAGCCGTCAATGTCCAGTGGAGAGTGATCGCTCTGTGCCCTCCGGAAGTCAACAACCAACTCTTTCATCTTGTTCACATACAGAGACAGGTTGTGGGCTCTGCACCAGTCCGTTAGCCGCTGCATCTACTCTCTATATGTTAACTCATCAGTCATGCTGATGAGACCCATTACAGTTGCACCATCAGCAAACTTGATGATATGATTCGACCTGTTTACCACTGCACGGTCGTGTCTCAGCAGGCTCAACAGCAGTGGACTGAGCACACAGCTCAGTGTGATGGTGTTGGAGATGTTGCTCGCAATCTGGACTGACTGAGGTCTCCCAGTCAGGAAGTCCAGGATCCAGTTCCACAGGGCGGTATTTAGGCTCAGCAGACTCAGCTTTCCAATCAGGTGCTGAGGAACGATAGTGTTAAATGCAGAACTGATGTCTTTGTGAACAGTAGTCCAATGTAGATGTCCTTCTTCTCCAGGTGGGTGAGGCCCAGATGGAGGGTGGTGGAAATGGCATCATCTGTTGAGTGGTTGATTCAATACGCGAACTGCAGGGTGTCCTGTGAGGGGGGCAGCAGGGTCTTAATATGACTCATCATGAGCCTCTCGAAGCATTTTATGATGATGGGTGTTAACACAACAGGGCGGTAGCCATTGTGACAGGATGCTGAAGACTTCTTCGACATGGGGGCGATGGTAGCTGCTTTGAAGCACGTTGGAACTATGGTGCAGCTCAGGGGGATGTTAAAGATGTCCGTGGGAACATCCACCAGTACATCAGAGCATCCTCTGAACACTCTGCTAGGGATTTATCTAGTCCAGCAGCCTTACGTGGGTGACTGAATTGGGCTTTCCTCACATTGGTCGTGGTAAAACACAGCACCTGGTCATTGCAAGGGGGGAGTGGACTTCCTCGCTGCCACATCATTTCATGCCTCAAACTGCATAAAAAGTTGCTCAACTCATCTGGGATGGAGGCATCACCAGCACAAGCAGGCAATCTGTTCTGTGGTTGGTGATGGCCTGGATGCCCTTCCACATGCTCCACGTATTGCTGCTGTCTTAAAAGTGTCTGTGTATTCTCTGTGCATGTGCATACTTTGCCTCTTTAATGGCCTGGGTCAGGTTCGCCGTTGCTGTTGTTAGTGCCACCTTGTCATCTGCTCTAAAGGTGGGTCCTCAGCAGCGCACACACCTTTGCAGTCATCCACGGCTTCTGGTTAGTCAGTTTTCTTCCTCCTTTTTTAAATAGTGGGGTTTTATTTTACAACCTCCAATGTGACAGAACTAAATTTTGGAAGATGATAAGCAGCTCGTGTAATATGGCCTCATATTTTACTATCCTGGGATATTGATTATCAGCTTTCAGCTCCATTAATTTCTCCAGCACTAATGTCTTTCTAATTCTAATGTCCTGCAATTCCTCATTCCCCATACTCCCCTTGCTTCCCCAATATTTCAAGGAAGTCACTTGCATATGCTTCGAGGAAGGCTGCAGGTAAATAATTGTTTAATTGTTATGCCATTTCTTTGTTCACCATTATCAATTCTCCCCCTTCAGTGACTAAAGGGCCTATACTTATCTGCACTATTCCTTTTGTTTTTACATACTTTTTACACATTCACATACTTATGGAAACTTTTACAATCCATTTTCATACTCTGTTCAAATTTTCATATTTTCCCCTCAATCAAACTTTTGATCCTCCTTTGCTGAATTCTAAACTGTTCCCATACCTCCAGCTTGCAAATTTATGTGATTCCTCTTTGGATCTAATATTATCCTTCATTTCTGTTGTTAGGTATGGTTGGGCCACTTTTTCTGCTGTGCTCTTTTACCTGAATGAATGAACAACTTCTGCAGTGCCTACTTTTAAATATCAGCCATTGCCTTACCCTTGTCATGCCTCATAATGAAATTAAAAACAACGAGGTAAAAACAATGACTGCAGATGCTGAAAACCAGATTCTGGATTAGAGTGGTGCTGGAAAAGCACAGCAGTTCAGGCAGCATCCGAGGAGCAGGAAAATCGACGTTTCGGGCAAAAGCCCTTCATTAGGAATTTGGCAGAGTGCCTGAAGGGTGGAGAGATAAATGAGAGGAGGGTGGGGGTGGGGAGAAAGTAGCATAGAATACAATAGGTGAGTGGGGGTGGGGATGAAGGTGATAAGTCAGGGAGGAGAGTGGGGGAAGGTAGCAAAGAGTACAATGGGTGACTGGGGGTGGGGATGAAGGTGATAGGTCAGAGAGGAGGGTGGAGTGGATAGGTGGAAAGGAAGATAGGCAGGTAGGACAAGTCATGGGGATAGTGCTGAGCTGGAAGTTTGGAACTGGGGTGAGGTGGGGGAAGGGGAAATGAGGAAACTGGTGAAGTCCACATTGATGTCCTGGGGTTGAAGTATTCCGAGGCGGAAGATGAGGCGTTCTTCCTCCAGGCGTCTGGTGGTGAGGGAGCAGCGGTGAAGGAGGCCCAGGACTTTCATGTCCTCGGCAGAGTGGGAGGGGGAGTTGAAATGTTGGGCCACAGGGCAGTGTGGTTGATTGGTGCGGGTGTCCCAGAGATGTTCTCTAAAGCACTCTGCTGAGAGGCGTCCAGTTTCCCCAATGTAGAGGAGACCGCATCAGGAGCAACAGATACAATAAATGATATTGGTGGATGTGCAGGTAAAACTTTGATGGATGTGGAAGGCTCCTTTGGGGCCTTGGAGTTACCCAGTCTATCACAATCATTTCACACTTACCCCTACCCACCCCCCCCCCCCATACTTTTGTAGTTTCATTTATTTAGAATTAAGCCCCAAACATTAAATTGGATCACCTCTGTTTCTATTCCAATGAAGAATTCCATCATGTTATGGTCACATCTTGCGAAAAGATTTCTCATGACAATATTGTTAAGACCATAAGATGTGGAGCAGAATTAGTCCATTCAGCCCATTAAGTCTGCTCCACTATCTGATCACTTAATTAGCCCCTTCTCATTGCACAAAGGCAAATCAAGGATACCTTGCTCCTGAGTTGGTTCCTCAACCGGGCTTAAAAAAATCTTGCATGTACTTCAGTAATTTATCTGCTGCGGTATTATTGCTAATTTGGTTTGCCCACTCTAAAGGGAGATTTATGTTACTCTTTGTGTCTGTTCTGTTATAACGCATGTTTCTTCAACATGGATTGGCTTTAATGCAGTTGAAGGGTTTGAACCTTTATTTGCAGAAGGTGAACTTTCCTTCCCGGTATTGGCGATAATACGATTCTGGCCCCATTAGTTTAAATGGCACGGTTATTGCGTGATTTTCTTATAATGCGAGATCGCACGAGAATGGAACTATCATATTATATCAGAACTAACTGTATTACTGTAGCATCCTTGCTGTATGGTTTTCAAATTTCCTGTTTACTGTCATGCCCTCCTTTACCAGTAATAGTTGGAGTCCTATAGACAACTCTTGCCGATATTTTCTGCCTTTCTTAATGCCATCCAGTCTGATTCCACATCCAGATTTCTCATGTCCTTTCTCACTGTTGCAGCGATTTCATTTTTCACTGATAGTGCCATCCCAGCTCTTTTTTCCTTTCAACCTGTCCCTTCTGAGAGTGAATATCCTTGGATGTTCAGTGCCAAGCCTTGGTCACCCCACAGCGATGTTTTCATAATTGTAATCATATTGCATCAGTTTTCAACTATTCACAAACCCATTGCAAGTGCTCCATGCATTCACATGAATTACCTTTAAACTTGCCTTTTTGACATTTTCACAGAACTCTTTTTGTTTGCTATGAGTCCTTGTTTACTCTGCCTTCGATTTTGGCTTTCTACTTTTCCATCTTTCATTCATGTCTTTGTTTCCCTCACTGTTATCTCTCTGCTCAGGTTTATGGGCTCTTGCTATTCCAGTTTAACCCCTTGCCCACAATATGCTTCTATGCTGAATTGACCCAAAACCACAGCTGCTTGCTGCATTGTTAGAACACGACAGAAGAATTTACACCAATAAATGAGAATTAATTTACAAGAAAACTCACATACTGGTGAATGGAGTAACTGGCTGGCACGTCAATGAAGTAAAATGCATCAAACAAATTTAGGCCTTGCCCTAACAAAAATAGCTTTTGGTATTTAACTTGCCAACTTACATAGAATTACATAGAAATTACAGCACAAAAGCATCAACCCACAAGGGCTATGCCAGGGCTTATACTCATACAAGTCTTTCTATTGCCTTCCTTCATTAACAGCATATTCTTCTATCCCTTTCTCCCTTTTGCATTTAGATAGTTTCCCCTTAACTTGCAAAGTAAAACAATAGTAATAGTTCACTGTGCCATTCCAGTAAGTTGAAGATTCTGACAGTGAAAAGCCAATATAATGCTGTGTCAAAAAAAAAATGAATGCTGTGTATGTGTGGGGTGGGATTCTATCCTTCAAAAGGTCTCTGTACATACCACTAGCCTTCTTCTGTAAAGAAACCACAATGATTTACGCAGCAAGACCTACTGCATTAGACTGTTTACGTGCCACATGTGTAAATACGTTTAAGAAAATGATAATTCATATGTCTGAAATAACACTTGAGTCAACAACAGTTTGAGATGTTCCAGAATTTATTTAAAGAGTTACTTGAGGTTTTCCCAGGAGCCACACGCCCACAGAATAAACAGAATAACTCAACGTTTACACATCCTCTTTCAAACCAGCTGACATTATTTATGAATTAGAGTGAAAGAAATGCTCCAGTTTGCTGTGATCACCAAACTGCCCTTTGCGTCTCACACTCTCTTTCACAAATATCGCCAAGTTCAACTACTTAGGCCTGAAATTTTTCAGAATTATGGCAATGAGTAATTTACAGGAGCCAGAGGGTATGATGGTTGGCAGTTGCAGGGGTGCAAATAAATTGAGGATACAGTCAAGTAAATGTGTGACCGTCAGGAAAGGTAGGAGAGGGAGGCAAGTAGAGCAGGAGTCTCCTGTGCCTTTCCCCATCACAAACAAGTATGTTGTTTTGGAAAATGGAGAGGGTTGATGGACTCTCAGGGGAATGTAGCACTGACAGCCAGGTTTCTGGTACTGAGACTGGCTCTAATGGAACAAGAGATTGTGAAAGGGAACTCTCTAGTCAGAGGCACAGACAGACGATTCTGCTGTCGGGGCGAGACTTCAGAATGGTGTGTTGTCTCCCTGGTGCCAAGATCAAAGATGTCTCAGAGAGGGTCCAGAATATTCTCAAAGGTGAGAGAGACCAGGAAGCGGTTGTACACATTGGAACTAATGACATCGGAAGAGATAAAGACGAGATTCTGAGGAGAGAACATAGCAAGTTAGGCAGGAATTTAGAAAGGAAGTCCTTTAGGGTAGTAATATCTGGATTATTCCCAGTGCCACAAGCTAGTGAGGGTAGGGATAGGAGGATGGAGCAGATGAATGTTTGGCTGAGGAGCTGGTGCAGGGGAGAAGGGTTCACATTGTTGGATCATTGGAATCTCTTCTGGGGTAGAAGTGAC
This sequence comes from Chiloscyllium plagiosum, assembly GCF_037043375.1. NCBI lineage: Eukaryota > Metazoa > Chordata > Chondrichthyes > Orectolobiformes > Hemiscylliidae > Chiloscyllium > Chiloscyllium plagiosum. The sequence continues at coordinate 108,403,286 of NW_028270141.1, forward strand.
CTGTATAAGGAGGACAGATTGCACCTAAATGGGAAGGGGACTAATATACTGGTGGAGAGACTTGCTGGAGCTGCTTGGGAGAATTTAAACTAGCAAGGGACAGGGAGATAATGAGGAAAGAGATCAGTCTGAGACTGGTATAGTTGGGAAAAAGAGTAAGTCAAACAGTCAGAGAAGGGCAGGAACAAAGTAGAGAATAAGGTAGGACTGATGAATTAAACAGCATTTATTTCAATGTAAGAGGCCTAACAGGTAAGGCAGATGAATTGAGGGCATGATTAGAAACATGGGACTGGGATATTATAGCAATTAGAGAGATCTGGCTCAGGAATGGGCAGGACTGACAGCTTAATGCTCCGAGGTATAGATGCTATAGGAAAGAAGGAAAGGGGAGCACAGGTGGAAGGAGGGGGTGTGGCGTTTTTGATTAAGAATAACATTACTGCTGTACTTAGGGAGGATATTCCTGAGAATATGTCCAGGGAGGTAATTTGGGTGGAGCTGAGAAATAAGAAAGGAATGATCACCTTATTGGAGTTGTATTATAGACTACCACACCCTCTACTCCTACCCACACCCCCTCACCACCCCCCCCCCCCCCACCCACACCCCCCTCACCCCCCTCACCCCCACCCCCCCACCACCTCCAGTCCTCAGTGGGAAATTGAGAAACAGATTTGTAAGGAAACCTCAGTTATCTGTGAGAATGATAAGGTGTTTATGGTAGGGGATTTTAATTTTCCAGACATAGACTGGAACTGCTAATGGAGAGGATATTGTTAAGTCTGTACAAGAAGGGTTTCTTATGCAGTGTGTGGATGTACTGAATCAACAATGTGCAAAACCTGACCTAATCTTGGGAAATAAGGCAGGGCAGGAGAGTAAGGTCTCAGTGAGAAAGCACTCTGGGGCCAGTGACTATAATTCTATTAGTTTTAAAATAGTGATGGAAAAGGGTAGACTGGATCGAAAAGTTAAGGTTCTAAGTTGGAGGAAGGTCAATTTTGATGGTATTAGGCAAGAAATCTCAAAATTGAGGGGAGATATTCGCAGGTAAAGGGACAGCTGGAAAGTGGGAAGCCTTTAAAAATGAGATAAGGCAGTGTGTTCCAGTTAGGGTGAAGGGAAAGGCTGGCAGGTATAGGGAATGCTGGATGACTAGAGAAATTGAGTTTTAGTCAAGGAAAAGAAGGAAGCATATGAATGAATCCTTTGAATGAATCCTTTGAACAGTATAAAGGTTCATGCTCGAAATATCGATTCTCTTGCTCCTCAGATGCTGCCTGACCGGCTATGCTTTCCTAGCACCACACTCGTGATTCTGATTTCCAGCATCTGCAGTCCTCACTTTCTCCTCAAAGATCAGCAAGGCTGCCTATGTATGGAACTGCAGGAAATGGGTGAGATACTAAATGAGTATTTTGCACCAGTGTTTACTGGGGAAGAGGACATGGAAGCTATAAAATGTGGAGAAATAAACAGTTGTGATATCTTAAAAAATGTCTATGTTACAGAGCGGGAGGTTCTGGACATTAAAATGCATAAAGATGGATAAATCCCTGGGATCAGATCAGATGTACTCTCGAACTCTGGGGGAAGCGAGAGAAGTGATTGCTGGGCCTCTTGGCTGAGATATTTGTATCATCGACAGTCACAGGTGAGGTGCCGGAAGACTGGCGGTTAGCTAATATTGTGCCATTATTTAAGAAAGTTGATAAGGAAAAGCCAGGGTTCTATAGTGGTGGGCAAGTTGTTGGAAGGAATCCTGAGGGACAGGATTTACACGTATTTGGAAAGGCAAGGACTGATTAGGGATAGTCAACATGGCATTGTGTGTGGGAAATCACATCTCACTAACTTGATTGAGTTTTGTGAAGAAGTAATGAAGAGGATTGATGAGGGCAGAGCGGTAGATGTGATCTGTATGGATTCAGGAAGGCATTCAACAAGGTTCTTCATGGTAACCTGGTTAGCAAGGTTAGATCTCATGGAATACAGGGAGAACTAACCATTTTGATACAGATATGGCTTGAAGGTAGAAGACAGAGGGTGGTGGTGGAGGGTTGTTTTTCAGACTGGAGGCCTGTGACAGGCGGTGTACCACAAGAATCGATACTGAGTACACTGTTTTTCATCATTTATTTAAATGATTTGGGGGTGAACATCAGAGGGATGGTTAGTAAGTTTGCAGACGACACCAAAATTAGACGTCTGGTGGATAGAGAAGAAGGTTACCTTAGATTACAATGGGATCTTGATTAAGATGGGCCAATGAATGGCAGATGGAGTTTAATTTCGATAAATGTGAGATGCTGCATTCTGGAAAGGTAAATCAGGGCAGGACTAATGCACTTAATGGTAAGGTCCTGGGGAGTGTTGCTGAACAAAGAGACCTTAGAGTGCAGGTTCATAGCTCCTTGAAAGTGGAGTCACAGATAGACATGAGAGTGAAGAAGGTATTTGGTATGCTTACCTTTATTGTTCAGTGCATTGAGTATAGGAGTTGAGAGGTCATGTTGCAGCTGTACAGGACATTGGTTTGGCCACTTTTGGAGTATTGTATGCTATAGAAAGGATGTTGTGAAATTGAAAGTGTTCAGAAATGATTCATGAGGATGTTGCCAGGGTTGGAGGATTTAAACTGTGGGGAGAGGCTGAATAGGCTGGGATTATTTTCCCTGGAGTATCGGAGGCTGAGTGGTGACCTTATAGAGGTTTGTAAAATCATGAGGGGTATGGATAGGATAAATAGGCAAGCTCTTTTCCCTGGGGTGTGGGAGTCCAAAACTAGGGGGCATGGGTTTAAGGTGAGAGGAAGGGCACTGAGCAGGAGAACTCAAGCAGTTGTGAAGGAATGTAGCTGCAACAGTCAAATGAGTCCTCTGTCTTTGGGGGAAGGATGGTTCATGGGAAGAAGGAGCAGGTAGATAAAGGATTCCTCAGCCTGATGTAAACCACAGGCTTAATTCCAGATAAATATTGTAAACACATCCTTACTTAAACTCAATGTCCCTTCACGCCTGTAATGACCGGATACCAGTGGAAAACCTAATGTTACACTTGTTTTCAAATCTTTTCCTCACTTCATCCCTCATCCGGGCTCCCTTCAATCCCAAGACATTCCAAGCTATTTGCACCAAAGCTCAATTTAATATTTTTTCATGCTAGGGCAATATGTTTTAAGCGCAAAGTTTAATGGAAAGCTAGACATGTGCAACTTCTAGGGATCAACTCATGTTCAGGCTGCGTTAAAAATTTTGGGCCACACCTTTAAGGAAGTATTGATAGAAGGCTATTGAAGATTACAAAGAGATCTTGATCAATTGGGCTGAGGAGCGGCAGATGGTGTTTGATTTGGATAGATGTATTGGATTTTTTGCACAAGGTCTTGCACACTCAAGAACAGGACCTATACACTTAATGGTGGGGCCCTGGGTAGTGTTAAAGAACAGAGAAACATAAGGATTCAGGAGCATAATTCATTGAAATTTTGCGTCACAGGTAGACAGGATGGTTAAGAAGGCATTTAGCATGCTTGTTTTCTTTGCTCAGATTTTTGAGTATAGGAATTGGAACGTTATGTTGAGGTTGTAAAGGACATTGGTGAGGCATTTTCTGGAGTAGTTATGCATTTCTAGTCAATCTGCAATGGGAAGGATATTATTAAACTGGAGAGGGTTCAGTAAAGATCTACCAGGATGTTGCTGAGAATGGAGGGTTTGAGATATAAAGGTTGACTGGAAAGGCTGGGATTTGTTTGGGAGGTTGAGGGGAAACCTTATTGAGGTTTATAAAAGCGAGAGAGGCCTAAATAAGGTTATTCACAAGAGCATTTTCCCTAGGATGGGGGAATTCAAATCTAGAGAATATATTTAAGATGAGAGGAAAAAAATTTTAAAAAGGACATGAGGAGCAACTTTTTTTCACAGAGAGTAGCTCATATGTGGAAAGAACTGCCAGAGAAAATGATAGTTGCAGGTACAGTTACAACATTTAAAAGGCATTTGAATAAGTTAATGAATAAGAAAGGTTTGGAAGGATATGTGCCAAATACAGGCAGGTCAGACTAGTTCAGTTGGCATGGACTGGTTGGACCAAAAGATCTGTTTCCATGCTGTATGACTCTATAACTCTATGTCTCAAATTCTGGCCTCTTGTACATGTTAATGGCTCACCGCTGACACTCCTGTCATCAATTATCAGGGCCCTTTCATGCTCCATCCTAAAAATATTGTGCCTCTCTATTTGTTCTCTCCTTTAGCAAACCACTTGAAACATACCTCTTTCATTTTTCTCCATCTCCATATGTGTGTCTATTGCCAATTTGTTTTTTGAAATGCTTCTGCAAGTTACATTGGGACTTGCTGTTGAAACATTAGAAATAAGAAGTAGGTCATTCAGGGCCTTAAGCCTGCCCCACCATTCAACAAGATCATTGGCGATCTGTACCAGATCACCCTCTTTAACCCCTCTTTTATGCCAGCATAGTCATCAACTCTCTGATATTTAAAAATCTGTCTATTTGCTTCATAAATACTTCCAATGATCTAACTTCTACAACTCCCTGGGGTAGAGATTTACAAATATATACTACTCTCTGAGAGAAGACATTCCATCACATGTCAGTTTTGAATGTGTGCCCCCTCATTCTTTTCCATCATCTCAGCATCCACCATTGTCAAGCCTCCTCAGAAAGTTGTATGTTTCAACAAGATTACCTCTCATTCTTCTACACTCTAATAAATAAAGGCCTAAGCTATTTAACCGTTCTTGGTAAGTCAACATCATCTTCACAGGAATCAACCTAGTAAATCCCTTTTGAACAACCTCCAAAGCCAGCATTTTTTAAAAATATGTGGAGAAAGTGAGGTCTGCAGATGCTGGAGATCAAAGTTGAAACTTTATTGCTGGAACAGCACAGCAGGTCAGGCAGCATCCAGGGAACAGGAGATTCGACGTTTCGGGCACAGGCCCTTCTTCAGGAATGAGCAGAGAGTGTTCAGCAGGAGAAGATAAAAGGTAGGGAGGAGGGACTTGGAGGAGGGGCGTTGGAAATGTGATAGGTGGAAAGAGGTCAAGGTGAGGGTGATAGGTTGGAGTAGGATGGAGGCGGAGAGGTCAAGAAGAAGACTGCAGGTCAGGAAGGCGGTGCCGGGCTGAAGGGATCCGGCTGAGACAAGGTGGGGGGAGGGGGGATGAAGAAACTGGTGAAGTCCAAGTTCATCCCCTGCGGTTGGAGGGTTCCCAGTCGGAAGATAAGACGCTCCTCCTCCGACCGTCGGGTTGTTGTGGTTTGGCGGTGGATGAGTCCAATGACCTGCATATCCTCGGTGGAGTGGGAGGGGGAGTTGAAATGCTGTGCTACAGGTTGGTTGGGTTGGTTCGTCCGGGTGGCCCAGAGGTGCTCTCTGAATCGCTCCGCAAGTAGGCGGCCTGTCTCCCCAATATAGAGGAGGCCACACCGGCTGCAGCGGATGCAGTAGATGATGTGGGTGGAGGTGCAGGTGAATCTGTGGCGGATATGGAAGTTTCCTTTGGGGCCTTGGAGAGAAGTGAGGGGGGAGGTGTGGGCGCAAGTGTTGCACCTCCTGCGGTTGCAAGGGAAGGTGCCGGGAGTGGAGGTTGGGTCGGTGGGGGGTGTGGATCTGACAAGGGAGTCGCGGAGGGAGTGGTCTCTACGGAAAGCTGATAGGGGAGGGGAGGGAAATATATCCTTGGTGCTGGGGTCTGTTTGGAGGTGGCGGAAGTGACGGCGGATGATGCGCAGGAGGTGCAACACTTGCGCCCACACCTCCCCCCTCACTTCTCTCCAAGGCCCCAAAGGAAACTTCCATATCCGCCACAGATTCACCTGCACCTCCACCCACATCATCTACTGCATCCGCTGCAGCCGGTGTGGCCTCCTCTACATTGGGGAGACAGGCCGCCTACTTGCGGAGCGATTCAGAGAGCACCTCTGGGCCATCCGGACGAACCAACCCAACCAACCTGTAGCACAGCATTTCAACTCCCCCTCCCACTCCACCGAGGATATGCAGGTCATTGGACTCATCCACCGCCAAACCACAACAACCCGACGGTCGGAGGAGGAGCGTCTTATCTTCCGACTGGGAACCCTCCAACCGCAGGGGATGAACTTGGACTTCACCAGTTTCTTCATCCCCCCTCCCCCCACCTTGTCTCAGCCGGATCCCTTCAGCCCGGCACCGCCTTCCTGACCTGCAGTCTTCTTCTTGACCTCTCCGCCTCCATCCTACTCCGACCTATCACCCTCACCTTGACCTCTTTCCACCTATCACATTTCCAACGCCCCTCCTCCAAGTCCCTCCTCCCTACCTTTTATCTTCTCCTGCTGAACACTCTCTGCTCATTCCTGAAGAAGGGCCTGTGCCCGAAACGTCGAATCTCCTGTTCCCTGGATGCTGCCTGACCTGCTGTGCTGTTCCAGCAATAAAGTTTCAACTTAAAAATATGTGGGCAAACAGTGTGTAAAGGACTCGGGTCTGGCCTCATCAAACCCTATACAATTGTAATAAGACTTCACGGTTTTAAACTCCAACCCCTAGCATGAAAGGTCAAAATTCCATTAGCCTTCTTAATTACTTGCTACACTCGCATGCTGATTTCGTGTTTGATGCACCACAGCACTTGCTGCACTTCCTGGGATTCTGTTTCTATTTAAATAATAGTCTTTATGATTTTCCTACCAAAGTGCACAACCTCATACAATCTCCCTCCACCAAAGTTTTGCCCACCCTCTTATATATCTATCCTTTCAGAATCCTTATATTCTCATCACAATATGCCTGACAACCCATGTTTATAATATCAGCTAACTTGAATACATTGCACTTGGCTTGATATAAGTAGTAAATAATTTAGACCCTATGATTGATCCTTATGGCATGCCACTTGATTAGATTACTTACAGTGTGGAAACAGGCCCTTCGGCCCAATAAGTCCACACTGACCTGCCAAAACGCAACCCACCCAGACCCATTCCCCTACATTTACCCCTGCCCCTAACACTAGGGGCAATTTAGCATGGCCAATTCACCTAACCTGCACATTTTTGGACTGTGGGAGGAAACCGGAGCACCTGAAGGAAACCCACGCAGACACGGGGAGAATGTGCAAACTCCACACAGTCAGTCACCTGAGGCGGGAATTGAACCCGAGTCTCTGGTGCTGTGAGGCAGCAGTGCTAACCACTGTGCCACCGTGCCACCCACTAGTTAAGTCTTTCCAACCTGAAAAAGATCCATTAATCCTGATCTAGTGATTGGAATGAGGTCAGACAGGTGGACATCATAGAATATGAGTTCCCTGATTGGGGCTGTTAATTTGGACCAATCAGGGAGTCCTGGCTGACAGATAAAAACAGGAGTGTCCGCGGTTCTGTTCATCCTGTGCTAGCTCTGTGCTGTGTGTAAATAAAGGGTGTATGTACTATGTACATGTATCACGTACTGTGTGTAAATAAAGGGTGTATGTACTGTGTACATGTATCACATACTTTATGTAAATAAAGAGTGTACGTACTGTGTGCAAATAAAGGGTGTATGTACTGAGTACATGTATCATGTACTGTGTGCAAATAAAGGGTGGATGTACTGTGTACATGTATCATGTACTGTGTGTAAATAAAGAGTGACTTGGTGATGGGATACCGGCCTTCATGTTATTTCAGTGGCAACAAGAGGAAAAAAAACCCCTGAAGAGATTCGCTCGCAATAGTTACCTTTGAGTTGGGAAGATGATTTGTTCAATCCTGCCATTGAAGACTAGGCGGAAAGTAGGTGGAAAGAATGTGATATATTTTCAGGGCAAATTACATTGGGCAGACGAATAGTTCACCCGACAACTTGTGGACCTACAGCTTTTTCAGTTATTAAGAGCTTAACATTTCCTGAGGCACCAGATACTAAAACCTTTCAAGAGTTGACGGATTTAGCTAAGGAATATTACAACCCCTTTCCTCCTCTAATTCTGAGATACTGTTGGTTTTAATCAACAAATCGAAAACCAAGGGCTTCCATATCAGGATTTTTGACAAGTTTAAGACAGAAGCCTGTGATTTTGATTTTACTCTAAGTGAAATGCTGAGAAACCATTAGGTATGTGAGATTAATGATGTGACTAGGCAAATGCGCCTACAGCTGAAGCCCTACTAGACTTCAAAGAGGCACGACAACTCGCTTTATCATTAAACAATGTGGCAAGCGGAGCATATGAGCTGAACGGTATTCCAATAGAAGTGGACACCTTCACAAAGCCAACTGAGTTTGAAAAAACTACTTGAGTGAAGACAATTGCACAGCCTCACGAAGGACATATCCTGAACAGAGGGACTCTAGGTCAGTCCACAGCAAACCCCAAAACAAAGCCAAGTCTCAACAAAGCGGTATTCATTTTCTCCAGGATTCAGGCCAGCAGACCATTGTAATTACTGCTGTTGTGCAGACTCAAGACAGCAAAAGAGTCCCATAAGGTCTGAATTGAGTAAGTTAACTCATAGTTGAAAAATGTGGTACTGGAAAAACACAGCAGGCCAGGCAGTATCCGAGCAGCAGGAGAATCGACGTTTCGGGCATATCTTCAGAAATCTGGTTTGGTGGTATGAGGTGGGGTCATGGTCAAAGGGGCAGTAGGAGGAGATGTCCGTGAGTTGGCGTCTAGCTGCAGCGGTGTAAAGATCGGTGCGCCAAACTACCACTGCGCCCCCCCCCCCTTGTCTGCCAGTTTGATGGTGAGGTTGTGGTTGGAGCGGAGGGAGTGGAGGGCCGCGTGTTGTGAGGGTGAGAGGTTGGAGTGGGTGAGAGGAGTGTACAGGTTGAGGCGGTCAATGTCGCGGCGGCAGCTGGATATGAAGAGATCCCGGGTGGGTAAGAGGCCAGCATGGGATGTCCAGGTATGGGGTGTGTTGGAGCCGGGAGAAGGGGTTATCCGAGGGTGGGCAAGAATCCTTGTTGAAGAAGTAGGCGCGGAGGCAAAGGTGGCAGATGAAATGCTCGATGTCTTGCTGCGTGTCGAACTCATTGATCCGGGAGCGTAGGGGGATGACGGTGAGGCCTCTGCTAAGGACTGATCATTCATCCTCAGAGAGGGGGAGGTCTGGAGGGATAGTGAAAATACGGCAGGGCTGGGAGCTAGGATCTGGTGTGGGGCTGGAGCTGGGAGTGAGGGGTGGAGTTAGTCGTGGGGGCGGAGTCGGTCATGGGGGCGGAGATTGACGTGAGGGTGGAGATCGACGTGGGAGTGGCGTGGTCCTTGAGCAGGTGAGTGATGTCACTGGGGGCAGAAGTGGCTGCGGTGACAGGCACTCCGGGGGCGGAAGTGGCGCGCCGGGCAAAAACGGCGCTGGACACGGCCGGTGTGGATCCCGCGCCGGCCGCGTATCTGTCGGTGATGGTCTTCCTGGTGATCGTGGAGGTGGTTGCCTGGGCGGTGATCATGGAGGCTACATGGTCGGTGGTGGCTGTTGTCCGTGTGGCAGTGGGGGCGGACGTGACGTCACCGTTCGCCACGGCAATGGTGGCTGCAGCGGCAGCGTGGGCAATGGCGCCCGAGCGGTTCCGGAGTTCGCGAGAAGGTTCTGGAACGGTCGAGGAATCCGGAGTGTGGGAGTGAGTACATGAAAGTTTTTTGTATTTACTTTCTTTGATGTTCGATATGGCTAGGCAAAAAACGTTTGCTCAGTGTATGACTCCTTCTGAGGATGAAGAACAGCAAAGGTCCTTTGCAGGTCTGGGAGAGTGTTGTCCTGAGCTGGGGCAGGGTTAACTGCAGGGAATGTAGGTGGCAGCGCATGGCCTGAAGTGTGGAGCGGAGGATCCGGCGGGAGGTCTGTTGTTGGAGGCTTCGGATTTGTTGCAGGTACAGGTTGGATTCAAATTGTGTTGATTTGAATGTAGTCCGGAGTCCGTGTGGGGTCAGTCGGTTCCGTAGGCAGGTGCTGAGGAAAGAGATGTGGCTGTAGTAGCGAGTTTGTCTCAGGACGTGGCTGAAGAGCTTCAGGGCAGAGGAGATGACCTGGGGGGTGCAGTGAGAGAGGGACTCACTGAGATCCTTGTAGAGGGAGGAGGAGAGCTTCTTCAAGGTAGGCATCCTTGCAAGAGGATTCCTGAAGAAGGGCTTATGCCCAAAACGTCGATTCTCCTGCTCCTTGGATGCTGCCTGGCCTGCTGTGTTTTTCCAGCACCACATTTTTCAGCTCTGGTACTCCAGCATCTGCAGTCCTCACTTTTTCCCAAGTTAACTCATAGGCAAGTATCCAGGAGATTGCACGCCCTGTAACATCCAAATCAGAATCAATCAAATAATCAAAATCTGGTTTAAAGGTCACCCCGTTCGAACGGAAGTTGATACCAGTGCAGCTGATTGCGGAACCAATCTTTACCAAAATCCACTCAGGACTCCTACCTTGAAGTTTGCATAAGACCTCAGCTAGGCTGAGGACCTATACCGGGGAACCTTTACAGATTCGGGTACACCTTCAGTTCTGGTCTCTTATGAGAAGCAGCTGGTTCAATTCCCACTGATTGTAGTAAAAGGCTCAATCCAGGCTTGATGGGACAAAATTGACTGTCAAAGATTCAACCTGATTTGCTCAACGTTTGTCGATTAGAAAATGACTGCCTGAATGAAGTCCTAATTAAATAACCGGACGTTTTTCAGGAAGGTCTAGGGGTTACCAAAAGAGCAAAGGCCTCCTTCCATGTTGGCCAGGAAGTGATTCCAGGATTCTGCAAGGCCCGCCCAGCGCCATTTGCCTCACGGACAAAAGTAGAAACAGGAATCAGGAGCTAATAAGCAAAAGAATCATCAAACCTATAGTTTGTGGAATGGGCAGCACTGATTGTACCAATTGTAAAGCCCGACAGATCAATTTGTCTTTGTGGAGATTTCAAACAAATGGTAAACCACTTTTCATAGCTGGATAAATACCCAATCCCTCTCATACTCACAAAGCTGATCGGGGCGGCAGGAAGCTGTCCTTAATGAAGCTGAACAAGAGCCATGCGCATCAGCAATTGCAATTAGATGACGATTCCCAGAGATATGCTACAATTATGGACCAATATACAAGACTGACATTTGGAGTATCGTCAGCCTGTGTTAATTTCCAGTGGACGACAGAAAACATTTTACAGGATCTACTCCAGATCACTTTTTATCTGGATGACATGCTAATAACCGGAAGACAAATAAAGAGCACTTACAGAACTTGGAGATAATGCTTAAACATTTCTCCAAGGCAGTGAATGCCTTAATACGGAAAACTGTGCGTTCCAGGCAGCCCACGTGACCTGCTCAGGCTACAGAGTCAACAAGACCAGGTTACACACAATGGAAGACAAAGTGAGAGCGATCAAATGTGCCTCAGCTCCCATCTCTGTACTGGATTTGGTGAGGTACTATGGAAAATTCATACGTAACCTGGTCTCCATCCTGGCATCCTTACACCTGCTGTTGAAAAAGGGTCACTGTTGGAATTGGGCTCATAGCTAAGAAGTATCCTCTAGGGAAGTGCAGAAGTAGCTATTGTCATCTAAGATGTTGGCACACCACAGTCCGAAGCGAGATGAGGTGCTGACATGCGAAGCCTCCCTGTTCAGTATTGGAGTAGTGTTGGCTCAACACTGAGAGGAAAAAGGAACATTCAATATCATGTACTTCCTAAACTTTGGCTGATGTCAAACGAAAATATTCCCAGATAAAGATGGAAGATTTGGCAGTCATCTTTGAAATTAGAAAGTTCCTTCAATACCTTTACAGATGCAAATTTGTAATAGTATTGGACCACAAACCCCTGCTCAGGCTAATTCAAGCGGACAGGGCCATGCTGCCTATAGTTTCAATTTGAATTCAGGAATGGGCTCTTGTTCAGCGTACACATACAAGTTGGAACACTGTCTAGGAGGCGAAATAGCAAACGTGGAAGGTTCGGGCCATCCCCCACTGGTGGATACAGTGGTGCCACCATGGAAGAGTCATTTTGGTTTTAAACTTTCTGGACACCTTCCAGTCGCCTCTGACAATATTGGACTAAAGACAAAAAAAAATCCCCTCCTGCAAACCGAAAACAGCTGGTGCTGATGGGGGAAACAAAAAGACCATCACGACCAGAACTGAAACCTTTCTGGACCCGGCAAGACCAGATCACCGTCAACGACAGCATAACATTATATGAGTGACTGTCCCGAGCAAAGATTGCCACGAGATACTGGCTGAACTCCACCAGGGTCACCCAGGAATTTCCAAAATGACGATGTTGGTAAGACTTTATGTCTGGTGACCAGGATTGGGTGCCAACATTGCTGCATTGATGGGGGAATGCCCAGAGTTCCAACAAGGGCAAAAGTTACCATCAGCAGGTCCCACACATTCTTGGGAAAGGTGGGTAAACCCTGGTCTCGGTTACACATTGACTGTGCAGGTCCTTCCATTTGCTCAATGTTCTTAGTCATTGTGGATGCCCATTCAACGTGGTTGGACGTGCATAGAGTCCATTTGTCAAACGCAGGGATGATGATTGAAAAACCTCAGGCACCTTTTGCAATACACGGACTCCCCGAAGTGTTGATCATGGATAATGGGTCATTGCTTACCAGCAGGGAATTTGAGTATTTCCTAAAGTCTAATGGCATTCAGCAAGTAAGGACTGCTCCATGCTATTCATCATCCAATGGTCTGGTGAAAACAACTGTCCAAACACTGAAGGAAGGCTTAAAGGTACAACTGACAGCTTCATTGGTACCAAACTGTCTTGGTTCCATTTTGATTATAGGACCACCCCTCACTCAACTACTCCAGTGGAGTTGTTAATGGGGACAAAACTCTGGACCAGGTTAAATCCAATCTTTCCAGACCTAGGGAGGAGGGTAAAATGCCAGACATAAGACTCCTCTTAGAGAGAGAGAGAGAGAGAGAGATAGTCACAGGGCGACACAACATTGAGGGATGAAGGGCCTGTACTGTTCTATGTTCTATGTTCTATTTACATCAGGGGATGAAGCTTGGTGCTGAAACCATGGAAATGGCCCTGCATAAACACAAGGCATAGTCGATACGAGTCGAAGAGTGCAGTGCTGGAAAAGTACAGCCAGTCAGGCGGCCTCTGAGGAGCAGGAGTATCGACGTTTTAGGCATTAGCCCTTCATCAGGAATGAGATCTCTATGGTCAATACGAGGTCATGTCCCACTCATGTACAAAACATGAGTTTTGTACAAAACATGAGTAGGTGAGGCGGTCCTGAACAACACATGGACCACATGAAAGCTGCGCCCTCACATACCCAGCCCCTCAGAACTTCCGGCAAGATTGTCAGACCCCATGGGTTCTCCCCTCCACCCAGCATGGAAGAAGCCTCTGAGTATGAGATGGACATGGTAGATGTCACAGTCTTGAGGCCGTTACCGCCGGATGAAGAAAATGAATGTCTTCTGAAATGCTCCAGTTGCAAGAGGTGGGCTATGGTCCCAGGACTTAGAGGAAGAGGGATGTAGTGATTGGAACGAAATGGATATCATAGAAAATGTGGTCCCTGGTTGGGGCTGTTAACCTGGTCCAATCAGGGAGTCCTGACTGACAGATATAAACAGGAGTGTCCGCGGTTACGTTAGAGCCCGGGTATACTTGGAGAAGGAGCACGCGGTGTCGACCAACACCCTGGAGTTGTTCAGGGAGAGGTGGGCGCCGCAGGGAGTGGAGTGCATCATTTCTCCCTCCAATTCTATTTTGATTTAGTCCCTACCCTCCCCCTTCACTGTTTTTGATCACACAGCACTGCCCTTTGATGTGAAGGGCAGTGTTTGTCACTGGCCACTCGGGTGTTTTCCTATCTTCCTGGTGGCGGAAATTGAATAAAGATTTGTGCACTTTGTGTTTTTCACTGTGTCTCACACCTGCACACACACACACCATGGGTGCTGGGGATAAAATAAGCACTACCGCACTTAGGTGGTAGTGTGGGGATTAAAAAGGAAATTTAAAAAAAGAAAAAAGAGAGAAAAAAAAGGAGAGTTTCTCCCCTTCACTGTTTTTGAAAAAACAAATAAAATAAACAGGAGTGTCAGCTGTTCTATTCACTCTAAGAGCTGGCTCTGAGGGAGCTGGATCAGTGCCAAGTACTATGCATGTGGAAATAAAGGGTAATTGGTGACAGGATACCAGCCTCTGTAGAGTTAATTCAGTCACCACAGCACTGATATCAACCTTTATTAACAACCCTACCCCACTTCCTTTTCCCTTTTGTTCCATTTTTCTGGAGCAATGAATACGAAAGGCATGAAACACACCAGAAAGGCTAAAGGAATACTGCAATAAAACAAAAATAAAATATTGACCAGCATAGCAATAAATGTGCAGCTTCACCCAACAATGGATTAGGAAGCAAACAGCAACATCAAGGCATTTGTGAAATTTAAACAAAAGTGCAAGTTGACTTCAAGTAGTTACTTAAAAGGTACGTGTAACAAAGTGAGAGACAGATATATCCATCTGTGGGCAAGACATGTGGGACAAAATTTAATTAATTACTGATAACTGATGGATGAGGACAGCAAAAGCCCTGTCATAAGTTTTGAAAATTTTAACACCCTTGTTCAGCACAAACTGAACCTTCAAATCAATCAGTATGAATGTCAGGTCTCAACCAGGGTATAGTGAAATTGTAGACAAAACTGTACATCTTTGAACAAGATGGAGAATTGTGGGTACAAATGAAAGATTGATAGATAAATTAGGAGTTGATTTCAGGTTCCGCATGCCATGACAATGCAGAAATCACTATTAAGAAAAACAAGTTCACAATATCCTAGGCTGTAGACACCACATGAAGCAAAAACAGACAGATGAAAACATCCAGACTGGGTCTGTTCCACATGACATGCTTCTCCAGACATAGCTGTGAAACATTGTCTACTGAAACACTTATCCACAACATTGCATTTCCTGGACATTAAATAACCAATAATAGACAGACAGCTCGCCTTAAGTTAAGGCAAGAAAAGGGCAACAGGATTAATAAGGTAAAACAAAAAGGTACACAAAGAAGAAAGAAAGACTTGCCAGAGTATGGACAACTGCACAAATTCACAGACAGAAGGAAATGTCCTGTATATGCAGCAATTTGCAGAGCTTGTGGAAAGCCAAATGCTGGGAAAAGATACACAGAATAAAGGAAGCAGGCATTGGACAAGTCACCAGAGTAAGAACATCTGGGAGAATGGAAAGGAAGAAAAGACAAACATCCATATCATGGAAGGTATTGGTGAGTTTAAGAACACGATAGATGTAGGAGACATGCAACTACATGGAATAACTGGATGTAATAGTTCCTGAATGAAAAAGATTCACAAAAACATTCAGACCAGTAACAGGGTGAGAAATTAACACACAATGATAATTCTGAGCTTATGTCAACACTGAAAGTGAGCCTTTGGTAGTCAGCATGGATATGAAAAGTCTCATGCATATCTCTGTGTGAGAAATTCACAGATTGGGGAAGCATTTTCCACTGGAACGGATCTACAAGATAGAGGCACAACATATTACCATCTAAATGATAACAGTGGAAAGAATAAAAGTGATATAAAGAATATAACTTAATTCTACAGTTACTTAATGCAGGTTTAATCAAGATGGAGTCCTCATTTCTTTAAGCTTGAAGTGGAACTTTTAAACATTAGAGAATATATTTCAACATATCAAAACTGTTTTCAGTTTTACTCTCCCCATAGATGTTGCCAGACCGATGGAACTGCATTTTCTATGTTTATTTGATTTGTTACAATTTGCAAGGAATTCTCAGATAATTGAATACATTTCTTCAGATATGATACATGAGCTAATTAGACAAAAATTGTATATGACCCATGACAATTGAGAATGCTGCAAGGACAAAAGTATGATAAAGAAGATGGTACAGAGTATGTTGATCTCATTAAAGCTGGGAAATGTTAGGCCACTCTTCTCTCAGTCTTCCTCTTGTTCTTCTCATCCACCATCCATATGAAATAGTCAGCTGCACAGCAAGCACTTCCCTCTGAGTTTGAATACATCGATAAATCTATCTGTATGGAAAGGGTATCTATACTATATTAATCACCTATTTGAGTTCTTCATGCCAATGGACACAGAATAACTACTCATTACGTCAGAGTAACCATCGTACCATTGCCCTCCTTCAACTTTAAGGTGAATTTTTATTCTCAGAGAAAAAAAACTTCTACTTTCCTAAACTAAACATTGATAACAAATGTTGCCAGACAGCCCGGTGACATCAGTTCCATGAAACATGATCACCTTGGTGATCCTCGCAGCTTATATTGTAACTTCCTTTTGTCCTTGTTTGTCAGAGATTGCTTATGTTTGAGGAAATAAAATACATTCCCGTGCTACGCAGAAAATACCAGAAAATACTCGGCACATTCTGTTTTAAAGGGTTCACAGTTTCCAACAGCTCATCAAGCCGAGTCACTATTCTCAAAGGAAATTAATTCCACAAAGTCTGAAATAAAATCTTCTCTTCATCTCAATTTTAAATGGAAATTCCCTTATTTTTAATCTGGGTGCCCTTGCTCTATTTTCTCCCACAAGAAGAAACATCTTCTCAACAATCATCTTGTCAAGACCCCTCAGGATCTTATAAACTTTACAAAGCTCACCTTCAATGATTCTAAATTCCAACTGATATAGTACTGTGATTATTTTTTTTACCAAGGTAAGGTTATATTTTTCCATTTGCACAGTTTTAGCATGTTATTTCTTTCTCTTTTGCATTCCTTCATGGAATATTATATCTAAGTATTTCCAGTCTTCAGAGTAAAAGTAAGGTCTTTAGTTAGTGTTTAGGCCTTGAGATTATTTTCTCTCTTTTTCTTAAAAATAACTTGTTAGCCATAAGATTGATACTGACCTAAAAATAAATTAAGTACAATAAAGCTTAAAGAACAGGGAAACGAGATTATAAAATATATAAAGTACAGTAAAGATAGCAGATCAGATGATGTGATGTGATGTGATGTTTCACTCTGGTTCTCCTTGGTGTCTAGCACCTCCCACATGCTGCAGCAACAACAAATCACCTGACCTGCCACCTTTACTGTATCTTATTTAATTTATAATTAATCACAGTCATAGAGATGTACAGCCCAAAAACAGACCCTTCAATCCAACTTATCCATGTTAACCAGATATCCTAAATACATCTAGTACCATTTGCCAGCATTAGGCCCATTATCCCTCTAAATCCTTCCCATTCATATGTCTATGTAGATGCCTTTTAAATGTTGCAATTGTACCAGCCTCCACCACTTCCTCTGGCAGGTCATGCCAAACACGCACCACCCTCTGTGTGAAAAAATTGCCCACTTAGTCCCTTTTAAATCTTTCCCATCTAGTTTTGGACTCCCCTACTCTGGGATAAAGACCTTGGCTATAAAATGCATTAAGATAGCAGGTAAACTGATATTTTTGTTGCTGCAGCATGTGGGAGGTGCTAAACATCAAGGAGATCCGAAGTGAACACATCAGTAGCAAGTGCTTGCAACTGGAGCAACTTCAGATCTGAGTTGAGGAGCTGGTGTCTGAGCTGTGGACATTACGGAGATGACACAAAAATAGGTGGGAAGGCAGGTGGTGAAGGTGGTGGAGGGGTATAGTCAGATTACAGAAGTGGGCAAAAAACTTGGTGAATAAAATATAAAGTGGGAAAACCTGAGGTAATCCACTTTGGCATGAAAAATGGAATGGCTGAGTATGATTTAAATGGGAAAGACTGGAGAAGATTGCAGCACACATGAATTTGGTAGTCCTCGTGCATGAATCATAAAAGCTAGCAACCAAGTTCAACAGGTAATAGGAAAAGCAATTCAAATTCTAGCCTTTATTTCAAAGAGAATGCACTATGAAAATAGGTAAATTTAAACTATACAAGGCGCTATTCAGACCATGCTAAAATACAATGAACTGTTTTGTTCACCTTATTTAAGGAAAGATATATTGGCATTGGAAGCAGTCCAGAGACTTTTCACCAGGTTAATACCAGGTTTGGGCTTTTTTTTTACTTAAAACATTAATAGGTTAGGCTTGTACTGAGTGGAGTTTAAAACAATGAGAAGTGACCTTATTAAAACATGCAAGATTTTTTGCAGGCTTAACAGGATAGATGCTGACTGGTCGTTTCCCCTTGTAGGAGAATCTAGGACCAGAGAATATAAACACAAAGTATGGGGTTGTCTATTTAAGACAGAAATGATATGTAATCTCTCCTCCTGGAGGATGGTGAATCTGTGGAATTATTTATCATTCAGGCTGTCATGGTTGGATGGGTAAGAATATTCAAGGTTAAGAACGATTTGCTTATCATTAAAGGAATCAAGAATTATGGGGGAAAGGACAGAAAAGGTTGAATGGAGAATTATCAGATCAGATACAATGGTGAAGCAAGCTTGATGGGCTGAATGGCCTACTTTTGCTCACATGGATTGTCATCTTATGGTCTACATGAATGTAGCTTTTGCCATGATTTCTGATACTGTGAGCACTAAAATTTAAACAGAACATAAACAGTTTTTTTTTATTGTCTCCCAGTGGCAATTGAAGCTACTCAATTACCACTGTGCACTTTCTTTGACTAACTGGAGTTTTAGAAAGCTGGTCATGTTGACTCATTAACTCCATTCAAAGCTTCATAGATGTAACAGCTCAATGAGTTGTTAATAGTCAACCTGTCTGGTTGGTTGAAATATGATTTAGAGATGCCGGTGTTGGACTGGGGTGTACAAAGTTAAAAATGACACAACACCAGGTTATAGTCCAACAGGTTTAATTGAAAGCACACTAGCTTTCGGAGCGCTGCTCCTTCATCGCTGCCTGATGAACACAACCACCTGATGAAGGAGTGTCGCTCCGAAAGCTAGTGCTTCCAATTAAACCTGTTGGACTATAACCTGGTGTTGTGTGCTTTTTAACTTTGGTTGAAATAGAGCTCCTTAGTCACAATCAAGCAAACTACAGGACCCATTTTCTCCTGGTGAGCCACCCATAGAGGTAAATAAAGTCATCATTATAGTCTCACACACAAAGAGCTTTTGTGCAAAAAGAAGCAACTTTGATACTATCCACTTCCCTGGCTTTCATAAGAACAAACAGAGAACAACACGTGATTCCCCAGGAAGAAAGCTGTAATGTTTTCCAACATGTACCACACCGTGGAAATTAAATCGAGCTGATTGTTGTGGAAATCAATAGTTACGTCTACAAAAGCTGTTGTGCTCTTCTGAAAAATTACTGGCCCCTGAAATCTCGAAAGTTCATCCCATTGTATAGTTTCCAAAAGCATTACAGAGGTAAATACTGTAATTTATCTTCCGCACTTTGGCATAAATCAATTAGTGCTGCTCGGCAACACAAAAAAAAGACTTACACATGAATTTGGCAGAAGTACAATATTCCTTACATTGTATGCTAACAGAATCAATTCTTTGCATTACTTTCCAATAATCAAGACTGGAATTGACTTACAAATTTAATAAATTTCTCTTAGCAACATGCAATCAAATGTACTGTGTCAAGATTGTTAATCTTCAAAAACTTGCAAGGAATCAGCTATGTGCAGAGCACCTACATGAGCTCAGCTGTAGTCCCGAATCCACCTGAGGATGAACGACCAAGGGAAAATGAATTAAAAAGTAAAAACACCCTATATATTTGATATCTCTTCAACAACAAATTATATTTACCTTGTGCCTTTAAGTAAAGAAAAATATCTCAAAGCCTTTGCAAAAGCTTTTCAAGTGAACAGATGTTGACACAAGGTAGGTGTTATTAGAAGGTGCTGAAAAAATAGTTCTGGGGGAATGCCAAAAACTGAATTGGAAAGACATAATTAGGATAGCAACAGACCTGAATAATTCACCAGGAGTTCTCAGGTAAACAACAGTTAGATGTATATGTCATTACCCTCACAGGGAACAGTGTATGATCAGTTATTCCCTACACGCCTGTGTGTAGTTTGGTTTTTAGATGGTACATAACATGATTTTGAATTTGTTTCATGAGAAACTGAGAACCACGCAGTTGATAGTCTTCTCAACAACAATGATATTCATTTACATGGTGTGTTTCATACAGAAAAATATCCTGATATAATTCAGAGTGGCATAGTTAGAATGCTGTACTTAAAAGGGATATAGGAAGGGCTATCAAAAGTCTAGTCAATGAATTAGATTTTAAGGTACAGAGGTAAAGGGAATAAACATGAAATTAAGTCTGCAGATACAGTAAATGGTGAAGACAGATGTATGCTGGCATTCTTAGTAAGAGGATTTGAATACAGGAACAGGGTTTTCTTGTTGCAAATTCACAGGGTCTTGGTGAGACCGCAGCCTAGGTTTGTGTGCAGTTTTGGTCTTCCTATCTTAGAAAGGATATTCTGACTATAGAGGAAGTGCAACAAAGTTTTACCAGACTGATTCTTAGGATGGCAGGACTGGTATCTAAAGACACACTAGATCAGATAGGACTATATTCACTGGAGTTTAGATGAATTATGGGGTGGGGGGGTGGGGGTGGTGGTTCTCATTGGAACATTTAAAATTCGAACTGGACTAGACCAAGTAAACATGAAAAGGATGTTCCCAAGGACTGGAGAGTCCAGAACTGGGTCACATACGGGGTAAGCCATTTAGGGCTGTGACAAGGAGAAATTTCTTCACCCAGAGAGTGGTGAGCCTGTGGAATCCTCTACCGCAGAAAGTGGTTGAGGCCAAAGTATTGAACATTTTCGAAAAGGAGTTAGTTAGGGTTCTGGGGTCATTAGGAACCAAAGGGCAAGAGGAGAAAGTGGGAACATGATATCAAATTGGATGATCAACCATGATCACATTGTATAGGCAAGCAAGCTCAAGGGCTGAATGGTCTGTTTCTGTTCCTATATTCTTTGTTTCTTCAAGGGACGTCCAGATTTTGTGGCCTAGATGTTAAAATTTGATTACCAATGGCAAAGCAAAGGCAGGACAAGATGCTCAAGGGGCCAGAGTCACAACTGGCCTCAAAAATCAGAACATTGGATTTGAGAATTATACTTCAGCAATGCAGGGATTATAAGAGTTATGTTATCCCAAGTCTCAAAAGAGTGGCAACTTTTAAATTGGTTAAATAAAGCTTGGTAAAAATCCTCAAGAGCATTTCATGAGATCCTGTTAATATTTAGTTAAAGCATGCTGATGCCAGGAAAAGTAACCAATGCCGTTTTAGTATGTAATGCTGCTTGTTATTAGGACATGTTTCTAAAGGAGTTAATGTTCATGGTACATTGGCTCCACCCATTATACTGATGTCACACACAATCTGTGAGTAGAGGCATGGAATACTACCTCAGCTTTTGGATAGAACACATGTATCTACATCCATTAACAAGGGTCCCAATAACTATGTCTGACCAAGTGTAGTTATATTTATTGCTAGGAATCCCTGAAGGACCCAGCAATAACCCATACCAATAAGGCCTGTAGTAAGTGACAGGATACAACAAACAGTGCATATCATGCATAGATATTAAGGCAAGTTTGGGAAGATAACATGAGAAATCTCACTTGGCCTCAGGGGGAGAAACCTTCCATGAAATACCCCAAAACTGATGCATAGCTGATTTCAAGTAAAATTCAGCTTGAAAGAACAAACATCCCAGATACTGAAAAACAGAGCAGGGTGAGTACAGGGAGGGTCTTAATCATCGATTATGGTCATGCTGCAAATGGACAAGTAGCCCACCAATGGAAGGTAAGCATAAAACTTCTTAACCCAGAGTTCAGAGGTGTACACATTCGAACCATTCAGACTAGGTATTGAGTGGCTTAATTGGTGTTCCTTAAAGGCAATGTTGTGAGTAACGAGAAAGATTCCTCTTAAGCCTCTATTAAATCTCTGTGCAACTGTAGAATGAGTACATCTTATGGTCTTACTTTCACATCTGGGTTGAGTTTACACTGATGGGAGAATTCCCAGCTCCGCAGGTCAGGTCACACAGAATTTGGGACTTTGGCCCGAGGGAGGGAT
The DNA here is from genome assembly GCF_037043375.1 of Chiloscyllium plagiosum. Classification (NCBI taxonomy): domain Eukaryota; kingdom Metazoa; phylum Chordata; class Chondrichthyes; order Orectolobiformes; family Hemiscylliidae; genus Chiloscyllium; species Chiloscyllium plagiosum. The sequence continues at coordinate 108,425,352 of NW_028270141.1, forward strand.
GAGAGTTTGGATTGGGGAAGGATGCTGGATTGGAAGCTGTGGCAAACTCACACAAGAGCTGAGGAGGTTTCAGGTTGTGGAAATAGACTGGGCAGAATTCCAGGGTAAAAACAATGACTGCAGATGCTGGAAACCAGATTCTGGATGAGTGGTGCTGGAAGAGCACAGCAGTTCAGGCAGCATCCGAGGAGCAGTAAAAGCCCTTCATCAGGAATAAAGCCTGGGTGATCTGGCAGTGTCCAATATTGAAAATAAGGAATAAAGCAGCTTCGGCCTCCAACTCTCACCACCCTGACCTCAGGCTTTTGTCAATAGAGAAGTAATCTGTTGTTTGAAAAAAACTTTAGACATTTTCTCAGAATGCAATGCTTGCCTTTTCTCATCATAGCACACTCCTCTCAGTGGTATTTCCAGCTAATTAATGAAAATGTTTTTGAAAGACCTATTGTTTTTACACTCGGGAGGTGTGCCCTAAGATTGAAGGTTATGACCTAGACGTTACTGACGAAAATTGCTTTACTTATTCAGCTGATGTCAATGTGTCTGGCAGGGCGAGCTCTTGAGGAAGTGGCAATGAGCCATCTTCTTGAACTGCTACAATCTACGTGCAGTGTAATTACACTCACAGGACTATTGAAAATGGAGCTGCAGGATTTTAATCCAGTGACCATGACGGAATAGTATGATGTTCCAAGTCAAGAACGTGTGGAATGGGAGAGAACGGTGGTGGCACGGTGGCTCAGTGGTTAACACTGCTGCCTCACAGCGCCAGAGATCCGAGCTCAATTCCCACCTCAGGCAACTGTCTGTGTGGAGTTTGCACATTCTCCCTGTGTCTGCGTGGGTTTCCTCCGGGTGCTTTGGTTTCCTCCCACAGTCCAAAGATGTGCAGGTCAGGTGAATTGGCCATGCTAAATGCCCATAGTGTTAGGTGCATTAGTCAGGGGAAATGTAGGGGAATGGGTTTGGGTGGGATGCTCTTTGGAGGGTCGGTGTGGAATTGTTGGGCTGAAGAGCCTGTTTCCACACTGTAGGGAATCTAAACTAAACTAAACCTGGAATTTACTGTGTCTACATACACCTGTCCTCATGCTTCTAGTTGGTAATGATCATGTATGTGCAAGGTACAGTTGAGGCAGCCTTGATGATTTGCTGCAGAGTATCTGGTAATTAGGACACATTACTGCCACTGTGCATTGGTGCTGGGGTGAGGAGTCAATGAAAACACATTTTTTTCTTGGACGCTGTTGAGCTTCATTAACATTGTTGCAGCTCATCTAGGCAAGTGGGAAATATTGTATCATGATCCTGACATAAACAACTTTGTGACAGGTATAGCGAACTTTGAAGCACAGGTATTCAGCATTCAGACTAGAGAATATTGTCATGACTCAAACCTTTTGTTGCATCTTGTGCATTCAGTCATAGAGTCATAGGGATGTACAGCACAGAAACACACCCTTCGGTCCAACCCATTTATGACAATCACAAATTAAATTGAATGGATGAAAGGTTAGCAACGGTGATGGTGGAATCCTCAGTAGGAAGCCAAGAGGAATCATTCACCGAGTACCTCTGGTTGTAGAAGGTTGTGATTACCTTACTTTGTCTTATCATATGAATATGTGTATATTTTAATGGCATTTTAATGTACCAGAAAATATTAAATATGGATTATTCCACAACAATTCATTGGAAAATGAAAAAAAAATTATTAATAACAATCTTAAATAGGGTTAAGTAGAAAAAGTAGGGAATTTAGTTTGATAAGGAGGATTCATTTGTATAGTGCATTTATTTCTATTTGATTATATAAAGAAGGGTTCCTCAATTAAACTGAAAAGACAAGTACTATTCAGCTAAAATGCTAATGTGGCCAACACACCAGCCTTTTAGCTAAGTGCATGCATGGCTGAACTGCTCATAAACTCTGACATCCTCAGTCGTTAACAGCAGCTTGAATATCTAATAACCTCAAGCTGGTAACATCCACACGTTGCAATAGCAACAATAGCTATGTGTCCTAATTCCTCCGCCTCATCCGTATCTGCTCCCAGGAGGACCAGTTCCACCATAGAACACACCAGATGGCCTCCTTCTTTAGAGACCGCAATTTCCCTTCCCACGTGGTTAAAGATGCCCTCCAACGCATCTCGTCCACATCCCGCACCTCTGCCCTCAGACCCCACCCCTCCAACCGTAACAAGGACAGAACGCCCCTGGTACTCACCTTCCACCCTACAAACCTTCGCATAAACCAAATCACCCGCCGACATTTCCGCCACCTCCAAAAAGACCCCACCACCAGGCATATATTTCCCTCCCCACCCCTTTCTGCCTTCCGCAAAGACCGTTCTCTCCGTGACTACCTGGTCAGGTCCACGCCCCCCTACCACCCACCCTCCCATCCTGGCACTTTCCCCTGCCACCGCAGGAACTGTAAAACCTGCGCCCACACCTCCTCCCTCACCTCTATCCAAGGCCCTAAAGGAGCCTTCCACATCCATCAATGTTTTACCTGCATATCCACTAATATCATTTATTGTATCCGTTGCTCCCGATGCGGTCTCCTCTACATTGGGGAGACTGGGCGCCTCCTAGCGGAGCGCTTTAGGGAACATCTCCAAGACACCCGCACCAATCAACCAAACCGCCCCGTGGCCCAACATTTCAACTCCCCCTCCCACTCTGCTGAGGACATGGAGGTCCTGGGCCTCCTTCACCGCCACTCCCTCACCACCAGACGCCTGGAGGAAGAACGGTGGGGGCATGGAATGCGCTGCCTGTGGGAGTGGTAGAGTCAGAATCTTTGGTGACCTTTAAGCGGTAATTGGATAGGTACATGGATGGGTGCTTAACTAGGACAAATGTTCGGCACAACATTGTGGGCCGAAGGGCCTGTTCTGTGCTGTATTGTTCTATGTTCTATGTTCTATGTTCTATGTTCCCCCTCGGAATACTTCAACCCCAGGGCATCAATGTGGACTTCAACAGCTTCCTCATTTCCCCTTCCCCCACCTCATCCTAGTTTCAAACTTCCAACTCAGCACTGTCCCCTTGACTTGTCCGGACTTGTCCGACCTGCCTAGCTCCTTTTCCACCTATCCACTCCACCCTCTCCTCCCTGACCTATCACCTTCATCTCCTCCCCCACTCACCCATTGTACTCTATGCTACTCTCTCCCCACCCCCACCCTCCCCTAGCTTATCTCTCCACGCTTCAGGCCCTCTGCCTTTATTTCTGATGAAGGGCTTTTGCCCGAAACGTCGATTTCGCTGCTCGTCGGATGCTGCCTGAATTGCTGTGCGCTTCCAGCACCACTAATCCAGTATCTGGTTTCCAGCATCAGCAGTCATTGTTTTTACCTCGTTGATTTTAACCCTACTGCGAATCCTCTTGCAAGGATGCCTGCCTTGAAGAAGTTTTCCTCCTCTCTCTACAAGAATCTCAGGGAGCCTCTCTCCCACTGCAACTCCCAGGTCATTTCCTCTGCCCTGAAGCTCTTCAACCATGTCGTGAAACAAACTCGCTACCACAGCCACATTTGCTTCCTCAGTGCATGCCTCCGTAACCAACTCATCCCACACGGACTCCGGACCACCTTTAAACCAGCAAAGTTTCGGACCCGAACAGGACAAACAGTACAGACTACAGATTCAAAAACACCAGCAACGGTTCTCCTTCAAGATCCTCCGCACCACACTTGCAGCAATGCGCCGGCACCTAACCTCTCTACAGTCAGCCCTGCCTCAGCTGAGGGCCACACTCTCTCAGAATTGCAAAGGACCCACTCTGTACTATACCCTCAGGAGAATCCATACTCTCAACAAACAGTATTTCAATTCCATCTCAAACATCAAAAACTGTAAGTACAACAAACTTTTATCTACCCACCTCCATAACCAGCGCTCCTCAAACATTCCAGAAGATTCCCCTGGCCTCGGAAATGCCATTAGCCATGCGGCTGATGCAGCTACCACCCCCACGCTGATTGATGATGTCACTTCCGCCCCCATCATGGCCACTCCCACAGCCACTTCCGGCCCTCACATCATTGCCGATGCCACACACTCAGTGACTTCCGCCACCCCTACTGCCGTTGTCACCTCCACTTCCGCCCCCACCAGCGCCACTCACCTGCAATCTGCTGACATGCCCCCCACAGACCCCACTGTCACTATCCCCACCCCCCAGAACCCCGAGGGGAACACTACCCCTGCTCATGACTCCACCCCCATTCCCCCCACCATCACACCCACTCCAGGTACTGGCTCCGACCCCACTCCCAGCTCCATACCCACACCAGATCCCAGCTCCCAGCCCTGCCGAGTTTTCACCATCCCTCCAGACCTTCCACTCACTGAGGACGAACGATCAGCCCTCAGCAAAGGACTCACCTTCATCCCCCTCCGTCCACGCATCAATGAATTTAATACACGCCGTGATGTCGAACAATTCTTCCGTCGCCTCCGCCTCCGAGCTTACTTTCACAATCAGGACTCCTGCCCACCTTCCGAGGACCCCTTCGCCCACCTCCAACACACTGCATCCACCTGGACACCCCGCGCTGGCCTATTACCTGCCCTCGACCTCTTCATTTCCACTGCCGCCGGGACATTAACCACCTCAACCTGTCAACCCCCCTCCCCCACTCCAACCTCTCACCCTCACAACGTGCAGCCCTCCAATCCCTCTGCTCTAATCCCAACCTCACCATTAAGCCAGCGGATAAAGGGGGCACAGTGGTAGTCTGACGCACTGACCTCTACACCGCTGAAGCCAAACGCCAACTCGAGGACACCTCTTCCTACTGCCCCCTCGACCATGATGCCACCCCACATCACAAACCATCATCTCCCAGACCATATGGAATCTCATCACCTCAGGAGATCTCCCACCCACAGCTTCCAACCTCATAGTCCGGGAACCCCACCGTTGCTCCCGATGCGGTCTACCTCCTTCCCAAGATCCACAAGCCTGATCACCCTGGCCGACCCATTGTCTCAGCATGCTCCTGCCCCACTGAACTCATCTCGATCTACCTCGACACTGTCCTATCCCCCCTAGTCCAGAAACTCCCCACATACGTTCGGGACACCACCCACGCCCTCCACCTCCTCCAAGACTTCCGTTTCCCCGGTCCCCAACGCTTCATCTTCACCATGGATATCCAATCCCTCTACACCTCCATCCGCCATGACCAGGGCCTCCAAGCCCTCTGCTTCTTCCTCTCCTGACGTCCCCATCAGTACCCTTCCACCAACACTCTCATTCGTTTGGCCGAACTGGTCCTCACCCTTAACAATTTCTCCTTTGAATCCTCCCACTTCCTTCAGACCAAAGGGGTAGCCATGGGCACACGTATGGGCCCCAGCTATGCCTGTCTCTTTGTTGGCTACGTAGAACAGTTTATCTTCCGTAATTACACCGGCACCACTCCCCACATCTTCCTCCGCTACATTGATGACTGCATTGGCGCCACCTCTTGCTCCGGCGAGGAGGTTGAGCAATTCATCAACTTCACCAACACATTCCACCCTGACCTTAAATTTACCTGGACCATCTCTGACACATCCCTCCCCTTCCTGGACCTCTCCATCTCCATTAGTGATGACCGACTTGACACTGACCTTTTTTACAAACCCACCGACTCCCACAGCTACCTGGATTACACCTCTTCCCACCCTATCTCTTGCAAAAATGCCATCCCGTATTCCCAATTCCTCCGCCTCCGCCGTATCTGCTCCCAGGAGGACCAGTTCCACCACAGAACACACCAGATGGCCTCCTTCTTTAGAGACCGCAATTTCCCTTCCCACGTGGTTAAAGATGCCCTCCAACGGATCTCGTCCACATCCCGCACCTCCGCCCTCAGACCCCACCCCTCCAACCGTAACAAGGACAGAACGCCCCTGGTGCTTACCTTCCACCCTACAAACCTTCGCATAAACCAAATCATCCGCCGACATTTCCGACACATCCAAACAGACCCCACCACCATGGATATATTTCCCTCCCCACCCCTTTCCGCCTTCCGCAAAGACCGTTCCCTCCGTGACTACCTGGTCAGGTCCACGCCCCCCTACCACCCACCCTCCCATCCTGGCACTTTCCCCTGCTACCGCAGGAACTGTAAAACCTGTGCCCACACCTCCTCCCTCACTTCTATCCAAGGCCCTAAAGGAGCCTTCCACATCCATCAATGTTTTACCTGCACATCCATTAATATAATTTATTGTATCCGTTGCTCCCGATGCGGTCTCCTCTACATTGGAGAGACTGGGCACCTCCTAGCAGAGCGCTTTAGGGAACATCTCCGAGACACCCGCACCAATCAACCAAACCGCCCCGTGGCCCAACATTTCAACTCCCCCTCCCACACTGCAGAGGACATGGAGGTCCTGGGCCTCCTTCACCTCCGCTCCCTCACCACTAGACGCCTGGAGGAAGAACGCCTCATCTTCCGCCTCGGAATACTTCAACCCCAGGGCATCAATGTGGACTTCAACAGCTTCCTCATTTCCCCTTCCCCCACCTCATCCTAGTTTCAAACTTCCAGCCCGCACTGTCCCCTTGACCTGTCCGGACTTGTCCGACCTGCCTAGCTCCTTTTCCACCTATCCACTCCACCCTCTCCTCCCTGACCTATCACCTTCATCTCTTCCCCCACTCACCCATTGTACTCTATGCTACTCTCTCCCTACCCCCACCCTCCCCTAGCTTATCTCTCCACGCTTCAGGCTCTCTGCCTTTATTCCTGATGAAGGGCTTTTGCCCGAAACGTCGATTTCGCTGCTCATTGGATGCTGCCTGAACTGCTGTGCTCTTCCAGCACCACTAATCCAGAATCTGGTTTCCAGCATCTGCAGTCATTGTTTTTACCCCATTCAGAAACACTAACCCATTGAGTAGGAAGTGCTTTGAGACTTTCAAAAGCTCGTTCAGTCTTTTACAAATGCAACTCCATTTCTTCTAAATTTTATAGAAAATAAATGAACCACTTGACTAGATTTGAAATGTGCTCAACATGTATTTGTCATTGCAAATCAGACATCCGACATAAAATGGTAGTAGATGGGGTTTGTAGAATTGACTGCAAACATGTGGAACAGGGCAGTTTGATTATGGTTACTCAGATGATGTGGTTTCCTAAGTAATAACATGATTTGGATATGACACACATGAAGCTGTCTGGAGTTAATGCCCTGAGGAAAGGCAGGCTTTCTTTCGGAATTGCTGGTAACACAGCTATTCCTGTATGGTCTTCTCTGCTGCCGTCCTTGACAGTTACACGCCCAGAGAGGTTGTCCAGTACACAGCTATCAATGAATCTTCTGAGAATCCTTTGGTGAGAGGATGATGACCTGGACATATGAGGCAATATTTCAACATGGCACAGATGTAATTGATAATAAAGTTGCTTGTAACATCACTAAATTGTATCTCAACTGTGTTTCTATTTGTTGTCACGCACATTCATTCCATGGTGGATGCACACATTCATATGCACACATCTTTTGACCAAGGTGCTTCAGGAAATTGAAATAAAATAAGAGACTTCTGGAATAGTATGGGGCATGAACAAAATATCAAACTTTCACATGAATCATCCAGTCTTCTCCAACATGTTGCCACCAAAACTTACATGTTTAATTCATAGAATCACTACAATGTGGAAATAGGCCATCCAGCCCAATAAGTCCACACCGACCCTCTGAAGGGTAACACACCCTCCCCTATTACTCTACATTTACCCCTAACCTACACATCCCTGAATACTATGGGTAATTTAGCATGGCCAATTCACCTAACCAGCACATCTTTGGATTGTGGGTGGAAACTGGAGCACCCAGAGGAAACCCACACAGACACGGGGGAGAATGTGCAAAATCCAAATTCACTTCTAAATAAATTTCTAGACTCTACCTGAGGCTGCTCTGCTCGAAAGCCAAGAGGGAAATTCACTTCAGGTGAAGATCATTGTTGACAATAAAAAGGAAGAACTGCAGATGCAGAAATCTGAAACAAAAAAGAAACTGTTAGAATTGCTCAAGATTGTATTCAATCTTCGACTTCCTCTTTTTCTTATGCTGTCCCTCAGTCAGGTATAAGGATGGCATTTTTCCATTTCAGAGTTATGGATCCTGAGGTGGCTACCAGTACAATGTTGGATCCATGCTCCCTGCCACAAGTGGTATTTGAAGAGGTGTGTGAGTAGGATGGAGTCAAAGAGTCTTAGAGATGTACAGCACAGAAACAGACCCTTTGGTCCAACTTTTCCATGCTGACTAAATATACGAAATTAATCTAGTCCTATTTGCCCGCACTTGGCCCATATCCCTCTAAACCCTTCCTGTTCATATGCCCATCCAGATGCCTTTTAAATGTTGTAATTGTCTCAGCCTCCACCACTTCCTCTGTCAGCTCATTCCAGGCACACTCAGATTTTCGTACACTTCTTCTATTGTTGGTGCCTGGCCCTCACCTGGGCCTGTTGGGAAATGTTGGTGCTTTTGTGGATATTTCTTCTCCAGTTTGTATGATCTTAAACAAGAGATCCCCATGAGTCAATGGGGATATTTTATTTTTTCAGGGAAGCTTTAAGAACATCCCCTTGAAGCATTTCTCTGCCCTCCTGATTGACTCAGACTGAAGTTTCATGTATAGCCTCCCCAGTCGAGTTGATTGACCTGAGAGGACACTGATATGGGAGCACCTAGCCGAACATTTGCTTTGCTGGATGTTGTGGAAGTATCACTGGTGATATTTCCTTAGGGGTTTGAGGAGTCTGCTATACATTGTGTATGCCAGGGTGTTGCTGGGAATGGAGGGCTTGAGATTTAAAAACAGACTGGAAAGACGGGGACTTTTTACATTGGAGCTTAGGATGTTGAGTGGTGACCTTATTGATGCTTATAAAATCATGAGGGATATAGATAAGGTGAATGACAAGGATCTTTTACCTAGGGAGAGGAAGTTCAAAACTAGAGGACATATTTTTAAGGTGAGAGGAGAAAGATTTAAAAAGGACATGAGGGCCAATTTTATTACAGGGAGTGGTTTGTGTGTGAAATGATCTGCCAGAGGAAGTGGCGGATACAGGTACAGTTACAATCTTTAAAAGACATTTAGATAGGTTCATGAAGAGGACAGATTTAAAGGGATATGGAACAAGTGCAGGCAGGGAACATGGTCAATGTGGGCTGGTTGGACCGAAGTTTCTGTTTCCATGCTGTATGAATCAATGACTCTATCTACGACTTCATGTCTCTGGTAAATACAGAGTGAGAGGTAACATTGCTATCCTGTAGACAATGGACTTGATGCTGGGATTGAAGTCATTGCTATCCACCACAGTGAAGCTCATTAAAAAGGTTCTCCTCAATAACCGATTCCCAGTGGCTGAAGAGCTCCCGCCAGAGTCACAATGTGATTCCATCCATCAAGAGGCACAGTGGACATGATCTTCATAGCAAGTCAAGTCCAAGAAAAGTGAAAAGGGCAGTAGCGACCTTCATTGATGGCCTTCTACAAACTCACAAAGATCGTCAACTCTGGCAATGGGGAGGGATTATAGAGTAACCCCCTCAATAGTGGCTGCCACAGAAATGAACCTACTGCACGATGACATGCAAGACATAGATTTCATCATAGGATCTATCACAGACCCAGCGTGTGTGCAAATTGGAATCAGTCATGGCTATGTCATTGTACCAACGTGTTTCTCCATCTTCCCTGCTGCCATACTCCACCCTGTAACCATGACGTTTCCCAGTGGAGTGGAGCATCTCTACAGTATAAGGGGAAACAGTTCAGTACAGAAACAAGACTAGCCTAACCTTTGTCACCAAGCTGCAGAATGCAGACAGAGCTTGTGAATGTGCACACTCAGAGGCCAAGCTCCAAAACATTGGAGGTGTATTCACATAAATTTGTGATAGAATGGGTCTCTGGGAGATAAAGATCCTCCACCAGCTTGTTGCTGCTATACATCAAGTCCCATGGCATGTCTTAGAAACATCCTTTCCATGAAGGCAGATAACGATGATGAAATTCACCATTGTGTCCAGTTGTCAGTGTCCAGTACGGAGTCAAAATCCCTTCTTAACAGCTCTGTACCTGCACGTGTAAACTGTAGCAGGTCAAGAAGTTGACTCACCAACATCTTGTTAAGAGCATGATTTAGAGATGCTGGTGTTGGACTGGGGTGTACAGAGTTTAAAAAATCACACATCAGCCAGGAGCAGCGCTCTGAAAGGTTGTGCTTCCAATTAAACGTTTGGACTATAACCTGGTGTTGTGTGATTTTTAACTTTGTTAAGGGCAGTTATTGACGGGCAATAAACACTGGACAAGCCAGCCTCACCCATATCCTGTGAATTATTTTAAAAATAGGTATGATGTCTTCTCACACATGATTCTTCTGTGACCAGTGAAATTCAAGTTACTCCTTCTAATAAGAGTTGGATGAATATCCAATTAATCATGGAGCTATCATCTTCAATGGACACAGCAATCAGCAGACATGTAAGATGTGTCATCAATTCACTGTCACCCTCTTTGCACCCAATCCACAACACCAGATGTACTCAAAACATATGAGGGACAGATAATAGGGTGGATGCGTTTTCCTATTTAATAAGTGCAATGCCATTTAATAGTAATAAATCCAATGTTAAGGCATGGTGCCAATCCTTGCATTAATCATTATTTCTAAATGGTCACAACCTCAAAACAGAGAAGACACAAAATTGTCCTACCACAAAATATTTCAACTGTCAAGCATTAATCACCTAACTAAAGTGAGGTTTACATTAATTGGCAGCCTGGAGGATCATCATGATATTAAACAGTAATAACGTTCTTTTGAATTACTAACCCACATCAAAATGCTCATCTGCAAATGACACTCAGACCTTCTCATTAACAAAAGTACACAAGAACATGACTAGCAATGTCCTGACTTCCAATAATTGGATACAACTTGGCAACAATGCTGAACAATATTTTGAAATAATTTCCAGCATTGATGTCTAATGATAACCGATGGAAAATGCATTTGTTAGATTCAAGCTGTCACCAAATTGTGACACAAGTGGTAACAACACTGTAGCAGAAAAATAGTGTCCAATTATCATTAGCTCTTTCTAATTTTTTATTTCCATTTTACAGTAATTAGCCTGCAAAATAGTAAATATCATACATTTGTGCTAAACATGCATGAAATACAACTTAAACATCCGATTGAAATTTGACTACAGAACCTTTTGTTAATATTCATGAAAATTACATTTTCTTATGATGAGAGTATGCTTTAAAATTTATTTTAAAGAGAAAATGCACACAGGGTTTCTGAAATATCAGTGTTGTTTTCCAAAGAATTAAAACATTTCATATAAATATTAATGTCTAAGCGAATCATTTACTTAGAAACCATTCAGGTGCTAAAGGACACACAGATAAAACGAGCAGAGACTTAGTAAAGGAGGTCATGTCCAATCAACACTTGAAAGAGATTAAAGGCATCATTTGAAATCAGTACGTAGCATATCCAGTCAATCAATTTAGGGCAGCAATCCACAAAGGAAGTGAAATACTTAGTTACATTGCTAAATCAGTGAAATATAAACTGAAGGATCTTGTGGCGAAATTGTCTAGTGACCTAATGAGATTGAATTTTGATTATGGTCCAGGTTTTACTTCCTTATTAACAAAAGAGATGTTCATTCTATGGGGCTGGAGCAAAGAAGAGTTGAGTCATTGTTTCAAACACACAGTTGCATGCAAGACTGGAGAAACAGGAACAATAAGGTGACTCAGAATCCTCCCCGAGGCACTTGAGGAAGTTGCATGCTTTGGAAATCAGCTCAGGGAATCAGGTAAAATGTTATGGTTGCAATCTTTGACATTATGGAAAGATGGGATCTCCAGCAGAGTATGAATCTTGTAGCAGACAAAGATATTGCCTAAAACTTGGATCACGCTGGGCTCATTTTATAGGAGTAGAATGTCTGATAATGGAGTTGACCTCCTTCCATACTGGCAATGAATTTTTCTTTAGATCACTTTTGATGCACAAAAAGGAGATCTAATGTATATTACAAAAGTCCTATGTGCAATATTAAATATAGTTTCATGGCATCAGAGGCTATGCAGTCAGTATTCTCAACCAACTTACTAGTCAAACCAGTTTAAGAGACTGCCTCTGAAAAGAGGCATTTTATTTTTTTAAATGAACTACTTTATTGTAGAGCTGGAACCCAATTGCATCTGGATGCAAAATACATCCATAGTGTTTCAATGGCACTAATCCTTGCACCCTTGTTATGACCTAAGCTGGCATTTGTATTGACTGATCTTTCTGGCACTCTGAACCCATGTACTCCACCTGTGGAGTTGACTGGCATCTGCAGCTCATTGGCTTTATGTTACTGACATGAATGGGCCAATTTATTATTGTCTTCATTTGGTGCCTGCAGCTTCAGGCCAACTCATTTCTGTGCTCATGTCTTTAACCTCTGTGATGAAAAATAGGTAGCAATTGAAGCGCGTCTAGGCAGCCCACCAGAACATGGACACTAGTGGGCTGAGAGAGCTGATTGAGAGATAGAGCTGGGTGTCATCTTGCCAAGTGTTTAATGTATAAATTGATCCCACATTTTTTTTGATGACGTTCACCAGGGTAACGTGTAGGTGAGAGAAAGTAAGGTGGGGGGGGGGGCGGCGGGGCCTGTAAAATTATAAAATAATTCTTGAGGGACTTCACAAATATTTGCACAGCTATGTGGGAGTATATTTTCCCAAGGGTGGCTATGGATGGAAGGGTGGAAGTTGGGAGGACATGGCTAGTAGAGGCTGATGGTAGCGAAAGATACAAATAAGTTGTCAGCTGAAATGGTCTTGGTGAAAGTTGGTACTGCAGATGCTTGAGATTAGAATCAAGAGTGTGGTGCTGGAAAAGCACAGCAGGTCAGGCAGCATCCGAGGAGCAGGAAAATCGATGTTTCGAGCAAAAGCCCTTCATCAGGAATGAGATGGTCTTGTCCAGCTGAGATGACAAGATCAAGGGGAGGCTTCTGCATTATCCCGGCATGGCAGATGATGAAATTTAAATTCAATTCAAAACAGAAATCTGGAATTAAAAGTCTAATGGTAACCTTGAATCCATTGTTGATTGTCAGGAAAAACCCATCTGGTTCACTAATGTTCTTTAGGGAAGGAAACTGCCAACCTTACTTGGTCTGGCCTATATGTGATTCTTAACTGCCTTCTGAGTGCAATTAGGGATGAGCAATAAACACTGGCCCAGCAAGCGATGACCTTATCACTTGAATGAATAAGAAAAAGGTCTGGATAGGCCACTTTATATGGAGGGATAAGTTAAGGGAGACTAGTGAAACTGCAAATATAGATGGAGAATCAAATAACTAACGATGAGGTGTCATTCAGTGCAGAGGCAGAAGGAAGAAAAGAGTGAGGATGTGTTGGTGAAAAGTTCTAGATAGATGATAAGGAACAAGAGTTGCCAAGGAGAAGTGAGACAACAGGTCAAGATGAGGCTGGAGAAGGAGAAGGTGCCAGTGAAGGAGCAGTCATTTGATGAGGGCTGTGTTACTCTTGGGGCAGGACGGTGGTAGGAAAACTAGTCAGAGATGGTGCAAGGTGAGAAACAATTCCAAACAGCAATGTAGATGGCAGCAAAGCTGATGTTTTGGCAAATATTTCTGTCATTTTCATTGTCCGAGAGGAAAAAAGATACATAAGCCAAAAAATGCTGGGTCATGTCATGTTAAATAAAACTAAAAGTGCTGCAAAGTCTGTGATAGTGAGAGAGAAAATAATGCTCTCAGCCAAAGTAAATATTTTTCATTGTGCAGGTGCCAATGGAAAGGACTCAAACATGGAATCAAACAAGTAATGGATACAAGTGAATCACGTATCAGAGACAGACATTCTGCAAGTGACTAGAGATCAGCCATGTGGCAGCATCAAACCCACGCTCACTGAGTGAAGTCATTTCCTTGTGTGACCGGGGAAAATTTCCTATCAATATAGTGAGTATCAGTTAGAGCGCAAGCCGTAGATCCCGCTGAGATAATTAAAAGGTGCAACACGATTGCATATCTTTAGTTTAGATTATGGAATAAAAGGATGTGTCAATTTCTTCTGGATGCAACATGCAAATACTAAGGAGGATGTCAGATAGTTTACTTCATGTCATTCACATCATTTACCTTTCTGTTTATCTTGAGGAGGAAGAATTGATGGATCAATCAAGAGCTGCCAAGGAAATCAATCTCCACGAGATTTCACACAGCTGCCATATTCTTCCACACATCATTTCAGTGGAACAAACACACTGCCATGTAACAAATCTAAAGGCTCTGAATCTGCAGACAGCAAGGTCTGAATGTGTTATCCATGGCAAGGATACCTACAACTAATGCCAACCAGGGCTGGCACTGCCAAAGCCAGTGATAGTAACTTGAGCACTCAAGCAGTCCAAGTGCAGCACAATTTGCTTTAACAGCATTTAACATTGCTCAGAAAGAAACATGGCAACACTTCTACTGATGCTCTTGCCAAACAACCAATAAACTCTTCTCCAATACTGTACAAATGCTGGTTTCCTCTTTATTATTATTCCAACGAATTGTCCCGATGAGTGCAAGATGAAAAATTTTGTTTATTTTTTTAATCAACACTCAAGTTCTGTACTACCAAAACAAAATTATGAACCTCTAACATACATTTAAAATGTTAGCAGACTTTCCAGATGATGGATGCTCCCACAAGATCAGCTTATGTGTGACTCAGAAATGTGCTGTAAAAATAATACCCAATTAGAGGCCGACTAGTATATTTAGCCAATGGCCTATTTTTAAAAGATCTGCACAAAATTGCTCCCCAAATGGTGGGGGGACATTTTCCTGAGGCAGTTCAGTTAGCCATGAGAAATACGGAACTTCAGTCAGATGGTGTTTCATAATGGTTGTTTGGAGAAATGCATTTGTACAAAGTGAACAAGCTGTCTTGGCACAGTCATGTGGAATCTTCCTCTGCTATAATTTGTTTTCACTTTAGTTCATGGCAGGCATTCACCAAATGATTTGAAATGCGGGACCAGATTTTCTGTGGAGAGGTGATCTCATGTAGATTTTCACTCTGCTCCTTCTTTTATTAAAAAAAAAGGAGCCCACGTATTTCTGAGAGGAGATTCCAATAAGGATTCCCTCAGTAATGAAGGACTGTACTTCCACTCTGGGAGTTCCTCCCCAGTGCAGAACTGTTAACACTCATCAGGGGTCTTTCCTCTACCACAGATAATTAGACAGACCCTTGGATTCATTATAGAATGGAGGACTGGTATCAGTGAACTACCCCCACCACAGGCTAATAGTGGCTGGAACCCAGAACACAAGAAGCAAAGCAGAAATGCAGTGAATTAGAAATAGGAATAGGATTAGAATTAGAATTAGGTTTCACTGTCACATGTACTCAAGTACAGGAATACTTAGAGGAGAAAGTGAGGTCTGCAGATGCTGGAGATCAGAGCTGAAAATGTGTTGCTGGAAAAGCGCAGCAGGTCAGGCAGCATCCAGTGAACAGGAGAATCGACGTTTCGGGCATAAGCCCTTCTTCAGGAATGAGGAAAGTTTGTCCAGCAGGCTAAGATAAAAGGTAGGGAGGAGGGACTTGGGGGAGGGGCGTCGGAAATGTGATAGGTAGAAAGAGGTCAAGGTGAGGGTGATAGGTCAGACTGGGGTGGGGGCAGAGAGGTCAGGAAGAAGATTGCAGGTTAGGAAGGCGGTGCTGAATTCAATGGATTTGACTGAGACAAGGTGGGGGGAGAGGAAATGAGGAAACTGGTGAAATCCGAGTTCATCCCTTGTGGTTGGAGGGTTCCTAGGCGGAAGATGAGGTGCTCTTCCTCCAATCGTCGTGTTGTTGTGGTCTGGCGATGGAGGAGTCCAAAGACCTGCATATCCTTGGTGGAATGGGAGGGGGAGTTAAAGTGTTGAGCCACAGGGTGGTTGGGTTGGTTTGTCCGGGTGTCCCAGAGGTGTTCTCTGAAACGCTCCGCAAGTAGGCGGACTGTCTCCCCAAAAGAGAGGAGGCCACATCAGGTGCAGAGGATGCAATAGATGATGTGTGTGGAGGTGCAGGTGAATATGTGGTGGATTTGCAAGTTTTCTTTGGGGCCTTGGAGGGAGGTGAGGGGGGAGGTGTGGGCGCAAGTCTTGCACCTCCTGCGGTTGCAGGGGAAGGTGCCGGGAGTGGAGGTTGGGTTGGTGGTGGGTGTGGATCTGACGAGGGAGTCACGGAGGGAGTGGTCTTTACGGAATGCTGATAGGGGAGGGGAGGGAAATATATCCTTGGTGGTGGGGTCCGTTTGGAGGTGGCGGAAATGACGGCGGATGATGCGCTGTACATGGAGATTGGTGGGGTGGTAGGTGAGGACCAGTGGGGTTCTATCCTGGTGGCGGTTGGAGGGGTGGGGCTCAAGGGCAGAGGAGCGGGAACTGGAAGAGATGCGGTGGAGGGCATCGTCGACCACGTCGGAGGGGAAATTGTGGTCCTTGAAGAAGGAGGCCATCTGGGTTGTACGTTTTTGGAACTGGTCCTCCTGGGAGCAGATGCGGCGGAGACGAAGGAATTGGGAGAATGGGATGGCGTTTTTACAGGGGGCAGGGTGGGAGGAGGTGTAGTCCAGGTAGCTGTGGGATTCGGTCGGTTTGTAGTAGATGGCCGTGTTGATTCGGTTGCCTGAGATAGAAATAGAAAGGTCGAGGAAGGGGAGGGAGGAATCTGAGACTGTCCAGGTGAATTTGAGGTCGGGGTGGAAGGTGTTGGTGAAGTGGATGAACTGTGCAACCTCCTCGTGGGAGCACGAGGTGGCGCCGATACAGTCATTGATGTAGCGGAGGAAAAGGTGGGGGGTGGGGCCAGTGTAGTTGCAGAAGATGGACTGTTCCACATATCCTACGAAGAGGCAGGCATAGCTGGGGCCCATGCGGGTGCCCATGGCTACTCCTTTCGTTTGGAGGAAGTGGGAGGAAACTATTATAGTGAGAAGTGTACAAAGTCGCCATTCATCTGTGCCATCTTGTGTACAAAGGTATCATCGTACAAAATCTTAGTTATAAAGTAGAAAATAAAGAAATAAAGTTAAAAGTTTAGCATTACAGGCCTTCTTAAGTGCTTAGCCATGGGCCTGGATTCAAGCTCTTCTATCCCAATCCTGAGACCATCACCAGCACAAGTCCCCTTCCCACACTGCCACAACAAAACGGGATTGTCTTTCTTCAACACCATCTTGCCCCTACCAACTATGATGTCACCATGGACCTGTGCTAGGCCAATCGCGGCAATGCAGCTGCTACTGAAGCTCCACAGAAGATAAGTAAGGTTAATGTAAAAACAAAGTGGCGAAAGAAAGAAATAAAAACAGACAGAGCAGATGAGTCCATGATTGACATTGACTTGAGGTCACACAGGGCTGTAACTCAGGCCTGTTCTGGGCTTCAACTCAAGTCTGCACTAGTCTGCAACTCAAGTCCATGCTGGGCTTCAGCTCAAGTCCATTCTGGCTCAACTCATTGCCATCAATGCCGTCTGAGGACGAGAGGTAAGCAGAAAGGAAAAAAAATCAAGAAAAGAGAGAGAAAAAAAAGTGAAGAAATCAAAGGACTAGACAAGCTCTGGCTCAGGACCCCTATTTTGTCACCATTTTGAAGAAATGACCAATGACTGTGAAGGTAATACAATTGACTTGCGAACCATCTAACAAACCTTTGGCCTAATTAGTCACCATAGTATGAACATCTACACTAGCTTACTGCTAAAGGCGCACAGTGAGATAGATCTCAGGAAAATCAAACCCTGCAGTTCTTTGGTAATACAATATAAGAGCGGTCCAGACAATTAATAATACCCGTTCTCATTCAAACTGCTGAAATTCAAGCCCACACAACATTGCATTTACATAATCTAAAAGAGCCAATTCATGCATATTTAACGTCATGAGCAATAGAGAGAGAAAAATGATAGACAAATAATTTAGTACAGGGTAATTGTCAAAACTGCCAAAACTCCTAAAATTGACAATATGGCAACGACAAGGTTCATACCTGTCAGAAATCCCTTTAGGTGGAACTAACCTTAATAGATGGATCATACTAATTTTCATAAATCTAAATAAACAGGAAGGACAATATAATGTAAAGTGGTATCAGTAACTGATTGAACAACTGCAATAAGTATTTTTTCAGTAAGACTAATCTTCGAAATGGGTTTCCTGCATCTTGACACTATATTACAGTGCCAGGGTATTTCATCAATAGAATCTATAATAATTAAGTAATTTACCAAATAATCACATCGCCATTAAAACTGGTTACGCAAGAAAAGCTTACAATACTCTTAAAAGGGACAGTGTTCTCGTAATTTTAAATAGAACAAAAGTTTAAGTGGAGGTTAATGAAAGAATAACATGAAAGGCAAGGAATTTAAAACAATAACTGCAGGATTATTGTTTTAAGAAAATCATTTACTACTTTCAGATGAATTGAAAACATTATTCACTTTAAGTTGCCAAAACTGAAGTATCATTAAATAGTTAGGAAAAAATTGAATTTGCTTGTTTTAAATTGGATTAATTGAGTATTTCAATGAAAATTAATTTTCCTCATAACAATGTTGTGACAAATGTGAGAAAATCTATTCAAATTTGTAAGATTTGTACAGAATGTCTTCTCAATGCTGTTTCTTTGTCTGGAGAGGGCTGAAGGAGACTGAGGGAGGGGAGAGGGAAGATGGAACTCAGAAACAGGGGAAGTGCTAGAGCCTGTGTTTCATGATTTCTCTCCCTGGCGTCAGTTGAGAGAGTGGCTGCAGTACAAGGCAGCTGGCCTGGGCAGAGTGAGGCTGCCAGTATTGGACTTAAATGGAATGTGAATTTGCCTTCAAGGTGCTCCCATTTGATGAAGCGACAGGTGATAAATTGAGATCTGGAAGTCTGCTGAAAATCTTTCGCTAGTTAGCTGTATCTATTGTGTAGCGGGTGTGCAAACAAGTCCTCCTAACAGGTGTCCTATAATAATTTAATTTGGCTTCAGCTTGTTATGTGACGCTTAATCAAATAGTTTTTGAAAGTTCAGGTACACTGCAGTATTATACTCATCAATTCTTTCTATTACAGAAATTGCTAGAAAACCTCAGTGGGTCTGGCAGCATCTGTGGAGAGAAATCAGGGTTAACATTTTGGCTCCAGGTTTGGGTCTGGTGACCCTTCCTCAGAAGATTTTCTATTATGTCATTGAGAATCTCTAGGACTAAAATTGGGCCCTTGAAGACAGAAACAGAGGAATATATTACGGGGAACAAAGAAATGGCAGAAGAATTGAATTGGTACTTCAGATCTGTGTTCACTGGGGAAGACACAAGCAATCTCCCTGAGGTAACAGTGGCTGAAGGACCTGAACTGAAGGGAATTTATATTTGCCAGGAATTGGTGTTGGAGAGACTGTTAGGTCTGAAGGTTGATAAATCCCCAGGGCCTGATGGTCTACATCCCAGGGTACTGAAGGAGGTGGCTCGAGAAATCGTGGATGCATTGGTGATTATTTTCCAGAGTTCGATAGATTCGGGATCAGTTCCTGAGGATTGGAGGGTGGCTAATGTTATAACACTTTTTAAGAAAGGTGGGAGAGAGAAAGCAGGAAATTATAGACCAGTTAGTCTGACCTCAGTGGTGGGAAAGATGCTGGAGTCTATTATAAAGGATGAAATTACGACACATCTGGATAGTAGTAACAGGATAGGTCAGAGTCAGCATGGATTTATGAAGGGGAAATCATGCTTGACTAATCTTCTGGAATTTTTTGAGGATGTAACTCTGAAGATGGATGAGGGAGATCCAGTAGATGTAGTGTACCTGGACTTTCAGAAAGCTTTTGATAAAGTCCCACAGAGGAGGTTAGTGAGCAAAATTAGGGCGCATGGTATTGGGGGCAAAGTACTAACGAGGATTGAAAGTTGGTTGGCTGATAGGAAACAAAGAGTAGTGATAAACGGCTCCATTTTGGAATGGCAGGCAGTGACCAGTGGCTTACCGCAGGGATCAGTACTGGGACCGCAGCTTTTTACAATAAATGTTAACGATATAGAAGATGGTATTAGTCATAACATTGGCAAATTTGCTGATGATACTAAGCTGGGTGGCAAGGTGAAATGTGAGGAGGATGTTAGGAGATTACAGGGTGACCTGGACGCATGGCAGATGCAGTTTAATGTGGATAAATGTATGGTTATCCACTTTGGTGGCAAGAACAGGAAGGCAGATTACTACCTAAATGGAATCAATTTAGGTAAAGGGGCAGTACAGAGAGATCTGGATGTTCTTGTACACCAGTCAATGAAGGTAAGCATGCAGGTACAGCAGGTAGTGAAGAAGGCTAATAACATGCTGGCCTTCATAACAAGAGGGATTGAGTATAGAAGCAAAGAGGTTCTTCTGCAGCTGTACAGGGCCCTGGTGAGACCACACCTGGAGTACTGTGTGCAGTTCTGGTCTCCAAATTTGAGGAAAGACATTCTGGCTACTGAGGGAGTGCAGCGTAGGTTCACGAGGTCAATTCCTAGAATGGTGGGATTACCTTACACTGAAAGACTGGAGCGACTGGGCTTGCATACCCTTGAGTTTAGAAGACTGAGAGGGGATCTGATTGAGACATATAAGATTATTAAAGGATTGGACACTCTGGAGGCAGGAAACATGTTTCCGCTGATGGGTGAGTACCGAACCAGAGGACACATCTTAAAAATACGGGGTAGACCATTTAGGACAGAGATGAAGAGAAACTTCTTCACCCAGAGGGTGGTGGCTGTGTGGAATGCTCTGCCCCAGAGGGCAGTGGAGGCCCAGTCTCTGGATTCATTTAAGAAAGAGTTGGATAGAGCTCTCAAGGATTATGGAATCAAG
Organism: Chiloscyllium plagiosum; assembly: GCF_037043375.1. Classification (NCBI taxonomy): domain Eukaryota; kingdom Metazoa; phylum Chordata; class Chondrichthyes; order Orectolobiformes; family Hemiscylliidae; genus Chiloscyllium; species Chiloscyllium plagiosum. Next base: position 108,446,336 of record NW_028270141.1, read on the forward strand.
GGTTATGGAGATAAGGCAGGAACAGGATACTGATTAAGGATGATCAGCCATAATCATATTGAATGGTGGTGCAGGCTCGAAGAGCAGAATGGCCTACTCCTGCACCTATTGTCTATTGTCTATTGTCTATATTGTCTATCTGTTTAAGGACAATGTTCCCTTAATAAATGTATGCTGACTTCCATAAATTAATCCACATTTGTCCAGGTTATTACTAATTTTATTCCAAATTATCTTTTCTAAAAATGTTCCTGATTACTGAAGACAGGCTGACTGACCTATAGTTTTTTTTATTCAGTCATGGGATGTGGATGTTGCTGGCTGGCCAGCAGTTATCGTCTATTTCTAGTTGCCCTTGAGAAGGTGGTGGTGAGCTGCCTTCTTGAACTGTTGCAGTCCTTGTACAAGAGGTTAAACCAATAATGCCCTTAGGGAGGGAATTCCAGGATTTTAATTCAGTAACAGTGAAGGAGTGGCGACATATTTCAAGTCTGGATGGTGAGTGGCTTGGAAAGGAACTTGCAGTTGGAGGTGTTACTATGTATCTGCTGCCCTTGTCGTTCTAGATGTCAGTCATTGTGGGTTTGGAAGGTGCTGTCTAAGGATCTGTAATGAATTTCTACAGTGCATCTTATCAATAGTAAACACTGCTGCTACTGAGCATTGGTGGTGGAGGGAGTGGATGCTTGTGGATGTCATGCCAATCAAGCCAGCTGCTTTGGAGTGGATGGTGTCAAATTCTTAATTGTTGGAGCCACAGTGATCCAGGCAAGTGGGACCACAGTGATCCAGGCAAGTGGGACCACAGTGATCCATACACTTATGCTTTGTAGATGGTGGACATGTTTTCCAGAGTCAGATGTGAGTTACTCGTTGCAGTACCCTGGCCTGATGTGCTCTTATAGCCACTGTATTTATATGGCTAGTCCAGTTTCTGGCCAATGGTAACCCCTAGGCTGTTGATGAGATTCAGCAAGGGTAACACCACTGAATGTTAAGGGGTGCTTGTTAAATTGTCTTTTAATAGAAATACTCATTGCCTGGTATTTGTGTGGCACAAATGTTATTTGCCACTTTTCAGCCCAAGCCTGGATATTATCTGGGTCTTATTGAATTTGGGCATAGATTGCTTCTGTATCTGAGGAGTTGTGAATGCTACTGAACATTGTGCAATCATCAGCAGGCATTGTGACTTCAGACTTTATGATGGAAGGTAAGTCATTGATGAAGATGGTTGGGCCAAGACCATTACCCTGGGAAACTGCTACAGAGATGTCCTGGAGTTGAGGTGACTGACTTCCAGCAACAACAACCACCTTGCTTTGTGTCAAGTAAGATTCCAACAGTGGAATTTTCTCCCCAGTTCCCAGTGACTGCAGTTTTGCTAGGGCTCTTTGGTGTCACATTTGCTCAAATGCAGTCTTGATGCAAAGTTTATTCTTGTACCCTTGTACAAAGGCATTATATTTGCAGTTCACCAGTCCACTGCACCAGCAATCAGGCAAATTAGAAGCTTAAAGCCAGTGGTTCCACAATTTCTTTCTTTACTTTGCCTAGTATCCTCAGATACATCTGATCTAGTCCGACTATCTTATCAACTTTAAGTACAGTATCTTCACAAGATGGATTACAGTGGATCAAGAAGATGGTCACCTCCATCTTCTCAAGGACAATTAGGAACTTTACTTATATCTTCATTTTTCTGCCTTTATATGCTATGCTTTGGTTTACTTTTCTGTGTTTTAAGCTGGCATCGAAGATTGGTGACACTATACAACACTGTTCACTGTATTTTATAACAAAATACTCATGACAATAAATAATTCAAATTTAAAAAAAGAATTAGAAACAAATGTTCCATGAATATAGGAAAGAAGTATCACTGTCACCTCTGAGTTAGAAAATTGTTGTCATGTCCACCAGATTTGAACAAGTTATCAAATTATAGAATCATACAAATTTATAGCAAAGAAGAAAGTCATGTTGGTACCTGGTCTGTGCTGGCTGAAAAACCATGCTTCAGCCCTAATCCCTCTTTCCAACTCTTGATCTTTGTCCCTACAGATCACGGTACTTGAAGTGGATATCCAAGTACTTTTGTTTTAAAAAGCAATGAAGGTTTCTGTCTAGACCACCAAGTAGTGAGTTCAAGGCTTAAGCACCCTTTGGGTGAAAAAACAAGTTCTCCTTAATGCCCCTCTTCTACCTATTGCTTAAATTGTAGGCTTTCTGGTATTGACCACACTACTTAGGGTTATAGGTCCTGCTTAGTCACTCTGCATAGACCTCTCATTGTTTTATTCAGCTCAATTAAATCTCTCTACCTCCTCTTTTACAGAAAAACAATCCCAACCTATTACCTCAAACAAAACTTTTGAATTTGAGCAACACCCTTCCTAACATCCTCTGCATCACTCTCGATTGTGGGCATGTCCTCCTGTAACACTATGGCCACAACCATACACAATATTTTCAGGCCCTAACTCATGATTTAGGAAGTGCTATTCTTGCTTGTTTACTCTGTGCCTTGGCTAATAAAGGAATGTATCCCTGTAAATAACTCATCTACTTGTCATGCTAACTTCAGCCATCTTGAGGACATGAACTCCAAGATTTTTTTATTATTGTGTGCTTTTCACTTCCCTATTGTTTACTGTACATTTGCAAGTTTGCCCTCCTCAAATGCATTACTTATCTGGAATGATTCTTACTAACCATTTTCCTGCTCCCCTGACCAATCATGTCTTCCTGCACTCAATAGCATTCTTATTCACTATCTGCTACACTTATTGTATTATGAGCCAATTTCTTAGGCTTCTCCATTCAACTCTACATCATTGATATACCCTGAAAAGCAAGGAACAGCACTGAACCCTGTTGAATCCCACTGGAAACAGACTTGCAGTTACAAAAGTATGTGCCATTCATTTTCCTTTTGCTTCCTGTCACTGATCTAATCCTCGTTTCCAACTTGTAACTTGCCTTTGGTGTGACTAGTTTGCCATAGAAAATTTGTCAAAAGCCTTGCTAAAGTCCAAGCAGACTATGTCAAATGCAGTACTCACATTGACTCCCCTTGTTACCTCCCCAAAACAAGTGTTGGCCAGACATGACCTTCTCTTAACATCGACACACTAACAATCCTTAATCCCTGTAAATTACTATCTATATTGTCTCTTATAGAACTATTTACAATAATGTTCTCACTATTGATGTTAAGCTGGCTGACTAATCAATCAGGCTGTCTGTTTTTCCCTATGTAATTATTAGTGCAACCTTAAAAATGGTCTAGGCTGATACTCCATTGCCTTAATGAGGAAACTGGAACTTTCCATTAAATATTGAACTGAGATCTCTCTTCCTAATAAATGAATGAATGAATGTAACGAATCCCTGGAACATTATTCAAGGAAGAGCATTTAGTTCTCCATATGTTTTTCAACAACACTTATTTCTCAATAAACATGACTAACATTTTGGGTCTCTATGGACTGTTTGTCAAGTGCTGCAACAATAACTGCTACCTAACAACTAATGCTCTATAGGAAAAAAGCAAGCACTGCGTGAGGCTTCTAGCTGATAGTGTCCCTACCTCTAAGCCAGGAGTCCTGGGTTCAAGTCTCACCTGCTCTCGAAGTGTGTAATAACATCTATGACCATTTTGATTAGAGCATAAAAAATAAAAAAAGGATTACTCTTCAAATTCTAATCTATGAAGTGATTGGGGATGTGCAAAAATAGTGATACCTATTCTCAGTCTTAGGACGGTAAGATATATGAATATACAGGAAAGCCACACACACACAGACCAAGTCCTAAACGACGAAAGCAACCACCCCAACACACACAAAAGAAGTTGCATCAAGCCACTGTTCAAAAGGGCCACAACACACTGCAGTACACCAGAACTGCAAAAAGAGGAAGAAGAACACCTATACAATGTATTCGCCAAAAACGGATACCCCCGTAATTTCACCAACAGATGCCTAAGGGAAAGACAATGGAACGAGGACATGCCACAACCCAAAGGACTAGCCACGCTACCATACATCAAAAGCATTTCTGAACTGACAGCCAGACTACTGCGACCACTAGGACTCATAACAGCACACAAACCAACAGCCACTCTCAGACAACAACTCACCAGGACAAAGGACCCGATACCCAGCATGAGTAAAACTAATGTAGTGTACAAAATCCCATGCAAGGACTGCACAAAACACTACATAGGACAAACAGGAAGACAGCTAACGATCCGCATCCATGAACACCAACTAGCCACGAAACGACACGACCAGCTATCCTTAGTAGCCACACACGCAGATGACAAGCAACACGAGTTCGACTGGGACAACACTACTATCCAAGCCAAACAGAGAACAGCCAGGGAATTCCTAGAGGCTTGGCACTCATCGACAGATTCAATCAATAAGCACATTGACCTGGACCCAATATACCGGCCACTGCAGCGGACAGCTGGAACTGACAACCGGAAGCGGCTGATTCAAACCACTATAAATGCCGGAGGAAACATCACAGAAGCGCTTCACAGGAGGCTCTCAAGCACTGAGGATGTCACCTAGACAGGGGACGAAACATCTGCACCAGAAATTCCCAGCTCGGCGAACAGAACCACAACAACGAGCACCCGAGCTACAAATCTTCTCACAAACTTTGAATATATGAATGACGTAGAGTTCAATGAAGAAGGCATGACTGAGAAGTTTGCAGACAATACAATAAATATCTATGTGGCCAATAGTGAATATGAATGTTATACAGTGCAGTAAAATATGAATGATTTGTTAGGGGAGGACAAAAATGTTTAATAGGAATCATTTCAGCTAAGTAATGCATTTGAGGAGGGAAAACTTACGAATTTACAATAAGTAACAGGGCATACAGGGATACATTCCTTCATTAGCCAAAACATAGAGTGAAAAGCAGGAACCTAATGCACTGGCTAAGAAAGCTACAGTATTGGGTGTGATTTCAATAGAAAATAAGATTAAGCAGGGTTCAAAGTCAATGTTGCAAACAATTACATTTTTACATTTATGTAACACTTTTAATGTAATGAAATATCTAAACATACTTCACAGAAGTCTCCATCAGACCAGAGAATAAGGAGCAGAATCAGACCATTCAGGCTATCAAGCTTGCCCTGCTGTTTGATCATCGCTGATATATTTGTCAGCCCCATTCTCCTGCCTTCTTCCCATAACCGTTGATCTTCTTAGTAGTCAAGAATCTATGTATCTCTGTCTAAAATACATTCAATGACTTGGCCTCCACAACCATCTGCGGCAATTAATTCCCCAGATTAATTCTACTTCAGCAAGGCATTCGACAAGGTTCCCCATGGGAGACTTGGTTAGCAAGGTTATATCTCATGGAATACAGGGAGAACTAGCCATTTGGATACAGAACTGGCTTAAAGGTAGAAGACAGAGGGTGATGTTGGAGGGTTGTTTTTCAGACTGGAGGCCTGTGACCAGTGGAGTGCCACAAGGATCGGTGCTGGGTCCACTATTTTTATCATTTATATAAATGATTTGGATGCGAGCATAAGAGGTATAGTTAGCAAGTTTGCAGATGACACCAAAATTGGAGGTGTCGTGGGCAGCGAAGAAGGTTACCTCAGATTACAACAGGATCTTGATCAGATGGGCCAATGGGCGGAGGAGTGGCAGATGAAGTTTAATTTAGATAATCGTGAGGTGCTGCATTTTGGGAAAGCAAATCTTAGCAGGACTTATACACTTAATGGCAAGGTCTAAGGGAGTGTCGCTGAACAAAGAGACCTTGGAGTGCAGGTTCATAGCTCCTTGAAAGTAGAGTCGCAGGTAGATAGGATAGTGAAGGTGTTTGGTATGCTTTCCATTATTTATCAGAGTATTGAGTACAGGAGTTGGGAGGTCATGTTGTGGCTGTACAGGACATTGGTTAGGCCACTTTTGGTATATTGAATGCAATTCTGATCTCCTTCCTATCGGAAGGACGTTGTGAAACTTGAAAGATTCAGAAAAGATTTATAAGGATGTTCAGCCACAGGGAGAGATTGAATAGGCTAGAGCTGTTTTCCCTGGAGCATTGGAGGCTGAGGGGTGACCTTATATAGGTTTATAAAATCATGAGGGACATGGATAGGATAAATAGACAAGGTCTTTTTCCTGGGGTGGGGGTGTCCAGAACTAGGTTTAAGATGAGAGGGGAAAGATATAAAACAGACATTAGGGCCAACCTTTTTCATGCAGAGGGTGGTGCGTGTGTGGAATGGGCTGCCAGAGGAAGTGGTGGAGGCTGGTACAATTGCAATTAAAAGGCATCTGGATGGGTATATGAATAGGAAGCATTTGGAGGGTTATGGGCTGGATGCTGGCAGGTGGGACTAGATTGGGTTAGAATATCTGGTCAGCATAGAGGAGTTGCACCGAAGAGTCCATTTCCATGCTGTGCATCTCTATGACTCTATGAGATTAATCACCTATGGCTGAAGAAATTCCTCCTCATCTTAGTTCCAAAAGGTCACCCCTTCACTCTGAAGCTGTGCCCTCAGATCCTAGTCTCTTTTTGGTGCAAACATCTTCTCCATGTCCAGTCTACCCAGGCCTTATTTGATGAAATGTGGCACTGAGACATGAAAGATAATAAGACAAGTGAGCAAAAGCTTAATCAAAGGGATAGGTTATATGTTGCCTTGATGAAAATCAAGGATGCACAAAAGGTCAGAATTGGTAGAAACTGTGGGTTAGACCAGATGAATTAAATTGAAATCTCTCCTACTGATACATATGAATGTACTATTCAAGGGATGTTATTATTTTCTTGGTGCAATAATGTAATACCACTAGATTGAATTTTATTCATGCCAAATATATTTTCTGAATATGTGGTAACTCAGAGAACATACCAATGCAGAATAAACTTTCTTTTGTCCTGTCCAGATAGGTGTTATTCCTTCCCTGTGAAATTGGTCTAAAACATGTGTACGGCACCTCCAAATCATTATCTATGAACAGTTGTAATAATTATGGCAACATGAAATGTCATTTTATGATTTATCAAATTACACTTCGTCCTTTCCTATCTCAGAGCATTGAGCTGCTTGTTGTAAGCACCTCCAATGTCTTTCAAAGCTAAAATTGTGCGAATCATATTTTCAATATTTAGCATACAAAGAATTTGTTGCCCAGTTTCACATTAAGCCGTTAATGCATGTTAACAGTCAAATATTTTACAGACTGGCACATCCTGAATGGCATTACAGTAAAATTTTTATGAGATGAATTACTTGCCAGTGAGACTGACCATAAACATCTTTGAAACTTCTCAGATATTTAACAGGATGTCATTAACTGGATCAAATTATGTCATAAAAGTGAAGCTCAAATTTGGCCTGTATAATAGAACTTCCCTTATTGAACTTGAAGTTAACAAGAATGAGTACTGCTTCCAAACATTATATTTTTTGATCATTTAAGCAAGCTTGAGCTTTTATTTTCAATGCCATGTGGGAGGGAGAGGGAAAGATTGGGAATAATTTCCAGTATATTAGTTCCAAGGAACTAATGATATCAGTGGTTGGAATGAGAACCTTCCTGCCCTTCTGTCATTAGTATCAGGTCTGGTCATTCTCAGACTGAGCAGATCAGTGTTACATTGTTGGGCAGCTGATTTTTTTTATTTTGGAGGTTTCAACATTTTGGATCATTCCCAGTTTTATTGCATTAGAAAGAGGCCATGCTGCTGACTGTGTCTGTACTGACTAAATAAGAGCTAACATATTTAATCCCACTTCAAGCCATTGGTCCACAGTGCAGAACATTACCACTGCTCAAGTGCATATCTGAGTGTTATTTTTAAACCAGTCAAGGTTTTTAATGTTTTCATTATCTGCCCAGTCTTCACCATACAATATATAGCAAGCCTGAGGATTTTTAAAATCATTTTTCATTCAATGAGTTTTGTCATTTGCAGTCATGAAATTGTCTTTGCCTTCAAAAGGCAATAGAACAAACATACCATAGAATCCCTATAGTGCAGAAAGAGGCCATTTTGCCCATCGAGTCTGCACTGACCCTCCAAATGGTATCACACCCAGACATAGCCATCCACTTTATCCATGTATTTAGCATGATCAATCCATCTAATCTACACACCTCTGCACTGTGGAAGGAAACTGGAGCACCCATATAGACACAGGGAGAACATGCGAACACCATACAGATAGTCATTCAAGGTTGGAATCGAACACAGATCCCTGGTGCAGTGTAGCAAAGGTGCTAACCTTTGTGCCACTGTGCCACCTAACCTATCACTAGCCTATAGTTTAGGCTACAAATTATTGAAATGATTTTGACACTGTATACTTTCATTCGTTTTAGGCTTGGCTATTTCGCTCCACCTACCTTTAATGTTGTAGAAAACTGTGTCATGAATTGGACAGAATGTAGGGTCCCAAAATGATACGTTTTATGAGGCTGTTCGTTGCTGACCATCCATTCCTCTCTGATGGTTTCAAACGAGTTACCCCATTTTGGAAAAGAGCACTTGAGAAATATTCTTCAAGATTTGAGTACTAACTACTCTTGAATATGCAAAGAGTTATGCTAACAAGCAAATTAGGATTGTCAGTCAATTTTGGTATGTGCTGCATAAGCCTGTGCTGAAAGCTACATATATTCACGCATACGGTTCTGTTCTTTTGTCACACATAGTCTTGCCTACTTCACCTGAACAATATAGGTGACAGCCATTCACTGATTCATTCCTTATCAATCTGGAAAAAGAGTAAACAATTATTGGCAGTTAACTATCAGTCATGATTGAACTGCTGCATTCCATCGTAATGCCTCTAACAATCAGGGCTGCCTGTAACCAATCAGTACTTCCCTCTCATACAGTATAAATGCAGTTTTGCCTTTCCTTTGCCAGTTCTTGTGAATTATCCTGATGAATGCAAGATGAAAAATTTTGACACAACGTGTTCATTTTTCAGCAATATTCATGTTCTATTGTACATAAATGACAATTCAGTGATCAAAACTGCATGCAATATCCCAGTTAGGGCCTCACCAAGTTTTTATATAATTGTAGTACTTAAAAAGAGCTACCAACCAAAAGTAAATACAAATGAAAAACCAATGAACGATTTCTCTGAGACTTTCAGCTTTAAAGAGTATCTAATATGGCTAAACCGAAATCTTAAGTTAAACATCAGTTTAGCCTGTATAGCTCAAGTTGTCGAAACTTTATTGCTGGAACAGCACAGCAGGTCAGGCAGCATCCAGGGAACAGGAGATTCGACGTTTCGGGCACAGGCCCTTCTTCAGGAATGACTCAAGTTGTCATCTTGGTGAAGGAGTCAAATCTTGTATCAGGAGGGGTGAGCCAGAGAATCATTAAGGTCTGATTACCAGCTTAACCAGCCTTGGTTAAGGAAATTGCATGGCATTTTGGTGACTAGCACTTGGCTTAGTTCTGGCAAGAAGCCCCTTAGCATGTCTGAACCAGCCAGCTGAACAACCAAGGCTGCAGGCTCCTGCTGCAAAGATAGCTCTCTCTATCCTAGCTGTGGAACCAAAGACACAATGAAGCTGTAGTGAGAGGGAGTGAAAGAAGAGGAATACTCTGGTTTCTTCTGCCTCACAAAGAACTTTAAAAAATCTTCTCCGCTCACTGGGCTTCTAGTAGCCTTTTTTTTCTGTTTCGAGCACGACTGGTAAACCTGGGGAACCACCACTACTGCTGCATGAAGCTGAAGGTAGAGGCAAAGCAGGCAACATTCAAGGACTGGATAACTAAGGAGGACCCCTGGATTTGTGATAAGAACACACACAATCTGGTATTCTAATATTATATATTCATTCTTATCACTATTCACCAAGAGAGAGGAACATATTATGACATAGGTAAAAACAATGACTGCAGATGCTGGAAACCAGAGTCTAGATTAGAGTGGTGCTGGAAAAGCACAGCAGGTCAGGCAGCATCCGAGGAGCAGGAAAATCGACGTTTCGGGCAAAAGTCCTTCATCAGGAATATTCCTGATGAAGGGCTTTTGCCCGAAACATTGATTTTACTGCTCCTCGGATGCTGCCTGAACTGCTGTGCTTTTCCAGCACCACTCTAATCTAGACACATATTATTACATGAATATGCATCCTGGGCTACCACATCTGGCCTTGCAATGCACCAGTGCAGGAAGGCAGATTATTTTGGGAACAAAAACAGGAAGGCAGATTATCAGATGAATGGCAACAGACTGGGAAAGTGGGAGGTGCAATGACACCTGGATGTACTTGTACACCACATGCTGGAAGTAAGCAGGCGGGTGTATCTGCCAGTGAGGAAGGCAAATAATATGGTGGCTTTCATAGTGAGAGGATTTGAATATGGGAGCAGGGTTGTCTTGCTGCAATTTTGCAAGGCATTACTGAGACCACATCTGAAATACTGTGTGCAGTTTTTGTCTCCTTATCTGAGGAAGAATCTTTTGGCTGTGATGGGAGCACAACCAAGGTTTACCAGCCTGATTCCTGGGATGGAATGACTGATGTGTGAAGAGAGACTGGTTAAGCCTACATTCCCTGGCATTTAGAAGAATGAGGGGAAATCTCAGAGAAACCTATACAATTCTGGGGTGGCACAGTGGCTCAGTGGTTAGCACTGGTGCCTCATAGCGCCAGGGACCCAGGTTCGATTACAGCTTGGGCGACTGTCTGTGTGGAGTTTGCACATTCTCCCCGTGTCTGTGTGGGTTTCCTCCCACAGTCCAAAGATGTGCAGGTCAGGTTAATTGACCATTCTAAGTTGCCCATAGTGTTAGGTGCATTAGTCAGAGGGAAATGGGTCTGGGTGGGTTACTCTTCGGAGGGTCAGTGTGGACTTGTTGGGCAAAGAGCCTGTTTCCACACTGTAGGGAATTTAATCTAATTTAATTCTAAACAGGGTAAACTAAAGAAGGATCTTCCTAATTATCAGAGAATCCATAACACAGGGGTCACGGTCTGGGAATACAGGGTGGGCCATTTAGGACTGAGATGAGGAGAAATTTCTTCACCTAGACAATTTGTGAGCCTGTGAATTCCAGCCACAAACAATAGTTGAGGTCAAATCGTTGAATGTTTTCAAGAAGGAGTTAGACGTAGTTCTTAGATCTAAAGGAATCAAAGGATACAGGTGGATTGATCAATCATGATCAAATTGAATGGCAGAGCAAGGCTTGCAGGACCAAATGTTCTACTCTGCTTTTATTTGTGATGTTTCAATGTTAAATGCCATGTAACAACTTAGCAGTCTGCCAGCCACATGGAGAACTGTAAGAAATACATTCAAGTAAAAGATTATTCCATCACAGCCAAGCTGGCAGTGAGGGAGTAGGCAGCATCTGGACTCTTGCGCCCAGGTTTGTCCTCCTTGTCAGCTTTTTCCTTTTCTCCTTCTCCCCCCTTCTTCTTTTCTCAGTTTTATTTAGGATTTGCTCAAACCTACCTGATAAAGAGAGTTCTTCGGCAGTTCCGGAGCAGCGGCAGCATCTTCAGAACCAGTGCAGCTACTGAGTCAGCCGGCCTGTGAAGCTTGGAGCAAGATTCTCATTTCCATTTGAAGTGGGTCCCTGGCAGCAATATGGCATGGGCTGGTGTAGCCTGGAGCAGGACTGTAGCAGCAGAGGAGGAAAAGTTGGAACCTTGTCAAGCTATCTTTCTTTATTTTAAAAAAAATTAATTTAAGTTAATGTGAATGCTGCCCTGCATGGTGAGGATACACACTTATCGCTGTATTTTATATTGAATAAACGTGACAATAAATGATTTAATTAAACTTTTGAGTCTGAAATGTTCAATATAACAATCAGTTCTCAATCTACCAGTCTCATTGGAAAGGTACGTGAAATTTTCTCAGTGAAATTCCAACATTTTGAGTTTAACATTGTGGTTTTTTCTAACTTGTAGGAACCAGAAACTATATCGATGCCTCTTCGAAGCTAGTCAGAAAACATTTATACCAGTTGTATTTCAGTTGTTCAGGTGGAAGGGGAGGACTTCTGAGCACCTACTGGAGTGCTGGTCCAGCCCCTCTGGACTTTAAACAATGAGCTGCAATGGGACAGGCATTCACATTGGCTGTTCAATGCAAATGAGGCCCAAGGCAATATTTCAAACAGGCCTCAGGGTGTTGAGGACCGAGATGCGAAATAATGACACACTTCTTAGGTTCTATTTTGCTTGCTCCTCAGAGGCAGGGTTTGGGGAACTATCATATTGGTTGCTAAAAGTGAGTGTTGGCAAATTGACAACCTTCTAATTTTAATTTATGCAATGTAAATTGACATTACACTTTTCGGTCCTATTCTTAACCAGCTATGATTCTTTTTAAAAAGACCATAACACAGCTGATATTTACTAGAATAGAGTTTGAACTAGAGAGGTGTACCTCTTTGATTGAGGTTTGTCAATATTTCATCTATACTTTTCAATTCAAAAATCACAAAAATTAACATGGCTTGGAAATGCATTTTCAAATTGAATAGATAATACTGTTAACATAAGAAAGAAAAGAAAAAACTTATCTTTATGTGGTGCCTTTCACAACCTCCAGAGATGCCAAAGTAATTTAAAACCCTTAACACAGAATCATTGCTTTTTTTTAATTCATTCAAGGGATCAGAGTGTTACTGGCTCGGCCAGCATTCATTGTCCATCCCAAATTGCCCAGAGGCCAGTTAAGAGTCAACCACATTGTTGTGGGTCTGGAGTTACATATAGGCCAGACCAAGTAAGGGTGGCAGTTTCTTTCCCTAAAGGATGTTAGTGAACCGGATAGGTTTTTCCCAATAATTGGTAGGTAAAAACAAGGACATCAATGTGGATTTCACCAGTTTCCTCATTTCCCCTTCCCCCACCTCACCCCAGCTCCAACTTTCCAGCTCAGCACCACCCTCATGACCTGTCCTACCTGTCGATCTTCCTTTCCATCTATCCACTCCACCCTCCTCTCTTACCTATAACCTTCATCCCCACCCCCATTCACCTATTGTACTCTATGCTACTTTCTCCCCACCTCCACCCCCCCTCTCATTTATCTCTCCACTCTGCAGGCACCCTGCCTCTATTCCTGATGAAGGGCTTTTGCCCGAAACGTCAATTTTCCTGCTCCTCGAATGCTGCCTGACCTGCTGTGCTTTTCCAGCACCACTCAACAATGGATTCATGGATATCATTAGACACTTAATTTTAGTTTTTTTTATTCAATTCAAATTCCACCATCTGTCATGGCAGGATCCTAACCCATGCTCCCCAACATTATTTGGATCTCTATATTAGCATTAGGCCATAACCCCCCCTTCTACATATATTGTACAAAGCAATGCAGCCAAATCACACTCAAGTTCCTACAGATGGTAATGTGACAATGACAGATTATTAATTTTAAGATAAATATTGGCCAGGACATTGGAGTGCAAGTTCATAGTTTCTTGACAGTGGCGTAGCAGGTAAACAGAATAGTGAATAAGGCATTTGGTATGCTTGCCTTTTAAATGTTGTAATTGTACCAGCCTCCACCACTTCCATTGGCAGCTCATTCCATACAGGCACCACCCTTTATGTGAAAACATTGCCTCTTAGGTCCCTTTTAAATATTTTCTCTCTCACCCTAAACCTATGCCTTCTAGTTCTGGACTCCTCTACCCCAAGGAAAAGACCTTGTCTATTTATCCTATCCATGCCCCTCATGATTTTATAAACCTCTATAAGGGCACCCGTCAGCCTCCAACGCTCCAGGGAAAATAACCCTAACCTATTCAACCTCTCCCGTAGCTCAAATCTTCCAACCTTGACAAAATCCTTCTTAAAAGGCATCTGGATGGATATATGAATATAATGGGTTTAGAGGGATATGGGCCAAATGCTGGTAAATGGGGCTAGATTTATTTAGGAATTCTGGTCGGCATGGATGAGTTGGACTGAAGGCTCTGTTTCAATGCTGTGCATTTCTATGACTCCATGACTATATGACCTTAACACAGCTCTTGTGAATAGTACCTCAAAAAGTGCATGTTTTCTTCAGCATTACACTGGGGTGCTAACCTAGGCTGTGTGTTTGACAACCTGGACTGGGGCTTGAACCCACAATCTTTTGAGTAGAGGTGAGTATCCGACCAAATGAATGCTTCTAAAACTGTCACGATCTGCTCTAAACAATCTTCATGGAAATTCTTTACACTGCAATCAATAGGTCAAAATCCTAGAATTCCCTTCCAGCACTGTGGGTGCATCTGCCCCAAATGATCTTCAGCTGTTCAAGAAGCTGGCTGACCAGCACCTTCTCGAGGGCAATTACAGATGGACCACAAATGCTCACCCAGCCAGCGATGCCCTCATCCCATGAACAACGTTTATTTAAAAAATCAGCATTTTTAATGTATATAAAGCATTATTTTTGACTCAATCAGAGTTTGCAGACAATATACTATAATGAAAAAAAATTGTACTCTATTCATTTAGATAACAGCTGAGGAATTAATTTTGGAAAATGCTGAGTTGCAAGTATTGTAAATTGATTATTTTTATGTGAAGGTTTTACAAACCCTTATCCAAGTACAACATTCCTTGGCAAACCATTTATGTGTTTTTCAGAATGTAATAGTCCTGGACTTCAAAACTAAGGATGAGTGCAAATCCAGGGTAGAAATTTGAACAAACCAGATTTGGTGAAGTCTGATCCAAAATTACAATTTTTGCTTATTCTGTATCAGATAAGGTTATTTTTCTTAAGTTTAACAGAATATGTTTGGAAAGCTTACGTTTTTAAATGGAATCTCGTTTCCCTGCTGTAAAGATGTCAAACATACACTAAAGTGATTAAATTTTATCTGCACTTCACATATTCTGCACTCTACCTAACCTACTGACTTGTTGTTAACTGTTGACAGACATCATGTGAAACATTCTTCCTTACATAGAATAGCATCCCTTGCCTTGGTAAACTCAAAAAATGACTCATATGCATGCTTGTGAAAAGAATAACCAAAAGATCATGTTATTTAAATAATAGATGTAAGCACACTTTTACCCAAAATATTAAATGAGTTCATTATTAGTCAGAGAATTTGAAATTGTCATCAGTATAAATTCCCAAACTAGAAATGCTCTCTAATTTGTGAAACTATTTAACAATGATATTATTTCTGCACAACTGTACCTATTACAGAAGCAATGTAGCTCTATCAGCTCTAAAGAAGAGACTTATCAGACACAAAACATTAATGTTGAATCTGACTCCACAAATACAGCCAGACCTGCTAAGTTTCTCCAAGACATGCTGTTTTTATTTCATCACTCCAGCATCCACAGTATTTAGCTTTTATTTAACTCTGGTTATTATTCATGGAACTAATTTTTATCTAATTCACAAGAAGTGACATAGACAAGACCCAATCAATTGTCTTTTTCTATACCATTCCCAATTTTAGTCTCTGTTTAAGAACAGGCAGGATAGATTGAACGGCCTCCACCTGCGCTGGGGAACTCTGCATGTAAAGTAACAAAAAAAAAGAAATGCCCAACTATCATTGCTTTGGATTATGGCACTTAGTTAAAATGTTTTTTTCTTTAATTTTGCAGCCAGAATAAAATGCACTCTGTTGTGTAAAATATATAGCAAAGTCTATATTACAGCTGATGTGTGCATTTTAAACACATGTAGGTTATTAAAGGGATTCCTTTTATGCCAAAATACATTTATTAATGTGTTGTACGTTTTACAAATGAAAATTGATAAAGTGGAACTTTGTTCAGTAAAGGATTTCGCGTGTGGTGTGCGTGGTTGAAGAACTGAGCTGGCAATGTTCACCCAGAAAACTGAAATGGAACCAAATAGTTACATTATAGTTTGACAAAAACAAAAAGTGCTGAGATTGCACAGTGGGTTTGGTTGACACTATAGTGAGGCGCCATAAGCTAGAACATAATAGAACAAGGATTCTCATAAAGGAATACAAATTTATTGCATATTTAGAAACCCATTTTTGTGGGTAAGGGTGGAAACTCATTCTCCAGTACCTTACTAGCTTTACTGGACAACTTTGGCTAGTGTCAAATTTAAATCATATGGAAAGACAAGAACAGAATTTAATAGGAAAGTTCTCCAAGACCACCACCACATTCTTCTTGCTGCTGATGAAGCAGTACAGTCTGAGACACACAGCCATATCGCAGACACATTAAAAACATGTTGGTTGTAGCAACGAGGTGAGGAGGGGGAAATAGACTCCACACTTTTTAACTCCCTCTTGATTGATTGTAGCAAAATATTTTTATTTTGTTTTTAGCTAACACTCTTCAATTAAAACTTAACTAATTAGATCAAAATGAAGGATTCAATTCCAATTTCTTGAATGAAAGAAAAGGGGTTATATTACTTACGACGTTAAAAAAATAGTGCCCAGTGAGATAGAGAGAAAAAGAAGAGGCAGACAAACGGCTTAGTGATGGTAAGCCGGAGAGAGATAAATGCTGAGTGGGTGCTAATGGGAAGGGTGCATAGTTAAAATGGATTGGGCTGAGCTGGAAGCAGGACCTGGAGTGCGGAGGTAGGTAACGAGGTAAGTGTTTACATTCTGAAATTGTTAGACTCAGCGTTGAGCCTTGAGGGCTGTGTGGTGGATGGGAAGGTGTTGTTCCTCCAGCTTACATTGAGCTTTACTGGAATACTGCAACAGGCCTGACACAGAGATGTTAGCCAGGGAACACAGAGGCGTTTTGAAGTGGCAGGAACCTGGAACCTTGAGATCTTTTTTACAGATGGAACATAGGTGTTCAGCAAAGTGATCAGCCAGTCAGCAGTTTATCTCCACACTGTACAATTCCCACCATGCTGTGAAAAGTGAATACAGTTGACAAGATTAATAGAATTGTACAATACAGAAGAGGCCCTTCAGCCCATCAAGTCAGCATAGACAAAAAACTACTCCAAAGCTACACTTGTCTCATTTTCCTGTAATTGTCCCATAACCTTGAATGTTACGACATTTCAAGCACTCACTCAAATCCTTTCTAAAGGTTTTGAGATTTCCCATCTGAACTACTGCACTCCAGACTCATTACCTGCTGGTGAAGATAATTTTCCTGACAAATACCCTCTAAAATACCCTCAAGGGCAGCACAGTGGCTCAGTGATTAGCACTGCTGCCTCACAGCGCCAGGGACCTGGGTTCGATTCCAGCCACAGGCGACTGTCTGTGTGGAGTTTGCACGTTCTCCCCGCGTCTGTGTGAGTTTCCTCCGAGTGCTCCAGTTTCCTCCCACAATCCAAAGATGTGCAGGCCAGGTGAATTGACCATGGTAAATTGTCCGCGGTGTTAGGTGTCTTCATCAGGGGTAAATGTGGGGAATGTATCTGGGTGGATTACTCTTTGGAGGGTTAGTGTGGACTTGTTGGGCCGAAGGGCCTGTTTCCATACTGTAGGGAATCTAATCTAATCTCTTGCCTTTCACCTTAAAATTACACCCCTAATTCACTAAGCCTTCAATTTAGAGGATTAGTTGATTTCTGTCCACCTTGCCCACCTCCCTCATAATCTTAAACAACTCAATGAGGCCCCCCTTACCTTCTTTGCTATAAAGAAAACAACTCATGCTTACCAGATCTTTTTTCATAGTGAAACTTTTCCAGCCTGAGCAACATCCTGGCGAATTCCCTACGCAGCCTCTCCAATGCAATCATATCTGTCATGTAGTGGGATGACCAGGACTGCACACAGTACTCCTGCTGTGACCTAATCAAAGCTCTGTACAGCTCCAACATGACCTCCCTGCTCTAATAATCTACACCTCGACCAATCGGCAAATGTCCCATACACCTTTTTAACTAGCCTATGATTCTTAACTAGTCTACGATAGAATGAGGTGCAGATAATTCACTCCTTTCCCTGGAAGGTATGTCTGAGACCTTGGATAATGAGGAGGGAGGAGGTGAACAGGCAGGTTTCACAACTTCTCTTCTTACCTGGGAGGTTGCCATGGGAGGGTGGGAAGGTGTTAGGAGTGGTGGAGGAGTGGATCAGGGTGCCCTGGAGGGAATGTTCCCTATGAAATGCTCACAAGGTACATGAGGGGAATATGTGTCTCATGGTGGCATCTCACTGGAGGTGGCAGAACAGGAGGCTTCTGATTCTTTGGTTGCAGAGGCCGGTGGGGTGAAAGGTGAGGACAATGAGGACCCTATTGTTATTCTGCGATGGAAGGGAAGGGTGGTGACAGAATTGTGGAAAATGAGTTAGAAAAAAGTTAAAATAAAAGTAGATGCAGTTTAAAGTTCTGAGAATTCTGGAGTTACAATTATGAAACTTGAGTCTATGACTGCTTCTCTGTTGTCTTGTTTCATGATCAGCAGAGAAATTGGTATAATTCTAAGTTATCACTGAATCTTTGTTCTCCGAAGTTGCATTTTCATTGAGTGGTTCTTTTGAGAGATGACTTAGCATAGAAAGGGAGATAGAGAGTTCCAGCTTTTGTCACCAAATCAATTTTCCTTCTCTTGGCTACTCAAAAGTTCTGCTGAAATAGGGACCTTTTATGTATTCTGGAGTCTAACTTCTCTGTTTTTCCAAGCTTAATATTTCACAGAAAAGCTTTCATCTCTCAAGATCATGCAAGTGTGAATTTCTTGATACTGATATATGAGTCTAGTTTCACTGACTTTGGATGGAAGTGCAGCCAGTTTAATTCATTCCGTATGGCTTCGCTTGAGTTATCTCAATCTATGGTCACATGACCACATGAGTCATTTTAGGTCAGTTTTGTCCTTTCTTGAAATATCACTTTATTCCATGGATGCTTCAAGTGTTGAAAGTAAGAAAATGAAAGTTGATAACAATAATTGTATCATCCTTATATCAAGAAGACAAACTATTAGAAGCCCCCTAATAGAATGTGGTAATTTAATCTTTCACCCTCAGAGGCAGGATGTCTAACAGAAAATACAAAAAATTTTAATAGGTCAGATAGCAACTGTGAAAAGACACAAGGTTAATGTTTCACACTAACATGCTTTCATCAGAACTGAAGAAAAGAAAGAATTTTAAGATATCAAAAGCAGAGACAGGGCTGAAAGAACTAAGAAGAACAATGTACTAGTTTGGATCAGAAATTGGCTAGCTGAAAGAAGGCAGAGGTTGGTGGTTGGTGGGAAATTTTCATCGTGGAGTTCAATTACTAATGGGGTACCACAAGGATCTGTTTTGGATCCACTGTTGTTTGTCATTTATATAAATGAGCTGAATGAGGAAGGATGGGTTAGTAAATATGCAGATGACACTAAGGTCGGTAGAGTTGTGGATAGTGTCGAAGAATGTCATAGGTTACAGAGAGACATAGATAAGCTGCAGAGCTGGGTTGAGAGGTGGTAAATACAGTTTAATGTGGAAAAGCGTGAGGTGATTTACTTTGGAAGGAGTAACTGGACTAATGGTAAGATTCTTGGTAGTGTAGATGAGCAGAGAGATCCCGGTGTCCAGGTATATAGATCCTTGAAAGTTGCCACCCAAGTTGATAGGGTTGTTAAGAAGGCATATGGCGTGTTAGCTTTTATTGGTAGAGGGATTGAGTTTTGGAACCATGAGGTCAAGCTGCAGCTGTACAAAACTCTGGTGCAGCCACATTTGGAGTATTATGTACAGTTCTAGTCACCGTATTAGAGGAAGGATGTGGAAGCTTTGTAAAGGGTTCAGAGGACATTTACTAGGATGTTGCCTGGTATGAGGAAGGTCTTACGAGGAAAAGCGGAGAAACTTGAGGCTCTTTTCATTAAAGAGAAGAAGGTTGAGAGGTGACTTAATTGAGATACATAAGTTAATCAGAGGGTTAGATAGATTGGACAGTGAGAGCCTTTTTCCTCAGATGGCAACTGCTAGCATGAGGTGACATAGCATTAAACTGAGGGGTAATAGATATAGGTCAGATGTCAGAGGTAGTTTCTTCACGCAGAGAGTAGTAGGGCATGGAATGCACTGCCTGCAACAGTAGTAGACTCGCCATCTCTAAGGGCATTTAAATGGTCATTGGATAGGCATATGGATGAGAATGGAATAGTATAGGTTCGATGGGCTTCAGATTGGTTTCACAGGTTAGCACAAAATCGAGGGCCGAAGTCCCTGTATTGCGCTGTAATGTTCTATGTTCTATGTCTGAGTATTTGCAGGAGTTAATCTTAAAGGGTCAGCCTGGAATTTTATAGAACAGCTTCTCTCTGTGCTTTCCCTGTGGCTGTATTCTCTATAACACCATGTACCTTAACTTCTGTAACAAGTCTTGTATGTGTCATTTCACCAAACACCTCTTGAATACTCAGCATCCATTGTATGCCCTTGGCCTACAACTAATTTAGTTTGAATGGTCTTCCACTTACACATGCATGCTGTTTGCTCTGGATTGGCCTAAATTAATTTCAAAATATCTTAGATCATAGCACGTGGAGGGCCCTAACTTTTTTGTAAAATCTGTATTTTTGATTGTAGGATGAAATTGGGAAAGAACTGTTTTAAAACCAAGGATTGTGGATGGATTGTTTCACTTTTTTAAAAAGCAAGTTACCTAAACTTATTGTAATAGTTGTTTATTGGTTCAAGTAATGGACAAGTCTAGTTACAGACATCCAGGAGCTAAGGGATTGTGAAAGAATGAAGACTTGGCCAGCACAAGTAGCTAATTGGTCTGTGATATTGTGACTAGTTCTTGATGACAAAGGTGTTTTGTCTGCTAACAACTGAGTTATTAACCCTCAGGTAGCCGGACAGCTTGAGAATGTAAATATTCAGGGAAGAAGCCATTGGACATCTACAGAGGAAGGAGCTTTGCAATAAAAAGTATCTCAAGCCTGTAGATGGTCAGTCTAATTTCCTTTATTAGTTACAGTAATCTCTGATTTATTAATTAAAGGTGCAAACCTCTTGCAATCAAGTGAAAGTACCTGAAGAAGAAAGATAAAGAAGCAGAATTCTGATTAATACAAGGATCATCTCAGCAAATCCTTTGAACAGGGACCACTGAACTGCTTTTCCAGTCTTTCCCTCCACCCATATCACCAATGTTTTTGCGTCTGTCTGTATGTGTGCATGAAGGTGAGTTTTGTAAGTAGTTTAGATATTTAACTACTAGAGTTATGTGTTGATGGTTCATAATTGTTTAACTGTAGTTAGAATCTGTTTATTTGTAATATAATTCTTGTTAAATACAGTCCTTGCTTTCCTGGGACTAAAAGACAGACAAATTGGGGATTTCTGCATAGCTTTATATAATTTTTAACTTTAGTGACTATTCCAGTAATATTGTCTTGATTTCCAGTGGGGTGTGACACAAATTATTTTCCAACTTCTCAATATCAACTCTTACCATTCTGATAAGTGTGTGTCGGAAATTTAAGGCCAACAAAGGCTTGGCTAGAAAAGCAATGCAGGTTGAATTTCCAAATTCTGAGTGTACCCTCCCTTGTTCAACATGGAGAAAATTAAAGAATCTATCTCAGATGCTTTCTAAGGATTTCTCCCACTTCGACCACAAATTTTATTTCTAACCCCAGATTAGTATTGAATTCTTAAGGTCTCAATAGTCACAATGCCATAATAGCTACAAAAACTGCTGGTCTCATCCCAAAATTCTTTTCCACAATTTCATAGTTTGTGTGGGGTAATTTGTTCAAGCTTATGACCCTGATGGGAGAGGCAGGTTATCAGTAGCAGATTAAAAGGCTAGATGCCCATTCTAGATATATTTCTGACCCTGAATCTCTAATGTTTACAACAGCCTGTGTATTCCCTAATGGAAGTTTAAGTCAGAATATTACCCCATAATTTACTTCCATTATTATAATAGTTTCTTTGTTAATATTTAACAAGAGACTGATTCTGTCACTGTACCAGCATCAGTAAATGAAGAAACTCTTTTCTGAGGCTATCAATGTGTCATCAATTTATAAGATTGTCCTTCTCCTCAGCTGACTGGGGACAGCATTTGGTCTGTACTGTTCAGGGAAAAAAGGGAAAAGAAATATACAAATACAGGCAAGGTGGGTGGTGTGCCAATTATAAGTGCCTTCCAATATTTCCCTCAATTTTTGTGCCCACTTTAATTAATGGAAATAAGTGACTCCTTTAGAAGTTTCTGATACTTTGAAATTGACTTTACTCTTTACACTCCAATCAGACTGTACTTATTGAGCAGCTCAAAATTTATCCAATGCGGTTTCTAGGTTCAGATAGGCTGAAATCATTTCAAATAATTTCTATGCTCTTGGATTGAAATTGGGAAAAACTTTATGATACACTTCTGAAGAGACTCTGAACTAGTGGGGAATGGAGAGGAGACAGTTCCAATTTTCTAACCCACATTCCCTTGAATTACAGTTTCCTGTAATCATTAATTTTAAGCAATACTGACTTCATTCCCAGTGTGGCAAAATTGCAAAAATGCCAATACATTCAATGGTACAAATTATAATCCCTTCAGTCTTACAAAATAGTTTCTTCTCTGAGTTACTGTGAACAATAACATTGGAGATTCACTTATTAGTGAATCTATCCTGAAGCATACTGGGATGTGTAGTTTGTGATTTAAATATATATATATTTATTGTCCAGCTTGGATTTTTGAGTTAGTACTGGTAGTATGAGTTTTCTGTGCCCGAGAAGAGGTTTAGTGATTAATTTGTAAGTATTTCTGTAGCTATGGTGATTTCTTTTACAGCAATCTGAGAGATACAGCCTCTAAGAACTCATGAATTTGGTTTTCTTTGGGAGAGATTTTATGATGGGACAAAGAAAGCAGGTTTAGTTAGCAGGTTCTGGAATTGTGTGTGTTTTTGTAGCTTGGGATAACATTTTAGTTTCAGTTTGTGAGTTCTGAAGGGGTCCTAAATGTGTAAAGCAGTTGCTCCTGAAAAAGAGAAAGATACTTTAGTATTATTAAAATAAGTTATTTGAGTGTAAGGAATTTGGTTAGAGTTCCAAACCAGAAGTGCTTGGTTAAAATCCCAAAGGGGCTGCTTGAAACTGAGCAATTAGAGGTGGTCATATGAAAGTTCCAGGAAGACGCTATAGGAAGTAGTAACTAAATGTGCACATCAATTTCTCAGCAATGGAGTAAATGACCTGTTAAAATTTATCAGAGAAGCATTGATTGATGAATAGATATTTTTCTGTATACAAAGAGAATTCTTCTGCCCTTCTTCAAATAGAATCACGTAGCAGCATTTTCCCAGCTCTTAAGCAGAAAGCAAAACGCTGGGAATTTTGAGAAAAGATGATTAATATTCCTTTTAAGCTCGGCAGCCACATGCATTCGACTAATTTGATCAGCATTAGTCACAGCATAGACTTCAGATTTCTGTCTTCTAAACTCTAATTTCTCCCTCATTATTTTGTAGTCATTCTTTGCTCATTTTAAAATTCTGTCCAATTCTCTGTCCTGTCACAAATCGTCACAGAATTAGAAACTTTTTATTTTAATTTGATATTATCGCTAACTTCCTGCTTTAGCCAAAAATGTATCCTTTTCTCAGAGTCTTCCCTGCTCACTGAAGTGTGTATTTCCTGGCTATCATGAAACATCTCTTTAAAAATCTGCCACTGTATCTCTGTTGTACTACCCTTTAACCTAACGTCACAGTCTACTTTAGCTAGCTCTGTCTTCATACATTCATTTAAGTTTAAAACAGTAATCTTAGATCAACTCCTCTTTTTCCCAAATTGAAAAGAAAATTGAATTATGTCATGAATTCTGCTATTTAGAGGCTCTCTTACTGTGAGGTAATTAATTTATTTCATTATTACAGCCTATTCTGCGGCAGAAATTGAAGATAAAACCTTGTGAGTTCACTAAGGTTAACATAAAAGTTAACCACTTCACCTGATGGAAAGTTGGTGATCTCGTGGTATTATTACCAGACTACTAATCCAGTAATCCACTTCAATCCCGTCAACTTCGAACTTTCCCACACTCTCACCCAACCCATCTAACTAAATCTTTATTTACCAATTTCACAGCACCCATCTCCACGTTCAGTCAATAAACCAGAAGTAATCGTCCACTTTAACCCTACATAGTACTCATGATGTTGCTGACTGTGAATGCTCCCCCTCCCACATTAATCTTTTCCTTTCAATACTCTATTGTCTTCCTCCTCTTATATATCGAGGTGTCCGCTTTGCAATTTTAATCCCCTTTGTATCCCAACATTCTGCCTCCAATCCTCACAAATTGATATCTCTAGCTTCTTCCCTACAGCACCCCCCCCCCCCCCCCCCCCCACCACCCACCCAATTATCCACCTTTGACTTTATGTTAATGGACCTGGTTGACCATGGCCCACTCTCTTGAGCAACTTAGCTGTACAAGCCCAGATGGCGAGTGGCCAGTCCCCTGTCTGATACCTCGACAGTTTCTTGGTTCTCTTCCCATCACTCCAAAGGTTGGTTGCACTGACTCCACACAGCTGACCATGGCTCACTCATCAGTCTGTAGAGGTGTGGATCTCCTGCCTTAGACCACCCTAATCAGTTGAATGACTGTGCCCATGCCCCTGGACTGGTATGAGAGGATGTCCTTGGCCTACTATGCCTGGACACCCTGCCTGAAGCATACTTTTCTGGACATGACTGATGATTACTCCCCTTAGACTTTGAGACATGGCCATTTGGTTGAAGCACATGTGGCAGTGCATGGCTGGCACATGCTGCAGGTATAATATAGATGTAACATGGTACCACACAGCAACATGCCCACCCCCTAACTGATGACTGCTGATAATTATGACAATCTGCTTGGCTTTGTATCTGTCCTGAAAAGCAAGACAAGGCTAATCAAAAGTACTGTGATCCTGTTAGTTCTGGCTGAAATGTCAAAGTTCAAAAAGGCAAGAAAAGGCAAAGCATGGCAGGATTGCCATGAGCATCAAAGTAGGCATGAAGCGAGTATAGGCGAGGAGCCCTGAGAAACGGACTGATGCAATCCCTAAGTTGGATGCCTGACCTAATGTGCAAAGTGCAGTGGCAGCAACATTGCAACGAAAGGTGCCAGGGTTCTCCAAAGTGCAGCATTGAAGGCAATGTTTGTGCTGGCATCTTGTGCATCATAGATGTGCCATGATGATGCAGTGAGGCTGGCCCATGTGAGATACCAATGTCCATGGATGTAAAGTCACTGCCTATAAGCGTGCCTGGAGACGTTGATGCCAGCTGTCCCAGATAGTGGCCTGGACGAGCAAGTAACAAGTTGACCTCACCAGTTACCCTCTCTAAGTTTCATGTTGAGAATTCTTGGCATCCAGTGGATAGTGAAATGGGAGACTTCATACTAATGAGGCCATTAATAATGAGGTTGCTTATGCATGATAATCCTTGCTAATAGGCCTCTCACCACTCATAAGTGAGACTCTTGTCATTTAACACTTGGTTGGAAAATGATGCTTTTTGGACACAACATCAAGAAGGTCTTTGCTGGATATCTCCCTGGTTTCCCCAAATTTCTCACCATGACCCCCTCATTCAGTGGGCTGGAAGATTAATCCTAATTCCTGAGGCCATGAACACAGCTTACTAACACATCTGAAACTGTTGGAATTTTGTTAGAAATGTTTTCATGAAAAAAAAGTATTCCTTTAAGTCAGTATTCTGTAGATCTATTGCAGCAAACAGCTCATGAGGTACTTACGTCTGTGTGTTTGTGTGAGACGCTCCTTTTCCCAAAAGGAATTGGTGTCAAGTCTCAGCACGGTGTCTGAAGCTGGCTGGGTTAGTGCCTTTGAGTTTTTATAAACTAATTAGTGCAGAGCTCTGCACAACGTAACAAGAATAATGTAAACAATAAAATGACAGTCTCGATGGAATGTTTCTGCAGTACAACAGCATTGACAGATTCTGGCTATTCTGCTCATGCTGAGTATTGACTTTCTGTGTGGATATACATTGCATATTGATATATAGATCAGTGACTATGTGGAAACGCCATAATTTAAATAATAGATAGATTCCTGGAAATCATTACATATATTAAAACTCCTCACATTGAAGCAGTTTTTCCTACTTAAATCTGGTTAGCTCAGTTGGCTGGATAGCTGGTTTCGAAATGCGTGGTGCTGGAAAAGCACAGCAGCATCTGAGGAACAGGGAGTCAACATTTCAGGCATATGCCCTCCATCAGGAATGTGATGAAGGGTTTATGTCTACAATGTCGACTCTCCTGCTCCTCAGATGCTGCATGATTCCGCTATGCTTTTACCAGTGCCACACTTTTCGACCCTGACTCTCCAGCATCGGCAGTCCTCACTTCCTGCTGAATAGCTGGTTTGTGATGCAAAGTGATGCTTACAATGAAGGTCTCTCCTTCTCAACATCTCCCCTCACCTGAGGTATAGTTACCCTCAGGTTAAATCACCAATAGGTATCTCTTTCTAATGACAGAGCAACCCTACGGTCTGGTAAGACTATTGCGTTTTCATGTACTCAGTGATATATTCCCAACTCAAGATTTTCGGCTCCATTACATCACATCAATATGAAATACAAGTTATTCAAGAGCCAAAAGTAAACAAACCTCAATGCATAAAGCGTGATACCAATTAACACTCACCAACAAATGAGGTGGGAAGGAGTAAAATTGAGGTCTACCATTGGAACATTGTCAGTTGCACAGCTTCTTGTGCACACTATGCACATACACAAATATTGCATCTGTTAAACAGCAGATCAAAGGCCTATTCAAGCATTCCATGTCAAATGCAGGACCTTGTTTAATTGTGTCCAAAATAAGAATCTGTTTCAATAATTTTGACCAACTACTTTCTAATGTGATAAGTTGTAGGTACAACAAGTAAATGGGTAGTAATTTGTTAACTACTTAATAACCTAACCATTTGCATTCATATAATGATGAAAGAGGGTTATCTGCTCGTGCTTTATTAACTCCAGCCGGGACACATGGCATTAATAAAGTGCTGGCCATAATTCACAGCTCAGCATGAGTAGCACAAATGGGACTAAAAATGGAAACAGTGTTGATATCACAGCTGATTTGTATTAAGTACCTTGATCTTTGTTCAGAATAAAACTCCCACCTCCAGAGGTTAGCTTAATAAAAAAATGAGTTTAAAGTAAGGAAGCATTAATACTGCTTCATATTCCTGCCTCGCTTTAAGACAGAGGTGTAAGTAAATGCTTCACAAATCTATTCAGAGCGATTTTGATTTTGATTTTGAAGCATTCAATATTCAGGTGGTGTAAAACTTCAGTCCCAAGGAGAAAGAAGCTGCGCACGCACAGCAGGATGGGCCTCCTTGGAACCTGCCATGGAAACAGTGACCTCGTAGATCTGATGGGGCCCCACTACATCACCATGGAAACAAATGGCTGGGATCCACAGGCACTAGACCACCAAAATAATTAGATGTATTCCATTAACATAAATCAAAGCATCAAGAGGCGAAGAACTGTTGGACCTAACGATGGTGTTACAAATTTGGAGCCAATTCCTTACCTTTTGAAGTAATCGCAAATCAAATTGACTCAAGTTTGCCCAAGACAATGTCTGGTATAAATCTAATAAACAGATCATTAAAGATGAACTATTGCAGTATTTCACTAAGCTGTCAGCCCTACAGAACTTCATCGTTCACCTTTGAGACGGTGAAAACTGTGTAATTACCATGAGATTCCCATCAATCTTTTTTCTACCATGTGCCTATATTGTTTTAATATGGTGTTATACTACTGTCTGTATAGATGAAAAAAAGACACAGGTGTAAAGTGAATGTTTCACATATGACTGCTGGATGTATTTGGAAGAATTGCTCTTCACTCTGTCCTTTACAGATAATGTGAAAATATGGCAAGGAGTTGCAAACCTGTGGCAATGATCCAGGGGGTCTCAGGACATTGACATCATTTGCAAAGTGTTCCCATTTAGACACATGAGAAAGTGCAATTTTTAGAATAAAACATTCTTGATAAATTATGATATGTTTATATGAACATAATAAAAACCAACAAACATTAACAATTCATAATTTCGTTTAGAGTAAAAGTAATACATATTAATGAATATTTTGATTACTGAAGCACATTTCAGCAATTGCTCCTGCTCATTCTCAAAATATTTGTTTTGCCCTTATGTATCTATACGTGTTTATTCAGACAACATTTGATTGACACTCTTAACTTTCCCCCATAACAAATAAATAATTCACACGATTCTTTCCATTAACAAGTCTGCTAAATAATCTTGTATATTATTCCAGGAGATATCTTGGGATGTAATAGAAACTATCTCAATGGGTCCCCACAATTCCTTAATTATGTATTTCCTCTTCAAATTGCTCCAGAACAAATTAAACAATATTGCCTGGATATCTTTCTCTGCTCCCCTGGTATCCAGTGCAGCTTACAGCTAATTTGGTTCCTGCTCAGCTAGTCAGCACATAAATTAGCTCCTACTCTTTCTTTTGTGCTGCTGCCAAATTTGTGGATTTACCTTTCCTTCACCCACAGGTCTGGACAATTAGGGGCATATTGCTTCGATTCCTGTTAACGTCAGCAGCTCACTGCTTTTTTAACATATCCATAGTAGTCACCTGCTGATTTAGGCTGGAAATCCAGTTCTGAGCCTAATGCATGGACTTGTCCTTTTTAGTTCTACCTCTTTTCTTACTTTTCTCTTTATCCCTCTCATTCCTCCCCTCTTAGTTTGCCTTTCCTAAGTGCCCAGATATTAAAGCATGTCTTGGCCTTCCTTCACACTGATCACAGATTTCAGTCAGACTTAGATAAGCCCGCAGCTTCACTATGACTCTCTCCTGGCATTTTCAGAAGGGCCCATAAAGCTAATGCAATCCCAAACACCCTACATTACTCTCTCACCAAGCTTCACACCCAGTGTGTTCCACTGGGGACTAATCTTGTCAATCTCCTCATTCTTGAACTCACCCGTCCCACTGTTGACTCTGTGGACTCCTCCAAAAGATCAACTCTCCCCAACCCTCAGCCCGTCTCCCTCCAGAAGGTCCTCACCGTAGGATCATCAAAATAGAGGAACATAGAAACACAGGAACTATGAGCAGGAATAGGCAATTAGGCCCGCCAAGCCTGCTCTGCCATTTAATGTGATCATGGCCGACCTTATCCTGGTTCCATCTCTGGAAGATCGCATCAACTCTACGACCTTGACAGAAAATTGGCTGAGGGGTGAGGTCACCTTGAACCTGAATGAAACCTCCCTGTCGGACTCCAAACTGAGAGCAAAATACTGCAGACACCGGAGATCTAAAATGATTTTAAAAAACAAGTGCTAGAGAAACCCAGCAGCTTTGTCAGCATCTGCGGAGAGAAAACAAGATTAACATTTCAGATTGGCCTCAATATGTTTCTCTCTTTCTCTATACAGATGATCCCCGGTCTGCTGAAGATCCCCTAGTACTTCCTGTTCTGATACATACCATTACATTTTCAAACCAGATTATTACAATGATGATATGGTTTTATCACAAAATCCCAGCTTGCTCTGTTCCACTACCCCTTTGGCACGTTCCCTCCTTTTAGTGTCTCACCTTCTTCAGGAGATCTCACCTCTCGTTTAAAATTCCCATTCTCTACCACCCATCCAAGTGTCCCTGAGTACTTCCTTTATCAACCTTCATCAGACAAGATTTTACAGGGCAGGGGAGAGGATGCCTGCAGAGTCAGTCAGCTCATCCCTCCCTGGTACTGAGTCAACTAACAACTCATACACCCAAAAATATAAGAAACCCCTCCCCCTTCCCATCCCAACATGCCACAGGTGGGCTGACCTGGTGTGGGGGAGTACCCACCCTCAGTGTTGCAGCTTCTGAGACAGACGATGATTCGAAGAAGTGAGCAGAGACGGCCTTAATTGACTCAATGGGAGTATGATCACATGTGAGATGGCAGGAACAGAGGGATAGCTATGGAGGGAGCAATTGGGAAGGTGACTGCGGTGAGCACAAAGTGTATGATGAAAAGAACTGGAAGTTAAATTGACTGAAAATGAGCTGTCACTTGGGCTTGGAACTGATGGATGCCCTATCAGGCATGTTTTCTGCCCTGAGAAGGGTGGATTGGTACATAAAATACGAGGAGCTGCCAGACCATTACCCTCTTGCCCACCTCTGAGGTGTTCCCCTGTATATGGTAGGTGTGTGGTCATCTGCCTTTTGTAAATAAGTCACGGATGATCAACTGAGCAGGTTATCAAGCCAATCGACACTGATGTTATAACACTGGTGCCATCATACAGTTGGCGTGGGCAGGACAATGCCAATGGACCAATCTGATTGTCAGTAATAGACGCTGCTGATGCAGCAACAAGGTGCAAGAGGAGAACCAATAGCAGCTGGAGACAAATAAGCCCAAAGGTTTATGAGCAGGGAAGGATAAGAGAACTGAGAGAGGGGGAGAGAGGGGGCCTGGAGTTTAGACAGACAGGTAGCAAGGAAAATGTAGGGCATAAACTAGAAATGACTTGATCTCCCCCATTCTTCATTCCTAATTTTTCTACAATTACATTTAAGAACAGCCTGCCCACACTATCATGGCATGGGCAGTGTATAATTGGCTTGGTTTAAAAACAAGCTCAATTTATCATTATTTATTTTAAATTGCAGGCTGAGAACCCTGATTTTGCGCCTCTCCACCTACGTGTAAAGGGGAATGGCTCAGGCTGGGCTGGAAGGTGGTAGCATTGCCATTTCTCCCGTCCCTGCCTCCAGCACTTTAGGGGTTGGAGATGGAGGTGTGTTTTGCCATCCTTACCCCTGCTATATCTGCCTGCATATAAATACTCCAGTCCATATTCACAGCTAATCCTTTGTTCTTCTGTCTCATTTGGTCTCACTAATCCCACTGTGTCAATCATAAGAGCATCTCTAATTGTCTCTTTGAATTGTTGCCCGCACACAATCTGTTTTCCCTCCATATTCTACCTCTTCCTGTGTCCATACCAGATAAAGCTTTTCCCAAATACAACCATTTTACAATGCTCCTGTGATATAAAGTGGGTCGGCTCTGTGTTGTTGAAGTACAGTTTTCAAGCAGACAATAGAATAGTAGTATGGAAAACATTCTCTGTCACCAAATTAATGTTTATATTCGTGAACAAAACAGGAATACTCATCATTAGACTTTACTTCATCACTTCACTCCAAATTGTTCAACCGTCAGTGTAAAATTAATGCTATTTCACTGTTGACCTGGATTCAAAGACTCCCTGCAGTATAGTCAGATTTGTAATTTATATAAAACAGGATAGGATTGTGGGATTGAAAGAATGACTCAGATGTTACCTGAAAAAGTTGTAATAATGATATAACTACAGGTGAAATATTATGTGAGAGAAATCGAAACTACTGGTCATGAAGATGTGAGTCACCAATAAAAGCAATGGAATAGGATCATTTCCATTGCTTAAGCGATTATGAAATTAACTGTACAATAGCAAATCTCATCCTGAATCTGTGGAGGAAAATTAACAACATTAGCTTCATGCTGCAACAAATAGATTGAATCCATTTCAGTTCCAAAAATTTAATTCGTTTAAGGAAGTGGAAATGGAAAGAAAGCCCACAGAACCAAGCACCATTTTCATTATAAAGTTATCTTGTGTGATGTACATGGACCCAGTGATATCACTTCAAAATGTTTGGCATTGTGGCACTTAAATTTTATAAAACCAAACAGTGTGATTATAAGGTACTATTTTAACCCAATCTGTCCATTGGGAATCTGAAATTATTTGGCATATTTCTTATTTTCCCACCAACAACCCCTTACACCCTCACCTCATTCGATTTTAGTCTCCATTGAAGTCAGTGGGCTATGATATCAGAAGAGTTTAGAGCTTGCATTCATAGAATCCCTACAATATGGAAGCTGGTCATTCAGCCCATCGAGTTCACACTGACTCCCCTGAAGAACATCCTACCCAAATCTAACCCCCCCACTTTATCCCTTAACTTTTCATTTTCCCATGGTTAATGCACCTAGTCTGCACATCCCTACATATTACATGCAATTTAGCATCACCAATCCACCTAATCTCCACATCTTTGGATGGTGGGTGGAAACCAGAGCACCCAGAGGAAACCCACACAAGCACGGGGAGAACATACAAATTCCACACAGACAGTCTCCTGAGGCTGGAATCGAACTCAGGTCCCTGACGCTGTGAGGCAGCAGTGCTAACCACTGAGCCACTGTGCTGAACTCCATTCAAACCTGTGACCTCCAGGTCTTCTGAGTTGGATCAAAGTTTTCAGTCTTTCATGAAGATGATGTGCCGATAAGTGATTATTTGAAGGTGCCATTGTGATGCCCCAGCCAATGTGTTTTCTTAAAAAGTGTCTGCGTGTGTCTGTGTGTGAATGTGCATGTTTGTGAAAGGAAGGGAGAATAAAACACACACACATTTCCATCTCCCCCAGCAAAATGCTGCCAAATATCCATGCTGTGGTTGAAACCAGCTGAGAAATGTGTTTTTGTTTCTGTATTTTAATTAGTTTCTGATGACATAGTGACAATGAAGGGAAAAAAGCGAATTAAACCTTTGGAACTGAAATGGATTCAATCTATTTGTTGCAGCATGAAGCTAATGTTGTTAATTTTCCTCCACAGATTCAGGGTGAGATTTGCAATTGTACAGTTAATTTCATAATCGCTTAAGCAATGGAAATGATCCTATTCCATGCATTGCAGTTAAAGAGGTAACTCATCCTTCGTTATTCTCATAAGTGCAGAAATGCTCAATGGGATAATGTTAATATTCTTGGGTCAAGAAGGCCACTTAGGCAGCACGGGCTAACAGCGCCAGGGACTTGGGTTTGATTACACCTCCAGGCGACTGCCTGTGTGCAGCTTGCACGCTCCCCATTGTGTCTGTGGGAGTTTCCTCCCACACTCCAAAGATGTGCAGCTTTGGGATGTGGATCTGGGTGGGATGCTCTTCGGAGGGTTGTTGCAGACTCGATGGGCCAAATAATATCTATGAAGAGGTGTGCATGGCCCTAAAGTACTTGCTCATCAGAAAGAAGGAAGGAATGACATTTATGTAGTACCCTTTATAACACTGCTCTCAGCCAATTACCATTGAAGTGTAGTCTCTTTTGTAACTTATGTTATGATCCCAGCTAATTTCCTTACCAGACAGCTCTGATCCCAGGCAGCAAATACCTGTACATTTGAGATAAAATACTCAGAATGTCCATAGTCTGATTTTCCTTGTCAATTCTCAAAAAGGAAATAATTTTCATGATTGACCTAAATCACCTCTTGTTTCTTAGTACACCCAGGAAACTGTGTTCATTTTGCACCACTACTACTGTTTTAGTATCTACTTCCTTTCCCAGAGCCTCCGTATCTGAAGACACTTTAGATTTTCCCACTACTGCAATTCATGTAAATCCCACCGAATGACGTTAGTATGTCCAATTTTATTACGATGAAAGCATGTTAATGTTTTTACATCACTTTCGGTGTCAGCTTCCCCCCCTTAGTACTTTGACAAATTCTTCTTCCATCTGCAGATTTTTAATTCCCCCAAATTCCTTCCCAATTTCTATCTGACCATTTCCTGGTATGTCATTGTCTGTGTGACATATCATGGGTATTTGTGAGAATTGCCACTTCTCTGACCTTGAATACCTGGCGCTCAACATTTTTTAAAATCTGGAAGAATGTTATTTCTGAATTCTAACAGCCATCATTGGAACAAGAAGCAAATCAATCTTATCTTGGTTGCCCAAGCACTACCTAAAGTGGTTTTCAGTTGATCCTGTACCCCCGACCAAAACGGAATGATGCACAATGGGAATCAGAGTCCTTTACCCTGTTTACAGTTTTACAACTGACCATCCTACTGAATGGGAAAGCAGGTTCAAAGGGGCAAATGGCCATCTCCTGAACCTAACTCATATGTTCCAATGTGGAGTATGAACTGCATCTGCTAGGCCTTGAGACGCCCTAATGACTACCCTTAAGGGAACCATAGAGGCTTGCTCACAAAACAGGCAATACAATGTTTCTGTGTATGCTTGCTCCTCCTGAGACCCACAACAATATGGTGACCTGCTGCTGACTGTTCAACAGGCCCCTCTCTAGAGTATCTATTTCCCCTCACCTTCTGGCTCCCATATGCTGCGGAGATACTAAATGGGCTGCCCACCTGGATGAGAGTCTGCATCCAGCCATTAAGCTCATTGACCCATTGCAACAGAGTGGCCCAAGCTTTTAAGCACTTTTTATTCTCACATGTCTCAGAATTAGGCAGAAGGTGTAATTGTTTCGTTCACTGCCCATCCAACATGAGGGCCTGATGGAAATTATCCCTTTCCCACATTTATTAACAGAGTGAATGCTGAGATTGGATTTTAAGAGGTTTCCTAAGCTGTCATTTCAGAAACCCCAGCTAAAATAACATGTGTGGTAACTGCACACTCCAGTGCAGAAAGCTGAGAGGCTCCAGTGGGACTTTCAAGCTACCATCAAAGTCAGACTTCTGTCTTCACTGCTGTTTGTGAGGCACCACTAGCAGCTCTATTTCAGAGCACAAATGAAATAAACTGACCACACACCAGGTCAGGTTTGCAAGATTTGTCAATTGTTCATCCTTCCCGAGGACTGAATCAAATGAGATTATTTAGTCTGTAGGAAACAGAAACGAAAAACTGGCAGAAAAAAAAATTCATGTTAATTCCTTCCACCTCTTATCACAGATAATAAATCACAGAGAAGGAAGAAGGGTTTGGGTTGTTTCAACGAATGAAACTTTTGGGAGTATATGTGGCAATAAACAGCTTTCACAAACAGCTGGAAATATAATCTGAGAGGTTTTGCTTGCTACTGAAATGAATGAGGTGGAATCATATCCGTTTTGGCACAGGGGTGAGAGGATGAATTTACCAGATTACTGTTAGGTCTGATAAACAGTCAGGTTCATGTGGTAATTCAGTAAATGCTCTTATTTCAGCTAATGTGCAATATTCACTTTCATTAGAACAATATAAAAGCGTAGATCCTGGGGTTTTGAACTGCTCCAGAAACTTCACTCCCATTGGGGCCCTCTAGTGTTTAATTCATAATATGCAGTTACAATTCACACTTGAGCCGCAATCTACAAATAGGCAGATTATTCTTAGATTTTTGTGAGACAGCGGACAACACTGCTCTGAGCAGATCTTGAGGTGCTGACAGAATAGACTCACAGCTGGCAAGTTATATTTGATTTGGAAAAGTGTAGTATTACCTGTGTGTGCAGTATGCATGTTCAGCATACACACTTTCTTTATGGGAAATAAGTTAAAGACAAACTAGGAAGAAGGGGAATCTGGCCATTCTAGTGCTTATAACTCAAAAGGTGAAGCTGCAGCTGGTGAATAATGTTTTGAACTACACTCATAGGACAACTCATGTCCATTTTGTGTTTGTACAAACCTTTGTCAAATTTCACCTCCCTTTGTATACAGAGTCCAGTCTTGGCCTCTTCGTCAGGAGGCTTCATATTGAGATCTGAGGATTTCTCAGTGTAGACAATCTTTTTCATCAAGACAGAGTAAAAGGGGGTGGAGGTGGATCACTAAACTGTAGAGAATCACAAACTTGTGAAATCTGGTTGATGTTTGCAGTTATAGTATTTATCATTGCAGCATGAGGCTATTTGTTCTATCTTGCCAATGATGTCCCTTTGTTGAAGCTCTCCAATTAGTTCCACTGCCTTGCTCTTTGTACCCAGCAAATGACAAAGACCAGTCCTGATCTCTGGTCACGCCTACTGTAGCATTTTTTGGGAGGAATCCTAGTGCTGTTATTTACGCTTCCAGAGTGAGGCCATTTTCACCAAAGGCATAACTGAGGTCATAGAATCCCAACTGTGTGGAAACAGGCCATTCAGTCCATCAAGTCCAAATGACCCACTGAAAAGCAAGTCACCCAGACCCAACCCAACCCAACCCCTAACCTATCCCCATAACTCAGCATTTCTCATAGCTAATTCATCTAACCTATACATCCCTAAACACTATGGGCAATTTAGCATGGCCAATCCACCTAACCTGCACATCTTTGGACTGTGGGAGGAAACAAGAGCATGCAGAGAAAACCTACACAGACACAGGGAGAATATGCAATATTGGAGGTTGGAATTGAACCTGAGTCCGTGGTACTGTGAAAAAACAATGCTAACCACTGAGCCCCCAGGCCACCCAATTCAGTGGACTCAACATGGAACCCATATCCATTTCCTGTATTTGGTTGACTTGCACATCTCTACTACCCACTGTCTCTATAAACAGGTACGCTAGTTCTTTACAAACCAGCATATTCCTTTATAGATGAGATTGAAAAAGCTTGATGTTACCAGTCCTCTTTTACATAACCAAAAATTAAGACTATGCTTAATTTCAGCAAAGATTATGCTGAAATTATTAGTCTATTTTGATTAATTTGCTCAGGGAGAAGGTGCAGGAGTAACAGGGGTAACTTGTATATGATCGGGTCTAGCTTGGTTTTTTACTTCTCCCAGGAAATAGTGAACCTCTGGAACAAATTATCGGCTCATGTGCTGGATACGGCTTTACTGAGTTGCTCCAAGTGAGGGCTAGACTAATGTCTTAAGATCAACTCTCACCAGAGATGGGTGCTGCAGAGCAGAGTGATCTCCTAGGTGAGGTTTAATGGTCATGGGGACAATTGTTGAAATATTTCACGATGCTCTTTCACCCAACTTGGTGTTTATCTGGCTTTTTTCGGTTTCCTCAACCAACAGGTTATATGATTATACAGGCATGATGGCACTGGGAGAGTGATACATAATGAGGGATTGTGTTTGATGTTGCCTTTCAGGAACAGTTCCACATGCCCACTTGGCATACAATCTGTCTGCTGGCATACAAACACAGCTTTTTCTCTGCCTAGCACATTGCCGGGCAGCTATTATCGACTTCTGACCTTTCACGATCACACTGACCACCTCCCCTCACTGACCTCTCCAAAATCCATGCTCACCCCAAGAGTGGGAGGGGAGCAAATGGGAGGCTGCGAGGTTTCAGAGAGGGGTGGCAACGGTGGTGGCAAGGGTTCAAGGGAGGGGGTTGACAATGAACACATAGCAAAAGCATCAGCTGACTTGGTGAACACCAAGGGGGCACATGCAGTTGTTCTTGGGCAGCAACAGAAATTACAGTAATCACGCAATGCAAGGTTTCATAATTTTGTGTGTCAAACTGGATGGAGCTGAGTGTCTTTCTGTGACAATGATCATATGATCTGTTGAATATATCCCACATGCAATGCAGTAGGCAGCTTAAGATCCAAAATTCAAATATTTAGGAAAGCAGAAGTAGTTAATGGTTTGTGATGTGAGTAGTACAGATGGAAACTTCTTACAGTAATGAAGTTGACAACATTTCTTAAAAAGAAATAATTCATAATGAAAATGAGCACAGCTTTTAAGATTACATGTGAAGAAAACCCACAAACATGTGCCAAAAGAAAACAGAGAGGAAGTACTATCTGATAGCTCAGTGCCTAAATGTATTGTCCGACAAATTTATTCGAATTTTCTGAGGACGTAACAGCAGGGTGGATCAAGAGGAACCAATAGATTTGAACAAAAGCTGCTCTCCGTTCTGAAGAAAGGTCACTGGACTCAAATCTGTTTTCTCTCCAGACCTGCTGAGTTTCTCCAGCAATTTCAGTTTTGTTTCAGATCTTCAACATCCTTAAGTTCATAAGATGATTAGAACTAGGAACAGAAGTAGACCATTTGATCCCTCAAGCCTTCTCCATCATTCAGTAGGATCATGGCTGATCTGATATTCCTCACATCCACATTCCTGTCCTTTCCTTATAATCCTCTCCCACTTACCAAGAAACTATCTGTCTCAGCCTTAAATATAGACAAGGACTCTGCCACCACTACTGTCTGAGGACTTCCAAAGACTCATGACCCTCAGAGAAGAAGTTTCACCTCATCTTAATATTAAGTTGGCTTCTCTTTAGTCTGAGACTATACCCTTTGCTACTAGACTTTCCCATGAGAGGAAACATTCTCTCAGCATTACCCAGTTAAGAGCCTCAAAAATCCTGTATATCTTGATGATCATCTCTCATTCTTCTGAACTCCAGTGAGTTGAGTTCCAACTTGCTTAGCCTTTGGTCATAAGACAATCCTTCTATACCAGGATCATCCTTGTGAATCTTCTCTGAACTGTCTCCAATGAAATAATATATTTTCTTAAATGAGGAGACCAAAACTGCTCACAGTACTCCAGATGTGGTCTCACCAGCATCTTCCCTCCTCTTACAATCCAGGCCCTTGAAATAAGGGTCAATGCTCTCATGACAGTTTTATTTTTATATGGGCCAGTAGGTTTAGTGAGTTGAGATTTCCAAAGGCATCCCATAATATTAGACATAAAAGGTTATTACAAAGTCAGAACTCATGCAAAGAATGGGTAGGAGATTAGTTGACCATCAGGTATCACAGTCAGGATAAGTTGGTCATTTTCAGGTTGGCACATTGTAACTAGTGGAATGTCACTGGTAGCAGTTCTGAGATTTCCAGTCCATATCAATGACTTGGATGAACTGATTGAGGGTATTGCAACCAAATTTACTAACGATACAAAGACAGATGAGAAGGCCAAGTTGTACAGCGAATACCCAGCGATATAAATGCATTAAAGTGAAGGGCAAAAAAACATGGTAGATGGAATAAATTGTGGGAAAGTGTAGAATTTAACCCTTTGGTAGAAAGAATAGAAAAGTAAAAAAATATCTAAATGGACAAAGACTTGACAATACTACAGAACGTGTGGTCCAGGGGAGACCAACAAATGCAGAAAGTTGGCAATCTGAGCAACACGTGTAACTGGGAGGTTTTCACAACTTCAGGGATTTCCATTCCATCAATATACAGCTGGTATAAGGAGAGGATCATGTTGGCAAGTAGATCGCTTAAGAGCCAAACTTGTTCATATCAGGAAACAGAATTAAGGGCCTGCTCATAGAGTGCAAGGAATAACCCCTTCCAACCTGGTGTATATATGTAACCTGTAAGGAATTGCTCAAGTGAGGCACATGAGCAGTACGGGACTGTTGAGCAAACAGAATGTTGAATAGAGGCTTCAGGTGCTCAGGCAATTCTGGTGTTTCATCTTTCTCGAGTTAAATGATGCGTTTGTTTCCTCACTGCTTTAGGCTTTCTCAGTGCGAGCAGTATCTGTAATTATAACTGAAATGAGCTGGGTTTTTTTAATTACTTGCAAAAGAATATTAAATTAAATAATTATAACTGAGAAAAGACATGGAATTGGGAAGGAACTAGAATAGAGCTGAAAATGTGTTACTGGAAAAGCGCAGCAGATCAGGCAGCATCCAAGAACAGGAGTATTGACGTTTCGGGCATAAGCCCTGAAGAAGGGCTTATGCCCGAAATGTCGATTCTCCTGTTCCTTGGATGCTGCCTGATCTGCTGCGCTTTTCCAGCAACACATTTTCAGCTCTGATCTCCAGCATCTGCAGTCCTCACTTTCTCCTCGAAGGAACTGGAATAGGCCATTCAGCCCATGGAGCCTGCCCCACCATTCAACACAACCATGGTTGATTGAACACTTCAATGTACTTTTCAATCTTGAACAAGTTGAAGATGATATGCTGTATGAGGACTTTAGGATGGAACTGTTGTTGAAAGATGAGGTTCTTTAACCTGCTCCCTTAACACCGTAAACCAAACATTGTAACACACAGGCATCCACTTCCCTCACACAAGTAGCTGCCTTGTTCATTGAATGGCTGCAGGGAAAGACATTCAAATTCTGGAAACAGCACAAGGAAAAGTCCTGACATTAATCCCTAGTGTTAAAGGTCCTGATTATTAGAAAAGATTGAAAATTTGACCTTTTCAACCAAGACAGAATGTACTAAGAGGGAACTTAAAGTAAACACAGAAATATACTTCAAAGTAAATCTCAGTAGGAAGCGGAGACACAGGATTCAAACCAACAAAGGGCAGATTTAAGGGATTCTTGACTGCCAGATGGGAGCAGTAACACTAAAAACCTTGTGAGAATTTATGAACCAATTGGCTGCTGCAGTAGGAGTTTGTGATGTATTGCTGGATGGGTGAAGTCAGTAATGTCTCCCTTATCTATAATCTTGTGCTTGAATATACAGTGAAAAGACTTGAATCAAGCTTAATGTGATTCTGAGGTTGCTCTACCAGAGGGAAATATGAGGAATGTTGTTGGGAAACAAGACGTTTTGTCACATGATACAGATTGTCATAAATCACCAATAGGATCCTCAAACATGAAACTGAGTGTTATGGCCAGCTGCAAGTTGAGGTTCCCCAATTTATTACAATTCCAAACTAGTGACCCCGCATTGTTGAGTTCCTGGATGAAAATGAATGAATTGGCTCCCCTTCTTATTCACCATCTCATTAACACCTGGGACCTAGTGCGAAAACTGGGACAGCTGTCCTACAGATGAGTCAAATAGTAGCCCACAGCCCCAAAACCATTACTGACTTCACCCATCCAGCAATACATGGCACTCCACTACTGGTTCATGAATGATCATATAGTTGCTAGACTGGGTCTGTCACATGGAGTGAGGGAAGCAACAAGAGGGGAAAAACATACTTGCCCCCTTTACCAATCTGAGACTGTATCGGCGCCGCCTCGTGCTCCCACGAGGAGGTTGAACAGTTCATCCACTTCACCAACACCTTCCACCCCGACCTCAAATTCACCTGGACAGTCTCAGATTCCTCCCTCCCCTTCCTCGACCTTTCTATTTCTATCTCAGGCGACCGAATCAACACGGACATCTACTACAAACCGACCGACTCCCACAGCTACCTGGACTACACCTCCTCCCATCCTGCCCCCTGTAAAAACGCCATCCCATTCTCCCAATTCCTTCGACTCCGCCGCATCTGCTCCCAGGAGGACCAGTTCCAAAAACGCACAACCCAGATGGCCTCCTTCTTCAAGGACCGCAGTTTCCCCCCCAACGTGGTCCACGATGCCCTCCACCGCATTTCTTCCACTTCCCGCTCCTCCGCCCTTGAGCCCCGCCCCTCCAACCGCCACCAGGACAGAACCCCACTGGTCCTCACCTATCACCCGACCAATCTCCACGTACAGTGCATCATCCGCCGTCATTTCCGCTACCTCCAAACGGACCCCACCACCAAGGATATATTTCCCTCCCCTCCCCTATCAGCATTCCGTAAAGACCACTCCCTCCGTGACTCCCTCGTCAGATCTACACCCCCCACCAACCCAACCTCCACTCCCGACACCTTCCCCTGCAACCGCAGGAGGTGCAA
Organism: Chiloscyllium plagiosum; assembly: GCF_037043375.1. Taxonomy (NCBI): domain Eukaryota; kingdom Metazoa; phylum Chordata; class Chondrichthyes; order Orectolobiformes; family Hemiscylliidae; genus Chiloscyllium; species Chiloscyllium plagiosum. Next base: position 108,487,726 of record NW_028270141.1, read on the forward strand.
GACTTGCGCCCACACCTCCCCCCTCACCTCCCTCCAAGGTCCCAAAGGAAACTTCCATATCCACCACAGATTCACCTGCACCTCCACACACATCATCTATTGCATCCTCTGCACCCGATGTGGCCTCCTTTATATTGGGGAGACAGGCCGGCTACTTGCGGAGCGTTTCAGAGAACACCTCTGGGACACCCGGACCAACCAACCCAACCACCCTGTAGCTCAACATTTCAATTCCCCCTCCCACTCCACCAAGGATATGCAGGTCTTTGGACTCCTCCATCTTCAGACCACAACAAAACGACGGTTGGAGGAAGAACGCCTCATCTTCCGCCTAGGAACCCTCCAACCACAAGGGATGAACTCGGATTTCACCAGTTTCCTCATTTCCCCTCCCCTCACCCTGTCTCAGTCAAATCCATTGAATTCAGCACCGCCTTCCTAACCTGCAATCTTCTTCCCGACCTCTCCGCCCCCATCCCAGTCTGACCTATCACCCTCACCTTGACCTCTTTCCACCTATCACATTTCCGAAGCCCCTCCCCCTAGTCCCTCCTCTCTACCTTTTATCTTAGCCTGCTGGACAAACTTTCCCCATTCCTGAAGAAGGGCTTATGCCCGAAACGTCGATTCTCCTGTTCCCTGGATGCTGCCTGACCTGCTGCGCTTTTCCAGCAACACATTTCCAGCCCTTTACCAATCTGCTGGCTGATGATGCATCCGCCAATGATATATCAATTAGAGTGACAACCAATCAGTCCTTGTAGAGATGAAGTCCCATCTTCACTTTAATAACTCACACCGTATTATGTGGCATTATCACCACGGCACATGTAACTTACATGATCTGTTCAAAGTGTCTCAACATGAGCATCTGTGAGGCAACATGAGCATCTGTGAGGCAACATGGGCATCTGTGAGGCAACATGGGCATCTGTGAGGCAACATGGGCATCTGTGAGGCAACATGGGCCATAAACAGAAGCAGAATTATATTCTGCTTCAATCTGCAACTTGATGGCCTGGCATATCCCCCACTCGGCCTTTACCTTCAAGTCAGGGATCAACAAGAGTGATCGGGGTAATGCAGGAGAGCACCAAGCATTTCTAAATATGAGGTGTCAACCGAGTGAAGCTACAAAGCAGACTACTTGCATGCCAAACGTCATGAGCAAGTGATAGAGCTAAGTGATTCACCACCAATGGTTCAGATCTAAGATCTGAAATCTGTCCCATTCAGTCATCAGTTGTAATGGACAATTAAACAACTCACTGGAGGAGTGCCATTATCAGTGAATATCCTCATTTCCAACCTTGTGGTAAAGGAAGGTCATTGATGAAGAAGCTGAAGATAGTTGGGCCTCGGACACTACCCTGAGGAACTTCTGCAGAGATGTCCTGGATCTGAAATGACTGACCTCCATCATGCACAACTATTTCCTTTATACCAGTTAATATTCCAATCATCCCAATCTCTCATGATGGGAATGCTTGAACATTAATGTAATAGGTAAGGCTGAAGCATCCGCAGAAATCTTCAGCCAGCAGTGCAGGTGATCAGCAGAGTAGGTGATCCATCTTGGACTCCTCCAGTGGTCTTCAGCATCACAGATGTTAGTCTTCAATCAATTCAATTCACACCATATGATTTCAGGAAATGGCTGAAAACACTGAATACTACAAAGGCTATGGGCCCTAACAACATTCATAGAACATCAAAATAGAAGAGGACAGCATTGTGGTTAGCCTCTCAGAGCCAGGGACCCAGGTTCAATTTCGGGATGCTGTTGGGAGCTTGAATGTTCTTCCCATGTGCGCGTAAGTTTTCTCCAGGTGCTCCGGCTTCCTCCCACAGTCCAAAGATATGCAGGTTAACTGCACTGGTCACTTAAGTAAATTACCCATAGTGTCTAGGGATATGCATGGTTACAGGGATAGAATAGGGTAGTGGGCCTGGGTAAGTTGCTCTTCAGAGGGTCGGTGTGGACTCAATGGGCGTGCTTCCACATTGTAGGGATTTTATGATTCTATGAGAACACAGAACTGTAGAGCACAGGAACAAGCCCTTCGGCCCACCTTGTCAGTACCAATATGATACCATTTTAAACTTTCTGCACATCTTTCTGTACATGGTCCATATTCCTCTATTCCCTGCCTGTTCATGTGTCTGGTTAAATGCCTTTTGAATGTTGGCATCGTATCTACTTCTACCATCTCCCCTGGCAGAGCCTTCCAGACATCAACCACTTTCTGTGCCTCACACATCTCCTTTTAACTTTCCACCTCTTACCTTAAACCTGTGTCCCTTAGTATTTAACATTTCCACTTTGGGGAAAGACTCTGGAAAGCCACCGGATCCGTGTCTCTCATAATTTTATATCAGGCTGCCCCTCAGCCTCTGATGCTGTCGTGAAAACAATTCAAGTTTGTCCAACCTCTCCTTACAGATAAAACACTCCAATCTAGACAACATTCTGGTAAATCACTTTTGCACCCTCTCCAATCCTCAACATCCTTCCTATAGTGTGGTGACCTGAACTGCAGACAATACTCCAAATGTGGCTTACCTAGAGTTTTATTCAGCAAAACATGATTTGCTAACTTTTATACTCAATGCCCCGTTCACACTTTCTTTAACACAAACTTTGGAAATTGTACTGAAGACCTGTGCTCCAGAATTGGCCATGTCCCTAGTCAAGCTGTTCCAGTGCAGGTACAACACTGACATCCATCTAAAAATATGGAAAATTGCCCAGGTGTATCCCATTCACAAAAAGCAGGACAAATCAAACCAAGCAAATGACTGCCTCATCAGTCTACTCTCGATTGTCAGTAAAGAGATGGAAAAGGTCATCTACAGTGCTTAGTAATAACTGTTCACTGATGCTCAGTTTGGGCTCTACCTCGGGCACTCAGTTAGTTACAGCCATAGCTGGTGCATAGGAAGATGGTTGTGCTTGAATGGAGGTCAGTCACCTTAGCTCCAGAACATCTCTGCAGGAGTTCCTTAGGGTAGTGTTGTGGGCCCAGCTATCTTCAGCTGCTTCAACAAAGATCTTGCCTCTATCATAAGGCCAGCAGTGGGCATGTTCAGTGATGATTGCACAATGTTCAGCATCACATGTAATTCCTCAGATACTGAAGCAGTCCATGTCTAAATGCAACATATTCAGGACCAGACTCAGGATTAGTCTGACAAATGACAAGTGACATTGCACCGAATCTCAGTATCGCCCCTTGACGTTCCATGGCATTGCTATCACTGAGTTCCTCATTATCAACAAACTGAGGAGTATCAATAATCAGCAATAGGACTTGCCATATCAATAAAGTGGCTACAAAAGCAGGTCAGAGGCAATGACTGCCCACCATCTACAAGGCACAATTTAGGATTGTGATGCAATACTCCCCACAATCCACTGGCTTGAATGGGTCCAGCTTCAACAATATTCAAGAAGCTTGACATCATACTCAACAAGGTAAAAACAATGACTGCAGATGCTGGAAACCAGATTCTGGATCAGTGGTGCTGGAAGAGCACAGCAATTCAGGCAGCATCCGACGAGCAGCAAAATCGACGTTTCAGGCAAAAGCCCTTCATCAGGAATAAAGCCCTCCATTTGTGGATACATTTATGTCAGACCCAAAGGAAATTATGTTTTAAAATGAGCCATTTAACCAGGCTTCCTCGAGTTAACAAACAGCAACTTTAATAGTTACTAAACATGAGAAGAATTAGTAACAGAATTAGATTCTGTTATTCTGTTATTCTAACCTGCAATCAGGGTGAGAGTAAAGCCTTTTGTTGACCTGGTTCCTTTGACTGACTTGCTCACTAGCTGGCTTCTAGCAATCAGAAGAAAGAAGCTCCTTTGACCTGCAATACTGGGGTGCCTAGGGAACAATTTCTTCAAAAGGGAAAAATTGAAAATGTGCCTATGGTTAAGGATATATTCTGCAGGGGCTGACCTTTGTTATTTTCATGACAAGAGATCATAGTACTTTGTGTTGGCTTGCTGCTTCCTTTTTCAAAGGGCTATTGTTTGAAGTTCTCTTTGCATTTTAGATGTGACATTCCATATGTGTGTCTCTCTCCAGACAGCCATGTAAGTTACATCCATTTAGGGGTGGCACGGTGGCTCAGTGGTTAGCACTGCTGCCTCACAGCACCGGGGGATCCAGGTTCGATTCCAGCCTTGGGTGATGGTCTGTGTGGAGTTTGCACATTCTGTGCGGGTTTCCTCCAGGTGCTCTGGTTTCCTCCCACAATCCAAAGATGGGCAGGTGAATTGGCCATGCTAAATTGCCCACAGTGCTAGGTGCATTAGTCAAAGGGGAAATGGGCCTGGGTGGGTTGGTCTTTGAAGGTTGGACCAAAGGGCTTGTTTCCACACTGTAGGGAATCTAATCATAGCTGTATCAGCCCTCTTTTAAAAAAAAATACATTTAGAATTATGAGTTAAAAATATCCATTATTCCTTAGGGTTCTGACCCATTGTGATGACAAGTGTGACACCATTACTTTGTAACATTGTACCTTAATTAAGAGATAAGACTAAGCTATGTGTTTCTTTTTAAAGATTGGGTAGTGTGTTTCTTGAAAAGTTTGAAAATTTTCAACCTGATAATAATTTAAAACAGAAGTCACTGTTCTCCACTTGCAAGTGGCACAGAGCCATGTGGTATTATTGTTCCTGATTAATTTCCAAAGCACACATCAGAAACGTAGTACACCAACCCAGTACTATCATATATACTCAGACCCATGCACACATATATACATAAAAAGTGACAGTTGTATGTGCCAGTCATTTGTTTGCACTGTTAACATTGCACCAACTTGAACAGCGAAATATCATAAGGCACTCTGCGGGTGAAATCTACACTACATTGCCTGTAGCAATTCAGGAAGTATTACCAGTGGCACCCACATCCCATTGGAAGAATAAACAAAAATTTCATTGAGACAGTTTTCACATCACTATCCCATCAAATTGTGAGTAAACGTGATACATTGGGGAAGAAGAATGTGGTAGTTTTCTGACATTCCTCCTTTAGAGCGCTGCTCTAAAAAGAAAGAACAGAACAAATTAAAAAGAATTAAAGATTGGCAACCAGATAATGACCAAATCCAGCCAACAATTATCAAGCATCTGTGTTGCATTCAGTGAATGAATTTGTTGTTAACGACAATGTTCAGTCTCTGGAACTTTTTGTGTCATCATTCTCTTTTCACAGTTACTGAATAGCTGGAGATTCGAGATCTCCATCTGAGAAAATGAAGAAAATAGCTGCTGCGGACGTTCTGTCAAATAATCTTTGAATGTGTCATGAATTCAAATGCAGGTTCAGAAGTAATTGTTCAGCTTGCATATTAGGCCCGAGGGAACAGTTCACGAGAGTTGAATCTGTTAAATCAGAAGCCTATCAGCAGAAGACTGGAGGTGCAGTGAAACACTGAGCCCAATGTATGTAATAGTTTCAACTAAGTAACTGGCACATTGTTTATGCCTGTATAAAATCCAGCCTAAAATAATTGTTTCTGCTTCGATTAAATAAATTAGAAATCTAGCTAAATCTATTTGAAGGTTTCACTCACAGTGCACCAAAAAAACATGAGAATCATCTGACAAATAATTGTTTGGGAGTCAAGGGAAGACCCTGGAAATTCTCAATGCTCCAAAATTTTCTATAGTCGTCACTCTGCCACCTCTCCAGGCATTTCACTGAAGCCACACGTTATGACAATGTCAGTGAAAAGGTTAATAGGCTGTGAGCAAACTGAATCATTTGTTTGCACAGTTGGTAATGTCTGGGTAGGATGATTTATAGCACAGAAAATATTAATTGGATTCAACCTAGTATTTTCCTGTGGTGTGTCCTTAAATGACAATTGGCTGCACGGAAATATAGACAATGGCAGGGTCACAACATTTTATTCGTATCATATAAATTACACCTTTTGAAGATGAATATTAATCTTATATAAGTAGATTTTTTTGTCTTGTCTCTTACCATTCGAATGAACTGAAATTGGCCACAGGTTTCCTCCAGCTGGGACTGTACATCTGGTAATTTTATTGTACCCTTGCAGTGTAAAAGAAATAGGCCAACATTTTGCTTGACATTAATCCTTTGTAGATTTATTCCATTTTCTTTTGATTTATTTATATCTGTCCAGTTGTATTTCAGAAGTTATAGGTAAAAGCTGGAATGGCCAAGTTGATCTAATGTGGACAAACACATAGTTTTGATGCACTCTAATTTTACTAATTAAATCTTAAAAATGTGAAAAGTTGACTGCAAACATGCCTGTAAAAATTACAGATATACATTGAATTATATGCATTATAAAGTAAGGGAAAAGGCAAGGGTGTGTAGATGCATCCAACCAAATGACAAGTTAACCCAATTGATTCATCTTCCGCACTGTCATATTTTACTCCAATCCATTGTGTTCAGTGTATTGGTTTTGCTTTACAGAATCCTTTGGGAAAGCTGATTTGATGACAGTGTTAATCGTGTGGTGATATACTGTCAATATAATTCCAACAGCAGCAAGGAAATCAGCAGATGCAACCTGGGAGCACAAAAATAGGAAAGACCATCTTGGCTCTAGCTTTGTATCTGGATAGAGCCTCAAGAAGGGTCTTCATTTGTTCACCCTCACAACTGGCCTTCAGTCATGAGGGAAACAGAGGATGACAGGAATATTGTGGCTAATGAAGTAAATAATCAGTCATACTTCTGAATCAAGGCAGCAAATGCAATATTCAGCTCCTAATATTGCAGAGATTGTTTTCATCTTAAAAAAGCAAATCACTACCAAATCTTTGCAGATGACCCAAGTTAACGTAACTAAATTTTCAAGAGACTATTTCACGCATTCTTAAAGGCATCTAGCATTTCAAAAGAAAAGGAATTGACATAACTGCAAAGTACATGTTTGTGCCAATGTTGCTTGGCTTCAGCTTTGCTTTTTGTTGTTATCCCAGCTAAGGCCTCATACACAAACAGTTCTGCACATTCTTCAGTCACAGATGTGGTTACATATTTTAAACCTCTGAGAGCTAACTGATCCCTTATTAAAAGTCAGTGCTCAAATGTGTAAAAAAATGTGTGACATCTTCAGTATTAGTAACAGTTGCGTTGCCTGCAATGACAGTCTTCACATGTTTCACTCAATGAGTAAAAGGCAAAAATCTGAAACTCGAAATGAAATGAAACCTCCACAACCAAATAACAGTGGGAAAGGGCAGGTTTTGTTTTGAAGTCGGAATCCCAGCTGAAGCATTTACCTTCCTTTCTATTTAAAAAGCTGATTGGAGTTTTGCTGTATAGTGTGGATAAAGCCAAATGAGAAACAAAGAATCAGAATCCAACAGAAAACTAATGCTGAAACAAGTAGGAAAGAGGACTATCAGGCATATCAGGAAGACATGCAATGCTTTACAACAATGAAATAGAACCTGGGGATTCAACTGTCAATGGAATCTTCCAATGAGATTAATACATGCCCAGAATGTCACTGGAATTCTCCTAATCTCCCACCGTGATAAAGTCACCATTGTCTTACCCAGACTGTAGTGCTGCTCTCTCCTTAGATGAGTGTTTAAACTCAAGGTCACCATGCTTCAGATGAGGTGAGAGATTAAGAAGGCGAATCCTTCTTCGTAACCTCAGCCGGTGCAGGAGTTAAACCCGCTCTGTGCTGCAAACTAGCCATCCAACCAACTGAGCTAACCAAGACATTTGCTGGAAGGAAACTTTTCTCTGTGACATGCCCTGTGCCCAATTATCAAAAATGTCTCAATAGGCAGTAATCTCAAGCTTGTTTGGAGGGGAAGAGTGGGAGTGGTGAGATACAAGAGAACGTTTGCGAATTGGTCTCTCAAGCCTGTTCTATCATCAATCAGATGACGGTTGACCTGCAACTTAATATTCTGCCTGTGCTTCACATTCCTTATTACTTTTGATTAACAAAAATCTATCAATCTGAGACTTAAAATTGGCATCTGGTCTAGAATCAATGCTGTTAGTGCAGGAAAACACCACTCTTTGTACTTAGAAATGTTTTCTAGTTTTAATCTTGGAAGATATGGACCTAATTTTTAAATTATGGCCCCTAGTTCTAGCTTTCCCAACTGATAGAAGTCTTAAGAACATAAGAAATTGAAGAGTAGGCAATTCAGCCCCTCAATGCCTCCCTGCCATGCAACAAGATCACGGCTGAATTTTCCCAGGCTTTGACTCCTCTTTAATGCTCATAGGACTCATATATTTTGAAACTCTATCTGCCACCTCTTTAAGTACCTTCAGTGATCTAGTCTCCACAACTCTCTGGGGAGAGAGAGAATTGCAGACATTTTGCTAACCTCCGAGAGAAAAAAATACCTTTTCATCTCAATTTAGTGCCCATTCGTTCATTAGGGTATGTTGCCTGGCATGAGATTCTCTCAGAAATGAAAACACCTTTTCAACATTTACTCTGTCAAGTTCCGTCAACATTTTGCAAGATTCAGTAAGATCATCCCCCATTCTGCTAAACTCTAATGAATAAAGCTATCCTTGATATGTCATTGAAGGGATCAGCCTGACAAATCTCTTTCAAGTTGTCTTCAATGTCCTTTCTTAAATATGGAGCCAATACTACACACAGTACTCCAAATGTGGTCTCACCAATACTTTATAACAATATTTCCCTATTTTTAAACCCCTGAGCAATAAAGACCAAAATTCCATTTGCCTTCTTGATTACATGTTGTGGCTGTTTCTCTTTTGGAGTCTCTCTTCATTTAAGTATTAGTCTGCTTTTTGATTCTTTTTACCAAAATGCATGACCACATACTTTCCTACATTAAGTTCCACCTGCAGAGATTCAAAATGGCAGCAGTCTGACAAGTCTGCTGTGTTGGACACTGTGCCATACCCTAGGCAAGGTGGGCTTCTAGACCCCCACTCCCTCATGAGCCACCCCTAAGAAAAATTGTCAGTGTAAAGCAGGCAAAACCCTCAAACCCTTTTCATTTGAATTTGGAGGCTTTGGAGTCAAGATGAAGGCAAACAAGGGAAAGGGAGCAAAAAAGCACAACAGACAGGGCTCTCCCCTACTGTGTCAGGTATACCCACAGTCAGTGCTCCGACTCCCATAACGGCGCTTCTGAACTCAGTGGAGCAGCAGAATCTAGTCTCGGAGTTCACAAAACTCCATGAAAACATTGAAACGGTGCTGGAACCAATTTCTGCCATGCTGAAAAAGCATAAGCAGGAGATTTAGTCATTGGATCGACACGTGGAAGCTGTCAAGCAAATAGCAGCGACATCGGAGACTGCGACGGAGAACTCCGAGCGGTGGATCTAAACCTTGCAAGGCCAGGTTCGGGCCTTGCTGGAACAGGTCGACAACCTCGAATATCGAGGTCAATGGAAAAACCTAAGTGTAGTGGGTCTTTCAGAGCACAAGGAAGGCGAGAATCTGGCCAAGTTCCTGGAGAAGTGGCTCCCGGAGTTGCTGGGGCTGGATATCGAGTCAGGCTGGGTGAGTGCGGAGTGGGCCCACCGGATCGTGATGTGCAGGTCCAGGTCGGGTCAGTGCCCCTGCCCAGTCCCAGTGCGCCTCCAGCACTATGAAGAATGCAATTAATAATAGAAACATCCAGAAGACTGGGAAGACATCCACAGGCTCTGGTACATAAAGGATTGAGAATAATGTTTATTCAAGACTTTTCTGGGGCCATAATTAAGAAGAGGAAGACTTTTGAGGATGTCAAGAAAAAATTAAGAGACTTAAATATTCAATATGCTCTGGGGTACCTGACAGTACTATGTTTTAATTAGGAAGGGATCTGTCTATAAATGCAACTTGGCGGAAAAAGCAAAAGAATTTGTGAACTCACTGAATTAATAGACTTGGACTGAGGGAGAAAGAGGAAAAGATGTGTGTGGACAATGACATAATTTCTTTAGATCTTCTCTTTCTTTGTTCTTTTCCCTTTTGTGATTTCGGGCCTTATAGGATTTGTATTGCTTTGGCGTAAAATCTGGTTTGTTTCATATTATATCCATTTGGTAGTTAACTGTTATTTTACTATTGTGTTTTTCTTGGTAAAGGGTGGTTACTTCTTTGGTGTAGATATGTGTGGGGTTGAAATATGGAGGGGGAGGAGAGGGCATCCATTGTTAACTTGCAGGAGTGTAAATAACATGTTCTTTTTCCATTGCCTTGGTTTGGGGCACGGCCTTAACTGGTAGGTACCAGGAAGGCTGTAAGGTTGGGAGTGATTTCCCTCTCTATGGGTGAGGGGGGAGATCTTTGGAGATTTATGGTTTTTGTGTTTATTTGTTCAAGTTAGGAATAGTGGTTAGTTTTTTAGTTTGTAGCTTTAGTAATGTTTGTAGGAATAGGTTTCAAATTTGGTAAAGTCTGTGTTTTTTTCATTCGTCACACGCTGAATGGGATTCTTCCGCTTGGGGGACCGCAGGCTGTAGTGTGTGGTCATGGCTCGCGAGCTGTTCAGGTGGTGCACCTGGAATGTAAGGGCAGCCATTCCCCCATTAAAAGGAAAAAGGTGCTCTCAGATCTTAAGAAGGAAAAGTTGACATCAGTCTGTTGCAAGAGACACATGTAAACGACACGGAATGTCTGAAGTTACAGCAGGGGAGATACGATAGGGTATTCTTCACCTCCTTCAACTCCAAAAGCAGAGGAGTGGCCATACTGGTATAAAGGAACCTCCCATTTCAGGTGACAGATCAAAGCAAGGATGAATATGGACGGTTCATTATTCTCAAGGCTCTGTTACACGGAGAAGACTATGGCGCCCTGAATGTTTACTCTCCCCCAGTGTATCCTCTCAAATTTTTAGTTGACGCAGTCTCTAAATTAATGGCTCTGGAGGTGCACCGTATGATTATAGGAGGAGACTTTAATGGTCTCATGAACCCTGGGGTAGACAGGATGCCAAGGGGTCCGTCGGGTACACCTCTGCAGTCTAGAGAGTTAGTGGACTTGTGTAAGGAGTTAGGGCTAGTGGATGTGTGGAGGTCTCCACTATAATGGGAGGGATTTTACCTTTTACTCCAACTCGCACAAGTGCCACAAAAGAATTGATATGCTCTTTGTTCCATCAGTTTGTTTGGATTTGGTGTTGGCCTGCAGGATTGGGAACATAACTGTGCAGCATTGTACTTGGATGCTTGAGACCCGGCTGAAGGCAGCTGAGTCAGCATACTAGAACAGGCCATCTGCGGTTAAGTTACAACATGTCACAGCTCTCCAGCCTGCTCTGGACTCAGTGTTCACACAGATAGTGAAGAGAGGGATCTCTTTTGCAAAGCAAAGACCGTTTGAATATGGGATAAGCCAGGTAGATGCCAGATTGTGGGAATTCTATCCAGAGTTATACCGGTTGGAGGGCTGTGGGGATGGAGTAGCAAGAATGAAATCCTTTTTTGACAATCTGGACCTCTCCGGTATAAATGCAGGTCAGGCCTCCCTTTTAAATGCACTTCTGACAGTACAAGAGGCAGTAACGCGGCTCCAAGGTGGTAAGGCACCCTGTCCAGATGGGTTCCCGAGTGAATTTTATAAGGGGTTTATGCACATATTAGCTGAACCGCTCCTGGAGATGTACAGAGGAACCTCGATTATCCGAACTTCGATTATCCGGGCGAGCACTATTTCCTTCAGATAATTGATTATTCGGTTAATAGATTCAATGCCTGTCCTCTGGGGCTCAGTTTTCTGAAGTTTCCTTTTTCCTCGCTCTGACTGCCTTGTCCTCTCTCTCTCTGAGCAGACACACACTTGTGTGTAAGGGACCTGCAACATTGCTGAAGCCTCCCACACCCCACCATCAGTTCAATGGGATTGATGCAGCGAGCACTTGCTAAGCCCATTCAGGAGACTAGGCAGCAACACACTGCGCGCGAGCTCCCAGCCCCCGTCCGCCCTCACCCCAGGCCCCTGTCTGCCCACACCCCCACCCCACCCCCGTCCGGCCCCCAACCCTGTCCAACACCGCCCCCGTCCCCACCCCACTATCTGACCCAGCTGCCCTGCCCTCACCCACTGTCCACCCACTCACCCCGCCCCACCCCGTATCCCCCAGGGTAGCCAGAGTGGACACCAACAGTAAGACTGCTGCTGTCTTTAGGGTTGTCTCAAAATAGTACATGCACACGTATACACACACACACGTACACACACACACCCCTTTTACTGCAACAGTTTGACAGCTTCCACCTTTGCCCTGTACAAGACAATGTTGTAGAGATTATCTGGGGAAGGGGGGTGGGGAGTTCAAGGTACACTCCTGTTTAGAACTCCAGGGAAAGTGTGGGGAGAGAGAGAGAGGGTGGGTGGTCAGTCACTTGGAGATAGTGCCTGGGCTCCCATTCATGTCCAGAGGTGTTCTCAGCAGCATTTCAGTAAGCCGAGTTTATTTTTAATCATTGTAAACAAAAGCCACGATCAGTGTTGAAACACCTCTTTGATGTATTGTTTCTATCGGAACCTCGAGATCTCCTTCAGATAACCTGTAATTCCGATAATTGATATTCGGATAATCAAAGTTCCTCTGTATAATCATTCCTATAGCCAGGACCGCTTTCCGTCCTCTTCAGGGAGGCCTATATCTCCCTTATTTCAAAGAAAGGGAAAGACCCTGAGGGTTGGGCATCGTACAGACCTATCTCATTGTTGAATGTAGACTTCAAAATTTTATTAAAGATGCTGGCTCTGCGGTTGGAAAAGGTGTTGTCAGTTATTGTAAAAGAGGACCAGACCAGGTATTATCAAGGGCCACAGCTCTTCCAATAACATCAGGAATATAGTGCAAGTATGTCAGCAGAGATTGATTCCGGGCTTGGTGGTCTCCCTGGATGCGGAAAAGGCTTTTGATCGGGTGGAATGGTCGTATCTCTTTGATCTTCTGGATCACTTTGGTCTAAGGGGGGCCTTCGCCAGGTGGTGGCAGTATTATATAGAGACCCTAAGGTGGTGGTTATCATGAATGAATTCAAATCGAGCAATTTTAGTGTGGAGAGAGGCAGCTGACAGGGATGTCCTCTCTCACCACTGCTGTTTACTTTGGTCATTGAGCCATTGACAGGGGCCATCTGGAAGGACCCTGAAACCCCCAAACATGGAAACACAAAATTACTCTTTATGCAGATGATGTCCTTCAGTTTCTGGCTAACCCCGAAATGTCTGTACCCTGACTGCTACAAAAAATTAAACTTTTCAGCAGGTTTTCAGGATAAAAGATAAATTTTGCAAAGTCGGAAGTCATGTCTGTGGGAGGATTGGTGGAAGTGCTGGGGCTGGAGGACGGAATGCAGTTTCCTTTTAGGCGGTCACAGAAAGGTTTTCTCTACCTGGGAGTTTTTATTACCCCTACCTTCCGTCAGCTTTACAGAGCTAACTTTGTACAATTTTTTGAGAAAATAACACAGGACTTGCAGTGGTGGGAGGGGCTACCCATGTCATGGTTAGGCCGTATAGCGCGGATTAAAATGAATATTCTTCCTCGGTTATTATATCCTATGAGGATCCTCCCGTTGTTGTTACCCAGACAGGTGCTGTGGAGGTTTACCTGTTGGCTTGGATCCTTTATTTAGTGCCGTAGGCGTCCCTAATTAAATTTACCAAGCTGCAATGTCCACAGGATACTTGGGGGGGAGGGGGTTGGACCTCCCAGATCTGAAGAGATTTCAAATAAGTGCCCTGCTGTCGTATGTGGGTGACTAGGTGCGTAAGGACTCCAGGTCAATAAGGCTTGATATTGAGGCCTCGCAGACGAGATGTCCCCTCATCAACTTACTGTTTATGGATAAGATGAGATCTGTGGCTGAGCAATGTGAGAGCCCAATTATCTTACATATGCTGAAAGCATGGAGGATAATGCAGCAGGGTGAGGACAATTTGCTTAAGACTTCTCCGTTCACTCCATTAATGGGAGCTCCAGGATTTAGACCGGGGTCAATGCACTCCGGCTTCAGAGCATGGGTGGGTAAGGGAATCTCCTATTTGAGAGATTTATTCGAGGGAGAGGTTTTGATGTCTTTCAACCAATTAAATCAGAAATATGGGATTCCTAACTGGGACTTTAGGGATTATATGCAGAAGAAGAAGACCATGCTCTTTGCTCAGTTATTATTGTACACCACCTGTCTTGGGGATGTGGAAAGACTCCATGGGATCTGGAATCAAGAGTTAGGGGAATAAATCTCATCAGAAACATGGGAGAATATATGGGGGAATGTAAAGAAAATTCCAATATGCAATAAAGATTGAGCGATGCAATTAAGATCCTTCACAGGGCCCATATAGCACCAGAGAGGTTAGCAAAATTTTAGAAAGGATCTTCTCCGAAATGTCCCAAATGTAAAATCAGCTCAGGCACCCTCACACATTGCTTCTGGTCCTGCTTCAAGATTTGAGGATATTGGGCCATAGTGAATGAGCTGGAGAAGATCCTTGGAGTTGAAGTTAAGGAGGATCTGGTATCCCTTCTTTTGGGATTACCGAATCTGCCCTCTCTGGGTGAGCACGGGAAGAGGTTATTTAACATTCTTACACACTGTGCGAGGAAGAATATTCTAATGAACTGGATATCAGAAAAACCTCCAGGTCTTTCTTGCGGGGTGGCGCAGACTTGTGATGGAGCACGTCCCCCAAGATTATCGGATGAGTATGGTGTACCATGGAACAGAGCAATTTTATAAGACATGGCGGCCATTTCTAAATTACATAGACATGGTTGTCTGGGGAGCCCGGGGGAAGGAGGCCTAGTAAATACGGGTTTAATAACTGCTGTCCCCTTGGATGGGAGCTTCGATAGAGGTGTGGTGAATGGAGTAGAGCAGTGTAATGTAGTGTAATGTAATGTAATTTAGTTTTATTAGATTGTAATTTAATTTAATACTATTTCACTTACTTTCAGTTTATTTTAACTTGGGTTAAGTACATAAGAGGTGATTATATCCCAAAGAGTAGTAATTAGTTTATTGTTAACATTATTGTAATATAATAATGTGGTATTATTTCTGCTTTTCTGTACTTTTGTACTTTTTAACTTTTTGCTTTTTTTTTTGTAAAAGAGTAAAAAATTTTCAATAAATAAGCTCCACCTGCAAAGTTATTGAACTACTCACTCAACCTACCTAGCATTTTCTTTCAGATTTCTTATGTCCTCATCACACTTGCCGTCCCACCTATTTTTGTATCATCAAAAAGCCACCATATGATATAGGAGCAGATTTAGGCCATTCAGTCCATCATGTCTATTCCACTATTCAATCATGGCTGATTTATTTCTCAACCCCATTCTCTTGCTTTCTCTCTGTAACCCTTGATTACCTTACTAATCAAGAATCAATCTATCAATCAATCTGTCTATCTCTGTCTTAAATACACTCAGTGACTTGGCCTTCACAGTCTTCTGTGGAAATGAGTTCCACAGATTAACAACCTTCTGGCTGAAGAAATTCTTCATCTCAGTTCTAAAGGGTTGTCCCTTCACTCCGAGACTGTGCTCTTAGTCTCTCCTACTAGTGGAAACATATTCTCCATGTCCACTCACCCAGGCCTCTCAGTGTTCTGTAAGTTTCCGTCCGGTTGCCCCTCATTGTGTAAATTCCATCGAGTATAGACCCAGAGTCCTCAACCACTCCTCATATGACAAGCCTTTCATACCCAAATTATTCCTGTAAACCTCATCTGGATTCCTTCCGATGCCAGCATGTCCTTCCTTAGATACGGGGCCCAAAACTACTCACAATATTCCAACTGCAGTCTGACCAGAGCCTTATGCAGCCTCAGCAATACATCTCTGCTTTTGAAACAAATGCTAACATTCCATTTATTTTCCTAACTTCCAACTGAATCTACTATTTACCTTAAGAGAATACTGCATTAGTACCTTTGTATATATAACAACCTTTGATATACACTCAGCTCCCTCCTCCAAATCATTTACATAAATAGTAAATAATTGTGGCTTTCGGACTGATACCTGTGGTATCACTAGTCACACCTTTCCAAATAAAAAAGATCCATTAATTCAGAATCTCTGTCTTCTGTGTGTCAACTACTCCTTAATCCTCAATCCAAGTTAATATAAATCACCTCAATACCATGAGCTCTTGTCTTCTCCAATACTTATTATGTGAGTATGTTGTCAAATACTTTCTGGAAATTCAAATACACTCCATCTACTGGTTCCCTTTTATCAACTCTGTTTGCTATATCCTTAAAACCTCTTGAAGGCTGATCAAACATGATTTCTTTTTCAAAACAACAGGTTGACTCAATCGCATTAAACTTTCTAAATGTCTTGTCTGAGATTAGACTCGCTGACAAGGGGAAACAACTTCTCCACATTTAGCCTGTCAAGTCCCCTCAGAATCTCATATGTTTCAATAGGTCGCCTCTCATTCTTCTAAACTCCAATGATTGCAAGATCAATCTACTCAACTTCTCCTTCATTCACACTCAGGATCAGCCTAGTGAAGCCTCTCTAGACTGCTTCCAACGTCAGTACATCCTCCCTTAGATAAGAGGCCAAAACTGTTCATAATATTCCATTTGTGATTTGACTAATGCCTTGTATAGTTTTAGCAAAACCTTCCTATTTTCTACTCCCTTTGAAATGAAGACAAACATTCCATTTGCCTTCCCTATTATCTCCTGATCTTGGATGCTCATGTTTTGTGACTCATGGATGAGGACTCCCAAATCTCTTTGTTCCAAAACTATTTGTGGCCTTTCTCCATGTAAATAATATTTTAGCTCCTCTAATTTTCCTGTCAAATTGTATAAGCATAAATATTCCCACATTTTGTTCTATTTACCAAGTGTTTTTCACTTACTTAACCTGTCTCCATCCCCCTGCAGACTCTTTGTGTCAACCTCACCAATTGCCTCCTCATCTATTTTTATGTCATTCACAAACTTGTCTATGGTACATTCATTTTTCAATCAAGTCATTAATTGTGGAATTCAGCACTGATCGCTTTGGCATTCCACTAGATGGATGTTGCCATCCTGAAAATGCTACCTAACCTCAACTCTCTGTCTCATATTAACTTGCCAATCCTCTGTCCATGCTAATATACTACCTCCAACAGCATGAGCACGTATCAAGTAGCCTAATGTGCTGTATTTATCAAACATCTTTTGAAAATCCAAATGTATTACACCCATTGCTTCTCCTTTATCTATCCTGCTTGTTACCTTTCCAAAGAATTCTAATAAATTTGTTAGGCATGATTTCCCCTTCATGAAATCATGGTTATCATGCTCAATTATTTTATGTATTTCTAAATGATCTGCTATCACATTCGTTGTAATAGACTGTAATATTTTCCCAGTAATTAAGGCAGCTAGCCTATAGTTATCTTTTTTTCTCCTATACTTCTTTTCATAAAGGTGTTCTATCGGCAGATTTCTAATCCTCTGGGACTTTACCAGAACCTAAGGTTTCTTGGAAGAACATTACCAATGCATCTATAACCTTTGTGGATAGTTCCTTTAAAATCCTGGATTGCATCCATCCGTTCCAGGGACTTATTGGTCTTTAGTCCCATTTGGTCCTCACCACCTTTTCTCTAATGAAAGTTATTGTATTTTTTTCCTCTTCTTTTTCCTCCTGAAGATTTAGCCATTCTGGAATGCTACTAGTGTCTTCTATTCTGAAGATCCTCTGCCATTTCTTTATTCCCCAATTATTTCCCCGTTTCATTTTCAAAGTGAAAGAATCCTTCTTAAATTAACCTAGTTGCAAACAATTGAGTGGATTGTTGAATAAAGAAGGGGAGCCAATTCATCCCTCCTCACTTGGAAGCTTAAAATGTCTGAGGTGTTCTGTCTGGAACCATACCAAATTGGTAGCCTCTTCCAAAGTTTGGTTGTAAGAATAGTAAAACCAGGATGCTAATAGTGTGGGTTCCAGCATTGGTAAAGCCACTAAATTCAAGGGATGATTACAGTATTCTATTTTGTTAGAGATGGACATTGTTTGGCACTTGTGTGGTGTGAATGTTACTCCCAATTTTTCAGCCTATACCTGAATGTTGTGCAAGTCTTGTTGTATTTGAATACAGACTGCTTCAGTATCTGAGGAGTTGAATGT
Source organism: Chiloscyllium plagiosum (assembly GCF_037043375.1). Lineage (NCBI taxonomy): Eukaryota > Metazoa > Chordata > Chondrichthyes > Orectolobiformes > Hemiscylliidae > Chiloscyllium > Chiloscyllium plagiosum. The sequence goes on from NW_028270141.1 coordinate 108,505,856, forward strand.
GGTTGGAGGTCTTACTGCATTTGAATACAGAATGAACATTGTAAAATCATCATCAAGCATCTGACAGAAGGAATGTCATTGATGAAGCAACTGAAGATGGTTGGGCCTCGGACACTCCCTGAGGAACCTATGCAATGTTGTTCTGTGATTGAGATGATTGACCTCCAGCACACAACCATCTTCCTTTGTGTTAGGAAAGACTCCAACTAGTAAAGCATTTTCCTGTTGATTCCCATTGAGTCCAGTTTTTCTATACCTCCATGATGCCACATTTGGTCAAATGTTGCCAAGATGATCAGAGCAGCCATCTCTGCACTCTAAATTTCAACACTTCTGTCTATGTTTGGACCAAGGCTGTAATGTGGTCAGGAGCAGAGTGAACCCGATGGAATCCAACCCAAGTGTCAGTGAGCAGGTTATTGCTAAGCATGTGATTGTACTGTCCATGATCCCTTTCACCAGTTTTACAATGAGAGATCTGTACAGCTGATACATGACATCTATCCTTTTGCATTCTTATCATCTAGATGTAAGTCAGAATGGCTTTTTAAATTATTATCTTTAATGTTACATTAAAATTATTTAAGAACTGGACCCCAAGTTTCTTTGGACCTCAATTGTTTCTAATTTTTCACCATGTAGGAGGTATTCTATTTTAGCTTTTTTCTGGTCATAGTGGATGATCTCACACTTTCCTTCACTAAAATCCTTTTACCACAGTTTCACCCTTCAACTGACATATGAGTAACTGGTGATTTGTACTTCCATCCGGAGTTTCTTATAGAATGCTGCCTAAATTTGCATCATTGACCTTTGATTAATAATGCTGAGACTCCAACACACATCCCTTTGGGAAAACCACAGTAGTCACATTTTGTCAATTGGTTACCTGCCCATTATTTTCACTCTGTGTCCTGCTGCTGAGCCACTTTTCGAACCAAGCATGACAACCTATCTTCAGTTCTGGGTTATTAGTCTCTCGTGAAGGATTTTTTGAAATAACTTGTAGAAGATCAATTAAAATATATGTATACAAATGTTTATTTAACTGACAGAAGTATCAGCATTCTCCTGTCCACTAATTTAGCCACCGCTTCAAAAAGGTCAGACTCATCAGCAGTGAGCTATCCTTTACAAATCTTTGCGGGCTCTCTCTGATCATCTGAAAAATTGTTAAGGTGTCCTGTTTTACTTTATCCACCACTCCATCCTTAATTATGGATCAATATTGGTCCACTGTAACTAGTTTATGGTCAGTTCATCACCAGTTTATCAAAGTTGAGGGCTTTGTGTTGTCAGTTTATTTCTAGCTTGCACCAATTTACCATTTTGAAAAGCATTATTAACCCTCCCAAAACCTCCCTACCTTTTTACCAGGCATACTGTTCCCCTCCATGCCTTGATATACTCCTCCATTTACCAATGTTCAATGAACCTGATATCCCTCACTATTGTAAAGCGAGATGCCCTGCATACAAGAAGTCCTGTACAATATAGACACAAAGAGTGACTGTTCAATAATGTCAAAAGTTATGAGATCAGAAATACCTTCTTGGCACTCAATATTTACAATAGTGGAGTGCACAGCATATGTTCTCAGCAAATCAGTTTATATAAGCATTTTCAAAAAATATTCCAGAATTATGTAAATGATGTAATCCGTCTGAGCTCTCAACCACACAGCAAGCTGCCCTACCCTTCCTTGCAGACAAAAATGTAACTATGCTGTTAGTATTCATTTTGCCATTAGCTTGACTGCAAGGAAGTACAGCTGAAATATTCCTGAAAAACAGAAGGTCCACACCCACATTCACAGTGCTACAAGAAGTGAAGCAAAAACAGGTCAATAAGGTAAATGCTGTCAATAATCTGCAGAAATCCTTATTGAAATGTGCAAGAAGTTATTCAACTTCTGGAAATCTGCCTCAAATACATAAAGCATACAAAACTTCCTCACTACCTGTTGGTCATGTATTCCTGCTCTCTCTCCATAACAAGTAAGTGTGTTTTTGTTAACTCTGTCTGCCTGCTGGAATAGACAAGCAGGAGGCTGGAAGAACACAGCAAGCCAGTCAGCATCATGAGGTGGAGAAGTCCACACTTCACATGTAACCCTTCTTCAGGATTTGGGGGTGATTGTAAGGGGAGCTGCAAATAAAGTTGGGGGGGTGGGGGAGGGTGGTGAAGTGGGGATAGGTGGAGACAGGTAGAGGGTACAACCTGGTTGGTCGATAGGAGGGATGAATCCAGTGGGTGGCTGAGACAAATGAAAGGGAAGAGGAGGGTCTGGGAAGGGAGTCGGGTTGGGAAGGAAGGTTATTTGAAATTGGAGAATTCAATGTTGAGTTCTCCAGGTTGTAGGTGTTTTGGGTCCCTTACTCTAGGCGTATTGCTGGCTGCCCAGCACTTTTTTTATTCTGCACATCCTAGTTGCCCTTGAGAAGGTGGTGGTGAGCTATCTCCTTGAACCGCATACCACAATGCCGTTAGGGAAGGAATTGTCCCAGTGACCAAAAAGGAACAGTGATATGCTTCAAAGTCAGGATGATGAGTGGTTCGGAAAGGATGTTGCAGGTGGTGGTGTTCCCTCATATTTGCAGCGCTTGTCTTCTAGATGGAAGTGTTCATGGGTTTGGTAGGTGCTATCTGAGGATCTTTGAAGAATTTCTGTTTTGCATCTTGTAGGTAGTACACACAGCTGCTACTGAGCCTCAGTGGTGGAGACAGAGGATCCTTGCCAATCAAGTAAGCTCCTTTTTCTTAAATGGTGTCAATATTCTTGAGTATTGTCAGAGCAGCACCCATCCAGGCAAGTGGGGAGTATTCCACCTGACTTGTGTTTTGTAGATGGTGGACAGGCTTTGGAAATCAGGTGGTGAGTTACTCGTTGTAGTATTCCGAGCCTCTGACTTGCTCTTGTAGCCGTTGTGTTTATGTAGTGAGTCCAGTTGAATTTGTGGACAATGGTAACCTCATGGATGTTGATAGTGGGGGATTCAGTGATGTTAACACCATTGAATATCAAGGGGTGGTGATTAGATTGTCTCTTATTGGAAATGATCATTGCCTGGCTTTTGTGTGGTGCAGATGTTACTTGCCACTTGTCAGGCCAAGCCTGGGTATTGTCCTGACTTTGTTGTATTTGAACATGGGCTGTTTCAATATCTGAGTCACAAATGGTAGTGAACATTCTGCAATCATCGGCGAACATCCCCACTTCTGACCTTAGGATGAAAAGAAGATCATTGAAGCTGATGAAGATGGTTGAGCCTGGACATTACCCTGAGGAATTCCTGCAGAAAAGTCCTGGAGCTGAGATGATTGACTTCCAACAACCACAACTATCTTTCTATGTGCCAGATATGACTCCACCAACTTGGCTCCTGATTCCCATTGTTTCCATTGCAGTTTAGAAGAAAGAGGAGACTTTATTGAAATTATAGATTTTTTTTCAGAGACTTGACAGGATACTTTTAGTAAGCTTTTTCCCCTTGTGGGAAACTCTAGAACCAAAGGATATGATCTCAGAATAAGAGATTATACATCTAAGACAAAGATGAGGAGGAAAAGCTCCTTCTCCAAGAGAGTAGTGAATCTTTGTAATACTTTTACAGCAGAAGGCTGTTAAGATTGGGTCATCAAGTATATTCAAGACTGAGATAGACAGATTTTTAATTAGTAAGGGAGTCAAGGTTTATAGGAAAATGGCAGGAAAGTGGAGTTGAGTTAATCACATCAGCCATGATCTAATGGTCTTATCAGCTTCGTTCCATCCATAACGTAAGTTTATTTAGAGAATAATCTGAAGTATTGTTAACAGTAAGTTTCATTCACCTAAACTCAGCAAGCAAAGCTGTGGTATGGTTTAATTAAATCGAAAAGATTTTAATTACTGATACACAAAATAGACAGTGAGCCAAGTTAAGTAGCGGCATAGCTGAGAAGAAGGAATAGATAGAAAAAGATATTGTGACCATACATGTTAGAGGACTTTTGACGCATAGTATTTAGCACGAGGATCTGAATGTTATCATGGACATGGTCTTTGACAAATGAACACTTGGTAATCAGATTTTAGCAAGCATGCTGACATGGAAGCAGTTAATATAAGTTACTGTAAGGGGCATGACTGTGAGAACATCTTACTTCAAGTATTCACTTTTGCACAAATACCCATTACAGCCCAGCATATTTCATCATACGCCAAATATAAAATACTGATAATGTTTCATAGCATTTTCTCTTTTTTTCTATTATACAAACAAGACATCAGCAGTAGTTGCCTATTGATATCAAGAGGGGTGACCTTATAGAAGTTTACAAAATTATGAGGGGCATGGATAGGATAAATAGACAAAGTCTTTTCCCTGTGGTCGGGGAGTCCAGAACTAGAGGGCATAGGTTTAGGGTGAGAGGGGAAAGATATAAAAGAGACCAGAGGGGCAACTTTTTCATGCAGAGGGTGGTACGTGTATGGAATGAGCTGCCAGAGGATGTGGTGGAGGCTGGTACAATTGCAACATTTAAGAGGTATTTGGATGGGTATATGAATAGGATGGGTTTGGAAGGATATGGGCCAGGTGCTGGCAGGTGGGACTAGATTGGGTTGGGATATCTGTTCGGCATGGATGGGTTGGACCGAAGGGTCTATTTCCATGCTGTACATCTCTATGACTTTATGACTGTAATTATAGATTAAAAATTGAGCTGGAAATGTTCTGCTCCTTCATTTGTTTCCAGATGAATTGACTATATACAAAATTACGGTCACATTGTTTATTCAACTGAAAACCTGAATGAAAATAGTAAATCCACTGCTTTTTAAATGCTGCCCCTCTAGCTGCAGCTAACAGCATGACATACCGGAATCTTTGTGGAAAAGAGCTGGAATAAAATTTACAGTAACTCTTCCATTTCCCAATATCCATATAGAATAGAGAATGTCCTCCTGTCAGTGTGAATAGATGGGAGCAAAGTGAAATCAGTTAAAAATTGTGGAAAAGAAGGTCACTAAATGAATCACTAACCTGTGCCCATTGTGAATTCTCACATTAAGAGTAATGTTGCTGGTTAGGAAATAGGTGCTTAGGCCAGATTATGTTATCAAATGCAAACAAATGGGTACTAATACATGCCCATAGAGTTTTCACGGGCTTTTCAGTTGAAACTTAAGGTGATTGGACATTTGTTCCAGCATGGCAGCCTCGAAAGGACATCTGTGTTATTTGTCAAACAATCAGATTGAAGAATCCTGACTAGGAGATGCACAATTTAAACCAGGAAGTCTAAGTTACATTCAGTATAAACCAAGTAATATAGGAACAATTTCTTGAGCTTGCTCCACCATTCTAGATAATGGTTAATTGTCTATTTCAGCATCATATTTCCATGATATTCCCACAGCCCTTCGTGTCATTGGTGACAAGAAACCTACTAATTAATGTCTTGAATTCACTTAATTGAATCAACTTCCATAGCCCTTTGAGATAATGAATTCCAAGGTTAAAATGTAAAATCAGATAGAGAAAATAAAATAAATTGACAGAAAAAAAATTGTAAGAGTGACAAAAAAAAATAAAATGGTTTTTAAAATTATTTTAAAATCTCTAATTATAATTAAAATCTGAAGGAATGAGTCTCCAAGTTTATAAATTAAAATGTTCAGTGTCAGAGAAGACTTAGCACATCTGTAAAAATTCATTTGCACTTGAATGAACAAGCCCTAATTTTTAATAAATATCACAACTTCATATTTTTCATGTATTTGAATGTTGACTCTTTTGGTAAGATACCATTCGGAAAGCTTATGAGGATAGAAGAAATTTCCTGGTTTCTACATTTTAACTGCACGTGTATGGGGACCAGAACCTGTTGATTTATTCCAGGATAATGCTGAGTCCTGCAAGTCTCACTATTACTCTGAATGCAAAATTATTTATTACAGTGATCACTCTTCACTGGACGATGAAGGGCTCATGCCCGAAATGCTGACTCTCCTGCTCCTCAGATTCTACCTGACCTGCTGTGCTTTTCTGGAGCCACACTTTTCGACACTGGCTGTCAAGGTTGAGCATGTCTTATGACAGTGAAAGGCACTATATAAATGTGAAGGCTTTCTACTGAGTGGATAGAAGGGGAATATTGAATTAGTGACAATGAACATATTACAGTGGTTATACTATATGTTTAGTGACTTACATGCAGTAACAGAACATTGAGTTTGTATAACACTTATGGTGAATCTTTTTCAACCAGTCGCCACTTTCTTTTGGAATTTGCAGTGCTAGCCTGCCCAAAAATAGAATGCTATTGTAGACCTTCAAACCGATCTCTTGGTTCCTGAGAAGTCACTTTTTAAAAAGTTCAGGAGTCTTCGTTTGTTGTAACTATTTGGCCTGCAGTGCACATAGATCCTTGAAGAACACGTTACGCCCCAACCAACTGATATAGCAGCTGACACTACAATGCTAGATCACAACAGAGGAACAAAAGCATCCAATTCTGGTTTAGCAATTCACCACCATAGTCCTGTCTGCTATTTGATATTTAACTTAAAACACTGGAGTCCTAGCATTTACTGAAGAAATTACATGATAAGGGAGTACAGTATACACATGCAGTCAGGTTTTCCAAACACTTACTGAGCATTAAGCTGTCAGTTGCCTGAGGTAAGGATAGCAAGCAGAGAGAACTTTCACAGAATGTGAAAACCAATTTCTCAAGTTGCATTGATCTCTTGTTAGATCTTAAGTGGAGCATTGTGGACACTTGTGGCCATCACACAATAGGAAAGACGTGAATGCATTGGAGAAAGTGCAGAAACGATTTACCAGAATGGTTCCTGGAATGACAAACCTGAGGCGAGATTGAACAAATTGGGACTGTTCTCCATGAAGAGACTAAGGCTGTGAGGAGATCTGATTGAGGCTTTCAAAAATCATGAGTGAGCTGGCGAGAGCAGATAGGGTGAAGGTATTTCAACTAGTAAAAGAAACAAGAATAAGAAGGTATAGAGTAGAGAGAGAATCGAGACCCTTCCTCAGTACTCACTTGAAATGAAACATTAACTCTGATTTCTCTTCACAGATGGTTCCAGAGCTGCTGAACTTTTCAAGCAATTTCTGTTCATATTTCTGATTCACAGCATCTGCAATTTTGTTTTGGTTTTTACTATAGATTTAAAATGACATGTAAACAAAGTTAAGGTGATGTGAGATAAGACCTTTTTCACACAGTGAGTTGTTAAGGTATGGAAATGTGGTGGAGATAGGTTTAATTAAGACATTCAAGAGGGCATTGGATGTTTTTTTTTTGGATGGTAATGTGGGGAAAAGGCATAGATAATAAAGCCAGATCAGATAATAGAGCTGGTGCAAGCACGTTGGGTCAAATGGCCTCCTTTTGCACTGTAATAATACTGTGATTCTGAGTGTAAAGTACTGCTGTACTGTCCAGGAGTCATCTTGAAATTGATATTTTAGCAGATTTAGCAGAAGTAACTATGACACAGAATGCTCTCTTTCTGTATATGCATGGCTCTGCATCATATTCATGGGCAGCACATGTAGCTTTCTTGTACGTGTGTGCAAGTAGGTTGGGTTGTTGATTTGTGAGCTCCGCACTGGCTCCTGCAACACTTGCAAGTATAACATATTTATTTACTTAATTAAACATTAATATTCTTTCCCATAATGCATGGTTTTGGCTACTTAGAGCTGCATTAACACAACAGCCATTGTAAACACAGACTGAACAAAGTGCTATAGATTCTTGTTTCCATCTTGCAAATGTGAAACTGCTGGAAGATATCAGTCACTTGTTTATAGAATCTAACAATCTATATTTATGGATTTAAAATTAAGTGGGTTCAGTACAAGGTAGATGATTTGCTTTGCTGGACTACTGCCCAGGCCTTGGAGTTGAAAATATAGCTCAACGTAAAGTCATGTCTTTCAATGGCAATGCAGAATTTACATGTTCACAATATGTAGAATCTTATTTGACAGACACTACTGGTATTGGTTTGATACTTGAAAGTGCAAAAAAATTAAATACAAAGCAGTTATTAACTTCAATATGAGACTACATTAGCTTCCAGCAAAGGATTTATTCAATGTTTGTAGCTGACCCATGAGGTCAGTAAGATATTTGTCTTTAGCCTACAGTCCTGACCCAATCTGAACACTGACCCATTATCAGTACTAGGCAATGCTGGCTGGAATCACAGATACAACTTTGTTGCCACACTTGATCCACAGTTCACATATAGCACTGTGCGCTACTGGATCACATACATCGCACAAGAGCCCTTGGAGAAATCCTCAACCCATGGGTCTTCAGCACAGAGAGGAGGCTTGTGCGATAAGCTGCAATGGGCAAACAGTCAGTGCCAACTTCAACTCCAAGACTAACAGTGCAGCCGTTTTGGAGTCAAATCACATTTACTGTTTGGCTCAAACTCTTTTCTTAAATGAATAATTGACTCTTTGACTGCAGAGACCCCAGCTGAAAGCATTACCAGTGATGGGCAGGTGACATTTATTTGGACCGTCAATCAAATAAAATGAAGAAGGTTCGTTACTGCTCAGACTTAGTAAAAATGCACTGCAGCAACACAGCAAGGCCACCTCGACAGTATCATCCAATCCTGCATCCTCCATTGCCCAGAAAGATAAGGGTAGCAGGTTCATGGAGACATCACTACCTCAGAGCTCCTCTCCAATTCACACAAAATTCTGATTTGGTCATTTACCCCCTTATTGTTGCCTGCTCTCTTAGCCTCTCCAAATCTCCTTCAAGCACCTTTGCATCCATCTAACAGCTCACTTCCATCCAGCAGAATATCATCTGCAAGGTGTGAAATATTACATTTGCTCCTCAGATCCAAATAATTGACCTAGCTTGTGAATAGCTGAGGCCCAAGCACAGATGCTTACATTTCTCAACCAATCAGAGCATGCCAATTTAGAGTCATAGAGATATACAGCATGGAAAGAGACACTTCAGTCCATGCCAACCAAATATTCTTATTACTTATGGTTCTATTTGTAACATTCGGTCCATATCCCTCTAAACGATTCCTATTCATTTACCCATCCAGATGCCTTTTAAAAGTCATAATTGTACCAGTCTCCACCACTTCCTCTGGCAGTTCATTCCATACACGCACAACCCTCTGTATGAAAATGTTGCGCCTCAGATCCCTTTTAAATTTTTCCCCTCTCACCCTAAACCTATACCTTCTAGTTCTGGACTCCCCTACCCCAGGGAAAAGACATTGTCTATTTACCCTATCCACGCCCCTCATGATTTTATAAACCTCTATAAGGGGACTGCTCAGCTTCCGACGCTCCAGGGAAGATAGACCCAGTTTATTCAGCCTCTCCCTCTCGCTCAATCCCCTCCAACCCTGGCAACATCCTTGTAAAGCTTTTCGGAACCCTTTCAAGTTTCACAATGTCCTTCCTAGAGCAGGGAGACCAAAATTGCAAGCAATACTCCAACATGACCTCCCAACTTCTCTACTCAATGTATTGACCAATAAAGGCAAGCATACCAACCACCTTCTTCACTATCCAATTTACCTCGACTCCACTTTCAAGGAACCAAGAACCTGTATTCCAAGGTCTCCTTGTTCAGCAACACTCCCCAGAACCTTACCATTAAGTGTATAAGTCCTCTCCTGATTTGCCTTTCCAGAATGCAGCATCTCACATTTATCTAAATTAAACTCCATCTGCCACTCCTTGGCCCATTGGCCCATCTGATCGAGATCCTGTTATACTTTGGGGTAGCCTTCTTCTCTGTGAATGACACCACCAATTTTAGTGTCATTTGCAAACTTACTAACTATACCTCCTCTGTTCACATCCAAATCACTCACTTATGTAACAAAAAGCAACGGATCCAGCACCAATTCTTGTGGCACATCACTGGTCACAGGCCTCCAGTCTGAAAAGCAACCCTCCTCCACCACTTCTCTCTGTCTTATACCTTTGAGCCAGTTCTATATCCAAAAGCCTTGTTCTCCCTGAATTCTGTGTGATCGAAACTTGCTAACCAGTCTTCCATGAGGAACCTTGTCAAACGCCTTACTGAGGTCCATATAGGTCATGTCCACTGCTCTGCCCTCATCAATTCTCTTCATTACTTCTTCAAAAGACTTAATCAAGTTAGCGAGACATTATTTCCCACACACAATGCTATGTTGACTATCCCTAATCAGTCCTTTCCTTTCCAAATATGTGGAAAACCTTTCCCTCAGGATTCCCTCCAACACTTTGCTTACCACTGATGTTAGGCTCACTGGTCTATAGTTCCCTGGTTGTCCTTACCACCCTTCTTAAACTGTGGCATAACGTTAGCCAACCTCTAGTCTTCCGGCACCTCACCTGTGACTATCGATGATACAAATATCTCAACAAGAGTCCCAGCAATCACTTCCCTAGCTTCCCACAGAGTTCCAGGGCACACCTGATCAGGTCCTGGGATTTATCCACCTTTATACGTTTCAAGACATCCAGCACTTCCTCCTTTGTAATATGGGCATTTTTCAAGGTGTAACCATATATTTCCCTACATTCTATATCTTGCATATCCTTTTCTACAGTAAATACTGATGCAAAATACTCATTTACTATCTACCCCATTTTCTGCGGCTCCACACATCTGTGGCACCATCCATTTCCCCATGTTCTATATTTTCCTTCTCCAAAGTAAACACTGGAGCAAAATTCTCATTTAGTATTTCATCCATCTCCTGCAGTTCCACACGTTGGCCACCTTGCTGATCTTTCAGGGGCCCTAATCTCTCCCTAGATACCCTTTTGTCCTTAATGTATTTGTAGAAGCTCTTCGGATTCTCCTTAACCCTACTTGCCAAAGTTATTTCATGTCCCCTTTGTGCTCTCCTGATTTCTCTCTTAAGTATACTTCTATTGCCCCTATAGTCCTCAAAGGATTCACTCGATCCCTGCTGTCTATACCTGACATATACTTCCTTTTTATTGTTGATAAAAGCCTCAATTTGGAGAAAGTGAGGACTGCAGATGCTGGAGAGCAGAGTCAAGAGTGTGGTGCTGGAAAAGCACAGTAGGTCAAGTAGCATCCGAGGAACAGGAGAATCAACTTTTCGGGCATAAGCCCTTCATCAGAAATGCCTCAATTTCTCTAGTCATCCAGCATTCCCAACATCTACCAACCTTGCCCTTCACCCTAACAAGGACATACTGTCTCTGGACTCTCATGAACTCATTTCTGAAGGCTTCCCATTTTCCAGCCGTCCCTTTACCTGCGAACATCCGCTACCAATCAACTTTTGAAAGGTCTCGCCTAACATCATCAAAATTGGCCTTCCTTCAATTTAGAACTTCAACTTTTAAATCCGATCTATCCTTTTTTATCAATACTTTAAAATTAATAGAGTTATGGTCGCTGGCCCCAAAGTGCTCCCGCACTGACACCTGAGTCACCTGCCCTGCCTTATTCCCCAAGAGTAGGTCAGGTTTGCACCTTATCTAGTCGGTACATCCATACACTGCATAAGAAACTTTTCTTGTGCAGACTTAAATTCTTCTCCAAACAAGCTCTTAACACTATGGCAGTCCCAGTCTATGTTTGGAAAGTTCAAATCCCCTACCATAACCACCCTATTATTCTTACAGATTAACTGAGATCTCCTTAAAAACTGGTTTCTCAACTTTCTGCAATTATTTGAGGATCTATAATACCAATAAGGTGATCATCCCCTTCTTATTTCTCAATTCCACCTAAATAACTTCCCTGGACTTAATATCAGGAATATTCTCCCTTAGTACAGCTGTAATGTTATCCATAATTAAAAACGCCACTCCCCCTCCTCTTTTGTCCCCCTTTCTATCCTCCCTATAGTATCTATACCCTGGAACATTAACCTGCCAGACCTGAGCCATGTCTCTGTAATTGCTATGAAATCCCAGTCAAATGTTCCCAACCATGCCCTGAATTCATCGGCCTTCCCTATTAGGCCTCTTACAATGAAATAAATGCAATTTAATTTATCGGTCTTACATTGTTCTCTGCTTTATTCCTACCTGTCCTGACAGTTTGACTGGCTCTTTTTCCCAACTGTAGCGTCTCAGACTGCTCTCTTTCCTCAATCTCTCCCTGGTTCCTACCCACCCTTCCTTACTAGTTTAAATCCTTCCCAACAGCTCTAATAAATCTGCTTGCCAGTATATTAGATTCCTTCCAATTCAGGTACAACCTTCCTTCTTGTACAGGTCATTTCTACCCCAGAAGACCTTCCAATGATCCAATAATGTGAATCCTTCTCCCCTGCAACAGCTCCTCAGCCACACATTCATCTGCTCTATCCTCCTATTCCTACCTTCACTAGCTCATGGCAGCAGGAGTAATCTAGATATTACTACACTCGAGGAACTAGTTTTCAAAATCCTGCCTAACTTCCTATGTTCTCTCCTCAGAATTTCATCCTTATCTCTTCCTATGTCATTAGTTCTAATATGTACAATGACCTCCTGCTGGTCCCTTTCCCTTTGAGAACATTCTGCATCTTCTCTGAGATATCCTTGGTCCTAGCACTGGGGAGGCAAGACACCAATCTGCTGTCATGCTGTCAGCAACAGAAACATCTGTCTGTGCCCCTGACTAGACAGACCCTACCATAATTGATCGCTTGGAACCTGATGTACCCTTCATTACATTGGAGCCAGTCTCAGTACCAGAAATCTGCTGTCAATGCTGCATTCCCCTGAGAGTCCATCAGCCCCTACATTTTCCAAAGAGCATACTTGCTTGAGATACCTTACCTGTAGATCACCCATCTATCTGACTGTATGTTAAGCTTATCTCTCTTCCTGCAACTGCCATCCATCACACCTCCTGGCTTCTGTAAATCTGTCATTGCCTCTAACTGCCATTCCACTGCCGATCCATGTGATCCGATATGATTTACAGCCAAGCACATTTCCTGCAGACATAATCGTCAGGAACATGGAATCTCTACTAAAAGGCCATCTCTGCACCTTAATAGTCTGCAGAAAATAGCACAGTTTTACTCTAAAACAGTGCTCCAGGCTAACTTAGTACCAATGTTCTATATTTTCAAAGTTTAATCAAGAGACAGATCTCAATAAAAACATTTAATCAAAAATGACCCACTCTACTCACTTTTGTAGATTTACAAAAAAACTAGCCACTTAGCTGTTCCCCTGCTGTGCGCTCTGCACACGTTTTCTCCAAGGTCAGCTGTGAAGTTCACTGTTTATTTTTCTTTGATGAACTCTGATGTCCAGAGTTAGTTGAAATCAAACAGCAAAGGCAGTAGTTATGCAGGTCACTGCTGGGTCAGACAGCAGTGTAGGTTTCTTTCTCCATTGAGTCACTTCCCACCATGTGGTGACTGCCTTTATCTCTCTCCTTTTTTAATCTGTTAATCATATTTTTCCCCAAAGTTCTATAAAACAATAATTACTGCTCATAGAATTTGAGGAAATTGGCACTGACACTGAAAGGAGCAGTTCTTATAGCCACAATTTTTTCCCATCCTCCATCTTGCATTACCCAGAATCCTTGAGAATGACTGAGTTCATCCTTCTCTCTATTTACTGCCTGTTAACCAGTTCTCAATCTATGTCATATTCTTACCACCAATTGCATGGGTTCTCATTTTATTCACTTGATCTCTTGTGTGGGGACTCATCAGAACCCTTCTGAAAATCTAAATAGACCACATCTGTCAGTTCAGCTTATATATTCTCTGAGTTATATCTTCAACTAAACTCCAACAGGTATGTCAGATAAATGTTTAATTGTATAGAGGTTAAGTTTTGTCCTTTTCTCTGGACACACTCACGATCTGCTCCCCCCTCTTTGCCAACAGCATGAATACCAACATTGTCTAGCCCCCTTCAGTTTTGAAGAAGTGTGCTGGACTTAAAACCTTAACTCTGTTTTTCTCTCTCCACGGATGCTGGCAGGCCTGCTGAGTTTCTCCAGTAATTTCTGTTTCTATTTCAAATCTTCAGCATCCACAATATTTTATTTTTATGGGGGGGTGTCAAGAGTTATGAGGAAAAGGTAAAAAAATGGAGTTTAGAGTTATCAGATCAGCCATGAACTCATTGATTGGCAAAGTGGGCTCAATGGGCAGAATCTTCGAGGAGAAAGTGAGGACTGCAGATGCTAGAGATCAGAGCTGAAAATGTGTTACTGGAAAAGCGCAGCAGGTCAGGCAGCACCAAGGAGCAGGAGAATCGACGTTTCGGGCATGAGCCCTTCTTCAGGAGCCCTTCTTCAGGAAGAAGAAGGGCTCCTGAAGAAGGGCTCATGCCCGAAAAGTCAATTCTCCTGCTCCTTGGATGCTGCCTGACCTGCTGCGCTTTTCCAGCAACACATTTTCAGCTCAATGGGCAGAATACCTAATTCTGCTCCTAAGTCTTAATAGCCTGAGGTTCCATTATGTTGTTGAAGTAACTCTGACTGCCTGAGTGAATTGTAACGCCTCATCACCACCATATGCAGGAGTTGGAGTTTATGTTGGATTTTCCAGAGGCAATCAATGGATTAGTGCACAGACAGTTTAATTAGAATAGTCCAAATGTATCTAGTACAAGGCAGAATGGATTGCAAATAACTGGTAGACAAGAAACAAGGAATTGTGGACAAAGCTCACTACTAGAGATGCTGGAAATCCGTAATTCTGTAAGGGTCAGATAGGATTTGTGGAGAAAGAAACAAAGTTAATGCCCAGTGATGAGATGATGAAGGGTTTTAGAATGTTTCTGACTCCTCAACAGTAATCTCAAGCTCTCAAAGCTGAACAAATTTGAGGGGAAGACCATTGAAGATTGGATTGAGGACACACAGCTGACTATGGTGCCCATTCATGATGGAACATTGTATGTGAAAAGCCACTGGGAAATTCTGGGAAGTCCACAGTGGATCTTTGAAGTACTGACAAAGGGATTTGGGTACAACAGGAGCCTGGCACAGCTACATTAGATGGTTTATGAGTACAAGCAAGCCAGGGGGATGACTTCCTCTCTGGAAGGACTAGGTTTTTGTAGCCCTGGAACTGGTGAACTTCTTCCAGGGCTTTCTGAAACCTTCCTTCAAGTCGACCAGGGACAGACAGCTAAATGACCAATAGAAAAGTAGTGAGGGAAGGGAAACTCTGAATGGACTGAAGGAAGATTTGTAGTAACAATCTCAATTGTCTTTCTTTGATACATGGAATATGTTATCCACATCAAGGGGAACAGTTGGATTCCTAAGGCCAGGAAAGAGGCTATCATCGGGGGGTGACTGTCAGTGTCAACTGAACTTTTGACCTCAGGCTGAAGAAGGAGAATGATCAAATTGTTGCACAGCAAGTGCAGGCCCAATCCTAGCCATCCTATCTCCACGTTAAGCCTTATAGCTGATCTCACCCAAGACATGCTCCAAAGAGGTGTTGGATTGGTGTCAAGGTTGGACACTTCATACAAGATTGCCCTCCCTCATCATCACCATCTGCTGCTGGAGGTTCTGTTACACACCCTGACATCTGGAGATACAGATAGTAACAATAGATGCTCCAGGGCTGTTTCCCTCACACAGCTGGCCAATAGTCTCTCCCCCTCTTATCCACTGCCATTGGTCAGTGATAAAAACAGAAAGTGCCAGAGAAACTCAGCAAGTCTGGCAGCATTTGTGGAGAGAGAAAAAGAGTTAACACTTCAATTCCACTATGATGCTTCTTCAGAACTTTGAAGCATTAACTTGCATTTTCTCCACAGGTGCACCAGACCTGAGTTTCTCCACTTTCTGATTTTGTTTTGATTTTTCAACCTGTATGGCCACATAATGAACCTCTCTTGGTCATCATTTCCCAGGGTGGGAGTCAAAGCCTTTGCTTCCAACTCAGGCATAAGAAAGTTCTGTACTGTGCCACAAGACCCTCTGCAAATCAAAAATGCAAAGAAAATCTTTAAAGTCCTTTCCCATCAAGGCATAGTTGGCCAACCTTTAGCAATTCCATATCTATACCTGAGGACGAGGTGCAATAAAGACCAAATCCATCCATGTTGTCCATGGTTAATCTTTTCACCGCTAAAAAAAATCACTCTTAAGAGAAACCTTTTAGAGGTAGCTTTGCAACTATAGTAAGTGGAATTAAAACTCAGACTTGCTTTTTTAAACTTAGAGTTTTACCTGTTCTTAGGAGATCATTTATGTGCAGATTTCTCTGAAGAAAATATAGATATAAATGACCATACTACTTACATTTATATAAATGTCTATTTTCTCAAAAATCATTCCCTAATGTGCTTCTCAGGAGCATTTCTGATAAAAAGAATTTTGATAATTATGAGCCAAAAAAAGGAGACATTAGGACAGATGACTAAACACATGGTCATACAACTAGATTTTGAAAGGTGTTTTAAAGGAAAGGTGTGAAGTGGAAAGACTAAGGGAGGAAATTCTTGAGTTTGGAGGCAAGGTAGCTGAAGATACAATATCAATGAGGGGTGAAGCAAGTTAGAGATGCACAAGAGAGCAGTATTGGAGGAAAGCTGTGTTCTCAGACGGTTGTCAGGCTGGATAAGTTTATAGACAAAAAGGAAGATGAGGGCAAGGAGGAATCTTAAATTCAAGGTGGACTGGGAGCCAAAGTTGCCAAGTACAAGGATGATGGGTAAATAGGACTCAGGAACGTTTTAGGATATGAACAATAGAGTTGTGTATGAACTCAAACATGTGGAGCATGGAAGGCCAGCAGGAAAACAATAGAAATGATGAGTCCGGAAGTAACAAAATTATAAATAAGGATTTCAGTAGCATGTGGGTTGAGGTCGGGGCAGAGACAGGCATTGTTACAGTGATGGGAGTCCACATAAAGCATAGTTAATGGTATTATCCATTTATTGACAAGATAAAGGTCCATGGTTGTATTCATTGTAATTCTGCATTTAGTAAAACATATTAGCTTCATAAGTGATGTTACATACTTTCATATTTTGTTTTGAAAATTGCTGATCAGGCATTCAGAGTAAGCAGCGGTGGAAGGACGGAAATGTAATGTTTCTTTACTAGGCTTACATCCAATTTTAAGAAGAATGGAGCAATTTAAACTTCACGTGCACATGAAATATAGAGAGACAGAAAATATTTGGGGAGGATGTACATCATGTAGCCAGATGCTTTGAAGGCAAACGGGTTATTATTTTACATGTTAAGAAAAAGGCTTTTTGGTTGTCTGTGTACACATCATAAACTGAGGACCTGGTTTCAATTAATGTTGTAAGAAGAGGGGAAATTGATACACTTGAGAACAAATTACAACAAACAGAGTTTATTTGAAAATATTCAATTTGTGGCTTTAAAAGTTGAGTTTATGTATTTCAGTTGTAATGCTTGTCATCAGGTGAGTAACTTATGGATATGGGTAAACAAGTTACTGTTTTAAGTTGAATCAGACATTTTCTGCACTCAGGCAAGCCAAAACACTGAAGGAAGAAATTAGTGGAAGGAAATCTTTTACAGCAGCATACTTTACAACAAGAAACATATCTGATAACAACTGCAAATAGACTGCCTGAGGTGGGTTCAGAAACCAGGGTAATAGAGTGATGGGAGACTGCAATAGGGTAGCCTTGGAATTGGAAGATTGGTTGAAATAGAGACTGTAAAGACAGGGAATTTGGAATTCAGAAGTGGGATCCCCTTACCAGTATAACTTTTTTGTTTGCAGTACCATGAAAGGAGTTACAATTAGTTACTAGTGGAATTATGGCTCTTTTTATCTCTGGTATTCCTAGTGAAAGTTGCTTCCCCACCTCTTAGCATTCTTCTCTTCCCTGATTGCAGTTTACATTCATTATCAGTTTATTGTTACCTTTTGTGATCTTAGAAATTCTCATCGAAAAAGCTACTTTTGCAGAAAGATGAGCAATAATATTCAATGTCAGTGGTCCAACTTTGACAAGGTAAGTACAATAACATTTGTGACATAAGGTGATTAAATGTGAGAGGGTCACATGTCACATGATAAAATGTGATGTGGCCAAATATCATGTGATCAGACAATGTGTGAGCAGGCATTGTGTCACATGATCAAACTGCTAAAAATTATTCCAAAGAACATTCCCTTATTTTCTTTAATGATTTATTTAACCACATACTCCCTTTAAAATAAAAGTTACACAGCTCTGCAGATGCAATGATTTAAAGGAACCAATTTATGTAGAACTTACACAGCTTAAAGATAACATTGCTTCCAGCTAGAATTTATAACTCTAGGTCATAGCTACATTTAGAGAAGTCAATAGCTACCTTGTGTGATGAAAATGTTCCTGCTGCACTATAAGCTAAACCAACAAATATAATGTGATTTTTGCTTGTTTGAAAAAAAAACATTATTTATAAATGGACAAAAAGGTGGGTGGCCATTTGAGAGGTGGGTGGCCCTGCAGGTATAACATTAGCTTTTCTGTGAAATAACTTTTTTTGCCCTTGAGACTATCACTTGACAGCTACTTTTCTTCAAGGCACAGTGTTTTCGACAGACTCTTTCTGTCTACTAAAATCACATCACTTTACAAGATAGACTGTGTCACTCAGATGAATTCAGCCAAGCCGTCATAGTCAAATGAGAACACTTCCACATTTACATGGGTTGAGTTGGTGGCCATTGTGTAGAGAGACAGGGGATGAGAAATCAAATGCTCTAGCACCATTGACGTCCAATTTAAACTATTTGTGTAATCAATTTTTGTTTCTTTCAATTAAGCATTAATCCATGCACCTCCCGTCACAAGCAGCGTACAACTGCTAAGACGAAAAAGCCTTGTATTGTGATAGATCTGAAGACAACCTGAACTCCAGTCCAGCCATTTATTTGCCTAGAGTCAATTTGAGTAGGGTCAGTAGGTTGACTGGACAGCAATAGCACTTTGAGAATTTGGCAAACTGAAACCAACTTGAAAACAAACAGCATTCATCAGCAGAGGTTTAATGTTTCTTGAACTTTTCTCAATCATTACGATAAGTTAAAGCTAAAATACATAGCACTGAATAAACAATAAATAATCATTCAGTTGGTATTAGCTTTTTGTATAACTAAATGAAAGTCACTTGTGAATTGGGGAGGTAAAGATGTAAGCTCAACATTTCTGAATAGCAGCGGATGTGGCATACATGAAAGGAAATCACCCTTAAACCGTACAGAGCATTGAGCTAATATTCATTGGCCTGCAATTTGTTTGGACCTGAAATAGGCAGCATGTTTGGAATATGTGCCAGAGACCAGCAGTAAGAAGCTCATTCGAAATGAGTTATTAAAACTTAGCAGCACACTATTAATAAGCTGCTATAATGTGGACGACAGAAGCAGATCACCAGTTTCACGTGGTCATTGTTGGTACACCCTCACTGCTGTTAGAAAGGGACAGTGAATAAACAGTGATATAGTTGTAAGTCTGTGACTTGGAGAAGAACTTGCAGCTGGTGATGATCTTATGTATCTGTTGCCCTTGTACTTCTTTGGCAGTAGAGTACTTGGGTTTGCAAGGTTCTATTGAAGGAGCCTGGGTGAGTTGCTGGAGTGCATCCTGTAAATGGTACACACTGAGAATCAATAGTGAAGGGACTGAGTGTTGAAGATGGTGACTATCAATTAAGCCAGTTGTTTTGTCCTGACCTGTGTCAAGCTTCTTGAGTGTTCTTGGAGCTGCACCCAGTTTAGGCAAGCATTAGGGTGAGCAGTAGAGAATGTGCAGTGGTCACACATTGGACAGCATGCATCTTATTTTATGTTTGTAAAATGGGCATAAACATATAATTAGACCATTGTTCCACAACTGAGAAAGTAAATCAAGGACTGACTAAAAACTTATCATTGTAGTCACGATTCTTCCTACATGTAACAATTTATTTTATTTCTGTAATATATTTACAAATGATTTGGCACAGGTCACAATCAATTTCCACATTTATAATATGTAAGGGACTTGTTAACCCAATTTATTCTAATGTTGCACAAATGATCTCGGAGAAAGAAAATCGATTTCTTCACTGACTGTAGAAGGAATGCTAAAGAATAAAGAAAGTAAAAAAGTTCACAGTGTTAAACATTAACTTTTACATCTAAGTCTTCAAGGGATTCCTGCTGAGCTGATCTCTCTGCCTCTGTAATCATTGCTAATAACAGATATTAAGTGAGGAGTTGACTGAAAGTGCAATGTCAGGAAATTCACAAAAAGGAGAATAAAGAGACGATCGAAGAAATGGAAACAGTGATACTAGTATCAATACGCAAATGAGCCCATTAATGCACTTCACAGGTTGTCACAGAATGCTAGAATCTGGGCTCAGATGCAACATTCAGCAGATGGAAAGTAAACTTTTTCCAACTCGGCTTAGTGTCCACTGTCACAAATTAAGGATTCCGCCAGTAACTGTCACGTTGCTATTGACATTGGCAAACAGAATGAGAGAATACATGATAAAGTTTGAGAAATGGCAATATAATATTACATGTGTAGACTGGATTAATGGCACAGTGAATGGATTACTCTATTCTGAGGCTGCCATTATTAAAAAGAACCATTGCAACATAATTACTGATGCTCAGTGCAATAACCCTAGTAAACAGAGATGTGTGCTGCTGATCATTCGTAGAGAGCACAAAGATGCAAAATCTCACCCTGAAGAGTTTTACTTATGGATACAGTAATAGTGTGATGTAGGGATGAGCAAAAAACTTAGTCCCAATTTTCACTCAGGGTCTGGGGTGCTGAGTTGGGACAATTCCCAGTTCCACAAATCCAGTAACGGGAAAAAAATAACCTGGAAGGTTAGATTTTCATTCTGGGTTTGTGGAATTGGTGATCAGGAATGAAAGCAGCAGATCTGTTTTGCTGTTTAATTGAAAACAAAGAATGAAATCAAGAACATCTCTCTTACCCTCCCTCCTCACACTCGCTTCCACACAAACATTATTGCAGGTCCCATGAATGTCAAACTCTCCATGCCACCCTATGCTTCTCCACCCATTCCCACTATCCCTTACACTCCAATGCCATCTGATCACTTCTACACAGTCCCATAGACAATCGTAACACCCCCATACCGTGAATAGCCATGTACCCACCACCCTGGCCCTTTCTTGACATCATGCTAACTTGTAGTCCTATATAAATTATTTTGACCATTTATCAGCCCTATGCCAACTCATGCCACCCTAAGTAAAGATCATGATAGGATGTTATCTCAAAAATGCATTTTCTGAAGTCAATATAGGTTTGTCTCCATTGCTCTCTCCCTAGGATCAAAATTCCTGTTGTCATCAAATTTTGTGAAGAAAAAGACAAGAATATGAAATAAACTGAGGGAATATAGGAAAATTCAATTTGTGAGAGTTGGCTTTTCTGCATGAATACCAAATAATTGTTGTGAGACTAACCATCATTAATATACTGTTTCTTTTTAATATAATTATCTGCATTGCAGTCTTTTGCACAAACGTTGCTTCACTGCTTGTCCCTCTATAATAGTGTCTTTCTCTGGCCATTCTTTTTATTTTGCTCAAAAACTTCATGAATCCATGTAAGATTCCGTAAATCCCTGTTTTAGATTAGAATCAGTCTGGCCATTGGGGCACAGACATCCTCACACAGAGCACCTCACACCTTCAATGCATTATCTTGGCCCAATATGGCACATATTGTTAAAGTTCACTTCAGAATGTAACTTTAAGAAAGTTATGGAATTACATATGAAAGAACTGAAACCAACATGCCCATTTAAAAAGATGAGAGACTTAACAAACAATCCAGGTCTTTTTCAATATATAATTTCAGTTACATCACACTGTAAATTTTTGCTATAAATTCTGTGTCCTACGATTTATACTCCACTACCACCTGAAGGAGCAGTGCTTCAAAACTAGCGCTTCCAAATAAATCTATTGGAATATAACCTGGTGTTGTGTGATTTTTAACATCAATCTACAGGATTTAATAAAGTTTCCTTTTGCTTCTTCCAAGTCATTCTGAACATCAATATTCTTTCCATGTCTTTTCAGATCCTTACTGCATACACAGGACAGTTGGCACATTAATTGTTCCATCTTTCAAGAGGCAGCAGCCTATAGGTAAATGGTGAGTCGGAATAGTTAGTTATTTTTCCATTCTGCATAACATTACTGCAAAAAAAGAGAGATGCTATCTTTTTAGAGTCTGGAGGTTTACTACTGTTGCACTGTTCACACAAAGGCTGCCCACTTGCCCAGAAGCCAATCAGAGAGATGTTGCCATGCTAATAACCCCAATCCACACAAGTGTCCTAATTGAAAAACCAATCAATAGCCAGTCTCCAGCAGAGCCGACCTGAACACACTCCACAGTGTCAGTGAGTTTCCAGCACCTTCCTCACTGCCTGAACAAGGTAACACCATCAATACAACTCACACTGAGTTACAGTAACTTGTTTTCAAATTGCAACATCTCCTTCCACAGTCCTTGGTTTAAAGCAGTATCCTTATCCATGGTCCAAAATAAAGAAAAATAAAAAGATAGAACGTAGAACATAGAACAATACAGCACAGAACAGGCCCTTCGGCCCACAATGTTGTGCCGAACATTTGTCCTAGCTTAAGCACTCATCCATGTACCTATCCAATTGCCGCTTAAAGGTCACCAAAGATTCTGACTCTACCACTCCCACAGGCAGCGCATTCCATGCCCCCACCACTCTCTGGGTAAAGAACCCACCCCTGACATCTCCCCTATACCTTCCACCCTTCACCTTAAATTTATGTCCCCTTGTAACACTCTGTTGTACCCGGGGAAAAAGTTTCTGACTGTCTACTCTATCTATTCCTCTGATCATCTTATAAACCTCTATCAAGTCACCCCTCATCCTTCGCCGTTCCAATGAGAAAAGGCCTAGCACTCTCAACCTATCCTCGTACGACCTATTCTCCATTCCAGGCAACATCCTGGTAAATCTTCTCTGCACCCTCTCCAAAGCTTCCACATCTTTCCTAAAGTGAGGCGACCAGAACTACACACAGTACTCCAAATGTGGCCTAAACAAAGTCCTGTACAGTTGCAACATCACTTCATGACTCTTGAATTCAATCCCTCTGCTAATGAACGCTAATACACCATAGGCCTTCTTACAAGCTCTATCCACCTGAGTGGCAACTTTCAAAGACCTATGAACATAGACCCCAAGATCCCTCTGCTTCTGCACCTCACTAAGAACCCTACCGTTAACCCTGTATTCCGCATTCTTATTTGTCTTTCCAAAATGGACAACCTCACACTTGGCAGGGTTGAACTCCATCTGCCACTCCTCAGTCCAGCTCTGCATCATATCCAAGTCCCTTTGCAGCCGACAAGAGCCCTCCTCACTATCCACAACTCCACCAATCTTCGTATCATCTGCAAATTTACTGACCCACCCTTCGACTCCCTCATCCAAGTCATTAATAAAAATTACAAACAGCAGAGGACCCAGAACTGATCCCTGCGGAACTCCACTTGTAACTGGGCTCCAAGCTGAATATTGACCATCTACCACCACTCTCTGACTTCGACCGGTTAGCCAGTTTTCTATCCAATTGGCCAAATTTCCCTCTATCCCATGCCTCCTGACTTTCCGCATAAGCCTACCATGGGGAACCTTATCAAATATCTTACTAAAATCCATGTATACTACATCCACTGCTCTACCCTCATCCACATGCTTGGTCACCTCCTCAAAGAATTCAATCAGACTTGTAAGGCAAGACCTACCCTTCACAAATCCGTGCTGGCTGTCCCTAATCAAGCAGTGCCTTTCCAGATACTCATAAATCCTATCCCTCAGTACCCTTTCCATTACTTTGCCTACCACCGAAGTAAGACTAACTGGCCTGTAATTCCCGGGGTTATCCCTATTCCCTTTTTTGAACACAACATTCGCCACTCTCCAGTCCCCTGGTACCACCCCCGTTGACAATGAAGATGAAAAGATCATTGCCAACGGTACTGCAATTTCCTCTCTTGCTTCCCACATAATCCTAGGATATATCCCATCAGGCCCGGGGGACTTGTCTATCCTCAAGTTGTTCAAAATATCCAACACATCTTCCTTCCTAACATGTATCTCCTCTAGCTTACCAGTCCGTTTCACACTCTCCTCTTCAACAATACGGTTCCTCTCAATCGTAAATACTGAAGAAAAGTACTCATTCAAGACCTCTCCTATCTCTTCCGACTCAATACACAGTCTCCCACTACTGTCCTTGACTGGACCTACCCTCGTTCTCGTCATTCTCATGTTTCTCACATACGCATAAAATGCCTTTGGGTTATCCTTGATCCTATCCGCCTGAGATTTTTCATGCCCTCTCTTGGCTCTCCTAATCCCTTTCTTCAGGTCCCTTCTGGCTATCCTGTATCCCTCCGCTGCTCTGTCTCAACCCTGTTTCCTCAACCTTATGTAAGCCTCCTTCTTCCTCTTTACAAGACATTCAACCTTCCTCGTCAACCAAGGTTCCCTCACACGACCATTTCTTTCCTGCCTGATAGGTACATACATATCAAGGACACGTCGTATCTGTTCCTTGAAAAAGTTCCACATTTCCACGACATCCTTCCCCGACAGCCTATGCTCCCAACTTATGCTCCTCAGATCCTGTCTTACAGCATCGTAATTACCCTTCCCCCAATTGTAAAACCTACCCTGTTGCACGCACCTATCTCTCTCCATAACCAAGGTGAAAGTCACAGAATTGTGGTCACCATCACCAAAATGTTCACCCACTAACAAGCCCATCACTTGCCCCGGTTCATTACCGAGTACCAAATCCAAAATGACCTCCCCTCTGGTCGGACAATCTACATTCTGTGTTAGAAAAGCTTCCTGGACACACTGCACAAACACCGCCCCATCCAATCTACTAGATCTAAAGAGCTTCCAATCAATATTTGGGAAGTTGAAATCGCCCATGACTACTACCCTGTGGCTTCTGCACCTTTCCAAAATCTGTTTCCCAATCTGTTTCTCCACATCTCTGCTGCTATTGGGGGGCCTACAGTAAACACCCAACAAGGTGACTGCACCTTTCCTATTTCTGACTTCAGCCCATACTACCTCTAAAGGCAGATCCCCCTCGAACTGCCTTTCTGCAGCTGTTATACCATTTCTAATTAGCAACGCCACCCCCCCTCCTTTTTTACCACCCTCCCTAATCCTACTGAAACATCTGTAACCAGGAACCTCCAACAACCATTCCTGTCCCTCTTCTATCCACGTTTCCGTGATGGCCACAACATCGTAGTCCCAGGTACCTATCCACGCCTTAAGTTCACCGACCTTATTTCTGATACTCCTTGCGTTGAAGTATACACACTTGAACCCATCTCTGTGTCCGCAAGTATTCCCTGTCAGTGCTACCTTCTTCACAGCCTCCCCACACACTTGGACATCCTGACAAACAGCTAGCCTACTTGCTGGACTACAAGTCCGGATCCCATCCCCCTGCCAAATTAGTTTAAACCCCCCCCGAAGATAGCTAGCAAACCTACCCCCCAGAATATTGGTGCCCTTCTGGTTCAGGTGCAACCCGTCCTGCTTGTACAGGTCCCACCTTCCCCAGAATGCAGTCCAATTGTCCAAATACCTGAAGCCCTCCCTCCTACACCATCCTTGCAGCCACGTGTTCAACTGCACTCTCTCCCTATTCCTTGCCTCACTGTCACGTGGCACCGGCAACAACCCAGAGATGACGACTCTGTCTGTCCTAGCTTTCAGCTTCCAGCCTAACTCCCTGAGCCTTGAATGACCTCCCCACCTCTCTTCCTACCTATGTCGTTGGTGCCAACGTGCACCACGACTTCTGGCTGCACACCCTCCCCTTTAAGGATTCTGAAGACACGGTCCGAGACATCTCGGACCCTGGCACCCGGGAGGCAACAAACCATCCGAGAGTCTCACCCTTGTCCACAGAACCGCCTGTCCGTCCCTCTAACTAGAGAGTCTCCTATAACTAGCGCTCTCCTCCTCTCCCCCTTTCCCTTCTGCAAAGATGTGATCTTTGCAAAAGTCATGAAAGTGTGCATCGCTCATTCAAAATTTTCAGTAGTGGAAATGTTCAATTTCTACATATAGATTATTTTTTCTCTTCAGCGGTTCATGAAGAAGAAAAATGCTTGCGAGAATTAAATGAATCTGATGAACCAGATTGTTGGGATATGAATAAATTACCAGTAGTTACTCCAACATAAATTATGTCTGAAATTAACTCAGATCCAAGTCAGAGACAGACAAACAGCCTGACAAAGTGAAAAATTCAGTTGAAGTCAAGGACAAGAACAGTCTTTGTCAGAGATATTGCTTTCTTAGATTCAGGCCTGGTTGGTCCAAAGTCTGAGTTGTGAAAGTTCAGGAAGAAAAGAGGTTTTCTGTTTGCAACAGGAAACTCGCAGTTATGTTTAATCTATGAATAAATGAAAGACAAGTTGCACAGAATAAATTGTGTGGAACTCAAATGTTATGATGTTTTTTCATGAAGGGAGAAAGGATGGTGTAATAACACCATTTTTAGCCATTTGTACCATAAACACATGCCATAAACACTTTTTCTTAATTCTACAACAATATCACGGCCTCCATCCTCTACATACTGAAGAATGATTGGATTAAATGAGTAAAAATTGCACATGGAGTTTTATCAGAGCAAGGCAAAAGTGGAAAATGCAGAGCTTAAGTATCAATATCCAGCAATCATAGAGGAATTGCAACTCCATACATTTGTAATACAAGGTTAGCAAGCCTTGAATACAAAAACAAATGGCAAAGATTCAAAGAGGTGGCAGGCAATCAAAGAAGTTCAATTGATAGATCAATATTGTACAGGAGGCCCCCTCAATTGTTGCACATGTACCAAGAAAGATGTAAACCAGATGTCTTGATCTACTTTATCGTCTTATTCAATGGGAAACACTAAACAGCGTTTGGCAAGTAAGTACTTGGGCTAATATCGCCCACCTGGAACTTTTTTAAATTAGTGTACAAGAGCATAAGTGAAGGATTTTCTCCCACAACAGAATCCAGATGATTTGGAAGTAGACAAAACAGTAAAATAAAGTGTTATTATAGCATTTGACTGTGCAAAGGGGACAAAGAAAATTAACTGACTGAATATAAAATATTGCAATGTTTTCATAAAAGAAAACCTAACCTTTAAATGTTAGTTTTTAAATTATGTCTTTATGAGAAAGTTAGAATGCTTTTCAATAAAATTACAAACCAGGGTAACAAATCTGGTGATATAATACCAGAACTGCCTGGATTGTGAATAGGGATAATCTCACTTTGCTCTGAAGAATGTTACAAAGTGGATTTATGAAACCACACATTTTTTCCTAAAGTCTGTCGAGAAGAAAATTACTCATGAAAGCTGTGTTTTTAAAAGAAATCCTCCACAGCTTTTCTGTATTGTCTGCATTGTGGTCATGTGTATGTCATCAGAGCAACCATATACAAGTTACTTACCAATATAAAACAAAGAATTGTGGATGTTGGAAATCTGAAATAAAAACAGAAAATGCTGGAGAACTGAGCAGGTTGGGCAACATCTGTAGAGAGATACAGAATTAACTATTCAAGTCCAGTGACCCTCAAGTACAAATTACATGTTGTTTGGATTGGATCTTTTTTTAAATTTGCAGACATATGTGAGAATAGGCTGGTTAAGGTACAAAAGAAATAATAATTGTTGATTAAAACAATTCTTTGTCAATGATATCTATTTTCAGTTCAATTAAGGCATCTCCAAATGTTTAAACTTTCATTATCAGAAGTAGTGTCCATTTCTTATATATCTTGCCAATTTTAGCACACTCCAAATTGATTAGCCAGTTAATGATAGTTATCGTGTCACCATTGTCTCATTACCATTAGTTGCAGTTAGAAAATGTAACAAAATCACTTACAGAGTACTTTGTATATTGAGCTGGAAGCACTGCTACTTTAAAAAGGGGCTGTCTCCAGTTGGATAACCTGATTATACTTATCTATTTACTTCTGACCCCCATTCTTAAATTAAAGCAAATAGTATGTTGAGAGGCTAATTGAGGATATTTGAAATTTCCCACAATTTAAGAAGTTGAACATGATAAAGGACCACAGAGTTATTAAATGTCAACAATGGTATGCCAGAAGCCTTATTACTTTCAGGTCAAACTACACAGCACCTACATCGATGGAGCTGAGGTATCATTAGGCTTCAGTTTAACACACAGCACAGCAATAGCTCTTGAGTATAATTTTCTGATGTCCAACTATGTTTGTCATCAATTCAAATTCAGCTGAATTAAATTACACATTGAAGCTCAACCCATTTGAATAGTTTTATAGAAAATTGCAGTGAGTTGTAAATTCTGAGTTTTCCTGTGTATGCGCAGGATGTGAATTATATATTTGAAATCTTATCAGCAACTATTTTGTAAAATGCAGTCTTTCCA
Source organism: Chiloscyllium plagiosum (assembly GCF_037043375.1). Classification (NCBI taxonomy): domain Eukaryota; kingdom Metazoa; phylum Chordata; class Chondrichthyes; order Orectolobiformes; family Hemiscylliidae; genus Chiloscyllium; species Chiloscyllium plagiosum. The sequence goes on from NW_028270141.1 coordinate 108,534,355, forward strand.
TAAAGTTTCATTACTGTTTAATTGCATAGAGTCATAGAGTCATACACTAAAGAAACAAGCCTTTCGGCCCACCAAGTCTATGTTGACTAACAAACACCAAACTACATTAATCCCATTTATTTGCCCTTGGTCCATAGCCTACTATGCCCTTGCATTTTAAGTACTCATCCAAATGCTTACTAAATGTTGTAAGACTACTTGTGTCCATCAGGCAACGTTTCATATATCTGCCACCATCTTTCTTCAGATCTCCTTTGAACCATTTACTCCTCACCATAAGCTTATGCTCTCTGGCCTTCAACACATCTGCCATGGGAAAGAAGTTCTCACAATCTACTCTGTCTGTACATCACATAATTTTGTACATCTCAATCTCAGGATCCCTCTCAGTCCTCTGGTCCAAGGAAAACAAACCCAGCCTATCCAATCTCTCTTCATAACTGAGACTTCTCATCTTAGGCAACATCCTGTGAATCTCCTCTGCACCCTCTCCAATCACGTCCTTCCAATAGTAACACGACCAGAACTGCATTCCACTGTGACCTAACCAATGTTTCTTAAAGTTCTTGTTAAAAATTCCTTGCTCCTATATTCTATCCGCTAGCTAATGAAGGCAAGCATCCCATATATCCTCTTCACCACCCTGTCCACCTGTGCTGACACTTTCAAGGATTTATGGACTTGTTCACCAAAGTCCCTTTGTTCCTCAGCACTCTCTCAGGATCTATCATCCTTTGTATACCATTCCATTATTAGACATCTCAAAATGTATCACCTCACACTTAACAGGATTTAATTCCATCTGCAATTCCTCTGCTCAGTTAACAGCTGCTCAATATCAGGCTGCAGCCTGAGACCATCCTCCTCACAATCAACGCCACTAATTTTCACATCATCTGCAAACGTATTAATTATACCTTCTATACTCACATCCAAATCGTTAATGTACATAACAAACAGTAAGGTCCCAGCACCAATCCCTGTGGTACACCACTGATCACCGTTACAAATTACAAAAGTAACCTGCCACTGTCACCCTTTGCCTCCTATTCATTAGGCAATTTAGGATCCAGTTTGTCAACTTGCCTTGGATCCCATAGTCTCTTATCTCTTGGACTCACCTTCCATGTGGGACCTTGTCAAAGGCCTTACTGAAGTCCATGTAAACCACAACAACTACACTATATACAAGCTATAATAGAAAAAAATTCACATGATTCCCTTTCCTAGAGCTACACAACAATCACTGCATTAAGAAATAATTTATTATGTTCAAACTAAGGTTTGAAATGTTTCTACAAGTTGAGCTGAGACACTATATGAATATGCCTTTCTTTCTGGGTTTGTTAGCATTTAACAACTACATGTATCTTCTCTTTTAGTCTTTCCAGTCTTGGTGCGGTTACCTATGGACCTTGACTTGTCATCAAAATTAATTAATTAAAAAAAATAAGATAACAAACCAACAAAACACTCTTCGGTATGACCATCAGTTTTGAGCTGATTGACTCAGCTAAGAGTGCTGTCCGCAAATTTGGAAAGTTGACCACTTACTAAGACTGTCCAAAAGGTTGACAGCGTCAGACAGTTACTTGGTGATTGTTTCTAAGTTCTAATCTCTTTTGCCCAGATGATAATTATTCACTCAGGCGATTACATTATTGTCGAGTAATTATTACCAGGTGCCCATTCATCTCTGGATAATGTAGAAACCTACAGTCTGGAGTTGCTAGCAATGTTAGTACTTGTGTTAATGATTTCAGCGATGAAAACCGATCTAGAAGGAATAATACAATGATTTGATGTATTATGAAAACTGAGCATCAAGGATCATTCAACAGCACACTCATTGGGACAAAACATGAAAATGAATCGAGCTCCCTGATGTCCAGATGTATGCTTAGTGATTGACACCTTGGTTATGTATTCGGATGGAATGTGTTACAGTAATTGGTGAGTTGTCCATGCCTACCCATTAATTTTGGGGAGGTTTTCTATTGTAGAGTAGAGCTGGACGGGACAAGAATTCAAGTCTGAAATCACCTAAAGATCAATACTTTACCATGATCCCAACTATTCCAGTGAACACATGGTAGTGAAGTTGCAAGCGCAAGTCTGTTTTAATGCTATGCAGGGATAGACGGTAAATATAAAACCGATGTAGTGATGAATGGGGAAATCACTTCCAAGTGCTGAACAGACTTGTTAATGAATCGGGAGACAGTAAGTATGAAAACTTTAGATCTATGATAGCATCATACTGAAATAATCTAAAATTAATTTCATGTGAATGTTAATAGTAAACTGCTGCTCATTTGGTGCTATTAATCACAACTCCATCAATATATGCTGTATAACAGAAAGCTTATATCCCAAGAAAAGTTCAAAGAAACCTTATGTTCCTTCAGATCTCAGTCATACAAAGAAAACTGTTTGTTTCTTAAATCATTCCAGGTGTTTCACCCCTGCTACTTTATCTAGAAGTCTATTTCATTTGAAAAAACATTTATTCCATACATTCAATACTCTTTTGGACAGAAAATTAGTATCAGTTTCCATCAGTGTGATTTAAATAATTGTTAGAGAGTGACTCAATCAAAATTGGGCCATCTGACTGAAACTGGTACGTGCTGTAAGACCTTAGAAATTACAATCAGCTCCAATGCAGAGCTGATCTGCCAACCGGTGGGTGGGTGGGGAGAGGGGAAGTCATTTTGTGGCATTTTTCCTTGAAATTATTCTGTAAAAATCAGGCATTACTTTTCTGTCATTAGCCATGGTGAGAGCAGCTGTAAAACATGAAGTATCTAGGCTCATTTGGATGTCCAGTTTGGAGTGAGAATCTCCAACCATCATTAGGATCCAACCGCTGCTGGCAAATGGGACAAGATTAGCTTAGGTTATCTGGTCAGCATGGACAAGTTGGACCAAAGGGTCTGTTTCTGTGCTGTATGACTCTATGGTGCATTCTATTTTTCTCAGGTGGGCACCTATCATGGCTTCCAATTTCCCAGCCCTCACATGTCTTGGCGGATAGGGTGAGGAGGAGACTGGACCTGGGACAGACTGACCGAAACCTAAGCAAAGTTAGCTCCCTAGCTTATAGGAAGCTTGGTATTTCTTTTTAAAATTGTTTCGACAATGCTGTTCTGTGGCTTTATGAGATGAAAATATTACAGCGTGTAGGAAAAAAAAATTGCTGTCTCTAATCAACACACATTGTAAATGCAAAAAATGGCATATATATAATACTTAGAAATAAGCAAAATTATTGTCAGATGGGTAAAAAATATTGAATTAAAATGAGCTTTTCAAAGCAATATTATTCCTTTTTGTCATGACAGTTATGCATTTTCTTTACAAGCCTTTATGTTCACATAAACTGGAAAGTAAAGTATTTGAAAATAGCACTGTCTGCTTTTGTAAGCTTGCACGGTGTTAAAGGAGGAAAAGAAGGGCAGAAATGAATATAGAATAAATTTAGGCAAATATTTTTAAAGATGGAATTTTGCCGAAAGAGACAAGGAAGGGACTGACAGGAGGAGAAAGCAGGATAGATATACAGAGACATAACACAAACACTCAAGCATACTAATTAGGAGAAAGGATAAGCATTTGTCCACTCTGGCTTGCTACATCACTCAACAGATCATGGCCGATCTAAATGCCGCCTCAACTCCGTATTTCTGTTTACCCTGATAATCATAAACTCCCCTGTTTGTCAAGAATATATGTATCTCTGTTTTAATTCAGTGATCCCACTACTCTCTGTGGAAGAAATTTCAAAAGAATCACAACCTTTTGATAGAAACAAATCTTCCCTATCTCCTTTTAAAATGGAACATCCCTGATTTTTAAACTGTGTTCCCTAGTTTCTCAGCTTCCATAGTTAGCCACAGATGGTGCCCTTCCAAACTATCTTTCCTCCTCACCAAAATCCATCTTTTGTGTTCAAAACGCCTCCTGAATGTCTGCAGCTATAGCTCTACCAATTCATCCCTTAAATTAGTTTCCCAATTCACTTGAGCCAATTCTGTCCCCATGTTCTCATAGTTGCATCATGTCAGTTTAAACATTAGTATTCGATCCAATATACTCTCTATCGGTGAAATTGAGCCCAATGGATCAGAGACCACAAAAGAGGATCGCGGTGAAATTGACAAGTTTAATTAAACAAAGCCATATCACAGAAGAGAAATTGACCAGGCTGACACAGAACTGATTCTCTGTACAGATGGCCAGATGCAGGCATGCTTTATAGGGGTGATAATTGTAAAGCAGTTAAAGTACAATGGTGAAAATTGTAAAGAGAGTAAAACATGAATAAACTGAATGGAAAATTAATCAAGCATCTGGCAGTAGCAATTCATTTGTAATTGACACAGGAAATTCCAGCCATCTCCGTGAGTGGGTTAGAATGTATTCTAGAGGATTCTTCATTATATTTCCCGTCCACGTGAAACGTGTAAATGTCCCTTCTCCTGGCTTTCAGGTGTGTCGATTGTGTTCCTCCTGCGAGCGAAGTCTTCCAGGGTCTCTCGGTCTGCCTCTTTGCTTATGCGGTATCAGTTTCAATGGGAAAGGAGCCTGCCCTTAAAGTGTTGGGACTGCAGTGCTAATCTGAACTGGGAGCTGATTGTGAAAGCTGTTATAGGAAGTGTATTCTCTGGTCTGGGGGTAGCTTGGCCATGTCTGGTTTCTATGTTAGCTTGTTTGGCCAAGACTGGAGCACTCTGGGTAGTTTCTGTATATGTTTGTAGGCTTGATATCTGTGTTTTGCAGGCCAGCTTCTGTGTGTTTTATGTGGCCATGCTGTGGGTGAACAGGGTGGCAGATTTTTTTCACACACTCTTTCTCAAACTGATTGCAACATTCAATCATACTCTGATCATTGCTACCTTGAGGCATCTTCTTTACGGGGTTATGAATTAATTCTTTCTCATTCTACATTGCCAGATATAGAAAAGCCTGCTCTCTAGTTGACTCCAGGACATGTCCTGAAAAGAATACAAACTCATCATCTAGGCTCCTCTTGCCAAACAGATTCATTCAATTGATATGTAGATTTAAATCATCCTTGATCATAGCCGTTTCTTGCTCACAAGGCTCAATTATTTCTTTCTGTAAACTGTGAGCTCAAGTGTGGTTGCTGTTTGGTACACTATAAACCACTCCCACAGCAATTTCCTACCTTTGCTATTTCTTATCCCAATTTAAAACCAATTCTATATCCTGATCCACTGAGTAACTAAGGTCATCTTTCTCTATGGCATTGACATCATCCTTACCTTAATGAGCCACTTCTCCCCATTGTCCTTGCTTCTTATTCTTTCTAAATGTCACACATCCTTCAAATATAATGTCCTAGTCTGACTCTACCCATCTAACTCTATAAAGAAAAACTTTGTAAGTACAAGAAAATATTTGCATGTCAAATCTTTAAAATTAATATTATCATTGGATCTTGTTCATAAACATGAGTGTTCATAAATCAATACATTCCCAGTAACTCCCCTCATTTGCTTGGTTTCATATATTATTGTCATGGTCATTTTGCTCATGTACCCTTCAGACATAACTTGCCTCCATTACAAGCAATTGTTGGATAGTTGCAAAGGCTGTCTGAAGCTCCTCCACCTTCATTATCTGATTTTCCATATTTGCTTTAATTAGTTATCTCATCCTGTACCTGACTACAGGCCAAATCAAAAATGCTCTATCCTAAAGGGGTGAGGGACAGAGGGTGGTCTGGAGAATTGTTTTTCAGACTGGAGGCCTGTAACCAGTGGTGTGCCGCAAGGATTGGTGCTGGGTCCTTTACTTTTCATCATTTATGTAAATGATTTGGATGTGAACATAGGAGGTGCAGTTAGTAAGTTTGCAGATGACACCAAAATTGGAGGTGTAGTGGACAGCAAAGAAGGTTACCTCAGATTACAACAGGATCTTGATCAGCTGGGCCAATGGGCTGAGGAGTAGAAGATGGATTTTAATTCAGATAAATGCGAGGTGTTGCATTTTGGGAAAGCAAATCTTAGCAGAACTTATACATGTATTGGTAAGGTCCTAGTGAGTGTTGCTGAACAAAGAGACCTTGGAGTGCAAGTTCATAGCCCCTTGAAAGTAGAGTTGCAGGTAGATGGGTTAGTGAAGAAAGTGTTTGGTATGCTTTTTTTTATTGGTCAGAGTGTTCAGTACAGGCGTTGGGAGGTCATGTTGTGGCTGTGCAGGACATTGGTTAGGCTACTTTTGGAATATTGCATGCAATTCTGGTCTCCTTCCTATCGGAAGGATGTTGTGAAACTTGAAAGGGTTCACAAAAGATTTACAAGGATGTTGCCAGGTTTGGAGGATTTCAGCTATAGGGAGAGGTTGAATAGGCTGGAGCTGTTTTCCCTGGAATGTCGGAGGTTGAGGGGTGACCTTATAGAGGTTTATAAAATAATGAGGGGCATGGATAGGGTAAATAGACAAAGTCTTTTCTCTGGGGTGGGGGAGTCCAAAACTAGAGGGCATAGGTTTAGGGTGAGAGGGGAAAGATATAAAAGAGACCTAAGAAGTAACGTTTTCACACAGAGGGTGGTACGTGTATGGAATGAGCTGCCAGAGGAAGTGATGGAGCCTAGTACAGTTGCAACATTTAAAAGGCATCTGGATGGGTATATGAATAGGAAGGATTTGGAGTGATATGGGTCAGGTGCTAGCAAGTGGGACTAGATTAGATTGGGATATCTGGTCAGCATGGACGAGTTGGACCGAAGGGTCTGTTTCCATGTTATACATCTCTATGACTCCATGACTATCTCCTGGAATAGTATCATGGTAACTTTCCCCCTCCTTGTTATATCACAGTGCCTGACGAATTAGAATTCAGAGAGAGTAAAGCCATAAAAGTACCAAGAAAGAAGAGGATCTCGTGAAAAGCTATTCAAATATTGAATTAGGAGAGAAGTTCTTTCGCAACATTTCAGGAGAGAAGTGCTGTGCCTTAAGAGTACAATGATAAACATGCAGGTAAATAGAAGCCCAGCGAGCAAAGTTGTGAATGAAATTACAGAGAATGGAAGACACTTTGAGTCCAAAAGCAGGCAAGTATTGTAATTAACAGGAGGAACACCACCACAAGCAGGTTCCTCTCAAAGTCACTCACCATCCTGACTTGGAACTACATCACCATTCCTTCACAGTAATTAGGTCAAAATCCTGGAACTCCCTCATAACACTGGAGGGAATAATAAAAAACAGAAAGTTCTAGAAAAACATGCTTCAAGAGGAAAATGGAACCTGAAGTTAAGCAGGAAGGGGCAATAGAGGGTGAGGAAATTCTCAGTTTGGTAATATGAGTAAACAAATTGAGCGTTCAGATTACTGTCCATTGAAGAAGTTGGGGGGGGATGGGTGAAAAACTGAAAGATTGTAGGAAATTTATCTTCAAACCCAAAGTAAATATCCAGGAGACTTAAAAAAACTAAAACAACTATTTGGTTAATTGAAGAGTCGTCATATTGGGCTTGAAATGTTAACTGTTTCTCTCTCTCTCTCCACAGATGCTTCCAGCACTGGTGAGGTTGTCCAACACTGTTTGACTTTATTTCTGATCTCCAGCATATACAATACTTTGCATTTATTTAAAGCGCTGCACGTGTCCCTACAGCCTGCAGTGGTTTATGGCAGCACATCGATTAGGGTTACATTGGCCCAGCTAGTGACATTCACATTACATATAAATAAACAAACCGAATTGCTTTTGCAGTCTCCTGGAGATTTATTTTAGGATTTGAAGATAAATCACTAAGAATCCTTCACTGCAACCCCACCTCCACCCGACTTGCCCCTTGGGCAGTAATCTGCACACTCTTGCATCAATTTGTTTACTCATTACCCTCTTTTTGTCCCTTGCTGCTAAACATTGGCCTCATGTTCCTCTTGGAGCAACTCAGGTGATTTCACCACTTGCAAAGTGTACTTCTGTTGTCTGTATAATGCTTGGGAGTTTTGCTTTTTCCGTGGGGTTGGCTTCACAGTGTTGTTTGAGAGTCAGAACTCTGTGCAATCAGGAGGCAGGTTGGTGAGTATGCTTGCCAGAGTTCTTGGCTCTTTACATTGTTCAAAGGCCCCTAAGTCTCTCTGTGCCCCCTTTGGCATCACCTCCATAGCGATTCAGTCAGTATCCACTTAATACAGCCTTTTGATTTCATGCAATGGTAAGAGAAAAAAATAACCCTTCTAGAGCATCAACCTTATCATCTAATAAAAGTCTCCATCAAACACATTAGGGTTGCTAATAGGAAAAACTGCATTATATCATGGAAAATAAATCTTATAATACTTGTAATCCTAAAAGTTTGTGTCAGCAAACCATAAAGCACAAGAATATAATCTGTTATTGCAGCATCTTAAAACTGTCAATTTATTCTCAGATTAATTTAACTCCAATCATGTGGAAACCTGTGAGCACTTGAAACTCATCCAAGCATTCTGTTACTGTCAATATCATATACTTGTAAAGCTTATTGGGAGTTGGAAAATTTGCTTCTAAAAAGCGACATGGAATATTGAAATTATACCTTAACAGAATGGACTCAAGAGATTCGGGTGACTTCTTTTGTGGTTTCTGTCGTGACAGACACATTTGAACATATCTCTGTAAACTTATTTAAAATGCAGATGGCCTTATTGACATGTCAGGTCATTTGACAAAACCAGTGATGACAATAATTCGAACATCGGTGGTGAAGGGAGTGGATGCTCGTGGATGTGCTATCAATCAGGCAGGATATCTTGTTCAGGATGGGGCCAAGCTTCTTGAGTGTTGTTGGACCTGCATCCAGCCAGGCATGTGAGGAGTACTTCAACTTACTCCTGACTCGTTTCTTGTACATGATGGGAAATCAGGAGGGAATTTACTTGCCACAGTATTCCTAGCCTCTGACCTGCTGATGTAACCATTTTTTTATGGCAAGTGCAGGATGTTGACAATTGAGAATTCAGTCAATCAGGGTCACCTGGTATGATAATCCACCCAGGCTAATACTAATTCTCCTCATCTCCTCATCTGCATAAAATACCTGAGGCCTTTCATGTGACCTTGCCAAGATGTATTAAAAACTAGTTCTTTTAAAAAGCAGTTCTTTTTCACAAAAGAAAATGGGGCTTGAAGAATACTGGTAAACATTGTTAGTATCAGTTCCAAATCACGGACAATGAAATGAAACACCCGGAAGCAAAATTTCTTGGCAATTTCTCATTAGAACTGATCCAGTTTTCCCTTGAGTGGGTTCTTGTACTTTCATTAAATTATAGCAGGTGCTCATATCATTCAGTTTCCCTTGGCTCGCAACTGTCCAGGAGTTTATACCAGGAAACAAGAGATCCTTAGGGATAGCAGCAAATGCAATACATTACATGTTACTTAAAAAGACAAAAACACTAAATATAAACTTGCCTGCATGAAGCTAATTTGTTCTCATGCATACACAAAGACCAAATACATCTTGAATATTTTAGGACATTTATCATATCTAGTACCAGAAATGCAAGACAGCAAAAAATTGGAAGATACCTAAAGTTCTTGCAGCATAGCATGATGAATTTGAAGAGTTAAATGAGGAAACTGGCAACTTATTTCCAAACTGACATAATTACCCTGTCACCAACACAGTGTGACAACCATGCATTTAGGCATTTAAACCTTTTCTAATCCTAAATGTCTTCCCTTGTTTTTTTCTGTGACATTGAAGCAAACTCAGAACACCATGGAATCAGAAGAATTCAGTTCCTGATAAAGATTTGAAACACAACCCTGCTTTCCCCCCACAGATGCTACCAGATCTGCTGAGTTACTCCAGCATTTTCTATTCTTGTTATGGAATCAGAGCAGCCAGTTTAGAAATTAATAAATGAGTTGGGAAAAATAAAATGCAGCCAGAATAATGGTGGTTGAAATGTAATAAGGATGGTAATGCTGCATGCTGTCAAATAAACAACTGCACAGAAGAAGTTGGTGCTGCACATAACAATGTGCTTGGTATTGAACTAATGAAAGACAAGGTTAAAAGTGATCTAGGAGTCCAATGTTATTTCAGAGGGCTTTTGATAAGTTCCCACATAAGAGATGAGCATGGAAGATTAAAACATTTGGGATTGGGAATAGTATTCTGTCAGCGATAATGAAATGGTTGGCAGACAGGAAACAAAGCGTAGAAATATTCCGAGTCATTTTCCGAGTGGTAGCCAGTGACCAGTGGGGTACTGCAAAAATCAGTGCTTGGGCCGCAGCTATTCATAATATATGAATGAATTGGATGAGGTAATTAAACGTAATATCTCCAAGTTTGCAGATGATACAAAGCTGGGGGGTGGGGGGGGGGTGAACTGTGTGGAGGATGCAGAGATGCTTTAGTGTGATTTCGGCAAGTTCAGTCAGTGGACAAAAGCTTAGCAGATGAAATTTAATGTGGATAGGTATGAGGTTATCCACTCTAGTATCAAAACCAGGAAGACAATTTATTATTTGAATCACAATAGATTGGGAAAGGGGGAGGTGCAACAAGACTTTGCTATCCAGTTGCTGAACATAAGCATGCAGGTGTAGCAGGCGGTGAAGAAGGCAAATAGTATGTGGGCCTTCAGAATGAGAAGGTTTGAGTAGCGGAGGCAGGATATCTTGCTGTAATTGTACAGGTGAGACCACACCTAGAGTGTTGTGTGTAAATACTGTCTCCTTATCTGAAAAAAGATATTCTGACTTTGGAGAGAATGCAGTGAAGGTTTTTCAGATTGATTCCTGGGATGGCAGGACTGACATATAAGGACAGTGGATCCCGAAGAAGTATTCATTGGAATTTAGAAGAATGAGTGGAGATCTCATAGAAACCTATAAAACTCTGACAGGATTAGATAGGGCAGAAAATGTGTTGCTGGAAAAGCGCAGCAGGTCAGGCAGCATCCTAGGAACAGAAGAATCGACATTTCGGGCATAAGCCCTTCTTCAGGAATGAGGAAAGTGTGTCCAGCAGGCTAAGATAAAAGGTAGGGAGGAGGGACTTGGGGGTGGGGCTTTGGAAATGCGATAGGTGGAAGGAGGTAAAGGTGAGGGTGATAGGCCAGAGTGGGGTGGGGGCGGAGAGGTCAGGAAGATGATTGCAGGTTAGGAAGGCGGTGCTGAGTTCGAGGGATTTGACTGAGACAAAGTGGGGGGAGGGGAAATGAGGAAACAGGAGAAATTTTCAGGAATGAGGAAAGGACAGGGTAACTGCAGGATGTTCTCAATGACCAGGGAATCTAGATCCAAGGGTCACAGTTTAAGAATAAGGGGTAGGCCATTTAGGACTGAGGTAGTGTCAAAATTTCTTCACCAAGACAGTGGTGAGTCTGTGGAATTCTCTGCCACAGAAACTGATTGAGAATGCTTTCAAGAAGGAATTTGATCCAATTTTTAGGACTAAAGGGATCAGAGGATATGGGGAGAAAGTGGGAACATGGTCCTGGCTAAGATCAGCCACAATGATATCAAAAGACAGTTTGCAAAATGTCCTACTACTGCTCCTATTTTCTATGTTTCTATGCAAGACAAAGCAGCATCAAAGTCAACAGAATGCTTAAATATGCAGTCCCAACAGGAGAATACAACACAGAGGAGCTTGTGATCAAACTGTGTGGGACTCTGGTTGGACCACGTACTCCCAGTGGCAGCTAGTATTCCAATTTTTGAGGTACTCTCAATACATCATTTCCATTCTCAAGAAGTTCAGGAGAAATATATTGTGACAATTTAACTTGTGGATGCAGCCACAACAGTAATCAAAAGGTCAGTGGTCCTTTCCTGGTGCATTATAAATGTTTTTAATCTACATGCTGAAACATGTTATGTCACACCTTTACTGTAGGTGGTATTTCAGATGATGTACTCCGGACCACAGTCAGCACCTTTACAGTGAGAGTATAGGTCTATCCCTGAACATCTCTATGATGATAGTCCTCTGCCAACCTGGCACAACATTGTAGAACAAATCTTCAATCATCAAGGTCCACAGGGAGGCCTTAGAGAACATTGACCACTTTCAATGTGTCCTGTCCGCGAAAGCAGCGATTGATGAAGAGGTCCAGCACTGCCTCCAGTGTGCTAGTGCAGCCTTCGGTCAGCCAAGGAAAACAGTGTTTGAGAACAACATCAGAACCATAGAGTCACAGTCATAGAGATGTACAGCATGGAAACAGACCCTTCTGTCCAACCCGTCCATGCCGACCAGATATCCCAACCTAATCTAGTCCCGATTCGGAGATGCCGGTGTTGGACTGGGGTGTACAAAGTTAAAAATCACACAACACCAGGTTATAGTCCAACAGGTTTGATTGGAAGCACACTAGCTTTCGGAGCGACGCTCCTTCATCAGGTGATTGTGGAGGCCCTCCACAATCACCTGATGAAGGAGCGTCGCTCCGAAAGCTAGTGTGCTTCCAATCAAACCTGTTGGATTATAACCTGGTGTGGTGTGATTTTTAACCTAATCTAGTCCCACATGCCATCACTCCAAACCCATATCCCTCCAAACCCTTCCTATTCACATACTCATCCAAATGCCTCTTAAATGTTGCAATTGTACCAGCCTCCACCACATCCTCTGGCAGTTCATTCCATACCTGTACCACCCTGTGTATGAAAAAGTTGCCCTGTAGTCTCTTTTATATCTTTCCCCTCTCACCCTAAACCTACACCCTCTAGTTCTGAACTCCCTGAACCCAGGGAAAAGACTTTGTCTATTTACCCTATCCATACCCCTCATACTTTTGTAAACCTCTTTAAGGTCACCTCTCAGCCTCCGACATTCCAGGGAAAGCAGCCCCAGCCTGTTTAGCCCTTCCTTGTAGCTCAAATCCTCCAACCCTGGCAACATCCTTGTAAATCTTTTCTGAACATCCTTCTGACAGGAAGGAGACCAGAATTGCATGCAATATTCCAAAACTGGCCTAACCAATGTCCTGTGCAGCCGCAACATGACCTCCCAACTCCTGTACTTAAAATGTGTTGCTGGAGAAGTGCAGCAGGTCAGGCAGCATCCAAGGAGTAGAAGAATTGACGTTTCGGGCATGAGGGCTCCTTGGATGCTGCCTGACCTGCTGCGCTTTTCCAGCAACACACTTTCAGCTCTGATCTCCAGCATCTGCAATCCTCACTTTCTCCTCCCAACTCCTGTACTCAATACTCTGACCAATAAAAGAAAGCATACCAAACTCCTTCTTCACTATCCTATCTACCTGCAACTCCACTTTCAAGGAGCTATGAGCCTGCACTCCAAGATCTCTTTGTTCAGCAACACTCCCTCAGACCTTACCATTAAATGTACAAGTCCTGCTAAGATTTGCTTTCCCAAAATGCAGCACCTCGCATTTATCTGAATTAAACTCCATCTGCCACTTCACAGCCCACTGGCCCATCTGGTCAAGATCCTGTTGTAATCTGAGGTAACCCTCTTCGCTGTCCACTACACCTCCAATTTTGGTGTCATCTGCAAACTTACTAACTGTACCTCTTATGCTCGCATCCCAATCATTTATTTAAATGACAAAATGTAGAGGACTCAACACCAATCCTTGTGGCACTCCACTGGTCACAGGCCTCGAGTCTGAAAAACAACCCTCCACTACTACCCTCTGTCTTCTACCTTTGAGCCAGCTCTGTATCCAACTGGCTAGTTCTCCCTGTATTCTATGAGATCTAACCTTGCTAATCTTTCTCCCATGGGGAACTTTATCAAATGCCTTACTGAAGTCCATCTAGATCACATCTACCGCTCTGCCCTCATCAATCCTCTTTGTTACTTCTTCAAAAAACTCAATCAACACAGAGATTATGGTTTTCAGAGCTGTGCTGGTTTCCGCCCTCCCAAATGGCTCTGGGATGTAGATTATCTAGACACCTTAAGGTACTGGTGCAGTACCACCAATGCTGCCTACGCAAAATCCTGTGAATTTGCTGGGGAGAAAGACACACCAAAACCAGTTTCTTCGATCAGGTGAGCATCAAGGCAATGACCACCCTCGATCGGGGTGCAATGAGCTGGGCATGTCATCTGCATGACCAACCCAAGACTCCCCAAACAGGTGCTCCACTTGTTATGAAGATGTGGGTGTACTGTACCTTCAAGAGAGTTAAAAGCTAGCAAAACAATTGACAGCACCAAGTGTCCTCAATAAGGTAACAATGTGACACTTGGTCAAAAGCTAGATTAGCTGGGTTGTCTGGAGACAATTAGGCCAATCAGCTTAAATTATACTCCCAAAAAATACCAAACTCCAGTCGAGTTTGAATTTAATATAATATCAATCATAAAAGCCGATGTTTTGAGGGTATAAGGGAAAATTTAACAGTTGGGAGGAAAACTGCCACACTACCAGCACGTAGAGACTGCCTGGAAAACAGTTCTCTTAAAGGTACCTTTATCGATCTGTAACCTTTGAAGCAGAATCCCCAAGAAGAAAAGAAGACAGGAATACAGAGAAGAACCAAAAGCGGCCTGGTTTTGAGATAAGAAGTTCTGTTTTGTGAATCTTAATCGGGAATTTTATCAGACCAGTATCGTAGAGGGAAAAGTAAAAGACAGAATAAAGGAAGGAGTTGTAAATAGTTGTTAGTTAATTATTCTCCCTTATACTTTAAGAAATAAAGTTGTTAATTTTTACTTTAAATGGTTCTTGGTCTATCGAATTTCACAGATTACTGCATGGGATAAATCGTTTCTGTGTTGCTGGTTTAGGTTAAGCAGGAGGGTTTATCCCATATTGTAACACACTCCCAGCTTTGAAATGGCAGGCGAGCCCCAGGTGTACAGAGGAAGCGTTTCAGTGATACGCTCAAGGACTCACTGGTGAAGTGCAGTATTCCCACAGATACCTGGGAATTACTAGTCCAAGACCATCCAAAGTGAAGGATGAGCATCCAGCAAGAGCCTTGCCATCAGTAAAAATTGGAAGCCAAGCAAAAATAGCTCAATGAGCCCGCTGCCACAGCAATGCCCCAAACACCCCTTCCCATGACCACCTTCTGACCCAAGTGTAATAGAGCCTGTGGAAGTTGCATCCATCTGTACAACTACCTACGGATCACCCTGAATGGAGAAGTGTCATCCTCATCTGTGAGAGACCGCAAATGATGATGCAGGTGGGACATGAATAAAAGCCGCCTGACCTAGAGATAGGAACGCTCCCACTGTGTCATAAGACCACCACTGGCCATTAAATGCTCTGTCCTCTTAACCACTTACCTGAAGTGTACAAATTTCCTGTTGACAGTAGAAGAAATAAAAGCCTAAGACACTAATTTAAAAGAAAACACGTGGCCTCAAGTGCTTTAATTGCTTTCTTTCTTCCAGCATCGAATCCTGCATTGCTCATAGCAGTTTCTCCTTGCACTGCATCTTCCTCTTCTCTCCAAGCCTCTTTTGGTATTTGCATTGCCAAAAGCAGTGAAGTTAATGGTTACAATATGAAGTAAAAGCAGACAGGAAAACAACTAGTTCTCAGGCTCCACAAACTCCATACTTTGGTGAGTTCCTGAAATTTGAGGAAATTGTGTTAACTATTAACAATAGAAAAATATGCAATTATCTTTTAAATTTTTATTTATATAAACTATTGACCAGATTGCTTGACTCCATGAGATTTCTTCAAAAGTGCAGCTCAAAATCTGGTAATGAGGCAAATGGGCATCCACTCCCTCGACCACCAATGCTCAGCAGTAGAGTGCGTACTACCTACAAGATGCACTGCAGAAATTCACCGAAAACCTTTAGACAGAAGAGTGATGATCACCAACAATCTGTCTTGGTCCATCCACATTGACATGACAGTCAAGAAAGCACAGCAACTTCTCTACTTCCTTAGGTATTATGGTTTCTTGACATTCAATTGCAGTGCTATCACAGAATTCCAACCACCAACATTCTGGGGTGACCAGGGACCAGAAACTTAACGGGACCAGCATATGACTTCTGAGTCTACAAATCAGGTCTGAGTAAGTCACCAGCAGACGTTTCAAAGCTTGTCCACCACCTACAAGACACAAGTGTGCGATGGAATACTCTATGCTAGTCTGGATCAGTACAGCTTCAACACGTTGAAGAAATCAATAATAACCAAAACAAATACGAGACACAATTGGCATCCCAATCATGCCTTCCACCATTGGTTTCCAATGGAAGCAATGTGAACTATATACAGATGCAGTGCAGCAACTTGCCAAGCATACTTCAAAAGCACCCTCTAAATCTATGATCACATCCACCTAGAAGGAAAACATCAGGAGTCAAATGGGAACACCACTATCTACATGTTCCTTTCCAAGTCACATGCTATCCTATTTCAAACTTTATCATTATTCTTTCATTGTCTCTGGGTTTAAAAGCTGGAAATCCCTTCCTAACAGCTTTGACGATGTACCTGCACAAGAGGTGCCTCAGTTAAGAATGTGGTGCGGGAAAAGTACAGCAGGTCAGGCAGTATCTGAGGAGCAGAATTAACATTTCGGGCATAAGCTCTTCATTAAGAGGTGCCTCAGTATTTTACAAATACAGAACACAGCAGCACCGATAAAGCAATCTCCAATGAGCTGACCTTGTCAGTGACGTTCACGAGAAAGAATAAAAAAGGTTGTAAATGGCAGCTAACCTGCAGTTTATGCTGGGATTTAAATCAACAAGAACTGTCTACTTGGACTTGGTATTTTAATTAGAGTCAAGGTTATATTTGCAATGTTATCTTTAATGTAACAGGCATCATGAATGCAGTTTTATTGTCTAATTGCCAATTCCCATCTTAAACAATGCTTTGATATTCATCCCCTTACATGCAAGACATGTGTGACATTTATAACATTTTTCAGCCTTTACACAAAAATTGATTTTACAGCAAATGAACTAAAATGTGCAATACCAGCATTATTTTTTAAGAATTCTTTTTATCTGTTCATTTGTGGGAATTAGGTGTCGCTAGCTGGCTAGCATTTATTGCCCATTCCTAGTTGCCCTCAAGAAGGTAGTGGTGGATTGTTTTCTTGAACTGCTTCAGTCCACTTGTTCTACGGAGGGAATTCCAGGATTTTGACCCAACGACAGTGAAGGAATGGCAATATATTTCCAAGTCAGGATGGTGAGTGGCTTGAAGGGGAACTTGAAGGTGATGGCGTTCCCACAAATCTATTGCCATTGTCCTTCAAGATGGAAGTGGACATGGGTTTGGAAAATGCTGTCTGAGGATCTTTGGGTGAATTTCTGCAGTGCATCTTGTAGATAGTACACACTGCTGCTGCTGAGCATCAGTGGTGGAGGGAGTGGATTCTTGTGATGAAGCGCCAATCAAGCGGGTTGCTTTGTGCTGGGTGGTGTCAAGCTTCTTAAGTGTTATTGGAGTGGCACCAATCCAGGCATTGGGGAGTATCCCATCACACTCCTGACTTGTGCCTTGCAGATGGTGGACCAACTTTGGGGACCCATGTGGTGTGTTAATCGCCACAGTATTCCTAGCCTCTGACCTGCTCTTGTAGCAACTGCATTTACGTGGTGACTCCAGTTGATCAATGATAACACTCAGGATGTTGACAGTGGGGGATTCAGTGATGGCAACACCATTGAGTGTCAAGACACAGTGGTTAGATTGTCTCTTGTTAATCACGCTCATAGCTTGGCATTTGTGTGGTGCAAATGTTACTTGTCACGTGTCAGCCCAACCCTGGATATTGTCCAGATTGTGTTGCATTTGGACATGGACTGTTTCAGTATCTGAGGAGTCGCGAATCATGTAGAACATTGTCCAATGATTGGCAAACATCCCCACTCCTGACCTTAGGCTGGAGGGAAAGTCACTGGTGAAGCAGCTGAATTTGGTTGGGCCTAGGACACTACCCCAAGGAACTCCTGTAGAGATGTCCTGGAGCTGAGAAGATCGATCTCTAATCACCATGACTATCTTCCTTTGTGTCAGGTATGACTCGAACCACTGGAGAGTTTGCCCCTGGATTCTCATTGATTGCAGGTTTGCCAGGGCTCCTTGATGCCACACTGGATCCAACACAGTCTTGATGGCAAGATCTGTCATTCTCACCTCACTGGAATTCCTCTCTGGAATTCATCTTTTGTTCATGTTTGAACCTAGGCTGTATGGAGGTCAGGAGCTGTGTGGTTCTGGTGGAACGCAAACTGGGTGTCACTGAGCAAGTTATTGCTGAGCAGGTGATGTTTGATAGCACTGCTGTTGACACCTTCCAACACTTTATGGATGATCAAGAGTGGACTGATGGGGTGGTAATTGATCAGGTTGGATTTGTTTTAGTTTTCATGTACAGGACATACTTGGACAATTTTCCACATTATCAGGTAGATGCCAGTGTTGTAACAGCTTGGCTGGTGGAGCGACAGGTTCTGGAGCACAGGTCGTCAGTACAATTGCTGGAATGTTTTCACAGCCCGTAGCCTTCACAGCATCTGGTGCGTTAAATTGTTTCTTGATATCACGAGGAGTAAATTGAAGTGATTGACGACAGGTATCTGTAATCATAGAATCCCTACAATGTGGAAACAGGCCATTTGGCCCAACAAGTCCACACTGACCCTCTGAAGAGTATCCCAACCCATTCTCCTATCCTATTACTCTACATTACCCCGATTAATGCACCTAGCCTACATATCACCTGACCTGCACATCTTTGGACTGTGGAAGGAAACCAGAGCATCCAGAGGAAACCCACACAGACACGGGGAGAATGTGCAAACTCCATACAGACAGTTGCCCAAGGCTGGACTTGAACCCGGGTCCCTGGCATTGTGAGTCAGCAGTGCTAACACTGAGCCACTGTGCCGCCCAAATACTGGAGATCACTGAAGGAGACTGAGATAGATCATCCACTCGACACTTTTGGCTGAAGACTGCTGTGAAAGCTTTAGCCTTATCTTTTGCACTGATGTACTGGGCCCTTCCATCACTGAGGATGGGGACATTTGTGGAGCCTTCTGCTCCAGTGAGTTGTTCAATCGTCCATCTCATGACTGGATGTTGCAGGAGCTTAGATCTGATGCTAGTTGTGGGATTACTTAGTGTTGTCTATCACTTGCTGCTTCTAGTATGCCTGGTGCTGGTCCTGGCATGCCTTCCCACACTCTCCACTGAACCAGGTTTGATTCCCTGGCTTGATGTTAATGGTCAAGTGGGGGATATGTTGGACTGTGTAGGCACAGATTGTGCTGGAGTACAATTCTGCTGCTGTTGATGGCCCATAGCACCTCACGGATGCCCAGTCTTGAGCTGCTAGATCTGTTTGAAGTCAGTCCCATTTAGCATGGTGATAGTGCCACACAACTCCCTCTTGACTGTATAGCACTGTGCTGCCACCTCTGCTGGGTCTGTCCTACTGGTGGGACAGGAAATATCCAGGGATGGTGATGGTGGTATCTCGGATATTGTCTGTAAAGTATGATTCCATGAGTATGATTATGTCAGGCTGTTGCTTGACTCGTCCCTATGAGACACCGCTCCCAATTCTGGCACTAGCCCCCAGATGTTAGTGAAGAGGACTTTGCAGGAATGACAGGGCTGTTTCTGCCATTGTCTTTTCCAGTGCCCAGGTCGATACCAGATGATCTGTCTGGTTTAATTGTTTTGAGACTTTGTTGCAATTGGTACAACTGAATGGCTTGTTAGGCCAATTCAGAAGGCAATTGAGAGTCAACCACATTGCTGTGGGTCTGGAAACACATGTAGGCTAGACCAGGTGCGGATGGCAGATTTCCTTCCCTGAAGGACATTAGTGAACCAGATGAGTTTTTCCAACAATGGACCATGAGGAAAGAAGACTCACACTTTATTTCAGAAACAGTGTAAGTACTTTTTTATTTTTGTTTGTGTAATAAAAGTCCCTTACATCACTACAATACTTGAAGGGCTATTAATATATTGGATGTACACCTTTCACATTCAAACCATAATCAATTTTGAAGAGTCAATACCAATACCATAGTGTGAAATACAGATAAATAATTGTATAAGTAACAATGGAAACATTTTGTTGCCTTGACACAATCTTAGTTTAAAGTTCAACCTCTGCCCTTTTAGATTAAATAGAAAAGTATAGGAATCAGGAACGCTGTAGCAGTGATACATTTCGGATCATCTCTGCTGTCCCAGGGAGCTCATCTTTTAGGTGATGATGATTGGTTTGGAGAAAATGGAGGCCTCTGAAAAGCCCTTTCCAGCCTTTATCCTCTAAAAAGGGAAAAGCAAATGACATAAATTCAGATAACTTTAACAACATCTCAATATAATTTCTTAAATTAAGTAGGTGCCAGCAATGCACTGCCTATTTTCTTTCCAGATAAAGTTAATACAAGGTATAAAAAATCTTGGCAACATTTAAATGGATCACACCCACATCCTATGACAAATGCCAAGGACACAAAAATATTGTATGTTAAATGATTTTTAAAATTCCAAAACACCAAGAAAGGAGATGTGATCAAACAAAGCTTCAAATGTTGGGAGAGAAACAAAAGTGCGTCATCTTCAAAAATTTAATATTTTTCAAAATGTCTGCTACCAATAAATCACAATGCTTCTAACTTTTATATTCATAGTTCTACCTGACATATCTTCCAGGTGAATATCAGAGTTGGTTTGGGAGGAGGTGGTTAGAAGTAACTTAGATAGATAAAGAGACTGCAAGTAACTGTATTCATAAATATTCTCATTCAATGTGTTCTCCAAATTATTTAAATTATGTGGTCCTTGCAAATGAATGGCTTCACAGTATATCAGACATGGGTACAATACTGTCCCACATTCATGGGAATAAGCATGGAATGATTTAGAGCAGATTCTGGTCCAAGGCTCTGTGCAATGGCGAAAGAGATTGAAGCAGAATAGTATCTATGCTGGGTTACTCCTCTTTCCCAAATGTGGGATTTAGCAATGGGAAACAGATTTTATCTATCATTCTGATCACAAGGCATTTTGTAATGGAAGGTGATGGCAATGGTGAAAACGTGGCTTATAGGGTTGTTGAGCAGCAAAGTAATTGTGCCAGAATTTGGCCTATATTTCCAAATATTTTAACAGGTTTAACAAGACTATAACAGATCAATTTAAATACTTGCAGATCTTGTCTCTTTCTGCTTGAGTAATGGAAAGTTTTCTCATCACAGAAATGCACAGTGAGAGTTGATTGGCATAAGAGTTGAGAATTCTCAGTAACTGGATCAATGGTGCTGGAAGAGCACAGCAGTTCAGGCAGCATCCGTGGAGCTTCAGCAAAATCAACGTTTCGGGCAAAAGCCCTTCATCAGGAATAAAGGCAGAGAGCCTGAAGCGTGGAGAGATAAGTTAGGGGAGGGTGGGGGTGGGGAGAAAGTAGCATAGAGTACAATAGGTGAGTGGGGGAGGAGATGAAGGTGATAGGTCAGGGAGGAGAGGGTGGAGTGGATAGGTGGAAAAGGAGCTAGGCAGGTCGGACAAGTCCGGACAAGTCAAGGGGACTGGAAGTTTGAAACTAGGATGAGGTGGGGGAAGGGAAAATGCGGAAGCTGTTGAAGTCCACACTGATGCCCTGGGGTTGAAGTGTTCCGAGGCAGAAGATGAGGGGTTCTTCCTCCAGGCGTCTGGTGGTGAGGGAGCGGCCGTGAAGGAGGCCCAGGACCTCCATGTCCTCGGCAGAGTGGGAGGGGGAGTTGAAAAGTTGGGCCATGGGGCGGTTTGGTTGATTGGTGCGGGTGTCTCGGAGATGTTCCCTAAAGCTCTCTGCTAGGAGGCGCCCAGTCTCCCCAATGTAGAGGAGACCGCATCGGGAGCAACGGATACAATAAATGATATTAGTGGATGTGCAGGTAAAATTTTGATGGATATGGAAGGCTCTTTTAGGGCCTTGGATAGAGGTGAGGGAGGAGGTGTGGGCACAGGTTTTTACAGTTTTTACCTATTCTCAGTAACTGTCAAGTAGGCCCATCAGGCATAAAGCTATGACATATTCACTGCAGTTTGTGATTTCTGTTCTCCAATGTTGCAGTTGTGGAAGAAGAGATTTTGTAGAGTCTACTGAGAAGGTAGTACAGTTCATGATGATTTTGAATTGGCTTTCTCATATCCAGCCATACTTCATTCTTATCCCATTGTTGCTAAGTCAATAGCAGCCTACAGTCTCTTTGCAAAGCCCTTTTCAGGATTACAATGCCACCCAGCAAACATGATACACAAAGAAACTGGTCTCACAGCCTTCTAATTTGGAAAAGTAAAGCTTTTAATAGGTACAATGGGATTCTGGGTAATCCATGATGGAGGACGGGAAATATTTCTGACTGTAAGAGCTGCTCCTTTTTTTGAGGTATTTTAGGTGCTGGAGGTGATTTCCTCAAATTCCAGGAGCAGTAATTACTGTTTTATTTGCTGCTGCATTGTTTTGGAACTTTGGAAAAAAAAGCCAAAACAACAGCAGTTTTAAAAGGGAGAAGAAAAGACAAAGGAAGCACATGGTGAGGACAGTGCAGGAGAAAGAGAGAGAGAGAGAGAACCTGTACAGTTACTGCCTTTGCTGTTTTTGAATTCATGTATCGCTGGACATCGGAGTGCATCTGGGAAAATTAACAAACAGTGAATTTCACAACTAATCTTGCAGGAACCGGTTTGGGCGAAGTTCACAACAAAGAATCAGATAAGTTAATCGTTGTTTTAAGTCTGTCCAAGAGAAAGGCTGCATTAGTGAGTACAGTGGATTCTTTCTTGATTATATGTTTTTGGAGATAAGTCTCTTGATTAAACTTAAAATATAAGCCATAGCTATTAATTTAACCTGGTGCAGTGTTTTGTAGAGGAATAAGACTGCGTTATTTTCTGGGTCTGTAGATTGTGGAGGAGCAAAAATGGTCTTTGCAGTGATATGTACTTCTTGTCAGATGTGGGAGTTTAAAGAGAGTTTAAGGGTTACTGCGGATTACATCTGCCGTAAATGCTGTTGGATGCGAATCTTATCAGATCGAGTGGAGCAGTTGGAGAGACAGATAGAAGTGATGAGGAATTTGCAACAGCAACGGTATGTGATGGATGGCAGTTATAGGAAGGGGGGAGAGTCTCAGGTACAGTCACATAGATGGGTTAACTCCAGGAAGGGTAAGAGAGGTAGGCACCTAGGGCAGGAGCCTTTTGTGAATATACCCATTCCAAACAGGTATGCTGTTTTGGAAAATGCAGGGGGTGATGGATTCTCAGGGGAACGTAGCACGAACAGCCAAGTTTCTGGTATTGAGACTGGCTCTAATGCAACGAGGGGTACGTCGGCTTCCAAGAGATCAATTGTGTTAGGGGATTCTGTAGTCAGAGGTACAGACGGACGTTTCTGTGGCCAGCACAGAAAAAGCAGAATGGTGTGTTGTTTCCCTGGTGCCAGGATCAAGGATGTCTCAGAGATGGTGCAGAATGTTCTCATGGGGGAGAGGGACCAGCAAGAGGTCATTGTCCACGTTGGAAACAACGACATTGGAAGGGAAAAGGTTGAGATTCTGAAGGGAGATTACAGAGAGTTAGGCAGAAATTTAAAAAGGAGGTCCTCAAGGGTAGTAATATCTGGATTACTCCCAGTGCTACGAGCTAGTGAGGGCAGGAATATGAGGATAGAGCAGATGAATGCATGGCTGAGGGGCTGGTGTATGGGACAAGGATTCACATTTTTGGATAATTGGAATCTCTTTTGGGGTAGAAGTGACCTGTACAAGAACGATGGATTGCACCTAAATTGAAAGGGGACTAATATACTGGCAGAGAAATTTGCTATAACTGCTTGGGAAGATTTAAACGAGTAAGGTGGGGGGTGGGACCCAGGGAGATAGTGAGGAAAAAGATCAATCTGAGACTGGTACAGTTGAGAACAGAAGTGAGTCAAACAGTCAGGGCAGGCAGGGACAAGGTAAGACTAATAAATTAAACTGCATTTATTTCAAGGAGAACGTGAGGTCTGCAGATGCTGGAGATCAAAGTTGAAACTTTATTGCTGGAACAGCATAGCAGGTCAGGCAGCATCCAGGGAACAGGAGATTCGACGTTTCGGGCACAGGCCCTTCTTCAGGAATGAGCAGAGAGTGTTCAGCAGGAGAAGATAAAAGGTAGGGAGGAGGGACTTGGAGGAGGGGAGTTGGAAATGTGATAGGTGGAAAGAGGTCAAGGTGAGGGTGATAGGTCGGAGTAGGGTGGAGGCGGAGAGGTCAAGAAGAAGACTGCAGGTCAGGAAGGCGGTGCCGGGCTGGAAGGATCCGGCTGAGACAAGGTGGGGGGAGGGGGGATGAAGAAACTGGTGAAGTCCAAGTTCATCCCCTGCGGTTGGAGGGTTCCCAGTCGGAAGATAAGACGCTCCTCCTCCGACCGTCGGGTTGTTGTGGTTTGGCGGTGGATGAGTCCAATGACCTGCATATCCTCGGTGGAGTGGGAGGGGGAGTTGAAATGCTGTGCCACAGGTTGGTTGGGTTGGTTCGTCCGGGTGGCCCAGAGGTGCTCTCTGAATCGCTCCGCAAGTAGGCGGCCTGTCTCCCCAATATAGAGGAGGCCACACCGGCTGCAGCGGATGCAGTAGATGATGTGGGTGGAGGTGCAGGTGAATCTGTGGCGGATATGGAAGTTTCCCTTGGGGCCTTGGAGAGAAGTGAGGGGGGAGGTGTGGGCGCAAGTGTTGCACCTCCTGCGGTTGCAAGGGAAGGTGCCGGGAGTGGTGGTTGGGTCGGTGGGGGGTGTGGATCTGACAAGGGAGTCGCGGAGGGAGTGGTCTCTACGGAAAGCTGATAGGGGAGGGGAGGGAAATATATCCTTGGTGCTGGGGTCTGTTTGGAGGTGGCGGAAGTGACGGCGGATGATGCGCTGTACATGGAGATTGGTGGGGTGGTAGGTGAGGACCAGTGGGGTTCTGTCCTGGTGGCGGTTGGAGGGGCGGGGCTCAAGGGCGGAGGAGCGGGAAGTGGAGGAGATGCGGTGGAGGGCACCGTCGACCACGTCGGGGGGGAAATTGCGGTCCTTGAAGAAGGAGGCCATCTGTGTTGTACGTATTTTGAACTGGTCCTCCTGGGAACAGATGCGGCGGAGACGAAGGAATTGGGAGAATGGGATGGCGTTTTTACAGGGGGCAGGATGGGAGGAGGTGTAGTCCAGGTAGCTGTGGGAGTCGGTAGGTTTGTAGTAGATGTCCGTGTTGATTCGGTCGCCTGAGATAGAAACAGAAAGGTCTAGGAAGGGGAGGGAGGAGTCCGAGACTGTCCAGGTGAATTTGAGGTCGGGGTGGAAGGTGTTGGTGTAGTGGATGAACTGTTCAACCTCCTCGTGGGAGCACGAGGTAGCGCCGATACAGTCATCAATGTAGCGAAGAAAAAGATGGGGGGTGGGGCCAGTGTAGTTGCGGAAGATGGATTGTTCCACATACCCTACGAAGAGGCAGGCATAGCTGGGGCCCATGCGGGTGCCCATGGCTACTCCTTTTGTTTGGAGAAAGTGGGAGGATTGGAAAGAAAAGTTGTTCAGGGTGAGGGATTGGAAAGAAAAGTTGTTCACCCTGAACAACTTTTCTTTCCAATCCTCCCACTTTCTCCAAACAAAAGGAGTAGCCATGGGCACCCGCATGGGCCCCAGCTATGCCTGCCTCTTCGTAGGGTATGTGGAACAATCCATCTTCCGCAACTACACTGGCCCCACCCCCCATCTTTTTCTTCGCTACATTGATGACTGTATCGGCGCTACCTCGTGCTCCCACGAGGAGGTTGAACAGTTCATCCACTACACCAACACCTTCCACCCCGACCTCAAATTCACCTGGACAGTCTCGGACTCCTCCCTCCCCTTCCTAGACCTTTCTGTTTCTATCTCAGGCGACCGAATCAACACGGACATCTACTACAAACCTACCGACTCCCACAGCTACCTGGACTACACCTCCTCCCATCCTGCCCCCTGTAAAAACGCCATCCCATTCTCCCAATTCCTTCGTCTCCGCCGCATCTGCTCCCAGGAGGACCAGTTCAAAATACGTACAACACAGATGGCCTCCTTCTTCAAGGACCGCAATTTCCCCCCCGACGTGGTCGACGGTGCCCTCCACCGCATCTCCTCCACTTCCCGCTCCTCTGCCCTTGAGCCCCGCCCCTCCAACCGCCACCAGGACAGAACCCCACTGGTCCTCACCTACCACCCCACCAATCTCCATGTACAGCGCATCATCCGCCGTCACTTCCGCCACCTCCAAACAGACCCCAGCACCAAGGATATATTTCCCTCCCCTCCCCTATCAGCTTTCCGTAGAGACCACTCCCTCCGCGACTCCCTTGTCAGATCCACACCCCCCACCGACCCAACCACCACTCCCGGCACCTTCCCTTGCAACCGCAGGAGGTGCAACACTTGCGCCCACACCTCCCCCCTCACTTCTCTCCAAGGCCCCAAGGGAAACTTCCATATCCGCCACAGATTCACCTGCACCTCCACCCACATCATCTACTGCATCCGCTGCAGCCGGTGTGGCCTCCTCTATATTGGGGAGACAGGCCGCCTACTTGCGGAGCGATTCAGAGAGCACCTCTGGGCCACCCGGACGAACCAACCCAACCAACCTGTGGCACAGCATTCCAACTCCCCCTCCCACTCCACCGAGGATATGCAGGTCATTGGACTCATCCACCGCCAAACCACAACAACCCGACGGTCGGAGGAGGAGCGTCTTATCTTCCGACTGGGAACCCTCCAACCGCAGGGGATGAACTTGGACTTCACCAGTTTCTTCATCCCCCCTCCCCCCACCTTGTCTCAGCCGGATCCTTCCAGCCCGGCACCGCCTTCCTGACCTGCAGTCTTCTTCTTGACCTCTCCGCCTCCACCCTACTCCGACCTATCACCCTCACCTTGACCTCTTTCCACCTATCACATTTCCAACTCCCCTCCTCCAAGTCCCTCCTCCCTACCTTTTATCTTCTCCTGCTGAACACTCTCTGCTCATTCCTGAAGAAGGGCCTGTGCCCGAAACGTCGAATCTCCTGTTCCCTGGATGCTGCCTGACCTGCTGTGCTGTTCCAGCAATAAAGTTTCAACTGCATTTATTTCAATGCAAGGGGCCTAACAGAAAAGGCAGATAAACTCAGGGCATGGTTAGGAACATGGGACTGGGATACCATAGCAATTACAGAAACATGGCTCAGGGATGGGCAGGACTGGCAGCTTAATGTTCCAGGATACAAATGCTACAGGAAGGATAGAAAGGGAAGTAAGAGAGGAGGGGGAGGGGCATTTTTGATAAGGGATAGCATTACAGCTATGCTGAGGGAGGATATTCCCGGAAATACATTTAGGGAAGTTATTTGGGTGGAACTGAGAAATAAGAAAGGGATGATAACCTTATTGGGAGTGTATTATAGACCCCCTAATAGTCAGAGGGGAATTGAGAAACAAACTTGTAAGGAGATCTCAGCTTTCTGTAAGAATAATAGGGTAGCTATGGTAGGGGATTTAAAGTTTCCAAACATCGACTGGGACTGCCATAGTGTTAAAGGTTCAGATGGAAAGGTATTTCTTAAGTGTGTACAAGACAATTTTCTGATTCAGTATGTGGATGTACCTACTAGAGAAGGTGCAAATCTTGACCTACTCTTGGGAAATAAGGCAGGGCAGGTGACTGAGGTGTCAGTGGGGGAGCACTTTGGGGCCAGTGACCATAATTCTATTCGTTTTAAAATAGTGATGGAAAAGGATAGACCAAGTCTAAAAGTTGAAGATCTAAATTGGAGAAAAGCCAATTTTGACGGCATTAGGCAAGAACTTTCGAAAGCTGATTGGAGGCAGATGTTCGCAGGTAAAGGGATGGCTGGAAAATGGGAAGCCTTCAGAAATAAGATAATGAGAATCCAGAGAAAGTATATTCCTGTCAGGGTGAAGGGGAAGGCTGGTAGGTATAAAGAATGCTGGATGACTAAAGAAATTGAGGGTTTGGTTAAGAAAAAGAAGGAAGCATATATAAGGTATAGACAGGATAGATCGAGTGAATCCTTAGAAGAGTATAAAGGAAGTAGGAGTATACTTAAGAGGGAAATCAGGAGGGCAAAAAGGGGGCATGAGATAGCTTTGGCAAATAGAGTTAAGGAGAGTCCAAAGGGTTTTTACAAATACATTAAGGACAAAAGAGTAACTAGGGAGAGAATAGGGCCCCTCAAAGATCAACAAGGCAGCTTTTGTGTGCAGCCACAGAAAATGGGGGAGGTACTAAATGAATATTTTGCATCAGTATTTACTGTGGAAAAGGAAATGGAAGATATAGATTGTAAGGAAATAGATGGTGACATCTTGCAAAATGTCCAGATGTCCAGGTAAGTCTAGGAAGAAATGCAAGATATTCCAAAAGTATATGTAGGAGAACAGGATAGCAAGGAAAGAATAGGGCCCATGACGGACTGAGAAGGCAATCTGTGTGTTGAACTGGAGGACACTGGTAGGGTTTTAAACAAGTACTTTGCATCTGCCCTCACTCAGGAAAACAGAATGTAAATAAGGGCAGCACGGTGGCACAGTGGTTAACACTGCTGCCTCACAGCACCAGAGACCTGGGTTCAATTCCCACCTCAGGCGACTGACCTTGTGGAGTTTGCACGTTCTCACCGTGTCTGCGTGGGTTTCCTCCGGGTGCTCCGGTTTCCTCCCACAGTCCAAAGATGTGCAGGTCAGGTGAATTGGCCATGCTAAATTGTCCGTAGTGTTAGGTAAGGGGTAAATGTAGGGGTATGGGTGGGTTGCGCTTCGGCGGGTCGGTGTGGACTTGTTGGGCCGAAGGGCCTGTTTCCACAGTGTAAAGTAATCTAATCTAATCTAATCTACAGAATATGGGGAGAAGGGCTGTAAGGTTCTTGAACAGTTTGACACAGGGGGCATTAGAGGTATTGGTGAGCTTAAACGTGAACAAATGCCCAGATTCCGTTCAGGTGCGTCTCAGGCTGCTTTGGGAGATGAAAGAAGAAATTGCAGAGGCTCAGATTTTTAAAATTTTTTTCTGGCTATGGGGAGCGCCAAAGGACAGGAAGACAGCTAATGTGGCTTGACTTCTCAAAAGGATATGAAGGATAAACCAGAGATTTGCAGACCAGAGGTAGGGAAACATCTCACTTCAGTGGTAGGGAAGGTACTGAAAATATTCTGAAGGAGAGAATTAATCTCCATTTGGAGAGGCAAGGTTTTATTGTGGGTAGTCAGCAATGTTTTGCCTGAGGGAGGTCATGCTTAACAAATTTAATTAAACAGATACAAAGGAGGTGATCAGGTGTGTCAAATGAGAGGAGTGCATTTAATGTAGTTTATAGAGATTTCAGCAAGGCCTTTGACATGGTCCTTCAAGTGAAACTGATAAAGATGGCAAAACATGTGGGACCCAGGGTAATTTGGCAAGATGGATTCAAAACGGGCTTACTGGTAGAAGTCTATTTGTGTGACCGTAGACCAGTGTCTGGTCACATACTGCAGGGATCAATGCTGTCCCTTATTGTCCATTTTATATATATAAAGAAAGGTATAGATGAGAATGTCAGGAGAGGGGGAGATGATTAGTAAGTTTGTAAATGACATGAAGATTGTGAGGTGGCTGCTAGTGAGGAAGAAGGTTTTAGATTACAGAAAGATTTAGGAGGATTAGTCAGATGGGCAGATCAAAGGCAAGTGAAATTTAACACGGAAATGTGAGAGGTGATGCACTTTGGAAGAAAGAAAGAAACAATGGAGTACTTTAGATTAGATTAGATTACTTACAGTGTGGAAACAGGCCCTTCAGCCCAACAAGTCCACACCGCCCCGCCGAAGCGCAACCCACCCATACCCCTACATTTACCCCTTACCTAACACTACGGGCAATTCAGCATGGCCAATTCACCTAACCTGCACATCTTTGGACTGTGGGAGGAAACCAGAGCACCCGGAGGAAACCCATGCAAACACGGGGAGAATGTGCAAACTCCACACAGTCAGTCGCCTGAGTCGGGAATTGAACCCGGGTCTCTGGTGCTGTAAGGCAGCAGTGCTAACCACTGTGCCACCGTGCCGCCCACAATGAATGGCAAGACACCAGGAAGCTCAGAGGAACAGGGATATCTTTGGGTGTTTATCCACACATCCCTGAAGCCAACAGAACAGTTATTAGGGTAATTAAGATGACACATGGGATGCATGCCTTTCTCAGCTATGGCACAGGGAGGTTATGTTGCAGCTGTCTAAAACTTTAGTCAGTCCACAACTGAAGCACTATGTGCAGTCTGGTCACTGCACTGTAGGAAGGATGTGATTGTACTGGAGGGAATGCAGAGGAGATTCATCAGGATATTGCTTTGGTTGCAGCAGGATAGCCATGAAGAAAGATTAGATGGGAGAGGTTGTGTTTTTTTTAGAGCAGAGAAAGCTAAGGGAGGACCTGATGAATATGTTGTATAAAAGCTGTATAAGATTATGAGGAGCACGGACAGGATAGATAGGAAGCAGCTGTTCCTCTTGGATGAAGGGTCAACAAGGGGACATAATTCTTAAGGTGAAGGGCCGGAGATTTAGAGGGAATATGAGGGAAGGCATTTCACTGAGAGGTTGGTGGGAATCTGGAATGCACTGCCTGAGAGGGAAGTAGGATGGAAAACATCACAGCCTTTAAAAAGTACAAGGATCAGGATTTATATGTTATATTATTCAAAGCAATGAGCCTAGTGCTGGAAAATGGGATCAATGTAGATAGGCCAGTGCAGACTCAATGGGCCAAAGGGCCTTTTCTTTGCTGTATAATTATTTTACTTTATACTCTGGAAGTGCAGCTGTGTCCTAAAGGTTTTGCCTGATTTGTAGTCTAGTAATTACCTCAAACCACTGTAACCTAAAATTCAGGTCTTTGAGAAATGTTATGACTGTATAAACAAAAGGACCATAAGACCAATGTATTTTATCAGATGTATTCCTCTGTGAAGTGCTTGAGATGACTTTAAGATGCTGTATAAATGTAAGTTGTTGCTTGCCCCAATAACAAGCTGCACAAGAATTCTGATGGTGAGTACAATGCATTGGCACTCAGTAGGTTAAAATAGTACCATTGAAATATAGGTATTTGCAATATTGCAGCAATGTCAACGACTTAATCTGGACATGGTGAGCACTAAACCATCTAAATTATGGAAAAAGCAACTTTGATATGAAGACTTATATGCTACATTATGAAATAAAGCAAGAAAACGTTTATTTACAGATAAATATACTAATTAGGCCAAGGAGGCACTTTGGCTCCTCAAGCCAATCAAGTTTTATCTGTTTGTGTTTGAGTTTAACATTCCCACTTTTAATTTTGTTGCTTAGCAAGAACCTATCTACTCGCTTAAAATTATTTAATGACCCTATCTCCGGCACCTTTTGAAGCAGTGTTCCAAAGTCACACAATCCTCAGAGATAAGGTTCTCCTCATCTCTGTCCTAAAAAGGACAGTCATGCCCCCTGGTTCTGGACTCAACCACAAGAGGAAATATCCTGTCCAGTTCTATCTTGTTAAGATTGTTCAGGACCTTATTTAGTTTAGCTATTTATTATTATGTTGCCAATTGTGAAAATAAACTAATACAACACTACTATTGTTCTTATTCGCCTCATATTCTCAATTCTGTTTTGGTGATTAATACTTAAGCAGATTGATACATGCAAAGTAAAAACCAAACTTGAATTTAAAGCGTACTCTGTCAGTCCTCAGGATACCACAAAAATCTCCATAGCCAAAGAATTAAGCACTTTTGAAATGTTCTCAATGTTGGAAAGTAAATATAAAGCAGCTTTTTCCAAAATAAATATTTAGTTGGCTGAACAGTTGAAATTGTGTCAATTCATTAGATGCATTAAGTTCATATTCAATGTGAACACAGCTTTTGATAATTCCAGCAATAGAAAGAATTTTTTGAAACACTCCAGTAATGGCAGCACAAATGATGCTCCTTTTTTTCTCTGAACGTTATGTACTTTTGGCAATAAGCTAGCCCATCAGATTGAAATTCAAGCTACTCTTTATGTTTCTCTCTTTTTTCAAATGATATAATTTTGACTGTTAAATTGAAACAGCACATATTACTTAAAACAAATAACAGGAGGTAAGTTAAAGGTAATTGATGCTGAAATACTCAAACATCAGCGTAACAATGTTTCCCAAATTTCTGGTTATGTGAATGCCTTGTAACTGACTTGCAGATTTAATCTACACACATTCACATTGTTAACATGTCCTTTTGATCCTGGGGTTTCTTACCTGTCACATTTAATAATTTATCATTTTCCGCACAGCATCAAAGCACTTCCATTTATCTGGTATGTAGAAGGGTTCAAAGATGTGCGGGAAAGGTGTGTCATATCCACAGACTCTACTGATCGGTGCCTCCAGATTAAGAAAGCATTCTTCCTGTAAATTGCAACAAAAAAGTAATATGAGCCAAAGGTTTCAGTAGCAATCAGATTTTGTTTACAAAAATTAACCTTCTAGGTGGTTCAGCTACACCCACAAAGCACAAAGTGTACTCTATTTAGTCCCTGCTCTATCTAGTACGCGTTTGTGTTAACAAATACTGTTTCTGATATAGTGTATTGTGCTCTGAGCACTTCTGGCCCAGAACTGATGTGGTAACATCATATCAACTGGTTTAGTTTTCAGTGTCTGACATTTCTTTTCTCCACATTGCAAATCCATCCATGTTCCCTTATCTGCATAACATTAATCTGACTCATGAAAGGCAGCTTTAGTTTACAGAAAAAATATGCAGCATGTCTCACAATGATATTATTGTTCCTTTTTGTGTTTAATAGGTCATATAATAAGAAAGGATTGACTTCAAAGCTTTGTTCATTGAGTTAAAGAATTCTCTCCAAGGGACATTGAAAGCATCTACTACAGCAGTGCTTCCTGGTATAATGTCCAAAGGTGAGAACACACATTTCTCACTTATGTAAAAATAATCTATGCAAGTTCTGCTTGTCATCACTCTATACATGTTCAGAAAGCAAACTGATCTCAACTATTGGGTCCCTATCCTCAACATTTTATCAAAAACACTGTAATATAGTAAGAAGAAAATATATTCTATGATTTTGCACTGCTTTTAAGCAATAATTTACATCTATACAGGTCAGCACGGGGGATAACAAGTTGCTATTTTGATTAAACAACAAGGATACAGAAAGTGGCACTTGTCATAATGCATGAATAGCATATTCCATTAATGGCAATTGCTGCTGATAATATCATGTTGACATTACTGATAGGATACATGATATTCCACAGTTCCAGAATTCTGCAGATCCTGAAGCAATCCACATTTATGAGCAGTAAAACCTGCACAACATCCAGGTATGGGTTGATAAGAGTCAAATAGCATTCACTTCACACCAAATGCCAGGCAAAGACTTTATCCAAGAGTGTTTAACTATCTCCACTTGATATGTATTCAATTATACTGCTATCATCAAATCCCATACTATCAACATCCTGTGGGTTACTATTGACTAGGAAAAAACTCAACTGTACCCACCATATAAATACTACAGTTACTATAAGATAGATGTTCTGTGGCAAGTGTTTCACTACCTGATTCACCAAGGCTTTTCCACCACTGAAATGGCCAAAATATGGTTGTGATTAAATACGTTTGGTTAAATGTATCTGTAACACATTCATAAAGCCCCGAAAAGGACAAAGGAATCCTTTCGATCAACATCCAATCCATAATTTTAAAATCCACTTCCCTAACTGCGTATCTGCAGTGTATATTATCTATAGGTTGTACTCAAGTGAGTATCTAAGGTTACTTTGGTAGAACCTTCCAAACCTATAGCCTGCATCACCTGGAAGGACAACAATAGGTGCACAGGAGCACCATTATATTCAGGTTTCCTCCAAGTCAAACACCATCCTTATTGTGGTATATGTCGCCCTTCCTTCACTGTAATGGAGTTAAGATCCTGAAATTTCCAACGTACCAATATTATCGAAGCAGGATCATGAGAAGATCTGCAATGACCAAAGAGGGCCCTGACCATAGTCTCAGTGCGCGTAAAGTTTAAAAAAGTGGACACTTAATTGCATTACAGTTATTGACCTGATAAGAAGGACATTTAAACCTTCAATTCCCTTTACTGCTGTCTGCAATTCAGTATGGTTTAACTTTTCAAAAGGTAAATGTATGTTTTTAAAGCTCCACTGCTGTGTCGTCAATTTAAAGATACTGACAGCAGACTTTCATGGGTTTAAGCTAAGAGGATTATTTATTCACATAATTGCCCAAAAGCTCTATGTCTGTCACACACCACACACTTGAGAAACATTCAATGTCAGAAGGTAGTACACATCAATATCTATTAAACAAAAATAACAGTTGACAGTTGATTTGTCCTAGTGCATCAGTGAAAAAGGAATATTTTATTCCATTTTTCATCTGAATTTAAGCTAAATTCAAATAACTGTAGATGCATATTCAGTTTAAGTATAGGGCTCCTTTGAAGAGATGACTGTCCAGCAGGTCAGATATAAAGGCATCCACAGCTGTTGTATTAGGTAAAGGTAAAGCTTGTACTAAAGTGTAGTACTGATGGTGTGCTGAACCATCAGTGGTCCCAACTTTTGAATGAGACATTAAATTAAACCCCTAGTTGTGCTCTCAGGTGCATTTACAATGTTCAAAAGCAGTACTTTGAGGAAGGATAGGGAAGTTTCCCTGATACTTTTTCCAATATTTGCTCATTAACATTAAAAAAATCAGGTTATTATCACAATGCCATTTATGGGAGCTTGCTATGTGCAAACTGGTTAGCATATTTTCTACTTCATAACAGTGGTCACATTTCAAGTGTACTTCATTGATTGTAAAGTCCATGCAGACATTCTGAATTTCAGTAAGGCATAACATTAGTGCAACTCTTTTTAAAGATAGACTTCAAAATTAATTTCACTGTGCTGTTCTTTTGCAAAGTATACTGATCTTTAAAATTCACTCTTCTTGTAAATGGTTAAACAAAACTTCAACTGCATAACATGATTGCACATCGAAAGGCACCACTGATAAAAACATTATTAACATGCATTCACTGTGAAAAATTATAAAAAATCTTGAATCAACTTTCTTCTTAGACCATATAGGAAGATGGTTATGGTTGCTCGAGGTCAGTCATCTCAGCTCCAGGACATCTTTGCAGGAGATTCTCAGGGTAATGTCCGAGATCCAACCATATTCAGCTGCTTCATCAATCCCTCTGTCATAGGTCAGAAGTGGGGATGTTCGCCAATTATTGCATAATGTTCAACACTATTCACGACTCCTCAGACATTGAAACTGTCCCATCTTCAATTATAACAAGATCTGGACAATATCCAGGTTTGGACAGACAAATGGTAAATAACATTCATGACAGAAAAACGCCAGGCAATGACAAGTGCAGTAAGAGACAATCTAAACATCACTCTTGACATTCAATGGTGTTATCATCACTGAATACCTCACTATCAACACCCTGAGAGTTTATCATTGATCAGAAAGTCAACTGGACTAGCCACAGAAACACAGTGGCTACAAGAGCAAATCAGAAGCTAGGAATACTACAGCAAGCAACTCAACTCTTGATTCACAAAAGTCTGTCCACCATCTACAAGGCATAAGTCAGGACTGTGATGGAATACTCCCCACTTGCTGAAATAAGGGCAGCTCCAAAAACATTCAAGAAGCTCGATAGCATCTAGGACAAAGCAGCTTGCTTGATTGGCATCACATTTACAACCATCCACTTCCTCCCCACTGATGGTCAGTAGCAGCGATATGTACTATCTACAAAACGCACTGCAGAAATTTGCCAAAGCTCCTTAGACATCATCTTTTAAACCCTAACGACTTCCATCTAGGATAAGGTCAGTAGATATATGGGAACAAGAACACCTGCAACTTCTCCCTCAAGCGACTCAATGTCCTAACTTGGAAATATATCAATTCCTTTACTGCCACTGGATCAAAATCCTGGAATTCCCTCCTTAACGGAATTGTGGATCTCCCTGTAACAAATGGACAGCAGCTGTTCAAGAAGCCAGCTCACTAGCAACTTCTCAATACCAACTCAGGACAGGTGATGAATGCCCATGTCCCATGAGTGAATTTAAGAAGTCCCCATGCATGACCTTTCAAAAGTCTAGCTGAAGTCCAAGTAGATTATATCAAATGCTTTGTCCTCATTTACTAACTCATTGAAGTATCACGATGAAATTCATCTGGACTCAGAATCTTTTCAGCATGCATCGCCATCAAATTACCGAGCGCTACTTCTCTCATGATTGCAATTCCTTTTCTCCCTTATGTGCTGTAAACAGTGGGATTGATATTAGGTACAAGATATAGGGACTCTAATATGAGTACTGTGGGAATGTTTTTTTTTAGTATTTCCAGGAGTGTGTATTGAGTACTATACAAATGCTGTTTCATCTCTTTTCAAGGTGTAAAGGATTGTTTGGGATTAAAGGGGTTATAGTTTTATTGTGTGTTTTAAAAATTATTGAATACCGAACGTGTGTTGATTTGGTTTATTCTGCTTTATCTTCATTTCTTTTGTTAATAGACTTCTGTTTTATTGTTAAAGCAAATTCTGCCACATTGCCTATATTTCATTGAGAATCCACTTTGTTATCAAAAATAAATCAAAACCTGATCAATCAAGCCATATTCCTGTCTGGAATCTGACATTTCCCACAATAACATCAACTGGGAGTATAACACTTGTACCTCCTGACTGAAAATCATTACTGGAATTTTTTAGTATCCTCTACAGTGAAAACAGAAACTAAATATTTGATCATTTCACCCATCATTTTCTTATTATTCACTCTTAAGATGACCAATACTTATTTTGCTTATTCTTTTCCTTTTTAAATACCTTTAGAATCTCTTGCTATCCCTATTTTTTACATTCATAGCCACCTTTCTCTTGTCCTCTAATTCTTTTTCCTTATTTATTATTTTGTCATTTGCTGCTGTTCTTTATATTCTGACCAATAACCCAGCCTGCCACTCAACTTTGAGCAGGTCCATGCTTCTTCATCGAGTTTAGTGCCATCCCTAACTTCTTTAGTTAACCACGGGTGGTAGATCCTCACTTAGGACTTGTGTTGAGGGAGGAATTTACTTATTCAAAGTATTCTGAAATAAATGTCTGCCATTGTATATCCACTGATCTATTCAATGGCCTAGTATGTCAGTTCACTTCAGCGAGATCCGCTTTCATGCCTACATGGTTGCTTTTATTCAGATCTAAAGTACCAGTCTTAGACCCGATTTTATCCCTTTCAAACCAAATGCAAAGTTAAGCATATTGTGGTTGTTGCGACCTGGGGCTGTCTTAATTGTGTGGTGATTATTTAATGCTGTCACATTACACAATACTAAGCCTAATACATGCTACCCTCTGAACAGTTCCCTAAATTAAATCAGATCATTCTCCTCAGTTTTCCTGAGAGGCTGATGGATGTTAGGAAATTTGTTTGAATTGAAGCAGCTCTTATGATGATTCTACTGGATATTGCAGAGGCTATGAATCTGCACAATATTCTGGTACACTGAAGACTTGTGTCCATGACTAACCGCATAGCTTTTCAAGCTGGGAGAATGGGTACAGTTATTGACAGCCAATCATTTCAAGACATGGCTGCTCGGGTGCCCCATGGTGAAGTCCAAGGCCAAACCACCTTCAGCTGTGTCATCAATTAATCCATCTTATGCAGATGTTTGCTTACTATTCATAGACCCTCAGGTACATAATCAGTCTAAGCATAGCAAAACCTGGACAGCGTTCAGTTTGATACGTACCAAGTAACATCTGTGCCACAGAGTTCAACGACCAGTGCCAAAAATACAGAATCTAACCATTCCCCCCAAGATACTCAAAGCTATTATCATTGCTGAAATCGCTATTATCAACATCCGAGAGGTTACCACTGACCAAATAGACTAGCCATATAAATGTGATCGCAAAAGTAGATCAGACATTGGGAATTCTGTGGCTATCATCTCCTGGTTAGGTGAGGTGCCGAAAGATTGGAGGTTGACTTAACATGGTGCCACTATTTAAGAACGGTGGTAAGGACAAGCCAGGGAACTATAGACCAGTGAGCCTGACGTGGGTGGTGGGCAAGTTGTTTTAGGGAATCCTAAGGGACAGGATGTATATGTATTTGGAAAGGCAAGGACTCATT
Source organism: Chiloscyllium plagiosum (assembly GCF_037043375.1). Taxonomy (NCBI): domain Eukaryota; kingdom Metazoa; phylum Chordata; class Chondrichthyes; order Orectolobiformes; family Hemiscylliidae; genus Chiloscyllium; species Chiloscyllium plagiosum. The sequence goes on from NW_028270141.1 coordinate 108,572,606, forward strand.
AGGGATAGTCAACTTGACTTTGTGTGTGGGAAATCATGTCTCACACACTTGATTGAGTTTTTGAACAAGTAACAAAGAGGATTGATGAGGGCAGAGCGGTAGATAGGGTCTATGTGGCCTTCAGTAAGGCATTCGACAAGGTTCCCCATGGGAGACAGATTAGCAAGATTAGATCTCACGGAATACAGGGAGAACTAGCCATTTGGATACAGAACTGGCTCAAGGTAGAGGGCAGAGGGTGGTGGTGGAGGTAAAAACAATGACTGCAGATGCTGGAAACCAGATTCTGGATTAGTGGTGCTGGAAAAACACAGTTCAGGCAGCATCCGAGGAGCAGTAAAATCGACGTTTCGAGCAAAAGCCCTTCATCAGGAATACAGGCAGAGTGCCTGAAGGGTGGAGAGATAAATGAGAGGAGGGTGGGGGTGGGGAGAAAGTAGCATAGAGTACAATAGGTGAGTGGGGATGGGGATGAAGGTGATAGGTCAGGGAGGAGGGTGGAATGAATCGGTGGAAAAGAAGATAGGCAGGTAGGACAAGTCATGGGGACAGTGCTGAGCTGGAAGTTTGGAACTGGGATGAGGTGGGGAAAGTGGAAATGAGGAAACTGTTGAAGTCCACATTGATGCCCTGGGGTTGAAATGTTCCAAGGCGGAAGATAAAGCGTTCTTCTTCCAGGCGTTGGGTAGTGAGGGAGCGGCGGTGAAGGAGGCCCAGGACCTCCATGTCCTCGGCAGAGTGGGAGGGGGAGTTGAAATGTTGGGCCACAGGACTACCTGGTCAGGTCCACATCCCCCCTACAACCCACCCTCCCGTTCTGGCATCATCCCCTGCCACTGTTGGAATTGCAAAACCTGCACCCACACCTCCTCCCTCACCTCCATCCAAGGCCCTATTGGAGCCTTCCACATCCATCAAAGTTTTACCTGCATATCCACCAATATCATTTATTGTATCCGTTGCTCCCAATGCAGTCTCGTCTACATTGGGGAGACTGGACGCCTCCTAGCAGAGCGCTTTAGGGAACATCTTTGAGACACCCGCACCAATCAACCACACCGCCCTGTGGCTCAACATTTCAACTCCCCCTCCCACTCTGCCGAGGACATGGAGGTCCTGGGCTCTTCACTGCCGCTCCCTCACCACCCGACGCCTGGAGGAAGAATGCCTCATCTTCTGCCTCAGAACACTTCAACCCCAGGGCATCAATGTGGACTTCCTCATTTCCCCTTCCCCCACCTCATCCCAGTTCCAAACTTCCAGCTCAGCATTGTCCCCATGACTTATCCTACCTGCCTATCTTCTTTTCCACCTATCCACTCCACCCTCCTCCCTGACCTATCACCTGCATCCCCACCCCCACTCAACCTATTGTACTCTATGCTACTTTCTCCCCACCCCCACCCTCCTCTCATTTATCTCTCCACACTTCAGGCACTCTGCCTGTATTCCTGATGAAGGGCTTTTGCCTGAAACGTCAATTTTACTGCCCCTCAGGTGGTGGTGGAGGGTTGCTTTTCAGACTGGAGGCCTGTGACCAGTGGAGTGCCACAAGGATCGGTGCTGGGTCCACTGCTATTTGTCATTTACATAAATAATTTGGATGCGAGCATAAGAGGTACAGTTCGTAAGTTTGCAAATGACACCAAAATTGGAGGTGTAGTGGATAGCGAAGAGGGTTACCTCAGATTACAACGGGATCTGGACCAGATGGGCCAATGGGCTGAGAAGGGGCAGATTGAGTTTATTCAGATAAATGAGAGGTGCTGCATTTTGGGAAAGCAAATCAGAGCAGGACTTATACACTTAATGGTAAGGTCCTAGGGAGTGCTGCTGAACAAAGAGACCTTGGAGTGCAGGTTCATACCTCCTTGAAAGTGGAGTCACAGGTAGATAGAATAGTGAAGAAGGTGTTTGGTATGCTTTCCTTTATTGAGTACAGGAATTGGGAGGTCATGATGTGGCTGTACAGGTCTATTGGTTAGGCCACTGATGGAAATTGCATGCATTCCGTCTCCTTCCTATCGGAAGGAATTTGTGAAACTTGAAAGGGTTCAGAAAAGATTTACAAGGATGTTGGAGGATTTGAGCTATCGAGTGGCTGAACATGCTGGGGCTGTTTTCCCTGGAGCGTCGGAGGCTGAGGGGTGACCTTTTAGAGGTTTACAAAATTATGAGGGGCATAGACAGGGTAAATAGAAAAAGTCTTTTCCCTGGGGTCAGGGAGTCCAGAACTAGAGGGCAGAGGTTTAGGGGTGAGAGGGGAAAGATATAAAAGAGACCTACAGGGCAACGTTTTCACACAGAGAGCGGTACATGTATGGAATGAGCTGCCAGAGGAAGTGGTGGAGGCTGGTAGAATTGCAACACTTAAGAGGCATTTGGATGGGTATATGAATAGGAAGGGTTTGGAGGGATATGAGCCGGGTGCTGGCAGGTGGGACTAGATTGAGTTGGGATATCTGTTTGACATGGACGGGTGGGACAGAAGGGGTCTGTTTCCATGCTGTACATCTCTATGATTTTATCTAAGGCACAGGTCACATTTGTGATAGATTCCCTTAACTAGTCTGGATGAGCTTGTCTCCTACAATACTAAAGAACTTAACACAATCCAGGGCAAAGAAGCTCAGCTGGTTGTAACCCAATTTTACACATTAAACGTCCACTCCCTCCAACATCAGTACTGTGGCTCCACTGAATATTATCCACAAAGTTGCACTGCAGCAACACACCAAGGCTGTGTACCATTTTAGTCTCCTTATTTAAGGAAGGAAGTAAATGCATGGGAGATATTTCCAAGGATTAGATTGATACCTAAAATGTGAAGGTTATGTTATGAAGAAAATTTGGACATAGAGTGATAGAGATGTACAGCATGTAAACAGGCCCTTCAGTCCAACCCGTCCATGCTGACCAGATATCCCAACCCAATCTAGTCCCGTCTGCCAGCACCCGGCCCATATCCCTCCAAATCCTTCCTATTCATATATCCATCCAAATGCTTTTAAATGTTGCAAATGTACCAGCCTCCACCACATCCTCTGGCAGCTCATTCCATACACGTACCACCTCTGTGTGAAAAAGATGCCCCTTAGGTCTCTTTCATTTATTTCCCCTCTCACCCCAAACCTATGCCCTCTAGTTCTGGACTCCCCAACCCCAGGGAAAAGACTTTGTCTATTTACCCTGTCCATGCCCCTCATAATTTTGTAAACCTCTAAAAGGTCATCCCTCAGCCTCCGACGCTCCAGGGAAAACAGCCCCAGCCTGTTCAGCCTCTCCCTATAGCTCAAATCCTCCAAGCCTGGCAACAGCCTTGTAAATCTTTTCTGAACCCTTTCAAGTTTCACAACATCTTTCTGATGGGAAGGAGACCAGAATTGCACGCAATGTTCCAACATGGCCTAACCAATGACCTGTACAGCCGCAACATAACCTCCCAACTCCTGTATTCACTACTCTGACCAATAAAGGTAAGCATACCAAACGCCTTCTTCACTATACTATCTACCTGTGACTCCACTGTCAAGGAGCTATGAACCTGCACACTTTGTTCAGCAACACTCCCTAGGACCTTACCATTAAGTGTATAAGTCCTGCAAAGATTTGCTTTCCCAAAATGCAGCACCTCGCATTTATCTGAACTAAACTCCATCTGCCACTTCTCAGCCCATTGGCCCATCTGATCAAGATCCTGTTGTAATCTGAGGTAACCTTCTTCGCTGTCCACCACACCTCCAATTTTGGTGTCATCTACAAATTTATTAACCATAACTCTTATGCTCGTATCCAAATCATTTATGTAAATGACAAAAAGTACAAGACCCAGCAACGATCCTTGTGGCATTCCACTGGTCACAGGCCTCCAGTCTGAAAAACATCCCTCACCACTACCCTCTGTCTTCTACCTTTGAGCCAGTTCTGTATCCAAATGGCTCGTTCTTCCTGTATTCCATGAGATCTAACCTTGCTAATCAGTCTCCCATGAGGAACCTTGTCAAACGCCTTACTGAAGTCCATATAGATCACATCTACCGCTCTGCCCTCATCAATCCTCTTTGCTACTTCTTCAAAAACTCAATCAAGTTTGTGAGACATGATTTCCCACATACAAAGCCATGTTGACTATTCCTGATCAGTCCTTGCCTTTCCAAATACATGTACATCCTGTCCCTTAGGATTCCCTCCAACAACTTGCCCACCACTGACATCAGGCTGACTGGTCTATAGTTCCCTGGCTTGTCCTTACCACCCTTCTTAAAAAGTGGCACCACGTTAGCCAATCTTCAGTCTTCCGTCACCTCACATCGATGATACAAATATCTCAGCAAGAGCCCCAGCAGCTTCCCATAGAGTTCTAGGCTACACCTGATCAGGCCCTGGGATTTATCCACCTTCATGCGTTTCAAGACATTCAGCACTTCCTCCTCTGTAATATGGACCTTTTTCAAGGTGTAACCATCTATTTCCCTACATTCCATATCTTCCATATCCTTTTCTACAGTAAACACTGATGCAAAGTACTCGTTTAGTATCTCCCCCATTTTCTGTGGCTCCACACAAAGGCCACCTTGCTGATGTATGAGGGGTCCTATTCTCTCCCTAGTTACCCATTTGTCCTTAATGTCTTTGTAAAAATCTTTTGGATTCTCCTTAATTCTACTTGCCAAAGCTATCTCATGTCCCATTTTTGCCCTCCTGATTTCCATCTTAAGTATACCCCCACTGCCTTTACACTCTTTACTTCTACTGGAGTTTACAGGAATTAAGGATAACATCTTGAATGGTTACAGAAAGGATGTTCCCCTGTGGCATATCTAAACCAGGGGCATTGCTTAAAAACAGGCACACATTTGGGATAAACCTATGGCACTGAACCTGATATATTCATTACAACATTACAGACATTTTTAACATATGGTATCATACGCATTTTCCTACTTTTGATCATTTCAGAACAAAGAAAATGCTCAGCATCTGATCAAGGAAGGCTATGAGTGAAGAACATCAGGGATCTATAGTAATAAAGCAACAGTATGGAATCAGTGCAAGACAGAGAGAGTGAATGCGAATTGAAAGAGGATGCTGAGACCTGTTGCTTCCTGCTCCATGTGGGAACCAAGAACACATCATGTGCATTTGGGGACCAGGTGTTCAGGAAGTATCTTCAGCTGCTTGAGCTTAAACTTTGGATTTTAGATGGAAGGGCAGCTGGAGTCACTGGATCAGAATGGATGAGAGTTTTCTGGATTGTAATTTCCAGAAAGTGCTCATCCTATAGACAGGGAGAGTTCAAGATAGAGAATGAGAGACCGTTCAGAAGAATAGGAAGTGGCAAGAAGTGCAGGAGTCTTCGGGGTCGACGTCACTCTCAAACCAATACACATTTTTGCAAACTGCTGGTTTGCCGTCCCTGAACTGGTAGTTCAGAATCTAGGGTTAATGTTCTAGGGTGTGGAGGCGCCGGTGTTGGACTGGGTTAGACAAAAATCACATGACACCAGGTTTATTTGTGTGTGTGTGTGTGTGAGTGAGTGTGTGAGAGAGAGAGAGAGAGAGAGAGTGTGAGTGTGTATGTGTGTGATAGAGGGGAAGGGAGATAGAGAATGTGTGCATGCGTGTGGGTGAGAGAGACTGTGTGTGTGAGACACCTACCATGTGTACGACAGGTACTCATGTGACTCAGCCAATGTTGTCTACCTCATATGCTGCAGGCAAGGTTGCTCCAAGGCAAGGTATATTGGCTAAACCATCCAGACGCTACGGCAATGGATGAATGGATACAGCGCAACAATCACCAGACAAGGATGTTCCCTCCCTGTGGGGGACACTTCAGTGGTCAAGGACATTTGGCCTCGGATCTTCAGGCAAAAGTCCTCTAAGGTAGGTTTCAAGACACACAACAACAGAGTTGCCAAGCAGAAGCCAACAGGCATGAGGACAGGCCCAAACAGGATCTTAGGTTTATGTCGTACTACAGGTGACCCCATCACACTATATACTCTCACACACACATTCACATGCATATACTCCCTCACACTCAAACACACTCTCTCTCATGCCCTCTCGAACACAACACACACACACACTCGCTCACACTCACCCACTAGCTCACACATACTCTCTCTCAAACACACACACACACTCATACTCACTCACATACATTCACACACACACTCATATTCACTCACATACACACACTCCCACTCACACACACACTCAAATGCAAACACATACATACTCTCAAACTCACACACACCCTCGCACTCACACGTACACAGTCACACTATCATACTCTCATACACACACTCATGTGCACTCTCTCTCACACTCACACATATACACACTCTCACACGCACACAAACACAAACACATTCTCACATTCACACACACACTCACATGCAGACACTTTCTCACACACACTCTCAAGCACAATAGACACACATCTCTTAAGTACACACACACTCATACTCTCACACATACACACACAAATACACACACTCTCACTCATACATGCATACATATTCACTCCCATACACACACACATACACTCTCACTCACACACACACATACACTCTCACTCACACACACACACACACTCTCACACACACATTCTCACTCACATACACACACACATTCTCACTCACATACACACACACATTCTCACTCACATACACACACACACATACTGTCACACTATCACACTCGCACACATACATGCATACTCACTCCCACACACATACACTCACACACACATATATACTCTCACTCACAAACACTCTCACTCACACATGCATACACACACTCTCACACACATACTGTCACACTATCACACTCACACACATAACATGCATACTGACACTCACTCCCATACACACACACATATACACTCTCACTCACATGCATACACACTCTCACACACACATACTGTCACACTATTATACTCACACACATAACATGCATACTCACAATCACTCCCATACACACACACACACACACACACACACACACCCACGCATATAGACATACTATCACACTCACACACACCCACGCATACGGACACACTATCACACTCTCACACACCCACACATGCAGACACACTATCATACTCACATACCCACGCACACAGACACACCATCACACTCACACACACTCAAGCATACAGACACACTATCACACACTCACACACCCACGCATGCAGACACACTATCACAATCACACACACCCACGCATACAGACACACTATCACACTCACACACAAACCCACACATACAGACACACTATCACACTCACACCCACGCATACAGACACACTATCACACTCACAGACACACCCACGCATACAGACACACTATCACACACACACACATACAGACACACTATCACACACACACCCGCATTCAGACAAACTATCACACACACACCCACGCATACATACATACACATATGCATACAGACACACTATCACACACATACACACTATCACACACACACACCCACATATACAAACACACTACCTCACACACCCACGCATACAGACACACTATCACACACACCCACGCATACAGACACACTAGCACACACCCCCACGCATACAGACACACTATCACACACACCCACGCATACAGACACACTATCACACCCACCCACGCATACAGACACACTATCACACTCACACACACCCCCACGCATACAGACACACTATCACACTCACACCCACCCATACATGCAGACACACTATCATACTCACATACCCACGCACACAGACACACCATCACACTCACACACACTCACGCATACAGACACACTATCACACACTCACACACCCACACATACAGACACACTATCACACTCACACCCACGCATACAGACACACTATCACACTCACACACACACACCCACGCATACAAACACACTATCACACACACACACCCGCATTCAGACACTATCACACACACACCTGCATACAGACACACTATCGCACACACACACATCCGCATACAGACAAACTATCACACCCACACCCACGCATACATACATACACATATGCATACAGACACACTATCACACACATACACACTATCACACACACCCACCCACATATACAAACACACTACCTCACACACCCACGCCTACAGACACACTATCACACACACCCACGCATACAGACACACTAGCACACACACCCACGCATACAGACACACTATCACACACACCCACGCATACAGACACTATCACACACACACACCCACATATACAAACACACTACCTCACACACCCACGCATACAGACACACTATCACACACACCCACGCATACAGACACACTAGCACACACACCCACGCATACAGACACACTATCACATACACCCACGCATACAGACACACTATCACACACCCACCCACGCATACAGACACACTATCACACACCCACCCACGCATACAGACACACTATCACACACACTCACGCATACAGACAGACTATCACACACACTCACGCATACAGACACACTATCACACACACTCACGCATACAGACACACTATCACACACACTCACGCATACAGACACACTATCACACACACTCACGCATAGACACACTATCACACCCACCCACGCATACAGACACTATCACACACACACCCACGCATACAGACACACTATCACACACACCCCCACGCATACAGACACACTATCACACACACTCACGCATACAGACACACTATCACACACACTCACGCATACAGACACACTATCACACCCACCCACGCATACAGACACACTATCACACCCACCCACGCATACAGACACACTATCACACTCACACACACCCCCACACATACAGACACACTATCACACTCACACCCACCCACGCATACAGACACACTATCACACTCACACCCACCCACGCATACAGACACACTATCAAACTCACACCCACCCACGCATACAGACACAGTATCACACTCACACCCACCCACGCATACAGACACACTATCACACTCACACCCACCCACGCATACAGACACACTATCACGCTCACACCCACCCACGCATACAGACACACTATCACGCTCACACCCACCCACGCATACAGACACACTATCACGCTCACACCCACCCACGCATACAGACACACTATCACACTCACACATACACACTATCACACACACAGATCATCACACTCACACATACCCACGCATACAAACACATCATGCTCACACATACCCATGCATACACACTATCACACTCACACACACCCACGCATACAGACACACTATCACACTCACACACACACGCACGCATACAGACACACTATCACACTCACACACACGCACGCATATAGACACACCATCACACTCACACACCCATGCATACAGACACACTATCACACACACCCCCACGCATACAGACACACTATCACACACACCCCCACGCATACAGACACACTATCACACACACCCCCACGCATACAGACACACTATCACACTCACACACACACCCACGCATACAGACACACTATTACAATCACACCCACCCACGCATACAGACACACTATTACAATCACACCCACCCACGCATACAGACACACTATTACAATCACACCCACCCACGCATACAGACACACTATCACACTCACACCCACCCACGCATACAGACACACTATCACACTCACTCATACACACTATCACTCACACACACACCCACGCATACAGACAGATCATCACACTCACACATACCCACGCATACACACACATCACACTCACACACATGCACGCATACAGACACACTATCACACTCTCACACACCCACGCATACAGACAAACCATCACACTCACACACACCCCCACGCATACAGACACACTATCACACTCACACCCACCCACGCATACAGACACACTATCACACTCACTCATACACACTATCACTCACACACACACCCACGCATACAGACAGATCATCACACTCACACATACCCACGCATACACACACATCACACTCACACACATGCACGCATACAGACACACTATCACACTCTCACACACCCACGCATACAGACAAACCATCACACTCACACACACCCCCACGCATACAGACACACTATCACACTCACACACACCCCCACGCATACAGACACACTATCACACTCACACACACACCCACGCATACAGACACACTATCACACTCACACACACACCCACGCATACAGACACACTATCACACTCACACACACACCCACGCATACAGACACACTATCACACACACACACACCCACGCATACAGACACACTATCACACACACACACCCACGCATACAGACACACTATCACACTCACACACACACCCACGCATACAGACACACTATCACACACACACACACCCACGCATACAGACACACTATCACACACACACACACCCGCATTAAGACACACTATCACACACACACACCCGCATTCAGACACTATCACACACACACATCCCCCCGCATTCAGACACTATCACACACACACACACCCCCCGCATTCAGACACTATCACACACACACACACCCCATGCATTCAGACACTATCACACACACACACACCCCCGCATTCAGACACTATCACACACACACACCCCCGCATTCAGACACTATCACACACACACACCCCCGCATTCAGACACTATCACACACACACACACCCCGCATTCAGACACTATCACACACACACACACCCCGCATTCAGACACTATCACACACACGCACCCCCCGCATTCAGACACTATCACACACACGCACCCCCTGCATTCAGACACTATCACACACACGCACCCCCCGCATTCAGACACTATCACACACACGCACCCCCCGCATTCAGACACTATCACACACACGCACCCCCCACATTCAGACACTATCACACACACACACACACACCTGCATACAGGCACGCTATCGCACACACACATCCACATACAGACGCATACACACACACACCCACGCATACAGACACACATACATACACACGCATACAGACACACATACATACACACGCATACAGACACACATACACACCCATACAGACACACTATCACATGCATACAGGTTCGCATACAGACACGCTATCACACACATGCATACAGACACGCTATCACACTCACACCCACCCACGCATACAGACACACTATCACACTCACACCCACCCACGCATACAGACACACTATCACACTCACACCCACCCACGCATACAGACACACTATTACAATCACACCCACCCACGCATACAGACACACTATTACAATCACACCCACCCACGCATACAGACACACTATTACAATCACACCCACCCACGCATACAGACACACTATCACACTCACACCCACCCACGCATACAGACACACTATCACACTCACTCATACACACTATCACTCACACACACACCCACGCATACAGACAGATCATCACACTCACACATACCCACGCATACACACACATCACACTCACACACATGCACGCATACAGACACACTATCACACTCTCACACACCCACGCATACAGACAAACCATCACACTCACACACACCCCCACGCATACAGACACACTATCACACTCACACACACCCCCACGCATACAGACACACTATCACACTCACACACACACCCACGCATACAGACACTATCACACTCACACACACACCCACGCATACAGACACACTATCACACTCACACACACACCCACGCATACAGACACTATCACACTCACACACACCCCCACGCATACAGACAAACCATCACACTCACACACACACCCACGCATACAGACACACTATCACACACACACACACACCCACGCATACAGACACACTATCACACACACACACACACACCCGCATTAAGACACTATCACACACACACACCCCCCCGCATTCAGACACTATCACACACACACACACCCCATGCATTCAGACACTATCACACACACACACCCCACCGCATTCAGACACTATCACACACACACCCCCCGCATTCAGACACTATCACACACACACCCCCCGCATTCAGACACTATCACACACACACACCCCCCGCATTCAGACACTATCACACACACACACCCCATGCATTCAGACACTATCACACACACACACCCGCATTCAGACACTATCACACACACACACACCCCCGCATTCAGACACTATCACACACACACACACCCCGCATTCAGACACTATCACACACACACACACCCCGCATTCAGACACTATCACACACACACACACCCCCGCATTCAGACACTATCACACACACACACACCCCCGCATTCAGACACTATCACACACACACACACTATCACACACACGCACCCCCCGCATTCAGACACTATCACACACAGGCACCCCCCGCATTCAGACACTATCACACACACGCACCCCCCGCATTCAGACACTATCACACACACGCACCCCCCGCATTCAGACACTATCACACACACGCACCCCCCGCATTCAGACACTATCACACACACGCACCCCCCGCATTCAGACACTATCACACACACGCCCCCCCCGCATTCAGACACTATCGCACACACGCACCCCCCGCATTCAGACACTATCACACACACGCACACACACACACACACCTGCATACAGGCACACTATCGCACACACACATCCACATACAGACGCATACACACACACACCCACGCATACAGACACACATACATACACACGCATACAGACACACATACATACACACGCATACAGACACACATACATACACACGCATACAGACACACATACATACACACGCATACAGACACACTATCACATGCATACAGGTTCGCATACAGACACGCTATCACACACATGCATACAGACACGCTATCTCACACACACCCACCCACGCATACAGACACACTATCACACTCACACCCACCCACGCATACAGACACACTATCACACTCACACCCACCCACGCATACAGACACACTATCACACTCACACCCACCCACGCATACAGACACACTATCACACTCACACCCACCCACGCATACAGACACACTATCACACTCACACCCACCCACGCATACAGACACACTATCACACTCACACCCACCCACTCATACAGACACACTATCACACTCACACCCACCCACGCATACAGACACACTATCACACTCACACCCACCCACGCATACAGACACACTATCACACTCACACATACACACACACTATCACACTCACACATACACACTATCACACACACACACCCATGCATACACAGATCACACTCACACATACCCACGCATACACATACATCACACTCACACATACCCATGCATACAGACACACTATTTCACTCATACACACGCACGCATACAGACACCCTATCACACTCACACACACGCACGCATACAGACACACCATCACACTCACACACCATCACACACACACCCACGTATACAGACACACTATCACCCCCACCCCCACGCATACAGACACACTATCACACTCACACACACCCCCACGCATACACACTATCACAATCACACCCACCCACGCATACAGACACACTATCACACTCACACATACACACTATCACTCACACACACACCCACGCATACAGATCATCACACTCACACATACCCACGCATACACACACATCACACTCACACATACACACTATCACACTCACACACACCCACGCATACAGACACACTATCACACACACACACGCACGCATACAGACACACCATCACACTCACCCACACATACTGACAAACCATCACACACACACCCACGCATACAGACACACCATCACACTCACCCACACATACTGACAAACCATCACACACACACCCACGCATACAGACACACTATCACACACACACCCACGCATACAGACACACTATCACACTCACACACACCCCCACGCATACAGACACACTATCACACACACACACCCGCATTCAGACTCACTATCTCACACACACACCCGCATTCAGACACACTATCACACACACACACCCGCATTCAGACACACTATCACACACACACACGCACGCATTCAGACACACTATCACACACACACACGCACGCATTCAGACACTATCACACACACACACACACATCCCCCCGCATTCAGACACTATCACACACACACATACATCCCCCCGCATTCAGACACTATCACAGACACACATCCCCCCGCATTCAGACACTATCACACACACACACACATCCCCCTGTATTCAGACACTATCACACACACACATCCCCCCGCATTCAGACACTATCACACACACACATCCCCCCGCATTCAGACACTATCACACACACATCCCCCCGCATTCAGACACTATCACACACACATCCCCCTGCATTCAGACACTATCACACACACACACACCTCCGCATTCAGACACTATCACACACACACCCCCCCCCGCATTCAGACACTATCACACACACACCCCCCCCCGCATTCAGACACTATCACACACACACACACCCCCCGCATTCAGACACTATCACACACACACCTGCATAAAGGCACACTATCGCACACACACATCCACATACAGACGCATACACACACACACCCACGCATACAGACACACATACATACACACGCATACAGACACACATACATACACACGCATACAGACACACTATCACATGCATACAAGTTCGCATACAGACACGCTATCACACACATGCATACAGACACGCTATCTCACACACACTCGCACATACAGACATGCTATCACACACACTCTCACATACAGACACGCTATCACACACGCACTCTCACACAAACACACGCTCTCACACACGCACTCTCACACAAACTCACGCTCTCACACACATATAAACACACACTCACATATAAACACACACACTCACTCTCACACTCACACATATATACACACATACAGACACACTATCACACTTACACTCACTCTCTCACACACATACATACTCTCATACTCACACACAGAACCTCTCACATACATACACACTCTCATACTCACACTACTCTCACACCCACACGCATATACACACTCTCACACAAATACTCTACAAACCATCACACTCACACACACTCTCACACATACACACACTCCCACACCTTCTTCCACACATACTCTTTCAAGCTCACACACACACCTTCTCCCACACTCTCTTTCAAGCACATGCATACACTCTCCCATACACACACCCTCTTTCAAACACACATACTCTCTCCCTCACACTTACACACCCACGCCTGCGCATATCCTCTCCACCCACCCACACACACACACACAAATCCATGAGGTGACTTTGCATTTGCAGCTATGTATTTGCAAATACATTAGATTTTGTTCAAAAAGTGCACGATTTGTAGACAGTCAGGCAATTTGGCATTTTATAAATTCCTACTTTGTAAATAACTCCAGGTTAAGATAGAGACAGATTCTAAACAGGACCTCAGACTTAAAATGCATTGTCGGACCTGAGATGTCACCTCTTTGACACCGATAAAACCTTAAATTATCTCAGGGTAGTGACTTGAAAGAAATTCTGGGATTTGCATATTAATTGAAACCTGCACCTCCATTCTAACTGATCAAAGATTTGACAGCAATCTTAGGTTTGTTCAATTCAATTGCATCAGTTGTATGATCCTTTGATCTTTTACTTATAAATTCTGTGTCTGAGGCCTCCCTCTCTCACTAGCACCTGAAGGAGTAGCGAAGCTCTGAAAGCTTGTGTTTTCTAATAAACCTGATGGATTATAACCTGGTGTAGTGTGATTTTTGGCAATGTTCTGGGGACATGTGCTCAAAAATCGCACCTTGGTAGAAGCTGAATTTTAATTTAATAAATATCTGAAATAAAAAGCTAGCTTAATAACAGTTCACATGCACAATTTAAAGTGGCATATTTCATGCAAGTGCTGCTGTCAGTAAACACAGCCTAAAAACAATCAGCTTGAAGCAATGCAGTCTTGCCAAGGTACTAATGGGTAAGGGACTGCACAAAGGGAAACAACAAAGTGTAGTAATTAAATCATTTTCGCAGTTTCCTTAGTTCATGGGACACACAAGCATTTCTGTAACCATTACTGTGAATTCCACATAGTGTGTTGTCTGCTTGGTGTCATGGTAAATTATATCACAGGGAGGTTACAGAATATTCTGCAAGAGGAAGAGAGTAATATGGAAATTGTGGTACAATTGCTGACGAAGGCATAGAGCTGGCAGGTAGTAGGGTCCTATAGTCAGATTTTTCGGAACATATGAACATACATATGAATGTATAAAATTATATCAGAGGTAGGCTATTTGGCTTTTTAAACCAGTTCCAAACTTTCTTAAGATCATGGCTGAGTTACTTGTGCCTTGATTTCCACTTTCATATCCAAATCAAAGACCTTCGATTCTCTCCTGAACAAGATTTTGCCTTAAAAATAACGAATGGTCTCTCAGACGCAGTATTCTAAAGTTGTACATCCTTCAGAGAAGAAAATTCTTTTTATCTCTATCCGCAAAGGGTGACCCTAATATTCAAACAATGTCTCTTAGTTCTGCACACATGCACAGGAGGAAAAACCCTTTCCACATACACTTTACTAAGATCAATTGGATTATACTTCAACCAATACACTGCTTACTTTTCTAAACTTCAGTGGAAACAAGCCCAGTCTGTTCAACTTTTCTTTAAGTTAACCCAAACAATCCAGGAATCCAGCTTGTAAATGTCCTCTGAACTGCCTTCTTTAAATAAAGAGACTGAAACTGCATTTGAGATGTGGTGTCATCAATGCCCTACATAACTGAAGCATAACATTCTTACTATTGAAGAAGTTCGGAAGAAGGATCACTGAACATAAAATGTTAACTCTGATTCCTCCCCACAAATGCTGCAGACCTGCTGAGCTTTTCCAACAATTTCTGTTTTTGTCTCTGATTTCCAGCATCCACAATTCTTCTGGCTTTTTTATTCTTTTATGTTCAATTTCTCTTGTAATAGAGGTCAGTAATCCATTAAACCTTCTTAACGACTAACTATACCCGCATTCCAACTTTTGTGCACTAAAATATCTAGATATCTATGCTCCTCAGAATTTTGTCATGTTTTCCATTTAATAATACATTCCTTTGTTATTCTTTCTGCAAACGTGAACAATTTTACATTTTTCCACATTATCGTCAATCTCCCAGAGTTTTGCCTGTTCACTCAACTTAGCCGTATCTGGTTGCATCTTCATGTCCTCTTCACAATATACTTTCCTACAAATCATCTGCAAATTTAGCTAAACCATCTTCATTCCGCTCATCTAAGTCATTGATATAAATTGTAGAAGTCCCAGCATAGACCTCCGCGGACTCCAGTTGTTATATTGTGCCCATCAGATAAAGACCCATTTATGCTTACTCTGTTTACTGCCAATCTTCTATCCATGTTACTATGTGTTACCTCTGTACCACGAGCTCCTTCAATATGACAATAAGCTTTGATGTGGCACTTTGTCAAATGTCTTCTGGAAATCTAGGTAATCCAATTTAAGGCTGAGATGGATAGCTTCTTGATCAATAGAGAAATACGGGTTCTGGGGAAAGGGCAGGCAAGTGGACGTAAGGAATGTCAGATCAACCATGATTCTATGGAACAACAGCAGGCGTGAGGGAACAAACAGCCTACTCCTGTTCTTATTTCTGATGTCTGGAGGCACCATTTTAAGCACAGCTCGTGTTACACTATTGAAGAACTCCAGTAAATTAGTTAAACATGATTGACCATTCTCAAAACCATGCTGACTCTTCCTATATGCCCTATATTTTCTTAAGTGACCGGCTATAACCTCTGTGATGATCAATTCTAACACCTTCCATACAATTCTCATCAAGTTAGCTGGCCTGTAGTTTCTTGGCCACCTGCCCTTTTAGAAAAGAGGGATTAAATTTGCTGCTTCCCAGTCTGATGGAACCTTTCCAGAATCAAGCAAATGGAAGAAAAGTAAAACCAACATGTCTTTTACCTCAAACACAAACAGAAACTTGCTTGAAATACTCAGCAGGACTCGCAGCATCTGTGCAGAGAAAATGGAGTTAACATTTTGAATCCAGTGACATCTTTTAAGATCCTAGGTTGAAGTTCATGAATACATGTGGACTTGTCAGCCACAACTATATCAGTTTTGCTCATTGCCGGTTTGCTAGTGATTGTAATTTCACCAAGCTCCGCTTGATTTACAGCTAGTGGAATACTGTAATGTTTTCTGTATCCATAATCCAAAATGGAGGACGGGAAAAATTTCAGGCTATAACAAGTTGTTCCTTTTTTGAGGTGTTTTAGGTGTTGGCGGTGATTTTGTCAAATTCTAGGAACAGCAATTAGTGTTTTATATGCTGTTGCGTTGTTTTGGAACTTTGGCGAAAAGAAGTCAAAACAACAGCAGTTTTAAAAGGGAGAAGAACAGTCAAAGTAAGTGCATGGTGAGATCAGTGCAGGAGAGAGAGAGAGAAAAAGAAACCCACATTGCTAACTAACAGAGTTAGCAGTTACTGCCTTTACTGTTGAATTCATGTATCGCTGGACATGGGAGTGCATCTGGGAAAATTAACAAACAGTGAAATTCACAACTGATCTTGGAGGAACCTGTTGGGAGAGGTCACAGCACAGAAACAGATAAGTGGATGTTTTAAGCACGGGCCTTAAATAAGTGAGTAGAGAGGGTTCTTTCCTGATTATATGTTTTATTGAGCTATGTCTCTTGATTAAACTTAAAACATAAGCCATAAGTATTAATTTAAACCTGGAGCAGTGTTTTGTTGAGGAACAAGACTGTGCTGTTTTCTGGGTCTGTAAATTGAAAAAAGCAAAAATGGCCTTTCGTAGGGTGATATGCTCTTCTTGTCGGATGTCGGAGGTTAGGGAGGGTTTACAGGTTACTGAGGATTATATCTGCAATAAGTGCCATTGGTTGCGAATCCTATCAGATCAAATTGATCGGTTGAAGAGGCAATGAGGAATTTATAAGAGCAAGGGGATGTGATGGATGGCAGTTATAGGAAGGGGCAAAAGTCTCGGATACAGTCACATATAGATGGGTTAACTCCAGGAAAGGTAAGAGAGATAGACAGAAAGTGCAGGAGTCTTCTGTGGTTATCCCCATTTCAAACAAGTATGCTGTTTTGGAAAATGTAGGGGGTGATGTTTTCTCAGGGGAACATAGCACAAACCGCCAGGTTTCTGATATTGAGACTGGCTCTAATTTAATGAGAGGTACGTCAGGTTCCAAGCAATCGATTGTCTTAGGGGACTCTCTAGTCCGAGGCATAGACAGACGTTTCTGTGGCCAACAGTGAAAAATCAGAATGGCGTGTTGCTTCCCTGGTGCCAGGATCAAAAATGTCTCAGAGAGGGTGTAGAATGTTCTCAAAGAGGAGAAGGGCCAGCAGGAGGTACACATTGGAACCAATGACATAGGAAGGGAAAAGGTTGAGATTCTGAAGGGAGATTACAGAGAGTTAGGCAGGAATTTAAAAAGGAGGTCCTCAAGAGTAGTAATATCTGGATTACTCCCGGTGCTCCGAGCTAGTGAGGGCAGGAATTGGAGGATTGAGCAGATGAGTGCATGGCTGAGGAGCTGGTGCATGGAAGAAGGATTCACATTTTTGGATCATTGGAATCTCTTTTGGGGTATAAGTTACCTGTACCAGAAAGACGGATTGCACCTAAATTGGAACTGGACTAATAAAATGGCAGGGAGATTTGCTAGAGCTGCTTGGGAGGATTTAAACGATTAAGGTGTGTGTGTGTGTGTGTGTGTGGGGGGGGGGAGGGAGATACTGAGGAAAGATTTCAATCTGAGACTGGTACAGTTCAGAACAAAGGTGAGTCAAACAGTCAGGGACAAAGCAGAGAACAAGGTAGGACTGATAAATTAAACTGCATTTATTTCAATGCAGGAGGCCTAACAGGAAAGGCAGATGAACTCAGGGCATGGTTAGGAACATGGGACTGGGATATCATAGCAATTACAGAAACATAGCTCAGGGATGGACGGGACAGGCAGCTTAATGTTTCAGGTTACAAATGCTACAGGAAGGATAGAATGGGAGGCAACAGAGGAGGGGGAGTGGCGTTTTTGATAAGGGATAGCATTACAGCTATACTGAGGGAGGATATTCCCTGAAATACATCCGGGAAATTATTTGGGTGGAACTGAGAAATAAGAAAATTGAGAAACAAATTTGTAAGGAGATCTCAGTTATGTGTAACAATAATAGGATGGTTATGGTAGGGGATTTCCAAACATAAACTGGGACTGCCATAGTGTTAAAGATTTAGATGGAGAGGAATTTGTTAAGTATGCACAATAAAATTTTCTGATTCAGTATGTGGATGTACCTACTAGAGAAGGTACAAAACTTGACCTACTCTTAGGAAATAAGGCAGGGCAGGTGATTGAAGTGTCAGTGGGGGAGCACTTTGGGGCCAGCGACCATAATTCTATTAGATTTAAAATAATGATGGAAAAGGATAGACCAGATCTAAAACTTGAAGTTCTAAATTGGAGGAAGGCTAATTTTGATGGTATTAGGCAAGAACTTTCAAAGGCTGATCGGGGACAGATGTTCGCAGGTAAAGGAATGGCTGGAAAATGGGAAGCCTTTAGAAATGAGATAACAAGAGTCCAAAGAAAGTATATTCCTGTTAGGGTGAAAGGGAAGGCTGGTAGGTATAGGGAATGCTGGATGACTAAAGAATTTGAGGTTTTGGTTAAGAAAAAGAAGGAAGCATATGAAAGGTATAGACAGGAATGGCTGGAAAAGGTATAGACAGGAAAAGGTATAGACAGGAATGGCTGGAAAAGGTATAGACAGGAAAAGGTATAGACAGGAAAAGGTATAGACAGGAATGGCTGGAAAATGGGAAGCCTTTAGAAATGAGATAACAAGAGTCCAAAGAAAGTATATTCCTGTTAGGGTGAAAGGGAAGGCTGGTAGGTATAGGGAATGCTGGATGACTAAAGAATTTGAGGTTTTGGTTAAGAAAAAGAAGGAAGCATATGAAAGGTATAGACAAGATAGATCGAGCGAATCCTTAGAAGAGTATAAAGGTAGTAGGAATATACTTAATTGAGAGATCAGGAGGGCAAAAAGGGGACGTGAGATTGCTTTAGCAAACAGATTTAAGGAGAATCCAAACAGTTTTTACAAATACATTAAGGACAAAATGGTAACTAGGGAGAGAATAGGGCCCCTCGAAGATCAGCAAGGCAGCCTTTGTGTGGAGCCGTAGGAGATGGGGGAGATACTAAACAAGTATTTTGCATCAGTATTTACTGTGGAAAAGGACATGGAAGATATAGACTGTAGGGAAATAGATGGTGACATCTTAAAAAATGTCCATATTACAGAGGAGGAAGTGCTGGATGTCTTGAAACACATAAAAGTGGATAAATCCCCAGGACCTGATCAGGTGTACCCTAGAACTCTGTGGGAAGCTAGGGAAGTGATTGCTGGGCCTCTTACTATGATATTTGAATCATCGATATTCACAGGTGAGGTGCCAGATGACTGGGGGTTGACTAACGTGGTGCCACTGTTTAAGAAAGGAGGTAAGGACAAGCCAGGGAACTATAGACCATTGAGCCTGATGTCGGTGGTGGGCAAGTTGTTGGAGGGAATCCTGAGGGACAGGATGTACATGTACGTGGAAAGTCAACGAATGATTAGGGATAGTCAACATGGGTTTGTGCATGGGAAATCATGTCTCACAAACTTAATTAAGTTTTTTGATGAAGTAACAAAGAGGATCGATGAGGGCAGAACGATGGACGTGATCTATATGGACTTCAGTAAGGCATTTGACAAGGTTCCCCATGGGAGACTGGTTAATAAGGTTAGATCTCATGGAATACAATGAGAACTAGCCATTTGGATACACAACTGACTTAAAGGTAGAAGACAGAGGGTGGTGGTGGAGGGTTGTTTTTAAGACTGGAGGCCTGTGACTAATGAAGTGCCACAAGGATCTGTGCTGGGCCCTGTACTTTTTGTCATTTACATAAATGATTTGGATGCGAGCATAAGAGGTACAGTTAGTAAGTTTGCAGATAACACCAAAATTGGAGGTGTAGTGGACAGCGAAGAAGGTTGTCTCAGATTACAATGGGATCTTGATCAGATGGCTCAATGGGCTGCCAACAGGCAGATGGAGTTTAATTTAGATAAATGTGAGGTGCTGCATTTTGGAAAAGCAAATCAGAGCAGGACTTATACACTTAATGGTAAGGTCCTAGGGAGTGCTGCTGAACAAAGAGACCTTGGAGTGCAGGTTCATACCTCCTTGAAAGTGGAGTCACAGGTAGATAGAATAGTGAAGAAGGTGTTTGGTATGCTTTCCTTTATTGAGTACAGGAATTGGGAGGTCATGATGTGGCTGTACAGGTCTATTGGTTAGGCCACTGATGGAAATTGCATGCATTCCTGGTCTCCTTCCTATCGGAAGGATGTTGTGAAACTTGAAAGGGTTCAGAAAAGATTTACAAGGATGTTGCCAGGCTTGGAGGATCTGAGCTATCGAGTGGCTCAACATGCTGGAGCTGTTTTCCCTGGAGCGTCGGAGGCTGAGGGGTGACCTTATAGGGGTTTACAAAATTATGAGGGGCATGGATAGGGTAAATAGACAAAGTCTTTTCCCTGGGGTCAGGGAGTCCAGAACTAGAGGACATAATGAGTAGTAATTACCTGGAGGGGTTCGGTTAGCTCAGTGGCTGAATGGCTGATTTGTGATACAGAGTGATATCAAAAATGAGAGCTCAATTCCTGGACCAGCTAATGTTATCGTGAAGGAGTCTCCTTCTCAACCTCTCTCCTCCCCTAAGGCTTTGTGGCAGTCAGGTTAAACCATTTGTCGCCTCTCTCTAATGATGGTCTGCTAGCATTGGGAGATCAGAGAATATAGGGGCAGAAATATGCCATTTAGCCCATCAAATTTGACCATGGCTGATGTATTTGTAAACCCCATTCTCCTGCCTTCTGTCCATAATCCTTAATGCCCTTGCTAGTCAAGGACCTATCTATCTCTGTCTAAAATATACTCAATGACTTGGCCTCCACAGACTTTTGTGGCAATGAATTCCATTGATTAACCACCACCTGGCTGAACAAATTTCTCCTCATCTCAGTTCTAAAGGGTTGTCCCTTCACTCTGAGACTATGCCTTTGGGTCTTAGGCTCTCCTAGTAGTGGAAACATCTTCTCCCCTTTCACTCTATCCAGGCCATATTCTATGGCAATTTTACCTTTAATTACCTGGAACATGTAGAATTATGTGGATGGTGGAAGCAGAGATGCCATATGATTTCAAAAGAAAATTGGATGGACACATGAACTTGCAGGGCTACAGGGACAGAGCAGGGACTGTAACAAATTGGTTTGTTCCAAACAGTCAGCACGAACTCTGTGGGTTGAATGTTGGTGCTACAGTGCAATAATGACTCTAAAGCAAAGATTTCTTTTTTTTTTTAACTTGGCTGTATTATTCGTAAATAAAACACTCCTTAATTATTGTCACAAAACTATATGAATAGGAAGAGTTTGGAGGGATATGGGCCAGGTGCTGGCAAGTGGGACTAGATTGGGTTGGGATATCTGGTTGGCTTGGACGGGTTGGACCGAAGGGTCTGTTTCCATGCTGGACATCTCTATGACGCTATTATTGTTGCCAAATGGTTGGGGCCATAGATTCAAATCCCTTCATGGCTGCTGGTGAAATCTGAATTCAATTGATAATAATCCAAATCAAAAGTTACTCTCAATTTACGAATGTCAATAAGACTATCACCAATTGATGTAAAAACCCATCTGGTTCATTAACATCCGCTCGGGAAGAAAGTCTGCTGTCCCCTTTCCTGGTCTGATATACGCGTGACCCCACAGCAACATAGATGACTATTAATTGCTCTCTGAAATGACTGAGGAAGTCACTCACTTCAAGAACAGTTTCAGGAATGGGAAACAAATGCTGGCCTTGCCAAAAAAAGTATTCCATGAAAAAAGTTACAAAAAATTTCAGTATAGAAGTACATTGGCAAGACCACATTCACAGAGATACTGAAGTTCACATCAATGAGATGAATTGTTAAATATTGTAATTCTATATCAGATATCCTAAATAGCCCAGAAGTAGTTGTAATCAGAAACCAGTTCCCATCAATCACAACATGTATAATTTTAAGAAGTGTCACTGTTTATCTGCTTTGTTAATAATTATGGAAAACATATTTGTACTTGCTAGCAAAAGAAATATCAGTAGGCAGAGAATTTTTTTTATTATAAAGAAAATGGCATGAGCTGAAATAAAATATATGAACAAATAGATTGATCAGTATGTTAAAAAGGAAGATATGTATTAGGATGGCTTTTCATCAGAAGTGTATAACTTGCATGCTGCGGGTACATTTTGATGTTTTGATTAAAATCATGGTGCATGAATGAAGACTACTTTTGGATGCTTAACCATGTTTCTTACCATCAGTGGCTATTACCATACAAGGGTCATGCTGGCATAGTTTGAATATAGAAATGCATCTTGGTTAAATTAAAGGATTACATTTCACAGGAGACATGATTGATGGATAACTCTTTATAACTAAAATGTGCATATATTACATACTTTAATTGACATGTTTTGGACTTAGTCATAGAGTCACAGAGATGTACACCATGGAAACAGGCCCTTCGGTCCAACTTGTCCATGCCGACCAGATATCCCAATGCAATCTAGTCCCACCTGCCAGCACCTGGCCCATATCCGTCCAAACCCTTCCTATTCATATATACATCCATATGCCTTTTAAATGTTGCAATTGTACCAGCCTCCACCACTTCCTCTGGCAGCTTATTCCATATACATACCACCTTCTGAGTGAAAACGTTGCCCCTTAGGTCTCTTTTATATCTTTCCCCTCTCACCCTAAACCTATGCCCTCTAGTTCTGGACTTCCCCACCTCTGGGAAAAGACTTTGTCTATTTATGTTATCCAAGCACCTACGATTTTATAAACCTCTATAAGGCCACCCCTCAGGTTCAGACGCTCCAGGGAAAGCAGCCCTAGCCTGTTCAGCCTTTCCCTATAGCTCAAATCCTGGATCAGAGTGGTGCTGGAAAAGCACAGCAGTTCAGGCAGCAATCAAGGAGTAGGAAAATCGATGTTTTGGGCAAAAGCCCTTCATCAGGAATAGAGGCAGAGAGCCTGAAAGGTGGAGAGATAAATGAGAGGAGGGTGGGGGTGGGGAGAAAGTAGCATAAAGTACAATAGGTGAATGGGGGTGGGGATGGAGATGATAGGTCAGGGAGAAGGGTGGAGTGGATAGGTGGAAAAGAATATAGGCATGTAGGACAAGTCATGGGGACAGTACTGAGCTGGAAGTTTGGAACTGGGGTGAGGTGGGAGAAGGGGAAATGAGGAAACTGTTGAAGTCCACATTGATGCCCTGGGGTTGAAGTGTTCCGAGGCGGAAGATGAGGCGTTCTTCCTCCAGGTGTCGGGTGGTGAGGGAGCAGCGGTGAAGGTGTCCTCAGCAGAGTGGGAGGGGGAGTTGAAATGTTGGGCCACAGGGCGGTGTGGTTGATTGGTGCAGGTGTCCCGGAGATGTTCCCTAAAGCGCTCTGCTAGGAGGCATCCAGTCTCCCCAATATAGAGACCACCACATCGGTAGCAACGGATACAATAAATGATATTGGTGGATGTGCAGGTAAAACTTTGATGGATGTGGAAGGCTTCTTTGGGGCTTTGGATGGAGGTGAGGGAGGAGGTGTGGGCGCAGGTTTTGCAATTCCTGCGGTGGCAGGGGAAGGTGCCAGGATGGGAGGATGGATTGTTGGGGGGTGTGGACTTGACTAGGTAGTCATGGAGGGAATGGTCTTTGCGGAAGGCGGAAAGGGGTGCGGAGGTAAATATATCCCTGGTGTAGGGTCCGTTTGGAGGTGGCGGAAATGTCATCGGATGATTTGGTTTATGCGAAGGTTGTTGGGGTGGAAGGTGAGCACCAGGGGGGCTCTGTCCTTGTTACGGTCGGAGGGGTGGGGTCTGAGGGCGGAGGTGCGGGATGTGGACGAGATGTGTTGGAGGGCATCTTTAACCACATGGGGAGAGAAATTGCAGTCTCTAAAGATGGATGCCATCTGGTGTGTTCTGTGGTGGGACTGGTCCTCCTGGGAGCAGATACTGCGAAGGCAGAGGAATTGGGAATACGGGATGGCATTTTTGCAGGAGGTTCGGTGGGAACAGGTGTAATCCAGGTAGCTGTGGGAGTGGGTGGGTCTGTAAAAAATGTTAGTGTCAAGTCGGTCATCATGAATGGAGATGGAGAGATCCAGGAAGGGGAGGGAGGTGTCAGAGATGGTCCAGGTAAATTTAAGGTCAGGGTGAAATGTGTTGGTGAAGTTGATGAATTGCTCAACCTCCTCATGGGAGCACGAGATGGTGCCAATGCAGTCATCAATGTAGTGAAGGAAGAGGTGGGGAGTGGTGCCGATGTAACTACGGGAGATGGACTGTTCTACGTAGCCAACAAAGAGACAGACAGCTGGGGCCCATATGGGTGCCCATGGCTACCCCTTTGGTCTGGAGGAAGTGGGAGGATTCAAAGGAGAAATTGTTGAGGGAGAGGACTAGTTCAGCCAAACGAATGAGTGTGTCAGTGGAAGGGTACTGTTGGAGACGTCGGGAGAGGAAGAAACAGAGGGCTTGGAGGCCCTGGTTATGGCGGATGGAGGTTTAGAAGGATTTAATAACCATGGTGAAGATGAGGCGTTGAGGGCCGGGGAAACTGAAGTCTTGGAGGAGGTGGAGGGCATGGGTGGTGTCTCGAACCTATGTGGGGAGTTCCTGGACTAGGGGGATAGAACAGTGTCAAGGTAGGTAGAGATAGGTTCAGTGGGACAGGAGCATGCTGAGACAATGGGTCGTCACCTCGTGCCCCCGTGAGGAGATTGAGTAATTCATCAACTTCACCAACACATTTCACCCTGACCTTAAATTAACCTGGACCATCTCCAACACCTCCTCCCCTTCCTGGACCTTTGCCCGAAACGTCGATTTTCCTGCTCCTCGGATGCTGCCTGAACTGCTGTGCTTTTCCAGCACCACTCTAATCTAGAATCTGGTTTCCAGCATCTGCAGTCCTTGTTTTTACCTATAGCTCAAATCCTCCAACCCTGGCAACATCCTTGTAAATCCTTCCCGATTCCTTTCAACTTTCACAACATCTTTCCGATAGGAAGACTTCTTCTCTAAATAACAGATTTCTCTCCCACTTTTGTACTTGCCACAAGTTATGTTTTTGAAAATATCTTTTTAAATCTCTGACATCTGTGCATTTGGTGTTCACTACCATTCCTTATTTTCTTTGAGAAACTGATTATCTCAACAGCATATCACATTTATATAGCACCTTCAATGTATTAAGTGTCCACTGCTATGGAAACTCTGCTAAGGATAATGCTGGGAAAAGGCTGAAACTTTACCTTGTTGTTTACGTTAAAAT
This sequence comes from Chiloscyllium plagiosum, assembly GCF_037043375.1. NCBI lineage: Eukaryota > Metazoa > Chordata > Chondrichthyes > Orectolobiformes > Hemiscylliidae > Chiloscyllium > Chiloscyllium plagiosum. Next base: position 108,600,139 of record NW_028270141.1, read on the forward strand.
CTTTCTCAATTGTTATCGCTAAAAGAAACACAGAAAATGCTGGAAAGACTCAGCAGGTCTGGAGCAATTGTAGAGAAAGAGTTTTGTTTCAAGTCCTATATAACTCTTCTTCAGACAGGAAAGGTGTTGGAAAACGTGCTTTAAATACTTTTTAAAGAGGCAGAGGAGGAACAGGAGGGCAGATGGTGTAGAGCCTCACTGTAAAAGACAAAGGGGTTGTTAATGGTGGTGAAAGAGAAAAAGAGACGCAAAATGGGTGTAAATTAACATGTGAAAGGGAAAGAATGGGTCGTCTCTTTCAACAGAAAAGTAAATGCACAAACAAGATAAAGATGTAGAGGATGGGGAGAGAATGTAAGAAAAGCAGAGAACAGGTATAATGCAGTCAGTATTTGAAGTTATAGAGTCATAGAGATGTACAGCATGGAAACAGTCCCTTCGGTCCAACGGGTCCATGCAGACCAGATATCCCAACCCAATCTAGTCCTACCTGCCAGCCTCCAAACCTTTCCTATTCATATACCCATCCAAATGCCTCTTAGATGTTGCAATTGTACCAGCCTCCACCACATCCTCTGGCAGCTCATTCCATACACGTACCACCCTCTGCGTGAAAAAGTTGCCCCTTAAGTCTCTTTTATATCTTTCCCCTCTCACCTTAAACCTTTGCCCTCTAGTTCTGGACTCCCTGACCCCAGGGAAAAGACTTTGTCTATTTATCCTATCCATGCCCCTCTTAATTTTGTAAACCTCTATAAGGTCACCCCTCAGCCTCCAATGCTCCAGGGAAAACAGCCCCAGCCTGTTCAGCTATGGAATTCAATGTTGAGACCTCAAGGCTATAAAGAGCCCAAGTGGTCAATGAGTTATTGCTCCTCCAGTTTTCGTTGTACTTCACTAAAAGATTGCAGTAGGTCTAGGACAGAAATGTTAGAATGAGAACAAGATGGTTTCTTGAAGTGACAAGCAACTGAGAGGTTAGAATCATTCCTATGGACAGAATGCAGGCGTTCCACAAAGTGATCTGCTTTTGGTCTCGTCAAACGTAAAGATGACCAGAACAATAGCTAATTTTTCTGCTTAAGCAGATTTCGAGCATTTGCAACACTTTACTTTTATATATACTTTAGCTCTATTCGTTTTTGTCTTTAGTCTTTTTCATGTCAAAGCTTCTTTCAATTAGAATCCAGGCACCAACAAGTCAGCACTCTTCTCTGATGTAGTATAAATGTTGATTTGCCCTTAAACTGTATGCCTGTAAAATGCCTTGATGAATGCCAGACAAAAATTTTTCTAGGCGAAAGTGAGGACTGTAGATGCTGGAGATCAGAGTCAAAATGTGTGGTGCTGGAAAAGCACAGCTGGTCAGGCAGCATCTGAGGAGCAGTTAACATTCCTGATGAAAGACTTATGCCGGAAACATGAATTTTCCTGCTCCTTGGATGCTGCCTGACCTGCTGTGCTTTTCCATCGCCACACTTTTCGACTTGAAAAAGATTTCTATGCAAGGACAGCAAACAGTCAAGTAATAATGGAATTACATTCTTTATTACAAGATGAATTGAAAATAAAATAAGGATGTTATGCTTCAGTAATGTAAGTCTGGAATAAAGGAAAACTGAAAGAAATGCATTGGAGATGCCAGTGTTGGACTGGGGTGGACAAAGTTAAAAATCACACAACATCAGGTTATAGTCCAAGAGGTTTATTTGGAAGCACTAGCTTTCGGAGCGCTGCTCCTTCCTAATGAAGGAACCACCTGATGAAGGAGCAATGCTCTGAAAGCTAATGCTTCCAAATAAACCCGTTGGATTATAACCTAGTGTTGTGTGATGTTTAACTTTGAAAGAACTGCAGATGCTGTAAAACAGAACAAAAACAGAAGTTTGCGGTAAAAGATCAGCAGGTGTGGTAGCATCTGTCAAGAGAAATCAAAGTTAACATTTCGGGTCCAGCAACCCTTCCACAGAACTGACAGATGCTGCCAGACCTGTTGCGCTCTTCCAGCAACTTCTGTTTTTGTTTCTAGAATAAAGTTGTTTTAGGATGAAAAGTTGGAGAGATTCGGCTTGTTTTCACTTGGACTTAGAAGAGTCGGGGGTGACTTGGTTACCTGAAGGGTGGCACGGTGGCACAGTGGTTAGCACTGCTGCCTCACAGCACCAGAGACCCGGGTTCAATTCCCACCTCAGGCAACTGTCTGTGTGGAGTTTGCACATTCTCCCCATGTCTGCGTGGGTTTCCTCCAGGTGCTCCGGTTTCCTCCCACAGTCCAAAGATGTACAGGTTAGGTGAATTGGCCATGCTAAATTGCCCGTAGTGTTAGTTGAAGGGGTAAATGTAGGGGAAAGGGTCTGGGTGGATTGATCTGTGGAGGGTCGGTGTGGATTTATTGTGCCGAAGGGCCTGTTTCCACACTGTAAGTAATCTAATCTAAACTGTCTCACCTTCTCAACCTTGCCCCTCACCTGAGGCGTGGTGACCCTCAGGTTAAACTCACCATCTGTCATCTCTCTCTCTCTACTAAGAAAATAGCCATATGGGACTATGGACACTTGACCATAAGGTGGTGAATAATGTTGACAAGGTGGAAGTTGAAAATATGTTTACTCTTGGGGTGAGGTCAGAACTGGGGGGACAATTTATAAAAAAAATAGTGAGTACCATTTTAAGACAGAGATAACGAGAAATTATTTAGACAAAATAGAAGCAGGCCATTCAGCCCCTTGAGCTTGTTCCACCATTCAATGCAATTTTGGCTGATCTGTAGTCTAACTTCAGATATCAGCCTTTGGCCCATCTCCCTTAATAACTTAATAACAAAATGTATCTATCTCTAATTTAAATTAACAACTGGTCTAGCATCTAACAGCGGCACGGTGGCTCAGTGGTTAGCAATGCTGCCTCACGGCACTAGGTGCTGAAGGTTCGATTCCAGCCTCGGGTGACTGTCTACGTGGAATTTGCACATTCTCCCCATGTCTGCGTTCATTTCCTCCGGGTGTCCAAAGATGTGCAGGTTAGGTGAATTGGCCATGCTAAATTGCCCATAGTGCTAAGTGCTTTAGTCAGAGAGAAATGGGTCTGGGTGAGTTACTCTACGGAAGGTCAGTGTGGACTGTTTAGGCCGAAGGGCCTGTTTCCGCACTATAAGGAATCTAATCTGATCTAATCCACTGCCGTTTGTGAAGGAGAGTTTTAAACATTTACCAATCTTTGTATGTAAAAGTGCTTCCCAACAGCCTGAATGGTCTAGTCCTAATTCTTTGACTATGCTCCCTAATTCTTGAATTCCCAACCCAATGAAATCTTTATCTAGCTTATCTTTATATATCCTGTCTTTTCTTGTTCACAACTTGAAGGTTTTGATCAGATCACCCCTTAACCTTCAAAATTCGAGAGAAAATAAGCCTAATTTGTATAATCTCTCCTCATAATTTACCCCTGATGTTCAGATATCATTCTTGTAAACCTAAGTTGTACACCCCCAAGGAGGGATCTGTGGAACTTTGGAACTCTGCCCCAGAAGGTGTTGACGGCAGGGTCATTTAATATTTTTAATGCATAGGTAGACTCACGATAAGCAATGGAATCAAAGATTATCAGGATAGTTGGGAATGTGAGAACTCAAAACACAAACTGATCAGCTTTGATCTGATTGGATGGTGAAGCAGGCTCGAGGGAATCAAATGGTCTACTTTCACTCTTAGTCATATGTCTGTCAGTGAAAAGATGTGAGTTAGGTTATGTGCAGCAGAGTTCTAGATGATCTCAAATTTACAGCGGGTAGCATGTGACAAGTCAGCCAGTGAGTTCCAATATTCAAGTCTTGATGTAACAAAGGTAACAATGAGGATTTCAGCAGCAGTGCAGTTGAGACAGGGGCAAAGTTAGTTAAATTCCAGTCCATTCAGAGCAATTGATTATGTCTCACTGAACACCACTCCCAAGCCTTTTCCTTTTTGATTGTATCAATCATATTAAAGCAATTTCAATGTAAAATTATGCAGAACTCTTTTTATTATTTCATTATATCTCAAAAACTCCTTCTGCTTATTCTGGTGTTGCAAATGATTCCTCCCACAGGTACCTTTTGCAATTTTTGTTTTTACCATTGCACATTAGCTAGAATTCATATCTATTATTACTGTCATGTAACCACAGATGAATTATTTTCCTAGAATTAGGATGTAGACTACAATCTGGTTAATGCGAACACCACGTTTTCTTGAAACAAGCACATTAGAATAAAATCCTGTAAAATCTGGGACATGGATTCAAATTTGCTTCATGTATAAAACAATTCTGTTATCCATCAGCAATATCAATTACTGCCTAAAAACTAGATGTGAATGTAATCAAGCAGAGGCACATTACACTAACTTGGGGAGGTGGTGGTGGAATATTGTTATCACTAGACTATTAAACCAGAGCCCTGGATAATACGCTGTCAGGACCCTGGTCCGAATCCTGCATGGCTGATGGTGGAATTTGAATTCAATAAAAACAAATCTGGAATTAAGAGCCAAATGAGCATGAATCAATTACTGAATGCTGGGAAAACTCATCACTAATATCTTTTGAAGAAGGAAAACTGCCATTTTTACTTGGTCTGGTCCACGTTATCCCAGAACCAAAGTAATGTGGTTGACTCTTCACTGCCGTCTGGGCAATTAGGGATGGGCAATAAATGCTGGCCCAGCCAGGAATGCTCAAACCTGGGAATAAATGAAACAAAAATAAATTATACTGACCACACAAGGTCTTATCTGAATATTGTATGAAGGAATCTGTTACACATATACCTATAGGATCTGAAAATGTAATCAACTTGGTGTCGACACTGCATTCTATGTCAACATTGTATTTTCATTGTCAGAAAAATCTTTTAGAAATAAGCATATTTGCTACTGCACATTTCTTCTTCATAGCATTTCAGACTTTATTACAAGTCCTGATAAGAACAAATTATAAACCGACAACAGTATTCCTATTTACAGTACAGCCTTAAATTAAACATAATTAGCATCGTGCCCTGTTTTAGGAAGTGGTGAGCAATTGCAGTTTTCAATGGGCTGAGCCAATGCCCCAGTGCCAACAGTTGAATAGGTTGTATGTATTGAAAAGAAAGACATTTACACAGCGCTTCTCATGACCAGTGGATGTTTTTAAATGTTTTACACCCAAAAACATATTTTATCAGTAAAGTTGTCACAGCAGCCAATTGACACATAGCAAACTCCCCCAAATAGCTTTACGATAACAATCTGTTTTTGCGAAGTTGATTGAGGGATAAATATTCCTGCTCTTTTTCAAATTAGTGGCACAGAATCTTTCACATTCATTGAGCAGGGAGATGAGCTCCAGTTTAATACCTTACCAACAGATGGCATACCACAGAAGGTTCCCACTTATTTCTGCACTTAAGCTTTGGAGCAGGATTCAAACCTGGAACCATGCATTAAGAATTCTAACATTAGTGGTGGGAAACTGCTGGAGTGCATAATCAGGAATCTATAATCAAGGATGGGATATGCTGTGTTCCTATGAAATTGCGTTTCAACTTAGACTAGCCCAACCTTCAACCTTCATGATAAAGGTATGGTCTTGCAACAGTGCCATGGAATGCAATAATCAGCTTTTTGTAGTTGTCTCTGGTCAGTGGCTATCCTTGTTGAACTACAACACAAGGAACAAATGGTCAAAATTTAGAAATAGGCAGAGGAGTAGACTACTCGGCCCTTCAAACCTGCTCCGCCATTTAATAGGATCATGGCTGAAAATCCCTGCATAAAGATGCATTATCCAGCAAAGATGAATCAAAGGTGAGGGAGGCAGAGTGAGGAGTGGGTTAAGGTGCACAGAGGAGTAAAGTGGAAAGAGCCTGAGAGTGGTGAGAACAGTCAGTCGAGGTAAGAAACTGATGAGCCTAAAGGGCAGTATCAATATTGCCCAAACATGGGTCCATGTCAGGTACTGGCTGTTGTGCACCAGAAGGTAACTCTACTTAATAGTGAAATCTACAGTTTTCTTGAGAGCTTTATTTCAGCTTACCACACATTATAAAATTTTCACACCACTAATTATTAGTTTTTTTAATTAGCCTGCTCAGGGAGCTATTATTGTGTGTTTCTGAAGCAACTGCGCCTCCTAGTTAAGAGGTAAAGACACTACCACAGTGCTACACGAACCCTCTATCACTGTTTATTTATAATACATATTTTCTAACTAACCTATTCAAAGGTGTTACCACACATGTCTGGAGGAGGGACTTGAATCCAGGAGTCTTGGCCCAGAACTTTGGACACTACCACTGCGCCACAATGTAGTTGTTCCCCACATTTATGCAACCCATTTACCCTGAAACTAACACGTCCATCACCTCTTTCTTCTAATTGATTAATATTCGGAACATAATAGCAAAATGGAAACTTGATTTGCACACAGAAATGGTTAGGTTGATGGTTAATCTTTCTAATTGGTCTCAGGCAATCCTTCAGACCATATTAGATGATGACTTTGGCTAGCATGATCTTCACAGGGTTTGAGTTCATCCATAATACTTCAGTTATCCCTGCTGAGTACGATCTTGGACAATTCCTTTACAATGCATGGAACAGAAAAGACAAGTTCAACCTGGAAGTTCAGTCATGTCCCACATAGTGGCGAGTATGGCACTGGACACTATTATTCAACAGTGAGCTTAAAAACACATGATTTCTTCGGAAATGAAGAAATGCATCCAACTTTCTTGTAGTTCTTAGTAAATGTTTACCATGAGGTATGCCAGGCCACACAATTCTCTTGACTAAACTGGTGTCAACAAATAGTGATGATGCATGAATAGACTGAAACTAATGTAACATGAAACATTTAGAAGTAAAATTTAAATTTGAAAATTACGTATGCGTTCTCAGTAAGCTTCATGTTAATAGAAAATGCAGTCGGACAGGAAAGTTGTGGCTGTGTTGCAGGGCCTTCCTGTTTGAACAGGGGATTCCTTTACAGCCTACCTGCACCTACTGGAATGTCAGCTGATGACAGGTCTCATTATGGAAAAGCTCACCTATACCAATCAAGTGGTTGCAGATATCTCCCCTGCACACCACCAGCACTTTAAATATTAATTGTAATCATGTGGGAACAGCAAAAAACAAGACAGCAGAAGTATGTGGATTCAGTATGTGGATGTACCTACCAGAGAAGTTGCAAAACTTGATCTACTCTTGGGAAATAAGGCAGGGCAGGTGACTGAGGTGTCAGTGGGGGAGCACTTTGGGGCCAGTGACCATAATTCTGTGCATTTTAAAATAGTGATGGAAAAGGATAGACCAGATCTAAAAGTTGAAGTTCTAAATTGGAGAAAGGCCAATTTTGACGGTATTAGGCAAGAACTTTCAAAAGCTGATTGGAGGCAGATGTTCGCAGGTAAAGGGACGGCCGGAAAATGGGAAGCCTTCAGAAATGAGATAACAAGAATCCAGAGAAAGTATATTCCTGTCAGGTTGATAGGAAAGGCTGGAAACTATAGGGAATGCTGGATGACTAAAGAAATTGAGGGTTTGGTTAAGAAAAAGAAGGAAGCATATGTCAGTTACAGACAGGATAGATCGAGTGAACCCTTAGAAGAGTATAAAGAAAGTAGGAGTATACTTAAGAGGGAAATCAGGAGGGCAAAACGGGGACATTAGATAGCTTTGGCAAATAGAATTAATGAGAATCCAAAGGGGTTTTACAAATATATTAAGGACAAAAGGGTAACTAGGGAGAGAATAGGGCCCCTCAAATATCAGCAAGGCAGCCTTTGTGTGGAGCCGCAGAAAATGGGGGAGATACTAAATGAATATTTTACATCAGTATTTACTGTGGAAAAGGATATGGAAGATATAGACTGTAGGGAAATAGATGGTGACATCTTGCAAAATGTCCAAATTACAGAGGAGAAAGTGCTGCATGTCTTGAAACGGTTAAAGCTGGATAAATCCCCAGGACCTGATCAGGTGTACCCGAGAACTCTGTGGGAAGCTAGAGAAATGATTGCTAGGCCTCTTGCTGAGATATTTGTATCATTGATAGTCACAGGTGAGACTGGAGGTTGGCAAACGTGGTGCCACTGTTTAAGAAGGGTGATAAGGACAAGCCAGGTATATAGACCAGTGAGCCTGACCTCGGTGGTGGGCAAGTTGTTGGAGGGAATCCTGAGGGACAGGATGTACATGTATTTGGAAAGGCAAGGACTGATTCGGGATCATCAACATGGCTTTGTGAGTGTGAAATCGTGTCTCACAAACTTGATTGAGTTTTTTGATGAAGTAACAAAGAAGAGTGATGAGGGCAGAGCAGTAGATGTGATCTATATGGACTTCAGTAAGGCGTTCGACAAGGTTTCCCATGGGAGACTGATTAGCAAGGTTAGACCTCATGGAATACAGGGAGAACTAGCCATTTGGATACAGAACTGGCTCAAAGGTAGAAGACAGAGGGTGGTGGTGGAAGGTTGTTTTTCAGACTGGAGGCTTGTGACCAGTGGAGTGCCACAAGGATCGGTGCTGGGTCCTGTACATTTTGTCATTTACATAAATGATTTGGATGCGAGCATAAGAGGTACAGTTAGTAAGTTTGCAGATGACACCAAAATTGGAGGTGTAGTGGACAGCGAAGAGGATTACCTCAGATTACAACAGGATCTTGACCAGATGGGTCAATGGGCTGAGAAGTGGCAGATGGAGTTTAATTCAGATAAATGCGAGGTGCTGCATTTTGGGAAAGCAAATCTTTGCAGGACTTATACACTTAATGGTAAGGTCCGAGGGAGTGTTGATGAACAAAGAGACCTTGGAGTGCAGGTTCTTAGCTCCTTGAAAGTGGAGTTGCAGGTAGATAGTATAGTGAAGAAGGTGTTTGGTATGCTTTCCTTTATTGGTCAGGGTATTGAGTACAGGAGTTGGGAGGTCATGTTGCAGCTGTACAGGACATTGGCTAGACCACTGTTGGAATACTGCGTGCAATTCTGGTCTCCTTCCTATCGGAAAGATGTTGTGAAACTTGAAAGGGTTCAGAAAAGATTTACAAGGATGTTGCCAGGGTTGGAGGATCTGAGTTACAGGGAGAGGCTGAACAGGCTGGGGCTGTTTTCCCTGGAGCGTCGGAGGCTGAGGGGTGACCTTATAGAGGTTTACAAAATTATGAAGGGCATAGATAGGATAAATAGACAAAGTCTTTTCCCTGGGGTTGGGGAGTCCAGAACTAGAGGGCATAGGTTTAGGGTGAGAGGGGAAAGATATAAAAGGGACCTAACGGCCAGCTTTTTCACGCAGAGGGTGGTACGTGTATGGAATAAGCTGCCAGAGAATGTGGTGGAGGCTGGTACAATTGCAACATTTAAGAGGCATTTGGATGGGTATATGAATAGGAAGGGTTTGGAGGGATATGGGCCGGGTGCTGGCAGGTGGGTCTAGATTGGGTCGGGAAATCTGGTCGGCATGGACGGGTTGGACCAAAGGGTCTGTTTCCATGCTGTACATCTCTATGACTCTAAGTGGCATCCATTTCCTGTGCACCTCAGGAATAGCATTCCAGTTAATATTCTACCTGTCACGATAATATGACTTCAACTATGATATTACTGACAATTAAAATAAACAACTATTTTCTATTTGAATACAATACATTATTTGATACAGATTAGCTACATTTTTTATTTCTTCAAAAAAAACCTTTTGAAAAGTTAACTAACATTCTAATACAATACAAAGATCACAGGTTCATTTAAATAATCATAGAATTCGTACATTCGGCCCATCAAGTCTGCACCAACCCTCCGAATAGTATCCCACCAAGACCCATACTACCAACGTATCCCCATAACCACGCATTCACCATGACAAATCCACCTGGTCTGCACATCCCTGGACACTACGGGCAATTCAGCATGGGCAAACCACCTAACCAGCACACCTCTGAATGTGGGAAGAAACCAGATACCCAGAGGAAACCCACACTGACATGGGGAGAATGTGCAGACTCCACACAGACATTCACCCGAGGTGGGAATCGAACCCAAGTCCCTGGCGCTGGGAGGCAGTAGCGCTTAATGAATGATGTAAAATGGGTACAACAATATGTTGTACAATTTCCTTTATGTGCATAAGAGCATTTGATTTGTCAGAGGATATAGACAGGTTGAAATGAGTGGGAAGAAAATTAGCAGCTTGAATTAATGTAGGAAAGTGAGATGTCGTGCCCTTTGGTAGGAAGAATAAAAAGCCAGAATTTTATTTAAACCACGAGATACTACAATAAAGACCAGCACAAAAGTAACTTTGTGTTTTTGTTCTTGAAGCACAAGAAGTTAACACGGACAGAAATTGCTGGAGAAACTCAGCAGATCTGGCATCACCTTTGAGGAGGAAGCAGCGTTAACATTTCGTGTCTCTTGACTCTTCTTCAGAAACCTCCATCAGAAAGCTGGCAAGCCTTGTCAAACTAACTTAGACATACTTCAGTAATGTTTCTGTACTGACAAAAAGCAGAACAAACCAAAGGTGAAATGGAACTTTTTAAATATATTTGATTCTGAGCAACGCAACAATGCTCATGTAGCTTTAATCATGACACTGCAGAGGAAATAGTCTACAGGAGATGATACAGAGTTAAGGCAAACAAAATATCATTCTAACTTACGGAGAGTTATGACATTTAGCTACTTAGCTCAATCAAGAGCAAACTTGACATTGTTTTAAAATAAGGAAAGATAAATTACAAAGTAAAAAATAATATATAGAATGGACATCAAAATTAGGAAACAAGCGATTAAGAAAGGAATGTGCTCCTCCGACCATAAATGTGAGAGATAAATTGCCATCTAGTGCAAGAAACGCATATATGGTTGATTCTTTTAAAAGGGATTTGGAGCAAATTCTATTATGGTTATTATATAAAATCTGAAGAAACGTGTTGACAAATGGAGCTGTGGTTTTTAAAGATGTGAATAAGAAAGCTACCTCAGTACGGGAGAAGTTTGATTAGTTGAATGTTTTTGTTTTCTGGTACATAAATCATAAAGAGACATTGTAAACTAAAGGGCACAACTCTGATGGTGGTGCAGGAGTAAAGGGACCTGGTATACAAGTATGTACTTAAGTCTAGATCAGAGTGGTGCTAGAAAAGCACAGCAGGTCAGGCAGCAGCCGAGGAGCAGGAAAATCAGCGTTTCGGGCAAAAGCCCTTCCCGAAACGTCGATTTTCCTGCTCCTCGGATGCTGCCTGACCTGCTGCGCTTTGCCAGCACCACTCCAATCTAGAGGAGAAAGTGAGGTCTGCAGACGCTGGAGATCAGAGCTGAAAATGTGTTGCTAGAAAAGCGCAGCAGGTCAGGCAGCATCCGAGGAGCAGGAAAATCGGGCTTATGCCCTGAAGAAGGGCTTATGCCCGACACGTCGATTCTCCTGTTCCCTGGATGCTGCCTGACCTGTTGCGCTTTTCCAGCAACACATTTTCAGCTCCACTCTAATCTAGACTCTGGTTTCCAGCATCTGCAGTCCTTGTTTTTACCAAGTATGTACATAAGTTACCGAAGGTAGTACAACCATTGAGTGTGTGTTAATAAAGCATGCAGCACTTTCGGCTTTATCATTTCAAGCACTGAGTACATGAATAAGGAGATTATGTCGACACTTGTTCAGCTTCTGCTGGAATACTGTGTCCAGTTCTAGACACCACACTTCAAAGGTGAAAAAGGTAAAGTTGTCATTGCCTTACCACACCATAGGGATGCTCTCCTGTGAAAGAGAAACAACTGCTACTGTTTTAACCTGAAGGTTACCGCCCCTCAGGCAATGGGATGGGTTTAGGAGGAGAGTCCTTCACGGTGACCTCAGAGGGTGCAGGAATTGAACCCACACAGTTGACATCACTATACCTCACAAACCAGTTATCCAACCCACTGAAAGATCTGATAGCATCGGAGAAAGTTCTGAAATATTCACAAGAATAGCTGCAAGGATGAGAAATATCAATCATGAAGACAGATTAGAGAACTTAAGAAAGTATTCCTTGAAAAAAATAATTTTGAAAGGCAACTTGATGAAGATGTTCAAAAATCATGAGAAGTCTGAATAGACTAGATGGAGAGAAACCATCCTCACTCATGAAAGTGTAAAGAAGGAGTTACTGATCTACTGGTGAAAGAAGCAAAGATGACTTGAGGAAAAGCTTTTTACAAAGCGAGTGGTTAAAATCTGGAATTCACTATCTGAGACTGAGAGAGAGGTGGGTACTGGATGTTTTTGATAATTGAATGCTGCAGGAAATAATAATTAATCTCACTTTTGATTTAAACTTACAAGCTAGCCTGTTGTGTATCGGCTCTTTAAAATTATTGCACTCAAGAGGATAAAACATTTGTTTTAAAATACATCCTGTTGTGGTCAGTTGAGAGGTGGGCAAGGGAGAAATTATCGCACAATCCCCCTGTTTGTAACAACATACATTCTAACTGGCAGACAGAGTTAAAGTTCAATCTGCCATCTCAATGTTTTGCTTTTTCCTTTAAAATTCAGGGTAAAATGTAAGGGATACAGAAGATAATCACATTTTCATCGGTATTATATTTTCATTAGAAGTACAGAAGTCAGTTGCATTTGTTGCACTAATGCTGCCTTTACTTGGCTGCTTTATCAAGTGTTCTTCAGATTCCAGATTGAGACTCTGTAATTGTACTCAGATAAGAGGATATCACATTGCTATAGCAACTACTTTCAGCACCCACATAACAACAATTTTGAAAGTTAATACTCTAAGATTTTTTAAAAAATGAAATGAATAAACCAATGATCGACGTATTCATTGATCCAATAAAAAGTTGATGAAAAGGAACTCCAGCTGTATATTTAAATATTTTCTTGTAAAAAAATACAGCATTTAAGTGTAAGAAGATTTTAAAAACAACTTCTATTATCAGAGAAGTGTTTTAATACTGGAAGAGTTTATCTGCACCTTCTCAGCCGTTGTAACACTGTATCCTGCACTCTTCTTGTATAGTACAGTCTGCTGTAAAGCACATAAGACAACACTTTTCACTGTAACTCGGTACAAGTGACTTTAATAAATCAAATCAAAAATCAGATGCCTGAATTTGAATGAATTTGCAATAGTCTCTTGCTTATAATGGCAAACCACTGGTGAATGATAAAAAACATTCTAAATCTCCTTTCTCATTATCCCCCACCCATTGATCCAACAGAGGGTGAGTTCAGCTTCTGCTTGTACGTATAAATACTTTGAACTTAAAATATTTCCAGTGAACATTTGATTTTTTAATGAAATAATATCAAATAAATGTAGAGATTTAGGAATCCAAACGGTGGGCACTCCATTAATGGGAGAACACTGCTGCTTCACAGTGCCAGTGACCCGGGTTCGATTCCAGCCTTCGGCAACTGTCTTTATGGGGTTTGCACATTCTCCCTGTTTCTGCATGAGCTTCCTCTGGGTGATCTAGTTTCCTCCCACAGTTCAAAGATGTGCAGGCTAGGTGGATTGGCCATGTTAGATTGTCCATTGTCTCCAGGGATGTGCAGGCTAGGTGGATTAACCATGGGAAATGCAGGGCTACAGGCAAAGGGTAGGGGTTGGGTCTGCGTGGGATGCTTTTCAGAGGGCTGGTGTGGACTCGATGGGCTGAATGACCAACCTCCACACTGCAGAGATTCTATAAATTGACTATGGCAGGGTACATAAAAGTTAGTCATTCTGCACAGAAACAGACCCTTCGGTTCAACATGTCCAGGCTGACCAAGTTTCCTGAACTAATCTCATGTCTGCCATTGGTTAGAATTTTTTAAAACCTAAAAGTCTGTGTCAAGTTCCTTTAAGTGGGAGCTGGTGTTGTTGCTAAAAAGGCAACAATGCATCTGGGAACTGAGCAAATAAAGCCAAAAACTGCGCATCTTCTTACCTTACACAGTTGGAGGATCGTCAAAGTAACAGCACATGGACTAAGAAGGAAGTGTAAATTAAAATTGGTGAATTCAACATGAGTCAGGCACAGAAACAGAGGTAGAGGGAAAGAAAAGATACATTAAGAGATGGAAAGTGGAACAAAGAGAGTCAGAAAAGAAAGATAAGACATTTTTAACTTTAAAAATCCTAAACAACTAAATCCTGATGGGGTGAAGCCTTGCACATGCAAGTTATTTTTCAAGAGGTTGACTGGCAGTATTTAATGTTTATCATGTAGACTTCTGTACTTACACTTGAAATTAGTTAAGTTTTGCAAATATCGCACTTCTGAGTGTACAGTGCCAAAGCAGGAAACAAATGCTGTTTTCACAAAGCTAATAGTATGGCATTGTTGCTTGGACTTCCAAGTTTAATTTTACATCGTCCATCAGCTAAAGTCACATTAGTGCTTAAATAACACTAAGTGTCTATAGTCTCACCATTCTGACAGCAAATTATGGATAGTTTTTTTCGTAGCTGAATGGGAAACTAATTTCATGTAAAGGTAATTAAAGTTAGCAAGCAGAAAGATGGACTGTTGTAAGAGGCTAGCATATTTTGCTAGACCTAGTCAGAGGCTGTTGATAAAACTGTTCATCAACAAGATCTACTTCAGGTGAAATGAACATTCTGCATTATATACCTCTATGAGTTTACCACTAGAATCTTGACGTACCCACAGACTATGAGCAAGTCCGTGATTTCTTACATACCTAATAAATCCTTCTTAATCAATACGTTCTGAAGCAGGGTCACTGGATCTGAACCATTAACTCTGTTTGCTTCCCATATATGCTGTCAGACCTGCTGAGCATTTTTCAGCAATTTCTGATTTGGTTCCTCAATCCATGCTGAACTTTCAACTCTACTTTATTCATTCAGTGGATGTAGACTTTATTAGTTCATCCAGCATTGATTGCCTATCCCAAACTGCCCTTGAGAATTTATTGCTCTATACTGTTGCTCTATACTGCAGAGTATTCACTGAAAATAAGATAGCCTATAAGGTGATTTTGTAAATGTTCCGCATGAATTCTATCAAATGGACCACCTCATGTAATGATCTGGAGCAGGTGCAGTCAATGTCAAATGGCATGTCAGAATGTGTTTTTGCCTTTATAATTCAGTTTTTATTTAATCAAAGTGAAAGAAGAGCCCAGTCAATCTAACTTCTTCATTAATCCCCTCACTGTTACATCAATTTTCCACACTCGCCTCCAACTTGCCTCTTGGTGCTAGCAGCCTCTATCACAGGAATTGAAGTTTATAAGATTGTGAACGGCGTTGATAGTGTGGAAAGTATGAAGCTTTTTCCCAGGATGGAGGGGGTCAATTACCAGGGGACATTGGTTCAAGGTGTGAGGGGGAAGTTGAAAAGATATGTGCAAGGGAAGATTTTCACACAAAGGTGAGTGCCTAGAACATGCTGCCTAAGGTAGTAGTAGAAGCAGACACAATAACAGCATTCAAGACGCACCTGGACAAATACATGAATAGGAAGAGAATAGAAGGGTATGGATCCTGTAAGTGAAGACAGTTTTATATGGAAAGGCAAAATGTATTGATGCAGGCATGGAGGGCTGAAGGGTTTGTTCCTGTGCTGTGTTGTTCTTTGTTCTCTTTGTTCTTATCAAGCCCTTTATGTCTGTTCCACTATTCAATTAGATATGGCTGATCTACACGTTAACTTTCTCCATCTGTCTCAGTTCTATAACTCTTAATTTCTTTGCCATACAAGTATCTATCAAACTCAGTTCTTACGTTTCAATTGATCTAACTTTAAACTCAGAAATTTCTACTGCCATTTGCGTGAGAAAGGACTTCCTTAAATAATCTTTACACTTTTTTCTCAACAACTCATAATCACATAAGACTTGCTCTCCTGCTTTTTGATCTTTCAGATATACTTCAGATCTTTATCCTTAGAGTTCAAAGTCTACATTGCAAATAAGGATTTTGCCTTTTCTTTGTTAATTTGGATTTCAGGAAGTAGAGCACGGTATCTCAGACACAGGATTTTCCACCAAACTTTATGCCTAGGTCACATGATTATAATTGTTCTGACAATACGTAAAATTAGTTGGGCACCTATGACAAGATGATGAATTGTTTAACATTTATAATCTTGGTTAACGGGCTTGGGTTGAGACAAAGGTTTGAGCTTAAATCTCCCAGACTTTACTAGGTCTATGGACCGATTCTGGTATCAATTACTGTACTGCCAGAAGTGCTATCTTCTGGATGTGATAATACACCAATGGTCTTTCTGACCTCTGAAGTTGACGTAAAGTATCACGCAGCACTTCTCAGGGCGGAGGATTCCTAGCTAATACTTATCCCACAACCAATATCAATAAAACAGACTGATTATTTATTTAATTGTTTCTTGGGGAACCTTCTGGGCACTTAAATTGTCTGCTACCAATTCCCATATTACAAAAGTGGCTATACTTGATTAGATAAGGACTGGCGCAGTCTCAGAGAACTGGCAGATAGCAAACATTATATTTACAATTAAGAAGAGAGCTATTACTGGTCCAAAAAAAATCACAGGTATGCCATCTTAGCATTGGTAATAGGAAAAAAATAGAATCCCGCTAAAGGAGGACATAAGAAACGTACATCTAAAAATGTAACAGTGAACTCCCAGAATGAATTTTAAAAGCGTTAGTCTTGTTTACTCAACCTTATTTAATTCTTTGAAGAGATAACAGAGAGATTAGACAAGGATGTACATGTAATTAATCTAAAATTCCAAAAGATCCTTGAAAGGCCACAAAATAAACTAATGAATACGTTTCAAGTATGAAGCAATGGGGGACATTATCAGAATGGATAGCTAATGGAATGAAAGACAAAGTAGAGCACAGCTTTTCCAGCACCACACTCTCGACTTTGACCTCCAGCATCTGCAGTCCTCACTTTCTCCCTATTCAAAGTGGGAACTGGTGGGTCACTATTAGGATCAGTGCTAAGACCACACTTACTCACAATTAATATCAATAATTTAGAGTTTGGAATTAAAAATATTCTAAATTTATAGATCATTCCAAGTTGAGAAGAATTGTCAATACTGAGGTGGACAGTGACAAATTATGAGACAAACAAGTCACGGATTTCAAAACATTTGAACGTGGGCAGTATTGCATTTTGATAATAGTAAGAAACACACATATTACTTTATCAACACACACTCATTGATTTCAGCACTGACATCACGTTGCTTTTTAGCACAGTTCCTTCAGTTTCAGTTAGAGGCTACCAGCTGAGGTTCGCACTGCTTTCTAGCACAGAAAGAGAGGCAAGCAGATTGCCACAACAGAGCACACTGAACAGTAAAGGGAGTGGGCATGTTGCTGTGCAGGTCATGTGCGAGTAGTTTATGTGATAAACACACTACATGTGCTTCAAGCAAATGACGACATGTGAAAGTCCAATGGGAGTAGTCCTTAGTGGGGTGAAAGGGGTCTACAGGAGGTGCTGCTATACTCAATCAACCATTCATCCAAAACAGCATGTAGCATTCTTGGTCCTACCAGAGTCCAGGGATACATGTCCGTGCAGACCAGGGATGAGCCTCAGTCAGTCCTGTAGATCTAGTGCAAGCAATCGGGGAATACAAGCTAGATTATTCGCTGCTGCTGACACATCAATCCGAGAGCTGGACTGGAGTTAGTTGAAGCAGGTTGCTAGGGCCAACTGCAGTGATCATATCTTCACTGATCCAGTAATACCACCTATCTAGCTTCAAATTGCATTTCATCAACAGGTCATTCATTGCAAGAATGCACATTTCTGAATTATGGCTTTAAGCAACCACGTCCATTACACTGTGTGCACTATTTACCTCCTTGTCATATTTGCTGAGCAAATTTAGTCAGCAAAAGCACTTAAAAGCTGCTTCGCAGCTTCCCATGTCAGGCACTGAAGGATGATACTTCGCAGTTCATGTGCATAATGAACTGTTAGTCTGCAAGGACATGGTTCTCAATGTGGAAAGAAGCCTTTTTTTGGGGTTGGGTTGGTGGGGGAGGGGGTATTATCACATTGGCTTTCTGGCAGAATTCTACTCCCCAAGCATAGCATGAAAACTTTGGTTCTGCAACATACATTTAGATACAATTACATACTATGTGTTATGAAGCAGAAGTTGAGCCCCCCTCTGATAACTAAAACTGAAATACCCAGAGAGGCTTGTCTTGCCTCATAATCTGTTAAAAGAAATGTGACCAGTGGTATAACCTACCTCTCACCCGCCAATCTGTTATAAATGAGTGGTTAAAAGAAATGAAATCCTTTCACTCACTCTATAATCAGCAAGTAACAATTTATTTATCTAATTCCAACAGTGAACAAATTAACAGAACCACTAACAAACCAAACAATTCCCCTCTAAAATAATAACTATTCCCTAATAAAACAAAATTCTAATGGTAAGCTGTCCCAATGAAATGGAAGTTCTTAGTGAGTGAGTAGCAAGTACAAAGGGCAGGAAGGGTTAACAATTTGGGAAGAAGAGGTGGGAGAAAGCCATGGAGTAAACATGATGCACGTGACAGTGAGATTTGTTGTCCATGAACTTTAGTGAGATGTGTGTGCAGTGGCCGAGTTAAGAGTAAATGGTGGCCCTGTGGGTGAGGTAGTAGGAAAAAGATGGTGACACATACCATTGCAGAATGCAAAATGATCATTAACCATTCTCCTGTACTGTATGGCATCCCATCTGACTCAGGGCATTACACTGACCTGGGTTGCTATCTGGATCTGGGCTGGCTTCACCTGGTGGTGTTGTAGCTGTGACAATCCACAGAGAAACTGGATGGTGTTCCTCTCTACCACAGTCCGTCTAACTCCGTCTCCAAAACTGGGAGTGAGCTGCTTTTCCTTTGTGCTGTAATGGTGTCAAGCACTACATTGTGAGGGCCAGTTCCTGGCTTAGCTTGGCGTGTCTGAAATCATGTGTATCCAGGCTTTAAATATGGCAATGAGGAGAAAGTGAGGTTTGCAGATGCTGGAGATCAGAGCTGAAAATATGTTGCTGGAAAAGCGCAGCAGGTCAGGCAGCATCCAAGGAGCAGGAGAATCGACGTTTCGGGCATGAAGGGCTCGTACCCGAAACATCGATTCTCCTGCTCCTTGGATGCTGCCTGACCTGCTGCGCTTTTCCAGCAACACATTTTCAGCTTTAAATATGGCATCACCAGTGTGAACGCCTGAGAGAAAACAGAACTACCTCCTCTCCTGCCACACAATTCTATACAAAGGGGACCCAAATAATTAATCATGTGAAGAGCGGAAGATTACTTGAGAAGAATTGCTCTGAGCCATGCCCAGCCAGGCAGCATGTATCTCATTCACCAAAACACTAAATGTAAGTGGGAAAATTCCACCCCAGATGTTCAAGTACCTCTTTGCAGCAAGAGAATAACAAATGTGAAATAACCCAAAAAATGCTGCAGACTATTTGTTTTGGATTGTAAGTACATATAATCCAAGAATGATACAGAGAAGGTTTCCTCCGGGTGGTCCGGTTTCCTCCCACAGTCCAAAGATCTGCAGGTCAGGTGAATTGACCATGCTAAATTGCCCATAGTATTAGGTGCATTAGTCAGAGGGAAATGGGTCTGGGTGGGTTTCTCTTCAAAGGGTCGGTGTGGACTTGGTGGGCCGAAGGTCCTGTTTCCATACTATATGGAATCTAATCTAAGGAGGTCATTCTGTCCATCAGGTCTGTGCTGTTCCTTGGTAGAGCTATTCAAATTAACCCCATTCCTCAGGTTTTATAACCATATAGCTTTTATTCCCACGTCAGATATTTGTTCAGTAACTTATTGAAATGAAGTCTGCTTCCAACACTATTTCAGGCAGTGCATTCTTGATCACATCAACCTACTATATATGATAAACAATTCCTCTGATTCTTTTGCCAATCATTTAAAATCCAATCCTTCCATCTCTAAATGCAGTGATTTTGAAAATCTCTATAAATTCACCTTAAACCTTCTTTGATCCAAGGAGGATAATCCAACTTTGCCAGATAATTGATGTCTTGCATCCCTTGGATTATTCTAACATCTCTATTCTGCAACATTGCTAAGGCCATGACTGAAATGCAATGCCTAGAACTGAATACAATCCTCCAGCCATGTCCAAGAGTATGTCATAAAAGTTCAACATGCCTTCCTTACTTCTGCACTCTATGGCTATATTGATAAAGTCATCTCAATTGGTTTTGTTGCCTTCAAAGATTTCTGTTTCTGTGCCCCATTAAAAAACACACCATTAGCTTATGTTGCTTCCCCATATTCTTCCCACCATAATGAACCATTTCACATTTCTCTGCATTACTGTCATCTGCCACATCTGTCTTCTTCACCAATCTGTATCCTCCTCTACTGTTATTTTTCCAAGTTTTCAAGTTAAATTAATTAAGCTAGAAACTCCAATTGAAATACTTCCATCTTGATATAAAGTCTGTAAATGCATTTGTCTTGGTGAGGACAGTAAATGTGAGCAGCTATATCCAAAATGCTTTGATTGCTGTCCTCTTGGTTAGAAGAATATGGTTTTAATATGAACTGGGCCACAATTTTCTGGCAAATAGACAGTTTATTGTGTGCTGCTGCTGTTAGCATGTAAAATGCTCAGCAATTTGTGCTGAGGAAAACATAATCCATAAGATGATATCTTATTTATTGTAAACTACTCAACAATGTGAGCTGTTCCACCATTAGGCTAACAAATTCTAGAGTTCAACATTAATTTCCACATTATCCGCAAGAGATTGTTGAGTTACCTATTAAACATTGAAATAACTGCACAGAGGCCAGTAGCCATTACCAAGTTACCGTTTATTTACATGTGTACTATACATAGGCTATGACCAGCCAGCTCAAAGCCAGTCACTAGCCTGGGGAGATCTTCTAAATCGCGTGGTTAAATCTGTCAGCCAGAACTCCCCGATTGGCCTCGGGTAACAACGCATAGTGAGTGGCCCTCATTCCAATCACTACAAACATGCTACAGCAAATAAGAGCTGGTACAACATGGGGGCTATTTAAGTGATGAGATTTATGTTGCTGCAATGCCATTCAACCTCTTACACCTGGAAAAAAACCTTAAACAGTGGAATCTCATTCCTGTAGATAATAATAGCTCTTCAAAAGGATCCTTAAAGTTTTTATGATTTTTTTCTTACATTTCCTTTCTGAATCCAGTATTTGTTACTATTTTTCATTGGTTTAAATTGGTATGTCTACAGGGAAGGACACTGAATTTCTTCGACCAGAGGTTAGTGAATTTATGGAACTCATTGCCGCAGAGGGTATGGAAGCCAAGTCATTGAGTGCATTTAAGATAGAGATTGATAGTTTCTTGATTAGCAAGGGGATCAAAGGATAAGGGAAAAGGCAGGAAAATGGAGTTAAGAAATGTCTCAGCCATGATCAAAAGGCTGAGCAGACTCAGTGGGCCAAATGGCTGAATCCCATGACTAATCCACCTAGCCAACACATCCCTGGACATAAGGGAAATTTAGTACAACCAATTCACCTGACTTGCACATCTTTGAAATGTGGGAGGAAACTGAAGCACTAGGAGGAAACCCACACAGACACGGGGAGAATGTGCAAACTCCACTCAGCCAGTCGTCCGAGGTAGAATTGAACCCGGGTCCTTGGCGCTGTGAGGCAGCAGTGCTAAGTCAAAAGCTATTGGCTGCAATTCAAGGAAGACCTGACAAAATGCAAATATAGATTCTCCCAGAGAAAAAAAAATGGTTCCGAGCAGTTTAGGAAATAATTTAATACAATGAAAGAATTTAGTTTGTGAAACTTTGACATCAGAAGTGTTTCGTTAGAACTCTATAGGCTATTAAAAAAGCAGAGAAAGTCTAAGATCTCAATGACATGCAAAGTCAAACAAAAAGACTTCACATATCATAAAACCAAACTTAGAAACAGTTCAGTAAAACTTACAGATTTGATAGGGAAGGAATTTCTCTTGATTCTGATTAATGGTAAAGGGATTACTTTGGGTAATAGATGGGATCTTGATTTGTCATGTGTTTTGAAATCTCTCGAACTGTATTATATATAGATAGCTTAGTTTATTTTACTTTTATTTTCTTTTGTATTAAACTTCTGTTTTATTTTTAAAACAAAATCTCCAATCCTGTACGTTTATGTTTCAGAAAAAGACTGCCACTTTTAAAAAATAACAAACCATGGTCTATCAAGTGGAAGTTTATTTTGGAACCTGACTTGTCAGTAGTCACATCAGTTGGGATCACAATAATACAAAGCAAGTCGCCTTGCTTTATTTAAAGTCTCATCTGCAAAGACCTTTTTCCAAAAAAATCTACACATGCCCTAAACCAGCTGACCCTTTCTGATTCTTTAGAATACAATACAAATTTGTTCCAACTATCTAATCCCTTTTGTTATACATGTTGTGTTAATTTATCCTTTAGTTTACTGATAGCACTCAGAAATTCACCAGCAGGAGCACCTCTGTTTCTTGTCCAATTTCAAGACTGCTTCATAGACTTTCTTTCACTGTTCAATCTATTTAAGCTATACCCACTACTTGTACTTTGATGCTTTTTGGGACTACTACATTAAGATCTCTGCCTCACATGGTCAATTTTATTTTCCCCCAGCAGGTTATTGTTTCCTAACACAGAGTCAGTCTTGGACACATTATTAGAACTTGCACTATCCTCTCTTTTATTTCATTTCTTTATTCAATTCAGCTAGCTGTAAGGTTCATCCCCCTTACTGGTACAGAACCAGATGAGACAAAGAAAATTTGATGGTGAAGTTCTGTTATTCAGCCAAAGACAGAACAGCTTATATTTCTTAAAACAGAGACATTGCAGTACTGGAGAAATAAAATGTTTCAGAGGGGGAAAAGGACAAAATCAATTCAATTAGAGTTAAGGAATAAGAAGGATGTAATTACTTTGCTCAGTGTAATCTGTAGACCACGAGCTAGTGAAAAGTATATAAAGGAACAAATCTGCAAGGAAATTACAGAGAGGTGTAAACATCACAGAATGGGGTACATGACAGTGGGGTTACATACAACAGACAGTGATCATTATGTCACAAGGTTTAGGATGATGGTGGAAAATGATATTGGTCAATCCAAAATAAGAATAATCAATCAGTGAAGATTACACTTCAATGGGCAAGTACAGAGCTGAGCTAGACTAGATCAAACATAGAAATGTTAACACTGTTTATCATCCTGGTTTCTTTTGAGTTTCCCAAGTAATTTCTGTGTCTGTTTCAGATCTCCATCATTCTCAGTTCTTTGCTTTATATTAGACTAGATTAACGGTTGGCAGGACAAACAGCAGCTTGTTTCAGCAGCAGGTAGAGCAGGAGCATCGACCAGGGGGCTGATGGGAAGGTGAATCACTGATTTCAAAACTTACTTTGAGCGCGAGGCCCTCCATTTTTGTTTTAGGAGCAGGAAAAGCAGAAGTGTCGACCGGGGGCTGACAAAAAGGTGAGTCACTGATTAAAAAACTTACCTCGTGAATAGGCGGTGCGCGCGCTGAGCAGGAGTGGACACTGGAATGCAGAGTAAGTGAAATAATATATCTGGGTGGTTGTGTTACCCAAAATACTACAGGTGTCCCACCCATCCTCCTCCTCCTCTAACCAATAAAAAAGGTTCTGTGCGCTGGATTGGTAAGTTTTTCTTAATATTCTTTATTTTTCTACAGTCTCTTTGGGAATTTAGAATAGAGAGAATGGCGGTTAGGGCAGCTGAATGTTCCTCCTGCAGAATGTGGGAGGTAAGGTTCATCACCAGTGTCCCTGCTGACTTCATCTGTGGGAAGTGCACCTAATTCCAGCCCCTTGAAAACCACATTAGGAAACTGGAGCTGGATGAACTTTGAATCATTCGGGAGGTGGAGGGGGTTATTGAGAGGAGTTACCGGGAGATAGTTATATCTCAGGTAAAAGAAAAAGGTAGATGGATTACAGACAGGGGACAGAAAGGGAACCGGCAGGCTGTGCAGGGAACCCCTGTAGCCGTTGCCCTCAATAACAAGTATACCGTTTTGGATATTGTTGGGGGGGGGGGGTGACAACTTACCAGGGGTAAGCCATGAGGTACAGATCTCTGGCACAGAGTCTGTCCCTGTTGCTCAGAAGGGACGGAGGGAGATGAGCAGAGCATTAGTCATTGGGGACTCCATAGTTAGGGGTACAGAAGGAGGTTCTGTGGGAATGAGAGAGAGTCAGGTTGGTGTGGTGCCTCCCAGGTACCAGGGTTCATGATGTCTCAGATCATGTTTTCTAGGGGGAGAGAGAGCAGCCCCAAGTTGTAGTCCACATAGGCACTAACGACATAGGTAGGAAAAGGGTTGGGGATTTAAGGCAGTAATTTAGGGAGTTAGGGTGGAAGCTTAGTGCTAGAACAAACAGATTTGCTATCTCTGGTTTGTTGCCCGTGCCACGTGCTAGCAAGGCGAGGAATAGGGAGAGAGAGGAGTTGAACACGTGACTACAGGGATGGTGCAAGAGGGAGGGTCTCAGATACTTGGATTGTTAGGGCTCATTCTAGAGTAGGTGAGACCTCTACAACCAGGATGGTCTACACCTGAAGCAGAGGGGTACCAATATCCTGGGAGGGACATTTGCTAATGCTCTTCGGGAGGGTTTAAACTAATTCAGCAGGGGGATGGGAACTGAAATTGTAGTTCCAGTCTCCAGGAAGTTGAGAGTGGTGAAGTCAGAAATGAGGTTTCAAGGGAACAAGAGTTAACTGGCAAGCAGGAAGGTGGATTGAAGTGTGTCTACTTCAATGCCAGGAGCACTCGAAATAAGCTAGGTGAACTTGCAGCATGGGTTGGTACCTGGGACTTCAATGTTATGGCCATTTTGGAGACATGGATAGAGCAGGGACAGGAATGGTTGTTGCAGGTTCTGGGATTTAGATGTTTCAGTAAGAATAGAGATGGTAAAAGAGGGGGAGATGTGGCAGTGTTAGTCAAGGACAGTATTACAGAGGCAGAAAGAACTACTGAGGTAGTATGGGCTGAGGTTAGAAATAGGAAAGCAGAGGTCACCCTATGGGAAGTTTTCTATAGGCCTCCAAATAGTTCCAGAGACGTGGAGGAAAGGATAGCAAAGATAATTCCAGATAGGAGCAAGAGTAACAGGGTAGTTGTTATGGGGTCTTTAACTTTCCAAATATTGACTGGAAATACTATAGTTTGAGTACTTTAGATAAGTCCGTTTTTGTCCAATGTGCGAGGGATGGTTTCCTGACACAGTATTAGACAGGCCAACAAGGGACGAGGCCACATTGGATTTGGTACTGGGTAATGAACCCAGCCAGGTGTTAGATTTGGATGTAGGTGAGCACTTTGGTGATAGTGACCACAATTCAGTTATGTTTACTTTAGCAATGGAAAGGGATAGGTCTATACTGCAGGGCAAGAGTTATTGCTGAGGAAAAGGCAATTACAATGCAAATAGGCAAGATTTAGGATGGGGAGGGAAAGTGCAGGGGATGGGCACAATTGAAATGTGGCGCTTGTTAAAGGAACAGCTACTGTGGGTCCTTGATAAGTATGTACCTGTCAGGCAGGGCGGAAGTGGTCAAGTGAGGGAGCTATGCTTTACTAAAGAAGTTGAATCTCTTGTGAAGAGGAAGAAGAAGGCTTATGTTAAGGATGAGATGTGAAGATTCAGTTAGGGTGCTTGAAAGTTACAAGTTAGCCAGGAAAGACCTAAAGAGAGAGCTAAGAAGAGCCAGGAGGGGAACATGAGAAGTCATTGGTAGGTAGGATCAAGAAAACCCTCAAGCCCTCTATTGGTATGTCAGGAATAAAAGAATGACTAGAGAAAGGTTAGGGACAATCAAGAATAATAGTGGGAAGTTATGTGTGGAATCTGAGGAGATAGGGGAAGCACAATATTTTTTGTCAGTATTCACACTGGAAAAAAAAGAATGTTGTCGAGGAGAATACTGAGATACAGGCTACTAGATAGACGGGATTGAGGTTCCCAAGAAGGAGGTGTTAGCAATTCTGGAAAGTGCGAAAATAAGTAAATCCCCTTGGCTGGATGGGATTTATCCTAGGATTCTCTGGGAAGCCAGGGAGGAGATTGCCGAGCCGTTGGCTTTGATCTTTATGTCATCATTTCTGGCACTATTCCTGCAGACAGAGTGGAGGGCAGCAATGTTCAAAAATGGGAGTAGAGACAACTCTAATAACTACAGACCAATAAGCCTTACTTCAGTTGTGGGTAAATTGTTGGAAAAACTTATAAGAGTTAGGATTTATAATCATCCAGAGAGGAATAAGTTGCTTGAGGATAGTCAACATGGTTTTGTGAAGGGTAGGTCATGCCTCACAAACCTTAGTGAGTTCTTTGAGAAGGTGACCAAACAGGTCGATGAGGACAAAATGGTTGATGTAGTGTAAATGGATTTCAGTAAGGCTTGTGATAAGGTGCCCCACAGTAGGGTATTGTACAAATTATGGAGGCATGGGATTGAGGGTGATTTAGCAGTTTGGATCAGAAATTGGCTAGCTAAAAGAAGACAGAGGGTGGTGGTTGATGGGAAATGTTCATCCTGGAGTTCAGTTACTAGTGGTATACCACAAGGATCTGTTTTGGGTCCACTACTGTTTGTCATTTTTATAAATGATCTGGATGACAAGGATGGGTTAGAAGGATGGGTTAATAAATTTGCAGATGAGATTAAGGTTGGCAGAGTTGTGGATAGTGCAGAAGGATGTTGCAGGTTACAGAAGGACATAGACAAGCTGGGCTGAGAGATTGCAAATGGAGTTTAATGCGGAAAAGTGTAAGGTGATTTACTTTGGAAGGAGCAACAGGAATGCAGGGTACTGGGCTAATGGTAAGATTCTTGGCAGTGCAGATGAGCAGAGAAATCTCAGTGTCCTGGTACATAAATCCCTAAATGTTGCCACCCAGGTTGATAGGGTTATTAAGGCAGATGGTGTGCTAGCTTTTAGTGGTAGAGGGATTGAGTTTCGGAGTCACGAAGTCATGCTGCAGCTGTACAAAATCTGGTGTGGTTGCACTTGGAGTATTGCATACAGTTCTGGTCACTGCATTATAGGAAGGATGTGGAAGCTTTGGAAAGGATTCAGTGGAGATTTACTCGGATGTTGCCTGGTATGGAGGGAAGGTCTTACAAGGTAAGGCTGAGAGACTTGAGGCTGTTTTCATTAGAGACAAGAAGGTTGAGAGGAGATTTAATTGAGACATATAACATAATCAGAGGGTTAGATAGGGTGGACACTGAGAGCCTTTATCCTCAGATGGTGATGGCTAGCACAGGGGACATAGTTTTAAATTGAGGGGTGATAGATATCAGACAGATGTCAGAGGTAGTTTCTTTACTCAGACAGTAGTAAGGGCGTGGAACACTCTAGTAGACTCGCCAACTTTAAGGGCATTTAAATAGTCATTGGATAAGGATATGAATGACAATAGAATAGTGTAGGATAGATAGGCTTCAGATTGCTTCCACAGGTTGACGCAACATCAAGGGCTGACAGGCCTGTACTGCGCTATAATGTTCTATGAAATAATGAGTTACCTTCAAAGAGGAGATGGCTTGGGCACAGTAAAGGTATATTCCCTCAAAATGGAATTATTGAACAAACAAATCAAAGATAAATTAAATTAAAGAAGAAAAATGTCCTTATGATAAATGTCAGATAGCGAATATAGCTGAGAACCAAGCTGAACAAAGGAGGTTCAGAACAGAGGGCTGATAGAAAATACAAGAAGCAGAGACAGATTATGACAAAAAAAAGTGTCAGCTAACATAAAAGGAAACCCTAAAGTCTTCAATAAGCAACATCAATAGTAAAAGGGTAACAAAAGTAAGTGGACTAAAAAGAGCATTTACACTTGAATTCAAGAGGTGTGGCTAAGGAGTCAAATGAATGCTTTGCATCTGTCTTTACCCATGGGCAGATACTGCCCTGTGAATTTTAATGAAATTCAGTCACTAGAAGTTTTTAAAGTTGAGAAAGGAGATACTGAATAAACTGTCAGAACTTAAAGCTAATAAAACACCAGGAACTGATCAGATATATCCAACAAAATTGAAGTAAATGAGAGTGGAAATTGCACAGACACTGGTAATAATCTTTCAACCTTCCCTGTATTCAGGATGGTGTCATAGGATTAGGCAATTGTAAACATTACATTCTTATTGAAAAAAAGGTTTTAAAAATCGGCCCAGTAATCACAGACCAGTCAGTTTAACTTCGGAACTGGATAAGCTTATTCAGTTAACGTTAATAGGTACATGGAAAAATGCGGATTAATTTGGAAGAGTGAACACAAATTTGTTAAGGAAAAATCCTGTCTAACTAACTTGCTGGAGATTTTTGAAGAGGTAATGTGACAGGATTGATGAGAAGGCTGTTGATGTAGTTTATATAGATTTCCAAAAGGCAACTGATACAGTGTCACACAACAGACTTGTGAGGAAAGCGACAGATTATAGAACACAAGGGTCAACAGCAACATCATTACAAAATTAGCTGAAGGAAATGGAGAGTAATGGCATTTTAATAATGGTACTTTTGGGCTGCAAGAAGATTTATCGTAGAGTCCCTTGTTTTGGCACATTTGCTTCTCCAGATATATAAAAGGTCTTGATCTTAGTATGCAGAGGACAACATCAAAGTTTGCAAAGAAATTGCAGAACTTCAAAAGGACATTGACATGTTCATGAAGTGGGTGGACAGATGACAAACGAACTTCAAAGTGGAGAAGTGTGACGTGATGCACTTTGGTATAAAGAACATAGCAAGACAATATGATCAAAAACATACTATTCTAAAGAGTACGGAGAGCAGAAGAGACTGAGGTTCATATGTACATATAAGTCATTAAACTGGCAGTACAGGTCGAGAGAGCTGTTAATAAAGCGCACAGTAGTCTAGGCTTCATAGTTAGGAGCATAGAGTATAACAGCAAAGAGTTATAATGAACCTGTACAAGACACTAGTTAGATCTGAGCTGAAGTATTGCATACAGTTCCGGATACCACACTATAGGAAGGATGTGAATACACTGGAGAGGATGCAGAAGATGTTTATAAGCACGGTCCCAGGGATGAGACACTTCAATTATGAGGAGAGACTAAGGAAGTTGAGATTGCTTTCCTTGGAGAGGAGGAGGATAGGAGATTTGATAGTTTTTCAAAATCAATGGGATCTAGTTAGATGGATAAAGAGAAACTGTTCCTACATGTGAACAGATCGAGAACCATAAATTTAAGTGCTTTATATAGAATGAAATGTGAGATGAGAAAAATACTTTTCACACAGCAGGTGGGTTGGTTATGGAATGCACTGCCTGGAAGGGTACTGGAGGAAGATTCAGTTGAGGCATTCAAGAAGGCATTTGAATGTTATTTAAACAATATGCAGGGGAAATGGGGAAATAACAGGTGATTGGCACTTAGTTAAAATTCTGTGTTGACACAACAGGCCAAACAGTACTCCTCTGCATTTTAATGATTCTGTGGTTTATGTTGCAGAGGGTGGTTAATCATGGAACTAAATGTTGCAGAGATCAGTGGAAGCCAAGCCAATGAGTGTATTTAAGACACTCACAGATACCAATAGGATCAACGATAGCAGGGAGAATGGGTTTGAGAAACATACACTTGATAATCGAATGGCGAAGCAGACTCGATGGGCTGGCTGGCCTCATTCTACTCTTATGTCTGATGGTCACTAAAGTTTTTCCCCTCCTGTTTGTCAGAACATATGCAAGAATGACAAATTTCAAAGAGTCACAATTCATACCATTGCACAAATGAATGCAAGTGACCAACACTTCAACTCCGATTAGCGGAGATCTTGCCTCTGAGAAATCAATGTCGACTATTAGGTCACCAAAGTATAAATCAGAATGGTTACAGATTTGTTTAAACTTGCATTATTAAACTGATTCTTAATGTAGCCATTAGTGATATACATTCACATGAATGTATCAGTTCTTTGCAAACAAAATGAATATGCTCAATGTTCAGACATGTACTTTTTTTGGAATGCCTTGGATCCTTGGGACATACTGTCTAAAAACAAAAAATGCTGGAGATCACAACGGGTCAGGCAGCATCCATGGAGAGAAAGGAGAAAGAGAGGACTGCAGA
This sequence comes from Chiloscyllium plagiosum, assembly GCF_037043375.1. NCBI lineage: Eukaryota > Metazoa > Chordata > Chondrichthyes > Orectolobiformes > Hemiscylliidae > Chiloscyllium > Chiloscyllium plagiosum. The sequence continues at coordinate 108,630,322 of NW_028270141.1, forward strand.
TGCTGGAGATCAGAGCTGGAAAAGCGCATCTTTTTCATCATACCAAATGCATCTTACATGTAATTTGATCTACCCATTGTCCAGCAACATCTTGTATTTAAAACAGTCATCTTGTTTATAAGTTCCTCACTCCTTTCTATCACTGGATTTTAAGTCGAGACTTTTTTTTAACACAGTCGGTTTGAATATAACGCGATACTTCCAGTCTTGTGCGATCTCGCAGAAATCACGCAGTAACTGCCATTTGAGCTAAGGGGGCCTGAATCGCATTATAGCCAATACAGGTATGGAAAATTTGCATTCTATAAATAATGGTCTAAATTCTTTAATCGGGTTAAAGCCAATTCATGTTGAAGAAACACGCATTATAGGAGAACCGACTGTGTATTTGTTCATGGAATTTGGGTGACACTGGATAGGCCAGCATTTATTACCCATTCCTTAATGCCCAGAGGATAGTTAAGAGTCAACAGGTCTGAGTCAAACATAAGCTGAACTAAGTATTCCAGATTATCGAATTCAAATTTCACCTTCTGCCCTGGTAGGATTGGAACCCACGTTCCTCGAGCATCAGCTTCTCATTGAATTACTAGTCAGTTAAATTAGCACTATGCCACCGCCTCATGACATCCTCAGAGAAATCTGTGTTCCTCAGGTAATAGTCCTATACTCTCAAATTTCTTCTGTAAACATCCAGATTCCTCATGCTTCCTTTAAGGCATGTATTTAAGCCTATCCATCGCACCATTCTAATATACCCTTTAGTGGTTTGGTATCAAATTTCGCCTACTAATGCTCCAGTGAAGTACTTCAGGGTATTGTACTACAGTAACAGTGCTATATAAATGCTAGTCATTCTTCTTTCAATTAAGCACTTTAGAGTCATCTGCACTCAAAATGTAGGTCAACAATTTTAAACCATGATTTCTATATTCTTTCAACTTTTAGAAGCATAGAGAGCTTGTTAAGCAGAAAAAGTTACAAAGTTTTTCTATGACTAAATGTCAATGCTTTTTACTTCTCTTTGCTGTACAAAGTCAGGCTGGTGACATTGTGCTGCCAAGATGGATTTGGTCATCAGTAGCTCAGCACAGGAAACTGCAGACATGTGACAAGTCTTTTTGAAAACATTAAATGGTGTCACTAGACAGAAACATCAATAAACTCACTTCATCCATTTTTAATTATCTAAATGCAGTATGACATACAAACATTGTTAGAGCCAGCAACAAATTGAGTTCAGAAGCAGTCATAGGATTCAAAATGTTGACTTGGTTCTCTCTCCACAGGATCCTGCCAGACCTATTGGATTTCTCCAGCGATTTCTGTTTTTGTTTATTTCATATGTCCAGCATCCACAGTTCTTTGTTTTATTTTTAAAAACATACTGTTTCATGGCCAGAGTGTAAAAACCCAAAATTTCTCTAGCTCACTGAATGGCCAACCCATTAATTGGAGACAGTCCACTCTCAATTTCTCTATTCTCTTTAGAAAAAGTGATAACTAAATTGTGCGTAGATCTAAATAATTCGAAGGAATGCAAACTTTCTTTTTTATAAAAAGATTTTTATTTCTTTCCTTAATTTTTAACTTATAGAAAAGACGCTTTTTAAGTTGAAGATGTGACTAATTCAAATTCATTTCTGAAAATAAAATTCTGTGTAATACTTCCAATGATAATGTAATCCTCATTAAACTTAAATAGTCAATAATACACCATGTAGCACCAAACACCCAAAGGGCTCAGCCAAGATTTAATTAAATTAGGTTGATAGATAACACAAAGTGAGCATCAGGCAGAAAAGCAGAGGTTTGATCACATGCAACACACACAATCTGACAAAACGTTTAGTTCAAATCCCAATATTTTCCTTAGTGTGACAAGAATTACACCATTTCAAGGATTAAAGGAGCTTTAAAAAGTCTGCAGTCACATTTGTATTTCATGGTGTGAATACACAATCAGTTAATTGCCTGGGAATGCATACAGTATAAATATTTAACAGATTTATTTCTGTTTTCTCCAAACAGCACAGGATTAAATTCAATAATTAAACACAACATTTAACTGGTAAAAGTCTTCAAAAACATTTGACACCTCGAAGGTGTTTAATAATTTGGATTGCCATGTTGTCTTTTTATTCAGTTAGGCTCACAAGAACTGCTTGGTTTATTTACTAAATAGTTTTCTTTTAGAAATTGTTCGACTTATTTTAAGAGTCAAGAAGTTGTTTTTCACCAGTTTCAGATGTAGGCTTACATAGCCACATTATTGTTGCATGGTGGCAATGCACCACAGCTAAGGGGCAAACAACAGATATGATAGTGAGTACTGCAATTGTTTCTGGGCGGCATTATTGACAAGGAGGTTCAGAGTGGAACGTTTCTAATTATGTCAACAGCATTTATACCTGAAGGAACAGTCCTTATCATTACAGCCCTGCCACTCTTCTTCCTCCCATCTTGTGCACCAGAACCATCCATCATGCCACAGGCCTCATCCTGAGATGTTGCCACCCCAAAAGTATCCAAAGCAATACATCTGCTTGAGAAGGAGATGGCCACAGTGGTCCTCCTGCACTACCTGACTTCCTCTACTCTGCATGGTGATCAGCCATCCTCTTCATGCCTGTTCAGTTTTCACCTGTTATGTGACAACATTGAAAGTGTTGTCCATGATAATTTCAGTCTCCTGGGTGCCCCATAGTGAGTCTACCCATGGATCCAGTTCTGAAATCTCGTTGCCAGTAGTTACAGATTGACATAATTTCTTCACACAGGGTTAGCCAGTAGTTATAGAACAATATAACGTTTTCACACAAGGTAGGCTAATAGTAATGATCAATACAATTACTTCACACAGGGTCATCAGGTTCACTGGAAGTGTCCACGACTTCCCAAGAGAAGCTTAAGAAGAACATAAGACAACCCTTCATTAGAAAGCTGCTGGAAAATGGTGGCATTGTACCAATGACAACAGGTGGGGAGGGAGTGAAATGCTGACAAAGGGCTACTGAACTCGAAACGTTAATTCTGTTTTTCTTTCCATAGATGCTGCCAGATCTGCTGAGCTATCCAGCACTTTCTGTTTTTGCTCCAGATCTACAGCATCCACAGTTTTTTTGCTTTATTATATTGTTCTGCATCCTTCTTATGTCATCCTCACAACATACCTTTCTATCATTATGTCATCTGCAAATTTAGCCACCGTGCCTTTGTTCCCCTCATTTAAGCCATAGATATAAATTGAGTACAGGCACCTATTGTACCCCACCTGTCTCAATCTGCCAACCTCAAAAAAACCCATTTGTATTTAGCTTAATTTATTATCTACCATTAACTCTTCATTCTCACCTCCAGAAGACTAACATTCAGTTTTTCTTTTGCTCTTTACACACCTACAGAAACTCTTGCTATCTGTTTTTACTTTTCTAGCTAATTAGCTTCCTCTCATGTTCTATTTATTCTGATTAACCCTTTAAACATTGTCATTCTTTATTTTCTGAATGGTTATCTAAGCTGCCGATCTTTGTATAACTATATGCTTCTTCCTTACATTTATTTACCTTAACTTCCTTTCATAAATATCAAGAATAAAAGGTTAGCCTCTGTAATGATAATCACAAAACTCCCAGATTACCATAAAAACACATTGTTTTAAATAATTTTCCAAGGGAAGGAAATCTGCCATTCTTACCTGGCCTTTGCCTACATTTGATTCCAGATAAGCATCTACTCATTGTGGTTGACTCTTAACTGCTCTCTGAAATGTGGGGACCGTGGAGATAATGAGGGAGTCATGGAGGGAATGGTCTCTGCGGAATGCTGGAAAGGGTGGGGAGGTAAATATATCTCTGGAAGTGGGGTCTGGCTTTAGGTGGCAGAAATGGCGGAGGATATTGCCACTAACCCACCCTCCACTCCTAGCACCTTCCCTTGCCATCACAAGAGGTGTGAAATCTGCGTCCACAACTCCCCTTTCACTTCCACCCAAGGCCCCAAAGGTTCCTTCCACATCCAGCAGAGATTTTCCTGCACTTCCAAATACCTCATCTACTGTGTTCGTTGCTCTCGATGTGATCTCATCTACATCAGGAAGACAGGATGCCAACTTGCTGAACATTTCAGAGAACATCTCCGGGACACACGCACTAAACAATCCCACCGGCCTGTGGCCGACTGCATCAACTCCCCCTCCCACTCTGCCAAGGACATGCAACTCCTCGGCCTCCTCCACCACCAAATCCTAGCCAACTGACAACTGAAGGAAGAACACATCATCTTCCACATTGGGACCCTCTAACCACATAGAATTAATGCCAATTTCACCAGTTTCCTCATCACCTCTCCCCCCACCAACTCGGGACTGCCCTCTTGAACTGTCTAACCTGCCCATCTTCCTTCCCACCTATCTGCTCTGATCTATCACCATCACCCCATCTTCATCTACTTATCCCATTCCTAGCTGCCCCCAGACCCATCCCTCTCCCATTTATCTCTCAGCCCATTTGGGCCCTCCCCCACACATTCCTGATGAAGAGCTTATGCTTGAAACGTCGCCTTTCCTGCTCCTCAGATACTGCCTGACGTGCTGTGCTTTTCCAGCGCTACACGTTTTGACTCTGTTTTCCAACGTCTGCAGGTCTCACTTTCTCCTGCCCTCTGGAATGGCCTAATGAGCAATTAGGTTGTGCCAAACAATTACAGCCAAATCCTGAGAGAATAAAATTTGATGGAACTCTAGCATGGACCTAGAGGTCATAAGTAACACAGGCATACTCTACTCAGTCTACCCTGCAAAGTCTTCCTCTTCAACATCAGGGCTTCACTTAGAAGGTGAGAAATGAAATAGTTCCTCAGTACATACAGTTACCATGTCCTAGAGTTGTAATCTAATGCTTAATTACCTTCACATACTTTGAATTGTAAAACAATTACTCCTATGAAGTGCATCAGCAATAATGTTATAAAGCTGAAACCAAAGTTTTTCAAAAATACAACAATGTGTGACTATGAGCAATGTTCTTTTTGAACAACTTCATTTTTTTTCTCTTGTATTAATTCTACATGGTTTAGGAGAATGCAGTAGATTATTTGCACAAATTACATTTCTAAATGAACAGTTCATTAAAGTTGCACTGACTGTCTTTAAGAGGCTTATATTTAAATAAATGAATGAATTGACAGTGTGTTAAAATTCAATTACTTCACAACAGTCCAGCTCTACTAAAATGTATTAATTATGAGGAGTGGAGTTTTGAAGCAGGGTTGAACAGATGTACTTTAAAACCTACAATGTTTACACAAGACAGGAGACATAGGCTGCTTAACCCTGTCTTCATTACTGGCTGAAAGCAGTTTTATTTACCATTTCCTATATACCATTATGTGTGCATGTCATTTGCTACAAACGTCAATCTATCTCAATAACTTTAGTAGCTAATGTGACCTATGTCTGAAATCTAGATATTACTAATAATTGATTTTTAGTTTACATGATGATATGTCACAAACCATAGGTTGCAGTCCGTCAGCAAAACATCTTGGAGTTTCAACTCGAATTGCTGTGATGACATTCTACAATTACTGTCAGTCAAATTAAGAAAATATTTAAAAGAAATCAAGTAAAATGTCAAACTGATGAAAATGACACGTTGATCTATCATGCCAAAAACAAATTGCATCACGTTCATTCACACCGTTTTCAATGATTAAGAAAGTTGATTTGGGAAAAGATGCTACTGCTGGACCCGAAAAAGAATAAAACTCTGGAGGAAATGGAATCCCTGTGAAAATTCTGAAACTTCACAAGTATCGTCCAAGTCGAACACCAGTCACAGTTAAAGATTTAACTGTTTTTTAACTGCTGCTAGACAAATTGGACAATGTCTAAACAGCACTATGCTCCCACCTTCATCACATGGAGTATCATGGTTGACTAACGCAAATATCATCATTGCCTTCTCTTAGGCAACTTGGAACAGTTAATAAATGCATAGCCAAAAATGCGCAATTCCACTGAATGATTTTTTTAAAAAAGCGGAGGCATCTGGATCACAAACAAAATTGAAGAGAAATCACACTTGGAAACGAGATTAACTGCAGATGCAATGAAACTCCAGTTAAACAAATATAAACAAAGTTAACAGCTTGCTGCTAAGTAAACTGCTTTGATTGAGTACTGTAATCTGGATCATCTGTTATTTTTATAAAGGGAGAATTCAAAGAGTTTCTTAAAATACACAGAAAACGACAGGAAAATAGAATTACTGTAAAGAGGATTGTTTGAGGACCAGACAGCATGTCAGGGAACAGACTACAAATCTATAATTTTATGAATAGCTAGTAAAATAAAATTGTGTGAATGAAAGATTGAAAATAGAATAAAAACAAAGGCAGATTTACAGATCAAGCACAGTCTTCATCTTAAGTTTTGCTGGCAAAAGAATGGAAGAGAGGTCATGATTAGAAACATCTTAAATTTAAAACATTTGAGATAAACAAAAGCCACATTTTAGTGGGTTTAACTTATTCCACACACACACACACCCACAAGATCATGCAATTTCATAATGTAATGCTTGACCAATGCTGGATACGCCTTTAATATGCAATATCAATATTTTACACGGTTATGGAACAAAGCCCACTTAGGCAAAAGCTTAATAGAGTAAATATAGCTCTGTACATGGTTTAGGCTTATTTAATTTAGCTTGCCTTCTTGTGTGTCCTCTACAAACACACATACTCATTCAATCTTGCATTTAACCATTTAATTAAATCTCATACCTGCACGAGTTATTCAAGTTACTGCCAAACTGGTAGCGGAGTAGCAGCGCTGCATTCGAACTCCTGGGTCGGAGCTCATCTACTTTCATCTGATTTCTTTGTTTTTTTTTAAACTTTTGCTCTTTTTCATTTTTCCATTTTTGAAAGATTTTCTTGACATCTTCGGCAGGGTGCCAGCAGGCCCTGCCTCCCAAATGTGTGTGGCAGCAGCAGCAACAGAGTCAACTCCTCCCAGTACCAGCAGCAGCAAGACTCATGGAAGAGGATATTGTGCCTGGCGTGGAGTGGGGGACCAAGCGCAGCTTGGAAAGGAAACCGAGTCCAGCGGGGGGTGGGGGAGACAGAGCCCAATGTGGAGGGGAGAGCGAGCCCAGTGTGGAGGGGAGAGCGAGCTCAGTGCGGAAAAGAGAGCGAGCTCAGTGCGCGGTCGGAAAGAGCAAGCCCAGTGTGAAGTGGGAGAACACGAGCCCAGTGCGGAGTGGGGGAGAGTGAACACAGTGCGGGTGGGAGGGGAGAGCGAGCCCAGTCCGGGGTTGGGGAGACCGAGCCCAGCTTGGGGTGGGGCAGACCGAGCCCAGCGTGGGATGGGAGAGACCGAGTCCAATGCGGGGTGGGGGAGAGCGAGCCCAGCGTGAGGTGGGAGAGAGCGAGCCCAGCGCGAGGTGGGAGAGAGTGAGCCCAGTGCAGGGTGGGGAAGAGTGAACACATCATGGAAGAGTGGGAGGAGAGAGCAAGATCAGCACAGAGTAGTGGGAGGGGAGAGCGAGCCCAGTGTGGAGGAGTGGGAGGGGAGAGCGATCCCAGAATGGGGCAGTGGGAGGGGAGAGCGAGCCCAGCATGGGGCAGTGGGAAGGGAGAGTGAGCCCAGTGGCAGGGGAGAGCAAGCATAGCGTGGGGAGGTGGGAAAGCGAGCCCAGCAAATGGAGGTGGGAGGGGAGAGTAAGGACAGCACAGGGGTGACAGTGAGCCCTGAAGTGATGTGAACAAGGTCGACCCAGAGTTTAAAAATGTCACCTGCGGATCACTGAAGTTGTTGCTGGCTGGCTCCAGTGCTGGTGATGGCAGGAGGGCACTATGGCAACATCAACCACGGTGATAGTCTCTGACATTGGTCGGCCCAGCGTCTAAAGGTGGCACCAGAGATTCGGTGACATCATCATTAATTGGGTCTGGTGAGGCAGTGGTGGTTGTGAGCCAGCTCAGATCTAGTATGTAGCTGTGTAGCTGGACTTCTGTTTAAACTATATCTTTTCATTTTTATTCATTCAAGTGCTGTAATCAGTCAAGAACTCCACTATCATGGAACCACCAGGAAGGTACAAGGTGAGCTACAAAGACATTGCCCATTTCCAAATGGATGAAACAACTCAGCCTCTTCCAGAGGCTCCCAGCATTACTGATAACAGTCCTCAGTCCATGCGATTCTACTGCACATTATCAAGTTATGGCTGAGCCACAATTAGACAGCATCAGCCAAGTTGTTGTAATACAGATAAAACACTGCCACCTAACTGACAGTATGGAAAATTGTCCAGTTATGTTGCACCCACAAAAAAGTGACAAAATATAATCTGGCCAATTACTCTGCTACATCCTCAATCCCACAACAACATGGTCGCTCTTTCTAGCGTTTCGCTCCAAAGTGCAATTTTTCCTTCCATATTGATCACTGCAATCATGTTTCTCAGTTCTTGTGTTTTATTACCTTACACTCAACAGGACAAACTAAGAATGTCAAATTTATAATACACAAGGAAAAGGTTTTGATGAGTTTCCAAGTCAACTCTGATTGGCCAAGTAATGGCTATGGAGGAAATAACTGGGAATTATGGGTTCCCAAAGCTCTGGGGTATTCATTAAAAGCATGAGCCCTTCTCTTTGCACATGAACACACAGAAAATTCAGTCACTTAAAGGATTTAAAGCTGATAAAAGGAGGGCTTAAAGTTGATAAGGCACCAGAACTGGGTGAGATGAATCCAAGGAAACTAAAGGAAGTGAAAGAAGAAATGGCAGAGGATCTGGCAATAATCATTCAATTTTCCCTGGATTTGGGCTGGTGCTGGATGTTTGGAGAATTGCAAACATTGGGCCGTTGCTCAAGAAAAGGTTTTAAAGATTGGCCCAATAATCACAGACAAGTTAGTTTAACTTTCATGGTAGAAAAACTTCTAGAAATAATTATTCGAGATAAAATTAATAGATACATGGAGAAAGGTGAACCAATCAGAAGAATCAGCATGGATTTGTTAAGGGAAAATCATGTTGAACTAACTTGCTCAAGCTGGCTGAAGAACTAATAGATAGCATTGATAAGGTAATACAGGAGGTTTATGTGGTGCATGTACATTTCCAAAAGGCATTCAATATTGCACCACATAACAGATTTGTGAAACAAAATTAGAGGAAGACACGAGACAGTTACTAGGAGTAAGTTACTACATGTACAAAACTGACTGTGGGATAGAAAAATGAGAGTAATGGTTAATGGCTATTTTTCAGACTGGCAGAAGATTGGTCAGGTCAGGTATAGGTATTGGGACTTGTGAAAGTATTTCCCTCAAATCCCCTCTAAACCTCTTTTTGCCGATCTTGGTTGTGAATCTCTCTACCAAGGGGGAAAGTTTCTCCTTATCGATCCTGTCCTCCATCCTTCATAATCCTTCAGCTTCGTCCATTCTAAGCTTTTATAAACTGTGGCATTGTTTTGGAACTTTGGGGGAGAAAGATCTAAACAGCAGCACTTTAAAAAAAGAGAAAGAGAGACAAAGGCAGGGATCACATGGCAAGTCAGCAAAATGAGAAAGAAACCTATGCTGCTATCTGACCCAGCAGTGAATCCACACAGCTACTGCCTCTCCTATTTGAGTCAAATATCTTTGGACATCGGAGTTTGTCTAAGAAAAATGAACAAACAGCGAAACTGACGGCTGACCTTAGAGAAACCTGTATGGGAGAGCTCATAGCAGGGGAGCAGCTAAGTGAATAATTTTAAGAGTAATCCTACTGTTCTTTTTTTGTAAATCTACAATAGTGAATGGAATGGGTTCGTACTTCATCATATGTTTTATTGAGAACTGTCTCGATAGAATGTAAGAAGTGTAAGACAGGGGTATTAAGTTAGCCTGGTGCAGTGCTTTTTGGAGTAGTACGACTGTGCTATTTTCTGGGTCTGTCGATTGTTAAGGTGGGAATATGGCCTTTAGTAGAGTGATGTGCTCTTCCTGTCGAATGTGGGAGATGAGAGAGAACTTCCATGTTGCTCAGATTATGTCTGCAGCAAGTGTGCTTGGTTACGAATCCTATCAGATTGCATGGATCAGTTGGAGCAGCAGTTAAAGGCAAAGAGAAATTTATAAAAGCTAGGGGGTGTGATCGATGACAGTGTAGGATGAGAGAAAAACCACAGACACAGTCAGATAGACACATTATCCCCTAGAAAAGCTAGGAGACGCAGACAGGTTATGCAGGAGTACTCTGTGGCTGTCCCCAGCTCAAACAGGCTTTGGAAAAGGTAGGAGTTGATGGACTCTCAGGGAACGTGCACAGACAGCCAGGTTTCTGGTACTGAGACTGGCTCTCAAGTAACAAGGGTCAGGTTCCAAGCGATCAATTCTCATAACGATTCTCTGGTCAGAAGCACAGACAGATATTTCTGCTGCTGACAGCAAAAAATCAGAACAGTGCGTTGCTTCCCCGAGGCCAGGATCAAGGATAGCACAGAGAAGGTGCAGAACATTCTCAAAGGGGAGAAGGACCAGCAGGGAGTCGTTGTACACACTGGAATTAATGACATTGGGAGAGAGAAAGATGAGATTCTGAGGAGAGAATATGGGAAGTAAGGCAGGAATTAAAAAAGGAGGCCCTTGAGAGTAGTAATTCCAAATGCCACACACCTGTAAGAGTAGGAATGGGAGGATAAAGCAGATGAATGCATGGCTGAGGAGCTGGTGCAAGGAGAAGGGTTCACATTTTTGGATCATTTGAAGTTCTTCTGGGATAAAAGTGACCTGTATAAGAAGGATGAATTGCACCTGAGTTGGAAGTGGACTAATATACTGGTGGGGAGATTTGCTAGAACTGCTCAGGAGGATTTAAATTAATAAGAAGAGGGAGGGGGTGGGACCCAGGGAGAGAGTGAGGAAAGTGATCAGTCTGAGACTCGTACAGTTGGGAAAAAGAGTAAGTCAATCAGACAGGGCAGCAGGAACAAAGCAGAGAACAAGGTAAGAATGATAAATTAAACAGCAGTTGTTTCAATGACGTCTAACAAGGAAGACTGGTGAACTCAGGGTGTGGTTAGGAACATGAGCCTGGGATATCATAGCAATGATAGAGACGTGGCTCAGAGATGGACAGGACTGGCAGCTTTATGTTCCAGAATATAGATGCTATAGGAAGGATCGAAAGGGGGACAAAAGAGGAGGGATAGTGGCGTTTTGATTAGGGATAACATTACAGCTGTACTTAGGGAGGACATTCCTGGGAATATGTCCAGGGAAGTAACTTCAGAGGAACTGAAAAATAAGAAACGGATGATCACCTTACTAAGATTGTACTATAGTCAGCAGGATATGTAGAAACAAATTTGTAAGGAGAGCTCAGTTGTCTGTGCGTGTAATATGGTGGTTATGGTAGGGGACTTTAACTTTCCAAACGTAGACTGGGACTGCCATTGTATTAAGGGTTTGTATGGAGAGGAACTTGTTAAGTGTGCACAAGAACATTTTCTGATTCAGTATATGGATGTACCTACTAGAGAAGGTGCAAAACCTGACCTACTCTTGGGACATAAGGCAGGGCAGGTGACTGAGGTTCAGTGGGGGAGTACTTAGAGGTTACAGACTATAAATCTATTAGTTTTAAAATGGTGATGGAAAAGGATAGACTAGATCTAAAAGTTATCGTTCCAAATTGGAGGAAGGCCAATTTTGACGGTACAGGTACACAATACTTTATCTGAAATTCTGAAATCCAAAATTATTTTCGTGGAATGTGGAGCGTCATTTTCGACCCAACTCCACATCCACTTGAACCACGTCACTCAGATGTGACGTGGTGGCATGGCCCAGTGCTGGCAGGCATCAGTTGTGTCTCAGCACTCTTACTATTCACTTCCGAGCTCTGTGGGAAGCTATGGAAGAGATTGCTAGACCCCTCTCCCTATAGCTCAAATCCTCCAACCCTGGCAATATCCTTGTAAATCTTTTCTGAACCCTTTCAAGTTTCATAACATCTTTCCGATACGAAGGAGACCAGAATTGTAAGCAATATTCCAACAGTGGCCTAACCAAGGTCCAATACAACCACAACATGACCTCCCAACTCCTGTACTCAATACTCTGACCAATAAAGGAAAACATACCGAACGCCTTCTTCACTATCTACCTGCGACTCCACTTTCAAGGAGCTATGAACCTGCACTCCAAGGTCTCTTTGTTCATCAACACTCCCTAGGACCTTACGATTAAGTGTATAAGTCAACTTAAGACATCTTGTTGGACTTGTAATGTGATATTTATATAATTGATAGCCACAGGTGAGGTGCTGGAAGACTGGAGGTTGGCTAACATGCCACATTTAAGAAAGGTGGTAAGGAGAAGCCAGGGAACTATCAACTGGTGAGTATGACATCAGTCGGTGTGCAAGTTGTTGGAGGGAATCCTGGGGAATAGGATTTACATGTACTTGGAAAGACAAGGACTGATTAGGGATAGTCAAAACAGCTTCATGTCTCACTAATTTAACTGAGTTTTTGAAGAAGTAGTGAAGAGAATTGATGAAGGCAGAGTGGTGGATGTGATCTATAAAGTGTTCGACAATGTTCATCATGGTACACTGGTTAGCAGGGTTAGACCACATGGATTACAGGGAGAACCAGCCATTTGTATACAGAACTGGCTTGAAGGAGACCTGGTGGTAGAGGGTTGTTTTTTAAACTAGAGGCCTGTGACGAGTAGAATGCCACAAGGATCAGTGCTGGATGCACTGCCTTTTGTTATTTATTTAAATGATTTGGATGTGAACATAGCAGATAAGATTAGTAGGTTTGCAGACACCACTAAAATTGGAGGTGTAGTGGACAGCGAATAAGGTTACCTCAGAGAACAACGGGATCTTGATCAGATGAGCTAATGGGCTGAGGAATGGCAGATGGAGTTTAATTTACATAAATATGAGGTACTGCATTTTGGACAGGCAGAACAGGGCAAAACTTATACACTTAATGGGAAGGCCTTGGGGAGTGTTGCTAAACAAAGAGGCCATGCAGTGCAGGTTCATAGTTCCTTAAAAGTGGAGGCGCAGGTAGACAAGGTGGTAAAGAAGGCATTTGATATGCTTGCTTTTATTGGTCACTGCATTGAGTGTAAGAGTTAGGAAGTCATGGTATGACTATTCAGAATATTAGTTAGGCCACTTTTGGAATACTGTGTGCAATTCTGGTCACCTGCTAAAGAAAGGAGGTTGTGAAACTTAAAAGGGTTCAGAAAAAGTTTACAAGGATGTGGCCAGAGTTGGAAGATTTGAGCTATAGGGAAACGCCAAATAGGTTGGGGCTATTTCCCCGGAACGTTGGAGGTTGAAGGATGACCTTATTGAGGTTTATAAAACCATGAAGGACATGGATTAGGTCAATAGACAAGATATTTTTCCCAGAGTGGAACAGTCCAAAATTAAAGGCCACATGTTTAAGGTGAGAAGGGAAAGATTTAAAGGGGACATAAGGGGAAATTTTTTCAGGCAGAGGATGGTGTGTGTATGGAATGAGCTGCCAGAAGGAGTGGTGGAGGCTGATACAATTACAAAATTTAAAAGGCATCTGGTTGGGTATATGAATTAGAAGGGTCTAGAGGGATATGGGTCAAATGCTGGCAAATGGGACTAGATTAATTTAGGATATCAGGTCGGCATGGACGAGTTGGACCAAAGGCTCTGTTTTCATGCTATTCATCCCTATAACAACATCACCAGCCTATATCATCATAGCTGAATTGCTCCAGCACAGATAACATTCTGGTGAATTTCTTCTGCACCCTTTCTTGAGCTGTCAGATCAATCATGCAGTCTGACAATCAAAACCACAAACAGTACTCCAGCTCTGGCTTCATTGAAGTTCCATCAAAACCTCCTTGTTCTTGCTTCCTATCTTAATCCTTCCACTGTCACCATGGTTTTGCATGCTTCTCTGAGATCCTGACGGTTTGTGACAGGATGGCTTCTAAAAAGACCCTTCCCCTTGTAAGAAAGACTAGCGCTAGGAACGCATGGTTAAGAATAAGAAGCTTGCTTTTAAGACAGAGATTAGGAGAATGCCTTTTCTCTTAAACAGTATGTAGAATTCTCTTCTCCAGAAGTAGTAGAGGCTGGACCTTTAAATTTATTTATGGCTAAATTAAAGTTTTGATAAGCACGAGAGTCAAGTACTTTGGGGGCAAGCAGGAAGTGGAATTGTAACCACGATCAGATATGCCACGACCTTACTGATTGACAGAGTCAGTGTGAAGGGCTAAATATGGCTGACTCCTGCTCCTAGGCCCTATGTTCCTATGTAGTTTAATTAGTTAAACTATATGTTAAATGCAGCATGTGTGTCTTTTTAGCACTGGTCTAAAAAACTGCAGCTCAAGAACCTATCTACTTTGCTAGCTCACCAGTTATAGCAGCTGAGAAAAAAAGCAGGAATTCCTTGTCCCCTGCTCTGAACTCCCATCTGAGCACTCTTTCCTCCTTGCATTAAGTCTTTGTCATCTCTACCCTTTGTCCAGTTACAACCCTGTCTGGCTATAGAAGGCTGGTTAATCACACCCAAATTACAACTGCTAAATCAGCTATTCTTACAGTAATTAACATCTATTCATATCGCCATTGTTGATTGCTGGACAAATACTGCCACTGACACGCAACTTTAATTAAAACAACCTTTTCAACTAGTTCATTGTTTATAAGTTTTAAATTTGTCTCGAGAAATTATCTGCCAGAGGTTACACCAGAATTTTAATTTATCACTCATCCTTGATGTGCTCCCATTCTCATGGGAGAATGGGAGCACATCAAGGATGAATGATAATTCCTTCTTCTTTGGAAGAATAAATATATATGTACTGGCACAATTCCAGGTAGGTAAGCTGCATGTCCCAACAAATAACTGACTGATTCAAAAAGGTGTTCCTTCTGTTGGCAATATATTGTACTCAACCATACAACACTTCAAAAACCCAAAATAAAAAAAACTGATGTTCAGAATACTGCAGCGAGTAAACTCACCTCCTGACTTCCCAAAACCAGTCTACCATTCTCAAGGTATATGTTAGGAATGTGATGGAATGCTCCTGAAGGCAGCTCACCATCACCTTCTCAAGGGCAGATAGGGACAGGCAATAAGTGCTGCTAGCCAGAAATCCACATGTCCCACAAAAGAATTTTAAAAATGCAATTCTATTATGTAGCAGCATGTGCTAATTAATCTCGAGTTCACTAATAACACATTAACAGTCATAGAGTCATGGAGATGTACAGCATGAAAAAAGATCCTTCGGTTCAACCCATCCATGTTGACCAGATATCCTAACCCAATCTAGTCCCACCTGCTAACAAACAGCTCATATCCCTCCAAACCCTTCCTATTCATAAACTCATCCAGTTACCTTTTAAATATTGCAATTGTACTAGCGTCCACCACTTCCTCTCATTCTGTACACTTACCACCCTCTGTGTGAAAAAGTTGCCCCTTAGGTCCCTTTTATATCTTTCCCCTCTCACCCAAAACTTATGCCCTCCCCCACCCCAGGGAAAAGACTTTGCCTATTTATCCTAATAATTTTGTAAACCTTGACAAGATCACCCCTCAGCCTCCAATGCTCCAGGGAAAACAACCCCAGCCAGTTCAACCTCTCCCTATAGCTCAAATCCTCCAACCCTGGCAATATCCTTGTAAATCTTTTCTGAACCCTTTCAAGTTTCACAACATCTTTCCGATACGAAGGAGACCAGAATTGCAAGCCATATTCCTACAGTGGCCTAACCAATGTCCAATACAACCGCAACATGACCTCCCAACTCCCGTACTCAATACTCTGACCAATAAAGGAAAACATACCGAACGCCTTCTTCACTATCTTATCTACCTGCGACTCCACTTTCAAGGAGCTATGAACCTGCACTCCAAGGTCTCTTTGTTCATCAACACTCCCTAGGACCTTACCATTAAGTGTATAAGTCAACTTAAGACATCTTGTTGGGCTTGTAATGTGAATCATTTACACTTGCAAGAAGCAACATATATTCACAGAATAGCAGAATTGTTACAGTGCAGGAGTCGGCCTCTTGTCCCACTACATCTGCACCAACCTGAGTATTTTAAGTTAATGCTAATCTCTTGCCTTTTCCCCATAACCCAGTGCATCTTTCCTCAAAACTGAAATGTCACATTCCTGAAAGCATGGTTGTAAACAGCTTCTGCATCATTCACAACGTATTCACAACCCTCCAATAGTGTGGCATCTTGACTTCTAACCAGTGTCACATATAAGACCATCAAAACCTCCTGACTCTTGTACTTCACGTCCTCAGTTATGAAGCCTATAATACTGTGTGCCTCTTAACAGCTTCTCCATCTGTTCTACCATGTTTTTTGATGACTTATACACATATACATCAATGTCTGTTTGCTTCTGCATATCCTTTAGAATAGTACTCTTCATTTTATAACATCCTGCTAGCTTCTTTGTACCAAAGAGCATCATCTGCCTTGAACTTCATTTGCCAACTATCTGCCCACCCCACCAATGCGTCGCTGTTCTTCTGAAATTTTACACTGTCCTCTTCAGTTTCCAATTCCCCCAAGTTTGGTGCTATCTGAAAACTCTGAAGTTGATCCTGCATACTAAGATCTAGATCGTTTACATATATCAGGAAAAACAGGAGTTCCAAAACCGATCCCCAAAATCTCAACTACAAATCTTCTACCAGTTCCAAGAAATAACCATTAAAGAATATTCTATTTTTTCCTATCCCTCAGACACTTTTGTGTCCACATTGCAACTCTCTCTTGTATTTCTATAACTTACTTCACAGGTCTATTGTGTGGCAGTATATCAAACATCTTGTTGAATTGCTTGTGCATCACATGAACAGCCATCTTTATTAATCCTTTCTATTATTGCTCTCAGACCAATGTTCACATCAACTCATTATCTTTTGAAATAACTTATGCACTCATGCTATCTTTTTAAATATTTCTAGCTAGCTTACTGACACATTACTATTACCATCTTGGTGCAGTCAGGCATTATGTAAATACTTTGGTCATTCAGTAGTATAGTGAAGAGCAGAGATGGTGAGGATATATAACACTGATTCAGCCTCAGTTAGATTATTCTGTCTGGTTCTGGGCACTACACGTTCGGAAATTTACAGAAGTGTAAGAGATAGTGCAGAAAAGAATCACACAACTGTTTCCAGTGATGAGCAACTTCAGTTACATGGATAGATTGAAGAAGCTGAGGTTTTTTCTCTTGGGAAAGATTAAAAGGAGAATAGAGGTGTTCAAAATGATGGCAATCTGGATAAAGGAGATAGGGATATACGATTCCCTTCAACAGAAGGATCAAAAAAGGTGACTGACGAAAGAAGCAACAGTAATGCAATAAAAAACAATTTACTATGCAGCAAGTGGATAGGATCTAAAATCTCCATCTTGAGAACATGGGGGAGACAGGTCCAAGAAAGACATATAACTACAAAGAAACCTTGATTATTCAAAGGACACAGGTGAGAAGTATTTCGTTCAGTTAATCAAATTCCGGATAACTGAATGCCAGATAACAATTTAGCCAAGCATCGGGATCTTGAGATCTTGACGGATAATCCAATATTCAGATAATTGAATGCCGGATAATCGAGGTTCCTCTGTATTTAAGAACCAGAGTGTAGGGTTACAGGGTAAAGACAAGGGAGTGGGACTGGAGGAATTGCTTATACAGAGAGCCAGCTTCAACAAGACAGGCTGAATGGCCTCCTGGTGTGTTACAATTAATCTATGGTTCTAACTGTAGGCTCTGCTTTGTAGTGTAGCAAGCTAGAGCTCCAGCTTGTCCTGCCATATTTCCACTGCAATTTTATTTTGAAATGTTTGCGTGAAAACTGTTTCAATCTTTAAACAAACTTGAACACAAACTTGAAGGAATGCCTCCCTCTTGCAAGGCAAAGCACTTCCTCAACCATTACATCCCCCATACTTCTACTGGCCAAACCAAAAACCACAAACTTTTGAAATTACTATCCCTCCCTAAGAAAACTTAACACTATTTAAACAACTGCTTTCCTAGAATCCTATTGGAGTTGCAAAGTCAACACACTAAAGAGGCAGGAACACAAAATACTTAGACTTAAATTGATGTTCCATCTGTTTTGTATATACATATAGTTTACGAGGAAACAATATCTCAAGGGTTATTCCTGACAGCCCTGAATAGAACTAGCTAACCTACAACTGATTCTTCAGAAAGTTTCCTTCACATTCAATTGAAAAATATTGCAGATATATAGAATACTGGCTAGTATATGAACAGAAAAACATTGGTTAAGATTTCCAGCTGACCAGTATTCTCAAGTTCTGACAAAAGATCACATTTGAAAATCTGGCACATTTTTTATCTGCTTCCACATTGAATTAGAGAGACCATGGGCTAGATTTTCCCTCGTGAGGATAGGAAAGAGATTTCGGGACAGCTTCTAGGTTCTAGAATGCTTAGGGTCAGGTGATTAGGTTTTGGACAAATTATTGACCCATGATTTCCTTTCTCTGCATATTATCTCTGCTTTTGAAAGGAGGCTATACTATTTCTTTAATTGACTGTGCTAGGTGCAGTAATCCTAAGCAAGCTTCCCCTACGACTCTAAGGTGATCTTGAAACTCTTAAGAAAAGCTTTCAAAGTTTCTTTGCAGCAATTCCTTTGTCCATCACGAGAATTCACCCCAAGACAAACTTCTTCTGGAGAAGGATAATACATTACTACATGCTGGATGTATTGGGCTTAATTTATTCCTAATAAACGTAAACAATTATTCTGCTAAACCCCCAACCTGCCTCTGCAAAAATGGCCTAGAGGCAAGAGAAAGCAAGGGAACCAGCACTACAGGATGTTACTGATCTTGGCTCCACCAGGCAAATGATCCAGCACTGGGAACATTTCAGAATCATTAGATACTATACTAGATGACCAATAGATGTGCTATGTATAAATATAAAGAAAAGAAAGACTAGACCATGCACTCCTTTATGCCTGCTCTGTCATTTGATATGATCAGAATTGATCCTCGACAATTCCACTTACCTGCCCAAGCCCATACTCTTTGACCGCAACAACATATTAACAGTTCTCAGGTATAGAAAATTCCACAGATTCCCAACTCTTTGGGGAAAAGCACTTTGTTCTTATCTCAGTCTTAAATGACTATCCCCTTTTCCTTAAGTTTTATTCCATCAGTTCTAGGTGCACCAGCCAATGGAAATATCACCTTCACAACTACTTTATCAACCCTGTTAGAATCTTGTGTTTTAATTATTCTAAACTCCAATTTAGCTATGGTCAGTGAGGAAAGTCCTTGGTTATCTAACAATCAGAAAAAGAAAATTTGCTTTTATTTAGAACCCCTCAGGATCTTAAAGCACTTCACATTCAACAGATACTTTTAAATTATGGGGAGATTCCAGTGAAGTTTAACACAGAGAAATCTCAAAAAACACTCAGGTAAATGGTTATTTCATTGATTCATTCATTAGTGACGTCAATAAAGTATAAATGCTGGCCAGGACTATGGAAGAGCTTCTCTACAATAGAGAAAGGATGGAATATAGGATAGTTTGGCAGCCAAAATCACACTGAACCCTAACTACTCCTCCTATAGCTAAAAAAAACTATTGAAGCTAGAAGTAGCAACATGAACAAAAACAAAAAGACAGAAAGCCAAATTTCAGATTGGTAAAGCTGCCAAATGATTGCCAGAGGCGAGAGCTGGAATGCTAGCTTTAGTGTAAACCTTGAACGCTTTCAACAGATGTCAGTCCCCTTGGCAATGTGGAACCTGTGTAAAGAAGATTTGAAAGTGAACAACCAGGTATACCTTCATAACTGTACGCATGTACATGCAACTTGAAAAGTTGCTTCTTCACAGCAGACAACTGATGAGGAAGAAGTAATTTCACCAACTGCACAAGGAACTGAACATCAGCCTTAGAGGTCGACTCTTCCTCAATCAAGGATCTGCAGCAATAATGATCACTTAGAAAGATCAGCAACTGCTTTTAAGAGTACAAAAATTCATTTCACGTAAAGCCATTAGAATCAACAAAGTAATATATTTATCGTATCAGCTTGAGATGAATTTGAATTTGAGTCAAGGGTGGCAGAAGAGGACAAGTTTTTTAAAAATGCCAAATATTTACCTAGTTCGCTGGCAGATATCTCACTTCCTCAGGGCACATCGATCAAAAGGTAAAAAAACATTGAGAAGGTAAATTTGTAAAGTCAATTTCTTCCTCTTATTTCTATGCTTTACAGAGTGGAAACCTCAAATTACTAATGATTTGAATAAATTTTTATCCGTTCCAAAGCAAACAAAAAAAAGGCCACGATTCCATCTACTACCCAGCTTCAATCCTCCTCTGTCTGGTTTTGAAACTAGCAAACAGGTGGCAAGCCAAGCACACTCCTAAAATAAGCATCAGGTTCAATACTTCCACTCACAGATAACTTTATAACTCCAAACTTCAACACTCAGAATCCAGAATAAATTGTCGAAGCTTCAAACCCTATATCTATACCTTGGACAGACACAAAATGTATGATGGCTTTGGAATCTAAAACATCCATAGGATTTGAAAAGCATTTTTCACGTTTTCGAAAATGAAAATAATATGAGTGCAGAAAAGCAAAATCTCATTCAAAATACAAATTTATACATTTGATTGTTAAAAATAATCAAAAGCTTGGGATGAAACATATTTAAAGACCAGGAACATAGTAAAACCACTTCACAATACATATTAGGATGGAATAACCAGATTTCAAAAGAGATACATAACAAATCCAGTAAGCAAATAAACTTATTTGCTATAAATTATTCAGTTAGCCATAACAAGTAAAATTTAATATGCTTTAATTTTGTAGAGTACTTATTTTTCCTCAAAAGACTGGCATATTTTTGCACATTCACAAGAATTTGTGGTAAGCAGCAGGAGAATAGCCAGGAATTTAATCCAATGAGACCTCTAAATTTAATTGTGATACACGTAGAAACAATAAAATTGCTACGACAAGTAACCAGTTTGAGGAAAATTTTCCAAACTTGAAAGATCACCATAGGGAAAAACAACATGGTGAAACAGAAATGGACATAAACACATAAAATATAAACTCTAGATGCAACATTTTCTATCTTAAGTGGAACAGTTGCACTACCATCAAATAGAGTGGTGCTGGAAAAGCAGGCAGCATCCAAGGAGCAGGAGAAGTGACCTTTCAGGCATAAGCCCTTCATCAGGCACTATGGCAGTATAACCACTATGGCAGTATAGGTATGAATAGCCACCACACAGTTAAAGACCTGCCTTCATATTAAGGATATCTTCCATCTGGTCATTTAACCAATTAAAGTGTTTCCATTAAAATTTGTCATGTGAAGGCCCTCTTGTCGCAAAGCAGTAGTGTCCCTATCCCTGGTCCCAGAAGCCTGTGTTCAAGTCACACCTGCTCCAGAGATGTGTTATAGCAACTGTGAACAGGTTGACAAAAATACCTTTTTTTAAGAACTTGTCATTGATGCACCTTAATTATGCACAGGAGTTTAATAAGACAGGAGAAGGTAAATAGCCTGGTTTAAATACGATATACCAAGTGTAACAAACCACACTGGATATTACTGAAAGTTGTTCTTTCACTTAAGTCAGTTTTGCATTTTTAGAAACAAATTTTTTTTTCAGAAACTTTGAGGACTGAATATAAATTAAAATTTGCGAACAATGGAGGTTCAGTTTGAATCCAGGTAAAGGTTTTTGATGCAGAAAGACTGTGGATACTATCATCTTCATCAGAAGGATGGAATAATTCAGCACAAGGTTATTTTCACAGATGCAGTTAATACTAATGAACAACGGAAACATCATCATTCATCAAAATATACTTAAGTGGCAATGGAAAATGATCTTCCCTCAACTGCTTATTACTTTACTTCACCCAGTGAGACTAATGAAATTAACCTCTATGAGAAATATGAACATGAGGGTAAGGTTGCAAATCATGTGTCCATAATTCCAGTACTCCTGTTAAACTCCTAAAGAAAGGAACTATTTGATCCACTGGTCAAAATGCAGTCAACAATAGTTACCAGTTGAAATGATTTGAACTACAGCGCAAGCAATTTGTAAAACCTTTAAATAATAAAAAATTGATCATTCATTCATTTAAAACCAAAATACTGCAGATTCTCAAATAAAAACACGAAGTGTTGGAAAATTCAGCAAATCTGGCAGCAGAGATATCGACTTAATGTTTCAAGCTAAGTATCATTCTTCTTCAGAATATCCGAGAAGTCATATTGGAGCCGAAAGATTAACTCTGTTTCTCTTTCCACAGATGCTGCCAAATCTTTTCATACTATGGTTGTTAGCAGGTGTGTGCATGTGTATTATTAGGTCTGTGGACTACATAAAATCATCAGAATATCAGACACTGCTATATAATGTTTTTCAATTACAGCTCTGCCAAAATTCACTGGAAATTCTCACATTCTAAACTACAGGAATACAGAATCAAAAGCCATGAATCAATTCATGAGAGTCTTGAAATTAACAAAACAATTTGCTGCAAGCATTTTCTTGTGAAATCCTCAATAAATATCCAAATGGTTTGTAGCTAAACAACATTATACAGAATCATAAATCATTCTCAGAAGAGCAATTAATTAGAAAAATGAAAATATATCCTGAAATTTGTAAGACCACTGAAAGTATAGGTTAGATATGAACCATAATCATAGCCTTTCATAAAAAGAATTATGTTGGCAAAGTACACCGGAAAAATTTGATCATCTTGGCTCAAGTTTGGCTATGAGTTTCTATGCAGGACTTTCATGCATATTATGGCTTTAACACTGGTTGCTTCTGAGGATTTTGTTTGCACACTTGAATTGAAGTTCCCCAAGGAAAGCAGAGCAATGGTGAACAATCAAGCTTGTAGTTCAGTGATGAAAGGGTCAAGTGTATTCGAATCCACAAAATGGTCTAGTTAGATACAGGCTTTATGAACAACAAAACTGAATGAGATGTAAGACATGATGGTATGCACCTGCCTCTCACCTGAAAGTTTAGGCTTAAATTACTTTATGCAAAATCTCAATCTTAACTGTGAAATTTCCAGTTTTGATCTCTGGTCAGTGCCAAGTTTGAAGATTTCAGACAGAACTGACCACTGGCTGTTTTTATCCTGACAGTACAGAAAACTGTCCAAGATGTCCACTTGCAATTTTTGCTCAGTACAGTGGCCCCATCTTAGCAGAAATGCATTCATATGGATATCTTAGAGAGGATCTGGAGTCCAGTTGTAAACTTACCTATGTTCAGATAATATGCCTGCTCACTCACTGTCAAGGATGATTCTCAAGCCAATTAGTCATTTGGGCAAGGTTTAAGAAACTAACAGCAGACTGAATCAGCACCTTCAGGGCAAGATGGTATAGAAGAATAATGGAGGTAGTGATTTAGAAATAAATTGACAAAAATGAAATGTGGAATTGATACTTGTTGAAATGGTTAAACACAAATTTGCCATTTTTAGAGACACTCAGAAGTTGCATCATGTCTTCAAATTTCATGATGTTTGCTAATAAATTCCCAATTTCAACCACTCTATTGAGTGGTGTTGTACCTTTCAGCTAACCTTCCCTCAAGGAGAGTATCATTTTCGTACTATTCTCCACTACTGGGAGTCCAGTCAGCGCAGCCCTCATGGAAGCTTCCAAAGAAGTTGCACATCTATTGTTAAAATGTAGTTGATGTATAGTATGGGGCAGAAGACAAAACCTGTACCAAACATTGGAAACACGATGTCATCTTTTAAAATAAATTACAAGATGTGTGACAGATCACATTTTGCTAGGTTGATAACTTGCTCTTTCCCTTCAAAGTGTTCAATTTAGTTATGTCTTACTTCAGTATAATGTGGAAAAATAACACCTTTCCAACTTTTTTAAAAAAACAAATGAAACCAAATCAGATTTTTTTAACTTTCAGTGGATTGACAGACTTTGGAATTCTCTGCCTCAGATGGAAATGGAAGCAGGGTCAGAGAGTATTTTTAAGGCAAAGGTAGAAGGATTCTTGATAGGCAAGGAGATCAAAGGTGATACATGGGAATGTGGAATTCAAAACAGAAATAGATCAATCACAACCTTATTAACTGGTGCAGCAGGCTCAAAGGACTGAATGGTCTACTTCGACTCCTATGCTGTTTACTCATATTGTGTTTGTATGATTTCACAACACTCTGTACTATGTACTATGTACTGGTGTCCATAAAGTAAATCAAAGCAATTAAATACCTTCATTCATTTATTGTGCAACCACAGATATTTACTCACACACCTGAACAGTGGAACTGATCTCTGCAGCAAATCCTCCTGTTACTGGAGCTTCATGGCTAATCAGCAACCTTCCAGTTTTCGCCACAGACTAAAACAGAAGCAAAAGAAGGGTGATTCAACACACAAATACAATGCTTTGACTGTTATGTTGGTACATGTGAGACAATATAGATGCATTTCCCAAGAATGTTTATGGAGGTGCAGTTCTCAGACCAATTTAAGTGAATATTGCAAAGATAATTTATTTTTCCAAATGCAATACTATTAAAGTATGGCACCTAAATTCATAACAGCTAGTATGGCTCTGACAAATCACAATCTAGTAGCTAAATTATTATTTACTTTCACCACAGCTTGAAAATTTTACTGATACCGCAGAGTAATGTTATTTGAAGATCCAATATGTAATTTTAAATGCTGACTTTTGCCTTTTAAGTTTGGCAATGACAGTAAAGGCCAACTTTACAGTTCTAAGAAAACAGTTTTAAAATGTTAACTTTTCACCCTGTATGATGATGAGACACACACACTGGTTATTATTCATTTAAAAATGTCAAGCATCACAAATACAATTTAAAAATAAATATTAAAAGTATGTGGAACCTCAGCTTCTTGCAGAAAAGGAAAATGTAAAATGTACAACAGATTCCCAACGTAATTCTACAAGATGCAGAATAGTTGACTAACTTTTTAAATAACTACTCTATGTCAAGATGTGAGCATTGTTGGAAAAGCCAATATTTATTGCTTGACCTAAAATTGCCTTTAAAAAGATGGTGAGATACAGTGTTTTGTTGCTGTCCATGGCGTATACTCACAGTACTTTTAGGGAATGGAATTTGATTCAGCGCCAGCGAAGGAATATCAGCTATACAGTTCCAAGTCACAAAGGTATGTCGCTTGGACGAGGACGTGAAGATAGTATTGCTACCATAAATTTGCTCCCCTTGTACTTCTAGGTGGTAGAGATTGCAGGTTTGCAAAATGTTATCACACGAGCCTTGGTAAGTTGCTTTTCTGCATCGAAAAGATGCTAACACTATATACTGGAGGTGGAGGAATTAACGCTGAAGTAGGTGAATGGTTATGAATCAAGTGAGCTGTTTTTCCCTGGTTGGTGCCAAATATGAGCATTGTCAGAGTCACTCTTATTGAAACAAGTGGAGCGTACGTCATCACATTTGTGGCTTATGCCTTGCAGACTTTGGACATTCTCAGAAGCTAGAATACAAGTTACATATTGTAAAAATTCCCAGCCTTTGATCTGCTCTTCTGGTCAGTTTTTATGTGGCTGGTCCAGTTCAATTTCTGGTTGATAGTATCCACCAGGATGCTGCTAGTTGGGGAATCAGTTACAATTCCCTTGACTATTAATGTCAAGGAATGGTCAGATTCTCCGGTATTGGAATTGGTCATTACCTGACAATAGTTTAGGATGACTGTCACCTATCATTTATCATCCCAAATTTGAAGATATTGCACAAATCTTGCTGCACATGCATATGCACTCCTTCAAGAGTAAACAGCCAACATGAATTTACGAAAGGGAAATCATGCTTGACAGATGTACTGGAACTTTTTGAGCAAGTAACTAATATGAGTTGATAAGGAGAAGCCACTGGCTGTGGCTTGCTACAACTTTCAGAAAACTTTCAAGAAGGTCACACATATGAGATTAGTGTGTAAATTTAAAGTGCATGGGATTGGGAATGGAATACTGACATGGAGAGAATTGGATGGCAGACAGGAAACAAAAAGTAGGAACAAATGGATCATTTTCCAAGTGGAAGCCAGCAACTAATGAAGTACCAAAGGGATCACTGCTGGACTCCAGTTATTCACAATATATATTACTGGTTTAGATGAGGAAACTAAATGTAAAATCGCCACGTTTGCAGATGACACAAAGCTGTGTGAGAGGCGGAACTGTGAAGAGGATGTAGAGATGTTATGCATAGCTTAGACAAATTAAGTTAGTGGGAAAATGTATGACAGATGAAGTACAATGTGGAAAAATGTGGGGTTATCCATTTTGGCAGCCCACAGCCCAGAAAATTCAACAGTGAGTTCTCCAATTTCAAATAACCTCTCTTTCCATCTCTCAACTCCCTTTCCAGCCCCTCTCCCTCCCTTCCAACCGTTCCTTCCAGATACCAACTGGATTCATTTCTTCCATCAACCAACCAGGTCATACCCCCTCCCTGTGTTCACCTATCCTACCTCACCACCCAGCAAGGCTCCCCAACCAAAACCCTCTCCCATCACCATCCCCTTTTTCTGCAGCTCCCCTTATATCCACCCCAAATCCTGAAGAAGGGTTACACCCAAAACATTGACTTCTCTACCTCCTAATGCTGCCTGGCTTGCTGTGTTCTTCCAGCCTCCTGCATGTCTACCTTGGATTCCAGCATCTGCAGTCTTTTTTGTCTCTATCCATTTTGGTGGCAAAAACAAGGAGACACATTGCTATCTGAATGGTGATAGATTGGGAAATGGGAAAGTGCAATGAGACCTGGGTATCCATGTACACCATTGATGAATGTAAGCATGGAGGTGCTGAAGACAACAAATGGTATGTTGGCCTCAAAGTGAGATGATCTGAGTATAGGAGCAAGGATGACTTGCTGCAATTATACGGGTCTTGGTGAGACTATTGTGAGCAGTTCTGGTCTCCTTATCTAAGGAAGGATGTTTAGCTATGAAGAGAGGACAACATGGTTCACCAAACAAATTTCTGGGATGGCAGGACTGATGCATGAACAGATACTACATTGGTTAGGGCTATATTCACTTGTGTTTAGAAGAACAAGAGGAATTCTCACTGAAATTGATAAAATTCTAACAGGACTAGACAGGGTAAATGCAGGAAAGGTGGTCCAGATGTCTCCAAAGTCGAGAACTAGGGGTCACAGTCTAAAGATACAGCGTAAGTCATTTAGGACTGAGATGAGGAGAAATTTCTTCATCAGAGAGGGTGAGCCTACAGAATTCTCTGCCACAGCAAGCCATTCAGGCTAAAACACTGAATGTTTCCAAGGAAGAGTTTGAAATGTAGTTCTAAGGACTAAACAGATCAAAGGGGAGAGCATATTACATTGAATCTGATGATAAGCCACAATCTTACTGAATGGAATAGCAGGCTCAAAGAGCTTAATGGCCTATTCCTGTTCATTTTTTTCTATGTTTCAGTATCTGAAGGATCATGAATGGTGCTGAACATGGTGTAAACTTCATTAAACATGGCCACTTTTGGCCCTATTTCAGCAAGAAAGATCATTGATGAAGATTGCTGGGCTTAGGAAGTGCTCTTGCAGCCATGTTCTGAAACTGAGATGATTGATTTCCAAAAACCATGACCACATTCCTTTATGCTGGGTTTGACTCCTGTCAGTAGAGACTTGATCTACTGCTTCCCATTGACTTCAGTTTTGCTAGAGTTCCTTAATGCCAAACCTGGTTAAAAGCTGCCTGGATATCAAGTGCAGTCACTCTCATCTCACCACTTAAGCTCAAT
Source organism: Chiloscyllium plagiosum (assembly GCF_037043375.1). NCBI lineage: Eukaryota > Metazoa > Chordata > Chondrichthyes > Orectolobiformes > Hemiscylliidae > Chiloscyllium > Chiloscyllium plagiosum. The sequence goes on from NW_028270141.1 coordinate 108,658,265, forward strand.
TCTTTTGTCTATGCTTTGACCAAGGCTGTAATGAATTCAGAGACAAAAAGTTTTGGCTGAACACAAAAAGAGAGTCAGTAAGCAGACAATTCCTGCACATGATAGCATTCAATGACACCTTCCATCACTTTTCTGATAGACTGTAGGCTATTGGGACAGAAAGTAGATTTGTCCTTTTTTTGGACAGAACGTACCTGTACCTGCCAGTGTTGTAGCTGTACTAGCTAGCAGCATGACACAGGTGCCCGAATTTTGTAAGGACCCTTTGCATTTGCAGCATCCAATGCCTTCAGCCATATCACATTAAATAAATCAAATTGGCTGAAGACCTGTACCTGTGACATTGATGATCTCAAGAAGACGCCAAGATGGTCATCTACTTGACACTTCTGGCTAAATAGGGATACACATGTTTTGGCATCATCTTATGCACTGATGTGTTGGGATCCCACATCATTGTCGGTAGAGATATTAATGGACCATCCCACCTTGGTTAATTGTTCACCACAAATGGATGCAGCAGGACTGAAAAGTTTACATTTGACCCATTGATTGCTTAGCTCTATTGCATGCTGCACCCACTGTTTGGCATGCAAATAGTTCTGTCTTGTAGCTTAACCAGATTGCCACCAATTTTTTCATTATACTTGTGCTACTCCTAGCAAACTTTGTTGAAAATCACCATTAAAGTAGAATTGATTCCTGGTTTGACGGTAATTGTAGCGTGGGAATAATGCTGGGTCACAAGGTTACAAATTACTTATATGAATGGGTAGAACTTTTATATATAGAGGTTGGTGTGTATATGGAATGAACTGCCAGAGAAAGTGGTGGAGGCTGGTACAATTATAATATTTAAAAGGCACCTGAATAGGAAGGGTTTAGGGGGATTAATTTAGGATATCTGGTTGGCATGGACGAGTTGAACTGAAGGGTCTGTTTCCATGCTGTATATTATATGACTCTAATACAAGGACAGGTAACTGAACTCAGGTCTGTCCTGATGTTTTCTTCCTTATGAGCCACCAAGTTAAAACCCACTTGTTCATTCGCTGTAGTCTACTTCTTTTTTCCAAATTCATTATGTAATTCCCCTTCAAAACAAAAAGCATAATATTTGCTTCAAACATTATTTGTGGTTAAGAATTTTACGTTCTAATAATCCTCCAGGTGAAGAGGATTTTCATCAACTCACTTTATTTTATTGTGACTGTCTTTAATTTGTTTCTTTGGATTATTGCCCAACTAAACAGATTAAATAATGCAAGTTTATTTCACAAATTTTTCATAAGATGTGAAAATGATAAAAAAAACGTGGAATAGGAGTGGTGAATCAGAAAGAAAAACTGGATGAGGTCTTGTTAGCAGCTGTCTGTGAAGTATTTTATGCATTTTTTTCATGTGCGCTTATAATTAGTAGCAGTCTGTGGTCTCTTTGCATGTTCAACTTGACGGAATTATGATGAGAATCCATTCTGAACGAAAGCAGAGACAAGCAACTTTTTAGAAAAAGGAAAATGTTGTGATATATATTTTAAAAGGCATTCACCTTTTGACCATCTCCAATGATAGTGAGTAATTATTTTTGTTACAGATAATTAGTCCAATGCAATTCAATCACATGAAATGAAGCACTGGTTCAGGCGATCATATGTACATATTATCCTGTGTATAAGTACATCAAAATTGTTAAAAATCACACAACACCAGGTTATAGTCCAACAGGTTTAACTGGAAGCACACTAGCTTTCGGAGCATCCTGGTGTTGTGTGATTTTTTAACTTCGTACACCCCAGTCCAACACCAGCATCTCCAAATCATCAAAATTGTTGGTTTTTCTAATGGATTCTATTGACTACCACTTCAAGATTAAAACTGAAAACATTAGAAATTCACCAGGGTCTAGCAGCTTCTGTGAAGGGAAACTTAAAGTTAACATTTGTGTGTGGGAAATCATGTCTCACAAACTGCACGCAATATTCCAACAGTGGCCTAACCAATGTACTGGACAGCCGCAACATGACCTCCTAACTCCTGTACTCAGTACTCTAACCAATAAAGGAAAGCATACCAAATGCCTTCTTCACTATCCTATCTACCTGCAACTCCACTTTCAAGGAGCTATGAACCTGCACTCCAAGGTCTCTTTGTTCATCAACATGCCCTAGGAACTTACCATTAAGTGTATAAGTCCTGCTAAGATTTGCTTGCCCAAAATGCAGCACCTCCATTTATCTGAATTAAACTCCATCTGCCACTTCACAGCCCATTGGCCCATCTGGTCAAGATCCTGTTGTAATCTGAGGTAACCCTCTTCGCTGTCCACTACACCTCCAATTTTGGTGTCATCTGCAAACTTACTAACTGTACCTCTTATGCTCGCATCCAAATCATTTATGTAAATGACAAAAAGTACAGGACCCAGCACCGATCCTTGTGGCACTCCACTGGTCACAGGCCTCCAGGTTGAAAAACAACCCTCCATCACCATCCTCTGTGTTCTACCTTTGAGCCAGTTCTGTATCCAAATGGCTAGTTCTCCCTGTATTCCATGAGATCTAACCTTGCTAATCAGTCTCCCATGGGGAACCTTGTTGAACGCCTTACTGAAGTCCATATAGATCACATCTACTGCTCTGCCCTCATCAATCTTCTTTGTTACCTCTTCAAGTTTGAGAGACATGATTTCCCACACACGAAGCCATGTTGACTATCCCAAATCAGTCCGTGCCTTTCCAAATACATGTACATCCTGTCCCTCAGGATTCCCTCCAACAACTTGCCCACCACCAAGGTCAGGCTCACCGATCTATAGTTCCCTGGCTTGTCTTTACCGCCCTTCTTAAACAGTGACGTTATAGAGGTTTATAAAATCATGAGGGGCATGGATAGGAAAAATAGATAAAGTCTTTTCCCTGGGGTGTGGGAGTCCAGAACTAGTGGGTATAAATTTAGGGTGAGAGGGCAAAGACATAAAACAGACCTAAGGGGGCAACGTTTTCACACAGAGGGTGGTACATGTATGAAATGGGCTGCCAGGGGAAATGGTGGAAGCTAGTACAATTGCAACATTTAAATGGCATCTGGATGGGTATATGAATAAGAAGGGTTCGGAGGGATATGGGCTGGGTGCTGGTATGTGGGACTAGATTGGGTTGGGACATCTGGTCGGCATGGACATGTTGGACCGAAGGATCTCTTTTCGTGCCGTACATCTCTCTGACTCTATGACTCAATAACACTTTAGATCTCTAACCTTTCAATAGAAAAGTTACAGAAGTAATAGATTTGGAGCAATTGAAAGAATGAGCAAGTGAAAAACAACTAAAAGGAAGGCCTGAGAGAGACAGGAGGCAGAGGAGATCAAATGACAAAATGGTTCATGGCGCAGGTTAAGGGAATGGAAGTGAAGCAAGTAAAGCAACAAGAAGCAAATGGGGATGGTTATGAAATGTGATATTGCCAGTGAATCTCAGATCCCAAGACTGATCCCAAGTGTCTTGCAGAGGCATTGATAGAAGGATCCTAAATAGTTGCTGTCTAAATCACAAGGGATGGAAATGAGAGAAAAATGTTAGAAATAAGCTATCAAAGGAACATTAGACAAAAAATGGAGGGAGGGGAAGTGTTTTAAAACCGCTGAACACAATGTTCTGTCCCATAAAATGCCCTGCGCCTTGAGCTACATCAGAAAATGTGGCAGGCCAAGGTCAGAGTGGGAGCAAGGTGGAGAACTAAAACTTCAACTCAACATTCTATCTTGACGTGTATCTCAAACAATATAAAACAATGCTCAAGTCTCCACCTTGCTCCCACTCTGGCCTTGGTGTCTTTGATCTGTAATAAAGCTCACGCTAGTTCAAGGTAAGGCACCTAATTTCTTGTGGGAGTACTTTACAGCCTTCTGAACTCAGTGCTGAGTTCAACAACCTTGCAACATAACTTCTGCTCACCATTTTGTTCAATGTTTCTTTGCGGGGTTGAGTCTTTTTTTTCTCTCATTTCTCCCTTATTTCTTTTTATCTGCATTCGATTAGATCTGCCACTCATATCTCCTCCAGAATGAATGCTTTTACTTGGTCTATTATCACTCCCTTTGGCCTGCAACCAGCATTTCTGCCAGTTAATCTGCCATTTGATATTTTCTTTTTCCAATCTTTCCTGTTTTCACTAGTTCTAAACTGATTACAATTCCAATTTTCCCAGTTCAGATGATAGGTCACAGACCTGAACAATAACTTTGTGTCTCATTTCACAGATAAAACCCGACCTGGTTAAGAATTATCAGCTTTTCTGTTTTTTTAAATCCTCAGAATGGTGTGTGAAAGGAGGCCATTCAGTCCATCAAGTCCACACCGACCCTCTGAAGAGCATCTCATCCAGACCCACCCCATCCTTGTAACCCTGCATTTCCCATGGATAATCCACCTAATTTGCACGTCATTGGACTGTGGGAGGAAACCCACACAGACACAGATAGTCGTCCAAGGGTGGAATCAAACTCCGGTCTCTGGTACTGTGAGGCAGCAGTGCTAACTACTGAGACACTGTGCCATCCCTGTACTTATATTCGTGTCATTATTACCATAGGTTGAAACAGGTTACACTTCATTTTAATATCTATGATTGTGATTTGAAATAAATAAGTTTGAAAGTCATTAGACTTTTAAAATAATACTTACAAATCCATACAGAAATTTGTGATCCAAATATTAAATTCCACTTAAATATGGATATGAACTTCAAACTTTCCTGCTTGAATTCAATTTTAACACAGAAGTAGTCACTTAATGCCTCTTTTAATCCTCTTTCCCACTTAAAAATTAAATTACTTGAATATGTGCAAGAATTAACAGCATCTGAAATATAGAACGATAGTCTGTTTGGCTGTTTTTTTAAAACAAAGCAAAAGCATGATAACAAATCAATGAGCATGTTTAGAACAAATGGGCATATCTATTTCATAACAGACATTGATTGGAAACACTTCATTATTTATCCAAGACGATATATGCAGATTTGCTAAGATTCCTTTCTGATAAAATACCCGTCTGCCAGCTGCTGCAAATGTGGATGCAAATATCTTCCTGCATTATTTGTGGGTTTCCAGAAATTAACAGATAGAAATGGGGAAAAGGCTACTCAATACATGAAGATGGAAAGAGAGAAAAACAAAACAAAACTGGAATTCAAGGAAACTGAGAAGACAAAAAATAATTAAACAAGAAGTGACTGAGAAATTAAGACATAAAATAAGGAGTGAGCAATGGAAAAGAAAGAAACAGAGCATGGGTAGAGGAATTGCAGTGTAAAGGTTATCTCTGATGACTCTGATGGCATTCAGCTTTCAGAATTGCAAATGTAAATGATGTAACAAGGTATAACAATTGCAACTATGAACTGTTGAACAAGCACACCATGACTAAGGTGTCTCCTACTTATATACTGCAATGTAGCACAAGGATTCTTCAGCATCACTTTCTGAATCCAGGACTTCTCTTACGTTGGAAGAGAATGGGAGGAACTGCAAGGATGCATGATCATCTCGAGGCTCCCTTTTAAATCACACAACATGTAAATATGGATATATAGTGCTGTCATTGTTATTAGATCAATTTTTTTCAACAGCATTCTGGCGCTACCTTCACATGGACTGCAGCGGTTCAATATAGTGGCTCACCATGACCATCTCAAGGTAATCTGTAATAGTCAACAAGCACTGACTTTGCAACTGTACCTACATCCCAAGATTGTATTTGCAAGTTGTTCCCTCAAGGGAGAAGGTTGCTGAACAAAACAAAAATTGACAGGAAGGTGGCAGAAAAGTACAAAGCTGGGAGGTAGACTGAAAACATTAAAATATATTTCAGTTACCAGAGTTATTGAGTTTTTACAGCAGAGAATGAGGACTTTCAGCCCATCCACAATGGTCATTAAACATCTATCTATTCTAATCCATTTTCTAGCACTTTGGCCTGTAACCTTACATATTATGGTGTATCAAGTATTCACTGTTTCATTTTTGCTATTTTAATAGTCACATTTGAACTTGAGACCTAAATGGCATAAACAATTTTTTTCTCTACTAATTTCCACTCCCTCGCTGCTGAAAGGTTCGTTATTCTGTTATACTTCCGTGAGAACAATACATTTTTCCATGCCATGCTAAATGGCCATTATTTATATACAGGTACTGACAGAAAGTGTGGGCAGGTTGTCCAAATATAGTGGATAACAGATCTTAGCATAATTGGCCTTTTATTTGATATTCAATCAGGGTCACGATAAGTAATTTTTGTCTTTAACTAATCATCTCCAAGCCTACATGGCTGAGCATTCAATTACACCAATTGTTGCACCCTTCCTAATTGAGGAAGCCAATGACAGAGACCAAGGATTAAAGTTGGATTTCAAAAAATTCCATCATAAAGCAAAATATTGCTGGCAAAACCATCGATTGTTGCCCTTCCAAAATTCCGCTCAAGAAGTTGTTGGTTCTCCTAATATATTTTGCTTGGTTAACAATTGAAAAGTACAGTGAGACAGTTCTACTGTTTTATTAATGTATATTCAGCTTTTTTGTTAATGTCTGCATGTAATAGCTATAAAACAAGCTGCACATTAAAAATTGAATCCTAAACCATAGGGATTAAATTCTCATTATGCCATTTGGGAGTTAAATGTAACAAATCACTTCTTCCAAATGACAGAAATAAAACCTAAATACTTGCGTATATGTCACGCGATACTTCAGTAAAAGCAATTTCTCTCTTTGTATATACAAGGGAGACTAAATAATATTTTATTACCCTGTGGAACTTTCAACACAGAGATCAGACAGATCCAAGAAGTGCAAGCCTTTAAATCCAGGATAAAGTAAGCATTTCCATTTCAGTACTTGGAGTGAACAGCTCATTTCATCATTTCTTCCAATAGCACAATTGCTGTATGAGTTTAACGTGACTTACTTTACTGTTCCAATAAAGACAAACGGTGGGACCAATAAATCCTGTGAACCCTGAATATCAAGGCATATACAGAATTAGTTAAAGACAAAAATGGCAGATATCAAAGGTTGAAAACAGCAGAAGTCCTAGAGAAATACAGAATGTGCAAGGGGAAACTTAAAAAGGAAATTAGGAGAGCACAAAATGTAAAGGAAAAATGAAGGTAAAATAAAACAAAATCCTAATTTATTTTATCAGTCCTTTAATGGTAACTAAGCAAAGAGTAGGGCCCATTATGGACCACTGTGGTAATTTGTGTATGGAACCAGTGGAGTTAGTGCTCACTAGTGAGAGGGAGGTTGTCGGTATAGAAATCAGGGAGACTGACTGTGATATAGTCATAGAGGCATACAGCAAGGAAGTAGACTTTTCAGTCCAACTCATACATGCCAACAAAGTTACACAAACTAAACTAGTCTCATTTGCCTGCATTTGGCCAATATGCCTCTAACCATTTCCTATTCATGTACATGTCCAAATATCTTTTAAACATTGTAACTGTACTTGCAACTACCACTTACTCTTGCACTTCATTCCATACATGAACCATCCTGTGTGTGAAATAGTTGCCCTTCAGGTCCCTTTTAAATATTTCTCCTCTCACCTTAAAAATATCGTCCCTAGTTTTGGACTGCCCTATCCCAAGGCAAAGGCTTTGTTATTCACCTTGTCTTCCAGCAGCCATCTTTGTAAGGCACCCAGTCCTTAAAGTGGAAATCTGTGAATTATCAAGGATAGAAGCATCATGGCAGCCACAAGGATACTTGATGGAGACCTCTACGATGCAGTGCTGATAATTACAGATGACTTGTATATTGACTGAATGGACATGCTTTCCATTGAAGAAGTCAGCTGTGTTCTCATATGACACTCTTAATGCACTACGTATACATTCTACAGTGTTCTGCACCTGAAAGAAGTCAGTCATATTAGTAAAGCTTATTGCCTAGGTTGCAACACTGACCTCATCATGGGAAAAACAAATGAAGTGGCATGATCCTGTACAATTGCATCATTAACAGCCTTGGTATAAATATGGGTTGAGGATTGAGAGATCCTCACAAAATTTCATTGGAACTGTAATAAATGGATCCAATCGCAGCAGTAAAGTGCATTCAAACCACACACAAACATCAGTTCAGGATAGTCCTTGAAGCAGTGGGGCACAGAGATCCTGACAAGGAGGGCCATGGGATATCTGTACATGAACCTTTACCTAGAAGCATGCAGCAGAAATCATGTTGCTCAAAGTGGCCAGTGGCAGCCTGGGACTCCTTTCAGCAGCTTCGGTGACAGTTTTCGTCAGCATTGGTCTGGATCTCCTTATGGTGGCTTCGACATCTTTGACTCAATGTGGCTTTTCTTCGGCATCATGGAGGTCCAGTCCAGGATTCCTACAGAGGGGCTGTGTCCTCGGGTCCACAGCCGTGAAAAGAACTAATTTCTCTTTATTTTTAAATTTCATTTTTTAAATTATACTATTGTGGAAGGACTAGTATTCTGAACATTTTACTTTCATTTTATTTCCAAATTATGACTGTGACTTTATACTTTTGAAGCTCTATAATGCTGCGTTTTTATTTCTTTATTTTTCTATTTTAGTTTCCTAAGAATTTGTACCTTGGTACCAAAGATGGTGCCATGAGTGGTGTCTTGTAAACTTTTCACTGTATTCATGGGAGTACATTACAATAGAGCTAATTCTAATACAGAAGGAAATTGCAAGTGCAGTAGGTTTAATGAAACATAACTCCACTTCCTTGATGTTGCCTAAGAAAGGCAGCATTGCATCTAAGAGTATGTTGTCAAACACTTACAATAAAAGGTGAGAGGAAATCAGCTCCGTGTCCTTGTGCAGCCCAAGACCTTGGACTGCCTTTGTGAATTGCAGACAGCCCATTACATATTTAAGGTCACCCGTGATTACTGTTGCCTCACAGAGAGGAGTATGACCAATTTGCAAAGTAATGGTCACATAATTGCCTGTGGCCTAGATTTTTATTCCATATAGTTGGTCACTGCATGCAGTTCCAATGCAGAATCATCTGATTACAGTCTTCAACCTGTACTATGTAAGTGCTTGATTAGTTCAATTGTCTCTTGAAGGGCGTCTCACATGTCCACTTCCTCACAGAAAGAAGGCTGGCATTAGCATTTGTCATCTTCTAGATGGGGACAGAAAGCATCATGGGGAGAATTACTTAGAGAGTTCTCAATCTGGTAACTTAGGTGATGTTCTTTGTGCTCCATGTTGATTCGATCAGGTCTGAGCTTCCACATATTCCCTCACAACTCTTTTGTTTGAGACTTCATCTACCAACATTAGATTTGAAAAATTTGTCGTATCGGACTCAAAACATTAACTCTGTTTTCTCTTCACAGATACTACCAGATGTGCTCAGTTTCTCCAACATTTTCCGTGCTTATTTCAGATTTCTAGCATCCACAGTATTTAGCTTTTATTACCTCCAAACCCCGTTCCTACAGCTTTGCTACGCCCACCATTCTAATGCACTATCACCCAAAGGCAGCTTTGGTGGTGACCATTGATGACACCTCCCAAAGAAATTTGTGCTCTCCAATGCTCTTTTGTCTCTCAAGACAGTTTAAGATAGTTGAGTTGCTCTCACTTACCATTCTCAATGGATGCAGGATGCTAGGATACAATCTCCACAATAGACTTTCCAACTTGCCCAGTATATAAGTGGCTCCTGATAACCTTTCTTGAATTTCACTGAACAAAGCCCCATTGCAAACCATGGCACACCTCCCTGACTTGGAATGTCAGCTCTGACTAATATGCGACCAGACCCCAGACTGAAGCTTCCTAACTGAATTAGTGGGACTGGTGGCAGTGGACACAGTCTGGCCTGTGTCCTACTTCCAACTGTAATGATACAGATCCCTGACCTTGAATGGTCCACTACGTCCAAGCACGGAACTGAGATTGAGCAGTGTGCTTGACTGACTCATGGCAGAACATCTGAACTGATGATAGTTCCCTTTGATTTTATTGAGGACTTCTCCCTGTTAACATTTTTCCAGGGACATTTGGTTTGAAAATATTCAGTCTGTTTACTGTGAAGGCTACAGTTACAGACATGACATTCACACAGCATGGTCTCATACAGTAACATGTCCACCTCATTGACTGATCACTGCTGCCTACCTTGGCAAGAACAGCAGAAGTGTGAGGCTACAAGTTCTGAAGGATGTGACAATACACATAATGGCAAGGCAAGGATAAGATGTATGAGCATTCAAATAGATACAAAGTGAATGAGTGCTTAAGAGAGTGAAGTTAGAGCCCTGACATGCATTATGTTTTGATTGTACCTACATACAATGCGGCCTGCTGCAGCATTGCAATGAAAGGAGTTAATGAGTTCCAAAGTGCAGAATTAAAGTAGTGAACTGTGCTATAAGTGAGTTGGAAATGTGTTGCTGGAAAAGCGCAGCAAGTCAGGCAGCATCCAGGGAACAGGAGAATCGACATTTCGGGCATAAGCCCTTCTTCAGGAATCACGATTCCTGAAGAAGAGCTTATGCCCGAAATGTCGATTCTCCTGTTCCCTGGATGCTGCCTGACCTGCTGCGCTTTTCCAGCAACACATTTCCAGCTCTGATCTCCAGCATCTGCAAACCTCACTTTCTCCTGTGCTATAAGTGAATCAGACATAGAATCACAGAATCCCTACAGTGTGGAAACAGGCCCTTTGGGCCAACAAGTCCACACCGACCCTCCGAAGAGTATTCCACCCAGACCTTTCTCCTATTACTCTACATTTACACACAACTAATGCACTAACCTACACATCTCTGAACACTATGGGAAATTTAGCATGGCCAATTCACCTAACCTGCACATCTTTGGATTATAGGAGGCAACCGGAGCACCTGGAGGAAACCCATGCAGACACAGGGAGAACGTGCAAACTTCACACAGGCAGTCAACTGAGGCTGGAATCGAACCTGGGTCCCTGGCACTGTGAGGGAGTAGTGTTAATCACTGAGCCACCGTGTCGCCCCATGTGCCATGAGGGTGTGGTGAGGCTTTTGCTTTGCTGATGCCAACTCCATGTCCCAAGATTTTGGGCAATTCTGCCCTGGTGGGTGCCTAGAGGAGCAGGCAGTGAGCTGAAGTTATCAGGTACCCACTTACAGCATCTACTTTCTATCCATGAAAATACTGCCAAACGTTGCAGATGCTCGAAATCTGAAACAGAAATAAAACTACTGGAGAAACTCAGCAGGTTTGGCAGCATCTATGGAGAGAAAAGCAGGGTTAGTTCTTTAAAAGAGTCAGTGGATCCAAAACGTTAACTCTTTTCTCTCCACAGATGTCACCAGATCTGCTGGGTTTCTCCAGCAATTTATTTTTCTGATCTCCAGCATATGCAGTTCTTTATTTCATTCTACATAAATTTCCTAGCCTCATTTGGGAAGTAAGAAGTTGCTTTTACTTTGATAAATTCCCTGCAACTCAGTCTCTTGTTTACTTTCCCTGTGCTCACAACAGTTTTCATCTTTGGTCTCTCAGCTCCACTCACAGCTACAGTTCTACTACATTTTCAACCAAGTCTCCTTTCTCTGTAACTTGTGACAAGAACATCACTTCCAAACTCAGCATTTTCCTTTTTGCTGTACACTTGTACTAACGGAAGGAGTAATTTTTAATTTCTTCCAAGAAAATTGTTTCTCTAAGGTTCTCATTTATTGTTTCAATCCTATATTTCACACATCCAAAATCAAAGGTATTTTACTTTACCATCTCAAATTCTTTGCAGGTCTGCCCAGACTGTTTCCAGATATGCTGTTTGTAAGCCTCAGAAATCAGCTTGTGTACACTGAGAATAGCCCTCTTTGCCACAACATAATCTGTTGGGAAACTCCTCAGAAAGTATGACATGAGTTTCAAAGTCTCTTCCTATCAATGTGTTTTGCATGAGCAATGTCAAGCTTTCTTTTCTCTGCCTCACTTGCTTAGCTATCTTTTCAAAATTAACTTAAAAATGCCTCAATATCCATTTCATCAAGTTTTAGCAGGAGCTCAAACTTAATGGCTCCCCATTGGATCATGGATTAACCTTGAGTATTCAAGCAATTATGTTGCCTCACCAATATCTGGCACAGAACTAACCAATGACAGAAGCCAGATCTCCTGCAATGATATCTGGAAACTGAGATTAGCCTTCCACCAGCTTCCTTTGTACTAGGTGTGATTTCAACCAGTGGAGATTTACATCCCAGCATACAAGGTAGGAGCAAAGTAGATCATTTGATCCTCAGGCCCTCTGTGCCACTCAATGAGATGACAGTGTTTCGAATTCTACATTCACAGTTACGACTATGCTTGATTCCTGTGCCTAACCATCTAGCTACCTTATCCTTAAAAATATACAATGACCCTGTCTGCGTCAGCTTTGAGGCAGAGAATTCCAATGTTATCCAATTCTCAGAGAAGAAAAATTTCCTCATCTCTCTCCTAAAATGGTAACCTAGGAGAAAATGAAGAAGGGCTTATGCCCGAAACATTGATTCTCCTGCTTCTCGGATGCTGCCTGACCTGCTGTGCTTTTCCAGCACCACAATCTCAACTAAAATGGTAAATCTCAAGCTTAAAACAGTGCTTTCTTGAATTCATTTTCATATCCTTCATGTCAAGACCATTCAGGAGAGAAACATAAAAAATGTGATCAGGAGTATCCCTTAGCCCTTTGAGCCTGTTTCACCATTCATTATGATCATGGCTGATTCTCTCTCTCAATGCCATATTCCCACTTTCTCTGCAAACACATTGATGCCTTTAACATAAATAAATTCCCTTCTCTCTCTTGAATATTTTAAGTAGCTTGGTCTCCACAGCCTTCTGTGGTAGAGAATTCCACAGGTTTGCTACTCTTTGAGCAAAGAAACTTTTCCTCATCCCAGTCCTAAATGGTCTACTCTATTTCCTGAGATTATGTCCCTTGGTTCAAGACTCCCAACCAGGGAAAGTATTTTCCCTGCATCCAGTCTGTCTAGCTGTTTTAACTTTTTAGGCTTCAATAAGATCTCCTTTCATCACAGAGTCATAGAGATGTACAGCATGGAAACAGACCCTTCAGTCCAACTTGTCCATGCCGACCAAATATCCCAAATTAATCTAGTCCCATTTGCCAGCATTTGGCACATATCCCTCTAAACCATATATTCATTCATATGCCTTTTAAATGTTCTAATTCTACCAGCCTCCACCACTTCCTCTGGCAGCTCATTCCATATACACACCACCCTCTGCATGAAACATTGCCCCTTAGGTCCCTTTTAAATCTTTCCTCGCACACCTTAAATCTAGGCACTCCAGTTTTGAATGCCCCTACCCTCGGGGAAAAAACTTTGACTATTCACCTTATCCATGGCCCTCATGATTTTACAAACCTCTAGAAGGTCACCCCTTAGCCTCTGATGCTCCAGGGAAATTAGCCCTACCTATTCAGCCTCTTCATATAGCTCAAAATCTCCAACCCTGGCAACATCCTTGTAAATCTTTTCTGAACTCTTTCAAGCTTCACAAAATCTTTCTTTTAGCAGGGACACAAGAATTGAACACAATATTCCAAAAGTGGCTTAAACAATATCAAGTACAGCCACAACATGACACTCCAACTCCTATACTCAATGCACTGACCAATGAAGACAAGCATATCAAACACCTTCTTCACTGTCCTGTTCACCTGCGATTCCACTTCCAAGGATCTATGAACTTGCACTCCAAGATTTCTTTGTTGGGTACATTCCCCAGCACTTTACCATTAAGTGCATAGGTGCTGCTCTGATTTGCCCTACCAAAATGTAGCACCTCACATTTATCTATATAAACCTCAGCCCTTTGGCCCATCTGACAAAGGTCCTGCTGTACTTTAAGGTGTCCTTCTTCACTGTCTACTACTCCTCCATCAGCAAATTTACGAACCATATTTCCTATATTTTCATTCAAATCATTTATATAAATGACACAAAGAAGTGCACCCAGCACCGATCCTTGTGGCACACTGCTGGTCACAGGCCTCCAGTCCAAAAGTATTCCTCCACCACTACCCTCCGTCTCCTACCTTCAAGCCAATTTTGAAAGCAATTGGTTAGTTCTCCCTGTATTCCATGTGATCAAACCTTGCTAACCAGTCTACCAGAAGAAACCTTGTTGAATGCTTTATGAAATCCAAATAGACAATGTCTACTGCTCTGCTTTTATCAATCTTCTTTGTTACTTCTTCAAAAAACCAAATCAAGTTAGTGAAATATGATTTCACAAGCACAAAGCCATATTGACTATCCCTAATCAGTCCTTGCCTTTCTAAACACATGTAAACCCTGTCCCTTCCAACAACTTGTCGACCAATAATGTCAGGCTCATTGGTCTACAGTTCTCTGTTTTTTCCTAACCACGTTTCCTAAACAACAGCACCACGTTAGCCAACCTCCATTCTTCCAGCACCACACCCATGGCTATTGATGATACAAATAGCTCAGCAAGGGGCCCAGCAATCACCTCCCTAGCTTGCCACAGAGTTCTATGGTACACCTGATCAAGTCCTAAGGATTAATCCACCTTTATGCATTTTAAGATGTTCATCACCTTCTCCTCTGTAGTATGGACATTTGTCAAGATATCACTATTTATTTCTCCAAGTTCTCGAGCTTCCATATCCTTCTCCACAGTAAAGCCTGCAGGATCCTCTGACTCAATTTCTTAACATGTCTTGGTAAAGGAGCTCATGAATTTTGAGTAAGCAGATTGAGGAGAAGCTGGCCCCGAATCTATCATGCTGCAGAAGCATGAACAGCAGCTCGGAGACCAGGAGCAAAGGACAGCTGAGGTAGAACACAGAGTCGCAGTAGTGGAAGCTGATACCGGTTCCTCCAAGGATAGGATCCAAGCCCTGGATAGGCAGTCTTTAATTTGCTTGACCAAGTTGATGACCTCGAGAACAGGGACAGGTGAAAAAATATTCGGCTCATTAGTCTGCTGGAGGATAGGGAAGGTGAGTGGCCAGCAGAACTTATTGAGGACTGGTTGCCAAAATTCCTTAACTTGGAGGCTGGAATGAGAGGCTTGAAGATCAAGAGGGTCACTGGGTCACGGCGCAGAGGTCAGGTCTCGATCAATGTCCTCATCCTATCTTGGTGCTGTTTCATCATTGCAGAGATAAGGAGAGAATCGTGGAAGCTTCCAGAATCCAGGGAAGGATCCGAAGGCCCTAGTTTACGAGGACTCTAAGATCATGCTCTTCCAGGACTTCTCAGTGGCGGTGATCCAGAAAAGGAAATCCTATGATGGCGTCAAGAGAAGACTGAGGGAGCTTGGGACCCAGTACTCTCTGAGGTATCCGGGAGTGCTTCGGGTCACCTTAGATGATCTGTACATCTCTTTGACACGTCAGAGAAGGCAAGAGACTTTGTGGACGAATTAACTTAATATGAACAATTTAGTATGTACAAATAGTAGTATTGTTTGGGTATGTCTTCATTTTTGTTCTTGTTAAAAAAAAGCAAGTCTGGTCTGGGCTTTCTTTTCCTATTTTTTTCATTGGTAATAATCTTGGCTAAACTACATTTGGTGGTGGTTTAGATGTGTACTTTCAATTTCTCAGTTAAATTATACCAAAGGATGGGTGGGGTACCTACCTTTTTGTTTCAAAATTTCTTTATTCACATTGCTATTTCATGGTGTATTTTCTTTCTTTTCTGCTTGTGTTTACGGTGCGGCTCTAGCTAGAATTACGGAAAATGGTTGGGATGGCTAGATGCCTACTAACAGGCAGTTTATGCCCAGTTCAGGTATTTAAAAGTCCGGGCTGCAGTATTGGCAGCAGGATGGGAAGTTGAGTTTTGGGACGTGTAGTTGCCCCCTTTGGGCAGGGGGTGAGTTCCCCTATTCAGTGCCGTTGGCACTTTATATGTTGGTTTGTTTTGGGGTTTTTGTTGTATATAGTCTTTGATAGCTTTGTAGATTTGATAACTGTAGTCGTTTTAGTTTGTATATTCGATAGATCTTGCAACATTAAGGCTCAGCGATTTGTGGTTCGAGTCCCACCTCTTTGGAATCTAAATGTTATTGCTGAAGGTTATGGCGAATGACTTGATCAAATGGTGTACCTGGAACATCAAAGGGAGTCACTCACCAATTAAGTGGAAAAAGGTACTCTCAAGTCTTAGAAAGGAAAATGTGGATATTGCTTTATTACAGGAGATACACTTGGATGATAGGGAGCATTTGAAACTACAGCAAAATGGCTTTGATCAGGTTCACCCTTCATCTTTTAATACCAGAAATAGGGGAGTGGCTATATTGGTTAGGAGGAATCTCCCATTTAAGTTACTGGAATGTGTTAAAGATACACATGGGAGGTTTGTAATTCTCAAAGACCTGAAAAACAGGGAAGAATAAGGTGTTTTAAATGTTTATTGCCCTCCAGCCTATCCCCTCAAATTTCTGGTAGATGCATTTTCTAAACTGATCAGTCTTGAATCCTGGCATAACATACCAGGGAGAGATTTTAATTGTCTCATGGATCCCATGGTAGACAGGTTGCCCAAAGGCCCCCCGATTACCCTCTGTACAAACTAAACAATTAGTGGATCTGTGTGTGGAGTTAGGGTTGGTGGACGTCTCCACCCTACAGGCAGGGATTTTATGTTGTTTTCAACTGCACAGATGTCACACCAGGATTGATTTTTTTCTGACTCCCGTGGCAACCCTGGACTTGGTAGCATCTTGTATGATTGTAATATTACCAATTTTACGCCCATGTACCTGTTAGTTAAGATTAAGGATGTTACAGTGAGCCTGAGGCACAGGCGAATGGATCCCTTTATCTTTAAGGAAAATAAGTTTGTGGAGTACTTTTCTGGGGAATTTCAGGCACTCCTTGACATTAACTCAGCCTAGGTTAGTAGTCCATCCATCCTTCGGGAAACTGCCAAAGCCTATGCTGGGGGTTAGTTATTTCCTACTCTGCCACTCGGAAACGAATAGCAACATCTCCTCGAAGCACGGTTGAAGGCAGCTGAGTAGACTTACTTTGACAGGCCCTCGTTGGTCAAGCTAGAGAGGATTACGGCGCTGCAGTCTGCATTGAATTCCGTGCTCACGCAGACAGCAAAGAAGGAGCTTACTTCCGCAAAGCAAAGGTTATATGAGCATTGTGACAAACCGGGCAAATACCTAGCATATCTCGACAGGAAAAGGAGCGCCCTTCGAGCCATTAGATCGATTATGGAAGGGTCTGGGAACCTAACATGCGATTTCAAAAAGATTAATGTGGCATTCCAGAGTCTTTACTCTACGTTATACCAATCTGAGGGCTGTGAGGAGGGGCACACCAAGATGGAGTCCCTTTTCAAGTATCTGGAGCTCCTAGGCGTGATTCTCGAACAAGAGTTTTTTCTCAATCCCCTTTATCAGAGCAAGAGGTGCAGGAGGCTGTGCCCAGTCCTGATGGACTTCCCAGCAAAATCTATACGGAATTTATAAACACATTGTCAGGCCCAATGCTCAACATGTTCAATGACTCATACAGCCATGATCGTCTCCCGCCATCTCTAAGAGAGGTCAATATTTCACTTATACTTAAAAAAGGGAAGGTCCAGGAGGACTGTGCTTCATACAGGCCCATTTCACTCTCAAATGTAGACTTCAAAATCCTCTCTAAAACTCTTGCATTAAGGCTGGAGACTGTGTTACCTTCTATTGTTAAGGAGAACCAGATGGGCTTCATGAAGGGCCACAGATCCTCCACTAATTGTAGGAGGCCACTTCATGTAATTCAATGTAATGTAATTCAAGTGTGTCAACAACAGTCAATACAGGAATTGGTGATTTCTCGAGATGCAGAGAAGGCATTTGACAGAGTTGAGTGACTGTATCTTTTTTATACTCTGGAGCAGTTTGGCTTGGGCGAAGAATTTATAAGTTGGGTAAAGGTTCTCCACAGTGACCATCTCGCTGCGGTCATCATCAATGGGGTACGATCAAGCAACTTTAACATTTTCAGGGACATCCGGCTGTCCACTTCACCACTGTTTTTTACGTTGGTGATTGAACCATTGGCGGAGGCTATTCGTAGGGATCCTAATATATCGCCTCCAGAAGTGGGGCCAAAATTACATAAGATTTTGTTGTACACAGACAATGTCCTTTTTTTTGCCAAATTCAGCAGTTTCGGTGCCTCACCTGATACAATGCATCAGTTCGTTTGACACCTTTTCTGGGTACAAGATTAATTTTGCAAAATCAGAGACTATGCCTGTGGGTGGTCTTACGAAGGTGCTAGGTCTTAAGGGAGACCCATTTAAGTGGTCACGGGGGGTTTTGTGTATTTGGGCATATTCATCACTCCAGTTCTGGATCGGTAATTCTGTTCAATTATTCGACAAAATCAAACAAGACCTTCAAAGATTGGAGGTGCTACCGGTTTCATGGTTAGGTCGGATTGGCATATTAAAATAAATATTCTCCTCTGTATTTTGTACCCTATATGGATGCTCCCCCTAATTTTCTGCACAAGAAAAAAATATCTTGTTAGGTTAGGCATCTGAAAATCCCCCAGCCCTGTCGGGTTGGCGCAAGATTGTTATGGAGCATATCCCCTTGGATTTTCTCACAAGTATGGTACACCACAAGACTGAGAATTTTTATAAGACATGGCGGCCCTTTTTGGAATACCTGGACAGAGATTTGTCTGCCACACTAATAAGGGCTTTTATAAAGCCATAACAATTGTGCTTTACAAGTCCAATATCCAGACAGGGGGAACTAAGAACGTATGGCGATGTGAAAACTAATGCTCTCGATATTCGAGAGTTGAGCGTTTTGTTTGGCTGAGCTGAGTTATTATTATTTATTAGCTTGTTATTGGTTATTATTTACTTAGTTAAGGAGTTAATTGGAGTTTTTCTTATATTTGTATTTTTCTATACATATTTATACATTTGTACATGAGGGCAATTTGGGTTTTTTTATTTGTTTTGGTGTTCTTTCTTTGTATTGTTTTGAATTATGTTGTTTTGTATTTGTTGTAATATTAAAAAATCTATTTTTCAATAAAAACATATTTTAAAACAAAAAGGAAGAAAGCAGAAAAGTAAATGTAAGCCCCTTAGAGAATGAGGCTGGGAAAATAATAATGGGGAAACCAAGAAATGGCAAAAGAGTTGAGTAAATACTTTGCATCGCTACTCACAGAAGAGGACATTAATAGCATTTCAAAAATATTAAACAAAGGGTCAGAAGGTAAGGTGGAATTAAATATAATAACAATCACTAGACAAAAACGTAATATCAGCACTAATAGGGCTAAAGACTGATAAGTTCCTGAGACAAAATGTGTTGCTTAACATTCTAAAGGAAGTAGTTAGAGCAATAGCATATGCACTAGTAACAATTTTCTAAGAATCCTTAGATTCTGGTAAATCACAGAGAATTGGGAAACCGTGTTAGCATCTGTTAACCTGACATCTGTCATGGGAAAATGTTACTGTCTGAAGTAGAGATACATCAGGCTATTTAACAGGATAATATGATACGGGGTAGTACAGGAACATAGAAATTAGGAGTGGGAGGAGGCAATTCAACCTTTTCAGCCTGCTCTGCCAATTAACATGATCATGGCTAATCTTATCTTGGTTTCAACTCCACACTTCTGCCTGCTCCCAATCGTCCTTTATCCCACCTTTCATCAGAAACATATTTATTTATTTCTTGAAGCTGTTGATTGATTCTGCCTCCACTGCACTCTGGCAGTGAGTTCTGAGATTCACAAATGAATCTCATGCTGATTGACTATAGTATGGTAACATGGATAGAGGATTGGCTAACTAATAGAAGATAAAGGGTTGGCATAAAAGGGAATTTTCAGTACTACAACCTGTAACTAGTGAAATGCCAAAGGGAAGAGTGCTGCGGACCACAATTATGTACAATATATACTCATGACTTTAATGAGAAAAATGAATGTACTGTTGTCAACTTTGCAAATGACACAAATGTAAGTGGGAAGGCAAATGGTGAGAATAATGCAAACAATCTACAGATGGATATAGACAGGTTATGAGAATGAACAAAACACTGACAGTTGGAATACGACATAGGAAAATGTGAGGTTTAGCAGGAACAGAGAAGCCAAATATTTAAATGGAGAAGAATCCAGAAAGTTGTAGCACCAAGGGATTTGGGAGTCCTCATACATGAATCACAAAAAAGCTAGCACGCAAGTTCAGCGGGTAACAGGAAAGGCAAATAGAATATTGTCCTTTATTTTAAAGAGAACAGAGTATAAAAGTTGTAAAGTATTGCTAATAACAATAAAAAAGCACTAGTCAGACTACACCCAGAATACTGTACATAGGTTCGGTCACTTTATCTAAGGAAAGATATTAGAGACAGTCCAGTGAAGGTTCCCTATGCTGCTTCAAGGTATGGATGGATTTTCTTATAAGGAAAGGTTGAGTAGGTTGGGCCTGTTCTAATTGATGACTAGGAAGACCAGAACCATGGCCACAGTTTAAAGATATGTAGTAGGAGATTTAGGACGGAGTTCAGGAGAAATTTCTTCACCCAGAAAATAGTGGCCTGTGGAATTCCCTGCCAAGAAAGTGGCTGAGGTCAAAACATTGAATGATGTTCTCAAAAAGGTGTTAAACTATAGCTCATAGGACTGAATGGATCAAAGGTATGCCGTGGTCATTAGTATGTTCGCCGAGTGGGAAGTCGATTTGCAGAAGAAGTAGAACACCTTTATAGAGTCTTCACTAAGAACTGATATCCCCACAACTTTATCCGCAGATACCTAGCCAACAAACAACATGGCGAGGACATGCCATGACCCACTAGCCATGCTACCTTTCTGACTATTTGGATTCATGACAGCCTCGCTCAGACAACAACTTATCAGAACAAAAGATCCTATACCCATCATGTGCAAGACAAACTTAATTGACAAGATTCCATGCAAAGACTGCTTGAAACACTTCATCGGGCAAACAGGCAGACAACAAGTGATCTGCATCCACTAACACCAACTCGCCACTAAACGCCACAACCAGCTGTTCCTGGTAGCTATAATCACAGATGACAAGGACCACAAATTCGACTGGGAACCATAGGACAAGCTGAACAGAGGACAGCCAGAGAATTTCCAGAGGAATGGACTCACCCACAGACTCCATCAACAAACACGTAGATCTAGAACCAATATATCAGCCACTACAACAAACAACCAAAAACAGCAACCGGAAGCAGCAGGGACGAAATCAAGTAAATTCCAGAAGACACAATACAGCAGTGCTTCACGATGCTCCAAAGCACTGAAGATGTCACCTAGACATGGGACAAAATATCTGAAAATCAACTTCCTCATCCAACATACCCACAACTACAGCAACTAGCATCCGAGCTACAAATCTGTGCACAAACCTTGGATCAAAGATATAAGAAAAGCAGGAACAGGAGTTACTGAGTTGGATAATCAGTCATGATCATACTGAATGATGCAGCAGACATGAAGGGCTGAATGACCTACACCTGTTCCCATATTCAATGTTTCTGTGAAGCATATCAGATTCTTACAGCGCTTCACAGGATATATACATATAGATTGTTCCACTTTGCGGGAGAGTTTCAGATGAGAAGGGATAATTTCAGAGTAGAGAATCCTCCATTTAAGACAGAGGTGAGAAAACGTTTCTTCTCCCAGAGAATACTGCATCAGTGGAATTATTTTATTGAGGTTTGGTCATTAATATTCAAGGCTGAGATAGACAGATTTTTAATCAGGAAGACAATGAAAGGGTACAGAAAAAGGCAGGAAAGAAAAGCTGAGGATTATCACATCAGCCAGGATTTCACTGAATGGTGGATCACAATGGCACCCTTCTGCTCCTCTGCTTTATAATCTTTCATATATTTATGGATTTTATCTTGTAATAACCATTGTTAAATATAATTTTGATAAAGCATCAAAGCCTTAAGTCCCTCTACTGCTGAACTATCCATCAAGCATAAGAGAAAGTTGAACTGTCGCTAGCATCCAATCTGGCTATTCTAACTAACAGTGCAGGTTGATTTGTCCAATATGATTGATTACCCTGCATCTGGTACTTATTTCCACCTTCTTCAATAATTCATTTAGAATCTGTGCATTTTAGTCACCATGTTTCCAACATAACAACAGTGATTGCATCACAATATCTAGTGAAACTTGACTAATTGGAGATTGTACTTTATTAGATACAATTTTCTTCAAATAACAAAAGCAAATTAATATGAATACTGTAAATCTGAGTTCAAAACAAAGTGCTGGTCAGGCAGGTCAACCATTAAACATGGAGAGAGAAACAAAGTTAAGATTTCGGCTGTCAGGCTTGAAGACTTGACTCTTTTCTCGCTACAAATTCTACCAGACCTGCTCAGCGTTTTTACATTCTTTTTGCTTCAAATAAATTGTGACTGAAACATGGATGTCAATAACTCAGCATCCATATATATACTTTAAGCAGGTTAACATGCCTTACAGATCAAATATCACACAGACAAATGAAAGAAACCAGATTGTTGAATAAAACAGTTCATCAAAGTGTGTAGAATACATTAAAATCCAATTGTAAGGCAGTAACTCAACTGAGCAATTTGCACAATGTTACAAAAGCAAAGATAACATCATACCCATAAACTTCCAAGCAGGTGAGTCGTAGTTCTCACTAAACTGTTTGCTACACTGATAACTTGCCTGAACATTTCAGGGTGCAACATTTTAGTGATATTACCACAGATAATATTTAGTGGAATAGTGAATTTAAGACACAGGAAGGAGAAAGTGAAGACCGCAGATGCTGGAGATCAGAGTCAAGCGTGTGGTGCTGGAAAAGCACAGCAGGTCAGGCAGAATCCGAGGAGCAGGAGAATTGGCGCTTCGGGCATATGCCCTTCATCAGGAATTAGGCTTGTGGGCGGGGGACTGAGAGTTAAATGGGAGGGGGTTGGGGCTGGGTGGGAGCTGAGAATGCAATAGGTAGATGAAGGTGGGAAGGTGATAGGTTGGAGAGGAGGGTGGAATGGATAGATGGGAAAGACGGTGGACAGGTCAAGAGGGCGGTGCGAGTTAGAGGCTTGAGACTGAGTTGGTAGTGGGGGAATGAGGAAACTGGTGAAATCCACATTAATCCCATGTGGTTGCAGGGTCCCAAGGCAGAAGATGAGGCGTTCTTCCTCCAGGCGCCGGTTGGTTAAGAGTTTGGCAGTGGAGGAGGCCCAAGACCTGTATGTCCTTGGTGGAGTGGGAGGGGGAGTTGAAGTGTTCAGCCACAGGGCGGTGGGGTTGGTTGGTGCGGGCGTCCCAGAGATGTTCTCTAAAACGATCCGCAATTTGGCATCCTGTCTCCCCGATGCAGTGGAGACCATATCAGGTGCAACGGATACAGATGACATTAGTGGAGTTACAAGTAAATTTCCATCAGATGTGGAAGGATCCTTTGGGGCCTTGGATGCAGAAGAAGGCGCAGGTTTTGCACTTCCTGCGGTGAGAGGGGAAGGTGCTGAGAGTGGGGTGAGGGCTGTTTGGGGGGGGCGTGGATCTGACAAGGGAGTCAAGGAGGGAATGCTGATAGGGCTGGGGAGGGAAATATATCCCTACTGCTGGGGTCTGTTGGTCAGAGGATGATGCCATTTCCAGAAGTTGCTCAGGTGGAAGGTTTTTATCAGAGGGGTTTTATCAGAGAGACCATTTCCTCCGTGACTCACTTGTTAGATCCACGCTCCCCCCCACCCCACCAGCCCACCAGCCCTCACCCCACTCGCGGCACCTTCCCCTCCCACAGCAGGAAGTGCAAAACCTGCACTGACACCTCTCCCCTCATCTGTGTCCAAGGCCCCAAAGGATCCTTCTACATCTGATGGAAATTTACCTGTAACTCCACTAATGTCATTCACTGTATCCGTAGCACCCGATATGGTCTCCTCTACATGGGGGAGACAGGACGCCAACTTGCAGATTGTTTCAGAGAACATCTCCGAGACACCCGCACCAACCAACCCCACTGCCCTGTTGCTGATCACTTCAATTCCCCCTCCCACTCCACTAAGGACATGCAGATCCTAGGCATCCTCCACTGCCAAACTCTAACCACCCGATGCTTGAAGGAAGAACACCTCATCTTCTCCCTTGGGACCCTGCAACCACACGGGATTAATGTGGATTTCACCAGTTTCCTCATTTCCCCTCCCCCCCACCTTGGCACCACCCTCTTGACCTGTCCACCGTCTTTCCCATCTATCCACTCTACCCTCCTCTCCGACCTATCACCTTCCTACCCACCTTCATCTACCTACTGCATCCTCAGCTACCTTTCCCCAGCCCCATGCCCCTCCCATTTATCTCTCAGCCCGGCCAGCAGGCCTCATTCCTGATAAAGGGCATATGCCTGAATCGTCGATTCTCCCGCTCCTCAGATGCTACCTGACCTGATGCGCATTTCCAGCACCACACGCTCAAACTTATGATACAGGACATACAAACTTTATTTCAAAGGCTAATAATGTATATATGTCTTTTAAAGTTACTGCCACTTTACAAGTAACCCAACCCTAATTTATGCACTATTTTGCAAAACAGTGGTCCAAGCATGAATAGGAAGGGTTTGGAGGGATATGGGCCAGGCACTGGCAGGTGGGACTAGACTGGGTTGGGATATCTGGTCGGCATGGACAGGTTGGACCGAAGGGTCTGTTTCCACACTGTACATCTCAATGACTCTAAGTATATAATTTTGACTCTATACAAAAGATTTATTCAACAGTTGCTAATTTTAGTGATCTCATCTTTTATTCAAGGTATAAGTTTGATAAATATATTTTTTGTGTTATTTGAAACTGAATTTTTACAAAGAACCAAAAAATAGGTTCTTTGACTTCCAAGCCTGCGCCGACACATTTTGCCCCTCAATACTAAAACTGTCTTCACTTACAGAATCCGTATTCCTCTATTCTCTTCCTATTCATGCATTTGTTCAGGTGCTTCTTGAATGCTGCTATTATGTCTACTTTTTGAATGATTAAAATGAGGCGTGATAGACTACTTATGAATATTCTCTTTTAATATGTCATAGAATTCCTTAGCATAATATATTGCACATCTTGTGCTATGCAGGCACACATCTGTAATAAATCAGGTAAGTTTCCAGTAGTTAGTTCAATTTCAATAAGAATTTGCACTTGATACAAATTAAACAAAATCAAGAGCTCCATCTTGGTTGATTAAAGCAAGTGATCTGCTCCTTTGGCACTAGCCACAGCTCCAGTGCAAAATAAAAGTCACTGAGCCCTGCTGCATTGGACTGTCAGGCTAGAAAATCCTGAAGATATGACTTAATACTAACTGCACTGCCTGCAACTTTCACAATCCATGTATTCCTTCCCAATTTCCACAATTACAGGCTTCTTGCTGTTAACTGGTACAATTACAATAGGAAGATTAAATATATCATATTGTGAACAGTATAGTCCCCTTATCTACGAAAAGACTTGAGACAATCCACAGAAGGTTCATTAGGTTGTTCACGGCTATAGTTAGTCTTAAGTTTGGGTCATTAACTACATTTAAGGTTAGGAATAAGCAATTTTTAATTAGTAAGGAATCAAGGGTTTTGGGGAAAAGGCAAGAAAGTGGAGTCGAGGATAATCAGATCAGCCATGATCCTATTGAATGGAGGAGGTAACTCAATATGCTGAACAACCTTCTTCTGCTCTTAGGTTTGATGGTCTCACAACATTTTTATTGATTATTACCAGACGTGTTAATAATGTGCACTGCCTGGTATCAACTCTGGAACTTCTCTAAAAACAAATATCCAACTATGAGAAAGTCATTGATGACTTCATTTCCCCTGCCTCTAGTGGTATCAGGGTTAACCAGACATGCAAAATGTCACCATAATTAGCCACAATATTTTATAATTGGTTACAAAAGTATATTAACATTTCAAAAAGTCATAAATTGTTCAATGGAAAGAAGCAAGTTCACTTCACTGCAGTAGCAGGCAGCAATGAAAGCCCTAGTAGAAAGAACAAAGTTGTAGACTATTATTTAAATGGGAAACAGCTTAAAAATATATAGCACAATGGGACTTGGGTCTCCTAATTCAGGACTTTCTTAAAGTTAACATGAGGTTCAATTGACAGTTAGGAAGACAAATATAACGTTAGCTTTCATTTTAAGAGGGGTAGAATACAAGGGCATTTCTGCCTGGTAGTCGGTGGTGAGTGGTGTTCCACAGGGCTCTGTCCTTGGGCCTCTATTGTTTGTAATTTTATTAATACTTGGATGAGGGGATTGAAAGATGGGTCAGCAAGTTTGCAGATGACACAAAGGTTGGAGGTGTCGCTGACAGTATAGGGGGCTGTTGTAGGCTGCAGCGGAACATTGACAGGATGCAGAGATGGGCTGAGAGGTGGCAGATGGTGTTCAACCTGGATAAATGCGAGGTGATGCATTTTGGAAGGTCGAATTTGAAAGCTGAGTACAGGATTAAGGATAGGATTCTTGGCAGTGTGGAGGAACAGAGGGATCTTGGGGTGCAGGTACATAGATCCCTTAAAAGGGCCACCCAAGTGGATAGGGTTTTTAAGAAAGCATATGGTGTTTTGGCTTTCATTAACAGGGGAATTGAGTTTAAGAGTCGTGAGATCTTGTTGCAGCTCTATAAAACTTTGGTTAGACCGCACTTGGAATACTGCGTCCAGTTCTGGTCACCCTATTATAAGAAAGATGTGGATGCTTTGGAACGGGTTCAGAGGAGGTTTACCAGGATGCTGCCTGGACTGGAGGGCTTATCTTATGAGCTCGGACTTTTTTCATTGGAGAAAAGGAGAAGAGGGGACCTAATTGAGGTATACAAAATAATGAGAGGCATAGATAGAGTCGATAGCCAGAGACTATTTCCCAGGGCAGAAATGACTAACACGATGGGTCATAGTTTTAAGCTGGTTGGAGGAAAGTATAGAGGGGATGTCAGAGGCGGGTTCTTTACACAGAGAGTTGTTAGAACATGGAATGCGTTGCCAGCAGCAGTTGTGGAGGCAGGGTCATTGGGGACATTTAAGAGACTCCTGGACATGCATATGGTGACAGAAATTTGAGGGTGCATACATGAGGATCAGTGGTCGGCACAACATCGTGGGCTGAAGGGCCTGTTCTGTGCTGTACTGTTCTATGTTCTATGTGTTATTGAGTCTGGATCTGGACCCAAATGAGTCATTGTTGTAGAGCACCATCATAGAATATAAGACTCAAATGTATTGCAACTTTCTGTACTGCAACCATACAGTGGTTCTAACTAGTTTAACCACTTACTCACTGCAGCAATACAAGAACACTACACATATTACTCAGTGAAGTTTCATAAAGGCTGCCGTTTTACAACTGCTCTGCTACCAGATCATTTGTCACTGCAGAAAATACATTCATGAGATTATAAGCTTATTAATGCGAATAAGGATAATGTTCAAACAAAAATTCTATCTACTCCGATGCAAGGTCAATGACATTTGACATCAACTGCAATTTGCTGTCCAAAGATGTTAAATGTACCAAGCATTTTCATTTCAAATTACTAGCATCCACAGTAGCTCGGCTTTTGTACTTTCACTATTTTCTGCCTCAAGAAAACAGAACATTAAAATGAACAACTCGACTAATCATATCAGAATGGTAAAAGCAATGTGCCCAATCTGCATCAAAATGAAACTAATAAAGTACAATTATAAATGACAGCCTGGAACATGCTTTTCTGCCTCTTTTTCACCTGAAGGTGTTACTTATCGATTGCACTCTCTTCCAACACTGGACAGATTTTGTTTTCCAAACAAATGTGTCTATCTGAGACATGGCTTTAAAGCAACACAGGCTGTAGAAATTTAAATGCAAAATGACAAACTGACCTTTATATGAAATCCCATTGAAATTCAGCTGCTCAAGTGAATTCATAAAACAATGAATCACTCCATGGTACACTCAGGGATTCAGTCAGTAAACATTTCATTTTAACAGCTGTGAATTTAAATAGCAAATAAATCCCATGAAATATAATTACAGGAAAAAGTAAATATTCCGAATAAAAAGCATTGGAGTAATTGTCAAAACGGAAAGATATTGACAATTACTTTGAATACTGGATGGGAAAATAGCTTCACAAAGGGGAAGCCTATGCTTACAAAGGCAGTTGATTATAATAGTCAAATCTCATTCACATACTATTGTTTGACTTTTGAAACTTTGAGATGGCAAACATGTTGGAGGGGAGTGATGAAAGTCAAACATGCTGCTGTGCTAAAGTAGCAAGGCAACAAGAGATTCCAGTTTGTCAAAAGTTGGGGGGAAGGGGTTGCTGAGGACAAGGGGTTTATGGAGAGAATTCCAGAACTTAGGGCATTGATGCTGAGAATGTGGCTGTTGACCAATGGTGGGACAAGTTAAATCTGAGAGCTTCAGAACACCAGAAATGGAGGCGTGCAGATATTTGAGCAAGTGACGGGGGGGCGGGGGGGGGGGGGGGGGGGGGGGGGGGTTACACTTGATATTTCCATATATGCAATGCTAGATATGGTTCTTTTGGCATCAAATCAAAGGTTGGAGTCGGCTTCATATCTGAAATCATTTAGAAGTTTAAGTCATTTTCAATACTGCAGATAAACATATATTCAAAATATCATTGTTAAACCTTATATAAAGAGTACACTTCTCTTCAGCTGCAAAAGGTTTCAAAGAAGAGGTTCTTCAAGCATTTCCCTGTTTTTTTTTATCATTTACGCGATGACGTGTCACTGGCTAGGCCAGCATTTATTGCCCATCTATTAGTGCCTTGGGGGCAGTTAAGAGTTAACCACATTGCAGTAGGTCTGGAGTCACATGTAGGCCAGACAAGGTCAGGATGGCTGGGTTCTTCCCTAAATGGGGTTATATCCAAAAATCAGCAATGAATTTATGTCATCATTAGACTCTTAATTCCAGATTTTATTTTAACTGAATGCAAATCCCACCATCTTTTGTGCCAAGATTTGAACCCAGGGTCCCCAGAACATCATGTGGGTATTAGGATTTAGAGTCCAGCAATATTATCACTAAGCCGTCGTTTCCCCCAGTTAGATTCAGTGAGGTACAATACATTATAAATCTCACCACTGAACTAGGTCAATATGAAGTTACTTAAAGGGTGAAAAACTGAACACGAATGAGTTGTTTTGTCAGAAAGGGGCAAATATAAATTTTGAGTTAACATTTTTTAAAAACCTGCCCCCAAGCTTCTCCGAGGAATGACCACCGAGTAGAGGGGATAAAGCACTCTTTGAGAGTCATTCTGAGAAACTGTTTAACTGGTCACCTTCCCAGCCTACAACAATAAAAGATACAATCTCTTCTTACTCATAAACACAGTGTGAAAGGCAATTAAACAAAGTCCTTAGGGCTAAGTAGGAGGAATCAACCTACACACTCGATCTTTGACAAACTGCTCCGCTGAGTAAACATAGCTATTATGAACACAAGCTTTTCAGGTCATCCAAAAGCCACCCACAACCATGCATCTCTTACCAAATTGAGCCAGATAAATATACAATATATCAGAGTTATTTGCACAGCAACACCTCACATTTACCAAGCGGTATAATCTATTGACTATCTCACTGCATATAAATCCTTTTTTCGCATGTTTTTTCTACTTTCATATTATCTTCAAGTCTTACAATTTTGCACTTTAGCTAAGTGGCCTAGCAATAAGTGGAGGGTCAAGCAATTCAGTTTCATTTAACTCAACGTTTCCATCTGCAGTCGCCTGAGCAGGTTGGAGGTAACATACTAACACGGATAGATGACTAGCTGGCTGGTAATGTTCTCTGTAAATTGCATACGTGTAGTCTCTCCGATGGCCCATGCTTGGCGATCAGCGTGCCCGAGTCGTTCGCAACATTGATTTCCAATTCTGAAAGTCAGGGCCTTGGAAGGATGTGAGGTCTGTGCGGAATAAAATTAGGGTAATGCTGCTGGCTGGTGCAAAACAGGGAACATACAAAAATGGGTCTTAGTTTATCTGATTGGCAGGATGGGATAAGTGCATCCCCATAATGGTCTGTACTGGGGCTTCAGCATTTTAACAATTTATATCACTGATTTAGATGAGGGTAGAGAGACTCTTACAGTGCAGCTGCAATGTCCTTACTTGCAAGTTAGAAGGGCTGTCAGTCAATTCTCCTGCTCCTTGGATGCTGTGGTGCTGTGTTTTCCAGCATCACACTCTCAATTTCTCCTTGCAAGTTAGAAGGTCCAGGTTCAAGTTCACCTGTTTGAGCTGAACAGGTTGATTAGAATATATATTACAAAAGATGAAGGTAGCAAGGCAATGGCAGTTACATCTACAGATGACACAGAGATAGGTAGGAAAGTATGTTGTGAAGATGACACAAGGTTGCAAAGAAATATAAAAAAATTGAGTAAGTGAGCAAAAATACGGCAGATGGTGTATAATATGAGAAAATGAGAAGTCCATGTTGGCAGGAAGAATATTGAAAAATATTACTTGAATTGAGAATTACAGCAGAGTTCCAAGGAATTGAGGGATTTAGGAATCCTGGCATACATGTCAGAAAATGTTAGTATGCAGATGCATCAACTGATTAAGGCCAGTGGAATGGTGCTCTTTATTACCATAGGAATTAAACATAAATATAAGGAGGATATGCTTCTGTTCTACAGGGCATTGATGAGATCACATTTCAAATAATGTGTGCAGTTTTGGCCTCTTTATTTAACAAAGGTTGTAAATGCATTGGAGGCATTCAAGAAGGCTTACGGGATTGATACCTGGAATGAGCCGGTTACCTTATAAGGAAACACGAGATAGAAAGGGCTTCACTGGAGTTTGGAAGAGCATAGGACAACTTCAATGAAGTATATAAGGACCCAAATTATCTTGAAACGTGGAAACAAGAGGCCTTTTCCTCTTCTGGTTGAGTGCAGAACCAGAAACAATGCTTAAACATGAGGGGTTGTTTTAGGAGAGCCGAGAATTTTGGAGCACTCTACGAAGAAAGTAGAGACAGTGCCTTTGAATATTTTAAAGGCAGAGTTCAATTAAATGTGGAATTCAAAACAAAAACAGATCAGCCATGATCTTATTGAAAGGCGGAGCAAGTTTGAAGGGTTGAATGGCATACTTCTGCTCCTAATTTGTACATTCATATACTAATTAAGAGGAAAACAGTCTTCATCTTTTGCATTTTGCAAAGCATTAAATGCTTAATTCCTAAACCCTGTAAAAAATTTGAATAAGCTTATAGTCAACTAATAAAAAGTGCATTTTGTGACATGCTTGGAAGAATGGTCAATAAAAAGTAATTGTCAGAGGTAGTTGAAATATATAATTTAAGTGCGATTCGAAAAGAGAACTGCATGAAAAATCAAAATAATCAGTGGAAGAAAAATAATTAAAGGCGAAGGAAAGGCAAGTGCATTTCCATTATCACTCTGGAATCTGTAAAGTGATACATACAGAGTAATATCTAAGGAGAGGAAAAGGTTTGTGTCCTGCTTGCAGTAGAAGTTTTAGGAACGCCTAAAGATAATTAACACCAAACAAAAGTCAGTTTTCCAAGTCAGGAGAATTTTTTCCAAATTTAGTTATAGATGTCTCCAACTCAGAAAGCAGTTCAGTTGTGGACTTGCAAAATCTAAATAGATGGGCAATATCCTTCACAAATTAACCAATTCAATAGCATACAACACTCTTTAAATTACAGCAAGGCAAGCTTTTTGTAAAATGTCTTGGAAAAAAAGTCAGTTTTGATGATCTTATAATCTGGTTGAAAAAATATATAGACTTTAGGGAGCCTGCCTCTCCGGTTAAGAAATCTACAAAGAAATCTACATCTGTTTGGTGAATACAAGTAAAGCATTCTTCATGTGGCTTTGAGCACCTTGAGAGACCAAAAATGACATGATATTTATAAAGAAAACAGTTGGTTAATATCCAGTAATATTCACTACAGAAATATTTAATTATATTATATCCAGTTGATCAAAGCATAACAATAATTGACTAGCTCACTGGAAATAGCTGCCTTCAAAGTTGATTGAGTGCAATCATGAATGCTATTTTGTGAATCCAAGGTTATCATTATGAGTGGCTGATGGCAAGTGTACTCAGTTGCTTAAGTGGTTCCAGAACCACCTATACTCTATTCATATACACTCCCACATTAGCACATGTTCTCTAA
The DNA here is from genome assembly GCF_037043375.1 of Chiloscyllium plagiosum. Lineage (NCBI taxonomy): Eukaryota > Metazoa > Chordata > Chondrichthyes > Orectolobiformes > Hemiscylliidae > Chiloscyllium > Chiloscyllium plagiosum. The sequence goes on from NW_028270141.1 coordinate 108,690,569, forward strand.
CTGTAATGAACATTTAACATCCATTTTGCTGAAATGTTTTACTGGTTACTTCAATTTGCATCACAAATTTATGCATAAGAGATCTTCCAATAGCTAAAAAAAATTCAAATGGATATACTGCAATTTTAAAATAAAATTACATTGTACCTTTACTATTGCTCACTGCAACCATTGGTGAATTGCTTAAAACTGCTAATCACATTTAGATTGAACACACTCTGTGATAACACAGCAAACTATGAGCGAAAGGTATGTAAATTTTCTATTACATGTATACCAATCCAGATCAGTGTACCCAAAGTTGCTAAAGTAGGTGAGGCATACTTGCAAAGGAGCTGGCCACAATTTTCACATTCTCTTTTGACACAGGGATGAAGCCAGCTCTAAAGATTTGCAGGCATTGCTCCCTTATTCAAAAAAGGAAGGGTGATCCCAGAGACCATAGGTTAATCAATTTAATGTCGCTGACAGGTAACCTTTAGAAACAGTGACAGATCATAGAACAGTACAGCACAGATACAGGTATAAACCCTTTGGCCTACCATGTATGTGCCAACCATTATGCCTTCTAAACTAATTCCGTCTGCCTGCACATGATCCATATCTCTCTATTCCTGCCTGCTCATTTATCCATCTAAATGCTTCTTAAATGTTGTTATTGTACCTGATTCTACCAGCTCCCTTGGCAGCACGCGACAGGCACCTATGACCTTCTGTGTTAAACACTTACCTTGCACATCTCCTTTAAACATTCCCCCTCCCCTTAAACATATGCCCCCTTTCCCACCCTGGGAAAAGGACTCTGGCTATCCACCCCATTCGTGCCTCTCATAATTTTATGTATTTCTATCAGATCGTCTCTCAGCCTTCAACATTTTAGTGAAAACAATCCATCACATCTTCTTATAGCTAATACTTCCCAATCCAGACAAATCCCAGTAAATTTCTCTTGCAGCCTCTGAAAAGCCTCCACATCCTTCCTATAGTGTTGCAATCAGAACTGCATACAACATTCAAAATGCAGCCTAACTAAAGTTTTACACAGCTGCAATGTGACTTGGTAACCAACAAAGGAAAGTATGCCTTACGCCTTCACTTCATCCATTTGTATAGCCACTTTCAAGCTGCTATGGACTTGCACCCCAAGATCTGTCTGTGTATCAATGTCCCTGAGGATCCTCCTATTTCCTGCATACTTTCAGCTTCCATTGGACCTCCCAAAATGCATCATCTCACACCTGTCTGAACTAAATCACACCTCCATTTCTCTGTCCAATTTCCAACTGATCTATATCCTGCTGCATCCTTTGACACCTTTCTCACTATCCATGACTTCCTGATTTTTCACGTAATTTGCAAACTTACTTATCAGACCATCTACACTTTCAGCCAAATCATTTACACAGCACTGATCCTTGTGGAACACCACTGGTCAAAGACCTTCAGTCAGTAAAATACCTTTCTACAACTACTTTCTGTCTTCTATAACCAAGTCATCTTGTAATTCCACTTACCAAACTCTCTGTGGATTCCATGAGACTTAATCTTATGAACCAGTCTACCAGAAGGAACCTTGTTGAATGCTATAGTAAAGTCCATGTAAACAATACCTACTGTCCTACCCTCATCAATCATCTTTGTCACTTCCTTGAAAAACTCAATCAAATCTGTGAAGCAAGACCTTCCCTGCAATAGCCTTAATGATTATTCCTAATAAGTCAAGTTGCTGACTATCCCCAATAGCTCCATGATCTGCAAGAAAATTAGTTTGTTATACAAGCATGGACCAACAGACAGTAAAGCTGGACTTGTGAAGGGAATAATCTTTAAATAATGAGATAAAGATTTTTGATGACATAGCAGAGAAAATGAAGGACAGCAAAGTAGTTGTTAAAATGCTACAGAGTTTTAAAAGTCATTTGATGAAGTAACACATTTGTTAACAACATTAAAGTTCATGGAATAAAAGGGGCAGGAGCAAGAAAGAAAAATAGCTATGGAATGGAAGACAGATTTGTAGACCAGGGCTGTTTTTCTGACTCAAGGACATGTTATACACATCAGTGCTCCTCAGGGTTCAGAACAGGGACCACTGTTGTTTTTGATATACATTCATAATTTGGATTCAAGGGTTCAGGGCACAATTCTGAAATGTGCCTATCACACAATACTTGCAAACATTAACAGTTAGGAGAATAAAATAGACACGGGCAGGCTGAGTGAATGAGCAGACATGTGACAGATCAAATTCAGTGCACAGGGGAACCAGAGTTGAATTATGCTAAAAATCAGCAAGATGTCAATTTCAGGGTGTTTCATGGAGCATTTCCCTTAATGAATTTCAGCAAGTTCTCTCATGTAATTCTCCTCCATTCACCTCCTTATGTATGCACTTGTACTACCGTGTGTTCACCAGCAGAAATACCACCACCAGGACCTGCAATCTCTGTGGCTGGCACCATATTCAAATCTCACCTATGGACCTGGTCCATTGCTGGCAGCTATGAATAGTTCTTCATGGTGCAGCAGGGAGAGGGAAAAGAAGAATAGGTTCTGAGGGTACATAAGTAGCATGGGTGACTCTTCTCTGGTAACAGAAGCTTATCTTCATAGATGCCTTGCCATTCTATATCACCACCTGCCTGATAATCATTGAAATTTCAGCTTTAAAAATCAAACCACAAAGGCAAACCATCCTTAATGCTATAGCATGTAAAATCATGTTTGAGGAAGTCCTACAATTTCTCTAAAGCCCAGACAACATCTTGGTAAACCTTTTCTGTACCCCATCAAAAGCCTCCAAAGAACTGTGGCAAGAACTGTAAGCAATACCCCTGTATTCCAAATGTGGCCTAATTGAAGTTCTATACAGCTGTAACACGATTTGCCAATTTTTGCACTCTGTGACCCAACCAATGAAGGTAAGTATGCCATATGCCTTCTTGACCATATTATTCACTTGTGTTGCCACTTTCAGAGAACTGTGGACCTGTATGCCCAGATCCTTCTGTATGATATCAAAGAGTTCTGTTGTTTACTCTATATTTTCCTTCTGCATTAGATCTTCCAAAATGCATCACCTTGCATTTTTCCATCTGTTATTTCTTCATCCAAGTCTCTAGCTTACCTATATCCTCTGGCAATTCTCCTCACTATCTGCAGCTGCCCAAATCTTTGTAGAGGCTTTTAGTTGACAAAGGTGTTGTGTGTCAGTGCAGGTTTAGTGGGTCAGAAGACCTGTCCAAATGCTGTACGTTTTTGTTCTTCAATTGTGTTTCATTGAGATTGCTACTATCACTTTGTAATGACCAATGACATTGCTAAGTTTGCATGTGGCTAGAAAATCCATCCCAAATAGTTGATTACTCCATACATTTCACATACAGAAATCTTTCACTTGTATTATGCATGTGCTTGATGAAATTGTTTCTTGAAGGGTCTCACATCACTTGCAAGTAGAATGTGTGTTCTCAGACAGCCAAAACTATGTTTCATTTCCATTTTGCATTTGCAGTTTGATGAGAAAGTAAAACAACCCAGGTTGCACTTTGCAGAATGTGTTATTGACTCTCTCTGGTAATCTAGGAGACCCAACAAGCCTTCATGTTCTTTTCTTCTTTGCATTTCTTTTGGCCCCATCAATTCTGAGCTTCCACACGTTCCCAACCTACTCTTTTCACTGAAGCTTTCCTCTTCCAACATTACGCTCTGAGGCCTGGGCCTACGGCCTAGTCATCCCAAGTACTGTTCCACCACAACCCCATTCCCATTGAAGCAAGGTGGTTGTGACCTTCAAATGACCCTCCAAAAATAACCCATGCTCTAGAATGTATGATCTTCTCCCACCTTTATATACTGAGTTGCCAGCCATCTCAATAATTGTTAGCTCTTATATCAATATGTTGCCTCCAATCTTCATAATACTGATTTCACTAAATTCCCGGCCATAGCAGTAGCCCGAAAAACCCATCCTGACTTTCAACAAATATAACCTTCAGGGCTGACAATGATCTACTCACTGACTGATGAGTGAGAAGACCCCTGAACAATTTCTGCGTAGCTCTCCAAGTGACTTATCACTAATCTGAACCAGTTGCACCGGAACCGTAGAACTGACCATTCCCCAGTGTGTTTTGATACAACCCATGAATATGACAAGCCCAAGTGGCTAACTGATCACAACCAAGTCCCTGGAGTGAGATCAGACAATGCCTTTGACTTACTGTGCCAGAATCCTCTTACTGACCATTGTCCCCATTGACTTGACCAGGGATTACTTCTCTTAAGCTTTGAGGCCAGTTATTGAAGCACATGCAATATGTTGTCACCTAAGTGGCTGGTGTGTGCTGCAAGTGTGAGATTAATGTAGCTTGATGCCATACAGCAACACTTCACCCTCCTGATTATTCCTTGTTGGCTTTGTATCTGTGTTAAAAAGCAAGGCAGAAAAGAATACTGAGATTCTGTACATTCTAAATGAGGCAGCAAAGTACAAAAAGGCAAGGCAAGAGAAGGCAGAGATGCTGTGAGCATTCATGCAGGTGCAAAATGAGTAAAAGTACAAAGGATCCTTGATTATCCGAATACCAATTATCTGAAAATTGGATTATCCAAAAGAGATCTCGAGGTCCCGATAGAAACATTACATCAAAGACGTGTTTATAACACTGATCATGTCTCTTGTTTACAGTGATCAAACAGGCATCGTCTCCAAATGACTGACTGCCCACCCTCTCTCTCTCTCTCTCTCTCTCCCCCCCCACACTTTCCCTGGAGTTCTACACAAGGGTGTACCCTAAACCCCTCTTCTCCAGATAAAGTCGCTAACATTGGCCTGTACAGGGCAGAGGTGGAACCTGTCAAAATGTTGCAGTAAAAAGTTGTGCGTGTGTGTGCGCGCGCGCACGTGCAGTGCACACTGTTTGAAGACTTACCCCACATATGCAGTAGCAGTCTTGTTGTTGATGCACAGTCCGGCTGCCCCGGGGGGTACAGTGTTGGGGGTGGGCGGGTTTTGACGTGTTTGGGGGGTGGTGTTGGACAGGGGGGGGGGGGGTGGTGTTGGGGGCGGGGGGGCAGGCAGGCAGCAGTGTTGGATGGGGGAGGGGGGGGAGCTCATACGCGGTGTGCTGCTGCAGTCTCCTGAACGGGGAGCAGACTTTAAAAACTCCGAGCCCCAGAGGAAAGGCATTTAATTAACCGAATAATCGATTATCTGAACGAAATATTGCCCACCCATCATGTTCAGATAATTGAGGTTTCCCTGTAAATGATAAAGTCACCATAGTCCGAGTCGACTATAGGGCTGCTATCTCATTACAGAGAGATGACTTGTGGTGATTTAACCTGAAGGTCACCACAAGTCAGGCGAAAGGAGAGTTGATAATGAGAGTCCTTTATGGTAACTTCAGTCAGCGCAGAAAATGAACCTATACTGATGGTATCACTCAGCACTGCAAATCAGCCATCCAGCTAACTGAGCTAACCGACCTCCAAAGTCAGTAAGCACTCTGAAAACAAGTGGAGAGTTTTGAGTCACATCCTGCTCCAATGAATGAATTGGGTGTCCGTCCCGTGCGCAAAGGAACCTAGTAGCAGTATTACTATGCAAAATACTGGTGCATCCAAAGTGCAAAACTGCAGTGGAAAAATGCATTCTAAGTGAGGTAGAGGTGTGCCATGATGGTGTGATGTGGCTAATGTATGCCTGATGCCAACCTCCAGCATGCAGGCAGTCACTGTTCTTCAAGCATGTCCTGAGGTGCCGGGAACTGCTGGTCAAATGGGAGGCCCAGAGGAAAATGTGGCTTACTAGTGCCATCAGATGTCCACTGTGATTATCAGGTTGGGAATCACTGCCATATTGAATTCTCTCTGGCACATGGGAGGAGAGCAAATTACAAATACATTCGGTGAGAATGATATGCAAATTCGTGCAAATTAGCCTCTCCTGCTCACTTGTGAGATTCTCAGCTTGCTGTTCAAATCTTGGGTGGAAGATCAGACTCCTCAGACTATATCTTTCTAAATTGACTCAATTGCCCACATTGTTCAGGGGCTGGGTAAATTCTGCCCATACTGAAGAACAACATATAAGAGTATAATTTTAAATAGAATTCAAAACCAAAAAGACCTGGGATACGTGTGCATAAATCTTTATAAGTGACAGAGGTGATTAATAAAGTACAAGGGATTTACATAGAGACAGAGTATGAACATTCACAAGTTATGCCTCACTTACAATAACTCATCACACATCAATTATTAGAGGGCACAGATTTAAAACAATGAGCAATAAAATTTGATGATACGAAAAAGTATTTTCACAACAAGTGGCATGGGTTTGGAATACACTGCCTAAGAAGTTGATGGATACTGACACAAATGCAGTCTTTGAAAGGAAAACAGAAAATTCATGAAGGAGATTACACTGAAGGGATAAAGAGTGTTGGGAATAATTGGCTTTCTCTTCTAAACAGTTATGAACATCTATGGGATCAAATGTCTTTTTCTTTTCTATGCCATATTAACTGACTTCACATAGAACATAGAAAGGTATAGCACAGAACAGGCCCTTTGGCCCACGATGTTGTGCCAAGGGTTAATCCTAATGTAAAATAAAATAACTTAACCTATGCAGTCCTCAACTCACTGCTATCCATGTGCATATCCAGCATTCGCTTAAATGTCCCTAATGACTCTGCTTCCACCACCACCACTGGTAACGTATTCCAAACATTCACAACTCTCCGCATAAAGAACCTTGCTCTGACATCCCCTCGACATCTTTTTCCGAATATCTTAAAACTATGACCCCTTGTTCCAGTCAATCCTGCCCTGGGGAAAAGTCTCAGCTTATTGACTCCATCCATTCCTCTCATTATCTTGTATACCTCGATCAGGTCACGTCTCTTCCTCCTTCTCTCCAGAGAGAAAAGTCCAAGCTTATTCAACCTTTCTTCATAAGGCAAGCCCTCCAGTCCAGGCAGCATCCAGATACAAAAATTTCTGTATCTTTCCTATAGTAGAGCAACCACAACTGGACACAATATTCCAAGTGGTCTCACGAGGGACTTGTAGAGCTGTAACAACACCTCGCGGGTCTTAAACATAATCCCCAGTTAATGAAAGCCAAAACACCATATGCTTTCTTAACAACCCTATCCACTTGGGTAGCAACTTTGAGGGATCTATGTACTTGCACACCAAGATCCCTCTGTTCCTCCACACTGCCAAGAATCCTGCCTTCAATCCGATTTTCAGCATTTGTGTTCAATCTTCCAAAATGCATCATTTCACATTTATCCAAGTTGAACTCCATCTGCCATTTCCCAGCCCAGCTCTGCACACTGTCTATGTCACGCAGCAGCCTGCAATAGTCCTCAATACTATTGTTGGCATCTGCAAATTTACTAACCCACCCCTCAATCTCCTCATCCAAGTCATTTATAAAAACTAGCCACGAAACGCCACGACCAGCTATCCTTAGTAGCCACACACGCAGACGACATGCAACATGAATTCGACTGGGACAACACTACCATTATAGGGCAAGCCAAACAAAGAACAGCCAGGGAATTCCTAGAAGCATGGCACTCATCCACAAACTCCATCAACAAACTCCATCAACAAACACATCGATCTGGACCCAATATACCGGCCACTACAGCGGACAGCTGAAACTGACAACCGGAAGCGGCAGGGACAGACCACTATAAATGCTGGAGGAAACACCACAGAAGCGCTTCACAGAAGGCTCCCAAGCACTGAGGATGTCACCTAGACAGGGGACGAAACGTTTGCAACAAAAATTTCCAGCTCGGCGAACAGAACCACAACAACGAGCACCCGAGCTACAAATCTTCACCCAAACTTTGATCATTTATAAAAACTAGGAAAAGCAGAGGTCCAAGAACAGAGCCCTGCAGGACCCCACTCAACACTAACCTCCAGGCAGAATACTTTCCATCTACAACCACTCTCTGCCTTCTGTCAGCCCCAATTTTGAAACCAGATAGCCAAATCTCCCTGTATCCCATACTTCCTGACTTTATGAATGAGACTACCATGGGGAACCTTATCAAATGCCTTACTGAAATCCATATACACCACGTCCATTGCTCGGCCTTTGTCAACCTGTCTTGTCACCTTCTCAAAGAACTCAATAAGGTTTGTGAGGCATAACCTGCCCCTCACAAAGCCATGCTGATTGCCTTTAATCATGCAACGCTTTGCCAAATAGTCATAAATCCTATCCCTCAGACTTCTTTCCAAAACTTTGCTGACCACAGATGTAAGACCGACTGGTCTATAATTGCCAGGGGTTTCCCTATTAGAGTCAAAGAGATGTACAGCACCGAAACAGACCCTTCAGTCTAACGCGTCCATGCCAACCAGATAATCCAACCCAATCTAGTCCCACCTGCCAGCACCCGGCCCATATACCTCCAAACCCTTTCTATTTATATACCCATCCAAATGCCTCTAAAATGTTGCAATTGTACCAGCCTCCACCACTTCCTCTGGCAGCTCATTCCATATACGTACCACCCTCTGTGTGAAAACGTTGCCCCTTAGGTCTCTTTTATATCGTTCCCATCTCACCCTAAACCTATGCCCTCTCTAGTTCTGGACTCCCTGACCGCAGGGAAAAGACTTTGTCTATTTATCATATCCATGCCCATCATAATTTTGTAAACCTCTATAAGGTCACCCCTCAGCCTCCGACGCTCCAGGGAAAACAGCCCCAGCCTGTTCAGCCTCTGCCTGTAGCTCAAATCCTCCAACCCTGGCAACATCCTTGTAAATCTTTTCTGAACCCTTTCAAGTTTCACAACATCTTTCCAATAGGAAGGAGACAGGAATTGCACACAATATTCCAATAGTGGCCTAACCAATGTCCTGTACAGCTGCAACATAACCTCCCAACTCCTGTACTCAATACTCTGACCAATAAAGGAAAGCATACCAAACACCTTCTTCACTATCCTATCTACCTGTGACTCCACTTTCAAGGAGCTATGAACTTGCACTCCAAAGTCTCTTTGTTCAGCAACACTCCCGAGGACCTTACCATTAAGTGTATAAGTCCTGCTAAGATTTGCTTTCTCAAAATGCACCACCTCACATTTATCTAAATTAAACTCCATCTACCACCTCACAGCCTATTGGCCCATCTGGTCAAGATCCTGTTGTAATCTGAGGTGACCCTCTTTGCTGTCCACTACACCTCCAATTTTGGTGTCATCTGCAAACTTACTAACTGTACCTCTTATGCTCGCATCCAAATCATTTATATAAATGACAAAAAGTAGAGGGCCTAGCATCGATCCTTGTGGCACTCCACTGGTCACAGATCTCCAGTCTGAAAGACAACCCTCCACCACCACCCTCTGTCTTCTACCTCCGAGCAAGTTCCATATCCAAATGGCTAGTTCTCCCTGTATTCCATGAGATATAACCTTGCTAATCAGTCTCCCATGGGGAACCTTGTCGAACGCCTTACTGAAGTCCAAATAGATCACATCTACTGCTCTACCCTCATCAATCTTTTTTGTTACTTCTTCAAAAAACTCAATCAAATTTGTGAGACATGATTTCCCACCCACAAAGCCATGTTGACTATCCCTAATCAGTCCTTGCCTTTCCAAACACATGTACATCCTGTCCCTCAGGATTCCCTCCAACAACTTGCCCACCACCGACATCAGGCTCACTGGTCTATAGTTCCCTGGCTTGTCCTTACCACACTTCTTAAACAATTTCACCACGTTACCCAACCTCCAAGTCTTCTGGCACCTCACCTGTGACTATCGATGATACAAATATCTCAGCAAGAGGCCCAGCAATCAGTTCTCTAGCTTCCCACAGAGTTCTTGGGTATACCTGATCAGGTCCTGGGGATTTATCCACCTTTATTACCCTTCTTGAAAAGAGGAACAACATTCGCCTCCTTCCAATCCTCCGGTATTACTCCCGTGGAGAGTGAGGAGGAAAAGATCTTCGCCAGCGGCTTAACAACCTCCTTTCTTGCTTCCCGGAGCAGCACAGGATAACTCTGGTCTGGCCCTGGGAACTTATCAATCTTAAAGTTTTCCAAAATTTCCAGCACATCAACTTCATCAATCTTGATCTGGTCAAGCCTGTATCCCAGCTTCACAGTATAAATCCAGTTGGCTATTCATTTCAAACCAGACTCATGAACTGACTATTCCAGGCATCTAAGATCAAACTTGAGGCCACTGAATTTAATGATGCATAACATCATGTGTCATTAGTAGGCCTTCCATAGCATAATTGATGAGTAGTTCAGGATTGAGTACAGTTTCTGACAGTTTCTGACAGTCTCAATACAGTTTAAATTTGATACTTGTTCATGAATTACATGAATGTAAAATATGTACTAAGATATATGTGAAGCCATAGCCACACTCAGTTCTGGTCACACATAGCTGAAATGCCTGGGAACTCACCAATGTTACAAACAATGGAGAATACAGTCATGACAAATATCAAAGAAACCCACACAATCAACCAATACAAAGCTCAGGCAATTCCACACCAGTTGACGGCACAAAGTCACAACCACTAATAACAGGGGGCTGGCTCCAATTGGGAATAATGTCTCAAATAACTGCCTGAGCTAATTGTACTTACTCTATATACAAACCAACATCCAAAAAACTTCATTTACAATTGCATTATATGGCAGGTTTCACCTATAAATAAAGTTAATGAACAAGCAAAGAATGCTTACAGCACAAAGGGCACGCTAATTGACCCATTCTATTTGTGCTAATTCTCTGAGACTAACCCAGCAAGTCTCACACGTCCACCCGTTCTTCAAGTCCTGCACGTGTTTTCCTCTTCAGGTGCTTATCCAATTTCTTCTGAAAGATATGATTGCATATGCCTCTAACTAATCAGTCAGTGCACTCCATAGCAACCAATCACTGTGTGAAAAGGTTTTTGCTTGTATTACTGCTAAAATGATTCACTTGCCAAACACCCAAATCAATATCCTCTGATTCTCAATCTTATGTAAGGTTCTATCTGCATTGTCTGGACCTCTTATGATTTAATGTCAAATCTTCCCTCAATGTTTTCTTTTCCAAGTTTCTCTAATCAATCCATGTAAGTGAAATGCCTCAGTGCTGGAGTCATTTTCATCAATCTTCACTGTACCCTTTCCACGGTCACAACATCATTCCTAAAATGCTGTACCCAGGATTGTATATAATATTCCAGTTGAAGGTAAAGCAAAGTTTCAAAAAGATTAATCCTTGATTTTGTACTCTCAATGTCTAAAAAGTAAAGGATTTCATAAGCTTTTTTTAACAACTGTCTCAACCTACCTTACTAAATTTATAAGGAGAAAGTGAGGTCTGCAGATGCTGGAGATCAGAGCCGGAGATGTGTTGCTGGAAAAGCGCAGCAGGTCAGGCAGCATCCAGGGAACAGGAGAATCGACGTTTCGGGCATAAGCCCTTCTTCAGGAATGAGGAAAGTTTGTCCAGCAGGCTAAGATAAAAGGTAGGGAGGAGGGACTTGGGGGAGGGGGGTCGGAAATGTGATAGGTGGAAAGAGGTCAAGGTGAGGGTGATAGGTCAGACTGGGGTGGGGGCGGAGAGGTCGGGAAGAAGATCTCAGGTTAGGAAGGCGGTGCTGAATTTGATGGATTTGACTGAGACAGGGTGGGGGGAGGGGAAATGAGGAAACTGGTGAAATCCGAGTTCATCCCTTGTGGTTGGAGGGTTCCTAGCTGGAAGATGGCCTCCTTCAAGGACCGCAATTTCCCCCCCCGACGTGGTCGACGATGCCCTCCACCGCATCTCTTCCACTTCCCGCTCCTCCGCCCTTGAACCCCGCCCCTCCAACCGCCACCAGGACAGAACCCCACTGGTCCTCACCGACCACCCCACCAATCTCCATGTACAGCGCATCATCCGCCGTCATTTCCGCTACCTCCAAACGGACCCCACCACCAAGGATATATTTCCCTCCCCTCCCCTATCAGCATTCCGTAAAGACCACTCCCTCCGTGACTTCCTCGTCAGATCCACACCCCCCACCAACCCAACCTCCACTCCCGGCACCTTCCCCTGCAACCGCAGGAGGTGCAAGACTTGCGCCCACACCTCCCCCCTCACCTCCCTCCAAGGCCCCAAAGGAAACTTCCATATCCGCCACAGATTCACCTGCACCTCCACACATATCATCTATTGCATCCTCTGCACCCGATGTGGCCTCCTCTATAGTGGGGAGACAGGCCGCCTACTTGCGGAGCGTTTCAGAGAACACCTCTGGGACACCCGGACCAACCAACCCAACCACCTTGTAGCTCAACATTTCAATTCCCCCTCCCACTCCACCAAGGATATGCAGGTCTTTGGACTCCTCCATCGTCAGACCACAACAAAACGACGGTTGGAGGAAGAACGCCTCATCTTCCGGCTAGGAACCCTCCAACCACAAGGGATGAACTCGGATTTCACCAGTTTCCTCATTTCCCCTCCCCCCACCCTGTCTCAGTCAAATCCATCAAATTCAGCACCGCCTTCCTAACCTGAGATCTTCTTCCCGACCTCTCCGCCCCCACCCCAGTCTGACCTATCACCCTCACCTTGACCTCTTTCCACCTATCACATTTCCGACGCCCCTCCCCCAAGTCCCTCCTCCCTACCTTTTATCTTAGCCTGCTGGACAAACTTTCCTCATTCCTGAAGAAGGGCTTACTAAATTTATATACTAACTTTATTCCTGCGTCTTTAGAATTGGATCTTTGATATTGCATCTCATTATTTTTCCACTTAAAATGTATCCGTTCACAATTCTGTACATTAAATTCCATCTGCCATGTGCTCATCCATTCCACCATGCTACTTGCTCTTGATTGTCACCAACAAAAGCATGATGGCCAATATTTTTGTGCTGCATTTGCCATGTCAACGCTTCATCCAAAGGTTTAATTTGCTAATTGTTAAGCACACTTTTCTCACGTAATATAAACTGACACTCCCTTTACAATGTGACATTCTAGCATCTGTCCTCATAGGTGCATGATAAAAAGACCGTAAGACATGGCAGCAGAAGCAGGCCATCGGTCTGCTCTGTCATTTAATGAACATATGGCCGATCTGATAACCCTTAACTTCACTTTCCTGCTGTATCTCCATAATCCTTGACCCCCTTACTAATTAAAAATCTACCCATCTCAGCTTCTAGTGCACTGTCGGCATTGACAAATTGACCTAAGGGTCTGTTTTGGTGCTGCACATCTCTATGACTCTATGAATGAACTAGCCTTGACAACACTTTGCAGTAAAGACATTCACACATTCATTACACTCAGAGAAGTTTCTCATTTGTATTAAATGCATGATCCATTTTTCTAAAATTATGCCATACAATACTAGAATCTCTCACAAGGGAGGAACAAGCCTATCTGCACCCACACTGTCAAGCCTCCTAAGTGTCCTATATGTTTCAGTAAGTTTTCTCTCATTCTCCTAAATTCCAATGAGTACAAGCCCATATGACTCAACCTCTCCTCATATAAAAATCTCTCCATACCCAGAATTACGCTAGAAAACCTTCTCAGGACTGATTCTAACACCAGTATATCTGTCCTCAGATAATGGACCCAAAACTGCTCATACTATTCCAGCTGTGATCTGTTTGGGCCTTGCGTAGTTTTAGCAAAACTTCCCTACTTTTATCTTCCATTCCCTTTGAAATAGAGGCGAACATTCCTTTTGTCTTTCCTTTTACACAATGAATTTTAATGTTAGCATTTTGTGATTGATGGATAAGGACTCCAAACACTATATTGTTCTATAACGTTCTGCAGTATTTCTCCACATAAATAATATTCAGCTCCTCTGTTCTTCCTGCCAAAATGCATAACTTCACATCATTCTCATAAAGCTTAAGACTATAAGAAACAGAAACAGAAGACCACCATTTGGCCCCTTAAACCTGTTCTGCCATTTAATAGAATCACAGCTCATCCAACATTCCTCAGATCCACTTTCCTCCCCTTTCCCATAACACCTAATTCCCCTACTGATCAAGAATCTATCTATCTCAGTTTTAAATATGAACAAGAACTCTGCTTCCACAATTCCTTGTGACAAGGAGTTCCAATGACTCTCAGTCCTCAAAGAAAATATTGTTCCTTACTTCACTCTTATATTGACACTGCTTTATTCTGAGATCATGCCCTCTGATTCTAGATTCTCCCATAAAGAGAAATATCAGCTCCATAAGAATTCTATAAGTTTCAATGAGATCACCTTATATTCTTCTCAAATGAGTAGAGTCCCAACCCTGTATAACCTTTGGTCATAAGACAATCCCTCCATACTGGGAACATCCTAGTAAACTTTCTCTGAACTGCCTCCAATGAAATAATATCTTTCCTTAAATCAGGATCATAGCTTCTCAAAGTACACCAGATGTGGTCTTACCAGTATTGTATACAGTTGCAGCAAGACTTCCCTTCAAAACCCTCTTGTTGATAATTAGTTATAAAGCTATACAGCATGAAAACAGACCCTTCAGTCCAACTCATCCATGCCAACCAGATATCCACCATAAGCCTATGATCTCTAGTTCTGGACTCCACTTGGCCCAGGGAAAAGACCCTATCCATGTCCCACATGATTTTATAAACCTGTATAAAGTCACCTCTCAGCCTCTGATGCTCCAGGGAAAATAGCTCCAGCTTGTTCAGCTTCTCCCTGAAGCTCATTCCCTCTCCCTAAAGCTCAAACCCTCCGAACCTGGCAACAACATTCAAATTTTATAGTATTCCAGAAGTAGCCTAACCAATATCCTGTATTGTCGCAAAATGATCTCTCAACTCCTATACTCAATGCACTGACCAATAAAGGCAAACATACCAAATGCCTTCCTCACTACCCTGTCTACCTCCAACTCCACTCCCAAGGAACGATGAACCTGCACTCCAAGGTCTCTTTATTCAGCAATACTCCCCAGGACCTTACGATTTATTTTTTATTCTCTTCAACTTGTCCAAGTTGAAATATTTTACGGTTGAAATGAAACCATGATATAATAATTGGTAGAGCCAATTCAACGGGTCAAAATGGTCCCCATAAATGATTCAGATTGCCAACTGCAGATGAAGTAATTAATCCAGACAGGTGCCATTTTGTAAAAGCAATATTATCAAAGCACAGTTGATTCACAACTTTTAATTTTGTACACATATAAGGTTCAATACTTCACATGTTATCTCGATAAATAATCTCCTAACTCTTAATAGCATTGGCATAAAATCCATTGTGATATTCTGGATCACACAGATCAGCAATATCTTAATTTCATATTTTTGTTTAGTGGAATATTTCTTTAAGGCCATGACAAAAATCTTATATTTTCAGGTGGGATAAGTGCTTTCCTTTGCATGACTTAGTATGTTGAGGTTTCATGTGGCACACATTTATATAGCCATGAACATACACTGCTAAAAATAACTCCTCAGTTACCATGGAACCATGCAAGAGTCTAGGAGTATTGGATGACTCAAGTCTCCCAGACAATTTTAGTGGCTGTCAACTTAATTATATATCAAAAAACTTTTCCTCTGCAATGGAAGGTTGAGCTTGAGACTCAGCGGTGATGCGGTGGCCACCACAGTCTAAAAAGCTACTCTGGTTTTTGCAAATATGTACAAAAGAATGCAAACTCCCCTCCCTCCAGAAAGTGGGCTCCATTGACTTGACATCTTCCAATTTTAATTCTTCAGATAATTGCCAGGAATTTTATATTTTGTATCAAACATAATGCAATAAGTATAAACAAAGAATTGGAAAGAGGGAGGAGGGGAGGAAATTATTCAAAGATGTTGCCTTGGTTAAAAGTAGATTTCATTCTATCTTCCTTCAAAATGTCCAGCTGTTAACAGCTAAGAAATGTAAAAATTAAACATCTTGAAATCTGTCTATCCTCAGAACTGTCTGAAATTGAATCTCTTTGAAGGGGGGGTCCTGCAATAACTAATGCAGAAACTTCTTAATTATGACATGAGAGACCGTTGTTGACAAAATTTGATAAAATACTAAGAGGTATTGATCTATGGTAAAACAGTATTTGTACGCAATGCTATTCCAAAGAAATAAGTAACATCTCCTAGGTTAACATAAAGCCACTGATAGGTCACCAATGCTGACAAGAACCTTTTCAACATTCTGGTTGAAATGACTCCAACTGCAAGAACCTGTAATTAATTTCCTCCATTTGAACATCAAAAACTTTCAATACAATGCTTCAATGTTAATTAGAAAGCACATATTTTGAAGTTCTACAAACCCCATTGGCATTGTTTGAATAAATCTGCTGTCATGTTAACATCTTGAAAGAATCCATCAATACCAGGATTTTAATATCTTTTGTTCCATGATGACAATAATATTCCAACCCAGGAACAAAACGGCAATATCTTCTCCTCAAGCAATAAGAAAAAAAAACTTAGAGAAAATACTACATGAATAATATAGGTCTTATCAATAGTCTCCTTTATCCAGCTAAAGTCTTCAGTCATAGAATTTTACAGCATAGGAGGCCATTCAGCCCACTGCAACTGTGAAAACTCTGAAAAATCTATTATGCTCATCTTTGCTCTATAGTTCCTCATACACAATTAAGATTTGCTTCTTCAAAAATTTGTTCTCTTTTTTGAAAGTAATTCTGAGTGTTGCTTTTACTCTGGTTGTTAGCAAATGTCCTAACAAACCATACCATACAACAATATTTAACATTTCCTTTTGTTCTTTGCTGATGTTAATACATTTTTTATTCTTAAGTTAACATCTGGATAACAAAGATACTATGTCAGGCTCCTACGTATTGACTAAAGCTCCACCTTCAACACCACGTACGAAACAAACTCATCTCCAAACTGCAAGACCTAGGTCTCAACTCCCCGCTTTGAAACTGGATCTTCGACTCCCTGATCCAGAGATCACAATCACTAAGAATAGGCAACAACACCTCTTCCACCATAATTCATAACACAGGCTGCATACTGAGCCCCTTACCATACTCCTCATACACTCTTCACTGTGTGGCCAAATTCCACCCCAACTCTATTTACAAGTTTAATGCCAACACCACCATTGTAGGTCGGATCTCAAACCACGATGAGATAGAATACAGGAAACAGATTGAGTGCTTAACAGCATGGTGTAAAGGCAATAACCTCTCCAGCAATATTAGCAAAATGAAGGAGCTAGTCACTGACTTTATAGACGGAGTGGACAGCATGTCCCTGCCTACCTCAATGGTGCTGAGATGGAGATGGTTAAGTGAGTTACGCTCCTGGGAATGTTGATCACCAACAATATACCTTGGTCCACCCACGGTGATATAACGGTCAAGAAAGCACAACAACATCTCTAATTCCTGAGATGGCAAAGGAAATTCAGCATGTCCACAAAGGCTCTTACCAATGCACCATAGAAAGCATCCTATGTGTGGCATGGCAACTGCTCTTCCCAAGATCACAAGAAACCACACAGAGTCATGAACATAAGCCAATCCATCATCATACCAGCCTTCGATCTGTTGACTTCACCTATACTTCCCGCTGCCTCATGAAAGCCACCAAGCTAATCAAAGATCCCTCCCACCCCGGTTATACTCTCTTCCACTCTCTGCCATCAGGCAGATATAAAAGCTTGATTACACATATGAACAGATTCAAGAACCGCTTCCTCCCCACTGTTATCAGACTTTTGAATGGACTGCTCAAATGTTAATGCTGATCTTTCTCTCTGCACCTTTTCTGTGGCTATAACACTATATTAGGCATTCTATTCCACTACTTTGATGCACTTTGTATGGTACGATCTGCCTGTACAGCACATAAAACAATACTTTTCATTGTATCTTGGTACATGTGGCAATAATAAATCAAACTCAAACAAGTCGATAGGCAGTGGAAATGTCATTCCATATTCATCTCAGCAAAATCTCTCATAATATTGTACACATCTATCAGATGTCCTCAGCACGCTGTTGTAGTGAAAAGAATGCAGTTTCCTTGCTCTCTCATTAAAGTCTCATCACGAGCATCAATACCAATCTCAAGCATGCTGACAGTCTTCCAGAAGTAACAGACTAAATCTAGACAATATTCTACCAGCGATCAAGGTAGTAATGCCTAAGAAAATGATCATTGATTTAGACAGAACTGACAAAACAAGAAGTGATATAAACTAAAGGCAACAATTTCAAAATGTATATCGGAGCAGATGAAGCCTTTTCTTTAACTGCTGCAGTCCTTGGATGTCTATTAGAAAGGGTGTTCCAGGATTTTTAAGTCAAATTTCAGTGAGACTTGAGAGGGAAACATTTAGATGGTGGCACTCACTTGACCTTCTACATGGCAGAGGTTGCAAGGTGCTGCCAAAGAAGGTTTGGTGATCTTATCAGTGGTGCAGGGAGTGAACGCTGAAAATGATGACTGAGGTATCAATCAAGCAGGCTGTTTCATCTTGTACAGATTCAAGGTTATTGAGTGCCACTGGGGCAAGTGGGGAGTATATCATCACATTCTTCACTTGCACCTTGCAAATGATGGACAAGCTTTGGAAAGATAGGCAGAGAATTACTTTCTGCAGGATTCCTATCCTCTAACTTGCTATTTGTACCCATATTGCCGGGTCTATTTTAGTTTCTCGTCAATAATATTCCCCAGGTTGTTGATAATGGAGTATACAGTAAATTCTTAAAAGGAGTCATGCTTAGATTTTATATTTTTGGAGCTGGACATTGCCTGGTACTGTATGGTGTAAACATCACTTGCGTGAGCATGAGCGTGGAATTGGGTGTCCAGGTCTTGTTGCAGATGGACACAGAATGTTTCAGAAACCGAGTTGCCATGAATGGCGATGAACATTATGCAATTAGAAAAATGTCACTTCTGACTTCATCATGAAGGGAAGGTCATTGATAAAGCAGTGAAAATGGTTGGGCCAAGGACACCACCCTGAGAAACACCTGCAGTGATGTCCTGGGACTGAGATGACAGTTGTTTGTGATGTACATAAATGATCTGGAGGAAGGTATAGGTGGTCTGATTAGCAAGTTTGCAGGTGACACAAAGATTGATAGAGTAGCAGATAGTGAAGGGGAATGTCAGAGAACTCAGCAGAATATAGATAGATTGGAGCATTGAGCGGAGAAATAGCAGATGTAGCTCAATCCGGGCAAATGAGAGGTGATGTGTTTTGTAAGACACAATTCTAGAGTGAACTATACCGTGAATGGAAAAGTCCTGGGGAAAATTGATGTACAGAGAGATCTGGGTGTTCGGGTTCATTGTATCCTGAAGGTGGCAACACAGATTTATAGAGTGGTCAAGAAAACATACAGTATGCTTTCCTTCATTGGATGGAGTATAGAGTACAAGAGTTGGCAGGTTATGCTACAGTTGCATAGGACTTTGGTTTGGCCGCATTTAGAATACTGTGTACAGTTCTGGTCGCCACATTACCAGAAGGATGTGGATGCTTTGGAGAGGGTGCAGAGGAGGTTCATCAGGTATGGAAAGTGCTAGCTATGAAGAGAGGTTGCCTGGTATGTAGGGTGCTAGTTATGAAGACCAGTTGAGTAGATTAAGATTATTTTCATTAAAAGATGGAGGTTAAGGGGGAGACCTGATTGAAGTCCACAAAATTATAAGATATAGACAGGTTAGATAGCAAGAAGCTTTTTTCCCCAGATTGGGAAACTCAATTACTAGGGGTCACGAGTTCAATGTGCATGTAAAGTTCTTTACGCAGAGGATGGTGGGTTCCTGGAATACGTTGCCAGCGAAGGTGGCAGAGGCGGGCATGATAGCGTCACTTAAGGTATTTCTAGACAGGTAAATGAATGGGCAGGGAGCAGAGGGGTACAGATCCTTGGAAAATAGGTGACAGGTTTAGATAGAGGATCTGGATTGATGCAGGCTTGAAGGGCCAAAGGGCCTGTTCCTGTGCTGTAATTTTCTTTGTTCTTTGTTTCTACTCCAACAATCATAACCAACTTGCTTTGTGCTTTATACCAGCAAAGAGTTTGCTCTCGACTCCAGCAATGTTAATACTCCTTGGTGCTATATGTGGTCAAACACTGCCTTAATGCTATAGGCAGTCGTTCTCACCTCCCCTCTGGAGTCCAGGTCTATTGTCCATATTTGGACAAAGGCTGCAATGAGTCAGGAGTTGACTGGCCCTTGCAGAACTCAAATTGAGCATAAGTGTAAAATTTTAGCTCTGCAAGCACTGCTTTATATTGATACTGATGGCCCCTTCCATTACTTCATTAATGATTCAGAGTAAAACAATGGAGTGATATTTGGCTAACTTGCATTTGTCCTATTGTGGGCAGAATATATCTGGGCAATTTTGCACATGGTCAGGTAGATGCCAGTGTTGAGGCTGGAATGAAACAGCTTAGCTAAGGTGTGGCTAGTACTGGAGCACAGGCCTTCAGTAGAATTGCCAGAATGTTTTACAGCTTAGAGACTTCATAGTATTCAGTAACTTCAACCATTTCTTTGTAGCATGTGGAGTGAATGAAAATTGTTGAAGACTGACATCTGTAATGCTGGATATGTCAGCTGGGTGTCAAAATGGATCATTCACTTGGTACTTCTGGCTGAAATTTGATGCAAATATTTTAGCTTTATAAATGATGTACCCATTCACCTATCATTGAGAATGGGGATATTTATGAAGACCTATTAGTCGGTTAATTGCCCAACATCTTCAAGGTTTCTTTTGGTAAGTGCAGAGCTTACGTCTAATTTGCTGGTTGTGGGATCACATTGCCCTGATTCCAGGGTTTTGCATTAAAGTAGTCCTGTTTGACAGCTTACCAGGTTGAATCCTACCTTAGCTATGCGTGTTGCTGCTCCTGGCTCAGCCTCCTGGACTTTCATTGAGGCAAAGATGATTTCCTGACTTGGTGGCAAATGTAGAGAGAGGGACATATGCTGGATAATGAGATTGCTTATAATGGTTGAATATAATTATGCTGCTGATGGTGGCCCACAGCAGGTCACTTGTGTTAGTTGCTACATCTGTCAAAGTCTGTCCCATTCAGTATGTTGACAGTGCCACATAACACTGGAGGGTAGCCTCAATATGAAGATGGGACTTTGTCTCTTCAATATTTGTATGGTGGTCACTCTTGCTGATGTTCCAAAGGACGGAAATGTATGTGACAGATAGACGAGTGACAACAAAGTCAAGTAAGCATTTTGCTCTTGTTGATCCCCTTACTACTTGCTGTAGACCCAGTATAGAAGCTACATCCTTCATGACTTAGACACTCAGTAATTAGTGGTGCTGCAAACCTCTCTTGGTGATGGCTTTAAAGTCCCCCATCCAGAATACATTCTGTACTCTTGCCACCCTCAGTGCTTGCTCTAAGAAGTATTCAACATGAAAAACTATTAATTGATCACCAAGGGATGTGGGTGGTATGTGGTAATCAGCAGGAAGTTGTTCTTTCAAGGTTTAAATTGTTTCAGTCTTATTTTAGACATTAGCACTGATGGTACACTTATGAACACACTTGCGTCTTCAATTCAATAGTTACTCAAGCGGACCCAAGTCTTTTCTCGTTGAATTCTTTTTGAGTTTGAGTTGCCTTTCTATCTTTTTTCTCACATGAAGAGAAAAAGGGTGGGGGTGGGAGGGTTGAATGCTTTCAGTTTGCAGGCTTTGGATGTTTCTCTCTACTGTCCTCTGGCAGTTACAGTTTTCACACTCTGCAGCTGAAAGCAATCAGAGGGCTACCATCAGGCAGAATCTCCTCAATCGCCATTCAATCGTGAAAGCTACCCCTCACTTCTTAAAAACAAAGTGCATGGCACAGCTCAAAAATATGATGCACTTGACTTGCAATTTGCAAAACTCTCCTGGAATTTCAGTTAAATGCAGTCCAGCTTCCATTTCAGTTTATACCCCAAAAAAGAAAAAGTACGAGGCCTCTTACAGGATAGATTGAAGAAGGTGGGGCAGCTCTCCTTGGAGAAGAAAGGCTTAAGAAGTTTGATTGAAGTAATGAAATTCACAACAGGTCTGAGCAGAGTAGTGGGTATGAACTGTTTCCATTGGGAGAACAGT
Organism: Chiloscyllium plagiosum; assembly: GCF_037043375.1. Taxonomy (NCBI): domain Eukaryota; kingdom Metazoa; phylum Chordata; class Chondrichthyes; order Orectolobiformes; family Hemiscylliidae; genus Chiloscyllium; species Chiloscyllium plagiosum. The sequence goes on from NW_028270141.1 coordinate 108,712,711, forward strand.
TGAGAACCAGAGATCACTAAATTTAAGGTGATTTCCAGAAGAAACAATGACAGCATGAGAAAGATATTTCATACAGGGCATGATTAGATTTTTAAAAATCTGTTTGACAGGGGGACCATGGCAGATTCTTTGTGGCCCTTCAGAAAGAGTTGTACTTTGTAGGGCTGTGCAAAAATGTGGGGAAGTGAGTCTTGATGAGTTGCTCTTGTACAGAACCCACATGGGCAGAGAGAGGCCACATGTCTCCTTCTGTGCTGAAATCATTCTATAGTTCCACAAGGACCTGGGAGGTGAACTCAAACCAAGTATCAAATTCATGGGACCAGGCAACTCAAAGTCAGTTCTACATGCACATAATTATTATTTAACTGATTCGTCCCATTTGGATTTAATTAGCATGAATAATTTAAAATGACTGGCTGTCAGCAACAGATAGATAAATTCTAAATCAGAACACAAGATGCTAACCCAAGTTAGCATCCACAGCTTGAGATACACACAAATTAACTGGAACAGGAAATTAATCTTGGCATGGTGGGTTCATGCTATGCACCCGGGTTGCTCACAAAATCAAAAAGCCTGGAAACTCCTCAACCAGCTTTTCACTCCACAGGGAATGCATTTGAAATTTCTGTATATTACACTATTAGTCTTTTTTTAAATCAGAACCAACAAACTGTTTTCCTATTGCCAATTTTTAACTTCATGCATATATGTGAAAATGTTACAATCATATGCTTGCTTGCCTCATTTTAGCATCTGTTTGGCAGTTGCTTTAAGAGCTCAAGCTGCTGAACTGTATACAGTGGATTCCATTCAACTCATTATCAAAAATCATGTTGATTTTAAACTGGAATTAACTTTCAAGATACCAATAAAGGGTTATACACAATCATTATGCATGTTACTTGCAATGTTCCTTCAAGACAAATTCACAGCAAATTAGCAAACCAATGTGAAAGTAAATGTGGTTCAAATGTTGATGACTATAACATCTCCTAAGGAACACGGAACAAGATATCGGTTTTATTTCATTGTTTGTTAACGTAGCAGAAAATGGCAATTGGTACTACAAACCTTGAATATTGCAAAAGTTGCAGATTTTCTAAGTTTTCTTGATCTTGCATTCTTTAGAACAATTTGAAAGAATAAGTGGAATCTAAGAGGAAAACCAACATTTATAATGCATGTTAGTAGAGTGCTGAACGGCTCGCATTTGGAATCTAAATGGTAGAGGTGTTGCCATGGGAAATGTAAGGAGTCTGTTATTTTATTTTGTAGTCTTAAAACCTGTGAACTGATATGAGAAACTGCTGTTTTAAAAAAATGCTTGAAAGAGCCGCTGCAATTTTGGAAATAAGTAACCTTATTGTCAATTATCTCAAGAGGGTTGGAATATAAAAGCACTGTTGTGCTATTGAGACTTTATAAAGCTCTGGTTAGGCCCCATTTGGAGTACTGTGTCCAATTTTGGTCCCCACACCTCAGGAAGGACATACTGGCACTGGAGCGTGTCCAGCGGAGATTCACACGGATGATCCCTGGAATGGTAGGTCTAACATATGAGGAACGGCTGAGGATCCTGGGATTGTATTCATTGGAGTTTAGAAGATTAAGGGGAGATCTAATAGAAACTTACAAGATAATACATGGCTTGGGGAGGTGGATGCTAGGAAATTGTTTCCGTTAGGCAAGGAGACTAGGACCCGTGGACACAGCCTTAGAATTAGAGGGGGTAAATTCAGAACAGAAATGCGGAGACATTTCTTCAGCCAGAGACTGGTGGGCCTGTGGAATTCATTGCCACGGAGTGCAGTGGTGGCTGGGACGCTGAATGTCTTCAAGGCAGAAATTGATAAATTCTTGATGTCACAAGGAATTAAGGGCTACGGGGAGAATGCGGGTAAGTGGAGCTGAAATGCCCATCAGCCATGATTGAATGGCGGAGTGGACTCGATGGGCTGAATGGCCTTACTTCCACTCCTATGTCTTATGGTCTAACCTGTCATCCATGGTAGGCATGACGTAAACAATGTTTGAACAAGAAATACAGCAATTGGAATTTAAACTGCAGATAATTTGAAGCCAAGGAGATGTAAAAATGCAGTTTTTGCTGGCAAAAGTTGTTTGGTCTATAGACTAGTGACTAACAATGACAGATACCTATTTGCCTGTCAATAACAGTGTGACAGTTTCTCAGGTAACTGAACAGCTTGAAGTTGTCAAAGTTACAGAAAGGGAGAAATATTCAGTTCTTCCTCAGCTCAGAAGCAGTTTCTCTGTTTTCTGCAGTCAAAATTCACTGTAAAGCTGAAGAACACTATTTATCTTTCTGTATGTTATATTCTGTAATTTCTAACTGATAGGTTAGATCATTTTTATAGGCGTGCCAGCTACCTTGTGTCTACCAACCAGTGGAATAAACTGGAGAAAGATGATTGAAGCAACATGCTGGCCAGCATAAAAATTATAAGCATTGACAAAGGGTCAGATAGACTCGAAATGTCCGCTCTTTTCTCTCCTTACAGATGATGCCAGACCTGCTGAGATTTTCCAGCATTTTCTCTCTTGGGGTTAAAAATTATAAGGCTCATTTCCAACAACAGAACCTGAAGACAAAGATTAGTGAACTGTCTTTCCAGGTTTTCCTTTCTGTCCATGATCTATTTTACCCTGTCCATGCTTTTTATAAATCTGGGTCTAAAATTTCAGTAAATTGTGTAGGTTTGCATATTTATAAAATCTTTAACTTTTGTGGTCACTCAAGCAATAGTGGGACTTGGTTTCCCACAAAAAATTAAAACAGATAAGTTGTCTCTAATTGGTCACAGTTTTGCCCTAGAAAATGAGCCAACATTTGGCATCTTTTATTTGAGCTGAAATAAGCGCAGTGTGTGTAAATGTTCTTTCTGTCTGCAAAGAACAGATGTATTGACGTAGTTAGCTTCCAGTACACATCATGTGCAACATGCCAAGAGTCAGCCTCATGATCCCAAAATTGGCTGTCAGTGTAATTGTTCACACACCAAAGACAGTCAGTAAAAATGTTATGCAACAGTGGAATCACATCTAATGTTTGATGCAATGTTGCAGGTTTATTAACCTAAGGCTTTAATGAGGTAATATCAATCCCTTGCCTATTGTGAACAGGATGTTGTTATCAAGTCAAAAAGAAAAATTCTGTTCGTCACACAAATTAGTGATATGGTATGTGAATTTTAGCACCAATGTGATACCAGGTATGTAAGGCTATGCATGCAAAGACTGGCAGTTCATAACGAACAGCATATCCCTTCAGCTGTTCACAATGAACAAGCTACTGGTTGCAGACAGAGATGTTAGGGATATATTTCTATTCTTCTTCTTTGCCAGCCCAGTAACCTTTCTTTTAATACACAGGACGAGGGCATCGCTGGCTAGGCAACATTTATTGCCCATCCCTAATTGCCCAGAGGGCAGTTAAGAGTGAACCACATTGCGGTGGGTCTGGAGTCACATGTAGGCCAGACCAGGTAAGGTTGGCAGTTTCCTTCCCTGAACAACATTAGTGACTCAGATGGGTTTTTCCAACAATTGACAATGGATTCACGGTCATGATTAGAGTCTTAATTCCAGATTTTATTGAATTCAAATTCCACTGTCTGCCATGGCTGGATTCAAATCCGGGTCCCTAGGAAATTATCTGGGTCTCTGGATTAACAGTTCAGCGATAATACCACTATCCTTCAAGAGCAGTGTTATTCATGGTGATCTATCCTCTAGCACTAACTAAACAATTTTTTTCCAGCCTCTCTTCAAATTCTCATGAATTTTTTTCTTTTTGAATCAAGCAACTGTTCCCACCTTTGCTCCTGCATGATGAATGAGAGATTTGGGGTCTCTAGTTGCTCCCTTTTCCCTGAGCAGAATGTCTCTAACTGAGGGTTCTCAGGGATATCTAAGAGACCTTTCCCTTCTGAATGACCATCGTCATGGCAACATGCATCCAGGTAGAAATACTGACTTTGCTCAAGACACCATATTCTTTCATAGTCGAAGTAAACAAACACATAAAAGTACAACTGTTTATAATATATATTGTTAATTCATTTACTGCATTCTAAATACTGCACACATTTAAGCAAAGAGCCATTAAACGAACTACACCTTCCTAGCCCCTGAATGACATAGGCAATGGTGAGTCAATTGGGAGAATAGAAAAATGAGTTTCTTGATGCTGAGAAAAAGATCTGATTGTTCACTCAAAGTTTAAACAGTGAAACAAGAATTCGGCTTGTCAGTAGCAAGTAGCCAATTTGCATGCATTAATATTTTATTATCTGCTATTCTCACCTAATGTATATCCAGTTTCCTGTTCTTCAAAGCGGTAGAGAGAAAGTAGATAGAGTCATAGAGATATTCAGCATGGAAATAGACCCTCTGATCCAACCAGTCCATGCCAACCAGATATCCCAACCCAATCTAGTCCCAACTGAAAGCACCCGGCCAATATCCCTCCAAACCCTTTTTATTCATATACCCATCCAAATGCCTTTTAAATATTGCAATTGTACCAGCCTCCACCACTTCCTCTGCCAGCTCATTCCATACCTGATACTCTTTGGAGGGAATTTTGAAGACAGCAATTATCAACAAAGTAGTAGTCTGAGCAGGTACCAGGTGACAAGAGCTCACCAATTGCTCCTCCAGGCCTCACCCAGATGTAATCTATAGCATTTCTTCACATCTGCAAAGCATGCGACAGCGAAGGACATTGGGTACATGTATACATAAAGTGTGGGTTCAAAAGTGGCATGATGAGTTCTAGAAAAACTGGAGTCAATGGGAATCAGGGGAAAATTTCTGCTGGTTGGAATTACATTAGGCACAGGAATTTTACCAGTTCCAGGAGATCCTCAGGGTAATGCTCAAGGAGAACAATCTTCAGCTACTACAAAGACCTTCCCTCCATCATAAAATCAGAAGTGGGGATGTTTGTTGATGATTAGACATGGTGTGAGTGTGTCTGACACTCTTGATCACCTGCACAGACTTATTATTCAGCCTGTCAACACTCCATTCACACTACTTGTATGATCTTTTGATCTCTCTGATTATAAATTCTGCGCCTGTGCACTTCACTTCACCTGACGAAGGAACAGTGCTTCGAAAGCTTGTGATTTCAAATAAACCTGTTGGACTATAACCTGGTGTTATGTGACTTCTGACCTTATCTTCTTTATGATCTTGATACTTAAATTAGATGCAAGTTCATTAAACTTGAAGACTATGTTAAAATATATAAAACAAAAGGATTTTGGAAGGACAATGGATGTCATTGATATATTGTGGTTTGACCATTTAATATTTAATATGAGCAAATGTAAGCTATTGTACATTGGAAGAAAGAATTCCACGAGTATATAATTAACAGAATTAGCCATGCAAACACTGTGAAAGACCAAATATTTGGCAAGTGGGTAATTTTCAAAGGTCATTTAATGTGAATAAACAATTTAAAAAGCAAGTAGCATTTTTAGGATCTATCGTCAGCCACAATACTGGAGGATAGGTTTACAAAGATTATACTGAGGTTTTACAATGTAGTGTACAATTCTGGTGACCTTATTTCAAATCCTATATTAGATGGAGGGCAGAATTTAGAAACAAAAGTGAATCTACATTTAAAGGATAAACTATGTATAAAGGTTATGAAGTTTAAGGTCAATATGTTAAACATATTAAAGATATTTAAAGTATTAAGTGGCTCAGATGATATGACTCCATTTACTACATAATGAGCAGGAATTTCTTCTCTCAGAGATTAGTGAATATGTGAAATTCTGTACTGCAGAGGACTGTCAAGTCTGTATCATTAAGAATATTCAAGGCTGAGGTAAAGAGATTTTTAATCAGTAAGGGGATCAAGGGTTATGGTGAACAAACAGGAAAGCGGATTTGAAATTAGCATCTCATTGAATGGTGGAGCAGACTTGATGGGTCAAATGGCCCATTTCTGTTTCTACATATCATGGTATTATGATACATCACAAACAACCCTAAGAAGCAAATGTGGGTGATGCACTTCGCATCCAAAGGTTGATCTCACTTATATCTGTTGCCATTCTTAACTTATTGTTCAGCATGTCGATTTGGTTTCCCCCTGTACTTCAATATAATGTGCCTTCTCTCAAATCCACTTCTTGGATAAATTGAACTAACTGATTTGTTGCAAAGCACTGAAACCATTTAGTTTGGCACTTGGAAGTAGCTTTCCAAGGTACATCTGTGCATTTTATAATCCAGCTCAGCCTTATACAATATGTACAACTAAATATTTGTTTGTATAGACATAAATGGCATGCATACTTTGAAATCTAAATGGATTCTGAATGAAAAAATATTCAAAAAATATCTGTGCATTTACAGCAAAATTAATTGTAATTTTCAGACATTTACAAACCTTTCAATATTTTGATAAGTTCTTCAAGCATTTCCAAATTTTAAAACTGCTTTGAATAGCATGAAATTTTAACTTAATACAAATTTGCCTTCCAACATGAAATTTAACAGTTAATCTGCAGAACTGATCTAAAATATCCATAACTCATATTCAAAACACTATAAGCATTTTCCAGCCACCATTTATGCCATCAACTGTTTTTGGGTCTGTTTATATGCTGTTTGATCTTTTTAAACTTTCCATACACGGCACATCACAATCCACATAACTTCAAAAGCAAAACTTGCAAGGAATTCCCTCAAGGGCTCAGGATTATACACAGATGGGGAAAATAGTGTAACTGTTGATAATCCTCAGCATTCAAATCTGCTATCATTCCCAAATTATTTCACCACAAATCAACCTTTTAGTGACCTGTGAATTTTCTGATTTTAAGTAGATCATAGAATTTTTCATTTCTAATACAGTGAGAAGACCAACATGCAATCCCAAAAATTTAAGATTTATTATAGATAAAAGATTTACAAGGATGTTGCCAGGATTGGAGAGTTTGAGTGGTCAGGAGAGTTGAATAGGCTGGGGCTGTTTTCCCTGGAGCATCAGAGGCTGAGGGGTGACTGCATAGAGGTTTATAAAATCATAAGGGGCATGGATAGGGTAAACAGACAAAGTTGTTTCCTTGATTTGGGGAGTCCAGAACTAGAGGGCATAGGTTTAGGGTGAGAGGGAAAAGACTTAAAAAGGAACCTAAGAGACAACTTTTTTCACGCAAAAGGTGGTGCATGTATTTGATGAGCTGCCACAGGAAGTGGTGGAGACTGGTCCAATTAGAGTATTTAAAAGGCATCTGGATGGGTACATAATTGGGAAGGGTTTAGAGGGATATGGGCCAAATACTGGCAAATGGGACTAGATTAATTTAGGATATCTGGTAGGCATGAACAAGTTGGACCAAAGGCTCTGCTTCCATGCTGTAGCTCTCTATGACTCCATATGATGTTTCTTAAATTTATAATTAGTTGGAGAATAATTCATAAGTCATTCACCAATTCCGTGGGCTTTGTTTCAATACAAATCCCAGTCATGACTATCAACTGAGAGAAACGGAGATTAACTGAATCAAAACTGTGCATCAATTACAAGAAATTTACATAGAATAAAATATAATAGGGAAGAGAGATGAGGAGACAGATTAAATTATTAACACAATTTCAATCAAAGAAAGGTTTAAAGGGACCTGGAGCATAAAAAGGGGTTTTAAAACCTCTATATATTTTTCACATATCAAAAGACAAGTTTAAAGTCAAAAATAAAATGCAACAGTTGAATCCCCCACTATCATCAGTCTGGGGGCTGTGAGTGACCAGAAACTCAACTGGACTTATCATATAAATATAGTGGTTGCAACAGCAGATCTGAGACTAGGAATACTGCAGCATGTAACATATCTCCTGATATGTTCACTATATACAAGGCACAAGTCATTGGTGATGCAACATTCCACACTTGCTTGGGTGAGTGCAGCTCCAACAACCATAAGATGTTGGAAACCATCCAGGATAAAGCAGCATGCTTGATTGACACCACACTCACAAACATCCAATCCTTCCACCACCAATACTCAACAGCAAAACTATAGACTACTTATAAGATGCACTGCAGAAATTCACCAAAGGTCCTCAGACAGCACCTTCCAAACCCACAATCACTTCCATCTGAAGGACAAGAACAGAAGATAGATGGGACCACCTCCACCTGCAGGTTCCCAAACAAGCCAGTCACCATCCTGACTTGAAAGATATCATTGCTCACTGTGTCAAAATCCTGGAATTCCCTCCTTAAGAGCACTGTGGGCCAATCAACACCACAAGAATGCAGCTCATCACCACTTTCCCAAGGGCAAATCAGGATGGGCAGTAAATGTTGGCTAGCCAGCAATGTGGGTATTGTGATGGCAAAGAGAAGGACTAATGATGTTAGAAATTAGTATTTTGTATTTGTACATTTGGCTACATTGATCAGTCTGTCTACAGAGTGTCTTGAAGATGGCACAGAGAGGATTTAAGGTTGGAGATTATAGAGTAGTGAACCATTAGGAATCAGAGGTGCTTCTGATTTGGAGTCACTTCAGGCATTTACAAGTGAGCCTCTTCTTTAGGCTGGGGAAATCCGAATTCGTTAAGAACTGGGAAGATCCACCTAGCCAAATACTGGTGGGATAATGTGAGAAACACCTCATTGCGCAAGATAACTGGGAAACGAAGGAAAAGCTGAGAAAATTCCAAGGAGCTGTGACACATACTGATCTATTTCAAGGAGATTTGAATGGACTCTGAAAGAACTATACCATAAAAAAAAGAATTTTTAAGTTGAAACTTAAAAGAGAATGGTGAGAACTGTTTGGAATTTTGGTTTTAAAGTTCTTATGAAATACTCTTGTTGGCTTTTCTTTCCCTCTTTAAAATGTGAAATCTTATTGCATGGTATTTTCAGTTGCATGTAAGCCAAAGACATAGTTGGGAAAATATAAAAATGGAAATGTTACGAAATGAACTGGTTCCATGGAAAATTAAGTCTACACTGCATATCCAGATTGTGTTGAAGCTATTGCTATTTCTTTAGTTCAATGTGGCATCACTGGCAATGCCAGTATTTGCTGCCCATGCCTAACTGCTTTTTAGAAGGCTGTCTGGGACATTTCAGAGGGCAGTTAAAAGTCAACCACATTATTGTGGCTCTGGAATCACATGTAGACTTGATTAAGCAAGATTTGGAAGTGCCGGTGTTGCACTGGGGTGTACAAAATTAACAATCACACAACACCAGAGTATAGTCCAACAGGTTTATTTGGAAACACTAGCTTTCGGAGCACTGTTCCTTCATCCAACCACCTGATGAAAGAGCTGCGCTCCAAAAGCTAGTGCTTTCAAATAAACCTATTGGACTATAACCTGGTGTTGTGCGATTGTTAACTTTGATTAAGCAAGGGGAATTACTGCAGGACATTAGTGAACCAAATTAATTTTCACAGCAATTGATCATAGCTTCAGGGTCACCATTATTGAGAATAGCTCACAATTCCATATTAATTTACTGAATTTAGATTCTACCAGGTGCCAGTTCACTAACACTGACATTTTGCCATCATCTCCCTGTGGTTGCTTATTGGACAATAAAAGCAACTTCTACTACTAGTTTTTCAGATTCTAGTTTTGATGAAGGGTCACTGGACATGAAATGGTGAATCTGATTTCTCTCCACGGATGCTGCCAGACCTCCTAAGTTTCTCCAGAAATTCTGTTTTAATTCAGATTTCATCTAGTTTATTTTAGTGATTAACTCACTGCCACATCTCTTCCAAGTATGCCAACCTTGAAGAAGTTTTGCTCCTCTCTCCAACAGGATTTCCACTCTAATCTTTCTTCTTGTTCACCGTCATTACTTTCATTGTTGCTCTTGGTGTTTGACTAGGTATTTGCCAAAACTTACTTTCACAGCCAACATCTCATTGCCATATCCTGAGACCATACTTGGTTCCATGCATCACTATATGCACACTCTCAACTTTTCTCTCCATCAGTGCCTCCTCACACCATCTCATAACTCCCCAGACCCCGCGCCTGCACCCCCTCCCCTCAAACCATTCCTCTTTATTCTCCAGTTGGTTCAATGTTCGAACTTTTTTTCTTCTATTCAGGCATTGAGGAATACAAGTTGCAATGACTCAGAGGTATCCATGCCTCTCTGGATCCTTCTTGCCCTTCCCTTCCCACTGTTTCCATTCCCCCTCCCAACCCTACTGCAACAGGTATGTACTATCTATTCTGACCTTCTGCTCTCTGATGCTGAACTATAATCAGCAACGGAGTTATTTTTAATCCCTCTGCGCCTCCACCTCAATAGATTATAGGCACCACATGATGGTGAAATCTTCTTCTGTTGCCTTCTCCCCCGTGTCCCATTTCTTTGGACAAGAGGCCTCTCCCTGTCCCACAGACAAAATGCTGCAACACTCTGCCATCTCAAGTCTTTTACCTGCATTCAACCTGTTCATTGAGAGAGCTCCTGCTGATAGGACACCAGTTGCCTTAATTTCTCTGCCCCTCTCACCCATTCAATCTCCCTCTGAACTGACTATACTCTGTTGTCTCAGCTCCAACCCTGGACATTGTAATCAAGCCTGCCGACGGTAATGCTGTTGTTGGCTGATGTATTGACCTCTACATTGTGGAGGCTGAGCGCCAGATCTCAGACACCATCTTATGTCCCTTTGGACCATCATCGAACATCAGGCTATTGTATCCACAACAGTTACTGAATTACAAGGTATCTGGGAATCTCCCCCCAACAGCCTCTGAATTCAGTCCCCCAACTCCATACAGCCCACTTCTACCTTCTTCCCAAAATCTACAAACTGGACAACCCAGACTGACCCACTGTTGCTGCCTGTTTCTTCTCATAGAACTTATCTCTTCCCAACTTGACTAAACTTTTTTCTCTCTTTATCTAGTCTTTTCCAGTTACATCCCTGATTCTTCTGAAGCTTTATGTCAGTTTCAGATATTTCAACTGACATGCACCAGCTGCCTCCTCTTTACCATGGGCATGCAATCCCTTTACATGTACATCTCCCATCAGAACGGTCTCAGGGTTTTATACTTCTTCCTGGAAAAAAGACCTGAACTGTCCCCATCCACAACCACCCTCCTCCAACTGGCCAAGCTTATCTGGTTCCAATGAAGGGTCACTAGACCAAAAACATTGACTCCGTTTTCTCTCCACAGATGCTGCCAGAACTGCAGAGTCTCTCCTGCAATTTCTGTTTTTCTTCCAATTTCTGTTACTATTGACACGTGTTACAAAATGCTAAGAAAACCAAAAACTTGCAAATGAATTGGGACTGTACTGAGGTCTCTAGATTACTGTTCACTACAAACAAATCAAGAAGAACGAAACGCACACCAGCGTATTAATTTAATCAACTCTACAGGAGATTTCTCTAGGACTGACTGGATACAAAGACCTTCATCAAAATATAGGAAAACTCAATCAATTAAAACTAGAGCAGATACTAGCAAAAGAAACAAATGTCCTTCTATTTTATTTAATTTGGAATTGTCACTGATGTTAGAGTGCAGTAAGGAAGAATTTGATATGCAGGTGGCAGACCTGCACTCTGTTTCAACCCAGTGTGTTGCTGACCCTGACATTACCTCAAAAAGCAGACAATGTTTTAACATATATACTAAATACGTACTGTGATGGCAAATGTAAAATAAAGCATAATATCAACCTTGCTCAATAGTAGCACTCAAACTGAAGCTCCATGTAAAGTTTGCATACAGAATCTAGTTTGAGATACTGTTAGAAGGGTCTTTCATCTTAAAAGATATTAAAACAAACTTCACCTTCCTTTAAAATTGCTCACAGTAGTATTTAAAGAGCAAGCATTTATTCCATGAAACTAACAAACATTCCTTTTTAAAATAAATACAGATTATCTGGTTGTTGTAAAAGCTAGAACAACATGATTGCTACATTTACCTATATAAAAGGACTATGCACATTTTTTCAGGGGGCTCTGAAGTGGGTCAGATGAAATATTCTTTGGAGGGTCAGTGCAGACACGATGGGTCGAATGGCCTCTTTCCTCACTGTAGGGACTCTATGCTTTCTTCTGTTTTATTAGTGGAATCTCCAGTTTGGCGTTAATCATGATACAATATAATCTTACAGGATAGAAATATCACAAAATAATTTATGACATCAGCTAAGTCTTAAGTACTTCTAAGTCTGAAGAGTCCTTTGATTCCCTTTTGCTTTTGCGCTGTGAATTGAAACTTGTTTCTGATCTAAAATTGAAACTTTTTAGTTCTCCATTAAATAGCAAATGCATGACGAATCTGGAACATATGTTCCTCAAATTTCTGATCAAAAGCAGAGACAATTTTGGATTTTGGGGAGTGATCTCATACTCTGGGATCTTTGCTTGATGTACAAGTGAGTAATAATTAATTGGTGATCCAGTTTATTTCATTACAATAAATGTACATATGTTTCCACTTAATCCTGTTGACAAAATGTTGCCTTTTGAAACGACACTGACAGAACATTTGAGTTCAACTTACTTGCAGACTCATTAAAATTAAGTAAATGCAATAGTGAATTCAAAATGACTAATTATTGAAAGGCAGAATACTCCTTAAATTGCTCATGTTGATCAAACAACTCAATTTGCTGGACAGCTGGTCCCTGAGGCAGAGTAGCACCAACAGCATGGGTTCAACTCCTATTTGAGCTGAGGTTACCGTGAAAGAATTTCCTTCTCAAATCCTCCCCTCACCGGAGGCGTGGAGACCCTCATGTTAAACCAGCACCAGTCACCTTTCCCTCTAATGGGAGAGCAGACCTATGGTCTGGTACTACTATGGTGACTTTACTAGATGTGACAGTTGAATGTACAGTTAACGGAGAGCTTCAAACCAGTGTCTACAGAAAAACAACACACACGGACCAAATACTAAACTTCAAAAGCAATCACCCCAACATCCATAAAGCTGCATCAAGACATTATTTCAATGAGCTACATCACACTGCAGCACCCAAGAACTACAAAAAGCAGAAGAAAAATATCTACACAATGTTTTCAAGAAAAACGGATACCCAATCAACACAATCCATCAATTCCCCAAAATCAAACCCAAACAAGCAGACACAATGCAACAAAAAACTATAGCCACATTACCTTACATCAAAGACATATCAGAAATGACTTCCAGACTACTCAGACCCCTTGGCATCATGGAACCTAATAACATACTTAAACAGCAACTAATGAACCTAATGGATCCATCAGATATTACCAGCAAAACTAACTTCATTTACAAGATACCATGCAAGAACTGTAAAAAAAAACCTATATCAGACAAACGAGCAGGAAACTTGCCACCAGGATACATGAGGAACAACACATATATCCCAGGACAGACGAAACAAAGACACACGCGAGAATTCTTAGAAGCATTCTAAGCAGAACTCCATCAATAAACTTAACGACTTGGATTCAATCTACCTTCCCTTGAAAAAGAGAATCGGAAATGACATTACCCACTTTAAAAAACCAAGACCTATAAATAGAGGCGGGACATACCACCAGCCTTTCACCAGAGTCTTTCACTGATGCTGTTGCTTAGTATAGTGATGAAACATCTGAAAACAAACCTTCAAGCTCAGCGAGCTAACTTACAGGCTTATCATCAACCTGAGCTACAAATCTTCTCAAAAAAGGTGAGTTTACCTTTATTACTTCAATTAGAAATTCAATTAGATTCAGGTCAGGTCATAAAACCGTTTCCAGACTTCAAATCATTGAAATGAGCAACTTTGGGTACATCAGGAAAACCAGGTATGCATGAAGAAAGGTACGGTGAAAGGTACGGTGGTATGTGAAGAATTTCCATAAGCATATAGGAGACCCCACAGACTGACTGTGAAGTCGCAACTGAAACTTGGTTAAATATCTAAATATTTATATTAAATAATCTAATTATTTATCTAAATATCTAACAACTGATACTGCCTCCTTCACACTTTCATTCTAACCAATTCCAACCAATCGCTGTATAAGAAGATTTCCTCATGTCACCTTTTGTAGTTTGGGCAATCACCTTGTATCAGTATCTTTTGGTTATTGAGCCTTCTGCCAATTATTTTGCTTTAAAATATGAAACCACTTCTTCAATGTTTTTACAGTCGATATAAGACCACAAATACCCTTCCGGAAGTAAGCATAATTATATGTTCCTACAATATAATTCATCCTATCCAAGTTTAGGCATTTTAATAACATGTTTGTTGCATTTCATCTCAGAATTCCACCTCAAAAGCTAAACTAAAGACAGAATTGGTCTTTCACTTCATTTTCATTCCTGATTGAGAAAACTAAATCAGCTAGTAAACAAACATACAGTACATTCTATGGACCTAATAATAGCTAGAATCAATTAAATACTAGCCACAGCTATAACGTTATTTCATACTGCAATTGCTAGTCCAAGTTTAATTACCAGTTTTTACATAAACAACCCTGAGTTCACCCTACCATTTATATGTTCACAAGGAAGAAGTAGTTAACTTATTTTTCGTTGGATATATTCATATGGACAAAAGACAGTTGGCTAGTTTGAAAGATACTGGCAAAACACCAATTTGGTGTAACAACTCAAATAAAAAGATTGTACTCTTCATCTCACTTTTGACAATTCATTCCTGTAATCCATATCCCACGTATCATGACAGAAAAAATGAGCGAGATATCCAGTAAGGAAAAAAAAATTCAAGGTAACAACTATGTCCTATAACTGCACATTACCTGCAATGGTTCTCCTCTCATTCCTGCAACATTATCTGCCAGTATTAACTGAAAGTATGTAAGGTTTGTGTGCTTAGAGTTTTCTTCCAACTAGTTATGAGAAAGACACAAGCTGTTATCCAGAGCTTACTTGATGACAAAAGAGATAGAAATTAGTACAAAAAAGTAACAAGTCTGTTTATGACAGATGTCAGAAAATACAATTGACAACAAGAAGCAAGATCAAGAATATGCAGTTTATAAAGTCCTAAGAGTACTTGAGGTGTTATGTGTTTACCTGATACTGGATAACAAAGAGCTGGGAAGCATTTTCGGGAGCTGGTAAAGATATGATGGGCCAAATGATCGCCTCCTGTATTATAAGATTTTATTATTCTACTCAATGAAACCAAAGTTACCTAATTGTATCATCAGTAGTAGCAAAATTAGCTGATATCTTTGAGTTCACAGTCACTGAATGCTTTTTATTTCCAACTTGCTTTATCAGTGGGCATTGTCCTTCAAGACAGGAACGGGGAGAAAGTAAGCATTCCAGTTCAAGTGTCACAAATTCATCATTTCTGCTCAAAAGCACATCCTAGAACACAGCACACTTGTGTATCTCCATGTTCGACAAGGTTCCCCATGGGAGACTGGTTAGCAAGGTTAGATCTCATGGAATACAGGGAGAACTAGCCATTTGGATACAGAACTGGCTCAAAGGTAAAAGACAGAGGGTGGTGGTGGTGGAGGGTTGTTTTTCAGACTGGAGGCCTGTGACCAGTGGAGTGCCACAAGGATCGGTGCTGGGCCCTCTACTTTTTGTCATTTACATAAATGATTTGGATGCAAGCATAAGAGGTACAGATAGTACGTTTGCAGATGACACCAAAATTGGAGCTGTAGTGGACAGCGAAGAGGGTTACCTCAGATTACAACAGGATCTGGACCAGATGGGCCAATGGGCTGAGAAGTAGCAGATGGAATTTAATTCAGATAAATGTGAGGTGGTGCATTTTGGGAAAGCAAATCTTAGCAGGACTTATACACTTGATGGTAAGGTCCTAGGGAGTGTTGCTGAACAAAGAAACCTTGGCGTGCAGGTTCATAACTCCTTGAAAGTGGAGTCACAGGTAGCTAGGATAGTGAAGAAGGCGTTTGGTATGCTTTCCTTTATTGGTCAGAGTATTGAGTACAGGAGTTGGGAGGTCATGTTGCGGCTGTACAGGACATTGGTTAGGCCACTGTTGGAATATTGCATGCAATTCTGGTCTCCTTCCTATTGGAAAGATGTTGTGAAATTTGAAAGGATTCAGAAAAGATTTACAAGGATGTTGCCAGGGTTGGAGGATCTGAGTTACAGGGAGAGGCTTAACAGGCTGGGACTGTTTTCCCTGGAGCGTCGGAGGCTGAGGGGTGACCTTATAGAGGTTTACAAAATTATGAAGGGCATGGATAGGATAAATAGACAAAGTCTTTTCCCTGGGATCAGGGAGTCCAGAACTAGAGGGCATAGGTTTAGGGTGAGAGGGGAAAGATATAAAAGAGACCTAAGGGGCAACTTTTTCACGCAGAGGGTGGTACATGTATAGAATGAGCTGCCAGAGGTTGTGGTGGAGGCTCGTACAATTGCAACATTTAAGAGGTATCTGGATCGGTATATGAATAGGAAGGGTTTGGAGGGATATGGGCCAGGTGCTGGCAGGTGGGACTAGATTGGGTTGTGATATCTGGTCGGCAAGGACGGGTTGGACCGAAGGGTCTGTTTCCATGCTGTACATCTCTATGACTCTATGTATGGTTTTATTCTTTTTTCCAACATGGATAATCACAGGTGACTGTTCCATCCTAATACGTGGTCATCTGATTGACAGGTTTCAGTCATTTGACAACATACTAATTTCGGTTCAGAATAAGTATTCCTTATTGATGCTTTAATGAGCTAAACGCAGCCCAATGATTGTAGCCATCTTAAATCAATTCTTTTCCTTCTTTTAAAACCATTTTAGTCCATAAAAAGTCCATGGTATAAAAGTCAAATAATGAAAGTGAAAAATGGAGAGTC
Organism: Chiloscyllium plagiosum; assembly: GCF_037043375.1. Lineage (NCBI taxonomy): Eukaryota > Metazoa > Chordata > Chondrichthyes > Orectolobiformes > Hemiscylliidae > Chiloscyllium > Chiloscyllium plagiosum. The sequence continues at coordinate 108,729,568 of NW_028270141.1, forward strand.
CATTTTTATCACTATTGAAAAAAGTTCTAACTCCCAGAATTACTATGAATTAAATATTGAGTCTAGATAAGGTTATGGCCAAACAATCCACAGAATACCTCAAGTAATATGTTTTTAAGACAGCTCCCACAAGTTTCTTAATTAACTGTCTGAGCATTAATGACACGGCAGGCCATCAAATACCATTAAAAATTGATAAACAGTTCAAATTTTTTAATTTTGATGATCTGGCCCTGAAACTCCCACTAAAGCAACTCCATTGTGGACCACCTCAGCCATTGCTTATATTTTGACATTTCATCCTCATTTCTTGGGAAATACTCCCCTGAATTCGAGAAACTGCACTCCACATTCTCAGCTTTACTGAACTATTAATTGTACATGGACTTCTCTCAAGCAACACCATGTCCCCCAAGCACTTTCGCAGCATTTCTGAGCCCAAACTCCAATGACTATCTGCACCAACTGTCTCCTAGGATTTCTCTGAATCCTAACTAAAATACCAGTGGTTTTCTCAGTAACAAACCTTAACAGCAACACTTTTCTGCATGAAGCTAGTTTCTGGTGCTCCCTCTCATACTGTCTCACCCTTCAACCACTAATAACCCTGAACTGTTCTTTACTTCTCACCGAACTATATGGACTAGCCAACCAAAAACCTCTCAACAATCCTAACCTTGCTCCTAGATGGCACTAAACATAACTAATATTTTGGAACAGTCATGAGATTTTTTTTAACATTCATCAGGGAAAATGGACCAACAGAACTCTTCTGATTTCCCAATTGTGCCATGGGACCTTTCAAATCCACCTGAACAGACACAAAAGTTTACCAAAGAATACTGACCGTTAGGAATAAAATAATCAAACTATAACTAAAACATTATTTCGTTCAAGCCTGACTTCAAACCATCACATTGCTGAACTTGGATGAACTTTGCAGAATGCTTTGCGATATCCAGCGTATTCTGAATGAAGCACTAGGATCCAACATTTTGGAATAGTTTGGCTATGGCCACAGGTAATTCTGCTGCATAAATCGTCAGTATTATTACTGGAATGTTGCCAGGGCCTATAGCTTTTGCAGCATCCCTTCAGCCATTTCCTGGTATATCTTTTGAAGTGAGTCAAAATGGCGAAAGACTGGCATCCAATACTGGGGAACTGAGGAGGAGGCTAAGATGGATCATCCAGCTGACATTCCTGGCTGATAACTGCAAATGCTTTAGCTTTGTCTTTTGCAGTGGAAAGATGGCCTCTCCATTTGTCCCATGTCAGTCTTTGAACCACATATTTATCTCTCAAATCAGATTTTTTTATGCTAATTTAGGTGTGGGTCAGATAATAATGCAGACATGACCACCTTTGAGGATCCAATTCTTAATTTGACACCTATCTCCTCATAATGACTATTCAGAACCTCATTTGCTGCCTTGCCTTTATCACATACAACCACCACATTCCTTTGTACACCTTCTCCTACCTCTCACCCCCAACAAATCCTTAATCGATTTCCTATGCCATGGTCAATTAACCCTCCATCCTTCAACTCTCTCTCTTATCCAGAAATCTGAAAGGAACTCAAACCTGTTGAACAATTGAATGGCTAAGACTCCTGCACTCTCAGTCCCCTTACCTATTCATTTATGCATTCACTCTCTATCTCTGAACACTGACCAATCAGACAATCGAAGCCGAGGGGAAGCAACCACCTTCTGGTGCAAAGAAACCAGGTTATTTTCACACCTCCTTAATGTGTCGCAGTGTCTATAGTTCAGATCCCATCTCAAACTCTTAGAGGATGCTGCTCAAACTTCAAATTTTTGCTTAAGATGTGTTTTCTCTGGACCAAACCATGAACCATGAACTCTCAGGTGCTGCAACTGTCGGAGATTACTTGCCCTGCCATCCTTTACTGTCTTACAAGGAGGATTTGAATATATGCTGTGTGGTAAACATCAACATTGTGTCATATAGCTGCACAGCATGGAAACACTCTTTGGTCCAACTCATCCATGCCAACTGGATACCCTAAATATATGTGATCCCATTTGGCCCATAACCATCTAACCCATTCCTATTCATGTCCCCATGCAGGTGCCTTTTAAATGTTGCAATTGTACCAGCCTCCACCACTTCCTCTGGCAGCTCATTCCATAAACAGATTACCATCTGCATGAAAACGTTGCCCTTTAGGTCCCTTTTAAATCTTCCCCCTCTCACCTTAAAACTATGCCCTCTAGTTTTGGACTCCCAAAATCCAGGAGAAAGATCTTAGCCATTCACCCTATCCATGCCCCTCATAATTTTATAACCTCTATAAAATCACCTCACAGCTTCCGACACTCAAGGGAAAAAAAGCCCCAGCCTAATCATCCGTTCCCTATAGCTCAAACCCTCCAACCCTGGCAACATCTCTGTTAATCTTTTCTGAAATCTTTCAAGTTTCACATCCTTTCTATAGCAGGGAGACCAGAATTGCATGCAGTATTCCAATAGTGGCCTAACAAATCTCCTGTACAGCCGCATCATGACCTCTCAACGTCTATACTCAATGCACTGACCAATAAAGCGAGCATATCAAATGCCTTCTTCACTATCCTGTCTACCTGCAACTCTATTTTCAAGGAACTATGAACCTGCACTCCAAGGTCTCTTTCTTCAGTAACACTCACCAGGATCTCATCATTAAGTGCATAAGTCCTGCCCTGATTTGCCTTTCCAAAATGCAGCACCTCATATTTGTCTAAGTTAAACTCCATCTGCCACTCCTCCCTCCATTGTTCCCAGCTGATCAAGACCCCGTGGTTATGATGAACAGGATTTAGATTCAGGCTATAATTCTATGATAATATCAAATAAAGATACATTAAAAACAAAACGGTGCAATAAAGATCAGAAACAAAAATACCAAGTAGATTGCCAGAATTTACTTAATAAGCGGAAAGGGAAAAATTAAACTAAAAGAATGAGAAAAAAAAGAGAAAATAAAATATGTAATTAAGAGAAGAAAGTTTAATTGTAACACATCCAAAAAAACAATATGTTGTTTGTGGAGCAGTAGACTTTAGAGTTAAGGCAGAATAAAAATAAATTAATCTAAAAGAATTAAATAGATCCGTGCATAGTGTCTGGCAAGCCAAATGGTGTTAAAATTGAGAGAGACAAACTATATTGCTCATCATGAGAGATGGTGAACAACAATGTAGCAAAGAAAAAGAATAATTAATTATATAGCAGTAATTTGTTCTAACTTAGCCTTACATGACAAACTAAAATCTTTGAATGAGATTAGATCATGACTGGGATTAAGCAAACTGTAAACTTTTGCAGCACCACAGCACATAAGTAGCTTTATAAAACTGACATCTCATTTTCAGGTATGCCTGGTGACGCTCCTGGTCTTGTCACTGAACCAGGGTTAATCCTCTCGGTTAGCGGTAATGGTAAAGCAGAGATATGAGTCAAGATTTGAATGGTGCTGGAAAAGCACAGTCGGTTAGGCAAAATCCAAGGAGCAGGAAAATCGACATTCGGGCAGGAGCCCTTCAAAAGGAATGCTGATTTTCCTGCTCCTCGGATACTGCCTGACTTGCTGTGCTTTTCCAGCATCACTCTAATCTTGACTCTGATCTCCAGCATTTGCAGTCCTCACTTTTGCCCTGCAGCAGAGATATGCTGAGCCATAAACTCAGTTTGTGGCTGAATAAAATTCTGGGTTTTTTTTGATAACTCACAACACTTCTTCATTGCCCATTTCTGAGTTTGGAGAAATGCTCAAAATCTATCCAAATCAGTACGGTGGTAATGACTCAGAATATAATAGAAGATAATCTCAATGGGAAGGTGATGCTTCATATCACAAAGACATTGCAGTCATGCCTATAAATACTTCAATGGACAAGCCCATCTGCTACAAATTGATTAGTGAGGACGAGGTAAAGTATAATTTTCCCTCTTGTTGATTCCCTCAGCAGTTGACTTAGGCTTGATTCATCAGGGAAAATGACTTAAGGCATTGATGATTTAGCAAAAGGGAAAATGGGCAAGTGTGCTAAACGAGTTACAACTGTACAAAATTTGAAGCTTTTACAAAGAATTTGTGACAGATTTGAATTTGTAATTCAGTCATATAGAGAAAGTTCATACAAAGCAAAACAAGCCAGATGTACTTCAATACAAATTACCATCAATAACTGCAACATTGACCCTGGAATGAAACAGGGGTTCTAAAAGGACCCAAATATACCTCTTGTCTAGGAATTAATAGAACTTAAGTGAAATGGAACAAGCAAACTTAGAAAGGACTACTCATGCAATGATCATGTAAAAGTCACATAACAGATTGCTAAAATTGGTTCTTGCAACCAGCAAAGAGGATTTTTGGCATTTATAACCAGGTTCTGCTTCTCCAACTGATCCTTTGGTTGCTTGCTTCATTTAGAAATTTGTTATGATGCCTCTTTATTAGTCAGTTTTGTATGATATTCAAAATACCATCAGAATTCCTAAGAACCTTAACCTAACTACATGCAGAACAGACCCAGACAGATTTAGGTACTTGAATCAAGCCTTCAAAATGCCAACACTGTGGCCCATGATGTCTCAGTGGTACAATGCTAACACAAAGCGATGTCATCAACATGACTGTAAATCATACCTTTGGTCTCTTAGGATCTAAAGATTTGCCTCTCTGGGGTTAAAAATTACAGGCAAAGTATTGTGCTTTAAAATGAAGGCAGAACTGACAAGTCCTACTGATTACAATAAACTATATGATGCAAGAGTGAAATCCTTTTCTCCTGATGTGAACGATAAAATCACTCAAGAGTATACATAGTTATATGGCTATAATCAAATATACTTTGGCCTCAAATCCTCTTTATAAACTACATGTCTGATCATCTTGCTGTCAATTGTCCTTAGGGAAGTGGATGAAATGGCTTCACTTTTTTCTTAAATAATACGTCAGTGACTTCTTTTATATACCAGGGATACAATGTTCCATTCCCTTGAACGAAGTGGGTAGTGGTGAGAAACATGGGAAGATGTAGTATAAATGAAAAACTCAGAAGTTCAGTATTGTGAAAAAAAGACCTTCTGAATTGCTTCTTGTGGCTTAAACATTAAATGTCAGAATGCTGCTAATGATTGGCAATTACCTTATTTGACACATTTGCATTCATTACTAGCCCACCTCACTTCTATATAGCTTCTAATTCTCTTGTCCCCAGGGAAACTAAAAACACCAATTCCCGACATGAAAGTCTGAGTGGTTACCTGATGGCAGCAGTTTGCCATTTGTTTCTCTGGGCATTTATCAACTCTGTCTTTATCACCACATCCCTGCATACCATGAGCACTGTCCTGCTCCACCTTTCATCCACAAAACTCGGCACCAGCAAACTACCAGTCTCACCACATCATCATCATTATCATCATCATCAAGGGGCTTTCAGACACATCACTTCAACCCTTCCACGAGTTTACTTTGAACTTCAAGAACACTTCCAACTTGCAAGCTAATAGCAGGTGGCTTATGCAGGAGAACGCATCATCTCATGTGCTGGATGCATCACAGGGCACTTAGCTCACTTTACATTTACTTGGAGGCCACCAGCCTTTGTGGCTTTTCAGTACAGAGGGAGAGATAGACAGGTAGTCACAGTTAGAGCACTAAACAGTAAAAGATATAGACATGTTGTTATACGACACTGTGTTCTGTGATTGTCACAGCTACAGCATGTGACAGTAGCTTCAGTGGTGAACACATTGCTTCAACCAAATGGTCATGACTGAAATTCAAAGGGATCCAGTCCTTAGTAAAGTATGATCAATCAGGGGATACTGCCACATTCATTCAAGGGTAATCCAAATGTTTCCCTAGTTACAGAAACTTCTGAATAATTCTGATGAATAAAATTAGAAACATTTCACACATGCAATGATAGCTGTAATTGCTGTCAAACCAAAGTAAACAGATTATTTGCAAAGCATAAAACATATACACTTGTAGGTACAAATGGACACATGTCAAATTTTATCATCATCCTTTTGTTTCTTCCTGCGTTGCTGATTTTAAAATAAATATTCCACTTTAAACAGTAAGTACAAATATCTGGACAACAGGATAAGAAAATCTGCTGGCTAAAAGATTAGATTAGATTAGATTAGATTAGATTAGATTAGATTAGATTACTTACAGTATGGAAACAGGCCCTTCGGCCCAACAAGTCCACACCGCCCCGCCGAAGCGCAACCCACCCATACATTTACCCCTTACCTAACACTACGGGCAATTTAGCATGGCCAATTCACCTGACCTGCACATCTTTGGACTGTGGGAGGAAACCGGAGCACCCGGAGGAAACCCACGCAGACACGGGGAGAATGTGCAAACTCCACACAGTCAGTCGCCTGAGGCGGGAATTGAACCCGGGTCTCTAGCGCTGTGAGGCAGCAGTGCTAACCACTGTGCCACCGTGCCGCCCACAAAGTTAAATACAAGGATTTTTACAATGCTCCCTGCTGAGCAAGGACGTATAGATACCGTTATGGATACAGGATATTATGGAAAATTGGAAGAAATACTGTCTGTTTATGCTCTTCATTAAAATGTGAATAGATAAAATATATTGAGAAACACATTAGCCTAGTTTGTAGTTAAAACAGCAGCAAAGCCTGGGAAGCAGTACAGTCTAGGATCTGGCTACCATCTTAAAATCCTCACAAACGTATTTTGAAAAGTTTCTGTTGCAATAATCAATGATCTGAAAGTATAGGCCACCAAGCCCTACCTTACAAACAGTCTCAGCATCCCAGGGTAGAATTGTTCTTAAGTCAATTACTTCACATGACACTCCCAGCTTCTCCTGAGCCATGCTGGCCACCTCTCTCATCACATGAACCTACAAACAGAAACAGTCAGTTTAGAATTACCGTAAACAAATTTATTTCCTGTTGTAGTTTGAACGTTTGTCAGTTATACAGGCCATAAGGAAAAATTTAAAGCAACAAACTTAATTTTCTTCACTCTCTTATTTTTGATATTTTTAATTGTTTTCTTTTCAAGAAGCCAATTGTGGGATTTAGATGCCTTTTCTCATCCAGCTGAAGCCGTAACTTTTTAAGTCAGAAACTTACCACCATTTAAATAATAGAAAAAAATACTGACAAAACTATTCACTTTAAAATTCAAATATTGCTTTGGACACTAGGATTGTAAATCCTACAAATGTTACTGAATTCGCTTGCTCTTATTAGGAAAGAGGTGAGAATGAGGTTCTTATGAGGATAAAATCTTCAGGTCAAGAGCAGGAGACCTCAATCTCCTGTACAAGAATTCCATCAAATGCAGAAAAGTTGACAGATTTACACTTGACTGAACATGCCAAGAAGATCCATTTTGTGAATTACATTTTTCTAGTATGAATACATCTCCATAGAATTAAGCCCTACTTAAAGGACATGATAAATTAAAACCTAAATTGAAGTTTAAAGTACCCAATTCAAACTAATGCCATGTTTGCTGCAGCTGAACTTTAAAATACCAAATTACAGGTATGAAGTGCTTCTCTCTTTTTTCCTAGCAACGTAAATCATGGAGGACAATGCCAGCTGTGCCAATGAGGTACTTTCAGTTTCTATATTTATCTCAATATGTAACTATTTTGATTGAGATTCATAACTTATTGCCATTTGCTTTTTTACTGAAACCATTGCAGTATTGTTCTATGAACTCCGATCCAACAAAAAATGAACTAATGTCTTTCAAATTCATTGTACTTTTGACCCTGGATACAAATTAAGATAGAATGACTGGGTTTATATCCCTTATGTCAAAACATTGTTTCAGCATATTGAGCCACCAAGGTCTTTATTTTTAAGTTAAAGAAAGTTACATTAATTATTAATCTTCTTCACAGACCAGATAATTGCATTTTTAACTACAATACCTCTCAAATTAGTGACTTTTCTTCATCTCTGCCCCACCTCTCCTCCAAATACTAATCAACATGGTTATCATTGTATAATAAGAATCCACAAATACCTTTGTGGTCAGCATCCCCACTTGCACTATTGACCATATTATAAGGAACACCAGTCTGTAACTGCACATGATCTCTGACCTGCAGACACAACATACACTACTTACACATCCCACAGAAATAGCTGAAAGGCTGTTGCCACAACTTGATTTTTTTCCACAACTGTGCATGCTGCACCTACTTCTGTAATCATATCCAGTTATTTCCTGAGCAACTATCAGCCATCCAATACTGCCATACTTCTCACCATTGCAAGTTGCTCCTTTATTCAACTTTTCACTCTTAAAGTCTATCCCCTGTCATCACTGCTTTGCTACCTCCTTCCCTGCCTTCAAAATCCACTTTCTGAGCTTCCATTCAAACTGATTATCCGCTTCCTTCAAACTCCTGCTAGGTAATCAGTGACCATACACTGTTCACTGCCCTATAAAATGGTTTGATGTCTCATGGTATGGAATAAGGACCAAAGAAATGTTATTAACTGTTGTTCTATTAACAAGCCTTTTGCAATTTCTTTTAACTTATTCAAAAAATACAAAGAACCAAAAGTATGTTACAGTCATCATTCATTTATTCCTACTTCAAAGCATTTGAAAAGATGAAAATTAATTTTGTAGCTATATTACAAAGTGCAAATGATATTTAAGACTTAACATATTGTGTGTGTGTGAGACTTTTGTTGATGAAACATTTTTAACATATTTTCAGGATGGAAATGAGGCGAACAGATACTCAGTAATTAGACAGCAACCCATGAATTTGCATGTAATGCTAGTCTTGAAACCATATGAGCCACAATAATTAAAAGCAAAGATCAGAAAGTGTACTCAAAGGAACATTGAAGGGTTAGCAATTACTATAAAGTAGCTGATGGTCTAAACACACTTAACGAATAAGGTTCTCACTTAAAATCAGAACTCACTTTTTTTAACTGCTAATCATCCACATGTAAGTTCTAACACATTTTTATTCACTTGCTAGATGTGTCAGCTGTAGCTATCACTCATCCCCCAACTGCAAACAGTTTGTGGATTAAACATTGCAAGGAATGCAAGGGATTAAACAGAACAAGCAACCAAAACTTGCTCATTAATAGCAAGCACGGTATTTCTCAATAGACATTACTTCCAGTATTTCAGAGGGTTTATGAGGAAAGCAGGAAAACTTTTAATTGTCATATACCACTCCAATGTTATTTGAAGAAATACATCTAACTCTAAGGTCAGGTTCTGCTCTCAAATTTTGTAAAACACTGGTCTCAGTAACTCCTAAGGACATTCTAAACCACAGTACCCATTTGAATGCAAAGAGTTCAAACTGACTTTCAGATTTCTTCTAAAGTTCTTCTGACGCATCTTAACCATACTTGTTGATGTAATAGCTTCCAGCAGCATCACAATGGCTGCCCTATCAACAACTCCATTTCAAGGAGGATTGCCTGCTTTTCCTGTCACTGCTCCAGCTGAAAGAAGTTGCCATCTGAAAATGTCAGAGCTGTTCTCTGACTCCTGACCTCTGATCTACTATTCCAAAACACAAGGCTTGATTTCAATTCAGTAAGGGGTTGATTCCACAGCAATGAAGATTATCAGTCACATGGTTCAAATCTCATCTCAAGAAAGATAAAACAATGAATGCACTGTGCTTTCTGATAGGGGACTCGGCTTTACTTAAATGGACTAATGCTTTATATTTGTCCTATGAAGTTTGAGGGACCATTTAACAAAACTTAGGAGAATGAGATGTGACCTCATTGACACATTCATGGTGCTTGACAGGGTAGAAGCAGAGAGGCTGTTTCCCCTTGTAAGAGAGTCTACGATCGGGGACATAATCTCAAAATAAGGAGTTGCATGTTTAAGGCAGGGATGAGAAAGAACTTCTCCTCTCAGAGGGCTGTGAATCTGTGGAATTCTTTATTGCAATGGGCTGTTCAGGCTGGGTGATTAGTAAGGAAATTAAGAGCTACATAGAAAAAGGCAGAAAAGTGGAGGTGACAATTATCAGATCGGCCATGATCCCACTGAACAGTGAAGAACTATGATGGGTTGAATGACCAACCTCTGACATCTTGTGGTCTTATAGTACAACATAAAACAGAGCCACTCCAAGCAGCAAGGTGCTACCTTTTCAAGCTGCTTGTGCCATTTTAGAGTCATAGAGTCATAGAGATGTACAGCTCTTCGGTCCAACCTGTCCATGCTGACCAGATATCCCATCCCAATCTAGTCCTACCTGCCAGCACACGGCCCATATCCCTTCAAACCCTTCCTATTCATATACCCATCCAAATGCCTCTAAAATGTTGCAATAGTACCAGCCTCCACCACATCCTCTGGCAGCTCATTCCATACACGTACCACCCTCTGCGTGAAAACGTTGCCCCTTATGTCCCTTTTATATCTTTCCCCTCTCACCCTAAACCTATGCCCTCCCCCACCCCCAGGGAAAAGACTTTGCCTATTTATCCTATCCATGCCCTTCGTAATTTTGTAAACCTCTATAAGGTCACCCCTCAGCCTCCGACGCTCCAGGGAAAACAGCCCCAGCCTGCTCAGCCTCTCCCTATAGCTCAAATCCTCTAACCCTGGCAACATCCTTGTAAATCTTTTCTGAACCCTTTCAAGTTTCACAACATCTTTCCAATAGGAAGGAGACAGGAATTGCACACAATATTCCAATAGTGGCCTAACCAATGTCCTGCGCAGCTGCAACATAACCTCCCAACTCCTGTACTCAATACTCTGACCAATAAAGGAAAGCATACAAAACGCCTTCTTCACTATCCTATCTACCTGTGACTCCACTTTCAAGGAGCTATGAACCTGCACTCCAAGGTCTCTTTGTTCAGCAACACTCCCTAGGACCTTACCATTAAGTGTATAAGTCCTGCTAAGATTTGCTTTCCCAAAATGCACCACCTTGCATTTATCTGAATTAAACTCCATCTGCCACCTCACAGGCCATTGGCCCATCTGGTCAAGATCCTATTGCAATCTGAGGTGACCCTCTTCGCTGTCCATTACACCTCCAATTTTGGTGTCATCTGCAAACGTGCTAACTGTACCTCTTATGCTCGCATCCAAATCATTTATGTAAATGACAAAAAGTAGATGGCCCAGCAACGATCTTTGTGGCACTCCACTGGTCACAGGCCTCCAGTCTGAAAAACAACCCTCCACCACCACCTGCTACTTTTGAGCCAGTTCTGTATCCAAATGGCTAGTTCTCCCTGTATTCCATGAGATCTAACCTTGCTAATCAGTATCCCATGGGGAACCTTGTCGAACACCTTACTGAACTCCATATCGATCACATCTACTGCTCTGCCCTCATCAATCTTCATTGTTACTTCTTCAAAAAACTCAAACAAGTTTGTTAGACATGATTTCACACGCACAAAGCCATGTTGACTATCCCAAACCAGTCCTTGCCTTTCCAAATACATGTTCATCCTGCCCCTCAGGATTCCCTCCAACAACTTGCCCACTACTGAGGTCAGGCTCACTGGTCTATAGTTCCCTGGCTTGTCTTTACCACTTGTCTTCTTAAACAGTGGCACCACGTTTGCCAATCTCCAGTCTTCCGGCGCCTCACCTGTGACAATCAGTGATACAAATATCTCAGAAAGAGGCCCAGTATTCACTTCTCCAGCTTCCCACAGAGTTCTCAGGTACACCTGATTTTGTTGCTTGAAAACCTCTGCTATTTTTAAACAAAGTGAGCATGTGAAGTCAATGTGGTAGAGGAATGATGGAATTTAATAGATTTTTCTGCAGCATACAATATCTCCACCAAACAGAATCTGTTTAATCAGAATCTCTACTGACTGAAATAAACAATACATATGACCAAAACTGTAATAATGTCTCCGAGTTATTTCTCCAGCAAAATGTAGTGATTGGAGGATAGATACATGACACAAAATTGCACGTCTGATATGAATCATATTGATTCTCAGAAGTACATTCTCCAGGTAAGACTGATGGTGCCACTAGTCATCACCTTCATTCTGCCCTGAATTTATGGTGTCACTATAAGCTGCCATTTTTAAACACTGCTCAATGCGTCAAAAAAACCCTCTTCATCGTCCAACAGAGATTAAATAATTTTCTAACATAATGTAGAAAGATACCTTACCCAACCAAATATCTTACTGATAAAGATCTCGGAGAAGTTTTCTCACTGATATGAATGTGTATAGCTTTTAAAACTACACTACTCAAAGCAACTGTGTAAAAGGGCCAACAAATCGAGACACAGTGGTCATTAACAACAATTTTAGCACCTAAAATCATACACATTAATTATCTTTGACCTCTAAATGCAGCACTCAAGATGGATATTCGCATGTAGCGTCTTCACTATGTTGGTCCTCTAGGGACTATTTCAACCTACTTCCAAACCTATGCTATGCAGTAGTGGTAGCACCACGGCCTCTGCAGAAGGTCCAGGTTTGCCTTAGGATGGTGATGGCCACTGGGAGTGTTTCTCTCTGACCAGGCTTAAAAAGCATTTCAAAGTCCACCTTTTTCAATTGTGCATTTCAATTGTTCAACTTTCCCAACACACTTATTCCTACACACAATCACTTATAGGAAATTGCCACTTAGCTTTTTGTTAAACTGTTCATAACAAGGACAGCACGGTGGCTCAGTGGCTAGCACTGCTGCCTCACAGACCAGGGTCTCAGGTTCAATTCCATCCTCGGGCAACTGTCCGTGTGGAGTTTGTACATTCTCCCTGTGTCTGCGTGGGTTTCCTCCAGGTGCTCCGGTTTTCTCCCACAGTCCAAAGATGTGCAGGGCAGGTGAATTGACCATGCTTAACTGCATAGGTTAGGTGCGTTAGTCAGAGGAAAATGGGTCTGGGTGGGTTACTCTTCAGAGGGTCGGTGTGGGCTTGTTGGGCCGAACGGCCTGTTTCCTCACTGTAGGGAATCTAATCTAACCCTATGTAAATATAGCCTGTTACATTTTAATTCCAAGAATGGCTCAGTATTATTCTGTGGGCACAGAAACAAACACTTCTGGAAATGTAATTAAACATTTGAAGCTGTGGTTAAGTATCCCCTGATATAATATAGTTTGAGTCATAATCAAGAGCTTGATGAACTGCAGATTGGCTCAATAGAAAGTAAACTTTTAGAAACATATGTCATAAAACAAGGGCGAGTAAGATATGGATATTAAGAGCCACAATACCTCCCACTTTCTCCCTGCCCCCCCCCAAAAAATCCTAAGGAATTTGATTTTTACAATATATCCATTCTTAGACTGTTAAAATAGTGGTGTTTACACTAGCAATTAGTACATAATACTAGCAATGAATCTTTCAATTTCTATCACAAAAGTGTCATAAACATTTTGAGGTAATTGCAAAGTTTTTTTTGAGAATGTAAACTGGAAACATCACCACATTGAAAAAACATTCATACGGCTTTAACAGGTGTATTTTGTCCCTTTTTTCAGAAGAAAGGTTGAGACAGAGGCTGGAATCGAACCCGGGTCTCTGGCACTGGAAGGCAACAGTGCTAACCACTGAGCCACCATGCCACCTGTTGAGCCATCACCTGTAATGAGTTTATTATTTCGAGTATCTTGATCGAGTTACAGATAAGCCATTTTTTTTTGTCTATTTGTTAACTATAGTGTATGAATAAATGGTTATTTGTTTCAAGCCTGAGAGTGTGACCAATCGAATTGCATCCAGAATGCAATGCTTTATAAAATAAGAAAACCTTAAGGTCTTGGCTAACTCCTTGACATATTTTGAAATGATTTGGTCTGGGTATAGAGTCACTGAATCCTACAGCACAGAAACAGACCCTTCAGTCCAACCAGTCCATGCTGACCATAATCCCAAACTAAACTAGTCCCACCAGCCTGGGCTTAGCTCATATCCCTCCAAACCTTTCCTATTCAAGTACTTATCCAAATATCTTTTAAACATTGTAAATGTACCGGCAATCACCAGTTCCCCTGGAAATTCATTCCTCACAGAAACTCTGCCTAAATAAATTCCCATCATGTCTTTTTTATATCTTTCTCCTCTCACCTTAAAAATATACACTCTAATCTTGAAATGTCCCATCTTAGGGAAAGACACCTGCCATTCACTTTATCTAAACCCCTCATGACTGTATAAACCTTGATAAGGTCACCCCTCAACCTCCTATGCTCCAGTGAAAGACGTCCCAGCCTATCCAGCCTCTCTTTTTAACTCAAACCCTCCTTTCCCAACAACATTCTGGTAAATCTCTTCTGAACCCTCTCCAGCCTAATAATATTTGGGCGGCACGATGGCACAGTGGTTAGCATTGCTGCCTCACAGTGCCAGAGACCCGGGTTCAATTCCCGCCTCAGGCGACTGACTGTGTGGAGTTTGCACGTTCTCCTCGTGTCTGCGTGGGTTTCCTCCGGGTGCTCCGGTTTCCTCCCACAGTCCAAAGATGTGCAGGTCAGGTGAATTGGCCATGCTAAATTGTCCGTATTGTTAGGTAAGGGGTAAATGTAGGGGTATGGGTGGTTTGCGCTTCGGCGGGTCGGTGTGGACTTGTTGGGCCGAAGGGCCTGTTTCCATACTGTAAAGTAATCTAATCCAATCTAATTCTTCCTAAATCCTGGTGACAAGGAATGGACACTTCACTCCAGAAGATGCTTCATCAACATCCTATACAACCTCAACATAATGTCCCAATTCCTATACTCAAGAATCTGAGCAATGAAGACAAGTGTGTTAAACGTCTTCTTAACCACCCTGTTTCTCTGTTCAACACCACTACTCACTGTCCTATGGTTAACTGTAAAAGTCCTGCCCTTGTTTGTTTTACTAAAACGCAACACCTTGCATTTATCCAATTGAAATTCCATCTGACACTCTTCAGCCCATTGGCCTAGTCGATCAAGGTCCTTAACACCATCAAATACCTTAATCAGTGCAATCACAATACAAAGGAACACAAGTTAATTTGAAAACTTCAGATCTAGATAAGTTAAATACATTGTTAAGTGCAAGAATTTTTAAACATAACATTTTTAAGCAAGGTTAAAAATCAACAACTCCACATTATAGTCCAAAAGGTTTTTGGAAGCACTAGCTTTTGGAGCACTGCTCCTTTGAAGGAGCAGTGTTCCGAAAGCTAGTGCTTCCAAATAAACCTATTGGATTATAATCCAATAGGTTTATTTGGAAGCACTAGCTTTGATTGTGTGATTTTTAACTTTGAACACCCCAGTTTAACACCAGGATCTCCAAATAATTTTTAAGCAAGCAGGTTAGAACAAAGAATGAAATACATAAAAGATGCCAATGACAAACTGACAAAATAAGTATCAGATCAGACATGAGCTCAGTGAATGGTGGAACTGACCTGATGGATTGAATGGCCTACTTCTGTTTCTATTTTTATGGTCTTATCCTGGGACAAAAAGTGTACATCAGAACTGAAAATGATCATTTATTCATTTTGTAGCAGGAAACTACATATTAAACTAATACTACACACTAAGGGTGGAAGATATGAATTTGGGATCACCAAGATACTAATAATGCACACTAAGGATGGAAAATATGAATTCAGGATCACCAAGATAATTGACCTATTAAAATTTTCAACAACCATCAAAATTTGAAATCAACAATTCAAAAATATTGCAGATATTAAAGAGAATGGAGAAATGCAATCCAATTCACAAACAAGCCAGATGTCAGTATTAAAATATATAATAGCAAAGCAAAACTTTACTACACAAAAAACAATATTACTAAATAGAAACAATTTTTAAAAAATAGAGTCCGACAGCTGTTTTTTTGTTTGCTATTCAAAATGACAAACAAATATATCCCAATCCTGTAAAGTAAGGTCATGTGCATAACCCAGGCAATCCTATTAGAGTCAGAGAGGTACAGCATGTAAACAAACCCTTCAGTCCAACTCATCCATGCCGACCAAATTAATCTAGCCCCACTTGCCAGCATTTGGCCCATATGCCTCTAAATCCTTGCTTTTAAATATTGTACCAGCCTCCACCATTTCCTGTGGCAGCTCATTCCGTATACACACCACCCTCTGAGTGAAAAGGGACCCTTTTAAATCTTTCCCCTCTCACCTTAAAACTATGCTCTCTAGTTTTGGACTTCCCCCAATCCAGAGGAAAGACCTTAGCCATTCACCCTATCCATGCCCCTCATAATTTTATAAACCTCTATAAGGTCATCCCTCAGCTCCGATGCTCCAAGGAAAAAAGGTCCCAGCCTAATCAGCCTCGCCCTAAAGTCCAAACCCTGCAAACCTGGCAACATCATTGTACATCTTTCCTGAGCCCTTTCAAGTTTCACAACATTCTTTCTATAACAGGGAGTCCAGATTTGCATGTAGTATTCCAATAGTGGCCAAACCAATCTCCTGTACAGCCACAGCATGACCTCCCAACTCCTATACTCAATGCACTGACCAATAAAGGTGAGCGTACCAAAAACCTTCTTCATTATCCTGTCTACTTGGGACTCCACTTTCAAGGAACAATGAACCTGCACTCCAAGGTCTCTTTATTCAGCAACACTCTCCAGGACCTTACCTGATTTGCCTTTCCAAAATTCTGCACTTCATATTTATCTCAATTAAACTCCATCTGCCACTCCTCGGCCCATTGGCCCATCTGATCAAGGTCCCATTATACTCGAAGGTAACCTTCTTCGTTGTTCACTACACCTCTAATTTGTTGTGTCATCTATAAACTTACAAACCATACTTCCTATGTTCTCACCCAAACCCTTTATATAAATGATGATTATTATTACATTTTATCAGAAAGAAGATCACAATAATTTGAAGCTAGTGTGGATTTATGGAGTCCAGTTCTGTTCAATTAGACTGGTTCTCGTTCTTGATTCTGAAACTTAATAGGTAAGTTTAATTATGTAAATATTTGATCTTTCAGATAAGGTAATTCACAAGAGTCTTCAGAAAAAACCACAGCTCTCAGAAATTAATCGTAAATTGTAAATATTTGAAACAGTGAGACAAAAATAACTAGGAACTAATCTTCTACAATATTATTTTTAATTAAGCATCAGCAATTAGGAATATCACTTTTGTAACCTCTGTTGTTCGTGTTAAGTAATGAGATTCCCAAGAACACTGCAAACAGATCATGTAAATTTGCAAATTATACAAATCATTGTAGGCATACTAGAATTTTTTATTTTATAGCTCAAAGACATCTATAAAGACTTAGTCATAGGGTAAATGGAAAGTAGATTATATTTAATGTGGAGAACTGCAATGTTCTGCGTACCAATGAAAGATCAAAAACAATTTAATGGAACAATGAAAGCAAAAACAACTTTTTAAACATGCTAAATCTATGTGTGATGGTTGTGTCATTTGAAATATTATTGCCCTGTAAGACAATGTCTGCCAAGATGAGTAGAATATTAGTTTATGAACTATTCACAAATCCAAGACATTGCAAAGGTTACTGCTAGTTTATAAAATATTAGTGAAATGATAAATGCATTTTCAAAGGGACATTACAAAGCACAGTTCAAAAGAGCAGCAGGAATGATTCATATTTTTTGAATCAGTAACAATAGAAAGGTTAACTGAAACATCATGTGTCAAGAACATCCCACATAGCTACTGCAATGATGCTTTCACAGGAAGCACCAATGAAGTATTTTTGACTACACACAGAGGTTCTTATTGTCCAGATGATAGCATTGAAAAAATACTGACAAAGGATGCCTCTATCTTAACAACTGTCTATGTTCAACAGCTACAATGTCAACTAAAAGCAATGCAGCTCCAAAAAATTACAATGTCCAAGTGAGAGTCCATAGAGAGTTTGCCAATGTCTTTTAGAGTCATTAGAGCCCTTAACTTTGGAGACACTGGCTCCTTACAGTCTGCAATGAGACATCGCCTTAATCACAATGTATATTATATAATTGCATTAAGCTATTCATCAATGCTCTATTTGCCATAACTAAAATGTCTATCACCTATCATGAGAAGGTGTTGAGTAGCTTAGGCTTGTAATCATTTGGGTTTAGAAAAATGAGAGGAAATCTTACTGATACATATATTATTTCTTGAAGGTTTGAAAGGATAGATGTGGAAAGGCTTTTTCCCACTGTGAGACAGTCTAGAACCCAGAGACTATAATTTCAGAAAAAAGGTAGTCCTTTTAAGACAGGGATGAGGAGGAATTTCTTCCCTCAGTGAGTAGTGAATCTGTCTACCACAGAGGACCTTTGAGCCTGAGTCATTAAGCATATTCAAGGCTGAGACAGACAGATGTTTAATGAGTAAGGGAATCAAGGGAATAAGACAGCAAAATAGAGTCATAGAGATGTACAGCACAGAAACAGACCCTTCAGTCCAACTTGTCCATGCCACTCAGATATCCTCGGTTAGAGAAAGTGAAGACTGCAGATGCTGGAGATCAGAGTCGAGAGTGTGGTGCTGAAAAAGCATAGCAGATCCGGCAGCATCCGAGGAGCATACGAATTGACGTTTCAGGCAAAAGTCCTTCATCAGGAACGCTCATTCCTGATTAAGGCTTATGCCCGAAACGTTGATTCTCCTGCTGCTCAGATGCTGCCTAACTTGCTGTGCTTTTACAGTACCACACTCTTGACTCAGATATCCTAGATAAATCAAGTCCCAATTGTCACCATTTGACCCATAAGCCACTAAACCCTTTCTATTCATATACCCATCTGTCTGCCTTTTAAATGATGTGATTGTACTTGTATCCACCATTTCCTCTGGCAGACAGTAAGGTTACACTTTAAAAAGTTGAGGAACATCACATCAGTCATGAACTCAGGGAGTAGCAGAGCAGATGTGATGGGTTGAGTGACCTATTGCTGCTCCTATGTCTTGTGGTCTGATGTGGAGCATGGAATTGGAACATACATCCATGTACTTGATTAAGTAAAATTACTTATTTTACTCCTATAAAATTTGAAGATTGAGATCCATTTGAATATCCATCTGGATACAGATTCACACATCACTCTTCTCAAACTGAGTGATATCAAGGGCAGAGCAAAGGCACCAAGATGCATTATTTTTCACAGGCGGATATTAAACAGGAGAGATCAATTTCACAAAACGTCAGAATTAATACAGTACAGGAGGTAAACATTTAACTCACTGTGTCTGCACTGACTTTCCATGTAAATAAGTACCATTCTCCTACCTTTTCCCCAAACCCTGTACAATGTTTCTACTCAAATAACGATCCAATACTTGTAATCAAACTGTCACCACTACACTGCCAGGTAGTGAATTCCAGATCTATTTTCTAAGAAATGAACACTTGCTCACATCACATCGACTTATTTTGCAAATTACTTTAAATCTGTGCCGTCTCATTCTCAATTCTTTTCGGAATAGTGTTACAAAAGAGCCTTCATATTCAATATTTTCTGAAGGATTTAATTTTTGAAGGATTGTGGAAAGTTGAATTTATTCAAAAACTTTGTGGAAAGACCTGGAATGGTTTAAAGGATACTGTGAAGATTAACTTTTCACTAAATAAAGCTTCCTAAGAATTACATGACTTTTTTTTTTCACATGACTGGTGATCACTGTCCAAATACCATGTGATGTTGAAGACTTTTATCTAATATCCTCTTAAAGGAAATCACTGGTAAATTTCCAGTCTATCGTCATTAATGAAATTTCTCAACCCAGAACTTCCAGCTTTATTTCTATATTTTCTACTTAAAACTAACAGGTTTCTTAGATAAGTTCAGTGTAACGTCTTTGCTCTTGTATTGTCTGCCCTGGTTAATAAAGTCTAGAATACTGCATACTTTAGAAGATGCTCTATTCTTCTGTCCTGCCACCTGAAAGACTTATACACATACACATCCATGTCTCCCTGCTTCTTCAGAATAGTTAGTTAACAAATTAATTAACATAACATGTACTGTACTCCATCTCTGCTTTTCAAAGCCACTTTATTTTAACTTGATTTTATGTCAAATACAGAACACCATCTATCTTGCTTCAGAATACAATATGCACAAATACTGACCTGAGTTCCCCAGGCAACAAGGGTAACATCATTTCCCTCCTCGAGAACCTCTGCTTGCGAAAGAGGGATTTGATAAGCTTCTACAGGAACTTGCTCCACTGAGTAAATGTAGATAAATAAAAGAAAATAAATATATTAATTTGTATATTATCATACAAACAGAAAATACTGTAAATACTCGCACTTCACAGGTCACAGATCTGAAATGTTAACTCTTGTTTCACTCTACTGGTCCCACTTGATCTATTGAGTATCTCCAGAATTTTGTTCTTACTTCAGATTTCCAGCCTTCACAGCTTCTAGCATTCACAATATTTCAGATTCTATTAGTTTGTGTACTGTTCACTAGTATGATTAGCACTTTATAATGAAGTTCACTTTTACAAAAGCATTCAAAGAAAGTACTTTTTCCTAATAAACAAAAACATTTTATAAGTGCATTAATAGAAATTTTTAAACAATCATATGTTCCATAAGAATAAGAACCTCCCTCATCTGGAATACATGTTACCAAGTCACTCCTGGATTCCGGAACTGTCTGTGTACAGAAATGACATCTCACACAAAAGTAATACAGTCAACTCTGACATAACACGATAGTTCCATTCTCGTGCGATCTTGCATTATAAGAAAAATGCACAATAGCCACACCATTTAAACTTATGGGACCAGAATCACATTATAGCCAATACAGATAAGGAAATTTTGTGTTCTACAAATAACGGTCTAAAGTTTTCAACTGCGTTAAAGTTAACTCACGTTGAAGAAACACACATTACAGCAGAAATGACTGTACATCTGTAAATTTTGATCACTGAAGCAACAAGAATGCATGTAACCCAAAACTGACTGCATCACCTTTTTGTTTGAGTAAATCCTCATAATTAAGATGAGAATTTCTTTCCTGGTTCTCAAAATATCTACAGTTACATATAAATACAGGTTCTAGTCGCCAGGGAAATAGGGATTAAGAGAACATTCCATCAAGGATATCCATTCCATCCGAAAGCGACTTCTTGAAAGAAACATTCAAGCAAGGTCACCGGGATTTCATTTGTGATAAAATCTCTCTCTGTCTGATGCTATCTCAGGATGACCCTGAGGTATTTACAATTTTTATTTAAAAAGCCTCCACAAATATAGAAGTGTTAACAGTACATAGGCACTAGATTCACTGCTAAGTGTTCTCCACAACCTTTCTTTGTGCAAATTAAATTACATTTTCTGTAAATACATTCCAAGTAAACTGAAATTGTATTGTTATTCTAGAGAACGCACTGCACAGCAATTTTACTTTCTGTTGATTCAGTTAACAAAAATCAAAACAATTCAGAAGAACAAAAAGATAAGCTATATACAATACTGCA
Organism: Chiloscyllium plagiosum; assembly: GCF_037043375.1. Lineage (NCBI taxonomy): Eukaryota > Metazoa > Chordata > Chondrichthyes > Orectolobiformes > Hemiscylliidae > Chiloscyllium > Chiloscyllium plagiosum. Next base: position 108,751,036 of record NW_028270141.1, read on the forward strand.
TAAACAATAATTCATATTGCAAACTGATTGGTCAGCTATGCAGAATGAACAATTTTGTCACATTGCATCCATACATGAGTTCGCCAACTGGCAGATTTAGCTCTGAAAATGTGGCAGGTGAAAAGTTCCATGACTTGTACTCCTCTCAGAGACAGCACAAGTTGCTTTCCAACAATGCTCCTCACTGGATTGAGAAATTGGCAGAAAGTGAGGATGGGCTGACAGCCATTGTACAATTGGCTCCAGATGTTTCAGACATTGGATTACCCTCTGTTAAGAAAAGCCAGGCTACAAGCATCTCAACACGGTTGCTACCATAATTGCTCTTTCTACATTTGCAGGTTTTTAATCAGCCTCAGAGTGACCTGTTGTCAAACAGAAGGATTAGAACAAACGCATCATATAAGGAGAATTATGAGCATAGGTGATGGAAAACTGGGATACACATGAGGAAACATTCATTTTATTTTAATCACTGATTACATTTTGTGTGATTAGATTAGATTACATTACAGTGTAGAAACAGGCCCTTCGGCCCAACAAGTCCACACCGACCCGCCGAAGCGAAACCCACCCATACCCCTACATTTACCCCTTACCTAACACTACGGGCAATTTTAGCATGGCCAATTCACCTGACCCTGCACATCTTTTGGATGAAAAAAAAAGTCCACACCGACCCGCCGAAGCGAAACCCACCCATACCCCTACATTTACCCCTTACCTAACACTACGGGCAATTTTAGCATGGCCAATTCACCTGACCCTGCACATCTTTTGGACTGTGGGAGGAAACCGGAGCACCCGGAGGAAACCCACGCAGACACGGGGAGAACGTGCAAACTCCACACAGTCAGTCGCCTGAGGCGAGAATTGAACCCGGGTCTCCGGCGCTGTGAGGCAGCAGTGCTAACCACTGTGCCACCGTGCCGCCCACAATGTTGGATGTTGGTAAGATTCTTGCTAGAGCTATAGAACAATACCAAGACAAATCAATTTGAATGGATGGAATGTGTGCTGCTGGCTCCACAAGAAGCAGAATTTGAAGAAGCTTATCGTTAATTGCATGGTGCAAAGTTATCATTTACTGGAAATGAATGTTTCAATCAACATCAGAGCTAAGTTAAAAACAGCAACGGTTGGAGAAACTCAGCAGGTCCAGCAGCATCTGTGAACAGAGAAACAGAGTTAACATTTCTTTGAAACTCACTGCTAAATCATTGTTCACCTACACTTCAAGAATGCCATTGGTTTCTTGATATGAATTTGGATCACACAATGATGCAGCACAAAACATATTACAGTCACTTCAGTCCTGGTGTACAGAATCAGCCCTCCGAAGTAGTCCAAACAGCAAAAACAACAGTTTACATTTAGATCATGTCTTTAATAAAATAAAGAATGCAGGACACTTTATACCAATGTTAAGAAGTCAAAACTTCATGTCAACCAACAAAAGCCAATATTAAGGTGAGTGGAAACAAACATGGTCAAAGATTTTGGTATTAACACACAGTAAAATGGCGAGGGAGGTAAAGAGGTTCAAATAATTGCTAAATGAGTTCCATTTGCAAATATAAGTTCCTGATATACACAGTAGATGCTTGTTTGCTTCATAAGAACAGAAGAATTAGAAGCAGGAGTAGGCAACACAGACCACTGAGCCTGCTCCACCATTTAATGTGATAATGGCTGATCTCATCTCAGCCTCTGTTCCACTTGCCTACTTGACTTTTCAACTCATTACTAATTAAAAATCAGACTATCTCTGGATATGTAGGAAGATGCTACCCTGACAAAAGTGGTGGCACACCTGTGAACATGAGCAGACGCCCTCTTTTGCTGTGGCATTTTTGAAGATTAAAAGTGCAGGTAGTGCCTTGGTGTTCCTGATAGTGCCTGGCAGAACAGCCTGCAGCACAGTGCCTCACCAACGTATTCTACTAACAAAAACACATCATATTGCTATCTCAGCTCTCAAGATGCAAGCAAGAAAAAATACAGTTATTTGAAGGTTTCAATGTTCGGGTCATTTGGAGCAGCCAAACAGAATTCCTTCTATATAAAGCCAAAAGAAATGCAGATGCTATAAATCAGGAACAAAAACAGAATTTGCTGGAAAAGCTCAGCAGGTCTGGCAGCATATGTGGAGACAAATCAGATTTAATGTTTCAGGCCCTCAGAACTGTTCTGAAGAAGGGTCACAGGACCCAAAATGTTAACGCTGATTTTTCTTCACAAATGTTGCCAGACCTGCTGAGCTTTTCCAACAACTTCTGTTTTTGTTCCAGAATTCCTTCCAGCTTCCTTTTCTGCATTTAAGACAATATAAAGCTATTGACTATTGTGACTTGAGAGCATTTCCCATTGCTGCCAAATTTAACACTTCACAAACATTGAAAGATGACCAAAACTGACTATCAAAAAAGAACAGAAATTACAATTAAGTCACAACAATGGAGACTACAGCAAATCACTTTGCTGGGAAATTCAGCTTTGCCAGAAGTCATTTTATACTTTTTAGGTAAAGGTTCTAAACAGATAAGCGTGGCCTACTGATGAAAAACACTCTGCGAAATCAGGTGAAAGAAGAATGCAATTTATGAGATCAGCAATACAATTTTGCAACACAAGTATATTCTTTTCTCATATTTACTCATGAGATTTTGTCATCAATTGAAGAAAAATTTATCTCCACAATATGTTAATCGTCACCATGGAAGTTAGCAAACATTAGCACTCTCACATTATCTGTCATCTAGAATTTTGCAAATAATCTATTTGCTAAGAGATTACATAGTAGATCTGTGGTGGTAATGATATTAAACATCAAGAGGATGTGACTAGAGTCTCTTATTGGAGGATGATAATTGCGTGGCGCTATGAGATGCAAATAGAACTCATCATTTATCAGTTAACTATCATATTATCCATGCCTTTTTACAATCTGGCACAGACTGCTCCATTATCTGAGGAAATGAGAATGCAGTTGCATTGCATACCACTGCAACAGTCAGCAACCAGTATGAATTCTTCTCACAACATAGGGCATGTCATTGATAAAGCAACTGATTTGAGTTGGACTGCTCTGAAGAACTTCCACAGAATGGTGTGGGGTCGAGATGACTGATCTCCAACAATCATAAACATCTTCCCAGGTTTTACCTCTAGCTCCTCCATCAAGTTTAATGGAATTCTGCCTTGGTGCCAATGGCAGTCACTTACATCTCTGGAATTCAACTCGTGCATTCTTGGACTAAGGCTAGTTAAATTTATGGTATGCTGAGGATGGTACTGCTGAGACACAAAGTGAGCACTGTTGAGCAGGTTAGTGATACGTAAATACCAAGTTGGTGGTCATGTGGTCATTTTGTTGATGATTATGAATAGAATTATGAAGAGTCCTACTAGGCCCAAAGTGTTAACTCTGCTTTTCTATCCATAGATTCTGCCAGAGTTGCTGTGTTTTTCTGTATTTGTCTCAGAATCTACAGTATTTTGCTTTTAATATATTATTATGATGAATAGTTTGATGGGATAGAAAGCAATTTGCCTTCCTTTTTTCAAATTTCACAGGTAATTGATGCTAGTGCCGTAGCTGTACTGGAATATCTTGACTGAATAGAACACAAGTCTTCAGCACTACTGCCGGGATGTTGAAGGGACCAGTATAGCACTGAAGGTGATGTTACATGGAGTAAGTATTAATCAAATGGCCAAAGACTGGAAGCTGTGATGCAGGGAATCTCAGGAGAATCATCAAACTTAAGAATCATCCACTCTGCACTTCTGTTTTTTATATCATGCCGTGTTCCGCAGACATTCACAATGGGAACTTCTTTTTCATTTTTATTCATTTTCTTATCAGATCCTTCTTTTTTAAAAAATGGGATGGCACTTATTGTTGATTTTGAATTGCTCAGAGGGCAGCTGAGAGTCAATCACATTGCTTTAGATCTGGAGTCATATATAAATGTGTCTGACCAGTTAAGGAGGACATTAGTTAACCAGCTGGAGTTTCATGATAATCAATGGTGGTCACAGGGTCACCATTAGGGCAGCATTTAATTGAATTCAGATTCGGTATCTGCCATATTAGGATTCGAACTCATGTCTTCAGAATATTAAACAAAAACAAAGTCTTGGAGAACCTCAGCACAACTGGCAGCCACAGTCAAGAGAAAAACAGAGTTAACGCTTTGAGTCCAGTGACCCTTCACCAGGATTTTCAGATCTCCTGCATCCACAGCTCTTTGTTTTGTTTTTCCTCACAATATCAGTGAGAGGTTCTGGATTGCCACTCTCAGGTCATTACCACTGCCACTATACTACTGCCTCGTCTGAGATGTACAGGAAGCAGTCTCCTCCTATTAAACTAAAACAAAGAGCTGCGGACCCTGGAGATCTGGAAATAGACAAGCAGAAATTGCTGGAGAAATTCAGTGGGTCTGGTCTGGTGGTATCTGTAGGTCCAGTTCTGATGAAGAGTCACTAAACTCAAAATGTTAATTCTGCTTTATTCCCACAGATGCTGTCAGACCTGCTGAGTTCAGCCAGCAATGTTTGCTTTTGTTTCAGATCTCCTCCTTTTTCTCATTTAATTGTCTATCACTACTCACAGCTGAATGGAACAAGACTGCAGAGATGTGACCCAAACCATTAGTCACGGAATCAAACAACTCTATCCAATGCTGCATCCATTTTATTAGCACACTGCATCTTCATTATAGTGAAGAACAGAATAGTGGTGGTAGCATTGGAATATACGTTTACCTGCAAATAATTGGCTCAGTCAGCGATGTCGAAGGAGGCCTGTCAGAATATAGTAAACCAAGATTGATACTGAGATGCTTACAGACAATTCTCGGCACTGCACAAAATGTCCAAAATGCTGGAACATTTAAAAAAATTGCTTTCAAACATTTTTAGAAAGTACTGGAAAATTAATGCGTCCTAGTGGGAAGGAGGGATAGGATGTCAGTCATTGAAGGAAAGCACCTGGAAATGTGGAGAGGTACCGTCTCAACTTGTAATTCATCCCAATGGTTTTTCCAGCATCAGCCTTATAGTATGAATTCTGGCAGGCTCATGGTGGTGATTTGTCTAGGGTCTGATTGAGTGCTTTCAGAGGGAAAAGGATGAGAAAGAAAAAGGACGGCTGCTACAAGGCTCATCACACACAAATCTGGGTCAGCAGTTGCAGCGTCTAGCAGAATCGCCCCAAAAGACTGGCATGGATCTAGATATAGGTGTGAACCCTGTAGTGCAAATTACTGCTTGACTTCCACTGAATCCTAACTCAATGGGAAAATCCTAATATAGGCAAATATTATTTTAATGCCTTCATCAATGCTGAAACAAGATTGATTTCAGAAATTATATTAAACATGACTTTTTTATATTATTTCTTAAGCTGAACATATTAATCTTAAAAGTTATCAATTAAAAAACTGAACTTTACAAAGCATTACCTTATTTACTCGCAACTCAACTATTTGTCATTCTAAATGCATACAATACTGCCACCACCTGTTAACAGTAGGAATAGTCTCTGGAAAGCAGAGTTTATTGTAAATTTCAGTCAAAAAACTGTGGCGCTGGAAAAGCACAGCAGGTCAGGCAGCATCCCAGAATGAGGAGAATCGACATTTTAAGCATAAGCTCTTCATAAGAAATGTGGGGTGAACGGTGGGGGCAAGGGGGCTGAGAGAAAAATGGGAGCGAGGTGCGGCTGGGGGGCGTGTAGCTAGGAATGCAACAGGCAGATGAAGGTGAGGTGATGGTGATAGATCAGAGAAGGAGGGTGGAGTGGATAGGTTGGAAGGAAGATGGACAGGTAGGATAGTTCAAGAGAGTGGTGCCAAGTTGGAGGGTTGGATCTGGGATAAGGTGGGGGGGAGGGGAAATGAGGAAACTGGTGAAATTGACATTGATTCCGTTTGTTTGGAGGGTCCCAAGGCCAAAGATGAGGTGTTATTCCTCCAGTTGTTAGGTGGCTAGGATTTGGCAATGGAGACGGCCCCGGACTTGCATGTCCTTGGCAGAGTGGGAGAGGGAGTTGAAGTGGTCGGCCACAGGGCGTTGGGGTTGTTTAGAGCTTGACCCAGAGATGTTGTCCCACATTGAGATGTACTGGAGGTTATTGTTAAACACATGGAAGGGAAAATTGCAGTCATTGAAATAGGAGGCCATCTGGGATGTTCTGGAGTGGAAATGATCCTCCTGGGAGCAGATGCGGCGGAAGCGGAGGAATTGAGACTAAGGGATAGCGTTTTTACAGGACAGGGTGGGTGTGAGGGAGCTGTAGTCCAGGCAACTGTGGGAGTCAGTGGGTTTGAAGTAGATGTTTGCGTTGAGCTGGTCGCTGGAAATGGAGATGGAGAGGTCTAGCAAGTGTAGGGAGGTGTCTGAGTTAGTCCAGATGAACTTGAGGTCAGGGTAGAAAGGGTTCATGAAGTTGATTAACTGTTCAACCTACCCGTGGGAGCACGAGGTGGCACCAATACAGTCATCAGCATAGCTGAGGTAAAGGTGGAGAATAGTGCCGGTATAGCTGTGGATGATGGACTGTTCCATGCATCCGACAAAGAGGCAGGCATAACTCAGGCCCTTACTTTCAATTCCTCTATCTCTGACGCATCTGCTCCCAAGAGGATCAATTCCATTCCAGTACATCCAAGGTGGCATCCTACTTCAAGGACCGCAATTTCTCCTCCCACATGGTCCAGAATGCCCTCCAGCGCATCTTCTTCACCCTTCACCCTTCAACCCCACCCCTCCAATTTCAACAAGGATAGAACCTCCCCGGTCCTCACTTTCCACCCCACCAATCTCCAGATACAACGCATTACCCTCTGCCATTTCTGCCACCTACAGTCAGACCCTATCACCAGAGATATACTTCCTTCCCCAACCCTTTGAGCACTCCACAGAGAACATTCTCTGCGCGACTCCCTCATTAAGTCCACGCCAACGCCAGCCCCACCAACCCACCTTCCACTCCTGGCATCTTCCCTTACCACCGCAAGAGGTGCAAAACCTGCTCCCACAACTCCCCCCTCACCTCCACCCAAGGCCTCAAAGGATCCTTCTACATCCAGCAGAAATTTTCTTGCACATCCAAACACCTCATCTTCTACATCAGTTTCTCTCGATGTGGCCTCCTCTACATCGGGGAGACAGGACACCAACTTGGAACATTTCAGAGAACATCTGTGGGGACATACGCACTAAACAACCCGACCAGCCTGTGGCCGTCCACTTCAACTCCACCCTCCTCTCCGACCCATCACCTACATCCCCCCCCTCCTTCATCTACCTGTCGCATTCCTCGCTACCTTCCCACCAGCCCCAGTATTACTTTCTTTCACCTTGTTTATATGCACACGAAAGGATAAAGATCCCTTAGCTTTTAAGAGGAGCATCCTACTCCATGTAGAAAAATAATGAGCTCTTATTTTATTGAATAGAATTTATTCTACAATATTTTATTGTAGAATTCTACAGAAGGTACTGTGATATCCCAGCCTATTAATATATTAGCTGGGTATATTGAAAGCAATTAATATATTATCAACTATAAACATATGGCATTGTATGTACTTTGCATTTAGTGCTCCCACCTATTGGTTTACATAAGTCACACTCTGAATATTATATTTCCATGAACAGGCCTTGCAAATTAGAATCTGAAACCAATTAGCATTGGGTCAATCTGTAGGTGTAGATCAACTAAAATAGTTCAACTACCAAAAAATTGAGACTCTTCATGTATTTTAAAGCCATGTGGTGAGAACTGGCATGGTTCCTGCAGATCTATAAAACTTATATTTATGAGTCAGAGGAACAGAATGTACCACTTCAAGACTGTAACTGTTAAAGCTAAGGAAAATACTTACTCAGTCGCAACAGTAACCAACCCACCAGTAGCAGCTTTAATTTCACACTGAGTTGGAACATATTTCACAGTAGCCTGGACACTAAATATTTTGAAATGCCGACACATTCACAGTTCTATCAAAATCATCTCTTAGCATTAAATATCAGTTCTTATATAAATCAGTTTTCTCAATTTCCAGGAAGTCATCCATTTTATCCCGTCCTGTAATAACCAATTTATAGTGCTGAAATGCTTCTAGTTGAAATTGTGCCACAACATGGTGCAGCCAACAACTTTTTAGATTCTTCAATTTATTCTCAAGGACCTACAACAACATCTGAATCGTATATACATCACATGCAAGTCACAAAATAAATCACCACATCCAAGCTCCATGCCAAGTCCCCTCCTAAAAAAACTAAAACCTTACATTGACATACATTGCTGTTCATTCAGTGTTGCTTGAATTTCACGTTACACCACTGTGGGAGCAACTATAAGAGTACTGCAGAAGTTCAAGAAGTGTCACCATTGGTAGTGCTGTGCAATACATGCAGCTTTAGCAGCATTACTCAAATCCTGAAGAACAGTTATTTGTCTTTCTGCATTTATGCAGACATATATATATATATGAGAGATCTATATATATGCACGCGCACACACACATACATATACATGCATATACATGCATCAAGCCACATAAATCCTCATACATGTGCATGCAAGCATACACACATACACATGTGCATATGCACATGTACTCAAATACATATTTTGTATAACAAAACAGAAATTGCAGGAGAAACTCAGGTCTGGCAGCATCTGTGGACAGAAAGCTGAGTTAACGTTTCAAATGCAGTGACCCTTCTTCAGAACTGAAGTAGTATTCATCACAAGTCTTTTTTTTAGATCACTGCTGAACTGTGCATTATCCTTTGATACTTTTATCCAAATATTTATCAGTCCCAACCCAGGATAGAGCAGAAAGATCAAGGCTAGCCCTCAAAAGTCTATAGAGAGCTGGCAGAGGGGGCAGACTTTACAACGGAGGCACCATCTTCCCTCTCAGATGGATATAAAAGATCTAATTATACAGTTTCAAAAAGGAGAGTTGCCCTGACTGTTCTTTTTCTGCCAATATTTATCAGTCAGCATCACAGAACAGATTATCTTATTATTATTATATTGCTGTTTGTGCAAGCTTGAAAATTGGCTGCTGCTTTTTCTCACATTACAGTGGAGATGGTTCACTAATTGTAAAGCATTTTGAAATATCCTATTGTAACAAAAGATACCGCATAATGGAAGTTTTTTCTAGTCTTGAATATATTAATTGACGAAGCATACATCTTTTGATGAAATTTCTCCAAATTTCCATCATATTCTTTTGGTGAAAAATGATTCCTGACTTTACTCCAAAATACTCAGTTTTAATTTGAAGATTATGCTACTTGTTCACAAGCCCCCCCATCAAAAAGTATAGGTTCTCTGTAGCAATTCTAATGAATTACAATCTTCCTTAAATATTTCAATTAGATTTCGACTCAACTTTTTAAACACTGTATTTGTACAAGGTCTCCTCCTAATTTAATACTTAAAGGCCTAGAGTTATTCAACTGATTCTAAGCTATAACCTTTTCAAGGACATTTCTGGGAGGCTGTCTTGCGCTGCAGTGATGGTGTCGCTATCGCTGAACCAAGAGTCCTGGGTTCAGGTCTCACCTGTTCCAGATGTATGTAATAACATTGCTGAACAGGGTTAATTAGGAAAATAGGTTAAATAAAAAAGGACACATCTTCTTTGATGACAGTCAATCCTCAAAACTGAAAGCAATACTTCAGGTTAAGCATGGCCAAGGCTCTATATAACTCAAGTATCATTTCCTCACTTCCATAGTCCATCTAGACTAAGATAAAGATTAACATCCTATTTAATTTTTGGCTACTTTTTTTGCACCTGTGTACTAAATGGTAATGATCTACGCACACATATGCTTAAAATACATCAGTTCTTCTGAAAATCAGTCTTTATCAAATGCAAAGTAGATGCTCTCATAAATCCACATTGAATGCCATCTCCCATAGCTTTGCCTACATATGTCATCTATTTATACCCCTTTATAACATCCTATTGCAACATACAGGACTTGCTGCAACTGCTCAATTTGTACATTCAAATTTGCAGGTGGCACAACTCTATTCCTTCGTTCAAGCACTAACATATCAGGAATAACTGAGTACAGGTTCCCTGGAAAACCACTGGCTGCCACATCCCAGTAATCAGAAAATGTATATCCCAGTGCTATTTTCTATCTCTGAGCCAATTTCCAATGCGTGATTAAAACAAATCTTTACTGCTGTGAATTTAACTACTTAAACAATTTTGGATGTCAATTGTACACTTCTATTTTCATTGTTCTTGTCATCTGAAAATTGTGATTTTTGAATTCATGGCTTGTGTTACTTGATTACTCTTCCTCCCTTAACACATCTTTTCCTTTCAGTGTAAACAGCATAGAAGGATTTCAAATCTAACTCAACATATTAAAAAAGCAGAAAATAATTTCCTTAATTAAAATAATGCCAGGCTTTTACAAGTGCACCATAGAATTAGTGGACATAGTTGAATTCAAGCAGAAAGCTAATATAAACATCAGAAAAGATGACAAAAAGGAACGTCTTATTTGAGCTCCAGCTTAAGTAAATTTCTGGTTTTGACATCTGCCAAATACATCTGTATTTTCCAATGAATTCGAACATTAAATTTTTCAACTTATAAATTTGCAATTATTCCAACAAAATTAGTAAATGTAGTCTCTGGTAATCTTGTACTAGAAACACAGAACATCCTACTCTTGGAAACTTACCAGCAGCTCTATATAGAATTTTAGGTTCAAAGAAGATACAAGGATTTTTGTCTTCGATGCATGATAGTAATAATCCCTTGGCTTGAATGGGACTTCTTGGAATAACCACCTGTAACACAAAATTATTTTAATAATTTTTCTCACATTAGTACAATAGGAACAACCTGTCTACTAGTCATGTTCCAGACATGGCTCCAGTAATTACTTGTGCTAACTTCACACTGAGGCTTTTTTTTTCCAGAATATCTATTGCTCAATTTTCAGATTAAAGTTTAATTAATGGCCAGCTCATGATTGTAGGCATTAAGTAAATTTCACACATTGAAAAGATAATATCAGAATACTGTTAAAACACAAAGTATTTTTTTCTAAAGTCATCATTTCTAGACTGCTTTGAAAACAAGTGGATTTACAGTTTACACATCTTGACTGGTAGCATTCCTTTAATGTGATCTAACATCATGAATCAAAATACGAACCAGGTGTCACTGACACTGGGAAACTGGGGTTTAAAGGAAAAAAAAGGTTAATTATCTTACAATTATACTGGCAGCTCATCCATTTCCTCACAGGCTAAAACATCATACCACAGGCGCAGGAGTTAGGAATGACGAGAATACTAAATTTTCAGCAGAGATTAATATACATGATATATTAATTTGGAAATACAAGAGACTACAACAAAGTTAAAGCAATTAACTTGAAGATATAAGGTTTGAAAAAAAAATTCTAATTTTGCACTTCATATATGGCAAATAGATTTGGTAAGTCCATAATGTGTAGAAGTGTTGCCATGGAGAATTCACCAGCTCGATGTTAACCAGCAGTTAACTGCCGAACATTTTTAAATTTTAAACCAGGTAGGCTGACCTTTAACTAATCGAGGCATTGCCCCTGAGAAATAAACCTCAGCCTGTCACTGGCTTGTTGAGTTGAAAGCAGAGCAGCGAACAGACAATTTTGTTCTGTCTGTATAAATTATACACAGCCTCCAGTACACACAAATGCACTAAGAGCCTGACTGACAACCTTAGCCACACACAGCTGTCACGGAACCTTTTCAGAAACTGGTCATTTAAGAACTGCTGAGAGAAGGTTTTCCAGAAGCTTCTTAGGAGAAAATCAGGTTTTCAGTTTTCACACCAGATTCCCAGATTTTCAAAAGAGGTGAAGAGGAAGAGTTGACTCAACAGGTTACACATGAAATGAACTCCAAACACTTAAAAATAAGCCACAACTGCTGATAGTCATAAACTCAACAGTTTAAAGACAAGGCATAAAGACACCAATCTGTCCATTACGTCAGCAAAATGAAGGAGCTGATCATCAACTTCCAGAAAGTGGAGTGGAGGGTATGCCTCTGTCCATATCAATGGTGCTGAGGTAAGGTGGTCAAAAGCATCAAGTTCCTGGGAGCAATGATTACCAACAATCTGTCCTGGTCCAGCCCTGTTGACACAGTGGTCCAGAAAGCACAACATCGTCTTTACTTCCTCAGGAGGCTAAGGAAATTTGGCATATCCACACCAATTTTTATAGGTGCACCATAGAAAGCTTTCAGTCTGGATGCATCACAGCATGATATGGCAACCGCTCTTCCAAGACCACAAGAAACTACAGAGTTGTGAACACAGCCCAGACCATTACAAAAACCAGCTTTTCATCCATTGACCCCCCTCTATACTTCCTGCTGCCTGGGAAAAGCAACCAACACAATCAAAGACCTTTCCCAACCAGTTGTACTCTCTTCCACCTTCTTCCATTTGGCAGAATATATAAAAGTTTCTATACACATGTGAAATGATTCAAGAACTGCTTCTTCCCCAATGTTATCAGATTTCTGAGTGGAACTCTCAAATGTTGTATTTAATGTTGATTTCACTCTCCTTGCACCTTATCAGCAGCCATAACCTTCACTCTGTTCTATTACCCTAATGCACTTTGTATGATATGATCTGCCCATACTGCACGCAAAACAAAACTCTTCACTGTACCTAGGTACATGTGACAATAATAAATCAAATTAAATCAAATCAGACATGTATCATTGAGATAGCACAGGAAATCAAACGTCACTCTTCCCAGCAGTGAGAGTCCAGTCCAATAAAAAAAGAGAGGCACTACAAGACTTGGGGCTTAGCAATGAGGTGGGCAAATTAGATCAAGTGTTCGTGGGGGAACTGTCAATGGACAGTGATCACCATATTGTAAGGTTCAGTATAATTGCGAAGAACAGTGAACAATCCAGAGTAGGAGTAATTAACTATTTCAGTGGGGCAAGAACAGAGAATAAAATCGCTAGAGTGTGGAATCAGGCCATTCGGCCTAACAAGTCTACACCAACTCTCTGAAAAGCATCCCACCCAGTTTCAGCTCACGATCCTATCCACATAATCCCCATGGCTAATCCACTTAACCTAAATATCCCCAGACACTATGGGCAATTTAGCATGACCAATTCACCTAACATGCACATCTCTGGACTATAAGAGGAAACCAGAGCTCCTGAGGAAACTCACACAGACACAAGGAGAATGTGAAAACTCCACAGAGACAGTCGCTCAAGGCTGGAATTGAACGCAGGTTCCTGGCACTGTGAGGCAGCAGTGCTAACCACTGAGCCACCATACCACCCCAGACTACAACCAAGGACGGGCAAGAAAGACAGTAGCTGAATAATGGGCTTCCTTCAAAGAAAAGATGGATCGGGCACAGTCAAGGCAGATTCCCTCAAAAGGGAAAATAGGGCAAACAAATTGCAAGTTCTCTGGATTATAAAGGGGATTTAAATTAAGATAAAGATGTGACAGTGTCATAAGCCAGGTGTCAGGTAGAAAATGCAACTGAGTATCAAGCTAAACGTTCAGAAGGGAGGAGTAAAATCAAATAAAAGAAGAAATCAGGGAACATGAAAATCCCACAGTCATTCATAGGCACATCAATCGTAAATGGGTGGTAAAAGAGGAGGGGTATCATTTAAGAACAAAAATGCGGATTTATACGTGGCATCAAAGGCATGTCTTCATTTACAAAACAGATGCGGCCCAGAAAAAGGAGGAAACTCAATCACACAGCAGTTTTAAAGTTGACATAGAGGTGGCACTGGCTCAGCTGTCAATGCTTAAAGTTGGTAGGATACTAAGATGAGTTGCATCCGAGGGTACTGAAGGAAGTAAAACTGGAAATTACAGAGGCAATAAAAACAATCTTCCATGGAGTCAGGTGTGAAGCTACAGAATTGCAAACATTACATCTTTGGTCACAAAAAAGATTATAAAGATAAACCTAAAGTTAAACTTTGGGTTTGGAAACTTACAAAAACATTTATTTGGAATAGGGTTAATAGTCTTGTGAAAAAATGTGGGTGAATTAGAGTCATAGAGTCATAGAGATGTACAGCATGGAAACAGACCCTTCAGTCCAACCCGTCCATGCCGACCAGATATCCCAAACCAATCTAGTCACACCTGCCAGCACCCGGCCCATATCCCTCCAAACCCTTCCTATTCATATACCCATCCAAATGCCTCTTAAATGTTGCAATTGTACCAGCCTCCATCACATCCTCTGGCAGCTCATTCCATACACGCACCAACCTCTGCATGAAACGTTGCCCCTTAGGTCTCTTTTATGTCTTTCCTATTTCACCCTAAACCTATGCCTCTGGTTCTGGACTCCCTGATCCCAGGGAAAAGACTTTGTCTATTTATCCTATCCATGCCCCTCATAATTTTGTAAACCTCTAGAAGGTCACCCCTCAGCCTCCGACGCTCCAGGGAAAACAGCCCCAGCCTGTTCAGCCCCTCCCTGTAGCTCAAATCCTCCAACCCTGGCAACATCCTTGTAAATCTTTTCTGAACCCTTTCAGGTTTCACAACATCTTTCCGATACGAAGGAGACCAGAATTGTACGCAATATTTCAGCCGCAACATAACCTCCCAACTCCTGTACTCAATACTCTGACCAATAAAGGAAAGCATACCAAACGCCTTCTTCACTATCCTATCTACCTGCAACTCCACTTTCAAGGAGCTATGAACCTGCACTCCAAGGTCTCTTTGTTCAGCAACACTCCCTAGGACCTTACCATTAAGTATATAAGTCCTGCTAAGATTTGCTTTCCCAAAATGCAGCACCTCAAATTTATCTGAATTAAACTCCATCTGCCACTTCTCAGCCCATTAACCCATCTGGTCCAGATCCTGTGGTAATCTGAGGTAACCCTCTTCGTTGTCCACTACACCTCCAATTTTGGTGTCATTTGTAAACTTACTAACTGTACCTCTTATGCTTGCATCCAAATCATTTATGTAAATGACAAAAAGTAAAGAGCCCAGCACCGATCCTTGTGGCACTCCACTGGTCACAGGCCTCCAGTCTGAAAAACAACCCTCCACCACCACCCTCTGTCTTCTACCTTTGAGCCAGTTCTGTATCCAAATGGCTAGTTCTCCCTGTATTCCATGAGATTTAACCTTACTAATCAGTCTCCCAAGGGGAACCTTGTCGGACGCCTTACTGAAGTCCATATAGATCACACCTACTGCTCTACCCTCATCAATCTTCTTTGTTACTTATTCAAAAAACTCAATCCAGTTTGAGAGACATGATTTCCAACGCACAAAGCCATGTTGACTATCCCGAATCAGTCCTTGCCTTTCCAAACACATGTACATCCTGTCCCTCAGGATTCCCTCCAACAACTTGCCCACCACCAACTTCAGGTTCACCGGTCTATAGTCCCCTGGCTTGTCCTTACCATCCTTCTTAAACAGTGGCAATCTGCATTCTTCCAACACCTCACCTGTGACTATCGATGATACAAATATCTCAGCAAGAGACCCAGCAATCACTTCTCTAGCTTCCCACATAGTGCTCGAGTACACCTAATCAGGTCCTGGGGATTTATCCACTTTTAACCATTTCAAGACATCCAGCACTTCCTCCTCTGTAATCTGGACATTTTGCAAGATGGCACCATCTATTTCCCTACAGTCTATATCTTCCATATCCTTTTCCACAGTAAATACTGATGCAAAATATTCATTTAGTATCTCCCCCATTTTCTGTGGCTCCACACAAAGGCCGCCTTGATGATCTTTGAGGAGCCCTATTCTCTCCCTGGTTACCCTTTTGTCCTTAGTATATTTGTAAAAACCCTTTGGATTCTCCTTAATTCTATTAATAAGAACCAGCATGGGTTTCTAAGGGGAAATCATGTCTAACTAATTTACTGGCTTATTTTGAGGTAACAGAGAGGCCTGATGAAGGAGATGGTATCGAAGTGGTGGACACTGACTTCCAAGAGACACTCACATGATATACTTGTGAGCAAAGTTACAGGTCAGAGAATAAAAGGGAAGTAACAACCTTGATAACAAATTGATGGATGGATACAAAATAGAGCATAATGATTAATGGGGTTTGTTTGGGTTAGAGGAAGATTTGCAGTCCAACAAAACTTGAGAGTATTGCAAACAGTGAGGAGAACACTGTATAAACTCAACAGGGCATTAAGAAGTTGGTGGAGTGGGTGGATTAGTAGCAAATAAAGTTTAATGCAGAGAAGTGTGAAGTGACACACTTTGGTACAAAAACATAATAAACACAGAATACCAATTTAAAGGGTGCGCAAGAGCAGGAAGATCTGGGTGTATAAGTCATTAAACGTAACAAGTCAAGTAGACAAAAAAGTTAATAAAGCATAACGTAATTTCATAGGAAGGACAAAGAGCACAAACAGAATGATTGTGCTGAACTTGTACAATCCATTAGTTACACATCAACTGAAGCACTACATCCAGTTCCTGTAGCCACACTTCAGGAAGGATATGAATGAATTGGAGAGTGCCACAAAAGTGCCCTAGGCCCAAATATTTTCAGCAGTTTCATTAGTGAACCTCCCTCTGTCATAAAGTCAGATGTGTGTGGAGGTTCACTGACGATTACATAATGCTCAGCACCATTCATAACTCCTGAGACACTGAAGCAGTCCATATACAAATGCAGCAAGATCAGGACAATATCCAGGCATCTGCAGAGAATAGCATTTGTGCCACACAAGTGCTAGGCAATAACCATCTCCAACAAAAGAGACATATAAACATTGCCCCTTGACATTCAATAGTGTTACCATTGCTGAATCACCCTCTAATCAACATCTTGGGAATTACCATTTATCTGGAACTGAATTGGATCAGGAATATCAATGCTGTGACTACAAGAACATGTCAGAGGCTAGTAATCCTGCAATGAGTAACTCAATTCCTAACTCCCATTGTCTATCCATCATCTCGCACAAGATATCAGTCAGGACTGTGATGGAATATCTACACTTGCCTGCATGAGTGCTGTTCCAACATTACTCAAGTTGCTTGACACAATCCAGGACAATGCATGCAACTTGTTAACTGGCACCTCATTCACAAAATATACATTCCCAACATCACTGATGCGCAGGAGCAGCAGCTTACACCATCTACAAAATGTAATGTAGAAGTTCACCTAAGCTCTTTAGACAGTACATTCAACCCACAAATATTACCATATAGAACAACACATGGGAACATAAACCAAGCAACCCATCAACCTGACTTGGAAATATATCACCACTCCTTCAGTGTCACGGAGTCAAAATCCTGGAACTCTCTCCTCAATAGTATTTTGGATGCACCTACACTAATTATATTGCATTAGTTCAAGAAAGTAGCTCATCACAGTACTCTGGAGAAATTGTGCAGAATGGTCCTGAGCACAGGATGATATTGTGATACTTCCTCTTACTACAACTATACATAATTCCTGAAATGGCGTCTTTGAGAGTGATGACCACATTCTATCACTTCCAAAGGACATCAGCTTCCTTTTTCTGTTACTAAGTAGTGTCATTTGAGTCATTCACAGCCTATTGTTATATAAGGCATCAAGAAACAAGGAAGACCATCAAACTCATAAGCTGATGTAGAGAAGAACCATCAGCTCAATCCCTACATTCAGATGACTGATCCATGAAGAATCAAAAATTTGATTTCTTTTAACCCGTGGAGGCAAATGGCTAATCACATTAGCGTTATAATTTCAAGCTTTTCCCTGACAGTTGATAGATAAAAGGGCACAAATTCAACAACTTAAATGAAGTTTGAGACTATTGCCAGGCATTTTTCCAATGAACAAGTAATGCATATGGCCCTTCAAAACAATGGATCCAATGAGCCCAAGCAAAACAGAAAAAAATGCAAATCAAGAGAGTAAAGTGCTTACATGTTGCAAGATCTAAAAGAAAAGCTCAAGGCCAAGATTTGTAAGTGGAAGTCGCATTCATGAGGCACAAGTACCAGGAAATGAAATTTCGAACAAGGCAGCAAAGTAACATACACTCGACACTCAATGGCATCACCAGTGTCAGGATCCATCAGTAACTATCAGAACTTAACTGGGCTACATGCGGTAGCAAACCAGAGGCTGAGCATTCTGCAGCTAACTCACCTATGGACTCTTAAAACTTCTCCTCCACATAAATGGTACAATTCTGCACAGATCAATCAAATCCAATCCCTGTTGTCCTGCTCAACCCCTGTGGTTGTCTACCTTTACCTTCTTCAATTGCCCATTTATTTTCCTTTTCAAATAACTGACTGTTTTTCACTTTTATTACCTTATGGGCAGCACAGTCAAAGTCATTAACACTGAGGAACAAAAAGTTGGGGGCTCCGCACATTCCCCCTGAATCTTTTGTCCAAAAGCTTAAATTAATGTCCAGGTTTTGTATTATTAGCTAATGGAAGCAATGTAATAATCTTACATATTTATATTAAGCATCCCTTCAATTTCCTTTGCTCTAAGGAGAACAAACCCAGCTTTGCCGATTTAACCTTGTAACTAAAATCCACAATCCTTGGAACTAATCAGTCAAATCTCTTCTGAAGTCTCACATTTTACCTAATGTGCGCTGGCCAGGACTGGACACAATACTCTACTTGGGGACTAACCGGTCATTTATAAAGGTTCAGCATTAACTTCACTTAGCAGGCAATGCCTCCATTTATGAAACTAAAAATCCCACATGCTTTGACCATTCTTTCAAGGTTCTGGCTTAGTGGTGCTGGAAGAGCACATCAACGTTTCAGGCAAAAGCCCTTCATCAGAGAATACAGGCAGAGAGCCTGAAGGGTGGAGATTTTACTGCTCCTCGGATGCTGCCTGAACTGCTGTGCTCTTCCAGCACCACTAATCCAGAATCTGGTTTCCAGCATCTGCAGTCATTGTTTTTACCCATTCTTTCATGGTGTCCCATCACCTTTGAAGATCTTTGCATATATACTGCCAAAATGTGCATACTCTTTATGCTGGCTGTTTATGGAGTTTTGATACCTCTGTGCAGGGGTGAAAATGGCAGCTGGGAGCCAATTAATGAGTACATTTCGGGGGCTTCTCATTTTCACTGGAGCTATTTAAGGTGTGGGCTAGTTCAGTAAAAGAGCTCACACCTTGCATTATTGACCTGCTCAGCTCCATTGCGAGACAGGCTCGTTTTATGAACCTTACTTTTTTCATGAGTCAGGCTGACTTTGAAAGGACTCATGGTTCACAGCACCTCAGAGGTGTTGTAAACCATACTGTAGATTAGGGAACCTTTTGAAAGGTTACGTTGAAATGAGGCCAAGCCTTATTGCGTAATCTGACAGCCCAAAATCCAATAGTGTGTTGAAACAGCTGAGTCCCAGGGAAAACATTGCTTGACAACTGCCTGATCTATTCAGCCTATTTTGTAGTCTTCATTTACACAAAATAAATAAGTTTAAAAGCTTGCAGCTTCTGCTATTGATATTTTAAGGGTTCTCGACAATGAACTCTTTATTAGACTGTAACAACAGGAGTTTTTGTTTCATAAGGTGGCAATTTATGAATGAAGTATACTTTTTCCTTAAGAAAACAATTTCTACAGTTGCTATAGGGATGATTTGTTCCATCCAGTAGGTGAATGGGCACAGAAGAGCCATAACTTGGCAGGGAAAGTCTGATCAGTCATAGGGATGAATGGGGGCATAGCTTGGAGTGAAGGATATTTCGGACCATGGGTGGGCAGTGGGGAATATCTTGGCATGAATGGCCTTGGGTCTATTTGGGTAAAAACAATGACTGCAGATGCTGGAAACCAGAATTTAGATGAGAGTGGTGCTGGAAAAGCACAGCAGTTCAGGCAGCATCCGAGGAGCAGTAAAATCGACGTTTCAGGACAGTATTCCTGATGAAGGGCTTTTGCCCAAAACGTCGATTTTACTGTTCCTCGGATGCTGTCTGAACTGCTGTGCTTTTCCAGCACCACTCTAATCTAAACTTGGGCCTATTTGGGGTAGGTTGGGAGGCATGGCTTAGCATGGAGTGTATAAGGGGTTATGGGGTCACACAAATGGGTCACAAGAGTATGGAGCGAGGAATGGAGGACTTTATAATTATTATAAAAGGGATGAAGTCCCATAACAGCTTAACAGGTGGTAGCCCCATATCTGCCTCTAAACTCCCTCCAAGGTTACAGCCCACAATTACATCCTTCCCCACCTCAATCCTGAAATGAAATCTAATTTTTGCTGGTACTTTCTCCTTGGGCAGACACCAAGCCTGGAAGTATCTAGTCACCCAGTACCTGCCTCCAACCTGAAAATTTGAACTGCGTCAGTAAGTCTATACTGCATTGCCCTATTCTTTCTGCTCAAAACATACCACTTCAAATTCCATCTGCCATTTGTCAAGCACTTCTCTTTTGCGACACTCCTTAACAATAACTTGGTCACTGTCCTAATAATGATCTGTCCCAAAAACTTCAACAAATTTTTAAACAGTAACAAATAGGTATCAAATGGGTATGAATCTCTCCATTAGATTTTAATTCCTACTAGTGTTCAGTAATTGGACACAGAACTTTGATGTTTCTAATATCATGTAGCACAATGTTGCTTACAGAAATATGAGAGTTTTAGTACAGCATTTCTCAGCTTTTCACTGGATCACAACTCTAAATGTGCTGGATATAATTTGGTAAAGAGAAGGAAGTAATACCGATATTTTCCTTCAAAATAAAGCTTGTTCCTATGAACAACAACCAAATCTAATTTAACTACTCTGGTAATACTTGCTTTGGAACACACACTGTTTTTCTTGGCGCACTGTTACCATTTATTTTTTCAAATGAATTGCCTAGAGAAATAATGATCTGGTGTAAATTGTACAAATGTGCAACTGTACGCAGAGTTTGGCATACAAATACAATACTAATCATCATTTCCCTCAATTTATAAATAGAAACTCACTCAGACTCACCTTCAGTTCATTTCTAATTTCCACTAAATAAGTTCAATGTTAATAAAGAGTGTGTTAGACTGCACTTAAGTTCAATGTTCTCATTAATCACCAAATTTGTACAGATACTTGGTGTTAGGTCTTCTGATCAATGGCTGAACCATTGAAAATGAATGGTGGATATGGCTTCTAAAAATTTCAACACTTTATAACTATTTGGAATTTACTTGTATTCCCAAAGGGAACATCCTTAAATGTTCAACAAATTAATTTTGCAAAGCTCTGCATACACCTTATCCTATTGGGTAACTCCATTTGATTTCAACAAGTCAATGAGCATACTGAAAACAGCAAAGGGTACGGACCCTGACAATATCACAGTGCTGAAGGCTCGTGTTCCAGAACTAGTCATGTCTCTCGCCAAGTTGTTCAGATACAACACAACATTGGCAGGCACCCAAAGTGGAAAGGTCCACAGATACCTTCACAAAAATCGAGACAAATTCAAAGGACAAACTAACATCACATTACCATAATTTCAACATGACTCTGACAAAGTTATGGAAGGTGTTATTGACAATGCTGTCACATGGAAATGACCAATAATCAGCTCACCAATGCTCAGGCTGAGTTCTAATAAGGTTGATTTGCTATTGACCTCATTTCAGCCTTAGTGCAAATGTGTGTGTGTGTGTGGGGGGGGGGGAATACTGCATTCCAATATTATATGAATGATAGTCATATAGCACAGAAATAGACCCTTCGATCCAACTCGTCCACACCGACCAGACATCCCAATCTGACCTAGTTCCATTTGTCAGCATTTGGTCCATATACCTCTAAACCCTTTCTACTTATATACTCATTTAGATGCCTTTTAAGTTTTGTAATTGTACCAGCCCCGCACCACCCCCCATTCCATCACTTCCTCTGGCAGCTCATTCTATACACACACTACCCTTTGCATGAAAAAGTTTCCTCAGATCTTTTATAAATCTTTCCCCTCTCACCCTAAACCCATGCCCTCTAGTTTTGGACTCCCTCCACCCTAAGTAAAAGACCCTGGCTATTCACTCAATCCATACCCTTCATGACTTTATAACTCCCTACAAGGTTACCCCTCAGCCTCTGACACTTCAGGGAAAATAGTCCCAATCTATTCAGCTGCTTCCAGTAGCTCAAATCCTCCAATCCCAGTAACATCATTGTAAACCTTCTCCGCATCCCCTCAAGTTTAACTACATATTAAATCTGTCTCAGTGTGACATTATATTTCCCTCAGAAGTCAATGGGAATGGGTGGTACATTTCACTAGCTGGATTTGTAGACATATTTTCTGAAAGGATGGCAATAGCTATTGCAGACAAATCAATTCAGTCTCTGGACATTAATGCAGGAGATCCTGAGGGCAGTTTACAAGGTCCAAGTATGAGTAGCTGCTTCATCAATAACCTACCCTTCATCATAAACTCTGAAGTGCAGATGTTTACCAATGTCTGTATGAAGTTGGAAATCACACACGACCAGGTTATAGTCCAACAGGTTTAACTGGAAGCACTAGCTTTCGGAGCGCTGCTCCTTCATCAGGTGGTCGTGAGGTATAAGGTTGTAAGACTCAGAATTTATAGCAAAAGTTTACAGTATGATATAACTGAAATTAGATGTTGAGAAGATCTGGATTGTTTGTTAAGTCTCTCAACTTTTAGAATGACCATGTTGGTTTCAGGTCTTTCATATGTAAATCACAAAACATTTTTTAAAAGTTACATTCTCAAGTGAACTTTAACAATTGGTATCTGTCAGCCCAGATAATGTATTGAAGGTTTGGGGTCCCCTATGTGACACTGTCTGTGCCAAATGTTTAGACTGATTCAAATCTAAAAAAATGTATTTACAGAATCTTACATCGATTCATGCACATGTTGGCGGGGGGGGGGGGTATGCTTGTGAGTGTCTGTGAGAGAGTGGGTCTGTGTGTGTGAGTGTGACTATAAACAGGTATGTTTGTGAGAGGGTATGTGTGTGGGTGTGTGTAGGAGTGTGTGTCTGTGCGTGTAAAGGAGTGTCTGTGTGTGTGTATAGTGCAATGGAGTCACCTGTAGTGTGACATGAACCCAAGGTATCCATGAGGCCATCCCCATGGATACCGAACTTAGCTATCAGCCTCTGCTTGGCCACGTTTTGCTGCTGCCTGCCCCGAAGTCTGCCTTGGAGGATGGTCACCCGAAGATCTGAGGTCGAATGTCCTGGACCACTGAAGTGTTCTCCAACTGGGAAGAAACACGCCTGTCTGTTGATTGTTGTGCGGTGCCCACTCATCTGTTACCGTAGCCTCTGCTCAATCTCACCAATGTAACACACCTCAGGGCATCCTTGCTTGCAGTGTATGAGAAGGACAACATTGGCTAGGTCGCATGTGTACCTGCCACTTACATGGTGGGAGGTGCCCCACACGTAATGGTGGTATCCACGTCCACACACACACACCCTCTCACAGACTTATACCCATTTTACAGATACACTCAAATACATGCACCCACTCTCTCACAGACACTCACAACCCTCCCCCCCACCCACACACACATCCCTCCCCTCAACCCACACACACATCCCTCCCCTCAACCCACACACACATACATATAAAAGTTTATGGGATGAATTTGTACTTGCAGAGTTACATTTTACTTCGCTCAAGAACTGTATGAATCCATATAAGATTCTGTAAATTCACTATTTTAGATTAGAATCAGTATGAACATTGTGGTACAGATAGTATCACACAAGGGAACTCACACCTTCAATACATTATCTGGGCTGACAGACACCAATTGTTAAAGTTCACTTGAGAATATAACTTTTTAAAAAAGGTTTTGCGATTTACGTATGAAAGAACTGTACCAACGTGGTCATTCTAACAGATGAGAGACTTAACAAACAAACCAGGTATTTTTCAATATATAATTTCAGTTACATCACACTGTAAACTTTTGCTATAAATTCTATGTCTTACAATCTTATACTCCACAACCACCTGATGAAGGAGCAGTGCTCCGAAAGCTAGTGCTTCCAATTAAACCTTTTGGACTATAACCTGGTGTTGTGTGATTTTTAACTTTGTACACCTCAGTCCAACACCAGTATCTCCAAATAATGTCTGAATGAGCAGTGTCCACCATCATTCGCAGCTCCTCAGATAAAGCAGTCCATTTCCACATGGACCAAGATCTGAGCAAAATTCATTCTGGAGCTGAGAAACGGCAAGAGACATCTGCAACACAAAAGTACTCAGGAAGGAAGAGAGACAATTAAAAGAATTACTTAGTAACAATTAAGTCCATATACCCCTTGCAGTTGTCTGAGGTAAAAGGTAGGAAGACTGGGGAAGAGAAGTTTTAAAATGCTATTTTAATTGAGTTGGGATTATTTTTCCCAGAGCAAACACAGAAAGAGAGGAAATGTTCTAGTTATAATTTAGTTACGGTTCAGAGGAAGATTTTTCAGCACAACATGCGTAGTGCAAAGGGGGAGAAAAAATACTGCATTCCATTAGTAGGTGAATCATAGAGTAATACAGCACAGAAACAGACCCTTCACTCTAACTCGTCCAAGCTGACCAGACATCCCAATCTGACCTAGTCCCAGGTTACTTTTTCCCTGGGTTACGTTTTTCTGGAGTAATTAACCCAGAGCAAAGATTGTGCAAAAAAAACTTTTATTTATATAGTGTCTTTAGCGCATTAAAATGCCTCAAGATGCTTCACCAATGCATCACAATGGTTAGAATTTTCTAGTTTGCATTAGTCATAGCATTCTCTTCCTGTACAACGATCTCCAAAAATGATAACATTTGGGCAAAATCCACCATTTACAAAAGACAGCCATCTTAGCTATTTATGTACTGGTACTTCCCATGGATCCATTTCTTGTGCTGGATCACTTGCAGTGGGGTGCAGATCAGTCAGGTTTCCAAGAGTCATTATGATTGGCAGCATTTGCTGCTTCAGTTGCTACCTCCCAGCAGGTTATCCCTGCATAGCATTCCAGGGCCAGAGTAGGCGGTCTCATACTGGATTCACCATATACAGATCATTCCATGATTCATTACCACTATCTGAATCCAACTCACTCACGCCATTACACACTGACATTTCAGGTTCCACAATACTCTGAGAGGGCTGCTTACTCCACACATCACCAGACTTTGGGAGCCCAACAACTCCGTTCTGCAAACCATTTTCCAAAGCTCTCTGCCAGCTACCAGTTTAACAACATAAATGTGGTCACCTATGAGGAGCTGCTTGCTGACTCTCAAGGATCCAGGATCCGAGATGCCCTGTACCATATTCTAACCTCTGATATTCTGAATCTGACGAAATGCCTTTAAGCTGATTGGAAGGTCAATCCTGTCAGCCTTGTGATCATTCAACATTTTCCTTCTCAGCGGTTTTCTCTCTTCTAGATGCCTAGTTTAACCTCGTGAGATGCTTGATTCAGTGACACAGCCATTTCCACTGGAAGGTATGGTGAGTACCAGACTGTCATAAGTGTAGGGTTATATGATAAGCATAAACCAGCACCAGAAAGTAACTCAGGCCACTTTTGTTTAATCTTGGAGATGGGAGAGGGGGGTGGGGAGTTAAACCAATGGTCTGGAGATTGCGGGTGAATCAATGATACTGTATAGCATCCTCCAGATGAACAATGCCATAAACCATGCAAATCTCTGTAGGATCTTGCTCCTGAAGTTCATATCATTGATGATCACTCATGATCCTGATCACTGTGAATCCACAATGGAATACAGTAACAGACAAGCCAACCATATACTAATACTCTGGCTATTGTAAAGGCCTTTTGGTCATGGGTGGAAATAGCCAACATGAATTTGACAAAGTCATTTGTAAGATGAAGAAAGTTCAAAACGAAAGCACGTGGGATTAGTTAAAATATACTGGCACGGATTGAGAATTTGTTAGCAGATAGTAAACAGAGATTAAGAATAAATGGGTAGCTATTCAAAAAAAATAGTAACATTATGGATGAATAATATTTCCAAGTTTGCTGATGATACAAAATGAGATGGGAATGTGAGTGGTGAGCAGGATATGAAAAGACTTCAGGACAATTTAAACAAGTTGAGTGAATGGGCGACTACATGGCAGATGAAGCATAACATAGATAAATGTAAAGTTATCCAGATCAGTAAGAAAAACAAAATAGCAAGCATATTAGTCAAATGGTGATGGATTGGGAAAGGTTGGTGTACAAAGGGACCGGGGTGTCTTTGTACACTGGTCATTGGAAGTAAGCAGGTTCCACAGTCAGATGGAGATGACTGGCTTGAGCCTTCAAGAACTGCGATGGTGCAGGAAGATAAAAGAACAACCTAATTCTCTCCCTCTCAAATACCATAAGGGTCCTATACGCGCTGACACACCTCCAGTGCATGGAAAGTCATAGCACTCAAAGATATAGGCAAAGTTGAAAAAAGTGTAGTGAGGCTGATACAGATTTGATGGGCCGAAAGGCCTTGTCAGTGCTATAGACTCTACAACTTTATGACTCTAACAAGGTCCAGGAATCCTGAGCCCATTTGCCAATCTTGTAATGTGTTTCTCATACTGGCCACTGCATTTGCTTTCTACGTCACCCAGATACCTCTTAACATTTTTGACTCCAATACCAGTGATATCTTCAATTTTATTTCACTGGAATATCAATCAAGTCATCATCTATTAGAAACCCCAGTCTGTGAAAAGTAAGACTGATGACAGATCTTAATGAACATGCTAATCAAGAAAGAGACAATGATCAACTTACTCAGCTCAGCAACATGTTCTGGGAAAAACCGTGGAGTAACACTTGACACACCCACTCCTGTGTCAAATAGGCGTGATGCTTCTACACTGCTATATATCAAGCTGATTCTTTGGCAAAAGCCCCACTGCTGTACATAAGACTGAGGCCCTTCCTAAAGGAGCTCCTCCTGACCTTCCACCTCATCAACATCCACCCCAACTTAGCTCACAGCAGGAAGTCCAAGTAGTTCAACATTTGGTGAGAAAGGAAGACTATTGCACTGGATGGGATTTTTGCCTGACAACAGCCGTGGCTGCGGTTGTTCAGGGCAGAATTCTTCACAGTGCCTAGCTTTGTCACAATTCCAACAAATGTGAGACTTACCCTCGGGAAAACTCAGGTACACAGCTTATCACAAAGTAAGAACAGCTTGGATTGGAATTGCACTTGCTGTGCAGCCTGCTGATCCATGTCCCTCATCAGCCAGAGGTCTACATCCCCTTCTGTACCAATAATCACCTGCCTGATGGCAATTTCGTTCCTGGTCTTCAGAGTCCCAGCTTTCCCCATGATCCAGATGCTGTGATCGAAC
Source organism: Chiloscyllium plagiosum (assembly GCF_037043375.1). Classification (NCBI taxonomy): domain Eukaryota; kingdom Metazoa; phylum Chordata; class Chondrichthyes; order Orectolobiformes; family Hemiscylliidae; genus Chiloscyllium; species Chiloscyllium plagiosum. Next base: position 108,778,469 of record NW_028270141.1, read on the forward strand.
ACTTCAAAAAGGACAATTGAAGTTTTCCATTATTAAGCTTCCAAAATTCCATTTGAAGATTCTCAGTCCTTACCACATCAGTTAAGCAGCCCTTCAGCTACATGTCCGTGGTTGGTTTGAAGGAGGTTCAACATCTTCACTAATTCCAGGCTAATGGAGACCAGGACTTTTCCTTTGTCTTGCATATGGTCTTAAAATCTTTGCTGCAGCATTCTCCAGAAAGGTTAATCAGTACCTCAAAAACTTACTTCTTTGAACATTTGCCAATATTCCTCGACTGACTTTTCCACAAAAATGTTATATCATGAACAACTCTCACTCTAAGCTGCTTGGGTCTGTCCACAGCAATTAGCACGCCAATTCCATTCACAAATTGTCTTCCAGTTATAGAGTCATAGAGATGTACAGCATGGAAACAGACCCTTCAGTCCAACCTGTCCATGCCAACCAGATATCCCAACCCAATCTAGTCCCACCTGCCAGCACACGGCGCATATCGCTCCAAACCCTTCCTATTCATATACCCATCCAAATGCCTCTTAAATGTTGCAATTGTACCAGCCTCGACCACATCCTCTGGCAGCTCATTCCATACACGTACCACCCTCTGATGAAAACATTGCCCCTTAGGTCTCTTTTATATCTTTCCCCTCTCACCCTAAATCTATGCCCTCTAGTTCTGGACCCCCTGACCCCAGGGAAAAGACTTTGTCTATTTATCCTATCCATGTCCCTCATAATTTTATAAATCTGTATATGGTCACCCCTCAGCTTCTGATGCTCTGAGGAAAACAGTCACAGCCTGTTCAGCCCCTCCCCATTGCTCAAATCCTCCAATCCTGGCAACATCCTTGTAAATCTTTTCTGAACCCTTTCAAGTTTCACAACATCTTTCAGATACGAAGGAGACCAGAAATGCATGCAATATTCCAACAGTGGCCTAACCAATGTCCTGTACAGCCGCAACATGACCTCCCAACTCCTGTACTCAATACTCTGACCAATAAAGGAAAGCATACCAAACGCCTTCTTCACTATCCTATCTACCTGCGACTCCACTTTCAAGGAGCTATGAACCTGCACTCCAAGGTCTCTTTGTTCAGCAACACTCCCTAGGACCTTACCATTAAGTGTAAAGTCCTGCTAAGGTTTGCTTTCCCAAAATGCAGCACCTCGCATTTATCGGAATTAAACTCCATCTGCCACTTCTCAGCCCATTGGCCCATCTGGTCCAGGTCCTGTTGTAATCTGAGGTAACCCTCTTCGTTGTCCACTACACCTCCAATGTTGGTGTCATCTGCAAACTTACTAACTGTACTTCTTATGCTCGCACCCAAATCATTTATGTAAATGATAAAAAGTAGAGGGCCCAGCACTGATCCTTGTGGCACTCCACTGGTCACAGGCCTCCAGTCTGAAAAACAACCCTCCACCACCACCCTCTGTCTTCTACCTTTGAGCCAGTTCTGTATCCAAATGGCTAGTTCTCCCTGTATTCCATGAGATCTAACCTTGCTAATCAGTTTCCCATGGGGAACCTTGTCAACCGCCTTACTGAAGTCCATATAGATCACATCTATTGCTCTGCCCTCATCAATCTTCTTTGTTACTTCTTCAAAAAGTTCAATCAAATTTGTGAGACATGATTTCCCACGCACAAAGCCATGTTGACTATCCCCAATCGGTTAGGAGAAAGTGAGGACTGCAGATGCTGGAGATCAGAGCTGAAAAATGTGTTGCTGGAAAAGCACAGCAGGTGAGGCAGCATCCAAGGAGCAGGAGAATTGACGTTTCGGGCATAAGCCCTTCTTCAGGAATTCCTGCAACACATTTTTCAGCTTATCCCTAATCAGTCCTTGCCTTTCTAAATACATGTACATCCTGTCCCTCAGGATTCCCTCCAACAACGTGCCCACCACTGAGGTCAGGCTCACCAGTCTACAATTCCCTGGCTTGTCCTTACCGCCCTTCTTAAACTGTGGCACCACGTTTGCAAACCTCCAGTCTTCCGGCAACTCACCTGTGACTATCGATGATACAAATATCTAAGCAAGAGGCCCAGCAATCACTTCTCTAGCTTCTCACATAGTTCTCGGGTACACCTGATCAGGTCCTGGGATTTATCCACCTTTAACCGTTTCAAGACATCCAGCACTTCCTCCTCTGTAATCTGGACATTTTGCAAGATGTCACCATCTATTTCCCTACAGTCGATATCTTCCAAATCCTTTTCCACAGTAAATACTGATGCAAAATATTCATTTAGTATCTCCCACATTTTCTGTGGCTCCACACAAAGGCCGCCTTGCTGATCTTTGAGGGGCCCTAATCTCTCCCTAGATATCCTTTTGTCCTTAATATATTTGTAAAAACCCTTTAGATTCTCCTTAATTCAATATGCCAAAGCTATCTCATATCCCCTTTTTGCCCTCCTGATTTCCCTCTTCGGTATACTCCTACTTCCTGTGTACTCTTCTAAGGGTTAACTCGATCTATCCTGTCTATACCTTACATATGCTTCCTTCTTTTTCTTAACCAAACCCAGCATCCAGCATTCCCTATACCTACCAGCCTTCCCTTTCACCCTGACAGGAATATACTTTCTCTGGATTCTTGTTATCTCATTTCTGAAGGCTTCCCATTTTCCAGCCATCCCTTTACCTGCGAACATCTGCCTCCAATCAGCTTTTGAAAGTTCTTGCTTAATACCATCAAAATTGGCCTTTCTCCAATTTAGAACTTCAACTTTTAGATCTGGTCATCTTTTTCCATCACTATTTTAAAACGAATAGAATTATGGTTGCTGGCCCCAAAGTGCTCCCCCACTGACACCTCAGTCACCTGCCCTGCCTTATTTCCCAAGAGTAGGTCAAGTTTTGCACCTTCTCTAGTAGGTACATCCACATACTGAATTAGAAAATTGTCTTGTACAGACTTCGGACGTTCATGCAGAAGAAAACAAAGTTTAGTGGGAATGCTGATCATGAATGACACCTGCTCACACACATAACCAACTGTGTATTCTCAATATGGTCTTCAATCAAGAGCTTCTGTTCTTCCCCTGAAGCTGCTCAGCTTCCTACTCACTGGCAAGATCAGAAGCACCTCTTTTTTCCTCTGTAGTTTCAAGCAAATGCATATGTGGTGTCTCTGTCTATGTTTGGTCTAAAAGCCTCAAATCATAACTGTACCAGCTTCAGCCTCCCTCATGGACATTGCCCTCTTTCAGCCTTGCTCCCCAAGACTTGATGCCTTATCTGTGGAGTCTGCCAACTATGCCAGAAATGTAACAAGAGATTTTAACATATGGACGGCCCAAAAGTCATGAAGCACAGATTCTTTATTCCATTGGCATCAGGTCTTTACATACATCAAGGGAAATTATGGGCACTTTCTGGCAAACATCCTTCCCTCCAGAGAGAATCCACTTGAATGCTTGAGCTCCTTTGCTTGGTGCCCTCCCTCACTATCACCACCTTGTGCTGGAGGTCCTACACTATAAGCAGGAATAAGATTAATGACTTGATTATTTGTTTTAGTATTTTTGCTTGAACAATAAATATTGCCCATTACTCCAGGCAAGCATCATGTCTTTCTTATAAAAGAACTACTGCATTTATAGCTTCTGCTGGCGTAGGCAATTTTTTAAAACATGCTGATGGTCAGAGGGTTATAAGTGGTTGCAGATTGGGTAGAAAGACTGAGCTCCAAGACATATCAGCAAAATATTGCAGACGCTGGAAATTTAAAATTAAAAATACAAGATGCTGACACTTCACAGAGGCTGCAAGATCTGCTGAATATTTCCGAATATTCGGTTTTCATCCAAGATTTCGCAGTCTGGTAAGCAATTGCAGGTATATTTGTGATACTGACCTGTTCCAAGCATGGCAAGACGAAAAGGTGTACTTTAGTGCCGTGCATGATGGGGTGCCAATAGCTAAAGCCAGTTGCCTCAGCCTAATGCAAACTTATATCTAATTCAATTCAGTTGCTACTAGCTATTCAAGTTTTCAAAACTCAACTATACTAGTTTTGCATTTTATACAAAGGTAACCTTTTGGTCAGGAATTTGAAATAGAATATTTGGGGAAGGTGATAGAACAGAGGCAAACACAAGTAATTAGGGGAGTGAAAATAATCTGAATGGCAATATGCGATCCACAAACCTAGTCTAAATGCAGCCCAAAGCTAAACATGGTCCCTTTTCTTGCTACATCTCACCATTTCCCAAAACGCAAGGAAAATACACAAAACAGCAGGGAGACAAACCTAAACATGAAAAGCAACAAAAAGTCTTTAGTCTGTATTACTATATGCATCATGTGGAGAATCATGTTAAAAAATCTTACAACCAGTACGCAGTTCTTGTTTGTAACACTTACCTCATGAAGAAGTTACAATCATGACACATCTGAATCAGCAGACAGTAGACTTGGAATTGTCTTTAGATTTTAGCATTTGTTCAGTTCTATATTTACCATAATTTGCTTTTCAGACCACACAATGCTAGATGTCATTTCTACATGTTCATTCTCGGTAATAATGCAGATACATTCAACTTTTACTCAAGTTTTACAAGTTAGCTTCACTTCCTCAGTCAGGCAAGTTTTGGTTCCATTTTACTCCCTACATGTCAATATATTCCAACATATAATTAATTTTACACCTTGGTTCCTTTTGCCCTCAGAGATTACAGCAGAAGTCTGAAGTTCAAAGAAAATGCATTCCATTGCTATCTAAGAAAGTTCAACCTAAACTTCAATCAGTGATCTAATGAAAATTACATAGGTTTCTGTTCAAACTCTGGAGATCACTAGCAGATATTTTGTAGTTAAAGTCACTGCACAAAAAGTAACGTGGTTATGTAGATTATAAATGCTTACATGAACTTTCACGTTTTAGCTTTAACTCTTAGTCTTTATTATTAAATGTGGATAATAACAATACATAAGCAAGGCAATATTCTTTGTACTACTTGTAAGAACTGCATTGTAAGGTGTGGGTTTTTTGCCCCTTTATTATTTATTTTTGAGTTTAGATTTTTTAAGTTGAATTTTCTGTGTGTTTGAAAGATTTTAATGATTAATTTTTAAGTACTTCTGTAATCATGGTGATTTATTTAAAAAAACACTCAGACATTTTAGAGACTAAGGAGAATTTACTTACATTGGAAGAGGCTATGAGAGAATAAAGTAAACAGTATTGTGCATTAAGCTTTCAGATGGAATTTTTTGAGCTTAAAGGAAGTCTGTAACTTGAAAAAAAAGGTTTTCTTTGGTTTCAGTTTGGGCAATTCTGCAAGGTACTTTTGTATGTGTGAAGCAATTGATCTTGATGAAAGAATAAGATAGGGATATCTCTTGAAGAAGAGAGACAGTTTAGATTTGTTAATAATAGGATACCTTAGATTAAGGAATGCAGTAAAGTTCCAGGCTAGGAGGAGTTACTTCAACCTCAGCAAGTTTATACTGATATTTTACATCTAAAGATATTTATAAAGATATCTACTTATTTGACAAATCAAGCAAGAGGATATCAGATTCTCAGAACTGGGAGTCAAAGTCACAGTTAAATTAAGCCCGACAAAAGGGATAAAGAAAGAAAGAAAGAAAGAAATGATCTCTGATGTGAGTACAGGTAGTTCTTCTATAATGCAATGGTTGTGTTCTTGCGCAACCCCACATTACAGAAAAATCGCACTTTAGAAAAGCGTTTAAAGTGCTGGCGATATAATCTCATTACAGCCAACACATGTCTTAAAAGTTTGCTCTTTAGAAACAGTGTCCTCAATTCATCAACTGCATTACAGCGAATTGATATTAACAAAACATATGTTATAACAGAACAACCTGTACTGCAAAAGGTTGCTTTTGGATTAATGAGAGTATTTTTTTGCTGTGTGTTTCCAAATCTTTGTGTGTTATACTTAAAATTTATAATTTTTCTTCATTTTTCATAATAATTTTCTTTTATTGTTAAAACCAAATCTGCAGTATTAGCAACAGTTAGAGACCACCTCCTTAAAAACAAAACAAAATATGATTTCAGTCTGGAACGTAATGTGTCCAGTACTACCTTCAAGCAGGCATCATAACATAATCAAGCATGCCTTCTGAGCCTATACTTTTTACATTGCAATTTGTGCTAAGAGCGACCATATATACTCAAGTAAAAGTCGATCTCATGTACAAGTCAACCCCCTATTTTTAGCCAAAAATCTGGAATTTTCCACATTTTGCATGTAAAACTTGATCCTGGTTCTTCACAGATAACGGATCAACATTTATGAGTCAGTGTGCCGGTCAGTGTACTCCGGTCCAGGTTTCCAATCTGCCGGTCATCCTGCTCTGATATGGGTCTTCCACTCTGCCAGCTGTTGTGTTTTGCTCCGGGCTTTCAGAATGACTGTAATTCATTGTGGTTTTTTTCTTTACTCATTTAGAGAACAATTGGGCTTCTGCTAATGATGGCACGAATTTTGATGGGCACAAAGTTTAGCCACTCAAAAGTAATATACATGTAATAGTCAATCCCATAAATTTAACCTTTAAAAATAGTCAAAAAAGTAACTATTACTCAAATATATATGGTCTTCACTTTTAACTTCCACAGAAGTGGGTGACTACACAATCTACAGCATTTCAAACATCTGAGACACAAATCAATTAGGCATTTCTATTTAAGATTCACAGAAGAAAAATCTGTTTTAGAAAGGATTTAGAGATTTTACTAATGTTAATCATCAGTATTAAACATTCCATCACACTAGGTTGGTGAAAAATGAGCATGCACCAATTTTCTGGACTAATTCCTACCCCTTAATTGCATCTTGGTATTTTCATGACTTGTGTATGCACCCATGATCAGTAAGAAATTCTGCGGGAATTTCTAACCAGTCCAAACGCAAAAGAGACAGACATTTTCCAACAAATACAGTATGGCAAACTGCCAAATTTAGTGAAGATAGAAGTAAGTGAAAGGCTTATGAGGCCAGTAATTAAGCACATCAAAGAATATTAAATGGTTTTTTCATGTACTCAAGAAAGGTAGAAACTTTGGAACTTGGTTTGAAAAATAATAGCAACTTCAGCAAAGTAATTCATGGGTGATAGCATCTATGCTATCAAACAGTATTTACTCATCATTAACCTTATCATCAAGTTCAGTTGGCCCCAGACCTCATTAGAGTCTTGGTTTGAACATAGACAGGTGAGAAGAGAGTCACTGCCTCTAAAATTAAGGCAGCATAGTATCTAATATGACATTAAGGGTTTGCCCTAAAACTAGAAAAGTCATCAACAGGCTCTTGTCATATCTAGCTCAAAAGTTTATTGTTGTTGATCATCTGAGCCCCAGGAAATCATTGCAGCTGCTCCCCAAGGGCAATGTACTAGATACAACCATCTTCAGTTGCTTCATCAATGTTACTGTATCAATAACCATCCTTCCATCAAAAAAAATCTGAAGTTGGCATATTCACTGATGACTACACAATGTTCTGTTCCATTCACATCTCTAGTAGCTAACCAGTCCAGGCTCATCAGATTTTGACTGATAAACAGCAAGTAATATTCACGCCACAAATGTGCCAGGTAATGGCCATCTCAACAAAAGTTTCACAAGCTTTCATCATTACTCAGCAGGATTACCATGAATGTTTGCTCCACCATCAACTTTCTAGGCATCTTTGTTGACCAATAACGGAACAGGACCAGAAACACAAAAGCTGTGGTTACAAAAGTAGGTGTAAAGATCGCAACTTTTTCTATCCCCCACTTTTAGATTGTGCAATAAAGAAAGGAAGCTATTGCTTTAAACCAATATAGGTCTGTGTAAAGAGATGGCTACAGTTTTAAAATCATGCTTGTTGTAGAATATTGAAAGTTGTATGCAGTGTTGCCTTTCCTGGAACAGTGAATGCAAAAGTAGATAGAACAAATCTAACGGGTTATGAACGAAGGCACAAATGCTTGGCAACAACATTTTGACTGAATCCTGAGTACAAGAGTGTCTGTTCTACCAGTGCTCAGCAACATCCAACCTACAAAGAGAAAGCACCAAAAATCTCTCTCTCTCTCTCTCGGTCTGTCCTGTGTGTAGATATTAGATGTCTTTAGTAACAGAAAGGTGACTTCCTCTGATGTTCTTTGGCAAATTGTCCATCAAAAGAATAAAAATGCCTTTGAAGATATCGATGATAAATAATTATCTGAACAAGCCCCAATATTATTCCATTATGTGTGGTGACCAGAGCAATGGCTAAACATGCCCCATAATCTGAGGTTAAAGTAATACCACAAGCAGATGTGAAACTAGCCAAAACTTTTCTTCAAGGATGAGGATAACTCAAAGGAGGTATTTGGCATGTCTTCACTGATGAAAGCTCAGAAAGCAGATCCTGCATTAAACAAGTTACCACAGTCAACTCACATTGAACAAAGGCTGAAGGATTCCCAGAGTGCAATTATATTTTAAAGGATATGGAGGCACCCATGTTATAAGAAGATATTGCAAGTAACGCATGAAATTCCTGTGGCAGCACATTTAGGAAAACAGAAAGTATTGATAAATAGGCATTTTGCCTGGTCAAAACTTTCTAAGGATGTAGTACAATTTGGAAAACATGTTAAACATGTTTTCTAGGTTGCTTGAGAATCTCAACATTAATTAAACCAGTATCTTCCATAGTTAGACTAGTTGTTGAAGGACCATTCAGTCAAGTGTTATTAGATTGTGTAGGACCATTACTAAAACCAAAACAGGACACCTATATATCCTTACAATTATGAATACGACAACCTAAGGTAGTAGGAAGAAAATTAACTTTTTTTTACTCATTATGGCTTATCCACTAATGGACAGTACAGCAGGTGCATGGAACACCATTATCTGCACTTTTTTCTCTAAGTCCTGTGCACCGTCCTGACTTGGAAAAAAATTGCCATTTCTGCAACATGGCTAGATCAATATCCTGGAACTACATGGAGATCTCAAAATACAAATATCAAACCCACCCAAAGTCTAGGGTTGCCTATACAGGAGCGAAGAAAATCATACTGTACTTACTTTTGGATCGTAACTTGAACTGAACCTTCAACTGGACAGTAGATATTCACCGTTCCTCCTCCATTGACTTTGATTTCTCAATGATTTTCTAAAACTGCCCATAACTTTTGCTATGGGTCTGTATCAATACATGGAAGCTGATCAAATGAATTTTAACTAGTTAATTTACAAAACTAAAAATTAAGCTGGCCATGGACACTCACCTTAACTCCAGGAATATGGGAAAAGAAAGCCTCAGGACTCTGCGAATGATAGAGCGATCCATGACCAACACAGCCCCAAGGTGCACGAATTGTTAAACTTCCACAGTCAAATAAGTTGCCAGAGCGATATCGATACTTAGCAGCTTCATTAACAATCTGAAAAGAAATCAGAAAACAGTGAAACTACAGTTTTATTTCAATGCCTTAGGTAATCTTCTCTGGAATGTATTTTATCTGTACACATGCAACAGGGAAATAGAAGCCATCCTATTGTAAAACGGCCGAAAGATTCAATACTTAATATTCAAGCGATTCACAAATCGTTCAGTTTATGTTAAAATACAAGGCACATAGCAAGTGAACAAAATCAGTAGATCTGTCAACATCTGTGGAGAGGGAAAAAAAAAGAGTTAATGTTTCAAGTCTAATGAATCTTCTTTGTAACTGAAAAGAACTGGAAAACTATGGCTTTTATGCTGTCGATAAAGGGGGATGGAATGCAGCACCTTCCACTGGGGTGCCTCCAACATTTTCCTTATTCCTCAACTGAGGATTTACCCCCATCATTTACTGAGAGGGCCCTAAGCCATCCCCAACTCACTTTCCACACATCTGCCCTCACCCCTTTTCCTCCCTCTCAGAATGTTAAGCTTCCCCTATCATCACTTTCCATTCCACCAGTCTCCTCAGTCAAAGGGTCATCCACTGTTATTTCACAAATTCCAAATATATAAAGTCATAGTTACAAAGTCATACAGCACAGAAACAAATCCTTCGATCCAACCAGTCCATGCCAAACATAATCTCAAACTAAACTAGTCCCACCTGTGCTTGGCCCATATCCTTCCAAACATTTCTTATTCATGTACCTATCCAAATATTTTTTTAAAGAACTAAAACTGAATCAAAGTAAAAATCTTATACAACTAAAACATAATAACTGTAATAAGTCTAGAAGTAAATCTTGAAATAAGCCTGAATCTCGGGAGCAGCTGCAAGATCCACGCTACTCTCAGTCCACTATTTTAGAATCATATCTTCCCTTCTAGTCCATTGTCAGCATTCCTCAGGCACCACTCCCTCCATTACATCCTGGTCCATTCCTTGCGCTTTCTCAACCCTATGTGAAATATTCCCAAGTAATGGCAGAAGGTGTAACACTTGCTCTATTACATCTTCCCTTCTCATAATCCAAAAACCTCTCCCAATAAAGCAGCAGTTTACTTGAACTTGTTTGAAACGTGTCTGCTGTACTTACTGCACATAATGCACTCTACTCTTCATTGGCAAGTATAAACACAGAATGGGTGATCACATTCTAAAACACCTCCAATCTGCCTGAAGAACAATCTCACCCTTTCAATTATTTATCATTTAAATGCACCATCTGGCTCTCATGCTAACTGAGCCGGCTAAAATTCTCCAACGAAGCCAAAAGGAAGCTGGTACAACAGCGCCTCATTTTGTGCTCAGGCATTTTACAATCTCTGGGACTCAAAATCAAGTTTAACAACTTCAGAGTATGAGTACTATTCTCAATTGAATGCCACACATAGTTCTCCCAATGTCTTGATGGCTTACCACAGCTGATTCTCACCACAGCTGATCTATTTTCTACTATTTGTACCTACTATGAACAAAGATTTTGCATCTAGAATTAGAGTTAGGTTCAATGTCTACATCTCTCCGATGATACTATTACTTTCTCTGTCTTTTGCTCTGGGCATGCTCAACTCGCTCCTCCTCCCCTTTGACAACAGCATTAAAACGATCACCCTCAGGTCTCCTTCAGTTCAATTAAGTGTCAATGGCCTTGAAATTTGTTTTTCTCTCTCTCCACAGACGCCATCAGCACTTGCTTCAGATCTCCTAGATATGCAGTATTTTCCCATGGCAGATAGACTTCAGCTCGATTCCCTACAAGAGAAGTAATAAATGCAAAGGTAAAATTCAAAGAAAACTTAATTTAGGTTACCTTTTAAATAAATCACAAAAGCTTTTTCCAAGTTAACAAAAATGTACCAACAGCAAACTTCTGCACATATATGCTCCTGATTAGAGTACAATGATTAGAATACCTAAAGTGTGGAAACAAGTCCACATCGACCCTTCAAAGAGTAACCCACAAAATCCCATTTCCCTCTGACTGATGTACCTAACACAATGGGCAATTTAGCATGGCCAATTCACCTGATCTGCACATCTTTGGACTGTGGGAGAAAAAGGGAGCACCCGGAGGAAACCCACGCAGACACCGAATGTGCAAACTCCACACAGACAGTCGCCCGAGGATGAAATCGAACCTGGGACCCTGGTGCTGTGAGGCAACAGTGCTAACCACTGAGCCACCATTCTGATCTGTAAAACAGCATATGTAAAAGGAATAGACTGGCAAAAAAAATTAAAGAAGCGCAAGTATTGCTGGGTTTCTTTCAGAATCAAGAATGTAGTGCTGGAAAAGCACGACAGGTCAGGCAGCATCCGAGGAGCAGCTTATGCCCAAAACATCGATTCTCCTGCTCTTCAGATGTTGCCTGACCTGCTGTGCTTTACCAGCACTACACTCTCGACGCTGAGCTCCAGCATCCGCTGTCCTTACTTTCTCCTGGGTTTCTTTCAGAAAACAACATCTTGAAATTAGTTTATGAATATTTGAGGTAAGGGTACCAAACCCAAGAGGAAATGGTAAATTTGAAACTATGGTTCACAAAGCTTTCCATGGTAAGGTATTTTCTTATGTTATGTAGTAGATTAACTGATAGAGAATGATCCTGTGATTAAGCAAAAACTCAATCATCAACGTATCATGTGTCTCATGACAAAGCAAAAATGGCACCAAATCTTGAATGCTTGTTTCCAAATCAAATATGTGTAGTTCAAGACTATCAAAAACAAATGCAGGAATAACAGTACAAAAAGCATAAATGGGAAGAAATGACTGGATAAAGAAAGAAAATGTTTTTGCAATATAATTGACGCCAGAATTACAGCAGAACATAACCAAGTGCCACCTGGTCTCAGAATTTGCATCTCAGTATCCCCTCTCACCACGTCCACGGCTTTGAGAGAAAGCATGCTGGAAAATCATCAGAATTGACAGAAATTGCATTAAATATTGAGGTAATGTCTATCTGGCATAGTTTAAAAAGTAATATGATTAACATCATTATAGTCTTGGTAGTTTGTTGGAACATAAAGAAAATCAGTAAATCTACAGGAATTCAGTCATTCTTTTTGATAGGAATAACATACCTGGTCAAAAGCTGGAAAGATATAGTCTGCAAATTGTATTTCTGCAATGGCTGTGGCTCCTGTAACTGCTATACCAATTCCAAATCCCACAATGCCTTGCTCACAGAGAGGTGTATTGAACACACGCTCTTTTCCTAAGATAAAGAACATTTTGTGACTACAACAAAAAACTGTAAAGAAACACTAAAAATGTCAGAAGCTCAATTAAAAACAACTGTGATAATATAATTGAAGTTTTTAAAAATCTATATAATCTTAAAGATTTAATGTGAACCCATTCAGAAAACATTTTCAAACAGATTTTGTTAGCTTAGAGTCATAGAAATGTATTGCAAGGAAACAGACCCTTCGGTCAACTCGTCCATGCCAACCAGATATCTAAACCCAATCTAGTCCCACCTGCCAGCAACTGGCATACAAAATATCCCTCCAAACCCTTCCTATTCATATACCCATTCAAATGCAGTTGTATCAGCCTCCACCACATCCTCTCGCAGCTCATTCCAATCACATACCACCCTCTGCGTGAAAAAGTTACCCCTTAGGTCTCTATCATATCTTTCCCCTCTCACCCTAAAACGATGCCCTCTATTCCTGGACTCTCCGACCCCAGGGAAAAGACTTCGTCTACTTATCTTATCCATGCCACTCATGATTTTGTAAACCTCTATAAGGTCACCCCTCAGCCTCCGACGCTACAGGCAAAAAAAGCCCCAGCCTGTTCAGCCTCTCCCCGTAGCTCAAATCCTCCAACCCTGGCAACATCCTTGTAAATCTTTTCTGAACCCTTTCAAATTTCATAACAACTTTCCGGTAGGAAGGAGACCAGAATTGGACGCAATATTCCAACAGTGGCCTAACCAATGACTTGTACAGCCGCAACATGACCTCCCAACTCCTGTACACAATAAGGTAAAAACAATGACTGCAGATGCTGGAAACCAGATTCTGGATTAGTGGTGCTGGAAGAGCACAGCAGTTCAGGCAGCATCCAAGGAGCAGCGAAATCGACGTTTCGGGCAAAAGCCCTTCATCAAGTCACAATACTCTGACCAATAAAAGAAAGCATACAAAATGTCGCCTTCACTATCCTATTTACCTCTGAATCCACTTTCAAGGAGCTATGAACTTGCCCTCCAAGGTCTCTTTGTTCAGCAACACTCCCTAGGACTTTGCCATTAAGTGTATAGGTCCTGCTAAGATTTGCTTTCCCAAAATGCAGCACCTCGCATTTATCTGAATTAAACACCATCTGCCACTTCTCAGCCCATTGGCCTATCTGGTCAAGATCCTGTTGTAATCTTCGGTGTCCACTACACCTACAATTTTGGTGCCAACTGCAAACTTACTAACTATACCTCTCATGCTCACATCCAAATCATTTATGTAAATGATAAAAAGTAGAGGACCCAGCACTGATCCTTGTGGCACTCTACTGGTCACAGGCCTCCAGTCTAAAAAACAACCCTCCACCACCACCCTCTGTCTACTACCTTTGAGTCAGTTCTGTATCCAAATGGCTAGTTCTCCCTGTATTCCATGAGATCTAACCTTGCTAACCAGTCTCCCATGGGGAACCTTGTCAAACGCCTTACTGAAGTCCATATAGATCACATCTATTGCTCTGCCCTCATCAATCGTCTTTGTTGCTTCCTCAAAAAACTCAAGCAAGTTTGTGAGACATGATTTCCCATGCACAAAGCCATGCTGACTATCCCTAATCAGTCCTTGCCTTTCCAAACACATGTACATTCTGTCCCTCAGGATTCTCTCCAACAACTTGCCCACCACCGACGTCAGGCTCACCGGTCTACAGTTCCCTGGCTTGTCCCTACTACCCTTCTTAAAGAGTGGCACCACGTTAGCCAACCTCCAGTCTTCCGACACCTCACCTGTGACTACCAATGATACAAATACCTGAGCAAGAGGCCCAGCAATCACTTCCCTAGCTTCCCACAGAGTTCTAGGGTACACCTGATCAGATCTTGGGGATTTATCCACCTTTATGTATTTCAGGACATTCAGCACTTCCTCCTCTGTAATATGGGCCATTTTGCAAGATGTCACCATCTATTTCTCTACTTTCTATATCTTCCATATCCTTTTCCACATTAAATATTGATGCAAAATACTCGTTTAGTATCTCCCCATTTTCTGCAGCTCCACACAAAGGCCACCTTGCTGATCTTTGAGGGGCCCTATTCTCTCCCTAGTTACAAAGCCATGCTGACTATCCCTAAGCAGTCCTTGCCTTTCCAAACACATGTACATTCTGTCCCTCAGGATTCTCTCCAACAACTTGCCCACCACCGACGTGGTGGATTCTCCTTAAATTTATTTGCCAAAGCTATTTCATGTCCCCGTTTTACCTTCCTGATTTCCCTCTTAAGTATACTGGCAGTTTCCTTCTCTAAAGTACCCCACTGTTCCTAGGTGAACTAGATAGGTTGTTACATCAGTGGTTAGACTGGCTCTTTCTTCCAGAATTTCACTAAATTCAAATTTCATTATCTGCCATGGTGGTATTCAAACCCACGTCCTCACAGCATTAATCTACAGTTGTGGATTGCTAGTCCACATTACCACTGCAGCACAGTATCCCCCCAAAAGCCAAATAAGAATAATAATTTGTTTAAATGGGAGAAAAACAGGAAATGAAATAAAACAAAACATTATTTAATTTATACAGCATGTTATTTTTAAATGGGAGAAAGTGAGGACTGCAAATGCTGGAGATGAGAGCTGAAAATGTGTTGTTGGAAAAGCACAGCAGGTCAGGCAGCATCCAAGGAGCAGGAGAATCGACGTTTCGGGCATGAGCCCTTCTTCAGGAAGCCCTTCTTCACCTTATCACCCTCGCCTTAACCTCTTTCCACCTATCGCATTTCCAACGCCCCTTCCCCAAGTCCCTCCTCCCTGCCTTTTATCTTAGCCTGCTTGGCACACTTTCCTCATTCCTGAAGAAGGGCTCATGCCCGAAATGTCGATTCTCTTGCTCCTTGGATGCTGTCTGACCTGCTGCACTTTTCCAGCAACGCATTTTCAGCTGTTATTTTTAAATGACTACAACTCTCAAATACATTCAACATTAATGTAGTTCACAATGGTGTGATTCTGCTATCTCACCATTCCAAACAAATTCCACAAATAGCATATGGCACTGATTCATTCCACTTTTCACACTTTAGTCGGACCACAGTGTGCCTAAACATGATGTGCAGAACTTTATTCGTCTACATTGCTGGAAATTATTTGTATCATAATTTAGAAAGGGCATGATTTACAAAGTGTACTTTCAGGAGACTTAAGGCACACAAGTACATCAGTACAAGATGATTTTGCACCACGCCAGCACTGCAGTTCTAATCTAAATTCAGGCTGAAACAAAAATTACGGCTGGACAGGGCACCAATGCAAAGTATTAAATGTCCTAGCGGAGGAAGTCTTACTCTTTAAAAAAAGCCAAAGAACTGCGGATGCTGGAAATCAGGAACAAAAGCAGAAATTGTTAGAAAAACTCAGCAGGTCTGGCAGCATCTGCAGAAACAAAGCAGAGGTAATGTTTCAGGTCCAGTGATCCTTCTTCAGAAATCTAACAACTAATTGCAATATACAAATTTAGTAATGGTATAAAGCTGACATTATATATCAGCAATAAACTTATAATGTAGACATGGACTTAAAGTGTAGTTATACTGATTTGATAACTGTATTCATCTCACTAGCAGGGGCTGCAATTCTGATGCTAGCCACAGTTGAAAAGTGTGGCGCTGGAAAAGCATAGCAGATCAGGCAGCATCCGAGAAGCAGGAGAATCGATGTTTCGGGCAAAAGCCTTTCATCAGGAACAATTCTCGTTTCCCTCCTTCTCTAGCCAATGCCTCCCAGTTCCAATTTGGATACTCTCTGTCCCAGCTCCAGCTCCA
This sequence comes from Chiloscyllium plagiosum, assembly GCF_037043375.1. Lineage (NCBI taxonomy): Eukaryota > Metazoa > Chordata > Chondrichthyes > Orectolobiformes > Hemiscylliidae > Chiloscyllium > Chiloscyllium plagiosum. Next base: position 108,794,919 of record NW_028270141.1, read on the forward strand.
GCTCCAACTCCTGGATAGAGTGAAATCACTTGTGTTGTGTTCCTCTGCCAATCACAGACTGTTTCTCTCACTTTTCCTGCTAAACGTCTCAGGTTTATGCCTGAAATGTCAATTCTCCTGCTCCCCGAATGCTGCCTGACCTGCTGTGCTTTTCCAGTGCCACACTTTTTGACTCTGATCGCCAGCATTTGCAGTCTTCACTTTCTACCTGATGCTCGCCACAGACCAAACTAGGCCTGTCCAACAGGCAATCCTTAAGCAACCATGTGACCCACCAGTGAGTTCTTTGTAGCCTCCAGAGCCTTTCGTTATAATCCAGGTATGTGAAACCACAAGGTTTCAAATAAAGCTGCTCCCTTAATTAGAGACAATCTCTCTCTTCTGTTTCTGCTGAGAGGTTTAGCACGAAAAGTGAGAGAAACAGTCAGTGACTGGCAGAACACAAGTGATTTCACTCTATCCAGGAGTTGGAGCTGGAGCTGAGAGGCACTGGCTAGAGAAGGAGGCGAACGAGAATCAGTTTGTTGAGCAGAGTCTCCATTTTGTGGGTGTTAGATTGTTATCTGAAAAGGAGGAATGACAGTCAAGCCTCCATTAAGGATCTGGGAATGAGACAAAAATTGGAACCGTCAAATTTGGGAGCATGGACATGACAGTTGGACCATAATGAAAGAGGTGGTGGAATGAGAGTGGCCTTAGTGAAGCAGCATTAACAGGAGCTTGATTTATTTATTTGTCCACCTTCTAAGGCAGTCAGCTAAGGGGATAATTTTATCAATGGTGGGACTAGCTTCAGGCAGGCTTCCCTGTTTCTCCAGGCATCAACATTTTGCCAACGGCAGATCAACCATCCACCAGGGCAGGGCAGCCTTCCAGCAGCAGAGAAGGGTTGCATTTTTTACTTCTAAGGGGAGACTATAGGCAGGAAAGGCAGGACCTGGAGCCCCATTGATAAATCCAGAGGATAGAAAAGGTAGCAATGAACAGCACAGACCAGGAAAGCTGGCTGACCAGGAGGGTATATCAATGGCTCGCTGGGCAAGATTTTTCCCCTTCCTTCCCCAAAAAGGTATCCACAAAGCAGGCTTGGAGGTAAATAAACCCCAGTCCAAAAGGCAACCAGTTTCAAATCTCCATTTTCATGTGAATCCCAATGAGGCTAGTGCAGAATGTGCCCCATCAGACGCAAACCAAAGTAAGTGTTAATTAAACCCAACTCCTTTCCTTGGCCTTGGCTTCATCCTCTTGGCAGCTGATCAGGGCGTGGGGCCTAGTCTTTTGCTCTAACTCTGATTCTTAGCCAAGAAGGTAAAATAGAATTTTGTTAATCAGCCACAAGACTAACTTCCCTTTTAAATTCCAGATCTACGGAACTCAAATGTTACCATCTGCCATGGCAGGATTTAAAAGTCCCGTGGCAATACCAAAACTCAGTCAGCTGCCCTCTATTCCGTTGCTTTGCACTATTTAATGATTTTTTAAAAAATTAATTATTCATTACATTATCAATTTATTACTTTGGACTTTTCCTCCTTGAAATTCATGTTTACTGTTTCTGAAAGCCTGATCTCTCTGAAATGTGCACACTGGCCCCTCCCAAGAACAGAAAAATTGCAATGTCCACCACTCCATGCAAATAGGTTGGACAATACTACAGGTCATTCTGCTATAATGCAACCTCTACAACCTCGTGCTGTAGAAAATCACGCTATAGAAGATCGCTAATAGAAAATTATGATATGGAGGTGCCAGTGTTGGACTGGGGTGTACAAAGTTAAAAATCTCACAACACGAGGTTATAGTCCAACAGGTTTATTTGGAAGCACTAGCTTTCGGAGCGCTGCTCCTTCATCAAGTGGTTGTGGAGTATAAGATCATAAGACATTCTGCAAGAATTATATTTTATTTTGCTCAAAAAACTGCATGAATCCACGCAAGATTCTGTAAATCACTTTTTTTAGAAATAGAATTAGTCTGAACATTGGGGCACAGACGGCCTCACACATGGCTCACACCTTCAATGCATTATCTGAGACAACTTGGCACCTATTGCTAAAGTTCACTCGAGAATGTAACTTCAAAACAAATTTGGAATTTACATATGAAAGAACTGAAACCAACATGGTCATTTTAACAGATTAGACACTTAACAAACAGTCTAGGTCTTTTTCATTATATAATTTTAGTTGCATCATACTGTAAAATTTTTCTATAAATTCTGTGTCTCACTATCTTATACTCCACAACTACCTGATGAAGGAGTGTCGCTCCGAAAGCCAGTGCTTCCAAATAAAACTGTTGGACTATAACCTGGTGTTGTGTGATTTTTAACCTAATAGAAAATCACTATACGCATTCAGTAGAAAGTTTGCATTATCCAAACAACATCCACAATTCGTCAATCACGTTATAGCCAATTTGTGCTGCCAAAATATGCGTAATTGCAGAACAACCTGTATACTAAACCCAGTCCAGTAAACACATTAACAAAGTTCTGTTCACTGGTCTCCAGTTGCTGGTGACATAAAAGAACAGCTAACTGGCCCATCACTCTCTCACAATTAAAATATCTGAGATTAAATCAGATATTTGAGACTAGGGGTCACAATCTAAGAATAAGGGGTAAGCCATTCAGGACTGTGATAAGGAAGAATTTCTTCTCTCAAAGTTGCAAACCTATGGAATTCACTACCACAGAAAGCTGTTGGGGCCAGTTCGTTAGATATGTTCAAGAGGGAGCTGGACATGGCCCTTGCGCCTATAGGATCGATGGGTAGGGAGAGAAAGCAGGAATGGGATACTGCAATTGCATAATCAGCCATGATCATATTGGATGGTGGTGCAGGTTCCAAGGGCCGAATGGCCTACTCCTGCACCTATTTTTGTAACGTTCCTAAATCTCAAACAACTTCTTACACCACTATATCATTGATGCAAAGCAAGATCACAATCACTCAGCACATGAATTGCCTAAACATCAGTGAAATTTCTCCTCAGTGAAATGTCCTGTCCTTCAGTGGAATCACAAAAAGCAAGGAAGATAATTGCTTCAACACGAGTACTTGCTAACATACCCAGTTTCCCAAAGGCACATAACTGATACATTTTTCTTTCAATATAAATAGACTTTAAAAACCACCCAAAACGCAAATATAAGCTCCATTGTAATATGTTTCAAAACCACAAACCACATTTTATTATGTCTTCCTTGGTAGACAGCAGAGCAGTTGAGAAAAAAAAAATGAAAAATGATCAGACTCTGCAATTTTAATCTGCCTCAAAACCAATAAAGCTTGATTTTATTTCTGTGAGGTCGGGATATTTTCATATTTTCTAAAATATCAAAAAAGTAAATCCCTTCTTAATGTTCTGAACCCATCTGAATTCAGAAAATATATACCATAATATTTGCAATGGATTTGTCTTTTTATAGACCAATCATTTATTTGGTGATCAAAAGATGCATTACTCTTCCACACCAAACTCAACTGCGTTGTCAGCGATTCAAAAGCACTTTTAAGATCACTTGTGAAAACAATACACATTAACTACATCATTTTGTCAATTACTCAGAAGCTTATTATCTGCTGACATTACACTAATAATTAATCTCCAATGACGCTATTAAGAATCTCAAAGGCATAACATATTGCAGTGTCAGGCAAAGGATTTTAAAACTAACAATTCTCAAAAACATGCAATATAAAATATCTTGCGCAAAATAATGGCCAATACTGGTAAAGCCACATTTATTGCCCGTCCTTAGCTGTACTAAGTAGTACTGCCTTCTCCTTAAATGTGCCCAATCCTTTTAGTTGCATAATGGCATTATGTACAGAAGTCCAGGCTAGTCTTCCAATTACAGAGAGTGAAGTGATATCCAAGTCAATGATATGGAATTTTGAATGGAACTTTGCAAGTGTCAGATATTGGCGCTTTTCTATGGTAGAGGTTGGTAGAGGGGAATGCTATCTTGGTGCAATTCTACTTACAGCAGCCACAATGCTGATCAGTCAGTGAACGTGGATATTGAATCCAATGCCAGGGCTAAATCAATATTGTTGAATTTGTCTTGAGTGTTGGTGCAGCTACATCCACCCAAGATCAGCTATTATAGTATTAATTGGTGAAGCAGGCCCAAGGGCTAATGTGTCATACTCTATTTCAATTCAGTTCTTGTGTTCAAACATCTCAAAGCACTTCACATACCATGAATTACCAATTAAGCAGAAGAATGGGTCCTACGGATAAATGCAAAAAAATTGTATGCAGCATTTTGAAAGCCTCTCACATCTTTTTTTTATATTGCTATCCTCCTACTCTGTTCCTGCGCTGCATTATCAATTTTGCATTTATCAAAGCATCTCTTACAATCTCTACACAAAAATTCTTCTCAAATTTGAATGTTTTCTCTTCCAAGTACTACACACACAACAGCTTCTTAAGAAATGGCCATCCTATGAAACCCACAACAAGTCTGAGGTCGTTCCTGGAAGATAGACCAGAATCTAATTTCTACATTTTAAGAGTTCTAGGTTGGGTTACATAAAAATACATTTATGACATGATGTGTATTTATGTGTTTAAGCCCAATAGTCAAACAGAAGCAACAGAAAAATTTTTACAGGAATGAAAGACTAAGGCATGTAAAGTAGGGGTGGAGGGATGGAGGGTGCCTAAATAAGACATGAATATAAAACAAAGGCTTTACATATGAATCTCTGAACCATAAGAGGAATTTACTGATTCCACATATAAAACTTAAATAGAAACAAGCCAGCCACTGGTGTTTATTCCCTAAAGACGACTTCGTGGATGGTGCCTAAGACTTTTTCATTATTTCTATTTTCTTCTATCATGGGATAAAACAATTTCTTTTTCTGTTCCCACATTGTTTTCTTTCATGAGTGTGTGCCACTCTTAGGATTCCCTGTCCCTACTTCCAAAGTCTATATTTACAGGAAGTAATTAGGAACATGCAAAGATTCATCTAGACAGAAAAGTTGGAAAAACATCTTTTTCGAGCACCAGTTATGTCAAAACAAGAAGAATACAAATTGTAAGAAAATTGAACGAAAGAAAACAAAAGAACAATCCAATGAAAAGCATTTAATGAACATGAAAAATGCCACTGCTAAGGAGCCCTGAAGAAATTGATAATAGTTTCAGAAAAAAATTGAACTTCTATTTATTAGCTGAAAGGACAACGCAAGCAGATTTCAAGTTTAAAAATAACATTTACTGCTCCAATCACTAACGACAAAACACTTCTTAATTAAAACAATGGGTTGAATTGTGCAGGTGTTTTTGTCTAGTTGCAGGTTTCAAGGTTTTTGGGACGTATTTCACTGTGAAGCGAAACATAATTTCTCACCATATTTTACCAAATGCACTTTATTACCTACCTTCCTGTGCTTATGGTATCCCTCTTGTCCAATTCTATCCCCATCCTGCCACCCACCATTCCAAAAACAACTCAGCCTTGGAGAAACATGACAATGCAGAATTGCTGGGTAGAAACTAATAGCCAAGTTCCATATTCATGAGGACAGCATCAACTGTGATCTTGGATTCACGTTGCACTACATGTAACCCCACCATAATGGTTCAGTGTTTGTAAAATCTTCCTTCCTGTTCGGTTTTGACACCACTACCTTAATTACTTGTTATTATCTCTCTACCTTAATTATACAGTTTTTGATTATTTGTTACTTTGGTTAGATCCTCATCATGCGATTCTGATACCTACTCATGTTATTCCAGGCACTTGGTTTGTTTCTACCACCAACTTTTATTTTTGATTATTTGTAATTATTTCCCTGCCTTAATTAATCGGTTCATAGGTCAACCCTTCACTTGTTATTCAGCTATTGACACTTTACTCACACTGTTTGTACTTATCTGTTGACAAACTTCATTACCTGGAATTATAGAACATAGAAGAATACAGCGCAGTACAGGCCCTCGATAATCTTGCCATTATCTCTCCACCTCTATATTCTGTGCCTGCGTGCTTCCCCCCAACTTCACCTGACAAGGAGAACTACTCTGAAAGCTTATGATTTTAAATAAACCTGACGGACTATAACCTGATGTCATGAAACTTCTGACTTTGTCCACCCCCGTCCAACACCAGCATTTCCACATCTGTCCACTGTATGTCACGGATCCCATATTTGTGTTGTTTTCCTTTCCCAATATGATCTCACATGGTGCTGGATTTCCTTCTAGCTTCAGCTAGGCATACCTCCTAGCTTTGTTTTAGCTATTCATAAACTAGATTTTTCAAATTGGCTTCCACTTACATTTCACATGATAACTGATAACTGGTGGTATTTCACTGTTTAAGATAGATGTCTATCCAAAATCTCTTTCTTTCATTTTTCGAGTTCACTGAAGATCACTCAAGACTATAAACTGTAACTTCCTAATATCACAAAAGTGTTACAATGTAGAAGGCCATTCACCCTATCAGTCCTGCACTTTAACCAAACATCATGGCTTAGTTCCATTCGCTTACCTTTTCTTGCAATCCTGAATATTATTTCTATTAGAATAATCTTCCAATGCCCTCTTGAATGGGGTTACACCGGCATCTCTAACTCTTGACTGGGCGAATTGAACAGCCTGCACCAGGTTTTCAGGCAGTGCATTCCAGATCCAAACCTTTTGCATAGTGAATAAGCTTTGATTTCTCATCTTTGTTTTGCATATTACTTTAAATCTATGCTCTCTCATTCTTTCATTCTTTATCCTTTCACCAGTGGAAATATTTTTTCCCTGTCAACTCTGTTCAAACCATTCATGATATTGAAAACTTCAATCAAACCGCCCCTTAGCCTTTGCCTCTTTAATCACATATGGTATACAATGGTCAAGTGGTACTATGACTTGATTATTAATCCAGAAATTTAGGTAAAATGGTGGAATAATTATCTGGAATTAAGAGTCTAACAATTACCATAAAACCACCATCAATCGTTAGAAAAACTCATCTCGCTCACTAATGTTCTTCAAGGAAAGAAACCTACCATCTTTACCTGATCTGGCTTACAGATGACTCCACACCCACAGCAATATGGTTGACTCTCTTAAAATGCTGAAAAATGTGTTGCTGGAAAAGCGCAGCAGGTCAGGCAGCATCAAAGGAGCAGGAGAATCGACATTTCGGGCATAAGCCCTTCTTCAGGAATCATTTCTGAAGAAGGGCTTATGCCCGAAACGTCGATTCTCCTGTTCCTTTGATGCTGCCTGACCTGCTGCGTTTTCCAGCAACACATTTTTCAGCTCTGATCTCCAGCATCTGCAGTCCTCACTTTCTCCTCTCAATTAAAATGATCTGGTAAACCAGTGAGTTCTATCAATCATTATGAAGACTCAAAAAACACATGACTCCACCAATTCAAGAAGATAGCTCACCACCACATTCTCAAGAACAACCAGGGACAATAGTCACAACCCACAACTGAGTTTTAGAAAATCCTTCCTAGAGTTGATGCTTCTTGGTTTACTTCAAAGCCTGTAATTCGCATGGCAAAATGGGCTTTCTCTCCCCTCCTCTCAATGGCAACGAGAAACACACTAATCTTGAATACGAGTGAAATGCTCATCAGATATGTGTGAATACAACTGCTTTTCAGCTTAAACACAAAGGGATAGGCTCAAGCACAGCCCAAGATCATGAAGGGTCTTAAGAAAATGAGGGTTTTTTGCTCAGGGACTCAGAAACAACTGCTCTTGTCTCCATGTGTTTACATTCAGCACTTGTAGTTCAAGAAAATAATCTGACTCTCTCTTCAACTTTTATCAGTGAAACCATCCAAAAAGGCTCCAACGTAGGTCCATGATACCTTTCATTCAATCTATATTTAAATGGCAATGTATAGTGTTAAAACATCATAATCTTATAAGCTTCTCACTTGTAACATAACAAACTAATCAAAACTACTGCGAAAATAAAACTGCATCTTGTTCACATCCTTGCCTTTCAGTGACTAGAACCAGATATAGCACACAGTGTAACCAAATCTTTATGCTACTTAAATATTACTGTCTCTAACAACTCTTCCTTATGGTCATCCAGTTCACTATTCTTAAATCCTGCTGTGTGTTGATTCCGCTTGGTTCCATTCACCATTGCCACTTCATCATTAAACTATTTCAACAACCCATGGAGGTCAGGACATTTTTTTAACCTCATGCGGTAATTGTCCATATTAAAATCTGCCATTGCCCCATTCAATTACAAATTTTGTAGATTGTGCACTGTTTCTTTGAAGTCAACCATCCATCCTATTTTGATAAAATCTCAAATTTAGCAATGTACTTTAACTTTCAGCATTTAAGTTACTAACGCAAATTAGGAATAATAGCCATCCAAATAGGACAACTTACTCAGATTTCCACAACACCAAGATATAACTCTGCAATAGAACAGAACTTTCTAATGCTTATCCAATTTTTAATCCACTTTCCAAACTTCCAATAGCTTCCAGTGTCATGAGTCTTTTACATGGAATTTTGTTGTCAAAAGCTTTCTGAACATCTTGGCATGCTAATTATCGGATCTTCCAAAGTTCATTTGAATGCCACTATCTCAAAATATATAGAAAAATTGGTCAGGTAAAAATATACTTTCCTTAATTTAAACTGAATGTTCTTTACATTATTTTTGTAATAACAACTTATAGCACCATAATATAATGAAACATCCCTTTGCTGGACCCCTTGCTGAGATATTTGTATCATTGATACCCATAGGTGAGAGGCCAGTAGACTGGAAGTTGGCTAACATGGTGCACTATTTAAGATGATATGGAAAAGCTAGGGAACTATCGATCAGTGATCCTGACATTGGTGGTGGGAAGTTTTTGAAGGGAGTCCTGAGGGACAGAATTTACATGTATTTGGAAAGGCAAGGACTGTTGAAGGATAGTAAACATGGCTTTGTGCATGGGAAATCATGTCTCACTAGCTTTGATTGAATTTTTTGAAGTAAAAAAAGAGGATTGATGAGGGCAGAGCAGTGGATGTGATCTATATGGACTTCAATAAGGCGATGAACAAGATTCCTCATGGTTGACTGGTTAGCAAGGTCAGATCACAAGGAATACAGGGAGAACTAACCATTTGAATACAGAACTGACTCAAAGGTAGAAGACAGAGGGCGGTGGTGGAGGGTTGTTTTACGACTGCAGGCCTGTAACAGGGGTGTGCCACAAGGATCGGTGCTGGGTACACTGCTTTTTATCATTTATATAAATGAGTTGGATGTGAACATAGGAGGTAAGTGGCACCAAAATTGGAGGTTTAATGGACAGCAAAGAAGGTTATCTCAAAGTGCAATGTGACTTTGATCAGGTGGGCCAATGGGCCAAGTAGTGGCAGATGGAATTTAGCTTTGGTAAATGTGAGGTGTTGCATTTTGGAAAGGCAAATCAGGGTAGGGCTTATAGACTTAATGGTATAAGTGGAGTCCTGGGAGTGTTGCTGAATAAAGAGATCTCGGAGTCCAGCTTTACAGTTCCTTGAAAGTGGAGTCGTAGGTAGATAGGATAGTGAAGGCAGCTTTTAGTATGCTTGCCTTTACTGGTCAGTGCATATAGGTCACATTGCAGTTGTATAGGACATTGGTGAGGCTATTTTTGGAATACTGTATGTAATTCTAGTCTCCCTGCTACAGGAAGGATGTCGTGAAACCTGAAAGGGTCCAGAAAAGACTTACAAGGATGATGCCAGGGTTAGAGGCCGAATAGGCTGGTACATTTTTCCCTGGAGCATCGGAAACTGAGGGGTGACCTTATGGAGGTTTATAAAATCATGAGGGGAATGGATAGGGTAATGAGACAAGGTCTTTTCCCAGGGTAGTGGAGTCAAAAACTAGAGGGCATAAGTTTATGGTGAGAGGGGAAAGATTTAAAATGGACCTAAGGGGCAACGTTTTCACACAGAGGGTGGTGCACGTTTGGAATGAGCTGCCAGAGGGAGTGGTGGAGGCTGGTACAATTACAACATTTAAAAGGCATCTGGATGGATATATGAACAGGGTTTAAAGGGATAAGGGCCAATTGCTGGCAAATGAGATTTAATCAATTTAGGATATCTGGTCAGCATGGACAGGTTGGACTGAAGGATCTGTTTCCATGCTGTATATCTATATGCCTCTTCACAGGAGTGTTAACAAGCCACATAACAATCCATTTGATCGGAAAACAAAAAATAGTCCAAGAGGGAGGTTTTACAAGTGTCTCCAAAGAGGAAAGAGTATTACTAATTCTACTGCTAATTTTAGTGTTCATTTCAATATAATTTATAAAATAATGTAAACAGTTATATTATTTTATGAAAAAATGTGTCCTGGCCAAAGTCTGTTTTAATACCGACTTGAAAATAGGTACCATATTACCCACTAATGTCTTCTGATACTTCCAAAATCAATAGCTCCACCTTAACGATGTTCAAGGTATTAAAAATCTGATCTCCCTTCTCTTCGAACATTAGTTTGATCTGGTCTATGAAGTTCTTTTTTTATTTGGGGCTTCAATGCAGTCTGGCTGGAAATTCACTTCACTTTTCTAATCATTTATGCTACTTGGGTTATCCAAGGAATGCTGCCTGATGCTCAATAGGTTATTGTTTCATCTCTGGAAATATCACATTCCCCATAGTTAAGAGCTGTTCAAGGGTACACTGGCTGCAATTTTGTGCAAGTGCATATAAAGCAATGGATATCTATTGCCATCTATTGGTCAGAGAGCTCTTTACGGTGCAAGTGACAAAAGTCTTCAAAACAAGCTACCCATCTCATTAACTAAAATTCCATAACCTTATCAGAAACCATAAAGCACGAGGAACAATCCTGAGTATCGGCTTCAAACTAATTTTCCATGCTTCAACTTGAGTTTCCCACTGTAGGGATCTATGTGAAACACAATTGTTTTTATTTCAAAAATATACTTTATTCATAAATTTATTTTGATATCTATACAATTGGTGATGCCATTCATACGTATACATTCCATTTCTTTACATACAGAGATCGGAATTAATCATTCGTATATACAAGTTTGTACATTGACCATCCAGATATTTTGATGGGGCGTCAGTGGGGCCCAATTTCTGAGTGGGCCCCCTTGTTCTTAGGCAGCCAGACTTTACACGGTGGTCTTTCCCCACCGGCGGCAGCTGCCCCAAGCTTCAGCACGTCCCTCAATACGTAGTCCTGGACCTTAGAATGTACCAGTCTGCAACACTCAGTCAGGGTCAGTTCCTTCAGCTGGAAGATCAACAGGTTTCGGTCAGACCAAAGCGCGTCTTTGACCAACCTGATGATCCTCTAGGCACAGTCATAGAGTCACAGAGTCATAGAGATGTACAGCATGGAAACAGACCCTTCAGTCCAACCCGTCCATGCTGACCAGATATCCCAACCCAATCTAGTCCCACCTGCCAGTACCCAGCCCATATCGCTCCAAACCCTTCCTATTCATATACCCATCCAAATGCCTCTTAAATGTTGCAATTGTACCAGCCTCCACCACATCCTCTGGTAGCTCATTCCATACACGTACCACCCTCTGCGTGAAAAGGTTGCCCCTTAGGTCTCTATCATATCTTTCCCCTCTCACCCTAAACCTATGCCCTCTAGTTCTGGACTCCCCAACCCCAGGGAAAAGACTTTGCCTATTTATTCTATCCATGCCCCTCATAATTTTGTAAACCTCTAGAAGGTCACCCCATAGCCTCCGACGCTCCAGGGAAAACAGCCCCAGCCAGTTCAGCCTCTCCCTGTAGCTCAGATCCTCCAACCCTGGCAACATCCTTGTAAATCTTTTCTGAACTCTTTCAAGTTTCACAACATCTTTCCGATAGGAAGGAGACCAGAATTGCAAGCAATATTCCAATAGTGGCCTAACCAATGTCCTGTAATGCCGCAACATAACCTCCCAACTCCTGTGCTCAATACTCTGACCAATAAAGGAAAGCATACCAAACACCTTCTTCACTATCCTATCTACCTGCAACTCCACTTTCAAGGAGTTATGAACCTGCACGCCAAGATCTCTTTGTTCAGCAACACTCCCTAGGACCTTACCATTAAGTGTATAAGTCCTGCTAAGATTTGCTTTCCCAAAATGCAGCACCTCGAATTTATCGGAATTAAACTCCATCTGCCACTTCTCAGCCCATTGGCCCATCTGGTCAAGATCCTGTTGTAATCTGAGGTAACCCTCTTCGCTATCCACTACACCTACAATTTTGGTGTCATCTGCAAACTTACTAACTGTACCTCTTTTGCTCGCATCCAAATCATTTATGTAAATGACAAAAAGTAGAGGGCCCAGCACCGATCCTTGTGGCACTCTACTGGTCACAGGCCTCCAGTCTGAAAAACAACCCTCCACCAACACCCTCTGTCTTCTATCTTTGAGCCAGTTCTGTATCCAACTGGCTAGTTCTCCCTATATTCCATGAGATATAACCTTGCTAATCAGTCTCCCATGGGGAACCTTGTCGAACGCCTTACTGAAGTCCATATAGATCACATCTACTGCTCTGCCCTCATCAATCTTCTTTGTTACTTCTTCAAAAAACTCAATCCAGTTTGTGAGACATGATCTCCCACGCACAAAGCCATGTTGATGGTCCCAAATCAGTCCTTCCTTTTCCAAATACATGTACATCCTGTCCCTCAGGATTCCCACCAACTTGCCCACCACCGAGGTCAGGCTCACTGGTCTATAGTTCCCTGGCTTGTCCTTACCACCCTTCTTAAACAGTGGCACCACGTTTGCCAACCTCCAGTCTTCCGGCACCTCACCTGTGACTATCGGATTATACAAATATCTCAGCAAGAGGCCCAGCAATCACTTTTCTAGCTTCCCACAGAGTTCTCGGGTTGATGTGCGTCTTGGTGTGTGTCCCTAGGAACAGACCGTAGAGCACAGACTCCTGCGTCACGGAGCTGCTTGGGACGAACCTCCACAAACACCACTGCATTCTTCTCTAAATTTCCTTTGCGATTATTACCAATCCTTCAAAGTATCAATGTTCCCACCAATCCACTGTCAATTCAGAGAAAGCTTACTTCTTGGGATCAGTTTTCAAATGTGGTTACAACTGTGCAATGTGAGATATTTGAACAATGCTACCCTTCAATCTAAAAAGGTTTGAACAATGTTCAAAAAAAATGTCCTGGCCATGCGCTCTCAATGATTTAAGTAAATGCATTCATTAGTGTAGCACCAAGTCATGAATATAAAAATTCCCAATGGTCTATGCATGTATACCTAACTTCAACCAAGACAGCAGAAGGGGTGATGTGACTGGACTCTATGTCCTCTGGAAAGAAAGAAAGAAAGTTCATCACTCCTCCTAATGGTCACCCCATATTCTTTGATGGAAAACATTGAGCGTATCATATTGGATTTTGGCAACGATCTAGATAAAAGAGCTGAATAATATTCAACACCCAGGCTCATATCTGAAGTATGGTTGCTTCAATAAGTTAACAGAAGAAAGCCAGTGCCTGAGTAAATTAGTGTGGAAACAGGCCCTACAGTGTGGAAACAGGCCCTTCGGTCCAACAAGTCCACACTGACCCTCCCAAGAGCAACCCACCCAGACTCATTCCCCTATATTTACCCCTTCACCTAACACTACAGGCAATTTAGCATGGCCAATTCACCAAACCTGCACGTTTTTTGGACTGTGGGAGGAAACCAGAGTACCCGGAGTAAACCCACGCAGACAAGGGGAGAACGTGCAAACTCCACACAGACAGTTGCCCGAGGCGGGAATTGAACCCAGGTCCCTGGTGCTGTGAGGCAGCAGTGCTAACTACTGAGCCACCATGCCGCCCATAATTGTATCACAACAGTGATTTTAAGACATGAATAGTAAAGGATAGAGATTATGTGCTGCACTGTATTAACTTGGAACTGTGCACCATAACATTGAGCTCTTTTTTTTTTAATTTGTCGAGCAGCTATCTAAATTAATCCAAAATAATGCAAAATCCATCACATATGGGCTTAAAGACCAGAGGTTAACATTAATAATATTGAACAGTAAAGAAATTGGTGAAGCAGGTAATAAATGGTGATTTATGCATAATACATAATACAACATAGAAAATGTGAGAATGGATATATTCACTCTGACAACGTACAAACTGGCTCCTGACTAACTCAAGGTATTTCAACCACAGAATTCCTAATAACATTTTTTTGAAATTCGATAAAAATGCAATTCTCTTAACTACATTATAAGGGAAGCAATTCATTATTAATTGCAAATGATGTTTGGAATTGAATCATATACGTTTAATTTGCTACTTTTGGCTGAGTCCAATGAATACCAGCAATGGTTAGTAATTAGCACATATAACAAGCTATCAAAGGCTCTATTCAACAGATTGAGTCTGTATTCAATTATCATTGGCATATTACACTCTCTTGTTTAACAGAAACTAAAATTGAAACACAGCAATTGACTTCAGGCTATCAGATTCAAAGTGCATTTGCTTGTAACTTGCTTAGACATACAGCAGAAATCAATTTTAAAAATTAAATTAAATTGAAAAACAAACATGTTTCTTTTTTGTCAGCAATTCCACATATTTGCAAACAACAATATGCCTCATTACAAACTTCTGTTTGTAGTAGATTTTGTCTCAGGATTAGCACCTATCCTGATCTCTGGGCCGCTTACAACCTGAAAAGCAACTTTACTGTCCATTTGTAGTACCATTCGATTCGAAGATAGCAACTATAACTCCTTTATTGGGTGCAGGTGGTATAAACCAAGAAATTATAGACCAGTTAGTTTAACTTCTGTCATATGCAAAACATTAGAAGCTATAACAGCGCACTTGGATAACATAGGCCACACAGCTAGGTAAGAAAGTAAGTTATGAAGAGGATATATTGGTGGTTACAAAGAAATATTGATAGGTGAACGAAGAACTGGCAAACTGAGCATAATGTAATAAAATGTGAAATTGGCAATTTTTGGCAGGAGGAATTTAAAAAATGCAAATTACCTGGATGGTGAGAAATTACAAAGCTCTAAGATGCAGAAGTGACTGGGAACCTTTGTCCATGAGTTACAAAAGATCACTATGAATGTACAGCAAGAATAAAGAAAGCTAATACAGGTAGAATGTTATTTATTGCAAGGAGAATTGAAGACAAAAGTGTGGAGATAATGCTTCAATTGTATAGAGGACTGGTGAGACAACAACTGAAGCACTGTATATAGTACAGCTTATTTAAGGAAAGATGTGTTGGACGCAGTTCAAAAATATTTATTAGACAAATAGACAAATACTTGGAATGAGAAAGATTTCCTCATGAGGAAAAGTTGAACAAGACAGAATTATATTCACTGGAGCTTAGAACAGTAAGAGATAAGTTGATTTGAAATTTGAAATCCTGACGGGTTGTGACAGGGTAGATGTAAAGAGGATGTTTCCTCTTATGGGAGAATCGCGAACTATGTCACTGTGCAAAAGTCAAGGTTTTAAGATTAAGATATATTTTAAGATAGATTCTTGCTCAGGAGGGATTGGAGGATTTTATGGGATAGACAGGGCAATGTGAATTTGAGGTTACTATCAGATCAGCCATGATTTTATTGAATGGCAGGGCAGTATACAGGAGCTCAATGGCCGATTCCTGTCTTGTGTGCTTATGTATGTTTGTACAGCAAACTACAAGGGTCTGGAAGAGAGGGGGAGACGGCAAGGGGGCTTAAGGAGTTGGGAGATAAGGAGATTAGAAGGGAAGAGGGGAAATGGAAGATACAAAGGAGTAGGAACAGTTTCAAACATCTCAGCAAATGAGCCAACGTTGAAGGAAGAGCTTGAAAATAAGAAACCACAGTAATGAATTGTTTGCAAATTAATTCAGAATCTCTAGCTTAAAGCTGCATTTGTTGAGAGCTAAAAAAATGGAGAAAACAGAGGGCATACTTTTGCCTTGATCAGTATGGAAATTATTGAATGAAACTTTGAAATTGATGTCTGAAATGCCGTGAAAAGGAAGAAAACTATTCCAGCTTTGAAAATACGTGATGGAGTGGGAAGATGTTTTAAGGTCATGGCATTTGGCATATAGAAGTATATACAACAATTAGGACAGGTCATGAGGACAGTGCTGAGCTGGAAGATTGGAACTGAGATAAGGTGGGGTAGGGGAAATGAGAAAACTGGTGAAGTTCACATTGATGCCCTGGGGTTGAAGTGTTCCGAGGTGGAAGATGAGGCATTCTTCCTCCAGGCATCAGGTGGTGAGGGAGTGGCGGTGGAGGAAACCCAGGACTTGCATGTCCTCGGCAGAGTGGGAGGGGGAGTTGAAATATTGGATGATGGTAAGTGAGAACTATGGGGACCCTATCGCTGTTGTGGGAGTGAAGAGAGGGAATGAGGGCTGAAGTGCAGGGGATGGGTCAGTCAGAATAGAAATTGTTCAGCCTCTTTTCTGATAGCTGTAAGTCATCCATTTTCACAGCCATACATCAAGATTCTGAGAATATCTATGAGTGAGAAGATGATTACATACCAAAACGTCATTTTCCATGATGATGTAGCTAGAGGCGGTTGGGAGGAAAGGCACTCAAAGTTTGACTTCAGCGATGCTTGCAAGTGCAACACAGAAGTGCTAGAAACCTATTACTGCACACTGTAGCCACTAGTTGAAGAAGTAGGAAAATGGTGAACCTTCTGTGGACCAGTATGCATCATTACGATAACCAATAGCTATAAGATTGCAATAGATGCCATCACATAAAACAACATATAACAAGGCCCCTTCGTAGTTTCACATGCCTGCCTCTCAAGGAGTGGTCTCTAGCAAAGAGGCATCATTTGAAGACAGCCTTTTCCATCTGAAGTGGATTGTTGGCTGTATGTCTACCAGCTTTCAAAAATGGAAGGATGCCAATAAAAAAGTGACTGAATAGGGGCTTGATTTTGCAGTGCTTCGGTGCCAGCCTCTACTCAAGAAATAACTATTGTACATAAGTTTCCTGAACACAGTGTTAAAAGCATATGAGGCTGGTGTGTGTGAAGGTGACAGTTGTGGAGCAAAGTCAATTCTTTCAAACAAGAACCTTGCTTTACTTTTGGCAATAAGTTATTTGCATTTCTTTAGTTACAATTGGAAAGAAAAATAAGACCACCTTTTCATAGCTGAGGCAAGATTCCTACAAGTTTATGTGGTAAGTTTAAATCTCCAAGAGACTAGTCAATTAGCAACTCACATTGTAAACTTGTCCACAATAGCTGCCTTTATTATTGGTCTGTAATATGCATGGCGTAGCTAAATTGAACAGGAATCTCTTTTCAGCACATTTTTTTTGTCTTTGCATTTTAACCATGGAGAGGTTCCTTTGCAAATTTTCTCACATTCCAGATTCTCCAAAATGCATTCTACTGAAATATTCAAAATAAGTACTAATTTTTCCTCACACAAGAATATGAAAAAGAGAATTGTAGGACATTCAGCCCTTAAACCTGCCTACACTATTCAACAAGATCATGGCTTATCTGTCCCAGTCTTCAATTCTTTGTGCCAGCTCCTCATAGCCCTCAACTCCTCACAATTTCAATATTCTACCTACCTCCTCCTTAAATACATTTGATGATCCAGCCTTCACCATTCTCCATGGGGAGAGAATCCCAGACATTCACTACTATCCGATGGAAGAAGAAATTCCTTTACATCTGTTTTAAATGAGTGACTCTTCACTCTGGAACTATACCCCCTAGTTCGAGACTGCCCCATTAGTGCACATTACAGAAGAGGAAGCGCTGGAGGTCTTAGAAAACATAAAGGTGGATAAACCTCTGGGACCTGATCGAGTGTATCCCAAGACTTTGTGGCAAGTTAGGGAAAAGAAATTGCAGGACCCATTAGCAGAAATATTTGTATCATCTATAACCACAGGTGAGGCACTAGATGACTGGAGGGTGGCTAATATTGTGCCTTTATTTAAGAAAGGTTGTAAGGAGAAGCCTGGGAACTATAAACCACTGAGCCTGACTTTCGCGGGGCAACTTTGAAAGATAGGGTTTACTCGCATTTGAGAGGCAAGGAATGATTAGGATAGTCAGCGTGGTTGTTTGAGAGGGAAATCATGTCACACAAACCTAGTCGAATTGTCTGAGGAAATAACCAAAACCAATAACCAAACAGAGTTGAGGAGAAACTTCTTCACCCAGAGAGTGGTAGGTATATGGTGGCCAAGTCTCTGGATACTTTCAAGAAAGAGTTGGATAGAGCTCTTAAGGATAGTGGAATCAAGGGTATGGGGATAAGGCAGGAATAGGATACTGACTGAGGATGATCAGCCATGATCATAATGAATGGTGGTGCTGGCTCAAAGGGCAGAATGACCTACTCCTGCACCTATTGTATATTGATGAAGGCAAAATTGCAGACTTTGCTTAAACGGACTTTAATAAAGCCTTTGAGAAGGTTCCACATGTAGACTAATTAATAAAGTTTGATCACACGGGATTCAGTGTGAGCTTGCCAATTGGATACAAAATTGACTTGACAGTAGGAGACAGAGTGTGGTGGTGGAAGGTTTTTTTGGACTGGAAGTCTGTGGCTAGTGGTGTTCTACAGAGATCAGTGCTGGTTCCACTTTTGTTTGTATTTTATATAAACAATTTGGATAAGAATATAGGAGGCATTGTTAGTAAGTTTGCAGATGACTCCAAAATTGGTGATATAGTGGACAATGAATGCTGTCTAAGATTACAAAAAAATCTTGACCAATTGAGTCAATGGGCTGAGGAGTGGCAGATGGAGTTTAATTTGGATAAATGAGAGGTTTTGCACTTTGGTAACAAACAGGTGCAAAATTTATACAATGAATGGTCGAGCCATGGGCACTGTTGTAGAACAGAGACACCTCGGGGTTCAGGTACATAATGTTTTGGAATTTGTATCACAGATAGACAGGATGGTTAGGAAGGGATTTAGCCTGCTTGCCTTCATTGCTCAGACCTTTGGGTATAGGAGTTTGGATGTTACATTGTGGTTGTATAGTGTGTGGGTCTCTTCTGGAGTACTGTGTACAGTTCCAGTCCCCCTGCTATAGTAAGATGTGGAGGGCCTGGTGTTGGACTGAGGTGGATAAGGTTAAAAATCACACAACACCAGGTTACAGTCCAACAGGTGTATTTGGAAGCATTAGCTTTTGGAACACTGCTCCTTCATCAGGTAGTTGATGCCACCTAATGAAGGAGCAGCACTCCGAAAGCTAGTGCTTCCAAATAAACCTGCTGCAGTATAACCTGGCGGTGTGTGATTTTTAACTCTGCAGTAGTAAGGATATTATTAAATTTGAGAAGGTTCAATAAAGATTAACCAGTATGTTAGCAGGAATGGAGGGTTTGAGTTATAAAAATAGGTTGAGACTTTTTCCACTGGAACACAGGAGGTTGAGGGGTATTCTTATAGAGATTTATAAAATAATAAGGGCCATAGATAAGCTGAATAGCAAGGGTCTCTTCCATAGAATAGGGGAGTTCAAAACTAGGGGGAATATTTTTAAAGTGAGAGGAGAAAGGTTTAAAAAGGACACAAGAGGCAACTTTTTTTTAAACACAGAGATTGGTTCATGTGTGGAATAAACTGCCAAAGGAAGTGATGAATGCAGGTACCGTTACAACATTTAAATAACATTTGGATAAGTACATGATTAGGAATGATTTGGAGGGATATGTGCCAAGCACAAGCAAATGGGACTAATTTAGTTTGGGAACATGGTCAGCGTGGACTGGTTGGACCAAAGGGTCTGTTCCCATTCTCTATGATTCTAGTGGAAGCATCCTTTGAACATCTCCCATGTCACAATTTTCCTTATTTCATTAACATCACCCTTATGAATACAGGCCTAACCTGTTTAGTTGGTCTTGAAAAATAAACCCCTTCATCCTGGAATCAGCTGAATGAATCACCTTTAAACTGCCTCTAATGCAATGTATCCTGGCAGTATTGTGAATAGCACTGTTGCCACACAGCGCCAGGGACCTGGGTTCCATTCCAGCCTTGGGTGGCTGTCTATATGGAGCTCACACGTTCTCCCACTATCTGCGTGGGTTTCCTCAAGTGCTCTGTTTTCCTCTATCAGTCCAGGGATGTGCAGGTTTGGTGGGTTAGCCATGGTAAAAACCCCATGCGGAGTTACGGGGATGGGGTTGAGATCTGGGTCTGGGTTGAATGCTCTTTAGAGGGTTGTTATAGACTCGATGGGTTGAATGACCTCTTTCCGCACTATAAGGATTCTATGATTCTATCCTTTATTAAATACTATACATTCTCCAAAACCGCAGTTGGAACAACATTCCTTGCCTTTAAATTCCTAGCAATAAAGGCAAAAATTTTATTGATCTTCTTAATCACTTGCTGCACCTGCGTAACATTTGTGTTTCATGTACAAGAACATCCAGATCCTTCTATGCTATATACTTTTGAAGTCTTTCACCATTTAAATAATTGCCTGTCTTTAGATACTTCCTAAGTGCATGACCTCACACTTTTCTATATTAAATTCCATCAGCCAAGTGTTTGCTCACTTGCTTAACCTACGTCTACTTCCTTCAGATTCCTTATGTCTTCATCACAACTTCCATCTAATTTTGTACTGTTAGCAAATCTGAATTCATTAAATTCTGAACCTTACCCCAAGTCATTAACATACCTGGTAAATAATTGAGGTCCTGGGACTGATCCTTTTGGCACTCCACTAGCTACATTGACAAACTGAACAAGACCCATGAATGCTGACTGTCTTCAGAGTGTTAACCAATCTTCAATCCATGCTAATACATTTTAAATCAATTTATATTTATTATCACATATATTACAAATACAGTGAAAAGTGTTGTTTAGTGTTGCCATTCTTTGACACCATCTTAAAACACATAAAATAAGGCAAAATACAGAATATAAAGCAGAATACATTACTCCCAATACAGTGTGCACAACTTGTACAATATCCTTTTATGTGAACTTTATCAAATGCCTCTGGAAACCAACAGACACTACTGGTACTCCATTGCAAATGTCTTTGTTATATCCTCAAAGAACTCAAGCAAAATTGTCAACTATGATTTGCCTTTCACAAAACCAAGTTGCGCCTGTGTGATTATGTTAAGCTTTTCTACATATCCTATGATTTGGTAAGGCATTTGATAAGGTACCTCATGGCAAGCTGATATAAAAGGTCGAGTCTCACGGGATTCAGGGTCTGCTGGCTAGATGGATATAAACTGGCTTGTCTTAGAAAACAATGGGTGGTCAAAGAGTGCTTTTCGGAATGGAGATCAGTAACTAGTGGTGTTCTGCAGGGATAAGTGATGGGACCTTGGTTGTATGCAAAGTATATAAATGATCTGGAAGTAAAATGTAGGTGGTCTGTTTAGTAAGTTGCAGAAGACACCAAAAGTGGCGGAGTTGCACATAGTGAGGAGGATTGTCAAAGGACACAGCGGGATGCAGATAGAATGCAGATTTGGGCAGAGAAATAGCAGATGGAGTTTAATCCAGGCAAATGCGAGATGACTCATTTTGGAAAATCAAATTCACGTCCTAATTGTACAATAAATGGCAGAACCCTTAAGAACACTGATATGATTAGATTAGATTAGATTCCCTGCAGTATTGAAACAGGCCCTTCGGCCCAACCAGTCCACACCGACTCTCCGAAGAGTAACCCACCTAGACCCATTTCCCTCTGACTAATGCACCTAACACTATAGGCTATTTAGCATGGCCAATTCACCTGGCCTGCACATCTTTGGACTGTGGCAGGAAACCCATGCAGACACTGGGAGAATGTGCAAACTCTACACAGACAGATGCCCGAGGCTAGAATCAAACCTGGGACCTGGTGCTGTGAGGCAGCAGTGCTAACCACTGAGTCACCATGATACAGAGAGATCTATATATAAAGCTCCACACATCCCTGAAAGTGACAACCCTTGTGATAATGTGGTCAAGAAGGCATAAAGCATGCTTGTCTTCATTGGCCAGTACATCCATTATAGAAGGTGGCAAGTTATTATACATCTGTACAAAATTTTAGCTGAAAATGTGTTGCTGGAACAGCGCAGCAGGTCAGGCAGCATCCAGGGAATTCCTGAAGAAGGGCTTATGCCCGAAACGTCGATTCTCCTGTTCCCTGGATGCTGCCTGACCTGCTGCGCTGTTCCAGCAACACATTTTCAGCTCTGATCTCCAGCATCTGCAGACCTCACTTTCTCCTGTACAAAATTTTAGTTTGGCCACATTTGGAATACTGCATGCAGTACTGGTTGCCACACTACAAGATGGACATGGATGCTTTGAGTGAAAGGAAGTTTACAATGATGCTGCCTGGGTTGTAGGGGTTTAGGTATGAGGAGGGGTTGGATAGATTCAGATTGTTTTCACTGGAAAGACTGAAGCTAAGGGTCATGCAGAGAGACAAGAGAAGCTAGCACTGTTCGCCGAAGAGAAGCAGAAGTTAAAGAGATGTCAAAATACATCTGGAATTACAAAATTGAATTTCAGGATGGCTTTTCCTGTAAACGGTGTAAAAAGATTGTTTTAATTTATTTGCTCCTGGAATGTGGATGATAATAATGATAAAGCTACATTTTTATTATCTATCTCAAGTCATCGTGAAAAACTATATGTGGGTCTTCTCCTTGAACTGTCCTTAAGTTAATGGTGGTCTACAATGAGTAGAAGTGGTCATGGAACTCGGAAACACAGTCAAATTGAGTTTGATCAATTGCTTAATCCTGTCGTGCGATGATTTTCTCTTGACCATAAGAAATAGGAAGAGAGGTAGGCCATTCGGTCCCTCAAGCCTGCTTCACCATTCAATAAGATCATGGCTGATCCGATACTCCTCACTTCCATTTTAGGAGTGGCACAATGGCTCAGTAGTTAGCACTGCTGCCTCACAGGACACAGGTTCAATCCAGCCTTATGTGATTGTCTCTCTGGGAATTTTCACATTGTCCGCTTGTCTGCGTAGTTTCTTCCAGCTGCTCCCCAATCCAAAGATTTGCAGGTTAGGTGGATTGACTGTGTTAAATTCCCCATTGTGTTGAGGTTAAGTGGATTAGCCTTGTTAGACGTAAGGTTACAGGATGGGTTGTGTGCCTCGGTCTGGGAGGGATGCTCTTCGGAGGATTAATGCAGACTCCATGGGCTGAATTGCCTCTTTCCACACTACAGGGATTCAATGATAAACCTGCCCTTTCGCTATAACCCTTGATTCTTCTACTGATGAAGAATCTATGTTCCTGGATCAAGGTGCCAGACACTGTGATCAGTCAGAAAATAATGTTTACTAACATTGAAACTAATGAAACAAGTTGTCAAATTTGTGTCTGCCTAAATTAAATGCACACTAAGTAGATTTCCAGCCCATTAGGTTTACCTGAAAAAGGTACAGAATGTCAAGACTGAGGGACACTTGCCCATACCCAAAATACAGCTGGAGTTTAATCTTCTCAAACCATACTTAGCTTAATTTATACAGAATATCTATAAACTTTTCATGGCTTATATGGCTATAACCTCCAATATCCTCCAGGCACTGGCCAACACAAGTCAGCTGGGGGGAAAAAAAAATCACAACATCCTGTTATTCACATAATACTCCCAAGTCCCATTAATGAGCCAGATCAGATTGTTTCTTTGTGGCAAACTTGGCAGTCTTGATTTCATTTTTCCAATTTTTTCTTCTACTTGATGGGAAAAGGTATTCCTCTATTAATTGTTCTCCCAAATTTCTAGTTTAAATTTACAATCTCTTTAATGGTTCACACCTTAGGTTCCCATTCACAATCAGACAACAAAGTTGTGCACTGCCCCATAATGTTCCAGCTTAAGAAATAATAGTCATTATTTTAAAGATAGATAATTGAGAAGGGGAAGCCATGTACATACATTGATTCAACTAAGGCTCATAAATCCAGCAAAACAATGCTGATGTGTTACTTTCAATTTTCCTACAATTTTGCATCACAAATACAAAGTTAGCCCCTTACTATATCAAGTATATAACACTTTCATATCCAGTAAGAAGCCCAAGAAAATAGCACCCACAAAACAAATTAGCGAGATGCAGCAATCTCTAACTGTTTGAAAACCACTGAACAAAAACAATTAACCATTTAGTCATTGTTCATCCAAAGTGTTCGCTGAAATATAGCAGTGACTTAGGCTGAAAAACTCACTTAGTTTAGAGCAAATTGCACACCCACAATTTGGCCATTGGCAGTAAATTGCCTCACAAAACTAAACAAGTCAACTAATATTAAGAAAACTGTACACAGTGTTCACGCAAAATATTTAATAGATATATTCCAACAAAATAACCACTCCCAACACAAATGTTTCAAAGGAAATGTAGAGGACAAAGAAAGAAAAGCCAAATTATTTTATATTTTTCAGCACGGAGCTCAGCCAACAAAAATTTCTGTACGAGAAAACAAAGAACTGCAGATGCTGGAAATCGGAAACAAAAACAGAAATCGCCAGAGAAATTGCTGCAGAACACAGTTCTGTAAGATGGATTACTGAACCTAAAATGTTGACTCTGGTTCTTTCTTCAGCTAACATGCCCAGTATCATTGCCCTACAAACTGGCTTTTTCTTTTAAAATCATCTTAGATTCACAAAATGCAAATTAAATTCATAATATTCCTGGATCTCGAGCTCCAGGGAACAACACACAAACATTCAATCCATGACAAGCAAGTGTACACTCAAATCAGACCACAAAGAGTTTCCACCAGCTTCCATCTTCTCTCCCTCACTCTCTGTGTATCCCTTGAACCCTTGGGCCAGTGAATGTAATTTATAGAAGAGTGTTTCCTCTCTCTCTCACACACACATGAACATAGAGTCATAGAGATGTACAGCATGGAAACAGACCCTTCAGTCCAACACGTCCATGCTGACCAGATATCCCAACCCAATCTAGTCCCACCTGCCAGCACCCAGCCCATATCCCTCCAAACCCTTCCTAATCATACACCCATCCAAATGCACCACTTCCTCTGGCAGCTCATTCCATTCATGTACCAGCCTCTGCGCGAAAAAGTTGCCCATTATGTCTCTTTTA
Source organism: Chiloscyllium plagiosum (assembly GCF_037043375.1). Taxonomy (NCBI): domain Eukaryota; kingdom Metazoa; phylum Chordata; class Chondrichthyes; order Orectolobiformes; family Hemiscylliidae; genus Chiloscyllium; species Chiloscyllium plagiosum. Next base: position 108,820,059 of record NW_028270141.1, read on the forward strand.
TATTTTTCCTCTCTCACCCTAAACCTGTCCCCTCTAGTTCTGGACTCCCTGACCCCAGGGAAAAGACTTTGTCTATTTATCCTAACCATGCCCCTCATGATTTTGTCAACCTCTATAAGGTCACCCCTCAGCCTCAGACGGTCCAGGGAAAACAGCCCCAGCCTGTTCAGCTTCCCCCTATACTCAATTCCTCCAACCCTGGCAACATCCTTGTAAATCTTTTCTGAACCCTTTCAAGTTTCACAACATAGAACATAGAACAATACAGCGCAGTACAGGCCCTTTGGCCCTCGATGTTGCGCCGATCCAAGCCCACCTAACCTATACTAACCCACTATCCTCCATATACCTATCCAATGCCCGCTTAAATGCCCATAAAGAGGGAGAGTCCACCACTGCTACTGGCAGGGCATTCCATGAACTTACAACTCGCTGAGTGAAGAACCTACCCCTAACTTCAGTCCTATATCTACCCCCGCTTAATTTAAAGCTATGCCCCCTAGTAATACCCGACTCCATACGCGGGAAAAGGTTCACACTGTCAACCCTATCTAACCCCCTAATCATCTTGTACACCTCAATCAAGTCACCCCTAAACCTTCTTTTCTCTAATGAAAACAGCCCTAAGTGTCTCAGTCTTTCCTCATACGATCTTCCTTCCATACCAGGCAACATCCTGGTAAACCTCCTCTGCACCCGTTCCAGTGCCTCCACATCCTTCCTATAGTATGGCGACCAAAACTGCACACAATATTCCAGATGCGGCCGCACCAGAGTCTTATACAACTGCATCATGACCTCAGGACTCCGGAACTCAATTCCTCTACCAATAAAAGCCAGACAACATAGAGTCATAGCGAAGAATAGCATGGAAACATATCCTCCAGTCCAACCCGTCCATGCTGACTAGGTATCCCAACCCAATCTAGTCCCACCTGCCAGCACCCGGCCCATATCCCTCCAAATCCTTCCTATAGGAAGGAATCAGAATTGCACGCAATATTCCAGTGGCCTATCCAATGTCCTGTACAGCTGCAACATGACGTCCCGACTCCTGTACTCAATACTCTGATCAATAAAGGAAGGCATACCAACATCTTCCAAGTTTTTTACAATATCAGTTTCAGCCTGTGTTTTCCTAGCTTGTAAGGGTAATGAGACATTCACATTCCAGAACAGTTAAGATTAGTGAGCCAAGCTTCATAAATTCAAATCTGTTCAGTGTGGTACACATGAAAATGTAACAGGATCGTTCTATTACTTGAATATTCCACTCAGCTTATTAAATTACATGTCATTTTCCTACTGAGTATGAGTTTCGTTAAGGGTCTTCAATATAAACCAGAAACTCAGTAATCCAACATCCCACTGTGAAATATGCGCAGCTTCCAGCCCTCGGGGAAAGAAGGAAGTACTGCCACACATTCCACAAGTGACCAAATGTTTTCACCTTATTTATACCATTGACACTAAGAACAGATGTCCTTAATTCTTCTGAGCAAATGCCACCCTCCCACCCCACCCTCTGTGATCAAGCGCTTTTCCGTATTTCCTGTAGCAGATGTGTAAGGCTACAATCCTTCTCAATGTTACATGCCACATTTCAGTCCAAGCCTGGATATTGTCCAGATCTTGCTGCATTTAGACATGGACTGCTTTAGTATCTGAAGAGTTGCGAATAATTTGGCCAAACTAACACACAACAGAGAGGACACCACAATACACAGTTGCGAATAATGTTGAACATTGCGAAATCATCGGCAAACATTCCCACTTCTGACATTACGATGGATGGAAGATCATTGACAAAACAGCTGAAGATGAATGGATCTCAGACACTAACTCCAGAAACTCTTGCAGAGATGTCCTGGAGCTGAGATGACTAACCACCAACAGCCACAACCATCTTTTTATATGCCGGATGTGACTCCAACCAGTGGTGAGTTTTCCTTTAATTCCCATTGATTTCAGTATAGCTAGGGTTCCTTGATGTCAAAGGCTGTCATTCTGCCCTCACATCTGCAATTTAGCTCTATTGGCCATGTTTAAACTAAGGCTGTGATGAGGTCAGGGGCTGATTGGCCCTGGCGGAACCCAAACTGGGTATTACTGAGCAGGTTTTGGCTGAGCAGGTGCTGTTTGATAGCACTGTTGATGATACCTACCGTCACTGTACTGATAATTGAGAGTAGATAGAAAGGGCAGTAATTGACTGGGTTGGATGGTCCTGCTTTTTGTGTTTAGGACATATCTGGGCAATTTTCCACATTGTTGGGTAGATGTTAGTGTTGTAACTGTACTGGAAGATATTGACCATAGGAGTAGCAAGTTCTGGAACACCATTCTTCAGTACTATTGCTGGAATGTTATCGGGCCCATAGTCTTTGTAGTATCCAGTGTCTCCAACCATTTCTTGATGTCACATGGAGAGAATCGAATTGGCTGAAGACTGATATCTGTAATGCTGGGGACCAATGGAGAAGGCCAATATATATTATCCACTTGATACTTCTAGCTGAAGATTGCTGCAAATACTTCAGCCTTATCTTTTGCATTGATGTGTTGGGCTCTTCCATTACTGAGGATAAGGATATTTGTGGTGCTTCCTCCTCCAGTGCATTGTTTAATTGTCCATCATTCATTCACGAATGGATATAACAGATCCGCAGATCACTTCGTTCTCTCTATCACTTGATGCTTATGCTGTTTGATAGTTTCACCAAGGTGACACCTCATTTTTAAGTATGCCTGGTGCTGCTCCTGGCATACCCTCCTATAGTCTCCATTGAACCAGGGTTGATCCCCTGGCATAATGGTAATGGCTCAGTGGGAGATATGCGGGCCATAGTTGCAGAGTTTTTTGGAGTATAATATGCCTTTGAAGGGCCATAGAACCTCGTGGGTTCCCTGGTCTTGAGTTGTTTTATTTGCTCAAAGTCTGTCCCATTTAGTATGGTGATAGTGCCACACAATACAATGGGGGATTTTCTCAATGTGAAGGTGGGACTTTGCCACCCACTTGAATTGCCCTACCTGTCCACCTGTCTTCCCACCTAATTGTTCCACCCTCCCCTCCAATCTACCACTATCAGCCCTCCACTTGCATCTGCCTATCGCCTTCCCAGCTACCTTTCCCTCATCCCCACTCTCCTATTTATCTCTCAGCCCACTTCCACACCTCTACCACATTCCCGATGAATGGCTTATACTCAAAATGTCGACTCTCCTGTTCCTCGGAAGCTGCCTGACCTGCTGTGCTTTTCCAGCACCACAGCTTTTGACTCTATTGACTAATCGACCTAGAAGCAATCATTTACATCACTTAACGTTTTACATACCTCAGGAAGTCAGCCCTTAACCACAAGAGGTGTTATCTGAAATATTAATTTAGGATACCATTGACTGGACATATATTTAAATGTTCAATTGTTTTGAAAAAACACTTAAAGGAGACTCACTGCAATGGCAAAATTGTTGCATTTTCAAAGAAGGCAAGTTGCTCAACAGGAGTCACGAAGTGTACAATACTTTCAGACAGAGGTCATATTCATCAGTTTTGGAATATAATAAAGCTATTAGATTTTGAACACAGACAGAGATAACTTGCCTGGAACAACAATCTAGTTCTCTCTCATGAGACAGTCAAAAACCTATTGGAAGATTTATTCACTATAAGATACTTAAGGGAGAATTCCAAATCAAGTGTACTGTCTCCTGAAAATAATTCAGCTAGCCATAACTGGTCCAAAAGACAGTCCAGTCTAAAATGACTAATTACAGAGCAACATTTGGACAAATCAGTAACTGGTTACTTTCCCCGAATTTAACTATGCTTGGCCAAAATAACTTTAAGGAAACACTCTGTAATACTGTATGTTTATATTTTTCAAACTAGACTTGGAGAGGGTGGGAGCATGCACATGTGTAGGTGTCAAGATGTGCATGCATGTTACTGTGCGTGAACGTGTATGTTAGTTTTCCTGAAGGGTAGTTCCATATATTTGAGCAGTTTAAAACCTTTTGTTAATAATGTTTTTACATCTATGGTCAAGTAACTTTAATTTGCAATAAACTAGTTCCTCACTTGTTACTTCATAAACTTGGCTTACTTGTTTCTGCTACTAAGCTATTGTTGGGAATATTATTTATGTGGTTCTTTGTCTTTACTGGAAAACCTGGCTTTGAAAAGATCAGGGGACCTCTATACTAATGATTGCCTAGGGAATCTGCAAGCTGCAAGTCTCTCTCCTGAAATCCTTTTCTGAGTAGAAATTTCCAAATGTCTGCATTTCTGACTATTCAATAAATGTGGATAAGTGTGGACTAAATTTTCTTCTCACTGGCAATAAATTCACAAGTAGTTAGGAATAAACTTGAATTATACAGCTTCCATCACAACTTCAGAGTATCCAAAACCAATAACTAATCAACTACTTTTGAAGTGTAATTATCATTATACTGAAGGTCAATCGAACTAGTGAATTATGGATCTAGCATTACTTCTGTAAATTTCAGATATTCAATGGTCCTAACAAACTAAATGCACCCTAACAAACTAAATGCAAAATAACAATCAGATCCACAATATTTTGACACATAAGTGATAAACTGACTGTCACTTCAAGTCCTTTCAATTAAATTTTGTTATTTGACTTCTGAATTGAAAAATCAATCCGAATCTAATGCAAAGCCTTACATCAATCACATATTGTGCATCCCATTTAAAACGTGAATCAAATTAAATAGAGTTACACAATAAATATGCAGGTGAGCTTTCAACTACATGAACAGGCCAGTGGAACACAGATGCTAACTGCTTGATTGTTCCAATGGAGAAGACTGAACCAAGTCAACGTAGACCCCGTCAGCACAGGGACAACAGACTGAGAAGGAAATCAGCTCTTTGTACAGCTGTTAATCCAAGGTCATCTATAAGGTGGCCCAGTCAACAATCCAGACTAGAAAAAGTTTGATGAGCAGAAAAGGGAGCTCACAAGAGAAGAACAGGAAGAAGGAATTCAACAAAGGTCCAGGTTCTTTTATTCAAGCACAGACTACTGATTCAGGTCTAAATTGCCAATCAATGACAACCCGCCATTTCAAAAGTAAATTATCTCCATGCAGACAAAGATATGGCCAGGTAAATCATTAATAGGATTGGAACTCAAAACTTCTTCCATAGTACTGTAATTTAGTCCATCAACTATTCCTATCAAGTTTGCTCAAATAATTCTAACTCTGAATGTTAGAAAATGTATTATCATTAATGATGATTCAAATGGAGCAACAGTCTTTTTTGTAGCTGTGATGTTAGCTGAATTCCTTAATGGGTTACTAGAGATGTTAACAACTTATGCCCTCAGTTAAAGTATTTGGGTTCCTGAAAATCATGTTTTTAAAGTGAATCAGCTTGAAGGAATCAATGATAAATCCAGAATTAGGTTCCTTCAAACAGTTCTCACCTAGAAAAATCAATGCAGTAGTTGAATTACATGTGCAGCAATGTTCCTTCCTTGCCGATAAAACTTGCGTAATAAAATGCACCAATATGCAGTACAAAATATTTTAACAAGTGCAGTAATTTTAAATATGCTAGCCTTCTTCTAGTAGCAGAAAGGTGCTGTTGCAGTTAGCAATTCAATTCCCAGGTCTATCTACACCACTTTCTGCGACCAGACAAACCTCAGAAGTTCAGTGAGAGTTCAAAATGGGAGCAGAGCAGCTGAAGAACACACTTCCAACCAAGGTACAATATTAAAGCAAATCAAAACTGAACAAAGACTTACTGTAATATAGAAAGCTCATAACTTACCATATTTATCCCTGAGTCCAACTGTACACCGAAAAACTCCACCAAAGGCAACGTCTTCTCCAAAGATCACTTTAAAAGCAATTAAAAATTTGTTAAAGATGTAATGCTCAATAATATATGCAAAATTATGAAAAAGGTTTGGACAAATGAAAACAAAACCACAAATATCGGTAAAGTGATTCAAAGTTGAATCAATGCACATAGGACTTGCTCTCCAATAAATGAGATGCCTCATCTAATTATATCTTTCAGACACTTTTCTGTTTGTGCTTATGAAATGTATACACATATATTATGTTCTGATACTGCCCAATTCCTGGTTGAGCAGTAGCACTCTTGTCTAAGTCAGAAAGTAGTAGATTCAAGTACTACTCCAGTCAAAATTGCAGCTAACATAATAATACAGTAGGGGGAGATGTTGATTTTCAGATGCAAGCTTCAACAAAACAGTTGTAAAAGATTCAAAAATACATGTCAAAAAGTATAGGGAGGGGAGCTCTATTCTAACGGTGATGAAGGTTCATAATGTATCATTATTTAGTTTCTGGAGTAACTGAACAGTATTTAATTTCAGTTCTATGAAGGTCTGACTTTCTTTTATAAAAAAGGTCACAAAATTATAAATGCAAGTTAAAATGGTTCACAGGTAAAGGGACAGCTGGAAAATGGGAAGCCTTCAGAAATGAGATAACGAGAATCCAAAGAAAGTATATTCCTGTTAGGCTGAACGGAAAGGCTGGTAAATATAGGGAATGCTGGATGACTAACAAAATTGAGGTGAACATGTGTTGCTGGAAAAGCGCAGCAGGTCAGGCAGCATCCAAGGAACAGGAGAATCGACATTTCGGGCATAAGTGCTTTTCCAGCAACACATTTTCAGCTCTCATCTCCAGCATCTGCAGCCCTCACTTTCTCCTAAAAAAACTGAGGGTTTGGTTAAGAAAAAGAAGGAAGCATATGTAAGGTACAGACAGGATAGATCGAGTGAATCCTTAGAAGAGTATAAAGGAAGTAGGAGTATACTTAAGAGAGAAATCAGGAGGGCAAAAAGGGAATGTGAGATAGCTTTGGCAAATAGAATTAAGGAGAATCCAAAGAGTTTTCACAAATGCATTAAGGACAAAAGGATAACTAGAGAGAGAATATGGCCCTGAAAATGTGTTGCTGGAAAAGCGCAGCATGTCAGGCAGCATCCAAGGAGCAGGAGAATCGACATTTCGGGCACGAGCCCTTCTTCAGGAATGAGGAGTGTGGGTCAAGCAAGCTAAGATAAAAGGTAGAGAGGAGGGACTTGGGGGAGGGGCATTGGAAATACGATAGATGGAAGGAGGTTAAGTGAAGGTAATAGGCCGGAGTGGGAGTGGGGGCGGAGAGGTCAGGAAGAAGATTGCAGGTTAGGAAAGTGGTACTGAGTTTGAGGGTTGGGACTGAGACAAGGTGGGGGAGGGGAAATGAGGAAACTGGAGAAATCTGAGTTCATTCCTTGTGGTTGGAGAGTTCCTAGGCAGAAGATGAGGCGCTCTTCCTCCAGCCGACGTGTTGCTATGGTCTGGCGATGGAGGAGTCCAAGGACCTGCATGTCCTTTGTGGAGTGGGAAGGGGAGTTGAAGTGTTGAGCCATGGGGTGGTTAGGTTGGTTTGTCCGGGTGTCCCAGAGGCGTTCTCTGAAACGTTCCGCATGTAGGCGGCCTGTCTCCCCAATATAGAGGAGGCCACATTGGGTGCAGCGGATGCAGTAAATGATGTGTGTGGAGGTGCAGGTGAATTTGTTGGGGATATGGAAGGATCCCTTGGGGCCTTGGAGGGAAGTAAGGGGGGAGGTGTGGGCGCAAGTTTTACATTTCTTGCGGTAGCAGGGGAAGGTGCCGGGAGTGGAGGTTGGGTTGGTGGGGGTGTGGACCTGACAAGGGAGTTACGGAGGGAGTGGTCTTTTCGGAATGCTGATAGGGAGGGGAGGGAAATATATGGTGGGGTCCGTTTGGAGGTGGCGGAAATGATGACGGATGATATGATGTATATGGAGGTTGGTGAGGTGGTAGGTGAGGACCAGTGGGGTTCTGTCCTGGTGGCGATTGGAGGGGCGGGGCTCAAGGGCGGAGGAGCGGGAAGTGGAGGAGATGCGGTGGAGAGCTCTGATCTCCAGCATCTGCGGTCCTCACTTTCTCCTAGAGAATATGGCCCCTCAAAGATCAGCAAGGCGGCTTTTGTGTAGAGCCACAGAAAATGGGGGAGATACTAAACGAGTATTTTGCATCAATATTTAATGTGGAAAAGGATATGGAAGATATAGAAAGCAGGAAAATAGATGATGACACCATGTAAAATGTCCACGTTACAGAGGAAGAAGTGCTGAATGTCTTGAAACACAAAGGTGGATAAATCCCCAGGACCTGATCAGGTGTACCCGAGAACTCTGTGGGAAGCTAGGAAAGTGATTGCTGGGCCTCTTGCTGAGATATTTGTATCATTGGTAGTCACAGGTGAGGTGCCGGATGACTGGAGGTTGGCTAATGTGGTGCCACTCTTTAAGAAGGGTAGTAAGGACAAGCCAGGGAACTATAGACCAGTGAGCCTGACGTCGGTGGTGGGCACGTTGTTGGAGAAAATCTTGAGGGACAGAATTTACAGGTATTTGGAAAAGCAAGGATTGATTAGGGATAGTCAACATGGCTTTGTGCGCGGGAAATCATGTCTCAAAAACTTGAGTGAGTTTTTTGAGGAAGTAACAAAGAGGATTGATGAGTGCAGAGAGGTCGATGTGATCTATATGGACTTCAGTAAGGCGTTCAACAAGGTTCCACATGGGAGACTGATTAGCAAGGTTATACTTCATGAAATACAGGGAGAACTAGCCATTTGGATACAGAACTGGCTCAAAGGTAGAAGACAGAGGGTGGTGATGGACGGTTGTTTTTCAGATTGGAGGCCTGTGACCAATGGAGTGCCACAAGGATCGGTGATGGATCCTCTACTTTTGGTTATCTACATAAATGATTTGGATGTGAGCATGAGAGGTATAGTTAGTAAGTTTGCAGATTACACCAAAATTGGAGGTGGAGTGGAGAGAGAAGAAGATTACCTCAGATTACAACAGGATCTTGACCAGATGAGCAAATGGGCAGAGAAGTGGCAGATAAATGTGAGGTGCTGCATTTTGGGAAAGCAAATCTTAGCAGGACTTATACACTTAATGGTAAGGTCCTAGGGAGTGTTGCTGAACAAAGAGACCTTGGAGTGCAAGTTCATAGCTCCTTGAAAGTGGATTCGCAGGTAAATAGGATAGTGAAGGTGACATTTTGTATGCTTTCTTTTATTGGTCAGAGTATTGAGTACAGGAGTTGGGAGGTCATGTTGCGACTATACAAGACATTCATTAGGCCACTGTTGGAATATTGCGCGCAATTCTGGTCTCTTTCCTGCCGGAAAGATGTTATGAAATTTGAAAGGGTTCAGAAAAGATTTACAAGGATGTTGTCAGATTTGGAGGATTTGAGCTATGGGGAGAGGCTGAACAGGCTGGGGCTGTTTTCCCTGAAGCGTCGGAGGCTGAGGGGTGACCTTATAGAGGTTTACAAAATTATGAGGGGCATAAATAGGATAAATAGGGAGTCCAGAACTAGAGGGCATAGGTTTAGGTGAGAAGGGAAAAATATAAAAAGGACCTAAGAGGTACCTTTTTCACATAGAGAGTGGTACGTGTATGGAATGGCTGCCAGAGGAAGTGGTGGAGGCTGTTACAATTGCAAAATTTAAAAGGCATTTTGGATGGGTACATGAATAGGAAGGGTCTGGAGGGATATGGGCCGGGTGCTAGCAAATGGGACTGAAAAGGAAACCAATTTTAACTGAGCCAGATGAACAAGAAATTTTAGCATAAAGATAGATGTGATTGTTCATGGAAGTCTGGTTATCTGCAACATTATTGCTGGAGTTGAAAAGAATAAGTTTTTTTTATAACATCTGTAATTCCACTATTTCTTGTATAGTATAACTTAATATATTTTTCCCTTCCATAAAATGTTTGGTCTTTTGAATAAAGACCTTATTTTGGGATCACAACACAATGCACAATTTTCTCTCAAATCAATTTCACTAAGCAGATTATCTGGTCTTTATTGATATTTGAGGAATCTATATTGTTTGCTAATTAGCTGCTACATTTTTGTAACGTTTCAACAATGATTGTAGACTTACTTTATGACTGTAAAATCTTGTTAATTTTTCAATGATTTCCAATACTAGCAACTTCCATCATCACTAAAATTTTGTCAGAAATAGCTAACAAGATACACACTCTGAAAATGCAAATAGACTAGTTCAGCCTGAGTCAGTGACGTGTGAAGAGGTTAGACAATATACAATAGACAATAGGTGCAGGAGTAGGCCATTCTGCCCTTCGAGCCTGCACCACCATTCAATATGATCATGGCTGATCATCCTGAATCAGTATCCTGTTCCTGCCTTATCTCCATAACATCCATAAAGGGGTTAGGAGAGCTAAGAGAGGGCATGAAAAATCTTTGGCGGGCAGGATCAAGGATAATCCCAAGGCCTTTTATGTATATGTGAGAAACATGAGAATGACGAGAATGAGGGTAGGTCCAATCAAGGACAGTAAGGGGAGACTGTGTATTGAGTCGGAAGAGATAGGAGAGGTCTTGAATGAGTACTTTTCTTCAGTATTTACAAATGAGAGGGACCGTATTGTTGAAGAGGAGAGTATGAAATGGACTGGTAAGCTAGAGGAGATACTTTTTAGGAAGGAAGATGTGTTGGGCATTTTGAAAAACATGAGGATAGACAAGTCACCCGGGCCTGACGGGATATATCCTAGGATTATGTGGGAGGCAACAGAGGAAATTGCAGAACCGTTGGCAATGATCTTTTCGTCTTCACTGTCAATGGGGGTGGTGCCAGGGGACTGGAGAGTGGCGAACGTTGTGACCCCGTCAAAAAAGGGAATAGGGATAACCCCAGGAATTGCTGGCCAGTTAGTCTTACTTCGGTGGTAGGCAAAGTAATGGAAAGGGTACTGAGGGATAGGATTTATGAATATCTGGAAAGACACTGCTTGATTAGGGACAGCCAGCACGGATTTGTGAGGGGTAGGTCTTGCCTTACAAGTCTTATTGAATTCTTTGAGGAGGGGACCAAGCATATGGATGAGGGTAGAGCAGTGGATGTATTGTACATGGATTTTAGTAAGGCATTTGATAAAGTTCCCCATGGTAGGCTTATGCGGAAAGTCAGGAGGCATGGGATAGTGGGAAGTTTGGCCAATTGGATAGAGAACTGGCTAAACGGAGGAAGTCTGAGAGTAGTGGTAGATGGTAAATATTCAGCCTGGAGCCCAGTTACAAGTGGAGTTCCTCAGGGATCAGTTCTGGGTCCTCTGCTGTTTGTAATTTTTATTAATGACTTGGAAGAGGGAGTCGAAGGGTGAGTCAGTAAATTTGCAGACGATACGAAGATTGGTGGAGTTGTGGATAGTGAGGAGGGCTGTTGTCGGCTGCAAAGGGACTTAGATATGATGCAGAGCTGGGCTGAGGAGTGGCAGATGGAGTTCAACCATGTCAAGTGTGAGGTTGTCCATTTTGGAAGGACAAATAAGAATGCGGAATACAGGGTTAACAGTAGGGTTCTTAGTAAGGTGGAGGAGCAGAGGGATCTTGGGGTCTATGTTCATAGATCTTTGAAAGTTGCCACTCAGGCGGATAGAGCTTGTAAGAAGGCCTATGGTGTATTAGCGTTCATTAGCAGAGGGATTGAATTCAAGAGTCGTGAGGTGATGTTGCAGCTGTATAGGACCTTGGTAAGGCCACATTTGGAGTACTGTGTGCGGTTCTGGTCGCCTCATTTTAGGAAAGATGTGGAAGCTTTGGAGAGGGTGCAGAGGAGATTTACCAGGATGTTGCCTGGAATGGAGAATAGGTCGTATGAGGATAGGTTGAGAGTTCTCGGCCTTTTCTCATTGGAATGGCGAAGGATGAGGGGTGACTTAATAGAGGTTTATAAGATGATCAGGGGAACAGATAGAGTAGACAGTCAGAAACTTTTTCCCCAGGTACAACAGAGTGTTACAAGGGGACATAAATTTAAGGTGAAGGGTGGAAGGTATAGGGGGGACGTCAGGGGTAGGGAGTGGTGGGGGCATGGAATGCACTGCCTGTGGGAGTGGCAGAGTCAGAATCATTGTTGACCTTTAAGCGGCAATTGGATAGGTACATGGATAGGTGCTTAAGCTAGGACAAATGTTCGGCACAACCGTGGGCCGAAGGGCCTGTTCTGTGCTGTATTGTTTTATGTTCTATGTTCTAACCCTTGATTCCACTATCCTTGAGAGCTCTATCCAACTCTTTCTTAAATGAATCCAGAGACTGGGCCTCCACTGCCCTCTGGGGAAGAGCATTCCACACAGCCACCACTCTCTGGGTGAAGAAGTTTCTCCTCATCTCTGTCCTTAATGGTCTACCCCGTATTTTTAAGCTGTGTCCTCTGGTTCGGCACTCACCCATCAGCGGAAACATGTTTCCTGCCTCCAGAGTGTCCAATCCTTTAATAATCTTATATGTCTCAATCAGATCCTCTCTCAGTCTTCTAAAGGTTAGAGTTGATGGTGAGGATTTGGAAAATGTGAAGCCGATAATGATCCAGGATCAAGATGGCACACTCAAGTCTGGCCAACCTTGTAGATGAGATTCGGAAAGCTCCTCAAATTCAATGCTACAAGTAAAAATGTTAGCAGTTGCTTAGATAGTTTGTCATTGTAGATATAAAATGTTTAGCAGAAGTAAGCCATTCAGTCTATTTAGTCTGCTCTCCCATTCAATGAGGTCATGGCTTATCTGAAAATCCTCAACTCCATTTTCCTTCGCCATCAGCCTTGATTCCCTTACTGGTTAAAAATCTGTCCATTTCAGTCTTGAATATACTGAACAACACAGTCTCAACAGTCCATAGAAGAGAAGAAGCCAGATAAATCTATTTGAAGGCCTAAACCAAAAATAAGATACTGCTCAGAGCAAAAGGGCAAGGGTAATGGGAGAAAAGAAATTCAGACAAGTAATACAGATAAATTTAGGAAAATAATGCACAATAAAAAATTATGAAGGAGAACTGACGGAAACAGTAGGGCATAAAGTGGCATGTAGGAGAAGGTAACAGAAGAGAAAGTGCGTAGATCAAGATAAGGTCTAACAATGAGAGCTTGAAGGTTACTCATAATACTTAATGTTGATCAGCTTCACTAGAATCAAATAGGATTTTTTAAAAAACAGAAATACAGCATAACATGACTGAGTGGTTTCCAACTATAAAAACTTTTATTAGCTTTGAAGTATAATGGAGCATTTTAAGAGATCTAATCGGCAAACTCTTTCTTTCATTGCACTATTTAAGAATGAGTATCTTTCACTTTTTTTTTAAATTGTTAAATGCCTGAAAACCTACTTCAATGTTTACTATTCGAATCTGTAACTGAAGAGGTGTCAATCTCCAAACCACATATTTAAAATACAGGCTTCTTCTCAATGCTCAAATATAAATGCTACTTTGTATCCTACTCGAATCAAACACAACTTGATTTTACAGGAATAAAAATTGGAAAGGTTTTAGAAAAGAATTGTTCCACAATTTAATAGCTCAGGGGCAAAGCTAAAAATTACCCCACATTCACTTCAGCTTACAATTTTACAAAGAGAACCATTTAAGTAGGATTTTATTCACATTTTAATTGAGGTTTTTAAACTTTAGATTTTGTGAAAGCTAGTTGAGAGTGAGTGAGCAAGAAACAGACTGTCCCATTGTTTACATATGATTCCCTTCATGTAAATTGCCTTTAATACAGCCCCTGAATTACTGAGTGAAACAATCGTCTTCTTTTCAGTTACAGTTCCCAGGTATGAGATACGAAATGCACATTTCAAGGAGTTTGGAAGGAAATTAAAAGGACCTCAAAAGCAGTGATCTCATTTAATCTTTGTGTCACTTATTAGTGAGGACAAAAAAAACAGAAGGATTGCTTAATAGAGCAGGTAGCTGGAGAATTGGTTGGTACAGGATGGCTGGTATAAGGGAGATAGAGTCAGATTTCTGAGAACTTGAAACCGGTTCTTGGGCAGGTGGAATCCTGTACAAGTCAAAAAGGTTACACCTTAGTGAGATTGGGACTGATTTCCTTGAACAGAGATTTGTTACTATCAATGGGTTCACTTTAAAGTTGCTCGTCAGAGAGATGACTACCTGAGGGGTAACACAAATTGGAAGGAGGTAAACCTGGTTACGTTAAGCTGAAAAGATAGTTACGGAGACTAAAAGAGTGGAGAAATAAAGCTGAACATCAAGTATGCTTCCAATGTGGAATGCTGTCAAGAAGACAAAGTTAAGGTCGCTCTTCCCGAATGTACATAGCATTCACAATAAAGATGATTGAATGTGAAAACAGAGATACAGAAAATCCCCAAGTTACAAATGGTCTATAGTCTTGAGTAATTTCATAAGTCCATTTGTACGTAAGTCAAAACACAACACAATACAATATAAAATAGCCATTCATATGTATAAGAAAATATTCAATCTTTAAAATTAATACTAATTTGGGATTTCATTCAAAAATTAGAGTAACACAGCATAGAAACAGGCCCTTCAGCCCACCATATATATGCCGGGCAGCATACATCAAGCTACACAAACTACATTTACCTGCACTTGGTTCACAGTTCATTATGCCCTGGCATTTTCAGTACTTATCCAGATGTTTTTTAAATGTTGCAAAGGTATCTGCCTCCACCACCCTCTCAGGCAGTACATTCATATATCTACCACTCTCTTGAGTGAAAACATATCCTCTCATATCGCCTCTAAATCACCTGTCTCTCGCCTTCAAGTTATGCCTTCTGGTCTTAGACACACCTGCCATGGGGAAGAGATTCTCTCAAACTATCTTATAATTTTGTGTACCTCAATCATATCCCTCCTCTCACCACCACCTTCAGCCTTGTCTTCTCCAAGGAAAGCAAACCCAGTCTATCCAGTTTCTCTTCATAACAGAGATTCTGCATCCCAGCAACAGCCTGGTGAATCTCCTAAACACCCTCACTTCAGTGCAATCACGTCCTTCCAATAGTGTGGCAACCTGAACTGCCTGTATTCCATCTGTGGCCTTACCAAAGGTTTTATAAAATTGTAACAGGATTTCATTGCTCTTGTATTCTGCACCCTGGCTAATGAAGGCAAGCATCCCATATGCCTTCTTCACCATCATTACCTTTGTTACGACCTTAAGGGATCTCCAGACTTGTAATTAGATTAGATTAGATTACATTAGATTAGATATCATTACAGTGTGGAAACAGGCCCTTCGGCCCAACAAGTCCACACCGACCCGCCGAAGCACAACCCACCCACACCCCTACATGTACCCCTTACCTAACACTACGGGCAATTTAGTATGGCCAATTCACCTGACCTGCACATCTTTGGACTGTGGGAGGAAACCGGAGCACCCGGAGGAAACCCACGCAGACACGGGGAAAACGTGCAAACTCCACAGTCACTCACCTATGGTCCCTTGTTCCTCAGTACTCCTTAGGGACCTACCATGCATTGGTTATGCTCCTCCCTTATTAGATCTCCCAAAATGCATCACCTCACACTTATTAGGATTAAACTCCATCTGCCATTGCTTTGCCCAATTTACCAGCTGATCAATATCAGACTTTAACCATCTTTGTCACTATTCACATCACTACTAATTTTCGTGTCATCTGCAAACATACTAACCATATCTTCTGCATTCACACGCAAGTATTAATGTCAGTAATAAACAGCAAGGATCCCAGCACTGATCCCAGTGGTTCACAAGCTTTCAATTACAAAATCAACCCAGCATCAGCGCCCTCCGTTTCCTATTTGCAAGCCAATTTTGGATCCAGTTTGCCAACTTGCCTTGAATCCCATTGGCTCTTAACTTCTGGATCAGTCTTTCATGCAAGTTAAGACATTCATAAATTGGGGACCACTGTCCATGGGTATGACCTAATTACCATTTCAGAAACATGGCTGCATGGCCACCAGAACTGAGAACTGAATGTGTTATTTAATGGGTAGGAAGTTCGGACAAAAAGGAATAGGAGGTGGATCTGCAGCAATAATGAAGTTCTAGTAGAGTTGATGCGAGGGGGAAGCAGTGGGTGCAATTTATTTGGACTTCAGGTTTTCAACAAAGTCCCATATGAGAAATTAATGTGTAAAATTAAAGTGCATGGGATGAGGTAGTGTATTGAGATGGATAGTAAAGTAGCTGGCAGACAGCAAACAAAGGATAGGACTAAATGAATCTGTTTTCCAAACAGCAGGCAAGACCAGTGGGGTAAATCTGGGATCAATGCTTGGATCCCAGCTATGTACAATGTATGTTGGTTTAAATGAGGAAACTAAATGTAATATCTCCATATTTGCAGACAACACAAAGCTATGTAAGGTAAATTGTGAGGATGTTGCAGAGATGTGATTTTGACAAGCAAGTGGGCAAATGCATGGTAGATGCAGTATAATATGGATAAATATCAGGTTATCCATTATGGCAGCAAAAACAGGAAGTCAGATTAACTGAATGGCTATAAATAAAGAGATGGAAACATGAAATGAGATTGCAGAATCTTCATACACCAGCTGGTGAAGAGAAGCATGCAGGTACAGCAGCATTAACAGCGGCATAAAGTATGGTGGCCTACATAGCGAAAGAATTCAAGTACCGGAGCAGGAATGTCTTACAGCAATTATACAGGGCCTTAGTGAGACCACACCTCCAATACTGTGTATAGTTTTGGTCTCCTTATCCGAGGAAGGATGTTCTTGCTATAAAAACAGTGCAGTGAAGGTTCACCAAACTGATTTTGTTTTCATTCATTCGTGGGACGTGGGAGACACTGGTTGGCCAACAATTAATTGCCCTTCCCTACCTTGCCCTTGAGGTGATGGTTCTGGATTAGTGGTGCTGGAAGAGCACAGCAGTTCAGGCAGCATCCAAGGAGCAGTGAAATCGACGTTTCGGGCAAAAGCCCTTCATTTTATCCTGATGAAAGGCTTTTGCCCGAAACGTCGATTTCACTGCTCCTTGGATGCTGCCTGAACTGCTGTGCTCTTCCAGCACCACTAATCCAGAACCTAGTTTCCAGCATCTGCAGTCATTGATTTTACCTTGAGGTGATGGTGACCTGCCTTCCTGAACCGCTGCTCTCCACCTGCTGTGGGTTGACTCTTAGTGCCATTAGAGATGAAATTCCAGGATTTTGATGGTCACAGTGAAGGAACAGTGATACATTTCCAAATCAGGATGGTTAGTGGCTTGGAGGGGAACTTGCACGTCGTGGTGCCTTCATGTATCTGCTACCCTTGTCTTTATAGATGGAAGTGGTTGTGGGTTTTCAAAGTGTTGTCTGAGGATCTTTGATAAATTTTTCAGTGTATCTTGAAGATAGTATACACTGCTGCTACTAAAAGTCATTGGTGGAGGAGTGGATGCTTGTGAATGTGGTGGTAATCAAGTCGGCTTTGTCCGAGATGATGTCAAGGCTTTTTTTGAGTGTTTTTGGAGCAGCACTCATCCAGGCGAGTGCAGGTTATTCTACCACTCTCCTCACTTATGCCTTCTAGATCAAGGATGGGTTTTGGGGAGTCGAGAGGTAAGTTACTCACCGCAATATTCCTCACTTCTGACCTGTTTATATGATAAGTTCAGTTAGGTTTCTGATCAATGGTAACTCCCAGGATGTTGATAGTGTAGGAATTCAGTGATGCTAACACCACTGAATGTCATGGGCCAGGGGTTAGATTGTCTCTTATTCCTAGGTTAGCAGGATTTGCATGTGAGAAGAGGTTGAATCGGTTAGAATTATATTCATCATAGTTCAAAAGAATGGAGGTGGAGGTGGTTATCTTATATAAACATAAAATTCTAACAGGACCAGATGGGGTAGATGCAGGAAAGATGTTGCCAATGCGAAATCCAGGAGTCAAAGTCTAAGGATATGGGAAAAATAATTTAGGATTGGACAGGTAGGGTGGAGGGGGAGAATAATTTTTCAAACAAAGAGTGGTGAATCTGTGGAATTTGGCATCACAGAAAGTAGCTGAGGACAAAAAAACTGTATGATTTCAAGGAGCAGTCAGATATAGCACTTGGGCTAAAAGTTGGGGGCGGTGGGGGGGTTTGGAGGGGAAAGAGGAGGTTACATTGGAACTGTACAAAATGTTGTGGTTCTGATCGCCAAGCTGGGAATTTGTGTTGCAGACGTTTCGTCCCCTGTCTAGGTGACATCCTCAGTGCTTGGGAGCCTCCTGTAAAGCGCTTCTGTGATCTTTCCTCCAGCATTTGTAGTGGTTTGAATCTGCCACTTCCGGTTGTCAGTTCCAGCTGTCCGCTGCAGTGGTCGGTATATTGGGTCCAGGTCGATGTGCTTATTGATTGAATCTGTGGATGAGTGCCATGCCTCTAGGAATTCCCTGGCTGTTCTCTGTTTGGCTTGTCTTGTCATAGTAGTGTTGTCCCAGTCGAATTGACAGCTGGAACTGACAACCGGAAGCGGCAGAGACAAACCACTACAAATGCTGGAGGAAAGATCACAGATGCGCTTCACAGGAGGCTCCCAAGCACTGAGGATGTCACCTAGACAGGGGACGAAACGTCTGCAACACAAATTCCCAGCTCGGCGAACACAACCACAACAACGAGCACCCGAGCCACAAATCTTCTCACAGACTTTGAACTGTACAAAATATTGGTGAGACCACAGCGACAGCATTGTGTACAGTTCTGAAATCTACATTATATAAGGCTGAGATTGCATTGAGATGGTGCACAGGAAACTTACCAGGATGGTGGGAAAGATGGAGAGTTTTAGTAATAAGGAGAGATTGGACAGGCTGGATAAGGCTTGGTTAGACTTAGAGTACTCTGCAGTTTTGGTCTCTTTATCGTAGGAATAATATTATTGCCATAGAGATGGTACAATAAAGACTCACCAGACTTGCTCAGAGGATGGCAGCACTGTCCCATAACAAGAGTTTGGGCAAACTGGACCTGTATACTGTAGCGTTTCGGAGAATGAGAGGTGATCTCATCGAAGTTTACAAAATGCTTATAGAAATATACAGGGTAGATGCGGGAAAGCTGTTTCTCCTAGTTGGAGAGCCCAGAACCAAGGAGCACAATCTTAAAAAAAGGAGGACATCATTTAGGACTGAGATAAGCATTTTATTTACTTCAGTATTCTCTATTACAGAGGGCTATGGAAGTTCAGTCTTTGAATATATTTAAGGCAGAGATTGTTAGATTTCTCCTTACCAATTACTTATAGTGTATTATGGATGGTGTACATAAATGATATTGAAATGTTTGATCAGCCATGATCGTATTGAATAGGAGGTCAAGCCGAATGGACTGAATGGCCTGTTTCTGTTCCTTTGTAAAACATCAACTATTTTGAATGGACTTTAAATAACATTTTGTTAGGAATCTGGGAGCATTTCCAATCACAGGAAGTGCTTGTCTAAAAATGTACATACATTCCATTGAGAAACTGGAATGTGGAACTGTGGATTATCTGTTGCTGACCGGAAAAGCAAATAATTGTGGATAAAGTCCAATTTTAGGAGACATGGGTGAATTTCATGATCCTTAATTACTGGACAACAGACTTGGAAAAAACACTGGGATCTGTCCTATTCAATGCCCAGCAGATGTTTCTGGGATTAAGTTGTTGTTTGTTTTCACAGATCTGAGGTGTGAGTTGTTGAAGAATATTGCAACAGAAAACCAGTCTCTCTGAACGTCTGTTGCTATGCTCTACATCTCTATGAGAGAAAGTGAGGGCTGCAGATGCTGGAGATCAGAGCTGAAAATGTGTTGCTGGAAAAGCGCAGCAGGTCAGGCAGCATCCAAAGAACAGGAGAATCGACTTTTCGGGCATAAGCCCTTCTTCCTGAAGAAGGGCTTATGCCCGAAACTTCGATTCTCCTGTTCCTTGGATGCTGCCTGACCTGCTGCGCTTTTCCAGCAACACATTTTCAGCTCTGTACATCTCTATGACAATGACTCTATGACACATAAGGTGAAACGATCA
Organism: Chiloscyllium plagiosum; assembly: GCF_037043375.1. Lineage (NCBI taxonomy): Eukaryota > Metazoa > Chordata > Chondrichthyes > Orectolobiformes > Hemiscylliidae > Chiloscyllium > Chiloscyllium plagiosum. The sequence continues at coordinate 108,839,994 of NW_028270141.1, forward strand.
TAAGCTCTCTCTCTGTGAAATAGTTTGAATCCCAGATAAAGTTTTAAACATCATAACTCCTGTTTCCCATTTGAATTTGAAATTTCACTGAAGATCTTCCATTGTTCTATTACTGTCAGCATGTTGTTCCTTTCTTTGATTATTTTTTCTAAATTCATAATAGCTTCACAGTGCCATGTTGTCTTGTTTGTTCATGAATGTGTGAGATGGGAACTAAGGGGACTTAGTTTAATTCGGTATTGTAGCTTAGTTGATAACCAGTTTTGCCGCTTGTACGAAGAATAAGTTTATTTATAATGAGTTCTTTTTGAACTTATTGAATAAACCTGGTGAAGGTCTCACTTGCAGTAAAAAGGAGAAACAAATAAACAAGTTTGCTGATTAAGATAACAGTTAGATTTTAATACAGCTCATGGGGTACTGACGGTGGATTTCCATTGCACTCCTCCCCTCATTCAAAGCAGAAGGCTGGCCATTTAAAGGATATTGCATGAAATATTCATTTCAACAAATCATTTTAAGAGGTTTTAAAATTGTAGATTGACTTGTCCAGATTACAATTGACAACATTATTAAAATAGCCACCATGCACTGACTCAGGTTGAGAGACAGGGCCTGTGCATTTATTTATACAGCTCCAATATTTAATTATCTAAGAAAACAGTAATTTTTCAGGAAACAACAAAAAAATTGAGTCTTTGCTGAGATCTATTAGAAACATACAATATATGGTACCACTAGAATCTGCCTTTGCCCTGTGGAAAGCCCACAAGGATCTATCAGTGAATAATATCTTACAATCCATCCCTGCCCTCGTATTGTCAAACGTCATGGCGCTGAGACTTCACAAGATTTATGTTGCAATCCTAAAGCTGTTCCTACAATGTGAACAAAATCCAAAATAGCACCCATTATACTAAACTATATGGAAATCCCCAAAATATTAAGTAAAAGTATCACAGAACATATGCATGCTAATATTTTGAAAAATTAATAGGATAAAAAGTAAAAGATAAATAAATTAAAGGTTATCAGCTTTTGCATACAAGCATGTATACCTCAAATGATTTCACAAAATATATTTTGCCAAATTTAATGTCAAATCCAATTAAAACAGAAAAATCTCAAAATATAAAGTGATGAAACATTTGACTTTTTTATTCACTATAAATCAGTGACCCCCCCGCCAAAGCAACCTTTTATAAAATGACATGTTCCCCAACTCAGCATATGCAACACAACGGAGATCTGCTAGTTTATAGCATAATTTTGAGCATTAGAGATGCATGCACGAGTTGTTACACTGACAAAATGTGCCACTGTGGTATTTTGATCAAAAACTGTGAAAGGTTAATTCAATAATTTTTTGCACAAAAATGAAACAAAGTTGTGCAGCTTCCTTTACCATATTTTATTTGATGAACAGGTTTCTCATTGACGTGATAAAATATCAGTTTCTCTTTAATTATTCCAGAAGCACAAGCAGCATCCAGATCCGAACATGTAAAACTGAATTACCAAATAAAATATGCTAAGTATCAGCATTACACTGTTCTAACAAAGTGCCAAATTCCTATTACTGTATAAAGTGTGATAGACTTCACAGCAAAACTCCAGAAGGTGCAAAAGAAAAACACCACTGGCCGAATACAACAGGCTCTGCAAACTTTAAGTTACTTTTATTGAAACTGTTCTTCCTCTGTCAAATAAAAAGTAGTGGGCAGAACCAAAATACTAATCAAAATGATATATCAATATAATCTGTAAGTGCACACTGTGTGACATGTATGCAGATTTTTTTATATGACCTTAAAGTGATTTGGTATGCCAAGAGATACAAGTACAGAAGAGGGAACATGGGAGGTAGTCTTTTGTCCTCTTGTTTGTAAAGTCCTTTGAGTACAAAGGAATTGCAATTCTAATTAGGAGGAAATGGTTACTGGGAATGGCTTTAAATAAATAGAATTTCAGAAAGTAATTATTTTGTTTTCCTGTAATACTTTTTTATACATTGCTACAAAATAGAGAAATGTGCAACCAATCACATCACAAAACATAATCAACTTTTACTCCTTTCAACTGATTGATGGGAGTGTCCTACTTTTTTGTTTTAATTAGCTAACAAGAAACATTTCAGGTAGATCTGCTCCATCTGTAGCACATGCACTATTTAGAAGACTACAGAATACCCCAGTTGCACGATCGTGTCTTTATGGCTTTTCAACTCTAACTAACTGAACTCTGTCCTTGTCCTCTCAAGGACACTACATTATTATAACTATGTAACCACAGTTTCATTTGTTCTTCATCTTTCCTTAGCGCATGGTATCCTTAAGCATTAAGTAGCTTACCTTCACCATTTTTGTGATCTCCACAATCCTTCGAGCACGTTCCTACCTGATACTACTTCATTCTGGAGTACTATGCAATACTCTCACATGTCTTATTCCACTTTTCTACTTCTATATACTAGTGCTCATCTCCCTAAATATTTAGTTTAAATCCTACTCAACTATATTTCCTGCAAGGGCATTAGTCCTGGTTGAGATGTACCGCGTCCTTTTGGAATCAGTGCCTCTTCCTCAGAGCTGGTCCAAATGTTCTAAAAACATAAATGCCTCCCTCACCCGTGCAATGCATCCACCCAAGGATCGATTCTCCATCTTTTTAATTCTATTCTCACTAGCATGTGGCACAGGGTTGAAGTGGCACTTCTCAGACATCAGGTTTTGGATATCCATGTTAACCACACATCAGTCTTCTTCCCAAGTTGTTGTACCATTTGTGCACAAGTAACAAGGTCCAAAATTCTTGTTATAATTTTGACAGCAAACTTGGTCATATTATTTTTAGCATGTTGTTTAGGTGAGAGCCGTACAAGAATGACAACGATGAGGGTGTTTCACAATTTTCACTAAGCACAGGAAACAAACTAAAGGTTTCTGTAAGACAACAGTTGGTAATGGAAGAGGGAAGAAGTTGTAATTTGACAAACCAGTTTTTCCTGTAACACCAGAAGCATGCAATAGCTAGTTATCAATAGTACCCATTGTAAGAGACAGGACACATAAATGCAATTAACCATGTCCAGTTTCAAAATTAATTCATCTTTAGCCTAGATCATATTTTTGATCTTACTTTGAAGAAAACCAGCAAATAAATTCACAGATAAAATGCATAAATGAAAACATACATTGTAAGTATCATAGCTATTTTCTTTATCTAAAAATTGTAGCTTCCTACTGTATTTATTTTTATAGCTGGCCTGCAATATAAGCCAACACCATGAAAACGACCACCTCCCACTTCCGCAAACCCTACTAAAGAAAAACAACCCAAAGAGTTGTATTTTCATGCGGGTTGGTAGTGTTCCCCAAGACGTGAGCCTGACAATCTCAGATGACAGCAGAGGCCTCAAGCTGCAAACACGTGCTGGATGCAAAGCCTGCCTCCATGCACCAATGCTCCTGTGGAAAATTAATTTAAAAAAACAAGTGAAACTAAATACAGCCCTCCAGCCATTCCTCATATGCCTCTCTCTCTCCCTCACACATTCATGCTAATCCATGCCACCTTATTAATCACTACCTACCCAAATACCACCTCTTACTCACAGTACCACACTAATACAATCTGTTTTCCCCATACACTTCTCGCCACCTAATGCCCTGTACCTATCTGCATAACTGTTCATATTCACCATGCCATCCTGAGCTCCTGTATCCAATCAATGATCCTCACAAGATGAATGCAAACCTATGCCTCTATACTCACGCCTATGTTCCATGTCAGCTTTGGCAGTTCTAAATATGTGCACAAACCTTTTAAGCATATTCATCGATAGTTTTAACAATCCCACAGGGTACCGGGTCTGCAAATCTCCTCTAAATCCACCCACTTACCACCCCACCTCTTCCAAGAACATAACATCTCAGCAGCCTTATCTGGAGGAATACCTTAGCTCCCCAAAAGCCACCCAAGAAAATGCACAAATAAAAAGGTATGGTCTGCTTTGCTCATTCTGGATAGTGGTAATAGCAAAATGGGATTTAAATGTCGACAGCTGTTTGCTAGCCATTTTAACTATTTCCATGAATTATTGTCATGAAACCTGAGCTGACCACAACACGGGCAGGACTTCCAAATTCCAGAGATTTTTACTGTGGAAGTCTGGGTCTATCAATTTATATCTTAATACGGCATGGCAGAAAAAGTTGGAGTAAATGGGTCTGGGTGGTTGCTCTTTGGAGGGTCGGAGTGGATTTGTTGGGCCGAAGGGCCTGTTTCCACACTGTACGGAATCTAATTTAATCACACATAAATAATTAATTAAATAAATAAATAGATACAGGACTTCTTCCCCCTCTCATAAAATGGGTTACATCTCAAATTAACCTATTTAAAGTATCACTATCTCCATGGGCTTGAAGAGGAAGACACAAACATAATGTCCTATAATAGCCCACTATTTGCTTCAGAGCCAATGCTGGATTGCATTAATGCATGAACGATCCACCAGAAACCACTTAAAAAAGCAGGGGATAGATATAGATGATCTAATGAAGAACATTTCCTGATTTCACTTCCATCTCTCAACCAGTCACACCCCACAACCTAATAAAGACAACAAAAGAGAAGTTACATACTTGCAGTTGGATCTTTTGCCAAAATGTTGTCCAAGGCACTTGTAATGGATTGAAAAAGGTTCATCTTCTGAGTTGGACCTTCAGAAAAAATACAATTTGGTTTCATTACAAACTTCAACACTGAATAATGACTTTAGATTACATTGTTCATAAATTTAAGTTTTTCAACAAACTTTTATTATCCTAAGGCAGAAGAAAATATTAAATATTGTCATTTTATATTTCCAGCATATCATTTCAGAAATGCACTTATACTTTCACACCCATTTCTTGATCATGGACCAATAGATCAGTAAGCTGATGCGAAAGTTTTTGATTTGTCAATAAAAGTTCTTGAAAAAAATATCAATTTGTCACTTTCATTTATGCAATGACTGGTTTATGCAGATTGTCAACTACTTCTTTCGAAATATAGAAAGGCATCTGTAATAAAGTATGAAAACTGGCAAACACAAATAGTAATGAATCAAATTTTGGTGGACAAGTAAGAGCACATTCATTACAGCAAATTAATTGATTAATTGATTTATTGTCCAGTGAAGAACAGTGAAAAGGTTTTGTTTATGAGCAGTACAGGCAGATCATAGTAGGCAAGAATGTTCAGATCAAAAAGACTTGCACAGAGGCATACAGGTTATATTGCACAGAGCGTGCGCTGGGCAAGATCAACATTAGCAAAATCAACGATATTTGAATCTAGAAAGTTCATTCATCAGTCTAATAATGACCAGGAAGAAGCTGTTCCTGAATGTGTTGGTGCCAGTTCAGCCTTCTGTATCTTCTATTTGACAGAAGCAGTTGTAGGAGATCAATACCGGGGTGTGATGGGTCTTTGATGATGTTGGTCCAGCCTTTCCGCAGCCATGAGTCATGTAAATGGAGTCCATGGATGAAAGGTTAGTTTCCATGATAGTTTCGGCTGTGTACACCACCTTCTGTAGTTTCTTACGGTCCTGGGCAAAGAAGTTACCATATCAACCCATTATGCACCCAGATAGTATGTTTTTAATTGTGTTTCTGTAGAAATTGGGTGAGGGCCCTTATGGACATGTCAAATTTCCTGAGCTGCCTAAGGAAGAAGAGATGTTGTTGTGCCTTCTTGACTGCTGTATCCACGTGGTAAGTCTAAGACAGCTTGTAGGTATCGTCAATCTGAGGAACTTGATGCTCTCCACCTTCTCAACTTCAGTTCCTTTGATATAGATGGGGGCATGTTCTCATCCTTTGTTTCTGAAGTCGATGATCAGTTCTTTAGTTTTGCCGATGTTGAGAGAGGTTTTTCTCATTGCACCACATCACCAAGCCCTCTACTTCCCTTCTGTATTCAGAACATGAAAAGATATAAACTACTGGTCAATTTACCTGCTTGTCTAATATCTCCCACTGATATCTTGCACCACTGATCTCCCTGATATCTTTAAAAGACTTACCGGATTTGCATACTATTCCATGTCACAAAATTCACATTTGCAGCTCCACTCTAAATTATCTGTTAGTGGTCACACTGGACTAAAGTCTTCTGGAGGGAGGAAAGGAGAAGTAAATAATAAAAAGAGGAAAAAATAAGTATAGGCTTTTGGATATGTTTCAAAGTCATTATTCTTAAACCAATTTTAAATTCTGCAACATGTCATCACTAGCCTACTACTCCATGTTGTTCAGAAGTACACTTATACTTTCACACCCATTTCTTGTTCATGGAACAATAGATCTGTGAGCTGATGCTTCACATCTGGGATCTAAGTCCAGAACTGTATTATTAGTTTGCTATTTTTTCTTGGTTATTTAGTGGGGAATCGTAAACCTTTCAAGTTATCATTTAATTTTTTGAATAATAAAATAAAGTTAGTTAGGTATAATAGATGCCCTTTTGCATAATGGCCAATAATTATAATTAAAATACAAGAAAAACAATATAATTGTTAATATCAACTAAAACTACATAGAAAGGAATTCGAGAGCATGGAACTTGAGTTCGTTGCCAGTGATATAGGTGGAATACACAAGAGATTATTGTTGCAACAATATGGAATCTGGGGACTATAAGACTATAGATAATGGTTTAAAAAAAAAAGAGGAGCAAGATCATGAATTAATTTAAGCGTAAGGATTACACTTTCACATTTTATACATTGAGAAACTGGAAGCCAATGCAGATTGGCATGACAGAGATATCAGTGAGCTGAATTTAGGCAGGGTATGATACAGGCAGTGATTTGAACAAACTGAAACGCTTGAAGTGGAGACTGGTTAGGTGAGCATTGAAATGGATGAGTTTGGAGCGAACAAAGTACACTGAAAACTCTGACATACTAGGGGGATCTCGACTTACAAACACTCACTTATAAATGTGATCCCATTCAGGGAGGTAATTTTAAATATTCAACATACAAAAATTTCCTTTACTTATGAGCAGCTGCTTTATATTGTCCTACACTGTGCGCCAGCTTGCATACAAATCAACTTGCAAATGGAATCAGGAACAGAATCCATTCACAACCCGTGTGCTGGTTGTCTTTATATGAGGAGTTTCAACATCTCATTGATTTGAAAACAATCCATGTCATCTAATGGTTTTAATTACAGCATGGAAACACACTCCTAAAGTTAAACTATCATCCTTGACCTCGTCAGCAGTAGCGGCAGCATCCTTCCAACTAAGCAAACAATCTATTTCAAATGAGATGCCTTCATATGTACCTGCTAATTGCTAAAGATGCCAGTTCTTATGCAGCAGGTTCTGTCACAATTGCTGCACGTGAAGCTATCAAGTGTGGTTGATAATTGTTTTCAGCACTGGTGTCTGACACCAAGCTCATGTAACACCTGGTCCTGGTGGTGGCACATAAATTTTCCTCTGATGTCAGCTAGAGACGCCCAGGTGCAATATTTAGGGTGTTCACATCACACTGGCTAGTATCCTTGAAGTGGAGCTTTGGACTACCCTAACAGTCATCTGGCTTTGGCTACCTCACCATACAATACCTTGGATGCATGACTGTCTTAGAACATAGAAAAGTACAGCATAGAACAGGCCCTTTGGCCCACAATGTTGTGCCGAGATTTAATCCTAATGTAAAATATAGTAACTTAACCTATGCACTCCTCAACTCACTGCTATCCATGTGCATGTCCAGCAATCGCTTAAATGTCCCCAATAACTCTGCTTCCGCCACTACAGCTGGCAACGTATTCCATGCATTCACAACTCTCTGCGTAAAGAATCTACCTCTGACATCTCCTTTATACATTCCTCCTAATATCTTCAAACTATAACTTCTCGTACCAGTCAATCCTACCCTGGGGGAAAGTCTCTGGCTATTGACTCTATCTATTCCTCTCATTATTTTGTACACCTCGATCAGGTTTCCTCTCTTCCTCCTTCTCTCCAGAGAGAAAAGTCCGAGCTTATTCAACCTTTCTTCATAAGGCAAGCCCTCCAGTCCAGGCAGCATCCTGGTAAACCTTCTTTGCACCCTCTCCAAAGCCTCTGTATCTTTCCTATAGTAGGGCGACCAGAACTTAACACAATATTCCAAGTGTGGTCTCACCAGGGACTTGTAGAGCTGCAGCAAAACCTTGCGACTCTTAAACTCGATTCCCCCTGTTAATGAAAGCCAAAACACCATATGCTTTCTTAACAATCCTATCCACTTGGATGGCAACTTTGAGGGATCTATGTACCTGCACACCCAGATCCCTCTGTTCCTCCACACTGCCAAGAATGCTGTCTTTAATCCTATATTCAGCATTCAAGTTCGACCTTCCAAAATGCATCACTTTGCATTTATCCAGGTTGAACTCCATCTGCCATTTCTCACCCCAGTTCTGCATCCTGTCTATGTCACGCTGCAGCCTGCAGTAGCCCTCTATACTATCGACGACACCTCCAACCTTTGTGTCATCTGCAAATTTACTAAACCACCCCTCAACCTCCTCATCCAAGTAATTTATAAAATCTACAAAGAGCAGAGGCACAAGAACTGAGCCCTGCAGGACCCTACTCAACATTGTCCTCCAGGCAGAATAGTTTCCATCTACAACCACTCTCTGCCTTCTGTCAGCCAGCCAATTCCGAATCCTGATAGCCAAATTTCCCTGTATCCCATACTTCCTGACTTTGTGAATGAGCCTAACATGGGGAACCCTATCAAATGCCTTTCTGAAGTCCATATACACCAAATCCACTGCTCGACCATCATTGACCTGTCTTGACACCTCCTCAAAGAACTCAATAAGATTTGTGAGGCATGACCTGCCCCTCACAAAGCCATGCTGACTGCCTTTAATCACACTATGCTTTGCCAAGTAGTCATAAATCTTATCCCTCAAAATTCTTTCCAAAACTTTGCTAACTACAGACATAAGACTAACTGACCTGTAATTGCAAGGGAATTCCCTACTAGCCTTCTTGAAAAGAGGAACAACATTCGCCTCCTTCCAATCCTCCGGTATGACTCCTGTGGAGAGGGAGGAGGCAAATATCCTCACCAGCGACTTAGCAACCTCCTTTCTCGCTTCTCGGAGCAGCCTAGGATAAATCTGGTCTGGCCCTGGGGACTTATCAATCTTAGTGTTTTCCAAAATTTCTAGCCCCCAAAAGTTCCCTTTCCTTTGTGAAAACTAAAGCAAAAAACTCATTTAGGGCTTCCTTGATCTGCTCAGATTCCACGCACAAGTTCCCTCCACTATTCCTGATCAGGCCCTACCTGATCATTCTCTTTTTACTCATATGAGAGGAATATGTCTTTGGGTTCTCCCTAATCCTTCTTGCCAAGCCTTTTTCATCTCCCCTGCTGACTCTCCTCAGTCCATTTCTGAGCTCCTTTCTCGCAAGCCTGTAATCCTCTAAAGCTGTGCTAGACCCTTGCTTCCTACACCTTACGTAAACTGCCTTCTTCCTTTTGACAAGAAGTTCCTCTGTTCTCGTCACCCAAGGTTCCTTAATCTTAACCCTTCTTACCTGTCTCAGAGGAACAAATTTGTGCATCACTCGCAACAACTGCTCCTTAAACAGTCTCTACATGTCTGCTGTGCCCTTTCTGTAGAACAATTGCTCCCAGTCTGTACTTCCCAACTCCTGTCTGATAGCATCACAATTTCCTTTTCCCCAATTAAATATCTTCCCTCGGTAACTGCTCCTTTCACTCTCCAAGGTTATGCTAAATGTGAGGCAGTTGTGATCACTTTCACCAAAGTGCTCTCCCACCATGAGATCTGACACCTGTCCTGGCTCGTTGCTGAGCACCAAATCCAAAATGGCTCTCTCTTAGTCGGTCTGTCTACATACTGAGTAAGGAAACCCTCCTGAACACAGCTAATAAAAACGGCTCCATCCAAACCATCGGCACTCAGGGAGGTTCCAGTCGATATTGGGAAAGTCGAAATCACCCATAACAACAACCCTGCTACTTTTGCATTTTTCTCGAATCTGCCCGCCTATGAGATCTTCAATCTCTCTACTGCTATTAGGTGGTCTGTAGAAAACCCCCAATGCGGTGTCTGTTCGCTTGCTGTTCCTAACTTCCACCCATACTGACTCAGTAGACAAACCTTCCTCAACAACCTTTATTTCTGTAGTTGTTATGCACTCTCTAATTAGCAATGCTACACCTCCTCCTCTTTTTCCACTCTCCGTGTTCTTTTTAAACGTTCTAAACCCTGGAACATCAAGCAACCATCCCTGCCCATGTGAAACCCACGTCTTCATTATGGCCACAACATCGTATCCTCAAGTACTGATCAATGCTCTAAGTTCGTCACTCTTATTTCAGACACTTCCAGTCTGTATACGTGCCAAGACCAATCTAGCAACCTTTATTTGACAAGTGCTCCCAAATTTGGGAGCCCTGTCTTCAAAATGACTGCCGCATCCATGATTTTGACCTGCAAGGATATATACCACAGACAGCAACTTTTACATTGTTCAGCATCTTTTCTTAATAGCTGCGTAGTCACTGTTTCACAACCATACAAGAAGGAGCTGAGAACACAGGGATAACAAATCATCAACTTTATCCTAAGCATCACCAGATGTTACTCTGTATGCATTTTAAGAGTCAGCTAACAATAGTTGCCAAGTGTGTATCAAGTCTTGCATCAAGGGACGGATCGTCTGTCACCATGGGCCTGAGATGGCTGAATTTGCTGACCACTTCCAGCAGGGTGTTATTTAGTAAGACCAGGGTGGAGGTTCAAGACCTCATTCCATGATCAGTTTTTATGATGCTTATAATCAAGAACAAATCCAGACACATGAGAGACTGTCCATCAGTCCTGGTCTCTCAGTTTCCATCTGAGAGTCTAGCACAGTAACAGTGTAGAGGAGTTCTCTTGATCAGGCCACAATGTACTTAGTCTTCATTTTCAGTCTCGATAGATTGTAGAGCTTACTGAGTTGATGCAAGTGGACTCCCTCCATAATCACAGGGAAAGCAAAGATTAGGAGCACAGAGAAGAGAGCTAGAAGCAGCCCGATTTCACTCCATTCTTCACTCAAGTTGTTAGAAGTGAAAACAAAACATACAGTACAATGTACATTGGCATAGAACACACAGTTGAGACAGAGGTTCCATGGTTAGCCAAAACCACATAGAGTTCTGTCCTGTTGATGGCATTAAATGTCTTCCTGAGATCACAGAAAGTACATTCAAGATGTACATCCTGTGCCCTACAATTCTCTTGTAACTGGGACATAACGTTTGTGCCCACAGTATACTTGCCAGTGCAGAAACCACAATGTGTTTAACTAAACATCAGCGTAACATATTGGAATCTCACCTATGAAGCAAAGATGATACAATCTGGACTGCACTGGAACTTCACCAACCTCAGGAATGCTGTGCCGTCAAAGATTATTTTTATTTTAAAATGAGACATTAAACTAAGATCTGATCTTCTATCTCAGGTGGGTACACGGAGGTTGCACAGAAGTTAAAGGGGACCTCAAAACCAGCAAAATCAGAGATTGGTTCATTGCACTTTACTACGAGAGAGTGTTCTTGCGTTCCCTTACATTGTAATATTTACGTAAATAATGTTTGCATTGATTGTGCGGCACTTTCCGAGAGTGAAGGCTTATATCACAGTACAATCATCATACACACAATAAGTCACTACCACAGGGTTACACTCCTGCTGGGGAGGGTCATATTAACAGTTGTTTTGGAAGTACCGAACTTGATGAAAAGAGAGGCGTGCTGCCGAATTTCCGCCCGATCAGTTTGGCAGCAGCTCTCTCCTTTCATAAATATTGTGGGACCATACTGTCAATGGAGCAGGGGTGGGTTTAAAAGCTGCAAAGAAGGAAACGTTCAGCTTCCACAGAAAGAGCCAACAGAGTCTCGAGTAGACCGAACTTTCACCGGGATGCAGTGGGCATTGCGCGTCGTGCACTGTCAAAAACTCCTTTCCTGCATGTCACTGTCTCCCCTGTGTTGCTAAAGGGGACCCCTGCCCTATCATCATTGTCATTGATTCGATGCAGTGAGGTGAGTCGGAGCTGTGTCCTCCTCTCAACCCCGGCTGGTAGGACAGACCAGCCCCTGTTCCCCCCTCCCTCAGTCCCTCCCCTCCGCTCTCACCATACTGAGCGGGCTCGGGCTCCGGCACGAAGGTGAAATGCGCCACCGACCGTTGGGCCGTTGTCGTCACTGCCGCTCGCACCAGCCTCGCGCCGTTGCGGTGAAGCGCCACTCGTGCCAGCCCCAGCGCAGCCATAGCCGCCATCTTCCGCCTCGTCCAGCAGACGGTGCCACAGCCGCGGCCTCACCATTGGCTGGTGGCACCCCTCCGCCGTCATCGACGCAGGATATAGAACTTTGTTTTGGCCGCGATGCATTCTGGTCATTGTAGTTCCTCAAGGGAAAAGTGTAGGCAAGAGACGAATGGGAGGCAGAGAGAGTACATGGAGGCAAAAGTGTACAAGGGCAGGTAGGTGAGGTTGACCTTGTACAAGACACCTGTTCGGCCTCAACTGGGGTATTGTCTACAGTTGTGGGCGCCACCCTATAGGAAGGATGTGAATGCATTGAAGAAAGTGCTGAAGAGATTGACATAAATGAGAAACTTCACTATTAAGGATATATTAAAGAGGTCAGGATTGTTCTTCTTGGAAAGATGAGGGTGAGAGGAGATTTAGTAGAGATTTTTTTACAACGTGCAGCAAGCTGGACAGTGTGGATAGGGTGAAGTTGTTCCCACTTGTAAAAGAAACAAGACGGAAGGGACACACATTTATAGTTATGTGCAAATGAAGCAAGGGTGATGTCAAGAAAAAAAAGTTTCCACACAGTGAGCACTTATGGTATGGGACGGCACTGCCCGGAAATGTGGGTGGAGGCAGTTTCAGTTGAGGAATTCAAGAGAGCAATATATAATTTCTTTTGATAGAAATTATGCATAAGGATATGGCAAAAAGGAAAGAGGCACTAGGGAATAGTCAAAGGTGGAAGACAGAGGGTGGTGGTGGTGGAGGGTTGCTTTTCAGATTGGAGGCCTGTAACCAGTGGAGTGCCACAAGGGTCGGTGCTGGCTCCACTACTTCTTGTCATTTATATAAACGATTTGGATGTGAACATAGGAGGTATAAGTGAGTAAGTTTGCAGATGACACCAAAATTGGAAGAGTAATGCACAGTGAAGAAGGTTACCTCAGAGTACACTGGGATCTTGATCAGATGGGCCAATGGGGCTGAGGAGTGGCAGATGGAGTTTAATTTAGATAATGCAAGATGCTGCATTTTGAAAAAGGAAATCAGAGCAGGACTTATACACTTTAGTGATAAGATCCTGGGGAGTGTTGCTGAACAAAGAACCTTGGAGTGCAGGTTCATAGTTCCTTGAAAGTAGAGTCGCAGCTAGATAGGATAGTGAAGAAGGTATTTGGTATACTTTCTTTTATTGGTCAGAGTATTGAGTATAGGAGTTGGGAGGTCATGTTGCGGCCATACAGGACGTTGGTTAGGCCACTTTTGGAGTATTGCGCACAGTTCTGGTCTCTCTCTTATAAGAAGGATGTTGTGAAACTTGAAAGGGTTCAGAAAAGATTTACAAGGATGTTGCCAGGGTTAGAGGATTTGAGCTATAGGGAGAGGCTGAATATGCTGGGGCTGTTTTCCCTGAGAGTTGGAGGCTGAGAGGTGATCTTATAGATGTTTATAAAAGCATGAGGGGCATGAATAGATAAATAGACAATGTCTTTTCCCTGGGTGGGGGAGTCTAGAAGTAGTTTAGGGTGAGAGGGGAAAGATATAAAAGAGACCTGAGGGGGCAACTTTTTCACGCAGAAGGGGTGCATGTATGGAATGAACTGCCAGAGGAAGTGTTGGAGGTTGGTACAATTACAGCATTTAAAAGCATCTGGATGGGTAGATGAATAGGAAGAGTTTAGACAGATATTGGCCAAGTGCTGGCAAATTGGACTAGATTAGGTTAGGATATCTGGTTGGCATGGACAAGTTGGACCGAAGGGTCTGTTTCCGTGCTGTACATCTCTATGTCTCTATAACTGGTGCACGCACAATGAGTTGAATGGCCTCCTTCTGCACCGTAAAAATTCTGTGAAAGGGGTGGAGAGAGGAGTAGTGGAAACACAGAAGGGTGAGGAGGGGGAGAGAGAGAGAGAGAGGATCAGGACAGGGTGAATAATGTAGTGAATAATTTTGAAAATCAGCTATAACTCTTTCTCCCCATCCCCACTAAATATGACTTTCTAATTTCCCTTTTCCGGGCCTCTTCAAGTTCATCATCTTTGCAGGAAATATGATTGTGTGGGCTCAGGCTAGCTTTCTGTAGACTCCAACGTTAATTATCCCCTTGGAGCATGGGTGGTAACCAAATCAAGATGCATAGAGAAAAGAGGAGAAAGAATGTGTGTCTGCAAACATGACCAAGTCACAAGGCATAGGAACATTCAGAACTGATATGGTTTCAAGGGCATGTAGATGAGAGTGATTCATTAGAAATCATTTTCTGTGATGAACCCAACTTTAACAGCCTTCCGCTTAACAGGAGAAAGTGCAGATTTTAGCTAGGGGATATTGTCCATATTGGCAAAGTGGGCACAAAGCCTTCCATGGATGGACCTTTTTCACAATATCTCGGAGCTGCAACCAGCATTGTCTATGGAGGTTTTGTTGCAACAGGAGATAAAAACAGAAAGGTTTTTATTCTCTTCCTACCTTGATGGTGCACCTGGATCTGAATGAAATAAAGCTGTAATTGATATTTTTGGCATTAAAACATTTACACAGTGATTTGTTCAGAGCGGCTTCTGGAGGAGGTATTTGAGATACTGCAGCTGGTACATTCTACTTTATTGGTAAAGATTATGGTTGTGACATTCTGCAACTCGAATCAAGGACTCAACCTTCTGCTCCAGTGTTTGTTTCTCATCTGCCTCGATACATAGGGACATTGCTCTTGCCTCCAAATCAGGCGAGAGCACTGTTATTGGAGAGAGTATCTCATTCACAAGCCACTCACACATAGAGGTCTACTGCTGTGAACCACAGCTGGGAAGCCCTGATGTGGCACTGTCTGTCAGACTCTGGAGTTCTTTGTTCTTCTCCATCAGGCCTCTCTTGTGCAAAGACAAATTGAAGATTCCATTTTTGGCACTGATAAGTAAACTTTGCCGCATTTTCTGAGTAATACATGCCACTATACAGATTTATCTCAGTTCTGAGGGACTATACCTGTGGCAAGGTCAAGACTATAGCATGGTTTCCTGAGTGTAATTGTCCATGTGCCTAATGGCCAGCTGAAACAATGCACCAGATCCTCTCCAGGCAGTCTAAGGGCCATGTACCCAGCTGAAGCTAACCTACCACATGCCTGAAACTAACCTGAGCAGCATCCATTGTGGCCTACGCCTTGCTCATTGCTTGCACATGCCTATTAATACCTGATCACCCCAATAAACCCTAATGCTGCAACAAAGAGAGAGCTGGCATTTAATACAGTTTGCTTTTAATGCACGTATGTGGGCCAGTTGATCACTAATCTCTGAAGAAACAAGGGGATTTAAATGAAGCAGCAAAACAATTTCATGCAGATTAAAATACTGGATATGAGGTTGAGATGATGCTAGCTGTGGGAAAGTGCATTCAACTTTTGGTGCCTTGCTCATCCTTCACTGCAGGTTCAAATCTGAAGCTCTGCCCAGCTTTCATTCTGATTCATCAGTAGCACTCCCAACTGTTCAATGCACATATGTTGTATATAATAGTTGTGAATTTGTCACTTCCAAAGGGCCCCAAAAAATTAGGATGCTGTAGTTAGTTTCAACCAGGCATTGGGCATGTGGCTAGTCATATTTAGCTAGGAAAGGCCAGTTGTGACCAGTTTCAATGGAGCAGTGGAACAGCCTGTGGCCAGTTACATTAATCCAGGCTTGAGTCATCCAGTTCCACACTGTACTCTATAAGAAGGAGAACAAATGATCATCTGGCCATAGAGAGAACACAGGTGAACATCAACAGTGGGAATTGTCAGCAACTAGAACAGGTTGAACCAAGAACAGCAGTGTGAGGAGTTTCCAGATAACACACCAGAGCAAACTGCGGAGGTCCAGTGGTACCTCGATTGCAAGAGGGAGCCTCATACTGCATCATTGGTGGGATGAGACTATCAAGTGAGGTGCTAGATTGGGATGTTGGAAACTCCGAGCCATTTTCTTCTGAGTCATAAGGGAGCAAAAAGCAGGAAAAATATAGAAACAATGAGATGCTGATCCTTTTAGGGCAAGTGAATGAGTTCGCAGTGCTCCTCCTGGAGTGTTAGACCTCTGCAACTGAGAGTGGACTGCATGTTATCATCTGCTGAGAAGTCATGACAAATTATGCTTCAATTATTCCCCTCAGCAAGAATCTGTCAAAGTGGGTGGTTGGAATCCTGGATGACCACAGATGTGAAGTTACAAACAGAGGACCATAATGCAGGTATAATATTGCATACTGCGTTGTTTTGTGGCAACTGGAAGTAATTGCACATGCACATGCAACAGCTGTGCATGCATGCTGCTGGCAAATCCTAACCAGCCATGGCTCTGTGATCAGGAGAAAGTGAGGACTGCAGATCAGAGATCATGCTGGAGATCAAAGTCAAGATTGTGTTGCTGGAAAAGCACAGTAGGTCAGGCAGCATCCGAGGAGCAGGAAAATCGACATTTCTGTCATAAGCCCTTCATTAGAAATGACTCCTGATGAAGGTCTTATGCCTGAAACATCGATTCTCCTGGTCCTCGGATGCTGCCTGGTCTGCTGTGCTTTCCCAGCAACACACTCTTGACTCATGGCTCTGTGATCGATGTTATGTATGTAGTTGGGAGTATGTGCTGCCCCTTTAGGAGAGTGAGTCAGGTGACCTGGAGGGGAGCTTGTGGGGGGCAGTCTAACTCCTACAGTGTAGCTGTAAAGACATGTAATAAACTGTTCCTGATTCAATTTCTACAGTCCTACTTCATGATCTTTATATAACTCATAATTAGACCCACATATGAACTGATGATGATATCGAGTCACAGCCTAATAATTGTGTGCTTCCGCAATTTTTAGAAGGAAGGGAAGAATGTCGCCAGTCTTTGAAAACAGCATGGGATTGAGGAGGTAGCATGGTAGACTTACTGTGAGACAGAACAAAACATCTATGGAAGTAGTTGTGAGGAGAATTGGACTGCAGTTGATGCTGGGGAAGAAGAGTACTCACCAGAGAGTGGGCCAGGCACGGCAGTTGTGAGGGGACTTAGGCTGCTGCCAATGGCTGAAGAGGGGAGCACTCACCCAGGAGTTTACCGCAAGCAGTATGGAGAGTGTCCACCAAGAGGACTCGGACTGCATGTGGCTCCACCAATTTAGACTCCAGTGGCGGGAAAATTTTCCACTGGCAGGAAAACAAAATGTTGGGCCAACCTGGAGCAATGGGACTGTTTAATGAAGCGATGGAAAGTTGGATTCTGTACACCAAATGTTTTAATACATATTTGAAGGGAAGCAGAGTGGCTGAAGATTTAACAGTACCAGTTTGCTTGAGCACCATTGGGTCCAACCAGAGAAATCAGTGGAGAAGATCTGTATCGAGCTATATAGAGTGTTGGAAAGTCAGTTTGTACCAAAGTACTGAAAATAACGGAACGTTCAGTTTTTATAAAGAAGTACAACATGAAGGAGAGTCATTGCCCAATTCTTGGCTGCCTTAAAGAGGTAAGCAGAATATTGCAACTTGTAGGGTTCCTCCAGGATGCTTTACTGGACTGGTTGATTTGTGGCTTCTGCCATGAAGCCATTCAACAGAAGCTGCCAACAAAGAGAGACCTAGATTTCTAGGCAAGCTTCAAAATCACTATCTTAATGGAGTTGACAGTCAGCAAAACAATGCAGTTGTGTGTCGCTTCCCAGGAGCATAAAGCGGAAGCTCAGCAAAGTGTGTACCAACCACAGAATGATGTCGATGAGCCAAGTTTGGCCATTAGAAGCTGAATAAATATTATATTTGTCCAGGATCTTTTGGAAACTCATGGTTGAATCTGCCAGCCTATTAACCATTCCTCAATTCAATTTTAATTTTTGTAACCAGGATCATTCAAATAATGCAGGGTAGTCATGTTTTACCCACATATAGTGGTAATTCTGCACACTTGTCCCTTAACTGTACTTTCACCAGTATATAGTTCTTTCCTGTATGTCTTCAAGGAAACCCTGGGTGAAATGAAAGAAGTCGAAATTAAAATACAGCTGAAGACAGAGACTCATCCACGGAGTCTGAAGGTGTGTCCAGTATCATATGAATCTGGGAACCTTGAAATCAGGGGCCACCAGTGAATGGGCCACTCCAATTTTTCTGGTCTTAAAAACAGATGTCACGGTGAGGATTTAAGGTCACAGTCCTTGCTGTGAGTGCAGATCAATACCTCCTTCCAATCATAGAAGGCCAATTCAGTGGACTGGTATGGGGAAAGAAATTCTCAAAAATGGATTTGTCACAGGTCTACTTGCGGATGGGGTTTGCAAAGGAGTCTCAGCCACTCTGATGATATTGATACACAGGGGGACTTTCAACTACAAGCTACTCCCTTTTGGCATCACTGGCACTATTCCAGAGGGCCATGGAGCACATTTTAAGTGGATTGTCAAGAATCCAGTATTATCTGGATGGTAATTTGGTTACTGGCTGCTCCAAAGAGGAGCATCTGAGAAATCTAGAAGAAATCCTAAAAAAAGGTTGCAGGAGCACAGTTTGCAAGTAGAAGTGGAGAAATGTGAGTTGTTTAGGGCTTCTAACCATTACCTGGGCCATGTAATCAATGGCAAGGAACTACAAAAGGAACCCAAGAAAATGGGGGCCATCTTGAAGGCCCCTAGATTGTGTCACAACTGAAATCGTTATTGGGACTTGTCAATTATTATGGTAAATTTGTCTTGGATTTTGCAACCATGCTAAAGTTCTTGCATCAATTGCTGAAGAAAGGGCAACTGTGGATGTGGATCCCAGGGAGACGCAGGGTCACAGTGCTTAGCACTGCTGCCTTACAGCACCAGACATCTAGGTTCAATTCCAGCCTTGGCCGACTGTCTGTGTGAAGTATGCACATTCTCCCCATGTCTGTGTGGGTGTTTCCCAGGTACCCCAGTTTCCTCCCACAGTCCAGAGATGTGCAGGCTAGGTAGATTGGCCATGCTAAAAATAATTGTCCCATGTTGTCCAAGGATGAGCAGGTGAAGTGGGTTAGCCTTGCAGGATTACGTGGATGGGGAGGAGTTCTATGATTTTATGTCAAGAGGCTTACCAGGAGTTGAAGCAAACCTTAACTATATCAGAAGCGTTCATTCATTTGATATCAAGTTACCTGTACAGTTATCGTGTGATGCCTCACCTTGTAAGGTTGGTGTTGTACTTTCACACATCTTACTGAATGGAGAGGAAAGACCCATTGGGTTTGCATCAACATCACTAACAAAGTGGGAGAAAAATTAAGCACAAAAAGAAGGATTTGGCATCTTTTCAGTGTTAAGAAGTTCACTCATTTCCTTTACGACAGGTACTTTATGCTGCTGACTGACCACAGGTCACTAAACATCATTTTTGGCCCTTATACAGAGTTACTTTAAATGGTGGCAGCACGCTTGCAGAGCTGGGCACTGGCTCTGTCATTATCCTCGTGAAATCAGATACCGACAGGCAGAGAAGCAAGGCAATGCAAATGGCTTGGTAAGGCTGCCACTTCGGGGGGGATACAGATCTTCCTGAATGATAACTGAAAGTTATGTGCCCTTCCTAGGCAGACAGGTTTCGGTGTCAGTGAGCCAGGTGTAGAATGCTGGAAATAGCTGGAAATATCACAGAGTCAGAGATTGGCGCGATTCCATCCGTCAACAAATGGCCAGGTGGAGAGATTTGTACAAACCCTGAAGCAGGCCTTAATGGCCTCACAAGGAGAGGGTTCACTGGGACAGATAATCAATGAGTTCCTCAGCAAGCATTGGAACACACCACACACGATGACCCAATGCTCCGGTGTCCTTAATGTTCAATCATCAACTGAGAACCATGTTTGTTTAAACTGTAGCTGGAAAGACCACAGAGACGGTAGAGGGAAATCAAGAAGGATAATTGGCCAGAAGGGCAAGAACCCCAAAGTTGAAGATAACCAAAGAGAAGAGATTGGTTTGGCCAGAAATTATACGTCTGTGGAGAAATGAATTCCAGTGAGGGTAGTGGCACAAACAGGATCGTTGTTGTATATGGTGCAGACCAGGAATGAGCAGATCTGGAAGAGACACATGGACCAGCTGGCCACTGCATCTCACTACAAGAGGATATCCCACATAATTCAGAGCTCTTCTGGATGGAGCCAGTGCTCTTGACAAGTCACATGTCTTCAAGCCAGCATTAGCCATACCCAGTGAGGATACAGCAGCTACATCACAGGACAACGGCAGTCAAACAGAGAGGGACACATCTGCTGAATGGCAGAGGCTTCCAGAAGTCTGGGAGACTACACCAGAAAGGACTGCTGAGACCAGGAGACGATTTTCGAGAACCCACTGTCACCCTGAGAGATTAACCATATTGATGTCGACTAAGGAAGGGACGGCTTGCAGCGAGAGCAGGAATGGTCATTCTCCCACGTTTTGCATGCTTTCGTAAATATTCCTGACTATGGACATATGTTGGCTACGATGTCTATAAAATATTTACAATTGTGGTGTATATAAGTTCATTAATGTGAGATTTTGAAACAAAGGGGAAGGGAGGGGAAACCTTGGGGAGCATTCTAGGACCAAATATGTAACTGTAAAAATATATAATAAACTGATCCTGGTTCAATTTTACAGGCCTACTTTGTGGTCTTTTTATTACTCATAATTAGTTCCAGATAGTCAGCAATTGAACACGGTGACTGACCTTGCAAGGAAACAATTGAAAACACTGGTGCAGCATTGGTCTGTAATTGCCGAGTTCAGTTCAGAAGAAAAGGCTGTCCCACTATGTTCCCCTCAGTAAGGTCCTACGTAACTCTCATGCACTGACCCTCTGTATAGATGCTGCACATGAACTCAACTGCGATGTTGAAGAGGATGCTGTGACCAGTGAGGGAGCAGTGGGAAATGTTTTTGATGAAACATTCAATGAGCTACAACATGGGGACTGTTGGCATTCATGTCATAAATTTTCATGCGTAGTATGGACATAGAAGACAATTTGAAGTTACAAAGGCACTTTTAGAAACCAGAAAATAGTGGTAGCTGTTATATATGGATCTGAAAGGGTTAATACCGAGGGCTGCCAGAAGCACCATACAGTATAATGGTGTCATGTGCACTTGTGGGCAGAACATCATGGATAATACATTTAGCAAAATTTTCAATTTTAATCAAAATTAAAATTAATTTTTGAGGAAAAGATATGTGTTAATATATGTGAACAAAGCTAGACTTACTGAACTAAGTTATAGCCCAGCAATTGTCAGTTTCTGTGTTAGTAAATAAAGGATAATTTTCAGCTCATTCTATCCTCCAGTATCTTTGCCAGCCTGTTGCCCAAAACTTAAAGGTGTACCATTTCTGAACCATTTTATTGCTTACAAACTCTCCATGTCTGGACCTTCTGCCCCTGCTGGGAGAAGAGCTAAATAAACTGGGGTCACAGCCCATTCTTCCATTGTCCTGGGGCATTGAGACATGCCATGTCTGTTTTTACCCAACCAGGACAGCAAACATTCAAGGGGATCCCATCTGCTGCTCTCTCCTTACTTAGCTTTCGAGCATGGATCCTGGGATGGACAGTAACACCGATCTTTGAAAACCCGCAGGCAGTAAGCAAGCCACCCCTTTTCTTTGTGGACCCCTAATTAGCATCTTCATCAGTTCCGCCATTTCTTCCTGTGTGATGGTAGATCTGCGGAATTTCTTTTGGAATTCTTGGCTCACTGTTGCAAAGCTATGGAGCCAGATACACTGGATACATTCACCATTCTCCCTTGGAGTTTACATCCTATTTATAGACACTATGCCATTCCTGGACAGTTAATAATCTACAAGGTACCCAGGTCAAAAAATGAGTGATGTCAGAATGGGGATGGCTGGGTGGAGTCGTGGGGAAGGGGCTACAGGCTCAACGGGGCCAGGATGAAGCTTTGAACACCCCTCATCAAATGTCATATCCCTCAATTAGAGTGTTGAATGAAGGGCTCCTCAGAACTCTGCAAGCAACACTAGAATGCTTGATTTTCAAGTTTCTCACATAATGAGTCCTATTGCTTACTTTGCCCAGTTATGTACTTAATTGGTAGTGGAGTGGGGAGAGTTTTCTGGACAGAAGCAAGAAGCTGAAAATGTTCACACCCATTGTCTCCCTGTCCAATTACATTTCCATGAACATCGAACCCACGTTAGGGTGGCATGATGGCTCAGTGGTTAGCACTGCAGCCTCACAGCACCAGGGACCCAGGTTTGATTTCAGCCTTGAGTGACTGTCTGTGTGGAGTTTGTACATTCTCCCCATGTCTGTGTGGGTTTCCTCCCACAGTCCAAAGATATGCAATCAGGTGAATTGGCCACACTAAATTGCCCATAATGTTATGTGCATTAGTCAGAGGGAAATGGATCTGGGTGGGTTGCTCTTCGAAGGGTTGGTGTGGACTTGTGGGGCCTAAGGGCCTGTTTCCACACTGCAGGGAATCTAAAAAAAAAAGAATGTTCTGAAACTTGAAAGGGTTCTGAAAAGATTTACAAAGATGTTACCAGGGTTGGAGGGCCTTGGCTGTAGGAAGGAGCTGATTTTTTCCTGGAGCATTGGAAGCTGAGGGGTGACCTTACAGTGTTTATGACATCTTGGGTGGCACAGTGGCTCAGTGGTTAGCACTGCTGCCTTACAGTCCCAGGTTCAATTCCAGCCTTGGGAGACTGTCTGTGTGGAGTTTGCATATTCTCCCCGTGTCTGTGTGGGTTTCCTCCAGTTTCTTCCCACAGTCCAAAAATGTGCAGGTTAGATGAATTGGCCATGCTAAATGGCCCATAGTGTTAGGTGCATTAGTCAGAGGGAAATGGATCTGGGTGGGAGGGTCGGTGTGGGCTTGTTGGGCCGAAGGGCCTGTTTCCACGCTGTAGGGAATCTAATCTTAGTAAAGGATATTTAATTCTGGATTGTCTCTCCAATCTCTTCATTAGAGGAAAATTATAACATGGCATTATGACCATCTCCATTGCACTTTTCCCAAATTTCTTTGTTAATATGCTTACTGATTATGTTTGATAAATTTATTAGAGCCCTTTGAGGATTTTCTTTTAGATTACTTACAGTGTGGAAGCAGGCCCTTCGACCCAATAAGTCCACACCGCCCCGCCGAAGCGCAACCCACCCATACCCCTACATTTACCCCTTACCTAACACTATGGGCAATTTAGCATGGCCAATTCACCTAACCTGCACATCTTTGGACTGTGGGAGGAAACCGGAGCACCCGGAGGAAACCCACGCAGACACGGGGAGAACGTGCAAACTCCACACAGTCAGTCGCCTGAGGCAGGGATTGAACCCAGGTCTCTGGCGCTGTGAGGCAGCAGTGCTAACCACTGTGCCACCGTGCCGCCCAATGTAACAAGCATGTGTAGCCTTATAAATGCCCAGTCAGGTGTAGCAAGATTTCCGTACTTTTATGCTCGAGAGCCCTTGCAACAATGGCTACCATTCCAATTTCCTTCCTAATTATTTGTTGTACTTTGTATGCAAATCTTTTGTGCACAAATATGCCCAGATCCCATTGTTCTGTATTATGCAATAGATGGAATATATTTGGATATCCAGAAGCATTCAATAAGATGCCATATAAATAGTTATGACACAAAATAAAACTGCATGGTATTGGACTTGACATATTAGCATAGATAGGTGATTAGCTAATTAACAAGAAACATGAAGGCATGATAAATGAATTATTTGTCAACCTATAGGGGAGTGCCACAGGGATCAATTCTGGGGCCTCAATTGTGCAAAATCTCTATTTATAACGTTGATTAAGTTACTTTACTCAGAGAGTAGTAGGGGCTTGGGATGGCCTGCCTGCAACAGTAGTAGACTCGCTGATATTAAGGGTATTTAAATGATCATTGGACATGCATATGGATAATAATGGAACAGTGTAGGTTAGATGTCGCAGGTTAGGTGTCGCAGATTGGTGCAACATCGAGGGCCGAAGGGCCTGTACTGCGCTCTAACGGTCTATGTTCTATGAATGTATTGTAGCCAAATTTACTAATGATGCTAGGATAGGTAGGCAAGCAAGGTGTGAGGAGGCTGCAAAAGTCTAATAAGTGTCACAATAGTGGCAGGCTATAGGCTTTATATTTGAATTCTATCATCTGATCTTGATGCCTGAGACTTTAATGGACTGAAATAGTTTTAAAAGAAAAGTTCTGATTTAAGACAGCCATAATGACCACCTGACCACAGGTTGTGCTAAGCTTCAGAAAATCCTTGTCGGAGTAACCAAAATTATCTGAAATGAAATTAACTCTTTTATCAAAAGAGACTGAAACCAGTCAGTTATGAAGAAACATTTACCTCTTATTTTTAATTTTCAACCATGTGAAACATTTCACATATTGGAGATGAAATACTTGCCTGTGATTATTCAGCTTGGGTGAAAGATCCCAGACATGAAAATACTTAAATAAGATATACTTCAAACAATGCCTTTGGCAGAGGATTGAAGATAGATTTGTAATAGCACTGGAAAAAGCTGTGTCATTCCCTCTACTCTCAGGAAGGACAAAGTAACCGCTGACAATACAACTTAAAGAAACATCGAAACATGGACATCTGTGGTTAAAAGCTCACACCTCCAGGATATCCCTAAGGACTCAAAACTACATATTCTTTTATCTTTCCCCTATTGAATTGGATACTGTCTCCTTTCTAACTTTGTATGTTTGTATGTGTACTCTTTATTAATTTTCTTGCAGTTAGTAAGTAATAAAACTTCTTTTCAAGAGAACATTGCAATTAGCTCCTTAGAACTATATTTTAATTAAAGTGAGGTGTAGCTGCATGGTAAAAAGATCATTATATCTTTGTTACAGTCAACCAAGAAAGTTGAAAAGGGGGAACCTGAGTGAGTGGATAGAGAATTGGAAGATTGAGTGTATTGTAAGAAATTTGAACTTGACCGTTATGGCAGGAAGATGAGAATGATTAATTGGAGAAATAGTGCAGAATGCTGCAGAACAAAGGGATCTCAGATACCATTCCACACAAATGATTAACATTAAAGTACAGCAATACATTAGGAAGGCAAATGGAATGTTGGCCATTATTGCAAGGAGTATGAAAGTGCATAACTCTTACTACAACTGTGCTGAGCACTAATGGTACACCTTGTTATTGTTTTGCTCACCTTACTCAAGATGGCCTAACTTCCATTGAGAAGGTTCATCCAACTGATTCTGAAATGATGAGGTCATTTTATGAGATTGAGTAGGTTAGACCTATATAAATTGATGCTTACAAGAATGAGAGGTGACCTTATTAAAATATCAAAGCTTCTGAGGGTTCCTGACAAGATAGATGCTGAGGGGATTTTTCCTCTCATGGATAATCTAGAACTAAGGAACTGTTTGGAATTTCCTTCCCCAGTGAGTGCTAGAATATGTTTGAGGCTGAGTTAGAAAGATTATTGATAATCAAGGGAGTCAAAGGTTATAGGAGACAGTAGAAAAGTGGAATAAGGCTGCAGAATGATCTTGTTGGCTGGTGTAGCAGGGGGTTGTTGGGAGGGCGGGGGGGGTTCAAATGGTCTATTTCTATTCCATTTCTTGTGTTCTTATTACATGTTTAAACAACTTGAGGAAATTAATAGTATTTCATGTAGGTTGATTCACAACTTCAGTTTTATTAAACAAAACACATAAATAAGCACTTGTTAATGACATGCCTCTATGTACATACACAAAGGTAGTTACTATACATATTGCACAGGTAGCTGCTACAGGTTTGCTACATACAAAAATTACATTCACAAGTTACACAAGTATTGAGACAATTCAAGTGTGTCAGATAACATTCTTGCAATTCAATTCAATTTCACACAGAGCATCTCGAAGAGTAGTTCATTCATGTTCACTTTGCCCAGGACTGGTCTGAAAAACAGTTCCGTTACAGAAGTAGTGCTGACCGTTCTGAGAGTGGAGAGAATCAGTAGAATTTGAGCAAACCTGGCCTGATCTCCATTGTTCACCATTGTGATAAATTCATTCAGGGTGTGCTGAGCTTCCTGCTGCAGAGCCAGGATATATTGAGGCATCCTTAGGCTGGGAACATCTGTAAAATAGGATGATTAAGGGTAATTTAAGATGGAAACAAAATTCACAGGTGTTCCCTGTTCTGTTTTGAAACATTGGTAGTACAAAACAAGTAGTATTGTATGATTGCCTTCATGCTCCCTGCCAGTATTGAAACTTTAGCAGTCGTTGGGACTACAATTCAAGACATAACAGACAATTGATATGACATATAATACTACTCCTATCCAAGGCAAATTTTTATCCCATGCACAGTCAACTTATCACTATTAGCCTAATTTCTCGTGACCTGACTGAGTTTGGGAATTAGTCATATCAACAGGCATGAAGATGAATCTACACTCTGTTATTAAATGATCAATGTTTCTTACCTGCAAGTGAAATTAGTTTAAAATTTATTTAGTTTAAGTCTTTTATAAAACTGAAATGTGAAATATGTTCAAACATTTCATGTAATAAATAGAGTTATAAACAATGCAACTGGTAACTGGGCAAGAACTTTCACTGAGCATGCCCCATAATGAGGAGATACCAAATAGAGACTAGGCACTTCACCACGAGGAATCAGTGAAAATATTGAAGATTCAGATACCACACGCTTCTCGTAATTTCCCGGTGGTTGGAGCATTAGCAGAGACTAGCACAGAAATATTGGACTGTTCACCTTTATATTATATGAATAGTACATTGGAATGGAGTCAAGAGATTTGTGCGTGGGAAATCATGTCTCACAAACTTGATTGAGTTTTTTGAAGAAGTAACAAAGACGATTGATGAGGGCAAAGCAGTAGATGTGATCTATATGGACTTCAGTAAGGCATTTGACAAGGATCCCCATGGGAGACTGATTAGCAAGGTTAGATCTCATGGAATACAGGGAGAACTAGCCATTTGGATACAGAACTGGCTCAAAGGTAGAAGACAGAGGGTGGTGGTGGAGGGTTGTTTTTCAGACTGGAGGCCTGTGACCAGTGGAGTGCCACAAGGATCGGTGCTGGGCCATCTACTTTTTGTCATTTACATAAATGATTTTGGATGCGAGCATAAGAGATACAGTTAGTAAGTTTTCAGATGACACCAAAAATGGAAGTGTAGTGGACAGCAAAGAGGTTACCTCAGATTACAACAGGATCTTGACCAGATAGGTCAATAGGCTGAGAAGTGGCAGATGGAGTTTAATTCAGATAAATGCGAGGTGCTGCATTTTGGGAAAGCAAATCTTAGCAGGACTTATACACTTAATGGTAAGGTCCTAGGGAGTGTTGCTGAACAAAGAGACCTTGGAGTGCAGGTTCTTAGCTCCTTGAAAGTGAAGTCGCAGGTAGATAGGATAGTGAAGAAGGTGTTTGGTATGCTTTCGTTTATTGGTCAGTGTATTGAGTACAGGAGTTGGGAGGTCTTGTTGCGGCTGTACAGGACATTGGTTAGGCCACTGTTGGAATATTGCATGCAATTCTGGTCTCCTTCCTATCGGAAAGATGTTGTGAAACTTGAAAGGATTCAGAAAAGATTTACAAGGATGTTGCCAGGGTTGGAGGATCTGAGCTACAGGGAGAGGCTGAACAGGCTGGGGCTGTTTTCCCTGGAGCGTCGGAGGCTGAGAGGTGACCTTATAGAGGTTTACAAAATTATGAGGGGCATGGATAAGACAAGTAGACAAAGTCTTTTCCCTGGGGTCGGGGAGTCCAGAACTAGAGGGCATAGGTTTAGGGTGAGAGAGGAAAGATATAAAAGAGCCCTAAGGGGTAACTTTTTCACGCAGACAGTGCTACGTGTATGGAATGAGCTGCCAGAGGATATGGTGGAGGCTGGTACAATTGCAACATTTAAGAGGCATTTGGATGGGTATATGAATAGGGTTTGAAGGGATATGGGCCGGTTGCTGGCTGGTGGGACTAGATTGGATTGGGATATCTGGTCAGCATGGACGGGTTGGACTGAAGGGTCTGTTTCCATGCTGTACATCTCTATGACTCTAAGAGAAAATGTACAGAGAAAAAGGAAGAAAAACATTCTGGTTGGATCATCTAGGATATCTTTCTCCACATAAAAGTATCCAGCCTTCACTGAAAAATGTTAAAAATTAATTACTGAACTTTTATGGCATGATGAGGTAGATAGTTATTTGTGACTATTTTAATCAATTGATTGAACGTTTCAATAGGTCAGTATGAAATTAATAGATTTTTATATGATAACGAGCATTCATTTTTACATTAAAGGGTTAATAAATTAATTTTTTTAAAAACACGTAAATATTTCTGTGCATAAAGTGACAAATGAGCTGGTAGAGGACCACCATCCTTATTATCACTTTTTATTTTAATGGTGAAAACTTGCAGAACATCTTTTCCTGAATTATGATCTTTCTACAAACACACTTCTACAGTTATAAGAAGATTTTTCATAGACTTGAAGTTATATATGAGAGCACAAATTTCTTCTCTTTTTCTGACTCCCACCCTGTCGCCCCCCCTTTACTGTTCCTCCCTGAATCATGCATCTTCTGTGTGTGAAAGGAACCCCATCATCAGCATTCACCATGAATGAGTGATCAGTTTGTGCAAAGAATAATCTAACTGTTCTCCTCCCACTGTACTGGAAACTCAGCAGAAGGAAGTCAAACTTGTCGCCTATTTCTTGGAAGCAGAATGTGTCCCTAAAGGACATTAGTGAACCAGATGAGTTTTTCCTGACAATTGACAATGGATTCATGGTCATCATTAGATTCTTAATTCCAGGTTTATTTTTTTGAAATCAAGTTCCACCATCTGCCGTGGCAGAATTTGAACCCGGCTACCCAGGACATTACCTGGGTCTCTGGCTTAACAATCCAGTGATAAGACCACTAGGCCGTTGCCTTCCCTATATTTCTGAGCTATTACATTTTTCCCCATTACACACACCCCAGGCCTCTATCAGTAACACTTTAAGATATCTGCTGGAGGGCAGGCAATATTCACTATCTCCTCCAGCTCCACAATCCACCAAGCTATCTCCACTTCTCCCATTCTAGCCTTTTGAGCATTCCTGATTTTAATCATTCCAGCGCTGGCAGTTATACCTTCAGTTGTCCAGGTCCCTCACTTGTTCTATCTTAAATCGTCTCACAACATGATACTTAGCAATATGTGTAGCCCATTCAGCCTTTCATGTCTGTTTCACCAATCAATGAGATCATGGCCAATTGGGTTGTGGTCTCAATTCCACTTTCTTGTCTGCCCCCATAACCCTTAACTCCCCTCTCTGTCAACAATATATCGAAGTCTGCATTAAGTAAATTCAATGACCTAGCCTCCACTGCTTTCTGGGGAAGAGACATCCACAAACTAACAACCCTTTGACAAAAAGAAAAAATCTCCTCCTCTGCACTTATTTTTGTGTCCCTGAACCCCACTAGAATTGTGTTCTAGTCTCCATCAACAAGAAGGAACATCCTTCCAGTATCCACCCTTTCTATTCCCCTTAGGACATTATATGTTTCAATAAAATCACTTTATTCTGATAAACTCCAATAGGTATACACCAAACCTGTTCAATATTTCTTCATAAAATAATCCCTTAATCGCAGGAATGAGTCAAATAAATCTTCTCCGAGCTATTCTTTCAAATGTAATGATATTGCTTTTTCAAATAAGGAAGCAAAACTACACACATTACCTCTGATATAGTCTCACCAAGGACCTGTCCAGCTGCAGTGAATCTTCCCTTTTTTTATATTACATTCCCCTACAACAAACTTGAACATTCATTTGCTTTTGATCCTGACACCAATGATCTTAGTTTGTGCAGAAATCTTTGACGTGGCATCTTATAAAATGTTCAGAACCCAAGTACACCCTCTGTACAGATTTCTTTTCATCCTCTCTTCCTCACTTTCTGGTTTAAAGACATTCCTTAAAAGGGAAAAAGGAAAATTTTGGCCAATATTTTAATTTGCACCCTATGACTTCCCTAAGTGACTTAGTGTCAAATGTTTGTTGGTAATGCTCCTGTGACTCACTTTAGGAAGTTTTACTATATTAATGGTGCTATATAAATACTGGTCATTATTATTGTTGTAGCTAAGGAATTAATATATTCCTCTTTTCTGAACCACTGCTGATGTGGCACAAGCTGCAATCTAATGAGAACACACTAGAATTAGCAGGATTTCCTCTGACTTTGGCTGTTTTGGTTATATGTCAGAATTTAATTTGTGTTGTTTAAGAGAATCATAAAAGTTGTGCATTGGAAGAGGCCATTCAATCTGTTGCAGTAATAATGATGTTATTTCTTGACCCAGAGCTATGTCCTGTACTTTCATTTTTCTGCGTTATCTCCATGTCTTACTATTATTTTATTCCTTGTAGGTTGCCTGAGTTTGAATCTCAGCCTCAACTGATATTAAGCCGTTTGATTCCACTCAACCATTCATTAACATCACTCTGGTTTGCACTGCAAGCCTAGTAACTTTTCCTTCCACTCCCCCATATGTTGCCCACACAAGAAGGAACCAACTTGCCAAATTAAGAGGTTCCCCCACAAGCTGAAGGTTGGTACAATAAATAGTTGTGAGCCTGAATTACTACAGAACTTCTCATGGAAGAACCAGGAATGTTGTCAATTGTTCTGTAGAAAACCATCGGATGCAATACAACTCTCTGCAATTAGAAGGAATTTTCTGAGTGCAGAGGTTTTAACCAGACAAGGAATAACATGAGGAAGAATTGCAAAATTACCTTGTGAAAAACTTGAGAATTATCTATTTTGTGGTAAGTAATTATAAAGTCAAGTCAGCATCGTTAATGAAATTCTGTTTCTTTCTTACCTGGATTGAAAAGTGTAATGCCTTTGAGATATGCATATTCTTTGTTGCTGACATCCATGTTCCAGAGCTTCATAAGAAATATCTTCACTTTTTGAACTTCTGCTAGAGAAGTGGCATTCAAGACTGTCTCCGAGTTCTGCCCATCTATCACTTTCTGATTCAAGAGAATCTTTCTCAGCAAGCTGGGTGCCACAGCCTCAGCCACCTCAAAGTCTACTCTTTCCTGAGCTAACCCCAAGACAAAGAGTGGAGCCCAGCAATTCTGCACCAGCAGGACCTGATCCCCTTCAGGTAGTTGGCAAAAAGAGGGCAAGTTCTTAATGAAATTCAAAGTCTTTAGAAGCACCTCTGAGGCTCGTCTGCAAGTGAGTTCTGGCGTTTTGAGAACAACTTTTCTTCTAAACTCACAGGAGCATCCAGGAGCTGAGGAGTGATGGTGATGTCGATAGTGGCACAAGCTTGATTCGCTGGGATGATCTTTGTTGAGAATGCTGTATAGTATGCTGCTCTGTGATCTCTGCCCACAGTGGCATTTATCAAAACTCACTGACTGGGATACACAAGCCATTGTTAACTGCCTGCAATCTCACTGAAGCTTATCTGCCTTCACAGTCACTGAACTCTGTTTTATAGGCTCAGTGAAGCCCCTGCTGTAAAAGTACCTTGAACTTCACCTGCCCTCGACTACCATTTATAGACAAGTGAGGCGTGGCTGATTATTACATTTCTTTTTCAATGTTGATTGGTTGCCCAATTTCTCTGAATGACAGAAATAGTGAGAGCTTTATCTCCACAAGGCTAATAGAGGATATATTATTGGTCATCATGTATGCTGCTGTGAAGGAGACATCCGTACCTTGGTACCAACAACCTCTTCATGCTGCCAAATAAGGTGATGTAATTCTTTTACAATCATAAGAGTTTTATCAAATTCATGCTGTCCTTGAAAACAACCAAGCCAAAAACGCAACGTTTAGCTGTCAGTTCCATTTCCTATGGAAGTACTTAAATTATCTTGGTGTCAATGTTAAAGTTAAGATTTAATTGATGTGTGTCTGAAAACCTGGCAGTCAGTAGTGCAACGCACTGACATGCTGTATTTTACAATTGGGTAACGTGGGTTCACATCCACAACGCCCCAAAGGGGAAACTTCAGATTTATTTCGACCAGCAGGGGTCAGCTCTGGAGCGAAGGTCAAGAGCTTCCCCAAAAGAATGAAAAATCACAGGGTCAAAAAGCAAAGCCTTTCCTGACAGCTTGCAAAAAGCATTCATATGATATGGAAGCAAGTCAGCTGCCTGTTGAGACAACATTTTCAAAGTTTAACAGGGCAGTCATGCCACTGTGGCTCAGTTCATAAAGCAGATTGATCCACACAGACTATGTAATACCTTTATTTCATTCCCTCATAATTGATCTCTAAAATTAAAGTGCCAGTAACATTGTCACTCCCTCATTTAGACTTTTCTTTTAATTCATTCACCGGATATGGATATTGCTGGCTCGGCAGCATTTATTGCCCATGTCTAATTGCACAAAAGATTGTTAAGAGTCAGTCACCTTGTGAGCCTGGAGTTACATATAGATCTGACCAGGTAAGGACAGCAGTTTCTTTCCCTAAAGGACTTTAGTGAACCGAATGAGTTCTTCTCCTAACAACAACAATTTCATGGTCATCATTAGAATTTTCATTCCAGATTTTATTGAATTCAAATTCCATGATCTGTCAGGGTGGAATTTGTACCAGGCTTCCAAAATACTTCCTGGGTCTCTGAATCAATAATCTAATACCACAAGACCATTGTCTTCCCTGGCGGGACAAACAAGATGGTCGAGTGCTCACGACAGACATCTGTTCAATAAAACTGGGCATGAAACAACGATTTATGTAGGTAAGCGTAAAATAATTTTCATACTTTATGAAGATTGCATACAAATAATTTCTGTCTGTCACACTGTGGTCCTCCTCATCCATGTGAGGTTAAAAACCCACTTGAACATCTCCTGACTATGTACACAAGGGCTGATAGTCAAACCCTAGAGAGCTGCCTCAAGCCAATTGTTCCAAGTGGGCAGCTCATCATTTATATGTGAATGTGATCTGTCCATTAAAATAGCAACAACCCAGCAGAAATAGATTACCAATTCTGGTTGGGTATATTTCTGAAGATTTCATATGAATCCCTGACTGGCAAACATAAAGCAGAGTTGGAATAAATGGGTCCTTTTCAGAGTATTGTGGACCAGGCGAGAGCCCTTCAAAATATTTTAGGAAGGTAGCCTAGCCCTAACGTTTTCTTATTTTAAAGGCAGATGTGAAGTGGGTATTCCAGATGTGATGCAACTCGTCAAACCACTTGACTTTAAGCAAACACAGTTTACTAAAAAACTACAGTTAAAACCTGAGCATAGGAAAGCGGAATTTAGAATAACGCGACCATTGGAAAACTCAACCAACCCGATCCAGTAGCTTACTAATTAACTGTTCCAAAACAGTAAAATCCCATAAACACACTCCTTGCCAAAAGGTAAGTTCAAACACAGATTCTCACAGGCAGGAGGGAACAACATCCAGAGAGAGATTTCAAAGTAAGTCAAAGGAATCCTTTACTGAAGTTAGGCTCTCTCCTGGAATCACATGTCTTGTGACTGCTACAGCTAAAAACAAACTAGAAAAAGACTTGAACTGAGAGAACTGGTCACTCCACTTCCATTCCTGATGAAGGGCTTTTGCCCGAAATGTCGATTTTCCTGCTCCTCAGATGCTGCCTGACCTGCTGTGTTTTTCCAGCACCACTCTAATCTAGACTCTGGTTTCCAGCGTCTGCAGTCCTTGTTCTTACCCACACCCCTTCCATTGTTAAATTAGCACCTCTGCTTTTACGACCTCTCTTCAAAAAAACCAAGGACAAAATAACCTTTTTAAAGTGACAGCATTGTCACAATAGTGGTGGGCAGTGACGAGCAGGGTGCCGTAGGGTTCAGTGCTGGGACCTCAGCTGTTCGCCATATACATTATCGATTTGGACAAGAGAATTGAATGCAACATCTCCCAACTTGTAGACGACATTAAGGTGGGTAGCCGTGTGTGCTGTGAGGAGGATGCTAAAAGACTGTAGGGTGACTTGGACATTCTAGCTGAGTGAGCAAATACATAATGTTGATAAATGTGAGGTTATCCACTTTGACTATAAAAATAGGAAAAGCTGATTATTATTTGAATGGCGGCAGTTTAGGAAAAGGTGAAGTACAATGAGACCTGGGTGGCATGCTGGCCTTCATAGGCAGAGAATTTGAGTGTCAAGTAAGGATGTCTTGTTGCAACTATATAGGGTCTTGGTAAAGCCACACCTTTAGTATTGTGTGTAGTTTTGGTCTCCTTGTCTGAGAAAGGACATTGAGGGAGTTCATTAAGGGTTCACCAGACTGCTTCCCGAGATGGCAGGACTGACATTTGAAGAAAGACTGGATCGACTGGGCTTGTACTTGCTGGAATTTGGAAGAATGAGGGAGGATCTCATAGAAACTTGTAAAATCTTGATGGGACTGGACAGGTTAGATGCAGGAAGCATGTTCCCGATTCTGAGGAAATCCGGAACTGGAGGTCACAGTCTAAGAATAAGGAGTAAACGATTCAGGTCTGAGTTGAGGAAGAATTTCTTCACTCAGAGGGTTGTAAACCAGTGGAATTCTCTTCCATAAGAAGCTGTTGGGGCTAATTCATTAGATATACTCAAGAGGGAGCTGGACATGGCCCTTGTGGCTAAAGGGACAAAGGGTATGGGGAGAAAGTGGGAATGGGATACTGAGATTGCATGATCAGCCATGATCATATTGAATGGTGATGCAGGCTCGAAGAGCCAAATGGCCTACCCCTGCACCTATTTTCTATGTTTCTATGTAACACCCACATTGAATACCTCATCCCGGATACTCCTAGCATTGTTCCATCTTCTAGGTGCACACTGCCTTTCTGTGCCAATTCGACAATAAACAGACTCTGTGGATCTGATATTCACATGGAGGCCATAATTTGTCAAAGAAGCCAGCAAAGCATGTGATAAGTAGACCTTGCTGATTTCAATGGCTAAATGTCATCTGAGAGCTGGAGACTATACCTCACAGTTAGTGGGGAATTGGGACCATGATATAGTGAAGAGTGGGGGTGAGGAGCTAAGGGGAGCTTGGAATAGACCATGACTGGGATGGTTGTGGCATTGATCAGGCTATAACCCAAGTAGTGGTGGTGGTGGGGTTTATGTAGCCTGTTCAAGGAGCACTCCTGATGCTCATGGCCCACAAAAGCTGAAATTTTGTTAAAAATTCAACTTACCTGCTCGGCCTTTTCTAGAAATGGATTTGACTTGTGGCAGGTTTGACCATCCTAATTCCCTTAATTCAGATCTCTGGTCGCTTAATAAAGGTTGGGTACTTCTGGGATAACTGAAGCAATTGTTGACTTCTGTGTCATCACCAGGACCACCTGTTTTCATCTCCATAATATCAGAAAACTTTGTCCCTGACTCATCTACTACTGAAATCCTCAGTCATGCTTTTGCAACTTCAAGACCTGACTATTCAAAGCATTTCTTCGGTTTTCCACATACTGCTCTCAGTAAACTTGAAGTTGTCTAACTGTCTGCTGTCCCATGTCTTATGTACGAAGTCCTTTCAGCCCTATCCTAGGTTCTACATCCTCATCTCCTGAACCAAAGTAATCTCCAACTACTGCACAATAGTTTCATTCATGATGCTACCCACTCAGCTTTATGTAGTTTTCTATTTTTCTTGAATGCCGTCTACCTCTCAATATTCAAGTTCCAATTCTTGACCTCCTGCGACCATGTCTCTGTAATAACTATTATCTCAAACTTATTTACTTCGATGTGCACATTCAGATATAGAACCTTTAGTTTTTTTTTCCTTAATGTTATTATCTTTGTGATGTATTGTCTTGATTGTTCATGCATTCCTAGGTTTATTTTTCTAAATATTCATGCTAATCTTTCACCCACATTTCCCATATTACTCTCACACCATTTCACGACTCTTTGATATATCACAACTTTCCACATCCTTCCAGATTGATCCCTTGCCTCCATGATTTAATTTAAAACAATATCAATTACCTGGGGGCCAAAAATTATAGATTGAAGATAAGAACATAAGAGATAAGAGCAGGAATGGGCCATTTGGCCCCCCGACCACCTTAACAATTAAACAATATTGTGGGGCAACTGATAATGATTTAATTTCATTTTCCATAAGATCATAAGAATGCAGGATGAAAGGGGCAGAAGTAAGCCATTCAGCCCATCAAGTCTGCTCTGCCATTCAATGAGATTATGACTGATTCAACAATCCTCAAAATCACTTCCCTACCTTTTTCCCATAACCTGATTCCCTTACTCATTAAAAGTATGTCTACCTCAGCCTTAAAAATACTTAACGGTTCAGCCTCAACATTCTCTGTGATAAAGATTCCACAGATTCACACCCTCTTGAGAGAAGTAATTCTGCTTAACTCTGCCTTGAAAGGGTGACTTTTATTCTGAGATTATAGCCTGTATTCCTAGACTCTTCCACAAGGGGAAACAATCTTTCCTCATCGAACCTGTCAAATCTTCTAAGAATTTTGTATGTTTCAGCAAAGTCACCTCTTATTCTTCTAAACTTCAATGAGTACTGACCCAACCTACTGAACTTTTCATAAGAAAGTCCATCAGACTAATGGACCTTCTCTGGACTGTCTCCAATGGAATTATATCTTGTCTTAGGTAATGTTCCAGTTATGGTTTGATTAGTGCCTTGTATAGTTTTAGCAAGACTTTCGACTATAAAAGCAAAGAACTGTGGATGCTGGAAATCTGAAACAAAAATAGGAAGTGCAAGAAACGCAATAGGTTTGGTAGCATCTGCAGAGAGAAAAACTGAATTAATGTTTCGGGTTTGGTGACCATTAGTCAGAACTGAGCTGTGAAAGGGTGATATTATGCTGATGAGGGATTGGGGAGTAAGTAAACTACATGGAGGTGAGGCCCAAAGAAAGAGAGAAAATATGGATAGGAAAACAGATTGCCAATGCTAGCCTAAGAGAGACATAAATATTAGGTAGGGTGCTAATGAGAATTTTTAACAGTTGAAAATGGCTTAGCTGTTCTGGGAGCAACCCATATAAAACAGGACCTGGTGTTGGGATGGGATGGGGGCTGTGGTGACAGACATAGAGGAAGAAGGTGTTTGCATATGAAATTGCTAAACTCAATGTTGTAGAGCCGTGCTGCGTAGAAACAGGCCCTTCGGCTCACCATGTCTGTACCCACCAACAAACACCAAAGTATGCTATCCCATTTACCTGCACTTGGTCCATAGCCTTCTATGCCCTAGCACTTTAAGAACTAACCCAGATGCTTCTTAAGTGTTGCAAGGTTTCCTACCTCCACCATCCTCTTAGGCAGCACATTTCATATTTCTACTATTCTCTGGGTAATTGTTTTTCTCAGATCTCCTCTAAACCACTTCTCACCTTAAACTTAAGCCCTCTGGGCCTAGGGAAAAGATTCTTATGATTCTGTCCATACCTCTCATAATTTTGTATATCTCAATCAGATCACCCCTCTACTCCTCTGCTCCAAGTAAAACAAACCCAGCCCATCCAGTCTCTCTTGATAATTGGGATTTCTCATCCCAAGCAACGTCCTGGTGAATCTCCTCTGCTTCATCTTCATTGTACAGAACAATCTCGATTATCCGAATGAGACGGGCAGGGTGTATTTTGTTCAGATAACTGGTTGTTTGGATAACTGATCTGATCGTAAACAAAGGAAGCCATACTGAACATAATTACATAAAAAAGCCTGTTTACAGAGTTTTTTCATTCAATCGATAAAATGTGTACCAACACTGGATATTGCTTAAAATTCATATTTTACGAATAAAATCACTTTTTGGCTAGAGTTTGACTGAAATCTGTGAAATTTTGTACCAACATTTTCCTCGGTTTTATCCATGTCCTCGATAGCAGCCAGCATCTTTCTGTTTGGTGTTGGCCTGCCATCCAGAGGAACTAAGTGTTGGCCCCCCCTCCTTAGCGACTGCCAAGCCCTGAGAGAGAGAGGTGCAAAATACAGGGGGAACACAAGAGAGAAGGAAGATTTTTTCACTGACTTCTGTTGCCAGCCTCTCATTAACTTTTTTAAGGGGGGGTAATCTTCGTGTTTCCTCCCATCAACTTTTCCTCCTGTTTATTTTCACATGTGCTAACTCACTATGATTTGCCTTCCCCCATCAAAAAATACTACATTAAATTTTCTTGTCAGCTGAAAGATATTGAACTACTTATTGTTTGGAAAAAAAGAGTTGTCATGGGAAACAGGAGGAAAAAGCAATAGAAATGAGAAGTGCAAACGCATTTTTTAACTTAACTCTCCCGAGAATGAGCTAAGGAAACAAATTGTTGGGTTTGCAAAATGGAGCGAGTCAATGTTGAGAGGGAATCTTGCTGTTCGAACGCACAGCTCAGGCTTGTGTGTCCACAGTCACAAACCTTTGTCCTCAGGGAGAATATGTATCGGAGAGCCTTTTTATAAAAGTGTAAGACTTAACTCTAACATCGCATCTCGAGTATATATTTGAAGTTAATTATTTATTAAATCAATTAATGGCACAAAGCTCCTCTGTTCTCATCATCCAACACTCCTTAATCTTACCCCTTCTTGCCTGTCTAGAGGAACAAATTTATGCATCACTCGCAACAACTCCTTGAACACTGTTGTGCCCTTTCTGTGGAACAATTGCTACCAATCTGTACTTCCCAACTCCTGTCTGTTAGCATCATAATTTCCTTTTCCCGAGTTAAATATTTTCCCATGGTAACTGCTCCTTTCCCTCACCATGGCTGTGGTAAGTGTGAGGCTGTTGTGGTCACTGTCACCAAAGTGTTCTCCCACCGCGAGATCTGACACCTGTCCTGGCTCATTGTCGAGCACCAAATCCAAAGTGGCCTCTCCGCTCGTTGGCCTGTCTACATACTGAGTAAGGAAACCCTCCTGAACACATCTAACAAAAACAGCTCCATCCAAACCATCGGCACTAAGGAGGTTCCAATCAATATTGGGAAAGTTGGTGTCACCCATAACAACAACCCTGCTACGTCTGCGCTTTTCCAAAATCTGCCAGCCTATGAGTTCTTCGATCTGCCTACTGCTATTAAGGGGTCTGTTCCCTAATGAGGTGACTGCTCCCTTACTGTTCCTAATCTCTACTCATACTGACTCAGTAGACAAACCTCCCTTGGCAAGCTTCAATTCTGTAGCTGTGATACATTCTCTGATTAGCAATGCTACATGCCCTCCTCTTTTCCCTCCTCCTGTTTTTTTTTAAATGTTCTAAGACCTGGAACATCCAGCAACCATTCCTGCCCCTGTGAAACCCATGTCTCTGTTATGGCCACAACATCATATTCCCAAGTACTGATCCATGCTCTAAGTTCGTCCCTCTTATTTCTGACACCAGGCTTTCCCCTGGTAGGCTGTCCCCACCAGCAGTTTCCAAAACGGTATACTTATTGCTGAGGGGAACGGCCACAGGGATCCCTGCTCTGTCTGTCGGTTCCCTTTCCGCCTCCTGACTGTAACCCAGCTGTCCTTATCCTGCACCTGAGGAGTAATCACCTCCCTGTATATCCTCCCAGTTTCCCCCTCAGCCTCCCGGATGATCCGCAGTTCATCCAGTTCCAGTTCCCTAACTCGCTTTTCAAGGAGCTGGAGTTGTGTGCACTTGCTGCAGATTTGGCCGGCAGAGAATTCTCATGTCTCTCATCTGCCACATTCTGCAGGAGGGACATGCAACTGCCCTAACATCCATATCCCGCTACTCTGAAAGCCTACACAGTACTAAACAAGGAAGAGAAAATAAAACCTGAAAAACTTACCGTGTGTACAGATTCTTA
This sequence comes from Chiloscyllium plagiosum, assembly GCF_037043375.1. Taxonomy (NCBI): domain Eukaryota; kingdom Metazoa; phylum Chordata; class Chondrichthyes; order Orectolobiformes; family Hemiscylliidae; genus Chiloscyllium; species Chiloscyllium plagiosum. Next base: position 108,880,197 of record NW_028270141.1, read on the forward strand.
TTAAGGCTAGAGGAGGTGGGTGGGAGGGAAGCCCTATGGTGTAGAGTCTCGGTTTAGATCACACCCACTTAAAAAACAATCACTGACCTTCCCAGCAGGCTCTGCTTCTTCCGCTCTCTGCTCCCACCACCCAAACTCGAAACGTTTCGATAACCGAGGTTGTTCTGTAATCACATCCTTCCAATGGTGTGGTGACCAGAACTGCATACTGTATTCATCTGTGGCCTAGCCAATGTTTTATAAAGTTATATTCGACGTTTCGGGCAGCCTGTGCCCGAAACGTCGAATCTCCTGTTCCCTGGATGCTGCCTGACCTGCTGTGCTGTTCCAGCAATAAAGTTTCAACTTTGATCTCCAGCATCTGCAGACCTCACTTTCTCCTTTATAAAGTTATAACAAGGCTTCCTTGCTCTTTTATTCTACATCCCAGCTCACGAAGGCAAGCATCCTGTATGCTTTCTTCACCACCCTGTCTATGTGTGCCAACACCTTCAGGGGTCTATAGACTTGAACACCAAGATCCCCTAGTTCCTTAGTACTCCTTAGGGACCTACCAATCAGAGTGTATATTCATCCCTTACTAGACGGGTGGAGAGTATTTTGTTCGGATAATCGAATGCCAGATAACACAGTTTAACCAAGCATTGGGACCTTGCGATCTTACCAGATAATCCGAAAGTCAAATAATTGAATGCTGGATAATCAAGGTTCCTCTGTACCAAGTTCATCTGTGTGTGGCCAAAGAGACCAACAGAGTAGGACTAAAAGATTAATCAGCAGAAAGAAATTACAGTATGAGAGGAAGCTGGTTAGAAATGTAAAAATGGACAGTAAGATTTTTTACAGGGATCTTAAAAAGAAAAGAGGAAATAAAGTGAATGTTGGTCCTCTAAGAATGAGAATGGGGAATAGTAGATTTTAAGGAAATGGCAGACAAATGAATAACTAGTTTGCCTCTGTATTCACTGTGAAGGATACAAAGAAATCTCAGTAACAGCTGTATATTAGGAGGTTTAAGGAGATAGGAATTTGGTGAAATGACCATCACTAGAAAAGTACTAATAAACAAACTAATGGGGTTGCCCAGATGGGCATCATTCTTAAGGTCTTAGAAGAGGTGGCTACTGGGGTTGGTTAGCTAAGCTAACTAGATGGATGGTTTGTGGTGTAGAGTGATTCCAAAAGAATGGCTTCAATTCCAGCACCATTTGAGCTTATCTTGATACAGTCTCCTACTCACACTCTCCCTTGCATGAGGTTTGGTGATCCAGTTCTCTTTCTCAGAGAACAGCCAGCCCTATTGTCCAGTATGACTGTGGCAACTTTACTTTAAATTAGCTAACAGATACATTCACAAAATTCTAAGGATTCTGGAGAGGTTCCATTAGATTAGAAAGTAACAATTATAGCCCCCTATTTAAGCATGGAGACAGGCAGAAAACAGGAAACTATAGGCCAGTTAGTATGTTGTGTATTGTGGGGAATGAATTGGAATTGCTCACTAAGGAGATTATAGCTGGGCACTCAAAAACCTATGGTAGTCTGTAAATCAGAATGGTTTTGTGAAATGAAAATCCTTTTGAACCAATTTGAGGAGTAATATGCACTGTGGATATTTATCTGTGTGTGTGGTAGGAATTGACACACTGTAATTGGATTCCCAAACTTGTGACAAAGTGTCACATCAAAGGCTATTGATAGAGCAGAAGCTTATGATATAGGAGTAACATTTTAGCATGGATAGAAGGTTGGCTGACTGGCTGGGAGAAAAGAGAGGTATACATGGGTCTTTTTTAATTGGCACTGGTGCCTCAATCTTTTACAATTTGTGTCAATGACTTAGCTAAGAAGAATAAAGGCATGGCAGCTAACTTTTCAGATGACCACAAGGGTAGGTAGGAAAGTATGAAGTGAGGATATTCACAGATGATTGCACAATTGTGACTCCTCAGATACTGAAGCAGTCCATGTTCAAAAGCAACAAGATCTGGACAATATTCAGGTTTGGGCTGACAAAGTGGGAAACAATATTTGCACCACACAAATGCCAGCAATGACCATTTCCACTAACAGTCAATCTAACCACTACTCCTCAACTTTCATGATGTTACCATCACTGAATTCCTACTATCAACATCCTGGAAGCTACCATTGATCAAAAACTCAAGTGGACTAGCCACATAAACACTGTGGCTACAAGAGCAGGTCAGAGGCTGGGAATACTGCCAGCCTCCTGACTCCCCAAAACCTATCCACCATCTCCAAAACATAAACCAGGAGTGTGGTGAAATATTCCCCATTTGTCCAGATGAGTGCAGCTCTAACAACACTCAAGAAGATTGACACCATCCAAGACAAGGGCTTTTGCCCGAAACATCGATTTTCCTGCTCCTTGGATGCTGTTTGAACTGCTTGCTTTTCCAGCACCACTCTAATCCAGGATCTGGTTTCCAGCATCTGCAGTCATTATTTTTATCTCCAAGACAAAGCAGCTTGTTTGATGGGTGGCACAGTGGCTCAGTGGTTAGCACTGCTGCCTCACATTACTAGGGTCCCAGATTCAATTCCAGCCTAGGACAACTGTCTGTGTGGAGTTTGCACATTCTCCCTGCGTCTGTGTGGGTTTCCTCCAGATGCTCCGGTTTCCTCCCACAGTCCAAAGATGTGCAGGTCAGGTGAATTGGCCATGCTAAATTGCCCATAGTGTGAGGTGCATTTGTCAGAGAGAAATGTGTTTGGGTGTGTTACTCTTCGGAGGGTCGGTGTGGAATTGTTGGGCTGAAGGGCCTGTTTCCACACTGTAGGGAATCTAATCTAATCTAAACATCCACTCCTTCTCCACCAATGAAGTTTGGTAGCAGCAGTGAGTACTATCTGCAGAAATTCACTTTTGATCCTTAACACTATCCAAAGTCATGACCAGTACCATTTAGAAAAGCAGCAGATACATGGAAACACCATGACCTTCAAGTTCCCCTCCAAGCTACACACCATCCTGACTTGGAAATAGATCCCTGTTCCTTCACTGGGTCAAAGTCCTGGAATTCCCTACCTACGGACATTACGGGTCTGCCCACAGCACATGGACTGCAGCAGTTCAAGAAGGCAGCTCATACCACCTTCTCATGGGCAGCTAGGAATAGGTAATAAATGTCGACAAGCTTGTGACACCCACGTGCCACAAGTGAATTTAAAAAAACATTTTTTCTGTCTCAGAGAGTTGTCTGACTTTAGATCCCTCTGCCTCAGAAGGGAATGTAAGCAGTGTCGTTAGATATATGTAAGATGGAAGTAGAGTCATAGATGTCTGCAGCACAAAGAAAAGGCCCTTTGGCCTACCAAATCTGCGCCAATCAAAAACAACTCCCGAAACTATCCAAATCCCATTTTCCAGCCCTTGGCCCGTAGCTTTGTATGCCTTGACATTGCAATTGAACATCTAAATACTTAAATGTTATGAGTGTGTCTCCCTTAAAATCATAGAGTTTCAGATTCAACTCTGGGTGAAAAGAAAATTATCACATCCCCTCTAAACTTTTTATTCTGGGTATGAAAAACTGAGCTTCTTCCCTCCAGAGAAGATAGGTCTGGTTAAAGACAGTATGAAATAGTTTACTTTCTTAACTTAAATTACCTGGCTTGTTGAACTAAGACCTGGCTCAATTGTCTCTGCCTGTTAAAAGAGGATGACGTGCAATGTTGAAGGGCCCCTGAAGATGGGAAAGGGAAATAAGCAAGAGAAAGCTTTTTCTGTTAAAAAAAAAGTTACTTTGTTTGTGTAACTCAAAGAAGACTCTGCAATTTGGCATTCCACAATATCTGATTGTGTGTGCAGTATACAGCCCTCTCCTTTATTTGTCATTTCACCATGGGCAAAGTCCAAGATCAATATATGTTTGCTTTGGCTTCCTATTGGAAGCATTGAACATATTTATTTCCTAAAAGGCAGAGCAGGTTCTGGCTAAAGATAAGCTACTGTGTCTGACCTGCAATGCACTTTAGTACGTGCATCCTTGCTCACTGCAAGTAGCTTTTTATCACTGATGTCCATCAGCTAACATTTATAATGATCCCATAAAAGGAAATGTGATCTCCTTTCTGAAGGCTGCTATTTTCTGATAAAACTGTCATATCATATTATAAATTTCCATCTACAGTGAGAAGCATGAATTGTGAGATCGAAGTAAATTAAACTTACAAATTGTTTTGCAAATTGTTCAATTTTTTTTTTGGAACTTAACTTCAGAATTTTCCAATGTGGAAATTGGTGGCATTTTAAAGCCAAAGTCAATAATCATTCTAAGGGCACAAAATATTTATCATCTTGGCAATAATACAAAAATCATAGTAAGTTCCAGATGGTGGAGGTTGTGGAGAGGGAAGCACTGCTAAAGGACAGTCTGATGGCAGCCAGCAAAAATGATGTAAGGCCAAGAACCTTGGCCCCTAGTCACTCCATATTCAAAAAAGTGCAGATTTTGCATAACCTTTTGTGGGGTAGTTTGTTTCGAGGCTACATGGGCAGCAGAAAAATTGGAGCGAGCAAGTGTTCTTTCCAGAGCAGTTCACAATACCTGAAGAGAACAATAAGAGACATGGTAGCTCCTCTTTAATGTAGAGGGGCCTAATGCTAATTTTGCATAACCACAATTGATGGTGGCAATAGATCCAAGGAAAATGAGTCATTCCATTTTTTAGGTAAATTTGGGACCCCAGAAGTCCCTGAAACAGGTCCATTTTGCCTCAGTGTTCTCACTTTAAAATAAGGCTAGTAATAAACCATTTCCACCCAACCATTTCTGCACAGAACCCTATACATCTCCATAGACACTCCCCGCCACCTCACCGACTGCCATTGACATCCCTCCAACAAGTCCTAGCCTTCACTTTTCACCCTATGCAGACTACTCCCCTAATGACCCCAATTTGACTTAGCTTGTTCCAAGTGTGTTGTCTGTGCTCCTTCTTTACGCTGGGTACATTCCCAGCAGTGGCTAACACATTATAGTCTTGGCCCACTGATTGTCCAGCATCTCCTGGAGATGTGACCTTGCCCCTTAAAGAAATGGAAGCCCCAGTTTATTGTTTGCTTAATGGAAGTAAAATCAAGTTAGTGGATCCCAAAAAACTGGATTGCTGCAGTTTTCAAGCCTGTCACTGGGGTCAGTGCCACCTGAACAATATCCCAGTCTAAACATTTCACACATCTACTTTGCCGTTCATTCATTCATTAACTTCTCAAGGACCAACATGTCAATTTCCAACACACAACTGGATTACAAAGTCCGTTTTCTCTGCTTGTTCTTTTCATAAGTTTTCTTATTTTAACAACTTTGTCTTTCTGTCTCTGTCTCTCTTCACCCTCTTAATTCACTCTCCTTCTTTTAACACTGACATCATTGTGCCATTATTCCTTCAACATTCCAGCAATTTTCACAAATGTAGTGTGATGTGGAAAATGAATTAAAAAGGCTAACTAATGTTACTTGCTTTACGATGCCCATTAAGAGTTTCTAAGCCAGAGAATCTTTCTGTGATGTCTTTACAAGTTAATGATCTTAAGAAGAGTTTGGGAGGTGACACAAGACATAAGAATGTAGTTTAATTGGTTTACACCTCTCATTTAAATTCTGAGATGAGATTGTTGTCCTGAACTTTCTTTTCCAGGGCATACATTCCTTAATCTGTACATATTGCAGAGTTCATGCAATAGCTTTATTTTTATTTTGTGTTCATTATATTTATTATATTACAAACATTTCTAAACAAACTTACATTATCTTTTGTTTTGTAAAAAGGTGAAAATCTATATTTTAAAGTAGAATGTACTAGGATTGTTTGCTTGTTTAAATCATTGGTTTGCAATTCTGTTTGCCATAATAGACAATTTGGACTTGTACATGGACTATGCTATGTCTCCTGATCAAATGAGTCACAATCTATTCTTCAATATAAGGACCAATGGATATGACTTCAAATCAGTACTTCTGATAATGATTGAAAACAAAAGCAGTAGGAATAAGCAAAGAAAAGAAGAATACAGAATTCTGGAATGAAGGCATTTGACCCTGACTCTTACACAAAATAATCCAATGCATCTCATTTTCCCACTTTTTCCCAATGCCCTCTATTTTTTTATGTTCTTCAATATTTAATGCCATGTTTGTCACTATAATATAGACCAGGGCAGGAACAATGGGAAGAAAAGACAGGCAACTTGCAAAGGTGAGAATGGACAGCTGAATAATGAACCATAGCTGAATATTGCCAGTCTCTGAAAGTGGACTGGGAGGAAGGATACTTCATAAAATGGGGGAAGAGTGCTGACCATGTTCTCACTCCCATGGGATATTACCAATGCTGCAAAATTCAGTAAAGTTGCTCCTAATAACTAATTAAATGGTCAAGCAATGACCAATTCCCACCCTAACTAGTATTTTACATGAGGAGAACAACATGTCAACCAAGCAAATTTCTTGGAGGAAAGAGGAAGGATGAGGAGTCCTCCTTTATGGAACCCAAAGCAACCGGTTGGCAATGTCTGTCCTTTTAGCTATAGTGTTGCCACTACAGGTTACATATGTTTGATTGTCAGGGCATTCTTGACTGGCCCCTTCATGACACCTAAATAAATTTACATTGCATTCATATAGAATTGCCCTCTCTTCTCCCTGCAATCTCAGTCCAGGATATGACAATCAGGAATGCTGCTGAGGTTACCAAGTTTCCAGTTATTTGATTGACTTGACAGCTCTGCAAGATGGACCACTGTCTTAAATTGGTGGCTTCACCCGTATGGTGCCAAATCCACATTTGTTTCCAGTGATAGGACTATGTACCTGCTGTGAAAATTCCTTGGAGTGGAAAGAATAGAAGGACTGAAATTGGGAGCATCAGGCAATATGTCTAAGTAATTGGAGGAAGAAACTTCCAGGCCCAATTTTCTGGTAATTTAGATTCCCTGGTTTAAGTAGAATAGGATCAAGTTTTCCAGTTCCTGCATTTTCTGAGGAACTCATCATCAGGTGTTCAAGCAGTCTATTCAAGACATGTTATAAGGCTCATTTATGAAACTGAACAAAACAAACTCATCCAATTCCTTGACTGTCACTGAGTCAAAATCCCGGAATTCTTCCCGAACAACATTATGGATCTACCTACAGCAAATGGACTGCCGCAGGTGAACAAGGCAGCCCACCGCCATTTTCTCAAGAGCAACTAGGGAGGGCAATACGTTCTGGCACAGCCAACAACACCCACATCCCATGAGTGAATAAAAAAGACAGGGATTAGTGCTGGGGCCATAATTATTAACAATGTGTGCAATCATAGACTCAGATTCATACTGATCTTCAGCCCAGATTTACCTGGACCGTCTCAGACTCCTCCCTCCCCTTCCTAGACCTCTCCATTTCTATCTCGGGCGACCGACTCAATACAGACATTTACTATAAACTGACCGACTCCCATAGCTACCTAGATTAGATTAGATTAGATTTTTAGATTACATTACAGTGTGGAAACAGGCCCTTCGGCCCAACAAGTCCACACCGACCCGCGGAAGCGCAACCCACCCATACCCCTACATTTACCCCTTACCTAACACTACGGGCAATTTAGCATGGCCAATTCACCTAACCTACACATATTTGGATTGTGGGAGGAAACCGGAGCACCCGGAAGAAACCCACGCAGACATGGGGAGAATGTGCAAACTCCACACAGTCAGTCGCCTGAGGCGGGAATTGAACCCGGGTCTCTGGTGCTGTGAGGCAGCAGTGCTTACCACTGGGCCACCGTGCTGCCCAAACCTCCTCCCACCCTGCCCCTGTAAAAACGCCATCCCATATTCCCAATTCCTTCGCCTCCGCCGCATCTGCTCCCAGGAGGACCAATTCCAATATCGAACAACCCAGATGGCCTCCTTCTTCAAAGATCGCAATTTCCCCTCAGACGTGGTTGATGATGGTCTCCACCGCATCTCCTCCACTTCCCGCTCCTCCGCCCTTGAACCCCCCCCCCTCCAATCGCCATGAGGACAGCACCCCACTGATCTTCACCTACCACCCCACCAAACTCCAGATACATCGTATCATCCTTCGTCATTTCTGCCACCTCCAAACAGACCCCATCACCAAGGATATATTTCCCTTCCCTCCCCTATCAACATTCCAAAAAGACCACTCTCTCCGCGACTCCCTTGTCAGGTCCACACCACCCACCAACCCAACTTCCACTCCCGGCACCTTCCCCTGCAACCACAAGAAATGCAAAACTTGCGCCCACACCTCCCCCCTCATTATTCATCCTCTTTGTGAAAAAGTTGCCCCCCAGGTCCCTTTTAAATGTTTCCCTACTCACCTTAAACCTATGCCCTCTAATTTTGAACTGGAGAAAAGACCTTGACTATTCACCTTGTCTATCCCCCTCATAATTTTATAAACCTCTGTAAGGTTGACCCTCACTTTCCAATACTCCAGGGAAAAAAGTACCAGCCTCTCGTTATAATTTAAACTGGTCATCCTTATAAATCATTTGTACCCTTTCCAGTTTAACAATGCCCTTTCTATAGCAGGGCAATCAGGCGCAGTACTCTAAATGTGGCTTTACCAATGTCTTGTACAGCTGTAACATGATGACACAATCCTGTACGCAATGCTCTGACCGATAAAAGTAAGCATGCCAAATGTTTTCTTCACCAACGGTCTACTCGTATCTCTATTTTCAAGGAACTGCACCCCATGTCTCTGTGTTAGACAACACTCCACAGGGCCCTACCATGAATTGTATAAGTCCTACCCTGGTTTATCTTACCAAAATGCAATACCTCATGTTTAATTGAATTAAACTCCACCTGCCATTCCTCATCCCATTGGCCCAGTTGATCAAGATTCCATTATGGTCTTAGATAACCTGCTTCACTTTCCAGCATAACACTAATTTTGGTGTCATCCACAAACGTACTAACATTATTTCATTTTTCTCATCCAGAACATTTATATAAATGATGAACAACACTGTATTGAGCACCAATCCTTATAAGTGCATTGCTGGTCACAGGCCTCCAGTCTGAACAACAACCTTCTACCACCATAATCTACCTCCTACTGTCAAGCCAATTTTGTATCCAATTGGTTGGCTCTTCCTGGATCCCATGTGATCTAACCTTACTCACCAGTCTAACATGCAGAACTTTGATGAAGGCCTTGCTAAAGTCCATGTAAACAATGTCTACCACTCTCCCTTCATCCATCCTTTTGGTCACCTCTTCAAAACGCCCAATCAAATTTATAAGACACAATTTCCCACGCACAAAGTCATACTGACTATCCCAAATCAGTCCTTTCCAAATGCACATAGATCCCATCTCTCAGAATCGCCTCTAATGACTCACCTGCCAACATTAGGCTCCTTGGTCTATAGTTTCCTAGCTTTTCCTTGCAGCCTTTCTTAAATAATGACAGAACATTAGCCATCCTCCAGTTTTCTGGCATCTCATCTATTCATGATTTGGATGAAAGAAGTGAGTGAACTGTTGCCAAGATTATTGATGACACAAAAATAGGTGCAAAGGCAAGTGCTGAGGATGACACAGAGTCCACAGAGGGATGTAAACAGCGTAAGCAAGTAGTCAAAAACTTGGTAGACGAGTATATTGTGGTAATGCACTTTGTCAGGAATATAAAGAACTGAAATTCAAATGGATAAAAGATTGTATAACATTAAAACAAATTAAATTAAAGATCAAAAATGTCATTCAACAAAGGCAATGGAGTAGGAACGGTTGTAGAAAAGAAAGAAAGCATTAGTCCAGAGTAGGTGTTAATGGCAAAATTATGAACAGTTCTATCTGAAATCAAAAACATAAAAACAAGATAGACTGGCCTTGGCTAAAAGAAAACATCCAAATGGAGGACAAAGTTCATGTCAGAAGTTGTTTAACTGAACGTTGAGTCCAAAAGGCTGCAAAGAACCGAACTGGATGATGAGGTGCTGTACCTGCAGCTTGTGTCAGTAGCTAGAAGACAACAAAGTGATCTTGAGAGCAAGGTGCTGAATTAAAATAGCAATATCTATCACATTTCTACTTCCCTTCAGTTGCTAAGATGAATCATATTTGATTTGAAATGCTAACTGTTTCTCTTAACTGATAGCGCCAGACCTGCTGAGTTGTTCCAGCACTTCCTGTCTTTATTGGCAGACAAGTTTCTGGGCTGATGCGCATTTTATGAAGATGACTTGGACTAGAATCTGCTTAATCAATTCTATGTGGTTGTCTAGAATTTAAAGAAACAAATTATTCAAGGAAGGAGATAGACTGTCATTGTGTATACGAAAGTAAGGAGGACTAATGTTTAAAACTGGTTGTAAGTCCTTGTGATAGTGGCGGTGTGCCTACAGTGGTGTTAAATTTGAATTTTCACAATACTGATCTAATGAATCAGATACAGTAATACAAGTCCTTAATTGCCAGGATGATGTATGACTCAGAGAAGCAATCGGACCAAGCAGTTGTTACCACAATATTGCCGCTCTTGTTTTTCTTAGTAGTGAAATTTGCAGTGGACCAGGAAACCATTAAAGTTAATTTAGTGAGATATAACTATTGCACCTTGTTTCTTTTGCAGCCACAATATTTTGGTGGTGAAAAGATCAGATACTGATCCAGTGGCAGAGACAGTATGGCAGGATGGTTCCACTAGTAGATGAGACAAGGACTCAAGGACACACCATCAGAGTGAAGGGACGACCCTTTAGAACTGTGATGAGGAGGAATTTCTTCAGCCAGAGGGTGGTGAAGCTGTGGAACTCACTGCCACAGAAGGCTGTAGAGGTCAAGTCATTGAGTGTCTTTAGATAGATATATTCTTGATTAATAATGAGATCAGGGGTTGCAGGGATAGGGCTGGAGAATGGGGTTGAGAAACATGAGCCATGAACAATAGTAGAGTAAGCATGATTGGATGAATGGCCTAATTGTGCTGCTATGTTTTGTGGTCTTATGATAGGATGTTGTTCAGATTTGTGAGTGTTGTCGTGGCTCCACTCGTCCAGGGAAGTAACGATCACAAATAATCACATTCCTAACAAATTTTGCACATGTTGGAAAGCTTCTGAGTTACAACATTCACATGCTGTACACTGTCCTAATACTGGTGTGAATGAAGATTTTAAAAATTCATTTTGAGGGACGTGAGCATCGCTGGCTGGCCAGCATTTATTGCCCATCCCTATCCGCCCTTGAGAAGGCAGCAGTGAGCAATTCACCTGCTGTGGTTGACTCACAATGCCATTAGGCAAGGAATTCCAGGATTTTGATCCAGTGACAGTGAAGGAAATGCGATTTTTTTACAAGTCAGGATGTTGAATGGCTTGGAGGGGAACTAGAAGGCGGTGGTGTTCCCAATTATCTGCTGCCCTTGTCCTTCTAGTCAGAAGTGGTCGTGGGTTTGAAGGGTGAAATCTGAGGATCTTTGCTGAATTTCTGCAGTAAATCTTGTAAAAATAATACACAACACTGCTACTGAGCATTGGTAGTGGACAGAATGAATGCTTATGAATGTGGTGCTAATCAAGTGGGCTGCTTTGTCCTGGATGGGGTCAAGCTTCTTGTGTGTTGTTGGGGTTGCACTTATCCAGGCAAGTGGGGAGTATAATACATTGAAAAAAATTCTTTAACTAAATGACAAAGAATAGGTGACATGATGGCACAGTGGTTAGCACTGCTGTCTCACAGCGCCAGAGACCTGGGTTCAATTCCCGTCTCAGGCGACTGACTGTGTGGAGTTTGCACATTCTCCCCGTTTCTGCGTGGGTTTCCTCCGGGTGCTCCAGTTTCCTCTCACAGTCCAAAAATGTGCAGGTTAGGTGAACTGGCCACGCTAAATTGCCCGTAGTGTTAAATGTAGGGGAATGGGTTTGGGTGTTTTGCGCTTCAGCGGGTCGGTGTGGACTTGTTGGGCCGAAGGGCCTGTTTCCACACTGTAAGTAATCTAATCTAAAAAAAAGAGGCAATGGAGAGAATTTTGTCTGTACTGTACCACCAACAACTGGATTGGAACTGTGTGCGACTTCCATTCTCTTGCTTTTCCCATTTCCACGTGATTACAATTAACATTTAAAGTGATAGCAATATGCAGAGCAGGTATAATTCTGCAGTAAGGGATGCTTTCCCTTGGAGAAACCCACTGATACCTGATGATGCTGCAGCTAGAATTGGATCTTAAATGAGCCTTTGGGTCAAACAGGAAGAGAGGCTGCACCACGGCCAGAATTATCCTGCCGACCCAGTTGCCATTGACATAAAAGTTGAGAACCCAAAATTGTCTTAGGTATTTTTTTAAATTAAATCACTTACAAGTATTTTACACTACTTTAGTTTTATTTATTCATGTGTGCATCATTGTTATTTGCTGATACCAGCTTAGTCAGAGAGCTCAATGTACCAATATACCTTGAGAGTTGCAAGGAGGTAGGGACCTTCTTTAGCTATGGAAGGATCAATGCTGTGATTCTTTATTCACTTGTTATTGAATACTCTTGTCGATGTCCAATATTATATTCACCAATCTGTGGGATTTGGCTGAACTGCAGGCTAATCCTCCCTTCTACACATTTTAAAAGGACATTGTCTGAGATCATTGTCTGTGAATTTGAAATGTTAGAAGTGAATTCAAAGCCCTGTAAGGATTCTGTCAAGTAATGCTCTGAAGGAGATCCACATTTGATAGGTCCGTGTTTGAACAGTGCGAATATTGCCTTTTAGACCACTAATTTTCTACAAACAATAAGTTGTTCATTATAGAGGAAACAGACACACTTCTACATTTCAACTAAAAAAAATGTTGTTATGCTTGCATCTATATGTATTAGTTGTCTATGATTGAAATAGTGTATTGCAGTCATTCAGCTCCAGCAACCTTTTTCCAACTGTACAAGGATGTCACAAATTTGGCGAGGATGTTCTTTTTATCACACTTCATCCAGTCCCTTGCCCTTGATGTAATTATAATTCCATATTTAAATGATAAGGAGAGCTATGTATCACAATGCACCTGTGTGTTTTATAACACATCTCTTGTGCCAACAGACTGCAGTTTAAACACTAACAGTTTAGTTTCTTTGGCATTGTAAGTGGGCCTTGCACATAATGTTAGAAGACAAATGAGTTATATTAATCTTTAATGAAAGTATTACAAAATTGCATTTAAAAATGCATATGCAACTTCAAAGTGTCCACATGTCCTGGATTACCAATAGTAAACTTTACCGTCAACATAGACTGCAGTAAATCAAGGAGACAGCTCACCTCTACCTTTTCAAGGGCAATTAGAAATGGTAATGAATGACCCAGCTAAAAATGGCCTCATCTCACGCATGAATTTTAAAAAAAACTCCAGTGCTATATCATGAGAGGCATGGATAGGGTGAATGCACTCAGTCTTTTTCCCAGAGTTGGGGAATCAAGGAGTAGAGGGCATCAGTTTAGGGGAAAGAATAAAAAGGAACCTGGTGGGCTCCTTTTTTACACAGAGGGTGGTACGTGCATGGAATGAGCTGCCAGTGGAAGTGTTTGAGGCGTGTACATTAACAACATTTAAAAGGCATTTGGACAAGTACATTGATAGGAAATAAGAAGGATAATAAGAGCCAAGTGCAGGAAAATGGGATTAGTGTGGATGGACATTTTGGTTGGTATGGAACAATTTGAGCCAAAGAGCCTGTCTCCGTACTGTAGGACTCTATAACTCAATGACTCTATTATTTTTGGTGCACTATTTATTATATCTGCTGTCCTCTTTGGATTAATTATATCATTTACTATTACTCTACAATGGGAAGGTGAAATATGCTAACTTCTGTCATAAATACCTTTGCAATGACCCCTCAGTTCAAGGGCAATAGATGGAGATCATTGACATAATTTCTAATGAAAGTTGGTGAATGGAAAAATCCAAATATTTTCTCTACTTATAGAATCATACAGCACGGAAACAGTCCGTTTGGTCCAATCAGTCCACGCCAAACATAATCCCAAAGTAAACTAGTCCTACCTGTCTGCTCCTGGTCCATATCCCTCCAAATCCCCTGTTCATGTACTTATTTAAATGTCTTTTAAATGCTGTGATGATGCCTGCATCCACCACTTCCTCAGGAGGTTCATTCCTCACATGAACCATCCTCTGTGTAAAACATTTACCCCCCATGTCCTTTTAAAATCTCTTTCCTCTCACTTTAAAAGTATGCCCCCTTGTCTTGCTAGGGAAAGACATGCACCCACATTAATCCTATCTATACACCTCATGATTTTATAAACCTCTATAAGGTCACCTCTCAACCTCCTATGCTCCCGTGAAAAAAGTCCCAGCCTATCCAACCTTTCTTTATCATCAAACCTTCCAAACCCAGCAACATCCTAGTAAATCTCTTCTGAACTCACTCGAGCTTAATAAGATATTTGTATAACAGGGCGACCAGAACTGGACACAGTATTCCAGGAGAGGTTTCACCAATGTCCTGTGTAACCCCAACATGACTTTCAATTTCTTTACTCAAAGGACTGGGCAATGAAGGCAAGCCTGCTAACCACCTTTTCAACCACACTGTGACGCAAACTTCAAGGATTTATGTACTTGAATCGTTGGGTCCCTTTGTTCTACGACACTACCCAATGCTCTACCATTAATTATATGAGCTCTATCCTTGCTTATTGTACCAAAATGCAACACCTCATATTTATCCAAACTGAACTCCATTTGTAATTTTTCAGCCCATTGACCCATTTGATCAAGATCCCTTTATAATCTTAGAAAGCCTTCTTCACTATCTACTATGCCCACAATTCTCAAATCTTTCATTGAGAATAATTGATGCAAATAAATTTGGTGATATAGTCATAGAAATATACAGCACAGAAACAAACACTTCAGTCCAACTCATCCATGTTGACCAGATATCCTATATAAATCTAGTCCCATTTGCCAGCCTTTGGTCCATATCCCTCTAAACCTTTCCTATTCAAATATCCATCCAGATGTCTTTTAAACGTAATTATACCAGCCTCCACCACTTCCTCTGGCAGCTCATTCCATGCACATACCATGCTCTGTGTGAAAAAGTTATACCTAAGGTCCCTTTTAAATCCTTCCCCTCTCAGCTTAAAACCTTTGCCCTCTAGTTTTGAACTCCCCCACCCAGGAGTCTTCCATATCCCTCTTCACAAAAAGCGCTGATGCAAAATAAGCGTTTAGTATCATCACCATCTCCTGCGGTTCCACACATAGGTTACCTAGCCGATCTTTAAGGCTCCCTAGTCTCTCCCTAGTTACCCTTTTATTCTTAATGTATTTGTAGAATCACTTTGGATTCTCCTTAACCCTATTTGCCAAAGCTATCCCATGTCCCCTTTTTGCCCTCCTGATTTCCCTCCTAATTATACTCCTACTTCCTTTATACTCTTCTAGGGAATCACTCGATTTCTGCTGTCTATACCTGGCTTACGTTTCCTTCTTATTCTTGACCAAAACCTCAATTTCCCTCGTCATCTAACATTCCCTATACCTACCAGCCTTGCTCTTCACCCAAACAGGTACATACTTTCTCTGGATTCTCATTATCTCATTTTTGAAGGCTTCCCATTTTCTAACCATTCTTTTACGTGTAAACACCTGCCCCCAGTCAACTTTTGAAAGTTCTTGCCTAATACCATCAAAATTGGCCTTCCTCCAACTGAGAATAGTAAGTTTTAGATCTGGTTTATCCTTTTCCCCCATCACTATTTTAAAACTAATAGAATTCTGGTCACTGGCCCCAAATTGCACCCACTGACACCTCAGTGACCTGCCCTGCCTTATTTCCCAAGAAAGTTTTGCACTTTCTCTAGTAAATGCATCCACATACTGGATCAGAAAAATTTCTTGGGCACACTTATTAAATTCCTCTCCATTCAAGCCCTTCACACTATGGCAATCCCAGTCTGTTTGGAAAGTTAAAATCCCTTACCATAATCACCTTCCAGATAACTGAGATTTCCTTACAAATTTGTTTCTCAGTTTGCTACTGACTATTGGTGGGTCTATAGTACAATCACAGGAAGGTGATCATCCCTTTCTTATTTCTCAGTTCCACCCAAATAACTTCCCTGAACATATTCCCAGGAATATCCTCCCTAACTACAGCCATAATGTTAACCTTAATCAAAAATGCCACTTGCTTTCCTCTTTTGCCTCCCTTTCAATCCTTCCTATAGTATCTATACCCTGGAACATTAAGCTGTCAGTCCTGTCCATCTCAAGCCATATCTCTGTAATTGCTATGATATTCCAGTCTCATGTTCCTAACCATGCCCTGAATTCATCTGCCTTACTTATTAGGCCTCTTGCATTGAAATAAATTCTGTTTGATTTGTCAGTCCTACCTCGTTCTCTGCTTTGTTCCTACCTTCCCTGTCTGTTTGACTTACTCTTTTTCCCAACTGTACGAGTCTCAGACTGATCACTTTCCTCACTATATCTCTGAGTCCCATCCCTCTCCCCCTTCTTACTAGTTTAAATCCTCCCAAGCAGCTCCCAAGCAAACCTCCCCACCAGTATATTAGTCCACTTCCAATTCAGGTGAAATCATTCTTATCCAGGCGACTTCTACCTCAGAAGACATTCCAATGATCCAAAAATGTGAATTCTTTTCCTCTACATCAGCTCCTCAGCCATGCATTCATCTGGGTAAAAACAATGACTGCAGATGCTGGAAACCAGATTTTGGATCAATGGTGCTGGAAGAGCACAGCAATTCAGGCAGCATCGAGGAGCTTCATCTGCTCTATCCTCCCATTCCTACCCTCACTAACTCGTGGCACCAGCAGTAATCCAGATATTACTACTCTTGAGGACCTCCTTTCTAAATTCCTGCCTAATTTCCTAAGTTCTCTCCTCAGAATCTGATCCTTTCTTCTTCCTATGTCATTAGTTCCAATATGTACAACAACCTCCTGCTGGTCCCTCTCCCCTTAGAGAATATTCTGCATTTCCTCCGAGATATCCTTGATCCTGGCACCAGGGAGGCAATACACCATTCTACTGTCTCATTGCCAGTTTCAGAAACATCCATCTCTGCCTCTGAGTAGAGAGTCCCCGATCACAATTGATCACTTGGAACCTGGTGTACCTCTCATTACATTAGAACCAGTCTTAATACCAGAATCCTGGCTGTCAGGATTATCTGAGAGTCCATTACTTCCTCTATTTTCCAAAAGACCAAACTTGTTTGAGATGTGGATAGCCACAGGAAACTCCTGTACTCTCTGCCTTCCTCTCCCACTTTTCCTGGAGGTCACCCATCTATCTGACTGCATCTTCAGTTTATCTCCCTCCCTTTAACTGCCAACCATCACATCCCCTACCTACTGTTAACTCCTCATTGCCTCCAACTGCCAATCCAACCAATCCATGTGATCTGATAGGATTCACAACAAAACACACTCCCTGCAGACATAATCATCAGTAACATGGAAATTCTCCCTTAACACCCACATCCAACAGGAAGAGCACATATTTCCAGATGTACATGTTAACACACTTTGTGACTTAAGTTTCTGAATAATTTTGGATTAATATGTGTTTTATCTATTAGTTAAAAATCACACAACACCAGGTTATAGTCCAACCAGTTGGACTGTAGCCTGGTGTTGTGTGATTTTTATCTTTGTCCACCCCAAACAAACACAGACACCTCCACATCTTGTCTATTAGTGACTGTGTATTGATGAAAATTACATTCTTTCTGTCACCTGGTGGGAATATATTGTAACTCAATGGGCTCAATTTTACTAAATTTTTAATTATTACTGCTTTTCATTATATGGCCATGGAACCTTAAGAAAATGGTTATAGTTTAGGTATACAATATTGCAAGTATACTTGCATTATACAACTTTGTTCAACATTATATTGTGTTTAGATCTTTGATCATTAACATGACACCATTAAACATATTGTGGCTATGCTAATGACAATCTTCAATGAAGATATCAACTGTCATAATTATCAAATTCATATTCACAATAATATTATGGCAGTAACACCCCACTGCATGTACATTTGCTCTTCTTGATAACCCTCCATGTCAACCTAGTAAGCTTTGTACTTCCTGAAGTTCCTACACAAACCTATCCATCAGAGTCTACATTTCCCACTTTACACCACCAGATCTATAGAAAGTAAACATGCTAGGTCAGTTAGTGGATTGTTCCCCTATGGAAGCTAGAGTTCTGCACATCATTGAAGACCCCTGTCTGCCACATGAACCATTTTTCGCCCATGCTTCATTATTGCCCCTTCTTTATATGTTGAGTTGTCCTTCTTCAGTATTGCAATACTCTGTGCACCCCAGTTTTCTAACTCCAGTCCACAATTAAGTTACTCAGTCTTCATTCAGCAGCATTAGTCACCTCATAACATCCCTTGAGAGACCACCTAGACTGTCCTTGGCCCACCTCTTTTGAATGACTTAGTCAGACAGCTCCAAGTGATGACCGACCTTGCAGCTGACTGAAATCTGTACAACTCCCTGACTGTGATCCTGTGACTCCCTGAACTGGTTGCAATGGACCCTCAGGGCTGACCATGATCCACGTCTTGGACTGTGGTGATGCACACCCTCTGACCATGACCATCTCAATTGGCTGCCTGACTGTGCTCAATTCTCTGGACTGATATTGGAGGCTGTCTTTGAGTTTTTCCCCTGACTTGACTGAAGACTACTTCCTTTAGACTTTGTGAAATATCCATTTCCTTAAAGCATATGTAGTGTGTTTGGTGCATACGTGGCTGACGCGTAGTACAGGTGAGAGATTGATGTAATATGGAGTCACCCAGCAAGATGTTCACCCACTTGAGTGATCAATGCTGACAACAATGTCAAGCTACTGACTATGTGTCTACACTAAAATGCATGTCAATATTGGTACATTGTGTGCTTTTTAAGCTCCAGCTGAGAAGCAATGCCAAAGCAGGGTGATGCAGGGATGGTGTGATCACCCAGGTAGATTCTAAGTAAGGGAGCACTAAGATTACAGACAAGGAGCCCTGAGATGACCTCTGATCAAATCCATGAGCTGGTTGTCTGACCCTGTGCACAAAGTGTCCTTGCAACAGCATTGCAATGAGAGGTGCTCCTGTGTTCCAAGGATCAACAGTAAAATCCATAGAAATACTGTAAGTAGGTTGAAAATGTGCCAAGATTGTGTGGAGAGGCTGTTACATTTTGGATGTCAGTCACTGTCCGTGGATTGTATCCTGAAAGATTGGTACTAGTTGTGCAAAATGGAGGTTCAGAGGAGCAAGAGGCCAGCTGGATTCATCAGTTACCCATTCTGACATTCATGTCAGGAGTTCTCGGCATCTAGCTTCTACCCAGAAGATTGTAAAATGGAAACCTGCATGTGATGAAGTGAGATGCCATTGCAACGAGGATGATAATGAGGGTACTAATCTCTATTAATAGGCCTCTTGCCAGTCAAAAATGGGAATCTCATCTTTTTGTCCAGAACTTTGTTTGAAACTATGACCCATTGCTCCCATGATCAAGAAAGGCTCTGCTCAACTTCTCAAACACTTCTCCAAAATTTCTGATGATAGTCCACATTGTTCAAGGCCTGGGAAGATTCCAATTTAAGTGTATCCCTGAGGTGAAGTAAGAGGACTCCGACAATGAATCTGTCATGTCCACAATTGTAAGATGCCTTAGGACAAATGGAGGGCTGCTTGATTGAATGTTACAGTTCAAGAAAGCTCATATCTTGGAGGATAGTGGAAACATAGAGTTTTGGAGAGTTGTAGCACTGTGGTTTGTTCCTAGGAAGTGGAAGAAGCATCAAGGTTTTGATAAGTAAAGACTTTCTCAGGAAAGTCATAAGAAAAAAAGAGGAGGTGCAGTAAACCTGTCCACAGGAACTCCATCTTCACATTGCCCGAGAGTTACCACTCATGGACACGGTGGGTTAAAGCATTCCGTGTGTTTACACAGACTTTGGGCAAGCAATCGTCAAAGTACCACAGCGCAAACTCTGAAAGTTCTCAAAGAACTGCAATAAATAGTTTTGCTGATTGTAGGCATAAGCTCTGTATCCCCATAAAGTATAAATCATCTGCCCTTTAGCAGAGTCTCTCTCTCTGTCTCTCTCTCTCTCTGTTTCTCTCTGGTGTTACTTCTAATTCTAGCTCCTTTATATTTGTGCTTTTTGGTTCTCTCTTTCAGAAACTCCAACAATTGATTAACATGAGTTGGTGAGGTGCTGAATGCTGACGTATGTCCAGCATGTGAAGCAGTTAGGAAATGAAGTTGTGAAGTGGTCACATTAGTCTGTATAGTGATGGGCAGAGATCTGACAAAAGGAGTATAATGTAGGAAAATGTGAAAATTTCCATTTCAACAGAAAGAATAAAATGTTTTGCAAATGGTAAGAATTTGCAGAGCTCTGAGATGTAGAGGGATCTAAATGCCCCAGTGCATGAATCACAAAAGGTTAGGTTAGTATGCAGGTACTGCAAGTAATAAGGAAAGCTGACAGAATGTTGTTACTTATTGAAGTGAACTTGAAAACAACAGTAGGGAGTTATA
Organism: Chiloscyllium plagiosum; assembly: GCF_037043375.1. Lineage (NCBI taxonomy): Eukaryota > Metazoa > Chordata > Chondrichthyes > Orectolobiformes > Hemiscylliidae > Chiloscyllium > Chiloscyllium plagiosum. The sequence goes on from NW_028270141.1 coordinate 108,900,813, forward strand.
CAGGGCATTGATGAGGTCATATCTGGAGTACTATGTATCGTATTAGATTCCTTATGTAAGGAAAGATGAAATGAGTTGGGGACAGTTGGGAGAAGGTTTATTTAACTGGACTGAGCTGGGTTTCTCATGAGGTGAGGTCGGACAGGCTATCTTTGTATCTGCTGGAGTTTTGATGCATCAGAAGAGATTGATTGAAATATATGAGATCCCGAGGGTGGATGTGAAAGGAATGTGAGAGAGTCTAGATCTAGAATTCACTACTTCAAACTCAAGGGTCACCCTTTTAAGACAGTTTTTTTTCTTACAGAACATTGTGAGTCTTTGGAACTCTGTCCCTCAAAAGGTGGTGAAAGCAGAATCTTTGATTTTTTTCAAGGCAGTGGTAGATAAATTCTTGTTAAGCAAGAGGGTGAAAGGTGATTCAGGATAAGTGGGAACTTGGAGTAGTCAGAACAACCATGATCTATTTGAATGGTGGCTTGAGGAACTGTAAGGTCTGTCCTCTCTCTCTGTTTTCAGAAAAATTGTCTTGAAAGAAGCATAAACAAAAAGGAAAGAAACGGTTGCTAGTACAAGGTATGCAGTTAAAGGCTTCTGTGAAAAGAATAATGACCCTCCTGTCCAAAAAACTCACTTTGATTCTTACAAATTCACACTGCAAAGGACACTCAGCAAAGGTCTAATCATTGTTTTATGTTGCTTATATTTGATTATTATTGTATTTCATCAAGAACCTGAGCTATGAATAACCAGAATTGCTTGTATGTTTAAACATTTTTTGTGTTTACTGCCACAGTTTATAGCCACTTTATCTGTTGCATGTTGGATTTTACAGCAGGACTGCAGGATTTGAATTATTGCCAGCTCACTTTGCTGTGATATCTGATCCACGTGACACTATCGTTACAACAGCTATAGATTTACTTATGTCATAAACAGAAAGTTCAGGGTCGTGAACAAACAGTCAAAAAGTCCCACTCATTTGGGCTTTTTGTGACGAAGAGAAGGAAATTATAACTTCCAGGCCTTGTGTAGCAGAATCACAGTAAAATTATTTTAACCTGAAGTCTGCAAGAACAGTCAAAACCACCTTATGTTCAACACAGCAAGCTGCCATGAGCAGCTGGTTTCCCAGACAAATTTTATAAGGAAAATAAACTTAGGCAATAAGCTGTATGTCTTAGTGTTTATTTTATACAGACGGCTGTTTTGTATCCGTTCCAAAGTATTTCCTTCCCTTATTGAAGATATAACCTGCACCATGCTAATCTGACTAAGATAATGTCAGCCATTTCCAAAACGTTGTACAGTGATTGTGAGAAAGCATATTAATCAATTAAGTTGTGATGTGGACCTCACATAAAATATACAAAGTCTTTTTGTGCTGAAGTTTCCCTTCCCTGGTGAGGTGAGGCAAGAATGAAAAATCCAAATTATGACATTGAGAAAAACGTTTCTGATTTTCCCTTAAGCCTTGAGTGCGACTCCAAAAAAACACCATTCAGTGTTAGCTATCTTATTTGCACACACTTGCATCTTATTAAAGTCCAAACTTGACTTGTTTAAAAGTCACTTCCAATTTTCCTCCTTTCCCTGGGAAACTATATGACACAAATTCCAGGCAGGTAACTCAAAGCAGGGACTCGATGGCTGCAGTTCACCAAATGCTTGCTCTTGTCATTATCCAACTGGTTCTTCACAATAATGGGCCTACATATTCTGTAGCCACCATCTTCCTTTGCCCTTTATCCACACAAGTCAGTCTTGGCAAACCACCAATTGTACCATATCATTATTTCTGCTGTTCAACCAACTCTCACCACTTCAGCCTTTCAACACTTCGTTATGGAGCTCAAGGTCATAGACAACTTGTATGTTTCTGTCAAGTTATTTTTCATGCAAGGACATCGATGCACTTCATGCATCTACACATGATGCTTCTTAGTGTGCTTCCTTAGTGATCACTTACCTTGAGCTTACTTGGAGGCTGCCAGTCTCTTATAGAACATAGAACATAGAAGAATACAGCGCAGTACAGGCCCTTTGGCCCTCGATGTTGCGCCGATCCAAACCCACCTAACCTACACTAGCCCACTATCCTCCATAAGCCTATCCAATGCCCGCTTAAATGCCCATAAAGAGGGAGAATCCACCACTGCTACTGGCAGGGCATTCCATGAACTCACGACTCGCTGAGTAAAGAACCTACCCCTAACATCTGTCCTATACCTACCACCCCTTAATTTAAAGCTATGCCCCCTTGTAATAGCTGACTCCATACGTGGAAAAAGGTTCTCACGGTCAACCCTATCTAAACCCCTAATCATCTTGTACACCTCTATCAAGTCACCCCTAAACCTTCTTTTCTCCAATGAAAACAACCCCAAGTGCCTCAGCCTTTCCTCATACGATCTTCCTACCATACCAGGCAACATCCTGGTAAACCTCCTCTGCACCCGTTCCAGTGCCTCCACATCCTTCCTATAGTATGGGGACCAAAACTGCAGAGTCTTATACAACTGCAACATGATCTCAGGACTCCGGAACTCAATTCCTCTACCAATAAAAGCCAGTACGCCATATGCCTTCTTCACCGCACTATTTACCTGGGTGGCAATTTTCAAAAATCTGTGTACATGGACACCAAGATCCCTCTGCTCATCCACACTACCAAGTATCTGACCATTAGCCCAGTACCCCATCTTTTTGTTACTCTTACCAAAGTGAATCACCTCACACTTAGCTACATTGAACTCCATTTGCCACCTTTCTGCCCCGTTCTGAAGCTTATCTATATCCAGCTGTAACCTGCCACATCCTTCCTCACTGTCAACAACTCCTCCGACTTTCGTATCATCCGCAAACTTGCTCATCCAACCTTCTAGCCCCTCCTCCAGGTCATTTATAAAAATGACAAACAGCAATGGTCCCAAAACAGATCCTTGCAGAACACCGCTAGTAACGGCACTCCAAGATGAACCTTTACCATCAACTACTGCCCTCTGTCTTCTTCCAGCCAGCCAATTCCTAATCCAAACCTCCAACTCACCCTCAATGCCATACCTCCGTATTTTTTGAAGTAGCCTACCATGAAGAACCTTATCAAATGCCTTACTAAAATCCATATACACCACATCCACCGCTTTCCCCTCGTCCACCTCCTTAGTCACCTTCTCAAAGAATTCAATAAGGTTTGTGAGGCACGACCTGCCCTTCACAAAACCATGCTGACTATCCTTGATCACATTATTCCTATCCAGATGTTCATAAATCCTATCCCTTACAATTCTCTCTAAGACTTTGCCCACAACAGAAGTGAGACTCACCGGCCTATAGTTACTAGGGTTATCCCTACTCCCCTTCTTGAACAAGGGAACCACATTTGCTAGCCTCCAGTCTTCTGGCACTACTCCTGTAGACAACGAGGACATAAAAATAAGAAGGGCTTATGCCCGAAACGTCGATTCTCCTGTTCCCTGGATGCTGCCTGACCTGCTGCGCTTTTCCAGCAACACATTTTCAGCTCTGATCTCCAGCATCTGCAGACCTCACTTTCTCCTCAAAGATTTCAACCTACTGCGAATCCTCTTACAAGGATGCCTTCCTTGAAGAAGCTCTCTTCCTCCCTCTACAAAGATTTCAGTGAGTCCCTCTCTCACTGCACCCCCCAGGTCATCTCCTCTGCACAGAAGCTCTTCAGCCACATTCTCAAACAGACTCGCTACCACAGCTATATCTCCTTCCTCAGCACCTGCCTACGGAACTGACTGATCCCGCACGGACTCCGGACTACGTTCCGACCAACAAAACTTGGACCCAACCAGGACAACCAGTACCTACAACAAATCCAAAGCCTCCAGCAACAGACCTCCCTCCGGATCCTCTGCTCCACGCTTGCAGCCATGCGCCGCTACCTACATTCCCTGCAACTCGACCTACCCCAGCTCAGGACAACAGTCATTCCTGAAGAAGGGCTTATGCCCGAAACGTCGATTCTCCTGTTCCCTGGATGCTGCCTGACCTACTGCGCTTTTCCAGCAACACATTTTCAGCTCTGATCTCCAGCATCTGCAGACCTCACTTTCTCCACATAAAAATCAAGCTCTGCAATCTCCTCCCTTGCCTCCCAGAGAATCCTAGGATAAATGCCATCAGGGCCAGGGGACTTATCTATTTTCACCCTTTCCAGAATTTCCAACACCTCTTCCCTACATACCTCAAAGCCATTCATTCTACTTAATTGTGACTCAGTATTCACATCGGCAACAATGTCCTGTTCCTGAATGAATACTGACGAAAAGTATTCATTCAGTGTCTCCCCAATCTCTTCAGTCTCCACACGCATATGCTTCACATTGCTTCCTTAGTGCACACTCACTGAGCTCAGCACTGATTTATGGTCTCAGTCTCCATGTGGGTCACATTGCTTTCTTATTGGTCATGCTCTTTAATGCACTGTTTCAGACTGCCATCCTTTGTGGCTTGCATTGATTTTTAACACAAAGCGAGAGGCAGGTAGCTTCTCAACAATGCTAAACAGTCAAATGTTGAACATGTCACTGTGTGACATTATGTTGTGCTAGTGTTACACTTGTGCCATGTGCTAACAGTTTATATGACAAGCACACTGCATGTACTTCAAGCACAATTGTGAAATTTAAAGGGGAACAGTCCTTGGTGGAGTCTATAGTCAGTCAGGGTTAATGGCACAGTCAGCCAAGGTGGTCACTGATTCTAATCCTGGGGGGTTTGGCCATGATTAGTCAAGCACTTGGTCCTATCAAACTCCTCAGATCTGTATTCTTACAGTCTAGGGACTGGGCCATGATCAAGTGCAACTACTCATCTGGGGGGGTGGACCAATTTTTCTTGCAATGAGACAAAGGGAGGGATTGAGGATAATGAAAAGGAATTTCATTGGTTGTAAATTACTTTTGGATGCCTGAAATTGTGGTAAGCACTATATAAATACAAGTTTTTCTTCTTTTGTGAGACAATTATAACAGCAAATATGTTTCTAAAATATTATTAATATATATAACATACATTATATATTCTATATGCCATGTATAATAAAGCATAATATATGTTAGGTATATGTCTATATATAAACATAAATATGCTGCAAGAGAAGCAAGGGTGAAGTGAGGAAGAATTTTTTCACTCAGCGAGCAGTTACGATACGAAAATCACTGTCTGGAAGTGTGGTGTAGACAGGTTCACTGAAGGCTTTAAAGAGGGGATTGGATGATTTCTTAGATAGAAATAATGTGCAAGGATATGAGGATAAAGCATAGTATTGTCATTGGTAATGATGTTCAGTTAACAAGCTGATGCAGGCACAATAGGCCAAATGGCCTCCTTTGGCACCTTAAATTCTGTGATTCTGCGATTAAATTACCAAGAGTAGCAGTGATTACCTTGGTTGCAGTGATGATGGGATAATCCAGAATTACTTGATTATTGTCATTGACCCAATCAGTCTCAATCTGCTTGGTTACAAATACATGAAAATGTCAGTTCCAGCTCCATCTCAGAGTTGTACATGGAGATCCAGAGGCATATGGAGAATTCAGTTTGAACCAAGGCTATACTGAGGTCAGGAACTGAGTGGCCCTGGTAAAACCCAAGCTGTGAGTGAGCAGATTATTGTTAATGATACCTTCCATCACTTCACTGATGATTGAGAGTAGACCAATGGAGTGATAATTGGCCAAGTGAATTTGTCCTGCTTTCTGGGTACAGGGTATACCTGGGTAATTTTCCACATTATTGGATACATGTCAACATTGTAATTGTATTGGATCAGCTTGGCTGGGGGAGCAGCAAATTGTGAAGCACATTTCTTCCGTACTATTGCCGAAATATTGTCAGGATCCCACAGCCTTTACCACATCCAGTGCCTCCAATTATTTCTTCATATCATGTGGAGAGAATTGAATTGGCTATGTAGGATGTGAAATGATGTCTGTAGATTGGGAGTTTACATAAAATGTGAGAATTTATTTCCCCCAGATGAACAGTCTTCAAGATGGTTTATTTGACCTGAAGTAGGCTTGGTTATTAGTCTGAGTTCTGGCTATTATCTCAGCAGCTTGTTAGATTCTTAGTAGGCTGAGGTAAAAGGATCAGAAATGTATAATTCAAACTTTTTCCTAAGACTGTGGAAGTTTTGGTCATGTCAATGAATGGGTCAGTATTAATTTATCGTTCAGTTTCTCCCCCTCTAATCAAGGATGCATTTTTCACCATAGAGTGTATATGGGGCTCCTAACAGTCTCTTTATTATCAGCTCCTTGTCAGCAGCCATACCGTGTGCTGTTCTTTTTATGTTTGTTAACTGCAAAGTCCACACAATGAGGGTGTGAGATTCCAGGAAGATGGTGTTTATTCTCTGCTCTGGTAGTTGTTGGTGGTACTTTCCAGAATTGTAAACAGCTTGGAGTATGTGAGCAGCTGTGACCATATTTTAATCCAACACAGTCCATTTAAAAATTAAGCAAGAGCTTTTTTTTTAAATGATGAGTTATTTTGTGGACCTGACAATACAGTTACGTGGACGCATTCGGCTGAATCTTCTTGTTTTAGGCTGTGTACAGGTTACTTTGAGCTGTTTTCTTTGCTGGAGTTCTAGTCATGAGACTCAGTGTGATTTCTCACCATATCTTACCCTATTTCTAAGTTCTAGAAGCTTACACCTTCTCAAAAGCACTTACCTAAGCATCAAGAAATGACTGAATTTGTGTTTTAAATTGGAATGAATCTTACCAAGGAGCTAGAGCTGCTATTTCATGTTGTAAGCACTTATTAATTAATGCTTCTGCAAGGCCCAAAAGGGGAATAATTTAAATTATGCAGTTTCACTTCTGCACTTCTAAACTGTATACTTATGAACTATTTTTTCGTTTTACCTTTATATTCCTTCTTTTCTCTTATGGTAAATTATTTTTCCCTTTATCTTTCTTTATCTAATTTGACTATAATTCATCCTGCCTCTTTTTTTTAATTCTCTAATTCTTTTTCTCTACCCTTAGATTTCATTGGTTAAAGTGCTTGAGGAGAGAGATCTGCCATTCAGGTGCTTCCAGATTGCCTGCTCGCACCACCGAAATCAAAATGCACATCCTACAATTTGCACAATGACAACACTGAAGGTTCTCGCTTCAAGTAGCCCTCTTTAACTTGATCGATTTAAAGTTTTCAGTTGATGGGGTGGTAATAAATTCCAAATAAGATTTTTATTGAATTCAAATGTTAACTTTGTTTTCTCTCCACAGATGCTTCCAGACTTGCTGTCCAGCATGACCTGTTTTTAATTTGGATCTTTAGCATCCGCAATTCTTTGCTTTTATTTTAATGGGGGGGGGGGTTGTATTTAGTGTCAAGAGCTTTGTTTGAACTTTTTTTTATTATTCACTCCCAGGATGTGCATGTCAGAGCCAATATTGATTACCTGTCCCTGGTTGCTCTTGAGGAGATGTTGGTGAGCTGCCTTCGACTGCTGCAGTCCATTTTTACAAATTATAGAATCTTAGTGTGGAATCAGGCCATTTGGCCCAATGAGTCAAAACCAACCCTCCGATAGCATCTCACACCCACCTCCTCTACCCTATCCCTGTAACCCTGCATTTCCCATGGACTGTGGGAGGAAACCCACGCAGACATGGGGAGAATGTGCAAACTCAAACGGGCAGTCACCTGAGAGTGGAAACTAACCCAGGACACTGGTGCTGTGAGGCAGCAGTGCTAACCACTGAACCACAGTGTATGTTTCTCACTGAGTATGTGATAGGGTAGCATAAAAATATTGGTGCCATTTTGGAATAAAAACAGTATAGGTCAAAAGATAAAATGCTGGAGAAAGTTATCTGGCCTGGCAGCATCTGTGGAAAGAGAAACAGAGTTAACATTTCAAGTCCAGTACAACTTTTCTTCAGAACTGAAACGTACTGGAGTTGGTGGCTATAAACTGCCGAAAGAGGGGAAAAGGAGCGAGTGGACCAAATGGTGAGGATGCTCAGAGCAAAAGAGAAAGAAAATGAGCATTGTGTAAAAGAGGGACAGAGATATAATATAGGTGTAAATGATAGGTGTGAACAGGAGAAAATGGGAATTCTCTGTTGAGAACAAAACAAGCAAGACACAAACAAGAGGCACAGTGGGGTCTGGGGGGAGTGGTGTTGTAATCAGAACTAGAAGAGGCTGGAATTGGTGGGTGTAAGGCTGCTGACAGAGGGGGAGGAGTGTTGTGGAGGGAATAGTCCTGGAGAATGCTGACAGTGGAGGGGAAGTCATCTTTGATGGTAGTGTCCTGCTGAAGGTGGGAGAATTTAGCAGAGGTTGATCCTTTGAATGTTTTGAAACTGATGCAGTGGAAAATGAGGACAAGGGAATCCTAGTATTGTTCTGGGAAAGTGGTGAAGGGATAAGGGCACAGGGTGAGGAAATTGAGTTGATAGGGTTAGGGTTCTGGCAACTCAGTGGGGTTGGGATGGGGCCGAAGAATTGGAGAACTAGAAGAATGGTATGAGGAAGTGTAGTCAAGTAGAAGTGCCATTTTGGGACAATCTCTTATTCTCTCTAGCCACTGCCAAACTGATGGCAAGTTCTCCTATGCACTGCCTCTCCTGCTTGCTGTTAATGACCCTCAAACTTGAAACAGCTCTCACTGTACAGGTTGCTACCTGTCACTTACCAATCATGCACAGACTATCACTCACAAGGACTCGGGAGGGTCAGCAGTAGCCAGGAGAGTTGGGGAGCACAATTAATGGTGAGCAGAATGGTCAAGATGTGGCAGAGGTTGTGGGAAGGTTGTAACATAGGAGCTCAGGAACTAGGCAATTCAGCCCTTCGAGCCTGCTCCACCATTTAACATGATCTTGGCTGATTTTATCTTGGTCTCAACTCTGCTTTCTGCCATTGGAAACATATCTATTTCTTTCTTGAATGAGAGGGGTGAGGAGCAGATGAGGTACCAAGCAGGTGGCAAGTAGAAAGAGTTAGTATTTTTGTGTTTTGTAAATTTATTTTAGTTTTAAAAATAATTTCATTTCTAAATATAGTAATTTAAGTGTGAAATTCATAAATGATGATGTTTAAATGTATTTCTAATGATAAAGGTGCTGCAGGTGCTTTTACATTGGTGGGAGTAGGAAAAAGTGATTTGTGAATGCTGTTGTTTTAAATTGCACTTTTCTGGAACACAACTACCAATGTTAAGCGAAGAGTTGCCATAATATGGTTTAACAAATAAGGGGAAAAGCTCACATGGTGCTTGCTGTGAGATCTGCCACTCCGGCAAATTCCGAGCCATTAATGTGTTCGAGTGTGAATCAGCAGCTATTACAAACTCAGATCAACAAGATGGAAGGTCACTGTACTAACACATGCACAAAAAAAGTCCAAAAGTTAAAAAGGTTTCTTTGGCTTTATGCTGACATTGGTCAGATGCCATAAAAATATCCATCAACAAGGAGATGTAAAATAAATGAAACATTTCCAAACCTATTATTGCTACTTCTGGTTGCTTGAGTAAGTCAACTTGATCAAAATGAGGCTACTTATGTATAATCACTATCACCACGTTGCTCTATCTTTATGGTGCAGAAAGCTGTTCAAACTGAAAGGAAACTCGTTGCAATAAAATATCTTGAGAGATATTTTGCAATATTAATTAGTATGGCAGGCATGGTGAAGTTATTGACCTTTCAAGCACAATTCCAATTGCAGCTTTTAGAATGAATGTTGTTTTGTTCAAGTTAAAAGAATAGGATTTGAATGGTAGCAGATTAAAGCATTGTTATGTGAGTTATTCCTTAGGACCAATATGTACAGCTAATGATGCCTTGGAAATCCAACCAGTGCAGCAGATCCTCAATCTCTCACTTTATAGAACCATGGAAGGGCTATAGTACAGAAGGAGGAGGCCATTTGGTCCATCATATCTGTGCTGGCTCTCTGCAGTAACTCAGCTTGTCCCACTCTCCCACCCTTTTTTTTCATATACAGCCCCACAACATTTCTCTTCAGATAAAGATCTAAACTCCTTTAAAAGCCATGATTGAATCTATATCCATTAAACTCTCAGGCCTCCATTCCAGATCCTAACCATTTGCTGCATAATATAGTTTTTCCTCTGTCGCCTTTGTAATCTTTTGTCAATTATCTTCAATTACTTTTCTCTATTCCCAATTGTTCAGCCAGGAAAAACATATTCTCCCTATTTACTCTGTCCAGATCCATCATGATTTTGAAAATCTTTATCGAACTTCTTCTCAACAAGGCAAGTAGGATTTGGGAGGTCCAGGGTAGGGAGGCGGGAGAGGTATGGATTCGGGGCTTCATTGAGCACTGGTGACACTATGCAGTTGTTACTGTTAGGGAATCTGGAATGACCAGAAAATAGGATCCTCCCAACTGATAGTCTTTCCACATGGCTGGGCCTGTATAGGCAGAATGGGTAAATGGTCCTTAATTGGATATCAAAGTCACAGTTGGCCTCCAAGTGGGTCAGCCAATGGCCATCAGGCATTTAACTTTTAAGATCCTAACTCCATTCAGGGAGAGGTGGGTGCCGCAGGGAGTGGAGTGCATCATTTCTCCCTCCAACTCTATTTTGATTTAGTCCCTACCCTCCCCTTCACTGTTTTTGATCACACAGCACTGCCCTCTGATGTGAAGGGCAGTGTTTATCACTGGCTACCCGGGTGTTTTCCTTTCTTCCTGGTGGTGGAAATTGAATAAAGATTCGTGCACTTTGTGTCTTTCACTGTGTCTCAAAGAAAGGAAAAAAAAAAGATCCTAACTCCAACATAATTTGAGGTATGAAAAATTGCTGCCCACAAATGTCCGATAAAGTGTGTCTGCTGAGACCCAGCACAATCCAACACTTCTGTTTTTGGGCTATGTATTTTTTTTCTCTCTCTTGTTAAGGGCAAGTCCCTGTTTTCTACATTTTTCTTTTCAAAAATATATTTTATTTATATAAAAAAAAGATCCTAACTCCAACAGTTGCTGGCCATTCGGAGGCCAGGAATGGTGGCCACTGCTGGGACTGCAGCCAGACCAGACCAATGAAGGTGAAGAAGGCCTTGAATTAAGTAAATTTATGGGCCAGTACACCAATACTGAGCGAAGGGGAGAGAAGGAGGTCAGTGTTGCAAGGGTTAAAATCTCACAGAAAATTGTAATTTACCATTTGAGTTCTCAGTGGAAAGCATTAATGAAATAGTGAAATATAAACAGAAAATGCTGCAAAAATAAACTCAGCATAATACCATCTGTGTAAAAAGACAAACGGAGTTAATATTTTAGATTTGTGATAATTCATCAGGAAATAAAATAGAGTGCACTGAGATGCCTGAAAAGGCAACTCTTGAAAGGGAGATTCTCTTTCTTGGAGTTTTCAATAAATATCATTTCCCTCAAGCAAATGGTCTGTTTTGCAACAATAACTACATTTCAAAAATACTTCATTGGCTGAAACATTCTGAGATATTCAGTTGCCATGGAAAGTGCTGTATAAATGAATGTCTTTTTCTCTTGGATGGTAGCTGTAACCTGATTAATGTGCCTGTAATAACAGCAGAATGTGTACAAGACTGTCATTTTCACAATAGTTTGCATGAATAAACCTGATGCACTTCATATAGAAAGCAACAGATGTTTATAGGGTTCAAATGGGAGTAAAGTCCAAACTAAATCGCCATGTACCAGATGGTGCAAATTGTCTTATCCATACATAATGTCAATTAATGAGCCATGGAGATACAGAGCAGCATTGTATTGCTCACACTTTCAGGGGCCGTTATCGAGCTTAGGACCGCCTGATACAGTAAACAAGATCCAGGCATTGCGTAGGAGACTGTGATCGTACTACAGTATATTGTAAAATCTGATAGCCGTTCAAAAGAAAACTGCATTTATTCAACATCAGTTTATGAGAAATAACAATAAAAATAGACTAAAGGAGAATAAGAAAGTAAGTTTAGAAAAGGAAAGCTAAGAAAAGTGTGGTTAGCACTGCTGCCTCACAGCACCGAGACCTGTTTTTGATTCCAGCCTTGGGTGATTCTAAAAGATTCTATGATTTTAAAAGATGTGCAAAACAACTCTCAAACAGAAAAAGGAACAGAAAGTATTTTGGACCGTAAGACAGAGGCGTAGAAATTAGGCCATTCAGCTCATCGAGTCCGCTCCACTATTCAATCATGAATGATCATTTCTCAACCCCATTCTTCTGCTTTCTCCTCATAACCCTTGATCCCCTTTACAATCAAGCTCCTATGTATTACCCTCTTAAATATACTCAATGACCTGGCCTCTACAGCCTTCTGTGGCAGTGAATTCCATCGATTCATCACTCTCTGGCTGAAAAAGTTTCTCCCTATCCCTGTTCTAAAAGGTCTTCCCTTCACTCTAAAGCTGTGTCCTTGGATCCTAGCCTCTCCTACTAATGGAAACATCTTCCCAACATCCACTTCGTCCAGCCAATTCAGTATCCTGTAAGTTTTAACTCAATCCCCCATCATCCTTCTAAACTCCATTGAGTATAGACCCAAAATCCTCAAACATTCCTCATACAATTCTTGTGAATCTCCTCTGAACAAGCTGCAGAGTTAGTATACCCTTCCTTAAGAAATATTATTGAAATTAGGAGAATTATTCAAGATGAGGTAAGAGGATTTTCAATTTTGACAGGATAATCAAAACATAATGGAGCTAAATGCTTTATCTTTACACAAGAGTACGATATCACAGAGAAGGATTTAAATGCAAAATAGGTGACATAGTAATGTATATTTCAGCTGTGGGAAAACCAATCTGACAGGGTATATCCTAGAATCCTGAATGTATTGAGGGAGAAAATGACAGTGGCTTTAGAATTGATGGCCTATAAATTTAGCCACTCAGTGTCCATTTTTCAGGCACTAACTGGTCTACTAAGTCCTCAGAATGGAGCTCAGGAAGTGGATGCATATATCTGGTTGACGTATGGCATTTGCCTTATTGGTGGAAGAAAGAAAACTGTCACACAGAGTCCATGTCTCAGACAGGTATTCAGTTCCTTGAGTGTTAAATAATGAGGGTTCATATGTGTTTGAGATTCCCATTGCAATATTGCTATCCCCTAAGGCATCTTACACCAACATTTAATAATGCCAGACTTTGTGATCACCTGCAACCTTCAGCATAGCTTTTTCAAATTTACCAACTTCAGTGTTGCTACGGGGCCTAGCTGTACCTGTTATTTTGTGGGTTATATGTGGGTTATTCCTTGTTTAAGTTTAACTCGGAGCACTTTGATCAAATCTTTTCCAATTTCATGAAAGAATATTAGTTCCATTCTCTAGTCTCTCAATTAATGGAAATCAAATTTTCTTCCAATGTCTACCTTCTCATGTCTTTGGATGGTCCATCATTGACTCTTTTTTTCCCTTCCATGACTTCTATATCTTCATTACTGGCATAGGCATTCCATTTAAGCCCAGTGGATCCTGTATGAACATACAAGTGAGGAGCAAGAACAGGCCACTCATCTCCTTAAGCTTGTTCCTCCATTCAATAAGATCTTAGATGATCTGATTATGGTCTCAACTTAATGTTCCTGCCTGACCCCAGAACCCTCTGAGTGTCGTTTGGTCAAGAATCTATTTACTCCTGCCTGAAATATATTAAGTGACTCCCCTCCCCCCGTCCTCTGGGAAAGACAGGTTCGCAGACTCATGATCTTTTAAGATAAAACATTTCTCCTCATTCTCTATCATAAATAAAGTGACCCTTTATTTTATACTGTGTGCCCTGTTCTAGACTCTCACACAACAGGAAACATCTTTTCAGCTTATAGAACATAGAACATAGAAGAATACAGCGCAGTACAGGCCCTTTGGCCCTCGATGTTGCGCCGATCCAAGCCCACCTAACCTACACTAGCCCACTATCCTCCATATGCCTATCCAATGCACGTTTAAATGCCCATAATGAAGGAGAGTCCACCACTGCTACTGGCAGGGCATTCCATGAACTCACAACTCACTGAGTAAAGAATCTACCCCTAACATCTGTCCTATACCTACCCCCCTTAATTTAAAGCTATGCCCCCTTGTAATAGCTGACTCCATACGTGGAAAAAGATTCTCACTGTCGACCCTATCTAAACCCCTAATCATCTTGTACACCTCTATCAAGTCACCCCTAAACCTTCTTTTCTCCAATGAAAACAGCCCCAAGTGCCTCAGCCTTTCCTCATACGATCTTCCTACCATACCAGGCAACATCCTGGTAAACCTCCTCTGCACCCGTTCCAGTGCCTCCACATCCTTCCTATAGTATGGGGACCAAAACTGCACACAATACTCCAGATGCGGCCGCACCAGAGTCTTATACAACTGCAACATTACTTCAGTACTCCGGAACTCAATTCCTCTACCAATAAAAGCCAGTACGCCATATGCCTTCTTCACCGCACTATTTACCTGGGTGGCAACTTTCAAAGATTTGTGTACATGGACACCAAGATCTTTCTGCTCATCCACACTACCAAGTATCCGACCGTTAGCCCAGTACCCCATCTTTTTATTACTCTTACCAAAATGAATCACCTCACACTTAGCTACATTGAACTCCATTTGCCACCTTTCTGCCCAGTTCTGCAGCTTATCAATATCCCGCTGTAACCTGCCACATCCTTCCTCACTGTCTACCACTCCTCCGACTTTCGTATCATCCGCAAACTTGCTCACCCAACCTTCTAACCCCTCCTCCAGGTCATTTATAAAAATGACAAACAGCAATGGTCCCAAAACAGATCCTTGCGGAACACCGCTAGTGACAGCACTCCAAGATGAACCTTTGCCATCAACTACTACCCTCTGTCTTCTTCCAGCCAGCCAACTCCTAATCCAAACCTCCAACTCACCCTCAATGCCATACCTCCGTATTTTTTGCAGTAGTCTACCATGGGGAACCTTATCAAACGCCTTACTAAAATCCATATACACCACATCTACTGCTTTCCCCTCATCCACCTCCTTAGTCACCTTCTCAAAGAATTCAATAAGATTTGTGAGGCACGACTTGCCCTTCACAAAACCATGCTGACTATCCTTGATCACATTATTCCTATCCAGATGTTCATAAATCCTATCCCTTACAATTCTCTCTAAGATTTTACCCACAACAGAAGTGAGACTCACCGGCCTATAGTTACTAGGGTTATCCCTACTCCCCTTCTTAAACAAGGGAACCACATTTGCTAGCCTCCAATCTTCTGGCACTACTCCTGTAGACAACGAGGACATAAAAATCAAGGCCAATGGCTCTGCAATCTCCTCCCTTGCTTCCCAGAGAATCCTAGGATAAATGCCATCAGGCCCAGGGGACTTATCTATTTTCACCCTTTCCAGGATTTCCAACACCTCTTCTCTACATACCTCAAAGCCATCCATTCTACTTAATTGTGACTCGGTACTCACATCGACAACAATGTCCTGTTCCTGAGTGAATACTGACGAAAAGTATTCATTCAGTGTCTCCCCAATCTCTTCAGCCTCCACACACAACTTCCCACTACTATCCTTGACTGGACCTATTCCTACCCTAGTCATTCTTTTATTCCTGACATACCTATAGAAAGCCTTAGGGTTTTCCCTAATCCTACCAACTAAGGACCTTTCATGTCCCCTCCTTGCTGCTCTTAGCTCTCTCTTCAGGTCCTTCCTGGCTACCTTATAACTCTCAATCGCCCCAATTGAACCTTCACGCCTCATCTTTACATAGGCCGCCCTCTTCCATTTAACAAGGGATTCCAATTCCTTATTAAACCACGGCTCCCTCACACGACCCTTTCCTCCCTGCCTGACGGGTACATACTTATCAAGGACACTCAATAGTTGCTCCTTGAACAAGCTCCACATATCAATTACACCCTTGCCTTGAAGCTTACTTTTCCAGGCCACACATCCTAAGTCATGCCTCACCGCATCATAATTTCCCTGCCCCCAGCTATAACTCTTGCCCTGTAGTGCACTCTTATCCCTCCCCATCACTCGAGTAAAAGTCACCGAATTGTGGTCACTGTCCCCAAAGTGCTCACCTACCTCTAATTCTAACACCTGGCCTAGTTCATTACCCAGAACCAAATCCAGTATGGCCTCACCTCTTGTTGGCCTATCTACATATTGTGTCAGGAAACCCTCCTGCACACATTGGACAAACACTGACCCATCTAACGAACTTGAGCTATAGCTTTCCCAATCAATATCAGGAAAGGTAAAGTCCCCCATAACAACCACCCTATTACTTTCACTCTTCTCTTGAATCATCCTCGCAATCCTTTCTTCTACGTTTCTAGGACTATTAGGGGGCCTGTAAAAAGCTCCTAACAGGGTGACCTCACCTTTCCTATTCCTAACCTCAGCCCAAACTACCTCTGATGGCGAGTCTTCATCCATCGTCCTTTCCACAGCTGTAATACTATCTTTGACAAGCAATGCCACACCTCCCCCTCTTTTGCCCCCACCTCTGACCCTACTAAAAGATTTAAACCCTGGAACTTGCAACAGCCAATCCTGTCCCTGTTCTACCCATGTCTCCGTAATAGCCACAACATCGAAGTCCCAGGTACCAACCCACGCTGCAAGTTCACCTACCTTATTTCGTATACTTCTTGCATTGAAGTATACACATTTCAAGCCACCTTGGCAAGTTCCTTCAGGATCTTATATATTTCAATAAGATCAATAATCATTCTTCTAAACTCTGATGGCTAAAGACACATGTCTAACTTTCCTTAGAGAAAATTCCCCTCAACCCAGAAATCAGTTAAATGAACCTTCTCTGACTTGCTTCTCATGAAACCATCCCTCACATTTCTCATTTAGCCAAACCCTATAAGATTCAGCTCAGAGTCACTTCTGAACCTCAAGTTAGATCGGAGAAGATGTAGAGATTATTTTTAAACTACATAGAACTTAGCACTGAATTTGCAATCTTGACCAACCAAGAGTGAGTCAGCTCCCATCAGGAACAATCTTTTATACTTTGATGGATGAAGCTTATTGCTTGATTTTAGTTAAATGCTTTCGGATACTAACCCCGTTATACATCGCTCTGCATTTCACAGTTTTGCAACCTTTCATCATTACCTTAACAGTAAACATTTAGTGATCAATGGTGATGGGCTGCCCAGGATGTGCCACATTCAAAGGGACCTGATAGTTTGGCTTGCAGTGGGTGAGGGGAGTATGGATAACAAGCCTGATCCTGGGACTCATAATGCCTAATGCACCCTGTATCACCTTTAGTGCTGTCTCATTTCAGAGTGCACGTTCCAAATGGTTATTGTCTGACATGATCAGACAGATATCACCCAGAGTGGATAGAGTCAGTGCTTTTTATTCCAGACCACAATGTGTTGAATGGTCTGGATGTCTTTAGAAGGTCAAAAGCATCAGTCACACACTCACAGAGTACAGGATAAGTCATCTGCAATAATTACATTGTGCAAATGAAGTGCATGTAGTGGGGTGTTTGGGAGGCAAATGCTGGTCACAAGTAATCTTGACCATGTCAGCAATCATTGCAGATTGAACATGGTCAGCTTTGTGAAGCAGAAGTAATCACAGGTGACCTTTAAAGAGGCACCATCAGGACAGGAAGCACAAAACCAATGCAAGATGTCACAAACTGCAGAGGGGTACTTGATCTCTATTGATCTATAAGTATGAGAAATCACTTGTCATGGGTGATGTGGGGCCAGCAGGAGAACAGTCCAGTACTCATGCAGCACTTGTGGTGTTCAACTGTCTTTTTGCCAAATAACTGTTGGTCTTTTCACTGGAATAAGGTCTAATGTCAAAGTTCCATATTGTGTCATTACATGATCCTCCCTGTCAGAGGGCTCCACATCTCACAGTATGGAAGACTATGCAAAGCTGTCATTGTGCACAATGCGAATGCTGACTGTCCACATTACATTCTCCGGTTCCTTATATTCCCCACAGAGATTCCTTGTAAGTGTGACTGATGGATCCATCTACAGCCAGGTTGATTACCACAGTTATTGCATTGCTGAGAATTCATAGGTTCATAGAATCCTTACAAAATGGAAACAGGCCCTTTGGCCCAACAAGTTCACACTGACCCTCTGAAGAATAACTCATCCAGACCCATTCCCCTACGCTATTATCCTACATTTACCCATGATTAGTGCACCTAATCTACACATCCCTAAACTCTATGGGCAATTTAGCATGGCCAATTCACCTAACCTGCACATCTTTGGATTGTGGGAGGAAACTGGAGCAGCTGGAGGAAACTCACACAGATACGGGGAGAATATGCAAACTCCATACAGACAGTACCCGAGGCCGGAATCGAACCTGGCGCTGTGAGGCAATAGTGCTAACCACTGACCCACCATGTCACCCCAAGTGGAACCTCTAGCTGCTGCTGAGGAACCTGCACAATGAGAGCAGCCGAATGTCCCCTCAGGATGCAAGGAAGTACAGGAGAGCCTGAGTCTATCATCCTCGATAACATTTCCTCATTTCCACTGCGAGGTAAGATATTGGGCAGGCTGAGAATATCCGGGGACACTGTCACAGAGCTATGTTAACTGCTGCATTGGGACATGCAACCCAAAGCAGCATGTGGCCATCCTATCCTGGTGACTATCACAATGACAGCTGCATTGAACTCTTATGTGTCTGCCTTCTTTCAAAGAGCTACTGGGGACCTGTGAAGCCTCTCTCAATCCTTAGTTCACAAGTGTATGCATGCTGTTACTGATGTAATTGGTACCTGGTCACAGCACTTTATCTCATTCCCCCACTGCTGCAGCCTGCGCTGGAACCTTTGGCACAACATAGCTGGCACCCCCCATGGGTTAGAGTGTGATAAACTGGATACATATTGTTCAGAGAGGGCTAAATCTGAGCTGGTCAGTGGAAAATGCTTCCTTTCCATCAACATGCAAGTGATCTGTGATCATTCGGTTGAGCTTAGGAACTTGTCCACAGTACTCTGGGAGCTGCTACAATGTCTATATCCTTGAGAGTTCTTGTGCCCCCTCTGCATTTGAGGAGCCAGATGCGTTACTGGGGCACAAGGGGTATCCATTGCAATTATGGCTGGTGACTCCATTACACAACTTCAGGCCGAGCATAGATTCAACCACCAGGGGAAGATTGGACATAAGGTTCTGCTGCTTGGTTCAGTCTGGTGAGGAACTGTTTAATACATTCTAGACAGACTGTGCCGCATAATGCTCTGCACAACAGGTACTGGCAAAAAGGACAATTGATGGAGGCCAATGAGCTGAGAGCAGTCTTCCAGGAAGGAAAAACTCAAGAGAGTTGAACAGAACTAATACCACCTTCTGTAGCAATGGACACTACAAGCCAGGCAGGACTTAATTGTCACACTGAGCTGGCTGCACTGATCATTCATTAACTATAAAACTGTGAGATTTTGACATCAGGTAGATCATTTCTGTTCCAAGACGCAAATGCAACTTCTGATTGTTTATTTTCTTGTTACTGTTGGTGCATAAAGGTGAATGCTTCCAAAGTCTTCCCTGTCAGTGATGGTCTCATATTGAACATAGATAGGATATTACGCTCCAGTGAGTATTGGGAAAGTTTTGCAGAGATTTAGAGGGTTGTAAAAGAGAATGTGGCTAAGGAAAAGTAATTTGTGTGGCTTATTGCTTACATCACAATAGGAGTAGGAATGGGAAAGGAAGTATTGGCTGTGCCCTTAGAAGAGTTGGTTTGTGAATACTGGGTAAAACAAGGACTGCAGATGCTGGAAACCAGAGTCTAGATTAGAGTGGTGCTGGAAAAGCAAAGCAGGTCAGGCAGCATCCAAGGAGCAGAAAAATCTACGTTTCGGGCAAAA
Source organism: Chiloscyllium plagiosum (assembly GCF_037043375.1). Classification (NCBI taxonomy): domain Eukaryota; kingdom Metazoa; phylum Chordata; class Chondrichthyes; order Orectolobiformes; family Hemiscylliidae; genus Chiloscyllium; species Chiloscyllium plagiosum. Next base: position 108,920,715 of record NW_028270141.1, read on the forward strand.
GCCCTTCATCAGGAATAGAGGCAGGGTGCATGCAGAGTGGAGATATAAATGAGAGGGGGTGGGGGTGGGGGGAAAGTAGCATAGAGTACAATAGGTGAATTAGGGTGGGGATGGAGGTGATAGGTCAGAGAGGAGGGTGGGGAAGGTAACAAAGAGTACAATGGGTGAATGGGGGTGGGGATGAAGGTGATAAGTCAGAGAGGAGGGTGGGGGAATACTGTCCCACATGAAGTATAAAGGTCAACTGCAGTCTGCCAGAGTATGACTGGTTGCATGACGGAGGGTCAAAAATGGCACCAGCAACAGGCAATCCAAGGATATGACAGCGGTGATGAGTATTACTGCCTACAATTTATTGGAGAATTAGGCTTGCATCAAATGAGAGGGGGAGGTTAGTTGTTAATAAATTGAGTTTGGGATGATCACATGAGAATACTGACTAGGCCAAAAGTGCCAATATATATTAAGGTTCAGTCTTGTATTTCTCTTGCCACAGATTCTACCAGGCCTGCTGATTATTTTTAGTATTTTCTTTTATTTCAAGAGATTTTACATTTTTGTGGGTGGCACGGTGGCACAGTGGTTAGCACTGCTGCCTCACAGCGCCAGAAACCCGGGTTCAATTCCCGCCTCAGGCGACTGACTGTGTGGAGTTTGCAAGTTCTCCGGGTGCTCCGGTTTCCTCCCACAGTCCAAAGATGTGCAGGTCAGGTGAATTGGCTATGCTAAATTGCCCGTAGTGTTAGGTAAGGGGTAAATGTAGGGATATGGGTGGGTTGCGCTTCCGCAGGTCGGTGTGGACTTGTTGGGCCGAAGGGCCTGTTTCCACACTGTAATGTAATCTAAAAAATCTAATCTAATGCGTCACAGAATCATATAATGCAGCCAATTTGAAGCAAAGCTAAACAAGAAAATTGAACCATTCACTGTATTTATAAGCAGTTCATTCTGCTGTTCTGAAGTCAGTGTGTTTTTTACTGTCAGAGCTGGAGGAAACCCGCACCAATGACATCTGTGAGTAATGACTGAGAGTGCTGGTGGCCCTCAGGTTAAACCACCACCAGTCATCTCTCCCTAATGATTGTGGTGATTGCACCTTTTTTTTGCTTAAGATCAGGTCCGACTCAATTTATTCACAGAGCAAATCTGATCTGACTTGGGAATATTTGCTGCTAACCCAGACTGCCAGAAAAAGGGAAGGTGTTCCATTCTTAAAATGATTTGCTTCAAAGAAGGCTAAAAGATCAACAATTTTAAGATAAATCAGGATAGCAAATACTTAACCATTGTGACTTAATCTTGGGGGTGTTGGAGATAGTGCAGTATCACAGGGCACTGGAACATTAGGCCACGTCAGGCTATTGATTGGTAGGTTTATGTCTGAAATTGACCAGGTGCTCAATTTCTTATCTCAATCACTCTGTTACATCGAGATATTGAATGAAGGCCATTTTTTTTTTATCTGCCAGGAAAGGAAGAGTGAATTAAGAGTCAGTAATTGGCCATGTATCTCAATAACCCATTTCAGAGGGCAATGCTGGAGACCATGCTACAGGCAGCCTGCCTACATCTTCAGAGAAATACTGCACGTTGAATATTTCTTAATGTCTTGCCATTTTTCTTCAAGAAGCTGACATTTGTAAATTGCTTTAGTAGTTTATTATAATTGATGAAATTCCAGATAAAATTAGAGACCTGTCACTTACCTCCATTACAGACCCTCCCAGAATTTAGCTGAAAAGTAAAGAAAATTGGCTCATAATAATTTCATGAAATAATGAAAACAAAGCAGACCCGGTACTGTGAAGAGTTTAATTCAGCATCAGTTAATTTTTTCATCAGGAATGAGCATGCCTGATGAAGGGCTTTTGACCGAAGTGTCGATTCTCCTTGCTCCTCACATGCTGCCTGATCGCCTGTGCTTTTCCAGCAGCACACTCTCAATTCTGATTTCCAGCATCTGCAGTCCTCACTTTCCTATCAGTTAAAGTTTGCCTATTCTAAGGTTTAATGTACTTTTACATGCCAGATGAGGAAATCAGCATATCAATGTATTAAAAGTGTGTAATGTGAGAGTCCCAGTTATATTTAAAAAATACTCGTGACTTAATGCAGTTAATTGGTTGTGAATACTTCCCTCTCATGGTCATTGAAGAGACAAACCGATAACTTTCAATAAGCAAACCGTAAATGTGATCATTTAAAAACAATTAGAAAGTTTAATCCCAAAGGTTATGAATAATAATCTTGAATTTGCCCAAGAACCAAATTGATGGCATATTTAACTTGTGTTGTGTTAACATAGTCCTACCAGACAAGAGGGGCTGCTATCTCATTAGAGCAAGAAGCAACTGGTGGTGATTTAACCTGAGGGCCACCAGACCTCAGGCAAGGGAAAAGAGTGAGAAGGAGAGTCCTTCATGGCAACCTCCAACTGGTGATAGGAATTGAACCCACACTGTTGGTATCATACTGCTCTATAAACCAACAATCCAGCCAACTGAGCTAAACCAACTCTTGCATATTTAACAAAGCATCTAATTACATAGATCTTATAGAATAGAAACAGGATATTCAGCTCAACTTATTAATTCTAGACCTTGAACTTGACATGAGCCTCCCGCGAGTCAAAACTTTTCCTGCTGGCCTAGCCCCACATCCCTCATTCCATGCTCCCTTCAAGTGTGTATTGGGTCTTCCCTTTAATATATGACAACTATCTGTTGCGACCATTCCACATTCTCACTATTCCACCTGTTAACAAATTTCTCCAACATTCTTTATTTGATCTGTTCATATCTTCTTGTTCACCGTCAGATGTAAACAGCTTACATTCATAATTTTAAGTACTTTCTATTGAGTGTCTTCTTGCCTAAGCATAGTATACTCACCTTTTTTCTGATGGTTGCACTCTTGTTCATTTTTCCTGCACTTTCTCCACAGCTCTAATATCATTTTTGTAATATTCAGACCAGTACCACACACTGTGCTTCAGGTGTGATCTAACCAAGGTTCTATCTTCTTACTTTTATAAACCATTCCTGCACAAATGAACCTAATACTTTGCTCGCATCCTTTGTGGCTCTATCAACTACAGTGTGACATTTATTCATTCACTCTGTAAATCTGTTTGTGTCTTCTTTGCTTTTGTGTATTTCGACACATTAGATTTACCTACAATTTGCTATAATCTGCAAATGTTAACAATATATCTCCATAATCAAGACTATTGACATGTTAGCTGAATTTGAAAGTAAATAATTGGAGTATGTTCCAACGTGTGCTGACAATACCCACCTTTCATCAAATTTTTAAACTTAAGATGGAGAAAGAATCGAGGCAGTCTTTTTCTTTAACCATTGTTCAAGGTAGGGCTTCATGCTTCAGGACTACATCTCCAAAAACTGGAGACAAATCCCAGGTTTTTCTGTCCATTGAAATAAATCAATACGAAAATATTGGGAAGCTCGACATTAGCAGGCCAATGTCAGGAGCAATAACAATGATTGGTCCCATATCTTTTGTTGAAAGTAACTGCAAAAGGACGTCTGCTCAGGGCTGGATGGAAGTTACAGTGTGTAGGGGAAAAGCTACTCCACATGGGTACGACTGACAGAGACAGGACCGTAAAAGAGGTTCAGCCCAGTTAGCATAAGGAGCTGGGCACAACATAAAGAAGCAGTACCTCAAAGCTAATAACCTCTGGATGATAATTACCTGAGCCACATGCAAATTGGCACATTGCCAATGAGATCAGAGAAATTAATAAATGACTCAAAGACTGGCTGGGTGTGACGATGCTGCTCCCTTAACAAAGTTGTGTTGTCATTGGTTTTTCTTTTCAGGGGGTCGTAAAGACAGAGGTTATGATATGTCTAAAATATCTACTTGAAAAAGCTTTTAGATTAAAAAAAACACTTCTACGATGAAAGGGGAGCGGCCAGTTCTTCCAGTTCAGGGTTAGGTTTGGTTTTAGCAAGCTGTTTTGTCTCCAACTGCTGGTCAAGTCTTAGCTGGGAACCCAGGGAAACTGCTGGGAACCCAGAGAAGCTGCTGGAGATCCAGAGAAGCTGCTCCATGCTGATCCTCTCTCTGTCTCTCTCTGACACCTCTCCTGTAAGAACTTATATTTGAATTTTCCGTTTTGCCAAGTGGTATTTATGGGATGTTGCAAGTATTTGGAACAGCATCATTAAGTTGAGATGGAGTCGATCAGGTGTTCAAATAGTTATGTTATTCTAAATTTGGTTTTCTTTTGTTCATATGTAAATAAATTCTGTTTTGTTTAAAACTAAGTGGTTGGGTCAGCTGCATCACTCCAGGAAAATCCACTGTACACCTACTTCAAACAATTAGAACAGTTAGGGTCTTGGCTACTTTCTTAAACTAATTTGAGGGGGTCTGACCTGATCCATTACATGGGGTAGAAGATGGTTCCTGTTCAGGGGCACTAACACTACCACTGGGGAAATTAGAGTCTATATCATTGAGATGATCTACATTTGAACCATGCTGGAGCCATTGGCCTCGGGAGATGTTTAACAAGGAAAGCGTGGGTTTTAAAGAAAATAGTGGGTGTAAGGAATCAAATTTGGGAAGTAATAACTAATCAAACAGTAGAGGCTACAAAATAGAGAAAAGTAATCAGGCATGATAAATTGTAACAGGAAGAAATAGACAGTATGAATCCAGAAAAAGGCTAGAGTTACAAAAACACTGAAAGACAGAGTCATAGCGTAATATAGCACAGAAACAGGCCCTTCAGCCCAACGTGTCCATGCTGACTAGATTTCCTAAACTAAACTAGTCCCATTTGCCTGCATTTGGCCCATATCTCTCTAAACCTTTCTTATCCATGAGCCTAGATGAAGGGCTTATGCCCAAAACGTCGACTCTCATGCTCCTCAGATACTGCCTGACCGGCTGGGATTTCCAGGGTCACACTTTCTAACTCTGATCTCCAGCATCTGCAGTCCTCACTTTCTTCTATTCATGCACTTGTCCAAATGTTTTTGAAACATTGTAATTGTACCTACCTGCATCTACTATCTCCTCTGACAGCTCGTTCCATCTATGCACCATACTGTGTGGAAACATTGCCCCTCAAGTCCCTGTTAAATCTTTCCCTTCTCACCATAAACCTACACCCCATAGTTTTAAGTTGTGGGATAAAGAACTTGGCTATTCACCTTAAACCTATGCCCTCACAATTTTATAAACCTCTAAGAGGTCACCCCTAAGCATCCGCGCTCCTGCAGAAAAAGTTCCAACCTTTCCTGAAAACACAAACATTCCAGACTCAATAACCTTGTAAATCTTTTTTGCATCCTTTCCAGTTTAATAACATCCTCCTATAGCAGGATGACCAGAATTGTACTCACTGATCCAAATGTGGCTGAATCAATTTCTTGTATGGCTGCAATACGACTTCCCAACTCTGGTAACCAATGTTATGACCGATGGAAGCAAGCATGCCATCTTCACCACCCTGTCTATCTGTGACACCAATTCCAAGGATCTGTATCTGAATCTGAATAAGTTGGCATGGTGGCTCAGTGGTTAGCACTGCTGCCTCACAGCACTAGTGATCTAGGTTCAGTTCCAGCCTTGGATGACTGTCTGTATGGAGCTTGTACATTCTCCCCCTGTCTGTGTTGGTTTCCTCTGGGTGCTCTGGTTTCCTGCAGATCAAAGATGTGCAGGTCAGGTGAATTAGCTATGGGAAATGCTGGATAATAGGGTATGGGGGTGCGTCTGGGTTGGACACAGATTGGAGAGTCAGTGTGGACTCGATGGGCTGAATGGCCTTCTTCCAAAATACAGGGATCCTGTTACATTTTCATGTGTACCACACTGAGCAGATTTGAATTTATGAAGCTCGGCTCCCTAATCTTAACTGTTCTGGAATGTGAATGTCTCATTACCCTTACAAGCTAGGAAAACACAGGCTGAAACTGATATTGTAAAAAACTTGGAAGATGTTGGTATGCCTTCCTTTATTGATCAGAGTACTGAGTACAGGAGTCGGGACGTCATGTTGCAGCTGTACAGGACATTGGTTAGGCCACTCTTGGAATATTGCGTGCAATTCTGATTCCTTCCTATAGGAAGGATTTGGAGGGATATGGGCCGGGTGCTGGCAGGTGGGACTAGATTGGGTTGGGATACCTAGTCAGCGTGGACGGGTTGGACTGGAGGATATGTTTCCATGCTATTCTTCGCTATGACTCTATGTTGTGAAACTTGAAAGGGTTCAGAAAAGATTTACAAGGATGTTGCTAGGATTGGAGGAATTGAGTATCGGGGGAAGCTGAACAGGCTGGGGCTGTTTTCCCTGGACCGTCTGAGGCTGAGGGGTGACCTTATAGAGGTTGACAAAATCATGAGGGGCATGGTTAGGGTAAATAGACAAAGTCTTTTCCCTGGGGTCAGGGAGTCCAGAACTAGAGGGCACAGGTTTGGGGTGAGAGGGGAAAAATATAAAAGAGACTTAAGGGGCAACTTTTTCACGCACTCCGTTATCTCACTTTTTAGATTAGAATCAATCTAAACATCATGGCATAGACAGAGAACACAGGGGGCCAACATCTTCAACATATTGTCTAGCTATCACCATTGTTAACAGCTAACCCAAGAATGCAACTTTTTTAAAAAAAGGTTTTGTGATTTACACATGAAAGAAGTGAAACTATCACTGTATTCTAACAGATGAAAGGCTTAACAGACAATCAATTTTTCAATGTATAATTTCATTTACATCACATTGTAAATTTTTGCTATAATTCTGTGTGTTAGAATTGAGCCCTCCACCATCACCTGATGAAGGAGCGTCACTCCGAAAGCTAGTGTGCTTCCAATTAAACCTGTTGGACTATAACCTGGTGTTGTGTGATTTTTAACTTTGTCCACCCCAGTCCAACACTGGCAGATCCAAATCATGTACTGACTGACTTATGCCACTAGATGGAGACTATGGCCTCAGATTGAATTTAGGAAAGCAACAAGGATCTGGAGTGGAATAGAGTTAGAGGGGAAGGAAGAGCAGATCTGGAGTCTAATGGGCAGGAACAGTAGCACCTAACGGAGAGGACAAGGCTGGGAAGTGAGACAGGCCCAGACTGGAGCAATCTGGGATACCAGGCTGGGTGATGAGACTGGGAAGCAGACAGTGCCCCTTGTACACAGTTTAAAGGAAAGAGAGAGAGGTTCTGGGATGTAGGTGGTGCAACATTGGATGCTGATTTGTGTTGGCAATACATGCTGACAAACCACACACAAAAGAAATGCTATAAGAAGGCATCTGGGGTAACATTCTGGGTTATAGATGCTATAGGAAGGATAGAAGGGGAGGCAAGAAAGGAATGGCAGTGGTGTTTTGATTAGGGAAAATATTGTGACAGTACTTGGAGAGAATATTCCTGAGGGATTGTCCAGTGAGGCTATATGAGTGGAACTGAGAAATAATAAGGGGGTGTTCGCTTTGGTGAGATTGTACTATGGTTTCCACCACCCCTGCCTCTTCCCAGTGCACCTGTATATTGAAGTCTCCCAAGACCTTATGAGGAGTGCCTTTCTTACATGCCTTATCTAACGCCTGATTTATTTTCTGCTCCACATCATCACTACTGTTGTTAGGAGGTCTGTACACAACTTCCATCGAGGTCTTTTTCCTTTGTAGTTCCTCAACTCTACGCAAACAGATTCGATAACTTTCGACTCTCTATCATTTTTTGTTATTGATTTAAGTTCATTTCTTAGTAACGAGGCAACCTCACCCCCTCTACCTATCTGCCTGCCCTTCCAATAGGACATGTATCCTTGGATATTTAGTTCCCAGCCCTGAGACTTGCAGCCAAGTCTCTGTGATACCCACACCATACCTGCCAAATCAATCTATGCTACAAGCTCATTTACCTTGTTTCATATACTGTGTGCACTGAAGTACAACACCCTTAGTCCTGTGTTGACTGCTCCTCTTGCCATAGTTGTCCCCTTATCTGCTGTGCCTAAATTTAGATTCCTGACCATTTCCACACTCTCTGTCCTATTATTTGTTCTGGAAACATTAATCGCTGCTGAATCCTTCCCCCTCCCTGTTTTAACTTCTTCCATTAGTTTCCAACCGAAACCCCCACCACATCACCTGTTTAATTTAAAGCACTATCCACATGCGTGTTTATGCAATTTGCCAGGATTCTGGTCCCAGTATGATTCAGGTGGAGCTTGTCCCATTGGAACAGCTCCCTCTTTCCCCAGGACTGGTGTCAATGTCCCATGAATTCAAACCTGTTTCTCCCACATAAATCTTTAGCCATGTGTTCACCTCTTTAACCTTGTTGACCCTGTGCCAGTTAATTGATGGTTCAGGTAATCCAGAGCTTATTACCTTTTTGGTTCTGCTTTTCGATTTAGTCCATAACAGCTCATATTCCCTCAGCAGAACCTCTTTCTACCTCTCAGCATTGGAAACTATGTGGACCAAGACAACTGGATCTTTCCCCTCCCACTCCAAGTTCCAGCCCAGATGAGGTATCCTACACCTGGGCACCAGCAGAAAACACAGCTTCAGGACTCTATCCTGGCCACAGAGAACAGTGTCTATTCCCCTGACTATACTATCCCAGATTACAATTCCATTTCTCTTTTCTCCCCTCTTGTATGGCTCCCTGTACCACAGTGCTACGGTCAGTTTGCTCATCCTCCCTACTACCCAAACTTTCAGCTACACACGGAGCAAGAATTTCAAACCCATTGGACAAGCTCAAGGGCTAAGCCTCCTTTAGCCTTATCTCCTAGATGTCTCTACCTGCGTCACTCAATCTCACGCCCTCCTGTCCCTGACCACATTTGAGGGGGTTAATCTAAGTGATGTGACTGCCTCCTGAATTGTAGCATCCAGATAACTCTACCCTCTCCTTGATATGTCTCAACTGTTGAAGCTCAGATTCCAGCTCATCAACTCTGAGCCAGAGTTCCTCAAACAACCAACACTTGAACGACGATGGAGTTTATCAGCTCCCACATTATGCAGGCACAGCACATCAGTTGGTCCTGCAACTCCATTTTAATTATTTAGTTCATAATTTGATTTTTAAAAATTACCTAATAGTCTTTTAGTTTGTAACCTGTACAACATTTCTCCTATTTACCTTCAGTCAAAAAGTAACCTGTAATAGAGTCTAATTAGTAACTATCACCAACTAATGAACCTATGGTTTTTCTGCAGTATTGTTGTTTTGTGCTAGGTCCCTGATCCTGGGCTTCAAGTTATCCTGTTAAAAACACAAAAAACACTTTGCAAACCATGAGCTAGAAAAAAAGCCAGTAAATAGCACCTCTTTCCATCTGCACCAACTTCCCAAGGTTGCCTCCAAATTTCCTCAGTTATATCCTCACTTGGAATGTGTCTCACTCTGGACAGGATTTCTCCTTCCTGACTGTGTGAAGCTTACTGATTCAGGTGGCTTTGTTAGTCTGTACAGCATGGGCAGGATCCTAACATTCACAAAGCAATGTGCCTTCTTGGATTTTCCCACTACAGGAAGCAGTAGCCTTTTGATGACATCTATGTTGCTGCAGACCATAGCAGCAACATATTATTTGCTTCACTTTCCAACGTTACATGTTTTATCTTTAACCATCAAAGACTGGCCTGATAAAGGATGGTAAAAGAGTCCCATTTCAGGATGCGGGTGAGACTGTTTTCTAGCCAATCATCTTTCTTTATTGTCAGAGCAGCCTCATCCTCACTGTGGATCACACAGAAGACAACGCCATGGCTTAAAATCAGTCAAGCTATTCATCATCACAGATGAACTCTTATTGACCAGCCACTTTGCCAGGGTGATTTTCCTTCTTATAGAATTGAATGGAGATCAGAAGATGCTTTGCACAAGCTGCCCTGAACTATATGGAGCCAACTGCTCTCATTTACTTTCTTACTGGAACATCTAATTGTCAAATTATTCCAAGTTGTTCGTATTTTCTTTCAAAATGGCCAACAAACTTGTTGGTAGAAGAGGCATTTGGATGGGTATATGAATAGGAAGGGTTTCGAGGGATATGGGCCCTGGCAGGTGCTGGTAGGTGGGACTAGATTGGGTTGGGATATCTGGTCGTCATGGACAGGTTGGACCGAAGGGTCTGTTTCCATGCTGTACATCTCTGTGACTCTATGACTTTGATGTTGCTGGCTGGTCAGAATTTATTGCCCATCCCTTGTTGTTCTTGAGAAGGTTATAGTGAGCTGCCTTATTGAATCGCTGAAGTCTTCGTGCTGTAGTTTGACCCACAATACCTCAGAGAAAGAATTCCAGGATTTTGACTCAGGCACAGTGAAGGAATGGTGAGTCGTGATGGCTTGGAGAGGAACTTGCAAGTGGTGGAGTTCCCATATATCTGCAGTCTTTGTCCTTCTAGATGGAATGTCGTGGATTTGGAAAGTGCATTCTAATGATCTTTGGTGAATTACTGCAGTGCACCTTATAGATAGTACACACTATCTACAAGCTTCTGACCTGCTCTTGTAACCACTGTGTTTACTTTGCAAGCCCAGTTGTTTTTGGTCTATAGTAGCTCCCAGGATATTGATAGTAGGGGACTTAGTGATGTTAACACCTTTGAAAGTCATGGGATAGTGGTTGGATTGATACTTATTGGAAATGGTCATTGCCTGGCATTTGTGTGAACCTAATGTTACTTGTCACTTGTTAGCCCAAACCTGGATATTGGTGTAATTGACCATGGACTGCTTCAGTATCTGCGGAGTCATGAATAACGGTAAACATTATTCAATCATCAGCGAACATCCTCTCTTGTGACATCATGAGGAGATGATGGCCTAGTGGAATTATTGCTAGACTGATAGCCCAGAGACCGAGATAATGTTCTGGGGAACTGGGTTTGAATCCTGGTATGGCACGTGGTGGAATTGAATTCAATAAAAAACTGGAATTAAGGGTCTAATGATGACCATAAATCCATTGTCAATTGTCAGGAAAATCCCATCTGGTTCACTAATGTCCTTTAGGTAAGGAAATTACTACCATTACCTGGTCTGGTCAACAGGTCACTCCAGACCCTCAGCAACGTGGTTGACTCTTAACTGCCCTCAGGCATTTAGGGATGGGCAATAAATGCTGCCAGGTCAGTGACATCCTTATCCTGTGATTGAATAAAAAAAATGGAGGGTAAGTCATTGATGAAGAAGCTGAAGATGGTTGGGCAAAAGGACACTACCCTGAAGAACTCCTGCAGAGATAGCCTGGAGCTGAGATGACTGACCTCCAACGAACACAAATGTCTTTCTATGTGCCAGGTATGACTTCAACCAGTGAAGATTTTGCTTCCTGATACACATTGGTCCCAGTTTTGCTAACACTCCTTGATGCCACACAGTTGAATGCAGCCTTGATATCAAGGGCTGTCATTCTCAGCTCACCTCTGGAATTCAGCTCTTTTGTCCAATCTGAACCCAAGGCTGTAATGAGGTCAGGAGCCAAGTGGCCCTGGCAGGCCTCAAACTGGGCATCGCTGAGCAGGTTATTGCTGAGCAGGTGCTGCTTGATAGTACTGTTGATGACATCTTCTATCACTTACTGATGAGCAACAGAGGACTGTTGGGACGATTAATGCCTGGGTTGGATTGTCCTGCTTTTTTGTGTATAGGACTCACTAGAATAGTTTTCCACATTGTCGGGCAGATGCCAGTGTTGTACTCTACTGGAAGAGCTTGGCTAGGGGAGCATTAAGTTCTGGAATAGTCTTCAGTACTTTTGCCAGAATATTGTCAGGTCCCATAGCCTGTGAAGTAGCCAACCATTTCTTGACATCACAAGGAGATGAATCAAATTGGCTAAAGACTGATATCTGTAATGCTGGGAACCACTGCAGGAAGCTGAGATGGATCATCCACTCAGCATTTCTGGCTGAAGATTGCTGCAAAAGCTTTACCCTCATCTTTTGCACTGATATGCTAGTCTTTTCCATCATTAAGGATGCGGATATTTGTGGAGCCTCCTCCTTCAATGAGTTAATTGTCCACCATTATTCACGACTGGAAATGGCAGGACTGCACAACTTAGATCTGGTCAGTTTTTTTGTGGGATCGCTTAGCTATTGCCAGGATCACTTGCTGCTTATATTGTTTGGCATTCAAGTTGTCCTGTTTGAGAGTCACAGGATTGATACCTCATCTTCAGATATGCCTGATCCCCTGGCTTGATGGTCATAATTGAATGATGGGATATTCCAGGCCATAATTTTACAGATTGTGTAGGAATATAATTCTGCAGTTGTTGGTGGCCCACAGTACCTTGTGAATGTCCAGGATTGACTTGCTAGATCTGTTCAAACTCTGTCCCATTTAGCAGTGATCGTGCCGCACAATACAGTAGAGGGTATTCTCAATGAGAAGACGGGACTTCATCTCCACATGCATGTTCTCTGCAAGGTCTGTGCAGTAATCATTCTTAACGGTACTGTCATGGACAGATCCATCTTCAGCTGGCAGATAGATGAGGATGAGGTCAAATATTTATTTCCTCGCTTTGACAAAGGGTCACTTAGACTTGAAACGTCAGCTCTTTTCTCTCCTTACAGATGCTGCCAGACCTGCTGAGATTTTCCAACATTTTCTCTTTTTTGATTTATTTCTTCCTGTTGGTTCCCTCACCACCTACTGCAGAGCTAGTCTAACAGTGATGTCCTTTAAGACCTGACCAGCTCGATTAGTAGTATTGCTGCAGTCACTCTTGGTGGTGGACATTGAAATCCCATACCCAGAGAGCATTTTGCACCCTTGCCACCTTCAGTCCTTCCTCCAAGTATTAATCAACTTAGAGAAGTACAGATTCATCGGCCGAGGGAAGATGTACGTGGTAAAAAGCTGGGGGGTTACCTTGCCTATGAGACTTCACGTTGAATACACCCAGGGCAAGTCCCTCCTAACTGTATACCACAGTGTTACCACCTCTGCTGGGACTGCCCTGCCAATAGCGATAGTGGTACCTGGGACATCATTTCAAAGGTATAATTCACAAATACATATATGTCAGGCTATTGCTTGACCTATTTGGGAGAGAGTGCTCCCAATTTTGGCATTAGTCCCCAGATGTTGGTAGAGTCGAAAGGGCCAATTCTGCTGATGTCTATTCCGATATCTCGGTCTGTCCAGTTTCATTGCTTTGTTGAGACTGTGCGATGGTTGTTACAGCTGAGAAACTTTTGGCCATTTCACTTGCAAACCAGACCGGGTGATTATGTCAGATTTCCTTCCCTGAAGGACATTAGTGAACAAGGTGGGTTTTTCTGAGAATTGACAATGATTCCATGTCATCCAGATTTTGTTCTTTAAAAATGGAATTCAAACTCCACTGTCTACCATGACAGGATTCAGACCCAGGTCCCCAGAACATTACCCAAAGTTTCTTGATTAATAGACTAGCAATGATACCACTTGGATATCATCTGCCCTAAGTGAATCCCCTAGATTCACTCGGAATCATTTTGCTCCTTATTATCTGCTTTCTGCTTCATTCCATGATTTTCCACTTGCTGGATCAACTTCACCTTCTCTCCCATTGATGGTACACTTAATGTTTTCCACAGGTTCAGCCATACTGTCAGTTTTTGCACAACCTTTTACAGAGAAACCTCAATATCAAATGATGGCTTACCTAGCACTCCGTGATTTTACACTTTACTGTGATTGATCAGCATGGTCATCATCACATACAAACTTTCAGTTAATGGAGAGCTTTCTGTATCGAATTTCAGTTAATCACAGCTATCATTCTAGTAGTTTTGCTATTCTTCCAATAAGACAGCCTCAACACAGCTGACATTTCATATCATGCCAATTTGATTCATTGGAATACCAGTGGGTATGACTGACCCATTTCAGTTTATGTACAATGGTGAATCTCAGGATGGAGATGGAGAAAAATCAGAAATGGAAATGCCATTGAACATCAAGGGAAGATTATTAGAGATGATCATTGCATGGCATGTATGCTACTTGTCACCCCAAAGTTTGCTGGATTCGAAGACAGATTGTTTCAGTTTCTAAAGAGTTATGGATAATAATTGCACTTCATCATTCTGACCTTAGAAGGAAAGAAGTTGGTGAAGCATCTGATGACATTTAGGCCTAGGACACTCCCCCTGAGGAGCTCCTGTAGATATCCTGGAGCTGAGATGATTAACCTCATACAATCTCTGGGCCAGGTACAAATCCAACAAATGGAAAGATTTTCCCCAAATCCCATTAACTGAAGTTTTGCTTGGGCTCCTCGATGCCACACTTCGTCAAATGCTGCTTTAATGTCAACAGCAGTCACTCTCACCTTACCTCTGGAATTCATTTTTGTAACAAGGCTGTAATGAAGTTGGGTGCTGAGCAACCTTGGCAAAACTAAGTTGAGCAAATCATTATCAAGTAGGTGCCACTTGAGAACACTGCAAATAACATCTGCCATCAATCTTCTAAAAATTAAGAACAGACTAATTGGAAAGTAATATTATGAGGTTAGGTGGCCTGGTTGGATTTATCCTACTGTTTGCAAAGGGCAAATCTACTTAATTCTTCACATTGCTGGGTAGATACCAGTGTTATAAATGTATTGGAACAGCTTGGCTAGGGAATTTAAAATTCTGTGGTTCTCTTTAACTTTAATTGAGAGATTGAAAGCCCAAACTAAAGCTTACCAGTCCCAATTAGTTATAAGACCATTAAAAAGTAGTTTGCAGTCTAGTCACGTTGGGATGCCAGTTGTAATACTTGTTGACTGAGCACAGGTCTGTTGTTCTGCTGACTGAAGTTTTTTATGGCTTTGATCTTCTTTGTGCACCAAACCATTAAAACTTTGGCTTTATTAACCTTGCTAGCCACTAGCCTCTGTGCATGATCAAATGCATCCTGAACTGTAATTGTTTCTTTGTTCATGAATAGTTTGTGGTCAATCCTTGGCCAATTTCGAATTGGTTTCTCTACAAGTAATAGTGATCTTATTGATATCACTTCTAAATGTTTCATTCTTTCACATGTGAAATCATTCTTCTACGATCATTCCCCTTTTTATAGGTCAACACTGTTATTTAGTTCTGTAGAAATTTATCATAAGATAGCATTATTGAACATGTACTTAACTAGAATATTTTGAGTTACCCAGTGATTAGCTATCACCAACTGTCTCAAATTAATTTCTAGACGTTTCGTTACCTTACTGGATAACATCTTCAGTGGGCCTCAGGTGAAGCAATGCTGAAAATTCCTGCTTTCTATTTATGTTTGGGTTTCTTTGGGTTGGTGATGTGATTTCCTGTGGTGAAGTCACTTCCTGTTCCTTTTCTCAGGGGGTGATAGATGGGGTCTAACTCGATGTGTTTGTTGGTGGTGTTCCGGTTGAAATGCTATGCTTCTAGGAATTCTCGTGTGTGTATTTGTTTGGCTGGTCCTAGGATGGATGTGTTGTCCCAGTCGAAGTGGTGTCCTTTCTCATCCGTATTAAGCTAATGTACCAGGATACATGAATACCAACAAGCCACAAAAAGACATGACCCTGTCTCACTAGTATCCTCACATCCTACCACCCCCTGAGAAAAGGAACCGGAAGTGACTTCACCACAGGAAATAACACCACCACAGGAAATGACATCACCAATCCAAAGAAACCCAAATATATAAATAGAAAGCAGGAATTTTCAGCATTGCTTCGCCTGAGGCCCACTGAAGATGTTACCTAGTAAGGTAATGAAACATCTGGAAATGAACCTTGCAGCTCAGCAAGCAAACCTACATCCAAAACCTCAAGTTGAGCTACAAATCTTCTCAAAACTCGCTGTTGCAAATTAACTAAGAAAATGAAAACAAATGGCTCTATGGTTAGCACTGCTGCTTCACAGCACCAAGGACCCAGGTTCGATTCCAGCCTCAGGCAACTGTCTGCGTGGATCTTGCACATTCTCCTTGCATCTGCATGCATTTCCTCCCATAGTCTAAAAATGTGCAGGTCAGATGACTTGCCCATAGTGTTAGGTGCATTAGTCAGAGGGAAATGGTTCTGGGTGAGTTACTCTTCAGAAGTTCGGTGTGGACTTGTTGGGCCAAAGGATCTGTTTCTACACTGTAGGGAATCTAATCTAATCTAAAAACTACTACACCTATATGTATATACACAGACCCATTACTTATTTTGTCACAAAACCAATTCATTTTAAAACATAGTTGTGTTTGAGTTAAAACTGTATGCACTTCAAAAAACATTAATACGTGTTGGTGAAAAGTGTACATTAGCTTAAACCATAAAACAACAATAACATATTATTTTGGGCCATATGGTTTCTTCCTCACAGGAATGGTTTTACAACTAAACATTTAACAGAATACAAGTAGGAACATATAACCAGAAGGATGCCATTTAGGCCCTCAAGCCTGTTCCACCATTCAATGAGGTTATGACTGACTTGTGACCTGAAACCATATACCTGCCTTTGGCCCATATCTCTTAATATCTCATACTTTGCATAATAAAAACTTAACTTTGATTTAAAATTTACAACTGTTCTAGCATCCACTATACTGTGTTGTAGAAATGCTTCCAAACATCTCTCCTGAACAGTCTAGTCTGAACTCAGACTATGCCCACTAGTTCTCAAGTCCCCAACAAATGGAAATAATATATCTTACCTGTCTTTTCCTGTCACCCCTTAACATTCGAAATTCTAGAGAAAATGGGTCTAATTTGTGTAATCGCTTCTCATTATTTAACCTTTGAAGTCCAGGGATCATTCTTGTGAACTAACATTGCATTCCCTTCAAGTCCAATATATCCTTCCTCAGGTGTGGTGCCCAGATCTGTTCATAGTACTCCAAGTGAATTCTAACGCGTGTTTTGTATAGTTGCAGAAAAACCCGTGTTCTTGTATGCCAGTGCTATAGATATAATGGTCAGTATTCCATTAGCCTTCTTAATTTTTTGCACCTGTTTGTAGCATTTTAAAGATTTATTCACCTGAATTCCCAAGTCTCTTTGGAAATCCACTGTATTTAACTTTATACCATCTAGAAAATATCCTGAACTATCCTTCTTCAGTCCATAATCTCACACTTGTTTTCATTTAACTCGATCTGCCATAGTTTTGCCCATTCACTTAGTCTATAAATATCCCTCTCTAATTTTATGCAGTCATCTACAGTCTATAATGTCATCAAGTGTGGATATGTGACTTTCTATCATTTATCCAAGTCACTAGTAAATAATATGAATAATTGAGGTCCTAATGCATCCTTGTGGGACACCACTGGCCACATCCTGCTTATTTGAGTACTTACCCATTATCCCTATGTTCTGTCACCTGCCACTCCACCAATTGTTAGTACTTTGCTCTTACTTCTGTGGGCTTCAACCTTTGTTATGTAGGATTTTATATCAAACTTTATCAAATACCTTCTGAAAGTTCACAACATTATAAACATTCCCCTGTCCACTGCCTGAGTTACTGTTTAAACAATTCAATGAGATTCGTCAGCATGGCCTGTGATGAATTTATGTCAGCTATCCCTGATTAATTTAAAATTTTCAAGGTGTTTAGTTACCCCATCCTTGATCATGGACTCCAATAATTTCCCCACCACAGATGTTAGGCTAACTGGTGTGTAATTCCCGAGTTTTCCTCTT
Organism: Chiloscyllium plagiosum; assembly: GCF_037043375.1. NCBI lineage: Eukaryota > Metazoa > Chordata > Chondrichthyes > Orectolobiformes > Hemiscylliidae > Chiloscyllium > Chiloscyllium plagiosum. Next base: position 108,938,393 of record NW_028270141.1, read on the forward strand.
TCACCCTTAAAAAGCAGAGTGATGAGCAACTTTCCAATCCAGAGGGACAACTTCTGTGTGGAGAGAGCTCTCAAAGGTTATGATTAAGTATATACAATGTGCTCTCCTAGTTCCTTTACCTCTCCAGTGCCTGTTCATCATCTACAAGGCACACTTTGAGAGCGTGATGGAATACTTTTCCACATGTGCGGATGGGTGCATTTCCAGCAACACTCAAGAACTCAGCATCATTCAGAACAAAACAATCTACTCGATTGGCATGCTGTTCATCATCACATTCAACATTCACTACTGTCAACAATGAAAAAGAGGAGTTGCATTCTTCCAGAAGAGGGTACAGCAGGTGAAAGTACAATAGGTTGCATCTCAACTGCCCATTACTTTCAAAATAGTTTTAGTTTTAGTAAATGGAATAAAAAAGCAAAATTCAATGAAACAGCAATCATATATGCTTTACTTAAAACATTGAAGAAAATATCTGATTGCAAGAGATTCATGGACAGATGCATGTGTTGGACAACAAATATTTTAGGGGCAGCAACTGACGTTCCTCAACAAGGTGCACTGCAGTAATTCACCAAAGTCCCTCCAATCAACATCTTATAAATCTACAACCCCTATGATCTAAAAGGACAAGAGCAGCAGATGCATGGGAATAACACCACCTTCCAATTCTCTTCCAAACCACATACCATCTTGACTTGGAATAATATCACTGTTGTTGGGTCAAACTTATTTCTAACAGCAATGTGAATCTCATTACACCTCAAGGACTGCAGCTGTTTAAAAAAGCAAGGCTCCATCACCTTCTGGAGGCCAGCTGGGTTTAGGTAATAAATGGTGGCTTAACTAACAACACCTACAAATTTAAAAAACAATATAAACTTCAGTGGACCAAATGACAAAAGCTCCTTCCACAGAAGCTCCTAAATCTAAAATTTTGACAACCTAGAAAGAGGATTACAGCAAATATATTGGAACATCACCAACTGTAAATTCTAAGGTGCACCATCATGTAATCATTACATGATTAAAAAAGTTAATGAGGAGATTCAAGATGGCGGTCACCCAGCAGGTCTGAGTCTGGAGTGCTCTGCCTAAGATTCGGGCAAAGTGGGGCACCTGCCTTCACCACACCCTTTAAATCATTTAAAATAGCTTTTGTCTAGCATAGATAGTCATTTTACATCAAACTTGGACAGTTTGGTGTTGTTTTAAAATGACTAAGGGCAAACATTCCTGCAGTTCAAAACAGGCAGGGGCCCCTCCCCCACCCCCTCCCACAGCAGCAGGGACCCTCCCCCACCCCCCTTCCACAGCAGCAGGGACCCTCCCCCAACCCCTCCAGCAGCAGCAGGGACGTCCGCGGCCACCTCAGAGGACTTACCTGCAGAGGCGAGCCTGATCTCCGGGATCAACAAGATGCAGGAGAGGATCGACGCCTTCATTGAAGAGTCCAGGTCCAGGTGAGAGTCGTTCTCGGTTGTGCTGCAGAAGCATGACTGAGAATTCGAAAAACTTGAACAGCACGTCAGGGGGTCGGAGCAACAGACCACAGCCTCGGAGACTGCTGCTGAGTCGTCTGTGGGTCGGGTATGGGCTTTCGAGCAGCGAATCTGGACCTTGGAGGAGCATATCAACGACCTCGACAATCGGGGCCATCAAAAAAAGATTCGATTGCTGGGTCTTCCCGAACGGGAAGAGGAAGGCCGGCTTGTAGACTTTCTGGAGCAATGGCTCCCACAAATATTAAAGTTGGAGTTGGGACTGGGCCATGGTGTGGGTGGAGTGGGCCCACAGGGTTGCTGTACATGGGCCCAGGTTGGACCAGCGCCCCTGCCCGGTTCTATTCCAACTCCGATGTTATAGAGAAAAACAACTGCTCCTGGAAGCCTCCAGAGTCCTGGGGAAAGATCCCCAGGCCATGATGCACAAGGGTTCCAGGATAATGTTATTTCAGAACTTCTCTCCAGACATGATCTGCAAGAGGAGGGCATTCGATGAGGCGAAAAGGCGTCTAAGAGACCTAAATATCCAATACTCCATGCGCTACCTGCCAACGCTGCACTGCAGCCATGAAGGATCTGTATATAACTTTGGATCACCGAAAAAAGCTATTGTTTACCCTTTTTTCCTTCTTCATCTCTTTTCCATTATCTTTCCCTGGGGGTGGGGGAGCATGGGGGAGCTTATTCCTTACTGTATCTTTGGTTTCTTTTTTACAGGTCGTGTGGATTATTCGATTTGTGTGGGAGGGGGGGCTTGTTTTGTTCTACCTCTCTTTAGAGTGGGATTTTCTTCTTTTGCCATTTTACTTAGTTACTTAATACTTGCTGGGATTGTAACTTTGTAGTTTTATATATTTATATTTTGTATTATGCTTGCTAAAAGCACCTAGGTGTTGGTGTTGGGGGGTGGGAGTCACTCACTTTTAACTTTGGTTTTATAGAATACTTGAATTTGTCTACTCCATTGTATAACGCCTGGGCCGAGGGCGGGGCACTAGTTAGGAGAGGTTATGGTAGGGTTATTGACAGGTAGTCACGTCCTCTGGGAGCAAGGGGGAAAAGTCTCCTTTCAAACGTGTATTTTTTTTTACTTGGGAATAGTTTTTAATTGTATTGGTGTAAATGTTTTAAAGGATTTTTGCATTTGTGAATTTTCCATGGTCTTTATTCAAGGTGTTTTGGGTCGGGTTCTTCCTCCTGGGGGGTCTCGGGCTTGACTGGATGATTATGGCTAGCCATTCGCTTAGGTGGTGCACCTAGAATGTCAAGGGGAGTAATTCACCAATCAAAAGGAAGGAGATATTATCAAACCTCAAAAAAGAATGGGTTGATATAGTTCTCTTACAGGAGACACATCTACTTGACAAAGACCACTTAAAGCTACAACAGGGTGGATTTGATCAGGCTTTTTTCTCATCTTTCAGTTCAAAAAGTAGGGGAGTAGTCATTCTCATTCAGAAGAATCTTCCTTTCCAGATCTTGAGCCAGATAAAAGATGAGTCTGGACAGTATATACTGATCAAAGCCCTAATATATGGAGAGGAATATGGAATTTTGAAGCTTTATTGCCCCCCCGTGCACCCCTTTAAATTTGTACCAGAAGCGTTCTCTAAGTTGATGACTTTTGGGATCCGCCATACAATTATAGGAGGAGTTTTTAAACTGGATTATGGACCCAGGAACAGATAGGATACCGAAGAGTACTATGGGTATATCTCTGAGATCTCGACAACTGGCAGATCTGAATAAGGAGCGAGGGCTAGATGATGTGCCTTCACCCCCAGGGTAGAGACTTTACTTTCTACTCTAACCCACACAAGTGACATAGCAGGATTGATATGTTTTTTGCTCCTTCGACCCTTTTGAATTCCATATTTTCTTGCAAAATAGGTAATATAGCTATTTCTGATCATGCTGCAGTATATATGGAAGTCAAGACTAGGGACGATAGGATAGGCCCTCGACATTGGCGTATGGATCCTTTCTTATTGAAGGAAAGCAAATTTATAAAATATTTTTCTCAGGAATTCAAAACCTTATTGGAAATTAATTCAGGTACGGTCAGTAACCTGTCGACGATGTGGGAGATCATTAAGGCTTATGCGCGAGGTTTGGTCATCTCATATTCTGCGACTCTGAAACAACAAAAGGGAGAACAACAGTGCCTGCTCAAGGCTCGCTTGAAGGCAGCTGAGACAGCGTATGTTAATAGGCCCTCTATTACTCAGCTACAAAGGATCACAGCCCTTAGGGCAGCCTTGAATACCGTACTTACCCAAACAGCAAAGAGGAAAATATTATTCGCAAAGCAGAGATTATATGAATATGGCGACAAGCCCGGCAGATACTTAGCGTATCTTGCTAATGAAAAAAAATGCTCAAGTTATCACGTCCATTAGGGAAAGTGCTGGTACACTGATTTCTGATTGTAAAAAGAGCATACAGCCTTTAGAAAGTTCTATTTTGAACTGTATAAATTGCAGGACTGTGAGGATAGAACTAAGAAGATGGAGTCCTTCTTTAAGAACTTGGCATTTTCCGGCTTAACCTCAGAGCAGGTATCGATCTTGAATGCCCCCCCCCCCCCCCAACAACTCAGGAAGTACTCAACGCAATTAGACAGCTTCAGAGTGGCAAAATACCTGGACCAGACAGATTCCAAATTGTTTTATAAAGAATTATTGGGGAACTGGCTGGGCCACTTAAAGACATATATAATTACATGACCCTCACATAGTCAGGGCTGCCACCTGTCTTCATTGCAGGCAAATATATGTCTCATTCTTAAAAAAGGAAAGGCCCCAGAAGATTGCTCATCATATCGACCAACATCCTTGCTAAATGTGGATTTTAAACTTCTTTCTAAAATGTTAGCATTAAGATTAGAGAGGGTCTTATCATACATCATAAAAGAGGACCAGACGGGGTTTATTAAGGGCCGCAGATCAACTAATAATATTAGAAGGGTCTTAAACATGATACAAGCCTGTCAACAGGGAAGAATACCGGAGTTAGTTGTCTCCTTGGATGCAGAGAAGGCATTTGATCGTGTAGAATGGTCATATCTTTTTTATACACTGGAAAGGTTCGGTGTCAGAGAGGTATTTTCTAAATGGGTCTCAGTATTATACAATGACCCCAAAACAGCTGTGATCACCAATGGTTTAGGTTCAGATAGCTGCAGTGTTGGTAGGAGCTGTCATCAGGGATGTCCTTTTTCACCATTACTATTCACATTAGTAATCGAACCATTAGCAGAAGCTATACGAACTGACCCTAACATAGCGGTTCCTAGGGTTGGTTCGGGAAACATAAAATCACTCTCTATGCAGATGATGTCCTCCTTTTCTTAAGTGATCCTTAGATATCTGTGCCCCGCCTAATTCAAGTGGTCAATCTATTTAGTATGTTCTCAGGCTTGACAGAGATCTTGGGTAAGGAGATTAGATTGAATCCAGCGTCTCTACTCTTGGGCTTGCACAGGAGGAAACTATTTTCAATTCTCTCCTTTTGTGCAAGGAAAGATATCTTAGTGAATTGGGCAGCTGAAGGCCCTCCAGGACTTTAGAACTGGCACAGTTAATCATGGAATATATGCCCCTTGACTTCCTCTCAAATATGGTGCACCAAAAACTATTGTACTATTGTATAAAACTATTGTATACAATATTGTATAAAATATGACAGCCCTTTTTGAACTATATCGACACGGATATTTCGGCCATGTTTTCCAGGGTTTTTGGCTGGCTGTGGTAATGGTTCTGGCTGGTCCATAGACCCCCGGGAGGAGGAAACCGGTATAAATACGGGTGTAATCATGACCTGATGTAAATCCATTTTGAACATGGACTTAGTTATTTAATTATTCTGTTGTTTATCGCTAGTAATGTATGATATCCTATTTTATGTTTTGGTTGTTTGTAGGATAGATCATTAGTTAGTTGGGTTTTCTCTTTTTGTTTTTGTTATTATTATTAATTTATTTTCTTTTTACTTATTTATTTAATTTTATATTGGTGTTTATATTGTGTATTACTTTTGTAAAACAAATTTTTAAAAGTTTCTTTTCAATAAAAATATCTATTAAATAAAGCTAATTTGGTGAAAAACCTGAATTGAAAAGGAAGACTATAGCAAGTTTTATTCACCATTATTTAAACAACATGTTTCAAGTGAGCAATAAACAATATATGAAACTACATATAATCTATTCAATAATTACCATATAGTTTCTGATGTTAACTGATATGTTTAGTGTGTGAGCATGAATGGGTTATATTTTTTACAAAAGTACTTTTCACACTATAACATTGTCGTAACTTAAACCTTAGAATTTCACAAATTGTCAGTCAACTTCAACTTTCCCTCAGTTAAAGCAAGACAACTAGATTTACATTTGAATACTCTTTTCCCCTCCTCTCAATAAAAGGTATCCGTTTGAACATATTATCGAACAAACTCAAATTCTTCAATGACCAACTCATGTTTTTCATAGTTTTTGTACAAATCTCGAATTTGAGAGGGGAGAAAATACAATCAGGTATATCTATTAGAGGAACAAACAAATATTACCCTATCCAGATATTTGTGGTGAATTAACCACAGGCTACTATTTCGGGTGAAGAATAGTGTATTTTCTGACAGGATATTTTTATTTGCATTTACAAATTAGGCCTTACATGTTCATGACAATTACAATCGGATGATTATATCTTATTGCCTTTAACAGACAAGAGTATTTGTATACTTAGACCAAGTTTTATGTCTGCTTCAGTTCAAAATATTCTACGTGATCAAGATGATGTATATGCAGGTAGCTGGGTGATGCAATACATTGCCCTACCAATAAGGCTAAGCATAAAGGTTCTCTGCAAAAGATAAGGAAACCTTGAGCTTGACACCTCAAAATTTTAATTGAATAATCAATTAAATACAAATTTAAGGCTTTAACGTTTAAAAAAATAAAAGGGGCAGAATAGGTTAAACTCTTCCTTTTGACCTTCGATACCCATGTTTGATTTCAACCTGAAAAGGGTCAGAGTAAAAATCTTTGAATACAAGCTGACAACAAATTAATTTAAATGGTCTCCATTTAGCTCATAGGTCTAGATAATGTAGGGGAAGACAGCGAGAAAGATTTGACAATCTCACACACCAATAAATGATAAAGCTAAATGCAGAAAGATCAGACTGTACAATGTTGGCCAGTCTTCCAAGCTTGGCTAAATTTAGAGGCAGCTATGGTTTGCCTCTAACCTCTGAACATGACATGAAGAAAAATATTGTTATCTCACAATGAGGAAACCTTTACTCTTTAAAAACAGTCCCAAGTTCTTAGGGCAAACCTCTTTTTGTAAATCAGTAGAACATTACTGCTATTGGTTGGATGGCAAGATGACATGATACTACACAGGATGCATGTTATAAACACAGATAAGAGCACAGACATCCACAAGACAATTTTCAAATAATTAAATTGGTTTTCCATCTCTCTAAGTCAAAGAGACATTGTCCACTCCCATTCCTTGGTGTCCGCGATTCTCTGCCTTGATTCACAGGTTTCAGACGAATGTATCATTATATTTGTTATACATTGTGCTGGGATGACTTTCTAAAAGCAGACATATCGAGATCATGGCCATTGTTGCACTGCTCCCACAAAGTCTACAAAAAGTTGGGAAAAGGTTAGGATGCTATAGCATTGCTATTTTGACACTTAAAACCATGAAATCTTAGTTGTGTTGATATATTGTACAAAATAAACCTTACCTTTTCAACAAATAAAGGAGAATAGAAATGTAGTTTGAGTAAACAGGCAGCCCAAATTGTTTGCTGCACTTCGATAAAGTGTTAACTTTAAAGTAAACAAATTACTCCATGCAGAAGCATCGATAATTCTAATGCAACTATACCACTTAATTACTTTATTTAAAAAGTATTGTTCTGAACAAAAGAAACATGATCAGTATTTAAGAAACCATTTCTACCAATCCACAAGACAACCCCATTACTGTATTGAGCTTTACTTTTGACAATGAGCACTGTAACATGAAATACACTGTAAAATCAGATCATGGCCTTAGTTAGGAGTTTAAAAAAAAAATCCTAGCAACCATTAGTTAAATATACTGGTTTGTGCACTGACTTGTGGAACATAATAAACATTCAAGACTATTATCAATTAATATTTCAGTTAAAGCAAATTTAGCAGACAAGAAATTTCAGTCAATTACAGTACTCCAAAATACCACCAGCTATGGCACATTGTACAAAAAATATTTTTTGGCACAAACAGAAACCAAATAATTTTAAGATACACTAAAACATCTCTATAAACAGAAATCTGTACAACAGATAAATTTCCTTAGCTTAGTTCAGCTGTTAGCGAAAGTGAAAAGGTTATGAATTGTGACTCTCCTCAGAATTTAAGCATATAATCTACAGTGTGGTACAGTAGTAATGTTCCCCTATCTCTGAGCCTGGAAGCCTATATCCAAATCCCACCTGCTCCAGAAGTGTATAATAACATCTCTGAGCAGGTTGATTAGGAAGAACTTCCAACTTACAAACACCTGTACTTTTGAGTCGGATTCCATGTGGGGTGTAATTTTAAAGATCCGAAATACAAACATTTCCTATACTTATGAATGGCTCCTTTATATTGTCCTGCATTGTGTTCTGATTCACGTACAAATTGTTTTGTGAATGAACTTGAGAATGCAACCCATTCACAATTCAGGGACTGTCTGTATCTATAATCTGCAGGCTTAGGGCTTTTGTGGCATAGCAGTAATGTCTCTACCTCTTGGCTAAATGGCCCGGGTTCAAGTCCCACCTATTCTAGAGGTGTGCCAAAACTGCACACAATATTCCAGGTGTGGTCTCACTAATGCCCTATATAATTGCAGTAAGTCATTCCTGCTCCTCGCACACATGGGACACCAATTTCTCACTGACCCCACGCCAACCTTTTCCAATTCAGATAATAATCTGTTTGCCTGTTTTTGCTACCAAAGTGGATGATCGCATTTATCCACATTATACTGCTTCTGCCACATATTTGCCCACTTGCTTGTTCAACTCACAGTGAAGCTTCTCCGCTGCCTCCTGATAGCAAAACCTCCCACCCTATGTGTCACCTGCTAATTTGGAGATATGATGATATGCAGTTTCCACATCTAAATCATTCATATATATTATGAATAGCTGGAGTTCAAACACTGATCCCTGCAGTAGCCCACCAGTCACTGCCACCCACTCAGAAAAAGGCCCATTTATTCCTATTGAGTTTCTTGACTGTTCTCAATCCATTGCAGAGACACAATCTGCAAACTAGGTACTTTAATTTCACACGTGAATCTCTTACACGGAACCTTGTTGAAAGGCAATTTATTTACCACAAAATTCCAAGACTCTGACCTTTTATTGTAGCCACAGTATTATGTGGCAGGTCTAGTTCAGGTCCTAAGTTTCTGATCAATGGTGGCAGGAGATTCAGTCATTGCAATACTGTTAAGTGTCTCAGGAAGACAAGTTAGAATCTCTACTGTTAAGGGGGCTATACACCGCTCATACAAGTGGGCTCATCATTCATAGAATTTCTGATCTGTTACTAAGCCACCTTTACATCTTGATTTTCTGAACATAGGGCAGCTCTCGCTATATTGTATTAATACAACATAGCCATCCTCCCACTTTTTCATAGTTTCCTGTCCTTTCTAAATGCCCTGTACCTTTCAATATTCAGGTCCAAATTGATATCATCTAGTAGTTATATTTCTGTAGATGCTATCAGATATCTATTTGTACGACTAGTTCATCACTGTTTTCCAATACAGTGCAATCCAATACAGAGCCTTTCATTTAGTCTTTTGTATGCTGATAAGTTTTTTTTTTAAGCTTTCCTTCTTGCACTCATCAGTTGATTAACAAGAATGATGAAGTCACACACAAAAGGGAAAACAATTAAATAACACGTGGTATGATAGCACTGATTGGTCGGCAAGTGGCTTCTGATTAATCAAGGCATTGCCAAAAGGTACTGCATCCATTAATACCGATTGACAGTTAACTGCCAGTCTTTGTTCAAGTTATAAAACTGGGCAAGTTAACTAATTGCTAGGGTATTGCCTTGAGAAATGACCAGCAAATATCTGAGACAAAAACAGAAATTGCTGGAACATCTCACCACATCTGGCAGCAACCGTAGAGAGAAAGTGTCAACATTTCAGGTCCAGTGACCGTCCTTCAGAACACAGCAAACGTCTGTCATTTGTTGAGTTCAAGCAGGTGCAAAAAACAAACAGGACCTAAATATTAACATACATAGCTTCCAGCAACTGCAAATATGCGCCATATCAAGCCCACATAGTAATCTAAATTGTTTGAGTGTAATTCTTTGTACATGCACTTGTATTAATGCGATATCTAATCTTATCTGATGATTTATTCTTAGAATTGTACTCGCTATTCCATCATGTCAGAGTGACCTTATAGAGGTTTATAAAATCACGAAGAGCACGGATAGGATGAATAGACAAGGTGTTTTCCCTGGGGTGGGGGGAGTCCAGAATTAGAGAGCATAGGTTTAGGGTGAGAGGGGAAAGATGTAAAAGAGATTTAAGGGGCAACGTTTTCACGCAGAGAGAGTGGTGTGTGTATAGACTGAGCTGCCAGAGCTGGTACAATTACAACATTTAAAAGGCATCGGGATGGGTATATGAATAGGAAGGGTTTGGAGGGATATGGGCCGGGTGCTGGCAAGTGGGACTAGATTGGGTTGGGATATCTGGTCGGCATGGAAAAGTTGGACCGAAGGGTCTGTTTCCGTGCTGTACATCTCTATGACTCTATGTCACCGTCACTTTATAAAAACTACCATATTAATACTCTCCTCTGTTGAGTTGTCTCTGCACTATCTGACCTCATCTCCCTAGATTTGATCCCTTCCCCTGTTTAATGAAAAACTCTCACAACTTCCCTAGTTATGTGGCTCACTAAACCACTGATCCCAGCATGGTTTGTGTAGATTATCTGAATAGTACAGCCCCCTCATTATCTCCTACACTACTGCCAATACCCTACAAGTTCAAACTACATCTACTCAATCAGCCTTTGAACCACATATTCACTTCTCTCATTGAAGTAACAACTACCTCATGTTGACAATGCAGATCTTCTTTCCTCATCCTGCCTTTGTCTTTGGTGCCCATATGAGCAATGGAGACTGGATCCTCCTATTTCACTCTAGAAATCTCCCTAGTCCTGAGCTGGTACCCCAAAAACCCTAGCAGCAGGTAAAGTGCCGATTCCTTGCACCATGCTATCACCCGCTACTACTAAATTCCTTTTTGCTCGCCTTATTTGAATGGCTGCTTGCATTGGGAGGATAATTTCTCGGGAGGAGATCACAATGTAGGAACCAAGTTTTTTTAAAAAAGACGTTTCATTCTGAAAACAGAAGTGAGGAGAACTTATTTTCTCTCGTCGGGCCATTGAATTCTTTGCCACAACAAGCAGTATTCTATAGATTTTTAATTGGCAAGTGAGTTGGGGCATTAGGGGATGGAGGAAGCAGAGGCACGAGGGATAATATGTTTGGACATTTCCCATTAAATGTGGCTTTGAAAACTAAAGAGAGAAAAAGATTCCAGCTGAGCAGATGTTCTTGTAAATGTTTCAAGTAATATGAAACAGTCAGGATAAAGTATTTTATAAACGAACATTTCCCCATCTACAGAAAAACAGCATTTTCTAATTTAGATAAATGTTATAAAACTATTGCATACAATCCCAAAATTGAAACAAAAGTCAGTATATGACTTACTTTAGTTGCCCTTGTGATGCTGTTTGGAGAATTCAGAGCTACCAGCTGGCTTAAGATGTGATGCATTTCTTTTCTAGATGTCTTGCTGGGTTCATCTACCATGTGAAATAAAATAGTATTCATTGTTATCTCCAACACAAACATTTTCAAACAGTTCAGTAAGATAGAGGAACACCATTTTTAAAAAGCTACCCTCAAATACAAATTGAACTCAAATCAGAAACCAATGTTTGGGAGAAGATTTGTAGCTCGGGTGCTTGTTGTTGTGGTTCTGTTCGCCGAGCTGGGAATTTGTGTTGCAGACGTTTCGTCCCCTGTCTAGGTGACATCCTCAGTGCTTGGGAGCCTCCTGTGAAGCGCTTCTGTGATGTTTCCTCTGGCATTTATAGTGATTTGTACCTGCCGCTTCCAGTTGTCAGTTCCAGCTGTCCGCTGCAGCGGCCGGTATATTGGGTCCAGGTCGATGTGCTTATTGATTGAATCTGTGGATGATTGCCATGCCTCTAGGAATTCCCTGGCTGTTCTCTGTTTGGCTTGTCCTATAATAGTAGTGTTGTCCCAATTGAACTCATGTTGCTTGTCATCTGAGTGTGTGTCTACTAAGGATAGGTGGTCATGTTGTTTCGTGGCTAGTTGGTGTTCATGGATGCGGACCGTTAGCTGTCTTCCTGTTTGTCCTATGTGGTGTTTTGTGCAGTCCTTGCATGGGATTTTGTACACTACATTTGTTTTGCTCATGCTGGGTATCGGGTCCTTCGTCCTGGTGAGTTGTTGTCTGAGAGTGGCTGTTGATTTGTGTGCTGTTATGAGTCTTAATGGTCGCAGTAGTCTGGCTGTCAGTTCAGAAATGTTTTTGATGTATGGTAGTGTGGCTAGTCCTTTGGGTTGTGGCATGTCTTTCCCTTAGGCACCTGTTGATGAAATTGCGGGGGTATCCGTTTTTGGCGAATATATTGTATAGGTGTTCTTCTTCCCCAATACCCTGAAAGAAAGACTTTTCTGTTTCAAGGATATATCTAATTCCCTTTTAAAAGTTACCACTGAATCCTCTTCTCTCAATTTTTCAGGTAGTGCTTTGCAAATCGTGACAAGTTTGCTGTGCCAAAATAACTCTACGCTATATTTTACGATAAAACAGTTAAGTGTTAGCTCTAGCAAGGTTCTCAGTGATCTTGAGCAGGTTTTCTTGGACTAATCTTCCAAAACTCGCTTCATTATCTAAGCACTATGCTCATGTGGGCCCTGGCTCATCATTTTCTCCCACTGTCCATAGGCTGAGGTTCTGGTCTATGAGGGGACCTGGCAGCGCTGCCATCTTTAATGCCCAGCCATGCATCCAGTCAAGCACAAAGCTGACCTGTATTGTTTATTTTAATTGCTATGGTCATATCGATTGGCATGCAGTTCCTGCCTGAGCAACGTGCCCCACATTTTAATGACATAATGAAGGAGAAGGCAGCTAGCTGGAGTGATTACGTTATTTCTCACTCTTTCATGTTGGGAATTGTTGATGAATAGCTCCGATTGCACATGTATGCAAATAGGCTTCTTTCCACTCACTAGCAGGAATCGCACCTCACCATTTCAATCCTTATCTGGAAAATGACACTCTTGCTCTTGATGGTAGGAAGCTATCACTGGCCTTTTCTCAACTTTCTCACAATGCCCATGTCATGCAGGGACTGAAATATTGCCATCCTTTGTTTTTTTTTCTTTGTTAATTATCCTAAAAACCATGTCAACAACTTATTGCAAGATTAAATGACTTACCTGCCTGTTGCCGAACTTGGAGGTGGACGTAAGGATGATCAAGCAATGCAGCGATCGAAATCCTTTCCTTCGGATTCCTTATCAAGCATTTCTATTGATATAAAACAAGTTTTGATTCATGTAAATATTTAGTTGTATTACATAGTTTCGTTTTCCAATTAAAAGTTAGACATCAAATTCCAATCTCAAAAGACTTGGTGCAGTTTAACACCTAGTGCAGTGAATTAAAGAATGACTATAATATTTCTGTTTTGGAGGTACCGATATTGGACTGGGGTGTACAAAGTTAAAAATTCCACAACACCAGGTTAATAGTCCAACTGGTTTAATTGGAAGCACTAGCTTTCGGAGCGCTACTCCTTCATCAGGTGGGTGTGGAAAACACAATTGTAAGACACAGAATTCATAACAAAAGTTTACAGTGTGATGTAACTGAAACTATACATTAAAAAATATCTTGATTGTTTGTTAATTCTTTCATCTGTTAGAATGACCATGTTAGTTTCACTTCTTTCATATGTAAATCACAAAACTTTTTCAAAACGTTACATTCTCAGTTCCGTACCTCAACCGGGACCTTGGGTGCATGTCACACTACAGGTGATCACCATTGCACTATACACACACACACACACATTTGTGAGGTGAATTTGTACTTTGCTCAAAAACTGCATCAATCCATGTAAGGTTCTGTTAATTCATTTTTTTAGATTAGAATCAGTCTAAACATTATGGTACAGACAGGGGGCTAACACCTTCAACACATTATCTGGGTTGACACCAATTCTTAAAGTTAACCTGAGAATGTAACTTTAAAAAAAAGTTTTGTGATTTACATATGAAAGAAGTGAAACTAACATGGTCATTTTAACAGATGAGAGAATTAACAAACAATCAAGATATTTTTTAATGTATAGTTTCAGTTACATCATACTGTAAACTTTTGTTATGAATTCTGTGTCTTACAATTGTGTTTTCCACAACCACCTGATGAAGGAGCAGTGCTCTGAAAGCTAGTGCTTCCAATTAAACCTGTTGGACTATAACTTGGTGTTGTGTGATTTTTAACTTTATAATATTTTTACTTTCTTAATTGATTAAATTACACTATTTAAACATGGAATTTTATTGCAAAATTCAAGAATGTGCACATACTGAAGTATGAAGTCAGATTTACTTTTTCCTTTTCTCTCCACCAAACAGATGAGAATCAAAACCAGACAGTTGCACCTTAGAGCTCAAGTCTTTACAGCTCAGAAGCAGGCAAACTTATCCAAGCTTTGGTGCTGAATCTTTATTAGATTTAAAACAAACATACCACTGCTTAGAATTTCAATAGATTTGTGTCTTCATCTACTTCAAATATTTTTTTACTTATCCTGTAACAGATGCAACCATCTCCCCTTTAACTATTGCTAGTGGTACATCATTCCAAGCTTCAAAAACAAATTGCATGATGAAATGCTTCCAAATTACATCCTCGCAGTTTGAGAATTCTCTCAAAATAGAATTTTCCTGTTCACCAGGTAAATATTTTCTACTTTAAAAAGCAGTTAAATTTCCACAGTTTCTTATCGATGAATGGAAACCTCACTGTCTCCTCAACTATTCATTCCTCAGGTCTTTTATGGGAAATCTATGCCGTAAGCTCTCAATAATTTTGGAGGTTCTTATAATAATGAGGAACAAAAAACTAAAATACTCAATCACTTTTTAGGAGATGGGGAAAGGAACACGATAACATGCAAGCATATTAGGATTATTGCTACATGGTGACTAAACAATATGGATTCACTGGTCTGAATAGCCTGTTGTCACTTTGTATTTTCTAAGTGTAAGGCAAACATTTATAAAAGTTCTAAGACTTAGCACTTCAGTTACTAGTCAGAAAATAAGTTGAACTTTCCACCACTTGAGTGTAGTGTGGAGTGGTGTCAATTTTCTTTTGCCTGTAAATCCAACTCTGTTAGCCATGGCACTTTTCATTTGACGGGAAAACAAGTTTCTCTGTTTCTAAAACGGGAAAACATTTCTAAAGTTTCTCTGCTGTCCTGCTTCTACTTCCACACCTTTCATTATGCTTACTATGATGATGCTGCTCCTTTAACAAGATTATGTTGTCCTTGGGATTTTTCAGGTTGTAGAAGCACAGGTCCTGAAGTGTCTGGAGTTGAACAGTTTTAGAGCCAGTTTGATTATAGCCAACAGATACTGCCGTAGGAAAAAGGCTTTCAAGTTTTAAAAAAGACACTTGTACAATGAAAGAGGAGTGGCCAGTTAGTTCAGCTTTTCTCTGATTTAATTTGGTTTTTGGCAGTGTGGCTATTCACTGAAACTTGCTGGACCCAAAGAAGCAGGTCTGATTCTCCCCTCTCTCTGATATCTCTCCTGTAAGACCGTGTGTTTGATTTTACCTTTTGTGCCAAGGGGTATTCAATGGGTATTGTTGCAAGTATTGGGAACAGCAACATTAAGTTGGGATAGTCTGTTGGATCTTCAGATAGGTTACGTTATTCGGTATTCTGTTCTCTTTTGTGCTTCATTCAGTAATTTTGTAAATAAATTCTCTTTTATATAAAACCACGTGGTTTGACCAACTGCATCCCTCCTGGAATACCCACATTACAGATTCTTAAAACAATTAGCAAAGTAAGGGTCTGGGCCACTTTCTTAAAATGTTTTGAGGGAGTCTGGCCTGGTCCATAGGTAAGATTTTCTCCCACTCCAGTATCTTTTCTAACCCATCACATCAAATTCATGGGCTCTAATCCAGATGACTGGATTGCCTGCTGTCAGGCATAAAGATGTTTCCATCTTAGCACTGCTGCCTCACAGCGCCAGAGACCCAGGTTCAGTTCCCGCCTCAAGCGATTCTTCTGTGTGGAGTTTGCACATTCTCCCTGTGTCTGCGTGGGTTTCCTCCGGGTGTTCCGGTTTCCTCCCACAATCCAAAAAATGTGCAGGTTAGATGAATTGGCCATGCTAAATTGCCCGTAGTGTTAGGTGAAGGGGCAAATGTAGGGGAATGGGTCTGGGTGAGTTGCGCTTCAGCAGGTCGGTGTGGATTTGTTGGGCCGAAAGGCCTGTTTCCACATTGAGTAATCTAATCTAATCCAATCCAACATTTTCTCCTTTACTCAAGTTTGATTTTTGAGATATTTTAAAATTAAGTGTGGTTTTAAAAGGTTGCTTGGCCGAACATTGCATACCTTCAGTACATCAAGAAGATCTGTTTCTAGAATACTGGGGAACTTTATTTCATAGTTTGGATCTGTAATAGCCTGCAGTTTGGTGATATGGTTTGTAAGGTGCTGAAATGGAGTCTTCCCGTAAGTCATGTAATACAAGATACAGCCAAGGGACCATACATCACTCTTTGGACTGATCTGCAGTAAAAAACACAATGAAATTTTAGGCATTATACAATGCAGTGGCCCAATAATTTTACTATGGCATCAATTAGAGATGAGATTTCAGAATCCAGCACGTTTTCTGTCAAGTTTTTGGGGAAAAAGAAATTGAGCTTAAATATTCAGTACTTTCTAAATTATTTTTATCGTCAAGTATTGTAGCTTAAAGAATAACATAACATCCAGAATAACAGTGTAGCTTATTAACTATCTAGAAAATAACCCAACAGCTATTTCTATTCTACTTCTGATGAAAGATCTGAAATGTTAACTTGGTTTTTCACTCCACAGATACTTGATTTACTATTTTCAGCATTTAATCCTAATTACCCACACCCTTCAACAAGCATGCTGCTCTGTATAACTTTAAGCCTCATTTCACACCTTGCCCAGGTATGAAATGTTCAGAGCATTTCCATTCATTATTTAAATTTTTATCTTTACTAGATTTAAAGTGAGAATGTGCAGGAAGATGGTACACAAGGCACATTAGTTGGAGTCAGGCAATTACTGAGAATTTCCTCAGGACTACTTTCACTCTGATGCAGTAATTTTAACAGGGTAAGAGGAGGTACACCTAAAACACCCAATGCTGTTACTTAATAACTACCCATAATACATTTGCTCCAGATGCCTATTTGCCATTTCTGCTTAGCATCACTATCTTGGCCCATACTCTCTGCTGCTTTCCATCTGCTCACATCACTTTATTTGTTACTAGATATCCCTGTGTCCCAAATGCTGTTAACTGCCACCAAATTGATCTTGTGCTGTTACCTACTCCCATGCTCTCATATCACAAGTTTTTCTAACCCTGGCACCACTTCTTCCTTCCCTACACACCTCCCTTCCACCCCAGCATGTGCACTCTCATTAAATTCCTCCCCCTTTTAACAAACCCACAAAATGCCCCATTACACTAAACTAATCCTCATTGTTTTCCCTGCATTGCTCTCAAACCACTATGACAGACGAGAGTATGCTGTCTGTCAGCATAACCTTCCAATGGTGTCGCCTGTGATATTTCTCAACTCTTATCTGTTCTTTTCTCAAATGGTAAACCAGCAGTTCAATTTCAAAACATTCGGAGGACAACAGATTCTATCAGTAGTGACAATATAGCAAAATTTCAAATAACCATTTTAATATATAATCACACTGGAGAAATCGTTCTGACCTTGGACTTCGATCTGTTTTCACCATTAGAAAATGTATCTTTAATCGTCTCGGGGGCCATGAAATTCAATGTGCCGACCTGAGAGACAAATAGGTTAGTATACAGAGATTGGTATGTGGATCAAGTTTAAAAATATCAGTATATTGCTATCAAAATCTAAAAGTTAATTTTTTGACTTAGAAATTCCTTCATATAGCACTAAAAGTGAACTGCATATAACTTGTCACTAACTTCCCTCAATTCAGATTAGTTTTGATTGGAGGTAGAGCTTGTGTTTGTGGCTAAAAAAGATAGATCTTGCATACTAATTACAAAAACATCCTATAACCAGATAAAATTTGTAATGAATTAAAAGAGCACAAATGCTGTTTCTAGCCTCACCAGATCAGATTGATTTGGAGAGAAGCTCACACTTGGTTACTATGCGTTAAAAAGATGAAGGGCTACCTAGAAGTTATTATGATCAATCACCTATTCTAAAGCACAAATATGATAGTAGGTGAAGGCCTCCATCTTCAGATTGACTTCTGACACAGCAATGTAAAATACTTAAGTCAATAAAATTTCATGAAAAAGCACACAGCTAGTGGCAGCACACTTACTGATTGCTTTAAGGTTATAGGAGAAAAAAAATAAAAGGGAATCAAAAGGGCATCTTTTTTTTTTAAAATACAGAGGGTGGTATGCATATGGAATGAGCTGCCAGCAGAAGTGGTTGAGGTGGGAAACAACATTTAGAGTCAAAATCATAGTTAAAAGGCATTTAGACAGATATTTGGATAGGAAAGGTTTAGAAGGATATGGGTCAAGTACAGGGAAATGGGATCAGCGTGGAATGAACATTTTGGTCAGCATGGACCAGCATGGATCAGGTACACCTCATCCATGCTCAATTGCACAAAAAACACCCCTTTCAGGACAAACAGTCCTACAGCATGGAGACGGGCTCTATGACTAAGACTTAACAAATTTTAGTCAGTCTCTCTCTTTCTGTATGATTCAATAAATCTTTTGCAATTTCTACATAAAAAGGAAACAAAAAAGTTCAAGGGTCATTTCTAGTGGAATGACTACAAGAATCGAGGCACACATTCTAGAAAGAAAACATATCAGCTAGATCTGCAATACATATTCTAAAAATAAGGATGGTTTGCTATGAAGGTGTAGATTTCTTTTAAACCCTCAGATTTATTGGAAGTAACTATTTTACACAGTTTTAATTGACACTTCACACTCTCAGATTAATTGAATTACTTTTACTATTTTTGCCAGTTCCGGTCAGATATCCACGAGAAGGGACACTTGGTATTGTGGAAGGATGTTGTTCATGGATTGCTGCTGCAGCTTAGATGCATCAGAAGTTTCAATTCCTTGGTTAAAAGAACTTGGCAGTTATGATAAAAGATTGGAATTTTAAGGCTTGCAGAAGGCTTAGTTCTCACTTATAACCAAAATAAATATTGTTGTAACCACTGGATGCATTCTAGCCAAAATAAATTACTTTTAGTGGTTAATGTAAGCTCACGAATTGTATGTCCCAATAGCATACAGCCTGTGTTATTAGTCTGTTTTTCTCAACAAACCAAAAATCTAACTATGGATAAAGATTCTTTTAACATCAGAAGCTTGATCAAACTATTTAGATTTTTTCTGAAGTCAGTATAACACAACACATCTTTCACTTACCAAAGCATCTTTACTTATACTGGTTACATCCGGCTGTATCTCATTAGCAATACCAAAATCTATCAATTTCAACATTCCATCAACCACCAAAAAATTGGCTGGTTTCAAATCACTGTGAATAATGCCTAAGAAAAAAAAGATATCCATTATGCTTTCTCATGGAATAGGAAAAAATTGCAAAGACTACATATTCCTAACATTCAATACATTTGTAATATAAGAAAAATAAAATATAGCCTTGACTAAATGCAAATCAAATGATGTTGGTCATTGGTTGGTAATAATCTTCAAC
Source organism: Chiloscyllium plagiosum (assembly GCF_037043375.1). NCBI lineage: Eukaryota > Metazoa > Chordata > Chondrichthyes > Orectolobiformes > Hemiscylliidae > Chiloscyllium > Chiloscyllium plagiosum. Next base: position 108,958,062 of record NW_028270141.1, read on the forward strand.
AAATTAATATTCATTCAGTAGTGTATTTTTGTACAATTGAGAAATTCCCAAGAGGATTTACTTATTGTTGGAGCTATGTCTTGTTTTGCACTTGAAAGGCTCAGATTTCTTCATGGCTGTAGTCAGGAAAATATTTTCAGTTGGGTTTCTCACATCTTAGTTCAGTAGTAATGAAAATGATATAATCAGGTACACCTCATCCATGCTCAATTGCACAAAAAACACCCCTTTCAGCTCATACATGAAAAGCAGCCATTTAGGTGTGATAACAACATTATTAGCATTTTCAACATTTTTCAAAAGTTGATTCATTTCAATAAAAATAGTATTAAGTACTTACCATGCTGATGAATTGTGTGAACAGCTTCCAACATGTTTTCCCAGTACAATTTGCGCTCTAGTGGCTTGATAATCTTTTTCCTTCGGAGCAGTGTGTTTAAATCTACATTTCCCAATTCCATTACCATGTAGATATAATTTTCTGTGATCTCACTGAAAAAAATTATAGAGCCATATTATCTGAAGGCATTGCAGATATTAAATGGTGTTAGCTTCACATACACACTGTCTGATTGATATATTTTCAGTTTTTAATTTAAGAGGACACTTCTGGCATTTGCAGTTTTTTTAATGAGAAGGCAGTGTTTATCTTTGCTGTAAAGAGATCCTGGAGTAGCAGGCTTTCTTAATAGAGAAGTAAAACATTTAGAATACTATGTCCAGTTTTGGGCCCCACACCTCAGGAAGGACATACTGGCACTGGAGCACGTCCAGCGGAGACTCACATGGATGATCCCTGGAATGGTAGGCCTAACATACGAAGAACGGCTGAGGATCCTGAGATTGTACTCATTACAGTTTAGAAGGTTGAGGGGAGATCTAATAGAAACTTACATGGCTTAGAAAGGGTGGATGCTGGGAATCTGTTGCCGTCAGGCAGGGATACTAGGATCCATGGGCACAGCCTTAGAAATAGCAGGGGTCAATTTAAAGCGGAAATGAGGAGACATTTCTTCAGCCAGAGAGTGGTGGGCATGTGGAATTCATTGCCACGGTGCGCAGTGGACGCCGGGACGTTAAATATCTTCAAGGCAGAGACTGATAAATTCTTGATCTTGCAAGAAATTAAGGGATACGGGCAGAGTGCGGGTAAGTGGTGTTGAATTGCCCATCAGCCATAATAGAATGTCGGAGTGGACTCGATGGGTCGAATGGCCTTACTTACACGCCTATATCTTATGGCCTTAAACACCCCTTGATATAATTAAGTCCAGCCAAATGTAACAGATGTCTATATTAGTCATGTTAAGTTAAACAATTACACAAAGTTAAACAGTTGGCCATGAATGAGAGAGTGAATTTATGGATGGGCAATGAATTCCTCAACACTAGAGCCTAGAATTCTTTTGAAACTCTCCTACTCTATGAGCTTGTCAAAGAAGAGGAAGCAACGGTAGGAAAATGGGGTTGAGGAATATATCAGACAAGATCTAATTCCCCATGGCACAACATATAACTGGTCAAACCAATCAAAACCTAGAACCCAAAACGTCAGGGAGAGGACAACTCCTGTCCCATGGCAAAACAGCTACGGAAATCTCAAAGTTATAAAAAAAGACAAACTTCCTTTCCAAAGCGTGCTTAAATGACACTGAAGTCAGTGGAGTAGTGGACAGTTTGGAAGAATGTCACAGGTTGCAGGGGGACTTGAATAAACTACAGAATTGGTCTGAGAGGTGGCAAATGGAGTCAATGCAGCTAAATGTGAGGTGATGCACTTTGGGAAGAATAACAGGAAGGCAGAGTTCTGGGTCAATGGAAAGATTCGTGGTAGCGTGGATGTGTAGAGGGATCTTGGAGTCCATGTCCATGGATCCCTGAAAGTTGCCACCCAGGTTGATAGTGCTGTTAAGGCGGCATACGGTGTGTTAGGTTTCATTGGTAGAGGGATTGAGTTCCAGAGCCGCAATATCATGCTGCAATTACACAAAATACTAGTGCGGCTGTACTTGGAATATTGTGTACAGTTCTGGTCGCCATATTCCGGGAAGGATGTGGAAGCATTGGAAAAGGTGCAGAGGAGATTTACCAGGATGTTGCCTGGTCTGGAGGGAAGTCTTCTAAGGAAATGCAGAGAGACTTAAGTCTGTTCTCATTGGAAAGAAGGCTAAGAGGGGATTTTACAAAGACATACAAGACGATCAGAGGATTAGATAGGGTAGACAGTGAAAGTCTTTTTCCTAGGATGATGACGTCAGCTTGTACGAGGGGCCATAACTACAAATTGAGGGGTGATAGATTTAAGACAAATGTCAGAGGCAGGTTCTTTACTCAGAGTGGTAAGAGCGTGGAATGCCCTACCTGCCAATGTAGTTAACTCAGCCACATTAGGGAGATTTAAACTATCCTTGGATAAGCACATGCATGATGATAGGATAGTGTAGGGAGAATAGTTCACAGGTCGGAACAACATCGAGGGCCGAAGGTCCTGTTCTGCGCTGCATTGTTCTATGTTCTTTGGAGACTGAAACCATTGAGTATGTTGTGTTGCACAGTACAGAAGTTGAGGGAAGATATGCTGGTGAAACAGGATGGTGTTGGGAGAGAAAAACTTAAGGAAAAGCACGGGCTGCTTGAAAGTGCCAGAGGAAACGGGAAGTTTGAACCAGTAATCATGTATCATAACTCCATTTATCTGTCACTGCTCTATATCCTTTGTTATCCTTGAATTATAAAAATAAGTGAACATAAATTATAATGCTAAAAATCTCAGAGATCAAGATTCAAGAGATATTTTAGATCAATTGGTGGAGGCATTGGAAGGGAGTTGATTCTTAATATTTGTACCTATTAGTAGAATTTGCTGTCTGAAAGGATGGTAGAGGTAAAACTATTATCACATTTTAAAAATTACTTCAATGTGCTCTTGCAATGCAGTAACCTAAAAGATTATGACCAAGAGCTGGAAAGTGGAATTAAGTTGGATAGATTTCAGACATAATAAACATAATGGGCTGAATGGTTTCCTACATTATGTAAATTTCTATGATTATATGATTCCCTTGAGGGATACAAGAGTGAATCCTATTACACCAAGATAAATTAATGCAACAGAGATGAGGTTTTTCATCAAATAGCTCAGTAATATACAAGGGAAGAGGTATAAACTGACATTTGCAAACTTCATTGCAGTTTAAATATTAAGAGAACCTCAGAGTACAATGGCACCTGGATGAGATGGGCTATTGGGCCGAGGAGTGGTTGATGTAGTTTAATAAAGATAAATGTAAGGTGTTGCATGTTGGTAAGGAAAACAGCATACTTGTTTGAAATGGGGATAGCCATAGAAGACCCCTGCACTAACAGCCTATCTCTCTTACCTTTCTTGGAGTTAACCCATCTATGTGACTGTATCTGCAACTTTTCCCCCTTCCTATAACTGCCATCCATCACATCGCCTTGCTCTTGTAAATTCCTCATTGGAGAGACAGTTAGAGGCAACCAATTCATTTGATCTGATAGGATTTGCAACCAATGACATTTATTGCTGATATAATCCTCAGTAACCCATAAACTCTCCCTAAACTCCCACATCCGACAAGAAGAGCATATCACTCTACTAAAGGCCATTGTTGCTTCTTTCAATCTACAGACCCAGAAACAAGCACTGTCTTATTCCTCTACAAAATACTGCTCCAGGTTAAATTAATACTTATGGCTTTTTTTTAAGTTTAATCAAGAGACATACCCCAATGTAACATATAATCAAGAAAGAACCCACGCTAGTCACTACTACAAGCTTACTGTAAGGCCACACTTAAAATGTTCACTAATCTGTTTCTGTGCTGTGACCATTCCCAGACAGGTTCTTCCAAGATCAGTTGTGAATTTCACTGTTTGTTAATTTTCCCAGATGTACTCCATTGTCCAGTGATACATGAATTCAAACAGCAAAGGCAGTAACTGTGCACATTCACTATTCTGTGGGTTTCTCTCTCTCCTGCACTGACCTCATCAATGTGCTTCCTTTGTCTGTTCCTCTCCCTTTTAAAAGTGCTGCTGTTTTGACTTTTCTTTCCTCTAAAGTTCCAAAACAATGCAACAGCGTATAAAACAATAATTGCTGCTCCTAGAATTCCAGGAAATCACCTCCAACACCTAAAATACCTTTTAAAAAAAAAAGGAGCAACTATTACAGACAGAAAGCTTTCCTGTCCTCCAAATTGGATTTTCTGTCCTGGATTTTTTCTAAAAAATGAAGAGAGGTTGAGACAGAGGTGGCGAGCAGATGTTTCCACCCAAAAAAGTAAACAGCTTGGGATTTTTATTAAACAAAGAAAGGTTGAAACAAAAGTGGTATGAAGGGATAGGGTCAAGCTCCCATAGAACTATGATTTTAGTTTAACTTTCAGTAGCTCTTGGGGTTTGGTAGCTGCTACACATTTCTCCCTGCTATGACAAAACATTCGAGTTCTCTTGCTCTCTCACTCAGTTTTTTTTGATGTTCTTTCCTCATGCACTGGAGAATCGCATGGGATGCAATCTGTTTTCCTAAATATTTGCCTTGGCAAAGGATGTACTTATGAGATGTTACTATACTGGAACAGTTGATGTCTAGTAGTTAAATAATCTTTTATTCTGTTAAGTTTTCCAGAGTTAAATTATTCCAATTCTTCTTTATTTTCTTTGCATTTTTAACTATAGTGTAAGAATAAAGTGAGTTTTGTTTCAAGTTCAGTACTTTGACCAATCAAATTGCATCCAAAACACATGCCTTATATTTGCCCTTTAAAACGAGAAAAAGTTAGGGTCTGTGGTATCTTCTTAATGTATTTTGAGGGGCTTGATCTGGTGCATAACAATGGTGAAGACAATGCTTGGCTCGCTTGCCTTCATTGGTCAAAACATTGAGTGTAGGTTTTGGGGTGTTACATTGTGACTGTACAGGACATTGGATAGGCCACTTTTAGAATACTGCATACAATTCTGATTGCCCTTCTAATCAGAAGAATGTTGTTAAACTGGAGCGGGTGCAGCAAAGATTTACAAGGATGCTGCCGGAACTGGAGAGTTTGAATAGGCTGGTGCTTCTTTCCCTGGAGCATCAGAGGCAGAGGGTGATCTTACAGAGGATTTTAAAATAATGAGGGGCATGGATAGGGTGAGTAACTAAGATCTTTTTTCCTAGGGAGGGAGATTGTCCAAAACTAGAGGACATATATTTAAGGTGAGGGGGGTATGGAACAATCTGCCAGAGGAAGTGGTAGAGATGGGTACAATTACAACTTTGAAAAGGCATCTGGATGGATACCTGAATAGGAAAGGTTTTGGCAGGATGGGAGGCAACATTTGGTCAAGCATGTTCTTGGCTCCAATATGAAGAATATTGAGTTACAGCAACATTAATTCATGTTAATCAAGTAGCTAGTCACTAAGGGAAATAGAGTAACCTGGTTAAAAACAACTTACTAGTCAAAAAGCCTGATTATCTTGTCACTGTGTTGCTGCAGACGTTTCAGGTATTCAATTTCGCCTTTGTAGCCTGCAACTGCAAACTCATCTGCATCCTGCAGATTAACTTGCTTAATAGCATACAATTGTTTCTTCTGGTCAAGTACTTGGAATACCTGGTGAAAAGAGAACACATTACTTTTAGATATAAATATTTCTCATTGCTCTAATTAAACTCTTCTCTATCCATGCCCAAATTCAAGGAGAAAGAGTGGAGTGGTAGTATCCAAACTACTGGGGTGGATTCAATCCCCAGCTGCCTCAGATAACATATCCAAACTGGGAAGGATTTAGACATGTTGAAAAAATTCAGTCAATTTCCTTTGTCTTCTCATTACACAGCATATGTATGGGTGTGTAGGATGGAGAGATAGAAAATAATGAAACATTAACTAAGTTTTGTTTTTTTAAAAAATAAGAATCTCTTGCATTACTCAAATGGTACTACCTGATCAGGAAAGATACAAGTTTGCTTCTTTTTAAAAATATGGAAAAAATATTCAATATGTATTCAGAAAGGCAAGGATTGATTAGGAATAGTCAACATGGCTTTACGTGTGGTAAATCATGTCTCACAAACTTGATTGAGTCTTTTTGAAGACGTAACAAAGAGGATTGATGAGGGCAGAGTGGTAGATGTGATCTATATAGACTTCAGTAAGGCATTTGACAAGGTTCCCCATTGGAGACTGGTGAGCAAGATTAAATCTCATGGAATACAGAGAAAATTCACCATTTGTTTACAGAACTGGCTCAAAGGTAGAAGACAGAGGGTGGTGGTGGAGGGTTGTTTTTTAGACTGGAGGCCTGTGACCAGTGGAGTGCCACAAGGATCGGTGCTGGGTCCACTACTTTTCATCATTTATGTAAATGATTTGGATGGGAGCATAAGAGGTATAGTTAGTAAGTTTGCAGATGACACCAAAATTGGAGGTGTAGTGGACAGCAAAGAGGGTTACCTCAGATTACAACAGGATCTTTACCAAATGGACCAATGGGCTGAGAAGTGGCTGATGGAGTTTAATTCAGATAAATGTAAGGTGCTACAGTTTGGGAAAGCAAATCTTAGCAGAACTTATACACATAATGGGAAGATCCTAGAGAGTGTTGCTGAACAGAGAGATCTTGGAGTGCAGGTTCATAGCTCCTTGAAAGTGGAATCGCAGGTAGATTGGATAATGAAGAAGGTGTTTGCTATGCTTTCATTTATTGGTCAGAATATTGAATACAGGAGTTGGGAGGTCATGTTGCGGCTGAACAGGACATTGGTTAGGCCACTGTTGGAATATTGCATGCAATTTTGATCTCCTTCCTATCGGAAAGATGTTGTGAAACTTGAAAGGGTTCAGAAAAGATTTACAAGGATGTTGCCAGGGTTGGAGGATTTGAGATTCAGGGAGAGGCTGAATAGGCTAGGGCTGTTTTCCCTGGAGCGTCGGAGGCTAAGGGGTGACCTTATAGAGGTTTATAAAATCATTAGGAGCATGGATAGCATAAATAGACAAAGTCTTTTTCCTGAGATGGGGGAGTCCAGAACTAGACAGCATAGGTTGAGGGTGAGAAGGGAAAGATATAAAAGAGACCCAAGAGGCAACGTTTTCACTCAGAGGGTAGTGCGTGTATGGAATGAGCTGCCAGAGGAAGTGGTGGAGGCTGGTACAATTGCAACATTTAAAAGGCATCTGGATGGGTATGTGAATAGGAAGTGTTTGGAGGGATCGGGCCAGGGGCTGGCAGGTGGGACTAGATTGGGTTGGAATATCTGGTCAGCATAGACGAGTTGGACCAAAGGGTCTGTTTCCGTGCTGTACATCTCTATAGTTCTATGACTCTAATCAGAAAGGGTTTTAACTTCATTTCAAGTCAGCCTTGGCTGTTCAATGTGAGCTCAGGGAACAAAGGAAGCACAGGCAGTCTAAAAATAGCTAGCTTCAGAGAGGCACAGAACTATACCATTAGTGTGATTGTTTAATCACAAACTATTCTGCCAGCCCATAATATTTTTCAAACATTTGCTTTATTATGAGTCATTTGTTGTTACCAGATGGCTGATTGAATATTTTGAACAACAATAATTTGAATTCATATAGTATTTTTGACATAGGAAAAGATTTACCAAAGAATCTAAGGTGTTGCAATCAGACAAAAAAAATGGGTTGATACGGATTAGGTACTTGAGACTGGGGTAGAGTGGTCAAGCTGGTGATGTAAAACAGAAATCAAAAAGACTGATTTTTAAAGGAACTCATAAGTGGGGGCGGGGAGAGTGAGAGAGCAAAAGAGAAGTTTATCAAGCATATTCTAAAGCATGGAACAGAAGCTGCACAGCTAAGACATTGCCCAAGATATTTGTTGAATCAATGCACAAGATCTGAAGTCTATCTTCAGGATCCAAAAACAATCAATCTAGGACACATTCCATCCTTTCCAAGTAACTTGTCTGTTTTAAGAACTACGATTATTTAAATATCTCCCTTTATGTAATTTTAATCAATTCACTGTCGCTACTGCTAGTTCATTTATTCCTACATTTGCAGGGAGTATTAAAATAGTAACTAAGGTAAACCTACTGTGAAAGTAATTATGGAGAGAATGGTCCCAAAACCCAATTCCAGCAGTAAATTAGCTGTTCAATTATTCCATAGCTTTTACTGCCCCTGCAATGAGTGTTTAATCCATGCTTTGGTCACTCTGAAGAGAAAGCTTTCATTATTGGCCCTAATCCGAATTTTAATTATTTTGAATTTGCGTTCTTAAACTCCTTTTGGAATTTAATAATTGTTATCCAGGTTTACCTTTCCCCTGCAGTTGTCTTTTGAAGAAAAACCCATAGAATTTCACCTTCATGAATGTTACAAGATTTAACTTAATTTGGAACAAGTTCTTCAATTTGAGCTTATGGTTTTGTGCTGCTTTAAAGATTTTCCATACTTTGTATTATTCCTATTAATTGGTTTAAAATAACAATTCATAGTGAAGGAATTAAATGTCATAGTATTACCTTACTTGATCCTCCGGTTCCAAGCAATTTTATTACAGAATAGACTCTCTCCTTAATCATGAAAGTTTCATTGGCAGCAAAAGTACCTGGAATCTAAAAATAGATCTCAAATGTAAAGTAAAACTTAATGTTCAAATTCATAACATGCCTAAAACGGTTATGTTGTATCAAAATTTCAAGTTGGAATCAATTACCCCCAATTGTGGCAGAAGCTGAGAAGATCCATATTGTTGGAGCTGATTGTAATGCTGTTGTGGTGTTGCTGGAGTAGGTGGAAAACTGGTGTGAAATTGGGAAGCTGGTATAAAATTGTGTGGAGTTGAAACCTGCACCAGTACAGATTTGTTCACAACTGGAGTCTGTGAACTTGCAAAGAAAAAGCACTCAAATAGTTTCAAGATTACATTCAAGAAAACTATAACAAAATACTTTAAAGAAGGGTTAACATATTTCTTAAATGAGTCTTCAATAGAAATGATTATTACCTGCATGAGGAGTGATTAGACATCTTGGTGCTAGGTGTCTGACAAGTAGATGCTATTGGAACTGCACTTTTACTAACACTAGTAGTGGATGGAATTTTCTTTGGAGCAAGCATCGCACCAGCCTTATTAAATATTGGTACATTAGCCTGTGTGAACAAAATAACACTGTCAAAGAATGAAAAATAGCTGATCCAGAATTCATGTGGCCTAAATGGGATTGTGACATTTACAACTACGTGCATACTCGTGAAACTATTTTTAGCACCAGGAGAACTGGGAGAGAGAAGCTACTGGACAATGAAACCCAACTTTCACTGGTGGTCCAGTTAAGTTTAGATTATGACTATTAACAAACATTTGAATTTGATTGTGACTAGTAGGAGTGGCTCAATCTCAACAGAAAGGATGGAGAGATTTTAATTATTAGTGTTTTTGATATCACAGAAATGTTATATAATGCAATAGTTGGCCATTGAGCCGATCATGTCCACAAGGCTTTGAGCATTTTAACTAAGTGGCAATTTCCAAGATTTACATAAGAATTAGGCAATTCAATTCCTTGAGTCTGTTTTGCCATTTGATATGATTATAGCTGATGTCCTCTTAGTCTCAATTCCACCTTCCTGCTTCACTCAATAACTCTTCAACTCATTTAACTTCTCCTTAAATTTAATCACGTCCAGCATCCACACACGCTGGCTGGTGAATTCTAGATTTACAACCTATTTACAGAAGTAGTTTCTCCTCATCTATGTTTTAGATCTGCTACCCCACAGCCGCTCATTCTAGATTGTACCACATGAGGAAACATCCTTTCCACATTGTCAATTCCTTTAGCATCTTCTATACCTCAGTTAGATATCCTCTCATTCTTCTAAACACCAGAAAGCATAGACCTAAATTGCTCGATCTCTCTTCATAAGACAAACACACTCATCTCAGGAATCAATCTCGAGGACCTCCTCTCAATTGCCTCCAATACAACCACATCCCCCCTCAAGTATGGGCAGCATGGTGGCTCAATGGTTAGCATTGCTTTCTCACAGCACCAGGGGCCCAGATTCAATTCCATCTTCGGACAACTGTGGAGTTTGCACATTCTCCCTGTGCCTGCATGGGTTTCCTTCAGGTGCTCCTGTTTCTTCCCACAGTCCAAAAATGCACAGGTAAGGTGAATTGGCCATAGCATCCACGGAAGTGGAGTCTAGGTGGATTAACAATGGGAAAGGCAAGGTTGCAGGAATAGAGGGCAGGGGGAGGGGATGACTCTGGGTGGGATGCTGTTCTGAGGATTGGAGTAGACTCAATGGGCCAAATGGGCTGTTTCCACACTGTAGGGATTCTAAGGGGAGAAACATTATACGCACTATTCCAGGTGGGGTCTCACTAATGTATTGCATAATTTCAGCAGCATTTCCCCACTTTTCTACTCTATGCCTTGAGCACTAAATGCCAAAATTCCATTTGCCTGCCTTAACATCTGCTGAACATGCAGAATAGTTTTCTACAATTCATGCATGAGGACACCAAAGCACTATGAACTTTCCCTTCATTTAGATGAGTTGCCATTGTATTCCTCTGATCAAATGAATAATCTCACACTTATTGCACCTCTCATCATATCTACATCATACCCTTGCACATTACTTCTATTGAAAAAAATCATCCAATGTCCTCTTGAATGGCTCAATTGAACATACCTTCACCACTCCTCCAGGCAGCTCTCACCTCACATTTACTTATTTTACAAACTATTTTCAAACATTGACATTTCAAAGAGCTATAAAAATACAATTTGACTGGAAACTAGCAATTGAGAATTCTGGTCAGCAACGGCCGAACAGGCATACATTTGACTGTGTGTATAAACTATAAAGTTCCTTCTAGGAAGTGGCTCTGTATATACAGTGTATCATTGTATTCAAAGTAAAGTTACCACTCTTAAAAGGTATCCTTTCTGGATTGAATGGAATAACTGACTTTAAAATGAAAACAATGAAAAATATGGCCATGGAGGTAAATGCTAAAGAATCAAGACGGATTTAATATCACCACCGTCAAGTTTCCCTCCAAACCATGAATCATCCTGATCTGGATATATATCACTATTTCTTCACTGTCACTGGGTCAAAATCTTGGAATTCCCTCCCTAATGGCACTGTGGGTCAACCAACAGCAGGTGGACTGCAGCAGTTCAAGGAGGCAGCTCAGCGCCACCTTCCCAAGGACAATTAGGAACAGACAATAAACGCTGACCAGCCGGCAATGCTCATGTCCACAAATTAATATAAAACCAGGATTGTAAAGAGCTACCAGTAATTTAAAAAATTGTAACTGCATTTAGAAAGAAATAGAAACAAACCAGGATGAGAAGTAGGCCATTCGGCCCTTTCAACTTACTCCACCATATGATCATAGCTGGCCCTCTATTTCAGTGCTATATCCCATTTTCCCCCAATATCACTTGATGCTATTAAAATATAAAATATCTATCACTTTCTTGAAAACATATTTAGTGACTTATCCTTCACAACCTTCTGTCATAGAGAATTCTAAATAGTTTACTACCCTTTGAGTCAATAAAATTCAGTCCTATGGGTCTACCCCATATTCCAAGACTTTGTCCCCTAGTGTTTGGTTCCCCAATCAGAGAAAACCTCTTCCTAACATCCAGGTTGTCATGTTGTGCTAGAATTGTATACACATCAACAGATCCTTTGTCACTCTGATGAGAGTAGGGTCAGTCAAATCAAATTCTCAACATACAACATCCGGCCACCCCAAGTATCAGTCTCAAACCTCCACTACACTCACCCAATGGGAAGTATATCCTTTCTTTGGTAGGAGACCAAAAACTGCACAATGCTTCAGATGGGAAATGAAATGTAAGTTAATTGGAAGTTTAATATACTAATACAAAGAAAGGCACAAGGAAGAATAGAGCCACTTTAAAGCAAGATCACCTTGCAAGAGCATGACAAGGGGAGTTTTTGCTTCTATTAATGTGAGACTGATTCACTTAGTAAAGGATTAAAGAGGATATGGAAGGAAGTGTCCTTAATGAACTTAAGAAATTTCTCATCTCAAGTCCTAAAGATTTACCCCTTACATTTAAACTATGATCCCTGGTTCTGGACTCTCCCATCATCAGGAACATCCTTCCTGCATCTAACCTGTCTAGGTCCGGTTAGAATTTTATTAGGTTTCTACAAGATCTCCACTCATTATTCCAATCTCCTTCAAATGCAACACTAACTGACTCAATCTCTCCTCTTGTGTCAGTCCTGCCATCCAGCAACTAATTTGATAAACCTTCACTGCATTCTGTGTACGGAAAGAACATCTTTCTACAGACAAGGAGACCAAAACTGTACACAATATTCCAGATGTGGCCTCAATGCCCAGTATAATTACAGCAAGGCATTCCTGTTCCTGTACTCAAAATGAAGGCCAACATATACTGTGTCTTCTTTACTGCCTGCAGCACCTATGCACTAACTTGCAGCAACTGGTGCATCAGGACACCCAGGTCTCATTGAGCATATCCTCTCTCAACTTCAGCCATTCAAATAATAATCTCTCTTCCTTATTTTGGTAGCAAAATAAAGAATCTCATTTGTGCACATTATATTGCCAATTACTGCATTATCCACTAAGCCTATACAAATCACACTGCGGCATCTCTACACCCTCCTCACAGCTCACTTTTCAACCCAGCTGTGTGTCATCTACAAGTTTGAGATATTACATTTATTTCACTCATCTAAATTATTAACACATATCGTAACTAGCTGGGATCCTGGTTACTATTTTTCATTAAGGTTGTGACAAAGGAGCTTGACAGATATGAAACAATGATTGCACAGTGTCAAGACCAGGAGGTCTTAGATACAATTCAACAGAAAAGAAATATACTGTACAGAAGGTTAGAGCTGGTGCAAATACTTTATAATGAATCTCTAAAAGCTGACAATAGAACTCAGTGATGTTACAGGCATTGTCATCTTGGGAGACTATTGCACAACATTCCAGTAGTTAATTTTGAAAATTCATTTGTTTAATGATCTCATAAATGGTCTTGGACTTAGTGTCACAAACACAGGTGCCTATATTTCCAGATGACAAAACTAATCAAGGTGGTTGATTTTTGCAGGGAAAACAACAAGAGAATTGGTATGTTCATGAGTATTGAGTAGGGGTGAAATTTTAGTTACAATTGTAGAGAAATACTTCAAAAATACCACTTGAGAAAAGAACGTTACCTCAGGCGAAACGTGAGCAAAAGCACCTCCTAATACTTCTTTTCCTTTGACAGCTTCTGCGGCAAAACAACCTGGCTTCTTCATCATATCAACAGTACGAGTCTTGGATTCCTTTAAACTGTTTTTCTTCAGGTTAGCAGATTTTAGTTCACAATTGTCTTGGTTAATATAATCAGGAACAGCTGCAAGACAAAAAGGTCAAATTTCTTACCTTTATCGTTATTCAAAGATTGCTAGGTGATTTGGAAAGAGACTAATGAAAGCAGTTCAGTAGAAAAGGGAAAATGAAAAAGCTGAGAGTGTGGTGCTGGAAAAGTACAGCAGGTCAGGCAGCAGCCAAGGAGCAGGAGAATAGACATTTGAGGCATAAGCCCTTCATCAGGAACTTTTCCAGCACTACACTCTCGACTTTGATCTCCAGCATCTGCAATCCTCACTTTCTCCACCAAAGTGAAAAGGCCTGCCAATTTAACCTTCAAATAGGTTTTACTTACAAGTTGATATCAACGCAGCCAGATTCTCAGTAAGGACATTTTGATATTGTACCCCCAAATGCTATATGTAATGCAAATATCGATTGCACACCAAACTCAAAGTCTCTTTAGACTTCCAAACCCACGACTACCAGCTTCTAGAAGAACAGCAGCAGCAACTGTTTGGGAACATGACCAACTGAACGTTCCCCTTCAAGCCACATCTTGACTGAAAAATATATAGCCATTCCTTTAGAGTTGTTGGGTCAAAATCCTGGAACAGTATTGTGGCTATGAATGGTTATTCAGCCAATGAAACCCACGTTCCATGAATGCATTAGAAAAAAATCTACGGAAAAGGTAGGACCAAGGGAACAACCTGGTGTGAAACACTATTAAGTTCAGATTGTATTAAAGAAAGAGGATTTAGTTAACACTTTTTCAAGATTACTTGAAAATTTTGAAAAGCTTGATAACACTGATCCAGACAAATTTGTCACACTGATAAGGCCTCATGAAAACATTGAAGAATTTAAGGAAAATTACATCAAAGCACAATAAGACTCAGTTTATTAAACCAAATAATACGAACTGTGTACGAGTGGAGGGAATTGTGATTAATATCATGCTGCATTTTCATATTGACCACAGCCAGCAAAGAGACACTATGGAAAAACTACGAGATTTTCCCCACTTTTCGTATACATCTTCAACAAGTGCCATCATCCATATTATTCCTGTTATTCATAGTTATTGATAGTTCATGAGAACAGCCTGTTCTTATTGATGAGCCAAAATGACTAACAGCTGTACAAGGATACAAATCAAAATGATGCAAGTGAAACACCAACTTGTACCAGCAAATCTCTCTCAAGTGGAATAAAATTAGGGTAGAAGTGGAACATAGAAATAGAAAAACAGATACAGGTGTTTAAAATATGCAAATCCAAACAACACGGGCAGCACTGTGGCACAGTGGTTAGCACTGCTGTCTCACAGCGCCAGAGGTTCAATTCCAGCCTTGGGCAACTGTCTGTGTGGAGTTTGCACATTCTCCCAGTGTCTGTGTGGGTTTCCTCCGGGTGCTCCGGTTTCCTCCCACAGTCCAAAGATGTGCAGGTTAGATGAATTGGCCATGCTAAATTGCCCGTAGTGTCAGGTGAAGGGGTAAAAGTAGGGGAATGGGTCTGGGTGGGTTGTTCTTCTGAGGGTCGGTGAGGCGTGGTCTTCTTTGGTCTGTTTCCACACTGTAAGTAATCTAATCTAAACTGTGCAGGCCTATCATAGTACTCCTACGCTCATAACCGACTATATAAAAATGGAAGCTAATAGCCTCCATTAAGCAGAATTAGGACAGTTTATGTTTAAAAAAACAGATCAGCAAATAATGGGGAAGGATGGTGAAGAGGAGAAGTGCGCTAGCCAGGAAAGCTGGGAAGGCAGGAAAGGTGGATGTCTGGCCGGATATTGAACAGGAAGACCTCTGCTGGAAGCTGCAGAGTGAAGATGCAGCAGAGGCAAATTGGATCATGGGTTGACCTTGAGCTCAGGTCATGGACTATGGCATATAAAGATGGTTCCAGCAGTTCACACCTCCCTATAGTTTAAAAGAAACCCCACGAGCCAGCCAGTAATTATAAAAGACTATTACATTGGGACTAACAGCTTCATTAGTTTTCTATTCCCCATTCCATCTCAGTTTTATCAAAATTAAGACAGACATCACCAAGCTCACATTATTGCAAATGGTGATGAAAGAGAATGTGCAGCAATGAAGAGAGAGAACTGAGCAAAGAAACCAAATCTTTCTCTGCAGGTTAACTGTTAATGTCTGGGAAGAAAGTTAAAATTCTACTACCCAATAACTTTCTTTTTCAGTGAAAACTAGATTTGAAAGTGAGCAGAAAGTAGCATTTTCTTTACTTAGTTCTAACTCTTGATTGCTTAATGGGGAAACAGTAGCATAGAAGTAATGCTCAAAGACTGGTAATCCAGAATCGCATGTTAATGTTCTGTGGAGATAGGTTCAAATCACACCATAGTAGATGATGAAATTCAATGAAAATATGGTTTTTGAAAAAAAAAAGCAGCCAGCCCAATGGTGACCAAATAACCACTGTTGATTGCCATTAAAAAAACCCATCTAATTTACTAATGCTCTATATGGAAAGAAATCTGGTCTCCTTACCTGGTTGAGCCTATACGTAACTCTAGATCTATAGAAGCTGCTCTCTGGGCAAAGAGGGATGGGTAATAAATGCTGGCATAGCTAGCAATGCCTTAATCCCATCAACAAATTAAAAAATCACCTTTAAAAGGTAATCGTTATATCACCAACACAAGACATGACATTTGCAATTATAACTTTCAAAGATAGCAATGTACAAGAGGAGGCACATACAGTATACAACTTAAACAACAATTGGAGCAAATTCTCACTTGTTGCTCTATTGAGTGAAATATGGCTGCACCCTCCAGCATTTGTGTTCCAGGCTTAAAATACAATCACAACTCTCAGAGAGGTTCACGTTGAATTCTAGTGTTTTTTGGTGTATAATTTAAAGGGAGTACGGGGAATAGAGTAACGCTCAAAGATTCTGGTACAGATACTTGGATGTCTTATTGCAATTGTACAGGCTTTACTTAGACCACATCTGGGGCTGGGAACGATTGGGATGGGAGAACTATAAATTCTAGCAGAGCTAGACAGGGTAATCACAGAAAGGATGCTTACAATAACTTGGGAGTTCAGGGGTCACAGTCTAATGATAAGAGGTTAGGTTAGTTAGGGCTGAGATTATAAGAAATTTCTTCACCCAGACAACGGTAAGCCTGTGGAAGTCTTTGTCATAGACAGCAGTAGAAGCCAAAAACTAAATGTTTTCAAGGAGTAAGAAATAGTTCTTAGGCCTAAATGGATTAAAGGGTATGGAAAGAAAGCAGAAACAAGGTACTAAGTTGGATGATCAGCCACGATCGTTTTGAATGGTGGAACAGGCTCAAAGGGCTGAATGGCCTACTCTTGCTCCTATTCTCTATAATTTTCCCAGACTGAAAAAAAGAAATAAGCCCTCATTTAGCAATCTTTAGCTTTCATGTTGGTCATCACGGGATTCACTTTAAAGTAATTTCCAGTCAATCCAATGTGAGACCATGTCCCAGTTGATGCCATTTTGGAGTGGCTTCTCCCATTACCTATTCACTCATCAATTCTTGCTTTGTCAAGCCTCCAGTTCCCTCTTCTTCACTTTCTATTTTCCATCTAAATTTTGATCAGATCGTAACATACAGCTCTGGAGTTGGGAAAATGCAGATCCCATCAGTGCAGAAATGCTGAGTTAGGACTGTCCTTATTGCTGAGCAGATTGTCCAGGAACCATAATCATTGGCTAGTGAGAGGCAGTTAGAAAGCTACCAAATTTTTCATATTGTAAGATTTATTTTAATTTAAAAATTATTGCATTTAATATTATGAGACTTTAGCCAAGTATTTCAATTTACAGGGTTCAAACATAATCACAACTTCTATGTTGGTTTTAATGTGAAAACCTGATTCATTTAATGTCATTCAAATATCAAAATATTCAGAAATGCAGTTATAACTAAGTGGTAACTTACTGTACGGTGTTAATTTTGCAAGTTCACCAATGGACAATAAAGTCAGTTAAATTAAAACTCAGCTGTTTTTAAGCAGGAGGTTAGATAATAGTTCAATGAGCTTACCTCCTCGTTTTTTTAAATCCCGCAATCCACTGCCAGTAAAGATGGGGGAAGCATTCACATTTTCACTATCCTCATTTGAGCTTTGCAAATTTGGGGAACTGGTGATAGTTGAATGGCACTGAAAGTATAAATGCAAACCTGAGAACTCCATTTCTGGTTGAAATTTACTGGAAACATTTCAGTATAGGATACTAGCCACAGATAGATCATACTAAATTAAAATAAACCTGGTGAATATATTATTTGATGTCAACAAATGCAAAATTTAATTTTTCAGATTCCCTTTACTGAAGTCAACTCAACAACTTCAGCTGCAAATCAAGGCCATTTAAAATGACGGAATGTATGATTCAAAAATTGAAAAATCTTAAATGAAATAAGTTTACCTAATGCCATTCCAATTTATATGCTTGAAATGATTAAAAAATTCAAATTAATGAACAAAACAGCAGTTTTGCATGTTTAATCAAGCAGAGCATACACGTTTAAACATAGCACATCCCATGTAACGGCATTGTTGAAAGGAGCCACAGGCACCAGATACGCCCTCACATGAACAATTAATTATACAAGCAGCAGTTTTGGAATAAATATTAGCCTCTATTGATTGCCTAGCTACAGAGGTGTTTCAGAAGATTAAACAAATTACCTTCAAGTCTTGGGCACACAAATCTGATTGAGGCAATGCTGAAGCTAATACATTCATTGCTTTGGATGAGCAAGTTTGCCTGAAGATTTAAAAAGAGAAATTGCCCACATTAGATACCAATAGTACATTTCAAAGTCTGTAGTACCCCTGTAGCATTTTCATTATTGCAAATAGTTAATATTCTATATTACAGTGTTTACCATCTCCAATTTGCACACTTTCCATCTCCTGAACCTCTGCCATCTAAAAAGGAGAAGGGGCAGTAAGCATTGGGATCACACCTGCCAGCAAGTTAACCTGAAAGTCACACCATCCTGACTTCGAATTATATTGCCATTCCTTCACTGTCATAGAGTCAAATCCAGGAATTCAGCAAGATTGTGGGTGCCCCTACATTACATGTACTGCAATAGTTCTTGGCGGCAGCTCACCACCTTAAGAGCAATGAGGAACGGACAATAAATGCATGTTACGTCCAAGTTCCATGAACAAATAAGTTTTAGACAGACGACAAAATTAAACTTATCTCTGTCATTCAGAATATCACAAGTTGGGTCCATAAAAGATTTGCCATAGTTAATTAGTGTCCACCCACTAATAATCCCTTACTTTAAAATGAACACAAGCTACACAATTACAAATGTGTTTAAGGCTTACATCTTCACAGAGGGAATATCCATCTTCTTTAAGCCACACACTGCTTCATTCATTGTTGGCTGAAAGGGAACTTTGCCTGCTTGCAAGACCTACAAAGAAAATAAAAGATTTAATTGTGCTTCAACAAGACAAAAATGACTTCTTTGTGGCAGTGAAAAAGATAATCTTGCTGAACAGTTTGCTTTCACTTTAAATTCAAACCTGCCTCATTTGTTCAATAATGACTTTTATTTAACTTAATAGTTATTGCATGCTTAAGTGCAGATAAAACAATTAGCACGGAATTTGCATAGATAATGATTAATCGACTAATAGTGTCATCTGCAAACTTTGAAATTGTCTCCTGCACACCAAGATCCAGATCAGAAAAAGCAAGTATCCCAGTACCAACCCCAAGAGAACTCCTTTAAAAACTTTCCTCAAACCTGAAAAATATTCATTGACTATTACTCTATCACTCAGCCAATTTTGAAGGTAAACTTCTGTTATGCAGATGGAATACTGCTCTCTTTGGAGAGAGGAAGGCTGAGAGGAGACTTGACAGAGGTTTCCAAAATCATAAGCAGGCTGGGCAGAGTAAATAGGAAGAAGCTGTTCCCGTTTGTAATAGAAAATACAGGAATGCATAGATTTAAAGTGATGTGCAAACAAAACACAGTAAAGAAAAAACTTCTTCACACAGCATGTTGTTGGGGTATGGAATGCACTACCTGGAAATATGGCACTTTATTAAATGATTTTTGGGAAATTAGAATAGACATTTGATGACTTGCGCCCATCCATTGAACATGAATTTTTTTTCTCGCCAATTATTATTTCAAGCCAGCAAGATCAATCAATTTTCTACATTCACCAAGTATCACCCAGTTAGTCTTCAATACCACCCACAATTAGCCTTCTTTAGCTTCAAATCAAATTTGCAAGGACTTTATAAGTACACTTCTATGAAAAGACTGGCTGCATCAAGTACCTCAGACAAAACGCCAAACTCTGTCTACATATTTAATTCCCTTTATTTCCCTATTTTTATACTCCGGTTTACTGCCATCTACCAAACCTTAATTTTGACAGGACTTCTGTTTCTGATTCAGTTCTAATGCTATTCTCTGATCGTTATCATTTCTAATTCATGCAAGCTACGGCTTGTACTTTCACTTTTATTTGTTACCGCAAGTTCTTGTATCAGCAAAGGCTTTTTCCCTCGCACAAGATTATTTTCTAAGGCAAGACTAAATTCCAGACACACTATCAATGCTTGCACTGTGGTACCATACTACCCACTCTAGTCAGTCAGTCTATAGATCTCAGTTTGTGGCCATCATAATGGATTTCAATCAATTGTTAATACTTACCAGGAGCTTTCCCCGCATGGGCTGCAATTATCAGATCATTCATTGGACTAGCAGAAATATGCAACATCCTAGTCTGGGCAGTTGGTTTTTGGATGCAATAGTTCTGTCATGTATTACAGTCAGCCAAGTTACCATGATTCAGCAATGGTGCATTTAGTTCCTCCGAACTTTCACAAAATAATGAGCAGTTAAGGTACAAAGCACTTAGTTGTCAATATTGTCATTAATTCCCATTAATTATTTTATGCAACATAAGAACACACTAATTTTCTTAATGACTTCTACCATATTAAAAGACTGTCTCACTTCTTTTTAATTATTCAAATGTGAAGTTCATCCAAAACTCTGGTGCCGATGTCATAAGCCACTGTAGGTTCTAACCCTTGAACACTGTTACACTGGCTGACCTGTATTGGTTCTTAGTCAAGCATTATCAATACATTTTTTAAAATGTTGTCTTTGTTATCAAATCCTTCCATTTATTCACCCCTCCTTACTTCCAGAAGTTTCTCCTGCCCCACAACTATCACATAGTTTAGCTCATCTAATTCAAGCTAGAATATCTCAGATTTTAATTGCTCCAACATTGATGGCCTTGCTTTTAATTTCCTAAGCCACGTGCTTGGAGTATACTCCCTTGTTTTCCTCTTCCAAGACATTCCTGAAAAACTACTTCCATGAATAAGCTGTTGGGTCATCTGCCCAAATAGATTAATAGTGATAGAGTCATACAGCACAGAAACAGACGTCATAACAGTCGAACTTATCCACGCTGGCATTCCCAATCTGACCGGTTCCCATTTACCAGCATTTAATCCATATCCATCTAAACCTTTCCTATTCATAGATCCATCCAGATGCCTTTGCAACGTTTTAATCATATCTGCCTTCACCACTTCCTCTGGTAGCTCGCTCCATTTACACATCAACCTCTTAAAAAAGTTGTCCCTTCAGTCCCTTTTAAATCTTTCTCCTCACCTTAAATCTAGTTTTGGACTCCCCCCACCCTAGGAAAATCTCCTCAATATCATCACTTGCTACCACATTTTCCAGAAAACCAGGTGAATAGAACAGGAGAAAGTGAGGACTGCAGATGCTGGAGATCAGAGCTGAAAATGTGTTGCTGGAAAAGCGCAGGTCAGGCAGCATTCAAGGAGCAGGAGAATCGACGTTTCAGGCATTCCTGAAGAAGGACTCCTGCCCAAAACGTCGATTCTCCTGCTCCTTGGATGCTGCCTGACCTGCTGCGCTTTTCCAGCAACACATTTTCAGCTCTGAATAGAACAGGAGCCAATTTTTATATGCAATAATTTACAAAGTTACATATTGCAGGCATGCAGCTGCTATCCCAAAAGCCATTTTCAGATTGTCTATTCTTCATGGGGCTCAAAAGAGGACTCAACACTTGAATACAATTCAACAATTATTATATAATTAACAGTCAGCAATATGACTAGCAATATATTAAGATTTTTACGTGGAATCTTCTACCTGGCTATTAGCACTGCTTTTCAGCTTCTTGACAGTTATCTGCTCTGGGAGTGATACATCATTCTCTCTGGCCAAGCTGCTCATGTCAGCCCTAATGAGAGAAAGTAATAATTGGTGACATGAGCCTAGGTAAAATGAATGAAAACTCAAAATAGTGCAGAATAGTACTAACCTTTTGTAAGAGGCAGTAAACCTTAATTAATATTAAGCACTTAATTTAGAGTTCAGCAAAAACTACCCATAATGAAGCTATTGCGTCATTAAGTCTTACCTGCACAATATTTTAATCAGCTAGTTAAAAGCAGAATGAAAACAAGTGAAATTATAGACCAGTTTTCTTAACATCTGTTGTCAGGAATTTACTAGAGATATTGAGAAGGAAGCAGGAACATGGTACTCCACAAGGATCAGAATTAGGACAATAGCTGTTCAACACTTATACTAATAATTCAGAATCAAAAACAGTTTCGATATTTGCAATGATATTATAATGGCATGCACCAGAGATTAGCAAGATCATAAAAAAAAGCAAATACTAGGTTGTATTGATAGAGGGATAGAATATAACATAAGGAAGTTATGTTAAACCAGTTTTGAATGGAATCCAGTGTAATCATGGTTTGTGACAAGGTGAAGTGGCTCTCATCTCATCTGTGGAATTCAGCTGTTTTGTTTATACGTGGATCTAGACTGCAAAGAAGTCAGGATTTACATCGTCCCAGCGGAATGCAAATGGAGCATCGGTGAGTGAGTTACTGATGAGCAAGTGTGACTTAATTTAACCCCTCTCCCCAGCTCACCAGAACATCACCCCAGCACAGTTCAGGTAAATATAGATTGTGATAAATTCCGATATTCTCCACTATTGCTGATCTAAATTGAAACCTATTTCAGCTACACAATCTTGCAACCACACATTTACCTCTCTAATCTTATTCACTAAATATCAATTTTAGATTTTCTAATCCAGTTATTATTATGTTTGAAGTTCTGTTACATAATTCAGCCTCAAGTAGCTGACATGCTCTGAATAAAACCTCTTTCCTCATCCTCTGTGTCATTGAAATGTGTTTTACCACTATATACCTATTAAAACTATCACTTGAACTGTTTCAGGTAGCACATTGCTCGATTCACTTCACTCTTCTATTTTGCGGCTTTCTTCCATAAAAACCTTGAACCTGTATGATAATTGCTAAAGCAAAGGTCCTTCTCACTTCGATATTATCAACCCCTATGGCAGACTCATTCACAGTCACAGCTTCTTATGCTTAAGCAGCTTACATGAGCCTTGATAATTTTTTTTTTTTAAAAAGTTAAAACAACCGAAGCAACCTGAACAGGTGGGGCCAAACTCCCACAGAATCGGGATTTTAGTTTAGCTTTCAATAGCTGTTGGGGTTAGGAAGCTTCAATACATCTGTCCTTGCTACAACAAAATGCTTGAGTTCGCTCAGTCTCATGTGTAATTTTCCAGTCCAGGAGGAACTAACATCAAGAAAAAAAACAATCTTTTTTTTCTAAATTTGCCTTTGCCAAGGGCGTTTTATCATGTTAAATTTTGGAATAGTTGCTGTTTAGTAGTTAAATCATCTATTATTCTGTTATATTTTGTAATAGAACTCAGTTATTCCAATCCTTCTTTCTTCTGTTTGTATTTTAACTGCAGTGTATGAATAAAGTATGTTTTGCTTCAAGTCTAGGAGTTTGACCAATCAAATTGCATCAGGAACACAACAGCAGGGATTGCCTTTAAAATAAGTTTCAACTATTTCCTTTGAGGGGGTTTGATCTGGTCCATAATAGATGAAGACCTCAACAGTTACGTCAAGCCCACTGGACTTTTCATGTAAAATCCAAAGTTCCAATCCGCTTCTAAAAACAAAAATGGAAGTCTAGTTCACCTGAAAGATGAAACAGCATCAATTTGGAATTCTTCAGAACTATCGCTGTTTTTTCTGTTCTTGTTCAATGAAACAATGTCGGTTGATAAAACACTTGGTATTGTTTTACACATTGTCACTAGCGAAAGAGGGAAAAATATAAAGTTAAAAGCATATAAATATGCTTACATATTTTGGTCAGAGGGACTAAAGGAGCCATATTCCATGTTAACTCAGCTATCAGGATTTTTAACCTTCCCAAAATATATGCAATATGCAGAAGTTTTAAGAACAAATTAATCTTCTAGCCTACAACTGCATGAATTCTTACAATGAATGTGGAATTTATTGTCAGAACTGAAGATAATTAAGAGTCAACCATGGTGCGGTCAGTCTAGACTAGACTAGGTTAGGGTGATAAATCTCTCTCTAAAGGATAGTGAATCAGATGGGTTTTTATGACAATCAACGTCTCATGGTAACTCTTACTGGTACCAGCTTGAAATTCCTGGTATGTTTAAGATAAAAAAATCTTAAGGCAACAAGTTCCCATTTTATCAAAAGACACACACACATATGTATACACAAAGGCCAATGCAAATACATTTCGTTTTTCCACTTTAACCTAAAACAATGTCTCACAAGTTCTTTCTTTCTCCATGGTTTCCAAGCTCATGTACTATTAGCTTCAGATGATATTGTGAACTACATAACTATGGCATTTTGTCCTCAGGTTTGTAAAATTCTAGAATTCGAGTGTTTATAGATTTGAATTGAACAGCAATGTAATATTTTTACTAGTAAGTAATTGTGGATAATTATACAGACAAATTGCTCAGAACACTTCCTATTTCTCTCTCATAAAATGTAGTGTAACATTTAATATAAATTAGAAGCTATTTATATTACACTATGTCTCAGTTCCTTTTCTTTTTAAAAAAAAAACTTTCCCTCTCCCAAATTCCTCCTCCCTAAACAGCCATTTCTAAGTACTTACTCACCAGGTAGATTTTCTTGATCTCCATCTTCAGGTAATAAGAGCTGCTTATTTCCCTGATTTAAATTTTGAAAAGCAATCTCCAAGAGCTCGATGGGCTTTGCTTTGATATCCAGTGCTTTCTGAAGAATGTTTCTGCATTTCCTTACAGATCCTGTTCAAAGTTAACAACATACTTATTTTCCACAAATATAGAACAGCACTGTATTAAAGGATTTCAATAATAAAATTGGAATACACCTTATACAAACCTCGATTAAGCTCAAATTGTGCACATGCTATGTGTACAAAGGCAAATCTCTTGCAGTTCACTCTAGCCAAGTTGAATTGCTCCTGTGCTTCATCTGCATCTACAAAACTGAGGATGACAAGTCATTAGAATCACATTGTAGCCTTCTTAAAGATATAAACATAAGGAGTTTGAATATTGTGGCAAGGAGATATGGTGCCAAAGGTTTTTGAACTTGCACTCAATTGGGTCAACCAATTTCAAATGACAACAATTTAAACAATCGCAAAAATTCTACCAACTGGTTAGCAATTCAGCTGATTGGCTGAGACACTGGCATGGAGAAAGTAAAGAAAAACACTCAGCTCCCCAAAATCCTAGTAGTTCAAAACAGAAGAGTGGAAAATATTCCTTTGTTTCTTTTACAGAAAAGTGGCTCTGGTACATGAATGTATGGTGCTTCGACAAGTATGACTCATTTTACAAACTTGATTATTTGATGATTTGGAGATGCCAGTGTTGGACTGGGGTGTACAAAGTTAAAAATCGCACAACACCAGGTTATCGTCCAACAGGTTTAATTGGAAGCACTAGCTTTCAGAGTGCTGCACCTTCATCAGGCGGTCCTTCATTGGGACACAACCACCTGATGAAGGAGCAGCGCTCTGAAAGCTAGTGCTTCCAATTAAACCTGTTGGACTATAACTTGGTGTTGTGCAATTTTTAACTTTGATTATTTTAAATTTTCTTATTAATGTAGCTATCAGTGCACTGTACCATTGGATACAATTGTTCAGCAGTTATAATCACACAATTGAGCATGATATCGCTAATGTAGAAAAAGACAGGTCAAGATAATTCAGCATTCCTTAATCAGGAAATCATTAACTGTTCATTTTTATATTTAAAAAAGGAAGCTCATACAACAGTGACATAGAATATTCCAAGTTAACTACCAAAATAGCTTTTTGAAACCATCTACAAATCTAAGATACGCCATAACACCACAACTTATAGGAGCAGAATTTGGTCATTTGGCCCATCGAGTCTGTTCTGCAATTCAATTATTGCTGATATGTTTCTCAACCCCATTTCTCATCCCTTCGCCCCATAACCGTTGATCCCCTTACTAATCAAGAATCTATCTATCTCAATCTTAAGTATACTCAATGATTTGGCCTCAATCATCTTTTGTAACAATGAGTTCCACAAGTTACTACCCGCTGGCTGAAGAAATTCCTCAATCAGTTCTAAAGGGTCATCCCTTTACTAATCCTAGTCTGGCCTACTAGTGAAACCATCTTCTCTATATCCACTCTATCTAGGCTTCACAGATCCTGTAAGTTTCAATAAGATCTCCTCTTCTTCATTCGAAACTCCATACAGTACAGACCCAGTTATAACCTCATAATAAGCCCTACATCTTTGGGATCATTCTTGTAAACATTCTCTAAAGCCCTTCCTGTGTCAGTATGTCCTTCCTTAAATACAGGGCCCAAAGCCGCTCACAATATTCCAAATGCAGTCCAACTAGAGCCTTTACAGCCTTTGCGGTACAGCTGTTCTAGCATTCTAGTCCTCTTGAAATAATGCTAACATTGCAGTTGCCTTCCTAACTGCCAAATGAACCTCCATCAAACCTGAAGGGAATCCTGAACTGGGACTCCTAAGTCTCTTTGTGCTCCAGATTTCTGAAGCCTTTTCCCATTTAGAAAATAGTCTACACCTCTATTCTTTCTATCAAAGTGCATAATCTCACATTTTTCCACATTGTATTCCACCTGGCACATCGTTGCTCTTCTCCTAGCCTGTCCAAGCCTTTCTATAGCCTTCCTGCTAACTCAACGCTACTTGTCACTCCACTTATCTTTGTGTCATCTGCAATATTAGCAACAATGCCCTCAGTTCCTACATTCAGATCGTTAACATACACATGAAAAGGTGTGGTCCCAACACTGACCCCTATGGAATTCCACTAATCACTGGCTAACATCCTGAAAAAGACCCCTTTATCCCCCCCTTTTTGCCTTCTGCCAGTCAGCCAATCTTCTACCTTGTCCCTAACATCATGGGCTCTTATCTTATGTGCAGCACCTTGTCAGTCTTCTGGAAATTCAAATATATCATGCCCACTGGATCTCATTTGTCTAACTTGCTCATTACCTCCTCAAAGAATTCTAACAAATTTGTAAGGTATGGCCTCCCCTTGGCAAAACTGCACTGACTCCACCCTATTTTACCATGCACTTCCAAGTACTCTGCAATCTCATCCTAAATAATGGACTCTAAAATTTTATCAACAACCAAGTTCAGGCTAACCAGCCTATTGTTCCCATCTTCTGCCTCCCTCCCTTCTTAAACAGGAGTGTTACTCTCACCATTTTCCAGAAATCTGGAGCACAAAGAGACTTAGGAGTCCCAGTTCAGGATTCCCTTCAGGTTTGATGGAGGTTCATTTAGCAGTTAGGAAGGCAAATGCAATGTTAGCATTATTTCAAGAGGACTAGAAGAGGACCAGTGATTCCCAAAAGTTCATTATCAATGCTTCTATAATCTCTTCAGCTATCTCCTGCTAAATTCTGGGTTGTAGTCCATCTGGTCCAGGAATATTTATCTGCCTTTGAGCTTTCAGCTTCCCAGCACTTTCTCCTCAAGTGATGAGCACTACTCTCACTTCTGCCCCCAGAGGTTTTAGTACGCCGTTGGTGTATTCCGCTATGAAAAATGATACACAGTACCTATTTAGCTCCTCCACCATTTCTCTGTTCCGCATTACCACTTCTCCAGCCTCAACTTCCAGTGGTCCAATGTCCACTCTTGCCCCTCTCTTACCTTTGAGATATCAAAATATATACAAGGTGTATTCTTTCCTGAAGGGATCACTACACAGATGTCAAAATGTTATAACTTTGGCATTTAATTCTCTGATGAAATCATGCATTCAGTTAAACTAAATGTCAATTGCCATGATTTGTGCCATTTATGTGCCACATACAACCAGTAGCTGGCAGACATCAAGGTTTACTGTCATTTATAGATTATTTCCGTTTCTAGATTGTGATATTGAATCCAGTGATTAACAGATTTAAATCAGAAGCTAACTTGCATCACTCAACAATATTAGGTTATACCACAGCCCCATAAGTAGCAACCACATCCTGCATCACTGAACAGAAGGCATGTAACACCTTAGTATACAAGTATACAACTTAACTCTAAAACTTTAGATGGAAAACAAGTCAACATGTCATGTAAGTGCTCTCAACCTCAATGTGAATTCAAATTAAAGAACAAACAATTTTATCATTCTGTGTATGGACTGCTCTCTTTGCCAGAAATGTTTCTTCAAAAGGACAAACTTGAATTTGTTCATATTAGAAATTGCATTCTGTAGCAAAGAAAACTCAAATACTTGCACCCAAATACTTTTATTGTAAAACAGGAGGATAAAAAGATACGTACACTTTAAGTTCTGCAAAACGTGTCAAGATACGAGCATAGCATTCATTTGTATAATGCTTCTCAACCGATAGGGCAGCAACTGTGTCATTGTAGAGGTCTATAAGCCTGTTCAATAGGGTTTCGTTAGTTTGAGGATCACCCAAGTTTTCCACTTTTTGAAGGTAGACAAACCAGTCTTCTGGAAAGTTTCCATCAGCCATAATTTGCCTGATAGTAGCAGTGTGATCTATTGTAAAAGCAGAATAAGTACAAGATAAGCATTCCTAGCAAAAATTAAAATATGGGGAAAGAGGATATAATCACACTAGCAAAAATGTTTTGGTCAATTCAGTATTTTAAGCTACTTATACTTTTTGCACCCTAAATAAGCATCCCCTTTACTCTGAAGAAAAAGTTTTTGATTCACTTCCTAAACTGCCTCTTACTTTTGGAAGTTCCTCAAACCTAACCAGGTTTAGTTTTAAGAATCTAAAACATCTATAATAAAACATGAGTGAGTTGTGAAAAGTAATTAATTTCAATTAGCATTTCAAGACTTTTCGGGTTAAGGATATAAACTAATTCAAAAAATTGAAAAATGTACTACGCCATACCTGTAACATCAGAGTTACATTTCAGCTCTTCAGTTTTGTTTGCTTCCTCCTGTTTTGTTCGAAGGTATGCTAATCGGTTTGTAAGGCGAGCCAATCGCATCCTTGACTCATTCATATTCTCCTCCATCACTGCAAACAAAAAAAGGTGAGAAACACAAAAGTACTGTACTTAGAAGTTCATCAATACTTTAAAAACATAACATCCCATTAGCAATTTTATTTTTTAGACAGACCACATCATAGAAATATATCTAATTTCTGACTGGAATATAGCCTCAGATTGAGTTTCTACAGCACTCTAGAGTAGAGAATTCTAAGATTCATGACCCTTTGAGTGAAGCCCAAAATGGTCTGCTTCTTATTCGGATTTGTCCCGTGGTTCCAGACCTCTCTACAGCCAGGGAAAACATCCTGACTGAATCCACCCCATCGAGCTGCACAAGAATTTCATGAGAATCCAACATAAGAACACTCATACCTGCAAATGTGATCCTATTCAGGGGTGTAATTTTAAAGATGCAACTTGCAAAGTTTCCTGTATTTACAAATGGCTATTTTGTATCATGCTGCATGCTGTTCCAACTTGCATACAAATCAATTTGTAAACGAACTTGAGAACAGAACTTGCTCTCAACCCTTTACTTCCAATTTTGATCACTAACCTGTGTGGGACCTTGTCGAAAGGCGACTGCCAATTGAAACAAACTACAGCCACTGATTCCAGCTTATCTATTCTGCCAGCTGCATCCTCAAAAAACTCCAACAGATTTGTCAAACATGATTTTCTTTTCATAAATTCACAGGAAAAGTAACAGTAGGATTGGGCAGAGTCAAAGTATCCAGATGTCACATAAGTTATGATATATTTCTGCATTTTCCCTATTACTGATGGCAGGCAGATAGATCTGTTGTTCTTCCTTTTCTCTCTCACCTTGCTTAAAAGAAAGGATTATATTTGCATATATTGGTAATTAGTGAAATACGTTGTTAGACATTGATTTGAATACTCAGGCCTGAGGTGATGGCATTAGGAAATAAAAGCTCAGCTGAAGGAAAAAGGATGAGGTTTCAGAAGCTCCACTGCGCAAAGTAGAAAAAAAGTGCAATTGCTGGATAAGCCACAAGAAATGCAACACTGAAAGCAGAAACAAGACAGATATGGGAAACTTTGGGTTTGTAAGATATGATTTATTACAAACATTAAAAAAAACATTGTTTGAAAGAAATCAGGAAGATAAGTCAAGAAGTGGAACATGTAAAAATGAAAGATCTGCAAAGTGAATTATATATAACTTCACAGATCAGAAACCAAAGAATATAAATTAAAAAGCCAATGAAACAGCAAAAAGTCAGAAAAATCCCAAGCAAATCAACCAGGGTTTAATCGACTAAGGTTAGAGAAGGACAAATATACAAATAAATACATGAATAGGTGCCTCCAGCCTGCTCCACTATTTAAAAAAAAGTTCACCTGATCTGATTATGGTCAAGTCAGGATGGTGAGTAGCTTGGGAGGAATTGGTGTAATAGTCAGCAAGAGGTTTCATTGTCCATATTTGATATGAGGACAATTGATTTTGAGAGGTTCAGCAACAACTGAAATCTCCAAAAACAACTCAGTCCGGATTGTATACCTGTGTACCACCACTTCTGCTAGGTCTGTCTTGCCAGTGGGACAGGAATAGGGATGGTGTCATCTGTGGTGTGTAAGGAATGACTATGTTCAGCTATTGTTTGACTACTCTACCAGACAGCTCCCATACGTTGGTAGGAGAAAATCTGCAATGTTAACAGGATTGAGTGCTGCTGTCATTTCTGGTGCCTAGATCAATAGTGGTGTGCCAGTTCACTCCATTTTTGGAAACCTTGTAGCAGCTCATATAATGGGATGGCTTGCTTGGCCATTTCAGAGAGCAGTTACAAGTCAACCACATTGCTGTAGGTCTGGAGTCACATGTAGGCCAGACCAGGTAAGGATGGCACTTGTCCTTCTCTAAAAAAGATTAGTAAACATTAGCTGGATCTTTACAACAATTAACAATGATCTCACAATCAATATTAGACTTTTAATTCTAGAATTACTGAGCTTTACTTTTTGCTTAGATTTCACTAACTGCCATAATGAATAATATTATGTCCCTGCAAAGTATCAGTCATATGAACCTTCAAACTGCACCATTTCTCAAATAATAAAAAGGAAACCAAAACGGTACCCAGTACTGTATTCGAAATGTGATCTCATCCATATCTACACAACTATAGCAAAACACCTACTTCTTAGATTACTTTCACCTTGCAATGTACAATACTTTCGAAGTTGAGGGTCACCCGATCTGAAGGGTTAACTTTGATTTATCTCCACTGATACTGCCAGGTCTTTTCTAGCAATTTCTGTTGTGAATAACTTTGCATTTGACGTCCTATCATATGCTCTCCCTACACACATATTTTAAAGGCTCGCGAAACAAGAAAAAGAACTTTCTGTATCTCCGAAGTTCTACAATCTTCTTTTAATACATTGCTTTTCTGTTTGTCCTGTCCAAGTGAACAAATTCTCATCACATACAACTTGGTTTCCTATCACTGAAAAATGTGTTGCTGGAAAAGCGCAGCAGGTCAAGCAGCATCCAGGGAGCAGGAGAATCGATGTTTCGGACATAAGCCCTTCTTCAGGAATCTGAAGAAGGATTCCTGAAGAAGGGCTTATGCCCGAAACATCAATTCTCCTGCTCCCTGGATGCTGCCTGACCTGCTGCGCTTTTCCAGCAACACATTTTTCAGCTCTGATCCCCAGCATCTGCAGTCCTCACTTTCTCCTAGTTGGTTTCCTATCGACCTTGGTATTCTCAGCAAATTTAGCAAGTGCATATTCACTCTTTTAATCATTAATCAGAAAACATTGTTAATAATTGAGGCCCAACACGGATCCCTACAGGAGATCGTCACATCCTATCAACCCAAAACCGGCCTATTTACACCGAACTTTGTTTCTGATTGAACAACCAATCAGTGATTCGTGCAAATGTTACCCCACCCCCCCAAAACACACACATATCACGAACCCTAATTTTACACTATAAACCTTGACATGGCACTTTCTCAAACGTCTTCGAGCTTTTAAGCTTAAGGAACGCTACCAACACCCACGGTTTATAGAATGAAACCCACAAATGTAGGGCATAAAACTTAAGGGCATGTCTAATGGATCAGAGCACTCAGCTAAAAAAAAAGCTAAGGCTCTAAATTGGAAAGAAGGGAAGGACAAGATCCGAGGTCGAAGCGCGCAGGCAGGGAAGAGGAGGTGATGCAGGAGAAAACGGAGTCATCAAATGATGTGCTCGGCGGTACTTCAGGATGTTTCATCACCTCACCTGGTTCCAAACAAACCAGCAGCCTCCACCCACTCCCTGAGGCTGGGCATCGCCTGGATAAGGGACTGCAGCATTCTCAAGTGACAGCGTTATCTTTACAGAGTACATTATTGTAGTAAAAGGACGTTCGCAAGATATTTAACCAACATTACACATAACCGCTTGACCAAAGCGTTGCATGTTTCAGGAGCATTTAGACAGGGGGTGGGGCGAGAGGGTAAAAAAATGGAAAGAAATGCACCATTATTTTTATTTGGTTACTCGGTCCGATGTCATGCCTCCGTCTCGAAAGTGGGATTCGACCGGTTAAATCTGCATCCCGAACAAATCCACAACAAGCGGCCGCACTTACCGAGTTCAGAGCCACCGCTTTAACAACAAACGCAGCCACGACCAACCGACCCACATTCAAAATTCCCGCACCATCCAACAAACCGTGGCTGGATTGGCTGAACGGACGGTAGGAGATTCTGATTGGTTGCTGGCTGCCTTTCTCCCCCCCCCCCCTGCCGACGACCGAGGAAGGCTTGCAGTGAGGGGTTGCGGCCATTGCTCCCGTCAATTAAACAGGCCGACCGCCCCATTGGGCAGTTGTGAACGTGGAAGGGGCGGGACTCCTGAGCCGTTGCCTGGGACGCCGTGGTTGCGAATCGAGGGACGCATGCGTCGGGCCAAACAAGTGCAGAAATCACGCAAGGAGTCGCCTCTTCGTTAACGCGATGGTTCCGTTCTCGTGCGTCACAGCTAACTCATGTTTTAAAAGTTCGCGCTTTAGAAACGGACACCCCTGAATTGGTCGATCGCGCTGTAGTATAATGGTTTGTATTCAGGCCTGTTCATTTACCTTTTTTCCGTTTTTACTTCGAGGTTGCTAATTAGCAGCAGAAAACAAAATACTGGGGTGGGGTGGAAAGGTTTAGAAAATTTTAGAAATGGGTACACCAAGTCATGCACTACATGTATTGAATAAATTTCAATGAGATGTCTGAAATGCAAAATTCTCAAATCTGTCCTCTTTGTTAGCAAGTATATATATTCATTGTCTCCACTCTTTTCAAGCTCCTCTACTGCACCACCTGAACGAATCAATTGAATTCTGAAATAAAAACAAAAAGGATAGGAGATATTCAGCAAAAGTGGTGGCAACTGTGGAGAGAACAATTAACATTTTTCTTACCGGTGGGAAGTAGCTGTGTCCTAGGTAAAAACAACTCTTCCTCTTCCTCCGCCTCCGAGATTACTTTCACAATCAGAACTCCCGCCCACCTCCAACACACTGCATCCACCTGGACACCCCGCGCTGGCCTATTACCGCCCTCAACCTCTTCATTTCCAACTGCCGCCGGGACCTTAACCTGTCTACCTCCCTCCCCCACTCCAACCTCTCACCCTCAACACGCAGCCCTCCAATCCTGACCTCACCATCAAGCCAGCAGATAAAGGGGGCGCAGTGGTAGTCTGGCACACTGACCTCTACACCACTGAAGCCATACGCCAACTCGAGAACACCTCTTTCTACTGCCCCCTCGACCATGACCCCACTCCCCATCACCAAACCATCATATCCCAGACCATACAGAACCTCATCCGCTCAGGAGTTCTCCCACCCACAGCTTCCAACCTCATATTCCGGGAACCCCGCACTGCCAGGTTCTACCTCCTTCCCAAGATCCACAAGCCTGACCACTCTGGCCGACCCATTATCTCAGCATGCTCCTGCCCAACTGAACTAATTTTTCCCTACCTCGACACTGTCCTATCCCCCCAGTCCAGGAACTCCCCACATACTTTTGAGACACCACCCACGCCTCCACCTCCTCCAAGACTTCCGTTTCTCCGGCCCCCAACGCCTCATCTTCACCGTGGATATCCAATCCCTCTACATCTCCATCCGCCATGACCAGGGCCTCCAAGCCCTCCGTTTCTTCCTCTCCCGATGTCCACCTCCACTCTCATTCGTTTGGCCAAACTGGTCCTCACCCTTAACAATTTCGCCTTCGAATCCTCCCACTTCCTCCAGACCAAAGGCGTAGCCATGGGCACCTGTATGGGCCCCAGCTATGCCTGTCTCTTTATTGGCTACATAGAACAGTCGATCTTCCGTAATTACACCGGCACCACTCCCCACCTCTTCCTCCACTATATTGATGACTGCATTGGCGCCATCTCGTGTGGAGGTTGAGCAATTCATAAACTTCACCAACACATTCCACCCTGACCTTAAATGTACCTGGACCATCTCTGACACCTCCCTCCCCTTCCAGGACCTCTCCATCTCCATCAATGACAACCGACTTGATACCGTCATTTTTTACAAACCCACTGACTCCCACAGCTACCTGGATTACAGCTCTTCCCACCCTACCTCCTGCAAAAATGCCATCCCGTATTCCCAATCCCTCCGCCTCTGCCGTATCTGCTCCCAGGAGGACCAGTTCCACCATACCAGATGGCCTCCTTCTTTAGAGATCGCCATTTCCCTTCCCACGTGGTTAAAGATGCCCTCCAATGCATCTCATCCACATCCCGCACCTCCGCCCTCAGACCCCACCCCTCCAACCGTAACAAGGACAGAACGGCCCTGTTGCTCAACTTCCACCCCACCAACCTTCTCATAAACCAAATCATCCTCTGACTTTTCCGCCACCTCCAAACAGACCCCACCACCAGGGATATATTTGCCTCCCCACCCCTTTCCGCCTTCCGCAAATACCGTTCCCTCCGTGACTACCTGGTCAGGTCCATGCCCCCCTTCAACCCACCCTCCCATCCTGGCACTTTCTCCTGCCACCGCAGGAATTGTAAAATCTGCGCCCACACCTCCTCCCTCACCTCAATCCAAGGCCCTAAAGGAGCCTTCCACATCCATCAAGGTTTTACCTGCACATCCACCAATATCATTTATTGTATCCATTGCTCCCGATGCGGTCTCCTCAACATTGGGGAGACTGGACGCCTCCTAGCAGAGCGCTTTAGGGAACATCTCAGGGACACCCGCACCAATCATCCACACTGCCCTGTGGTCCAACATTTCAACTCTCCTTCCCACTCTGCCGAGGACATGGAGGTCCTGGGCCTCCTTCACCGCTGCTCCCTCACCAGCAGACGCCTGGAGGAAGAACGCCTCATCTTCCGCCTCGGAACACTTCAACCCCAAGGCATCAATGTGGACTTTAACAGTTTCCTCATTTCCCCTTCTCCCACCTCACCCCAGTTCCAAACTTCCAGCTTAGCACTGTCCCCATGACCTGTCCTACCTGCCTATTTTCTTTTCCACCTATCCACTCCACCCCCCTCACCCCCGACCTATCACCTTCATCCCCTCCCCCACTCACCTATTGTACTCTATGCTACTTTCTCCCCACCCCCACCCTCCTCTCACTTATCTCTCCACCCTTCAGACTCTCTGCCTGTATTCCTGATGAAGGGCTTTTGCCCGAAACGTCGATTTTACTGCTCCTCGGATGCTGCCTGAACTGCTGTGCTCTTCCAGCACCACTATTCCAGTAGCTGTGTCCTGCTAACCAGCATTTATTGCTCATCCCTAGTCCTTGAGAAGGTGGTAATGCATTGCCTTCTTAAGTGCTGCAGTCCAGATGCTTAAGGTGACCTAGCATGCCCTTAAGAAGGAATATCTTGGAAGCTGATGAAGCCACATGAGGGAATTGTGATATATTTCCAAGTTAGGATGGTGAGTGGTTTGGAGGGAAACTTGCAGGTGATGGGGTTTTCCCATATATCATATCTAAGGATTTGGTGAATTTCTGTAGTGCATCTTGTAGATAGTACATACTGCTGCTATGGAATATCAATGTTGGAGGGAGTGAATACTTGTGGAGTTGGTGCCAATTGAGCAGGCTGCTTTGTCCTAGTTGAAATCAACCTTCTTGAGTGTTGCTAGAGCTGAACCCATCCGGTGAAGTGAGGAGTATTCCATCACACTCCTGACTTCTGCCTTGTAGATGGTGGTCAAGCTTTGGAGAACGAGGAGGTGAGTTTTTTGCTGTGGTATTCCTCATTTCTGACCTGTTATTGTAACCACTGTATTTGGATGTTGTTAACCTTGAGATACTGCAGAAAAGATTTACAAGGATGTTGCCAGGACTGAGGAGTTTGAGCTTTAGGGAGAGACTGAATAGGCTGGGTTTTTTTTTCTTGGAGCATCACAGGCTGAAGGGTGACTGTATAGAGTTTTATAAAATCATAAGCAGCATAGATAGGGTGAATAGCCAATGTCTTTTTCCTAGGATGGGTGAATTGAAAACTAGAGGGTACAGGTTTAAGGTGAGAGGGGAAAGATTTAAAAAGGACCTGAGGGATAGCTTTTTCATGCAGAGGATGGTACATGCATGGAACAAGCTGCCAGAGGAAGTGTTGGAGGTGAATGTAATTACAACATTTAAAAGACACCTGGATGTGTATAAGAATAGGAAGGGTTGAGAGGAATGTGGGCCAAATACTGGCAAATGGGACTAGGTCAGAGTGGACTGTCTGGTTGGTCTGGATGAGTTGGATCAAAGGGTCTATTTCCCTGCTGTTCGATTCTATATGGGAAGTCAGTGGTTAGCACTGCTGCCTCACAGTGCCTGAGACCCGGGTTCAATTCCCGCCTCAGGCGACCGACTGTGTGGAGTTTGCACGTTCTCCCCGTGTCTACGTGGGTTTCCTCCGGGTGCTCCGGTTTCCTCCCACAGTCCAAAGATGTGCAGGTCAGGTGAATTGGCCATGCTAAATTGCCCATAGTGTTAGATAAGGGGTAAATGTAGGGGTATGGGTGGGTTGCACTTCGGCGGGTTGGTGTGGACTTGTTGGGCCGAAGGGCCTGTTTCCACATCTAATCTAATCTAGTTGAGCTTCTGGTTGATGGTAACCCCAAGGATATTGGTAGTGGGGTTACTATTTCTACAGAACCTAGATGCTTATTCACTAAATAGTACACTCAACTTCAGGGTTTTGTTCTTATTAGAATAAATTTTTTATGTTGTCTTTTTGTATTTTGAGAGCAATTTTTATGCTTTTGCTTTTCATATTTGCCATCCTTACTTTGTTTGGATCTATTGTATATGATTCCAGTCCCATACAAACATGAATGTCTTGTAACTGCTCACTGCTATCTTCACTTCAGTGGATCTACAATTGCTAACCTTCCAGAATTATTTTGATTTTCTAGGATTTAAAATTTAATCTGGAAATTACTGCAACAAATCCCAAAGGAGAATGATGTGGTCATAGAAACCTTAAATTGAATATGGTTTTCACTTTATTTTAATGTCTTATTTGAACACTTTCTAACTAATAAATTGGAGATGGGATCAAAGATTGTTTGACCAAGCAAGGCATAGTATGATATAGGAGACCATAGAAATATGGCTAATTACAGTGGGCCACCTCAGCTGCATCAAATCATTTTCATCAAACGCCATCTTCTCAAGCAACTATGGATGGTCTTTAATGCCAGACTTGCCAGTGATGGCAACGGAATAATGGCATCCTATTAAAAGGAATAAAATGAAGGGAAAAGGAGGAATGTTATTGACGTAAATATTAAGACCAAATGACTACAAAGGTCCCAGCTGTTAATTGATTTGCATGGCATTGTATTGTCGTTGGAAACAGATGATACAAATTGGGAAATCTTGCAACGTTGAGACAGACAAAGGGATGACAGGCTTTAAAATTTTGTATTAGAACTTAAGACATAATATTTTTGAAGGGGACTTTTGTATAAACTTACCTGAATATATTAAGTTACATAACAAGAGGCCTGGTTACAGAACAACAGAAATATCCAAACATTTCGAGATGCTAGTCTGAAGGTGTTGGTTGAGCAGCATGATCATATTTAGAAAGCAGAACCATAATAGGTCTCACAAAACTAATGCCTGAAATTCCGAAAAGGAGGAATCAAACAATGTTAACTCTGATTTTAAAAAAAGCTGGACGTTAGAGAGAAAGAATATTAGAGAACTTCCAATATTTGAAAGTCCGGAATGACTTCTTTTACAGAATGCTTAACATTAAATGTTCCAAAGTACTTCATAGAAGTATAACAAATAGTAGACATGGGGTTTTATAAAAGTAAAAGCAAAATCGTGCTGCTGCTGGAATTCTTGAACAAACACAAATGCTGGAGAAACTCAGGAAGTCTTACAGCATCTCTGGATAGAAAAACAGAGTTAATGTTTTGAGTCTGAAATGGCTTTTCTTCAGAACAGAAGTGTTTTATAGATTAGGTCATAAAATATCAGAATAAACATTCAAAGTAATGGATGTACCATGGTTGTGTTATACTTAGCATGTCCCTTTATAGAAATGGCATTGACACCACAGAGAATGCACAGATTATTATACAAGGATGATACCACTGATGAAAAGCATAAGTTATATTGTTGAATTTTTTTAAAACGAAATTTTAATGGGATGGCTCCAGAAAGTCTACAGTCTTTCTTCTAAGTAAGAATTAGTAATGAAAAAAAATCAAATTGAGGCAATAGATTAAGATAGAGATTCAGATAAAGCTATTTGTTCAATAATTAAAGTATGCAGTGCTTTGCAACAGACAATTGTACCTCCCAAAGGACATGTGAATAAGGAATTGAACCAATGAGATTAGTTTTGTATTGGTCTAGCAAAGAGCTAGCACAGTTAAACTTCTTTTTTTTAAACTGTCCATAGGATATGGATGTCACTCGCTCGGCCAGCACTTATTACCCATCCCAAATTGAATTGGAGAAGTTGGTGGTGAACTATCTTCTTGCACAATAAGTTAGAGTTCATGTAGGGACAGCCGCAATGCTGTTAGGAAGGGAATTCATGATACTGACTCAATGACAATGAAGACAGAAAGCTATGTAGCTTTGAGGGAAATTTGCAGGTGATTGTGGTGTTCCCAAGCATCTTTGTCCTTGGCCTTCTGGATGGTAGTGGCCATGGGTTTGAAATGTGGTGTCACTGGAGGCTGAGTAAGTTTCTGAAGTGTATCTTATACATGATACACACTATGCTTTGTCCTTTCATGTTAAAAATCACACAACAGCAGGTTATAGTCCAACAGGTTTATTTGGAAGCACTAGCACTAGTGTTATGCAACTAAAATGATATATTGAACAAAACTAGGTTGCTGTTAAGTCTTTCATCTTTTAGAGTGGGTTGCAGGTTTCAGTTCATTAATATGTAAATCCCAGAACTACTTTTAAATCACTTTC
The DNA here is from genome assembly GCF_037043375.1 of Chiloscyllium plagiosum. Lineage (NCBI taxonomy): Eukaryota > Metazoa > Chordata > Chondrichthyes > Orectolobiformes > Hemiscylliidae > Chiloscyllium > Chiloscyllium plagiosum. The sequence goes on from NW_028270141.1 coordinate 108,997,406, forward strand.
TTGAGATAACTGAAGGTTTTATAACAAAAGGTGACATCTCAGCTCAGACAATGCATTAAAGGTGTAAGGTTAGAGTCTGTCTATATCCCAATATTGAGTCAGACTGATTCTGTTTCCAAAGTAGGAATTTATAAAATGTTGATTGGATTGACTGCCTGCAGGTTGTGTGCTTCTTGAGCAAAAATAAAATGTATCGGCAAATACAATTCCACAAATGCAAACTCGCCCCATAGACTTGTGTGTGTGTGTGCATGTGTGTGAGAGAGAGAATGAGTGTGAGTGCACATAAGAGTGTACGTGTATGCTTGGTGGAGTGTATGCTTGAGTGTGACGGAGTATAAGCCTTTCAGAGGGTGTGTGGGGGATGTGTGTGTGTATATGAGAGACAGCGTGTGTGAGAGATGGTCTGCATGAGTATGTGAGTATGCAAAAAGTTTGTGTGTGTGAGTGTATAGTGCAGTGGGGTCACCTGTAGTTTGACATAAACCCAAGGTGCCGGTTGAGGCCGTCTTTATGGGTACCAATCTTGGCTATCAGCATCTGCTCGGCCACTCTACGTTGATGCATATCCCAAAGTCCTCCTTGGAGGATGATCATCCGAAGCCGAATGTTCCTGACCACTGAAGTATTCCCCGGCTGGGAAGGAACATCCCTGTCTGGCAATTGTTACATGGTGTTCATTTATCTGTTGTTGTAGCATCTGTTTGATCTCACCAATGTACCATGCTTTGGGGCATCTTTGCCTACAGCGTATGAGACAGACAACATTGGCCGAGTCACATGAGTACTTGCTGCATACATCGTGAGTGGTGTCCCTACATGTAATGGTGGTATCCATATTGACACTCTGACATATCTTGAGATGAGATGTCACCTTTTTTTTATAAAACTTTTAAGTTATCTCGAGAATATGAATTAAAAGAAGTTCTTGGATTTACATATTAATGAATCAAAAACCTGCAACCCATTCTAGAAGATGGAAGCTAACAGCAATCTAGGTTTATTCAATATATCATTACAATTACATGTGTTATGGACTAGGCCAGACTACTCAAAACATTCTTTTCATTTTGTAAATATATTTATTAGCAAAAAAAACATTTTTTTGACTTTACAAAAATATAAAATATTTTGACTTTACAAAAATATGGAAAACTAGGGCAACATGGTGGCTTAGTGATGAGCACTGATGCCTCACAGTGCCAGGGACCTGGGTTCAATTCCGGCCTCTGGCGACTGTGTGTGGAGTTTGCACGTTCTCCCCGTGTTTGCATGGGTTACCTCCGGGTGCTCTGGTTTCCTCCCACAGTCCACAAGATGTACAGGTCAGGTGAACACATAGTGTTAGGTGCCTTAGTCAGGGGTAAACGTAGGGAAATGGATCTGGATGGTTTACTCTTGGGAGGATTATTGTGGACTTGTTGGGCCGAACAAAATTGACAAATACCTGTTTAATTTAAAAAAACGCAAATTGCAATACAACTACTGTCTACTAAATACTAACCTACCCTACAAAACAAAACTAAACCAAACACTGCAAAACAACATCAATAAATAAGTAAGTGCCTAAAGAAAAACAATCCAAAACATAAGAACATGAAATAAACAAAATAACAATGCTTGGCACAGAGCTCCCAAACAAAAAGCTCCCCAGTTAAGATAGCAGACAAATCTGTGTCCAAATAACTCTAAAAGGGCTGCCATTCCTTATTTTAAAAAAAGTCTGTTGTATGGTGCACCATATTTGTGAAAAAATCCAAGGGAATGTGCACCATAATTAATTTTCGTCATCCCAGTAAGCCAACTGGGTTCTCCGACACCCAATGACATCAGAATATTTCTTCCCAAGCCCTTCAGAAAATGGTAAATTCAGTAGATCGAGAAGGAGAGATGTCGGGTCTACTTTAACTTCGGTCCCTATCTGTCCTGCCACAACGCTCCAATAAACATGGAACCTGTGGCATGTCCAGAAGCAAACAGTAAGAGTACCTACACTTATTTTTACATTTGGGGCACATTGGAGATGCCCCTTTTTAAAACTTTGTCTGACAGTCCGGTGCCAAATGAATCCTGTGCAGAACTGAGAACTGTTAACTGCATTGCGTATGCCCTATTACAGATTGAGATCTTTTGCGTGTTCTCCCATATGTCATCCCACGATTCAGAAGAGATCTCCACTCCTAGCTCTTACTCCCAGACTTTAATATCCTACCACGCCGTACCACCTAAGAGGTGATAGAGGGCACCAACTGAAAGGGTGCTTGTGGATCGTAACAACAACCTCTCTGTATCAGGTTTAAAGGGCTTAGTAAGAAACGTGTTGTCTTCTGGATGAAATCCCTAACCTGAAAAAAATGGAAAGGATCTCTACTGGGCAACCTGTATTTTCCGTTCATTTGCTCGAAAGACATCATAACCTCCCCCTCAAATAAGTCTCCAAAACCGGAAACTCCTCTTAATGCCCACAGCTTGAACCCTGAGTCCATCATCCCTGGTCTGAACCCGGGCATACCAACTATGGGGGTGAGTGAAGTCTTGGATAAGCAACCCTCACTCTGACACATTGCCCTCCATGTCTTGACTGTATTAATCACAATGGGGTTCCGGTAGTGGTCCGTAACTATCCTCATCTTATCCGTGAACAACAGGTTAATAAGAGGGCACTTTGCAAAAGAACTAAACCAACCCATAAGTTTTCGTGATGTTGCCCTGGGAAACATTATAGGGAGCACACGCATGGGATAAAGCAAACCAGGAAGGCCAATCATTTTAATAAGGGCCATTTGGCCTAACCACGAAATTGGAAGAGCCTCCCATCTCTGAAGATCCCGCCTAATATTGTCGAGCAGGTAACTTTGTCGAACGAAGTTAGTCCGAAATAACTGATCAAAGATGGGGTAACAAAAATACCTAGATATCAGACCACTTAAAGGGAGACCTGGAGCCACCTTCAACCTCTGGCACTTCCATATGGTCCCCCCAAAAAAATAGCCTCCGACTTTGCAAAGTTGATCTTATATACTGAAAAAGTCCCAAATTGTATCAGATGGGATACGGAGATCATCGGGTTCGATTAAAAATAGAAGGATGTCATCCTCATACAGTGAATCTTGTATACCCTCAATCACACTTCCGGAGCGGTTTTGTGGACGTTCTGACGAATAGCCTCTGCCAGCGGCTCTATCACCAACGTAAACAACAACGGTGAGGGGGGTAGCCTTGACGACTACTCCTGGGGTAAAAACAATGACTGCAAATGCTGGAAACCAGATTCTGGATTAGTGATGCTGGAAGAGCAGCAGTTCAGGCAGCATCCAAGGAGCTTTGTAATTGACGTTTCGGGCAAAAGCCCTTCAGGAATAAAGGCAGTGAGCCTGGAGCGTGGAGAGATATGCTAGAGGAGGGTGGGGCTGGGGAGAAAGTAGCATAGAGTACAATGGGTGAGTGGGGGAGGGGATGAAGGTGATAGGTCAGGGAGGAGAGGGTGGAGTGGATAGTGGAAAAGGAGATAGGCAGGTAGGACAAGTCATGGGGACAGTGCTGAGCTGCAAGTTTAGAACTAGGGTGAGGTTGGGGAAGGGGAAATGAGGAAACTGTTGAAGTCCACATTGATGCCCTGGGGTTGAAGTGTTCCGAGGCGGAAGATGAGGCGTTCTTCCTCCAGGCGTCTGCTGGTGAGGGAGTGGCGGTGAAGGAGGCCCAGGACCTCCATGTCTTCGGCAGAGTGGGAGGGGGAGTTGAAATGTTGGGCCACGGGGCGGTGTGGTTGATTGGCCCGGGTGTCTCAGAGATGTTCCCTAAAATGCTCTGCCAGGAGGCGCCCAGTCTCCCCAATGTAGAGGAGACCGCTTTGGGAGCAACGGATACAATAAATGATATTAGTGGATGTGCAAGTAAAACTTTGATGGATGTGGAAGGCTCCTTTAGGGCCTTGGATAGAGGTGAGGGAGGAGGTGGGGCGCAGGTTTTACAGTTCCTGCGGTAGCAGGGGAAAGTGCCAGGATGGGAGGGTGGGTTGTAGGGGGGCGTGGACCTGACCAGGTAGTCACGGAGGGAACGGTCTTTGCGGAAAGGGGTGGGGAGGGAAATATATCCCTGGTGGTGGGGTCTGTTTGGAGGTTGCAGAAATGTCGGCGGATGATTTGGTTTATGCGAAGGTTGGTAGGGTGGAAGGTGAGCACCAGGGGCGTTCTGTCCTTGTTACGGTTGGAGGGGTGGAGTCTGAGGGCGGAGGTGCGGGATGTGGACGAGATGCGTTGGAGGGCATCTTTAACCACATGGGAAGGGAAATTGCGGTCTCTAAAGAAGGAGGCCATCTGGTGTGTTCTGTGGTGGAACTGGTCCTCCTGGGAGCAGATCCGGCGGAGGCAGAGGAATTTGGAATACAGGATGGCATTTTTGCAAGAGGTAGGGTGGGAAGAGGTGTAATCCAGGTAGCTGTGGGAGTCGGTGGATTTGTAAAAAATGTCACTGTCAAGTCGGTCGTCATTAATGGAGATGGAGAGGTCCAGGAAGGGGAGGGAGGTGTCAGAGATGGTCCAGGTAAATTTAAGGTCAGGGTGGAATGTGTTGGTGAAGTTGATGAATTGCTCAACCTCCTCGCTGGAGCACGAGGTGGCGCCAATGCAGTCATCAATGTAGCGGAGGAAGAGGTGGGGAGTGGTGCCGGCGTAATTACGGAAGATCAACTGCTCTACGTAGCCAACAAAGAGACAGGCATAGCTGGGGCCCATACGTGTGCCCATGGCTACCCCTTTGGTCTGGAGGAAGTGGGAGGATTCAAAGGAGAAACTGTTAAGGGTGAGGACCAGTTCGGCCAAACGAATGAGAGTGTCAGTGGAAGGGTACTGTTGGGGACGTCTGGAGAGGAAAAAACGGAGGGCTTGAAGGCCCTGGTCATGGCGGATGGAGGTGTAGAGGGATTGGATATCCATGGTGAAGATGAGGCGTTGGGGGCCGGGGAAACGGACGTCTTGGAGGAGGTGGAGGGTGTGGGTGGTGTCTCGAACATATGTGGGGAGTTCCTGGACTAGGGGGGATAGGACAGTGTCGAGGTAGGTAGAGATGAGTTCAGTGGGGCAGGAGCATGCTGAGACAATGGGTCGGCCAGGGTGGTCAGGCTTGTGGATCTTGGGAAGGAGATAGAACCGGGCAGTGCGGGGTTCCCGGACTATGAGGGTGGAAGCTGTAGGTGGGAGATCTCCTGAGCTGATGTGGTTCTGCATGGTCTGGGAGATGATGGTTTGGTGATGGGGGGTGGGGTCATGGGCGAGCAGGCAGTAGGAAGAGGTGTCCTCGAGTTGACGTTTGGCTTCAGCGGTGTAGAGGTCAGTGCGCCAGACTACCACTGTGCCCCCTTTATCCGCTGGCTTGATGGTCAGGTTGGGATTGGAGCAGAGGGATTGGAGGGCTGCGCGTTGTGAGGGTGAGAGGTTGTAGTGGGGGATGGGGGTAGACAGGTTGAGGCGGTTAATGTCCCGGCTGCAGTTGGAAATGAAGAGGTTGAGGGCAGGTAATAGGCCAGCGCGGGGTGTCCAAGTGGATGCAGTGTGTTGGAGGTGGGCGAAGGGGTCCTCGGAAGGTGGGCGGGAATCCTGATTGTGAAAGTAAGCTCGGAGGCGACGGAAGAATTGTTCGACGTCACGGCATGTATTAAATTCATTGATGCGTGGACGGAGGGGGGATGAAGCTGAGTCCTTTGCTGAGGACTGATCGTTCGTCCTCAGTGAGGGGGAGGTCTGGAGGGATGGTGAAAACTCGGCAGGGCTGTGAGCTGGGATCTGGTGTGGGTGTAGCGCTGGGAGTGGGGGCAGAACCTGTAACTGGAGTGGGTGTGATGGTGGGGGGGAATGGGGGTGGAGTCATGAGCAGGGGTAGTGTTCCCCTCGGGGTTCTTGGGGGTGGGGATAGTGACAGTGGGGTCTAGGGGGGCATGTCAGCAGAATGCAGGTGAGTGCCGCTAGTGGGGGTGGAAGTGGTGGTGACAACGGCAGTAGGGGTGGCGGAAGTCACTGAGCATGTGGCATCAGCGGTGATGTGAGGGAGAAAGTGATGTCACGTGTGATGCATGAGTAATTGTGAGGGGTGGAAGTGGTTGTGGGAGTGGCTATGATGGGGGCGGCAGTGACATCATCAATCAGCGTGGGGGTGGCAGTTGTATTAGCCGCGTGGTTAATGGCGGAATAGGTTCCGAGGCCAGGGGAATCTTCTGGAATGTTTGAGGAGCACTGGTTATGGAGGTGGGTGGATAAAAGTTTATTGTACTTACAGTTTTTGATGTTTGAGATGGAATTGAAATACTGTTTGTTGAGAGTATGAATTCTCCTGAGGATGTAGTACAGAGTGGCTCCTTTGCAAATCTGAGAGAGTGTGGCCCTCAGCTGAGGCAGGGCTGACTGTAGAGAGGTTAGGTGCTGGCGCATTGCTGCAAGTGTGGAGTGGAGGGTCTTGAAGGAGAACTGTTGCTGGTGTTTTTGAATCTGTAGTCTGTACTGTTTTCCTGTTCGGGTCCGAACTCTCTGGTTTTTACTTCGTTTGACGACTACTCCTGCCAATCCTAACATTCCCAGACTTCACTCTGTTGGTGATGACCATAGCCATAGGGTGGCGATATATAACCTCCGGCCACCCCACAAAGATCCACCCAGCCCAAACCGCACTAAGACATAAAAGAGATACGGCTATCCCACCCGGTCAAATGCTTTCTCTGCGTCTAAGGAAATTGCTAACCCCTGGATCAATCATTGCTGACATACTTGGACCATATTCAGCAACCATCTGATGAAGAAGTGGCACTCTGAAAGCTAGTGTGCTTCCAATTAAACCTGTTGGACTATAACCTGTTGTTGTGTGATTTGTAACTTTGTACATCCCAGTCCTACACCGGCATCTCCAAATCATAGCAACCTTCTGTATTATTAGAGGACCTTCAGCCCCTTATAAAAGCTGTCTGGTCCTCTTTGACAATAGGGGGCAACATCTTCTCCAATCTCACCGCCAAAATATTAGGCAGAATCTTAAAATCTGAATTTAATAGAGAGATGGGCCTGTATGAGGCACAAACCTCAGAAACCTTCCCTTTCTTAAGAATGAGGGAAATATTAGCTTTTATCAAAAATGACGGTAGGCATTCATGCATAAAGAAATGATTGTACATTTCCAGCATCGGCCCTGACAGAATCCCTATAAACTTCTTATAAAACTCACCCGGGAGACCACCCGGGAGAAGTTGCCTAACTGCCTCCTGTGTTTCCTGAACTGTCAGAGGGGCATTGAGGAGTGAGGCCTGTTCCAAGTTTATCCCTGGAAGGTTCAGGCTCTTAAAAAAGGTTTCCACCTTGGCCCACCCATCCTCGCAATCTTCAAACTAATACAATTCTGAGCAAAAACTCTGAAAAGCCTCATTAATCCTTTTGGCATCGTATGCAAGGACTCTGTCGCTGTCTGTAACTGCAGTATTGAATTGAGAAGCACACTTCTTCCTATCAGATACATTAAATACTTCCCTGGCCAATCCCCATACTCGAACAACCTTTGTCTCACAAAAGCAAGTTCTTTCTTCGCAGTTTGTGTAAGTACGGCCCAGAGGGCCATGATCCATTCGAGCTTGGTCACTGAAGGCTTCGCAAAATGTGCCGCCTCAGTGGCTTTCAGCCACATCTCAAGTCGATGCTGCTGTTCCCCCTTCTGTCATTTCCAGCTAGCCAAATAGGAATTGGTAATCCCCTAGCAAAGGCATTAGCAGTCTCCCATAGCATAGGTGGACTACTAATTGTGCCTGAGTTGATAGTCAAAAACTCCTGAACCCCCTCAAAAAGTATTCCACAAATTTGGAATCCTTGAGGAGGAAAGGATCCAGCCACCAGTGCCGTGAACTTAACCCCTCACTCTTGGCCTTAACCCTCAAACATATCTCAACGTGATCAGAAATAGCTATGTTCCCAATTTTACAACCCATAATCGAATCCAGAAGGTCGAAGGAGCCAGAAAAAGATCAATCTTCATGTGACATTTATGCGTGTTTGAAAAAAAAAAGGTGAAGTCCCTGCCGGTAGGGTGAAGACACCTCCAAATGTCCACCAACCCGAACTCCTCGCATAAGTGAGTCACCTGCTTGGCCTGCAAAGAAATAGTTGGGGGCATCCTGTCCACTGTCGGATGAAAAAGGCAATTGAAATTTTCCCCTATAGTAATGTGCCATGTTCCAAAGGCACTCATCTTAGACAAGGCACTAATCAAAAATTTGAGGGGATATTGCCACGGTACAGTAGACATTTAAGATGCCATATTCCTCCCCATGTATCAGAGCGTGAAGTATCATAAACCATCCTTGCTCATCTTTCACTTGCTCTGATTTGGAGATGCTAGTGTTAGACTGGGGTGTACAAATTTAAAAATTACACAACACCAGGTTATAGTCCAACAGGTTTATGCAGAAGCACGAGCTTTCACAGCGTTGCTCCCACCTGATGAAGGAGCAGTGCTCCGAAAGCTAGTGCTTCCAATTAAAACTGTTGAACTATAACCTGGTGTTGTGTGATTTTTAACTTTGTTCACCTGCTCGAATAATGTGAATGGAAAATTTTTCTGGATAAGTATAGCCACTCCCCTACTTTTAGTAGTAAAGGATGAAAAGAATACCTGGTCATAACCTCCCTGTCGTAACTTCAGGTCTTCCCCATCATCAAGATGGGTTTCCTGCAACAGGATGATATCAACTCTTTCCCTCTTAAGGCTGGAAAGCACCTTTTTCCTTTTAACAGGTGAATTACTTCCCTTGTTGTTCCAGGTGCACCATTTAATAAGACACTTAGCCATATACCCTTTCAGAGACCCTTGAACCCCGGGGAGGGAGAACCCTGCTTGCAATGCACTGAGCACGAGTAAATGGGGACTCAGTTGTAAAATTGTGTATACACAAACTACCATAACGTAACTACAAACAAGTATTGCTACCAAAAAACTACAAAGAAAATCAACGGGAAAACCTTGAATGGGAGACTCTTTCCCCTGTCCATAGGGGGCACTCACCCTACCGAGCCCCCCCTTCACAGCTCCTTCAAGCCCAGACTGTGCTGCAGCCTTACGCAAAAATAAATAAGCAAACAAGTAGATGATCCTCAAACCAACAAGAGAAGACAAAGACAGGATAAGCACTCGGCTCATCCCCGGCTCCATGTCAGCCCCAAGTATGACTAAAAGAGAAAAGGGAAAAAAAAGAAAATAACAAAAGGCATCCATAAAATTTCCCATGATAAAATCCAGTTATAAAAATATAATAGGAACAACATATTCCAATTTTTTTTTGAAAAGAAAAAAGGGAAAATACAGGGAAAGAAGGAAAAGAGGACAAACATTAACCATACTTTTCAGATCAGTTGGACTATTTTAAAGTGTCCACCAAGTTCTCCGCCGAGTCAAACATATAAACTGTATCCTCATGGCTGAAACGAAGCACCACCGGGTATCTCATGGAGTAGTGGATGCCCAGGTTCCTTAGCCTTTTCTTAACTTCATAGAAGGGCTTCCTCTTTCGAATTACAGCTGCAGAGAAATCTTGAAAGAACATAATTTTTGACCCCTTGTGCAGCAGTGCCTGGGATGTTTCCCCAGTGATCTGGAGGCTTCTATCACTCTTTGCTTATGTGTGGAAGTGCAGGGGCACTGCACCGGCCCAAACCTGCGCACCGCCACCCGATAGGCCCTTTCAGTGTGCAGCCAGCTGGATTCGATTTGAAGTCTCAGGAGCTGCAGCTGCCAGCATTCAAAGAAGCTGACTTGCTGCCCACCTTTTTCACCCTCCGGGAGCGCGACAATTCGTAGATTCGACCTCCGACCTCGATTTTCAAGGTCGTCAACCTGATCTCACAAGACCCGCACTTGCTGTTCCAGGACCTAGATCTGTCTGGATGAGGACGATCACCGCTTCCAAGGCTGTGGTTCGACCCTCCACCTCCACCATCCACCTCCCAAGGACCTGGAGCTCCCGTTCATGCATTTGCAGTACGGACGCGATGGATTGGATCTGGGCACAGATCTCCTCAATCGCAGGCTCAACCTTTGCTGCTTCGGCCTCTGGCATGCCCGGTGCTGCAGGGGAGTGTCCTCCCTGCTGCTGTTTGCTCGTTCCCTTTCCCTTTGCCATCCTTTCCACTTCCAAATATTAACGAATATGTGTTCCCAAAGCTTTAAATGAATAACTCTCTCATAGGAGTTGGCCAGGGATGGCATGAAACATCAATATGCCTTGGCTCTTAGGCAGAGCCAGGCAAAAGTAAGGACTGCATATGCTGGAAACCAGAGTTTAGATCAGAGTGGCACTGAAAAAGCAGTCAGGCAGCTTTCAAGGAGCAGGAAAATTGACGTTTCGGGCAAAAGTCCTTCATCAGGAATAGAGGCACGAAGCCTGCAGGGTGGAGAGATAAATGGGGGAGGGGGGAGCTGGGGAGAAGGTAGCAAAGAGTACAATAGATGGATGGGGATGGGGATGGATGTGATAGGTCAGAAAGGAGGGTGGGGGAAGGTAGCAAAGAGTACAATAGGTGAGTGGGGGTGGGGATGGAGGTGATAGATCAAAGGGGTGGAGCGGATAGGTGGGAAGGGAGATTGGCAGGTAGGATAGGTTATGAGGACAGTGCTGAGCTGGAAGGTTGGCACTGAGGTAAGATGGGGGGTAGGGAAATGAGGAAACTGGTGAAGTCCACATTGATGCGCTGGGGTTGAAGTGTTCTGCCTCGGTTCCAACCCTCCAGCACTTTCCTCATGACCTGTCCTACCTGCCAATCTCTCTTTCCACCTATCCGCTCCACCTCTTTGACCTATCACCTCCATCCCCACCCCCACTCACCTATTGTACTCTTTGCTACCTTCCCCCACCCTCCTTTCTGACCTATCACATCCATCCCCATTCCCATTCACCTATTGTACTCTTTGCTAACTTCCTCCACCCTCCTCTCTGACCTACCACCTCCATCCCACCCCCATTCACTTATTGTACTCTTTGCTACCTTCTCCCCACCCCCCTCCCAGCCCCCCATTTATCTCCCCACCCTGGAGGCTTCCTGCCTCCATTCCTGATGAAGGGCTTTTGCCCAGAATGTCGATTTTCCTGCTCCTTGGATGCTGCCTGACCTGCTGTGCTTTTCCAGCACCACTCTGATCTAAACAATTGTTAGGCAGAGCCGTCCACTGCAGTTCTACTGAATTGCTGCCACCTTGCCGAGTTCTGCTCCAAGCATTCTTAAGCAAGCAGCCCAGACCATAACTTTGCAATTTGTTTTGGTAAGTGTACAGTGAAAAGTACCCAGAGTAAGGTAGCTAGGATGACACCCAGGTTTTAAAACAGACAAAAATGTATTCACAAAATTACACAATTGAACACAAAGAACAGATAAAGAATGCCTACAGAACTCAGTCTATCCAAACTAGACTTAATTATGCTGTTCCAAATATACACAACAGTCCAAATAAGCAAACCTTAAAACACAGTAAAACAAATGGAACAGATGCTTTCAGGTTGAAGTTAGAAGGGCGGAAAGAGAGAGTTTAGCAAACTGTTTCCACACAACTCACTGTTGAACTCCTAACTAGTTCTGGATTGAACTGCTCAGCTAGAGAGCTGACCACTCCCCTTTCATTATCCAGGTCACTTCTAAAACATGACCACTTTGGCTTGAAGTCTCATCTGTTTACAGATACAAAAAGGTCTCTCAATACCCTTTAATCTCTGTACCAAACCAGTCTACTTGGCACCCAGAGCGGTTTACAATCCCTCTGAATAAACACAGTACCTTGAGAAAAGGCAAACCTTTAGAAAAACAGAACCAGCTTTGTGGCACATGACACTGTAATCTTTTGCTCTAAAAATGTGTGTTTTATGATCCTGCTCCAAAGCTACCTGATGAAGGAACAGCGCTCCGAAAGCTAGTGCTTCCGAATAAACCTGTTGGACTATAACCTAGTGTTATGTGATTTTGAACTTTGTCCACCCCAATTCAACATCAGCAACTCCACATCCTTTGATGTTGAGCCTCTTGAATGTTCGCCATGACTTGGAGATGCTGATGTTGGACTGGAGTGGACAAAGTTCAAAATCACACAATACTAGGTTATAGTCCAACAGGTTTATTTGGAAGCATTAGCGTTTGGAGCGCCGCTGCTTCATGAAACCACCTGATATCAGAGTTCTTGAATGTTGATAGAGTTGCATGCATCCATGTCAGTAGAGTATTCCATTACACTTCTGTGTTGTGCCTTATAGATGGTGATAAGCATCTGAAGGTAGTGTTTCTGCATGTTGAGAGGTGCAGATAAAAGCAGCAATTGGACAGTTTATAAAATGTGCCTTCTGAAAATGTTGAAATCCCTGTTTCAGGAAGAATACCAAATGGGAGGGTGATATACAGAAGCCAGTTTTGGAAGAAATCTAGTGGAGACTTAAGCTATGACAGTTGTTAGAAAATAATTCTGAGTTCATTAAAATTGGAGAGGAAACCAGAGGCTGAATACAGAGGGAGTCAAATCAGTTTAATGTAGTACAATATATGGGCAAGTATTGAACAAGTTCAAGATGGGCAAAGGGGGGAATTTAAGGCACTAGTGAAGTGAGGGATCTAGCGTGTTTGGTCAATATCAAAAGATTTTCAATGGTTGTAGCGATATTATACGTGAAGGATTGCTTTAAATGTATGTCAATTAAAATGGAGTCAGTATCCGGCGGAATTCAAAGAAGACACTTTTCATAATTGAACAGAATCTTTATTAGGGTACAGAAATATTCATGAATTAATTTCCTACTGCTCATCGAGGAGGTCTTAATGAATCACTATATTTATTAAGGACTTAGAATGGTCCGCATCTAAACTTGTTTACGGCAGAAAGATATACAGCACGGCCTGTGATGCAGAGTTAAATAACATTTTTGAAAAGAGTTGCTGATAGATCGAGTGAATGCGCAAGCTGTCAATTAGATGTCAACGTTAGCAAACCAAAAAAAAATCGTCTGCTTTCTCCTTGGCGAGCTTATTGCTTAAGTTAGCACCTTTCCGCCTGTTTGCATTGAATGGCAGGTCCCGGTATGCTGCACGCGCAGGTGGTCGCAGGGTGGTTGAGTGACAGGTGCAGCCGCATGCGCAGTGGAGGCGATGTGCGGTCCGGACAGTGATGGAGAGAGGAGAGTGAGTGACAGGCGCTGGCCGGACCCGACCGGATTAAGCCGGGTCTGCAAGCATCCAAGTTGTCAAAGGAAAACATCTCCGATTTCCCAAACCCTTTACCCCGCCGCAACCTCAAAAACAAAATTCAAATACGCCGAAAGCTCGCCAGGTACCCGTCGGTAATCACTCTTATAATAACCGCTTTTCGAGCCGGCGTTCTTTCTTTGGAAACAGGTTTGTGCGAGACTCTCGGCCCCGTGGAGCTCGAGCGCGCGCAGCTGTGGGGCGAGGGCGCGCGAGTCAGCGCAACCGTCGTGTGGGAGGAGGAGGAGGAGGAGCCGATCGAGGCCGCGGCGAAGCAGGCACGGGGGAGCGCGCGGGGTGACGCTGACCTTGGAGTGAATGTGCGACAAGAGGAGCTCGAGCTCACACTCGATCAAGGTAAGAACGACAACAGCGTTAAATATCGCCCACAAGAGTTAGGGAGGGAGTCACATGTTTCCCTGGGCTGTCGTGGCCAGAAACATCCGTGCATTATCAGTTGTCCCCCGCAATGATCGTGATAAATGGGTGATGGGTTTGGATACCATGCGATTATTGAGCTTGATCAGACGGAGGAGGATTTGAAGTAAGCGATGGGCTTGGTTTGCCTGCCCGTGGATTTGCTGAACAGTTTGCAGGATTAAGTATCCATTTCCCCCACGTTTGTATTTCCAATCCACCTTCGTGCACAAGAGATTATATTTCGAAAATGGTTTTCCCTGTCATGGTGTTTCGATCTTGTGCTTCACCAATTTGATTTGTTCATCTAACGGTCTTATCAGCCGAAAGGATGTTTTCAGAAATTTAACGCCGAGGCAGTGCAGTCTGATGACATGGGGCTCACGTTAATTATTTTAGAAAAGATAAGGAATCGTAGAGTCGCAGTTTTTTTTCAAAATGAAATACTCGTTTGATTTGGGCTGCTTTTTGACTTTTTTTTCATGTGGAGAAAATACATGGTGACCTCAGCCGTTTTTGCCACACATTAATTATTTCAGTGATGGTTCTGAAGTTTTCGCTTATTATTTCAAATAAACTGACAGGGTATTATAAGCCATTAAGCCTATTTTGTTTTTACTAAGCTAATTCGATTGTTTGCTTAGAGATCAGTCCTCAGTTTAATCCAGGTATGATCGATATTTGAGGATAGAAATCGATAAGTTTTCGGTCTCAGCCTGGTAATGACGAAAGGAATTGTATTGCCGATTGTTTTTAATGTGCCACTTTCTAAGAGTTCACTAATGAAAAAGAAATCGGGTCTGCCTGTAATATCCCTGTCAGTAAATTTTGTTAAATATGCAGAGGTCGTTACTTTATACTTCAACCTAAATGTGGTATATTTGACTTACCCAGGGAAAAGAACCAATATTGCTTCAGATAAATATTGGAAGTATTTATGACCAATTAATTCATGTTTTAGTATAACTTATTTTGAAAATGGAAAAGTGTATAATTCAGAAGTAACTCTTTCTAAATATATATTTAACAGCTGATGTGTTTGATATTTCTAGTTAAAATAGAAATTATTAGACTAGATGTCTTTTCAATATATAAGTAGAAATAAAAACAAACCAGTCAATGCGGTATTAAAAATATGTCATTAATTTTAATAAATAAACTACAGAAGTGGTGCAAATTATGCAGACAGTGTTTTAAGGTCATTTAGTATGCTAGTGAGCATTTTTGTCCCAAATTATTATTCAGCCCATAGGCTACTGAATATAGTGACTCATGCTGCTGCACAATTTCACATGAACTGGCTGCCATCCTGGACTTTACTGTTCTTCAGCTATGAAGTTGAAAACCAGCAACCATAGTTTACTTTTATATATTTGCATTTATTTTGTAAAGCATCTCCAAGTGCTTTCCTATGTTAATCAGATGAATGGGTGCTGGCCAAAGAAGGAAATATTGGGAGAAATGATGCAGCCTGAATAAAGAACATTGACTTTAGCTGACCATCCACCAAATGAAACATTGCAGCAAGTCTGGATTAGTGCAGTATTTATGCTTTGCTTCAGATGGATCTTGGTTAACATTCAAATTTGAGAATCCTTACAATGAATCCAGAATGTTTGAGGTCTATTTTAGTGCACCACTGCCACCCTATTATGAGGTCTGCTAGGTCAACATGGATAAGGAACCTCATTATATTATTGTGATTTATGGGCCATCCCTAATTGCCTTGGAAAAGGTGGTGTTGAACTGTCTTCTTGAACAATAAGTTATGATTCATGGGATGGAGGGACATCCACAGTGTTGTTAGGAAGGGAATTCATGATTTTGATTCAGTAGTAGTGAAGACAGAGATGTATGTAGCTTTGAGTGGAATTTGCAGGTGGTGGTGTTCCCAACATCTGCTATCCTCGTCCTTCTGGGTGGTATTGATCATTGTTTGGAATGTGATGTTGATGGAGGCTGACTAAGTTTCTATAGTATATCTTAGATGATATACACTGTCTCATTATTGATATATGTTACATCACTTCACTTGATGAAGCAACAGTGCTCTGAAAGCTTGTGATTTTAAATAAACCTGTTGGACTATAACCTGGTGTCATGTGGTTTCTGACTTTGTCCACCCCCAGTCCAACACCAGCATCTCCCATTATATTATAGCTTTGACAGGCAAGGTAAGACATTGTGACATGTTTATAGAAACATAGCAACAGGAATGAGCTGTTAAACCCCTTGAGCCTGTTCTACCATTCAATTACATCATGGCTGACCTGTTGCCTAACTCCATATACCAGTCTTTGGCCGATATCCCTTATTACCTTTGCTTAACGAAAACTTACCTCTGACTTAAAATTAACCACTGGTCTAACATATGCAGTTTTTGTGTAGAAATGCTTCCTAACATCTCGATGGTCTAGCTCTAACTCTCAGACTATGCCCCCTAGTTCTAGAATCCCAAACCAGTTAAAATAGTTTATCTACTCTGTCTTTTCCTCTTAATATTCTTAAAGACTTTGTTGAGATCACTTAGTGCCAGAAACATGAATGTAATGTAACCAAATTTCATTTTAAATACTGGAAGACTAAACAATTACTTTCTCACAGAGTAAAAACTTCAAATGCACTCCGCTTCCGCTCTAAAATTATATGACATTTGTTTTAAAATTCAAATTTAATAATGAAGACTAGAAGATTCAGTCATAGTTGTTTTCCTTGATCCAAGAAATTGATTAAAATTCAGTCTTTAATCTCTCTCAGCTATATAAAGATCGAAATTTAAATTATTCTGCATACTTCATAATGGATATGATGCCATACTAACTACTTAACCTTCTAAATTCTAGAGAAAACAGGCCTAATTTCTATAATCGCTCCTCATAACTTAACTCCTGAAATAATACTTTACATAAACCTCCTTCCAGCACCTACCAAGCGTAGTCAGAAATCCTATATCACTTGGCAGAAGAAGTTAGTATGGAGTCATATCCGTTAGGAAGTGGGTAAAATAATTTGAATTTCAATCTTTATATAGCTGAGAGAGATTAGAAGCTCAATTTTAATCCCTTAAATACTTTTGCTTAACAAAAAAGAATCTCAGATTTAAAATTAACAATTGATCCAACATCCACTGCTGTTATGGAAGAGAATTCCAAACGTCTATGGCCTTTTGTATGTAAAAGTGCTTTCAAACATCTCTCCTGAATGGGGATTCTAGAAATTAGGGCAAAACCAATCAGTCAAAATATTTATCTTTACTCTGTCTTTTCCAATTAATATCTTGAAGACTTCGATTAGATTAGCCCTTAACCTTCTAAATTCTAGAGATAACAGGCCTAATTTCTGTAATCTCTCCTTGTAATTTAACTCGTGAAGTAATTCAAGGAGACATAGGAAGTTCAAAGTTATATGAATCTTCTAAATGAGAGAAAATTGCAATTTGAAAAAAATTCAAACTTTTGTTAAGGAAAATGGGACTTTTTTTATTTGAAGATGACACTCCATTTTAAGATTCCACTTCTTTACACGGGCTTCCTTCTGGCACCTACCAAACATAGTTAGGAGTCCAGTATCACTTGGCAGAAGTAGTCAGTGTGGAGTCATATCTGTTAAGAAGTGTGCAGAATAATTTGAATTTCAATCTTTATATAGCTGAGAGAGATTGGAGACTGAATTTTAATCCATGTTTCAGAAACAGAAAGACTGTCCAGAACGAGAGGGCATAAGTTTAAGGTGAGAGGGGAAAGATTTAAAAGGGACCTAAAGAGCAGCTTTTTCACGCAGTGGGTGGTGTGTGTCTGGATTGATCTGCCAGAGGAAGTGGTGGAGGCTGGTACAATTACAACATGTAAAAGATATCTGGATGGGTATATGAATAGGAAGGGTTTAGAGGGATATGGGCCAAATGCTGGCAAATGGGACTGGATGAGGTGAGGATATCTGGTTATTTTTGTGCTGTACATCTGACTATGAACTATGACTGCATCTTCTAGTCTTTATTATTAAATTTGAATTTTAAAACAACTGGCATATGATTTTAGAGAAGATGCAGAGTACAGTTGAAGTTTTTACTCTGGGAAAGTAATTAGTCTTCCAGTATTTGAACTGAAATTTGATTACATTCTGTTCATGTACTAAATGATCCATCAATTTTTCTAATATTACATGATCCTTAAAATTGTAGCATTTTAATTGACTATCAAGAAGTTGTTGGCTTGTTGATACAGCTCAAAGGTCAATTTTGAGATCATCAGTTTGTTTTTAGTTATTCTTCTAGCATTCTTATTATGACACAATATTTAATCAAGAAAAATTGCTCAGGCGCAAGATACCAGAAGACACTCGGGTTGCATTAATAACATACAATGACAGTCAGAGGTACTACAGTTCTTTCATTTGTAGATGTGGGAGTTGCTCTCAAAGTGACTCGCAGTCAGTGTTTATCTCTAACTATTCTTATTGTTAATGAAGAGTTCTGTATTTGGGTAGCTGCAATCTGCCTTATAAGTATACCACAGTGCTGTTAGATAACTTGTTTCAGGATCTTTATCCAAGAAATTATGATGTGTGACTTGGATAGGAACTTGCAAATGTTTGCATGCAATGTCTGCTGTTGTTTTTATGGACAGCAGAAATTGTGGGTTTAGAAGGTGTTGTCAAAGGATACTTAGTGAGTTGCACGTAGCGGATCTCACAGATGGCACATATTCCTGTCACTGTGCACTAGTGGTGAAGGGAGTGAATGTGAAGGTGCTGGATAGGTTGCCATTCAAACAGGCTACTTTTCCTGGATGCATTTGTCAAACCTCCTGAAAACTTTTGAGACTGAATACATACAGGCAAGAGGGTCACAGTCCTAACATGTGCCTCATTAGCTTTGGAAAGTCAGCAAATGGGTTATTCGCTGCAGAATGCCCTGTCTTTGCCTGGATTTTGTGATCACAGTATTTAAGATTATGGCTTTGTTCAAGAATGTTGTAAGGATTGTCCCAGCAATTACAGACCAGTCACTTTAGCTTGAGTGGGAAAGTTTCTAGAAACAGATATTTAGGATGGAATGAGTAGTCACATGGGAAAAGGTGGGTTGGTTCAGAAGAGTCAACATGGATTTCTAAAGGGAAAATCATGTTTAGCTAACTTGCTGGGGTGTTTTGAAGAAGTGGTAAGCTCAATGAGGATATCACTGTTGATGTGATATGCATGAATTTCCAGAAGGTGTTTGATACAGTGCCAAGCTTGAGAAAAACTACAGGTCGTAATATAAAAGGAAAGTATAAACACATATAAAATGTGTTGAGTGATAGCAAACCAATGGTCAATGGATATTTTTCAGGCTGGCAAAAGATCTGAAGTGGAATTTCCCAGGGGTCAGGATTTAAATCCAATTATAAGTTCCTGGTGTATATTAATGGTCTGGATCTTGCTGTGAGAGGCAATTTCCAGGTTTGCAGATGACACTTAGAAGAACTGTGAACTGAGAGATGGACAGTGTTACAGACTGTTGGGTGATTTTATTGAAATGCGCCAAATAATAAAATCTGTCAACTTTGTACATCTGTAGTGTAACTAGGAATTTTCAGTTTAAATGTGAATTAAAGAATATTATAAATTAATTGGTGTTCGAAACACGGTGCAAAGAAAATTTGCAGAAAATAGTTGGCTTGAAAATATCAAAAGCTGAGTGAAGTGAAGTAGGCACAATTTAATGTGATGACATTAGAATTAGAAGAGCCAAACTGCAATACAGTTTTGCACATACAGATATTCATACAAGCTGTTGGTGGAACGGAAACTGCCCAGAGTATCTCTCTGAAAGCCTCCCATTTGGTCATTTGACCAGTGTACCACAATGGAGCAGCATTGTTGCTCTCTGGGTACATTCCATAATTAAGTTGGACAGAAAACATACAACCATAGTAAAGACCATTTGGTCAATGGAAATACATTCCATTAATGTATATAGAATCCAAATATCTATTTGGGCATTACTTTTGGTCGACTATTCTGCCTGGCAGATCATTTCAAATAAGATCCTGTGGCTGATTTAAATTTACATTCTGCTATTTTTCATTTATACCCTAGGGTTCTATATTCCTAGTTCTCTTATTTACACCGTTTTATACATTTTTAATTCTGAAGCTTCTCTTAATTGTCTTTCCAGACTAAAGCTGAGCTTCTCTAATCTTTCTTCCTAGCTCATCGCATTATACTTGAGGTTAGTCATGTCCTCTAATGAATCCATTCACAGGTTTATTTCATTATTGAGGTTTGTTAACTAAAACTCAACACTACTCTGAGCAGAGTATTATAAAACCTAAATAATGTGTATTCTGAAATTCTTAAATTTACTTGTATATAGTTTGAACTTTGAAAGTGAAAACTTGCTCTACTAATTCAATTCTATTTGTACAATTACACTTCATGATTTCTGACAGATAGTACTTTCCATCTATCGGGGTGAAAATATTGTAAAATCATACAGAATAGGCCTTTTAGTTCATCAAGTCTGCACTGACAAAAAACCCACTAAATCTTAGCCCAAAGTCTTCAAAGATATGAAATTTCAAGTGCTCATCAAAGTAATCTTTAAATATGGTGAGGTTTTTCACCTCAACTACCCTCCCAGGCAGCACATTACAGATTTTCAACAACCTTTGGGTGACAACATTTTCCTCAAATCCTTTCTAAACCTTTAAGCCTTTCGCCTTAAAATTATGTCCCCTTGTTGTGGTTCTGTTCACCGAGCTGGGAATTTGTGTTGCACACGTTTTGTCCCCTGTCTAGGTGACATCCTCAGTGATTGGGAGCCGCTTATGAAGTGCTTCTGTGATGTTTCCTCCGGCATTTACAGTGGTTTGTCTCTGCCGCTTCCGGTTGTCAGTTCCAGCTGTCCGCTGCAGTGGCCGGTATATTGGGTCCAGGTCGATGTGTTTGTTGATAGAATCTGTGGATGAGTGCCATGCATCTCGGAATTCCCTGGCTGCTGCCTCACAGCACCAGGGATCCGGGTTTGGTTCCCACCTCAGATGACCGTCTGTGTGGAATTTGCACATTCTCCCCGTGTCTACTTGGGTTTCCTCCGGGTAGTCCAGTTTCCTCCCAAAATCCAAAGATGTGCGGGTCAGGTGAATTGGCCATGCTAAACTGCTCATAGTGTCTGGGGTAAATATAGGGTAGAGGAATGGGTATGGGTGGGTTACCTTTTGGAGGGTCGGTGTGGACTTGTTGGGCCAAAGGGCCTGTTTCCATACTGTAGGGAATCTAATCTAATCAATTTCCCTCTGACAAAGCCATACTGAGCATCCCTGATCAAACTAGCCTCTCGAAGTAGAGATTAATTATTTCCTTCAAAATTTTCTCCCATAGTTTCCTTATCACTGATGTGAGATTCACTAGTCCACGATTCCCTTGATTATCTTTACCACCCTTCATGAAAAGTGGAACCACATTAGCTATCCTCTGGTGTTCTTGCATCTCCCCTGTGGCCAGAGAGGAATTAAGAATTTGGGTCAGAGCCTTTGTAATTTCCTCTCATCTGCTGCAGCCTGGAATGAAACTGATCCAAATCTGGTGATTTTTCCACTTTTAAGCTTGACAGTACTTCCATTGCTGCCTCATTCCCTATGTCAAGAACTTCACAATCCTCCTTTCTGACTTCTGTACCAATGTCCTTCTCCAAAGTAAAGACGGATGTGAAAATCTCATTTAACACCCTAGTCTACTTGCTCCATATACAGATTGCTTCCTTCGTTCTGATTGGACCTTTCTCTTTCCCTGGTTATCTCTTGCCCTTGATATGCAAGTAGAATGTTTTGGGATTCTTCCTAATCTTATCCTCCAGCATTTTTCATGAGCCCTCTTTTCCCTCCTAATTGCTTTCTTAAGTTCATTCCTGCACTTTATATATTCCATTCATTCATTTTCTCCTGATGTTGAAAGCCTCACTGTTCCTTCTTATCCAGTCTGAATATTCCTCGAGATCCAGGATTCTCTGGGATTGTTGCTTCTACATTTCATCCTAAACAGAACATGTACTCTATTTCCTTTTCACCCCTGCACCTGCTATAAATCTGCTATAGATTTACCCAGAAGTAGCTGTTTTCAGTCTATTTTGGCTACACCTTGCCTTATTTTAATTAAACATACCTTCCCCAATCCAAAACCTTTTTTATGACAACCCATATTTTTCTTTTTCTAGCAATTTCAAATGTACGGTGTTGGAGTTGCTATCACGAAAATACTCTCCCGACTGCCACCTCGAACATCAAAATGGCTTGGTTCCTCAGAATTAGGTCCAGCAATGCAGCATCCCTTGTTAGACCTTCTGAATGTTGTCATAAAAACCTCTCCTGAACACATTTTTAAAAAAATCTGCCCTCTCTAACCCTTTACACTATGACTATTCTAATTAAAATTGGAAAAGTTGAAAACGCCCAACATAGTTATCCTGTTATTGTTTCCTCACCTCAACAAACAGTCGACATATCTGTTGTATTGTCTGCTGACTATTTCAGAGTCAGTGGTATAGTCCCAGCAGTGTGTCTGCCCCCTTTTTATTCAGCTACCCTCCTTTGAAGACACTCGAGAATATCATCCATTCCTATTGCAGTAACTTACTCCTTAATTAATAAAGTGAACCATGTCTTCTACACCTTTCCCTGTCCTACTTGAAGGTCCTATATCATGGAATGTTGAGTTGCCTGTCTTTTCCCTCCCTCAGCAATGTCTCTGAGGGCAACATCGCAATTCCACAACTCAGTTCACACCCTTAACTTTTCTATCTTACCTAGAAACTCCAAGCATTAAAATAGAGGCTATCCAGCCTCACCTTACTCCCTCAAGTATCATGGCTGAACTGCCTCTTCCTTTACTAAAGTATGTTGTTTCTCTATTGTAACAAACAATCTTTATCTCCTTCCCTGCTGAGTAAGTTTAATATCTTCCAACAGCACTAGCAAACCCTACCTACAGGGTTGTTGGACACATTCCAATTCAGGTGCAGACCGTCCTGCTTGTACAAGTCCCACTTTACCCAGAAACTGTCCCAATGATCCAGGACTGGATTTTCTCATTTGTAAACTTAATTGATTAAACAATTAAATCAATTTGCACAACACTTGCATTTGTTTCTGTACTGCTGTCATTGCATTAGTTAGCTTTATTATTAGGTGATTAATTTGCATCAGAATTAACACTTTTTTAAGTCTTACATCCATTCATCACTTCTTCTCGCCTTAACCACAAAGTTGAACCTCAAACGCCATTTCGATTATTATTGAATTAGTCTTGAGTCCAAATTTTCACTTCACTTGACTTTTTTTAATCACTATTAGCTGAATCAAAGATTTTTTTAAAAATTCACACACAGCACTGCACTTGTAGCCCCACCATTTATATAATGAGTCCAGTTCAATTTCTGGTCATTGGTAAATCCCCAGGATGTCGATAGTGGGGATTCAGTTATAGTAATACCATTAAATGTAAGGGGCAATGGTTACATTCTCTCTTGTCAGAAATGTTCATTGCCTAGCATTTGTATGGTTCAAATGTTACTTGCAATTTGTCAGCTCCAGCCTGAATATCTTTTGTTAACATTATTTTCTAGCAGAGGTGATACATTGAGTGAGGCATCTGTCCCTGAGATGAGAAAATCTACAAATTAACTTGTAAGATATCTCCAAATGTTCAAATAGAAGTTGACATTTACAGAAGCAAATTGCTTGTTTATCCTATCAATGAAAATAACTTAATGACTCTGAAATAACAAAAGACAATGAAAAACAGTGATGCCATTAGCTAGAATGCAATGGTATTGGATGGTGGGTGGCTTGAGTTATTCATTTTAATGAAAGAAAAGTGTTTGATTTTTTTGCAGTGTGTTTAACACATTCCCAAAGATGTAGATGGAGAATTTCAAAAGAATCCCAAAATGGCAATGAAATAAATAAATGACCAAATAAATCTGCTTTCCATGTTAGTTGAATAAATGTTGGCACTTATGACACTATCTGTAGAAAATCAGAGTGTTCTAAGATCTTTACCTGCCAGGAAGATGGTAGCCTTGGTTTCACTTCTCTTCCAGAATACAGCATTTTCCCCTTGGATTGAAGTGTCATTCTAGAGTATGTACTGAAATATTTATTCTGGAGCATTAATGCACAACATTCTGACTCAAGTGAGCTAAACTGTTCACCTAAGTTCATAGTTTTAATCTTGAAGTTAATACTTGAAGTTAATACCTGAAGTAGATAACATGAATTTTATTGGATTTTGCTAGGCCTTATTATATGTTATGAATATCTTATAGTCGACAAGGTGAAGTAAGGTATAAAAATATCATGTGATTGGGATAATTTATGAAACATGCCAAGATTTATTTTGATATTTTTCATAGGTTTGTAGAGATAATTGCTTTTGGGTGAAATCATGGATGCAGTCGTCCACCTCATTAATGATTCTCTGGAATTCTATCGTTGGAGCCTTATCATTGCAGGTACTTGTCAATATTATGTTTAGAATACTATATTACTGTACTTTCTGTATTCTGTACACCACTTCATCTACAGTGTGTTCATTTTACTCAGTACAGTTAATTCTCCTATAATGCCGAAGTCGGGTTCCAGTGAAACCTCCTTTAATAGAAAATCGCTTAATAGAAATAATGGAGCTTATGGGAAAAGTGGGGTTGGGGCAGACCAGCAAAAAAGTATCACTCATGATTGCTCAAAAATCACCCAAAAATCTAAAGCAAAGTATAGCACAACCTGAATGAAGGTTGAAAAAATATTTATTAACAAAAGTAAATTTAACGCAAGACATTTTTAAAAATATCAGAAAGCTGCTTTCTGTACTGTACCTCTCACAGAAAGCTGCTCTATTGGCAGCTGACATCGGCACATGCACAGAACAGTATGAAAACGAGTGCACATGGCACAGAGCAACACAGACTTCGGTGCTGATATTGCACATACACAGAACAGTACATGCACGGACACCAGCACATGCGCAAAACTGCAAGAGCACCAATGCATGTGGAGAATAGCAGAGATTTCAGTGTGCAAGTCGGTGCATGCGCAGAACACAACATGTGTACCAATTCCTGCTGGAGTCGCAGTATTACTAATGTAGGTAAGCATTTTCCAAAATATTATTTCCTAATTCTTCAGCGACATTATAGCCAAATCACACTGCCAAAACACACGTTATCCCAGAACTACTTGTATGTACTTTTCTATGTTAAGCCTCAGCTTGGGTAGAAAAGAGCCTTTCTTGTAAATTTGTCTTCTTCCAAACAATTATTTCAAACCAACATCTGATTCTGGATACAGATCATAATCCTAATGAAGTGTCATATGTATGTGAGATGATACAAATGAAAAGGACAGCAATTTTAATCTGTTAAAGCATTATGAGGTCTAAACAAGAAATGGCAGTGATGTGAGAATGTTAAGAATGGTGACTGAAAGTAGGTCAAAGATTTAAGTTGTGTAGACCTAGAAAGGCAAAGTGGAAATAATTGGAGCAAGGATTCAAAATGTGGTTTGGAGTTGACTGTAAACCAATTGTGTAGATTCACAGAAGTTCTGAGTTGTTAAGAGATGGATAATGGTTGATGATAGCACCGATGATTTATAATTGGACTGAATATGATAGATTGCATAAGTTTTGGAGGATTTGCAGTTTCTGAAAGGAAACTGCAAGAGACTGGTAAGAAGAACACTCGAGTAACTAAGTCTTGAAATGACAAAGAAAATAAGTTGTAAGAGCAGACATAAGCCATTTGGCCCATCAAGTCTGCTCCACCATTCAATGAGATCATGGCTGATCTGATAATCCTTAACTTCACTTTTCTGCCTTTTCCCCATAACCCCTGATTCCATTACTGATTAAAAGACTCCATACCCACAAAATGCAGGATTAATGTGATACCATGAAAGCAACTGTGAGAAACATTACATGGGCAGGAATTTCATCACCAGAATACGCAAGCATCAGCTTGCAACAAAACAACAGGACCAATCTTCTCTTCTCTCAATCCACACCGACAATGAAGGACACCAATTCAACTGGGACAGCATTACAATACTGTGACAGGCTAAACAAAGACGAGCTTGGGAATTCCTGGAGGTCTGGTATTCATCCAGTTTCCATAAACAAACACATTGAAATAGACCACATCTACAGGTCACTACAGTACAAGACTAGAAGTAGAACCATCCGCCACAACAGACAGAACCATATAGATTTAAAGCAGATCACAACAACAGCCCTTCATTAGGAGGCTACATAGTACTGAAGGTGTCATCCAGGAGGGAGGCAAAACCTTTGCAAGAAAATCGACCAGCTTGGCGAGCCAACCATCAACTTCATGCACAACCTGAGCTCCAGATCTTCACAAAAGATCAAAAATCTGTCTTTCTCAGCCTTGAATATACTTGATGACCTACCTTCTACAGTCCTGTATTGTAAAGCATTCCACACATTCAATACCTTCTGAAAGAAGCAATTCATCCTTATTTCTGTCTTAAATGGGCAATCTCTTACTCTTAGATTATACTTTCCAGTTCTGGTCTCTTCTACACTGGGAAACAACCTCTCATCTACCCTGCCAAGCCCCCAAACAATTTTTGTTTCGATGGAGGTCACCTGCAATTATTCTAAACTCCAGTGAGTATAGGCCCATCTTCCTCGTAAGGAAATCCATTCTGTGGTCAACCAAGTGAACCTTCTCTGAACTGTCTCCAATATCAGTACATCTCTTCTTAAATAAAGGGATCAAAAACGTTCAGTGACCTATTGCTGTGGTGACTTCCCTATTTTAATGCTCCACTCCATTTGAAATAAAGACCAACATTCCATTTTCTTTTACTTGTATGCTCGCTTTTTGTGATTCACAAAATCCAAACGTTGCAGCATTCTTTAAATTGATTTATCTTCTCTATTCTTCTTGCCAAGATGCATCACCTCACATTTTCCCAAATTATATTCCATCATCAAATTTTTGCCCATTCATTTAACCTGCCTATTATCCCAAAGCCAGTATATAGAAAACCATACAAGAGTTGGACTGGTCCTAGACTTAATTTTGGGTTATGAAGCTGGGCAAGTGGTTGAAGTATCAGTGGCGGAGCATTTTGCAGACAGAAGTCATAATTCAGTTTGATTCAAAATTATTAAGTAAAAGGACAAGATGAGTTTCCCCCAGAATTGGGGGAAGGCCAATTTTAATAAGGTCGGCTATGATTTGATCAGAGTCAACTGGGAGTTGATTTTGTTTTGGATTAGTCTATGTCCGAGCAGTGTGACACACTCCGGAAGAGAATAGGAAGAGTACAGGGCCAACATGTTGTAGTAAGGGAAAGGATGGGATCAACAATTTCAAATGAACCTTGGATATTGAAGAATATGCACCATTGGATATAGAGAAAAAAATGGAGTATTTTGTCAAATACTGAGGACTCAAAACAGTTAAAGCCCTAGAGGAGTACAGAATAACTTGAAACTAGAAGATTAAAAAGGTGACATGAAAGGATCATAGCATTTAGATAAAGGAAAATCATAAATTATTTTACAAATACATTAAGGATAAAAGAATAACTCAGGAAAGACCACAAGAAATGGAACAAGAGTAGCAATATGTTGAATACTGCAGGGAGATCAAGGAAAGTTGCTTGGAATAGCCATATTGAATGCCTTTAGAAATTTTGAGTAGCCTTAATGCTGTCAGTGGGATCGAAACTAAATTGGACAAATTCACATCGTAAGTACCGTCCAACTTTAACTTCTCAAGTTATTGAAATTTTTGGGATTTCAAAATGATAAAGGATTTGTAAAAATGGAAATGGTCACTGCCTACAGTTAATGGAGAAACCCAGTAGGGCCTTTGAAGAGGGGTAATGATAGCATCTGTAAAAAGATACAAAAGTAGAACCTGAAGAGAAATAGTTGACTGAAAATGACTGGTGGAGGTCACAGATGATGGCTGAACAGAAAATTTTCAAAATGATATGGGATCAGTTCAGAGAGATAGTTATGGAGGTGTTTTAGGAAAGTGAAGATATGAATTTGATCTTGAAGACATGGAAATGATATCCTGACATCTGGTGTTAGAAGTAAGCCACTATAGGAGGCTTAGTGATAGGAAGTTCTAACTTAAGGACTCTGGATTGTTTGTGACATTCTTCGAACAGTGGGAGGATTTGTGGTAAGGAGAGCGAAATTCAGTATTGTTTAGGGAATCAGGTAGAGCTAACAGTGAACATGACACTGAAACCAATCATGCACCAAAATATAAGCAAAATACTGTGAATGCTGGAAATCTGAAACAAACACAGACAATGCTATAGAAACTCAACAGGTCTGACTGTATTTGGAGAGAGAGAGAGACACCCAGATTTTGAGTCTGGGTACGACTTCTTCATAACTTATGGAGACGGTGGAGTAGTGGTAATGTCATAGGATTTGCAAACCAGATCCGCAGACCAATGTTCCAACCATTGCAGATTTAAATTAATTTAAAAATCTGGGATCTGAAGAAGCTGGTCTAATGGCAATCATGTAATTCATGTTGGTCATGGGAAAAACATATCTGGTTCACTTATGTCCTTTAGGGAAGGAAATCTCTATCCTTACCTGGTCTGGCCTACATGTGACTCCAGTGGGTTGACTTAACTGTTCTCTGGGCAATTAGGCATGGGAAATGATATCCACATCCTCTGAATGAATTCTTAAAAAATACCTCGAAGAACTCCTGTCTGCTTTTCTGCCTAACTGAAAAACTGACTTCTAGAGTGATTTACTTCATCTCGTCACAAGAATTCAGTGTGTTTCTCTTTCTGTCTCTGTCTGTGTCTCCTTTATCTTTGTCTGCATTTGAATCTTCATCCTCCATCCAGCTTTTCTGCTTGTATCTCTCCTTTGTGTCTGTAGCTCTCTTTTATCTGCCAGTCACACAACTTCTTCCTCAGTGTCCTTCTGTTGATACTGCTTCCAGACCACATAGACCATGTTTCTTATTGTCCAAAAAAAAATTCCCTTTCACACTGATGCAAACTCAAAACAATCCTTGCAGATTTTTTTTTTTAAAAAGTGACAGGTTCCACAAACCTTTGAAAGAAATTACACATTTTCCTTGATGTACTGTTTCTGGGTCAGACTTCATCATGATACATAATCATATCAACAAGAAGGAAGTCAAATTCAGCCTATTCCAAATTATCAGCATAGCTATAGAAGGATGAAGGAACGTCCCCTGATGACTTGAGTCATAGCAGAAAATGAAAATTGTTATTGCCACCGAAGACCAGTTATCACTGCCTGAAGGCATTGCAGCAGGAGCCGATGAACTTGATGCTGTTTGTCAAGAATTATTTTGATGAAAATGTATTTGTTATGTTCTCATGCGTAGCTGAAAAACAAAATATCTCCTGAAAAGTTTAGAAGACATTTCAAATGAATTGATTGGCTGATGTTTGATCGCTTTTAATTGTTTATTTGCCTAATCAGTTGACAGTGGGCTTTTTGCACTTTTCTCAATTTCTCTTGAGGCCTTCCCTTTTGTACAGGTTAATGATCCTATCTTCTGCACGTTTCCATACTTTCTCCTTTACACCATTTTCATCCGTTTTTTCCTTCAATGCAGTCCTACTTCCTTCATCTTGACTTGAACATGGACTTTGACACAAATGTTGGTTTTGCACTTTTTGGATCTACAGCCCATCAGTACAAAATTCTTGTGAACCAGCAACACTGACTGAAGCAAACTAAGCTAATATTTGAAAGCCTGCATTTTATTAGGAAGAGTTCAGTTCCAGGGAAGGTTAAATCATTTGCTGTCCTTTTTATGTGGCTTGGTGCAACAAAATGCAGTGTTTTGATTCTTTTGGTGGATGGGGTTGTTGCAGGCTGGGCCTGAATTATTTAGACCAACCAACCCAACCACCCTGTGGCTCAACATTTCAATTCCCCCTCCCACTCCACCATGGATATGCAGGTCTTTGGACTCCTCCATCGTCAGACCACAACAAAACGACGGTTGGAGGAAGAACGCCTCATCTTCCGCCTAGGAACCCTCCAACCACAAGGGATGAACTCGGATTTCACCAGTTTCCTCATTTCCCCTCCCCCCACCCTGTCTCAGTCAAATCCATCGAATTCAGCACCGCCTTCCTAACCTGCAATCTTCTTCCCGACTTCTCCGCCCCCACCCCAGTCTGACCTATCACCCTCACCTTGACCTCTTTCCACCTATCACATTTCCGACGCCCCTCCCCCAAGTCCCTCCTCCCTACCTTTTATCTTAGCCTGCTGGACAAACTTTCCTCATTCCTGAAGAAGGGCTTATGCCCGAAACTTCGATTCTCCTGTTCCCTGGATGCTGCCTGACCTGCTGCGCTTTTCCAGCAACACATTTCCAGCTCTGAATTATTTATTGTCCATCCCTAATTGCCCATGAGAAGGTGATGGTGGTGATGAGCTGCTTTCTTGAACTGTTGCAGACTATTTGGTATGGATAAGTCCACAGTGTTGTTAGGGAGGCAATCCCAGGACTTTAACCGAGGGACAGATCTAATTCTAAATCAGGATGACCAGTGGCTTGTAGGGCAACTTGCAGATGCTGGTCTTTTACTATCTTTGAGCTTCTAAATGATAATGGTCGTGCATTAGGAAGTTGCTAATGACCCTTCGTAAATTTCTGCTCTGCACTCATCTTGTAGATGGTACACACAACTACTACTGTGTCGATGGTGGAGGGAGTGAATATTTATAGATGTGATGCCAATAAAGCAGGTTGCTTTGACCTAGATGCTGTCAAGCCTCTTGACTGTTGTTGGAGCTGCATTCATCCAGGAAAGTGGAGAGCATTCCATCAAGTTCCTGACTTGTGCCTTGTAAATGAAGGAAATGCTTTGGAGAATCGGAAGGTTACTCACTGCAGGTTTTCCATCCTCTGACGTGCTTTCGTAAACATTGTATTTATACTAGCTTTTGCATCCAGTTCAGTTCCTGATCACTGGTGACTCTCAAGTTGGGAGTAGATAGTGAGGGATTCAGCAATGGTAATATCATTGAATATCAAGAGGCATTTGTTAGGTTCTAATCAACGAGGTAAAAACAATGACAGCAGATGCTGGAAACCAGATTCTGGATTAGTGGTGCTGGAAGAGCACAGCAGTTCAGGCAGCATCCAAGGAGCTTCGAAATCGACGTTTCGGGCAAAAGCCCTTCATCAGGAATAAAGGCAGTGAGCCTGAAGCGTGGAGAGATAAGCTAGAGGAGGGTAGGGATGGGGAGAAAGTAGCATAGAGTACAATGGGTGAGTGGGGGAGGGGATGAAGGTGATAGGTCAGGGAGGAGAGGGTGGAGTGGATAGGTGGAAAAGGAGATAGGCAGGTAGGACAAGTCCGGACAAGTCACGGGGACAGTGCTGAGCTGGAAGTTTGGAACTAGGGTGAGGTTGGGGAAGGGGAAATGAGGAAACTGTTGAAGTCCACATTGATGCCCTGGGGTTGAAGTGTTCCGAGGCGGAAGATGAGGCGTTCTTCCTCCAGGCGTCTGGTGGTGAGGGAGCGGCGGTGAAGGAAGCACAGGACCTCCATGTCATCGGTAGAGTGGGAGGGGGAGTTGAAATGTTGGGCCACGGGGCGGTGTGGTTGATTGGTGCGGGTGTCCGGGAGATGTTCCCTAAAGCGCTCTGCCAGGAGGCGCCCAGTCTCCCCAATGTAGAGGAGACCGCATCGGGAGCAACGGATACAATAAATGATATTAGTGGATGTGCAGGTAAAACTTTGATGGATGTGGAAGGCTCCTTTAGGGCCTTGGATAGAGGCGAGGGAGGAGGTGTGGGCACAGGTTTTACAGTTCCTGCGGTGGCAGGGGAAGGTGCCAGGATGGGAGGGTGGGTTGTAGGGGGGCGTGGACCTGACCAGGTAGTCACGGAGGGAACGGTCTTTGCGGAAGGCGGAAAGGAGTGGGGAGGGAAATATATTCCTCGTAGTGGGGTCTGTTTGGAGGTGGCGGAAATGTCAGCGGATGATTTGGTTTATGCGAAGGTTGGTAGAGTGGAAGGTGAGCACCAGGGGCGTTCTGTCCTTGTTACGGTTGGAGGGGTGGGGTCTGAGGGCGGAGGTGCGGGATGTGGACAAGATGCGTTGGAGGGCATCTTTAACCACGTGGGAAGGGAAATTGCGATCTCTAAAGAAGGAGGCCATCTGGTGTGTTCTGTGGTGGAACTGGTCCTCCTGGGAGCAGATACGGCGGAGGCGGAGGAATTGGGAATACAGGATGGCATTTTTTGCAAGAGGTGTAATCCAGGTAGCTGTGGGAGTCGGTGGATTTGTAAAAAATGTCACTGTCAAGTCGGTCGTCATTCATGGAGATGGAGAGGTTTTTCCAGGAAGGGGAGGGAGGTGTCAGAGATGGTCCAGGTAAATTTAAGGTCAGGGTTCTTGTTATCTGGCACTTGTGTGGCATGAAGGTTATTTGTCTCTTTTTAGATCAAGCCTGGATATTGTTCAGGATTCGTTGCATTTGAGGATAGACTCATTTTGATGATAGGGCTTATGGTCTAGGCCATTATAAAATAGTGTTGGGCTC
The DNA here is from genome assembly GCF_037043375.1 of Chiloscyllium plagiosum. NCBI lineage: Eukaryota > Metazoa > Chordata > Chondrichthyes > Orectolobiformes > Hemiscylliidae > Chiloscyllium > Chiloscyllium plagiosum. Next base: position 109,029,652 of record NW_028270141.1, read on the forward strand.
AAAATCTAACACTATCAGATTTAAATCCTATCTATATGCCATTAGGCTTCAGCATGCTTCACCTTTCAAGATACCACCAAGATTTCACACACTATTCATTGTATGTTTTTTAGCCCATCATCCCTGCGATCAAAATGCTTACAGTTCCAGCTGTAAATTTTATGACCGTACCTATTTTTTTGTTGCTATTAGTCACTCTTGAGAGCTAGTTTTCACAATCAAATTTTCATGAATTACAAACCATTCAACTTCTGTTCCCCTTCTCTCCCATTTGCCAACCTTACCCCCCCCAAATTCCCACCTGACCTCAGTCATAATATTCAATTTCTCTGTCAGTTACATGTATGTGTCTCATCAGTTCATGCAATACCTATTCATTAATGTTGCATCATATTATTCTGATAACCTTGAATCTTAGAATTCATTGTTAGAGGCCCAGGGAGAAAATGATTGGTCAAAATGAAATTCAGTAAAACATGTGCCTTTTTGTCTTGCATTGTCTTGTCTTGAGCTTGTCATATGAGGAGCTGTTGAGGACTCTGGATCTGTACTCGATGGAATTAAGAAGGATGAGGAAGGATCTCATTGAAACTTACAGAACACTGAGAGACCTGGATGCGGTGGACATGGAGAATATGTCTCCAGTAGGAGAAACTAGGATCTGAGGGCACAGTCTCAGATTGAAGGGGCAACCCTTTAGAACTGAGATGTAGAGGAATTTCTCCACCTAGAGGATGGATAATCTGTAGAACTTATTACCAAGGCCAAGCATCGAGTGTATTTGAGACAGATAAATAGGTTCTGATTGGTAAGGGGATCAAGGGTTATAGGGAGAAGGTAGGAGACTGGAGTTGAGAAACATATCAGCCATGATTGAATGGCGGAACAGACTCAATGGGCCGACTGGCCAAATTATGCTCCTATATCTTATGGTCTGTAATTCATTCCTCACACTTTAATGTCATCTGATGTAGAAATCTTAATGTTTATCATATTTTTAAGATGTATCTGCAGGATGTGCTGATGTGCTTTACAATCAGTTAAGGAGAACGTGCTTATTATGTAGGTAAGTGTTTGCCCGCACATCCCACAAAAGAAAAACAAGGGGAAATAGGATGGGATGATTTTAAAATGAAAGGTGCTTCACCAAAAGTTGTTACTGGCATTATCTGAGGGCATGCTGAACATATTCTGATGGTGCCCTATTTTACCTTTTCAGCTCCTCCATAAACTTTCTGAATTGTTCTTCTACCTCATTAACATCCAGTACTGATGAGCAGGAATTTCTTCAAGCTAAATTTTAACAAGACTGAAGTCATTGACTTTGGCCCATGCCTCAAACTTAGCTCCCTTTCCACCATCTTTGTCTGAGGATGAATCATATGTTCTTGGTTTTGTATTTCAGTCCGAAATAAGCTTCCAACCATATATTGATGCTATCACCAAAATTATCTATTTCCAGCTCCATAACATATCTTGACTGCAATTGTCCATAACCTTGAAGTCATCTAGAATTCAACCCATATCCTAACTCCTACCAAGCCCAGTTTGCACACATCTCTGTGCTGACTGACCACCATTAGCTCCCAGTGTGGAAACCCATCAATTTTAAAATTCCCATTCTTGTTTTCAAATCATTCCTTGGCTTTATCGCTCCCTTCTTCTATAGCCTGTTCCAACCTAAAAGTGCCTTGCAAAGCTCTAATATTTCTTCACTTTTAACCTGTTGTGTATTTACTGTCTAATTGCAACATCATTTATGGTAATACTTTCAGCTGCCTATCCCCAAACTCTGAACTGCCTGTCTTAACCCCCTTGCCTCTGTACCTCTCATCCTTTGCAAAGAATTGTTTAAAAAAATTTTAGCCAGTATTTGGTCTTTTTTTTCATGATATCTCATTTTGTGGCTTAGTGTTGAGTTGTTTGATTCTGCTCCTATTAGAGCAGAATTATGCCATTCGGACATTTCAGTCTGCTCTGCCATTTGATCATCGCTGATGTGTTTTTCAAGCCCATTCTCCTGCCTTCCCCCTATTTCCTTGATCCCCTTATTAATCAAGAACATTTCTATCTCTGTTTCCTGTAAATTGCATAGCATATCTTACGACATTCAACTCTCTCAGCATTTAACCTGTGAAGCTCCTTAAGAATCCTATATATTTCAATTAGATCACCTCTCGTTCTTCTAAACTCCAGTGAGTAGAGTCCCAACTTGTTTAGCCTTTGCTGATACTGAGATCAGCCTATTGAACATTCTCTGAACTGGGTCCAATGAAATAATATCTTTTCCTTAAGATATACCAGTGCAAATTACTGTTTAATTGTGGAAAGCAAATTTCAAAGTTACACGCAACCAATTGACATGCTGCAAATTTCCATACGTTGCCTATAATTGTCGTTGCTGCAGGAGGAAAAAGAAATGTGTACTCTGTAACTCTTGGCTTGGATTAAACTTATGAAAGCTAACTGATATTATCCCAAATGAATTAGTTTTATAGTTTCATTCAGCACTAAGTCTGGCAACTGAATTACGTTAATCATGTAGTTGTTTGTTGTCGCGTCATCCAAAATGACACATTAGCAAGATCTGAGTACATTAATTTAAATACCACATCAATTTGTTGACTGTGAAACAACTTAATCTTAACCTCCAACAAGTCTACTTCTGATTGTTAATTCACAATGCTAATTAAGATCCACAGCAGATTTTTAAAAAATTCTTTTGTGGGATGTGGGCATCTCTGGATGGTCAGCATTTATTGTTTGTTCCTAATTGCCCTTCAGACAGTGGTGCTAAGCTGCCACCTTGAACGACTACTGCCCATGAGCTGTAGGTTGACCCTTAGGGAGGGAATTCCAGGATTTTGACCCGGCAACAGTGAAGGAAAGGTGATATATTTCCAAGTCAGGATGTTGAGTGGCTTGGAGAGATATTGCAGGCAGCAGTGTTCCCATGTATCTGCTGCTCATGTCCTTCTAGATGCCAGTTATTGTGGGTTCAGAAGATGCTGTCTAAGGACCTTTCGGTGAAATTCTGCATTGCATCTTGTAGAGAGTACATGCTCCTGCTCCTGAGTGTCAGTGATGCAGGAAGTGGGTGCTTTTGGATGTGATGCCAATCAAGCGGACTGCTTTGTTCTGGATGGTATCAAGCTTCTTGAGTGTTCTTGGAGCCGCACGCATCCAGGCAAGTGGGGAATATCCCATCACTCTCTTTCCATGTATATGGTGGGCACTATTTCTAGCCTTTGACCTTTTCTAGTAGCTACTGTGTTTATGTGGTGAGTCCAATTGAGTTTCAGGTCAATGGTAATCCCAAGGATGTTGATATTGGTAATACCAGTACCCTGAGAAACACCTGGAGCTGAGGTGACTGACCTCAAACAACCACAACCATCTTCCTTTGTGCCAGGTATGATTCTAACCAGTGGAGCATTTGCCCCCAATACCATTGATTCCAGGTTTGATAGGGCTCTTTGATGCCACTCTGTCAAATATGGCCTTGATGTAAAGGGCTGTAACTCTCACTTCACTTCTGAAATTCAGCTGTTTTATCCATGTTTGAACCAAGGCTGTAATGAAGTCAGGTGCTGAGTGGCTCTTGCAGAACCTATAACCCAAACCAAAGGTTATATATAGTAGAAAGTGAGGACTGCAGATGCTGGAGATCAGAGTTGAAAGTGTGGTACTGGAAAAGTGTGGTTCCTGATGAAGGGCTTATGCACAAAACGTCTTTCTCCTACTCCTTGGATGCTGCCTGATCTGCTGTACTTTTCCAGTAACACACTCTCTGCAAAGGTTATATGAATGATTTGTCTAATGGATGTGTTTTTTTTAATAGTTCAAGTTTCTGAAGTGAAACAATTTGAAAAATGCCTCAATTGCTAAATGTTTAGAAAAATTGGGCTCTGGCTTTTGTTTTCATTATGTCCACATTTGTCTAAATATTTAACCTTGCTGGTGGGAAGTGCTGAAGAGTGTGAACAAAACGTTCCTGTCACCCTTTGGAAAACATTTCTGTCCTGCTGAACACTTCCACACTCTGGTAGCAGGAGTGGATGTTTAAAATTAGTTGTGAGTCTGCTGACTTATTTTCTAGAATGATCTCTTGCGTTTGAGTGCTATTCTGACTCATTAAGGTTGTTGGAATGTGTTAAGATTTTGGTAGGAACCAGTACTTTTTTTTTTTGATAAATGGATGAAATTGAAAGCCATGCAATTCCAAGGTTTGAAACCAGCAGTAATTAAGACCATAAGATTTAGAAGTTGAAGTAGGCCATTCAGCCTATAGATTCCGCTCTGCCATTCAATTAGATCAAGGCTGATCTGATAATCCTCCACTCCACTTTCCTGCCTTTTCCCCATACCCCTTGATTCCCTTCCTGATTAAATATCTGTCGGCTTTGATGATGCTGAACAATCCAGCCTCTAAAGCCCTCTGTGGTAAAGCATGTCACAGATTGACTTCCTCTGAGAAGATCATCTGTGCCCTAAAGAAGATCACCCTTTATTGTGAGATTATGTCCTTTGGTCCTCGAGTCACCTATGCAGGGAAACAACCTTTCCATATCTATCTTGTCAAGTCCTCTGAGAACCTTCTATTTCAATCTTCATAAGTGGGACTCAGAATCATGCATAGTAGGGAGTTTGGAGGAAGTGGCTAAAAATGGAGCTGAAAAGCACACTTTGAGAATGCTTTTCAAAGTGAATGCCATAATTGTAAGGTGAAACAAATTGAGTAAAATGTGAGTCTGAGAGCAAGATGCCCAAAATGACCAGAGAAGGTGCAGATGAAGAAAATACATAGTTATCCACTTTCTAAATCAGTGTTTCCCAAACTATTGTCCTGTTGTAACCCCTTTTTGTGGCTTGAAATTGTTGTGATGTTTTGTTGCATGAAGAAGGCAGAGAAGACCTACAAGAGGAGGTGAAGGAAGATTGACCATTGTTACCTCTAGAGTTGTGACTCTACTTTGGGAAAACCCTGTTCTAAATCCTATGTCTACCATCACAAGACACTGGTGTGCTGTGTACAATTGTAGACAATGCCTAAAAATGACTTGTAAAGGTTTTTTCTTCCTTACTTTTGCACATCAAGCCACTATATGTAAAGCCAGCAAATACTGACTTGTGTTTTTGGAAATATATGGTGCTTTTCTTTGAAAAATAAATATCACAGATTGACAATACTACTCTTACTGTCTGGATCAGGCTAGATTTTGCTGTCCTTAACTATCTAGTTTTAAATGATAACATTATGGGCAGAAGAACAATATAATTGAGGAACAGAATTGTCAATTGATTGTTGTGACTTATATCTTCCAGAGATGGAAGTGGGGAACTGTAGTCATATTTTCCTTCATTGATATTTTAGCAATGGCGAATGTTAGGGTTACTTTCGCTGTCCTGCATCCAGGTAAGAAGGTGGAATGGGCTTCATTCTAAGGACAAGATTATATGGTGTTAACTGGATAAAAGGTTTTTTTCAATTGGACTTTCTCTGGCTCTTTGCATTGGCAGTTTATTATAATATATGAAAGTAAGCCTTTTTCAAAAGGAACGTAGAATGGTTTTAATTTAATGAATTGTCCATATTATTATGTGGTTCACCAGTTTTGCAGTTAGAGGATGTTAGATGAGAGGGCATGGGGGACTATGAGCATTAGTTAGGGTGTGACAGCTGGAGGACTGACTATGAAAAGAACTGGACCAGAGTTGGCTGAGCTAGTTTTTGAGAGAGTGGTGCATACTTGTGTAAATGTAAACATGAAATGGACAAAAACATGACAACTTTGTTGGTTTAATTTGATATCTTGACATTTGTTCATGGATAGCTTTGCATTTACCGTTTATGTAGACACTAGTTTGTGATTAATATAAAATATTAGAAACCTTCAGTTTCCTCTTTGGGATGCCTACTTCCTGTTGATAAGATTCAGTCATGCTTTCATAATGCTACTTCTCCACAATCGGTAAGAATATGTAACAGAAAATTCTATGCTGCAGCCAAATCAGTATTCTCCTAAGACAAATGAAAAGCTATTTCAAGCCCAAGTGAGATCTCTTGCCCCATTTATCACCTAAAATGCACAGCCCTGTCACAATGGGTATTTGGAGATTGAATATTATCAGTTAGACTTTTTGAAAACAATTGTTTATGATCAAACGCCAAGTGTGGATATGTGGGGAATGACAATCATTTCAACAGTTTGGGAACGATAATTAGCAATATAGCAGTTCTGAGATGGCATAATTGTCAGATGAACTAAATATTATTCTGACTACATGCAGCCCAGAAGATGCTTTGGTCATGCTGAATTCTTCTTCAGGAGTTTGCTTTGGAGATCCTTCTACCAAAGAAGACTCTACTTCCATTTCAGCCTGTTTGCTGGGATATACAATCTACTTAACATTGACATGCATGCACCTGTTCAAGGAATTAAATATAATAGCAATATAATGTAGTACTATTATAGCAGCTTGAATTAAAAATTGTTTATTCATGCAGCTATCTTTTTAAATCATAAAAGCACATTTATAACTTGTCCATTATTTTAACAGACAAGCGAGTGGAAAACTGGACTTTGATGCAGTCACCCCTGCCGACATTGGCAGTGAGCAGTCTTTACCTTCTCTTTGTTTGGCTGGGTCCAAAATGGATGAAGAACAGGGAGCCTTTTCAGCTACGCTCACTGCTTATTTTCTACAACTTTGGAATGGTGATACTAAATTTCTACATCTTTAAAGAGGTTAGTCTTATCAGACCTAAATATTCTGCTTCATTTGGCTCTTTCTACTGGGTCCTTGGAGGTATGCTATTTTCATTTGTGTGTGTTGAGATTTTAAAGAAAACATTATGTAACATTTACCAAACCATAACAAAACACTCTGACCAATGTTAGTTGTTGGTGTTTATGCATCACACTATCTTCTCCAATCTTCTTCCCATCCTGTAAACATATCCTCCTTGTATTTCCTTTGTCATGTTTTTCTAGATTCCCCTTAATTGCATCTACACTATTAGCCTAAATTACTCCTAGCTAACCATCCTCTGGGTAAAGGATTTTCTCCTAAATTCTTTAGTTGGTGATTCTGATAATTATGGCCCAATATTTTGCACTGTGCCACCATGGTAACATTTGTTACATTTACTTTTACACTGAACCTCTTCATAATTTTAAACACCTCTACTAGGTCACCTTTTAGTTTTTTATTGTAAAAGACAAGGAGCTGGTTCAATCTGTTGAATTTAGAGAATATTCCATTTAGATCTAAAAGTAGAAATCATCAGTCTTGGCCACACTATCATGCAGAGATGCTAAGTGAAAGTTGAAGAGATTGGAAGGATAAATTCATTGCAAGCTCCTGAAAAGTAGGTGAGCACTACAGCATAAATTGACAAGTAGGTGACTTAGCTACCCTTATCCTTTACTTGGTTCTTAAATGAAAAAGAGAAAAGAAAATAAAGAATCTCACAATTTTCTTGTTTTAAATCGCACCATTCTTCCTGACACCTGAGGCTGAATTTAGCAGCAGTTGTGTTGTCTGGTCAATAATTTACCTCATTGCCATTTCATTCAAGTGCAGTTGTGACTGCACTTAAAAAATGCATTATTCAATGTGGTGCACTTTGGCATTTCCTGAGGTTGTGAAACTATCTAAGTGAAAATTCTTCCCTTCCCATTCGTTCCCTTTTTTTCATTTCTCCAATTGTGTAATTGTGGGCATTATAAAGAGGACTCCGTATACTGACCAGACTGTTGTCAAACCACTTAGCCAAAAGGTACTACATTGGCCTCAAATTCAAAACCTGGGATGCCAATATGGGCAAACAAATGATCACTGACATGAAATAGGCTTCAGACTACTGAAATCGCCAAATAATGACTTCTGTACGTTTGGGAATGAATGAGAAAATGTATAAATTTGTCTGTAAATTATAGAAATAAGGAAATTTCATTAATTTATTTTCATAATCCTGGGACCTTCTAAAATGCTTAATCAGGCAGTGAATACTTTTGAACTATAATCAAAGCTGTAGTGTAGAAAATGTAAAATGATTGCTTATAGCAAAATTTAGTGCTCTTAAGATACCTCTATTAATTGCTGATTAATTACATGTGAAAAGCTGATAATCAGCCTTGTAACAGAAACACTAACCAATACCTTAAATGCATTTTTAATCAAGACCTTTTTTCTCTTCCTTAAAATGGGCATTTTTGTACATTTTCAGGCACAGATGTAAAATATTTAGCAGTCTTTCCTTGTTATTCATCACTATTGACACTGTTGATTTATTGTTCCTTACAGCTCTTCTTTGCTGCAAGAGCAGCAGGATACAGTTATATTTGCCAGACTGTCAACTACACAGATGATGTCAATGAAGTACGGGTAGGTACTTTCATTATTTATGCAATTCATGAGAACTAACACGTAATAGGTAAGTGATGGACATGAACCTTCTTGTTTTCTAGCTGGCATTGAAGATAAATGTACTTTTGCATCCTGGCATATCCCGCAAGGAGTAAGGTGTATTCATAAGGGCAAAACACACAAGTCTTTTCAGATACTTTTGATATCCATGATGTCAGGCACTTGACCCATGTAATTTTGCTTTCCTGCACTGTTATGCATCAAATGATGTATCACTTCTTTTATCTCCGTGCACAGTGTTCAAATTATATTGATGGAAATGTGTCAAGATAGGTCAGCTTACAGTGCTTAATTGGAAATAATTTTTGCTTATAGGAAAGATGTATTACATAGCATAGCTTAAATTTGGCCTGAATTTTCACTCCCATGATGGGCTGTACAAGCCTGACTTAGGGAAAAGTTTGAATTTAGTTCCTTGAATGCTGCTCCAGCAGATGTTTGGGCTGTTGGGTACAGAGTTCGTCTGGAAAGAAGGTTAGCCTTAGTGATTTGGCTCTTGTTGAAGTTTTGGGAGATAAAATAAAATACAGCCCTCTACTCTCATCTTCTCATACCTTTCCCTCCCCACCCCCTAAAACTCTTCCCATGCCACTTCATTCCCCCAATTCATTTCTTGGTGCAGGAGCTATAAAAGACCCCAACTTGGTGACAGCACATTCTCCCCCCTCCATTCACCATTCTTTGCCCGTACAACCTACATGGTAACTGTCAGTTTCCCCATGGGCAGAACTCAGAGCCCGTGCTGAGTAAATAAAATGCTTGAGTGTTCGATGCTTGATTTTCATTTTGTTTAAACCTTATTGATAAAGACCCATTTATTTTCTTATAATCTCTAATGAGAATGGCATAGTCCCACTTCAGAGACTTTATAGACACTTGGAGCTGTCAATCAAACTGAACTGACAGGCATCTTATTGATGATTGATTGTGATCTCGTATTGCAGCAGATAACCTTCAGGCTTATTTTAGAATTAGAATCCCTACAGTGTGGAAACAGGCTCTTTGGCCCAACAAGTCCACACCGACCCTCCGAAGAGCAACCCACCCAGACCTATTTCCCTCGACTAATGCACCTAACACTATGGGCAATTTAACATGGCCAATTCACCTAACTTGCGCATTTTTGGACTGTGGGAGGAAACCGGAGCACCTGGAGAAAACCCATGCAGACACTGGGAGAATGTGCAAACTCCACACAGACAGTTGCTCGATTCCCCTGGAATCAAACCTGGGACCCTGGTGCTGTGAGGCAGCATTGCTAACCACTGGGCCACCGTGCCACCACAAAGGTAAATACCAAACTGAATTTCTGTAAATTACTTTCAGTTTGTTTTCAAGTATTTAAAAAGGCAGGAAACTTGAATAGCTGTACAGCTCTTTCTAGTGATTCCAATTGGCTTGGCCATTTTAATGTGTTTATCCACTTTTTGAATACTTCTGTATCTACTGCTACCAATCACAGAGGGATCTTGATTTTTCACAAATGGCACTTGACGTCCATGAATAGTTACTGAAAGGGTGCTGTGTCTCTCCAAGACACTCAAGTAAGTTTAACCCTTCTACCAGTCATATTTTGTATAGCCCCAGTAGCAAGCCATCTCTGTTCTCCCCTCACCAAACTGTGAAGATAATGGGGACTAGATTTGGGAGCAGAACTTTCAGATTTGTGACTCTGACACCAAAAGTTAATGCTATTTTCTCTCGTTTATGTTGTCTTTCCACCTTACTGTTCTTTCCTCCTTTCCATTATTTTTGTTTTAAAAATGTTTATATGCAACAATTTGTAGTAATGGAACGATGCATCATTCTTTAAATATATAATTATTGGTATATGGGTGCTGCTGGAAAAAAACAGCATTTATTCCCCGTCATTAGTTCCCTTAGAATGTGTTTATTGGATTTCTTGCTGGAACATTTTAAAGGATGTCAACCACTTTGTGTGAAACTAGCGTTACAGACCAGGTAAGAACAGTGAAGAATGTTAGTGAACTGTTATTTCCAATAATAGAATAGTTTCATATCATTTCAAATGGTAGCAGCTTTTATGGAGTCTCACTCATTGATCTGAAGGAGACAAGTACTTCAACTAGTTTTGAGTATTGCTAATATTTTCTTCAGATTCTCAGCATTTGCAATTTTTGTTTTACAGAGGAACCTCAATTATCTGAATGAGATGGGCGGACACTATTTCGTTCAGATAATTGATTATTCGGATAATTTTACCTTAAACAAGGGAAGCCATACTGATCTAATGCTGTGTTCTACCAGAGAATTTGTCTAAATCAATAATTTTAATGAGTCTGCTATTAAAACAAACTACTCTTTGCATTCTGCAAATTACCGGTTAAACTAAACCTTTACTATCACATAAATACTGTACATGAAATCTCAGCATTAATCAAGATCCTGAACAGCTTCTATGATCGCAAGAACATTTGTCAGTTTCCAGGAACTCAGTGTCATAATAGAAAGACAGAAGCGCCGCCTTGTGCATGTGTTAACTTTCTAAGCCATTTTTTTCACGAATGGCCCAATAAAGTGATGGGAATAATGTAAAACATCTAGCTTTGCAAAGATCTGTGTAACTAACCCTTACCGAAACAATATCCAGTCGCTGATGCTTGAGGTGCTTGTGTTTCTTTGTTTTTGCCAGCGTTTTCACGTGTTCCTCAGTACAGGAAAATCGAATACACGTACCTCTTTGATGTAACGTTTTGGCGAGATCTTGAGATCTTCTTCGGATTACCCGAAATTCGAATAATTGATATTCAGATAATCGAGGTTCCTCTGTACATTGCAAAAATATCAGTCATGAAATGTGCATGTTTTGAAAGTTAATCTTTTATATAACTGATGAAGTAATTCTTGTCTTATGCATTTTTTTTTGTTATCACAGATAGCGTCAGCCTTGTGGTGGTATTATGTTTCAAAAGGGATTGAATACTTGGACACTGTATTTTTTATATTGAGGAAGAAATTTAACCAGGTCAGCTTTCTGCACGTATATCATCACTTCACAATGTTTACTCTCTGGTGGATCGGAATCAAATGGGTAGCAGGAGGGCAATGTGAGTACAAAAAGAGAATTGCCTACAAAATGTTAGACACCTGATTAACAGGTGATCTAAATATGTATCATCATCGTTATAAAATGCGAAGTTTTGCTGAGGAAGAATGTAGTCTGTGGTGGTGTGAATCATGTCTATTCTGATCCTGCTAAAGTAAATTAGAAACATGATAAAATAGCAATGAGAGGAAACCATAAGGTACAGTCAGTTCTGCTGTAACATGGTAGGTCCATTCTTGTGCAATCCTGTGCTATAAGAAAATAATTTAATCGCAGCACCATTTAAACTAATGGGGCCGGAATCATATTATAACCAATACATGCTTTAAAACTTTACGCTTTAGAAACAGTGTCCTCAATTCATCAGTTGTGTTATAGCGATTGGTATTTAGAAAACACGTGTTTTAGCAGGCCGACTGTACTGCATCAAAAACAAAAAGAGATGATGCTGTGAAAACTCAACAGATCTGGCAGCATGTCTGGAAAGAAAATAGAGTTAATGTTTTGGGTCCAGTGACCATTGTTCAGAACAGAAGAGCATTAACTCTGCTTTCTCAGGTACTGCCAGACCTGCTGAGTTTTCCCAGCAATTTTTTTTTGCTTCTGATTTCAAGCATCTGCAGTTCTTTGGGTTTTTATCCAGAAACTACTTTTGTAAAATAAATTTTTCATTTATAGTTGTCTATGGAATTTGGTCTCATGAGAGTAAGCACCAAAATGTTAAGGTATTCTTATATCTTTTAATTGGTTGGTGTTCTCAGCTCTTATCATAAGAGGTTACTTAGAACATGAGAAAATCTTTACATAGATTTCTGGATATGTGGTTACTTTGCCCAAAATTCTGTACTTAGTTTATTTGATTCTAAATTGTCGATGGAAGAAAAGAAAGTCAATTTTCACAGTTGCTAGTAAAACAATGGTGCTCTCTGATGACCGCGAAGAAAGCTGCATACAGAGGTCCAGGAATTGTTATTGCATGGATTTTCTTTTTCCTAATGTTAGTTTGAATTAGGCACTAATTCAAAGGACCTTCAAATGTTAAGCAACCATGATGTCACCAAAGAGGGTAAGCAGCCAGTCGCACCAAAGAGCTTCCATAGACAGCACATCAAGCAGAGAGAGGGGAAATAAAGATTGGCACCTAGTTCGATATATAATCAAATGTAATGAATTCTTTCAAAACATTTATTTAAAATTATAGAGGTTTAGCACATTATTTGGCATATACAAATATAAAGTTTAATGTTCCAGGTCCAGAGAAGTTGTTTAGAGTAGTTATGTTTTTCTATTTAAAAATTCATTTATATTTCAGCACAATTGCAGATACTTCCAATATTGATACTACAACATAAAATTGAAAGTTCTAGACAGTTCAGTAATTTCAAAAGATTGCTACCTGCGAGGAACTCAATGAAACCAGCATGTGGAAGAATAGGAAGTCAGTGATTTAGAAGTAGCAACTTCTTCATTTCAAAGTTGAACTATGCATATAACTGTTCTTACAGTTGGACAGTTGGGGAGCAATTGTTAATCCTATGAGGATATCATTCATTTGGAGCCTTTAAATAGAATTCACAATGTTGCAATATGTCATTGTTCATGCTTGCCAATTGGTCTTGTTAGCCTTGAGGGGAAATCCCCAGGAGAATTAAGGTAATTTAAATTTTATCATCCTCGTAATGTAATATTTTGATAGAATTAATGTGCATGAATTAATGTGGCTTGGATTGCAAGCTGCTCTATAAACAACATTTGTCATCTATCAAAACAAGGTTATGATGCATGAAAAAGCACACAATAGACTTCTAGATAGATGGGACTTGTTGAATTGTGTTATGGACCAGGCCAGACCTCAAAACATTTCAGGAAGGTCGCCCAGACGTTAACTTTTCTAGTTGCTTTAAGCAGGTGTAAGTGGATTTTCCAGGAGTGATGCAGCTGGCCCAACTACTTCGTTTTAAACAAAACTATTTATTTATAGACTACTGAATGAAACATGAACAAAAGCGACCCACGATTAGAATAATTTAACCTATCTGAAAACTCAGTCAACTCTATCTCAACTTAAGATGCTGTTCCAAGTACTTGCAACATCCCTAAAACATCCCCTTGGCAAAACAAAAGGTGAAATCAAACACAAGTTTTTACAGGAGAGAGAGGGAGGGAGGGTGGGGGGGGGGTCAGCATGGAGCTGTTTCCAGCAAAAACTTGACCAGCAACTTCAAACAGATCGCTTGCTAAAACCAAACCAAATCAAACGAAAAAAACCCTGAACTGGGAGAACTGGCCGTTTCATTGTACAAGCTTTTTTAAAAAAAACACTTAAAAAAGCTTTTTCAAGTATATATTCCAGACATATTGGAACCTCTGCCTTAACAACATCTCTGGAAAAAAAGAACAAAGACAACATTACCTTGCCAAAGGAGCAGCATTGTCATAATTGCAAGGAAGTATATAGTGTTAGTTTTCAGTGTAACTATAAGGAAGAGAACTGAAATTACAGTCGAGTTAGATTCACCTTGAGATACTAGAGGAACGTTCCCCACTTTTGCATTCTGAGACTCTCAACATTTCTCATTATGACTTGACTGAGTACCGGCAGCTGTTCTGTTAGTCTTCCCCTAACAACTTCTGGGTGCCTCGTATTCTCTTTTCCACCAACCAGCCAGTTGCTATTTCCCATAGAGGTGAGAGGATTTTATTGCTTTTCTCAGCCTGCACATGCTCATAATTCTGGGTGAAAATCAAGCCTTTGTGTTGGAAGCAAATAGCGAATCTTTTAAGAGTTCAGAACATTGTGTGTAGGATTGCTATGTCTACTGTGAGGTTATAAAAAGTAATCTCAGTTTTAAATTGTCCAAGCAAATAGGCATTCTCTCTAAGCAGAATTTTCAATAGTTGTTTCTTTCCCTTATTCATTTATAAAGAAAAACTGAACTAATTCAAAAATGGCAAAGGTCATGCAAAAGATAGGTGACACTGAAGTCTATCTTGTAATGAAGTTTAGCATTTAAGATGGGGTCATTTAGCTTTGGTAGTTCTGAAAAGATTTTTTAAAATTGTGCCTTTCAAATCTAATTTTATTGAAGTCCCAAGTTTTTATTTGTTTCCTTGAGACTATTCAGCATTCTGTCCACTACTCACCTTCATAGTTATAGATAATGTATTAAACAACTGTGGACACTGGGAAGAATGTATTGTAGAGAATCATTATTACAAAGTGTCAAAGAAGAAAATATCCCTAACTGAAGCAGTTATGGGCTATGAACCAGCGTGAGTCAACCTTTGGCAAGTGGGATTGCTTTGTAGTAATATCTATTGTAAAAAGCCAAATATGTGATCTAGATTTTTCACAAATTATTAACATTGTCAGTGACTAAATTTGAAGAATGTATTTCAGTGAGGTCAATAACACCTTTTTTTTTTTGCAATTCCAGCTTTTTTTGGAGCACATATGAATGCCGTTATCCATATTGTTATGTATCTATACTATGGATTAGCAGCTTGTGGCCCACAGTTTCAAAAATATCTCTGGTGGAAACGATATTTGACCATCCTGCAACTGGTAAATTGAAGTTTTGAAACTATTTGAGTTCAATTTCAACAGAAAAATTAAGAGTGCATTAGAGAGTTCTCGATGTTGTGATTAGAGAGTATTTGCACATTCTTCTCTACAACTTGATTCAGATGCAACCCAGGCATATTAATTTAGTTGCCTTCTACTGTTTGGCTGATTGACATAAGATCTTTACAATGCTAAATTGAACTGACCTCAATCTTGCAGTTACATAGGTCCAAAAATATATCTCAACCATTCAGTCATACCACTCTTTCCTCAGTGGAAAAAAGTCACTAACAATATTGTGTCAACCTGTAATTGAAAAAAAGATAGAGAAGAAAGACTTGGATTTATAGAGTCCTTTTCAGGACCACAATGTCTCAAAGTGCTTTCTAGCCAATAAAGTACATATGACGTCACCATTGTAATATAGGAAACACAGCAGCTAATTTGCACTTGGCAAACTTCCACAAACAGCAATATATTAATGACCAGGTCTGCTGTTTCTTAAGTTAGGCAAAAGTGAGGACTGCAGATGCTGGAAATCAAAGTCTAGATTACAGTGGTGCTGGAAAAGCACAGCTGGTCAGGCAGCATCTGAGGAGCAGGAACATTGATGTTTAGGACAAAAGCCCTTTATCACTTCTGTTTCTTAAGTTGTTGATTGCAGGATGAATGTTTACCAGGACAGGAGAGATGAATACTCTTCTTCAGAATAGTAGCTTGGAATATTGTACACTCACTCAAATAGGTAGATGGAGACTTGGTTTAATATCTATTCTGAAAGACAATACCTCCAACAGTGCAAAGGTTCCTCATTACTACAGTAGAGTGGCAACCTTGTTTATTTCACTTGTGTTCAGGCTCTGCAGTGGGTCTTGAACTCAGAAGCTTACAATTTAGAGGTGAGAGGCAGGAAGACAAAAAACCCATTTTAAACAGTGCAGTGTAGAAGTGTCAAATGCCAAAACAGGATGCATTTCTAAGCTAAAATGGATGGTTGGCTGAACTGATTCTTGCAAGGATGCCTGCCTTGAAGAAGTTTTCCTCCTCTCTCTACAAGAATCTCAGGGAGTCCCCCTCCCACTGCAACTCCCAGGTCATTTCCTCTGCCCTGAAGCTCTTCAACCATGTCGTGAAACAAACTCGCTACCACAGTGACATTTGCTTCCTCAGTGCCTGCCTCCGTAACCAACTCATCCCACATGGACTCCGGACCATCTTTAAACCAGCAGAGTTCGGAACCGAACAGGACAAACAGTACAGACTACAGATTCAAAAACACCACCAAGATCCTCCGCTCCACACTTGCAGCAATGCGCTGGCACCTAACCTCTCTACAGTCAGCCCTGCCTCAGCTGAGGGCCACACTCTCTCAGAATTGCAAAGGACCCATTCTGTACTACATCCTCAGGAGAATTCATACTCTCAACAAACAGTATTTCAATTCCATCTCAAACATCAAAAACTGTAAGTACAACAAACTTTTATCTACCCACCTCCATAACCAGTGCTTCTCAAACATTCCAGAAGATTCCCCTGGCCTCAGAATCTACTCCAACGCCATTAGCCATGTGGCTGATGCAGCTGCCACCATCACGCTGATTGATGATGTCACTTCCACCCCCATCATGGCCACTCCCACAACCACTTCCACCCCTCACAATTCCTCATGCATCACACGTGACATCACTTCCGCCCCTCACATCATCATTGATGCCACATGTTCAGTGACTTCCGCCACCCCTACTGCCGTGGTCACCACCACTTCCGCCCCCACCAACGCCACTCACCTGCATTCTGCTGACATGCCCCCCACAGACCCCACTGTCACTATCCCCACCCCCCAGAATCCCGAGGGGAACACTACCCCTGCTCATGACTCCACCCCCATTCCCCCCCACCATCACACCCACTCCAGTTACAGGTTCTGCCCCCACTCCCAGCGCTACACCCACACCAGATCCCAGCTCACAGCCCTGCCGAGTTTTCACCATCCCTCCAGACCTCCCCCTCACTGAGGACGAACGATCAGTCCTCAGCAAAGGACTCAGCTTCATCCCCCCCTCCGTCCACGCATCAATGAATTTAATACATGCCGTGACGTCGAACAATTCTTCCATCGCCTCCGCCTCCGAGCTTACTTTCACAATCAGGATTCCCACCCAACTTCCGAGTTCCCCTTCGCCCACCTCCAACACACTGCATCCACTTGGACACCCCACGCTGGCCTATTACCTGCCCTCGACCTCTTCATTTCCAACTACCGCTGGGACATTAACCGCCTCAATCTGTCTACCCCCATCCCCCACGCCAACCTCTCACCCTCACAACGCGCAGCCCTCCAATCCCTCTGCTCCAATCCCAACCTCACCATCAAGCCAGCGGATAAAGGGGGCGCAGTGGTAGTCTGGCGCACTGACCTCTACACCGCTGAAGCCAAACGCCAACTCGAGAACACCTCTTCTTACTGCCCCCTCGACCATGACCCCATCCCCATCACCAAACCATCATCTCCCAGACCATACAGAACCTCATCACCTCAGCAGATCTCCCACCCACAGCTTCCAACCTCATAGTCCGGGAACCCCGCACTGCCCAGTTCTACCTCCTTCCCAAGATCCACAAGCCTGACCACCCCTGGCCGACCCATTGTCTCAGCATGCTCCTGCCCCACTGTACTCATCTCTACCTACCTCGACACTGTCCTATCCCCCCTAGTCCAGGTACTCCCCACATACGTTCGAGACACCACCCACGCCCTCCACCTCCTCCAAGACCTCCGTTTCCCCGGCCCCCAACGCCTCATCTTCACCATGGATATCCAATCCCTCTACACCTCCATCCGCCATGACCAGGGCCTCCAAGCCCTCCGTTTTTTCCTCTCCAGACGTCCCCAACAGTACCCTTCCACCGACACTCTCATTCATTTGGCCGAACTGGTCCTCACCCTTAACAGTTTCTCCTCTGAATCCTCCCACTTCCTCCAGACCAAAGGGGTAGCCATGGGCACACGTATGGGCCCCAGCTATGCCTGTCTCTTTGTTGGCTACGTAGAGCAGTTGATCTTCCGTAATTACACCGGTACCACTCCCCACCTCTTCCTCCGCTACATTGATGACTGCATTGGCGCCACCTCGTGCTCCAGCGAGGAGGTTGAGCAATTCATCAACTTCACCAACACATTCCACCCTGACCTTAAATTTACCTGGACCATCTCTGACACCTCCCTCCCCTTCCTGGACCTCTCCATCTCCATTAATGACAACCGACTTGACAGTGACATTTTTTTACAAACCCACCGACTCCCACAGCTACCTGGATTACACTTCTTCCCACCTTACCTCTTGCAAAAATGCCATCCCGTATTCCCAATTCCTCCGCCTCTGCCGTATCTGCTCCCAAGAGGACCTGTTCCACCACAGAACGCACCAGATGGCCTCCTCCTTTAGAGACTGCAATTTCCCTTCCCAGGTGGTTAAAGATGCCCTCCAATGCATCTTGTCCACATCCCGCACCTCCGCCCTCAGATCCCACCCCTCCAACCGTAACAAGGACAGAATGCCCCTGGTGCTCACCTTCCACCCTACCAACCTTCGCATAAACCAAATCGTCCGCTGACATTTCCGCCACCTCCAAACAGACCCCACTACCAGGAATATATTTCCCTCCCCACCCCTTTCCGCCTTCCGCAAAGACCGTTCCCTCCGTGACTACCTGGTCAGGTCCACGCCCCCCTACAATCCACCCTCCCATCCTGGCACCTTCCCCTGCCACCGCAGGAACTGTAAAACCTCCATCCACACCTCCTCCCTCACCTCTATCCAAGGCCCTAAAGGAGCCTTCCACATCCATCAAAGTTTTACTTGCACATCCACTAATATCATTTATTGTACCCGTTGCTCCCGATGCGGTCTCCTCTACATTGGGGAGACTGGGCGCCTCCTGGCAGAGCGCTTTAGGGAACATCTCCCGGACACCCGCACCAATCAACCACACCGCCCCGTGGCCCAACATTTCAACTCCCCCTCCCACTCTGCCGATGACATGGAGATCCTGGGCCTCCTTCACCGCTGCTCCCTCACCACCAGACGCCTGGAGGAAGAACGCCTCATCTTCCGCCTCGGAACACTTCAACCCCAGGGCATCAATGTGGACTTCAACAGTTTCCTCATTTCCCCTTCCCCCACCTCACCCTAGTTCCAAACTTCCAGCTCAGCACTGTCCCCGTGACTTGTCTGGAGTTGTCCTACCTGCCTATCTCCTTTTCCACCTATCCACTCCACCCTCTCCTCCCTGACCTATCACCTTCATCCCCTCCGCCCACTCACCCATTGTACTCTATGCTACGTTCTCCCCACCCCCACCCTCCTCTAGCTTATCTCTCCATGTTTCAGGCTCACTGCCTTTATTCCTGATGAAGGGCTTTTGCCCAAAACGTCAATTTCGCTGCTCCTCGGATGCTGCCTGAACTGCTGTGCACTTCCAGCACCACTAATCCATGAACTGATTCATGGTATAGTTGAATAGGTTTTTCAATAAAGGGCATTTTTGCTTCCAAATGGGGAATCTTGAGATGTAGAGGCTAGCAGAGAGCATTTAACTTTAGACTTTCACAACAAAATGCAAAATTCCTTCAAAGGAGAGCATTTACTTCCCACTAACCTATAAACTCTACTTTTACTGTCACTTAATTTGACAAAGAGAAAGGAAATTACTGCACAGAAAAATCAGGAAATATTTTCAAAATTATCGTGCAGTAAAATTTAAAATCATTGTTTAACTTACCTTCTGTGATTTAGGCTAATAGATATTTTAGTTATATAATGTGTTACATTCTTCACATATTGACTCGCTACTAGTGAGTTTTGAAAAGATTTGTAGCTCAGGTTGAGGTTCTGGATGTAGGTTTGCTCGCTAAGCTGGAAGGTTCAATTTCAGATGTTACGTCACATGCTCGGTAACATCTTCATTGAGCCTCTGGATGAAGCATTGGTGGTGTAGCCCGCTTTCTATTTATGTGTTTGGGTTTCCTTGGGTTTGTGACGTCATTTCCTATGGTGATGTCATTTCCTTTTCATTTTCTCAGGTGCTGGTAAATGAGATCCAAGTCAACGTGTTTGTTTATAGAGTTCCGATTGGAATGCCATGCTTCAAGGAATTCTCATGCATGTCTCTCTTTGTCTTGTCCTAGGATGGATTTGTTGTCCCAGTCAAAGTGGTGTCTTTCCACATCCGTATGTAAGGATACTAGTGAGAGTGGGCCATGTCTTTTTGTGGCTAGTTAATGTTCACATATCGTGGTGGTTGGTTTTCTGTCTGTTTGTCCAATGTAGTGTTTGTTACAGTTCTTGCAAGGTATTTTGTAAATGACATTAGTTTTACTTGTTGTCTGTATAGGGTCTTTAACATTCATTAGTTGCTGTTTTAGTGTGTTGGTGGGTTTGTGGGCTACCATGCTGCCAAGGGGACTGAGTAGTCTGGCAGTCTTTTCCGAGATGTCTTTGATGTAGGAGAGGGTGGTTAGGGTTTTTGGACATGATTTGTCTACTTGTTTAGTTTGATGCTGAGACATGTGTTCATTGGGTACCGATTCTTTTTGAATACACTGTATAAGTGATTTTCCTTTGCTCTTCATAGTTCCTGTATGCTGCAGTATGTGGTGGCTCGTTGTAATAATGTTCTAATGCAGCTTTTTTGGGGATGTAGGGATGATTACTTCTGTAGTTCAATATTTGTTCCGTCTGTGTTTTTTTCCTGTAGACGCTGGTTTGAAGTTCCCCATTGGCTGTTTGCTCTACTGCAACGTCTAGAAATGGCAGTTTGTTGTTGTTGTTTTTCCTCCTCTTTAGTGAATTTTATGCCGGTAAGAGTGTTATTGATGGTCTTGAAGGTTTCCTCTAATTTGTTTCATTTAGTGATGACAAAGGTGTCACCCACATAGCAGACCCAAAGTTTGGGTTGGATGGTTAGCAGAGCTGTTTGTTCGAGTCTCTGCATTACTACCTCTGCTAAGAACCCTGATATCTGAGATCCCCTGGGTGTTCCGTTGGTTTGTCTGTAGGTTTTGCTGTTGAAGGTGACATGGGTGGTAAGGCATAGGTCCACTAGCTTGACGATATTGTGCTTGCTGATAAAGTTGGTGGTGTTTGGTATATGTGTCTTTGGTTCTTCTAATAGTGTAGTCAGTGTTTCTTTGTCCAGGTTGATGTTCATGGATGTGAATAAGGCTGTTAAATCAAAGGAGGCCATTATTTCATCCTCTTCTATCTTGGTGTCTTTGATCTTCAGGAATTCTTGGGTGGAGTGGATGGAATGGTGTGAATCTTCTACTAAATGTTTGAGTCTATGGTGTAGATCCTTGGCCAATCTATGCATTGGTGTTCCAGGTAGCGAGACTATGGGTTTGAGGGGGGCTCCTGGTTTGTGAATTTTGGGTAATCTGTAGAAGCATGGTGTGTTGGATCCATCTGGTTTCATTTTTTGGATGTTGGTCTTATTGATTTCTCCAGATTTGTAAGGTGTTTTGAATAGAGCTGTGATTCGATTCTCTAGTTGTCGGGTCGGGTCAGTTGCCACTTGTTGGTCAGTGTTGGTATCTGCAAGAAGTGCGTTCGTTTTTTCAATGTAGTCTCTTTGACTTAAAATGACTGTCAAGCGTCCTTCGCAGGTAGGATAACAATTTTGTTTTGTCTTTCTAGTGCTTTCCTTTCTTGTGTGTTGAGTAGTGCTTTCCGAGGAAGGAAGGAAACACAGAAAGACTACAAAAAATTAAAACTATTGTTATCCTACCTGCAGACAAAGGACGCTTGACAGTCATTTTAAGTCAAAGAGACTAATTGAAAAAGCGAACGCAGTACTGGCAGATACCAACACTTACCAACAAGTGGTGATAGACCCGACCCCATAACTAGAAAATAGAATCACAGCCCTAACTAAAAAAAACTTCAGAAATCTGGAGAAATAAATAAGACTGACTTCCAAAAAATGACACCAGACAGATCCAATACATCCCGCTTTCAAGGATTACCCAAAATTCACAAACCTGGAACCCCCCCTCAGACCATAGTCTCTCTACCTGGAACACCAATGCACAGATTGACCAAGGAACTACACCAAAGACTAAAACACATACACCCAAACACCACTAACTTTATTAGCAAGAACAATATCGTCAAGCTAGTGGACCTATGCCTTACCACCCACTTCACCACCTTCAACAACAAAACCTACAGACAAACCAACGGAACACCAAGGGGTTCTCAGATATCAGGGTTCTTTGCAGAGGCAGTAATGCAGAGACTCGAACAAACAGCTCTGCTAACCAACCAACCCAAACTTTGGGTCCGCTATATGGATGACACCTTTGTCATCACTAAATGAAATAAATTAGAGGAAACCTTCAAGACCATCAATAATATGCTTACTGGCATAAAATTCACTAAAGAGGAGGAAAACAACAACAAACTGCCATTCCTAGATGTTGCAGTAGAGCGAACTTCAAACCCAGCGTCTACAGGAAAACAACACATACAGACCAAATATTGAACTACAGAAGCAATCATCCCAAGATCCACAAACAAAGCTGCATTAGAACATTATTTCAACAAGCCACCACACACTGCAGTGCAGAGGAAAATCACCTCTACAGTGTATTCAAAAAGAATGGGTACCAAATGAACACAATCCACTGATTTCTTAGCAACAAACCCAAACAAGCAGATAAAACATGTCCAGAAGCCCTAGTCACCCTCCCCTACATCAAAGACATCTCGGACATAACTGCCAGACTACTCAGACCCCTTGGCAGCATGGTAGTCCACAAAATGAACTTGAAAGACCCTATACAGACAATAAACAAAACTAATGTTATTTACAAAATACCTTGCAAGAACTGTAACAAACACTACATTGGACAAACAGGCAGAAAACTAGCTACCAGGATACGTGAACATCAACTAGCCACAAAAAGACATGACCCACTGTCACTAGTATCTATACATATGGATGAGGAAGGTCGCCACTTCAACTGGGATAACACATCCATCCCAGGACAGCCAAACAGAGATGCACAAGAATTCCTAGAAGCACGGGATTCCAACTGGACCGCTATCAACAAACAGATTGACTTGGATCTCATTTACCACCGCCTGAGAAAAAGAACAGGAAACGACGTCACCATAGGAAATGACATCACCAACCTAAGGAAACCCAAACACATAAATAGAAAGCTGGCTACACCATTAGTGCTTCATCCGGAGGCTCATTGAAGATGTTACCTAGTATGGTGACGAAACATCTGAAATCGAACCTTCCAGCTCAGCGAGCAAACCTACATCCAGACTCACTAATGTTAACAACTTTTAATTTTGTAGAACTCAATTTCAAGATTTGAATCTTTATTCCATACAATATATGGATAGGCGTTTCATTTCACATTACTAGACAGGATACCGATAATTGATAGTGGTTTCTTTGTTTACTCTTGGCAGCCAAATGTCTCTTTTCCATTACAGTGTTTTGTTTAATAAATGTACTGGTTGGTCAGTAGTTTCTAAACTGCACCTTTTTCTTTTGAAAAAATCATTTCTCTACTTTTTTGTGCTTTCTTTCAAAATATTTTTCTGTCTTCAGAAACATTTATAAACTTCACACCCTGTTTGAGTTATTTTCAATATAGAGTTGAAGTTCAGAAAGTAAAATGTTCCCAAAACAAAAGAGGAGAAAGTAAAAGTATGAAAATACATGGGCTGAATAAAGAGAAAGAAAGTGCCAAAATTTTCAATTAACATCTGGACAACATTTTTAAGCAATGTTTTTTCTTTTAAAAAATGTTATTCTTTTAACACAGGTGCAGTTTCATGTTACGATAGGCCACACAGCTTATTCTTTGTACATTGATTGCCCTTTCCCAAGATGGATGCACTGGGCACTGATAGCTTACGCCATTTCTTTCATCATCCTCTTCGCCAACTTTTATTACCAGACTTACAGGGAGCCAAAGAAAGAGCTCATAAAGAATGGAAAAATAGTTGTGAATGGCAATGGAATTGTTAATGGAATAATCAAATCAGAAAACAAGCTGATAGTAGAAAATGGGAAAAAGAAGAAGAAAGGAAAAGCTAAGCGTGAATAAGATAAATGGGCAAGATGAAAAACAAAAGGTTGTGTTTTAAAGCCAAATATCGAGTCAGCAAAAGATGACTGCATGTGTTTCAGCTGGCTTTCAACCAATCTGTTGTATTTTTTGCTGTCTTTGTAACTTATTGTATTTACTTTGTAAATGATATTTGTGATCAATACAATAGTATTGACGTGATGATAGACAAGAAAATTCACCATTAAATAAATTGCACTGAATAGGTTTTATGATAGAGGAATCTGGTCATTTACCCTTTTTCAAATCTATCCCTTAGTTTTTTTATATTTAGTTATGTTTCCTGTTTTGCGTTTCTGTGAATTCTTGCTAAATAGCTTTTACTTTACCACTACCTCAGTTTTAATGCTGCTTTTTGTGGTTCTATTTTCTACCACATGCAAACATTGGTGAATCCCATGTTGCCAGCCCAGGGGTCTACAAATCCAATGCTAGTTTTGATTGCAGGTTATCAATTATCAGTTACAGGAATGTGGTAGAAACAGTTTGTGTTTGTTACATCTGATGTTTCTCTCTGTATGGAAGGCCCTAAGATAAAAAGTAGAATGACAATTCTAATCATTATCTGGACCCATGTAAACCAATGAATATTGTTTGGGATACATTAAAATTTTACCTTGAGCCCAGAACAGGTCTCAAATCTCAGATTTATGATTTGCAGCAAAGATCATAATTCTATTTTGTTGATTTTATGTAATCAGGTTTGTATGAATAATGCATGTATTTCAACATCCCCTCTGCCCATCCAGACTCCATTTTCTTCCAAGTTTTTAAGTGACAAGTAGTGTACAGTCTTCTGAGTGATAGTTGTATTCTACCCACTGCAATATTATTTTTGCATGAGCCTAGGCAATAAGTATTAATGGTCTATTTGACCTACTGAGGGGAATTTGGAATCAACATTAAGGACATTCCTGCTTTGCTTTGATCCACATACATGCATTCTCCATCATCCCTTGTTCAAATAGCTCTTTAAAGGAACCCTAATTGATCTTCCCTCCGTAACATGACTAAAGCCAAGTGAAGTCTTCTGGCTGCAAATGTTGAGGCTGACCTTAGTCAATTTTGCATAAACCAGCACCTTTTGATATTGTGGCTTAATATCAACTCAAATTAAGTCACTGAACCACTGGGACAGCCTGTGAATGTAACTTTTAAGATGGGGATCATAAAATCACACTGCAATTTATATTGAGTATCAGAAACGTTAAAGTATAAGGATCTGCAATGAATTGTCCA
Organism: Chiloscyllium plagiosum; assembly: GCF_037043375.1. Lineage (NCBI taxonomy): Eukaryota > Metazoa > Chordata > Chondrichthyes > Orectolobiformes > Hemiscylliidae > Chiloscyllium > Chiloscyllium plagiosum. The sequence goes on from NW_028270141.1 coordinate 109,055,107, forward strand.
TTGCTGTTACAGTATATATCTATATGCCCAGCAATTTATACCAGACTGGAGTGCATGCTTTAAATGGGGATTGTTTCCAAATTTAAAAAAATGGAATACTAGAAATGCACATGTGTATGGCAATGGCAACAAAATGGTTGCAAAACCAGACCTGTTGGCATCAGCTTTTTAAAGGCTAGATTTTTTTTCACATCCACAGAAAAGCACTTCAAAGTGATGTTTAAAAATTTTAAGCAATTGACTTTCCCTCTTTTGTGCTGATAATCATCAAGTTTAGACACCGACACCAATATACAGAGAAGTTAAAAGAAAGTTGCACTTTCTGTACACATCTTAAGCTAACACATTTGCATTATAAAAATCTTCAATGATGATAAAAGATTTATATATTTTAAGAGATGTAAAGGTACAGCACAGGTTGGGACTAATTGTCACAATTATGATTCAAGTTGACTGCACAGCTTTATTTCTCACAGGTTGAGAGTCAAGTCAAACTGGTCCATCTTTAATCAGGGTGAAATAATCTAGTTTCAAACAAAGTTTTCCTTTTTATAGGGCTGATTTGCTGCATTGATAGTGCAAGCACATTGATGCTGCAAACCTTTCTTTGTGTGCAGCAAAATACTCCTGGCAGAAGAGTTTACAAATTCATTATGTATAAGAAGAGCTCGCATCCTTTGCAATTATCACAATGGATAAATCTGTTTGTACATGCCTGATCTGATTTTAAGTTCCTTTTCTGACTAAGGTTTTTTTACATACATTTATTTGTCCTTCACTCATACATTCAAAACTTCTATAATAAATGAAGTCCATGAAAGAAGTTTTACAATTTAAATTTCTAATATGCTTGTAGACAGTCTATCAATGTCATGGATTATATTTGTAATGAGTGCCAACACTGTCTTGCTAGATTAGGAGTCTGCAACAGGATAAAACTGCAGCATAAAATTAGAACAATATATTTAAAATGTCCAAGAATAATTTGAAGACAATAGCTTTTGATTTTTGAGTTCAGAATGATTCAGCTACATTTATTGACTTGTAATCAGGTATATCCGAAATTCAGTAAAACTCTGATACAGTGTAATTATACCTCTTTAAATATTTTGAATCAGTAATGAAATAGTAGAAAACCCTTTTCATTTTTGAGTTGAGTAGCTTTATTAGTCTGAGTAGACTATTCCTAATACTAAATCTGTGTTTATGGAAAACCAGTCTTGACCGATGAGACAATATCATCTGAACTATCTGGATTTTTGAAATGGATTTGATTTGTGTGGCATTACAGGACCAATTTATTTTGAAGGCTTGAGGTAGGCTTGGACATTAGGCTGTCTAAATAGGATAATGCTTAAGCTTCTTAATTCAGTGGCTGCTGATGTGTGAGAAGGCATGGATAAGCTTGAGCAGCATCTTGCCTTGGTTTAATTTTACTACCGATTTAAATTGATGACATTCCAATTGACATCTATGTGTCATTCTACTGAGTTGCTGAAGACTAGTCTTAACGTTAATAGCTTTAGACTTCTGTACTTGGGTAACCTTATGAAATTGTAAACCCTCAATCCAAACATCCAGTTTTGGAGTATGAGTAATTCAGAAAGGATTTGATTAAATACTAAATATAACAGATTTAAGTTCTTTGAATGTGAGCTACCTCTTAAAATATCAGTGATAGAAACATTCTGCTAAATGTTTGTTTTAAACAAAATTGTCATACGTTGCAATTTTAATCCTTGGCCATTTTGTGCACACTTGAAATAATATATTGGTTATTGATTTAATTAGTGTTTAACTGCAATTGATGTGACCCTGATGCTTGTTCTGGCTGATGGTTATACATGGAGGGGGGGGGGGGTTAAGTGGCAACTTACAATGCATTTAATATTGTATGGAACCTGAGAATTTTAAATTGCAGATACTGTTGGTTTTATTTTAGAATACTGGATCCAACAGTAAAGTACTTTCTGAATTCTTCCTTTCTCAGCATAAAATTATTTGAAAACTCTGCAGGGAGTCCGACTCCTAAAAACACAATTACATAATTGTTGTTCCCATGGATTAAGTTCTAATGTGAAACCTACTATGAGTAACAATGGTCAGTGAACCAAGTCAGTTTAAAGCTTTCTTTAAAGTGATTAAAGCCGACAATTTGTTGGGGAATAATTTGCAAAATATACTTCAATTGGATTTGCAGTGATAATTAACTTAGAAAGTTTCACGAGTCAAGATTTTTAATACTCTTTAAGTATGAAAATGGTGGTAGAAATCTGAACTAGTCATTATAGTTCAACTGTTTTTAAATGTAAAGCATAACTTATCCCTCCCTTAAGTAATTTTCAGGTCATTCAAAATGCTACTTTTTTGAAAGGACACAAAAGCATGCATGTACAAAAACAAAATAATTATCCTACCCATTTTACTGTGAAGGAGTTTTTTTTTCTTGATTTTGCTTTCTTTTTGTCTGCTGTACATTTGTGTGTCAGGACAGAACTTGAATAGTGGTGAAAATAGAGACATATTGCCAAAGTATTTTGTCTGGTACACATCAAGTCAAAGGATAGAAAGCCAAATTTCAAACAATCACAACAATTTATGTTGATTGGCAAGTTGAGTTTGACTGGCTGAGATTGAAGAAAGCAATAAATTGCTATCAGCTTCCAAAGTTCCTGGTTAACTCAATTTTGAATAACTAAAGAAACATGCTGCTGATTTGATCAGACATTCACTGCTTGTATGAGGCATTGTACTGGCATTGAAGCTAACACACTTCACGTTCAATTGTGTGGTAGGCAAAATAGTTGTTCTTAATAGGCAGAGAATAGGACATACAGACACAGTATGTGGTTGTAAAATCCAAAACATAATGTCAATGCTATATGTGATTCCACTATTGGGGAGCACATTTTAAATAATCTTGAGTCCATTAAAAGGTACATTAACCAATTTAAATAACCAGGCAAGCTTGCAACATAAATTATTTATCATTACTAGAAGCAAAATGCATTCATATGAAGAGATCTCTATGCTGCAAACAAGAAAAATGCTCAGGTTTTGCAGGATTTTTACCAAGGAGCTTGTGAGCCTGTAGTTCCCCATTTTTGTCTCTATTGCAATGCCTTATCCAATCAGCATATACTTGTTAATAAATCAGCATTCTTTTCTCAGTGTCATATAAATTATTGTGATCATGAGAGATATGTTTGCAAAACTTTATCGATATGTCACTACTTTCAGCAGAATTCAAATGAGCACATTATTCATTTTCATGTGGAAACAAAGTCTGATGTTTCCATTTATTGATACTAATGTTTTCTCTTCTGGATGTATGAAATGCATGTTGCTAGAATTGGTTAATTTACATTAATTCTACAATCCTTCATCTTCACGTTTCTGTCAACAAGCTAAACCTTTCAAATAGCATTGCACTGTTCACTAATTAATTTGAATAATTAATTAATTAATTATAATTAATTAATTTAGGTGGAAAATGTTGATGTTTTCGTTGTTCCATTTGAAAAGAATGCAGTTAGTTATTTTTGAGATGGATGGACTACTGTATTTAAAAAAAACTGCATATGTTATCAGATAAGTAGATCTAGAATAAGCAACAATTATCCATGGCTTAGTTAACACATTGTCAATTGATGAAGGTGCATCTTGGTTATAGTGATTGCAACGAAACTACTTGACAAACTATTACAAGCATAATGTCTGCAGTCTTTTAAAGCATTAGAGTATTTTCTGGATAGAATTGTTAGAATTGATATTCAGATGATAGTTATAAATGAACCTGAGGTTTGTTAGTGATTTTTGATACTGTTATCTGAAATCACTGAAAGGCATATCCAGGACAAGTATCAAGAACTATTTCCTTACAGAGGAGATGATAACAGCCAGAGTAAATTATCAGGAATGGAGATCAGGAGAGAGTACTGATCAAATGAAAACGTGTAGTTGAGTGGGCTGACGGGCTTCCTTATTTAGATAAATCTGTAACCATCCGTCAACAGCAAGTGTTCTCGGGGATATAACTGAAACTACCCATAGTGTAGAAGGTGATACCATTTACTCATATATTTTTTACCAGAACATTACTTAACTCAGTGACTTCCAAGTTGAAAATTAAACTTCTTTTACTATTTGTCTCTGTTAGGTGAGCAGCAAAATTTAAATGTGAAATCCAAAATCACTCGACCAATATTGATTGTACTTAGTACCATTTCATTATAGGATAGTACTGGAAGTAGCCTTTGAGATGTCTCCTGGCCCTATGTACATTATATAATAGAATATTTGTCTATTTTTCTCTAATGTTATATTGAAATGTTGCATTTTTATATGTGTAAATGCATATGTGTTCAAGTATACAATACCTGTAAATAATATAAACTTGAATTTTGAATCACTTGTTATTTTTGATCATAATATTATATCTGTATGGCTTCCCTGCAGTTACTTGTGAATATTTTGAAAGAATTGTAATCATTTTCATTTAAGAATGTAACTTAAGTTTTGAAGTGGCCAGGAGTTCCATTGGATCGGTGAGTGTTAAATGAAATGGCGCTGCATTGTAGTTATGTCCCATATGTTGGATAGTAAGTAATGTGTGATGGGTATTCTAAGAGTTTTCATATCCTAACTCCAAACGTTGATCAGAACTCGTTTCGAGACATGATCAAAAATAACATAAAATAGTGAAAAAAACTTTCCAGGTATGGGAGAAATTGGACGGTCCATGGGCCTGAGGCATTAACTCCATTGCTGCCTCCACAGATGCTGTCTGACCTATTAAGTATTTTGAGCAGTTTGTGATTTTACTTAAGATTCCAGCATCCACTGTATTTTGCCATTGTATTCAGAATTGTACTATCACAATTGTGAATCAGAACCTTTATAGTAATGGAAATGTAACAGTTTAACAGCATCTATAAATGTATTTCTAATATAAAGCATGCACATAATGATGACTAATTTGTTTCTAATATTTTTACACTAATATTTTACCTCTATTTTGCACAAATATTACTTTATCTGGTTCACTGGCATGCAAATAATGAAGTCATAACTGGGCTGTTTTCAATAATTTCTGCATAATAATCAAACCTGAATGAGTTGAAACATAATCCAAAAGAGATGTTGAGTAAATATTGCATGACTTAAGAATATAAAAGTGGAATTGCTGGCAGTTTTATGCTTTCAGTTTACACTATTTGTTTATTTCTAGTTTACACTCTTTATGCTGCTGTTTTAAATTTGCAACTTGGAAAGTATTGCTATTTCATGGAACATAATGTTTCAGTATATCACGCATGCATTATATGTAAGTTGATTAAATGTTAGTGTAAGTATCTTTGATGTTGAGCAATTGGTGCATGGAATTGTCTATAAACTTTAATGGTTACCAGTGGTCAAATATCGGTAACTCACCTTATGGTGACTTAACCATTTATAGCGATAAGGTACAGCATTTTCTCATCTCTAAAAATTGAGTGCTCCACCACTTACAATTGTTTCTCCATTTTGAATGAAAATTTATATAAATGAATGCATTGAAAGTGTGTGGTAACCAAAATGTTAGAATTTGGGGAAGAATCCTGAGATGCTGTATGGAGATCTAAGTTTGACTTGATGTGTATTGACTTGGTTCTGTTGTGTTGTACTGTTCCACTATACATAAGTTGAGTGATTTTGCTGTTAGAAGTTAATAAGTTCACATAAATGTGTAAACTTGAAAGTGTGCAGTATTATAAAGGCTAAGGCCAACAATCAGAGATTTTATGTAATAATGTACACAGTCTTTCTGTACATAAGCACTTTGCTGAAATTGCTATGGAAATAAAGTAGAAAATAGCTACTTGTGTTTGACTCCTTCATAATTTATTGTGTAAAACATCCACTTGTTATTTGAGATGGTAGGACAGTTCCTATCTAACACAGGATATGTTTCAGACAGAGTTTACCTTAGAAGATGCCAAATGCAAAGTATTTCTTAACCACAATCCAGAAATGTTTCATATCACGTATTTGAATAGCTGAAGTTGGAACTTATATTTCCAAGACCTTTAGAACAATTTTGAAGAGAACTATTTCATCTTTGGTATTAATTGAGTAATACAACTAGCAATGTCGCAATGTGAGGTTTTTAATGATCTGTATCAAAATGACAGTGTAAATATTGTTCAAGAAATCTAAGGGGTTACAGGAAAACAAATTACCATTAGTTACTCTAAAATGTGGCAGGGCATCATTATGTAAAAAAGCATTATATTCCATATATTTCCTCTTTATTAGTGTTAATACTGCCATCAAGATTTAAAGATTATTCATATAAATTCTTCTCAGTTATAATGTTAGGAATTTGTAGAAATAAAAGGATAAAAGTTGGGTAGATTAGCGTTACTATTTCTCTGCTGTCAGCCTGCACTGGGCTAATGCGCTAGAAATCCAGCCCAGCTACTCCTGTAGTTGTCACAAACAAAATTGTCCATATTGCCTGTTAGGTCGAGGTTGACAATGCAGGGATTAAGTTTCTGGATTTGAGAATTTTTTTTAACAAATAGATTTCAGGTATGGTGTAAACAATAATGAACTGCTGACATATAAGTTAGAGTTTTAACTGGAGTTATAAAATTCACTCTAAACACACCACAGACAGAAACAAAAAAATGGAAATAAATTAGCTTGTTTCAGCATTGAGGCTTTTTTACTGCAGAAAACAGGACAGGACCTTTCCTGTTGGAGCTTAAATTGTTCCAGTCCAAATATTCACACCCACGAGCTGTTCAGTTGCCTGGAAGCCAATCGCATCATTGCTGGTGAGCAAAAAGCCTTTGTTATTGACTACAGGTTACTATATTCGGACCTATTTGTTGCAAGCCAAATCTCCCTTCGGGCAAGCCCCCAGCTCTAGCTGCTGTGTAGAAATCTCCACCGCTTGAACAAACTGTAATGTAAATGGCACTTACATTAACTGGCTTTTGAAAAGTGCAGCAATCCTTTCCACCACTCTATTTTCAAATATTCCTATTTCAGTCCACAATCAAAAGTACAGAAAAATAGAAATGTACAGATTGTTGAATTGCAACAGTAGTGATGATGACCCATACTTTGGCTGGATCCATCAATCACACTTACAATGAATCTGTGTGACAAACATAAGGAAGAAAACAGGTATTGAGTAAAATGAGCGCTCAGCATTCTCAACACTCAGATTGCAATTTAACATACTTCTCCATAAAGTAGGATGTGGAATGGCTATTCATGGCACTTTGACATTGGTCTTTTGTGCATTGAGTGTAGCATCCGTCATAGAACATAGAACAATACAGCACAGAACAGGCCCTTCGGCCCACAATGTTGTGCCGAACTTCTAACCTAGATTAAGTACCCATCCATGTACCTATCCAAATGCCGCTTAAAGGTCGCCAATGATTCCGACTCTACCACTCCCACGGGCAGCGCATTCCATGCCCCCACCACTCTCTGGGTAAACAACCCACCCCTGACATCTCCCCTATAGCTTCCACCCTTCACCTTAAATTTATGTCCCCTTGTAACACTCTGTTGTACCCAGGGAAAAAGTTTCTGACTGTCTACTCTATCTATTCCTCTGATCATCTTATAAACCTCTATCAAGTCACCCCTCATCCTTCGCCGTTCCAACGAGAAAAGGCCGAGAACTCTCAACCTATCCTCGTATGACTTCCTCTCCATTCCAGGCAACATCCTGGTAAATCTTCTCTGCACCCTCTCCAAAGCTTCCACATCTTTCCTAAAGTGAGGCGACCAGAACTGCACACAGTACTCCAACTGTGGCCTAACCAAAGTCCTGTACAGCTGCAACATCACTTCACGACTCTTGAATTCAATCCCTCTGCTAATGAACGATAATACTCCACAGGCCTTCTTACAAACTCTATCCACCTGAGTGGCAACTTTCAAAGACCTATGAACATAGACCCCAAGATCCCTCTGTTCCTCCACCTGACTAAGAACCCTACCATTAACCCTGTATTCCGCATTCTTATTTGTTCTTCCAAAATGGACAACCTCACACTTGGCAGGGTTGAACTCCATCTGCCACTCCTCAGCCCAGCTCTGCATCATATCTAAGTCCCTCTGCAGCCGACAACAGCCCTCCTCACTGTCCACAACTCCACCTATCTTCGTATCATCTGCAAATTTACTGACCCACCCTTCGACTCTCTCATCTAAGTCATTAATAAAAATTACAAACAGCAGAGGACCCAGAACTGATCCCTGAGGAACTCCACTTGTAACTGGGCTCCAGGCTGAATATTTACCATCTACCACCACTCTCTGCCTTCGACCGGTTAGCCAGTTTTCTATCCAATTGGCCAAATTTCCCTCTATCCCATGCCTCCTGACTTTCCGCATAAGCCTACCATGGGGAACCTTATCAAATGCCTTACTAAAATCCATGTACACTACATCCACTGCTCTACCCTCATCCACATGCTTGGTCACCTCCTCGAAGAATTCAATAAGACTTGTAAGGCAAGACCTACCCTTCACAAATCCGTGCTGGCTGTCCCTAATCAAGCAGTGTCTTTCCAGATACTCATAAATCCTATCCCTCAGTACCCTTTCCATTACTTTGCCTACCACAGAAGTAAGACTAACAGGCCTGTAATTCCCGGGGTTATCCCTATTCCCTTTTTTGAACAGGGGCACAACATTCGCTACTCTCCAGTCCCCTGGTACCACCCCCGTTGCCAGTGAAGACGAGAAGATCATTGCCAACGGTACTGCAATTTCCTCTCTTGCTTCCCACATAATCCTAGGATATATCCCGTCAGGCCCGGGGGACTTGTCTATCCTCAAGTTGTTCAAAATGTCCAACACATCTTCCTTCCTAACAGGTATCTCTTCTAGCTTACCAGTCCATTTCACACTCTCCTCTTCTACAATACGGTCCCTCTCGTTCGTAAATACTGAAGAGAAGTACTTGTTCAAGACCTCTCCTATCTCTTCCGACTCAATACACAGTCTCCCACTACTGTCCTTGATCGGACCTACCCTCGTTCTCGTCATTCTCAGGTTTCTCACATACGCATAAAATGCCTTGGGGTTATCCTTGATCCTATCCGCCAACGATTTTTCATGCCCTCTCTTAGCTCTCCTAATCCCTTTCTTCAGGTCCCTTCTGGCTATCCTGTATCCCTCCACTGCTCTGTCTGAATCCTGTTTCCTCAACCTTATGTAAGCCTCCTTCTTCCTCTTTACCAGACATTCAACCTCTCTCGTCAACCAAGGCTCCCTCACACGACCATTTCTTTCCTGCCTGATAGGTACATACATATCATGGACACGTCGTATCTGCTCTTTGAAAAAGTTCCACATTTCCACCACATCCTTCCCTGACAGCCTATGCTCCCAACGTATGCTCCTCAAATCCTGCCTTACAGCATCGTAATTTCCCTTCCCTCAATTATAAAATCTACCTTGTTGTGCGCACCTATCTCTCTCCATAACCAAGGTGAAAGTCACAGAATTGTGGTCACCATCACCAAAATGTTCACCCACTAACAAGCCCACCACTTGTCCCGGTTCATTACCGAGTACCAAATCCAATATGGCCTCCCCTCTGGTTGGACAATCTACATACTGCGTTAGAAAAGCTTCCTGGACACACTGCACAAACACCGCCCCATCCAATCTACTTGATCTAAAGAGCTTCCAATCAATATTTGGGAAGTTGAAGTCGCCCATGACTACGACCCTGTGGCTTCTGCACCTTTCCAAAATCTGTTTCCCAATCTGTTTCTCCACATCTCTGCTGCTATTGGGGGGCCTATAGTAAACACCCAACAAGGTGACTGCACCTTTCCTATTTCTGACTTCAGCCCATACTACCTCCAGAGGCAGATCCCCCTCAAACTTCCTTCCTGCAGCCGTTATACCATTTCTAATTAGCAATGCCACCCCCCCCCCTCCTTTTTTCCCACCCTCCCTAATCTTACTGAAACACCTGTAACCAGGAACCTCCCAACAGCCATTCCTGTCCCTCATCTATCCACGTTTCCGTGATGGCCACAACATCGTAGTCCCAGGTACCGATCCACGCCTTAAGTTCACCCACCTTATTTCTGATACTCCTTGCGTTGAAGTATACGCACTTGAGCCCATCTCTGTGTCCGCAAGTAGTCCCTGTCAGTGCTACCTTCTCCACAGCCTCCCTACAGTCTTGGGCATCCTGACACACAGCTAGCTTACTTGCTGGACTACAAGTCCGGATCCCATCCCCCTGCCAAATTAGTTTAAACCCCCCCGAAGAGTGCTAGCAAACCTACCCCCCAGGATATTGGTGCCCTTCTGGTTCAGGTGCAACCCGTCCTGTTTGTACAGGTCCCACCTTCCCCAGAATGCAGTCCAATTGTCCAAATATCTGAAGCCCTCCCTCCTACACCAGCCTTGCAGCCACATGTTCAACTGCACTCTCTCCCTATTCTTTGCCTCACTGTCACGTGGCACCGGCAACAACCCAGAGATGCCGACTCTGTCTGTCCTAGCTTTTAGCTTCCAGCCTAACTCCTTGAGCTCTTGAATGACCTCCCCACCCCTCTTCCTACCTATGTCGTTGGTGCCAATGTGTACCACGACTTCTGGCTGCACACCCTCCCCCTTAAGGATTCTGAAGACACGGTCTGAGACGTCTCGGACTCTAGCACCCGGGAGGCAACAAACCATCCGTGAGTCTCGCCCATGTCCACAGAACCGCCTGTCCGTCCCTCTAACTAGAGAGTCCCCTATAACTAGCGCTCTCCTCCTCTCCCCCTTTCCCTTCTGAGTCTCAGAGCCACAGACCCCTTCCATGCAGCTTACACCTGCAACGCTGTCCCCCCCAACAGTTTCCAAAGCTGTATACTTATTTTTTAGGGGAACGACCACAGGGGAACCCTGCACTGCCTGCTTCTTCCCCTTCCCACCTCTAACTGTTACCCAGCTACCTCTGTTCTCCGGCGTAACCATGTCCCTGTAGCTTCTATCAATCACCCTCTCAGCCTCTCGAATAATCCTCAGTTCATCCAACTCCAGTTCCAGTTCCCTAACTCGTTCGGTGAGGATCAGGATCTGACTGCATTTCCTGCAGACGAAGTCGGCAGGAGTATCGGTGGTCACCCCTACCTCAAACATCCTGCAGGAGGAACATTCCACCGCCTGCGCTGCCATGACTGTACACTTTCTCCAAAAACAAGAACACTGAGTCAATAACACTGAGTCACTAACCTGGGGTCTAGAACACACCCACTCAAATACTAATCACTTACCTTCCCGCCCAGCTATGCGCTCCAACCTCACTTCCGCTGCTCCCACTCAAATGACCGTTGGTGATTAAAGGGTGAGTATTTATACTCACAGTTCTCCTTCCCGGCTGCCCCTCTGTTTGCCGTCACTTCCTCTGCTGCTCCCGCTTTTTTTGTGAAGAGAGAAAAAAAACACCGCTGCCCGCTACAGGTAAGTAATTTTGAAACAAACTGTCTTACCTTAGCTGTAGTCTCCCGGGTTCGCCTTTACTCGGCCGCTGCTCCCACTCAAAAAAAAAAATTGCAATGCGATAGTAGGAGATTGTATGTGCTGTATAGGTACTGAGACCTTGTATTCCCAACAGCTCCCACCACCTCCAGTCACTCAAGAAAGGGTCACCTAATGTCTCTCAGGAAGTTTGCAATCCTTACCTGATCTGGCATACATGCGATTCCAAACCCACGGTAATGTGGTTGATTCTCGCCTGCTTTCTAGGCAGTTAGGGATGAACAATAAATCCTGGCTCGGCCTGTGAATGAATGAAAAAAAGGAACCTGTACTATGCAGTGCATAATTATTGTAATTGTCCTTGAAGGATGTCACATCACAGATAAATAGAGCTCTCATGTGGAAATGAGTAAAAAAAAATAACTCAGTCCACCTACTCCAGGTGTGGTTGCAGCCATTTTCATTCATAATCCGTATTTAGGAATCAAGTGAAAATGGCAGGAAATGTAGAATGAACTTAGCAGACTCAGCCTAGTAAAAGATTTGAACCTCTCCTCCACGCCCCCCCCCCCCCCCACCATTCCCCATGAAAAACACTTTCTTTTCTTGGCACTCCCAGGGTGACCTTCATTACTGATCCCTCACACGCTTCCATACACTACTTGGAAATATCACTGCATAACTCATCTTTACTTGTGAACCTTCCAGTCCCTACAGTTTAGTCCTACTCACTGGGGAGCAAATATCCTACGTCTTGCTATCATCTCACCCCTTTTATATGCTGAATTTCCTGCCTTTTGCAGTCAATCCTGCCTCAAATCTCGAGCATTGGATCTCCCACTTCCATTTCACAGCTGTATCTGCTGATAACCCCTTTGACTTTCATTCTTCTCACCCCCCAGGACTGAATGTGGCCATTCTCCTTAGCAACTTGGGTAGGTAGCCCTGACTGATGATTACCAGACACGACTTAATCCATGCAGCCTCCCAACTGGTGTTCTGCAAATCCCTTCACTACACTGAATCTGCCGTACCGACTGCAGTCTAGTTCCCAGACAATACAGAACCCTGCCCCCCACTACCTTTGTTCAAGTCCCTGGACTATGACTAATCATACTGCAACCCTTGGCTTGACTGAGGACTGCTCCTCTTCAATTTTGTGACATGGCTGTTTGGTTGCAATGCATGCAGTGTGTTTGCTGTTTTGGTTGCTGGTGCACATTGCACATGTATGATTGGACATAGTGTGGTCCCATACAGCAACATGGCCTCTCCCTTGACTGCTGACAACTATCTTGGCTTTGTGTTTGCGCTAAGCACCAAGACAAGACAAAAGTATTGTGTGCCTTCAAGGTTCATCTCGAAGGGGAGGGATTTCAAAATGCCAAAAGGTCAGGCAGGGATTCTGTAAGCATCAAAGCAGGTGGAAAGTAAATGTGCACTAAGACAGCAAGCCAGCAACTTCTGAAATGCAGACTCATCTAATCCATGAGATGGGTTTTCTTTGTTGTTTACAAATTGTCCCTGCAACAGCATTCCAAGAAAGGTGCCAATGTGCTCCAAAGTGCAGCATTGAAGGTAGAAGTAGAACTAGAGGTAATGTGCCATGAAGAGCTGATGAGGCTAGTATGTGTCAGATGCCAAGGTCAGTGATTCTGTGGTGTGTGTCAGTGGCCAATGCCCATGGAGTGGCCCGTGAGATGTTGGCGCTGGCCTTTCATGACAGAGGCTCTCAGGAGCAAGAAGCAATTAGAGTCACCAGGCAACTGCACTGACTTCCATTGTTGCCATCTAGTTTCGATCTGACAAGTGAGAGGTTGGGGGAACTATGTATGAATGTGACAAGATTAAGTAATAATGAAATGCTAATGTATCCAAACAGGCCTCTTAACAGTGAGAATCTCATCTTGCCATTCAACACCTATTTGGAAAAATGGAACTTCTTGCCCTCCACATTTTAAAGTTCATATGATGTGATTTTCCTAATTTCCTCGCCATGGTCTTCATCGTTCAGATGCTGGGAATATTTTGCACAGCGCCTCCACAAATGCTGCCTGACCCATTGAATATTTATGGTATTTTCTGCTTTGCTTGCTTACAAAATTTTGGTTAGGCCACACTTAGAGTATTGCATTCAATTCTGGTTGCTTCATTACATGAAGGCTTAGAAGCTTTAAAGGGGGTGCAGGAGACTTTGCCAGGATGCTGCCTGGATTAGAGTGTATGAACTATAAGGAGAGGCTAGAAAAACTCGGGTTGTTTTCTCCAGACTGGCAGAGGCTGACGGGACACTTGATAGAAGTTTTTAAAATTATTAGATGCATAGATAGGGTTGATGATCAGAATCTTTCTTCCAGACTTAAAATGTCTAAAACCAGGGGGCATGCATTTAAGGTGAGAGGGGTAAAGTTCAAAAGAGATATAATGGGCAAGTTTTTTTACATAAAGTGATAGGAGTCAGGAAGGTGCTGCCAGGAGTAATGGTGGAGCCAGAGACAATAGGGGGGTTTAAGAGACTTTTAGATAAGCACATGGATATGCAAGGAACGGAGGGATATGGACGAATGGCAGGCAGAAAATTTTAGTTTAATTTGATGTCATGTTCATCACAACATGGTGGGCCAAAGGGCCCGTTCCTGTGCTGTACAGTTCTATGTTCTTTCTTCTGTGTAAAATTGCTTCTTTCTGCCTAACAGCTCAGCCATTGAAACAATCATCTGTGCTTTTCTCTTCCACTCTCCAAGTTGACCTAACTTCTTCCACAGCATACAAAGAATGAGTCCTGAAGGATTAGGGAATCGCTCATGTCAAAATATTAAAACATTCATGTAAATCAATTGGTTATTGATTACCCAATGCAGTCTTTGCCCTGTCTTTGGAAATCTATGGAACAGTACTAACTAATTTGTTTCAGAAAAATGTCTGCTTAACAATATACCACAGTCAATGTCTGAAGAAAAATAACAAAGGATGTGCAAAATTAATAAATCGTATTTTGGTATTATTTTAAAATTGCCTTCACCAGACAATGGTTTTGTCCACTATCAGATGAAACACTCTGTGCTGTCATAAGCTAGTGTCCTTTAATATTGTTACCATCCCAGCATTCAGTGCTGAACTTACATTTTATCATTTCACAACCTTTCCTCACACTGCTGGAACTGACCAGGACGAGCACCAATGGCAAAGGGCGAAGGCTCTCAAATGCCACTCATTAGTACTCATCACCTTTCTGCCTGATTAAATGCCTTCTGCCACAAACATTTCATGAAGAGGGCATGAAATTCTGCCCTACATTTGTAACTCATGATGATTCATGATGATGACAATGAGGATGGACAATAAACGTTGCCTTGCAGCTCCCAAAAATGAATTACCAAGTGGACGTTATGGAATACATGTGTAATTCAAGGGCAACATTCAAATTAAAATGTATTTATTTATAACCAGTCAAAGTATTGAGATCAGAATTTTGTGGGATCTCTGTACCCAGGTCTGAAAGTGAGAAGATTGTCCTTGCAGCCACACTCCCACCTCTCCCCAGAGTGTCTACAATTTCAGAGGGTGTGAGTGAAGCTTAGGGTACGCTGCTCGCCTTTAATAATTGAGGCCCTTAAGGGTCCAGGTTGGTGACCCTATTTGATCCTGAAGTGGGAAGAGACATCTGCAAATGGGTCGCTTTACAAATGGGTCAAAACCAACTTCCAAGGTGACAAGCTCCCTTTGCTGGTGCTCCCTCCCTATCTGGGTCTCCACCACAACCCCCATACCCGCCTCGTTATACCCATGAGCCTCACCTCCCTGGGTAGCCATGAGACCATTCCCCCCAACATGCACGTACTAGATCCTGGAGTCTGGAACTTAGAAACTGGATGTAGGAGTAGGAGGAGGCAGTCATCAATCTGAGTGAAACCCTTCACTCCAGCCAATTAACATTAAGTTATTCAGTTACATTAATGTTAAAGATTTGCAGCAAACCCAATTCTTCAAACATGCTTCACTATAGATTTGGGACTTTTTAAAAAAAATGCTGGACCTGCATTTATTTTCAATTAATAATTGCCCTTGAGGAGCTGGTGGTGAGCTGCCACCTTTTTGTGAAATTCTGCAACCTTTGGGATGTTGCTATAGGGATAATGCTATAAGGAAGGGCATTCCAGTATTTTGATCCAGAGTTATTGAAGGAATGGCAATATTGTTCCAAGTTAGAATGATGCATGGTTTGGAAGGACGCTTACACATGGTGGCATTCTCATGTATTTGCTGCTTATGTGTTTCTAAGTGGGAGGGGTCTCTGTCAGGACTGCTCCACAACCATCCTGCCCAGAACATGCAAACCAATGGTCTTTTTCCCAATCAGCAGGAGAACTCATGCCTTCCATTTTGAATCTCACACATTACGCAACACAGTAGGACACAAATAAAGGACTTAATAATTTTTGAGAAAACACTGTATCTCTGCACTGTGGTGCTACAGATTTTAAACCATGCATTATTGTTTTGTGGAAGTGGTGAACTTATTTTTTATTACTGTTGTTAACCGAATCATTACTTTTACTTCTTTCATGCAATTCTTATCCCCAATATTTCCATGGATAACTTGCCACCTGGGTGCATAGCAAAAGAAAACATCAATATGACAGGGGAATGATTGTGTATATGTGATTTCTAAGTTCATTTATGGTTTATGAATAATTGTGGTTCATGAATTGAAGAAATCAATCCTTGTCAGGTAAGTCTCTCATCATACACTTTTAAAAAAATTATTTTGATTCATTCATAAAATTCAATCATTGGATAACAAGGCCAGAAATTATTGCTCATTCCTTCACTTCCCTTCAGAAGGTGATGGTGAACCATCGTCTTGAATCATTGAAATCCATGTGAAGTCGGGACACCCGCAGAGCTGCTGGTGTGGAGCTCCGGGATATTGCCTCAGGGAAGTTGAAAGATTGGTGGCTTGGTTCCAACTCTGGAGACTGTGTTTGAAGAGGAACTTCCAGGTATTATCATACAATATAATAAAATACAGCACAGGAACTGGTTCTCTGGCCCACCAAATCTGCACCAATTCCTAGTCCTTACTTAGACCCCCTACTTACTAGCCATGATTATTTCATTCCTTCTGTGCACCTCCTATTCATACATCTCTCAAGATATGCCTTAAATGTTGCTAATATGCCTGCTCCACCACCTCCACTGGCAGAGCGTTCCAGGCACCCACCACCCTCTGTGTGAAAAAGCTCCCCTGCACTTCTCCCCTAAACTTTCCCCCTCTCTACTTGAACCTGTGCTCACTTGTATTTGACCTTTTCACCCTGGGAAAAAAACCTTTGACTGTCCACCCTAACTCTGCCTCTCATAATTTTCTAGACCTCTATCAGGTTGGTCCTCAGCTTCCATCTCTCCAGTGAAAACAATTGGAGTTTATCCAAGCTCTCCTCATACCTAAAACCGTTCAGCCCATGCAACATCCTGGTAAACCTTCCCTGTACCCTCTCTGAAGCATCCAAGTCCAGTAGTGTGGTGACCAGTACTGCAGGCAATATTCCAAAAGTGGCCTAACTGCAATTTTATGCAGCTGAAACATGCCAATTTTCATATTCAATGCCCCATGGATGAAGGCATGTGTGCTGTATGTCATCTGGATCACCTTATCCATCTGGGGCTGGTGGCAGCAGCAGCAAAGTGATTCTCCAGCCATTCAGGGCCATTGACAGCGAGGCCTTCTACTGGAGTCCAGGGCTGGACGCAGCAGTGGCAAAGCTCCTTCAACGATTGAGATGAAAGTGCTCATGGAAGCAGATTCTTCAAGATGACAGCGCCAGCAAGGCGATATCTGCAGGTGAAGCGGGAAGATCTCCCTTGGGGCTGGGTGTCAGCATGGACTGGATCAGAAATACTGATGTTTCGAACGTCATACTACTTTATTTTTCCAATTTATTCAATGACCTATAATACTGGATTTTTTTTAACTTTTCTAATTTCTTTTTTATTTCCAAAACATTTGATTTTCAGAATATGTCCCTAGGTTCCTTTGTACCTGAGATGGTGCTGTAATGCGGTGACTAAATTTTTCTCTGTACTTAATTCTAATTCTAATGCATCTGTGTCACCACTTTCAGAGATCTTTGGATTTGTATGCCCAGATTTCTCTGTATGTCAATGCTCCTAAGGGTTCTGCCATTTATGGAGGAACCTCGATTATCCAAAGGGCACAGGCGGGAGTATTTCGTTAGGTTAATCGAATGTCGGATAACATAGTATACTGTATAATTCGTACCTGAATTTGATCTTCCAAAATGCATCACCTCGCATTTGTCTAGATTAAAGACCATCTGCCAATTCTCTGCCCAAATCTGCAATCTACCTATATTGTGCTGTATACTTTTACAATCCTCCTCACTATCTGCAACTCCGAAAATGTTGGTGTCATTCACAAACTTACTAATCAGACCATCTACATTTCCCTCTAGATCATTCATATACATTACATACAACAAAGGTCCCAGAACAGATCCTCGCAGAACACCACTAGTTACTGACATCCATTTCAAAAAGTTAGTCTCTGTCTTCTACGACCAAGCCAGTTTTGCATCAATCTAGCCAGCTCATCCCATGAGATTCTATCTTCTGTATCAAATGCCTTACTAAAGTCCATGTAGACAACGCCCACTGCCCTTCCTTCAACAATCATTCTTGTCATTTCCTCAAAAAACTCAATCAAGTTGGTGAGGTATGACCTTCCCTGTACAAATCCATGCTGCCTATCACTGACAAGTCCATTTGCTTCCAGATGTGAATAATTCCTGTCTCTTAGTATCTTCTCCAACACTTCCCTTCCATTGATGTCAGGCTCACTGGGCTATAATTCCCTAGACTATCTGTAATCTTCCTACACAAAGGAACAACATTGGCCATTCTCCAGTTCTCTGGAACCTCATCTGAGGCTAAAGATATCTGTTAGCCCCAGCTATTTTCTCCCTTGCCTCCAACAGTATCCTGGGATAGATCACGTCTGACCCTAGGGACTTGTCTATCTTAATATATTTCAATACATCCAATACTTCCTCTTTAATTATGTTGACATGCGCAAGACTATTCACACACCTTACTCTAACCTCAACATCTCTCATGTCCCTCTCTTTGGTGAATACCAATGTAAAGTACTCATTGGTATCTCACCCATTTACTCTGGCTCCACAGATAATTACCCTTATTTATCCTACAGCAGTTGAAGTTAACATGTGCTTGCCTGTCCTTCTTGTAGATAGCACAAGCCAGCAGTTTGGAAAGAAATAAGCATATGGTTAAGACTTATATAAATCTGGACATAAATAAAATAGACAACTCATTGCTTTCTATATTCAATTAAAGACTGCATGTCTCTAAAACTACCACCCATCGGAAGAGCAAATAGAGGAAAAATATATGCAAGCACATTTTTAACATGCAAACTTGCATTTACAAATAAAAATGAACTACAAGTAAAGATGTAAACAAGTTTCATTTTTGATGTGTCCATTAATAAGTGCAACAGTTTCACAGAATTACCCTAAACAAAGGAAGTACCAACATTTTATGACATTTTTAATACTTATTATCTTTTAAATCATATCACTCTTCTTTACTAATGATGTTATCATAAAATCACAGAAATATAGAATGGTTACAGAACAGAAAGCGGGATTTGACCACTTATATCATTATTGGTCAGCCCAAGGAACAACTGATCTAAGGCTCCCCCTTCCTTTTGTCCATAGCCCTAAAATACTTCTTTTTCAGATAATGACTCAATTCATTTCAGAAAGCCTCAATTGAACCGGCCTCGACCACCACCCTCTCAGACAATACATTGTACATCCTGAACACTCGTGTTAAAATGATTTTATAATTATGGGATGTGGGTGACTGGACCAGCATTTATTGCCTGTCCTTAGTTGCCCTTGAGCAGGTAGTGGTGAGCTGCCTTCTTGGACTGTTGCATTCCGGTCGGTAGACGAGTAATGACCTTAGGGAGGGAATTCCAGAATTTTGAGCCTGCAACACTGAAAGCAAGGGAATGTATTTCAAAGCCAGGATGGTTAGTGGTTTAGAGGGGAACTTGTAAGTGGTGGCGGTCTCATGTATCTACTGCCTTGTCCTTCTCGATGGTAGTGGTCATGGATTTGGAACATGCTATCTAAGGATCTTTGGTGAATTTCTGCAGTGTACCTTGTAGATCTACCTGCTGCTGCTAACCGTCAGTGGTGGAGGGAGCGGATGCTTGTGGATGGAGTGCCAATCAAGCAGGCTGTTTTGTCCTGGATGATGTCAACTTTATGGGTGTTGTTGGAGCTGCATTCATCCAAGCAAGCAGGAATATTCCATCACACTCCCATTTTGTCCCTTGCAGATGGCGGACAGGCTTTGAGCAATCTACAATATTCCTCATGTCTGACCTGCTCTTGCAACCATTGTATTTATATGAGGAAGCCAGTTGAGCTTCTGGTCGATGGTAATTCCCAGGATATTGTTAATGAGGAATTCAGTGATGATAATGTCATTGAATATCAAGGGATGGTAGTTAGATTATCCTTATTGCGATGGTGTCACAAAGCTGGCCCCTTTATTTGCTAAAAGCTGTTCCTTTTATCAAGGATACTGTGTCCTTGGTTTTTTTTTCAGAGGGGTCATAAACAGCTCCCTGCTCTAAGGTGACTAGTCTGGCGTAGAGATTAAATATGTAAACTTGGCCTGAGACTTCAGGCCAAAGTGGTCATGTTTTAAAAGTGACCTGTATAATGAAAGGGAAATGGTCAGCTCTCTCGCTGAGCAGTTCAGTCCAGAACTAGTTAGAAGTTCATCAGTGGTCTGTGTGAAAAGCTGCAAAAGCTCTCTCTCCTTCTGCCCTTCTAACTTCAACTTGTAACCATTTGTTCCATTTTTACTGTTGTTTTTAAGGAGGTTTGCTTATTGGGACTGTTATGTATATTCGGAACAGCATAATTAAGTCTAGTTTGGATAGACTGAGTTCTGTAGTGGTCTTTTATTCTGTTCTTTGTGTTTCATTGTGTAATTTTGTGAATAAATTTTTGTCTGTTTTAAAACCTGGTAGTCAACTTCGCTAACTTACTTCGGGTAATGTTCACTGTATACTTACCGAAACAAATTGCAAAACTATAATCTGGGGTGCCTGCTTAAGAATGTTTTGAGTGGTCTGGCTTAGTTCCATAACAATGGTCAATGCCTGGTATTTACGTGCTGCAAATATTACTTGCCACTTTTCAACCTTAGCCTGAATATTGCCCAGATCTTATCGTGTTTCAACGTGGACAGCTTCAATAATTGAGGAGTCACGAATGGTGTTGGACATTGTGAAATCATTGGCAAACATCCCCACTTCTGACCTTATAATGGAGGGGAAAGTCACGGATGAAGCAGCTGAACAAGTTTGGACCCAAAACACTACCCTGAGGAATACCTGCAGAGATGTCCTGGAGCTGAGGTGACTTTCCTCCAACAACTACAACCATCTTCCTATGTGCCAAGTTTGATTCCAACCAGTGAAGACTTTTGTAGGAGAAAATTACTGCAGATGCTGGAAAACAAAAAAATGCTGGCGATCACAGTGGGTCAGGCAACATCCATGGAGAGCGAGCAAGCTAACGTTTCGAGTCTAGATGACTCTTCATCAGAGCTTCCAGAGCTAATTTATGGAAGTATGGGACTTCATATATTGTGCATTGTCACCCTTTCTAACAAAGTGCCCTGACATTCAGAGAAAGGGTCTCTAGACTTGAAACAGTAACTCAGTTTTCTCTCTACAAATGATGCTAGACCTACTGAGTTTCTCTCTGCTTTGGTTTTATTTTAAATATGGCATTGGTGCCAGGGATTTTGGTGTTTTGACAGATATCCAGTGTTTGAAGAATTGAACCAGGATTGGCGTGTGGCAAGATGGGAAGAAAATCAGACATGAGTGATTCCATCGGGATTGGGAACATAATTAATAGGATATGTTTGGAAAGTGGTAAACATTGTTCCACTTGTTGTGAAACTGAAGAGATTCAGAGTTATAAATGTGCCAAAATTTCTAGTTTTGAGAAGTACATTGGGTAAGATTTCTCTCTTGCACATGCCCACAATTACTGTCCACTTAAGCATGCTTGCCACATGAGAAGGATGGCAATTAAGCAAGTATTATCCTGTTTGTTTACTGGATTCTGGCATTGTGGTGGATCTCACTCAAAGGATCCAGAGGCACAGTACCTTGATTGAGGAGTCTGGCATTGGGATGTCAGGTGCCTG
The DNA here is from genome assembly GCF_037043375.1 of Chiloscyllium plagiosum. NCBI lineage: Eukaryota > Metazoa > Chordata > Chondrichthyes > Orectolobiformes > Hemiscylliidae > Chiloscyllium > Chiloscyllium plagiosum. Next base: position 109,076,899 of record NW_028270141.1, read on the forward strand.
GCAGCTCTTGGCAAGCGAGGATCCAGCCCCAGGAGGTAATCTTGTGGGAAGGCCTGCTGCTGGCTCGGCAAGCGCCTGACTGACAGAGATGCATTTGGTCTTCCCAGAAGTGATAATGCAGTGGTCATACTGCCTTCCTGCTGGCGATCAACACTTGTCTCATCTTACTTAACATTCTCGAGTGAATGAGCTAAAACCCCACGGAAGTAGCTGGAGAATTTAAATTAATTCAATTAAATAAATCTGGAATTAAAAGCTCATCACAATAATAGTGACCCTGATCAAAGTTTTATGAAAATCTATCTGGTTAATTCTAAAATATTTTGTTGCTATTTGATATTGGGTGGCTTACACATATTTTCATTCAGTGCTGGTGCAAAGTTCTTTATGAAAATATATCCTGCAACGGGTCTTTACAATTCTACATTTGATAGATGTCACACAATTTACTTCCAAAATTTAATCATTATTTATGGAAAACTGTCCACACTGAATAAATCTCAGTACTGTACCAGATTATTTTCCTTAGGTACGTCTAACAAATGATGTAAATATTGAGAAAAATAAAACATTTTTCATTGACTTTCACCTTGTATAAATCTTGTTCCAGTAACAATCAAACACCAACTTGTGTGCCACTATTTCAAGTGCATTGTCTTAACAGCTGCAGGGAGGTAACTTGCTGTCACAATGTGAAAGAATATGGAAGCTCAGTGTTGGAGGTGGAGATTGGCATTAAGAATATGTTTATACACAAGCCTAAAAACTCCACAGCAAGTTCCCCTGGGAATTCTCACTTGCTGAAAGTGTTTCCATGTAACGCATGACAACACAGACTTGCAATAATTTATCACTTAAGTGCAGTGAATGAAAAATAGTCAATAAACTACAAGAAGTAATTTCTTCAAAAGTCCCTGTTTGTTATGCAAATAGTCTGCTGTACCATGTTCGAATGGAGAACAAATAATAAATCATGACGTCAAGCTTACTGATATACATAGAAAGCAATTAATATGTGGATTACAAGGTAGCAATCTCCTCAATGGGATTTAGAGTGTGTTGTAAACAACGAGACTGAAATTTAAGTGTTGTGCAATTTTATAAAACATTATCATAGAAGAATACAGTACAGAAGGTGGCCATTCAGCCCATTATGACTGTGATGTATATTATACCTCCCTCTGCTCTTTGGTACAATTATCAAATTAATAACTTATTTAAATTTTTTGTATGTTCTATTAAATATCCAATTCTCTTTTGTAAGTTAATATCAAATTTACTTCAAATAGCATTTCAGCCAGTGTGTCCCACACCATATCAACTGACTGCACAAGGAATTTTCACCTCCCTTCTTTGCTTTTTGCCAAGTATATTGAATTCATCTTCTCTGATTACTGAGCTTTGGGCCAATTGAAGCAACTTCTGCTTAGTTATTATCTGAAAACCTTTGTAAAATTACTTTGAAATAGAACATTGACCTATGTTGTACAAGAAATGATGGCACGGTGTTGCCGTGAAACATGGACATACATTGCAGCCACGATATGTTAGTGGTGGAGGAGGTTTTGACCAAGCAAGCTGCTTTGTCCTGGATGGTGTTAAGCTTCTTGAGTGTTCCATTACATTGTATAATGCAGCTGGTTCTTAAATGACCACAATCTAATATCCAGCAAAACACTTTCCTTGACTTTTTTTTCAGACCGTAGTAATCCACGTCGGCTGTTGCAAATCTTATGACAATCTATGTTCAGGGTCTCAAAATTTGATAAAAGATTTCTAAAAAGTTTCAATGTCACAGGGATGCAAAAGTGTATTAATGGTGGAAAACAATGTGCAGTGGTTAGAAGAGTAATATTAGCATCTGAGTGTTATGCCCCATGTCTCAATGTTGGAATAACCACTGACGTGGGGCCAAATTTTCCACAGAGACAGCAGCCCTGCCCTGGGGCCACATTTGGGGTCACGCTGTGCAGGTACAGGTAAGAAGCTCCCCCCACTTCACCTGATGAAGGAGCAGTGCTCCAAAAGCTTGTGATTGAAAATAAACCTGTTGGACTCTAACCTGACGTTATTGGCTTCTGACCTTGACCAAAATTGGTGAATTGGCCATGCTAAATTGCCCGTAGTGTTAGGTAAGGGGTAAATGTAGGGGTATGGGTGGGTTTCGCTTCGGCGGGTCGGTGTGGACTTGTTGGGCCGAAGGGCCTGTTTCCACACTGTAATCTAATCTAATCTAATCTAAAATCTACCCCCCCCCCCCCAGTGCTACCGGCCTATTCAGATATCTATCAGCTCATGGGGCTGCGTGCTGGGAGGGCATGCTCCCAGACTGGTGAATGGCTTTGGAAAGGCAACACTGCTGGAAGTATAGGAGCTGCTGACTAATTCAATTCGCAGTCAAGCTCCAAAAACAGGAGTTCCTGTTGCTGAAGGACAGTAGTCTCACTATCAAGTAAATAAAACTATCTCCAGTGTTATTGCTGGTGAACTGCCAGACTTAAGCCACTGACTGACTTTTCAAATGGTAGTGGTGACAGGTGTTGAAGTGCCAAGGAAAGTAACCCCGATAAAATTCATCCCTAATGTGTAGTTGAATCAAAGCAAAGTGATTTGGGCAATCTTACCTAATTTCTATCATCTGATGCCTCTCCAGAAATTTACATTGTGCAATAAGTAATTCTTGGAGGAGAAGAAGCAATTCGCAGTCTATCTACTCAATCTAACATGCAAAATTACATCATTTTATGCAGTTAAAGAATGTGTTAGCTCTAAACTTAGGGTAATATTAGAACCACATCATTCACTTTCCAAATGAATGAAAGTTGCCATTATCCCAGAGACTGTTCTCTTGTTTGAGGGGTTGATGGTGAGCTTAACCTAAGAGTCATGAGGCCTTAGGCAAGGCATGGGGTTGAGGCCGTCGGACCTTTCTGATGGCCTCAGCTGTACAGGGATTGAACTGGCAATACTGACATCACACTGTTTCACAAACCTACCATCCAACGGAACATACCAAACGTCTTCCCACAAAATTGTAGAGAACAGACAATCTAATTAAGTTTGTGATTCCATAGCAAATGATGGATAGGATGACTGATCAACGAGTTCCCCAAAATAGATGCTCAGATCAAGGCCAAGCTTACCTACAGAGACATTATGTTTGTTCACACAGCTGCATGGACAAGTTATACCCTGAGTCCGAATTCTAGAGGTTGTCTTAAGAAATCATCTATCAGAAATAATTAAAAACTAGAAGTAGTTAATATTTATAAACTGAATAATGCATGCAGTTTAGTAAATAGGTGTAATTAATAAGTGAAATGATATATGAGCTAGTCTGGCAGGTCCGATCCTTTTTGCATGCTTTCATCATTGCAAAATTAAAATTCTTCAAACCAGCAGGTGCCATCAAGCAAGCTCTGATCAGACTTAACACAGAATTCATCTCGTGAAGAATATACTCACAAGTAGTTGCCAGGAGAGTACTGATTATTGCAAAACCTTTCCTTAATTAGAGAATTTGAGCCACTTGCTAGACAAGAGCGACATCAACTGGTTGTTGAGAAGATTACCAGCAAAAACATGAGAGACAAAAACAGAACTTCCCGGAGAAGCTGGACGGATCTGGCAGCATCTGGAGAGAGAATGATGAGTTCACCAGAACAGTTCCAAACAAGGATCACCTGACTTGAAACTTCACCCTGCTTTATCCCTACCGATGCTGCCAGATCTGCTTAGTTTCTCCAGCAATTTCTGTCTTTGTTTCAGGTTTCCAGCATCTACAGTCTTTTTTAACTGTGAGGAATTTTGAGGAACTGTGAGGAGCTTTGAGCATTGCATTATTATTTTTAGCTTAAATGACACTTTCCTGCAAATCAATCATAGCCATAGGGAGTGGAGGATGGCAAAGAGGAGGAAGTTAATGATGACAAGAAGCAGGAGCAGAAAATACACTTTCTGGTGGTGTCTGCCGATGATGATGAGAAGAAGTTTAATTAGAATTCACTGCAGTAATATGCTGCATCATATTCCTGTGGTCCAACTCACTCATTCAATATTATCTCCTGATTACCCGCTTACTCACTTCTGTACACCAGTTCAGAAACTTGCAACTGGGGAAATTAGATAGACCTGGTAAGGATGTACAACTGAATTATTCACGGAGTTAGACGACCACTAGGCAATTGCGAAACTCTATCTCAACATTAGTATCATACTACTTGGAACGGAAAAGCTAAATATATAAAAAGCAGCTGGAGAAATTGAAGGAAGGTGACAAGGAAGTCATCTATTCGTACCCTCATCGTAATAAAATCATTTCAACCAGGATCACTACAGCACAGCAACTGGGATCAGACAGTTAATTCTTACTTAGGAAAGTTGTGAAACAAAAGTAAAATAGTATTAGTGCCATAAATGCAGCGTACTTGGTGATGACTCCAGTACTCTGGAGATTATTGTTATTGCTTTAAAATACAAAACGTTGCAGGCCTTTGCCATAACCGGGTTCCCTTTAACTGCATTGGTCAACAATAATTGGTTGATTAGTGCCCACTTAACCAATCATCACAAAACTTTGTTTTTTTGTTTCGGATCTTTCCTTGGAGGGCAAGTCAGGATGGTGATTGGCTCGGGGGTAACTTGCAGATGGTGATGTTCCTGTGCACATAGTCCCCTTATCTTTCTAGGTGATAAGAGTTTATGCGCCTGCAATTTCTTGGCCTGTGTGCGATAGAACCTCTTGGGGCCCATATCAGCTGAACACCCCACCAAACACCCAGGTGATAAATACTGACATTCTTGTCTTGGATGATAAGCAGAGGAGAAACAAAATCTTTAAATAGGAGAGAAACAGAATCCTATTTCCCTTGAGGTGAAGTGTCAAGTGGATGTTAACAAAGAAAGTTTACTGAGTTACTGCACTATAATTTGTAAATAGTACAAACTGCTGCCACTGTATGTCGGTGGACTGAGAATCATAGAATTCATACAGTGTGAAAAGAGACCATTTAGGTAATTGAGTTTGCACTAACCTTCTGAAAAGCATTCCACACAGAGTTATCCCCAGCCTATCCCCGCAACCCTATATTTATCATGACTAATCTACCTAACCTGCACATCTTTGGACTGTGGAAAGAAACCAGAGCATCCACCAGAAACCCATGCAGACACAGGGAGAACGTGCAAACTGCACACAGACAGTCACTCGAAATTGGAATGGAATCCAGGTCTGTGGTACTGTGAGGCAGCAGTGCTAATCATTAGAACATAGAACATTACATCGGCCTCGATGTTGCACCAACCTGTGAAATCGGCCTGAAGCCCATCTATCTCACAGTATTCCATTTGATCCATATGTTTATCCAATGACCATTTAAATGCCCTTAAAATTGGTGAGTCTACCACTGTTGCAGGCAGTTCGTTCCACGCCCTGACTACTCTCTGAGTAAAGGAACTACCTCTGACATCTGTCCTATATCCATCATAAGACTTTCCCTCCATACCAGGCAACATCCTAGTAAATCTCCACTGAACCCTTTCCAAAGCTTCCACATCCTTCCGATAATGCGGTGACCAGAACTGTATGCAATATTCCAAGTGCGGTTGTACCAAAGTTTTGTACAGCTGCAGGATGACCTCGTGGCTGCAAAACTCAATCCCTCTACCAATAAAAGCTAACAGACCGTATGCCTTCTTAACAACCCTATCGACCTGGGTGGCAACTTTCTGGGATCTATGTACATGAGCACCGAGATCTCTCTGCTCATCTACACTGCCAAGAATCTTACCATTAGCTCAGTACTCTGTATTCCTGTTGCTCCTTCCAAAGTGAATCACCTCACACTTTTCCACATTAAACTCCATTTGCCACCTCTCAGCCCAGCTTTTCAGCTTATTAATGTCCCTCTGTAACCTGCAACACTATCCACAACTCCACCAACCTTAGTGTCATCCGCAAATTTACAAACCCATCCATCTACACTATCATCTAGGTCTTTTATAAAAATAACAAACAGCATTGGCCCCAAAACAGATCCTTATGGCACACCCCTAGTAACTGAATTCCAGGATGAACATCTCCCATAAACCACCACCCTCTGTCTTCTTGCAGCTAGCCAATTTCTGATTCAAACCACTAAATTACCCTCAATCCCATGCCTCCGTATTTTGTGCAATAGCCTACTGTGGGGAACCTTATTAAATGCCTCACTGAAATCCATATTCACCACATCAACCACTTTACTCTCATCCACCTGTTTGATGACTATCTCAAAGAACTCAATAAGGTTTGTGAGGCACGATTTACCCTTCACAAAACTGTATTGACTATCCCTAATCAACTTATTCCTCTCTGGATGATTATAAATCCTACCTCTTATAAACCTATCCAATACTTTACCCACAATTGAAGTAAGGCTCACTGGTCTATAATTACCAGGGTTGCTATTACATTATTTATATGACTATTCTAGTTCAGAATGAGGTCAATTGTAACTTCCAGGGCATTGATGGTAAGGAATTTAACAACGGCCATATAATTAAACATCAAGGGGTGATGATCAGCCTCTCTCTTGTTGGAGATGGCTTTGCCTACCACATTTGTTGCATGATTTTACTTGCTACTTTTCAGCCCATTTCTGGATGTTGCCCAGGTCTTGCTGTAGTTGGACATGGACTGCTTCAGTATCTGAGGAGCTGTGAGTGGGCAGCAGAGTGGCTCAGTGGTTAGCATTGCTGCCTCACAGCATCAGGGTCCCAGGTTCGATTCCAGCCTCGGGTGACTGTCTGTGTGGAGTTTGCACGTTCTCCCTGTGTCTGCGTGTGTTTCCTCCGTGTGCTCCTGTTTCCTCCCACAGTCCAAAGATATGCAGATCAGGTGAATTGGCCATGCTAAATTGCCCCATAGTGTTAGGTCAATTAGTCAGAAGGAAATGGGTCTGGGTAGGTTACTCTTCGGAGGGTCGGTGTGGACTTGTTGAACCGAAGGGCCTGTTTCCACACTGTAGGGAATCTAATCTAATCATGAACATTATTCAATCAGCGGTGAACATTCCCATTTCTTACCTTCGGGAAGGTTATTGATGAAGCAGATAAAGATGGTTGGGCCTAGGATACGTCCCTGAGGAACTCCTGCAGAGATGTCCAAAGCTACATTCATCCTTTGAATGCCAGTCTGCTGCCATTTCCCTGTGGCTCTACAAGTTTTACTCAGTCAGGAATCATGCTTAAAGCTGATGAAGTGGTTGCTTTAAACAATTTTACTATTGCAGTGAGCATTCGGACCTGTTTTTGATTAATTAGATTCTACCCTGCCATGAAATGCCCTGAATTTTATCTTGATTTCCCAGATCCATTCAGGTTTTTTGCAAACAGCTGATGGAGTCATTTCTTTATAGGATCCATTATTGCTCAATGAAAATTCATAACAGCCAAAATGAAAAGAAAAGCCCAGCTGCAGCTGGTACAGCTGGAAGTAAGAGAAAATCTATTTAAGAAATTAATAGCTGATTTAGGCAAAGGGCTGACAAAATATTGCCTTTAAATAACAGGTATATAGAAAACATAATCACCATCTGATTATTATGCAATTAGTCAGAAAAATGCACTTGTACTGAGTAATATGATCTGGGACGTTCTGTGAGAGCACCTCATGAGTTGAATTCCTGTCTTGGGTAGGTCTAAGTTCATTTTAATTGATGCTTATCCCACTTTTGTAAGAGTAGAAACAGTGTTCCTACGCAATCCTTTCAAAAAATAGCACAGGAATATGCCAATGACACAGGGCTGAGAATGCAAGCTGGAAATTAAATACTTCTTTGGAATATCTGCAATTACAGCTCGTTGGGTGATGCTGTGGGAATCTTAAAATGCTCATAAGTTTCCTTTGAAGGCAGTGATGATCAGCAGAAGAAAATTGACAGATCTTATTGCTAAAAGAAATAATGCATTTATACAGCATAAGAATGGATCACAAGACCATAGATGTAGGAGCAGAAGAAGGACATACAGCCCATCAAGTCTGTTTTGCCATTCAATGAGATCATGGGGCCAATCAGATCAACCTTAACCCCGCATACTTTCTTTTTCCCATATCACTTGATCCCCTTCTGATCTGGAATGTGCCAACTGAAAGAGTAGTGCAAGCAGACTCAACAAATCTTATAAAATGGAATTGAATACATGGTTAAACAAAGAAACTTTGTAAGATGATAGGGAAAGAAGTGGGAAGTGGGACTAATTGGGCAACACAAGCCCACAATTGGTGAAATGGCCTCCTTCCTGTTGTATCAAGCAGAGATTCCAGATGTACATCTATCTATGCAATTGACGTGTTTGTATCCAACCAGGACCTGTAGAAAGTAGGAAACATTGCATGGGCTAAACATTTTGATTGGCTTAAATATTCCTTTGGTGGTCGTGTTGCAGCTGTATAGGACATTGGTTAGGCCACTTTTGGAATACTGCATGCAATTCTGGTCTTCTTCCTATCAGAAGGATATTGTGAAACTTGAAAGGGTTCAGAAAAGATTTACAAGGATTTTGCCAAGGTTGGAGGATTTGAGCTGTAGGGAGAGGTTGAATAGGTTGGGGCTGTTTTCCCTGGAGCATCAGAAGCTGAGGGGTGACCTTAGAGATTTATAAAATCATGAGGAGCATGGATAGGGTAAATAGACAAAGTCTTTTCCCTAACGTGAGGGAGTCCAGAACTAGAGGGCATAGGTTTAGGGTGAGAGGGGAAAGATATAAAAGAGACATTAGGGGCAACTTTTTCATGCAGAGGGTGGTACCTGTATGGAATGAGTTGCCAGAGGAAGTGGTGGAAGCTAGTATAATTGCAACATTTAAAGGGCATCTGGAAGAGTATGTGAAAAGGAGGGATTTGGAGGGATATGGGCCGGGTGCTGGCAGGTGGGACTAGATTAGGTTAGGATATCTGGTCAGCATGGAGAGTTGGACCAAAAGGTCTGTTTCCATGCTGTACATCTCTATGACTCTATGACTCTTCCTTTTAAACCTTTCTACACCACCGAAAACAACTCAATTTTAGAGGTCTTCATGACTGCAGTAATTAATTCCTTGGATTATTTCAATGTATCTTCACTGAACGGTTCGTTAGCTCCAATTTGTTTTCTGTAGTTTTAAATTTTTTAAATCAGTTCATGAGATGAGGGAGTTGTTGCCTGGGCCATCCCGAGCTGCTTTTGAGAAGGTAGAGGTGAGCTGCCTTCTTTCACCACAACAGTCCATATAGTGTAAGGTTGAATTACTCTCACCATACATTTTTCAGTGATCTTACAGACTAAAATTAAATACACAAAATATAAAGAGTGTTGTGGAAGCATAACCATAAGATCAGGATTAGAGAAAAGAGACAGACAATTGACAATAACAATCAACTGAATCAAAGTTTTTCAGAGTCCATCAAGGTAATCCACTCACTTCAGAGATTTTGTTCCCACGGAAATTAAGAAACAGATTTTTTTTCTGTATTTGAATCACACAAACCATCTGATGTATTTTATTTCCTGTTGTTGAAAATATTTAAATTATGCCATTATTAGACTGGAAGCCTACATCAGTCAGTGAGTACAGGAGTGAGAGGTGAATACAGCTGGGTGTCAGTAAAGATAAAGGGAGCAGAGTTTAGGATGTGCTGAAGTATATGAAAAATGGCAAACCAGTTGATTGAAAAGATTGAGTTAAGAGAATATAAAGACACGGTAATGGGCTTGAATGAGTCACGAGCTCAAACAGTTGTATCCATACATATCCAGTAAAAACTTCTACCGCAACAAGTTCCCCTCCACATCACTCTACATCCTGGCTTGGAAATATATCACTCTTCCTTCAGTGCTACTTGGTCAAAATCCTATAGCTGTTCTAGACATCAGCGCACCATTGCCTCCTCAAGAGCAAGTAGGGAGCAACAATAAATGCTGGTCCAGCCTGGAGGGGAATGGCCTAGTGGTATTATCACTGGTATTATCACTGGACTGTTAATCCAGAGACCCAGGTAATGTTCTGGGGACCCAAAGTTGAATCCCACCATGGTAGATGCTGGAATTGAAATCAATAAATATCTGGAATTAAGAGTCTAATGTTGACCATAAACTATTGCTGATTATCAGAAAAACTCATCTTGTTCACAAATGCTCTATAGGGAAGGAAACTTCCAACCTTAACTGTCTGGGCTACATGTAACTCCAATTTAGAATGGTGCTGGAAAAGCACAAAAGGTCAGGCATCATCTGAGGAGCAGGAAAATCAACGTTTCCTTTGGGCCTTTGCCTGAAACATCGAATTTGCTGCCCCTCTGATGCTGCTGACCTGCTGTGCATTTCCAGCACCACTCTAATCTTGACTCTAATCCCCAGCATCTGCAGTAACCACTTCCGCCTACATGTGACTCCAGACCCACAGCCCTCTGGGCAATTAGGGATGGGCAATAAATGCTGGCCTAATCAGTGACACCGTTATCCCATGAATGAATCGAAAATCTCCACATCCTACAAGAGAGTTAAAAAAGATTGAAACAGGGATTTCTCCTGTGTCAACTCTGTAAAAGAGAGCAATATTTCAGATGGTTAAAAATCTGGAACTTACACAAAATGAATGACTGGGTATCCTTTTATTTTTACCAAGTTTCTCCAGTGTAACAGTGATATTTTCATTATTAAGGCCCAAATTGGACCCATCACTCATTAGTTTACTCGATGACAGCAATTTAAATAGGCTTTGTCTTGAGGGATTCAAGATGGTGGCAACCTGGTAGGTCTGCTTTGCTGAGCTCTGCACCAGAACCCAGTCAAAGTGGGGCACTCACCCTCCCTTTACTACTTAATGTGCTGAAAATAACCATTTCTTAACCCCTAGAACTATCTAGTATTAGTTTGAAATTGTTAAGAAAATGACCAAAGGGAAAGGAGCATAAGGATTGCATTAGGCAGGGACGCCCCCTCCCCCCTAACCCCCGCAACAACGGACACACCCGTGGCCGTAGCGTCGGCCTCTGTTAGCACCCCAGGGGACTCACCGATGGAGCAGAGCCTGATCTCGGAGTTCATGAAACTCCGAGAGACATTGATTCGTTGATGGAGGAGACCAGGGTCAGACTTGAATCGACCTCGGTCATGCTGCAGAGGCATGACCAAGAGATCCAACGCCTCGGGTAGTGTGTCAGGGAGGCAGAGCAACGGGCCATGGCCTCTGAAACAGTGGTGGAATCCTCGACAGGTCACACCCAGGCCCTGGAACAGCTTGTGTGGGCCTTAGAGGAGCAGGTCAATGCCCTCAAAAATCAAGATCGTCGGAAGAACATCCGTTTGGTGAGGCTTCCTGAATGGGAGGAAGAAGGCCAGCTCATCAACTTCTTGGAGCAATGGCTCACACAGTTTCTGAAGCTGGAAGTTGAGGTAGGCTGAGTGCAGGTCGAGGGGACCCACTGGATCACAGTGCGCAGGCCCCGGATCGGACCAGCGCCCCCGCCCGCTCCTTGTGCGACTCCAGCATTATAGAGACAAACAAATGATGCTGGAAGCCTGGAGAGCACTGGGGAAGGATCCTCAGGCTCTAATATATAAAGGCTCATGAATTATGCTTGTCCAAAACTTCTCTCTGGTCATGATTCATAAGAGGAAGGCCTTTGATGAAGTAAAAAGGCGGCTGAGGAACTTGAATATCCAGTATTCCGGTCGATATCCGGCAATACTGCGTTTCAGCCACAGAGGGTGTGTGTTTGGCTTTGATTCACCAGAAAAAGCAAAGGACTTCTTGGATACTTTAAAATAGACTGACTGGCTTGAATAATATGGACAATTATGTTTATTTCATTTTGTCTCTATAATTTGCCTGATTTACCGGGTTGTTGGGGGTGGTCTTGTTTTTTTTAATATATGTTGGGATCAAAATTATTTACCTTTTTTTCTCGCCTGTTCCTTCTCCCTCCGTTCCTCTCATCTATTGTTTTCCTGTTTTTTGTTTCTTATTATTTCCTTTCGTTCTTCTTTTCTGGTTTGGGATGTGGTGGTAGTGGGAGGAAGTGGGGAGAGGTTATTTATTTTTTAACGTTCTACCAGGAGTGCCTAGGGTACAGTGTGGAGGGGGTGGGTTGAGTGCCCACTTTTAACTTTTTTTTTAAGATGTTTGTATTTTCTTCTTACTTTGTGCAATCTGGGGCAGGGGCATGGCTTCAGCTGGAAGGAGTCATGGTGAGGCTAATGGGTGGTATGAGCACTCCCTGTGGACAAGGGGAAAAGTCTCCTTTCATTTATGTTATATGTTGGTATGTTGTAGAAGTAGCTATTAGAAGTTTTGATTTGGTAGTTACACAAGTTGCATTTTTAAATTTATACGAACTGTTTATGGTTTTCACTTGGTGTGTTATGAATGGGGTTCTTCATCCCGGGGGTTCATGGACTGTTTTGGATGTTCATGGCTCACCATTCGATTAAATGGTGCACCTGGAATATTAAGGAAAGTCATTCACCAATTAAGAGAAAGAAAACGCTATCAAACCTTCGAAAAGAGAAGGTCGATGTAGCCTTGTTGCAAGAAATGCATCTAACAGATAAGGAGCATTTGAAGTTGCAACAGGGAGGATTCGACCAGGTGTTTTTCTCATCCTTTAATTCGAAAAGTAGAGGAGTTGCTATTCTTATCTGGAAGAACCTCCCATTTCAAATGCTAGGCCAAATTAAGAATGTGTGCGGGTGATTCATAATTCTTAAAGTTTTAATACTTGGAGAGGAATATGGGATCTTGAATGTATATTGCCCCCCCGGCACACCCCCTTAAGTTCTTAACAGATGTGTTTTCTAGATTGATGGCCCTTGGGGCACGTCATACAATTATAGGGGGAGACTTTAATCATATTATTGACCCCAAGGTGAACAGGATGCCTAGGGGTCTTGTGGGTCTGTCCCTGCAATCCAGGCAGTTGGTGAACCTGAACAGGGAGCTGGGGTTGGTGGATGTGTGGAGATGTCTTCACCTCGAAGGTAGGGATTTCACCTTTTTCTCTAATCCACATAAGTGCTATACTGGGATTGACATGTATTTTGTCCCACTGACCTTTTTGAACTCGGTGCTGTCTTGCAGAATAGGGAACATAACCGTTTCCGATCATGTGGCAGTGTACATGGAGGTCAATGCTGGTGGTAGCGGGACAGGCTCCCGGCACTGGCGTATGGATCCTTTCCTCCTGAAAGATAGCAAGTTTATAGAGTATTTTTCAGGGGAGTTTAAAATCTTTTGGAATATTAATTTTGGTACAGCCAGTAATCCATCGGTGCTGTGGGAGACTGCCAAGGCCTATACACAGCGTTTGGTTACTTCTTACTCGGCGACCTGGACGCGGCAGAGGGAGAGCAGCAGCGTTTGCTCAAGCTCGCCTGAAGGCAGCTGAGTTAGCATACTTTGACAGACTGTCTATAACCAAATTGCAGTGGATTACAGCCCTTAGGGCTACTTTGAATGCTCCTCTCACCCAAACAGCAAAGAGGGAAATTTCTTTTGTGAAACAGAGATTATTTTTGTGTATGGTGATAAACCGGGTAGATAGCTAGTGCACTTGGACAGAAAGGAGAAGGCCCGCCAATCCATTACATCCATCAGAGAGAGTACTCTTCCTTGCAATGCTAAAAAGATTAATGCAGCAATTAGAAAGTTTTACTTTGAGCTGTACCGCTCGGAGGGTTGTGAGGACAGAATGATGAAGATGGAATCCTTTTTTAAGACACTGGACCTTCCAAGTGTAACCTCAGAGCAGGCTTCCTTTCTGAATGCCCCCCTGACAATTCAGGAAATACAGGAAGCGGTGAGGCTGCTCCAGAGTGGTAAAGAGACTGGCCCAGATGGATTTCAAAGTGAGCTTTATAAGGAGTTTATAGACAAGCTGGCCGGGCCACTCTTGGATATGTACAATTATTCATACAGTCAGGGCTGCCTCCCATCCTCTTTGAGAGAAGCAAATATTCATCTTATTCTTAAGAAAGGAAAGGCCTGAGAGGATTGCATTTCGTACAGGCCCATATCGTTACTGTACGTGGATTTTAAACTTCTGTCGAAAATGCTAGCATTAAGGCTAGAGAGGGTATTGCCTATTATCGTAAAGGAGAACCAGACAGGTTTTATTTAGGGTCGTAGGTCTACCAACAATATTAGAAGAGTACTAAAAATGGTCCAAATTTTTTTTATTTCAAAAATATACTTTATTCATAAAAGTACTTTGATACCTATACAATTGGTGATGCCATTTATATGTATACATTCCATTTCTTTACATACAGTGATCGGATTTAATCATTCGTATATACAAGTCTGTACATTGACCATCCAGATATTTAGCTGAGGCATCAGCACAGCCCAATTACTGAGTGGGCTCCCTGTTCTTCTTTGGTGGGCAGACCTTACATGGTGGTCTTTCCCCACCTCTGTGGCCTACCTCTACATGCCTGCCTTGAGCCCATAATCCTTGACGCCCTCATGTAATAAAAGTTTGACTATCTCAGATATAAATTTAACAATTGAATTGGCATCAACTGCCATTTGAGGAAGAGAATTCCAAACCATCAATACTCTTTGCATGTAGAGGTACTTTCTAATATCTCTCCTGAATGGCCTAGCCCTAATTCTTATACTATGCCCCCGATTCTAGAATCTTTGAACAGTGGTAATCGTTTATCTTTATCTACCCTGCCTTTATCTGTTAATGTCCTGAAGACCTCAATTAGGTCACCCCTTCACTTTATAAATTCTGTAGAATAAAGGCCTAATTTGTCTAATCTCTCCTCATGATTTAACCACTGAAGTCCAAGTATCGCTCCTGTAAACCTGCATTGAACTCACTCCTGGGCCAAAACCTCCTTCTCAAGATGTGATACCCAGAACTGTTCACAGTGTTCTAAGTGGGGTTGAAGTAGGGTTTTATATAACTGTAGCATAATGTCTGCATCCTTGTACTCCAATTAGATGTGAGGGCCAGCATTCCGTAGCCTTCTTGACTATTTTCTGCAAATGTTTGTGGCATTTCAAATAGCTATGCACCTGAACCTCCAAATCCTGTTGGACATCCATTGTACCTAACTTTATGTCTTCTAAAAATATCCTAATCTATCATTCTCAGTCTGAGGTGATCAGTTACCCTATCCTTGATTATAGACTCCAATTTCTCCATCACAGACGTGAGGCTAATTGGTCTGTAATTCCCTGGTTTCCCTCTCTCAAACTTCTTAATGAGCAGAGTGCCGTGAGCAAATTTCCAATCCAGGGGCACAACTCCTGAATCCAAGCAACTCTGAAAGATTATGGTTAGGGCATCGGCAATGTGCTCTCCTACCTCCTTTCATACCCATACCTGGAAATCATTAAGTCCTGGAGATTTGTCACTCTTCAGTTCCATTGATTTCCCCATTATTAATGATTTAATTAAACTAATCTTATTTAGAGCTGAAAATGTGTTGCTGGAAAAGCGCAGCAGGTCAGGCAGCATCCAAGGAGCAGGAGAATCGATGTTTCGGGCATGAGCCCTTCTTCAGGAATGAGGAAAGTGTGCCAAGCAGGCTCAGATAGGTGGAAGGAGGGACTTGGGGAGGGGCGTTGGAAATGCGATAGGTGGAAGGAGGTTAAGGTGAGGGTGATAGGCCAGAGTGGGGGTGGGGGCCGGAGAGGTCAGGAAGAAGATTGCAGGTTAGGAAGGTGGTGCTGAGTTCGAGGGTTGGGACTGAGACCAGGTGGGGGGAGGGGAAATGAGGAAACAGGATAAATCTGAGTTCATCCCTTGTGGTTGGAGGGTTCCTAGGCGGAAGATGAGGCGCTCTTCCTCCAGCTGTCGTGTTGCTATGGTCTGGCGATGGAGGAGTCCAAGGACCTGCATGTCCTTGGTGCAGTGGGAGGGGGAGTTGAAGTGTTGAGCCACGGGGTGGTTGGGTTGGTTGGTCCGGGTGTCCCAGAGGTGTTCTCTGAAACGTTCTGCAAGTAGGCGGCCTGTCTCCCCAAAATAGAGGAGGCCACATCGGGTGCAACGGATGCAATAAATGATGTGTGTGGAGGTGCAGGTGAATTTGTGGCGGATATGGAAGGATCCCTTGAGGCCTTGGAGGGAAGTAAGGGGGGAGGTGTGGGCGCAAGTTTTGCATTTCTTGCGATTGCAGGAGAAGGTGCCGGGTGGAGGTTGGGTTAGTGGGGGGTGTGGACCTGGCAAGGGAGTAACGGAGGGAGTGGTCTTTTCGGAATGCTGATAGGGAAGGGGAGGTGGGGTCCGTTTGGAGATGGCGGAAATGACAAAGGATGATATGATGTATATGGAGGTTGGTGGGGTGGTAGGTGAGGACTAGTGGGGTTCTGTCCTGGTGGCGATTGGAGGGGTGTGGCTCAAGGGCGGAGGAGCAGGAAGTGGAGGAGATGCGGTTCAGGAATGAGGAGAGTGTGCCAAGCAGGCTCATGCCCAAAACGTTGATAGAAGGGCTCGTGCCCGAAACGTCGATTCTCCTGCTCCTTGGATGCTGCCTGACCTGCTGTGCTTTTCCAGCAACACATTTTCAGCTCTGATCTCCAGCATCTGCAGTCCTCACTTTCTCCTAATCTTATTTAGACCTTGTCCCAGAGCTTCTGTTAATTTCTTTGGGCCTTCTGGCAAACTATCCTCCTTTTCTGCTGTGAATACTAAAGCACAATAGTCAGTATGTCTGCCATTTCCCTATAATTATTGAGAATATCCCCAGTCTCAGGCTTAGGTGGGTAAATAGTATTCTTAACCAGCCACTTTCCCTTTAAGTAACCATAAAATCTCTTCATATTGTCTTTTGTGTCTCTTGCAATATACGGTCTGCTTAATTTGGTAACTAATTGCACTGTCAAGGAAAATTACTCATCCAAGTTTGGTTGTAAAATGTTTCTTCTAAATGCACACAATGCAGAATTAAAAATGCGATGGCAATGATTACATATAGACTAATATCCCTTCTGAAGGGATATACTCTGCCTGAACAATCTCCTTGACTTTTGAAGAAATTGAATCCGTGGATTGTTTGAAATATTAATTACAAATGGACAGAAATTGACAAATGCAATTGTATAAAAGCATGTTTATATCAAATTTCTTTCTTCACCATTCTAATGGCAACAGTCAAGAGTTTACCAACAGTGATGGAGAAAATCTGTAAGTGTGCAGGACAATAGCTTGTGAAATTCAACAAGGATAAATGATAGGTACTGCAACTTTAAATAGATGACATACTGAATACAAGGTGTTGAAATGGGATGTGTACAAGCAAAAGAGATTGAAACATAACAGAATATTATGTTGATCAGGTTGGATGAAGTGGACGAGGAAGTGGATTGTGTACAACACAAACAGGAACATGGGCCAACTGTGCAGAATGACTTCTGTTTTTGCCTAGTTGCGTTAACATCACAGGCTATTATTGTCCCAAAATTTTTTATGGATAGAGTGAGCTAAACCTGCTGATAATGAAAACTCTTAAGTAGAAATAATCTAGACAGGGCTTTAAACTAATTGGGGTGGGTGTGGGGGGGTGCATGGTGGAGGGCATTGGGGAAATGTAGGTTAACAAAGCAAAAAGATACAGCAGCATTACAGGGCAGCGATTTAGAGATACATACTCAAAATGAGACAGGAAAGGAGAAAGCATGTAAACATAGAAAAGCAACAGTAATTAGGCCCCAAAGGGGAATAAAGTTGTAAAAAGGCAAAATTAATGGGGGTGCTTTTGCTAACACTGTTGGGGAGGGTTTAAACTAATGTGGGAGGGGGATAGAAACCAAATGAGAAGGTTAGTGGACACCAAGGAAGTAGTAACTAAAGCCTGTAAAGAACTAGATCATGAAGTCAGCGTGACTAAAGGGAATTGTAGGCAGGGAGCAGATGATGAATGCAAAGGGCCTGTGGTCTGAGATGCATTTGTTTTAATGAAAGAAGTGTAGTAGGTAAGACAAATGAATTTAAGGCTTGCATTAGTACCCGGGAGTATGATGTTATTGCTATTACTGAGACTTGGTTGAGGGAATGGGATGATTGGCAATGAAACATCCCAGAATTAGATATTTCAGGCAGGATAGAGAGGAAAAAGGGGTGGAGGAGTTGCATTACTGGTTAGAGAGGATATCACATCTGTGCTGAAGGAGGGCAGTGTGGAGGACTCGAGCAGTGAGGCAATATGGCAGAGCTCAGAAATTGGAAGGATGTGGTAACAATGTTGGGGCTGTACTACAGGCCTCCCAACAGCGAACAGCGAACAGCTGGAGATACAAATATGTAAACAGATTATGGAAAGATATAGGAACAACAGGCTGGTGATGATAGGAATTTTAGTTTTCCCAACATTGAATGGGATTCACTTAGTCTTAGAGGTCTAGATGGAGCAGAATTTGTAAGGAGCATCCAGGAGGGTTTTCTAGAGCAGTATGTAAACAGTCTGACTCGGGAAAGTGCCATACTGGACCTGATATTGGGGAATTAGCATGGCTAGGTGGTTGAAGCTTCCCCAGGTAGGGGATTACTTTGGCAATAGTGATCGCAATTTTGTAAATTTTAGAATAATCATGAACAAAGATCAGCATGGCCCTAAAAGAAGAGTGTTAAACTGGGGAAAGGCCAACTATACCAAAATTCAGCAGAAGCTGGAGAATGTGGATTGGGAGCAGCTGTTTGAAGGTAAATTCACATTTAATATATGGGAGGCTTTAAAGAGAGGTTGTTTAGAGTGCAGGACAGACCTGAGGGATAGAAATGGCAAGATTAGGGAACCATGGTTGACAGGTGAAATTGTAAGACTAGCTAAGAAAAAAGGAAGCTTACATAAGGTCTAGGTGATTGAAGACAGATGAAGCTTTGGAACAATATCAGGAATGTAGGACCAATCTGACATGAGGAATTAAGAGGGCTAAAAGTGTCATGAATTATCTTTAGCAAACTGGGCTAAGGAAAATCCCAAATCCTTATATTCATACATAAGGAGCAAGAGGATAACTAGAGAAAGGATTGGCCCAATCAACGACAAAGGAAGAAAGTTATGCGTGAAGTCAGAGAAAATGGGAGAGATTCTTAACAAGTACTTTGCATCAGTATTCACAGAATTTATAGCAAAAATTTACAGTGCGATGCAACTGAAATTATACATTGAAAAATACCTTGATTGTTTGTTGAGTCTTTCATCTGTTCAAATACCATGATAGTTTCACTTCTTTCATATGTAAATCACAAAACTTTTTTTTTAAAAGTTACATTCTCAGGTTAACTATAACAATTGGTGTTAGCCAGATAATGTTGAAGGTATTCGCCCCCTGTGTTCTCTGTCAGTACGTTTGTGGGGTGAATGTGTACTTGCAGAGTTACATTGTACTTTGCTCAAAACTGCATGAATCCATGTAAGACTCTGTTAACTCACTTTTTAGATAAGAATCAGTCTAAACATTATGGTACAGACAGAGAACACAGGGGGCTAACACCTTCAACATTATCTGGCTTACACCAATTGTTACAGTTAACCTGAGAATGTAACTTTTAAAAACAGTTTTGTGATTTACATATGAAAGAAGTGAAACTATCATGGTATTCCAACAGCTGAGAGACTTAACAAACAATCAAGGTCTTATTCAATGTATAATTTCGGTTGCATCACACTGTAAACTTTTGCTATAAATTCTGTGGCTTACAATTGTGTACTCCATAACCACCTGGTGAAGGAGCAGCGCTCCGAAACCTAGTGTGCTTCCAATTAAACCTGTTGGACTATAACATGATGTTGTTTGATTTTTAACTTAGTTTTTATGTGACTTCTGAAATGGCATAGGAGTTGATGAAATAATTTGCATCAGTCTTCACAGTAGAAGACACTAATAGCTTTGCAAAATTACTAAATAATCAAAGGATAAAAGGAAGACAGGCAATCAATACAACAACTGCCATGAAGAGAGGATCCAGAAGAGATTTACCAGAATGTTGCCAGTTATGGAAGGTTTGAGTCAGAAAGAAAGGCTGGATAGGCCTTCACTGGAACGTAGGAAGTTGAGAAGTGACCCTTATAGAGGTTTATAAAATCATGGAGGTCTCGATAGGCTTAATGGTGGGTGTCTTTTTCCTAAGATGGGGGATTTCAAGATGAGGGGGATATTTTTAAGGTGTGAGGGGAGAGATTTAAAAAAAGACATGGGGGACAATTATTTTACACACGGGGTGGGTTGTATGTGGAATGAACCTCCTGAGGAAGTGGTGGATGTGGACACAGTTACAATGTTTAAAGGACACTTTGGACCTGAATAGGAAGAACCTGAATAGGAAAGGTTTGGAGGGATATGGGCCAGGAGCGGGCAGGTGGGGTTAGTTTAGTTTCAGATTATGTTCGGCATGGACTGGTTGGACCAAAGGGTCTGTTTCTGTGCTGTACTCTGTTTCTATGTCTCTGGAAGAAAAAATGCTACTGAAACTAATATTTCACCTTTGGCTTGATGTGATGTATTAAAGGAAGTAGCTACAGCGATTGTAAATGCACTGGTAATAATCTTCCAAAAACCTTTGATTTTGGGAGTGTTCCAGACGATTGGAAAATTGCCAATGCAACACTTTAATTTAGAAAGGGACAGAGACAAAAAAAAAGGTACATATAGATCAGTTAACTTTACATCTGTTATTGGGAAAATATTAGAGGCTATCAGAGAGGATGTTATAACAGAGCATTAAGAACAGAGCATTATGATCAATTAAAATCAGCGTAGCTTCACAAAGGGGAACTCATACCTGTCAAATTTATTAGAGTGTTTGGAGGAGTTAACAAGTAGGTTAAAGGAAAAGTAATGGATAGAATCTATTTGGATTTTCAAAAGGCACTTGATAAGGTACCACATATTAGGTTATTTACAGAGTCATTGAGTCCTGCAGCATGGAAACAGACCCTTCGATCCAACTCATCTGCGTCAACCAAACATTCCAATCTGACCTAGTCCCATTTGTCAGCATTTGCCCCATATCCTCTAATTCAGATGCCTTTTACATGTTGTAGTTGTACTCTAGATTTTATAAAACTTTACAAGTTCACCCTCAGCCTCTGACGCTCCTGGGAAGAAAGCCCCAGCCTATTAAGCCTCTCCCTATAACTCAAACCCTCCAGTCTCGGTAGCATCCTTGTAAATCTTTTCTGCACTGTACTTGGGGTGGCACGGTGGCTCAGTGGTTAGCACTGCTGCCTCACAGCACCAGGGTCCCAGGTTTGATTCCAGCCTTGGGGTAACTGTCTGTGTGGAGTTTGCACATTCTCCCCGTGTCTGCGTGAGTTTCCTCTGGGTGCTCCTGTTTACTCCCACAGTCCAAAGATATGCAAGCCAGGTAGCCATGCTAAATTGCCCAATGTGCTAGGTGCATTAGTCAGAGGGAAATGGGTCTGCGTGGGTTACTCTTCGGAGGGTGGTTTTGGACTGGTTGGGCCGAATGGCCTGTTTCCACACTGTAGGGAATCTAATCTTAAATAAGCTAAGAGCCCAAGGTGTTGGAGGTTGTATATTAGCATGGATAGAGGATTGGCTAGTGAATAGACGATAAAGGTAAACTATTCTTCATGTCTTCCCTGTGTGATGTGGGTGGAACAATACATCTGATAGAAAAACATACTTATAGATTAATGCTGTATCTTCCAGTGAAGCTGACAGTGTGTGATTGGTTTAACAGTTGATTGAAATCTATTTTCCAGTACATGATTCTGCTCACTGGCACATCTTCTGGGACTTGCATTTAAACATAAATGAGTGAGAACTATCCACATTCCCTTTGTATACATTTTTATTTTTTCAAATCTTAATCCATTTTTTTAAAAAAAGATTAATGAATTCTATTTGCACTTTGTTTCTATTTTCTACTAAATCTTTGCATAACAGAAAACAAATTATTGGTATCTCCATTTGTTCTTTTGGTGATTAAATTTTCACATTTTGGGGACTGACTCATCACTCAGTGGAGAGTATTCTTTTCTCTTTGTATCTTATCGAAATTGTGCATAATTAGGGGAACTTTAGGAACATGAATAAATCAATCACAACCAACAAACAACCTTCCCATCACATGAATGAATAAAGAGAAGCTTCAGTTTGAACGGATTGTGCTGCTTTATTTAACTCAGGATCTGCTTGCTAAGCCTGACAGATTTTCTGAAGACTTCCTGCAGATTATTGAAATTCCTAAACTTTCAGATAGCCAAATTTCTGTGATATCAGTTGGACCTCCAAAAATGGACTTTGCTTAGCCATTGCTTGGGTCACTACACACAGAGGGAAAAGTTTTGGAAACCTTTCTTATAATTGTTTCCTTGACCTCACTATACCTTTTTGTGATGACAGGAGCAACTACTGATTTCACTTCAGCCAAATAAGTCATAGAGTCAGAGAGTCATAGAGATGTACAGCGTGGAAACAGACCCTTCGGTCCAACCCGTCCATGCCGAACAGATATCCTAACCTAATCTAGTCCCACTTGCCAGCACCCAGCCCATATCCCTCCAAACCCTTCCTATTCATATACTCATCCAGAAGACTTGTGGGTGGCACGGTGGCACAGTGGTTAGCACTGCTGCCTCACAGCACCAGGGACCCGGGTTCATTTCCCGCCTCGGGCGACTGACTGTGTGGAGTTTGCACGTTCTCCCCGTGTCTGTGTGGGTTTCCTCCAGGTGCTCCGATTTCCTCCCACAGTCCAAAGATGTGCAGGTCAGGTGAATTGGCCATGCTAAATTGCCCGTAGTGTTAGGTAAGGCGTAAATGTAGGGGTATGGGTGGGTTGCGCTTCGGCAGGTCGGTGTGGACTTGTTGGGCCGAAGGGCCTGTTTCCACACTGTAATGTAATCTAATCTAATCTAATCTAAAAAAGAGACTTTTAAATGTTGGAATTGTACTAGTCTCCATCACTTCCTCTAGCAGCCCATTCCACACATGCACCACCCTCTATGTGAAAAAGATGCCCCTTAGGTCTTTTTTATATCTTTCACCTCTCACCCTAAAACTATGCCCTCTAGTTCTGGACTCCCCCACCTCAGGGAAAAACCTTGCCTATTTACCCTATCCATGCCCTTCATGATTTTATAAACCTCTGTAAGGTCACCCCTCAGCCTCCGACGCACCAGGGAAAATAGCCCCAGCCTGTTCAACCTCTCCCTATAGCTCAAATCTTCCAAACCTGGCAACATTCTTGTAAATCTTTTCTGAACGCTTCCAAGTTTCACATCATCTTTCTGATAGGAAGGAGACCAGAATTGCACGCAATATTCCAACAGTGACCTAACCAATGCCCTTTCCAGCCACAACATGACCTCCCAACTCTTTTACTCAATACTCTGACCGATAAACGAAAGTATACCAAATGCCTTCTTCACTATCCTATCTACCTGCGCCTCCACTTTCAAAGAGCTATGAACTTGCACTCCAAGGTCTCTTTGTTCAGCAACACTCCCTGGGACCTTACCATTAAGTGTATAAGTCCTGCTAAGATTTGCTTTCCTAAAATGCAGCACCTCGCATTTATCTAAATTAAACTCCATCTGCCACTTCTCAGCTCATTGGCCCATCTGATCAAGATCCTGTCGTACTCTGAGGTAACCTTCTTTGCTGGCCATTACACCTTCAATTTTAGTGTCATCTGCAAACTTACTAACTATACCTCTTATGCTCACATCCAAATCATTTATATAAATGATGAAAAGTAGTGGACCCAGCACTGATCCTTGAGCACTTCACTGGTCATAGGCCTCCACCACCATCCTCTGTCTTCTACCTTTGAGCCAGTTCTGTATCCAAATGGCTAGTTCTCCCTATATTCCATGAGATCTAATCTTGCTAACCAGTCTACCATGAGGAACCTTGTTGAACACCTTACCGAAGTCCCTATGAGTAGGTCAATTTCATCCACAAGCAAACTATGGACAATGCTACAAGCCCTGTCACAGCCATTAGGTTCCATTCCATGTGCACATGAAGCTGCTGTCTGCTAATACCATTCACTAAAACGTTGGCATTCATGTAATTCTCTTGTGGGAAAGTCATGCCTTTCATTATCAAAAGAAAGGTGGTTCCTGTATCTCCCAGCGTGACTATGCATCACTAGCCTTATTTGGGGGATAAGGAGTTTGACAAGGATTCCCTGCAACTCTCAGATATCTTGTTACATTCCCCACCCTTACAGCATTTTTTGTACTTGTTCTAATAGCTACAGTCAGAACCACAACCTGATCTGTTGTTCTCTCTGTACTACCAATGTGTAGAGCAGTAAATCCTACCCAGCAATATCCAGTTGTTTACATGAAGAAGTTCTACTTCGTGGCAATGGATATGTAAGACTCACAGATATCAATCATTTCCACACTTATTGTCCCCTAATCTTCCTTTTTGGCCTGTGGGCAAGATACTGGGACATTTCTAGTTGTTTCTTCTCATCACTGGCTACTTGCTTTTACTTTCCCCACCCAAATTCTATTCCTCTTGGCTTTGTAGGAGAGATGGCAAAGGGTTTGGATCTGTGGATCAGCTAGAATTGTATATTAGATACAGACAATTGGGTTTAAATGAATCTCTTGAACAGTACAAAGAATGCAGGGCCATTCTTAAGAGGGAAATTGGAAAGCAAATAGGGGATATGAGATAGTCTTGGCAAGTAAGGTTAAGAATAATGCAAAGAAATTCTACATGTACATTAAGAGTAAGAGAACAACTGGGAAGTAGGGTTGCTTAAGGACCAAAGAGATCATCTTTGTGTTGAATCCCAGGAGATGGGAGAGAAGTAAATGAATATTTTACGTTAGATTTTACTGTGGAGAAAGAAATGGCATTTGAGGCTGCAGGGAAAATAAATACTGATGCTTTGAAAGCAGTTCACATTATAGAAGAGGATGTGCTGGAGGTCCTTGAAAGCATAAAATTGGATAAGTCACCAGGACCTGATCTAGTGAATCCCAGGACATTGTGGGAAGTTAGGGAGGAAATTGCAGGGAGCCTTGCAGAAATATTTGTATCATCTATATCTGCAGGTGAGATGCTGGATGACTGGAGTGTGGCTCATGTTGAGTTGTTGTTTAAGAAGGGATGTAAGGGGAATCCTGGAAAGTATAGACTTAGTCTGACTTCTGTGATGAGTAAGTTGTTGGAGATGATTCTGAAAGATCGGATTTATATGCATTTGGAGAGGCAAGGAATAATTAGGGATAGTCAGCAAGGTTTTGTGTGATGGAATAATTGGTGATTATTTTCCAGAGTTCAATAGATTCGGGGTCAGTTCCTGAGGATTGGAGGGTGGCTAATGTTATACCACTTTTTAAGAAAGGTGGGCAAAGAAAGCAGATAATTATAGACCAGTTAGTCTGACCTCAGTGGTGGAAAAGATGCTGGAGTCTATTATAAAGGATGAAATTACTGCACATCTGGATAGTAGTAACAGGATAGGACAGAGTCAGCATGGATTTATGAAGGGGAAATTATGCTTGACTAATCTTCTTGAATTTTTTGAGGATGTAACTATGAAGTTGGACGAGGAAAATCCAGTAGATGTAGTGTACCTGGACTTTCAGAAAGTTTTTGATAAAGTCCCACACAGGAGGTTAGTGAGTAAAATTAGGGTGCATGGTATTGGGGGCAAAGTACTAGATTGGATTGAAAATTGGTTGGCTAATAGGTAACAAAGGGTAGTGATAAACGGCTCCATTTCGGAATGGCAGGCAGTGACCAGTGGGGTACCGCAGGGATCCGTGCTGGGACCACAGCTTTTTACAATATATGTTAATGATATAGAAGATGGTATCAGCAATAACATTAGCAAATTTGCTGATGATACAAAGCTGGGTGGCAGGGTGAAAAGTGATGAGGATGTTAGGAGATTACAGGGTGACCTGGACAAGTTAGGTGAGTGGGCAGATGCAGTTTAATGTGGATAAATGTATGGTTATCCACTTTGGTAGCAAGAACAGGAAGGCAGACTACTACCTCAATGGAATCAATTTATGTAAAGGGGCAGTACAGAGAGATCTGGGTGTTCTTGTACACCAGTCAATGAAGGCAAGCATGCAGGTACAGCAAGTAGTGAAGAAGGGTAATAGCATGCTGGCCTTCATAACAAAAGGAATTGAGTATAGAAGCAAAGAGGTGCTTCTGCAGCTGTACAGGGCCCTGGTGAGACCACACCTGGAATACTGTGTACAGTTCTGGTCTCCAAATTTGAGAAAAGACATTCTGGCTATTGAGGGAGTGCAGCATAGGTTCACGAGGTCAATTCCTGGAATGGCAGGATTACCTTACACTGAAAGACTGAAGCGACTGGGCTTGTATACCCTTGAGTTTCGAAGATTGAGAGGGGATCTGATTGAGACGTATAAGATTATGAAAGGATTGGACACTCTGGCAGAAACATATTTCCACTGATGGGTAAGTGCCGAACCAGAGGACACAGCTTAAAAATACGGGGTAGACCATTTAGGACAGAGCTCAGGAGAAACTTCTTCACCCAGAGAGTGGTGGCTGTGTGGAATGCTCTGCCCCAGAGGGCAGTCGAGGCCCACTCTCTGGATTCATTTAAGAAGGAGTTGGATAGAGCTCTCATAGATAGTGGAATCAAGGGTTACGGAGATAAGGCAGGAACAGGATACTGATTAGGAATGATCAGCCATGATTATATTGAATGGCGGTGCAGGCTCGAAGGGCTGAATGGCCTACTCCTGCATCTATTGTCTATTGTCTATTGTCTATTGAAATCATGTCTCACAAACTTGATTGGGTTTTTTGAGGAAGTAACCAAAAAGATTGATGAGGACAGAGTGGCAGACGTTGCTTACATGGACCTTAGTAAAGCCTTTGGCAAGATTCCGCATGGTAGGCTAATGAGTAAAGTTAGATCACAGGGAATTCAGGGTGATTCTGTTCGCCGAGCTGGAAGTTTTTGTTGCAAACGTTTCATCCCCTGGCTAGGCGATATCATCAGTGCTTGGGAGCCTCCTGCGAAGCGCTTTTTTGATGTTTCCTCCGGTATTTATAGTGGCCTGTCCCTGCCGCTTCCTGTTGTCAGTTTCAACTGTCCGCTGTAGTGGTTGGTATATTGGGTCCAGGTCGATGTGTTTGTTGATGGAGTTTGTGGATGAATGCCATGCCTCTAGGAATTCCCTGGCTGTTCTCTGTCTGGCTTGCCCTATGATAGTAGTGTTGTCCCAGTCGAATTCATGTTGCTTGTTGTCTGCGTGTGTGGCGACTAAGGATAGCTGGTCGTGTCGTTTCGTGGCTAGTTGATGTCCATGTATGCAGATTGTTAGCTACAAATCTTCGCACAAACTTTGAATTCAGGGTGAGCTTGCCAATTGAATACAAAATTGGCTCCTCAGCAGGAGACAGAGAGTGGTGTGGAGGGTTTTTTTTACACACCGGAAGCCTGTCACTAGCGGTATTCCACAGGGATCGATTCTGGATCAGTTTTGTATATCATTTACAGAAATGATTTAAATGAAAATATAGAAGGCATAGTTAGTGAGTTTGTGGATGACACCAAATTTGGTGGTGCAGTAGACAGTGAAGCAGGTTATCTAAGATTACAATTGATTAATTAAGTCAAAGGTCTGAGAGTTGGAGTTGAATTTAAATGTACAGTAAAACAAACAAAGGCAAGACCTATCCAATTAAATGTCGAGCCTTGGGTAATGTTGTAGAACAGAGAGACCTAGGGGTTCAGGTTCACAATTCTTTGATGTTTTGGTCACATGTAAATAAGGTGTTTAAGAAAGTATTTAACACACTTACCTTCATTGCTCAGACCTTTGAGTATGGGAGTTGGGAAGTCATATTGAGGTTGTATAGGACATTGGTAAGGCCTCTTCTGGAGTACTGTGTCCAGTTTTGATCATCCTGTTATAGGAAGGATATTATCAAGCTGGAAAGAGTCCAAGAAAGATTTACCAGAGTGTTGTTGAGAATGGAAGGTTTGAGTTACAGGGAGAGGCTGGATAGGCTGGGACCTTTTTCACTGGAGGGTAGAAGGTTGAGGGGTAACCTTATAGATGTTTTTAAATCATGAGGGGTATAGATAAAGTGAATGGCAGGTGTTTATTTTCCCTATGGTGGGGGAATTTCAAGATTAGGATGCATATATTTAAAATGAGAGGAGAAAGGTTTAAAAAGGACACAAGGGGCAACGTTTTTACACAGACAATGGTTCATGTGTGAAATGAACTTCCAGAGGCAATGCTGGGTGTGGGTACAGTTACAGTGGGTACAGTTTAAAAGACAAGCACAGACAGGTGGGACTGGTTTAGTTTGGATTATGACTCTATCTGACTCTGTATGACTCATTCTCAGCAGGTTGTCTTGCTGTTGCAATCTTCTGGTTTTCAAAATTAGTTCTTAGTTCAAAATTAGAGGAAGTAAATTTTAAAATTCTTCCACAACAGTTATTTCGCCAAGTGCCCGATAGGTTGTTTCTATCTTTAATACCCACATTCAACTGGTGAAGTTATTTTGCTTTACCTTCTCAAGTTCTATACAAATCTGCTCAGGCTGTATCTGAATATTCTGTAATTTCTTGCATGTAAACCCATCATGTAATCTATAGAAGCATTCTCTGAAAGTGAGACATCAACCTGCTTTGCATGAGGAGTGTCCAGCATTCTCCTATCCAGAGCTATCTTTTCATTTTTTCAAAGGATGGTTTGCCATCCCTTTCATCAAATTTTGGGACGGCCTGCACAAATTTAAGCAGCTCTTCACGAGGTCTTAGATTTGAGTCAGATCTTTCCCTGTCAGATTGTTCTGTATGGTCAGAGGCCTCCTAGTTTAATTCCAGCCTTTTAAACTAATATTTCCTTTCTTTCTCCCTTCTGCCTCTCTTCCGTCTCTATGTTGCTGTCCATAAGCAATTCTACTGCCAGTCATTTAAATATTCTTAATTTTTCCTTATTTTATTTTTCTCTTTCTCTATGAGATCCTCATTCTTTTTCATTTACTTGTCTCTAAAGTTCAATTATTTTAAATTAAAAATTGAACCTTTTTAACTGAATTACCATCTAGTTTGCTTTGCGTTTACTTCAATCTTGAATATTGTGTTAATAGAATATAATATTAGAATATCCTTTGTTACCCCAATTATATCTGCTTTCCTAGCCTCCCACTTTTAACTTCCACTTCAATTTGTCCACAAATTCTAATAACATAGTCTTGTTTATTTTTCCAAATCAACAATAAATGCTTCATTTCAGAATCAGTGTCAGAGTCATATAGCATGAAAACAACAATAACTGTCTTTTCCCTAGAATGGGGGAATTTCAAGACAAGGGTGTACATTTTTAAAGTGAGAGAAGAACAATTTCAAAAAAGACATGAGGAGCTAACTTGTTACACAGAGGATGGTTTGCATGTGGAATGAACTTACTGAGGAAGTGTGGATGTGGGTACAATTACAAATGTTTAAAATTACAACATTTGAATAGGAAAGGTTTGAGGAAAAGTCTACAACTGCCAAAGCAATTTTTGTTTAAATACACACAATTCAAGAAATACCTTGTTAAACAAAATTCCACTATCCCTTCATGGATCTCTTTAAAATAAAACCATCCACAATCCTTCAAATTCATATCCACAAAGTTTAAATACATGATACCATAAGACACAGGAGCACAACTACACAATTTGATCATAGCTGATATTTTTCTCCTGCCTTCTCCACATGATACTTGATCTCTTCACCAATCAAGCACCTAGCTACCTATGTCTTAAACACACTCAATGACTTGGCCTCCACAGCCTTCTGTGGCAATGAGAGCCACAGATTAACCACCCTCTGGCTGAAGGGATTCCCCACTCCCATCTGAGTTCAAGAGGGTCAAGCCCCTTCACTCTGAAGCTGTTGCTGATGAAAGACAAAAAAATCTGCAGATGCTGGAATCTAAGGTAGACATGGAAGTCCTGAAGAAAGGTTACAGCCAAAACTTCGACTTCACCATTTCCTGATGCTGCCTGGCTTGCTGCGTTCTTCCAGCCTCCTTCTTATTAAAGACAAGCGGACGGGTATTATGTAGATCAAGGCCACTCTATCCCTCAGTGATCTGAGACTGGGACAATGTAAGGTTTATGATGTGGTCATTACTGGGATTCTGATGCATTATTTTTATTATTGGGATCATTTATTGCTGAAAGCAATAGCCCCACTAACCTGTTAAAATCCAGTAATTTGAAGCTTTAAATATTTACATTGTTGCTGGTTTTAAAAGCTGACTTTAGCTTAATTTTTTTTGTTTTAAAATCTACGCCCATGTATCCCGAACACTTCTGCAAGGACTTGGTTAAGAAAAATATATTGTTGCCTCAGGAATGTTCTTCTATACCCCACCCCTCCACGTTCTACATTGCAAATGATTTGCTTACGTTGTATTTTAACTCTGAGAAAAGCCGGAAGAACGGCAAAGCTGCAGTTTAGTTGCGACAAAGTGACTTGGCGTTGAAGTGGAGCAAATTTTCTGCAGTTTGCTCAAGCTTGATTAAGTTGAACTAACTTCATCATGGTCATCACCATTTACTACGCTAGCATCACTGCAACACCGGAGGTAAAAATTGAGTTATATGCTAACAATTTTTTTTTCTGTTTAGTGGAATGTCAGCCTTGTACTCGTTTCATGGTTGTACCTGTTCAGACCGTGTGGGTGCGTTCGCCCAGTGTTTAACTGAATGTTTCCCTCAATGTTGGGGAAAGTCAACATAGTTAACAAAGGGCAGATTAAATCCGGTTCTGAAAGTGAGGAAAAGGGAAGAAAATGTCTTGCGAAATTCAAAATTACGGAAATAAGTTTTTTTTTATTGTGACGAAAGTTATTGGAATTCTAAACATAGTTGTCAAGCAAGGCATTGAAAATTATTTGCATTCAGAAAGTTTAAGAGTGAGCAGTCAAATCAGATGCTGATTGAAATTATGTCCTGAGCTAATCTCAATACGTAATTTACGGAATGTGAGTGAACAAAATCTGAGGTCAGAATACTTATCTAAAACGATTGGGTGCACACCTTACCTGTCTGGGGAGATTTGTTGCGAGATATGTGTATGAGCATGTGTGAAATTGTGGTATATGGCGAAAGGAGCTATTGTGGGTTTTCCAAAAGAACTCATTGGGCTCCAGTTGTGGGAGTTGGAACTGAATTCAAAAAATGAGGTGAGGCTGGTCACCTGGTGTGTTCAAGACAATAAAACTGCAGATGTTGAAATCCAAAATAGACAGACAGGAGGCTGGAACAACACAGTAAGGCAGGCAGCATCGGGAGGTGGAGAAGTCGAACTTTTGGGTGTAACCCTTCAGGACTGGATGTGGGTTTAGGAGGGGAGGTGGTGAAGTGAGGATAGGTAGACAGGTAGAGGTTACGACCTGGTTGGTCAAATGAATCCGGTTGGTGGCAGGGAGCAGTAGAAGGGAAGGGGAGGGGCTGGGAGGGAGGTGGGGAATGGCGAAAGAGGTTATTTGAAGTTGGAGAACTCGATGTTGAGTCCTCTGGGCTGCAGGGTGCCCAGGTGGAAGATAAGGTGTTGTTCCTCCAATAGAAGCTGAGGTTTGTTTTGGCAATGCAGGAGGCACCCTTTCTAAGCCATGCATTATCTTCTAAGTTTCAATTAGATCTCCCTTCAATGTTCTAAACTCTAATGAATACAATCCCAGGATCCTCAGCTGTTCATGGTATGTTAGGCCTGTGTGAATCACTGCTGGACATGCTCCAGTGCCAGTATGTCTTTCCTGAGGTGTGGGGCCCAAAATTGGACACAGTAAATTGGGCCTAACTAGAGATTTATAAAGTCTCAGAAGCACATCATTGCTTTTATATTCTAACCCTCTTGAGATGAATGACACTTCATTTGCTTTCTTAATCACAAATTCAATCTGCAAGTCAACCTTCAGGGAATCCTGGACTAGCATTCCCAGATCCCTTTGTACTTTGTACTTTGGCTTTATGAATTTTCTGCCCGTTTAGAAAATAATCCATGCCTATATTCTTTTCTCCAAAGTGTAAGACCTCGCATTTGCTCATGTTGAATTTCATGAACCGTTTCCTGGACCACTCTCCCAAACTGTCTAAATCTTCCTGCAGCCTCCCCGCCTCCTCATTACTACCTCCCTGTCCACTTAACTTTGTATCATTGGCAACCTTCACCAGAATGCCTCCAGTCCCTTCATCCAGATCATTAATATATAAAGTGAACAGCTGTGGCCCCAACACTGAACCCTGCGAGACACCCCTTGTCTCCAGTTGCCATTACGAAAAAGAACCTTTTATCCCAACTCTCTGACTTCTGTCAGACAGCCAATCCTCAATCCATGCTAGTAGCTCATCTCGAACACCATGGGCCCTCACCTTACTCAGCAGCCTCCCATGAGGCACCTTATCAACGGCCTTTCAGAAATCTAGATAGATAACATTCACTGGGTTTCCCTGGTCTAACCTTCTTGTTACCTCTTCAAAGAATTCTAACAGGTTTGTCAAGCACGACCTTCTTTTACTAAATCCATGCTGACTGGTTTTAATCCGACCCTGCACTTCCAAGAATTTGGAAATCTGATCCTTAACGATGGATTCTAGAATGTTACCTACAACCGAGGTTAGGCTAATCGGCCTATAATATTCCATCTTTTGTCTTGATCCTTTCTTGAACAAGGGGGTTACAATAGCGATTTTCTAATCATCTGGTACTTTCCCTGACTCCAGTGATTTTTTTTTTTTGAAAGGTCACAACCAACGCCTCCACTATTTCCTCAGCCACTTCCCTCAGAACTCTATGATGTAGCCCACTGGGGCCAGGAGATTTATCAATTTTTAGACCTTTTGGCTTTTCTAGCACTTTCTCTTTTATAATGGCTACCATACTTAACTCTGACTCTCCTTAATTGTTGGGATATTATTCATATCTTCCACTGTGAAGACTGACACAGTACTTATTAAGTCCTTCAGCTAATTCCTTATCTCCAGCACTAGCCCAATTTCTACTTTTGCCTCTCATTTGTTCCCTATGTATTGAAAGAAACTTTTACTATCATTTTCTAGTATTACTGGTTGGCTTACCTTCATATTCCCTCTCTCATTTCTCTCTGTTATCCTCTGTTTGTTTGTTTTGTAGTCTTCCCAATCTTCTGATTTCCCAGTGCTCTTAGCCAATTTATAGGCACTTTATTTTTCTTTGATACATTTCCTGACTTTTCCTTTGTCAGCCATGGCTGTCTAACCCCTCCCCGGATAATCCTTCTTCTCTTTGGGATGAATGTCTGTACTGTGTCCTCAATTATACCCAGAAACTCCTGCCATTGTTGCTTGACTGTCTTCCCCACTAGGCTCTGCTTCCAGTCGATTTTTCGTTAGTTCCTCTCTCATGCCCCTGTAATTACCTTTATTTAACTGTAACACCATTACATCCGATTTTGCCTTCTCTCTTTTAAACTTCAGACTGAACTCTACCATATTATGATTGCTGCCTCGTAAGTGTTCCCTTACTTTAAGATCTTTTATAAAGTCTGGCTCATTACATAGCACTAAGTCCAGAATAGCCTGCTCCCTTGTGGGCTCCATCACAAGCTGTTCCAAAAGGCCATCCTGTAAGCGTTCCATGAATTTCCTTTCTTTGGATCCACCTGCAACATTATTCACCCAATCCATTTGCATATTGAAGTCCCCAATGATCACCGTGATCTTGTCTTTCTGACATGCCCCATCTATTTCCTGGAACAGCTTACGCCCCTGCTCCTGACCACTGCTGGTTCCTCAACTCCACCCACACAGACTCCACATCATCTGACCCTATGTCATTCAGTGCCATAGATTTAATTTCATTCTTAACTAACAAGGCAACCCCCCTCCCTTTTCCCACCTCCCTGTCTTTTTGATAAGTTGTAAATCCTTGGATGTTTAACTGCCAGTCCTGAACCCCCTGCAACCACGTCTCTGTGATGCCTACCATGATTTGTACTGTTAATTCATCTACTTTGTTACAAATATTACGAGCATTCGGGTAAAGTGCCTTAATGCTAATTTTCTTATCCTCATGATTTCCAACATTTCTTGTAATATGTCCTACATTATTCTTCCTTTTTGCTTCATTCCTAGTCTGCCTTGAACTTAAACACGTGCTAACCTGCTGCTTATCTTTCTATTTAACTCCATACTCCCTGTTGCTTTCCCTTTCCCTTCTCCCCCTAGTGACCACCCTATTTATCCTTTTTGCCAGAACACTGGTTCCAGATCAGTTCAGGTGGAGACCGTCCCATCGGTACAGATCACCCCGGTTCCAAAACTGTTGCCAATGTCCCATGAAATTAATCCTTCTTTCCTGCACCAGTTTCTTAGCCACGTGTTTACTTCCCTAATTTTCTTATCCCTATGCCAATTAGCACGTGGCTTGGGCAGTAATCCAGAGATTATGACCCTCATGGACCTGTTTCTTCCTAGTGCTTGATACTCCCCAAACAGGTCCTTCTTCTTCGCTTTGCCTATGTTGTTTGTGCCAAAATGGACCACAACAACTGGATCTTCTCCCTCCCGCTTCAATATCCTTTCAAGCCGGTCGGAGATGTCCTGCACCCTGGCACTGGGCGGGCAACACACCATGTGGGACTCCCGATCCGGCTCGCAAAGGATACTATCTGTCCCCCTAATTACAGAATCCCCTGTAACAACTACTTGTCTTTTTGCTCCCCTCTCTTGAACGAACTTCTGCAGCATGGTGCCATGGCCAGCTGGCTCATCCTGTCCACTGCCCGTTTCCTCATCCATACAGGGAGCAAGAATCTCATACCTGTTGGACAAGCTGAGACTCCTGCACTCCTGAACTCAGAATCCCCTAACCTGCCTCACTTACAGTCACACCCTATTGTCCCTGATCACTAACTGAATTTGAATTACTTAATCTATTGGGTGTGACTGCCTGATACACAAGAAATACCAATTGAAATGCCTTACCTTAGCAACACACGAGAGTCCTTTTTATTTGGTTAGAGGTGGAGGGTGTGTGGGAGATGCTATATTTGTCATGTCTTGGGATTCAGCTGCTGTCCAAATATATACCCAGTAGTGGGGTGTTAAGGAGAGGTTTGTATATAAGACATTTTGGTAGTACCTGTTTCCTTAGGCATTTGTACAGGAAGTATAGCTGTTCGCGGGGCTCCCTGTCAGATGGCGTTGTTTTCCCATCTTTGGGCCAGTTTTAGTGAATTACATCCATCGAGAATTCTGAAAAGCACCGCATTACAACCAGAACTCTACCAACAAACACATCAAATTTGGACTCTGAGGAAGAAGAACCGGAACTGACATCACCAACCCAAAGAATCCCAAATTTTGCACCAAAACGTTTTACTGACAGGTACAGGTCTGTTTACCAACAGACCATGAATTGACAGATTACAATGAGCCATAGAAATTATACAGTGACAAACATAGAAAATGAAAAAAACTAGGCCTGCAGAAAAAAATAGACAAAAGCATACAAATGAACAACACAGACAACACAGAACCCTGGATAAAAAAATTTTCTCTGACCGACCCTGAAAAATCTATCTTAGTATGAGGATTAAATCACACTTTCTGGTAAGCAGACAAAAATGATTTCTTAGCAATATTAGAAACAACACTGAAAGACAACGAACTCACAGAAGGAACCCAGTAAACCATCAGACAGACAGTCACACCAACATTAAGCAAGAAAAAGGAAGGAAACATGCTCAATAGACAAAAAAGGAAAGCACAAAGAAGACTTAAAAAAAAAACCAAGATCATTGTAATCCCACCTGCAGACAAAAAGGCATAAGTCATTTTAAACTGAACAGACTACGTTAAGAAAGCAAATGCACTGCTTGCGCATACTGACACTTACCAACAGGTGGTGATAGACCTGACCCCACAACTAGAGAACTGAGTCACAGCCTTACTCAAAAGACTTCAGAAATCTGGAGAATTAAACAAGACAAACTTCCAAAAAATGAAACCAGACGGATCCAACACACCATGCTTTACGGATTACCCAAAGTTCACAAATCAGGAACCCCCCCTCCCCCAGACCCATGATCTCACTATCTGGAACACAAATGCACAGATTGGCCAAGGAACACCACCAAAAACTAAAACACTTAGTAGAAGACTCATGCCATTCCATTCAATCCACCCATGATTTTCTGAATACCAAAGACACCAAAATAGAAGAGGATGAAATAATGGTCTCCTTTGATGTAACAGCCCTGTTCACATCCATCAACATCAACCTGGCCAAGGAAACACTGACTACATTATTAGAAGAACCAAAGACACATACACCAGACACTGCTAACTTCATCAGAAAAGACAACATCATCAAGTTTGTGGACCCATGTCTTACCACCCACTTCACTTTAAATAACGAGACCTTTAAACAAATCAATGGAACATCCATGGGATCTCCGATATCAGGGTTCTTAGCAGAGGTAGTAATGCAGAGACTTGAACAAACAGCTCTCCCAACCTTCTAACCCAAACTTTGGGTCCACTATATAGTTGACACCTTTGTCATCACTAAACAAATCAAATTAGAGGAAACCTTTAAGACCATTAATAACATCCTTACTGCCATAACATTCACAAAGAGGAGGAAAACAACAACAAACTGTCAGTCCTAGATGTCACAGGAGAGCGAACAGCCAATGGGCAAGTTCAAACCAGCATCTACAGGAAAACAATACATACTGACCAAATACTTAACTACAGAAGCAATCATCCCAAAACCCACAAATGAAACTGCATTAGGACATTATTTCAATGAGCCACCACACCCTGCAGCAAAGAGGAACTACAAAAAGCAGAAGAAAGTCATCTATATAGTGTATTCAAAAAGAATGGGTACCCAGTGAACATAGTCCCTTGATTCCTCAGCAGCAAACTCAAACAAGCAGACAAAATGAGTTCATGGAATGCCCTGCCAGTAGCAGTGGTGGACTCTCCCTCATTATGGGCATTTAACGGGCATTGGATAGGCATATGGAGGCTAGTGGGCTAGTGTAGGTTAGGTGGGCTTGGATCGGTGCAACATCGAGGGCCGAAGGGCCTGTACTGCACTGTATTCTTCTATGTTCTATGTTCTAAAATGCATCCAGAAACTCTGGCCACTCTCCCCTATGTAAAGGACACCTTTGAAATGACTGTCAGACTACTCAGACCTCTTGGCATCATAGCCCACAAACACACCTAAACAGCAACTAATAAATTTAAAAGGCTGTATACCGACAACAAGCAAAACAAACATCATTTACAAAATACTTTGCAAGGACTGTACTAAACACTACATCAGGTAAACAGGCAGAAAAATTGCACTAGGATACATGAACATCAACTATCCACAAAAAGACATGACCCATTATCACTAGTATCCTTACATACAGATGAGAAAGGACACAAGTTTGACTGAGCCAACACATCCATCCTTGGACAAGCCAAACACAGACACGAAGGAGAATTCTTAGAAGCATGGCATATCAACAGGAACACTATTAACAAAGACCCATCTACCATCCTGTGAGAAAAAGAACCACAAATGACATCACCAACCCAAAGAAACTTAAACACATAAATAGAAAGCGGGACATAATACCAGTGCTTCACCAGAGGCTCACTGAAGATGTTACCTAGTATGGGGATGAAATGTCTGAAAACAAACTTTCCAGCTCAGCGAGCAAACTTGCATCCAAGAATTCTTGTGGACATGCTGGCAAAGTAGAGACATTATTGTGCTTACTTAATTGTTTTAGTTTTAGCTTTAAAGTGGATGACCTACATTTGCCTGCATTGAAATGGATTTGTCAGTGTTTGCCCACTTACTTAAATTATTAACCTCTAATTTTATGCTTTCATCTACAGTGTTCACAATTATGCTGTGTTTGTGTGGCTTTCTCAACATTCAAATTTTTGATAAACACAATGAATAGTTGAGTCTCAACACATTTTTGCCAAATAACACAATCTTAACTCTATTACTAAATACTATAATCTTACATCTAAAATGGTGGTGACTGTGTCAAATGAGCCTTGCTATGGTAGGTGGAGGAGGCTGGTATATTTTCAGCATTTACAAGGCATCTGGATAGCTTTATGAAGAGGAAGGGTTTAGAAGGATATGGGCCAAGTGCTGGAAAATGGGACTAGATTAATTTAGGATATCTGATTTGGCATGGATGAGTTGGAGTGAAGGGTCTGTTTCCATGCTGTACATCTCTGACTCTACAATTCTTTTTTTATTTCATTACAGTTACAGAGTCAACAGCAAAATATTTTTAACACCTTGGATTGCTTGAACATACAGTACCAGTTGCTTGATCTATCAACTGGTCAAGGTTTGCTGGATGAAATGAGAGAAAAGATAAGAGATCCAAAAGCTGTGGCCCCCCAAATATTTAATGGAGACCATTATTGTGGGGTAAGTTGGAACTATGCTTTGGTTTCTTATAATCAGAGCTAATAAAACAAATTATCCTGGTTTACACTATGCTTTTTAGTAGCTTAATAACATAGGCAATGAAGTATGTTCACATTGAAAAAACAATTTGCCACAAAGCTGTCTGCCACTTATGCTGGACCTGTAGTATTCAGAAGCAAGTTTTTCTCTTTGTTCAATATGAAGCTATCCTTCTTCCCTTTATAGGACCCAACAGACCTTTTGACATAGCTTTTAAGCTTGCCATTCAACCAGCCTGTATAGTAAGGTAGCAATTTTATTAATATGGTGAAATAGTTGTTTGTCAATCTTCTAAAATTAAATCTTTGCCTGTCTGAGCAATAACTATAATGTTATTGAGAGAAAAGCATAGATAACATAGACCATCAAGAGAGACCAGTGGTTTTGTTTATGAAGACTTGGCCTTTGACCTCAATAAAATGCAGCACAATTCCAACAACATCCTTTTAATCTTTCAGAAATAAAATGTTTATGAGGGGCTTCATCTCACAGAAAAGCAAAAGAAAGATGGATAGCTTTCTGGATGAATTCAAATCATGATTTAAATAATGAATGAAGAATATAATTGAGGATAATGTTTTAAAAAACAGTTTCATAGAATGCTATGGCCTGTCAATATAAGTAATAAACTTCATCCTCTGATAAGGGTATAAAAGGGAGAACATATCAAAGGTCTTTACTGCCTGATAGCAGAGGATGCAATTGACAGAAATTGCTAATTCAGATGACAGTACTAGTTGAAAACACATTTAAGTATTCTAATGCGAGATATTGTTGAAGCATTTACTTGGTTAGAAGTAGTGAAACATTGTTTAAGGATTTATTCTCTAGTCGTAATGTAATAAAGCAACTTTTGTTTAAAATGAAATGTTATTTTCTTTTCTCAACTGTTTAAACCTATATTCATTGGTCTGACATTTTTTTAGTTTTCCTGTATTCACTTCATAGATATCATAGAATCCCTACAATGCACAAAGAGGTCATTTGGCTGGTTGAATCTGTACCCTCTAAAGAACAACCCACCCAAACCCAGGCCCCTATCCTATTCCCAAACCCCACATTTACCATGGCTAATTAACCTAACCTGCATATCCCTAGACACTATCGGGCAATTGAGCATGGCCAGTTCACCTAATCTTGGACTGTGGGAGGAAACTAGACCACCTGGCAGAAACCCGTGAAGAAATGGGGCAAACGTGCAAACTCCCCACAGCCCCCTCAAAGCTGGAATCAAATCCGGCTTCCTGATGCTGTGAGGCAGCAGTGCAAACCACTGAGCTACCGTGCTACCCATTTGTACCCATTTAAAATCTGCAATTGCAGCAACAAATTAACTAACCCCATTGAGTGGTACAATGTTTTGAGTAAGTTATTAATTTGTTGACTAGATCAAAACAAACTATACATTTGGATGAGTACTTTCCATCCTGAAAGCCTGATTGCTCCTGACTAGTCCCAGAAAATGATCAGAGGTAGCCAGTTGCACAATTACATGACTCTCCCCAGCCAGTTGTTGCTGGGATCATTTTTCATCCCCAGGACCTCTTTGATGCCATTGATCTTCTGGTGATGGATGGTGAACCCTCCAACTATCTCTTACAAAGCCAACAATAAAATGCAAGAAGCAGCATCAAGTCCCTGTTTTAATTTTTGATCACAGTGTAGGGAAGAGCATCAGAGAATTATGTATAGTGAGGGTACTTCTACGTTTTCAGCTAAAACCTCCTCATAGTTACATAAATCATGTTGGTAGAAACAAAGCTTTCATTGTTATTTCCTTCCTCCCCCCCCCCCCCCCCTCCCCAAACACACATACACATATATATATATATATATATATATGCACACACACACCACCTTTTTCTGGTTTCTGCAAATGCAACCTATCACAGTTACCTGAAGGAAGGCATCCTTTAGACATCCGGTTTAAGTTGTGACCCTTGTGTCCAGAGTGCTATATTACAAGGCAGGGCGTTGCCCTCTTCAATAATTATAAAATGTATCCATGCCTCTGTCATGGTGATGTGACATGCCAACAGTGACAATGGCTACCTTTGCATTGGCATCACATTCCATTTAATAAAAGAAGAAAGTTAGTCGAATTCATTCTACTGTGTGTGAACCTCAATGGAGTACCACGGAGTGAATGTTGAATGAAAATGCCAGGTACTAATACTTCAATAACACACTTCATGACCAGCCAATGTCTCAAAATGCTTTACAGCCAATTAAGTTCATTTTTGAACATAGTCATCGCTGTGATGTAGGAAGTGAAGCAACTAATTTACACCCATTGAACTCCCACAGACAGCAACATACTAAAAGATAGATCATCTGAATTTTCTTTGTATCATGTCAACTGGGGAATGAATATGAACCGTGACACTCCTCTGCAAAATAGTGAGGAAGAAAATGGGGAGCAAAAATTAATGTGTTGACATTTTTTGAATTATTTTCAGGGTTATGAAGTCTTTTTTGGGGCAGTGGAAGCTAAGAAGGTAAAAGAATTCCTCAAGCTGGAAACCTGTCAAAATCAGTCACAGAAGGATTAATCCACTGAAGCCAAGATGCACATATAAGAATTAAAACATTCAACGTATACATGGAATGCTTTTATTCATGGTTACTATTGTTCTAATACAAATTTTCCTGAGCTACCACATGAGCTCCTTAAGTACCAAAAGTAATCTTCTTTTGTGCTAATTTTGTTGACGTTTTCCTGAATGTATTGCTCATTGAATGCAGCAAGGCATCTTTTGTAAGTATTACAAAATGTGTAAAACCCACATTAAAAAAAATTCTGTTTCACTTTATGCTTCTAAATTTGATTTATAATATTACTTGATTGCTACAATAATTTGATTAGTAAGGATAAAGTCCTCATAGTCCTGTTGGATCTTAGAGCAGCTCTTCTCACCTGGAGAGGGAGATAACTGGTGATGGTTTAATCTGAGGGTCACCATGCCTCCGGTGAGGATCAGGGTTGAGAAGAAGAAGAAGAATCCTTCACGGGAATATTGGCCAGTGGAGGATTGAACCCACACTGTTGGTATTACTCTGTGTCGCAAGCCAGCTATTCTAAGAAGTGAGGTAACTGACCCCTATAAGCATAACTGGTGTGTGAAAACAGTGGATTGCACTGTGACATCAATTATAGAGTCACAAAGATGTACAGCATGGAAACAGACCCCTCAGTCCAACTTGTCCATGCCGACCAGATATCCTAAATTTAATCTAGTCCCATTTGCCAGGGTTTGGCCCATATCACTCTAAACTCTTCTTATTCATATACCCAACCAGATGCCTTTTAAATGTTGTAATTGTATCAGCCTCTGCCACTTTCTCTGGCAGCTCATTCCATACACTCACCACCCTTTGTGTGAAAAGGTCGCTCCTTGGGTCCCTTTTAAATTTTTCCTCTCTCAACTTAAACCTATGCCCTCTATTTCTGGACTCCCCCACACTAGGGAAAAACCCTCGTCTGTTTACCCTATCCATTCCCCTTATGATTTTATAACCCTCTATAAGGTCACCTCTAAGTTTCCAATGCTGGTGAAAATAGCCCCAGCCTATTCAGCCTCTCCCTCTAGCTCAAATCCTCCAACCCTGGTAACATCCTTGTAAATCTTTTCTGAACCATTTCAAGTTTCACAACATTCTATAGGAGGGAGACCAGAATTGCACACAATATTCCAAAAGTGGCCTAACCCAAGTCCTGTACAGCTGCAACATTTGACTGTCCAACTCCTCTGTTCAATGCTCTCACCAATAAAGGAAAACATACTAAATGCCTTCTTCACTATCCTATCTACCTGAGAGTCCACTTTCAAGGAACAATGAACCTGCATGCCAAGCTCTCTTTGTTTAGCAACATTCCCCAGATAATCACTAATTATCTTTTCCTTTACTTACCCAAAAATATGAGAAAGTTTTGTTGGCAAATCATAATGAAAGATTAACAACGTGGTTTTCAAAAGTCTACTTCCTGAGGCAAGAGAAATGGGAAACACTGGCAACACAGTATTTATTGTCCATCACCAAGGCACTGACAGCATGTGATGCCAGCTTCTGGTGTATTATTTTATGTTTCTGGTGAAGCTCAGTTAAGCATAGTTTAGAAATGATGCAAATCTAGCAATAGAAAGTGTGAATTGCGCATATATCTCCATATGTGCTTTCAGGATATTGGGGCATCTTTGGAATAGCAAAGGTGGCAGAAGAAAAACCCACAGAAATGCTTTCCAAAGCA
The DNA here is from genome assembly GCF_037043375.1 of Chiloscyllium plagiosum. Taxonomy (NCBI): domain Eukaryota; kingdom Metazoa; phylum Chordata; class Chondrichthyes; order Orectolobiformes; family Hemiscylliidae; genus Chiloscyllium; species Chiloscyllium plagiosum. Next base: position 109,119,606 of record NW_028270141.1, read on the forward strand.
TTATTTTCCAATCCTTTAGCCATTTAAGTTATCATTACTGAACTAAACAACTGCCTTTTAATCCTGATTGTCTGCTGTGCTGTGATGTAGAGGTGAATCCAAATCAAAAGCAAATTGCTGTAAACTGTCAGGGGCATTGAGTTCCTAACTTGTCCTAGCACGTTGTCTTCCTAATGGAGAACAGCAAGCCTCGAGTCTGTCAAAGTTCAGATAGATCTAATATAAGCAAAATACTTGGATGTTGGAAATCTGAAACAAATGCAAAAAGTGCTGAAGAAGCTCAGTAGGTCTGACAGCATCTGCAGAGAGAGGAAAAACAGCACTAACATTTCGAGACTAGCGTGACCAGCGAGAGCCTGAAGAAGAATCTTTTTAGGTGGTTGTTTCTGACAGGTGCAAACCTGATGGGCTGAAGGCTCTTTTTCTGTATTGTAGATTTCGGCTGATTCTATGACATAAAATATAGGTTGTGATTGATTTAAGATCTTCAAAGAAGCTGAAGATTATTGGAGGACAAAAAAAGAAAATGGAGTTGTGAGATGACAAGCAGATCAGCTCTCATTTGATGAGGCGGACTGGGGTGAACAAAGTTTAAAAATCTCACAACATCAGGTTATAGTCCAACTGATTTATTTGAAAGTACAAGCTTACGGAGCGCTGTACTTCATCAGGAAGCTAGTGGGATAGGATCATTGGACACAGAATTTATAGTAAAAGACCTTTATAACCTAGGGTTGTGAGATTTTTAACTTTATCTTATTTAATGGCAGAGCTGCCTCATTGGGGTGAGCGACCGACTCTGCTCTCTCATGTTATTATGTAATAAAACTTCGGAAATGAGATAACAAGAGCGCGGAGACAGTATATTCCTGTTAGGGTGAAAGGGAAGCTGATAGGCATAGAGATTGCTGGATAACTAAAGAAATTTTGGGTTTGGTTAAGAAAAAGAAGGAAGTATATGTCAGGTATAGACAGGACAGATCAAGTGAATCCTCACAAGAGTATAAAGGCAGTAGAAATATACTTAAGAGGGAAATCAGGAAGGCAAAAGGGGGACATGAGATAGCTTTGGCACATAGAGTTAAGGAGAATCCAAAGGGTAACTAGGGAGAGAATAGGACCCCTCAAAGATCAGCAAGGCAGCCTTTGTGTGGAACTGCAGGAAATAGGGGAGATATTAAACGAGTTTTTTGCATCAGTGTTTACTGTGGAAAAGGACATAGAACATATAGAATGTAGGTCAATAAATGGTGACATCTTGAAAAATGTTCAAATTACACAGGAGGAAGTGCTGGATGTCTTGAAATGCATAAAAGTGGATAAATCCCCAGGACCTGATGAGTTGTACCTAGAACTCTCTGGGAAGCTAAGGAAATGATTGCTGGGCCTCTTGCCAAGATATTTATATCATCAATAGTCACAGGTGAGGTGCTGGAAGACTGGAGGTTGGCTAATATGGTGCCACTATTTCAGAAAGGTAGTAAGGACAAGCCAGGGAACTATAGACCAGTGAGCCTGACATCGGTGGTGGGCAAGTTGTTGGAAGGAATCCTGAGGGACAGGATGTACATGTATTTGGAAAGGCAAGGACTGATTAGGGATAGTCAACATGGCTTTGTACGTGGGAAATCATGTCTCACAAACTTAATTGAGTTCCTTGAAGAAATAACAAAGAATATTGATGATGGCAGAACAGTAGACGTGATCGATATGGATTTTAGTAAGGTGTTTGACAAGGTTCCCCATGGGAGACTGATTAGCAAGGTTAGATCTCCTGGAATACAGGGAGAACTAGTCATTTGAATACAGGACTGGCTCAAAGGTAGAAGACAGAGGGTAGAGGTGGAGGGTTGTTTTTCAGACTGGAGGCCTGTGACCAGTGGAGTGCCACAAGGATCGGTGCTGGGTCCACTACTTTTCGTCATTTATATAAATGATTTGGATGTGAGCTTAAGTGGTATAGTTAGTGAGTTTGCAGACACCAAAATTAGAGGAGTAGTGGACAGTGAAGAAGGTTACCTTGGATTACAACGGGATCTTGATCAGATGAGCCAATAGGCTGAGGAGTGGCTGACAAGAGTTCAATTTAGATAAGTGCGAGGTGCTGCATTTTTGGAAAGCAAATCTTAGCAGGATTTATACACTTAATGGTAAGGTCCTGGGAAGTGTTGCTGAACAGAGAGACGTTGGAGTGCAAGTTCATAGCTCCTTGAAAATAGAGTCACAGGTAGATAGGATAACGAAGAAGGTGTTTGGTATGCTTTCCTTTATTGGTCAGAGTATTGAGTACAGGAGTTTGGAGGTCATGTTAAAGTTGAACAGGACATTGGTTAGGCCACTTTTGGAATATTGCGTGGACCTCTGGTCTCCTTCCTATCGGAAAGATGCTGTGAAACTTGAAAGAGTTCATAAAAGATTTACAAGGATGTTGCCAGGTTTGGAGGATTTGAGCTATAGGCAGAGGTTGAATAGGCTGGGGCTGTTTTCCCTGGAGCGTTGAAGGCTGAGGGATGACCTTATAAAGGTTTATAAAATTGTGAGGAGCATAACCAGGGTAAATAGACAAAGTCTGGGGTGGGAGAGTCCAGAACTAGAGGGTGAGGAGGGGAAAGATATAAATGAGACCTAAGGGGCAACATTTTCATGCAGAGGGTGGTGTGTGTGTGGAATGGGTTACCAGAGGAAGTGGTGGAGGCTAATACAATTGCAATATTTAAAGGCATCTGGATGGATATATGAATAGGAAGTGTTTGGAGTAATATGGACTGGGTGCTGGCAGGTGGGACTAGTTTGGGTTGGGATATCTGTTCATCATGGATGAGTTGGACTGAAGGGTCTGTTTCCATGCTGTACGTCTCTATAACTCTATAAGTAACCAAGTTTCCCTGAACAGTTCTAGAACATTCCCATTAAGCACCTCATTAATCCGTGCAAAAGGCACAAATAGATTTTTAAAATTCACTTGTGGGAAATGGGTGTCGCTGGCTGGGCAGCATTTATTGCATATCCCTTTTTTTTCCGGAATTTGTCTCCTAGTTTATCGAATGTTGGGATTAGCAGCACTGTATCCAACAGCAACATGCATGTTGTTAAGGATTCCTTCACATTAATATTATGTTTGTAGATATCAGGCTTTTATCATGACAAATCAAGTGACAGTGCTGATTTTCCTTGAATTGTTGCAATCACTGATGGTACTGGTGTTGAATCAGAAATTCTAGGACTCTCAGCAGAGCAATGGTGAAGGTTAAATGTGCAGCCATTGAGCTGTATGGGTATTGCTGGTCGCAGACTTGGCGATTGAAATCAGTAAGTGTGTGCTATATCTTCTTTGATGTAAATCACATCCGACGTTATGCCCAGTTTATTGGGTGTGATTGCCTTGGTAGGCTATAATTTGTTTCCTGCTTTTGTCTGTTCTGTATCTTCTTATCTTGAACACTAATCGGGCAGGCTGAAGAGTCTGGTTCATCTCCAGTAGTGAGTAATGAAGTGGGTGAGGCTTCACTGTGTCTGAACATGTATGCTGCTGAACTACTGACTCGCTGCAAATACCAAGAGAAGTGGATCCAGTTCTCAATTCATAGATACATAGAATTGGGAGCACAAACAGGCCTTCTGGCCCTTTGAATCTGCTTCACCATTCAACATAATCAGGACAGACTATTCAAAAACCTGTTCTTGCTTTCTCTCATACCTTTTGATACCTTTATTCCTAAGAACTGAGGGTGGCACTGCTGCCTCACAGCACCAGGGACCCAGGGTTGATTCCAGCCTTGGGTGACTGTGTGGAGTTTGCACATTCTCCCCATATCTGTGTGGGTTTCCTTTAGATGCTGCAGTTTCCTCTCTCAATCCAAAGATGTGCAATTTAGATGGATTGGCCATACAGCAACACGGTTGCACAGTGGTTAGCACTGCTGCTTCACAGCGCCTGAGACCCGCGTTCAATTCCCGCCTCAGGCGACTGACTGTGTGGAGTTTGCATGTTCTCCCCGTGTCTGCGTGGGTTTCCTCCGGGTGCTCCGGTTTCCTCCCACAGTCCAAAGAATTGGCCACGCTAAATTGCCCGTAGTGTTAGGTAAGGGGTAAATGTAGGGGCATGGTGGGTTGCGCTTCGGCGGGTCGGTGTGGACTTGTTGGGCCGAAGGGCCTGTTTCCACACTGTAATGTAATCTATTCTAATCAACTTGCCAACAGCATCCAGAGTTATGTAGGCTATATGGGTTAGGTATGGTAAATGTGGAGTTATGGGGTTATAATGGAGGGGGAGGGGTCTGATGCTCTTCAGAGAGTCTGTGCAGACCCTCAGAGTGGCTTCTATTTGTACTATAGAGATTCTATGAACTAAATCTTGGAATAATCCAGTACAGAAGAGACCCTTTGGCCCATTTTACTCTGTACCACCAAAACTAAACCACATCCTAAACCTCAACCTGAGCTACAAACCTTCACAAACCTTGCACTAAACTACATCTTTGTTAGTTCCACCTTACAGCCCACAGACGTTTTGATGTTTCAGATGCTCATCCAAATACGTTTTCAAGGTTATGAGGTTATCTGCCTTACCTAACCTCCCAGGTGTAGTGGACAGTGAAGAAGGTTACCTCGAATTACAACGGGATCTTGATCAGATGAGCCAATGGGCTGAGGAGTGGCTGACAGAGTTTAATTTAGATAAATGCGAGGTGCTGCATCTTGGGAAAGCAAATCTTAGCAGGACCTATACACTTAAAGGCAAGGTCCTGGGGAGTGTTCCTGAACAGAGAGACCTTGGAGTGCAAGTTCGTATCTCCTTGAAAATAGAGTCACAGGTATATTGAATAGTGAAGAAGGTGTTTGGTATGCTTTTCTTTATTGGTCAGAGTATTGAGTACAGGAGTTGGGAGGTCATGTTGCAGTTGAACAGGACATTGGTTAGGCCACTTTTGGAATATTGTGTGCAATTCTGGTCTCCTTCCTCTCGGAAAGATGTTGTGAAACTTGAAAGGGTTCAGCAAAGCTTGTTGCCAGGTTTGGAGGATTTGAGCTTTAGGGAGAGGCTGAACAGGCTGGGGCTGTTTTCCCTGGAGCATTGAAGGCTGAGGGGTGACCTTATAGAGGTTTATAAAATCATGAGAGGCATGACTAGGGTAAATAGACAAAGTCTTTTCCCTGGGGTGGGAGAGTCCAGAACTAGAGGGCATAGTTTTAGGGTGAGAGGGGAAAGATATAAAAGACACCTAAGGGGCAACATTTTCATGCAGAGGGTGGTGTGTGTGTGGAATGGGTTACCAGAGGAAGTGGTGGAGGCTAATACAATTGCAACATTTAAAGGTATCTGGATGGATATATGAATAGGAAGTGTTTGGAGGGATATGGACTGGGTGCTGGCAAGTGGGACTAGTTTGGGTTGGGATATCTGTTCATCATGGACGAGTAGGACTGAAGGGTCTGTTTCCATGCTGTACGTCTCTATGACTCTATAAGCAACCAAGTTTCCCTGAACAGTTCTAGAACAATCCCATTAAGCACCTCATCAATCTATGCAAAAGGCACAAGTAGATTTTTAAAATTCACTTGTGGGAAATGAGTGTCGCTGGCTGGGCAGCATTTATTGCATATCCCTTTTTTTCTGGAATTTGCCTCCTAGTTTATCGAATGTTGGGATTAGCAGCACTGTATCCAACAGCAACATGCATGTTGTTAAGGATTCCTTCACACTAATATTATGTTTGTAGATATCAGGCTTTTATCATGAGCCAATCAAGTGACAGTGCTGATTTTCCTTCAATTGTTGCAATCACTGATGGTACTGGTGTTGAATCAGAAATTCTAGGACTCTCAGCAGAGCAATGGTGAAGGTTAAATGTGCAGCCATTGAGCTGTATGGGTATTGCTGGTCGCAGACTTGGCAATTGAAATCAGTAAGTATGTGCTATATCTTCTTTGGTGTAAATCACATCCGACGTTATGCCCAGTTTATTGGGTGTGATTGCCTTGGTAGGCTATAATTTGTTTCCTGCTTTTGTCTGTTCTGTATCTTCTTATCTTGAACACTAATCGGGCAGGCTGAAGAGTCTGGTTCATCTCCAGTAGTGAGTAATGAAGTGGGTGAGGCTTCACTGTGTCTGAACATGTATGCTGCTGAACTACTGACTCGCTGCAAATACCAAGGGAAGGGGATCCAGTTCTCAATTCATAGATACATAGAATTGGGAGCACAAACAGGCCTTCTGGCCCTTTGAGTCTGCTTCACCATTCAATATGATAAGGACAGACTATTCAATTCAACAACCTGCTCTTGCTTTCTCTCATACCTTTTGATACCTTTATTCCTAAGAACTGAGGGTGGCACTGCTGCCTCACAGCACCAGGGACCCAGGGCTGATTCCAGCCTTGGGTGACATTGTGGAGTTTGCACATTCTCCCCATGTTTGTGTGGGTTTCCTCTAGGTGCTGCAGTTTTCTCTCTCAATCCAAAAATGTGCAATTCAGATGGATTGGCAATACCAACCTGCCCACAGCGTCCAGAGTTATGTGGGTTAGGTATGGTGAATGTGGGGTTATGGGATTAGAATTCGGGGGTGGGGGTGGGGGAGTGTCAGATGCTCTTCAGAGAGTCTGTGCAGACCCTCAGAGTGGCTTCTATTTGCACTATAGAGATTCAAGAACTATATCTTGGAATAATACAGTACATTGGCCCATTTTAATTTGTACCACCAAAACTACACCACATCTCCTCTCATCCCACTTTCCAGCCCACAGCCTTATATTATGATGTTTCAGATGCGGATCCAAATACCTGTTAAAGGTTATGAGGTTATCTGCCTTACCAAACCTCCTAGATGGTGCATTCCAAAACCCCACCACCCTCCTAGTTTAAAACTGTTTCCCTCAATTCCCCTATGAACTTCCAACTTGAAATTGTGGCCCCTTATTATTGACCCTTCAACTAAGGGTAACAGTTGCTTTCTAACCACCTATCTATGCCCCACATAATCTTATACACCAGAATCGAGTCCTCCTGCAGATGATGTGGTGTCAGAGATAGGAGACACCCGAGGACAAGGGAGTGCATACCTCATTAGGGGGTACGGCCTTAAAAGAGAGGGGCTAATGGAGGAGGCAGCTCTATGTTTCTCATGTGAGCAGGTGAGCCATCTGGGCAACCACGAGCCCTCCCTGCCTCAACCTTGTTGCCAACCTCCTTGTACCATCTGAAAAATGATACATGATGATTAGTTGGTCACTTATGGGTCTCAGGCATGCATTTGGATGCATTACTTTAGGTAAATTATAGTGCTGCCAAGGGCACATGTCTGGATAGATGGTGAAAGTGTCCCTGACAGAATTTGAGAGTTCCCTTACCATCAAGCCTCCCACAGGGGATTCTTAAATTCTTCCATGCTGTCCAATAACAGGTCTGAGAATCAATCTCTCCTCTCCTTTTGAGTGTTTGCAGGTACTTAAAAAAAATTGGTTCCATTCGCTTAAGAGTTGATAGTTGAATATTGCAGTGCATGCTACTAGTAACGTAGGTGTTAGTAGTTGAACGGGCAATTTGATATATTTGGTGTTGATTGAAATGCCTTGTCCTGAATTCTTCTGGCAGTTTGTGATGGAAGGCCTATGCCTGAAACGTTGACTCTCTGCTTCTTGGATGCTGGCTGACCTGCTGTACTTTTCCAGCGCCATACTTTTCAACTCTGACTGCTCAGCATCTACAGTCCTCACTTTCTCTCAGTCACTGTTATTAATGATGTGGTATGGCTCATGCATGCAACCAGCCAGCTCTATCTGTGATGCTGGTAATATCAGGAGTACAGTCAGTACCTTAATGTACCCAAAACTTCCTGAAGGCTGCAAGCATAGTGCAATAGGTTCTAGAAGGAATGACTGAAAGAGGGAATCACTGGGCACTAAGGTTCTCTCATGCTGTGCTAGAGGGCTTGGTGCAGGCAGTTACATTGAGAAGAGTGACCTTTTCACTCCAAGTGATCCTTTCCCTGGCAAGAAACAGGAAGCAGCGCAAACAATTTTTCAAGAAACTTTGTGAAGCGATTACAACAGATGTCAGTCAGAAGGTCTGCCACAAGAATATGGCTACAATGTAAGGAATCTTTCCATTCTTATCTAGAACTGTTAAAGTAAGAACAATGAATTTTTGTTTCAGCTGTCGGCCAGTTGATGATGCACTGTCAAAAGTGCTTCCTATTGAGCAAGACACTAAGGGCACATTTGTCCTGCCCCACAATTGGATGGTGAAGATCTTTTGCTTGATGCACTAGACAGCCTGCAAGAGAGTTTGTATGCCATGCCACATAGCAAGTGAGAGTCCAGCTACAACGTTTTTAAAGCTTTGTGCTGGTTATGATGTTGTTTAACATTGTCAATTCCATCAGCACCATGATGAAGCCAGGTGTGAAGGTTCTTCATGGTCGCTTTGGTAGTTTCATGATAGAACAAACTGAAGCCATGCAAATTCAGTCTATTGCCAACTTGGCTTTGAGGCCAATTTTGAAATAGGCTTCCAGATTGTGGCATCACTCTTGCACCTTCTTTTAGAGCAGAACTGGAAGAATGTTGAAGTGTTGCCCATGGAAGAAGCCATTCTCACAGAGAAAGAAAGCACTCTTGCCCCCACTCTCTGTCATGTAAGGGCTTTAGGAACCTAAGCAATCTTGAAATGATGTCATGGAGTTGCTCACTAGGTATAAATAGCATCGTGTGGGTGGAGTTAAGAAAACATGCAGAGATGCATATGGAGAATACCAACTAGCATTAGATAGTAGATTTTATGGAATTATCCTTCAATTCTCCTTCAGTGGGTGGCACGGTGGTTAGCACTGCTGTCTCACAGCGCCTGAGACCCGGGTTCAATTCCTGCCTCAGGCGATTAACTGTGTGGAGTTTGCACGTTCTCCCCGTGTCTGCGTGGGTTTCCTCCGCGTGCTCCGGTTTCCTCCCACAGTCCAAAGATGTGCAGGTCAGGTGAATTGGCCATGCTAAATTGCCCGTAGTGTTAGGTAAGTAAGGGGTAAATGTATGGGTGGGTTGCGCTTCGGCGGGTCGGTGTGGACTTGTTGGGCCGAAGGGCCTGTTTCCACACTGTAATGTAATCTAATCTAAATGCAACAGTCAAATTAAAGCCTGGCATATTGTTGAATATCATATCTTGTCGTAATTCATTTTATTATGTAATAAAGAATATTATAAAGAAGCCCAAACCTGAAGACAGTTCTTGACCTTGTCTTTTCCTTGACCAGTCTGACTTTAACATAAACTCATGGTTATGGTCATTAAATCACATAATAAAAGACTCTATGTCAGTTACTTTGCTTGTGCCCTTGCAGGTTCCATTCAGCCAGTTGTGCTCTACACACCTACCTTTTATCTGGACACGAGGTTTTCCAAAATGGTCAAATGTTAGTTTGTGTGCTTACATCGAGAGTATTTTCATTATTCAACTATAGTTTACAATTTTCTCAGTGCAGCCAAATCTCTGGGTTAAATAAAATAGAATTTCTCTTCTCACCCTTGAACCAAAGCCATGGTGACATTTTGGGAAATACTCCACATGTGAATGCTCTTTCAAGCTGTAGTTATGGAGTGGTGTGAAACTAATACATGGCAAAGTCATTTGTGAGAAAAGCCCACCTAATAAGTTAATTGTGTATGTCATTATTACCCGTAATCTAGTTCAGACGAAAAGTAACATAGTCTCTTAATACTTAGTTTGACCTTGCTCTTACTGTCTGCAGGGTCACAGATCAAAACTATCAATGCTTAAATGCAAAGATGTTGCAAAGACATTTGGTTTGGAAAGAAGAAATTCTTGCATTGCAATATAGCTGTTGATCTTCCCAGATTTGACCTAGGCTGCTTGCTTCCAGTGGACTAATGGGAGCGTCATATGCCATTTCTGATCTGGGAGCACCCATTGTTCACATTTTCCACACCCCAACACAGTCATATTCAACTTGAAATATGAACACTGTGTTTCTCTCTCTATACATGCTATCAGGCCTGCCCAGTATTTAATTTTTATTCCTGATTTAATGCTGCTTGATAAATTTGCACTCCTCCTCCCACCCGAACATCTGACTCATTTATGAGTAGTAGCAAAAAAAGCCTTGAATATTGTACATAGCAATATGTTTATTTCAACAATAAATTACACACTGTGCCAGTAGTTTCATAATCACATATTAGCTTGTCTGTATGACATTATTGTAATGTGAAGACAATGGAAAGTATACACAAAATCCAAACTCTTGCATTCAAAATCTGTAACAACTATATAAATACATCCATAGGACACTTGAGCAGACAGACAGGCATTGTTTTAAACCTTACTAAATGCATTAATAAGTTTTCAGTAACCTAATTTAAGCTGAATTATGATTAGTTACACAGGACCTTCAGTGAAATAATTAAATGCAGTTTGCAACATCAGCATTTTTACTTTCACTAAAATAAATTTAAATTCAACAGGTTCATCTCCTTCAGGTTTTTTTTCATCTTTTGTTTTTGATTTACAATACAAATGGAAGAACTCTAGCTTTAAAATAGTAAGTGGATGTGCACAGATTAGCCAAACAATTCCTGAGGGGACACATCGAAGTTCTGCCCATTTATGCACTCATTCCATTAGTGCTAAATTACACTTAGATATCCTACCAACTTCAATAGCATATGCTCAATGTAAAAGTGGGCAGAATTATGTGTAAATCAACATTAACAATGGAGACTAAAGGAAATAACCAAACCCACATCTTATAGTCTCTCTTTGTAAATATTATGTTTTAAGTCATAGTCATCATACATGCTTATTAGGCTTCATCATATTTAAAAACTGCAAATGGAGAGGTTTTTCAAAGTTTCAATTTTACTGATATTGGTACCATGAGAATACATTGAAAGACACAGAAACAGATATCAAAACAGGGTATAGATGATTTTTTTTTCAAAGGAATGAATGAGAATTATAACAAAATGTAAGTTCCTCCTGCACTTTCCACTTCGGTCATAATTTGATGAGATCAATCCTCAGTCCATATCTTACCAGCTTTGGAGCTTTACCCAGCAACCATATCAGGAACTGTAACAAGTGATAACTTCAACAGATTCTAAAACCACTGGGACCTGCTTTTACTGATCACCCTGGCTCATGACTCAAGACCAGGATTACAGGATCTAGTTTTATTACAAGGTAGAGTCACAGCTATTTCTTCATCACAAAAGCACTGCTTGTTTCAATGTGTAACCTTTAAAGATAGCTGGTTCACTGTGGATGACTGACAAGGTGAGTATAGGTGATTTTAAAATATCTAAGTGATGAAGTTGCACAATATCTTTGTATAATGTGAACAGACATTAATATAAATAATGTGAATGTTTGTTCTTAAAGGACCACTAAAAGGATTGAAAAAATTAAAAATACTAACTGGAAGTTGTAAACTTTAAAAACTCAGTTGATCAAATACTCTGTAAAATAACATCTAATTCTGAAGGAAGGTCATATAATTCATAGATATCATGAAAAATGTGCAAGTTCTGGACATCAACCCTCACTTACAATTCTAACTTGTTGTATTGCCCAAGTGATTTATCCATGCCTTAGTGGTACACAAACCATTTTGTTCCCACAGAAAATGTATTCACTTCTTGTTCCCTTTATCCTTAAAATCTTGATTCCATTACTGGAACAAATATTTATTTTGTTTCTTTGAAGAGAGTCAGCAGTCTGTGTAAGCCACAGGAGAATATAGCTAGCCTGAAATGGCTGTACACAATTTATTTTGCTTGCACTTCTTTTCATTCTTTTATCTGTATGCCATACCTCTATGAATAATTCACCTTTCAGACATATTGTACTTGATGTAAAATACAAAATAAGGAAATTAGTACAGTGCAAATAATACAGAAAATTTTTGAGTGACAATTTAACCATGCCAAACTGATATTGAATTCCCTTAGCATCAACAAACATTGTGGAAAGCCAAACAGTTCACAATAAAGCAATTTTCTAAGATGTCTACTGGAAAACTAACTACCAGGTTATCTGACAATTTTCAAGCATTTAGTCTGAAAATCATAGCAGGAAGCAATCAATTTCCTTTTAGATTTTAGAAGCACCCCTGTACTGATACCCACTGTGTTGGTTGCCTGATTAGGAGTTAAAGCTTTGTACTGCATTAACTCCATTCTAATCACCTCAGTATCAAATGTGTTTTCTCATGTTAGAACTACCCCATTGTTGTAATAAGACTTTCTTGACTTACTGCTGAAATAGCAGTAAATTTATCTTCAGTGCAAAGCACTCCTAGAGGGTGAACATTGATCAGGGATTTTTTGTTTGTCTGCCGCTAATTTCTTTAAAGAACTGCATAAATTCTGAAAAATGGATAAATATATTTTTCTGCATTCCGCAGATCTTCTATATTAGAACCACTGACAAGCAGGTGAAAAGTATTCCCTCAGTTATCTCCAATGTTTGAATATCCCTTTTAGTGGACAGTGACACATCAGTTAAAAAGAAAGCCTAAAGCATTAATGGTAAAGGTAATTAATGTGCATTACTTCATAGTGACCTAAATTTAATGCAATGCTTTATTGTGATGTACAGCTTTCTAAATGTTTAGCATAATTTTCACGCTTTGGTAAGACCTTTGCTAGCTGTGGGGCACTTCAGTTGGTACACAAAGTCTTGATTCACCAGAATTAACAGATGTGCTGACTGCAGGGTTTTATGCCCACAGGAGTACAGGGAGACCTTCTCAAGCATTCTTCAGTCAGGTTCCCCACAATTAACGTATGTCAACGAAAGCACTGCACAGAATGTTGAACAAGCCACAAGAACGAGAGAATGGGTAGCAGAGCTGGGGATCATGTGTTATAAATTACAGGCAATATTATTTAAAATTAAAATGAATGAGACAATAGTTACATTACATACAAAGGATAATTTTTTTGAAGCTGGTCCTGGAATGCAAAAGCATACAAAGAAGCCCAAGGTTGACTCTAATTGAATCACAGTGCAGACAATGGTCCTAAAACTGCCAAAGGGGCGTAATCTCTGTCCCACCATAACTTCTGCAAAACATCTGGGTGGCATCCATTTATCAGCTAATTACTCCACTTCTCCAGGAAATTTGCTCATCCTCTGCCAAAGTTATCACAGAACACTGGCGAAGCTCGGTAAAGATTTGGGACTGACAGACCTTAGGAATTTGCAAATTCAGTTGCAGGATGCAATGGATAGTTTCTTATTGTGGACCATAAAAGCAAACTCAAAATTTTAATTGTATCTCATTCTTGTAAAGCAAGATACCTTAAAGCCACCAACAGATTGAAAGAGGTGTTAGCCAGTCTTGTCAGTTCTCATGGATGACAAGAAAATTGAAGGAGAATCATGGATTGTAGATAATATTCATGAGGCAGAATGAATTCCAAATAGGCTTCAAAATAGATGGGCAGAAATTATACAGCTGTCTTCATGGAAATTAACTATTTCCCCATTTTTGTGTTTATCAGGAAGAGACTGATGCTTAAGTTCATCAGAATAGTAATGAATGCCAATGTGACAATGATTGAGTTCAATAAAATTACATGTATTACATCTTGCCTTTCTAAAACAAAGAAGCACTTGGGAAACGAGTTTTCATTAGGAATTTAAAGTTCTAAATGGAATATTTTCCAAATTAGTGTGAATAGGTTTGACAGCAGAACAGCCAAACATGGGTTAGTAGTACTTAGAAAACCATTCACTCTGCAAGTATAGGATTTATTATATTGTTATTGATAAGGTAACTAACAGAAAGCATAGATTATCCACATTACTACTGTATTTTATAATGAGACTCATTTACCTTGTCTCCACTACATACCTTGTGCTCACACCAATGATGTTGTTGCCTCAATGCTCAGGATATGGGGATTGTGACAGAATGGAAGAATTCCTGCTAACTCCTGAAAATGTTTATTGTAAATTTAGACTTTGTGCTCTTTCTGGACTTATTTTTCTCTAACATATGACAGGAGTTGATTTGAATGGTCCAAGTGCAGCCGTGTCTGAGTGGAAATGTTTCTAGGAGGTTAGGTAATTTAGTAATAAGGCTTACAGACATCTACTTCACTTCCTCACTTTGATTAGGCATCCTTTCCTACCCTTTATGTCTATAATATTTGTGTTCCTATTTCTTAATAAATATGATTATCACTCACAAAAAAATCTAATAAGCTTATAAATTTACCACTGCAATGGAAACAAATTGCATCTCTAAAAGTACCTGCCTGCTCATCTACAATAAATATGTGTTGATCTACAATTAAAAGAATTCTGGCTAGTGCAATTGATGTTAAATTAAACGGACCTTGAAAGATATTAAGTACAAGAATAGATAGCAACTCCAAATCAATATCTTAGTTGGGAGGAAAGTTCCAACTATGCCTTTGTATCAGTCATGTGATTTAGTATCACTTCTTTGCAGCAAACATTTACTGGCATCATGCCAGAAATATTCTTAGCATGTTTTCTAATCCAGAGGCAGACACAACATGACCAAATTCTCAAAACCTTACTGCCTACAAAAATGAAATTCTTAGAAGTAGTATTGTGTTATTTTTAATATCACAATAAACAGGTTATAACCATACAACTGTTATCTATGTATCTGTTATTCCCCACCCACAGTACACAAGTGGTAAAATTAGGAGATCTTCCTTGTATCACTGTTGATGATAACTCAATATCTCTTTAACTAGAGTTAATCTCTTTAACTAGAGTTGTGTTTCCAATGTTAGCAAAGGCAGGCTAGTAAGACAGACAAAACACTGCTCAAGCAAACCAAGATACAATAAGGCAAAATGGCAATCAGCAAACAAGAACCATCCAAGTGAAAAAACATTTGACTGTTCCCAGGTCTAGGTGACATGACCAATACTACCTTCCATGTGATACATCCCGGTAAAAAAAATCAATTGTAGTAGACCGGATTATAAAGCAATGATCGGTGAACACACGAGTGGCTTTTATTGTGCTGGATCTATAAAGATTTTTGATAATGAACAGCCAAGCTTAGAGCCAGCTCCGCACGAGGCAAATGGTTCAGGTTAAAGATAGGTCTTCAGGGAACTATGGTTCAGAGTCCTATGAATAAAGAAAACAGAATGAAAGATTAAGAACAGCTTTTCTTGAAAAAAAAATTAAAAGCCAATTCCAATGGAAGCTCCGTCATCCATTCTTCTGAAATCCAAAATCCCAATGATTACACGGCAATACTTCGCATAGCATTTTATACTTGCATCTCATCACCTCGTCTTGTGAACAGAACCACATAATGCTGGCAATTTTAATGTGTTTATAAGTACAGCAGAACCTGTTTGAGCAGGACAAGTAAAACACTTCTATGTACCATTTACCTTAGGCGTGCCATGCTGTGGATTGAGTCACTTAAATTACAAGTTTCAGTGTGTCTCCAATCTGAAATATTTTAATGAAATCAATAGCAAAGCCTTATTTTCTCCCTCAAGTTGGCACTGTAAAGGAAAGAAAATGCTCGTACTCCCAAGGATTCTCACCAAGTAACTGCAAACTATACAATACGGTTTTACAAAACAAGTTTATTAGTAAAATTTTAAAAAAAGTCTGGGCCTGACTTGTGCCTGGATCACCACATATACTTTTAAACAATGCCACAGACCTGATTTTAATTTGAGGTGCGGGATCTGCCTAATGTGAGGCTTCAGCTATTCTAAGTTCTTGATCTCAAAAACACTTCCCAGAAGGAATGACCTGAAGGTTGGTGGGTAACAGAGAAGTGTGCACATCTATAAGCTGTAGTGTGTGACAATGGAGGAAACCATGCAGTCAGATAAGTGAATTAGGAAGGTGCAGGTGTCAAATGTAATTGCTGTTAGGGTAGGGACAGGCATTGATATGGGATCCAGTGAAGTACTCATTCTCCTTCTGGTCACTATGAAAAAAAAGAAGATAGTTATTGCAGTTATCTTCATGGTCATTTTCTCAGTCTGCATGTCACCAGGTTTCCCTGAGTAGGTTACGTTAAGATCTCTTCACGACAGGGGTTAAAATATATATTTAAACTTTTCTCAAGGAGTATTTCTTGGTTTTCTGGGTCTCCTTTTGCCTTGTCATGAACTCCCTCATTAGATGATGTATTTGTGTTGACATATAAAGAATTTGGACTCACACAGAATAAGAATATTAATATGAATATTAGTAGTAATAAATTAATACAGATAAAGTATTAATTTCCTAGACACCACAGTATTAGACAGAAGTCAATTGACAAAATTTAGAAACAAATAGCTTTTCAAAGCAAAAACACACCACACACATCTATACATAAAGGCTATCAGCCTAAATACGCTTTTCAAGGATTGGTGAGGTCACAGCTAATTGGTTGCATGTTTGTTTCAAAAGCAATCACTGCAGTGCTATCATTCTACATATAGTTAATGTGTGATTGTAGGCAGCAAATCATGCAGGTTAATGCCTGGCATTCTGGCAGTGATCATGATGCTTATTCTATGGTAGTGCCATGCCAACTGCATTTTAATTCACCATAGCAAAATGGAAAGGTTGGCAACTTGGTACTTTGGGCTCTACTGACCACCTGGCTCATGACACAAATGCAGAACCATCCCCATTTGTGTATGATGTGCATACAATGGAGCTGTGTGACCACACATAATGTAAGAGCAAACACTGGTGTGCTTCAAATGCCTAGACCAGCATGCAGGCATCTTGGAGCATTTGATAGAGCAAAGTGTCAATGCAGGACCAAGAAGAAAAAGTGTGTGTGTTTGTGTCATCTGAAATGGAAAAAGGTACATGGATAAGGCTTTGGGGCAGGGAGGGATTAAGAAAAGGTGTATGCTTTCAAAATTGGAAGAGCACATAGAATGAAGGAAAGATGAATTGAGAGGGAGTTTATGAATCAGGTTAGGATCAGCTTTGCTCCTGAGTACTGTCAATACCATCCTAATAACTATTAGCACAATCTATCAGCAGTAGATGTGATCTATATGGACTTCAGTAAGGCGTTCGACAAGGTTCCCCATGGGAGACTGATTAGCAAGGTTAGATCTCAGGAATACAGGGAGAACTAGCCATTTGGATACAGAACTGGCTCAAAGGTAGAAGACAGAGGGTGGTGGTGGAGGGTTGTTTTCCAGACTGGAGGCCTGTGACCAGTGAGTGCCACAAAGATCGGTGCTGGGTCCTCTAGTTTTTGTCATTTACTTAAATTATTTGGAGCATAAGAGGTACAGTTAGTAAGTTTGCAGATGACACCAAAATTGGAGGTGTAGTGGACAGCGAAGAGGGTTACTACAGATTACAACAGGATCTGGGCCAGATGGGCCAATGGGCTGAGAAGTGGCAGATGGAGTTTAATTCAGATAAATGCGAGGTGCTGCATTTTGGGAAAGCAAATCTTAGCAGGACTTATACACTTATGGTAAGGTCCTAGGGAGTGTTGCTGAACAAAGAGACCTTGGAGTGCAGGTTCATAGCTCCTTGAAAGTGGAGTCGCAGGTAGATAGGATAGTGAAGAAGGCGTTTGGTATGCTTTCCTTTATTGGTCAGAGTATTGAGTGCAGGAGTTGGGAGGTCATGTTGCGGTTGTACAGGACATTGGTTAGGCCACTGTTGGAATATTGCGTGCAATTCTGGTCTCCTTCCTATCGGAAAGATGTTGTGAAACTTGAAAGGGTTCAGAAAAGATTTACAAGGATATTGCCAGGGTTGGAGGATCTAAGCTACAGGGAGAGGTTGAACAGGCTGGGGCTGTTTTCCCTGGAGCGTCGGAGGCTGAGGGGTGACCTTATAGAGGTTTACAAAATTATGAGGGGCATGGATAGGATAAATAGACAAAGTCTTTTCCCTGGGGTCAGGGAGTCCAGAACTAGAGGGCATAGGTTTAGGGTGAGAGGGGAAAGATATAAAAAAGACCTGAGGGGCAACTTTTTCATGCAGAGGGTGGTACGCTTATGGAATGAGCTGCCAGAGGATGTGGTGGAGGCTGGTACAATTGCAATATTTAAGAGGCATTTGGATTGGTATATGAATAGGAAGGGTTTGGAGGGATATGGGCCGGGTGTGGCAGGTGAGACTAGATTGGGTTGGGATATCTGGTTGGCATGGACGGGTTGGACCGAAGGGTCTGTTTCCATGCTGTACATCTCTATGACCATCAGCTCCATGGGGATTTTGATACACTGGGTTTTTCTGTCTCTTTTGTCAGCTCCTTCTGCCTCCTATTATGTGCCATCTTGTTTTGTAAGGGAGAGCAATGTGTCGGTGAAGATGGATCAATTGATTTATTTGATGGAGCTATCAGGTTTGAATAGCTGCCGGTACATGCAAACTGTTGCTATGAGCTTTGTAGCATTGTAAATTGTCTGATGGTGATTGTTAGATACAAGTATTGATAGATGGAGAATGCTAGTTTGTGAGCGATGGGAGTATAGAGAAGTCAGTAGTGTAGGAAGCTGGTACAGTTAGTAGTTTCTGGTATTCGAGGATGCATTTCCTCTCCTTGACCATTTGGGAGGTCATTAAATTTGTGCAGCAATGTATCCATTGCTTAGTGTATTACCCTGGGCACTGACCTCCATGGCTATATGCTCCTATAAAAGAGTGTGTCTGGACTCTGCCCCTCGACAACACTGCTTCTTACTTTGCACTCATTCCTCCAGCCTGAAGCGTACTCTCCACCATGCCATGACTTTTCACTGCTTCCCAAGTTAGATTCATATCCTGTACAAGTGCCAGCACCTATTCAGCCAAGTGCCCCTGCCCTTTAAGACATGCAGGTTAACTCTAAGCAGTGCAAAGAGGTTTTAGAGGTGCCAGAAAGTTCTGATTTTGGGTAAGTTAGTGCAGTCATCTTGCTGCCTGAATTACATCAAACAGGTATAGTTCCTCATGCAGGGTGATCAGTGTGCATGGTGATCAGAGCTTATCCAGTCTTCTATCCATTTCTTAGGTAATTCCATAGAGCAGCCACAAGGTGGTGTATTGGTGCAGCATTGAACTAAATTGGTATTACATATTTTTGAAGTCAGCCAAGAGCTGATGAACTCCTCAGAATATTTCCTTCTCTACAAAATCACACATATCTTTATCCCTAACGTCGATTTTGCCTGTCCTCGGATGCTGCATGAATTGCTGTGCTCTTCCAGCACCACTGATCCAGAATCCTTTTCTGAAGCCTTGCCTATTGCATGTTGTTTTCCTGGTGGAAACAAAACATAGAGTGCAACCTTGCTTACTGCTTCAGTACCACATGGTCCACTGGTCAAATTAGAGTTATTTGCATTATTGTATCCAAAACTAAAACTAGGGTGTCTACAGTTCTGCACTGCTTTAAAGCCTACAGCATGCATCGAAACATCATATGATTGGCATAAGATCTTAAGACCATAAGAAACAGGAATGGAAGTAGGTCATTTGGCCTCTTGAGCCTGTTCTGCTATTCAATAGAAACCAAAATTCCTCATGTCCATTTTGCTGAGTTTTCCCAATGACCCTCGATTCCCCTATTGATCAAGAATGCATCTCAGTCTTAAACATACACAAGGACTCTGATCCCACAGCTCTCTGTGGCAAGATTCACAACCCTCTGTGAACAAATTCTTCCTCATCTTAAATTGATACCCATTTATTCTGAGACGATGCACTCTAATCCTAGACTTTCCCAGGAGGAGGAACATCCTGTCAGCATTTGCCCTGTCAAGCCCCTCAAGAATCCAGTATGCTTCATTGAGATAACCTCTTAATTTTCTGAACTCCATTGAGTAGAGTCCCAATCTGTTCAACCTCCATACCAGGGATCATCTTATCTAAACTGCCTCCAGTGAAATGACATCTTTTCCTAAATAAGGGAAACAAAAGTGCTTACAGTATTCCAGATGTGGTCCCACCAACACCTTGTCCAATTGCAGTAAAACTGCCTGACCCCTACACTCCAGCACCCTTGTAATAAGGGCCAAGGTTCCATTAGCCTCCCTGACCACTGGCTGCAAATGTGTGCAAAAGTACCCCCAAGTCGTTTTGCATTGCAGTTTTCTGCAGTTTTTCTCCATTTAAATAACACTCTATTGTTTTGCTCTCCCTTCCAAAATGGACAACTTTCACCCCACCCCCCTGACTGAACTCAGTTGTTGGTTCAGGCCACCCCTGTCACCGAACCCCCAGGTACCTTTCCTGGAACCAGAAAAGATGCAAAACCTCCTGGTACACCAACCCCCTCACCTCCATGCGGAGCCCCAAACAGTCCTTCCAGGTGAGACAGAGGTTCACCTGCCTCTCTTCCAATCTAGTTTACTGTTTCAGGTGCACCTGATATGGTCTCCTCTACATCGGGGAGAACATTCATAAACTTAGGCAACAATTCACTGAGCATCACAGCCGGGCCCACATGGTCCAACCAGATCTCCCAGTCACTGCCCATTTCAATTCCCCGAACCATTCCTTTCTGACATGACCATCCTTGGTCTCTTCCATTGCCAAAACTAACCACAGCTTCTATTGGAGGAACAACGCATTATCTTCTACCTGGGCACCCTAAAGCCCAGAGGAGTCAACAATTAGTTCTCGCAACTTCAAATAACCTTCCTCTCCATCACCAGACTCCCTTCCCAGGCTCTCTCCCTCCCTTCCACAGCTACCTGCCACCAACCGGATTTATTCCTCCCATTGACCAACCAGGTCATGCCTTCTATCTGCCTTCACCTATTCCCACTTCACCACCCTGACCCCACCTCCCTCCACAACCAACCCAATCCTGAAGAAGGGTTACACTCGAAACGTCGACCGGCACCTCCTGATGATGCTTGGCTTGCTGTGTTCCTCCAGCCTCCTGCCTGTCTACTCTGGATTCTAGCATCTGCAGTATTTTTGACTCTGTAAAGCACAGAGTGGCTCACAAGACCATTATCAGCATTCGATACATTGCTATGGATATGGAGTCAGATGGGTTAAAGAAAGCAGCTTTCCTTCTATGGGAAACCAGATGGGTTTCTATGGCAATCAGGTTATTTCTTGGTCACCATATGTGAGTGTAGCTTTTTCTTTCAGATATAATTCATTAATTGAACCTCTGGGCCTCCTTGGATAGCAGAGATCCTGCCCACTGAGAGCTGCCAACCTATCAGTGGACAGCAGCTACCCATCGCCAACTAGCCACTCCCCACCCAGCAGAGACCCAGGAATGTCACGGGACCCCAGAGCAAAGGAGCAGGATGGTGCTTGTAGGATAGGGTTGTCAAGGGAGGGTCAGCAGCAAGGGCGGGGTGTTGGAATCTAGTGGCATTACTTATCCTAATGCTTGGATCTGACCATCAGCAGAAGAACTAACTGACTATGAGGGTCTGTGTCCACTCCCAGAGGGTCACTGAGGCGCCCAACAGGGTGTGGTGGGCAATATACTGACATGGCAAGCCCCCTGATGGAATACCAGTAGTAATGTAATCAGACCTTTAGGTGAATCACAAGTGGCCGTTTGAGGACCAGTCTGCTCAAAAGCCTTCCGGCCTCAGATTTAATCGGAGACGCACCGAATGTCAATGGCATCTTGTTCCCAAACCTATTGCCTGATCACATGTCCATCCCCCCATGTGAGTGGTCATTCACAACAAGCTTTCTTGGACTCTTCATGTGGTTACAAAGGCCCAACAACGTCTCTTCTCCCTCAGGCAACTGAGGAAATTTGGCATGATGGCTAATACCCTTGCCAACTTTTATAGGTGCACCATTGAGACCATTCTGTCTGGATGTATCACTATCTGAAAAATGTGTTGCTGGAAAAGCGCAGCAGGTCAGGCAGCATCCAAGGAGCAGGAGAATCGACATTTCCGGCATAACCCTTCTTCAGGAATGAGGAGGGTTTGCCAAGCAGGTAAAGATAAAAGGTAGGGAGGAGGAATGGCAACTGTACCATTCAAGATCAGAGACCAGTACAGAGAGTGGTGAATACGGCCCAGACAATCACAAAGGCCAACCTCCCATCTATAGAATCCATCTACCAGGTCCGTTGTCAAGGAAAGGCCGCCAGCATTCTCAAAGATCCATCCCACCCTGGAAATGTTTTTCTACAGCCTTTACCATCGGGGAGAAGGTACAGAAGCCTGAATGCACGCACCAGTTGGTTTCAAAACAGTTTCCACCCTACCGTTGTTAGAATACTGAATGGACTCACAAATTCATAACATTCACATGTCCCTGTATTTTTGTTTTTGCTGCTGTTTACCTATTATATACTTAGTTATGCTATTTAACTCTGTGATCTGCCTGTATTGCTCGCAAGACAAAGCTTTTCACCGTGCCTCGGTACACGTGACAATAAATTCAATTCAATTCCATACAATGGGGAAATAGAAGTTCTGGGGAAAGTAGATGAGCTTTATCACAAGGACACCTCACTTACATACTGGCCTTCAGTTGTACTTTCTGTTTAGGAGATTTGAAAGTGACTCTGTGACAGCCCGAATCAGGTACAATATAATAAATTCCCCATATTCCACGTGAGCACACCACAATCATAGTACAATGACAGTAAATGCTGGAAATATTCAGCAGGTCGGGCAACATCTATGAAGACTGACAGAGTTAATATTTAGATCGGTGAGCTTTCATTATAACCCTGGGACTCGGAAGGAGTTTTGATGAAAGGTGTTCCACAGGAATCATGAACTCTGCTGCACAGATACTGCCTGACCTGCTGAATATTTGCAGGATTTTTGTTTTGTTTGCAGATTTCCAGCCTCTGCAGTGGTTTGTCTTTTTCCAAGAAATGTATCTTTGTTTCCTGGAAAACAAAACACAGGCAGAACCAATGAAAGCAAATGGAAGGACTGACTTTATTTGGTGCACACATCTATCATTGCAGAAATCAAACTTTAAGCACACAAGAATAAAGACATTTTAACATTTATTTTTCTGAATCCATTGGGAGAGTGAGGACTGACTAATGTATCTGTGCAGTGAAGCACTATTCCCCTCTTAGTCATTGGATCATTTAGTTAGGCATCAGCTTCTCCTGATCTATTTCTGGAACACTCTTAATCCATTTACTTGTATCAATAATGCTCATTTAATGGAAGGGTATTTGAATAACAAAGCTACAAAATCCATTTCCAAGCTACATTCGAATATATAGAACATAGAACAGCGCAGTACAGGCCCTTTGGCCCTCGATGTTGCACTGACCTGTGGAACCAATAAGAAGCCCATCTATTCTACACTATTTCATTTTCATCCATATGTTTATCCAATGACCATTTAAATGCCCTTAAAGTTGGCAAGTCTACTACTGTTGCAGGCAGGGCATTCCACGCCCCTACTACTCTCCGTCACTCCACAATTAAAAACTATGTCCCCTTGTGCTAGCCATCATCATCCGAGGAAAAACGCCTCACTGTCCTCCCTATCTAACCTTCTGATTATCTTATATGTCTCAATTAAGTCACCTCTCAACCTTTTTCTCTATAATGAAAACAGCTTCAAGTCCCTCAGCCTTTCCTCATAGGATCATCCCTCCATACCAGGCAACATCCTGGTAAATCTCCTCTGAACCGTTTCCAAAGCTTCCACGTCCTTCCTATAATGTGGTGACCAGAACTGTACACAATACACCAAGTGCAGCTGCACCAGAGTTTGTACAGCTGCAGCATGACCTCATGGCTGTGAAACTCAATCGAGGAGAAAGTGAGGTCTGCAGATGCTGGAGATCAAAGTTGAAACTTTATTGCTGGAACAGGAGATTCGACGTTTCGGGCACAGGCCCTTCTTCAGGAATGGAGAAGGGCCTGTGCCCGAAACGTCGAATCTCCTGTTCCCTGGATGCTGCCTGACCTGCTGTGCTGTTCCAGCAATAAAGTTTCAACTGTGAAACTCAATCCCCCTACCAATAAAACTAACACACCATACACTTTCTTAACAACCCTATCCAAAATGGTTGGCAACTTTCAGGGATTTATGTACATGGACACCAAGATCTCTCTGCTCATCTTCACTACCAAGAATCTTACCATTAGCCCAGTACTCTGTATTCCTGTCGCTCCTTCCAAAGTGAATCACCTCACACTTTTCTGCATTAAACTCCATTTGCCATCTCTCAGCCTAGCTCTGCACTTAACTATGTCCCTTTGAACCTGCAACAATCTTCGTCACTATCCACAACTCCACAGACCTTAGTGTCATCCACAAACTTATTAACACATCCTTCTACACCATCATCTAGTTCATTTATAAAAATGACAAACAGAAGTGGCCCCAAAACTGATCATTGTGTTTCACCATTAGTAACTGAACTCCAGGATGAACATTTCCCATCAACCATCACATTCTGTCTTCTTTCAGCTAGCCAATTTCTGATTCAAATTACTAAATCACCCTCAATCCCTTGCCTCCATATTTTGTACAATAGCCTACTGTGGGGAAACTTATCGAATACCTTACTGAAATCCATATACACCACATCAACTGCTTTACCCTCATCCACCTGTTTGGTCACCTTCTCAAAGAACTCAATAAGGTTTGTGAGGCACGACCTACCCTTCACAAAACTGTGTTGACTATCACTAATCAACTTATTCCTCTCTCGATGATTATAAATACTATCTCTTATAACCTTTTCCAACACTTTACCCACAACCGAAGTAAGGCTCACTGGTCGATAATTACCTTGTATGTCTCTACTCCCCTTCTTTAACAAGGGGACAACATTTATTATCCCCCAGTCTTCTGGCATATTTCCTGTATACAATGATGACATAAAGATCAAAGCCAAATGCTCTGCATTCTCCTCCCTAGCTTCCCAGAGAATCCTAGGATAAACCCCATCCAGCCCAGAGGACTTACGCATTTTCACATTTTCCAGAATTGCTAACACCTCCTCCTTGTGAACCTTAATCCTGTCTAGTCTAATAGCCTGAATCTCAGTATTCTCCTTGATAACATTGTCATTTTTACAGTGTGAATACTGACGAAAAATATTCATTTAGGCTTCCCCTATCTCCTCGGACTCCATGCACAACTTCCCACAACTATCCTTGATTGGCCCTAATCTTTCTCTAGTCATTCTTTTATTCCGGACATACCCAGAAAAAGCTTTAGGGTTTTCCTTGATCCTACCTGCCAACGACTTTTCATGTCCCCTCCTGGGTCTTCTTAGCTGTCTCTGTAGGTCTTTCCTGGCTAACTTGTAACTCTCAAGCATCCTAACTGGGCTTTCACGTCTCATCCTAACATAAGCCTTCTTCTTCCTCTTGACAAGAGCTTCAACTTCTTTAGTAAACCACGACTCTCTTGCTCGACCACTTCCGCCCTGCCTGACAGGTACATACTTATTAAGGACCCACAGTAGCTGATCCTTGAATAAGCTCCACATTTCAAGTGTGTCCATCCCCTGCAGTTTCTTACTCCACCCTATGCATCCTAAATCTTGCCTAATCGCATCATAATTGTCTTTCCACCAGCAATAACTCTTGCCATGGATTATATACCTATCCCTTTCCATCACTAAAGTAAACCTAACCAAATTGTGGTCACCATCATCAAAGTACTCACCTACTTCCAAATCTAACACCTGGCTGGGTTCATTACCCAGTATCAAGTCCAATGTGGCCTCCCCCCTTGTTAACCTGTCTACATACTGTGTCAGGAAACCCTTCTGCACATATTGGACAAAAACAGACCCATTTAAAGTACTCGAGCTATAGTATTTCTAATCAATGTTTGGAAAGTTAAAGTCCCCCACAACAACTACCCTGTTACTGTCACTCCTATCCACAATTATCTTTGCTATCCTTTCCTCTACATCTCTGGAACTATTTGGAGGTCTCTGGAAGTATTTGGAGGCCTATAGAAAACTCCCAACAGGGTGACTTCTCCTTTCCTGTTTTTAACTTCAACCCATACTACCTCAGTAGACAAGTCCTCAAACTTCCTTTCTCCTACTGCAATACTGTCCTTGACTAACAATGTCACATCTCCCCCTCTTTACCACCTTCTCTGTTTTTACTGAAACATCTAAATCCCGGAACCTACAAAAACTATTCCTGTCCCTGCTCTATCCATGTCTCCAAACGGCAACACATTGAAGTCCAAGTACCAACCTATGCTGCAAGTTCACCCACCTAATTCTGGATGCTCTTGGCACGGAGGTAGACACACTTCAAACCAACTTCTTGCTTGTCGGTGAACTCTTGCAACCTTGAAACCATATTTCTGGCTTTACTACTCTCAACCTCCTGGACACTGGAACTACAATTTAAGTCCCTATCCCCTGCTGAATTAGTTTAAACTCTCCAGATGAGCATTAGCAAATTTTGCCCCCAGGATATTGGTACCCCTCTGGTTCAGGTATAGACCATCCTGTTTGTAGACGTCCCACCTACCCCAGATTGAGCCCAAATTATCCACAAATCCAAAACTCTCCCTCCTGCACCATCCCTGCAGCCACATGTTCAACTCCTCTCTCTCCTTATTCCTCACCTCACTAGCATGTGGCACGGGCAACAGACCAGTGATAACAACTGTGTTTGTTTGAGCATGAAGCTTCCACCTTAACTCCCTGAATTTCTGCCTTAATTCCCCATCCCTTTTCCTACCTATGTCGTTAGTACCTATGTAGACCACAACTTGGGGCTGCTCCCCATCCCCCTCAACGATCTCAAAAACGCGATCCGAGACATCACAAATCCTGGCACCTGGGAGGCAACACATCAACTGTGAATCTCTCTCGTTCACACAGAACCTCCTATCTGGCCCCTAACTATGGAGACCCCAATGACTAATGCTCTGCTCATCTCCCTCCTTCCCTTCTGAGCAACAGGGACAGACTCTGTGCCAGAGACCTGTACCTCATGGCTTACCCCTGGTAAGTCACCCCCCCAACAGTATCCAAAACGATAAACTTGTTATTGAGGGGAAGGCCACAGGGGATCCCTCACTGCCTGCCGGTTCCCCCTTCCGTCCCCTGACTGTAATCCATCTGTCTCTTTCTCGCACCTGAGGTGTGACTACCTCCCTGTAACTCCTCTCAATAACCTCCTTCACCTCCCGAATGATCCGAAGTTAATCCACCTCCAACTCCCTAACGCAGTTTTCAAGGAGCTGGAGTTGGGTGCACTCCCCACAGAGAAAGTTAGCAGGGACACTTGTGGTGGCCCTCACCTCCTTACATCCAACTGCCCTAACCACCATCCCCACTATTCTAAATTCTCAAAGAGACTGTAGAAAAAATATAGTATATTAAAAAAAACCTTACCAATCCAGAACCTTTTGTTTTGGTTAGAGGAGGAGGAGGAGGTTGGGTGGGAGACCTGTAGTGTTTCGGGTAACGCAATCACCCAATATATTACTTCACTTACTCTGCAGTCCCATGTCTGCTCCTGCTCAGCACGCACTCTGCCTATTCACAAGGTAAGTTTATATCATTTTAAATTTACATTACCAGCAGGCCCCTGGTCCTCACTGAACATTTTATCACTATGGCTAAATTTATCTAAGAACTTATTTGCTGATTTACTTTTTAAAGCGAAAACAAACTGCAGACCAAGGAATCAAATCCCTTCTCCAATATATTCAAGATAAATGTGGTGAAATCTCATCAACATTTTGTATTATCCTTTCTCTGCAAAAAGCTACATGAGAAATGAAATTACATGTTGCTTTGTTATCTGTATTCCATTTCCATCTCTTAGTGATGAAGTCAAATATTTATCTTGTTCTCAGAATTGTGTGGAATATTTGGTGTATTGCCACTGGTTCCACACTTGAGTAGGGATATGTCGAATAGGGCAATTTGGCCGTGGTTACTTAATGGGGGTTCGCCTCTTCTATGTTAAAAATCAGCTTATTACCATACTCCTTGAAATAGCACTGAGCACATCAATCTTTATCACTCTATTGCTGGTTGCATTTTTCAGTGTTTACTACTAATTCCATTCTTTTACTTTGCCATTCTGATCTCAGACTTACAGCGTATATAGCAGACAAGAATTATTCTGAAAACAATGGACTGTACTGGGAGAGACCGCAGTTTGTGCAAACAAAACTGAGCCCAGATTTTCTGCTCGAGTTGGAAACCTGATTTCTGATCCAGACTGGATAGAAAGAAATGCAAACTTACATTTCAATCAATTCTGCCTTTGAAATTTCGGGACTGGAGTCTCCTGATATGAAACAATGGAGACCAATCCAGAATGACTGGCAGCCTGTAGTGTAGAGAATCAGTGTGGAAATGGCACAGCGTCTTGCAGTAAGTGTGCTGAATTCTGTAACTTCACTGTCCTGCAGCCACTTTGACGGTTTCCGAGAAAATGGAATTATGTGCGGAAATAGGCTGTCGGCTGGGCGAAGGGCTAGGGTAGCAAGTGGGTGAGGAATTAGTGTGGCATGTGAGTGGGATAAGGGGTACCAAGTTGGTGAAGGGTAATGGATGCCTGGTGGGTGAGATAGGTCCCAGCAGAAAACCAGCAATATTTGGAAAATATCATACTGGAGCACCATTTTGAGGTATATAAGTTGTGCCAGTCTATATGTGACATTTGCCAGTTTTACTGGTTTTTCCTTTTGGTTAAGGTGGACGGTGGTGAGAGGGTGAGGGAAGTTGGATACATGATGGGGATGAGATGCTTGAGGGGGTGAATGTAACAAAAGGATTAGAAGAGTAGGGTTTCAGGTGGATTAAGGAGGTGCTGTGCCTGGTGGGTCCAGGGTTAAATTGGCAGGTTGGTGAGGGAAGGATATGTATTAAGTACGTCCCTAGGGCAGGTCAATTGGTTGGAATGGTGGTGGGAGGCAGAAGGGCACCAGCTCAGGTGGGGCCGTGCCTGGGGCTGGGGGATGTTGAGTAGCTGAGGGGATAATGTTGGGTGGGAGAGGGGAAAATAGCAAGTTGGGAAATGGGTTAGATTCAGTGGAGTCGGGTGGAAATGGCCATGGAGTGGATCTGGGTGTCTGGTGTATCTGGCAGGACCGATATGGGCTGTCGGGTTAGGTGGAGGTCAGCTCCAGGAGGATTCAGGTGGTGTTAGGTCCAATGGGTAGGGTCTGGGAGAGGGTGGGGTCTCATAGCAAAAAGGCCGGATGCTGGGTTCAGGAATTAGTGGGTGGCTGGGATCAGGACTATGTGGTGTTGGGGAGGGGGTGAGAGTGGTGAGTTAAGAGGAGTTAAGAGTTCCAATCCTCAGTGTTTTCTTGTAGGAGTCCAAGTCTTCCCATATCTTGATTCTTAGGGACATCTTAAGTTCTATGTCCGATTATTGGCACAACAATGTCATGTGAAGGTTAACTTTGACACTTCCATAAGCTATGCTCACACACTCATAACCCTTCAATTATTGAAGGCACAGACAATTACACTAAAATGAAGGCATCATGAACATCTCCTAGGATTCATTGATCTGGAGATTTCTGTCGTGTTAGTCCACATCAGGTTTTAAACATTTAAAGGTATAGCATTGTACCCAAGAGTTCAATTGATGTCAGGATTTCAATCAATTTTTTTTAACTTCTGGAAAAACTGGTGGTTTTGTGTGAAATTGCGTAGCCCACCAATGAAACTGTTGTCACTCAGCAGTGACATTGAGTCATTGTACATGTTGCACACTAAGTAAGTCTGCTGGTCCAGGCGGAATGTTTCTTAGTTTTCTGAAGAAGCTAAGGCACAAACAGCAGAGGCTTTAGTCACAATCTTTCAACTCTCATAAGATACAGCAGTGACGCCGGAGAACTGGAGCATTGCTAATCTTATGTCACTATTCAACAAAGGGGACAGGGATAAACTAGGAAGCTATACTCAAGTCTTTCCAACTTTAGTGGTGAACACATTATCGGAAACAATTATTAGGAACAAAGTAGACATTCATTTGGACAGACATTGGTTCACAAAGGCAAGCTAGCATGTACGTTTTAAAGGTAACTCGAGCCTAGGTCATTTGAATGAACTCTTTGATGAGATAACAAAAAGTGTTGATGAAGGAAGTGCAGTAGGTGATTTATTTATAGGCTTTTGACCAAGGGCCACATAGGAGCTTGTTAAGATAAAGGGCCATGGAAGTAAAGGGAAAGTGCTAATAGGGATATAAAATTGGCTCAGACACAGGAAGCAAAGTGGTTCGATATTTTCAGACTGGGAGATGCATTGCAATGGTATTTCCAGTTATTTTTAAGTCCATTAATCTTTACTTTCTTTTAATAAACAAGCCGGTCAGCACAGTGGCTCGGTAGTTAGCACTGCTGCCTCATAGCCATAGGGACCTGGGTTCAATTCCAGCCTCAGGTGACTGTCTGTGTGGGGTTTGCACATTCTCCCCGTATCTGTGTGGGGTTTGCACATCCTCCCCGTGTCTGTGTGGGGTTTGCACATCCTCCCCGTGTCTGTGTGGGGTTTGCACATCCTCCCCGTGTCTGTGTGGGGTTTGCACATTCTCCCCATGTCTGTATGGGGTTTGCACATCCTCCCCGTGTCTGTGTGGGGTTTGCACATCCTCCCCGTGTCTGTGTGGGGTTTGCACATCCTCCCCGTGTCTGTGTGGGGTTTGCACATCCTCCCCGTGTCTGTGTGGGGTTTGCACATCCTCCCCGTGTCTATGTGGGGTTTGCACATCCTCCCCGTGTCTGTGTGGGTTTTCTCCAGGTGCTCCAGTTTCTTCCCACAGATGTGCAGGTTAGGTGGAATGACCATGCTAAATTGTCCATAGTGTCCAGGGATGTGCAGCCTAGGTGGATTAGTCATGGAAATGGTTACAGGGATAGGGTCTAGGTGGAATGCTGTTAGGAGGGTCAGTATGGACTTGATGGGCCACACTGTAGGGATTCTAGTGATTCAAGGAAGGATTTAGGGAGCAGAATGATTCAGTTTGTGGATAGAATAAAGTTTAATAAAGTGGTAGATCATGGTAAGGATTAATATAGGCTTCACATTGATGGTCACGGTGGCGAAATGGTCAGAATCTTGATCGCGTGAGTTCAGTGTGGAGAAATGTAAGGAGATATGCTTAAGGAAGTACATGAAAAGGCACTGCAATATAAAAGCCACATTTTTGGAAAAGATGTAGATGAGCAGAAAGACTGATGTCCTCATACAGAAATCCTTAAAAGTGGCAGAGAAGGCTGATGAAGTGGTTTAAAAAACGCATTTGGGTTACTTGAGTTTATAAACTGAGGAGGAGAACATAACAGGAGGGAGACTGTTTTAGATGTTTATAAATTGTTTAGGCCTCAGTTGGAGTATTGTGTACAATTATGGCATATTTCATATCAGGAAAATACAAAGAGAGCAGAAGAGGTGTACCAGCAAGTTACCAGTGCTGAGGAATTTCAGCTTTAAGGGGAGGTTGAAAAGAAATACGTCTGTTCTCTTTGAAACACAGGGGTTTAAAAGTGACTTAATAGATGTTTTCAAGAAGGTGCCGTGTTTTGATAGAGTGGACAATAAAATATCTATTTTTGTCAATTGTGAATGGATCAATAACCAAATCAGCAGTTCAAAATTATTCACAAAAGTTATGGCAGGAGATAAGTGTTAAAACACGGGTTAACTCCCTCTGCTAATTTAAACCAGCAAGGCAGAAAAGATTCACCCCGTGCTGTAATGTGTTAAAGTTCGAGAGGCAAAGAACTATCCCAGAGGTCACTATTTAAAGTAAAAATTAACAACTTTATTCTTTAAGTCCAACAGAGAATATTAAAAACCAACAACTATTTACAACTGCTTTCTTTTAAACCTATCTTTTACCTCCCACTCTACATACTAGTCTGATTAAAAACAAACTGATTAAGATTTACAGAAAAAAAAAAATCCCGTTTCAAAACCAGTCAGCTTTGTCGACTCTCCTTTGTAGATATTCCTCTATAGATTCTCCCCAGGTCAATTTCAATGTTCTGCTGTTCAAACTCCTTCCATACACAGGTACCTTTCAGAAAGCTCTTGAGCTAGCAGCCTATATTTGTTCATCTTTTGCCAGTTCTCTCCTAACTGTTCAAAATGTCCAGTTTTATACCCCAAAACATTGGATCTTTTAATTGATTTTAATATTATCAAAATACTAAATTCAAATTTGATTGGATTCTGGTATCTTGGGGCATAATTTAAACTAATTGGCTGAATTTGAATTTGTTTTTGTTCCATTGCAACTCAGCTGCACAATTTGTGTTACCTTGTTCAGAACACTTTGTGCTGTGTCAGGCAGTCCTTTCCAGCTTTTCAACTCTCTTAAAGGTACAGTACTTCTATACCTTCAGAACATAAGGAAAAACTATTGTTGGGATCTTAAGTGTTCTGCTTGAAGAGGTGATTGGAAGCTGATTCATAAATAATTTTGAAAGGAAGTTGGACACCTACCTGAAGACATGGAACAAATGGGACTAGGGACAAAGAGTGTTGATGTGGGACTTCTCTTTCTAAAAGCCAGTGAGAATATGATTGTCAAATAAAACGGACAAGCCAATTTTTTTAAAGTGGTAACAAATCAGGAAATGGTAGGATTCAGAGGGACCTGAGTGTTGTTATAAAAGCATCATAAAATAAATATGCAGACACAGCAAACAATTCAGAAGGAAATGGCATGCTAGTTTTTATTACAGAAGGATTGGATTAAAAAAGAAAATATGTCTTAGAGCAATGTGCCGTGAGGACAGTGTACAGTTTTGGTCTCTTTACCGACTGAAAAATATACTTGCTTTTGAATGAATGCAACAAAGATTCAGAAGATCATTTCCTGAGATGGCAGTGGGTGGAGGAAGTGCTTGTTCTATATGATGAGAGATGGTCAAGGTTTATATTTCCTAGAGTTCAGAGGAATGAGAAGTGATCTCACTAATGGACTTGATGGCCAAGATGCTGGGAAAAGTTTCTCCTGGATGTTGAGTCTAGAACTAGGGGTAGTAGCTTCAGCATAAGAGGTCAACTATTTTGGACTCAGAAGTGAAAACACCTCTTTGCTCAGAAGATTCCTATTCTTTGGAAAGTTGTGAATGCTCACCTGATGACTATAATCAAGATACAAACCAATAGATTTTGGGAAACGAAGGAAGTTCTGGGATATGAGAATGGTGTGGGAAATGGAGTTGATGTATACGAGCCATGAACTTATTGGATGGCAGAGAAGGCCTACAGATCAAATGGTTTATCATTGTTCTTACTAAATTATGTTCTGAATGATATCCTCTGTATTACGAATTTCTTCTGAGTCTGTAAACTATAAACTACTTGACCACGCCTACATGCAGAAAACTGGTTGTTTCTGTAACCCTACTGGCCAAGAATAAAAACTGTGAGCATTGTTGACTCAGATGGCCTCTATTGTCACATGAGTATGTTTCGTAAAGTTTTCATGAAAAATTATCTTAAACCCCAGGCTCTTTATCACCAACTTTATTGTCATTGCCTGAGCAACAGAGGACAAGACTTAAGAGTATGCAAATTATGCTAATTGACATCATTTCTTTCAAGCCTAATATTAATTAGAACATTGAAGAAGGCTTGAATCAACAAAGCTCTAACTAAAGTTCCATTACTGGTTTTTCAGCCTCTCCAGTGACATGATTGCAATGCACCAGCAATGAGTTACTGCTACAATCTCATGACTGTCCAGTGGAGTAACATAACTGCCTCAACACAAATACTGGAGCTCATTTTGACTTTGGGTAATAAGCATAAATCAGTTAATATTAAATAAGCCATCAGTTATACATTTCTACTTTTCATTACTATTGATAAAAAATTCTAGCCACTAAATGCACTTGTGCCCACTTTAAATTCTCCATTCTGCAATTCTGATAGTGCTAGGGAATGGGGGGAAGTAATATGCTACACTGTGAACAATAAAATGAAACAAAGACATGCAGATACTGAAGATCTCAACCAAAAACAAATTGCTGGAGAAACAAAGCTGTTCTGATAGCATTTGCAGAGAAAAAGCAGAGTTAACATTTTGAATCCTGTGACCCTTCTTAAGACCTGTAAACACAGCTGGGCACCTCTGAGCAATGCCCAGTTCTGACAAAAGCCAATGGTCTGAACCAGGTTGCCAACCTATCTCCTCTCTCTACAGGGGCTTCTTGGGATGGTGTATTATATGTACTCAACTGGGGTGTTTTGACAGGGACTCACATAAAATAAGATGGGTATGCAGCCCACCACCATCCCACCCACCTCTGAGCTGACCTCCATAATACAGAGGGTGAGGGAATGCTGAAATGCTGACCACCATACGTAAATAAATAATTCAAGGTCAACACGCGCATAAAAACATAGAAAATTGATTGGCTTGCTTTAAAGTCTGTAATTCTATGACTCTATTCACTATTCACAGTTTAAATCATGGAATCCCTACAGTATGGCAGTAACTACTATTATCCTTGGATACATTTCTCTTCATTGTTTAAGAACCTTCAGTGATCCGTATCAAGTAATAGCATGACATTTTTCTTTCAGTGCTGAGTTCTGTGCTGGCCTTGGAAACAACTTTGACATGTTGCCCTGTATACGCTGGTGTAAAACATACAAGTGCATGGAAGGGTTTATCCTGAGGAGCATCTTTAGGATAATCACCCACTTTGATTATATCAACTCAACTTGCTGAGAGATCCGCTTAGAAGTTCAAAAGAATGAGACGTGCCATGCAGAACTGGTAGATTCCTGCCTGAAAACAGGAAGGCAGCAGCAAACAGACACCATGCTGATCCATAGTGCAGACAGCCTCATGGTGCTGTGAGGTGAGGATTCCTCAGACAACCTATTCAAGTCCAGGTAGTTAATATATATCAAAAAGACCAGTGATCTTAATTAGTAATTCCATGAAAAACAACAGTACATAATTCCATCTGAAAATAATTATTCACTATTAATAGCAGAGGATTTAGAAAAAAATAGTGCAGTCAGGCAGAGTCATGATATTTCATGACAGGTAAATTTATTACTGATTTTTGAGGAAGTGACAAACAGAATAGATAAAGCGGAACCAGTGGGTGTAATATATTTGGATTTCCAAAAGGTATTCAATGAATGACCACACATAAAGCTACTTAATAAGATAAGAACCCATGGTATTGTGGTTGGTACATTAGCCTGGATAGAAACTTGGCTAGCCAATAAAAGACAATAAGTTGGGATAAACGGGACAATTTCAGGATGACAACCTGTAACTAAAGTGTGCCACAGGGATCAGTTCTGGGATCAACATTATTTACGATATATATTCATAACTTGGATGCTGGAAGTGAATGCACTATGGGCTAGTTTGCAATAATATAAAAATAGGAGGGAAGGTAAGACATCTACAGAGGAATACAGTCAGGTTAAGTAAGTGGGTGAAAACTTGGCAGATGGAATATAATGTGGGAAAATGTGAGGTTATGCACTTTGGCAGGAAGAATTGAGGAGCTGAGTATTATTTAATGGGAAAAGACTACTAAAGGTGCAGCATACAGAGGTGTGGGAATCCTCGTCCGTGAATCACAAAAAGTGAACATGCAAGTTCAGCAGGTGATAGGGAATGCAAATGAACTCTTAGTATTGATTCCAAAGTGAATTACTATATAAAATACAGATGTCTTGCTAAAACTGTACAAAGCACTGCTCAGACCATAGAGGAATACGTTGGAACCCCTTATCGAAGGTAAGATATAGTGGTATTGCATCAGTCCAGAGAAGGTTAGCTAGATTGATCTGGAGGTTTTTTCTTATGAGATGAGGTTGAGTAGGCTAAGGCTGTACCCACTGGAGTCTAGAAGGAAAGGAGGAGACCTTATTGAAACATGTAAGATTCTTAGTATGGGGTTTGATAGAGTATATGCAGAAAGTTTATTTCCCCTGAGAGAGTGTAGGACTAGAGGGAACACTCTCAGAGTAAGAAGTCTACCATTTAATACAGAGATGAGGAGGATTTTTTTTCCTCAGAAAGTAATTATTTATCACAGAAGACTGTTGAGGCTGGGTCATTTAGTATATTCAAGATTGAGAAAAACAGATTTTTAATCAGTGAGAGCAACAAAGATTATGGGGAAAAGGTAGGAAGGTGGAGTGGAGGATTATCTGCTTCTGTGTGTTTTAGTATTATTTGATGCATTCTCTCCTTTACTCAATTTTGTATCTGCATTAATGCTGTTTCTTTAATCCTTTGGGCTTTAATTTAGTTAACCTAGCCTATTACTATGTTGTATTTTTGTCAAATACCTTTCAAAAGTTCATATACATAGCAACAACTGCACTACCCTCACCAACTATCTTTGTCACTTTACCAAACATCTCAATATAATTAGTCAAGCACAAAATGCCCTTAACAAACCTGAATCTTGGTCTTACTAGTGCATGATTTTTCAAATGCCAATTAATTGACCAGTAATGATGCTCCGGCCTGTGGTCTTTGTCTATTAAGTTTATATGCAGATAAGTTATCATAGCAGTGCACCAATTTTCATAATCCTGCTGCAAATCACCATTTGCATGGATGTGAATGTAAATGCAATGAAGCAAAAGGAATATATTTACCCGTGATGTTGATTTTGGTTTTAAACCAAAAAATGTGGAGACTGTATTGTTCTCCTTTGATTCAAAGAAAGCATCATAATCCTAGAATCAAAAAACAAAAGCGTTAGTACGATGGTGTGGTAACTTCAAGAAGGTGGGGAACAGGAGGAGGAGGAGAAGGCAGAGATGTGTGCGTGTACAATTTGTATGATTAAAAAACATGCTTGCTGAAGATGCATTACCATTATGAAAAAGAACTTGCAAAGTTTTTTTATTTAAAGAAAAATTAAAATATAAATTGTGCCTCAAATAGATAAAATGCATAGAGGACATAAATCAAAATGATAAAAGCAAACATTGTGCAACTAATTACTAAAAGGCTTTTGCACAAATCAACTGGAGAGTAGCCCTGTTCAGGCCATACAATTGCATTGTTGGATTTCAACATCATTAATATACTTCTGAGTCTCTAATGGACCTTGAGCATAGCTTGTCCTTTGGCTCTTCTGCAAATATTTCTGCCTTTTCCCCAATCTGTATTGTTTTTTTCATCCTGCCTGAAATATCTCTGCATTATACAAAGCCTCATCTACTCTTCCATTAATACACTCTAGTCAATGATTGACAATTTCAGAGCTTCTGTTGCTACCCTCTGAGCTGAAATGCTTACACTGCAGGATCTCTTATACATGAGACAATCTCTTATTTCGGTTGAGATGAGTGGATTGTGTTCATTGTCCTTAATCTGGAACGCCAGATCTTTATTGCTCACATTGCACTGAGCTCTCAGATTTATTTGTCCTCTTGAAATGATGATCATTCACCATCTCTGATGAGATTATCTTTTAATTATCCAGAATCTCAGAATTCAGCTAGCTTTATCAGTCAGTCCAAATACTGATCAATAGTGTCTGTCTCTCCACCAGCTTTCATGTAGAACAAATGCCATTCTTAAGTAATGCTAACATGGGGTTCAAAGTATGATCTCAAAACCTGCAAAATCTCTCCTATCTGGCTTTTCTACTTTTCAGTGATATCTAAGCTGCAATACAACTTATAGCACTCTTTCCCCAACACTGTTAGGGGTGTTACAACTTTTAAACGGCCACATATTTAATTTAATTTTGTAGCCATTTCATAGGTTTGCCATTGGCAGTGGTAGAAGTTCCAGTCCTGCCTCAAATCTCCTTTCACTTCCACACCAGCATGGAATGGAAAATGCACAGCCCTTTTGACAACCAGTAACTTAAAGTTTAAGTTAAAGCTTTTTAATTCTTCCTTGATGTTTTTTTCAGTACCTAGTTCTCATACAGCTCTAAAATTCCAAATGTGTTTAACTGCACCATGTTGTTGTCATTATAAGTTATGATTCTTTAATGACTGCCACAGACTGCCCACAAAAGCATCTAGAGAAAAAGTAGAGGTCAATGACAATGGCAAGCTCACCATCATTCTGGGGATACAACTGAATTTATATTTGCTAATTTACCAAAAACATTTGAAATCTTTACAAGATAGGCAACATGGAAAATAAGGATATTTTACAGTAGCAACTTTCACAGAATTTCAGCTACAGCAAAGCATCAAGGTAAGACATGGAATTCTTGCTAAGTTAAATCCAAACCTACTTGGCAATGATCAATGACAAAAGCTCCCACAGAGTCTGGATCAGCATGGAGTCAGTTATAAAGTTTTGCCATCTGCTTAAAAGACAGTGGTGGCCAATTCCATTGCAGGGAGTATCAAAGTCAGCCAAAGTCATCTCTTTTTTACTTTGCACCCCTTCCCTGCTCACACGCCAGGCAGTATCTGCAGTTTCAGCAAATATTTTGCCAGATGCATTGAAGCCCTTAACCATGAACAGTGTTACCATTGCCGAGATCCTCACTATCACCATCTTCAGGGATACCAAATGACCAGAAGCTTAACTGGACAACTTAACAAGCCATATTAATAGCTCTGTTGCAAAGCAGTAAGGCCACTTTTAAAATACTGCATACAATTCTGGTCACCTTTCTATAGGAAAGATATCATTAAATTTGAGAGGATATAGAAAAGATTTACAAGCATATTGCCAGGAATGGGGGGCTTGAGTTGTCAGGAGAGGCTGAATAGTTTGGGGATTTTTTTTCCCTGAAGCGTTGGAGGCTGAGGAGTGACCCCTTTTAGAGATTTATAAAATCATGAGAGACATGGATAGGGTGAATTGGCAAGGTCATTTTCCGAGGGTGAAGGAGAACAAAACTAGAGGGCATAGGTTTAAGGTGAGGGGGAATATTTAAAAAGGACTTGAGGGATGACTGTTTCATGCAGAGGGTGGTGCATGTATGGAATGAGCTACCACGGGAAGTGGTGGAAGCTGGTACAATTACAACATTTGAAAGGCATCTAGATGGGTAAATAAATAGGAAGGGTTTAGAGGAATATGGGCCAAAATGCTGACAAATTGGACTAGGGCAGATTGTGTTGCCTGGTCAGTGTAGATGAGTTAGACCAAAGGGTCCATTTCTGTGCTGTATGACTATGAAAAAGGCCAGCTGTAACCCCACATCAAGCATACTTAGGATCAAACAGCGTATAAGACCGACAGATTAAGTCTGATATAAGTATTCAAGTTTTGTCATTGTTCATTATGTTCTCATGAACTTCATTTCTTGCAAAAACATTTTGACATTGTGTATTTCTCTAGTTCTCAACAGCTATTCCACATTACCAGGATCCAGGTAGCAACTGTAGCAGGAATTCCAAACCAATACGTAGAGGAAGAGAAGAGTTGTTTTGGTCTCTGAACTATATGCAGCTTTAATTCTATGGTAATGTACATGTTGTTTTTATTTGAAAGAAGAATTTCCATCTGTTTGCCAGTCCAACTGACAGGCTTGGCTTCCAATGGGCATCTGAGCTGGACCAGCCAAATGAATACTATAAAGATGAGGGCAAGTCACAGGCTGGTAATTCTCAGCATTTAACTCAACCTCTGGCTCCCCAAAGCCATTCCACCATCTACAAGGCACAGTCAGGAGTTTAATGGAATACTCTCCACTTGAATGAACAAATGCAGTGTCAACAACATTCAAGAAATCCGATGTAGTCCAGAACCCGACCTGCTCGATTAGCACATCATCAACCACTTTAAGTATTTACTCCCTCCACTATCAGTACACACTGGCAGCAGTGCATACCAGCTATAAGATACATTGTAACAGTACAGTGAAGCTTCTCTGCTCTAGGCCCATGAGCTCTATCAACACAAAGGACAAGGGAACCAAGTACATTTAAACATCACAAGATCCCCTATGAGTCACACAATATATGGAACTACATTGTTGCTCTTTCACTGCCATTGGGTCAAAAGGATGGAACACCCACCTTAAAAGCATTGTGGGTGTATCTCCACCATGCACACTGCGGAAGTTCAACTCATCACCACCTTTCCCAGGGGCAGCAACAGTCACATCTCATGAATGAAAGGAAGGCTAAACTATTCTGTGACTAGAACAGAATACAACACGTTTAAATAAAAGCAAAATAGTGTGGATGCTGGAAAACTGGTTTATTTGACAACACATTTGAAATTAATTGACTCAGGGTTGCAACATTTCTTGCTTGAACGTTTCTGGTCTCTACTCACTGAATTGCTCACAAGTATTATCAAAACAAGGTTCTTTATATGCAGTGAAAAATATATTGCATTTTTGCTGGACATTTAGTTACTTCTGGCACGGAAGGATAAAGTAATAGCATGCATTTCGGGTCCATATCAAACAAGAGAACATCTTAGATACATACAATGCATTATTGTACAATCTGTCTGTCAGGTCTAATACCACGGGGTTCTACAAGTGAAATTTAATTTGCAGGATGGTAATGAAATTATATTTGTCCTGCTTTTAATGCCATGTGAGTGCTAATCAAATTGATGGAAAGCATACAATAGCGCTGTTTTGGTAGCTGGAAAGTGGAACATCATGGAGAACCAGGTCTAGGGATCACGAATAAAAGTTCAACCAAGAACAGAAGTAACTTAATTGAAGTTAAAAATCACACAACACCAGGTTATAGTCCAACAGGTTTATTTGGAAGCACTAGGGATGGTGCAGGAGGGAGGGTTTTGGATTCTTGGATAATTGGGGCTCTTTCTGGGTAGGTGGGATCTCTACAAGCAGGATGGTCTTCATCTGAACCAGAGGGGTACCAATATTCTGGGGGGGAAATTCGCTAAGGCTATTGGGGTGGGTTTAAATTAATCCAGCAGGGGGATGGGAACCAAAATTGTAGATCGAGTATAGAAAAGGTTGAGAGTAGGGAGGTCCGAAATCAAGTTTCAGAGATGCAAGATGGCACCGGCAAGCAAGATGTTGGTTTGAAGTGTGTCTACTTCAATGCCAGGAGCATCCGGAATAAGGTGGGTGAACTTGCAGCATGGGTTGGTACCTGGGACTTCGACGTTGTGGCCATTTTGGAGACATGGATCGAGCAGGGACAGGAATGGTTGTTGCAGATTCCAGGATTTAGATGTTTCAGTAAGAACAGAGAAGATAGTAAAAGAGGGGGCATTGTTGGTCAAGGACAGTATTACAATTGCAGAAAGGATGTTTGGGACTCGTCGACTGATGTAGTATGGGCTGAGGTTAGAAACAGGAAAGAAGAGGTCACCATGTTGGGAGTTTTTTATAGGCCTCCGAAGAGTTCCAGAGATGTAGAGAAAAGGATAGCAAAAATGATTCTCGATAGGAGTGAGAGAGACAGGGTAGTTGACATGGGGAACTTCAACTTTCCAAATATTGACTGTGAACACTATAGTACGAGTACTATAGATGGGTCAGTTTTTGTCCAGTGTGTGCAGGGGGGCTTCCTGACACAGTATGTAGACAGGCCAACAAGGGGTGAAACCACATTACATTTGGTACTGGGTAATGAGCCCGGCCAGGTGCTAGACTTGGAAGTAGGTGAGCACTTTGGTGATAGTGATCACAATTCTGTTATGTTTACTTTAGTGATAGAAAGGAATAGGTGTATACCACTGGGCAAGAATTACAGCTGGGGGAAAGGCAATTACGATGCGATTAGGCAAGATTTAGGAAGCATAGGTTGGGGAAGGAAACTGCAGGGGATGGGCACATTAGAAATGTGGAACTTATTCAAGGAAAAGCTCCTGTGTGTCCTAGATAAGTATATACCTGTTGACAGGGAGGAAGCTGTAGAGCGTGGGAACAGTGGTTTACGAAGGAAGTGGAATCTCTGGTCAAGAGGAAGAAGAAGGCTTATGTTAGGATGAGATGTGAAGGCTCAGTTAGGGCGCTTGAGGGTTACAAGGTAGCCAGGAAAGACCTAAAGCGAGAGCTCAGAAGAGCCAGGAGGAGACATGAGAAGTTGTTGGC
Source organism: Chiloscyllium plagiosum (assembly GCF_037043375.1). Classification (NCBI taxonomy): domain Eukaryota; kingdom Metazoa; phylum Chordata; class Chondrichthyes; order Orectolobiformes; family Hemiscylliidae; genus Chiloscyllium; species Chiloscyllium plagiosum. The sequence goes on from NW_028270141.1 coordinate 109,161,481, forward strand.
GGATAGGATCAGGGTAAACCCTAAGGCTTTCTATAGGTATTTAAGGAATAAAAGAATGATGAAAGTAAGATTAGGGCCAATCAAGAATAGTAGTGGGAAGTTGTGTATGGAGTCAGAGGAGATAGGGGAAGCACTTAATGAATATTTTTCGACAGTACTCACTCTAGAAAACGACAATGTTGATGAGGAGAATACTGAGATACAGGCTACTAGACGAGGTGTGATTGAGGTTCACAAGGAAGAGGTATTAGAAATCCTGCAGAGTGTGAAAATAGATAAGTCCTTTGGGCCGGATGGGATTTATCCTAGGATCCTCTGGGAAGCCAGGGAGGAGATTGCCGAGCCTTTGGCATTGATCTTTAAATCGTCATTGTCTACAGGAATAGTGCCAAAAGATTGGAAGATAGCAAATGTGGTTCCCCTGTTCAAGAAGTAGAGTAGAGACAACCCAGTAATTATAGACCAGGGAGCCTTACTTCAGCTGTTGGTAAAGTGTTGGAAAAGGCTATAAGAGATAGGATTTATGATCATCTAGAAAAGAATAATTTGATTAGGGATAGGCAGCACGGTTTTGTAAAGGGTAGGTCGTGTCTCACAAACCTTATTGAGTTCTTTGAGAAGGTGACCAACAGGTAGATGAGAGTAAACCGGTTGATGTGGTGTATATGGATTTCAGCAAGGCGTTCGATAAGGTTCCCCACAGTAGGCTATTGTACAAAATGCAGGGAGATATAGCAGTTTGGATCAGTAATTGGCTTGCTGAAAGAAGAAAGAGGGTGGTGGTTGATGGGAAATGTTCATCCTGGAGTCCAGGTACCAGTGGTGTACTGCAAGGGTCGGTGCTGGGTCCACTGCTGTTCATCATTTTTATAAACGACCTGGATGAGGGCGTAGAAGGGTGGGTTAGTAAATTTGCAGACGACACTAAGGTCGGTGGAGTTGTCGATATTGACAAAGGATGTTGTGGGTTACAGAGAGACATAGATAAGCTGCAGAGTTGGGCTGAGAGGTGGCAAATGGAGTTTAATGCAGACAAGTGTGAGGTGATTCACTTTGGTCGGAGTAACCAGAATGCGAAGTACTGGGCTAATGGTAAGATTCTTGGTAGTGTAGATGAGCAGAGAGATCTCGGTGTCCAGGTACACAGATCCTTGAAAGTTGCCACCCAGGTTGACAGGGTTGTTAAGAAGGCATACAGTGTTTTAACTTTTATTAATAGAGGGATCGAGTTCCGGAACCATGAGGTTATGCTACAGCTGTACAAAACTCTGGTGCGGCCGCACTTGGAGTATTGTGTACAGTTCTGGTCACCACATTATAAGAAGGATGTGGAAGCTTTGGAAAGGGTGCAGAGAAGATTTATTAGGATGTTGCCTGGTATGGAGGGAAGGTCTTACGAGGAAAGGCTGATGGACTTGAGGCTGTTTTCATTAGAGAGAAGAAGGTTGAGAGGTGACTTAATAGAGACATATAAGATAATCAGAAGGTTAGATAGGGTGGACAGGGAGAGCCTTTTTCCAAGTCTGGTGATGGTGAGCACAAGGGGGCATAGTTTCTTTACTCAGAGAGTAGTAAGGGTATGGAATGCTTTGCCTGCAACAGTAATAGATTCGCCAACTTTAAGTACATTTAAGTCGTCATTGGACAAGCATATGGACATACATGGAATAGTGTAGGTTAGATGGGCTTCAGATTGGTATGACAAGTCGGCGCAACATCGAGGGCTGAAGGGCCTGTACTGCGCTGTAATGTTCTATGTTTTATGATCTCATGGTTCCAAAACTCAATCCCTCTACCAATAAAAGCTAACACACGTACGCCTTCTTAATAACCCTATGAACCTGGGTGACAACTTTCAAGGATGTGTGTACCTGGACATCGAGATCTCTCTGCTCATCTACACTATCAAGGATCTTACCATTAGCCCAGTAATCTGCATTCCTGTTACTCCTTCCAAAGTGAATCACCTCACACTTTTCCACATTAAACTCCATTTGCCGCCTCTCAGCCCAACTCTGCAGCTTATCTATGTCTCTCTGTAATCTAAAACATCCTTTGTCACTATTTACAACTCTACCAAACTTAGTGTCATCCGCAAATTTACGAACCTATCCTTCTATCGCCTCATCCAGTTCATTTATATACATGACAGCCAACAGTGGACCCAAAACAGATCCTTGTGGTACTCAACTAATAAATGAACTCCAGGATGAATATTTCCCATCAACTACTCTCTCTGTCTTCTTTCAGCTAGCCAATTTCTGATCCAAACTGCTAAATCACCCACAATCCCATGCCTCCATATTTGTGCAACAGCCTACCATGGAGAACATTATCAAACACCTTACTGAAATCTATATACACCACATCAACCATTTAACCCTCATCCACCTGTTTCGTCACCTTCTCAAAGAACTCAATAAGGTTTGTGAGGCATGACCTACCCTTCACAAAACCGTGTTGACTATCCCGAATCAACTTAGTCATCTAAAGATGATTATAAACCCTATCTCTTATAACCCTTTCCAATACTTTACCCACAACTGAAGTAAGGCTCATAGGTCTATAATTTCCAGGGTTGTCTCTACTCCCCTTCTTGAACAAGGGAACATTTGCAATCCTCCAGTGTTTCCTTCAGCGTAATGTTGAGTGAGTGAGTCAGCTTCAAAAGATGCTAAGACTTCGGAGCAGAAGTAAACCGTTCAGCTCATCAAATCTGCTCAGCCACTCAATGAGATCATGGCTGATGTGATAATCCTCAACTCCACTTTTCTGTCTTTTCTCCACAACCTTCAATCCCTTACTGATTAAAAATCTGTCTTTACCTTTCCTCGAATTGCCACCTTACTGTGGAGGTCAGGCTTGTTATGTTGATTCTGCAAGCGATGCTGTCAGGAGTTCTCAGCTCCTGGCAATGGTAGGGACAGATGGGAGGCACTAGACAAAACAATCCAAAACAAGTTTTCAATGGTGATCCAGGCATAACACATCAACAACATACCAGAGATCCTCAATTGGCAAAGTTTCTTTGTTGCTGGAACCAGCTCTACCTTCTGTCAAGCACCATGTGTCTGCTGATGTGCAACAGTATTTCTACATTAAAATATGTCCTGCATAAGGTAGACACCAGATGAATATAAATCCCCCACAATGCCAAATCAAATCTTCTTCACTCAGCTCAAGGAAGACACTCGAACGAGAGGAGCACAAAACCATTGTTTCAAACACTTCCTGGAAGCTTCCCTCTGGAAGTGCAACATAGATGTCAAAGAATGGGAGACCCTTGTTCAGAGGAACCTGCTTTGGAGGAAGCTCCTGTACGAAAGGACATCATTTTAAGAACACCCAGTGGCAAGAGGAAAGATGGAAAAAGAACCAGAGAAAAGAATGCCAATGATTTCAAGGCTAAGGTCCACTTCCACCTCTCAGGAACACCTGCCAATGATGTGGTCAGAGATGTAACTCTAGGATTGGACTCATTAGTCAAGAAGGATCCACAGAACACATGACCAGTGACACAGGCTTTGCTAATCTTACTCATTAACTACAAAGAAAACATAGAACAGCATACTCTATGAAGGAACCGGCCCTTCGGCCCACCATGTCTATTCCAACCATAATGCCATCCTAAACTAATCACATTGACCTGCATATGGTTTGTATCCCTCTATTCTCTGTCTGTTCATGTGTCTGTCTACATACATCTTAAACATTGCTAATTTATCCGCTTTTATCACATCGCCTAGCAGCGCGTTGGAGGCATCCACCACGCTCTGTAAAAAAAGCCTGCTCCACACATTTCCTTTAAACTTTCCCCCTCTCACTTTAAACCTATACTCCCTAGTATTTGAAATTTCCTTCACGGAAAAAAGACTCCGACTATCCACTCTATCCGTTTGTCTCACAATTGTAAATACATCTATCAGGTTGTCCCTCAGCCTTCGATGTGATTTCCAATTTTTACATGAAATAAACAGAGAAGCTTGACCTACCTGAGATGAGACCTTTTAAATAATTATAATTAAAGATTAGAATGGAGGCACATTTGTACAATATTAATTTTATTAGAAATTGGGCATTAAATTTCTGAAGCCTTGGATGTAGAGACACTCTTGAAGAAACCTCTTTCTCCATCAGCAAGAAGATTAGAACAACAAAAAGGTATAAACAAGATAACCAAGAGTAAGAGTACCAAGAGACAAATAATGTAGCAAGGGAGGGCAGAAACAATTTTGAAACAGGGTCACCATGACCTCAAGAAAATAAACAACTGTCGCTTTGCAAGTCAGACACAAGGGAAGCTTTAGCTTTGTCACAGAATTTTACTGTTAGGTTTAACTTCGTATAATTTTATAAGTGACTTTATATTAGAGCTGATATTACAAATATTATAAGAATTAGTAAAGATTGATAGCCTTTTTAATCTTCTGTACTAAGATCTGCAAAGGATATGAATTACATGACTGAATTTGAAAAATCATTAGTAATAAGCAAGTATATAATATGGCTGGCAAATATCTACGAAGGGTCATAATAATTGGTGTTAGAATGTGGTCAACAATCGTAAAAGCCCAAGGACAGGTGATAGGGGTCTGGCAAACATCACAAGATGATGGGAGGACCGAAGGTGGGCTGTGAAGTTGTCGATCATTGATCATGTATTCATAGGATTGGATGTGTAGGTCAGAGGGGATACAAGGACTGATGTCAATGCTGCATGTAACCACCGTAACGTAGTATGTATTAATATCCTGCACTTTATTGGGAAAAGTAGAGTGCTGGGTAGGCCTCTGATCTGAGCTGTATTTATGAGGGCAACTGGGCCCCACATGTAAGTCAGATTCAGAGTGGTGTCTCGCTTCTCCTACATGTGTGATAAAGCAGTTTCAAATAACGGTTGATTTATGCTACTGATCATGGGATTCAGATTCCTCTTTAAAATCCCTTTCCTACACTCCTCCAAATGTGACTGAACTAAAGTCTTATACAGCTACAACATAACTTGTCAAATTTTATACTCACTGTCCCAACTGGCAAAGGCAAGCATGCCATAAGCTTTCTTTACCACTTTATCCTCCTGTGTTGCCACTTTCAGGGACCCATGGACATGTACCCCAAGATCTCTCTGTATATCAATGCTTCTAAGGATCCTGCCATTCACTGTATTCTTTCTTTGTGCATTTGACCTCACAAAATGCATCACCTCACACTTACCCATTTCTCCACCCAACTGTCCAACTCATGTATATCCTGTTATATCCTTCAATAACCTTCCTCACTATCCACAACTCCACTAATTTTCATGTCACCTGCAAACTTACTAAGCAAACCACCAACATTTTCATCCAAATCCTTTTGAGAAATTACAAACAACAGAGGTCCCAGCATGGATCCTTGTGGAACACCACTGGTCATTGGCCTCCAGTCAGAAAAACAACACTCCACAACTATCCTCTGTCTTCTATAATCGAGCCAATTTTATATCCAACTTATTAACTCACTGTGGATTCCATGTGACTTAATCTTCTGAACCAACCTATCATGAGGGACCATGTCAAATGCTTTATTAATGTCCATGTAGACAATATCCACTGCCCTACCCTCATCAATCATCTTTGTACTTTTTTCAAAAAACTCAACAAATTTGTGAGAAATGACATCTCTTACGTAAAGTCTCTAATTTGTGGGTGCATCCTAGTGATCAGGAACATTGTGGCCTACCCGAGAAACTCCCTGTAGCAATGACTGTTCCCACTGCAAGCCTTTTATTTGCACTCATCATCTTCACCATGTCCCTGCATTGGCCTTGCCTGATTAGCCCCAGTACCCCCACTCCCTGTTACCAACTGGGAGGGCAGTGTGTTTCCAATGCATCCTCTAAGCTGGTGCAGTTCCAGCAGTGGCTTTATTTCCCAGTGGTACTGTTGGAACTGAAGACACACCAGATTAGCTGGCTGCCGTTGGGGCAGATTTCCGTTCTTTGAAAGAAGAGGATAGCAGACAAGGAGACAGGAGCCCTGACAGCAACTGCTAATTGCTGATAAACAAAGAATATGGCATGGGGGCCTGCAGATGACTGCAATGGTGTTTCCCCAAGCTTTCATTGGGGAGCCAAAATTCTGGCCAAAAGAACAACTACAATGAATGCCTGGCACTATGATCTGTGGATTATCCCACAAAAAATTCCCAGGTGCAGATCCTGCCCCCTTTTAAATCTACATTAAGGAACAGTGAACTTAATTTAAAAAGAAAGACACGAGTGGTTCTTAGAATGAAGCAAAAAATGGTGGAAATTTCAGGAATTGCATACACTGATCACTGATGGAACTCCCTCAATCTCCAATCCCACAAATTAATCTGTCACATCCCACTCATGGGATGTGGGCACGACTAGCTGGCCAGCATTTATTGCCTGTCCCTAGCTGCCCTTGAATTGAGTGGCTTGCCAGGGTCATTTCAGAGGGCAGCTGAGAGTTACCCACATTGCTGTAGGACTGGAGCCACGTGTGGGCCAGACCAAGTGAGGATGGTAGATTACCTTCTCTGAAGGACATTAGTGAGCCAGATATGTTTTTATGACAACTGTATAGGTTCTTAATTCCCGATTTCTTTTCTTTAAATTGAATTGAAATTCTACCATCTGCCATGACAGGATTTGAACCAGTATTCCCAGAACATTAGCTGACTTTCCAGATTAATATCTTAGCAAAAATACCACTACGCCATTGCTTCCCCTGCTCTGCATCACTGTTACTCCATGCAGTTTTCAATCTTTTTTAGGAAATGTATGGCAACTCACTGGCAACGTCATTGCAATTCCTATACCCATTGTCTGAAGCACAAATATTTTGTGGATTAGAATTAAATAAAAGTGCTAAACTAAGGACCAGAATTCCAGAGAGCTTTAAATTTAGTCATTGAAATTATTCCAGATTTACTGTGATATGCAAGCAGTCAATCATTCCTATCTTAATGTTTGTTGTGTGGCCTCCACTACAGAATCTGTTGAACCATTTTAGTGGAGCATTGGCCTTGTTAAAATATCAATGAGGTCATATTAAAAAGTCTTGTATGAATGAGGGAATCTAATTACTTCCTTTCTAAAACTCTCTCTCCAATTTCAACAAGACCACAGTGCATGCTAGATTTACTCATAACCTTAAAAGGTAAAGTGCATATGACTGAATTGTTTTGTAATCCGAAATATATTAAACTGGCGGCATCCAAGAGCTTATCAACATAACTGAGTCAGTCCATGCATTTCTAAGACTCAACTGCTGGTTATACAGAGCCTGGGAGCAGATCCTGGCATTATGTGACACCATGAACTGGGAGCACTGCCTAATTTCTCCTCACTGGCTCAGCAGCCAATTGCTATATTCTTTATTGAAGAACACTGGGATTAAAAAAAACGTAAAAAGCATGGTGTTAATGGAAATTATGGCCTGTAGCATACCACTCTCATTTTTATTATCACATCAGAGACAGCTCTGCACAAAATGCCTACACTTAAGCCTCTGACAGATTTAAAGAGCCACACACAGCACAGTAAAAAGGAGAACTGAGGAAGCAACACTTGGATCTCTTTATCCTTTCCGATTTTTTCTCGTCTATAATGTTTCTATGTGTGCCTGCTTTTCCTGACCATGTCAGTGGCTTTCCATTTCCACCTTCTCACCCTGACCGCTGCTCTTCTTCCACTAGTCTCGATCATGTTTTTGTTTCGTAATTCTGGTGGTTATGCAATTGTGCTGAACAGGACGGCAGGCTCTATGAAAGAGGCTTTTTTGCTAACCATTAAGAGGCAAATTTCCCTGAACTATCTCTTGCTTATCAAATAAATTTGTTGGACACGTTGTGGAAAACAGAGAACAGGAGGACCACTACTTTCATGAGGCTTCTTTGTTTCTTGACCTAACTTTAAAATGGAAAGTGGGAAAATCCCAATAAAAAATTCAATCTCTAAAGTATTTTCAACATGGGTATGGTTAAGTTACAGATTGTACCCCAACAGATAATTTTACTTTGACTAATTGATGCTTAGGCTTTTTTTTTAAGTAGAGTAAACAAATTACTTTTGAGGAAAGTACAGCATTGGCAACACTATGAAATAAATATAGTAATTTTATCCACCAGTATGATTTACTTTCTCCAAGGCACTGGATTATTATGATGATGGTCATAGGTATTTTAATTATGGGCAAAATAATCTTCATGTCTATTAGACGTTCGTTTTCATCTGAAGAATGCAGCAAAGAGAGATGAGACCATAAGACATAGGAGTGGAAGTAAGGCCATTCGGCCCATCGAGTCCACTCCGCCATTCAATCATGGCTGATGGGCATTTCAACTCCACTTACCTGCATTCTCCCCATAGCCCTTAATTCCTTGTGACATCAAGAATTTATCAATCTCTGCCTTGAAGACATTTAGCGTCCCGGCCTCAGCTGCACTCTGCGGCAATGAATTCCACAGGCCCACCACTCTCTGGCTGAAGAAATGTCTCCACATTTCTGTTCTGAATTTACCCTCTCTAATTCTAAGGCTGTGTCCACGGGTCCTAGTCTCCTCGCCTAACGGAAACAATTTCCTAGCGTCCACCCTTTACAGATGTCAGAAAGAACGTAACCTTAAAGTGACAAACAAAACCAATCGGGCATCAAGAAAAATACTGACTTGCTTCTGTTTTCTGATGCCATATTCACTTAATTCACCAAAAGCAATTTAAAAAAACGTTGAGGAGGACATTAACTCAACAAGTGATTTGTGTATCAATAACACAGGCAGGGATAAAGAATGAATATATTTTGCCTATCAGAATTTCTATCTGCAGTTTTGTTCTGTGCAGTTGCACACAATTGCTTCAAATTTCCATTATTTTATGAGCACAATCTGTTACAGAGAGATAGTAAGTCTTAAAACAACCTTCTTTCTCTTTCTCTCTCTCTTTCGATTCTCATCACTTGAGTGTTAAAAGTCTGTGATTTAATTTTTCCCTTTTTCATTTGAACAGTATTTTTCTCACTCTATTTGTTGGTGAACTCTGCCTTAGTGAGGATTGCCACAACACTGTGGCAAAGTTAAATCAGAAGTACAGTTTATTTCACACAGTCTTAGATGCAGGGGAATATTTCACCACACGGGCACACATAGAAACATTACAGGCAAAAAAAAAATCAGAAAGGATAATGAGATCATTCAATTAACAACAATTTAAGTGCAAAACAATCAGTGCATACCAGCTTAACAATATCCTTGCTTTAACAATGAGGTTTGAAAGTTCAAAACTGGAGTTAGCAGTCTAGAAATCCTCTCTGTACTTGGCTGATTTGTTACTTAGCAGTTGAGGAATTGTAGGTCATTTGTTTGCTTGTAAAATCTCTTCAAAAGTCTACGGAGTAAGATTTGCTGAAACGTGACTTTTGCTTCATTGCTTTGACAAAAGGAAGTTTTACTTGCAGAGAGAGTAAAAATACAGATTTTGTTGGCTACTTTTTATAGGTGACTTATCTTTTTGAGCCTAGAGTTAGATGTATTGATATTGCTAATAGATGTTTTATGGAGCTGCACTGACTCCTAAACTGACCACTACTTCAAAACAATATAGTTAAAAATGCAATTGCGGACTCGGCAAGATGGTGGCGATTCTGTAGAACTGCTGTGGACAGCTCTGCTTAACAGCCAAGGCATACTGGTGTCTTTTGCCATCCCTGACCAACTTATGTGGTGGAATTATTAGTTTAAAACCTTACAGTACATATATTTGTTAATATTTGGGAGTGGGAAGGATGCTAAAGGGAAAAGGAGTTAGCAAACAGCAGCAAGGACCTGGCATACCAGAGACAGCAGCAACACCAGCCTCTCCTGAACCCCCCCCCCCGGGGACCTGACAGACTCACAGGAATTGGCTGCAATGATTGAGAGACTTACCTTGAAAATTGGGACAAACAAAACGTAATGGAAGTTTCCAGATCCCTGGGAAAAGATCCACAGGCACTGCTGCACAAGGGGTCAAAAATCATGTTTTTCCAGGATTTCTAGGCAGTTTTAATTCGAAAGAGGAAGTCCTTCAATGAAGTTAAAAAGAGGCTGAGGAACCTGGGCATCCAGTACTCCATGAGGTACCCATTCATTTCTGCCACGAGGACTCAGTTTATACATTTGACTCAGCAGATAAAGCTAAAAACTGTTAATGTTCATTCTCTTTTCCTTCTTTCCCCATGATTTTCCTTCCTTTTTTTATTCCTTTCTTTCTCCCTAATAATTATTTTTTGGAAAAGGGGAAAAAGAAACTTGGAATAATTTGTTGGTTTTTTTATAACTGAATTTTATAATGGGAAATTTTGTGGATGTTCTTTGTTGCCTCGCATTTTTTTTATTTGTTCTGTTTCTCTTTTAGTCGCAAGTAGGGGTGACATGAAGCCAGGGATGGGTGGAGTGCTCATCCTGACTTTGTCTTTTCTCTGTTGGTTTAAGGATCATCTCTGTTTTTTTTCTCTGGCTGAAGGCTAGGGCACAGTCCGGGTTTGAAGGAGCTGTGAAGTAGGGGATGGGTAGGGTCAGTGCCCCCTATAGGCAGGGGCAAGAGTCTTCCATTCAAGGCTTTATAGTTGGTTTTCTTTGTAGTTTTTTTGGTAGTAATAGTTGTTTGTCGTTATGATAGAGTAGTTTTCATATACATAATTCTTCGACTCTATGAGTCTTTATTTACTTGAGCTCGGCGCTTTGTAAGCTGGGTTCCCCTTCCAGGAGTCAAGGATCTCTGGAAGGGGATGTGGCGAAGTGTCTTATTACGGTGGCACAGTGGTTAGCACTGCTGCCTCACAGTACCAGAGACCCGGGTTCAATTCCCACCTCAGGCAGCCGTCTGTATGGAGTTTGCACATTCACCCCGTGTCCTCCGGGTGCTCCGGTTTCCTCCCACAGTCCAAAAACAAATGTGCAGGTGAGGTGAATTGGCCATGTTAAATTGCCCGTAGTGTTAGGTGAAGGGTAAATGTAGGGATTAGGTCTGGGTGGGTTGCTCTTTGGAGGGTCGGTGTGGACTTGTTGGGCTGAAGGGCCTGTTTCCACACTGTAAGTAATTTCATCTAATCTAAATGGTGCACCTGGAACATCAAGGAAAGTCATTCACCTGATAAAAGGAAAAAAGTGCTTTCTAGCCTTAAGAGGGAACGGGTTGATCTCGCTTTGTTGCAGGAAATCCATCTTGATAATGGGAACACCTGAAGTTACAACAGTGGGGGGGGGTTATGACTGGGTATTCTGTTCATCCTTTACTACCAAAAGTAGGGGAGTGGCAGTACTTACTCAGAAAAATCTTCCTTTCACATTATTAGAGCAGGTGAAAGATGAGCAGGGACGGTTTGTGATACTTAGAGCCTTGATACACGGGGAGGAATATGGCATTTTACATGTCTACTGTCCTCCGGCACATTCCCTCAAATTTTTTATTACGGCTTTCTCGAAGCTGAGTACCTTTGGAACACGGCACATTATTATGGGGAGGGATTTTAATTGTCTTTTGGATCTGACAGTGGAAAGGATGCCTAGTGGGCCCCAACTATTTCTTTGCAGGCCCAGCAGGTGGCTGACTTATGCGAGGAGTTGGGGTTGGTGGATATTTGGAGATGTCTTCACCCTACCGGCAGGGACTTTACCTTTTTTTCAAACGCACATAAATGTCACACGAGGATTGACCTCTTTCTGGCTCCCTTGGCCCTTCTGGATTCGATTATGGGGTTGCAAAATTGGGAATATAGCTATCTCTGATCACGCTGCTGTATATTTGGAAGTTAAAGCCAAGAGTGAGGGGCTAGGTTTGTGGCACTGGCATTTGCACCCTATTCTCCTTAAGGATTCCAAATTTGTGGAATATTTTTTGAAGGAGCTTCAGGAATTCTTGACTATCAACTCAGGCATGGCTAGTAGTCCGTCTATGTTATGGGAGACCATTAAGGCTTTTGCTAGGGGATTAGCTATTTCCTATTCGGCTAGCTGGAAATGACAGAAGGAGGAACAGCAGCGCCTACTTGAGATGCGGTTGAAAGCCACCAAGGCGGTACATTTTGCGCGGCCTTCGGTGACTAAGCTACAGCGGATCACGGCCCCCCAGGCTGCCTTGAATTCAATACTGACACAAAACGCAAAGAAAGAACTTGCTTTTGCTAGACAAAGTCTGTTCGAGTATGGGGATAGGCCAGGGAAGTTTTTAGCATACCTGACTAGGAAAAAACATGCTCCCCAATCCATTACTGCAATCAGAGACAGAGCCCGGGTCCTTACATACGATGCTAAAAAAGATTGATGAAGCATTTCGGAGTTTTACTCTGAATTGTATCGGTCTAAAGGTTGTGAGGACAGGAGGGCTAAAATGGAGGCCTTAAGAATCTGGACCTCCCAGGGTAACCTTGGAACAGGCCTCTCTCCTTAATGCCCCCTTGACAGTTCAGGAAATACAGGAGACAGCTAGGCAACTTCAGAGTGGGAGAGCACTTGGCCCTGATGGTCTCCTGGGTGAGTTGTATAAGAAGTTTGTAGGGATTCTGTCAGGGCCGATGTTGGAGATTACAATCACTCCTATATGCATGATTGCCTACCATCATCTTTGAGAGAAGCTAATATTTCCTTAATTCTTAAGAAGGGGAAGGTTCCTGAGGATTGTGCCTCTTACAGGCCCATCTCTCTGTTAAATTCAGGTTTCAAGATTTTGTCTAAGATCCTGGCGCTGAGATTGGAAAAGGTATTGCCCCATATTCTTAAAGATGCACCACACTACAGACCATTTTTATAAGACATGGCAGCCCTACTTGAGTTAATTGGATATAGATTTGTCAGCTATCTTAACTAGGGCATTTGTTTAACCAGGATGGTTAGGTTTGTCGAGGCCTGGGCCCTGGAGGGGGGTGTCTCCTGAGTTAAAATGTTCCCGTTGCTTTGTTTGGGAGTTTTGCGCCGAGTATAGCTGTTCTGTATTCTGTGTTTTTTTTTGCTTTTTTTTTGATATATTAGCTATTTACTTATTTATTGGTGATGCTTTGCACACAGTGTTAGGGTTTGTTTTGTATTATAGGGTAGGTTAGTAGATAGTAGCTGTATTGTAATTGCTGTTTTTTTCTTTTTATTATACTGATATTTGTTATTGATTGTATTTTTCAATAATTTTATGTTTGTAAAATTAAAGAAAGATTTGCTAATAAATATATTTTCAAAAAAATGCAATTGCAATCTGTACTTTGGGAGACATTTTTACTGCAAAGATATACTTCATTCATAAAAAATTATCTTTATGTACATACACAGGCACTAAAGCCATTCTGTACAGTCTATGCATATCAAGAAAAACAAACATTGGAATGTGACATTCCCTGAAGTTGCAAAAATCAAAAGCATTTCTTACTCATGTAGGACACTATTTACAAAAAATTGAAGCAACAAGAGAATCTCATAACTGAACAGACCCTTGTTATTATGCTTTGGCAGAAAGACTTTAGATGGTGTCTTTCCCCACTGCAGCTTGGCGGCATCTGTCCCGAGCTTTAGTGTATCCCTCAGCACATTATCCTGGACCTTGCAATGTGCCAGTCTGCAACACTTGGTTGAGGTCAACTCTTTACACTGGAAGATCAACAAGTTTCAGGCAAACTAAAGAGCATCTTTCGTTGAGCGTGTGTTGCTGGAAGAGCACAGCAGGTCAGACAGCATCTGAAAGGCCTGAAACGTCGATTTTCCTGTTCCTTGGATGCTGCCTGACCTGCTCTGCTTTTCCAGCAACACACTCTCAACTCTGATCTCCAGCATCTGCAGACCTCACTGTCTCCTAAAGAGCATGTTTCACTGAGTGATTGGTCTTCCAAGCGCAGTTGATGTTTGTCTCCCAGGGAACAGCCCGTAGGGCACACAGTTCTGTGTCACGAAGCTGCCCAGGGTGAACCCTTGACAACAACCACTGCATCTCTTTCCAGACCTTCTTTATAAAGTCACATTCCACAAGGAGATATGTGACAGTCTCTTTCCTCAACCGCCCACATGCTTGCTACTTGTTGCAAAGTTCTGCCGATGTGGTATTCTGCCAAATGACTTTGACAATACTGTGGAAGACATGTGATCAAGCGTCCTTGATGGGAAAAAGCAATTAGCATTGTGAAAAAGGCTTCCATTGCAAATAGTCTGCAGCCAATATTGGAAGCTAAATGAAATGTCATTCACACATCTTGGAGGATTGATGTACGTTTCAATTCTAATGCATAGGCAATCAACGCTATAGCAGGTCGTAATGCAATTGTTTGCATTCCACACCCATTAGGAGATACTCAAGAATATTGATTGTTTGACTTATAGAGTCATAGAGATGTACAGCATGGAAATAGACCCTTCGGTCCAACCTGTCCATGCCGACCAGATATCCCAACCCAATCTAGTCCCACCTGCCAGCACCCAGCCCATATCCCTCCAAACCCTTCCTATTCATAGACCCATCCAAATGCCTCTTAAATGTTGCAATTGTACCAGCCTCCACCACATCCTCTGGCAGCTTATTCCACACACGTACCACCCTCTGCGTGAAAAAGTTGCCCCTTAGGTCTCATTTATATCTTTCCCCTCTCACCCTAAACCTATGCCCTCTAGTTCTGGACTCCCCAACCCCAGGGAAAAGACTTTGCCTGTTTATCCTATCCATGCCCCTCATAATTTTGTAAACCTTTATAAGGTCACCCCTCAGCCTCCGACGCTTCAGGGAAAACAACCCCAGCCTGTTCAGCCTCTCCCTGTAGCTCAGATCCTCCAACCCTGGCAACATCCTTGTAAATCTTTTCTGAACCCTTTCAAGTTTCACAACATCTTTCCGATAGGAAGGAGACCAGAATTGCACGCAATATTCCAACAATATTCCTAACCAATGTCCTGTACAGCCGCAACATGACCTCCCAACTCCTGCACTCAATACTCTGACCAATAAAGGAAAGCATACCAAAAGCCTTCTTCACTATCCTATCTACCTGCGATTCCACTTTCAAGGAGCTATGAACCTGCACTCCAAGGTCTCTTTGTTCAGCAACACTCCCTAGGACCTTACCATTAAGTGAATATGTCCTGCTAAGATTTGCTTTCTCAAAATGCAGCACCTCGCATTTATCTGAATTAAACTCCATCTGCCACTTCTCAGCCCATTGGCCCATCTGGTCAAGATCCTGTTGTAAACTGAGGTAACCCTCTTCGCTGTCCACTACACCTCCAATTTTGGTGTCATCTGCAAACTTACTAACTGTACCTCTTATGCTCACATCCAAATCATTTATGTAAATGACAAAAAGTAGAGGGCCCAGCACCGATCCTTATGTTGAATTCCGAGAAGTTTCTGGAAGGTTAGTGCTAAGTCCAGTCAAATATTATCTTTGTTGCGCTGTTAATGTATTTTGAAAACTGAAAATTAATATGTGTTAACATGGATTTTTATTCCATTTGTGACAATATGAACATGTATTAAGGAGATGAAGCCAGATGACCTTATGATTTTTGGGGTGGTGGCTCAGTGGTTAACACTGTTGCCTCATAGCGCCAGGGAGCCGGGTTTGATTCCTGCCTCGGGTGACTAGCTGTGTGGAGTTTGCTGTGTGGAGTCTCCCTGTGTCTGTGTGTGTTTCCTTCGGGTGCTCAGGTTTCCTCCCACAATCCAAAGATGTGCAGATGAGGTGAATTGGCTATGCTAAATTGTTCATAGTGTTCAGGGATGTGTAGGCTAGATGCATTAGTCTGGGGTAAATGTAGAGTAGTTGGGGAATGGGTCTGGGTTGATTACTCTTTGGAAGATTGGTGTGGACCTGTTGGGCTGGAGGGCCTATTTCCACACTGTAGGGATTCTATGATCTATGCTCTGCCATTCAATAAGGTCATGGGTGGTATGATTGTAAACTTGACTCTATACTTCCATATATCCGCATCCCGTTGCTTATCTAGAATCTACCTATCCATGTCCCGTTGCTTATCTAGAATGTATTTCTATCTTAAAAATATTCAAAGACTCTTCTTCGAGTCGTCAATGGTGGAGGTTTCTAACTCTAATTATTGTGGTTACACTCTGAATTACTTCACAATGTCCTAAGCAGAATTTCTATCGGCAGACTGTCCATTGCATTTCAGGGGTTAAATTATTTCTGTTATTCCACTATATTACAGATTATTCACTAAATAGAACCAGTGATGTGCTAAACTGCTGCCGGTCCTTGTTAGAGAAACTCTGATGGTTGAGCTGGTTTTCAACTAAGAAACGTACTGTGCTGCTCAATGCTTCTCCTTTCTGACAATCAGGTTACATCTTTGAAGTTCCAGATAATTTTTGATACATAGAACATTGCAACCTTATTGCTTGTGCCTCAGATGGGAAAGGGATGGGATCATTTCCTTCACTTGCATCCTTTTTTGACCAGACACTAAACCCACCTCCACCAACTAAGTTCTACCCCCACCCCGTTTCAGATTGATTATTCTTCCATTCATGCATCAACCAGCATCCAGTGATCTGGCTCTTAGATGTTCTTCATCAGAGACTGCATGTAGCCCCAGTATTGACCATCACCTCCTGTGGAACTGCCTGCAGCTCTCAGAAGCATTGCTTGCTCCCCACCCAAGATGAAAGTCTTGTACTGAGTCAATTATGCCTGCAGGATAGCCTGTAGTGTGGGAATGGGTTATATGGTGATATCTTGGGCAGCAGGGCAGGAAATCCTACTCCATGTTGGAATTGGCCTTTGCTTGGACCTTGTGTGTTACAACATGTCACTTAGCATTTACTAGCCCAAGCCTGAATGTTGTACAGGAATTGCTACCTATGGGCACAGGCTACTTTTGGTAACTGAGGAGTTAGTTGAGCATAGTTCAAACAGGAATTGGTATCAGTGCCCATAGTGTAGGAAATAACAAGAATCTCCACCTCCAAAGATACCTGGTGGGCAGAGGACATGTGCAAATAACAACTAAAAACAGGATACAGATTTGGGTATAATATCTACCATTCATTACATTCAGCAGGGTGCAAGCATATTTCATTGATGAAAAGGAAATAAATATGTAGGATGAAGCAATCTGAAATAAATATGAATTCTATTCAGTAATTTATTTTACAATTTTGTTTTCCAGGGTTACAGCCTCAATGTGAACATACACTTCCCCTAATTTTCTGTCCATTATAAATTCACAAAATTCTGATTGCTCCCAATATGCAATGGCTCTACAACAGAAATTAGAATTTGCAGAATTATCTTTTGAGCCTAACCTCAAAAAGAATATTTAGGTGCTACAATAATTTTATCTGGAAAATACAGGTTAATCTGATTTTATACATATAAAAGACCTTCCTATATATCTACCCTAACTGGATCTGTAAAATCTTCTCCAAATGCATCAGATTAGTACTGAAATGGAATATTTCTTTCTGTAACTTCAGTTCTGAGCATCTTCTATAATTTGCCATTTTGCATGGAGTTCTGCAAAATATTTGAAAGATCAGCAGACAAATGTGCTCAGGGCTGAGTCTTTAAAACAGCTGCACATTGCGTAGTTTTGTTTTCTTTTAGAATGCAACTCACAGAGTTAAAATGGTTATCAGTCCACATTCCACATTGTAGGGAATCTAATCTAATCTAATCTAATCATGGGGAGTTCTTAGGTTCCATTTTCTAATGAATTCATTTTTTTGTGAGATGTGGGTGTTGCTGGCTGGCCAGCATTTATTGCCTGTCTCTAGTTAGCCACTTTTCAAATGGATTTTATATTTGGATGCCTATGATAATCATTTAAGTAAGTGATGTCATTACTGAAGAGCTAAACTCTGAAGAACCAGTGTCAATGTGATAGACTAATCAGATACACAAGCTCCTTTCCATTCTAACAAAACAACTAAACTCCGTAAAAATGGCTAATTCTGCTTTTTTTCTTTCTGGCTGAGGGAACAAGTATGGGAATTAGCAAATGATCTCCCTTGAGATCAATTTTAGATTATTTCAGTTCTCTGCAATTACAAAAATAAAATCATCACAGATACTACAAGGCTCTTGAGCAACTTTTGCATGAAACCTGCACAAGATTATATTATCTCATGATCAAAAAACTATAACCAACAGTAATGTTAATAGAGTCAGAGTCCTAGAGATGCACAGCATGGAAAGAGACCCTTTGGTCCAACTCGTCCATGCTGACCAGATATCCTAACCTAATCTAGTCCCACTTGCCAGTACCCGGCCCATATACCTCTAAACCCTCCCTATTCATATATCCTAAACAAAATAATTTTATTTCCAAAATAACTGCAACGGAAAGGGTTTACTGAAATAATTTTCTGCACAATGAGCTCAATTAATACTTACCAAAAGGATAAGTTTATTTGGATATTTTGTCAAAAGATTTGTCTCCAGCATCATTCATTAGCAACATTCATTAAAAGGCAGAATTTGACACTTGATTTTCCATCTGTTGACTTGAAATGACAAATTTGGATATGACATTGTGAAATTTCCAATAGGCACTCATGGTACTCAAAACATTCATTAACTGGATGCTGGAAAAAAAAATTAAGGCCAGTGGGGTTAATTGTTTCTGTGGGTGTCAACATGGTTTAGTTACACTTTGGGGCTGGCAAACATTGAAAAACCAAGTTGCTAAAATCAACAGCATTTAGAGTTTCAGTAGAAATATGCCAGATTAAAATACTACAAGTACAAAACAGAAGAAAACAGGATGTAGACTTGAAGGGGTGGTGCTTGTTGGACTATGGGATAAGAGAAGAGCGATGTTGGCGGGGGGGGGGGAATAATTTATTTTGAAAAGCTAGCACTGGCAAAATGGGTTAAGGGCTTCAACTTAAGCTTTCAGATTTTATTTTATACTAAATAACTTGACATAATGGGAAGTTCTTTTTTTAAAAACCAGCATTCGTTTTTTGAGAGGCTTTCCCGATTGAGTATTATAGCTTCAATTGTAGATTGGCAGAAACCATGAAGAAACAGCAAAACCAGAATGGCAAAATGAATTGAAAGAAGTTACATGAAAGAAAGACAAATTTAATACCTGTGAACATGATTTCTTAGAAAATATTGGATCTGCAACTTTGAATTTTGTAACATTGTCTGACAGACTATCAATGCTGAGAGCAAAGATGTCTACTTACTCCACAGTATGCATCGTTGTTGAATATCTGAGGTGGAAGTGGGTTTCCTTTGGCAGGCTGCTTCTCCTGTGGAATGTTGTGGTACATCCACCTTCTCTGGTCTTCTAACATTGTTATGTCAATCTCTTCAAATTCAATTTTGTTGGATTCTAAGAATCCCACAACTTCTTGTTGCCGCTTCTTGATCTGCAATGACATCAGAAATCAGTCAGGAGAAATCAGTCGGCCCCCTTACTACTTTTCATCATACAGGGAAGAGGAAGTGTTGATTCAAATCTTCACGCCAAAGTTGACGTCGCAGAGTCAGGAAATGTCACCACTCACTGGTGCTGAGGAGGGGGGTGGGAGTTGACTGGAATTGAACTTACTGACTCCAGGAATACTGCCAAGGAAGTCATGGGACTGCTGCTGGACAAGGTGAGCTGTTTAAAAGACTTGCTTTTGTGCTCTGGAACTTCTTCCCAGTTGCAATGAAAAGAAGCTCTGATTCTCACTGTGCCCTATCCATACTAGCACATGCCCCCCTCACCTTCACAGCCCTCACACACTCCATGGCAATGAATGCTCCTCTATCCTCATACTGTAACCATTTATATCCCCTTGGCAACCCATGGTCCATCCACTAAACTTTGACATTATATTCTTCATGCCAACCTATCCTCATGGCAAACCTCAAGAGCCAGGGTGAGATGAAATAAAATCAACTTCTTTGCTTCTATTATGGACTTCACTGTATTAAAAATCACACTCTACTTAATAAAAGACTATTCAATACATATAAATCCTTTCAAATGCCTAAGCCCTTCTAAGTACAAACATTTGTATTCTTTGCCCCACATCAAAAACAGATTACCTCTTTATGATCACTTGGAGCTGTTAGTCAAACTAGGAATTTATAACCACTCCAATATGATAATGACAGTGTGTGGTATCGGTCCAGCAGCACAAATCCTATCATGCTAGCCCTGTGACGTCTACAGGAATTGCAAGCACTGACGTTTTCAACTGCATGCTGTTGTTTCTAAAACAGCAGGAGATTTAAATGATTTGAAAGCCTGGCAGTTGCACGAACCTTGTACTTCTTACACAAATTTATGCCTATTCTTAACAATTCCAAAGGGGTACGCCGGGTCTCTCCAAAAGGGTACCGTAACTCCCCAAAATACTCTGGTAGCTTCAGACCCACTCCTGAAATGTCTAAAACCCATGAGTTGCATTTTGGAAATCATGGTCGTAAAAATGCTTCTAACTGAAGAAACAGCTGAACATTTGGATGTGCTCCTGCCTTCATAAACTCCAGATGCGAACATCCTGTCCCTGTTCTCCAATGCTCTCTCCCAGAAAAAATGGGAAGGGCCTGGTTTAGAGACAGGACTCCCAGATTCCGTTCTATCTCTGTGAAAATTCATGCTTTCTTGTATCTTTTGTCTAAGATTTGTTCAACTGGTGGCCAAAAACAGCACATTGAGCTAGGTAAACAGCAAGATTAACTTCAAAGTTTCACAAATGCTTCAGCTCATATGTTTCCATTTATGAAGGGTTGCCATTACCTCACCTGGACTGCAAGTTATTTTGCCACAATGAGCCATCCCTCTTTATGAGATAGGAAAAATGGAAAATAAAGGACACATTGAAATTTTAAAATTTAAATGTTAAAGCATTCCACTTGATTACCAACAGCCTTGTGAAATTTCCTTGCCAGCAACTCAAACAAAGCTGACTAAAACTGAATTAATTTGGTCCCGTTGAGACTACTTTCATCTAGAATATACAGGCTTAGTAAAAAGGAAACAGAGGGTAATGGTTAATGGCTGACCTTGTGAATAGAAAGTTGTTTCAAGTGGTGTTCCGCTGCTGTTTGTTTTATACATTAATCATTTGGATTTGAACGTGGGGGACACAATTTGGAAATTTGCGGACAACACAAAAATTGGTCACATAATAGGTAGTGTAGAGGATAGCTGTAAGCTCCATAATAATAGAGATGGGTTGGTAGAGTGGGCAGGAAAGTGGCTGATGGAGTTCAACTCTAGTAAGTGTGAGGTAATGCATTTTGGGAGATTAAACATACAAGGGGCATACACAATAAACAGGAATATACTGAGAGGGGTAGAAGACGTGAGAGATTTTGGTGTGCACGTGCACTGGCCCCTAAAGGTAGCAGTACATAAATAAGGTTGTCAGGAAGGCAGATGGAATGGTCTCATCCATTAGCAGAGATATACAATACAAAAATAGGAATATAACGATGAAACTGTATAAGGTAATGGTGAGGCCACAACTGGAGTATTGTGTGTTGTGCTCTGGTCACCACATTACAGGAAGGACATTATTACTCTGGAGACAAAATTTACTAGAATGTTGCCAGGGCAGGAGAATTGTAGCTACAAGCAAATATTGG
The DNA here is from genome assembly GCF_037043375.1 of Chiloscyllium plagiosum. Lineage (NCBI taxonomy): Eukaryota > Metazoa > Chordata > Chondrichthyes > Orectolobiformes > Hemiscylliidae > Chiloscyllium > Chiloscyllium plagiosum. Next base: position 109,183,044 of record NW_028270141.1, read on the forward strand.
AGACGTTGGAGTTGTCTTCCTTGGAATGGAGATGGCTGAGCAGTGATATAACTGAGGCACATGAAATTTTGAGGGATAGAAGTGGAGTAGATAGGAAGAACCTGTTTCCTTCAGCAGACAGTTCAAAAACCAGATATCAGAAATTCAAGCTAAGTGGCATAAGGAGTAGAGGAGTGTGAGGAGAACCCTTTTCATGTAGAGGATGGTAGCTACTTGGAATTTGACACTTGAGTTGATGGTGGAAGCAGAGACCCTAAATCTTTTAAAAAGAATTTGGATCTACTCCTTAAGTGGTATAAGTTGCAGAACTATGGGCCTGATGTAGGAAGATGGAATTAGAAAGAGCATCTGGGTGTCTTTGGTTTGGCATGGACAAAATGGGTCAAATGGCTTCCCTTATGTGTTGTATCATTTCTAAAGTTCCAATATCCCGTTGATTTTGTCAATTCTTATTGTCTGTGCCTGATTACAGGAATCCCTGCAGATACAGTCCGTCAGTCAATTTTTCCAGGGGTTATGACTGGAAATCAAGAACAGCTCATGGATACTTTACTCAGTTGTGTTCAAATGCCACTGTAAACCTGTCTGTAATTATTTTCCTGCATTAAAAAAAAGAGAAGAAAATACTAATCATGTTAAATAAATACACATCTTTACTGAATGATGTTTACTTTATTGTAATTGTAATGGTCACCAAAATCAATCTTTTGAAATGGATGACATCTGAGAGAGGGCGAAGGGTAGAAGATAGTAAAGGTTGCTACTGCATTTTCTTCTGTTGCTGGCATTGATTTTCAATTTTAATACTAACTTTTACAGAGATAAACATTTTAATGGTTCTTCTGAAATGAAAGCCACTCCCTCCCCATTTTAAACTCAAACATTAGCCAAATACTACCAACTGCAATGATTTCAATAGAACAACTTTTTCTTTCCCTTAAAATATGCTAAGATCTCTCAAAACACAAACAAAACAAAACTGCTTGCAACCAGCGAGGAACAGAAAGCAAAAGTGTGACATATCTATTGAAAAGCAACTAGTTACATGTCCAACATCTAAGCAAGTTTTAAAGTTCTTTGTGTTACAATGCACATGTTTTCAGATTTTTTTCACCTGCCTATTCCAAAAGCAAGTATGAAAGCAAAAACGGTTTTGAACCAAAATGTAATTTGAGACTGTTGTTAAAAAGTATCCAGTCATAATAGACCTCTGCAAGTGAATAGTTTCACAGCTACATTAGTGGTACAGGATATCACCAGATACCTGACCAATCCTATTGGCTAAGAACACTCCAATACTGGACTAACTGTACTAAGTGCTTATTAAGTTAATTCAACTTATGATAAAGTTCAGTGCTTCATGTAAAAACAGCACCTGTTGCTAAACAAGCAGTTTTGTTTTGTTTGTGCTAAACAACAAATGCTTTAAAGTACTCTTCATTTTCTTTTATAACTTTAGATTGTGTGTCCATAAGAGAAAGAAAGAGCATGGAATCTGCCTTTGTTTCCTTGACTCAGTTGAGTGTTATCTAAATTAAGGATTTATCCACATGCCATTTTAACAAGACAGAACAAAACTAAGACATAATGCCAGCATATCATGTTAGTAAACAGTGGCACAATGGACAAGAAATACTAATGGCAACAATACTGAGGAGTTTCTGTTCAGTTAAAACTGAAAAATAGATGTAATAGAGGTAGATAAGGAGCAATTACATGCGATCTCTGCTCATTTAATACCAACTTATTTTTACAGTCACATAGGAATCCTCCTGCCTTTATACAAGAGAAGGGGAAGCAAAGGGATGCTGGCTATGTTAGGCTGCCACGACAGAGACACCATTACCTCTTAACACTCTTTAAATATGAATTCACAGTGGGAGTTTTACTACCTGGGGTTTTCAAAGATATCTGATCTATTAATGTTCTAAACCATCAATCAGACGACAGAACTATAAATAAAAGCAAATGATGGATGCTGGAAATGTGAAGCCAATGTAGAGAATGCTGGAGAAACTCAGTAGTTCCTTTTAGTTTCTGGGTAGAGAAAAACAGAATCGACATTTTTGGTCCCCCAGTCTGACTCTTCTGGAGTTCAATAGACTTTAATTGTTAACTCTGTTTTTTTCTCTCCAGGGATGATGCCAGATCTGCTAGTTGCTCCAGCATTCTCTGTGTTTGTTAATGACAGAACTATGTTACCTAACATGAGGACAGCTAACATGCAGCAACAATATTCAACTGCACTCTTAAGATTTCTCTTTGTTTCCAAATATGCTGGAACCCTGTGCTTTATGGTGACGTTAGAAATGGCAAATAGAACCACTGTCATGCAGCACCATCTCCACTAAACTAAAATGAGGGCTAAAGTGTATGTTATACCCCATTCTGAATAGTCAGGTTCCTACCTTCATATTTGCTGTGCCAGTACTAGGTTTTGACAGTCATCTTTTCTTATAGAAAGCATATACATTTAAATAGCACCTTTCTTGATCTTACGTCACTCCAAAGCACTTTACAGCCAATGACTTAGTTCCAAAGTTGTTATACTGTAGGAATCCTTTGAAAAGAATAAAATGCACATATAGATCTGAGAAATCTTTGCAAAGGGTCCTATTATACAGAAAAGTATCAAATTTATTGCACAGGTTCTGAAGTGAAACATCTGTTCCAATGTGAAGCGCCTTTTTCGAAACTTCTCAAATGAAATCGTCAGACCTATTAAAATTTGACAACACATGCTTTAATTCTCAGGAAAATTATAATTTGTTTTCTTACTAATAATCTAGCTCTATGTAAGTTAAAAATTTTGTAACTATCTTGAAGTGCATGATGTTTGGGTGACAGACCAGTTGTTAGGGTGATCAGTTGCATTCAGCAGCGAGGAGTACATATTAACATAAGGCAGGAACACTTGCAGAGAAAATGATTAAGATAGCAAAGGATTACTGAAAAAAATAAAACTGTTGGTAACTACAAGCAGAATTATATCTCAATATTGATAACCGTACACAGGTCAGTCTGACAAAAAACTGAAATTTTAGGAAAAGTGAGGTTGATGTAAGTTTAACGATCCTTTACTCTCAACAGAAAATACAAACTGGCAATCGACTCTATCTCCCAACCTACGCTGACTTAATGTGTTCATTGCTGCAGAATGCAACCACTGAATTCATATTTTCATCTCATTACTTCATCAAAGCATCAATTCCCACCCACACACACAAGTTACATGTAACTTACTGAAAATATATATGTTTTTAAACATTTCTTTAAATATCAATGCATAATCCTATCAAATCCAGCCTTTATATAATTTGTGTTTCTTTATTCGTGGGGCGTGTGCATCATTGGTTGAGGCAGTGTTTACTTATCTTTCATAGGTGGTCCAACTGAGTGGTTTACCGGACCAGTTCAAAGTCAACTGCCTTGGTGCAGGTCCAGACTTACATGTAGATCAGATCAGGCAGGATTGGTAGATTTCTTTACCTAGTGAACTTTTTAAATGATACTCATTACATGGTCCTGGATTAGTGGTGCTGGAAGAGCACAGCAGTTCAGGCAGCATCCGAGGAGCAGTAAAATTGACGTTTCAGGCAAAAGCCCTTCACCAGGAATAAAGGCAGAGAGCCTCTCTGCTTTTATTCTTGATGAAGGGCTTTTGCCCGAAACGTCGGTTTTACTGCTCCTCGGATGCTGCCTGAACTGCTGTGCTCTTCCAGCACCACTAATCCAGAATCTGGTTTCCAGCATCTGCAGTCATTGTTTTTACCTCATTACATGGTCACCAACAGACTAGCTTTTTAAATTCCAGATTTCTACTGAATTCAAGTTTCACCATCTACCATCGTAAAATTCAAAAATGTGTCCCCAAAACTTTAATCAGGATCATCAGTCGTGTGAGATATCACAACACTGCCATCTCTCCACTAACCTTTAGATATTCTTTCAATGCAGTTGTAAAGCCAATTTTGTTCACATCTTATTGATTTGTGCAGTGAAGCAATGTCCACTAAATACCAGAAAAACTAAAATAAAAACTAAATGCTTATTTTATTGAGAAACAAGTCAGCTACATTATTATGTTCATTTGCATCTGCCTTCATTCTGCAATTATCCTGAAAGAAACAACAAACTGACAGTTTGAAGTTCTGAATAATAATGGAAGGCCGTAAAACCCTACATCGAATCTACTGGTATACAAAATGAAAGATGAATATAAGCTTACACTAAGGATAGGAGATTCACAATGAGGAATCAACACATTACCTTGAAGCAGCAATCAATAACCAATAAAAAAGCCAATTTCCCCATAAGTAACGAAGCACGTGGTTATGTTATTGAACTAGTATTTCAGATGCCTGGACTAATAAACCAGAAATAGGAATTCAAAATCTCTGTGTGCTGTAGGTCTGGATTAATGCTGTTGACTCTGAACTGCCCTCTGAGATGGCCCAGTTAGCCACTCAATAATATTCAAGGAGGTGGCTCCCCACCACCTTCTCAATAGCAGCTTGGTATCTATAATAATGGCCTTGCCAGCATTAGCAGCATTCCGTGAATAAAATAAAATGCACTGACTAACAGGTACAGTTGTGGTTAAAAATGTATTCTGGTCAACACAACATCTTTTTAGATTAGGCACAGATTTTCACTATGACTGCAAAATAATAGAGGGGACCAACAATCAGAAGTCCAGGCCTCAAAAAAGGAATTACTATTTTCACAGCTTAGGGTTCATGTTTCACCCATGTTTGGTTATGGGGCATGGGTACAGGGCATGACGCAGCATTTGTTGGCATGTTAGAGGTATAGGACTTGAGGGGGCTAATTTATGTTTCATAATTTTTTAAAATAACTTCAACAATGCCAGAAGTGTGAGGCAAACCTTCTGTCCAGCCCACCTCTGCACACAGCCACTTTGTCTTTTGCAGAAACCCGAAGCCAGAGAAGCAGAAAGGCAACTCAAGGAGGCAGGAGGTCTTGGTGGTCTGCCTGGCCAGTACCCTCGAGTCCAAGAAACCATGATGAGTTGGATTGAAGGGTCTGTTTCCATGCTGTACATCTCCATGACTCTATGAGGTGAAAAAAGTTCTTTGGAGATCTGATGGACAAGAAAATCTAATTCACATGATCACCGGAAATTAGTAACAGGAGCTTTACCTACTGAACTACGCTACCCGGCTGGTTAGATGTCAGGAACTTTGCTCCCAACAGTGTCCAGGTGGATCTGGAGTGTCAGCCATTAACATCCATTGGTAGATAGTTCACTTCTCAGAGTTAAGCTTCCCATCAATGTTTATAAAGATTTGGTGCCAGTGGAATAAAGGATCCTTGTTTTCTAACCTTCTTGCAGCTTGTGTTTTTGAACAGCATGTGACATTAGGTTCACTGTGAAGTGCAGGAAGTTTAGTGGCTCTGAGCCAGTGGTCTCTATGGTGAATTTTTTCCTTTTCTCAAGGAAGTTTGAATCTTGTAAACAGCAAAATCAATGGGATGTTTTGGTGAGCAGCAACTGGAACATCAATGAACTGGGGAAGCAACCAATTACATTGAATTATTCACCAGCCAGGAAATTAAATTATTTAATATTCTTCACTTTTCATTTATTTTAATGGCTAATGAAACAAAACATAATGATTAAATCAGCAGAGATACAAAAATATGGATAAATAACCTATGAGAAAAATAAAATTTGTGTGGTTTACTGTGGAAAAAATTAGTATCCCTTACATATGAAATTAGCTTTTCAGGGCCAGTGAGAAGCCTTGGATTGTGAAGTTTATCGTTAAAAATGCAGTTAGGCCTCAATCAGCAAGATGGAAATCTTTCCAAGTGATTTTTACAATGAGGCTAACTGGTGGATATTCTCATCAATTCAATTGACTTTCAATCGATTACCGACTGGGTGTAATGTATTTTGGGTTGGGGGGGGTGGTGGGGGGGATGCTGGCTGCCGCAACAGTTCACTGTCTGGAGGATCAGAGAAGTTCTGGGTTTGTGTGTCACTCTGTGCAGGTTCAGACTTCAGAAGAATTTCATTGTAGTAACTGTAATAGAGATTGTAATGAGATCTGCCAGGTGGACTTCATAGAATATGAGTTCCCTGATTGGGGCTGTTGATCTGGTTTATATCTGGCAGATATAAACAGGAGTGTCAGAGATTCTGTTCATTCTGAGACCGCTAAAGGAGCTGGATCAGTTTCAAGAATTCACCACGTGTCAATAAAGGGTGACTTGATGATGGGGTACTGGCCTCTGTGGAGTTATTTCAAGTAGTGCTCAGGTTTTGCACAGCACAAGTCCAGCCTAAAATCTCAAAGCAGACAGCATCCTCCCAGACCTACATTGAGATTTTACCCAAGACTATGGCCCAAGGCAGGTGGCCTTCGAAAACATTGGTTGGGACCTGATTTTGGGGTTTCTGCCCCCATTTCCAGTTATGGCAATATTGGTCAATACGTGACAAGGGTATGGTTAGTGACACTGCATTCCTGCCTGTGCCAGCTCCATTGCAGGGCTGAACATTGTAAATATACCTACAATTTTGATAGAATTGTGTCTGCAGTAAAGTTTGACCGACATGGTGAGCAGCAACTGGAACATCAGTGAAGTGGGGAAGCAACCAATTACATTGAATTATTCACCAGCCAGGAAATTAAATTATTTAATATCCTCCACTTTTCATTTATTTTAATTTCTAGTGAAACAAATCATAATGATTAAATCAGCAGAGATACAAAAATATGGATAAATAACCTACACAGGCCTCCTCTGAAACGTTCTGACAAGTTACTCTATTATATCAATACTATCATGAATGGGATGAAACTGGATGGTGCATCCAGAATCTGGCTAGGCATCAGAAGTAAAATTGGCAAATCTGTCCTATTCACCCAGCAAAATGCTCCTCACTAATTGGGCCAAATTTGGGAGAGCTGCCCCACAGTCAAGTTGAGCAACAGCCTGATATAGTGATTCTTAATGAATCAGACCATACACTCCATGTTCAAAAGATTGCATCACTATCAGGAAGACAAACCCATCAGAGAAGATGACACAGTCAGGAAGTTGTTGTCTTGGAAGACTAACTTTGTGATCAAAGTACTGATTGTGTCTCATCCACTACCCTCAATCCCATCTCCTTTCACTGCCTTAATACTCAATGTTTAATGAGGGTCACAAGCATTCTGATCGGGGATTCAATTTCCATTGCAAGACTGTCTTAGTAGTAGCGCCATTACTGACCCAAGCTGACTGGACCCTAAAGAACATGGCTCCATGTCTGGGTTTATAGAAGGTGATCAGGTAGGGCTTTTGCCCGAAACGTCGATTTCACTGCTCCTTGGATGCTGCCTGAACTGCTGTGCTCTTCCAGCACCACTAATCCAGAATCTGGTTTCCAGCATCTGCAGTCATTGTTTTTACCAAGAAGAGGTAAATGTCTACCTGACCTTGTCCTCATCGATATACCTGTGACAGATACCCATCTGTCCATGTATTGGTAGGAGTCACCACTACACAATCATTATGAAGCCCCATCTTCACATTGAGGACACTCCCAAGTGGAAAAAGCTTACAACGGACAAAGCTAAAGAATATCATAATTAAAAGATCAAAACCAAACTCTGCAGTCCTGCCAAATCCAGTCATGAATTTAACAACAAACAGGAGGCATAGGCATCACAAATATTATATCCAGAACCACATGGGAGTCCAGCACATCAGTCACAGAACACAAAGCAGATGCATTTGCATCCATCTTCAGCAAGAAGGGCTGAGGGGATGATTTATCTTGGCTCCCACCATGTGTTCATTCCATTTCAGATCTTCAACCAATTCAACTCACTCCACTTAGCATCAAAAGACTGATGAAGGCACTGGATACTGCAAAGGCTATGGGCCTAGTCAACATCCTAGTAATCGGATTGAAGAGTTGTGCGTTTCCAGGTCCACGCTTGCCCCTATCCAAGCTGTATGGATACAATACAGGCTTCTATCCGGAAATGTGGGAAGTTGCCTGGGTATGTCTTCGCCACAAAAAGCAGGGTAATCCAACTCGGCCAAGAAGCATCCTATGATTCTGTTTTGAATTGTTTCAAAGTGATGGGAAGTGAAATCAAACAGCACTTACTAAGCAATAACCTGTTCACTGATGCTAAGTTTAGCCCCTCTCCCAGATGTACTGGGGAGATGAAATGCAGACTAGGCAATCACTTAGCAGAACACTTACATTCAGTTGGCAAAAAAGACCCTGACCTTTCTATTGCCTACAACTTCAACACAACACTGTGTTCCCTGGCTAACATCTCTATGTGGCTTGCTGCAGTGCTCTAGTGAAGCTCAGCACAGCTAGAAAAGCAGCACTACATCCCAATGGGGTGGCACGGTGGCTCAGTGATTAGCACTGCTGCCTCACAGCACCAAGATCCCAGGTTCAATTCCAGCCTCGGGTGACTGTCTGTGTGGAGTTTGCATCTTCTCCCTGTATCTGTGTGGGTTTACTTTGGTTTCCTCCCACAGTCCAAAGATGTGCAGTTTAGGTAAATTGCCCATAGTGCCAGGTGCATTAGTCAGAGGGAAATGAGTTTGAGTGGGTTACTCTTTGGAGGGTCAGTGTGAGCTGGTTAGACTGAAGACCTGTTTCCATACTGTAGGGAATTTAATCTTATCTTCTCCACTTGAGGACCCTGCAGCCTTCAGGACTCAAGATGGAGTTCAATAATTTTAGGGCCTGAGCACCTTCTCCCATGTCCATACCCCAGCCCTCACACACCAGACCTTCTCATTCCACGGGCTGCTACCACAAACATCTCATTGTCAGCTTCTAATGGTCCCCGTTATCAGCTTTTTATTTTCCAAGGCTGACCTTTACCTTTTGTCTACCCAACTGCTGTTCTCTATCCCTGGGCTCCTTTTCCACCTATCCCTGCCCCCATCCCATCTTCAACATATATACAGTACTAATGTTTACGTGGTGACAATCAGTTCTTAAGAAAGGTCACTGGACCCAAAAGGTTAATTTTGCTTTCTCTCCAGAGTTGCTGTCAGACCTGCTGAGCTTTTACAGCAATTTCTCTTTTTGTTTCTGATTTCTGTCATCCGCTGTTCTTTTGGTTTTTTTGGCAATGATAGCATGAGAGAAGAGGTCATTGAAAGCTTTCAAGATAGTTTCTGAGAACATTATGGTTTGGAATATGGCAGAAAGCAGGTTATTCTTATTTCGCAATGGGATAGAATTAATGAAAGACCTCAGACCAAATGGACCCTTAATTGGGAGCAGCCACAACACAATTGAATTTTATATCCACTTGAAAGGGAGGAGCATGGATCTAAGACTAGCATTTTAGACATAAATAAGGGGACAAATATATGAGTTGAGCTAGATGAAATTAACTGGCATAGGAGATAGATCAACAGAGACAAGATGGTCGACATTTAAGGGAATATGCCAAAATGCTCAGAATAACTATATTCCTATTATTCAAAATATTCAAACGGAAGCACCCACCATCTGTGGTTAATTTTTTTAAAAATTTATCAAACTTCAGGTAAATATGATTGCACAAAGATAAGTAGCAGGTCAGAAGACTGGACAGAATATAAAGAATGGCAGAAATGACTGAAAGGTCAACCAGGAGGAATGGATTAGAGTATGACCAAAAGCTAGCTAGGAATGTTAAAATGGATAACATGAGCTCAAACAGATACTTAAAAAACAAAATATTAATTAAAGAAAGAGTGAATCCTCTAGAAAATGAAAATAGTGAACAAAAAGGAAACAATGGATGAAATGAATAAATATTGTCATGATTTGGAGATGCAATGAGGATGAGCACCTCACCAAGACCTTCCCCACACCTCCACTGCTCGCCTTTAAACAACTACCAAACCTCAAACAGATCATTGTTTGTAGCAAGCTGCCCAGCTTTCAGGAGAATTCCATACAACCCTGTCATGGTAGGTGCTGCAAGATGTGTCAGAGTGTGGACATGGATACCACCATTACATGTGGGAACACCTCCCACCATGTACGTGGCAGGTAGTCATGCGGCTCACCCAACATTGTCTACCTCATATGCTGCAGGCATGGATGCCTAAGACATGGTACATTGGTGAAACCGAGCAAAGGTTACAGCAACGGATGAATGGGCACCGCACAACAATCAACAGACAGGAGTGTTCCCTCCCAGTTGGGAACACTTCAGTGGTCCAGGACATTCGACCTCGGACCTTCGGGTGACCATCCTTCATGGCGGACTTTGGATCAGGCAACAGTGAAAAGTGGTTGAGCAGAGGCTGATAGCTAAGTTCCGTCCCCAAAGGGAGGGCCTCAACTGGGACCTTGGGTTCATGTCACACCATTGCATTTTATACACACACACACACTCCTATACACATATACACACAGAAACATGTATGCACAGACATGCACACAGACACTCAAACACACACTCCTACTGACACACACACACTCCTACACTTACACATGCATCCTCTCAAAGATTTAGACCACTTTACACTGGCACAGACACACAAACATATACACTCTCTCTCACAGATACTTACAAACCCCCACCCCAGACACACACACACAGACACACTCCTACAGACACACACTCCCACACTCACACATATACACTCTCTCTCACACTCACAACCTCCCACCCCAGACACACATACACACACAGACACGCACACACGCACACATATACATATACGTTTGTGGGGTGAATTTGTACTTGCAGAGTTACATTGTACTTTGCTCAAAAACTGCTTGAATCCATGTAAGACTCTATTAACTCACCTTTTAGATTAGAATCAGTCTAAACATTATGGCACAGGCAGGGAACACAGGGGGCTAACACCTTCAACATATTATCTGACTCACACCAATTGTTACAGTTAACCTGAGAATATAATTTTTAAAAAAGGTTTTGTGATTTACATATGAAAGAAGTGAAACTATCATGGTCATTCTTACAGATGACAGACTCAACAAACAATCAAGGTATTTTTCAATGTATAATTTCAGTTACATCACACTATAAATTTTGGCTATAAATTCTGTGTCTTACAATTGTGCACTCCACCTGAAAAAGCAGTGGTGCTCTGAAAGCTAGTGCTTCCAATTAAACTTGTTGGACTATACCCTGGTGTTGTGTGATTTTTAAATAAATATTGTGCACATGTATTTACTGTAGAGAATTTAAAAATTTTCCATTAGTAGATGGAGATCAGGAAGTAGAAATGAGAGAGGAACTTGGTGAAGTGACAAATCACCAGGGAAGCAGTACCAAGCAAACTGATGGAGCTGGAACTAGCAAGTCTCTGAATCCCCGAGGAACTATATCCCAAGATTATAAAAGATGGTGTATTGAGATCATAGAAGTGTTGATATTAGTTTTTCAAGATTTCCTAGATTCTGTAAAGGTTTCTATCAGAATAGAAAGTAGTCTAGAATTAGAAGGCATAGGTTTAGGGTGAGAGGGGAAAGATATAAAAGAGTCCTAAAGGGTGACTTTTTCACACCAAGGGTGGTACGTGTATGGAATGAGCTGCCACAGGAAGTGGTGGAGGCTGGTACAATTGCAACATTTAAGAGGCATTTGGATGGGTATATGAATAGGAGGGGTTTGGAGGAATATGGGCCAGGTGCTGGCAGGTGGGACTAGATTGGGTTGGGCTGTCTGTTCGGCATGGACGGGTTGGGCTGTAGGGTCTGTTTCCATGCTGTACAACTCTATGACTGTACAATTCCTCTATTGAAGAAGGGACAGAGGCAGAAATCAGGACGCTTTAGTTTGCTGGAAATTTGCCTTGTGGAAGGTGTTGGAATTGATCTGGGCATTGAATAATACTCAAGCTAATCAAGGAGAGTCAACTTCTGCTTGTGAAAAGAAAATCACAAGTAACTGATTTATTAGAGTTTTTGAAGGTGTAACATGCACTGTGGATAAAATGGAGTCTAATGATGTACTGTACTTGGAATTCCAGAATGTGTCACATAAAAAGTTATTGTGCAAACTAAAAGCTAGGCATAGCATATTGGCATGGAGAGAAGATTGACTCACATTCTCTGATAGGCAAGATGTGATGAATGGAGTCCCATACTGAGCCTGGAATCTCAGCATTTTACAAGTAACCCAGAGACCCAGGTAAGGCTTTGGGGAATTGTGATCGAATCCCACCAAGACAGATGGCAGAACTTGAATACAGTAAAAATCTGGAGTTAAAAGTCTAATAATGATCAAGAAACCATTGCTGATTTGTAACAATTCATCCGATTTACTAATTCCCACAGGGATGGAATACTGCAATTCTTACATGGTCTGGCCTAAAGATGACTCCAGAAACACAGCAACTTGGTTGACTCTAAACTGGCCTCTGAAATGGCCAAGCAAATCATTTAGTTGTATGAACTGCTAAAAAACCTCAATAAAGGAAATAAACCAGACATGCCACCTGGCATCAATTAAGGCACAGGAAACAATCTTAGGTCAAACAGCTTTGTCAACCTGCAGTGTCCTTCTTCTTGACGTATGGAGGCTGGTGCTAAAATTGGGAGAACAGTATCACAGACTAGTCAAGCAACAGCCTGATATAGTCATACTCACGGAATCATACCTTACCGTCAATGTCCCAGACACCACCATCACCATTCCAGGATATGCCCTGTCCCACTGGCATGACAGACCCAGCAGAGGTGGTGGCATAGTGGTACAGTCAGGTGGGAACTGCCCGAGGAGTCCTTAATATTGACTCTGGACCTGATGAAATCTCATGGTGTCAGGCAAAATGTGGGCAAAGGAAACCTCCTGGTGATTACCGTCTATGCCCACATACCCTGCTCCCTGCTGAGCTGATCAATCAGTAATCCTCCATACTGAACACAATTTGGAGAAAGCAAGGATACACTCTGGGTATGGAACTTCAACATCCATCACCAAGTGTGGTTTGGCAGACCACCACTCACTGAAGTTGCTTAAGTCCTAAAGGACACTGCTGTTAGACACGGTCTACAAACCTAGATGTTGGTCCAAACAAGAGAGAAAAATATACTTGACCTCATCCTCACAGTCTGCCTTCTGCAGATGCATCTGTCCATGACAGTATTGGAAGGAGTAACCTTGTGAAGACAAAGTTCCATTTTCATAATGAGAATATATTCCATCGTGTGGTGTGGCACTGTCACTGTGCTAAATGAGATAAACTCTGAACAAATTCAGTAACACAAACCTAGACATCCTTGGTGCCCTGTGATTCATCAGCAGCAGCAACACAATCTGCAATTTCATGTTCCATCATCAACCCTAGCATTACATCAAGCCAGGGCATCAGCCTGGTGCAATGAAGAGTGCAGGAGGGCATGCCTGGAGCAACACTAAGCAAACCTAAAATTGAGGTGTTAACCTGGTGAAGTTATCAAACAGGACTATGTGTGTCCCAAGCACAATAGCAACAAGTGATAGAGTTAAGCAAACCCATAACTAACAGACCAGTACTGCAGCTTCCAGTCATGAATGTTGGTGGGCAATTAAACAACTCACTGGATGTGGAAGTTCCACAAAAGAAATGGAGACTAGAGGATGCAGAGAAATAAATGTTGATGTTTTGAAAAGAGTCCACATTACTGAAGAAGAAGTTTGGGAGGTCTTACAGAATAAGACCATAAGACACAGGAGTGGAAGTAAGGCCATTCGGCCCCTCGAGTCCACTCCGCCATTCAATCATGGCTGATGGGCATTTCAACTCCACTTACCTGCACTCTCCCCATAGTTCTTAATTCCTCCAGAGATCAAGAATTTATCAATCTCTCTCTTGAAGACATTTAACGTCCCGGCCTCCACTGCGCTCCGTGGCAATAAATTCCACAGGCCCGTCACTCTCTGGCTGAAAAAATGTCTCCTCATTTCTGTTCTAAATTGACTTCCTCTGATTCTAAGGCTGTGCCCACGGGTCCTAGTCTCCCCAGCATCCACCCTTTCTAAGCCGTGCATTATCTTGTAAGTTTCTATTAGATCTCCCCTCAACCTTCTAAACTCTAATGAATACAATCCCAGGATCCTCAGCCGTTCATCGTATGTTAGGCCTACCATTCCAGTGATCATCCGTGTGAATCTCTGCTGGATACGCTCCAGTGCCAGTATGTCCTTCCTGAGGTGTGGAGCCCAAATGAGGACACAGTATTCTAAATGGGGCCTAACTAGAGCTTTATAAAGTCTCAGAAGCACATCGCTGCTTTTATATTCCAACCCTCAAGGGATGAATGACATTCGCTTTCTTAATCATGGACTCAATCTGCAAGATAACCTTTAGAGAATCCTGGATTAGCACTTCTAGATCCCTTTGTATTTCAGCTTTATGAATGTTCCCACCGTTTAGTAAATAACCCATGCCTATATTCTTTTTTCCAAAGTGCAAGACCTCGCATTTGCTCATGTTGAATTTCATCGGCCATTTCCTGGACAAATCTCCTAAACTGTCTAAATCTTTCTGCAGCCTCCCGACCTCCTCAGTACTACCTACCTGTCCACCTAACTTTGTATCATCAGCAAACTTCACCAGAATGCCCCCAATCCCTTCATCCAGATCATTAATATATAAAGTGAACAGCTCCGGCCCCAACACTGAACCCTGCGGGACAGTAGATAAATGTCCGGGACCTGATCTAATGTATCCCAGAATGTTGTGGGAAGTAAGGGAGGAAATTGCAAGACCCCTTGCAGAAATACTTTCATCATCTATAACTATGGGTAAGGTGCCTGATAACTGGAGGGTGGCTAATGTTGCATCTTTGAATAAGAAAAGTTGTAAGGAAAAATCTGGGAACTAAAGTTGTGAGTCTAACTTTGGTTTTGGGTAAATTGATGGAGGTGATTTTGAAAGATAGGATTTATGGAATTTGAATTGATTATGGATAGTCAGCATGGTTTTGTGCAAGGAAAATTGTGTCTCACAAGCCTGATTGAGCTTTTTGAACAAGTTACCAAAAAGATTGAAGAGGACAGAGCAATAGATATTGTTTACTTGGAATTTAGCAAAGCCTTTGATAAGGTTCTGCATGGTAGACTAATTAGTAAAGTTAAGTCACATGGGATTCAGGGTGAGCTTACCAATTGCCTACATAATCGGATGAACAGCAGGAGACAGAGAGTGGTGGTGGAGGGTTGCTTTTCAGACTGGAAGCCTGTTACCAGCGGTGTGCCACTGGGTCCTCTTTGTTTGTCATTTACATAAATGATATGAATGAGAATGTCGAAAGTGTGGTTAGCAAGTTTGCGAGCGACACCAAAATTGATGACATAGTAAACAGTGAAGAAGGTTTCTAAGATTTTGATCAAATGCCTTAATGGGCTGAAAAATGGCAAATGGAGTTCAATTGGGACAAATACAAGGTATTGCATTTTGGCCCAAAGAAACAAGGGTCGGGCTTATACAATTAAAAGCAGGGTAGTGTTGTAGAACAGACGGACCCAGGGATTCAGGTACATAACTCATTGAAGTTTGCGTCACATATACAGGGTGGTTAAAAAGGCGCTTTGCATGCTTGCCTTCATTGCTCAGTCCTTTGAGAGTAGGAGCTGGGAAGTCATGTTGAGGCTGTACAGGACATTGGTGAGGCCTCTACTGTAATAATGTGTCCAGTTCTGGTCACCCAGCTATAGGAAGAATATTATTAAACTGGAGAAGGTTCAGAAGAGATTTACCAGGATGCGGCTGGATAAGAAAAGTTTGAGTTATAAAGAAAGGCTGGAAAGGCTGGGACTTTTTTCACTGGAATGTAGGAGGTTGAGAGACAACATCTTAGAAATTTGTAAAATAATGAGAGGTACAGATAGAGTTAATCGGATGGCATGGTGGCTCAATGGTTAGCACTACAGCCTCACAGTGCCAGGGACCTGGGTTTGATTCCCGCTTAGGGTCACTGTCTGTGTGGAGTTTACACATTCGCCTATGTCTGCGTGGGTTTCCTCTGGGTGCTCTGGTTTCCTCCCACAATCCAAAAGATGTGCAGGTCAGGTGAATTGGCCATACCAAATTGCCAAGTCAGGGTTAAGTAAAGGGTAGGGGAATGGGTCTGGGAGGGTTACTCTTTGGAGGGTCAGTGTGGACCTGTTGGGCCAAAGGGCCTATTTCCATACTGTAGCGAATCAAATCTAATGGTAGTTGCCCCCCTAGGATGGGGGATTTCAAGACAAGGGGGCATATTTTGGAGGAGAGAGATTTTAAAAAGACATGAGGGGCAACTTTTGTGCACAGTATGTGGTTCACATGTGGAATGAACTTCCTGAGTAAGTGGGGGATGGGGGTACAATTACAACTTTTAAAAGACATAGAACATAGAAACATACAGCACAGTACAGGCCCTTGGGCCCTCGATGTTGCGCCGATCCAAGCCCACCTAACCTACACTAGCCCACTATCCTCCATATGCCTATCCAATGCCCATTTAAATGCCCATAAAGAGGGAGAGTCCACCACTGCCACTGGCAGGGCATTCCATGAACTCACAACTTGCTGAGTAAAGAATCTACCCCTAACATCTGTCCTATACCTACCACCTCTTAATTTAACATCCTGGTAAACCTCCTCTGCACCCGTTTCAGTGCCTCCACATCCTTCCTATAGTATGGCAACCAAAACTGCACACCATACTCCAGATGCGGCCGCACCAGAGTCTTATACAACTGCAACATGACCTCAGGACTCCGGAACTCAATTCCTCTACCAATAGAAGCCAGTACGCCATATGCCTTCTTCACCGCACTATTTACCTGGGTGGCAACTTTCAGAGATCTGTGTACATGGACACCAAGATCCCTCTGCTCACCAACACTACCAAGTATCAGGCCATTAGCCCAGTACCCCATCTTCTTGTTACTCTTACCAAAGTGAATCACCTCACACTTACCTACATTGAACTCCATTTGCCACCTTTCTGCCCAGCTCTGCAGCTTATCTATATCCTGATGTAACCTGACACATCCTTCCTCACTGTCAACAACTCCACCGACTTTCGTATCATCCGCAAACTTGCTTACCCAAGCTTCTAGCCCCTCCTCCAGGTCATTTATAAAAATGACAAACAGCAATGGTCCCAAAACAGATCCTTGCGGAACACCGCTAGTAACTGCACTCCAAGATGAACCTTTACCATCAACTACTACCCTCTGTCTTCTTCCAGCCAGCCAATTCCTAATCCAAACCTCCAACTCACCCTCAATGCCATACCTCCGTATTTTTTGCAGTAGCCTACCATGGGGAACCTTATCAAATGCCTTACTAAAATCCATATACACCACATCTACCGCTTTCCCCTCATCCACCTCCTTAGTCACCTTCTCAAAGAATTCAATAAGGTTTGTGAGGCACGACCTGCCCTTCACAAAACCATGCTGACTATCCTTGATCACATTATTCCTATCCAGATGTTCATAAATCCTATCCCTTACAATTCTCTTTAAGACTTTGCCCACAACAGAAGTGAGACTCACCGGTCTATAGTTACTAGGGTTATCCCTACTCCCCTTCTTGAACAAGGGAACCACATTTGCTATCCTCAAACATTGGATAAGGACACGAATAGGAAAAGTTTGGAGGCATATGGGTCAGGAACAGACAGGAATATGGTCAGCATGGACTGGTTGGACCAAAGGGTCTGTTTCCATGCTGTATGGTTCTATGACTATGCCTCAATGGGAGGACACCACCACATCAGTGCAAAAGGTAAGGTTGAAGCATTCATGGCTATCTTTACCCAGAAGCGTCAATTGGATGATCTGTTTCTGTTTCTTGCAGGGGTCCCCAGTCTTCAGCCAATTTGACTCCCTCCACATGATATCAAGGAACAGTTGAAGGCACTGGATATTTCAAAGACTATAGGCACTGACAACATTCAAATTATAGTACTGAAGATTGATGTGCCGGATTAGCTCTGGAACAGCCCTAGCTAAGCTATTCCAATATAATTACATCACTGGGACATACCTGACAATATTGAAATTGCCCAAATATGTCCTGTACACAAAAAGCAGGAAAAAAATCAATCCAGTCAATTACCAACTTATCAGTCTATTCTCAATTATAAGTAAAGTGATGGAAGGTGTCATCAACAGTGTTATCAATCAGTACTTGCTCAGCAATAACCTGCTCAGTGATGCCCAGTTTGGGTTCCATCAGGGTGACTCAGTTCCTGACCTCATTGCAGCCTCAGTTCAAATATGGACAAAAGAGCTGAATTCCAGAGGAGGGGTGAGATTGACAGCCCTCGACATCAAGGAGGAGAAAGTGAGGACTGCAGATGCTGGAGATCAGAGTCAAAAAGTGTTGCACTGGAAAAGCACAGCAGTTCAGGCAGCATCCAAAGAGCAGGAGAGTCAACATTTCGAGTATAAACATCGACTCTCCTGCTCCTCAAATGCTGCCTGACCAGCTGTGCTTTTCCAGTGCCACACTTTTTGAGCCCTTGACATCAAGGCTGCATTTGACAGAGTGAAGCATCAGGGGGTCCTAGTAAAACTGGAGTGAACTGGAATCATGGGGAAAACTCTCTGCTGGTTAGGGTCACAAAGGAAGATGGTTATGCTTGTTAGAGGTCAGTCAGCTCAGCTCCAAGCCATCACTGCGGGATTTCCTCAGGAAAATCTCCTCAGCTCAACCATCTTCAGCAGCTTCATCAATGATTTTCCCTTTATCATAAGGTTGCAAATGGAGATGTTCATTGATGACTGCACAATGTTCAGCATCATTTGTGAACTCCTCAGATACTAAAGCAATCCATGTCCAAATACATCAAAACCTCAGAAATGGCAAGTACCATTCGTGCCATACAAGTGCCAGGCAATGACCTTCTCCAACAACCATCACCTCTTGACATTCAATGATATTGCCATCACTGAATCCCCTACTACTAACATCTTGGGGATTGCCAATGACCAGAAACAGAACTGAACTAGCGAGAAAAGATCAGAGACTAGGAATCCTGCAACAAGTAACTCACATCCTGACTGCCCAAAGACTGTCTATCATCTACAAGGCACAAGGCAGAAATGTGACAGAATACTCCCCTCTTGCCTGGATGAGTGCAGCTCCAACAACATGCAGGAAGCTTGACACCATCCAGAACAAGCAATCCACTTGATTGATACCAGGCCCACAAACATTAATTCCTTCTACTGCCAATGCTCAGTAGCAGCAATGTGTACCATTTACAAGATGCACCTCAGAACTTCATCATGGCTCTGCGGGCAGCACATTACAAATCATGACCACTACCATCATGAAGGACAAACGAGGCATATACGTGGGATCACAACACCTCCCCCCTCCCCTCCCACCCGCCGCCATGTCCTCCTTCAAGCCACACACTACCTTGAACTGGAAAGAACAAAGAAAATTTACAGCCCAGGAACAGGCCTTTCGGCCCTCCAAGCCTGAGCTGAACCAAATGTACTGTCTAAACCTGTTGGTCAATTCCTAAGCATCTGTATTCCTCTGCTCCCCACCTACTCATGCATCTGTTCAGGCGCATCTTAAATGAATCTACCGTGCCTGCCTCTACCACCTCTGCTGGCAATGCGTTCCAAAACACCCACCACCCTCTGTGTGAAGTACTTATCACGTGTATCCCCCTTAAACTTTCCTCCTCTCACTTTGAAAGCATGATCTCTTGTTATTGAATCCTTCACCCTGGGAAAAAGCTTGTCTCTATCCACCCTGTCTATACTTTTCATAATTTTGTAGACCTCAATCAGGTCCTCCCTCAATCTCCTTTTTTCTAGTGAAAATAAACCTAACCTACTTAACCTCTCTTCATAGCTAGCACCTTCCATGCCAGGCAACATTCTCGTAAACTTTCTCTGCACTCTTTCCAAAGCGTCCACATCCTTTTGGTAATGTGGCGCCCAGAACTGTACACAGTATTCTAAATGCTGCCGAACCAATGTCTTGCCAGCTCTTATACTCAATACCCCTTCCGATGAAGACAAGCATATTATATGCCTTCTTGACCACTCTATCCACCTGTGCAGCAACCATCAGGTACAATGGACCTGCACTCTCAGATTTCTCTGCCCATCAACTTTTCCCAAGGCTCTTCCATTCATTGTATAATTCGCTCTAGAATTAGACTTGCCTAAATGCATCATCTCACATTTGTCTGGATTGAAAGCCATCTGCCACTTTTCCGCCAACTCTCCAGTCTATCTATATCCTCCTGTATTCTCTGACAGTCCCTTATGTTTTCTGCCACTCCACCAATCTTTGTGTCATCTGCAAACTTGCTGATCATACCAACAGTGCCCTCTTCTAGATCATTTATGTATATTACAAACAACAGTTACTCCAATACTGACCCCTGTGGAACACCACTGGTCACCATTCCCCATTTCGAGAAACATATTGCCATTCCTTTGCTGTCATTGGGTCAAAATTCTGGCACTCCCTCCCTGATGACATAGTGGATCTACTTATATCAAATCGACTCCAGCTGGTCAAGAAGGCAGCTCGCCATTACCTTCTCAATAGCACGATGGATGAACGATAAACGCAAAGACCGCATCCAATGAATGAATCAAAACAAAACTGAGTGATATGCGAGGCCGTTTCAGATGGCAGTAAAGAGTCAACATCATTGTCATATCTCTGGACTCAAACGGAAGCCACACTGGTAAGGACGGTAAATTTCCTTCTCTAAAGAGCATTAGAGAATCAGATGGATTTTTATATCAATTGACAATAGTTACATAGTTGCCATTAAACTAGCTCTAAATTCCAATTTTTAAACTGAATTCCAATTTCACATTTGCTGTAGTGGAATACAAACCCTTAGCCCTACAGCAGTACTCTGGGGTTCTGGATTGCTAACCCATTGATATCAACATATTGTCGCTGCCTCTTCAATAGTGTGTCACTTTAGTAACAAGAATAAAAAGCTGAAAATGTGTTGCTTGAAAAGCGCAGCAGGTCAGGTAGCATCCAAGGAACAGGAGAATTGACATTTCGGGCATAAGCCCTTCTTCAGGAATGCCCGAAACGTTATGCCCAAAATGTCAATTCTCCTGTTCCTTGGATGCTGCCTGACCTGCTGCGCTTTTCCAGCAACACATTTTCAGCTCAGATCTCCAGCATCTGTAGCCCTCACTTTCTAACAAGAATAAAAAGTCAGGGTACGACTTAAACAGCAAATGACCACAGAATTCTGAGCTGGATGCTCCAGTTCATGAGTCGCAAAGGTGTGGGGTAAGTAATTAATGCTGGCACAGCAGCCAGCCAATAGAGCCCACACTCAGTCAGCACCTGCGAGATAGTGAGGACTGTTGGAGATCAGAATCGAAAAGTGTGGTGCTGAGAAAGCACAGCAGGTCAGGCAGCATTCAAGAAGCAGAAGAATTGACATTTCAGGTATAAGCCCCTCATCAGGAATGTGGTGGCAGGGGAAAGGGGACTGAGAGATAAATAGAAGGATAGGGGTGGAGTTGGGAGGAAGGTAAGGCAATAGATAGATGCAAGTGGGTGGTGATGGTGATAGGTCAGAGGCACCTTCCCTTGCCACCTCAAGAGGTGTAAAACCTGTCTCACACCTCCCTCCTCACCTCCGTCCAAGGCCACAAGGATCCTACCACATCCGGAAGAGATTTTCCTGCATATCCAAACATGTCAACTGTGTCCGTTGCAGCAGATAGATGGAAAGGAAGATGGACAGGTAGGCAGTTCAAGAGGGCGGTGATGAGTTGGAGGATTGGATCTAGGATGAGGTGGGGGAGGGGAGATGTGAAAACTGGTGAAATCGACATTCATGCATTGTATTGGAGGGTCCCAAGGCATCCCAGATGGCCTCCAATTTGAAGAACCACAATTTCCCTTCCCACATGGTCAACAATGCCCTCCAGCGTATCTCCTCCACTTCCCGCCCTTCTGCCCTTGGACCCCACCCCTCCAGTTGCAGCAAGGATATATTCCCCAACACTCCCACCCACACTTACCTTCCACCCCACTAATCTCTGGATACAGCGCATTATCATCTGACTTTTCCACCACCTACAAACAGACCCCACCACCAGAGATATATTTCCCTCCCCACCCCCATCAGCATTCTGCAGAGACCATTCCCTCCACCATTCCCTCATTAGGTCCACAACCCCATCAACCCATCCTCCACTCCTGGCACCTTACGTTGCCACCTCAAGAGTTGTAAAACCTGTGCTCACACCGCCCCCCCTCACCTCCATCCAAGGCCACAAGGATCCTACCACATCCGGAAGAGATTTTCCTGCATATTAAACCACCTCATCTACTGTGTCCGTTGCTCCTGATGTGGTCTCCCCTACACTGGGGAGACAGGACACCAACTCATGGAATGTTTCAGGAAGCATCTCTGAAACACATGCACCCCACCTCATCCCAGACTCAACCTTCCAACTCATCACCACTCTCTTTAAATGGCCGACCTGTCTATCTTCCTTCCCATCTATCCACTCCACCCTCCCTGCCAACCATCAAACCCCACCTGCATCTATCAATCGTCTTCGTAGCTACCTTCCCTCCAGCGCCACCCCCACCCTCCCATTTATCTCTCAGCCCCCTTCCCCCTCCCACCCCCCACTTCCACCCCCCAGCATTACTGATGAAGGGTTTTCAGAAGATTTGTAGCTCAGGTTGAGGATGTAGATTTGCTCGCTGAGCTGGAAAGTTCATTTCCAGACGTTTTGTCACCCTACTAGGTAACATCTTCAGTGGGCCTCCGGGTGAAGCACTGCAGATAATGCCTGCTTTCTATTTATACATATATATGTATCAAACATATAAAACCCAAACTTATAAATAGAAAGCAGGAATTATCAGCAGTGCTTCACCTGGAGGCCCACTGAAGATGTTACCTAGTAGAGTGACGAAACATCTGGAAATGAACCTACCAGCTCAGTGAGCAAACCTACATCCTGATGAAGGGCTTATGCCCAAAACGTCGATTCTCCTGCTCCTCGGATACTGCCTGACCTGCTGTGCTTTTCCAGCGCCATACCTATTGACTCAGTCAGCACCCAAACCATCAGATGACCATGACTTCGTGCAAGCCAATTAGAAAACGTAAT
The DNA here is from genome assembly GCF_037043375.1 of Chiloscyllium plagiosum. NCBI lineage: Eukaryota > Metazoa > Chordata > Chondrichthyes > Orectolobiformes > Hemiscylliidae > Chiloscyllium > Chiloscyllium plagiosum. The sequence goes on from NW_028270141.1 coordinate 109,206,137, forward strand.
CAGATCCCAAGGTACACCCAGGAGCAGCCAACAGTGAATCACAGTATACCTACCTGACCTGGTCTATGACAGGAACCTACTCGGAGGCAGCAGAAAAGTCTAAAGCCCAACTTGGCATTGATGGAATTCCACAGTCCACCTAATCAGTGTTCCAACCAGTTGAGGCAATTTTCACTTGACCATTGTTTTATGAGACAAGATTAGGCTCAGCTCAGATTGATCAGATGCTGGTATAGTAATTATTTAGTGTTACCTACATTACTCATTCATCTGGATTGAACCAGGAATATTGTGGTCCATTGCAGATTTCATGGGAAGGTATTGTCATGCTCACTGAAGACAGGTTCATTCCCTCTTATCTAGTGTCAAACTGCAAAATCAGCTCTAATACTCTGTGTTGGTTAGTTTTCCTCTCTGTATGTCAGTTTTAGCATTTCCATGTATTCTTCTATCCTTTCACTTTAGCTTCACCAGCGGGCACTATATCCCAGCTTTCCGTGATGCTACTTTTGGTGATGTCTCCCAGAATATGTCCAGCCAGAGTTAGCACCCTTACTATTCTGTGTGACTTGGTTACTCACACAATAAACAGGAAGCTAATTAAATGTATTTCAAAACCACCCAACCGATGAGTGAGTGCACAAACACACAAATTGTTATGTTATTCAATTGTGAAATCCCACGTTAAATGTGTCAAACCAGTTTGAGGCACATTCATAACCTGGTCACACTCCTGTAATATAATGAGCTAATTTATTTTGCATTAGAGTTATATCTGGAAGTGAATGCCAGGAGCCAAAACAAATTACTCTTACAGAAAGTAATTATGTGGCCACATCACCGACCATTAATCAGATTTCTGGCTGTTTAGAAGATATCATTCACAATTTTTGCACCAATTTTCACTGTAATTTCTAATATATTTGGGGGAAGCCAGGTAGATTAGTAAACTTGTTTCTTACCTAATTTGTTTCAAAGATCCTCCAAAATCTCTGTTATTTTCCAAATTAAAATCAAACCTAGAAGCACCAACATCATGTGTTCTGCTCTCCTCTGTCCTGTAAAACAGATTGTTAGCATTCGAGCTAATGGTAATACCAGACCAATCAGATCCAAGAGTGAAACTCTGCTTGATAATCTCTTCAGTTTTATTTTCATAGGGAAAAAAAATTACACAGGACAAGAACTATTGGAATGGTTTTAGTACAAACGTTAAAAAGATTTGTCCCTTACATCTCAGCAATCCCTCAGACGTTCAAATCTCGGTGAAGTGTCAGGCTTATCTGCTCGCCTCTCGCTCAGCTGGCACTCGTATAATCAGTTTCCTTTCAACAAATTTCTGCGCATTCACCAGATGCTGTTTTCTTCAGTTAATGTCTCTTCCTGAGACCCATAAAATAAAATGTCAAACAGTCTTTAACAGCCTTGCATAATGTCCTCCCCTGTGACACTTCCACAGACTCCATCTTCTTGAGCTCCCTTTTCACTGACTTCTCTGAAAGTCAGAACTTCATTTCAGCCTTGACCGCTTGGAGACTGCTCATAACAACACCTCTGCTGGTTTAGGCCACCTCCCCACACCAAAATGCAGCAGCTTCTTGCTCCTTTTTGCTCTCCCTATGGAGGCCATAAAACCCAAGTCATCAAACATAGAGTCATAGAGTCATAGAGATGTACAGCATGGAAACAGACCCTTCGGTCCAACCCGTCCACGCCGACCAGATATCCAAACCCAATTTAGTCCCACCTGCCAGCACTCGGCCCATATCCCTCCAAACCCTTCCTATTCATATACTCATCCAAATGCCTCTTAAATGTACCAGCCTCCACCACATCCTCTGGCAGCTCATTCCATGCATGTACCACCCTCTGCGTGAAAAAGTTGCCCCTTAGGTCTCTTTTATATCTTTCCCCTCTCACCCTAACCTATGCCCTCTAGTTCTGGACTCCCCGACCCCAGGAAAAAGGCTTTGTCTATTTATCCTCATAATTTTGTAAACCTCTATAAGGTCACCCCTCAATCTCTGATGACACTTTCGCAATGATCTCTCCAGATGGCTTACTCGTCATTTAGCTGAAATCACATGATTTTCTGTAAATTATGTTTTGAAATCAAAGTTCCGAAATGAATTTCTGACATTTAAAAACAACAGGTAAGAACTTCACAGAACCAAAAACCAAGATCCAGTTCTCTACTTTAGAATCCTAGTTCTCAAATCTTAACAGTATCTTATGAACCTTCACAACAATACACATCACTAGAGAAAGCCATATACACCAACACTCTTCAACTCTGATCTCCAGCATCTGCAGTCCTCACTTTCTCCACACTAACCTCATAAAGAGTCACCTTTATCTTCAGCAGTTCTGCTGGTCTACAGCAGTATAACCAAGTGGAATTGGGAAAAAAGCAAAAAAAAATCAGAGAAATTTAAACCTGAGCAGTGCACAACTTGTGTTTTACCTCAGTCTCTTAAACTGGTTCAAGATCCAAATTGGCTGAATTGGGCCCCCAAAGCTGCTTTTAAACTTTAAGCTTTCATTTATTGGGAAATAACATTTACAGATTCCTGTGCAGAATTCAGAAAGAGATGAATTACATCAGAGAATGCAGTATAAAAATAAACCACAGTGGGTTGTGAAGAGACATTTGTACTAAAATTGGCAATCCAACATTGGCTTAATTCCATCAGCTGTTGGTGGGTGTTTTGATGCTGATGCAGAAAAGACGGGATGATTTTAATGACCACTGCTGTTAAGAAAGGAGTTCCAGAATTTTGACAGTTAAGCAATAGGGATATTGTTCCAGGTAAAGATAGTATCTTGGAGGGGAACTTTCAGGTTGCAGTGTCCCCAAGCATCTACTACCCAATGGTTCTTTTAGGTAGTACAGACACGGATTTAGAAGGTGCTTGCAAATGCCTTGGTGAGTTGTTGCAGTGCATTTTGGAAATGGCCCTCACTGTGCATCAGTGGTGGTGGGGGGAGTGGAGTTTTAGTTTGTTTAATGAGGTGCCATATAAGCAGGTTGCTTTGTCCTGGAGTGTTGTTGGAGCTACGCTGATCAGGCAAATGGAGAATATTTCATCACAGTGAAAACTTGTGCCTTGTAGATGAAGGATAGGCATTGGGGAGGTAAAGAGGTGAGTTATTTGTTACAGAATTATCAGCCTCTGATGCACTCTTGTTTTCATGCTGATTAAAGTCAATTTAAGTGAACTAATATGGCTGTACTGATCCTGGTTCTGTTTCCATGTTGTAGGCAGAGCATTTGGTGGTCATTCAGCTTAAATGTTCCATTTTATTAATCCAATTATGTGGGTCCTTGACCTGTATCACTATTTCACAGAAAAACAGATTTTCCATCAATTCAAATAGAATTTTTTTGTGGGGGAGGAAGAGAGGAGGAGCCAACATTTTAAGGAAAACTAATTCAATATAACAAATGGAAAAATAGCCAAGCTGCATTAAAAATATTTGGAATAACTATAGGTTTGAATAAATCGAATTATGAAAAATCTTAAAAGACTTGAAAGAAATGAGATTGCATCCTTCCTGAAAGTCAGCAAGTTTTCAAAACTTAAAAAAGTGTAATGTTTCAAAAAGAAAGAGTAAATGACGAAATGATGATGCCTGCAAGAAAAACAAGGCAATTAAACATTTCCCAAAGGAGGGTGAAGTTTCAGCTGGTTTTACTCCACAGCTGAAAATTTAATCAGTACAATGAAAATGGAGTCATTAATTCTGATATGGTCATGTCTAGTATTGGTGGGCACTCATCCTTGTAAGTAACACTGTGTTTGTCATGTCATTTTTCAAAAATGCTATGTTGACTGAGAATTAACATTTAAACGAGTATCCGAGAACCTGGTCTCACCCCTTGCCAAAAATGAAATCTTGTCCTGAGAATACAAAAAGAGATGAATTACACCAGGGAATGCTGTATTAAAAATAAACCCCACTGGTTTGTGAAGAGACATTTGTATAAAATAGCAATTCACCATCGGCTTAATTCTGTCAGCTGCTAGTAGGTGTTTTAGCACTGATGCAGTAAAAGATGGGACTGATTTTAATGGCCAGGCTCCATGTAAACCTTGTTGCCTGACTTACCAGCCATTCTGGTAAATGTAAATCATGAGATTGGCTGCTCAGCCATCGAGCTGGGGGCTCCTCCATCTAAAACCACATGAAGAAAAGCTTCTGCTTCCATAATGGGGTCTAAAAGAAATCTTCCACACTTTACTACTAACACAAGGCAAGTTAAAACAAAAGTACAAATGTATCTGTATGCTATCTTGCTGGCATGGCCTGCTTACTGTGCTTTTCAGGTAGCCTACTTAAAATTGAACATAACTGGGGCAAACATTGATGTTTTACAACTCAAAGAAACCTACTGGCTTTAAGTAGGTTTTAAGTACTCTACTTCCCTGGTTTGTGCTGACAAGCAGCTGCATGCTCTACATTCTGATCTCCATGTCCCAGGACAAAGATTGAAGGGAAGTCAGACATAATTCCTTAATTACTATTCTGTGAGGCCTGCTGGGGAATGAACGGTAGTGCCAAGGAAAGATCGGCCAAGATCACGGAATCACAGAATTGTTACAGCACAGAAGGCTGCCAGTCAGCCCGCTGTGTCTGCACCAGCTCTCCAAATGAGCATTATGACGTTATGATGTAGTGCCAATGTCCTGTACCTTGCACATTGTTTCCATTTAAATAATCACTTAATGTCCTCTTGAAAGGCTGAATTGAACCTCCCTCAATCAAAGTTCTAGACCAAAACTTCTCATTGCAAGAAAAAGTATTTTCTTACATCATATTTGCGCGCAGCAAATTCAGTTTAAAACTGGACCCTACCATACCTGATACTTTTAGAAGCCAGAACAGTTTCTCACTGTCTACTTCTTCCACACCACTCATAAATTTGAAAGCTTATTTGGAAAACAGCCTCAGTCTCTTCTATCCAATAACTGAAGTTTCTCATCCCTGAAATTATTCTTGTGAATCTCTTCAGCCTCTCTGTAATGCATTGACATCCTTCCTCGATTACCCAAAACTGCACACAATACTCCAGCTGAGTCATGGAACTATACAATATGAAAACTGACTCTTCAGTCCAACTTGTCCACACAGACCAGATTAGTCCCATTTGCTAGCATTTGGCTCATATCCGCCTAAATCCCTCCTATTCATGTAACCATCCAAATGCTTTCTAAATGTTGTAATCGTAGCCGTCTCCAACACCTCCTCTAGCAGTTCAGTCCATACACGCACTACCCTCTGTGTGGAAAAGTTGCCCAGTTCAGCATTATCTCCTTGCTCCAGTACTCTGTGCTGTCATTAACAAAGTTTGGATACTGTGTGCTTTATTAAATGGTCACTCCTGTCCTGCCACCTTCAATGTTCCTTCCTTTTTTTCAATTCCTGCAACTGCTGGATGAATAATTGAAAGGAAGGAATGATCAAATATAATTATCAAATTTCTTGTGGCATTGCTCACAGCAAAATGGTAGAATATTGTTTCATAATAATAGGGGTGTTTACTGTCAATGTGGTATGGGCGGGAATTATAACAGGGAGCAAGTGTTGAAAATAAATTACAAATGAGGCTCCTTCTTCTTGACATAGCCATGCTTAAAAACTGGAGAGGCCTGTCTTTATTCATGCTACTTTTTAAAGCACACCATGAACAGGACTGATTCTAAACATGGAGGAAGCAAGTACCACAGCAGAAACAAGCCCTAAGAGTCAGGCTGAGGCGGGAAAATTCAGAACAGCAAGTGTTGAGGCAGGGTCAATATATATTTGACAAGAAAACAACTGGAGCAGAAGAAAACAGCGAAAATCCCTGGAAAACCTGGACTAGGTTGGACCTGTATCCTAACACAAATGTATTCCTATACTGTAGGTGCTTACATACAGAGTTTGCGATCAATCCTTTATATCAGCAACTTAATTTGTAAATATTGAAAATCATGCCATTGGAAGTTGGACAGCAAAGTCATTACCATATGAAGTATTTAATATTCAGATTTAACAGATTAATAGTTAGAGTTATAATTGGCCTTAGCTTTGATTGAGGTCAACAATTGGTTATTGAATATTGTTCTATTAATGTTTTCCTAGATACAAATTTATATTATGCTTATTTCATCCAGACATTTGTTTCAATTTATTGTGACAAGCCAACGGAAATAGAACGGGCTTTCCAGTTCTGTGTATTCCAATGTAATTCAGAGCATTCAGCTTTTAGCACAGTAAGTAAATATTTCACAAAAGCTGAAAAGAGTGTTACCACCTCTATAATACTCAAGGCCAAATTGGCTGTTCTCTTACTACTATTCTACAAACAACTCAAAGCCCTTCAAAGACATCCATGTGTACGTCAGTAGGAGAGAGATGGGTACCTGCTGGCACTCGGAAATGACCCTGCAGTCTTCAACCCTGATTATGGAACCCATGATGTTTCAAGGCATCAGGTCATACATGGTTAGGATAATTTCCTGCTCATTACCTTCCTCCTTTACCTGATAAGTCAATATTCCTCCAAGTTGAACAACACTTGAAAGCAGCACTTAAGAATAACAAGGTCACAGGATGTACTCTGGATGATCAACTTCAATATCCACCACAAAGTGTGCTGCATAGAATCACTACTGACAGTGCTGGCCACGGCAAAGGACGTATCTATCACACAAGTGAGACAACTAACAAAAAGGAAAAGCAGACTTGAACTCACAAATGTTCTCTCTGATCTAACTACAGATGCAGCTGTCCATGACAATCCTTTGTGGAGACAACAGAGATAATAGTATAGTGGCAATGTCACTGGATTAGAAATCCAGAGGTTCATGCTTCTGGGATGTGGGTTCAAATCCCAACCAAAGTAACTAGCGGAATTTAAAAATTGTGGGTGAATGGTGTGATGGATTAGCTGTCTGACTTCAATGTTAATTAGAAGATAGCAGGTTCAAGTTCTAATTTGATTGTTTACGGGAGGCACTATGGCTCAGTGGTTAGCACTGATGCCTCACAGTGCCAGTGACCTGGGTTCAATTTCAGTCTTGGGAGATTGTCTGTGTGAAGTATGCATGTCCTCCCTGTGTTTGTGTAAGTTTCCATTGGGTGCTCTGGTTGCCTTCCACATTCCAATGATGTGAAAATTAGGTGAATTGACCATGTTAAATTGTCTGTAGTGACCAGGGATGTGCAGGCTAGGTGAACTGGTCATGGTAAAGGTGGAGTATTGGGGATAGGGTAGGAGGCTGGGGCTGATTCTGGGTGGAATGCTGTTTCAATGGGCTTTGATTCAATGGGCTGAATGACCTCTTTCTGCACTGTCGGGATTCGAGAACAAAATCCCATGTTCATACAAAGGACACTCTCCAGAATGTTGTGCAGCATTACCAGAGGTGATAGTTTCAGACTGAAGAACTTCTTTTCTCAGAGGGTTGTAAGTCTTTGGAACTCCTTGCCACAGAGAGCTGTGAGGGCAGTGTCCATGTTTATAGTTAAGGCAGAAATAGATTCTTGACCAATCAGGAAATGAAGAATTATGGGTTAAGGGCAGGAAAGTGGATACGAGGAGGGCACAATCAGCTATGACCCTAATGATGGAATGCATCCCAGTATGCTGAAAGAAATGGTGAAAGTTATAGTAGATGCATTGGTAATAATTTACCAAACTTCACTGGACTCCGGGTAGGTCCCGGTAGACTGGAAGACAGCGAATATCATGGCACCATGATATCATGAGTATTATGAGAAAGGGTGTAGGCAAAAGGCAGGTAATTATAGGCCAGTTAGTTTAACATCTATCATTGGGCAAATGCTGGAGGCTATCATTAAAGAAGAAATAGTGAGACATCTGGATTAAAAGGATTCCATCGGGCAGACTTAGCATGGATTCGGGAAGGGAAGGTTGTGTTTGACAAATTTATTGGAGGGGAACAGGTGGAAGTTGTATACTTTGATTTCCAGAAGGCATTCGATAAGGTGCTACATAAAAGACTCATCCATAAGATAAGAATGCACGGAGTTGCGGGGAATGTACTAGCACGGATAGAGGACTGGTTAACCAACTGAAAGCAGAGAGTTGGGATAAATGAGTATTGCTCCAGTTGGAGATCTGTAGTGAGCAGGGTGCCACAGGGGTCGGTGTTGGGCCGCAACTATTCATGATATATATAAATGGTTTGGAAGAGGAGATCAAATGTAAGGTATCGAAGTTTGCTGATGACACTAAATTGAGTGGAAAGGCAAACTGTGCAGAGGATTTGGAAGGTGTGCAGAGAGATTTACATGGGTTAAGTGAGAGGGCAAGGGTCTGGCAGCTGGAGTACAATGTTGGTAAATGTGAGGTTATCCACTTTGGAAGTAAAAATATTTGGTCAGAGTATTATTTAAATAGTGAGAAATTGAAGCATTGCGCAGAGGGACTTTGGAGTGCTTGTACATGAATCGCTAAAAGTTGATTTGCAGGTGCAACAGGTAATCAGGAAGGAAAACAGAATATTGGCTTTCATTGTTAGAAGGATTGAATTTAAGAGCAGGGAGGTCCTGCTGCAATTGTACAAGGTTGAGAGTGTGGTGCTGGAAAAGCACAGCAGGTCAGGCAGCATCTGAGGAGCAGGAGAATTAACGTTTCGGGTATGAGCCAGTCATCAGAAATGAGGCTTGTGGGCCAGGGAGCTGAGAGATAAATGGGAAGAAAGTGGGGTTGGGTAGCTGAGAATGTAATAAGTAGATGAAGGTAAGGGAGAAGGTGATAGGTTGGAGAGGAGAGTGGAGTGGATACATGGGAAAGGTCATGGACAGGTCATGAGGGCAGTGCCATGTTGGGGGCTTGTGACTGGGATAATGTGGGGGGAGGGGAAATGAGAAAACTGTTGAAATCCACATTGATCCTGTGTGGTTGCAGGCTCCCAAGGTAGAATATGAGGCATTCTTCCTCCAGGCATTGGGTGGTAAGGGGTTGGCAATGGAGGAGGCCCAGGACCTGCATGTCCTTAACGGGGTGGGCAGGGGAGTTGAAGTGTACAGCCATGGGGTGGTGGGGTTGGTTGGTGCTGAGACGATGGGTAGATCAGCCATGATCTTAATGAATAGCAGAGCAGGCTCAAATGGCCTACTCCTGCTTCTATTATTATGAAACTATGAATGGTAGAACAGACTTGAGGGGCCAAATGGTTTTCTCCTGTTCCCATTTTTTTACGGCCTTATTGCTACAATGCTAAACAGAATAAACATAGGTCAGAATCCCACAATCCAGAGATATGCAGATTATGTAGATTAACCATGCTAAAATGCCTATAGTATGCAGGGGTGTGCAGGCTACGTGGATTAGCCATGGAAAATGCAGGGTTTTGGGATAGGGTGGGGGCAGATGCTGTTCGAAGGAATGGTTTGGACCTGATGGGCCAAATGGCCTGCTTCAATACTGTAGGGATTCTATGAATTCTCAGCTCAAAACTGGACATCCATGAGACTATGTGGGCTGTCAGCAGGGGCATAATTGTAAAATGCACATATTTGCATTTATACAGGGTGATTGGAATTATTTCATTGGTTTTAAAGGACTTTAGTCCAACTGTTACATTACTGTAGGTAACATGGCAGCCAATGTGCACAAACTCCTACAAATAGAAATGTTTAGGAAAGGTTTCAGGAGGGATGTCTGGTATCCTCCCACTTTTAGGGCATACTGTCAGCAAGGGAAACTTTAATCCTGATACTCTGTTGATTCCATAGAAGTTTTGATGGGGTGCTGGCGAGTCATGCTACTGTCAAGTTCTGCGAACCCTTGGTTTTGGGCATGGCAGCTGATTAGTGTAATAATCTCAACTGAATACCTTTATTGCAGCCTGATTTTTGTTTTCAGTAAGTTTTTTGCACTCTAGTTTCTCTCTTCTACAAAATTATAGTTCTTTGCTAAGTTAAGATGCAGACGACATTAGCCATCCACTGGGACTTGGCATAAGGAGCTATTTGAAATCAATCTTAAACACAGTCTTGGAGACTATTCAGCAAGTGTCTTCAGACAATGAGCAAAAGCATCAGCTGACCACTTTCCTCCTGAACCCGGAGCACTGAGGCACATTTGAACACTGATACCTGAGGAAAGATCAGTTAGCTTGGCAGCTGACTGATTAATTGTCTTTCTTGTTTTATTTATGACTTGGAGATACTGTTAGGATAAAGTTATTTGTCATAGGCATTTTGGACTATAATGGCTGGAATCTTTGAAATTCGTGGAAGTGATTTTTGGGCCGACAGCTAGAAGACATTGAAATGTTGTTAAATTGTTGCAACTATCTTGAAAAATAGTTTTTACAATACAGGCAGTTCTGCTATAACGTGACATAGAAAATCGTGTAATAGCAGCAACATTTAAACTATTGGGGCCAGAATTTCGTTATAGTCAAATTTTAAAATTCATACTTTGGAGGCAGTGTCCCCAATTCGTCAATCATGTTATAGTGGAGGTGTGTTAACTAAACGCGCATTATAGCAGAACAATTGTTCTGTACTGCTTAACGACAATTGATTCAATGATATTCATGATATGGAGCACAACCTCCATGCTGCCAAAAATACTTTAAACTTTCTCTCACATAGTAGAAGTTTGCAAAGGTAGAGTTGTCAGAGTCCCAAAGAACTGTGGGGCTGCTCTCTTAGCAAGAGACATGGCAAGTTTAACCTAAAGGTCCTCAGGCAAGTTTGAGAAGGCATGGTCTTGATGGTAACCTTAATGCATTTTATTCAGCATCTCCCCTTCTGTAATATGGATATTTTTCAAGATGTCACCATCTATTTCCCCACATTCCTTATCTTCCATGTCCTTCTCCACAGTAAAATACAAAGGAACCTCGATTATCCGAATGAGATGGGCGGGCACTATTTCGTTCGGATAATTGATTATTCGGTTAATTGATTTCCTCTGCGGTTCGGAGTTTTCTGTGAAATCTGCTGCCCGTTCAGGAGACTAGACAGCAGCACCCTGCGCACAAGACTCCGCGCCCCCCAGCCGCCCACCCTGCCCCTGCATACCCCCAACCCTATCCGTCCCCCATGCCCACTCCCAAGCCTGTCCGCTCCCACCGCGCCTGCTCCCCCAACCCTGTACCCCCATCCATCCCCACCCGCTATCCAACCCCTGTCCGTGCCTCCGCACCCCCATCCGACCTGCTACACAGACAACTTTTTGACAGGTTCCACCTTTGCCCTGTACAGGACAATATTAGAGCGATTATCTGGGGAAGGGGGGGTTTAGAGTAAATCCCTGTGTAGAACTCCAGGGCATGTGTGGGGCGAGGGTGGGAGGTCAGTCATTTGGACTGTCCAGGACTGTGCTCGGTAGCATTTCAGTGAGCCGAGGTCATTTTTAATCATTGTACCTGTAAACAAAAGACGCGATCAGTGTTGAAACAGCTCTTTGACATAACATTTCTATCAGGACCTTGAGATCCCTTTCAGATAATCTGATATTTGGATAATTGATATTCTGACAATCGAGGTTCCTCTGTACTCATTTAGTATCTCCCCATCTCCTGTGGTTCCACACATAGGCTGTCTTGCTGGTCTTTGAGGGGCCCGATTCACTCCCTAGATACCCTTTTGTCCTTAATGTATTTGTAAACACCCTTTGGATTCTCTTTAACCCTATTTGCCAAAGCTACCTCATGTCTCCTTTTTGCCCTCCTGAATTCCCTCTTAAATATACTCCTACTGCCTTTATACGCTTAGAAGGATTCACTTGATCTCTGCTGTCTGCACCTGACATATGCTTCCTTCTTCTTCTTCTTGACCAAAACCTCAATTTCTCTAGTCATCCAGCTTTTCCTACACCTACCAGCCTTGCCTTTCACCCCAGCAGGAACATACTGTCTCTGGACTCTCATTATACCATTCTTAAGGCTTCCCTTTTTCCAGTCATCCCTTTTCCTGCCAACATCCATCCCCAATCAACTTTTGAAAGTTCTTGCCTATACCGTCAAAATTGGCCTTCCTCCAATTTAGAACTTTAACTTTTAGATCTGGTCTATCCTTTTCCATCATTATTTTAAAACTAGAATTATGGTTGCTGGCCCCAAAGTGCTCCCCCACTGACACCTTTATAGAGTAATAATAACTCTTATGTACACCATTAACCAGAAGGGCAACTGAATAAAAGTAAAACATTTTTTCTAGCACAAGCTTAATGTAGCAGGAATCAGCAGACCATTGAGTGATTAAACTACTGTGATGACATCAATTATGAAGGAGACTACAAATCACAAAAAAATGTGAAATTTGAAACATGTTGGTCTTGAGTTCAATTAATTTTCCATCATTCTATATTTTACACAGAGACATATTCCTGACCTCTGGCACATTACAAAAATAATGTGAAATGATCAAATGCCAGCTGATTCATACTTTCCTTATTACAAATCTGAACTGTAGCCAACATAGAAATAAGGAGATAAGTACATCTGAAACTTTATGAATCATTAATAAAATGAATATAACCTCCAAGTATTGTAAATTACTTACTTTTTAGGCTGCTCTTGTTATCTCAGCTTTCCTGCAGACGTTGGGGTAGAATATCAAATGTATTAGAGACAGGGGAGAAAAGATGCTTCAAGGATGAGGAAGTAAGGAGATTTGAAAGAGGTATTCAAAATCACAAGCCTTTCTAGTGTGTGGGCTAATTTAGGCTACAAACCCAAACTGGACATACTTGCCCTGGTTGGCTGTATTGTGGAGATAGACATGTCTGCAATTTTGATGGAGTCAGACCAGCTTTTAAAAGACTCGTGATTCACAGCACCACAGAAGCATCATAAACCATTGTTTGCATATGAGAAGCATTTGAAAGGCAACTTTAAAAAATATCTTCCTTTTTGTAAATGCATGCTTTTACACTAATGGCACCTCAATTCTTCCATGTCAATGTTTGCCCTCCAACCCATCCCCAACAGTCCATCATTGACATCATAGCAGGCTATAGCCCTGCACCAACACCCCATGGTATCTCATGCCTCACAATGGCACTTACATGCCCACTGCAGCAACATTAGGATGTCTAAAGAAAAGCTTTATAAATATAATTCATTCATTTCTTTCCAGTTTCTTCAAATCAAAACTCATTTTTACAAATCAAATAAATGTATCAAGGATCCAGGCACTTTGAAGAATCAACAGCAGGAACTGCAAACATTAGAAACTTCTTAACCATAAAGATTACGAAATTGACAGCAGAAACCAGAAAACCAGAAACTTACCAAGGTCCCTCCAACAGCACTTTTCAAATCAGCAACCTTTACCATCAAGAGGACAAGGATAGTAGCCATATGGGAATGCCACCAAAACAGAATGTTCCTCTCCAAGTCACACATCACCCTGAGTTAGAACTTTATTAGCATTTCTCCACTGTTGATGGGTTAAATTTTTGTAAATCCATATCTAAAAGCAGTATGAGTGTACCTACCCCTCATCAATTGCAACAATTTAAGGCAATGTCTCATCACCACCTTCTCAAGGAAAGAGAAATATAGGTAAAAGATTCTAGTTGAATCAGAAACATCAAAATCCCAAAAATGAATAAAAAACATAGTCAGTCAAGCAGCTTTCAGGTGTTTCATCAGACTAATGAATTTCTGAGCTTGCAGACAAGTTCCAAATGTCTGTTTTCCTTGGATGGGACTGCACTCATCTGCTCCTCATGCCCTTGTTTATATCAAATTTCATTCACCCATCAAACCTGTCCTTGATGACCTATGTTAGCTCTTGGCGTGGCAAAACAACATTTTAAATTCTTCTGCTTGTTTACAAAACCCTCCATGGTCTGACCAGTGTCCATCCCTGTAATCTTTTCAAGCTTTGCAGCCATCTAAAATCAATGCATTCATCTAATTCTCGCTGTTTGTGAGTCCCTGATTTTAATCACTTCACCACTGGTGTCATTATCTTCAGTTGCTTGGGCACTATCCTCTTAAATTCCCTCACTAAACCTTCCAACCTCTCATTTTCCTTTAAGGCACGCTCTAAAATCTTATTTACCAATTTTTTTGGTCACTTATCCTAATATTGCCATGTGTAGCTTAATATCAAATTTTATTCAGTAACTTTCTATAAAATGCCTATGTTAGGAACACTAACAAAATAAAAGCTGTTGTTGCAGTCATTTCTTAGCATAAAATTTTGAGCTGCAGGTCATTTTCATAGCAGCTAATAGGGCTGTGTTTTGTGACAGAACTGTGGCTTTAAGAGGTGCATTTTGTCTTTTTTATTGTGAAGAAATGTTAAGACAGAGGTGTCAAGCAGTCTGCTCCAGTTCCAGTAAAGTAAACAGAAATTAAAACAGAAATTGCTATAAAAGCTCAGCAGATCTGGGAGCATCTGTGAAGAGAAATCGGAGTTAACATTTTGGGTGCGGTGACCCTTCCTTAGCTTGTCAGACCTCTTTTTTAAAGATGGAACAATAGAAGCAGACTGAATGGATAGAGTCAAGTTCTCACAGAACCAAGATTTTCTTTTAGTTTTAACATTCAGTAGCAGTTGCTGGGGTCTTGCTTACTCCTCTCTCTGTTACAGCTAAAAGCGGGGGTTCTCTTCCTGCTGGTAGAATTGCATGTGAGATTATTGAATTTATTGAATTTGCCTTTGCCAACAGTGTGTTTATGGGATGTTACCGTATTGGAACAGTTAATCAGTAGTAGTTAATATATATATTACTTTGTTAAGCATTTTGAAAGAGTTACAGTTAAGCCAAAAATTTTGTTTGTATTTTAACTATAGTGTATTAATAAAGTGTGTTTTGTTTCAAGTCTGGTCCTCACCTCCACCCCATTAATCTCTGGATAAAGCACATTATCCTCTGCCATTTCCACCAACTACAATCAGACTCCCCACCAGAGAAATATTTCCTTCCCACCTCTATCGGCACTCTGCAGAAACCATTCCCTCCGCAACTCCCTCGTTAGGTCCACATCCACCACCAACCCACCCTCCATTCCCGGCACCTTCCCTTGCCGCCGCAAGAGGTGTAAAACCTGCACCCACACCTTCCTCCTCACCTCCATCCAAGGGCCAAAATGATCATTCCACATCTGGCAGAGATTTTCCTGCACAACCAAACACTTCATCCACTATGTCTGTTGCTCTCGATGTGGTCCCCTCTACACTGGGGAGACAGGACGACAACTCACAGAACATTTCAGGGAACATCTCTGGAATACACCCACCAAACAACCCCACTGCCATTTCAACTCCTCCTCCCACTTTGCCAATTTCATGCAAGTCCTGGGCCTCCTCCACTGCCAAAACCAAGCCACTTGATGCCTTGGTGCCCGACAAACACACGGCACCAACGTTGACTTTACCAGTTTCCTCATCTCCCCTCCCGCATCTCATCCCAGATCAAACCCTCCAACTCAGCACCACCCTCTTGAACTGTCCTACCTGTCTATCTTCCTTTCCATCTATCCACTCCACCCTTTCCTCCAATCTATCACCATCAACCCCCCCCCCACCTCATCTACCTATCGTCTTCTAAGTACCTTGCCCCCACCCCCACCATTCTATTTAATCTCTCAGCCCGCTACCACCACCAGCCCCCCAATTCCTGATGAAAGGCTTATGCCCAAAGCATTGACGCTCCTGCTCCTCTGATGCTGCCTGACCTGCTGTGCTTTTCCAGCATCACACTTTTCAACTGTAACAGTTTACATAAAAGCTAAAGGAAAAGCAGATTTAAAATGAAAGAATGCTATTTCAGGTAATAATTTCATGCTAGTTTCATGCTGGTAGTCAAAGAGGCTGCTATAGCAACAAAGAAAGTTGGCATGAAATCAGGGTAAAACTATACTTAACATTTACCCTCTAATGACAAATTATAGCTTGCATACACTATCTTATTGCTGTCTTACTGTTGCTGTTACTATTGCTCCTATTACATGTTTATGAGTATATGTCTGAATCTTGTGCTCAACTAGATGATCTGGCTGGGTCAATAAACATTGTTCTTCCTTAGCAAGTGATAGCATCATGCACTTCTGCTTTTTTTTTTATAACCTCAAATTTACCAATATCTGAATACCATTGTTCCTCTGTACTGGCAGTAAGAATCATGTATCCTGAACGAGTTTGCCAAAGCAGTTACATGAATGTCAAACTATGCTGTGCTGTTGACCTGTGGTCATGAAAATCAAGCCAAAGATTGTTCAAATTAGATTATTTAACAACCAAAGAATAAGATTCCTTCTCCCTGATTAAATCTTCTGGCAAAGGTGAAAAATCAGTATTACCCTTGAAGCTGGTATAAAACTGAGAATTCTCTTGTCTTGAATAAAAAATATTAACAACTATATTCAGACATTAGGCGTTGCGACCATGAAAATTGTCAAAATGTTTTTGTTTTGATATAAATACTTGAAGATAAGCACTTATATTTTAATACCAAGCTATGCTAAATGTTTTGTTTTCATAAGTATAGTATTTGTTTACTAGGATACAGTCCTAAGTCACATGATAAGTATGCGAATGTATACTGTGATTTCCTTGTATCATTGAGAACAATGAAAAATATTTATGATTTCTAATCAAACTTAAATTTTCATTTAAATGGAGTAATTTTAATGATTTTTTTAAAGGCGCATTTCCGTTTTGGTCAAAAATCTGCATGACAACTTAAAAATGGAAAGAATCTGACAAAAAGGTAATAATCACAAAGGGCTATAAGAAGGGTGATACAATTTTAAAAGAAGTTTCACTACGGCATCCCAAGTGCATCCATTTTCTTCTCCAGAATAGTAACATCATCACTATGTATAAAAAAGTTGGAGGAGATTGTAGAAACAATTAACCAACAGGATAGGCCACCTCCACTTATTAAGCACATATTAATTTGCAACCATTTAAGCTCACCCTAAAATGACAGTATAGATTTTTGTTTCAATCAAACTATTTTGACAAGTTCTGACACATCTCTAGAGTAGGTAGGACATGAATCCAAACTCTCTGGCACAGAGGTAAGGACATTTGACTTCAACACTTCCAATGTTCGGAAAGGCATTTCATAACAGAGATTATTCTTACACTTGTGACACCCACCATGCAGTTAAAGATAATTGACTTAAATGAAAAATAAATTATCCAGGAGACAAAGACAGTAATTTAGAAAGAAAAAGAATTGCTCTTTCATGCTACTTCTATGATTACTGGATGTCTCAAAGCCCTTTACTGCCATTGAATTACTTAACTCATCGCCACTATTGTAATATAGGTAATACAGTGGCCAATTTACATCAACCCCAAGAAAACAGATGGGGCTCCATTTAATAACTCATCCAAAAGGCTGCTTCTAAGTTACATCATATTTCACTGGACTATTAGGTTTGATTTTTGTGCTAAACCATAGGGGTGGAACTTTGTACTTGGAACCTTACGATCGAAGCAAGAATGCTATTTTTCCTGAATGGCTAAACTCTGCATGCATCATCCACACAAATTAAAATCCTAGAAACATATCGGATAAGCACCTCAAGGTTATAAATAAGAATACTGCAGCTACATATTTTAATTCTCTATGATGAAATTATAAATTATAAATTGGTTCAGTAGCATTCTGCATTAGAGAACAACACTTTTGATTTGATTTGGTTTGGCTGTGCATTCTATCCAGGCAAATAATACCTTCCATGAGTACATCAGGATGATATAGCAGAATACAGAGTACAGTGTTACTGCTACAGAAAAGGTGCAAAGGAAGACCAACTCTAAAATATGAGAGGTCCGTTTATAAGTTTGAAAACAGTGGGGAAAGAGTGGAGAGATACAGGTTAAGTCCCCCCACCCTATTAGAAGGTATCAATGGAGAAGCCATCCCTCGCTTACTTGGCAAGTAAGAATTAAGTGCCGCCCCTGCTTTGTGCCTCCTCAGATCTAGCAAACGGTGGCATTAAGAACGGGATGAGGGCAAGGAGAGTACTCGTTACATCAGCACAGCCTAAAGAAATAATGCAATTATTCAGATCTGAGGAAATTCATCTACCCGGAACACACTCCCTAAATCGAACCTTCCCGCTCACGTTAGATTATGACACCGATGACAATACATTTCCAAAGTTTTGTTGCGTATGAAAAACACATCTGAACTCCCTTTGTATCTGTGACAGCAGCAAAGAAAAATTCTAAATCCACAAATCTGCAATGGTCATTATGAGAAGTAGGTCAAACATGTTATATACTGCATCATACACATTGTACTTACAGCTGGACGATAGCAATACAAGATAACGTAAAAAAAAACGTTAGTTTGTTTGAAGTCTGAATCCCAGTTGCACTAAAATATAATGCGTCAATAGTTCTTTATAAAAGGTCTATAAATAAATTGTATTTATTCTAGTTGCTGAAGCGAAGTCCATCTGCAAAGCAAACATCACCCTAACCTCCAAAGCAATAACCTTCTGGTGCGGCGACAACATTCCCACTTACCGCAACAGAGGCAGAAGAGGAGGCGATGAACACACGAATGACCATTTTTTCCAACGCAAGGGAGAGAGAGAACTGCGGATTAAGTGAGCAAAGAAATCTGTTTGAAACCTAACCGACAGTGCTACCCAGTTGCTGCCTACGAATGCATGACACGGAGATGCCAGGTAGTAAATAAATAGGTGCACGCTTCCCGATCTCATTCCCGATCGCAGCCTGCCTATGATTTGTAAGCGTTCTGCCCATTAACTGATGCTGCAGTCGCGGATCGCTCAGCGCGGGATTCTGGGTAGTGTAGTCGTTGCCCTTCGCTACCCTCTGGGAGCGGTGGGACGGACAGACTACATCTCCCGGCGGGCAGCGCGGCACTGACTGCTCTTACCTCCAGTACCTAAATTGGCCAGGAGGGGTGACTCTGCCTCTGACATTGACCAATCTCCCTAAGAGGAGTTAGCCCCATTCATTCTTTTTTTTGAAGATGCGCGGCAAAGAGCCACCTGTTGTCAAGAGTGGTGCATTTCAGCTGTCCTTCCAAACTTGTATGAAATCCGAATGACAAAGGAGCATTTTGGAGATGCTGCAAATCTAGAGGTTCAGAGCAAAGTCTTGAAAGGTCAACGCTGCCTCAACCTGCTGAGTATTTCCAACTGTGTTGCCTTGAACCATTGGAGAGCATCTTGAAAATCCTAAAGGTGGTTCAGAAAGTGAAAATTACAGAAGGCTTCCCAGCTCAGCCTTGCTGTTACGATTTAGTATGGTTGTAATGTTGCTTCTTAGGTGATGATATTGAAGTTTGGTCAAGCATATTCTACTAACAAAAGTAGGACAATTCTAATGCAACCAATTTTTTTTCTGTTCTGGTGATAGCTTTTACACCAATAATGGAAAACAGAAAAATGAGTGACTACACTTGACACAAACGTGATTTTTGACTTATTAGAGCATCAAAGAGCTATAGCAATGGTAGTCAGAGGGGAAGATGGACATAAACGAAGATGGTTGTATGTGTTGAACAGCAGCCATCAGTGTCTTAGGATATCACAGCAAGAATTATAATGGAAATAGTCACAGCTAATGGTTCTTAATTTTTTTAAAAAAATTCAATATTGTGATATCGCGGTACCATTGACAAGGCCAACTTTGATGTTCATCCCTAATTGGATAATGAAGAGTCAACCACATTGCTATGAGTTGAATGTCATATGTAGACCAGGTGGAGATGCCAGATTTCTTTCCAAAAGAGCATGAGTGAACCAGAAACAATTAATGATAGATGTCATGGTCACTGTCACTGAGGCTAGCTTCCCATTTCATAATTACAGTAATTGAATTTAAATTCTACCAGTTGCCTGTTGGGTCTTGAACCCTTAGATAAAGAAGGAGCACAATGTGGTTAAATGTAAAGTTATGCACTTTGATGTGAAAAACAGAAAGCAAGATTATTACTTAACTGGTGATATATTGGAAAGTGTGGATGTACAAAGGGATCTGGGTGTCCTTATACACTACTTAATGCAAGTAGGCATGCTAGTGCAGCAAGCAATTAGGAAAACAAATAGTATACTGGCCTTCACTGCAAGAGCATTTGGAGTTCAGAAGTAGGGATTTCTTATTGAAGTTATACAGAGCCTTGAAGAGAATGCACCTACAGTATAGTGTATACTTTTCGTTTCCTCCCTAAAAAAAGGTATACATCGTTGAGGGAATGCAGTAGAGGCTCATTAGGCTGATCGCGAGATTGGCAGGACTGTCCTATGAGGAGAGTTCAGTTTCACTTGTCATATACTGTATTCACTGGAGTTTAGAAGGATGAGAGGCAATCTGACTGAAATGTAGAAAATTCTAATAGGACTATTAGAGTGATACAGTGGCTCAGTGGTTAGCACTGCTGCCTCACAACACCAGTGTCCCAGGTTCAATTCCAAGCTGGGCGACTGTCTGTGTGGAGTTTGCACATTCTCCCTGTCTCTGCGTGGGTTTTCTCCAGGTGCTCCGGTTTCCTCCCACAGTCCACGGGTGAATTGGCCATGCTAAATTGCCCATAGTGTTAGGTGCATTCGTCAGAGGGGAATGGGTCTGGTGGGTTACTCTCTGGAGGGTCGGTGTGGACTTGTTGGGCCGAAGGGCCTGTTTCCACACTGTTGGGGATCTAATCTAATCTAAATGCAAGAAAGATGTATTCTCTGGTTGAAGAGTCTAGAAACAGGGGATACAGTCTTAGAATACAGAGTAGAACCATTTATGACTGAAATGTGTAAACATTTCTTCATTCAATGAGTAGTTAACCTATGAAATTCTCTGCCACAGAAGTTTGTGTAGGGCAGGTCAATGAATATATTCAAGAAAGAGATTTTAAGAGTTTAAAGGCATCAAAAAGTATGGGGAGAAAGCAAGAGTATGGCATTGAGATTAATCATGATCATGTTGAATTGTGGAGTAGGGTCGAAGGGCCGAATGGCCTGCTCCTGCACCTAATTTCTATAACCTGGACTTCTAGATTACTAATCTGGAAAAGTTAGCACTATGTCACTATCTCCCTTTCATTTGTAACTTTACATCCATTCATAGAACAGGGGAAAGGAGCTGTTTGCTGATGATTCCACATAGAATATAAAACAGTACAACACAATGGCCCTTGATGCTCTGCCAACCTTTTATCCTTCTCTAAGATCAGACTAACCTACATACCATTATACTAACCTCCTTATGCCTATCCAAGAGTCACTTAAATTTCCCTAATCTGACTACTATCACTGCTGGCAGTGCATTTCACGCACCCACCACTCTCTGCATAAAGAATCTACCTCTGGCATCTCCCTTAAACTTTCCTCCAATTACCTTAAAATTATGCCCACTCATGATAGACAGTTCTGCCATGGGAACAAGTATATGACTCTATCTATGCCTCTCAACATCTTGTATACCTCTATTAAGTCACCTCTCATCCTTCTTCACTTCAGTGAGAAAAGCCCTAGTTACCTCAACCTTACCTCATAAGACATGCTCTCCAGTCCAGGCAGCAAGCTGGTAAATCTCCTCTGCACCCTGTCTAAAGCTTCCACATCCTTTCTATAATGAGGCAACCAGAACTGAACACAATATTTGAAGTGTGGTCTAACCAGGGCTCTATAGAGCTGCACACAACCTCTCACCTCATAAAATCAATCCTCCTCCCAATGAAAGCCAACACACCATAAGCTTTCTTAACAACCATATCAACCTGGGTGGCATCTTGGAGGGATCTATGGACACGAACCCCAAGAACCCCCTATTCCTCCACACTGTCAAGAAACCTGCTGTTAACCCAATATTCTGCATTCAAATTCAATCTTCCAAAGTGAATGACTTCATACTTTTCCAGGTTGAACTCCATCTGTCACTTATCACCCCAGTTCTGCATCCTGGCAATGTCTGGTTGCAACCTACAACAGCCCACACACTATCCATAACTCCACCAACCTTTGTGTCATCGGCAAACTTACTAATCCACCCTTCCACTTCCTCATCCAAGTCATTTATAAAAGTCACAAAGAGCAGAGATCCCAGAACTGATCCTTGTGGAACATCACTGGTCACCGAGCTCCAGGCAGAATACTTTCCATCTACCACCATCTTCTGTCTTCTATGGGTTAGCCAATTCTGTATCCAGACAGACAGGTTTCCCTTTATCCCATGCCTCCTTACTTTGTGAATGAGCCTACCATGGGGAACCTTCTGAAATGTCTTGCTAAAATCCATGTACATCACATCCACTGCTCTACCTTCATCAACGTGTTTTGTCACCTCCTCAAAGAATTCAATAAGGCTTGTGAGGCATGACCTGCCCCTTCTTTCATAACTCATCTGACATTGCTGTATCTTTCCAAATGATACTCACTCACACAGGTTGATGTAAGATTAAGTTATAGTTTATACAACCAAATACAACTTGTACAGAAAACAGGGCAACTGCCATATCTGCAGGTCCGGTTACTGCAGTTTCAGTTACCCACAATTTACCATGGCCCGAACGTATTACATGGAACATTCCAGAACCAGGGACCAGGAGGCTGCCAATGAGGTAATTTTCCTATTTAAATGAATACGTTCTCTACAATCCACGGTTTTGGGTATCCGCAGTAGATCTTGGAATGTATCCTCCGCAGATACAGTGGTCACCCTATGCTACTAATTAAGTTGCAAGGTGACCAGTCTTAACTTTGGGGTTCTTGTTCTGTCGCTGGGTCTCTGACCTGTGGCTGCTTCTATGACTACCGGTCCTAGATTCTCATCACCAAACAATGTTTTGGCTGGAGATTTTATTCTATTTCCAAGATCCCCCACCCCCAATACTTACTCATCTTCAATGACACGTTACCACATGCTTGTGTTGTCATCACCTCCAATGTTTAATTTTTGCTTCCGTTGTTCTGTGATTTTCTCATACTCTAAATTTATACAGTTTCAATATATTCCATTCTTACTGTCCAATTCTTGGCTCTTGTTGGCTCAGCACAATTCACACGAGTTGACAAATTTACCCATAGTTCTTATGTTTGGGTAAGTTGTTCAAGTCCAGAAGTCCACATAATAAAATAGTATTTACAAAACTACGCCAGGACCTGAATAAAAGCCAAACATTAGCTGTCAGTGCTGCATGCTTATACTACACAAGTGCTAGGTTGCAACCATCTCAAAAAAAAGAGAAAATCCAGCCCAGGCACCTCCCTTTTCCCTTCAACTGTACTCCATTGCTGATTCTTCCATACCTTCATCATCTTGGAGGATCAGTATTGACCAAAACCTGGACTTGGTCAGTCATATGAAATCATGATTGCAAGACAAGAGTTAAGAATTCTTGTCCTTTAAAGCCTTTATATCAGTTCCAAACCCCACCACTTGAATGGCACTGAATCAATGTGAAAATGGACCAATTTGCTTGCTTAATGTCCAACACTGAATTCAGTATTCCCTGCACTGGAGCAAGCACAAAAGCAACTTACCAAGGTTATTTTAGTAATTCTCCTTATGCTTTCCAAGAGACATGAAGGTAAGAGAAGAACTGGGGCAAACAGACAATAAGGGGTAGATCTAGAACTAAATGTTAACTAGCAGAGATAATGTAGAATGGAAAAACATTCCACCTAGTGTTTGGAAGCTTGCAATAACTTTTAATTGGAGCATGCCAATCAAGTGTTTAAAAGAATAACTAATCCTGTGAAATGTTGCCACTGTAGCTTAGAAATATTACCATAGAAAATATGCCAAATGTGTATTGGATTTGTATGACAAATTTTATCTCTTGACTTTATCTTATGATCTCATTTTACTCTGTGACTCTATAAATGCAAATAAATGAAATTAGTGTATATAGTTTGGTGTTTGTTGGTTGGCACAGACATGGTGGGCCAAAGGGCCTGTTTCTATGCTGTATGACTCCAAATATAAGACTTTTAATGTATGTCATGTTGATATCTAGAAGGTCTGTAATGGTAGGCAGCACAATAGATGTTTCAGTTGGAAGGTTTCAGACTGACCTAGCGCCTGGAGTATTCAGAAATGGTCTATGCCAATCAATTTTTTTTAATGATAGGTTTGCTCTTCAGCAGAGGATATATTTACTTTAAGCAAAAGATTGTTTTAACACAAACACCTTCATTGTTTAAAAGTGTTGCCTAACAGTGTTTAATAATAATAAATAGAACAGTACAGTTGTAGTGCTATGATGACCCTTTCACAGTACAGATAACATGATTATGTTTTTTCTCCACATATACTCATATTTATGAATAACATTAGAGTTTATACTGATCTAGGTGAAAGATGCTTATGTTTGAAAATTAAACTTTTTTTATTTTAAGGAATCAAGCAGCAGTGTTTCGGACATCATGGCAGTCTCTCAACCCAGTGTGGCCTCCTCTCGGCCCAGCGTGGTGGTCTCCTGGCATGGTGTGGTGGTCACCCGATCTGGCAAGGAAATCTCCTGGCCCAGCATGGCCTTCTCTTGGCCCAGCATTGTGGCCTCCTCTTGGACCAACGAGGTGGTCCCCTGATCTGGTATGGAAGTCTCTCGGCAGCCTGGTGTGGTGGTCTTCCAGTGGCTTGTGGTGGTCTTTCAGCCCGGCGTGGCCTCAGCATAGACTTCTGGTCTCCAGGTGATTCCAGACTGGTCTCCCAACCTCGAGAACCTCAAGGTGAAACCTGACATGGTCAGGAGTCAAGGCCCAGTGTGGACTGGCGGCTAGGTGCTAGCATGGACTGGACTGGAAGGACAGTTGTTCTAATTTTTGTTATAATATTTCTCTATTTTCTAATTTATTCCTACTTTGTGTAAAGCTGACCTTTTTTATTTCTTTACTTTTCTAATTTTTTTTCTAGCAACTTGTACCAAAGAATCTGTAATTCAGTACCTCATACCTAAGATTGTGCTATAATTGATGACATAAACTTTTCACTGAACTCATTTAAATTCATGTGATTATTTGGACAAAAATGGTAAATTTATGTACATATTTACAAGTAACTTAAACCATCAGTTTAGTTTTGGTTTGGGTGAAACTACTGATGGAATCTACTGAACTCATTTCTCATGGTGTAACAATTGAACAGAGACAGGAGATTTTCATGCCATTGGATCTTACATTTCTTCTATTCATTCAGAGGATGTAGGCATCACTGGCTAGGTCAGCATTTATTGCATGTTCCTAATTATTAAGAGTCAACCACATTTCTGTGGGTCACATGCAGGCCAGACCAGGTAAGGACTTCAGATTTCCTCCCCTGAAGGACATTTCTTCAGCTATATTCCAGATTTTTAAGAATTCATATTTCACCATCTGCGATGGTGAGATTCAAACCCATGTCCCTAGAACATTGGCTTGGGGTTCTCTATTGCCAGTCCAATGGCATTGCTATTACGACATCACCTCCCCGAGATGGACACTAATGTGGTGTAGGACCCAGATACAATTAAAGGAAGAAAGAAAGAACTTGTATTTATCTTGTATTTTTCACTTACATCAATGAATGCCCCCAAAGGTCTTACCACCAATAAATTACTTTCTCAAATACAATTACTGTTCTAAAGTCGGAAATGTAGCAGACAATTTCAGCACAGTCATATTCACAAACAATGATGACATAACGAGCATAAAATCTGTTGTACATATATTGAATAATGGATACATTTTGACCAAGACACAGGAAAGAACTTTACTGCAGTTCCAATAGTGCAATCAATTTTTTTACATCTGTCTGAGAGGACAAGTACGTCGGTGATTAACACCTTAACTCAAAGAAGGCATATCAGACAGTGTAGCACTCCCTCTGTAATGTATTGAAATACTTGGAATTGATTATGTGCTCAACCCTTTTTGAGGCTTGAAATTATAACCTTTGAATTGAGAGATAAGTTTTACAGTGTATGTCTGTATGTCTCATAGCTCAGTGAATAACTGCTCTATATGGCTGAATGCTTGAAATTAATCCGATTGTGGGAGGATTGTGTGGGGAGCATACATAATTTCCTTGCATTAGCTGATGCAGAAACAACACATTTAAAATCATTTAAAAATAAAAGCATTCATTTAAAAGAGAGATGAGGAGTCAAAGAAAATCATTGAGTCCTACAGCACGGGAGACAGGCCCTTTGGCCCGAACTTGTCCAAAATGTACATCCATGCTAAACCTATTTCTCTGCACTTGGCCCATAGCCTTCTAGTCCTTTCCTATCCTTAAAACTCTTTTTTTCTCTAAGGGTTGAGTGTTTTTGGCATTCCTTTTCTTAAAAGGCAGTGGATGGAATATGTTTAAATATTTTTAAGACAGAAGTAGATAGAATCTTGATTAGCAAGGGGGTGAAAAACCATTGGGGATATGCAGAAATGTACAACTGAGGTCAAGATCAGATCAACCATAATCTTATATAATGGCAGAGCAGGCTCAAAGGTTGAGTGGCCTACTCTTGTTCGCAAATATCTATATTCAATGCAGATAATTGTTTAGATAAAGGGAACACAAATGCCATTGACAAATGATACATTTTAAAATGGCAGAATCATCAAATGATACAAAAAAAAAATTTTGCACCATCCTGCTTTTTAAAAGATTTATTCTTTCATTGGATGTGGGCCTCACCAGCTTTGCCAGAATCTTTTGCCCTTCACTAATTGTCCTTGATAGGGTGGTTGTGTGCCACTTTCTTGAAGTGCTGCATGCCATGTGATGTAGGTACATTCATAGCATTATTAGAAAGGGAGGTGAGTTACTTGCCACAGAATTCCAGCCTTTGAACTGCTCTTGTAGCCACTGTATTAAAAAGACCAGCACAGTTCAGTTTCTGGCCAATGGTAATCCAAAGGATGTTGATAATGGTGATTCAGAGATGCTAATACCATTGAAAACCATGTGGAGCTGGTTGTATGTATTTAGGCTAATGTAAGAATGACGTTTGGAGTGGAGTGACCCAGATGGAACCCAAACTGATTGTTAGACAATAGGTTATTTCTGAGTTAATGTCCTGTTGATGACACCTTCTTTCATTTAAGCTGGCTTTTAGCTGAACTACCTAATTAATTTCACTTACCTAGCTTTTACACAGCCCTGCAGATTTGTTTCCTTTAAGTGTTTATTCTTTCCCTTTAAGAGTTATTATAGAAACAGTCCCCACTATCCGTTCATAGAATCACAGAATCATACAGTGCAGAAGAGGTCTTTTGGTCCATCAAGTCTGTACTACTAAAAATATACTACTACCTACTAATCCCACTTTCTCACACTAGGCTCATAGCCTTGAATGTTATGATACTTCAAGGGCTCATCCAATGACTTTTTAAAAGTTGTGAGGTCTCCTGCCTCAACTACCGTCCCAGGCAGAGCATTCCAGACCACTACCAATCACTGGGAGAAAGTACGTTTTCTCAAATCCCCTCCAACCTCCTGCTTTTCTCCTTAAACGTATGTCCTCTTGTTACTAAACCTTCAACTGGGAACAGCTGCTTTCTATTCACCCTGTCCATATCCCTCATAATCTTATACACTTCTTTCAGGTCCACCCTCAAACCTTTGTGCTGTCAAGGAAACAACCTGAGTTTATCCAGCCTGGTCCATCCTGGGGAACATCCTGGTGAATCTCTTTTGCACCTACCTCAGTGCAATCACATCATCCCTGTGGTGCACACAGGCAAATCAAAATTTTGTATGGCTCCACATGACCTCCCTGTTCTATGGCTCAACTGATAAACATCCTGTATGCCTTCTTAATTACCCTCTTAACCTGTCCTATCACCTTCAGGGATCCATGGAAAACCACCCCAAGATCCCTCTGTTCCTCTGAGCTCCTAGTGTCTTGCCAATCATTGAGCACTCCCTTGTTTGTTCCTTCTTCCAAAGTGCATCACATCCCATTTAGCTGGGTTAAATTCCATCTGCCATTAATCTGCCCAATCCATGTATATCCTCCTGTAATCTAACACCTTCCGCTTCGCTGTCAACAACCCAGCCAACCTTTGTGTCATAGAATTATAGAATCCCTATAGTGTGGTAGCAGGTCATTTGGCCCATCAAGTCCACACTGACCCTCCAAAGAGCATCCTACCCAGACCCACCCCATCCCCGTAACCCAAATTTCCCATGGCTAATTCACCTAACATGCATGCCATGAATACATGTAGGGTTTTCATTTGCAATCATTTATTTTCCTGATCTTTAAATGGTTCAAATCACTCCCAGATCCATGGTTCTGGACACTCTACTTATGTATGGAGATGTAAATGAAGAGACAATAGACAGGTATTTAAGCGTGAAAGTATCTCTCTTTATTTAAGGTACAAAAATGTAATTATGATACAAGAAATGGGTAACTTAGTAAATCCTAACAAGTTAATACAATGAATACACAGGAATACACTACAGGTTGTTTTGCTATAATGCTCATTTTATTTACGTGAATTTGCTGTAATACAATTGACACACTGGGGACACTTTCTAAAGCTCGAACTTTTAATGCGATTATGTTGCCAAAGCACTGTTTCTAAAGCGCAATTTCTCTGTAATGTGGGGTTGCACAAGAACACAACCATCGCCTTATAAAATAACCACCTGTTGTAGTTAAAAATACACTATGTAAAAAGATTACCACTATTAGACACTATTTACGGACACACAGAAAACAAACGGTGTTTAAATTTACATTCTTAGTGAAAGTCTCTACCAATAGGGTCCCAATGCACTGGCACTACTTGCCTTCCCCTCCTTGCTAGCTAGGTCAGAACTTCAGGGTTTCTGGATTTATGCTCACCACGCAGAACGCGTTTTTGAAGTTCCAATTATCATTTGGCTTGCCATACCTGAAGCCTGAATGAAGAGTTTGTCTCCTGTTTGGGTTGAGTCCGCTGAAGCAGTCAGGTGCATTTTAGACTTATCTGGTGAGTACCCAATTTTAGAATCCCTTCAGTGTGGAAACAGACCCTTCGGCCCAACAAGTCCGGACTGACCCTCTGAAGAGTAACCCACACAAATACATTCCCTGAACCTACTACTTGACATTTACCCCTAACTAATACATCTTGATACACTCACACCTACACCTACACATCCCTGAACATGAGGGCAACTCAGCATGGCAGTTCACCTAACCTGCACATCTTTGGATTGTGCACCCGGAGCAAACCCATGCAGACATGGGGAGGATGTGCAAACTCCACATAGACAGTCACCTGAGACTGGAATTGAACCCGGGTCCCTGGCACTGTGAGGCAACACTGTTAACCACTGAGCCACCGTGGCACCCTTCTTCACCTCTGATTTTTTTTGTTGCAAGTGGATTAATCACCTCAGGTTGTGACTGAGGACTTGATGATTCCGTGGAGTCGGTGATTGATTGAATTTGTCGGTGTCTGGTTCAGGTAGTTGTGGCGAGTGGTTAAAGTTTTTGCCGTCAGTGACCTTGAGTCAGAATAGAAACTTGTTCAGCCTGCTTGGTTTCATATTTCTTGGTTAGTTTCCCTCTTGGATATCTTTTGTTCCTATGAGACACTTAGTTCAGCTACTCTGTTGTCAGTTTGGCCTCTGTGGTTCTTGGGGAGAGGCCTGTGGGGACTGAGAGAAATAAATAGGAGGAGGGTGGGGGTGGGAGGAAGGTAGCTTGGAAATCTTCCATAGTTACACAGGTACTATTCTATACCTTTTCCTCCGCTACATTGATGACTGTATTGGCACCACCTCGTCCTCCATGATAAGTTGAACAGTTCATCAACTTCACGAACACCTTCCACCCTGACCTCGAGTTCACCTGGACCATCTTGGACACCTCCCTCCCTTTCCTGGACCTCTCCGTCTTCATTTCCGGTGACTGACTCAACATGAAAATCTACTTCAAATTCACCAACTCCCATAGCAGACTGTCCTGTAAAAATGCTATCCCTTACTCCCAATTCCTTCGCCTCCACTGTATCTGCTCTCAGGAGGAGCAATTCCACTGCAGAACTCTGATCTCCAGGATCTGCAGTCCTCACTTTCTCCTGTCCTGTCTGAACATCCAATATCCCAGAATTTTAGGTTGCCAGTATTGTTCCTCCCTCAACCATGCCTCTGTGATGACCACATCACAGTTCCATGTGTCAATCTGGCAATAAAATAGAGGACATCCAGCCTCTTCTTACTCCCTTGTGAAACAGTATGGCTGAACTCATTCTGCCTTTGTTTATTTTCTAATTTATACAGTGTTGCTATTAACTAATAGCAAGGCAGCTCAGTGGTTAGCACTGCTGCCTCACAGCACCAAGGAACAGGGTTTGATTCCACCCTCAGGTAACTGTCTGTGTGGAGTTTGCACATTGTCCCCATGTCTGTGTGGATTTCCTCTGGGTATTCTAGTTTCCTCCCACCGTCCAATGATGTGCAGGTTAGGTGGATTAGCCATGAGAAATGCAACTTTACAGGAATAGGTGAGTCTGAATGGGATGCTCTTTGGAGGGTTGATGTGGATTTGATGGGCCGACTGGCCTGCTTTCACACTGTAGGGATTCTTTGATTCTGATGCACTGTATTTCCTGTCCTGAGTGAATTCATTTAATCTCCTCCCAACAACACTAGAAAAAGCCCTCAGGCAAAGATATTGGCTGCCCTGCTTGTAGACCTTTCCTAGAAAGGAGAATCTAAATACCGTCCCCCCAACAATCCACTAAAGCATGTAAAAATAACAACTGGGTAATTATATTAAAGGATTTAGGCAGATCACATTCCATGTCTAAATAAACATTTCAGGTAGCTTCTGGTTTGTTTATCAGTTGCCTTAAATCTGTGTCTTCTTGTTTGGAATGCTGTAATCACTGGAAAATATTTCTCCTTACTTACTTTATCAAAATATTTAACTGAAGTCCTGGTACCATTTTATAAAATCTCTTCTGTACCATTTCCAAAGACCTGATATCCAGTTACCTGAAGTCAAACACAATATTCAAAGTAATTCCAGGCCACTGTTTCATCAATATTTAGCAGAACATCCTCACAGGATTATAGAATCCATGTAGTGGAGAAGCAGGCCATTCAGCCCATTGA
The DNA here is from genome assembly GCF_037043375.1 of Chiloscyllium plagiosum. Classification (NCBI taxonomy): domain Eukaryota; kingdom Metazoa; phylum Chordata; class Chondrichthyes; order Orectolobiformes; family Hemiscylliidae; genus Chiloscyllium; species Chiloscyllium plagiosum. The sequence continues at coordinate 109,237,148 of NW_028270141.1, forward strand.
GTGGTTAGCACTGCTGCCTCACAGCACCAGGGACATGGGTTTGATTCCACATTTGGGAGACTGTGTGGAGTTTACACATTTTCCCCCTGTCTATATGGGTTTCTGCTGAGTGCGCCGGTTTCCTTCCACAATGCAAAGATGTGCAAGTGGATTGGCCATGCTAAATTACCCATAGTGTTCAGGGTTGCATAGGTTTGGTGGTTAGCCATGGGAAATGCAGGGTTACAGGGATAGGGTAGGGGCAAGGGTCCAGGTGGAATGCTCTTCAGAGACTCTTTGGGCCAAATGACCTGTTTCCACACTGTAGGATTTCTGTGGAGTCCACACCTACCCTCCAAACAGTATCCCACCCAGACCCAAACCCCTGCCCCTAATCCTGAAACCCTGCATTTTCCTGAGGCTAATCCACCTAGCCTGCACATTCCTGAACACTATGGGGCAATTTAACATGGCCAATCCACCTAGCCTGCACATCCTTGGACTGTGGGAGGAAACCAGGGAAGACAAGCAGGAGGCTTGAAGAACAGAGGAAGCCAAGCAACAACAGGAGGTGGAGAAGTCAATGGTTGGGTTGTAAACCTTCTTCAGGATTGGAGACCCATGTAAAGTGAGCTGCAGATAAAGAGGTTGGAGATGGGGAAGGGTTTTGGTGGGAAGAAGTGTTCAGTGGTGAGGTAGTGACAGGTGAACACAGTTAGAGGGTACGACCTGATTGGTCGCTGGGAGAAATGAGTCCGGTTGGTAGCTGGAAGAAGGGTCAGTCAGAGGAATGGAAGAGATGGGGATGGACTGAAAAGAGAGTTTGATCATAATTAAAAGATTGAAATGCAAGAGGTCGCACTGAATCTACTAGTAGTTGGGGTTACATGCAGTTCTGCATTCTGTCCTCTGGATGGCAATTTAACAGTATTTATGCTGAAACAGCAATTCTCAGAAGCCTTGCAACAAGTTTAATTGTTGCTCGCCAGAATTTTGTGATAATGGTGACTGCATAACCGTTAACATCATCTTCATTACTCCTAAGAAATTTTCAGCATCTTCTGCAGCATGCTAATTGTTGGTGGAACATGAAAATGTTATTCTCTGCATAAGTTTGCTGTTGAAATTACAACAAACTACAAACAAGTCAAAATGTTGATTTTTGGATGATCCCTTAATTTGACTTAAAAATAAGCAGAAACATTATGCTTTGTTAATTATGTTTTAGCTGTTCAGATTTATATTAATGATAATGATGAAAGGTCCAAGTGTAAGGAATCCAAGTGTCATGATGATCCAAATGAGGTGGAAAAGTATGCTGTGAGAACACAAAGGAATATAGATAAACTAACTGAGTGGAAAGAAATTGGAAATAGAGTATATTTAGAAAATTCTTTGGTTATTCACTTTGATTTAAAGTATATAAATGTGAATGTTTTTAAATTGGTTAGAAACAATTTAAATACTAGTTCAGAACAATTTGGATGTGCCTGAACACAGAACGTTAGCATGTTTGATAAGGTATTTACTGTAGGGGTTTATAATATATGGGTAAGGAAGTCTCATGGCATTTGTATGGGAGTTTAGCAAGACTACATTTGGAGTAGAGTTTTATTATCCATACTCAAGGAAAAAAGGTGTCCTACAGGATGTGCGTGAAGCTTCAGTGATTAATTAGAGTCACAGACATACACAGCACGGAAACAAACCCTTTGGTCCAACTCTTCCATGCCGATCAGATATCTTAAATTAATTTAGTCCCATGGCCAGCATTTAGTCCATATCCCACTAAACCCTTCCTATTCATATACCCATCCAGATGCCTTTTAAATGCTGCAATTCTATCAGCCTCCACCACTTCCTCTGGCAGTTCATTCTATCCATGCACCACCTCTGTGTCAAAAGATTCCCCATAACTCCTTTTTAAATCTTTCCCCTCTCACCTTAAAATTATGCCCTCTAGTTTTGGACTCTCCTGGCCTGGGGAAAAAGACTTTGTCTATTTACCCGATCCGTGCTCTGCATTATTTTGTAAACCTCTATAAGGTCACTCCTCAGCCTCCAATGCTCCAGGGAAAATAGTCCCAGTCTATTTGGCCTCTTCCTAAATCTCAAACCCTCCAACCCTGGCGACATCCTTGTAAATCTTTTCTGAACCTTTTCAAGTTTCACCACATCTTTCCTATAGCAGGGAGACAAGAACTGAATGCAGTTTTCCAGAAGTAGCCTATCTATGTCCTGCACAGCCACAACATGACATCAGAACTCCTATACTCAATGCACTGACCAATAAAGGCGAGGATACCAAACACCTTCTTCACTATCCTATCTACCTGTAACTCCACTTTCAAGAAACTATGAACCTGCACTTCAAGGTCTTTGTTCAGCAACACTCCCCAGGGCCTTACCATTAAGTGTATAAATTCTACCCTGATATACCTTTCTGAAATGCAGCAGCTCATGTTTATCTAAATTGAACTCCATCTACCATTCCTCGGCCCATTGGCCCATCTGATCAAGATCTCTTTGTACTCTGTGGTAACCTTCTTTCCTCTTGATGTGGTCTCCTCTACATTGGGGAGACAGGACGTCAACTTGTGGAACATTTCAGGGAACCTCTCCGGGACACATACATTAAGCAACCCCATCGCCCTCTGGCTGAATATTTAACTCCCCTCCCCATTCCGCCACTCATGCAAGTCCTGGGCTTCCTCCATCGCCAAACGTTAGCCACCTGACGCCTGGAGGAAGAAAGCCTTATCTTCCACCTTGGAACCCTCCAACCACAGGGGATCAATGTGGATTTTACCAGTTTCCTCATTTCCCCTCTCCCCACCTTATCCCAGATCCAACCTTCCAACTTGGCATCACCGTCTTGAACTGTCCTACCTGTCCATCTGCCTTCCCATCTATCCACTCCACCCTTCTCTCTGACCTATCACCTTCACCCCCACCTTCATCTACCTATCACATTCCCAGCTATCTTCCCCCCAGCCCAGATTCCCCCCCTCCCATTTATCTCTTTACTTCCTTCGGCCATCCCCACCCCCGCCCCCATTCCTGATGAAGAACTTATGCTCGAAGCATCGACTCTCCTGCTCATCGGATGCTGCCTGACCAGCTTTGCTTTTCCAGTACCATACTCTTCAACTCTAATCTTCTTTACTGTCCACTATACCTCCAATTTTGGTGTCATCCACAAACCTACTAACTGTACCTTCTATGTTCACATAGAACATAGAACAATACAGCACAGAACAGGCCCTTCGGCCTAGCTTAAGCACCCATCCATGTACCTATCCAATTGCCACTTAAAGTTCGCCAATGATTCTGACTCTGCCACTCCCACAGGTAGCGCATTCCATGCCCCCACCACTCTCTGGGTAAAGAACCTACCCCTGACATCTCCCCTATACCTTCCACCCTTCACCTTAAATTTATGTCCCCTTGTAACACTCTGTTGTACCCAGGTAAAAAGTTTCTGATTGTCTACTCTATCTATTCCCCTGATCATCTTATACACCTCTATCAAGTCACCCCTCATCCTTCTCCGTTCCAACGAGAAAAGGCCTAGCACGCTCAACCTATCCTCATATGACCTATTCTCCAGGCAACATCCTGGTAAATCTTCTCTGCACCCTCTCCAAAGCTTCCACATCTTTCCTAAAGTGAGGCGACCAGAACTGCACACAGTACTCCAACTGTGGCCTAACCAAAGTCCTGTACAGCTGTAACATCACTTCACGACTCTTGAATTCAACCCCTCTGCTAATGAACGCTAATACACCATAGGCCTTCTTACAAGCTCTATCCACCTGAGTGGCAACTTTCAAAGATCTATGAACATAGACCCCAAGATCCCTCTGTTCCTCCACCTCACTAAGAACCCTACCGTTAACCCTGTATTCCGCATTCTTATTTGTCCTTCCAAAATGGACAACCTCACACTTGGCAGGGTTGAACTCCATCTGCCACTCCTCAGCCCAGCTCTGCATCATATCTAAGTCCCTTTGCAGCCGACAACAGCCCTCCTCACTATCAACAACTCCACCAATCTTCGTATCATCTACAAATTTACTGACCCACCCTTCAACTCCCTCTTCCAAGTCATTAATAAAAATTACAAACAGCAGAGGACCCAGAACTGATCCCTGAGGAACTCCACTTGTAACTGGGCTCCAGGCTGAATATTTTCCATCTATCACCACTCTCTGACTTCGACCGGTTAGCCAGTTTTCTATCCAACTGGCCAAATTTCCCTCTATCCCATGCCTCCTGACTTTCCGCATAAGCCTACCATGGGGAACCTTATCAAATGCCTTACTAAAATCCATGTATACTACATCCACTGCTCTACCCTCATCCACATGCTTGGTCACCTCCTCAAAGAATTCAATAAGACTTGTAAGGCAAGACCTACCCTTCACAAATCCGTGCTGGCTGTCCCTAATCAAGCAGTGTCTTTCCAGATACTCATAAATCCTATCCCTCAGTACCCTTTCCATTACTTTGTCTACCACCGAAGTAAGACTAACTGGCCTGTAATTCCCGGGGTTATCCCTATTCCCTTTTTTGAACAGGGGCACAACATTCGCCACTCTCCAGTCCCCTGGTACCACCCCTGTTGACAGTGAAGACGAAAAGATCATTGCCAACGGCTCTGCAATTTCCTCTCTTGCTTTCCACATAATCCTAGGATATATCCCATCAGTTATTCAAAATGTCCAACACATCTTCCTTCCTAACAAGTATCTCCTCTAGCTTACCAGTCCATTTCACACTCTCCTCTTCAACAATATGGTCCCTCTCGTTTGTAAATACTGAAGAAAAGTACTCATTCAAGACCTCACTTATCTCTTCCGACTCAATACACAGTCTCCCACTACTGTCCTTGATCGGACCTACCCTTGTTCTCGTCATTCTCATGTTTCTCACATACGCATAAAGTGCCTTGGGGTTATCCTTGATCCTATCCGCCAAAGATTTTTCATGCCCTCTCTTAGCTCTCCTAATCCCTTTCTTCAGCTCCCTTCTGGCAAACCTGTATCCCTCCAATGGTCTGTCTGAACCTTGTTTCCTCAACCTTATGTAAGCCCCCTTCTTCCTCTTTACAAGACATTCAACCTCCCTCGTCAACCAAGGTTCCCTCACACGACCATCCCTTTCCTGCCTGACAGGTACATACATATCAAGGACACGTTGTATCTGTTCCTTGAAAAGGTTCCACGTTTCCACGACATCCTTCCCTGACAGCCTATGCTCCCAACTTATGCTCCTCAGATCCTGTCTTACAGCATCGTATTTACCCTTCCCCCAATTGTAAAACCACATGCAAATGATTTATATGAATGACAAAAAGTATTCATGGAATGAGGGAGTTAATGCATGAGGATAGATGAAATAGAATGGCCTTATACCTTTTTTGAGTTTTGAAGATTAGGAAGTGATCTCATTTAAGGCTCTGAAAAACTGTTTCCTTAGTTAGAGATTCCAGAACTGAGACAAAGTTTCAGAATAAGTATGGATCATTTAGAATTAAGCTGAGAAGAAACTCCATCACTAATGGAGGTTCATGATTCAGTAGAACTCTTAACTGCAAAGGACTATAGATTTTCAATCATTATGTATACTCAAGACAAATTGTTAGATTTTTAGGTTTTCTAAGTAAATCAATGGTTGTGAACATCAGGAACATGGAATTAAGATTAAAAAATCAGCCAAGATGTTATTGAATAGTAGAACAGGTTGATCTGATCCTAATGGTATTCCAATTCTTATTTTCCTAACCTTTCTGGCCCTGGAAAACTAATTTTATAATTGATGACAATTTTTTTTCCACTGTAAAAATACTGCTTTTTTAATTTTTTAAAAAATGTTCAGTTTCTGATAGTTGTATCCCCAGACTTTCATCCAATTCTGAAGAAAATGTATAAAAAAAGGGAAGGACAATCTGTAACCATTTTACTTCTTGGATTTTCTGTCTGTGAGATTATTTCAATGTAATTAGATAACTACCTTATTTTATGATCCCACTGCTGCTGAGTTCTTTTAATTCTTCTTGACGCAAAATCAGATTCAAATTAACATCACAAACTGTAAAATCCATGTTTACAGAGATTGCTATGTCTTTATGCTTATTTCCTTCGAGGTCAGTGGCAAACATCATCACTTCATTACTAACTGTGAAATTTGAGTTATTGGTAAATTAATGTAGATTCAAATAGAATGTTTATCCTGGATCTAATTGCAGTATTTTATTCCCAGGTGTACAAAAACAGCTGATGCTGACAGCCACTCCTATCTCAGCCCCACATTATATCTCAGAAATAGAAAGAATAATCTTCAATCCTAAAGGTCAATCAGCTCAGAACTGTAATACATTTTGGATTCTCCAGCTAATAACTAATAGTTTGAGGTCAGTCATCTCAGCTCCAGAACACTTCTGCAGGAGTTCCTCAGACCCACCACCTTCAGCTGCTTCATCAATGACTTTCCCTCTACTATAAGGTCAGTTGTGGGAATATTCGTTGAGGTTTGTATAAGGTTCAGCATCATGCATGATCCCTCGGATACTGAAGCATTACATGTTCAAAGGCAACAAGCTCTGGACAATATCCAGGCTTGCGCTGACAAGTGGCAAGTAACGTTCGCACTACACAAATGCCAGGCAATGATAATCTCCAATATAGACAATTTAACCACTGCCCCTTGACATTCAATTGTGTTACCATTACCGAATCCCCCACTATTAACATCCTTGCAGTTACCATTGATTGGGAACTCAACTGAAGTCGCCACATTAACACAGTGGCTACAGAGGCAGGTCAGAGACTAGGAATACTGCAGCAAGTAACTCACCTCCTGACTCCTCAAAACCTGCCCATCATTTACAAGGCACAGGTCAGAAGTGTGATAGAATAATTGCCTGAATGGGTGTAACTACGACACTCAAAAAGTTTCATGTCATTCAGGACAAAGTTGCCTGCTTGATTGACATCACATTGACAAGCATTCACTCCCTCCACCACTGATGCTCAGTAGCAATAGTATGTACCATCCTCAAAATGCATTGCAGAAATTCACCAAAGATCATACAACAGCACCTTCCAAACCCATGACCACTTCCATCTGGAAGGACAAGAGTAACAGATACATGGGAACACCACCACCTGCAAGTTCTCCTCCAAGCCATTCACCATCTTGACTTAGAAATATATTGCTGAAACTTTATTGCTGGAACAGCACAGCAGGTCAGGCAGCATCTAGGGAACAGAAGATTCGACGTTTCGGGCACATGCCCTTCTTCAGGAATTCCAGCGTCTGCAGACCTCACTTTCTCCTTAGAAATATATTGCCATTCCATCACTGTTGCTGGGTCAAAATCCTGGAACTCCCTCCCTATGGGCAGTGTGGATCAATCTGCAGTGATTCAAGAAGGCAGCTCAACATTACCTTCACAAGGGCAACTATAATCTGGTAATAAATGCTGGCCAGCCAGCAAGGTCCATGTCCCACGAATGAATAAAAAAGTTTGCAAAGTATTGCCATAGATACAACTGCCAAGTGCATGTTTAATCATTGATGATAATAACTATTATTGTATGTTTATTTAAATGTCTGCCAGCCAATGCAATGGACTCTATAATTTTGAGATATAATTGATGAGTAAGAACTCCTCCCATCTCCAGTAGCATGATACACTTGGATACCTGTGACACAATATTGACCATATGGCAGAAACCAAAATGGCTTCCTTATTTTATTAACTTACTCGTGCACCTAGAATGTTATGCACAAATGCGTAGGTTCTTTATGCCACACAATCTTGACTAATTTCCCAGTACAGTGATCTTTAACTGCCAATTGGTCCCTCATTAAATCGAAAGCCATTTGTTTTTAAGTTCTGATTCAAGGAATGGAATGGTTACCATAATAAGTAAAAATGTTAATTTCTGTTTCAAAAATGTTAATGCTGAAACCTGGTACCATCCATCATGTTTGTCAGGTGTGTTGCAAAACTGTTTTTTTTCACCGTGCTGCTGACAATACTATACACGGGTAGTTCTTGGATAATGGGCGTTCTGGCAGAGCGATTTGCTTATAACGTCGTTATGGATTTAAGGATGGTATGTTCAAGAACACTTGCCTCTGTTGGTTGATTCGCGTTCTTCATTCTGCACATGTGCTGATGTCTGCATCAAAGTCCTCATGCCGTTCTATGTGTGTGCTATAAGTGTTTTGAGTGTAAGGAGAGAATGTGATATAGCTCACTTAACAGGAATGAGGGTATCTGCATCTGCTCCTGCATTAACAATATTTTAAAAATATACTATGTTAAATTTACTTTTGTTTCATTGATAAATATGATTTGTACCTTCATTCAGGCAGTGCTATACTTTGTGTTAGACGTTTGGGTGAGTTTTGAGCAATTGTAAATGATAATTTTTGCTGGTCTGCCCCAACCCTATTTTTTCCATAGGCCCCATTTTTTATATTAAGTGACTTTCTATTCAGCAAGGTTTTGCTGGAGTGCAATTACGGCATTATAGGAGAACTACTTGTACTAAAGTTGTGCTAAGTCTTCAATGATATTCGTAGCAAAGTAATGAATGGAGCTTCATATAATATAAAGTTTACTTGCAAGTTTGGAAAAGATGAAGACCCACCAACATTGTGGCACTTTGAATTCCAACCTCAATATCTGGTTTTCTATAATCATTGTGATCTTCTTTCTCATCATTACTTCTCTTTGTATCCCTTCACTTATTTTCCATGCACCATCATTTGAATGAAAGTAGACAGGGGTAACTTTGCACTCCATTGAATTTAGTGAAATATGCACCAACCATTAGTTACATTGAAATGGGTTTTGGTTGACACTCTTCAACAATTTCTCTTGAATGTCTCAGTGTTTTAATAATTATTTTCCAGGGATGCGGACACTGCTGGTTAAGCCAGGACTTAATGCCCACCTGCAATTTCCATTCAGAAGGTGAAGGTGATACTAAACCTTCATTTAGTAATGCCCAACTTCCATTTGTTACTGGTCTCTGGATTGTCAAAAGCAGAATCTTAGCAGGGTGGGGAAATCATTGGATGAAACATATATGTGCTCAGTGTAAGATTTAGATCCGCTATCAAGTTGGAGTATTCTAAAAGTTAGTCATATATACTTTAGAAAGCTGGTGTCAAGACTTATGATCAAGAAACTGTCATTGATTGTGTTAAAAACCCATCTGATTTATTAATGTCCTTCAAAACACCCCCAGGTCCAGTCTACATGTGACTCCAGACTCACAGCAACGTGACTAAGCCTTAACTTCTCAATGAAATAGCCTCACACAGGCAATTAGGAATGGGCAATAAACGCTGGTCCTGATAGTAATGACCACACACCATCAAAAACATTTTAAAAATCTAAAAGAAACTGGTATTTTGTTGTCCAGTGTATTTCTTTTTGATTTTATATGAAATTCTACAGTCGGCCAATGTTCCTAAGACTATATTTCAACTTTTTATTACAGCCAACAAAATATCAGCTATTATTATAGATTGGAGTACTTATTTGAAAATAAGTATCACCAAATTAATATGAAATCGTGGGCTATAGATCCTCAGTCTTTGACTATGTTTAAGATAGAAATCTATAGATTTCTGATTACCAGTCGTACAGCATTATGGAGATGGGGTGAGTTAAAGGTTTGAAGTGTTTCATCAGCTGTGATCGTATCAAATGGCGGGACAGGCTTGAAGAGCTGAATGGTCTACACCTAATCCTAAATTCCTACATGTCAAATGATGGCAAATGCCATGGATTTTCAGAAACTGCCTCATTATGGTATTAAGAAAATTTCCTCAAAGGCTTTGAAGCTCCCTCTAGTGGAAATCGATTACATTGCATTTATAACACAAATAAAAATTTATTTTAGGTACTGATGCAATTATATCAGAAAAGAGAAAACTTATACTACAGATAGATCACAAGTTGTTACAGAAAATATTGTCACCTGGTAAAGTAGGAACATTGGATGCCGGTTAGAGGAAAAGTGCTTAAAAATTGTTTACGTTGATTATAATCTGCATTGTTCTGTGGAAGAATTCAAAGAAGGAATGCTAAATTTAAATTTGAACCATTAGATATCCAGATACAATTGTAAATGAGCAGGAATAGGTGTTTTGGTTTGGGATAGAATGCAGACCTGTTGAAATTCGTGGAGCATGATAGGGGGTCCAAAAAAACATTGTAGTGGTCAAGTCTGGAGGTTACCAAAAAATAAATGAGAATTTCAGGAGTAACTAAGCTGAGTTAGAGATAGATGTAAGCAAATTTATCAAGGTGAAAGTGGAAGATGTTTTTCACGATAATGGGATTTGAAGCTCATTCTGTTCAGAATGAATTGGTGAAGAGCCCATTTGGCAAAGGAGAAAAGAGGTGTTTCTTTCTTTTCTACCTTTCTTACTCACCTGTATTTGGTTTTCATTTTAGTACAAGGAAGAATGCTGATCTGTCACTAACTAGCATGATTTTTTTTACTTATAACAGATCATTTGCAATGATAAGGTATGGTAGGGAGGCTTGGCCAAATGTAATGTCCATTCTATGGCATTTGGCAAGTAAAAGACAAAAGGAAGTGTCACCAGTGCAGAAGCTTCAGCTCTGGGGTTTTGAATTTGAGTGGTGACTGGAATCATAGTGGTTCATCTGCAAGGCAGAAGACGATATTGAAAACTAGGTGGGTATTATAGGAGTCTGCGCAGACGATCTTGCTTGCTTACTGGTTTTCTATTAAGGACACCAATAAGCATGATGGTTCCTCAAAGAAGTGTAAGCCAAAGGCAAATCTACAGCACAACAGGTGTATCAGCTGCCCAAAAAGGGAGAAAGAAAAAGAGAAAACCAAAAATGATAGGGGATTTGTTTGGGCATTTGATAGGGCATTTCTGTGTCCATAGACATGACTTCAGGATTGTATGTTGCTTTACTTGTCCCAGGATGAAGGAAGTCAGAGATCAACAGTAGGACATTTTTCTGAGGAAAAGGTTATGATCCACACTCATACTCACAATATATGTAGGCTGGGCAATGAGGTCCTGAGAGTAGATTTTATGAAATTAGGAAAGAGATTAAACAGCAGGATTTCAAATGCAGTAATGTCTGATTACTCCTAGTGCTATTACAGATGAAGATATGATAATTCATAGTGAAGAATAAGATATGACGTAAGAACTAAGCAGTTACTTTACATCTAGCTTTGTCAAGAAAGATACAGAAGATTACCCTGAAATGAGAGGAACTTGTGGAAGTGAGGAACTGAAAGGAATTAGTATTAACAAAGAACTTATTAAAAAAAACCTGGAGTGAAGTTGATAAATCCCCTGGACCAGACAGGTTATACCCAAGAGTTTTGAAATAAATGCCTATAATGATAATGGATTCATTGGTGGCTATCTTTAAAAATATATATTTTGGAAAGGTTCCTGCAGACTGGAAAATAGTAAATATAAGCTCTATTTCAGAAGGGAGGGAAAAATAAATGGAGAACTATAAACTGATAAATTTGATAGCAATAGTTAAAAAATGTTAGAATATATTATAAAGTTCATGATAACTAATTATTTAAAAAATAATGAAATTATTGATGATTAGAAGTCAACATGGATTAATGAAATAAAAATCACATTTGACAACCCTGCTGGGAGTTTTTTGAGGATGCTATTTATAGCATAGATAAAGAAGAATGAATGGACATGGTGTATTTGTATTTTAAGAAGACTTTTGATAAGAGCCCTTACAGGATACTAGTAAATAAAATTACTGTACATGGGGTAATACACAGATATAGATTTACAATTGAGGTTGATTGAGAATCACCTAGTTCTACTTAACAAACTTGTAAAAGTCATTTCTGGCTAATCAGAATCAACTTATTTAACTTTAAATTTAAACAAAGCCTTAAGTTAACTGTTAAACAATATTAACCCTTATTGCATTCTTCATGGCAATGTCCTTATCGATGAGAGTCCACTTGCCAATCAGTCAGAGCTCTCCTCTTATACAGAATAAATGTTGGTATTCTTGTAAATTGCTCTGACGAGAGCAAAATGAATAGTTTCAATAAAATCAAAAACTCAAAAAAAACAAAACTCAATTGCTATACTGCCAAACAACTATATGTTAGATTTGAAGCAGCAACCAAAATTTAATGGTTACTTGTATTCTCTCCAATAGCGAAATCTGTCAACCATTGAATTCTTAATGAATGGTTGTTTCCTCAATTTGTTTTTTCACTGGATGCTGTTCTGAGATGATGAGAGAAACAGGCATGGAGGCAGAGTTCCAGCTGCTGTTGTCACAGATTAATTTTTCTTTCATCTGCTCTGCTGTTCAAAAGCAGCTGTGTTAATATTGTTCAGTGTATATTCCAAACTTTAGCTCCATTTTCTTTCCTAATGTGCAAAATTATCATACATGTGTGAACTAAACAGGTGATGCAAATTTCTTGATGCTGACTCAGTTACTTGGTTTTCATATCATTAGATAACATGGTAATCTCAACAGTCCGAGTTATTTCCACATGGGTCTTGAATAGTTTGCCTCAATTTGATCACTGCAGCCACTTTAGGACCATGTTTCTACCTTTTTAAAAGCATTTTAGTCTATGAAAGGTCTCAGGCACAACAATCAGATGATAGATGAAATTGAAATTTGATGTTCATTTTCATTACAGCTGTGACACATGGAATACAATGTGAATAGGTGCTAAGTCCATAGGGAGGGCCTCAACCGGGACCTTGGGTTCATATCACATTACAGGTGACCACCATTGCACTATACACACACACAGATACACACACACAGAGACACACACACACACAAGCGCACAGAGGCACTCCTATACACACAGACACTCCTGCACACACACTCAGGCACTCCTATACACACATACACATGGACACATACACAGACGTGCACACAGACACCCACACACACCCTTACAGACACACACACACTCCCACAAGCACCCCCTCACAGACTTAAGACACTCTACACTCACTACACACATACATTTTCTCACACTCACAACCCTAACCCAGACAGACACACACACACACACATACACACACAGACAAAGACCCACATGCACACATATATTTTGTGGGGTAAATTTGTATTTGCAGGGTTACGTTGTACTTTGCTCAAAAACTGCATGCATTCATGTAAAACTCTGAGCTCAAAAACTGCATGAATTCATGCAAAACTCCGTTATCTCACTTTTTAGATTAGAATCAATCTAAACATCATGGCTTAGACAGAGAACACAGGGGGCTAACACCTTCAACATATTGTCTAGCTATCACCCATTGTTAACAGCTAACCTGAGAATGCAACTTTTAAAAAAAGGTTTTGTGATTTACACATGAAAGAAGTGAAACTATCATGGTTTTCAAACAGATGAAAGACTTAACAATCAATTTTTCAATGTATAATTTCAGTTACATCACACTGTAAAGTTTTGCTTTAAATTCCCTCCACTACCACCTGATGAAGGAGCGACGCTCCGAAAGCTAGTGTGCTTCCAATTAAACCTGTTGGACTATAACCTGGCGTTGTGTGATTTTTAACTTTGTACACCCCAGTCCAACACCGGCATCTCCAAATCATGTATTCTCCAGAGTTTTAAAGAGTGAGAGGTGCTTTCATTGAAACATAAAAATCTATTTCAGGACATTACATTGCAGAATGTAGATAGATGGTTCTCCATGAATAGGAAGGGTTTAGAGGGACATGGGCCAAATGCTGTCAAATGGGACTAGATTAATTTAGGGTTTCTGGTCAGTATGGACAAATTGGATCAAAGGATCTACTTCCATGCTGTACATCTTTATGACTCTATACAATTGATAATTTCCAGAAACCAACTATATCAAGAGATATGAGAATAGTACAGGAAAGTGACACTCATTTAGATGACCACGCATGATTGTTTGAATGACTGAATAAGCTTGATTGGCTGAATGACTTACTCCCATTTCGGTATTCCTAAATGAGTTTATAACAGTTCAATTCAGACTGAGTCAGAAGTGAGGCAAATTTATTGTGGCTGGTAAGGATGATGGCTTTGTTCTTGTGATAATGGCTTGCTGAAATAAGTTACAGTTCATCCAAAATTGGATGTCTGATATGGACTCTAACAGCAGAGAAGTACGCAAGTTGGAAAGATAGATTGTGGAAATTTAGATTTGGGTATAACCAACCTACATTTACAAATACACAACTCCATGACTTTACCATCAGTTCTGAGGAAGGATCACTGGAAACGTTAACTCTGATTTCTCTCCACAGATGCTGCCAGACCTGCTGAGTTTTTTCAGCAATTTCTGTTTTTGTGTCCATGACTTCATTATCCAATGAAATTGGATAGGAATCTTCTGGGCTGTTTTCTCTTCCTGGCTCTGGTGTTCTCTTTCTGTTTGTTTTGTCTCTCCCAGGAGACAGAGTCACTGCTGAGATCGATCGCTTTATGGACTCGCTGGTCATTGCTTCTAAATGTACCTCCATTTAGAAATCAACAGATTTGGCAAATGCTCGCGTTGACCCCCAAGCCATCAACCTCTGCTCACGGTGCAGTTCTGAAGAAACTTGAAGGATTCGCTGAACCTCTTTGCACACGTGATACTTTGTCAAAAGAAAACTATAAGATTAAGTCAATGGAGTTTGTTTATCCAGGTTAACCCCCCCCCGCAAAAAAGATTTTTTTCATCGAGGGATACGACATCCCTCTCATTATGTCTCGTCGTCGAAACTTTGGACCTTAATGCATTGCCCCCGCCCCCGGCCCATTCCTGCCACAACCTTTGCCATGATCCTCTGAGGGTTTTTGCAGCCACCTAAGTGTTTGTTGTGGGTGCAGCAGCGCGCCCAGGGTTACCCTGGTAGCTGCCGCTTTAAACATCGCTCCGTAGACGCGGTGAGGGCAAACAGGAGAGAGGCAGAAGGAACAGACGGCTCTATCATCGACACGACGGAGAGGAGAGGAGCTTATGCCAACCCCGCAGGGGTAGGGTCTCCCACAGCAACGGCCTCGCCCGACGGGCCTGCCCATAGCAACGGCCGAGACGGAGGGGGTCTCCCATAGCAACGGTCAAGCTCGAGGGGCTCTTGTAGTAACGGCCGAGCTCGAGGGGAGTGGGCCCGATAACAACAGCCGAGCCCGGGGCTGGGGGTGGGATCGGGATCTTCCATAACAACGGCCGGGCCCGAGGAGGTGACGGCGGGACTTGGACAGGGCGACGCGCGGCCCACGGCCCACGGCCCGAACCCGAGAGTCGAGGTGCCACAGCTGCCACCCTGGCCCGAACGGGATCTGGAGCCGCTCCCGCTGGTTTGATTCAGAGGTAACTCTGGAGTTTAATTCCAGCGGTTGAAGCCGATGCTGATTTGTTCGCCGGGTCCGATGGGGCCGGAGCCGCTTTTGTCGCCGGTTTCTCGACCCGGCGGAAGGGCCTGCGTCCCCGGTCTCGACCTCTCTTCGTTAGAACGGCCTGACCCCTGGATGGAGGATTAATTACATGGCGCCGGCCCCGAGCTACCAACTTGGTTTCCTTGCCTTGCAGTCGGATTCGGGTGTTCACATGAGTTTACTTTCCTGTTTTTATTTTACTGAACACTTTGTCTAACTTAAATCGTCCTGGATGAGCGGTTCGATTGATTGTTATTTTCTTTTCACCGATCGCCCCGAAACCAATTGTTATTTTTCTCTTTTTTTTAAAACAGATCCTCAAATCTGCAACTGGTCAGAAGCCCATCTTTGAAGGTTTAGATTAGTCAACGTAAGTGATATGTTTATTAAACTCATCGTTATTTAACCCCTGCATTTAAACAGAGATAGCAGGTTGTATTTCTGACGAGTGGTCTTCTGTGTCTAGCACCAGGATAACTTGGAATGTGTTCACTGGAATTAATTCTCCATCCAGAGGTCTCGCTGTTCGACCGAAGGAAGGTGGAGGGGGACGCACGTCCTTCAGTCTGATATTTGCCTGTAATACAGGAGTTTACGCGCATACTAGAGGGAGTCTTTAAAGTATGACCCCAGCACAGGCCTTCTTTGTGGCAGTCAGGAATGAAATGCCCTGTAGTTATAGTGTCCTCTGTTGCTTTTGATTTTGTGTTACAAGATCATTTTTGCATCATGCATATCTTGTGAAACTGAACCATGCTGAATTTCCAAGAGTCCGTTGATGCAATAGAGTTGTAAGAATTAATTGACTTTCCATATTTCAGCAGTTTGGTTGGGATGCCATTCCTTGCGAAGTGTCTTTCTGCTTATGGTGGAGTCTATGTTGAACTCGAGTGATGAGGGTAATTCATCTAATTCAACCATGACAGGAAACTGTGATGTAGCATCTGTCGTAGTCTGGGAGATATCTGTAATATGGATGGACAGCTCACAGAAGTGTTCAGCCTAATGAAATATCCTCAATATTTCTGCCAGTGAGTATCTTATCATTTGCCCAGTTCATTTAAAACATGGACAACGCGCAACTATCAAGAAAAGAAACTCATCAATTTCCATCATTGCTTTATGGGTATATCCTGGAAAGCCAAAATCAAAAACACAATAATCCTCTGAAAAACATATCTCCCACATCTATATACTCTCGTCAAGCAGAAGTGCTCTAGATTGTTTTATCATATCCTTAGAATGGAAGACAGTTCCGTACTCCATAACTAATGAGGTAGCTAAAGCTAGATAGCCAGTTTGAAGGATGCTTGCTTGCACATATGAAGGCCAAGACCCAACTTATCGCATCTGGGAGTCACAAGCTTTCAACAGAGAAAAATGTTGACACCATGCAGTAGCTGGCAGCAAGATAACCAATACTTTGGCAACAGATTGCAGTATCAACAACAATAACCACAGTGACATTTTCATGCGCAGCACTTATAATAGGAACTGACACTCAAAAATTGGCCTCCTGAACCATCAACAAAGGCGTGCTTTCAGAAAACGTCCTGTCTGAAGTGAAATTCTTTGTTGCATTCCCAAAACCTTTTCTTGATGAAGAAATGCTGGAACTGAAGCCAGCTACTATTATCTTTTTATTTTAAAAAATACTCTTTCAGTTGTCTTTGGATGATTGAACCAAAAACCTGTAGATAACTACTTCTGTGTACTGCCAATGGTCATGAAAATAATCACTGTTCGAAACAGATGCATTCCATCTGCAGGTGACAAGTGTACTTAAAATAATGCTGGTATTTCTATCCTTGGATTCTTCCACACAGGATGTGCTATAACAAAACTTGCTAAATATACAAAGACTATGTTTAGATTCTAACTGAAAATAACTTGCCTGCAGCAGTTCTAGATTTCCAAGAGATATGAGAAACAAAAGAGATATGTCTCTTATTGTTGTGGTTCTGTTCGTCGAGCTGGGAATTTGTGTTGCAGACGTTTCGTCCCCTATCTAGGTGACATCCTCAGTGCTTGGGAGCCTCCTGTGAAGCGCTTCTGTGATGTTTCCTCCAGCATTTATAGTGGGTTGTCTCTGCCGCTTCCGGTTGTCAGTTCCAGCTGTCTGCTGCAGTGGCCGGTATATTGGGTCCAGGTCAATGTGTTTGTTGATAGAATCTGTGGATGAGTGCCATGCCTCTAGGAATTCCCTGGCTTGTCCTATAATAGTAGTGTTGTCCCAGTCGAACTCATGTTGCTTGTCATCTGCATGTGTGGCTACTAAAGATAGCTGGTCATGTTGTTTCGTGGCTAGTTGGTGTTCATGGATACAGATCATTAGCTGTCTTCCTGTTTGTCCTATGTAGTGTTTTGTGCAGTCCTTGCATGGGATTTTGTCCACTACATTGGTTTTGCTCATGCGGGGTATCGGGTCCTTTGTCCTGGTGAGTTGTTGTCTGAGTGTGGCTGTTGGTATGTGTGCTGTTATGAGTCCTAGTGGTCGTAGTAGTCTGGCTGTCAGTTCAGAAATGTTTTTGATGTATGGTAAGTTGGCTAGTCCTTTGGGTTGTGGCATGTCCTCATTCCATTGTCTTTCCCTTAGGCATCTGTTGATGAAATTGCGGGGATATCCATTTTTGGCGAATACGATGTAGAGGTGTTCTTCTTCCTCTTTTTGCAGTTCTGGTGTGCTGCAGTGTGTTGTGGCCCTTTTGAACAGTGTCTTGATGCAACCTTTGTGTGTGTTGGGGTGGTTGCTTTCATAGTTCAGGACTTGGTCTGTGTGTGTGGCTTTCCTGTATACCTTTGTGGTGAACTCTCTGTTCGGTGTTCACTGCACCATCACGTCTAGGAATGGGAGTTGGTTGTCCTTTTCTTCCTCTCTAGTGAATCTGATTCCTGTGAGTGTGGCGTTGATGATCCAGTGTGTGTTTTCTATTTCTGTGTTTTTAATGATTACAAAGGTGTCATCTACATATCTGACCCAGAGTTTGGGTTGAATTTGCGGTAAGACTGTTTGTTCTAATCTTTGCATTACAACTTCTGCTCTGAGTCCAGAGATGGGTGAGCCCATGGGTGTGCCGTTGATTTGTTCATATATTTGGTTGTTGAATGTGAAGTGTGTTGTGAGGCACAGGTTTAGTAGTTTGAGTATGGAGTTTTTGTTGATAGGTTCCCCGTCTTGTTGTCTGTTCTGTATGTCCAGCAGGTTGGCTATTGTTTCTCTGGCTAGGGTTTTGTCGATAGAGGTGAATAGTGCTGTTACATCGAATGAGACCATAGTTTCTTCCTTGTCTATATGTATATTTCTGATGATGTCCAAGAATTCCTGTGTTGACTGTCTAGAGTGTCTGGATCTGCTGATCAGGTGTTTCAGTTTCTGTTGTAGTTCTTTAGCCAGTTTGTGTGATGGTGTCCCTGGTAGCGATACGATGGGACTGAGTAGGATGTCTGGTTTGTGCACTTTAGGTAGTCCATAGAATCTGGGGGTGGTGTTGCTTTCAGGTTTCATTCTCTGTAGATCAAACCTGGTTATCTGCCTGTGTTTTTGCAGGTTCCTCAGTGTGTTTATCCTATTGGTCAGCTGTGGGGTGGGGTCAAACTCTCTCTTTGGTAGGCGTTGGTATCTGCAAGTAGTTGTTGCGCTTTCTGGATGTACTCTGCTTTGTCCAGGATGATCATCATGCTGCCTTTGCAAAGATTAGAACAAACAGTCTTACCGCAAATTCAACCCAAACTCTGGGTCAGATATGTAGATGACACCTTTGTAATCATTAAAAACATAGAAATAGAAAACACACACTGGATCATCAACGCCACACTCACAGGAATCAGATTCACTAGAGAGGAAGAAAAGGACAACCAACTCCCATTCCTAGACGTGATGGTACAGAGAACACCGAACGGAGAATTCACCACAAAGGTATACAGGAAAGCCACTCACACAAACCAAGTCCTGAACTACGAAAGCAACCACCCCAACACACACAAAAGAAGTTGCATCAAGACACTGTTCAAAAGGGCCACAACACACTGCAGCACACCAGAACTGCAAAAAGAGGAAGAAGAACACCTCTACAGCGTATTCGCCCAAAACGGATACCCCTGCAATTTTACCAACAGATGCCGAAGGGAAAGACAACGGAATGAGGACATGCCACAACCCAAAGGACTAGCCACATTACCATACATCAAAAACATTCCTGAACTGACAGCCAGACTACTACGACCACTAGGACTCATAACAGCACACAAACCAACAGCCACTCTCAGACAACAACTCACCAGGACAAAGGACCCGATAACCAGCATGAACAAAACCAATGTAGTGTACAAAATCCCATGCAAGGACTGCACAAAACACTACATAGGACAAACAGGAAGACAGCTAATGATCTGTATCCATGAACACCAACTAGCCATGAACACCAACATGGAGGAGAAAGTGAGGTCTGCAGATGCTGGAGATCAGAGATGGAAATGTGTTGCTGGAAAAGCGCAGCAGGTCAGGCAGCATCTAGGGAACAGGAGAATCGACGTTTCGGGCATTAGCCCTTCTTCAGGAATGAGGAAAGTTGGTCCAGCAGGCTAAGATAAAAGATAGGGAGGAGGGACTTGGGGGAGGGGCGTCGGAAATGTGATAGGTGGAAAGAGGTCAAGGTGAGGGTGATAGGTCAGACTAAGGTGGGGGCGGAGAGGTTGGGAAGAAGATTGCAGGTTAGGAAGGCGGTGCTGAATTTGATGGATTTAACTGAGACAGGCTGGGGGGAGGGGAAATGAGGAAACTGGTGAAATCCGAGTTCAACCCTTGTGGTTGGAGGGTTCCTAGCCGGAAGATGAGGCGTTCTTCCTCCAACCGTCGTTTCGCTGTGGTCTGACGATGGAGGAGTCCAAAGACCTGCATATCCTGGGTGGAGTGGGAGGGGGAATTGAAATGTTGAGCTACAGGGTGGTTGGGTTGGTTGGTCCGGGTGTCCCAGAGGTGTTCCCTGAAACGCTCCGCAAGTAGGCGGCCCGTCTCCCCAATATAGAGGAGGCCACATCGGGTGCAAAGGATGCAATAGATGATATGTGTGGAGGTACAGGTGAATGTGTGGCGGATATGGAAGTTTCCTTTGGGGTTCTGTTTGAGAATGTGGCTGAAGAGCTTCTGTGCAGAGGAGATGACCTGGGGGGTGCAGTGAGAGAGGGACTCACTGAAACCTTTGTAGAGGGAGAAAGAGAGCTTCTTCAAGGAAGGCATCCTTGTAAGAGGATTCGCAGTAGGTTGAAATCTTTGAGGAGAAAGTGAGGTCTGCAGATGCTGGAGATCAGAGATGGAAATGTGTTGCTGGAAAAGCGCAGCAGGTCAGGCAGCATCGAGGGAACAGGAGAATCGACGTTTCGGGCATTAGCCCTTCTTCAGGAATGAGGAAAGTTGGTCCAGCAGGCTAAGATAAAAGATAGGGAGGAGGGACTTGGGGGAGGGGTGTCGGAAATGTGATAGGTGGAAAGAGGTCAAGGTGAGGGTGATCAGGTCATCTCCTCTGCACAGAAGCTCTTCAGCCACATTCTCAAACAGAACCCCAAAGGAAACTTCCATATCCGCCACAGATTCACCTGTACCTCCACACATATCATCTATTGCATCCTTTGCACCCGATGTGGCCTCCTCTATATTGGGGAGACAGGCCGCCTACTTGCGGAGCGTTTCAGGGAACACCTCTGGGACACCCGGACCAACCAACCCAACCACCCTGTAGCTCAACATTTCAATTCCCCCTCCCACTCCACCCAGGATATGCAGGTCTTTGGACTCCTCCATCGTCAGACCACAGCGAAACGACGGTTGGAGGAAGAACGCCTCATCTTCCGGCTAGGAACCCTCCAACCACAAGGGTTGAACTCGGATTTCACCAGTTTCCTCATTTCCCCTCCCCCCAGCCTGTCTCAGTTAAATCCATCAAATTCAGCACCGCCTTCCTAACCTGCAATCTTCTTCCCGACCTCTCCGCCCCCACCCTAGTCTGACCTATCACCCTCACCTTGACCTCTTTCCACCTATCACATTTCCGACGCCCCTCCCCCAAGTCCCTCCTCCCTATCTTTTATCTTAGCCTGCTGGACCAACTTTCCTCATCCCTGAAGAAAGGCTAATGCCCGAAACGTCGATTCTCCTGTTCCCTAGATGCTGCCTGACCTGCTGCGCTTTTCCAGCAACACATTTCCATCTATGAACACCAACATGACCAGCTACCCTTAGTAGCCACACACGCGGATGACAAGCAACATGAGTTCGACTGGGACAACACTACTATTATAGGACAAGCCAAACAGAGAACAGCCAGGGAATTCCTGGAGGCATGGCACTCATCCTCAGATTCTATCAACAAACACATTGACCTGGACCCAATATACCGGCCACTGCAGCGGACAGCTGGAACTGACAACCGGAAGCGGCAGAGACAACCCACTATAAATGCTGGAGGAAACATCACAGAAGCGCTTCACAGGAGGCTCCCAAGCACTGAGGATGTCACCTAGACAGGGGACGAAACGTCTGCAACACAAATTCCCAGCTTGGCGAACAGAACCACAACAATGAGCACCCGAGCTACAAATGTTCTCACAAACTTTGAATATGTCTCTTATATTCATTGTATTGTAATCTGACAAAAATGGATATGGGTGACCAAGAGAAGCTTACTTTAAGAAGGACCTTCTAAAGGGAGTGAAACAGTTTACAGATCTTTATGGATAAAGGCATCCTGTTTGGGTGAAGGAAGTAGGATTGCAAAAGAGATCAGAAGAACATTTTGGTAGAAGGAGCGAAGGTTGCAGGGTAGTTCTCCAGTCATGAAACATTGTAAGTATTGATCTCCATAAGTCATGGAAAGCTAGCATGGAGGTACAACAACCACTATGAAAGACAAGTGATGTCTTTATTGCAAGAGGATTTGAGTACACAAGGGAGTAAAGCTACCTTCTATTATATAAGAACACTAGTGAGACTGCTGCTGGATTATTGGGTGCAGTTTTTGTTCCTTTGCCGAAGGAATGATATTTTTGCCAAAGAGGAAGTATAACCAAGAGTTTCATAAGTTTGATTCCTGGAATTGTGGGAACTGTTCTATGAGAAAAGATTGAGGAGACTGAACCGTATTATCTAGAGTTTAGACAAATGAAGGACTCACATAAACTAAGGAAAGGAATAGAAAGAGCAGGAGTGGAAAGGCTGTTTCACTTGGCTGTGGTGTCTGGAACCAGGGAACACAGACTCAGGAGAAAATGAGGACTGCAGATGCTGGAGGTCAGAGACTAAAACAGTGCTGCTAGAAAAGCCAGTCAGGCAGCTTCCGAGGAGCAGGAGAGTCGACATTTCGAGCATAAACTCTTCATCAGGAATTTGGTGGGGAGGCAGTTAGGTAGGTTGGAGTGGAGGATGGTGCAGATAGGTGGGAAAGAAGATGGACAGGTAGGACAGCTCAAAAGGGTGGTGCCGAGTTGGAGGGCTGGATCTGGGATGAAGGGAGGGGAGGGGAGATGAGGAAACTGGCAAAATCAACATTGATTCCATGTGGTTGGAGGGTTCCAAGGTGGAACATGAGGTGTTCTTCCTCAAGTCGTCGGGTGGCTCGGCTTTGGCAGTGGAGGAGGCCCAAGGGCTCGCATGTCCTTGGCAGAGTGGGAGGGGGAATTGAAGTAATCAGCTACAGGGCAGTGGGGGTGGTTTAATGCATGTGTCCTGGAGATGTTCTCTGAAACATTCTGCAAGTTGGCATCCTGTCTCCCAATGTAGAGAATACCACATCGAAAGCAATGCACACAAGGATGATGAGGTGTTTGGAGGTGCAAGAAAATCTCTGCTGGATGTGGAAGGATCCTTTGGGGCCTTGGATGGAGGTGAGGGGGAAATGTGGGTGTAGGTTTTACACCTCTTGCAGCAGCAAGGAAAGATGTTGGGAGTGGGTTGGTGGGGGATGTCTCAGAATAAAAGGCAAGCAGTTTAGGACTGATACGAGGAGAGGCCTCTTTATTTAGAGGGTGATGAATCACTGGAACTTTTAGTCATTTGGTATGAGGGCATCACTAGTTATGCCAATATTTATTGCCCATCCGGAATCGCCCAAAATTCAGTTAAGAGTCAACCACATTGCAGGCCAGACGAGGTAAGGAGGGTAGTTTCCTTCCCTAAAGGACATTAGTGGACCAGATCGATCTTTATGACAATTGATTCAGAGTCGTTGTTAGACTCTTAATTCCAGACTTTTTTTTAATTGCATTCAAATTCCACCATCTGCAGTGATAGAATAGTGATAATGCCACCAGGCCGTCACCTTCCCTATATTCTGTACACCAGAGAGTTGTGGAAGTTCAACTAATGAATAATTTAAAGACAGAGATTGAAAGACTTGTAGTTACTAATAATATCAAGGGTTATGAAGATAGCACAGCAACCTGGCTTGGAATAGACAACATTATCTGAATACCAGAGCAGGCTTGAGGAGCTAAATGGCTTAATCATGTACTTATGTTCTTGTGTTCGGACAGACAAGTGGCAGTGGATTTTAATATTGAGAAGGGTAAGGCCATGAACAGACACCTGAAATGAGGATAAACAGTTTAAATCAGAGACGTTAGGAGATTGATCACTAGTATAGGTCAGCAAGAACAGAAATGATGGGTGTGTAGAACTAGATGCCTGACCATCCAGGAATTAGTTGAACTGGAAGTGATTGCTGAGCCCCTTGCTGTGATATTTGTATTATTGATAGTCACAGGTGAGGTGCCAGAAGACTGGAAGGTGGCTGACATGGTGCCACTATGTAAGGTGGTAAGGAAAAGCCAAGGAACTGTACACTGGTGAGCCTGACATCAGTGGTGGTCAAGTTGTTGAAGGGAATCCTGAGGGATAGGATTTACATTTATTTGGAAAGGCAAGGACTGATTAGGGGATAGTCAACATGGCTTTGTGCGTGGGAAATAATGTCTCATGAACTTGACTGAATTTTTTGAAGAAATATTATTTATTCTTACACAAAAAGCAAGACGGTAACCAGAGAAAGGGCTGGTCCACTAAAGGATGAGGAAGGAAGGAAGGTTGTGTGTTGAACCTGAGAAAATGGGTGAGATTCTCAATGATTACTTCGCATCAGTGTTCACTTGAGGTACGGGAGGTGAAGAATGCTGAGATTAGAGATAGAAGTTTGTTTACTCTGGGTCACATTGACATAAGGAGGGAAGATTATGTTGGGCAGGCTAAAGGATATTAAGGTGGACAAATCCCCAGGACCAGATGGGATCTATCCCGGTTGCTGAGGGAGGGGTGAGAGGAAATAGCTGGAGCCCTGACACACAGGTGAGATGCCAGAGGACTGGAGGGTTGCTCATGTTATCCCCCGTACAAGAAGGGTTGTAGGGATATTCCTAGATTGGTGAGCCTGACGTCAGTGATGGGAAAGTTGCTGGAGAAGATACTGAGGGATAAAATCTATTTATATTTGGAAAATAATAGGCTTATCAGTGATAGGCAACATGGTTTTGTGCAGGGTAGATCGTGCCTTACCAACTTAATAGAATTCTTTGAGGAAGTGAGCAAGTCGATAGATGAAGGAAGGGCTGTAGATGTCCTATACATGGACTTTAATAAGGCATTTGATAAGGTTCTCCATGGTAGACTAATGGAGAAAGTGAAGTCACATAGTGTACAGCATGTTCTATCTATGAACTGGTTGTGCAACAGGAAACAGAGAGTAGTAGTTGAACGGAGTTTCTCGAAATGGAGAAAGGTGACCAGTGGTATTCCACAGGGGTCAGTATTGGGGCCACTGTTGTTTGTAATATACATAAATGATCTGGAAGAAGGCATTATTGGTCTGATCAGTAAATTTGCAGATGACACAAGATTGGTGGAGTAGCAGAAAGCATAGGGGACTGTCAAAGAATACAGGAGAATATAGATAGACTGGAGAGTTGAGCGGAGAATTGGCAGATGTAGTTCAAACCAGGCAAATGTGAGGTGATGCATTTTGGGAAGTCTAATTCTAGAGCAAACTATATTGTAAATAGAAGCGCCTTAGGAAAAGTTGATGAGCAGAGAGATCTGGGAATTCAGGTCCATTGTACCCTGAAGGTGGCTGCACAGGTGGATAGAGTAGTCAAGAAGGCATATGGTATGCTTGCCTTCATCGGACAGGGTATTGAGTATAAGAGCTGGCAGGTCTTGTTAAAATTGTACAAGACTTTGGTTCGGCCGCATTTAGAATACTGTATACAGTTCTGGTTGCCGCATTGCCAAAAGGATATGGATACTTTGGAAAGGGTGCAGAGAAGGTTTACGAGGATGTTGCCTGGTATGGAAAGTGCTAGCTATGAAGAGAGGTTGAGTAAGTTAGGGTTGTTTTCATTAGGAAAAAGGATATTCAAGGCGGACCTGATTGAGGACAACAAAATCATGAAGGGTAGCACGGTGGCACAGTGGTTAGCACTGCTGCCTCACAGCGCCTGAGATCCGGGTTCAATTCCCGCCTCAGGCAACTGACTGTGTGGAGTTTGCATGTTCTCCCCGTGTCTGCGTGGGTTTCCTCCGGGTGCTCCGGTTTCCTCCCACAGTCCAAAGATGTGCATGCTAAATTGCCCGTAGTCTTAGGTAAGGGGTAGATGTAGGGGCATGGGTGGGTTGCGCTTCGGCGTGGACTTGTTGGGCTGAAGGGCCTGTTTCCACGCTGTAATGTGATCTAATCTAATAAGCTTTTTCCCAGGGTGAAGGATTCAATAACGAGAGGTCACGCATTCAAGGTGAGAGGTTAAAAGTTTAAGGAGGATATACGCGGCATGTACTTTACACAGAGGGTGGTAGGTGCCTGGAACACATTGCCAGCAGAGGTAGTAGTGGCAGGCATGGTAGATTCATCTAAAGTGTGTCTGGACAGATGCATGAGTAGGTGGGGAGCAGAGGAATACAGATGCTTCGGAACTGGGTGATAGGTTTAGACAGTGGATTTGGATCGGCTCAGGCTTGGAAGGCCGAAGGGCCCATTCCTGGGTTGTAAATTTTCTTTGTTCTTTGTTCTAAGTAACAAAGACGTTTGATGAAGGCAGAACGGTAGTCGTGATATATTTGGACTTCAGTAAGGTGTTTGACAAGGTTCCTCATGGGAGACTGGTTAGCAAAGTTAGATCTCATGGAATACAGGGAAAACTGGCCATTTGGATACAGAACTGGCTCAAAGGTAGAAGACAGAGGATGGTAGTGGTGTTTGCTTTTCAGACTGGAGGCCTGTAACCATTGCTGAAAGATGTGTTGCTGGAAAAGCGCAACCGGTCAGGCAGCATCCAAGGAGCAGGAGAATCAATGTTTCGGGCATAAGCCCTTCTTTCTGCACTTTTCCAGCAACACATCTTTCAGCTCTGATCTCCAGCACCTGCAGTCTTCACTTTCTCCTAGTTGCCTGTAACCATTGGTCTGCCACAAGGATCAGTGCTTGGTCCACTGCTTTTTGTCATTTATATCAATTATTTGGATGTGAACATAGGAGGTATAGTTAGTAGTTTGCAGATGACACCAAAATTGGTGGACAGCGAAGAGGATTACCTCAGAGTACATTGGGATCTTGATCAGATGGGCCAATGGGCTGAGAAGTGGCAGATGGAGTTTAATTTAGATCAATGGTAGGTGCTGCAATTTGGGAAAGCAAATTAGAGCAGAACTTGTATACTTAATGGTAAACTCCTGGGGAGTGTTGCTGAACAAAGAGACCTTGGATTGCAGGTTCATAATTCCTTGAAAGTAGAGTTACAGATAAGTATGCTGGTAAAGAAGGTATTTGGTATGCTTTCCTTTATTGGTCAGAGCATTAAGTATAGGATTTTGGAAATCATGTTGCAGCTGTACAGGACATTGGTTAGGCCACTTTTGGAATATTGTGTGCAATTCTGGTCTCCATCCTATGGAAGGATTAGATTAGATTAGATTACTTACAGTGTGAAAACAGGCCCTTCGGCCCAACAAGTCCACACCGCCCTGTCGAAGCACAACCCACCCATACATTTACCCCTTACCTAACACTACGGACAATTTAGCATGGCCAATTCACCTGACCTGCGCATCTTTGGACTGTGGGAGGAAACCGGAGCACCCGGAGGAAACCCACGCAGACACGGGGAGAACGTGCAAACTCCACACAGTCAGTCGCCTGAGGCGGGAATTGAACCCGGGTCTCTGGCGCTGTGAGGCAGCAGTGCTAACCACTGTGCCACCGTGCCGCCCATGTTGTGAAACTTGAAAGGGTTCAGAAAAGATTTGCAAGGATGTTGCCGGGGTTGAAGGATTTGAGCTGTCGGGGGAGACTGAATACGCTGGGGCTGTTTTCCCTAGGAGGCTGAGGGATGACCTTATCGAAGTTTATAAAATCATGAGGGGCATGGTTAGGATAAATAGAGAAGTTCTTTTCCCTGGGGTGGGGGAGTCCAGAACTAGAGGGCATAGGTTTAGGGTGAGAGGTTGGTGCGTGTATGGAATGAGCTGCCAGACGAAGTGGTGGAGGCTGCTACAAATACAGCATTTAAAAGGCATCTGGATAGATTTAGAGGAGGGTTTAGAGGGATATGGGCCAAGTGCTGGCAAATGGAACGAGATTAAGTTAGAATATCTGGTTGGCATGGACAAGTTGAACCGAAGGGTCTGTTTCCGTGCTCTACATGACTCTATGATGTTTACAGAGTTGTATTACCTAAGTTTTAGAAAAGAATAGATGAGAGCTTTGGCAAAGCTGGGAAATGTCATATGTTAGGTCGTCTGGATTTTATGATGTAAAGAATATAGGATTAGACATTTGGTTTGACTGAATAGGATGACAAGGTTGTAAATAATTCTGTTCAACTTGAGGATAGAAATGCTGATTGGGTAAAATTGTAGGTTAAAGGATTTTTTTTTATGGTTCTTTCTAACAGCAATTGCTTTGGTCCTGCCAGAGTTTAACAAAAGGAAACTTACCTTATTTAAAACTGGATGTTGAACCTGATATAGAGAACAGTAATGACTTTTTAAAGTGAATCAGGCAAGCATTTAATGAGAAATAACAATAGTTCATTCTACCTTGTAAACTTTGGTACTGTCTAGATAAATCAGAACAGGAATACAGGTATATTGAGTTGGTAAAAACTATGTGCAATATTTGCCAACTTACACAATAATTAATTATCTGGGTCCTCTTCAGGAAACTGGTGCACTATGAGTGAAATCCAGTTGGCACATTTTGTGTACTTTCATCTGTAAATTTGAAAATGAAGCCCCAGTTGTTTTCCTTGAAACCACAGATTGGCATATACTGTTTCACCTCAGGAAAAATTAGTCTCTGTTTTTGAAATGAGTTGCATTAATACCTCATCTTCCTTCTGCTCATAGTTATTATTATCATCATTATCCAGAAGTGGAAATGCTGAGAAATCATGAAATGTAGGATTTGGCTGATTGTATCAGAACCAGTTAGATCATTTCTATTTACTTGATTGCTGTTAGTGAATCAACAAATTATTTGAAGCAATGCTAATAAAAAAAAATCTTGGTCACCAATGTTAAACCAAACTACAGAATATCCGTCAAACTCCAACATTGAATTTTGTGTGCCTGTAATGGCATTGCCATCATCCCTTCGTCCCATAGGCAAAGAGTCTGTGATATCCTTTGGAACACTTGAGGCCACCTCTTGCTATGTTTAATCTTAAACCTTCACTTTCTTCAGTAGCTTGTTCCAGCATCAATCCCCTGGAGAGCATTCATTTAAATGTGTCCTTATCAGAGTGATTAAAATGTTCACTTATTGCTATCGAGTGCCCAAAGCGAAAGGATTATGGACATGCAATCGGCTACAATTTCATCATGTATCAGTTGTGATGATACTATAGCTTTAAGAGACATATTTTGTCCTGGTTTTTTTTATGAAGAAAAGTTTAGACAGAGGTGCTAAGCACTGCTTCAAATCCCATAAACAGCTTGTGAAGCCTTGGGGCTTTTTCCTAAAGTTGGAACAGTAGAAGTAGCCAGAATGGGTGGGGTCATGCTCCCATAGAGCTAATGTTTATAGTTTTAGTTTTTCAGCAGCAGTTGATGGGATCGTGCAGTTGGGTTTGGAAGCTGCAATACATTTCTCCATGCTACTCGCTCTCTGAGTTTTCTACTGATGTATTTCCTCCTGGACTGGAGAATCGTATGTGAGACAATCTATTTTACTGAATTTGCAATTGCCAAGGGTGCATTTACGGGAGGTTACTATATTGGAACAGTTACTGTTTCATCGTTAAATAATTTATTATTCTGTTAGGTTTTTCAGTAGAGCTGTTATTCCAAATTTCTTCTTTCGTTTGTTATATGTTAACTATAGTGTGTGAATAAAGTATGTTTGATTTCAAGAATGGTAGTTTGACCAGTCAATTTGACCAATCAAATTGTATCTGGAATGCAAAACCTGCCATTTGCCTTTAGAATAAAAAAACGTTAGAGTTTAGGCTATCTTGGAGTCATGGAGTTACACCTCTTAATAAATTCTGGTCCATACCACTGTCATCTTATTCAAGTTGTCTGTAACTTTTGTGCAAAGTGGAATAATCGCACAGGTAAATTAGTGAATATTGAGTGTAGTTCTTTTTGAATGTGGAGATGGGAGGGAGGGCAGTTGTTAGTCTGTGGTGTCCTTGGTTCATAGGGCTGTTTGCTATATTAAGATACAAAGAAAGAGTTCCAGTCCCTAGCATGGGTTTGCCTTACTTTGATAAGCAATAACAGGATTGCATTCAACTGCTGAAATATGGTTTATTTTTATTTTTAAGCCCAAAAGTTGTGGATGAGAGCTGTCTTAGACCAACATGGAATCTCAAAATGGATACTTTGAAGACATAACAGTAGATTCAGAATCTGAAAGAAGTCCACATTCTGGCAGAGCAAGTACACAAAGAAAGTTTGTAACAAATGGTAATAACTCATGTAGTGATAAAGCAAAGAAAATCAATTCGCCTCAAAGCAGTGACAGCACAATGAGAGATCAAGGGAAGACTAAAAAGAACATGGACTATGATAAAAATAGTGACTCCTATTATTCAGATGATTATGATGATTCATCATATACATCTGATCAGTATTGCTCAGAATACTCTGCATCCAGAACACCTAGTCCAAGGAGAAAGGGACAAGCAAAACAGAAGAAGACCAGCAACCCTAGCCAGCATCAAGGTAAGCTTGTTCATTTTATTTGTAGCAAAAGTAAAATCATTTTTGGGTTGAACATTAAGATAAATAACTGTTGACATAATGTAATTTTGAAAAAAGTAAATTTGGAATTTAGGAGAAGGTGATTTAGCCTGAACAAGTTTTTAAATCAGATTAAGGATTCCATCAAGTATGAATGATATTCCTTACATTTACTGTGCTTTGGACTTGCAAAATCTGAAAGGTTCAATGTGCGAGACATTAGATAAAAGAATCCAGGTTAGTATATGGTTTGAACAAGACCTTAATTTTAACAATTGAAAACTGAGAGTGAAGTTTTATGAGCCTGTTGTATTCAATTCCAGCAAATAAGGACTCACCCACTTTTCTTCGTCAGGCAATGCCTTCATCCTTGGAACTAGATTAGATTAGATTCCCTACAGGTGTGGAAACAGGCCCTTCAACCCAACAAGCGCAACAGGTCAGGCAGCATCCAAGGAGCAGGAGAATCGACGTTTCGGGCATGAGCCCTTCTTCAGGAATCATGCCCGAAACGTCGATTCTCCTGCTCCTTGGATGCTGCCTGACCTGCTGCGCTTTTCCAGCAACACATTTTCAGCTCTGATCTCCAGCATCTGCAGTCCTCACTTTCTCCTTCAACCCAACAAGTCCACACTGACCCTCCGAAGAGTAACCCACCCAGACCCATTCCCCTACCCTGTATTTACCCATTCCCTACATTTACGCCTGACTAATGCACCTAGCATTATGGGCAGATTTAGCATGACCAATTCACCTAACCAGCACATCTTTGGACTGTGGGAGGAAACCGGAGCACACCCACGTAGACACGGGGAGAATGCGCAAACTCCACACATACATGTGCCCAAGGCTGGAATCGAACCTGGGTCCCTAGTGCTGTGAGGCAGCAGTGCTAACCACTGAACCACCATGCCGTCCTAGTCCAGTGAACCTTTGTGCATTTTCTCAAGTTCAAGTGTGTCTTTCCTGAGATAAGGAGACCAAAACAGGATTGTTTTTGCAAATAATTTTGCATCTTTAGCAAAGGGGAATATGTTCTACTCAACCCCTCATTTAAATCATTAGTCGAGATTGCACTTAGGGATGGCCCAATTTCTGATCCTTGTGGTAAACTACAAATTTCATCTTGCTAACCATGCCCCCTTCTCTGCTGCCAATCCATTACCTAATCCTCAGTATGTTAATATATTGTCACAATCAAATGAATCATTATTTTGTTTAATATATTTTAAATGGCTCTTTGAAAGGCCAGATTTATGGCCAAATCATTGGTTCCTCTTTAACAGTCTTACTAGTTACAAATGTATTGGCTTTTTAAGATGTAA
Organism: Chiloscyllium plagiosum; assembly: GCF_037043375.1. Taxonomy (NCBI): domain Eukaryota; kingdom Metazoa; phylum Chordata; class Chondrichthyes; order Orectolobiformes; family Hemiscylliidae; genus Chiloscyllium; species Chiloscyllium plagiosum. The sequence continues at coordinate 109,269,130 of NW_028270141.1, forward strand.
AACATGATTTCCCTTTAATAAATCCATAATGACAATGAAAAGTTATTGCAAAGCACTTTTGATTGTTTGTTTCATTAAAAGTGGTACATAAACATAAATTGTTGTCATCTCTGTGAAGTTCACGTATCTTTTCATTTTAAAAAAGAAATTGCTTCTTCTGGGAGGAAGTAATACACAAAAAGGAGGGCCAAATGCAATTTGCCAAGGGCTGAAGCTGAAGCTGAAGCTGAAGGGAGGCGGGTAATTGGTGAAATATTGTGATCCTTGGGAGGTCATTATAGAATTGGCAGGTACAGGAATCATAGTTGGCAATAATGCAGAAAGTAGGACTGATTTGATGCCAAAGGAAAAATATAGGAGTGGCAGAGCACAGAGGACACTAGAAATTGCATATAAGAGCAGGGCAAAGATAGTGAAATAGTAATAGATGACCGGACAATGAATAAATAACTTAAAGTATGAATTAAAAATATAAGAGCAGATTTTGAATTGACAAATAGTTCCATGAGTTGTACTTAGCCTTGGGTTGAGATGTACTCCAGTCTCCCCACATTCATTTTATTCTCTATTCTTGTGTCAGTTTCAAATAATATGGACATCTAATTAGAACGTTGTGTGTTCCGCTACCAGTAGAGAGACTTGACAACATAACCTAGAGTGACATAAGTGTAGTATTGAGGCTTTGATGCATAATTAGAGGAGATATTGGATGGAACATTAAACTGAAATGTTTGGTGGTATTATTCAACAACAGAGCTATTACCTTGCTGTTTTAGCCAGCATTTATCCCTTGGTAAGTACCACTGAATCGAGATTTTCTGGTGATTTTTCTCTGTTAGGAGGATTTTGCTGTGCGTGCATTTAACATGGTTGCCCACAGTACTTAGATTACTACACTTCAAAAAGTATTTAATTGACTGTTAAATACTTGGGATAACCCAAATCTTTAAGTGCTTTAGAGACATAAAAGTCTACAGTACAGAAAAAAAGCCCCAACTATTCTCATCCCAATATTGTTATGCAACTAAAAGTTTTGTTATTTTCCTTTTATCAACACCAAAGTGTTTTGTAATTGGTAGCAGCTTGGTACTCAGTGTTTCTTAAAGATTAATTTAAGTTTATTATTTTAATATGTTGACTTTTAACTTGACTATTGTTCAGTACTGCATTATGCTGATTTATGCCAATGTTTTGTTAGACCTGTTGAAGGGAAACTTAGTTTTCTTTTAGGCTTGAAACTTCCATTTAAACATTTCCTGAAAGACAGAATTGATTCTCTTACTCAATAGTGGATGCTAACTTTGACTGGAAAACACGATAGTTTAGAGCAAGGAGGTTTAATCCTTTCCTCTGGTTGGTTTGTTTATATGAACAATTAATGTAACTCTCTGAAGTTGATGTGGGCTTGGAAGTATAATCGGATAACAACCCTTTCTGTGTTGTTGCCTATACTGTTACAAAATATAAAATTAAGATTCATAAAACAGGAATAAGATGAAGAAAATAATATTGAAATTACATCTAGAATAGTGCCAATTTAATAAGGTGATTATTAACAGTTGTGATTGATCTCTTTCTCTTAAGTGCCTGTTTTAGCCCTTGCACCTGCTCTTCCCTCAACTTGCCCTTCGCAACTACTCTTCCTCCCTTACTTTGTCACCCTCTCTCTTAGCTGTTTACATGCTGTAAACATCTATTGCACACATTGCATATTAAAGACAGGAGTATTGTACCCACTATCATATACCTTTCCAATGCCCTTCTCTCCCTACTCACCCCCTTCCTCCTCCTCCCATATCGCTTATTCTCTTTCTCCCATCTTCGACTCCAAATTTTTTCTTTCTTTCCCTTACTTCTCCTCACTCTGTACATTTTCATTGCTTATACCAGTTTTTAGAATGAATAGCAGAAGAAAATCCATATTCATATCTCTTAACACTATTCTAATATTTCTTTTATTATAGTGAAGAAAACTCTCTGAAAATCTATTTGAAATAGTAATGAAATAGTTATTGAAGTTCCTTTGATGGTTCACTGAGCCTGCTTCATCATTTCTTTGTCCTGGTTTCATGTTTTTGGACAATGCTGACATCACTACATCAATACTAGCCTCTAAGCAGATTTCTTGTTTGGGATCTGATGTGTTTGCATTTGCAAGTTGACTAATGCGTGCAATGCAGATGAGAGATGTGTGTGGGTTATTATACTAAGACACTGTGCAGAGTGGATGATGCATTTCCTACCTTTTTTTTCTTGTGAAATCACATTCTTTTAACTATTCTGACTGAGCAACATCTTGCTCATAAGCATGTGTGTGATAAGCCCAAAGTGAGGATTTTTCTCTGTAGGAGTAAAGGTAGGCCATTCAGCCCACCTGCCATTCTGTGCAATCATGGCTGAACTGAGAATTCTCAACACCACTTTCCTGAGTTTTCCCTAAACCCCTTGATTTTCTTACTAATTAAAAATCTATCAATGTCAACCTTGAATATTCTTAACAATCTGTCGTTGACAGCAATCTGTGTTGAAGAACTCCACAGATTTACCAGCTTCTGAGAGAAGCGGTTCATTCTCATCTCTGTCTTAAATAAATTACCCTTTATTCTGATGTTATGCTGTCTGGTCCTATACTTCCTGACAATGAGAAACAACCATTCAGTATCTAAGCCTCCTCACAATTTTATATGTTTCAAGAAGGTCAACACTCATTCTTCTAATCTTCAGTGAGTATAGGCCCAGCCTACCCACCCTCTCCTCTTACGTATGTCCCTCTATGATGGGATCTACTTAGTGAACATTCTTTGAACTGCCTCCAATGCCATTACCTTGTTCATTAGATAAGAGAACTAAAACTTCACAGTTTGCAATATTCACAGTATTCCATGTGTGATGTGATTAAAGCCTTGTATAGATTTAGCAATATTGTACTCTCTTTGAAATAAAGGCCAATATTCCATTTGCTTTCCAAATTACCCACTGAATTTGGATGCTAGCTTTTTGTGATTCATGCAGAGGATCCTTAATTTCCTGCGTAATCCAGCTTTTTACAGTCTTTTCAACTCCTCTGTTCTTCCTGCCAAAATGTTTAACCTCACATTTCAACATATTATATTCCATCTACCAAGTTTTACCCTCCCTCTTAACCAAGTGTCAACCTCATCACTTGTCTTCCCACCTGTTTTTATGTTATCTGCAAATTTGGTGATAGAACATTTACATCCAAGTCATTAATATAATTGTGGCCCCAGCACTAATCCTTGTAGCACTCTGCAGTTACAGGTTGTCAACCTGAAAATATCCCCTTTATCTTAATTCTCGGTCTTTTGTTAGTGCCCAATCCTCAATCCATGCAAAAATATTAGCCCCTTACACCGTGGGCTCTTGCTAAGTAGCCTTATGTGCAAATTTATCAAACCCTTTTGGAATTCCAAATGTATTACATTACTGGTTCCTCTTTTTGCCTATCCTGATGTCACCTCCTCATAGGATTCTAATAAATATGCAAATTTTCCTCATAAAGCCATGTTGACGCTGGTCAAATGCTCTGCTGTTATGTCCTTTATAACAGCCTGTTTAACATTCTCCCTGACAGTTATTAGGCTAGCTGTCCCCTAATGTTACCTGTCTCTGTCACATTGGCAATTTTCAAATCTTCTGGGACTTTGCTAAAACCTAAGGATTCTTGGAAGATTACAATGAGAGCATCCACTATCTCCGCTTCCCTTCAGTACCCTACGTTGCAACCTGTCAGGATCAGGGAAATTATTGGCCTTTAGCCACATTGGTTCTTTTACTCTGGTGATGGTTATTATATTTATTTTCTCCTCGCCTTTTGCCCTTTTCAGATTGATATTTATACCTCTTACCATGATGAATGAGTGGAAGGTGCTGGCAGCATTGGATATACGTAGTGAAAAATTATGAAGTCTGGAAATAATAAAGCACAGTGGGCACTTTCCATAGCAGAAGAACTAAGACAGGGCAGTAGTAAATGGCATTTCAGAGGTAGCAGTGGTTGGTCTTTGGGGAAGATGTAGGGTATAAGCTATTTGGCTTGCTCAAATATGAGGTCTTTTGTAAGAGCGAAAAGTAGAAATACAGTATAATAATTTTAAAAATGCAGCTCCTGTGATGTTCTATTATCATGAAGATGCTCTTTGCCTGGTAGTCATCCATTCCCTCTCTGCCTGCAGAGTCTTAGCCTGTGGAGTGACCACTTCTCAGTGCAAGCTAGAGACACTTCTTGCACACATTCTGGACCTAGGCGTTGAAATTTCCCACATAGAGCAGGAGGAGCACACCACAGCTTTCAGCTGTTCTTCCGTCTGAACTCCTAAATTTAAATCCTTAGATTGCTCTTAAAATCAATTAATATTCATTAGTCAAGGGCCCCTTTTCTCTGGATTAATATTGCATGACAAACTATAAACCCCACGTAAAGACCTCACAAACTAAAGAGACAAAAATAGTATAAGTACTCTCTAGACCTTATTCACCAATCAGCTGCTTCTTGACTCGCATCACTTTTTGACACTCCTCCCAGACTGCTTCACTGTGATGCTGACTGTAGGCCACTTTTCCCAGTCTGCTTCACTCTGATGTAGATTGTGGGAGTAGAAGTAGACCATTCGATTCATTGAGCCTGCTTCGCAATTCAGCATGATCATGTCTGAATCTCTTTCTCAATAAATTAATCTCGCTGTCTCCCCATACTTCTTGAAATCTTGAGCTTCTAGAAATCTACTTATTTCTCTCATTAAATAAACTCAGTGACTTGGCATGAAGGCCTTCTGTGCTTCAGAATTTTAAAGATTTACCACCTCTGTATGAAGAAATTTCTAATTTCAGTCCAAAATGGCTTACTGTAAATCCTGAGACCATGACCCCTTGTTTAGGAAGCCTAATCGGGGAAAATGTTATTCTTGCATTCAGTCTGTCCAGCCCTGTCAGAATTTTATACATTACAATAAGATCCCCTCTCATTCTTCTAAACAAAGTGAGTTTAAAAGCAAGGAGGATATATTACAGCTGTATAGAATGCTGGTGAGGCCACACCTGGTATACCGCATGCAGTTTTAGTTTCTTCGCTTGTGAAAGGATGTACTGACACGAGAGGGGTGCAGAAGAGGTTCACCAGGTTGATTCCGGAGTTGAAGGGGTTGGCTTAGGAGGACAGACTGAGTAGACTGGTATTATATTCATTGGAATTTAGAAGAATGAGGAGGATCTTATAGAAATATATAAAATTATGAAGGGAATAGACAAGGTAGAAGAAGAGAGGATGTTTCCACTGGTGGGTGAAACTAAGACAAGAGGGCATAGCCTCAAAATTATGGAGAGCAGATTTAGGACTGAATTGAGAAAGAACTTCTTCAATCAGAGGATTGTGATCTATGGAATTCCCTGCCCAGTGAAGTAGTTGAGGCTTCCTCAGTAAATTCTTTTAAAGCTAAGATAGATAATCTTTTGAGTAGTAAAGCGATTAAGAGTTATACTGAGTGGGCAAGTGAAGCTGAGCCCACAAAAAGATGTCATGATTTTATTGAATGGTGGAACAGTCTCGAAGGGTCAGATGACCTACTACTGCTCCTAGTTCTTATGTTCTTAAACAAGTCCAGTTGACCCAATCTTTTCTCATACGACAAACCTGCCATAGTTCAGTGCAACAGATCTGTAGTTCTGCTTCTTAAATCTGACAGAAGACCAACCTTTACTAATCCAGGGATAATTCCTACCAGTAAAGATTTTACTTATGACATGCTTTTTCTGTGTACAAAGTTAAAAATCACAAAACACCAGGTTATAGTCCAACAGGTTTAATTGGAAGCACACTAGCTTTCGGAGCGACGCTCCTTCATCAGGTGATTTTTCTGTGTAAATATTGATATCAGTTATTTTTCCATTAGGTGGAGAGAGTGAATATTGAGTGAGGGATTATAATGCAGTCACTGATTCCATCAATTAAGTGCCAGAATAGCTTACTGGAGATTTGACACAAGCCATCCAAGTTATGTTATCACTTAATATTTAATGCAATGTACTTTATTTCTCATTAACATGGCATCTGATAAGCTGTTGAAAAAAAAAATGAATTTTCAGATGACATATATTGGACAGATTCACTTGTGTGTTTAAAATGATATTTATATTAACAGAATTCTCTTTATACCAGAAGTGTCATATATAGATTAAACTCTCTGGTTTATGTTCATTCCCTCTGTCTACAAATAAGAGTATCCCCTTCTACCATGTTTTTAAGTGAATTGTCATTCACCCTTTTCCATAAAACTTTTATCTATTATCCTGAATATCTAAAGTAGAAGTTGCAAATTAAAATTAGTTCAATCAAACTGTCAACTGCTGATCATTTAAAATCTTTTTCTCTTTAAATTTTTCTTTCTTTCTCATAAAAACCCTCATGTGGGTATAGTAAGCCAAATGTCTAATCCTGTAAAGTTTGCAAAGATGATTTCCTTTCACCTATGAAATGCCACTTACAACTGCTGAAGCCTTCATTCATTTGCTGTGAAAATCCTCAGCTATGCATTATTACCTCCAAATTTTGAGGTTTCAGATTTCCTGACTGGACCCCTTTAACTTCAGCAGGTGTAGCATACTGCTCCCATATCCTATTCTGCATCAGATTCCAAAGTTATTTGTGTCCCCTTGTGGCCGAGCCCCTAAACATCTCTCTAACTCTCCCCTACCTAAAGTGATGTTGCTAATATTTTCTAATCAACTTATTCAGATATGTTATAATAGACCTCTGGAGGAGATGGAGCTTGAACTTGGACCTCCTGCTCCAGGAGTAGGGACACTACCACTGTGGCATTTAACTCTTTCCTTGGATACCAGGGACCACCCAATGCCTTCCTCAAGTGACCATTACTTCTGTGAACCTTAAATTTGAGCTCTGGCAAACTGAGTGTAAGGGGTATTGCAGCTTTCTTCAGTTGAAATATGCAAACAGATTGCCGTGATCCCAGCTGATGTTTAGTACTGGACAAATCTAATCCCATTTAGAAATCTGCTTTGTTAGATTTTTTTTAGTTTTAATTAGGTGATTTCTCACTTAAACATATTGCAGATTTGGCTTTTAACAATGAAGATGTAAGAAATTAAGATAAAATAGAATAAACCAAAATATTTACATAAACACAAGTTTAAAATTTTGATGCACATACTTAAAACTATCCCAAAAACTCTCCTGAAACTCCCCTTTGACAATATTCATACCAGAGACAATTTTCTTCTGTATTAGATATATAGATTTAATTTAACTGTTACTTCAGTTCCCAGCCCTGAGCTTTTTCCTGGATCCTTCATGCACCTGAGCTTTATATTTTAATCCCTTCAAGATTTTACCCACACACTTATAGTCTGCAACTATTAGTAAACTCTTTACTCTGAGGAATCTATTTTTAATAATTTGAAATTAACCTCTCCCTTTCTCAGGCGCAACTGCTTTAGCCATCCATGTTTAACTAAGACTTCTGCAGAACATTACTAAACTGAAATTAAACAGAAAGTTTTCTCTCTGAGTTAAGAGTATTTCCCCTAACTTTTAAAAAAACAAGTCTACAATCTTCCAAGGGAAAGCCTAATGTACTGGGCTTTGTATGTTGTTTGCTTGTACTCTCTTCCAAGCTAAATAAAACCCCATTAGCTCTTAGGGGCTTTCTTAGTCTATTTTAAAGAAATCACAATGGCTATAGAAATATTTAAACATACACAATTAAATCCATTAAATAAGTAGAAAACCCCAAATACCACCAGTTTAAAATCCTAAAATCTAACCTTAAAAAAAGTTAAAATATATGTAAATCACATATCTTACATCACAAAATGAAGTTGAATTTGGTACTTAGTAATAACTAGTTGAAGACATAGCTAACTTTTCCTTCCTTAACTGATTGGAGTGCTGTGGAGAATTTTAAAGTCTAAAATATGATATATTGGTAAATGAACCTGTGACCTATTTAGTCTATGATTCAGCTCCTCTAAGAAAATTGAACATATTATGCAAAGGAGAGAAAAATTCTTTGTGGCAGGTAGGTGATTCAGATGACAGGTGCAGAGAAGCCAAGTAACATATGAAGCTTAGGATATTGTATGCAGCAGCCGCAAGACAATGATAGACCTGAATCTTGAAGGAAAGTAGATATCATGAGCACAATTATGGATTATAAGAAGTAGAGAGGAGTGAGCTATTTAAGCCCTTAATATCTGCTCCATATTTATTAAGAAAATAGCTGATCTGACTGAGGCTTTGATTCCATTTTTTTTGCCGCATAATCCCTCTCCTCGCCACCATAACCCTTGATATCCTTTTAAATCAAACATTTAACTTGCCCTTAAATACAATAACTCAGCCTCCAGTACTCCCTGTGAGAGTTTCAAAGAATAATAATTCTCCGAGAGGATAAAAAAGACCTTCCTTATCTCTGCCTTAAATGGGACACTCCTTCATTTTTACATTATGCCTATTAGTTCTAGATTCACAACTGTGGGGTAAAATCCCAGCATCTACATTATCAAGTCCCTTTATATACTTAAATACTTGTGTTAATAGGACTACCTCATATTCTTTTAGCTATTTTCTAATTAACCTGATCAGAGATGTTTTTTAACATTTATAGAGCAGGTTGATCTTGAACCTAGGCTTCCTGGTCCAGAGGTAAGGAGCCTATGACTGTACAAGAACCCTAATAAGTAGATAAGATATAATAGTAGCCATTTTATGTAATTTGATTTACTGACTTGATGCTGGACGTTCCATTTTTCACCACACCACTCCGGTTTCTTTTTATATTTTCTAATTGACTTGTTCACTGATGTTATCACACATCTCTGAATTTATTTTGCTTATGATGCATTATTTTCATGCATGGGAATCTATAAAATTCTAACTGGGCTAGACAGGGTAAATACAAGAAGGAGGTGTAGTGATGATCGGTGAGTCCAGATCCAGGAGTCACACTTTAAGGATGCATGGTAGGACATTTGACAATGAAATTAGAAATTTCTTCACCCAGAGAGAGAACTTATGAGTTCTCTGCTACATAAAGCACTCAAGGCCTAGCAAATGTTTTCCAGAAGGGTTTAGATTGTTTTTGAGGGATAAAGGGATTAAAGGATATGTAGACGAAGCAGGCACACGGTAATGAATTGAATTATCAGCCATGATCATATTGCACAGTGAAGCAGGCTCAATGGAGCAAATGGCCTGCACTTGGTCCTTTTTTCTTTTTTTTTAATGTTCTATGATATGAAATAATTTGAAAATAACCATAACACAGATGACACTTACAAAATTCAGTAATTTATTACTAAGAATGCTACTGTGTGAAAGAGAATTAATTAGTAGCGGGTTTTGAGAAGATTTGCAGCCCAGGTTGAGGTTCGGGATGTAGGTTTGCTCGCTGAGCTGGAAGGTTCATTTTCAGACGTTTCGTCACCACGCGAGGTAATATCTTCAGTGAGCCTCCAGACGAGGCGCTGCTGGTGTTTCCTGCTTTCTATTTATATGTTTGGGTTTCCTTGGGTTGATGATGTCATTTCTTGTGGTGACGTCCTTTCCTATAGTGATGCTATTTCCTGTTCTTTTTCTCAGGGGGCAGTAAATGGGATATTGGTCAGTGTATTTGTTGATAGAGTAACGGTTGGGATGCCACGCTTCTAGGAATTCTCATGTGTGTCTCTGTTTGGATTGTCCGAGGTTGGATGTGTTGTCCCAGTCAAAGTGGTATCCTCTCTTATCTGTATGTAAGGATACTAGTGAGAGAGGGTCATGTCGTTCTGTGGCTAGTTGATGTTCACGAATCCTGGTGGCTAGTTTTCTGTCTGTTTGTCCAATGTAGTGTTTGTTACAGTTCTTGCATGGCATTTTGTAAATTACATTAATTTTGCTTATGGTCTGTATAGGGTCTTTCAAGTTCATTAGCTGTGTCGGTGGGTTCATGGCCTACCATGATGCTAAGGGGTCTGAGTAGTCTGGCAGTCATTTCTGAGATGTCTTTGATGTAGGGAGAGTGGCTAGGGTTTCTGGATGTGTTTTCTCTGCTTGTTTGGGTTTGTTGCTGAGAAATCGACGGACTGTGTTCATTGGGTACCCATTCTAATGGTAGCCCACAATGGTAGCATCATGGTTTCCCATAAACACACTAACACACTAAAACAATAGCTAATTAACTTGAAAGACCCTATACAGACAACAAGCAAAACTAATGTAATTTACAAAATACCTTGCAAGAACTGTAACAAACATTACATTGGACAAACAGGCAGAAAACTATCCACCAGGATGCACAAACATTAACTAGCCACAAAACGACATGACCCTCTCTCGCTAGTATCCTTACATACAGGTAAGGAAGGGCATCACTTCGACTGGGACAACACATCCATCCTTGGACAAGCCAAACAGAGACTTGCACAAAAATTCCTAGAAGCATGGCATTCCAGCTGGAACTCTATCAATAAACACATTGACTTGGATCCCATTTACCACCTCCTGAGAAAAAGAATAGGAAATGACATCACCACAGGAAATGGCATCGCCAACCCAAGGAAACCCAAACATACAAATAGGAAGCAGGACACACCAGCAGTGCTTCATCTGGAGGTTCACTGAAGATGTGACCTAGTATAGTAATGAAATGTCTGAAAATGAACAGCTCAGCGAGCAAACCTACATCTAGAATTAATTATGTTCAACAGTAGGGTTATTATTGGAGTTGCAAGTTTCAAAAGTCTGTATTGATAGTGGCATTATTAACATTCATAAGTGAAATCTAAGCATTTTACAGAGCCACATAAAGATGGAAGCCAATAGTGCAGAAAAGGAAACAATTGAAAAATAGGTGCTGAAAGCCCAGATGAAGGGTGTTTTAGAGACCTTTGAAAGCAGGACAGAAAAATTCAATTTAAGAGTGGAGACAAGTAATTGAAAGCACTGTAACTGATGATGGATAGAATGAAACAGACCAAGGAATAACCATTATTAGAGAATCAGACCTGCCATGCAAATCACAAAGACCTGGAATTTGAAAATATGAAATCTTCTGGCATTTGCAAACTTAGTGAGAAAAGAGGAAATGGAGGAATGAGACTCATTTCTTTGGTTTGTAATAGATAAAATGGCTGCCTCACAGCGCCAGGGATCTGGGTTTGATCCCAGCCTTGGGCAACTGTCTGTGTGGCGTTTGTACACTCTCCTCGTGTCTGCGAGGATTTCTCTGGGTGCTCTGGTTTTCTCCCACAATCCAAACGTGTGCAGGTGAGCTGAATTTGCCATGCTAAATTGCCCATAGTGTTCAGGGATGTGTAGGTTAGATGTATTAGTCAGGGGTAAATACAGAGGAACCTCGATTATCTGAAGGACATGCGTGGGGGGTATTTCATTTGGTTAATCGAGGCCGGATAACATAGTTAGCCTTGCATCAGGACCTTGTGATCTTGTTCAGATAATCCAAAATTTGGTTAATCGAATGCCAGATAATTGAGGTTCCTATGTATAGGATAATATGGTAGGAGAATGGGTCTGGTTGGGTTACTCTTCAGAGGGTCAGTGTGGACTTCTTGGGCAAAAGGGCCTTATTTCACACTGTAGGGATTCTATGATAAAGGTCTGGAGAAATTGAGTCCCTAGTTGGTGTATTAGAGTTTTGGTATTGGAATGGAAGAAACTGACTGGACCAAAGGTGAGCAACTTTTAAGTCGAAAGAAAATGGACTTGATTAAAGATCTACTGCTGTGAAAGGAATTTGGTTTTAGTCAGTATAGCATATCAAGGTGCCGTACATCTTGATTAAGGTTGAGACTATTGATGCATTGTCAGTGTCAGCAGCCAGTGTGAATTACTTCTGTTTTGTTAATTTTGTCTTGAAGAAAATTTTGATTGTGCTCAGATCGTGAAGACAGACCAACATTAAAATGGAAAAGGGTTGGTTGTATTGTAAATTGTTTTAAACTAAAATAAAAATTTGTCCTATGGTCAGGTGTCCCTAAAATAATCAAATAATTCTGGTACAAGTGAGATTCTATTTTATAGATATGTTTCCTTCTAATAAATCAGTGACTACATTTTAATGTACTTGGTTGGTGTTTTGGGACATGCTGAGTTTGTGGAAGATGCTGTATAAAATGCAAGTCTTTTTTTTTTCCTTTGTTTGTTCTGACTTAATCCTTCACGGCAAAGTCATACCTCAATATAGCTTGCCCTATCATTCAGTTTATGTGTACCCAAAAGAAAACATACGCCGGAATTAATCCATTAATCCTGGAATTCCTCATAATGGTATTGTGGGTCAACTCACAGCAGGTGGACTGCAACGGTTCAAGGAGGCAGCTCACCAGCATCTTCTCAAGGGCAGCTAGTAATGGACAGTAATGGGCCAGCCAGTGATGCCCACATCCCACAAATGAATAAAAAGTAATTATAAATCTAATGAACTAGAAGAGGACAGCATGGTGAAAGGTAGAGAGAGAGAGTATAACCAACAAAAAGAGATGTGAAATCACCTCATGAAGGAGCAGTGCTCTGAAAGCTTGTGATTTTCAAATAAGCCTGTTGGCCTGTAACCTGGTGTTGTGTGACTTCTGACTCTAATAAAAAGAGATTTTTTAAAGTATCGGTAATAAGTAATTTAAGTACAGGTATTTCATTAACTAAAAAAATTGCAATCTTGTGTAAAACAGAAGATCTTGGCAACATATTAATTTGACATTTTACCAGGAAATGATTGGCTAGTTAAATGTATGTGTTCTTGAAACTCAACTGAACTTTTTTTTTCTCTGCTACCTTGAAGGCTGCAGAGATCAATGTGTCAACTCAGTTTGTTGGTAGCTGCTTGTTTCTCTGAATCGAAGTACATCAAATTTTATAGTAAATTTTAATTTTTCTTCCTATACCTATTTTATTTCCTTCTAAGGGCCATAACTTAGCCCCATGGTAGGTAGTAACCCTTTGGTAGCCAATCTGAGCGGCTGTTTTAAAAAATCTATTCATATAATATATATAATATGCATCAATATTTTATGATTGTGAGTAGTATTGATATACTTAGATTTTAATAAGGCCTGCTAGGAAGCAACAAGATGGAATTTATCTTTTGTTTATTTTCTTGTATCTCTTTTCTATTTCTTAATGACACTTCCACACTGCAGTTAAACTGGGATTAATTTTGGCACCTTTGTTTCACCCATCTGAAATGGCTGAGCTAATTGGTCTTCAGGCACAGCTAATCCTCTGCTAGATTTGTTTACTCTCTTCCAGCATAGTTGATGGAGGAGTAGTTTCAGTAACCTCACCTACATTTTGCATTTGATGCCATTTGTATTCGCCTTGTTGGTATGACATGTCGGATGTACTGAATCTCAGCAGTGTTGTCATAGAGATATAGTTGGAGTCCTTTTAGTGAAAATACTGCATGACCAGGGAAGCAGCGTTTTATGCAGATTTGATTTAGCTGACGTAAGTACATTTGCTTTTACTGAGGCGACATACGCTTTGTTTATGTTTCTCTGTTTTCGTTACCCAAAGGCGCACTTGGTTTACCACACCCATGTTCTTGAATAATTAAAATACTGCCTTTTTACAAGTCTTTACATAGTTGTGGATATCCAGTGAATATGTCAAAGTAAAGCATCGGCAGCAAATTGCAGCACCTTCACTGCTGTACTCAAAACAGTGTTTGGTAAAATGAAGAGTCTGATTTTATTTTGCTTACGATGGAGCTTTTACACGCAGTGAGAATGAGACTAAAATAACATTGAAGCTTCCCTTTTCAGACACTAAATTATCAGTTCTCTGTCTTTTTACTTTTATTTTTTCCACTTAAGAACTTGACACTTGGGCTTTGAGTTATATACTCCTAGTATAGATATATTGAATAAATGTATTGTTCTCCTTTCATGCCTTGAACTGTGTTTATAGTTGAAAATATATCTGAAATTCTGGCTGTTTGCTTGTATCTGTTGAAATTTCAATTGGTGGAAATAAGTTTGATAATTGAAATAAGGTTGGTTGCTCAGTTCAATTAATTTTAGAGTTGTACAGTATTTCAGTTTATATAAATGATAGTTGAGTTCATTTGAATGTTTGAATAATTTTTTTTGTTCCTGTTTTAATGATGTTTTTGACTTAAACTAATCAATTTGCAGTTTATGACACCTTCGTAATTCTTTACAGTTAATCGGAAATCTGGTTCCAAGCATCCAGCAAACCATGGTAGTTGCCGTTGGGGATCACGCACCCAGAGCTTAAACAAAGAACCTATTCACAAAGACATAGACTTAGTGACCAAACGCATGTTATCTGCCAGGCTGCTGAAAATTAATGAACTACGAAATGAAGTTACTGAGTTGCAGGCTAAGTTGGAGGATTTGCAGAAAGAAAACAAAATTCTAAAGCGACTCCAGCACAGACAAGAGAGAGCCCTTCATAAGTTTGAGGACACAGAAAATGAGATTGCATTGCTCATATCCCATCATAATGATGAGGTTAGGGTACTTCGAGAACGACTTCGAAAATCACAGGAGAACGAAAGAGCAGTTGAAAAACGTTTAAAAGATACTGAGGAAGAACTTTATCGCACGAAAAGCTCTCTTCAGAAATTAAAGAAACTTTCAGAAGACAAACATCTGGTGGAACGAGATGAACTAGCACAGAAGCTTGCCAAAGCTGAAGTCAAAATGGAAGAGAGTGAAAGAAAATTGAAGGTACTGTTTTACGTTTATCTTGTATGCTTCACATCACATATTTTGATGTGTGGTAGGCGAATATTTTTTTCCCATTATGTATCAGAGTGCACAAGACATGGGATTGGGTTTTCCCAAATGCTGCTTAATCAGTGTAAGTTTTGTCACTGAGTCATTGAAAAGAAACTAAATTAATTTATAGCAGCTTGGGTGATGAGGCCTGACCAAAAACAGTTCCATAGCTAAAGCTTCAAATAATTTAAATTTTGTAAATCTTGTGATACAAGTTCAACATGTTTATAATACTCATTCATGCTGTGCACTTGTCTTCAACATTTGTTCATAGCTTTTAAACAATGCTTTGAACAGTCATAAAGTTAACTTCATTTTTTTATGTTGAGAACCCTTAATAGGACTTGTCTTATGTTGATGACGTAATTAAGGCATGACTCAAAAAGGATGCTAATTTTACATTGTGTATCCAAAACTGAAATGGAGCTTGAGTATTTTATTATGGACAATTTGGTTGTAGGAAAGCTAATTTGTTTGATCAGTGAACCTTAGTAGCTAAAACAAATAAAAATACCCATCTTCATTAGTGTTAATCATTCAGAATTGAAACACTTATTATGTCTTTGACAAATTTAACATTATGAAATGAGGTGAAAATCCATGTCTCTACTGGTTGCATTTTGGTCAAATTTACATAGTGCAAATGTGTATTATGATCAAGTCTGCCAGGACAGCTGCATGCAGAAGAATAAATCAGTAGCAATGTGTTTCAAGGATGTGTGCAACAAAATGGTAAAAGCTTTGAAATAAAAATAGAAAATGCAGGAAGTACCTAACAGATCAGGCTACTTCTATGGAGAGAGTAGAGCGCAATGGCTTTTTGACTGGAAGGTGTTAGAGATGTAAAAAGTTTGAAACAAATAGAGACAAGTAAAGTAGGGATATTGGGGAGGAAAGAACTAAAGGGTAGGCTTACAGTGGGGAGTGCTTATTGACACCTTTGTAGTGAGCTGCCTATATATTCAGTTAATCATTTGGCGCCTTTCATCATGATGTCATCACCAAACTTGTTTTTCTCTCATTTGGTTTCACCAATTCAAAGGGTCCAATATCTTCATGGCACATTGGGTAGCTCTGCAATCACCTTAACATCCATAGCACTTCTCTGTGCAGGCAGTGTCCTGTGCATGCCCTTTCATTAACTTGGTCATTCTGTTCAATCAACAAGAATGACCCTCTCTTGTATTCCAGCCTATTAGGCCATACTTTGCTTCGCTACCTCTTTTTCCTAAACTCAGAAATCACTTAAATTTTTTTATGTCTCTAACATCTTCTAGCTGAAATGAAAAGACATCAGAGTTTTCTCTTTTCACGTATACTACCTGATCCTCTCCTCTCCAAGACATTTTCATACCCCATCCCTTCCCTGTATCTCCTGACTCTCTGTTATCTCAATTGAGCCCTTTTTCACCCACTTTCCCTCAGTCCGCTCCTCTTTTCTCATTCATTTTTTTGTGTTTGTCCTTGTTAGAAAAATCTGGTAGCAGGATGATTTGTAACATTAGTTTTAGAACAACATGACCCTAATTATGTATGTCATCGTGACAGCTGCAGGGTAGTTGTGAAGCAATGAGATTTTACTTACTTTTATTAAACATACATACTGCACTAGCATGAAATCTGAAGCAATGTTCGTGTTTTATTAAGAATTTTTGTTGAATTAAACCAACTTCAAAAATACTCTTAATATCCTGAATTAGGATGTCCTCAAAATATCCTCAGTTAGAAATCATTAGATTATAAGGCTAGGGACAGAACGATTTGTGCTGAGACAATTTAGCTGGAGTTGTATTTTAATTTTTTCATCCTAATATTTTATTTGTTTTCTGATTTATAATAGAAATGATAGATCTATTATATTAAAGGTAATAATTTTTATATGAAATCCAGGTGATTTGAATTTTAGGATTCTGAAAATTAACTGTCCATAAAACTGCAATCTTCTCCTACCTTTTAAGCCTGAGATTAACTATTTTCTCAGATTCCCAAAGGAAATTATTCTTGTTGCATCATGGACATACTTAGCACTCAAATTCTGAGTTGACCTTTATGTTCAAGGCCAGTTTTTTCAAACTGTGGGTGAAACCTGATTTTTCTAATGGATTACAGGAAGCCCTTGGTCTTCCCAGCTGGATGCCCAGAGCAAATCCTACAAACTTTTTGTGTGTTCATTGCATCAACTGTGATCAATTTTGTGGACCATCTGCTTGTAATTAAAATTATATCCTGCCCCAAATGAAACCCAAACCTTCAGTGCCACAAAGAAATGGATATTTAAAAACAATTCATTTTTAAGGACGTGGTAAAGTTGAAGACAATGTGAGGCATAAATGTAATTTTCTAAACTTGTCTCTCATATTAAGGAACTAGAAAGAAACTTGGAGCTAACCAACCACAGCTTCCTCAGGCAAGTGGCCTCTGAGAGGAAGAAGGCGCATGTGGCTCAGGAAAATGTTCAAAATCTCCAGGATAGCATCCAGCATCTTGGTCAGAAACTAAAGGTATTTCACTTTATAGTGGCTGTATCAAAAAGACAAAAGTTCTTCTAGTCCATTAACAATAATATGTTACAGACATTTTCATAGATTAAATGAAAATTATAATGGGAAATTGTTGCATGTTTAAAAAAAGTCCTGGTTTCATCATTGTTGTTAGCTACACAGTCAGAATAAATTTAATATTTATTGTTAAAGTCAAATTTCATAGATATAGTTGAAGCTGCAGATGTGTGTTGATTTTCAGAGGTTTGCCAGTTATATATCCAAACGTATGCAACTGTCACTTGTTAAAGACTGTATAGAATGTGACATATAATGTTTTGTAATTTTGTGTACTTCCTTATGAATAGTTTTTTGATTATTAAAAGATAGAAGCCAGTTAATATCTAATTCTGCTAATAGGGTGCTAAATACTTAAATACAAGGCAAGCAGTTGGTGTGAACTAATTACACCAAACTTATTATTAACTGCCCCTGTGGGGCCAGGAGTGTGCACGTTGATAAAATATTCCAGCTGATCAAGAGGTCAACATAATCAGTGTAAAAGTACACACTAAGCAATAGAAATGTAATGCAGAGGCTATACCGCCACTGTTGTGCTTTATTTACAGTATGAATCCCTTCAATAATAACGCAACTTTATTTTAGATAAAACTTACTGGCATAGAGTCTTCTCACTCACATTGTCTACTGACTGAGACATTGTAGAGATCGCAATACAGGTTGTTCTGCTATAATGCGCATTTCGTTAACATAAATTTGCAGTAATGCGATTAACGAATTGGGGAAACTTTTAAAAACGTATGTTGGCTGTAATGCGATTACATCACTGACACTTTAAGCACTGTTTCTAAAGCGCAATTTTTCTATAATGCGGGATTGCACTAGAACACAACCGTTGCATTATAGAAGAACCAGTTGTCATACAGGAAAGTTTTGGTGTTTCAGGTATATAAGTTTTGCTGGTTTATCAAGAGTGCCAGTTCATAAAATGCTGATTAAAACAAAGTCTGCTGTCGTTGGTTTTCTTAAAATGTATGTAAAGAAGAGTCAGGGCTTTTGTGGTGCAGTAGTAGTGCCATTATCTCTAAGCCAGGAGGCCTGGGTTCAAGTCCAGAGGTGAGTAATAACATCTCTAAACAGGCTGTTTAAAATTCTATAATGCAGAGGAGAATTACGGTGTGTAATTGATCAAAATAAAACTCCAGCTAGGAAGTGGACTTTGAAAGCATTAAACTTCTAGTGTGCAACTAGTTAATTGTTTTTCTAATGGAATGGATCCAAAATGAAAACTTTGTTAAGAGCTTCTATTTCTTTTATAAAGCTTCCTTCCTAACTTCATAAGTGTTTTAATAGTCTTCATTTAAGACATTATTACAGGTGGCCACCCTAACAATATTGCAGCAATAGTACTCAACACTAGCTGCACCTCTAGCCAAGTTTTTCCAGTATAGCTACAACATTGGCACTTACCTGACAATGTGGAAAATTATCCAGGCATGTCTTGTGTGCAAAAAAGCAGGACAAATCCAACCTGGCCAAATACCACCTAATCTTTGTAACTGGCAAAATGATGTGAGGGATGGTTGACGGTGCTATAAAGCAGCACTTGTTAAAGAAAAATAACCTGCTCCCTGAAGCTCAGGTTGGGTTCTGCCAGTGTTATTCAGATCCTGATTCATTCCAGCCTTGATTCACAAAAGGACAAATGAACTGAATTGAAGTGAAAGTGAACTAAAGTGAAAGTGACTAATCTTGACATCAAAGTGGCATTTGACTGGGTACAACATGAAGGAACTCTGACAAAACTAAGATGTGTATAACTCTGGGAAAACCTGGTTGGAGTAATCTCTAGCACAAAAGTGGATGTTTGTGGTTGTTGAAGCCAGTCATCACTACTGTAGTTCCTCAGAGTAGTGATCTAGGTTCAACAATCTTAAGTTGCTTTATGAATTGTGTTCCCTATTTTTAACCTTCCGATGGAAGGATTTTATGATAATTACACAATGTTCAGCAGCATTAGTAACTTCTCAGATATTGATGCAGTCCATGCCCACACCCAGCAACACCTGGACAGCATTCAGATTTGTGCTGAGTTGTGGCAAGTAACAACCATGCTACTAAAGTAACAGGCAATGACCATCTTCAACAACAGATTCAAACAATCACCCATTCATTCAATGATCGTTCCATTGCTGAATTCCTCACTATCAACATCCTGAGGTTTACCATTGACCTAAAATTGAACTGGTCCATCCATTTAAATACTGTGCTGCTACAGCAGGTCAGAAGGATGAATTCAATGGATTACCATGGGAACACTAACACCTTCCAATTAATCTTCCAAACCACACCCTATCCTGATTTGGAATTATATCACCATTCCTTTACTGTTCTAAAACTGACTTCCTAACAGCATTGAGAGTGTACTATAACTCAAGGACCGCAGCAATTCAAGAAGCAGCTCACCACCACCTCATCCAGGATAATATGGAATGTAAAATAAATGCTGGTCCAGTCAGTCCGCATCACATAAACAAAAATAGCACTTAGAAGAAAAGCTACGAAAGAAAATATATGACAGAGATAATGAGCGGAGAGATATTATAGCCTGTATTGATCTCATAACTTTTAGCTAGTTTTCTTTTAATGTTAAAAGCATACCTTTCAATAACACTATTTGTACCTTCTCTGCTTCAGCTGAAACTTTGTTATAGATATCAAGAAAATATGGACCTGATCATCAAACTTTTAAATTAGCTGCTTAGCCAAGGTATCTATAAGAATGTGACAGTCAGACTAGTGAGAAACATGTACAGGCTCTTTCTTGTAAAATGTGTAAATATTTACTTGTTTTCATGTTTATTAAAAGGAGAAGGAAAAGGAACTGGATGTGAAGAATATTTATGCTAATCGCATATTTAAGACATCACCAAAGAAAGACATTGAAAGTGTGGCTAAGAAGAAAGGTATTTCTTTTTCTGTTGATTTTGCTCCTGTTAAGGTCAATATTGAGTTGAATGTGTAAATTTCATATAGTATAATTATCATGAAGTGCAGTTTGAGCTGAAAAATGTGTTGCTGGAAAAGCGCAGCAGGTCAAGCAGCATCCAAGGAGCAGGAGAATTGATGTTTCAGGCATAAGCCCTTCTTCAGGAATGGCTTCCTGAAAGCCATTCCTGAAGAAGAGCTTATGCCTGAAACATCGATTCTCCTGCTCCTTGGATGCTACCTGACTTGCTGTGCTTTTCCAGCAACACACTTTTCAGCTCTGATCCCCAGCATCTGCAGTCCTCACTTTCTCCATGAAGTGCAGTTTACCCATTTAGATGGCAAACAGCATTATTTTGTAAAATTAGAAAAATTTATATGACCTGAAAGGAAGGACACTAGATTTTTAAAAATCTTATTGTGTTTGCAAAAAAGGAAGTCTGTTAAAACTATTTGGCAACTGTCTTGCAATTTTATTCATTAGAATCAGGCCTATATATTACCAACCACAGGTTAACTTCAATAAATCTCAAATTAACTAATCTTAAAAACTAAGGAAACCTAATAACAGCTTCTCACAAATAGGAAACCTAATAAACAGCTTTAATCTGACTGTAAAAGCTAATTCTGGATCAGTGGTGCTGGAAGAGCACAGCAATTCAGGCAGCATCCGAGGACAGGCAAAATCGACGTTTCGAGCAAAAGCCCTTCATCAGTAATAAAGGCAGAGAGCCTGAAGCGTGGAGAGATAAGCTAGAGGAGGGTGGGGGTGGGGAGAGAGTAGCATAGAGTACAATAGGTCAGTGGGGAAGGAGATGAAGGTGATAGGTCAGGGAGGAGAGGGTGGAGTGGATAGGTGGAAAAGGAGCTGGGCAGGTCGGACAAGTCCGGACAGGTCAGGGGATCGAGTTTCTGGAGGTTAGAAGCTAGGATGAGGTGGGGGAAGGGGAAATGAGGAAACTGTTGAAATCCACATTGATGCCCTGGGGTTGAAGTGTTCCGAGGCGGAAGATGAGGCGTTCTTCCTCCAGGCGTCTGGTGGTGAGGGAGCAGCGGTGGAGGAGGCCCAGCACCTCCATATCCTCGGCAGAGTGGGAGGGGGAGTTGAAATGTTGAGCCACTGGGCGATTTGGTTGATTGGTGCGGGTGTCTCGGAGATGTTCCCTAAAGCGCTCTGCTAGGAGGCGCCCAGTCTCCCCAATGTAGAGGAGACCGCATCGGGAGCAACGGATACAATAGATGATATTAGTGGATGTGCAGGTAAAACTTTGATGGATGTGGAAAGCTCCTTTGGGGCCTTGGATTGAGGTGAGGGAGGAGGTGTGGGCGCAGGTTTTACAGTTCCTGCGGTGGCAGGGGAAAGTGCCAGGATGAGAGGGTGGGTCGTAGGGGGGGGCGTGGACCTGACCAGATAGTCACGGAGGGAACGGTCTTTGCGGAAGGCGGAGAGGGGTGGGGAGGGAAATATATCCCTGGTGGTGGGGTCTGTTTGGAGGTGGCGGAAATGTCGGCGGATGATTTGGTTTATGCGAAGGTTGGTAGGGTGGAAGGTGAGCACCAGGGGCGTTCTGTCCTTGTTGCGGTTGGAGGGGTTGGGTCTGAGGGCGGAGGTGCGGGATGTGGATGAGATGCGTTGGAGGGCATCTTTAACCACGTGGGAAGGGAAATTGCGGTCTCTAAAGAAGGAGGCCATCTGGTGTGTTCTATGGTGGAACCGCTCCTCCTGGGAGCAGATACGGCGGAGGCGGAGGAATTGGGAATACGGGATGGCATTTTTGCAAGAGGTAGGGTGGGAAGAAGTGTAATCCAGGTAGCTGTGGGAGTCGGTGGGTTTTTAGAAGATGTCAGTGTCAAGTCGGTCGTCACTGATGGAGATGGAGAGGTCCAGGAAGGGGAGGGAGGTGTCAGAGATGGTCCAGGTAAATTTAAGGTCAGGGTGGAATGTGTTGGTGAAGTTGATGAATTGCTCAGCCTCCTCGCGGGAGCATGAGGTGGCGCCAATGCAGTCATCAGCATGAGGTGGCGCCAATGCAGTCATCATTGGCGCCTGTAAAAGCTAATTGCCTATTGACAATCTTTGTTAAGGGAAGATTGAAGTTGAATACTTTAACTTAATTTTTTGAGCAGGTAACAATAAGAATCAATTAAAGTAGCATCCTTAGTGTAGTCCACATCGTCTTTAGCAAGACATTTTTAAGTTCTGGGGTCAACACAGGCCACAAAGTGATATAGGCAGGTTAAGTAAGTGCACACAACAAAATGGCAGATGGAACGTAATATGGAGAAGTACAGGACCTTGGTAAGGCCACATTTGGAGTACTGTGTGCAGTTCTGGTCGCCTCATTTTAGGAAAGATGTGGAAGCTTTGGAGAGGGTGCTGAGGAGATTAACCAGGATGTTGCCTGGAATGGAGAATAGGTCATACGAGGATAGGTTGAGAGTGCTAGGCCTTTTCTCATTGGAATGGCGAAGGATGAGGGGTGACTTGATAGAGGTTTATAAGATGATCAGGGGAATAGATAGAGTAGAGAGTTAGAGACTTTTTCCCCGGGTACAACAGAGTGTTACAAGGGGACATAAATTTAAGGTGAAAGGTGGAAGGTATAGGGGGGACGTCAGGGGTAGGTTCTTTACCCAGAGAGTGGTGGGAGCATGGAATGCGCTGCCTGTGGGAGTGGTAGAGTCAGAAACATTGGCGAACTTTAAGTGGCAATTGGATAGGTACATGGATGGGTGCTTAAGCTAGGACAAGTGTTTGGCACAACATCGTGGGCCAAAGGGCCTGTTCTGTGCTGTATTGTTCTATGTTCTCTATGGAATTTCTTAATTTTGTTCATAAAATCGAAAAGCAGAAATGTTTTGGAAGGTGTGAGAATCAAATGTTAGTGTTGAAAGAGATTTGGATGTGCTTGTACAAGGAACTCTGAAAATTAGCATGCAAGTACAACAAGGAACTAGGAAGGCAAATGGCACATTGCATTTTATTGTGAGGTTGTTGGGTAAAAGGAATACAGTTTAGAAATTTGCAGATGATGTAGGAAGTGTTGAGCGGGACAGCAGGAGGATGTCTGTTAAATACATAATAATTGTAAGTATATCATAATGTTGGGTAGAGGTAATGTATAAGGGGTCTTGCAGTGAACGGTGAGGTAGAGAGGAGAGAGAGAGACTGGCAGCCAGTGTCTGGGTTAGACTAGGACAGCAACTAGCAACGATTGGGAACTGGAAGGTCAGTAGCTTGTTAGTTCACGGCAATAATGGCAGATAGAGATGCAGTGAATTGGGTTGAAGTCTTATTCTCAGCAGGCTGGTATTGAAATTGTGGTTTATTCGGGTGAAACAAAAGCTAGGAGAAAGTGAGGACTGCAGATGCCTGATAAAGGGCTTCTGGTCAAAATGTCGACTCTCCTGCCCCTCAGATGCTGCCTGACCTGAAACGAAAGCTAATCTGTGACGAAGAGTTTTGAGGGCTGTAAACCTTCTTTGGGGTGGTTGAGGATTGAAAACTTGGAAATGGAAGGAGAGGGTTTGAAGATGCAAATCTTGTTGCGAGTGTAGGAGTTGAATAATTTGTTAAAATGGAGAGGATTTCTTAGTCAAGGGAGCTGAAACCATACCCATTTAACACAGTGGATGTTTAAAGGTAGATTATTTGCTTTGTGTATAATATACTTGTAAGAAAGAGACAATGATGTAAATAAAGCGTTATCAGTCTTTTTTTCTGGACACATATTCCATGCTGTGTGATTAGCGCATGTCTACATACATAACAGGTATATTAGCTTAATGGTGTAATTGTTTACACTTGCTTTCATTGGTCAGAACATTAAGTATAGGAGTTGGGACGTCATGTTGTGGCTGTGCAAGACACCTTTCGAATACTGCTTATAATTTTGTTTGCCCTGCTGCAGGAAGGATGTTGTTAAATTAGAAAGGGGGCAGAAAAAAATTACAAGAATGTTGTTGAAACTGGAGGATTTGAGTTAACAGAAGAGGCTGCATAGGCTGGGACTTTTCTCCCTGGCACATCAGAGGCTGAGGGGTAATCTTATTGAGGTTTATAAAATCAGGAGGGGTATAGATATGGTGAATAGCCAAGATTTCTTCCCAAGGGTAGTGGAGTCCAAAAGTTGAAGGAAAAGGTGAGAGGGGAAAGATGTAAAAGGGATCTGAGGGGTAACTTTTTCACACAGGATGGTGCATTTATGGAATGAACTGCCAGGGTGGTAGAGGTGATATCAGTTGCAACATTTAAAAGACAGTTAGACAGGTACATTTTTAGGAAAAGTTTAGAAGGATATGGATCAAACACAGTCAAATGGGACTAATTAAGTTTGGGATACCTGGTTGGCATGGATGAGTGGACCGAAGGATCTGTTTCTGTGCTCTATGACCAAATTAATCTGTAACCAAACTCTGAAGACTTACTGATAAATTTACTGAAACAGATGTAAAAGAAAATTTTAATGCACAAAAAACTGCTGCAGGTGTGGAACATTGACACCAACACAGAACTGAATGACATGTTTCCTTGTTGACTCCAGAATAAACCGTAAATGTCTCCCTCTTGTATGTATTGTCTCCAAAAATAGAATTACATGCTAACGTGACAATATATAATTTTGTCAGATAAATCAAACTTGTCTTATTCACTGGTCAGAAACTAAACAATTCGCTGCAAATTTCAAGTTAATTAATCAACTAATTATTCAAATGTTACTTAATGTACTGATGATGTTTTAGAAAACATTGTAAAATGTGAATATGTATAGATAATGATTAAACAGTGCCTGTATTGTGCAAGGCCATTATGGAGGGAAAGTAATCAACTAAAAGGCCTATCTTCTGAAATAAACTGGATTTTAAATAACTGACATTTGTTGGTCTCATCTGCTTTGCCAAAAGAATTTGACTTGTGTGAATGAGTAATAAAAACAAATAATGACATACTAGATAAATTGTTTTTGTGTCTACTTTAGCAACAGTACCAAAAACTGCAATTGGAGTGCAGACTGAAGAGTACTACTTGCCTTTAGAGTTCCCAACTCCACCCCTCGTTGCGTGTGGTGAAGAAGAACTGATGATAAAAGGAGAATATTCACAAATGGTATGTTTTACCTAACATATATGCTTTCTACAAAATGGTTAAGAATTATTACACATCACTCCACAAAATCAATATTTGTTTTAAAAAGTCTAATAATGAAGAAAAAGCTAAACATTGAGGTTACAATGCAGATAGTTATGTAGCGGATAGAATACGGGAACACCAGTTTTTGTAAGCTTTTATTTATGGAGTAACGCATTGCACATTGTACATCTTTAAGACCCACCTGCAATGGAGATGTGTATATATCAACAGTGGTACGTTCACAATTACTGCCCACCACTTTAGTTAATTTGAAATTTGCAGAGGCGATTGCATAATGGTACTATCGCGAGACTATTAGTTAGAGACCCAAATAAAGTTCTGGGGACCAGGGTTCAAGTCCTGCCATGGCAGATGGTAGAATTAGAAATCAGTGGGGCAGATGGTGGTTCAGTGGTTAGCACTGCTGCCTCACAGCACCAGGGACCCGGGTTCGATTCCAGCCTTGGGCAACCGTCTGAGTGGAGTTTGCACATTCTCCTTGTGGGTTTCCTCTGGGCTCCGGTTTCCTCCCACAGTCCAAAAATGTGCAGGTTAGATGAATTGGCCAAACTAAATTGTCCATCGTGTTGAGGAATATGTAGGTTAGGTGCATTAGTCAGGGGAAAATGTAGGGTTGGGTCGAAGGGCCTGTTTCCACACTTTAGGAATTCTAAGGAAAAAAAAAGATTCTAATGTAATTAAATATCCAATTGGAAACAATGAACATTATGATGATTGGGGAAAAGAATGTTCAATTGTGTATAAGGAAAAAAAGGCACTTATGGCATAGTGATAGTGTTCTTACTCTCACCTAGAAGGCTTGGGTTCAAGTCCTAACTGCTCCAGCAGTATATCACAACACTCTGAACAGTTTGATTAGAAATACCAACAAAGATAAACAATTAACGGTCAATGATTCTCATGTTATAAATGTTTATCTTGGCTAGAAGGTAGGAAAGCAATACATGCACCAACTGCATGTAGAGATCACATTGGTGATTTTATATTAATGCAGTTGTCACAGTCTTGACTGTATTTAAAAGGTAAAGAAGAGATAACTAATGTCTTTATTAAATTGAATTCTAATAATTCTACCCATTTGAAGAGACATTTGCATTAATTACAGATTATAAAAAGTGGTATGGTTCCTTCTTATTAAATTGATTAGATCTTTTGTCTTCAGCCATTCTAATCCCTCGGTAAAACAAGATCTTTCCTTAGGAATCCCTTTCTCACCAGAAAGTGGCAAAATCAAAACTATACATGGGGTGGAATATAATCTCTGAACGCAAACTGGTTCAGTCCCATTTTCCTTCCAAAATCAGAATGGAATTTTGGTTTGATTTTAATATAAAATGTTTTTTTTCTTTGCAGTAAGCAGGTACCATTGTTACTTAATAAGTTATTCCTCAACCCTCAACTCTTGTTGCAACCTATAAATTTATTTAATATAAAGTACTGAAGAAACCTGATAAGTTTGACAGTATCTGATGTTGACAGTCCAGGGTTTCAAAGAAGATCACACAAAACATTAACTTTGTTTCTCTCTCCATCACTGCTACCAGACCTGATGAATTTCTCCGAGTACTTTCTGTTCTGGCATATTAATTCCTTTGCTTTTATTTTAATGGATGTATTTCTTCTCTTCATTTTAATTACCTCCAGTTTCTTTTATTTTGT
This sequence comes from Chiloscyllium plagiosum, assembly GCF_037043375.1. Classification (NCBI taxonomy): domain Eukaryota; kingdom Metazoa; phylum Chordata; class Chondrichthyes; order Orectolobiformes; family Hemiscylliidae; genus Chiloscyllium; species Chiloscyllium plagiosum. Next base: position 109,296,202 of record NW_028270141.1, read on the forward strand.
TTCCCTCAAATTTTCTGTGCTGTTCTTTTCATGTTCCTTTGAGGACATTGACATTTTGCTGAGCAAGTGTTTTATGATGCCTTCTGTACTCAGCCCCATAAACTTTAACATGAGGCTGTTCATATATCAGTGTTGAGCCTAATGTTTACCTCGTTTAATGTTTAATCATGAGCACATATGTATTGAGGCCACTGTTAGTGAGTAGGAGTTATGAATAATCCCTAATTCAGTGTTGAGACCAACCCTCCTGCCTTCTGATAAGATCTGGTTAAGGTTCCCTAATGGTACAGAGAAGAAATTCAATCTAGAGGCTTTCTAATCTGCAAAACCCATCTACATAGAAAAAAAACTCAGCCATTGGGAAAGCTTTATCTATTTTTCTTTCAGTTCATCCTTTACTGTACTCCATTCTTCAAGAATAAAATTGACTATCCTTTTCAATACTTTTGCTGAGTCAGCTGCTAATAAACTCCAGTGTGATTCAACATGACTGTTGGACCACATGTATTGTGTGGGAAACTTGAGTGTGTACTTGCATAATGTCACCATGTGACATCATATATAAAAGCATTGACATTTTGTAATGTATTACTGGCTTTGAAGGTAGATATTCAGATGTAGAAAATTTTCTTTGTGAAATTAATTTGTAACTTAATCATCAGATTCCCAGCATAAAAGTGTTACTTAACTTTAGTAGACTTTTTATGTTGGTAGAGTGTTCATGGTGAGTCAGCAGTTTTATAACCAAAGTGATTAAAAGAAGGGTTAGAGAGTTAGACAGGTAAATATTTGGAGGAAGAAAAGCAAAGGATCGAGAGAAGAGAGTGACATATGAAACAGAAAGAGAGAAATTATCCAAAAGAAATTGTCATCCAGATTTAAAAAATTATAACTGTGGAAACCAGAAATAGTAGAGAACTAAAAGGTAAAATAATGTCAGTAGATAGAGATTGGGGATTAAAAACAAATTGCGTAGAGTGAAACATTTTAAAGCAGATTTTTGGGCACGTGCTGCAAATCTGAAATATAAGCAAAGTGCTGGAAATACTCAAAAAATCAAGCGTCAGTTGTGGAGAAAGAAAGAGTTCATGTCTAATGACAGTTGTTGACCTGAAATGTTAACTTTTTTTGTTCACAAATGCTGCTTCCTGCAGTGAGCTGACCAGAACTACACACAGTACTCCAGTTGTGGCCTGACCTCTCTTTAATGGCAGAGATTTCTAGATTTATGCTATCGTTGGTGTGGAAAAAGTGCTTTCTAATTTCACTGTTGAATGAGCTAGTTCAAATTTTAAGGTCATGTTCTTTTGTTCTTGATTTCCCCATTAGAAGAAATAATTTCTCGCCTTGTGACCCGTTACATACCTTTCAGCATCTGAGAAGAGTTGATCTGATCATCCCTCAGTCGAGGCGTACAAGCCAAATTCACACAACCTGTCCTCCTAATTTAACTCTCTAAGGCCATTTCTTTTGGTTAATTTGCATTTAACCCCCTCCAAGACATCCTAAGGGACATGTCGCAAACTGAATATAGTACTCTCACAAGGTTTGAACAAAGCTCTATGCAACTGATTTATAATTTAAGTATTCCAACTCTATTGGGATTAAGGCCAACATTCCAATTGTTTCTTAGTTTCTATTTGTATCAGCTTACAATTTTGTATTGATTTGTATCTTTTAATTCCCAAATCTCTTAGATCTGTAACTGTTCTAATTTCAAATCCATTTTTTTGGGTGCCAATAACCTTATCTCCAACTTCTTGTCTTTATTGCTTATCCTTTTGCCATTATGATTACTCAGTTTCTTTGTCTGTATTCCTGTTTCTCCTTCAGCAATAGCTGCTATACTTCAAAAGCTGCTGCATTCCTTCAACTAAGTATGCTATCAGTAAAATAAAAGACTTTTTACCTTTACCAAAAGATTATCTTTAACTTATAGGAATTGTTTAATGTTGAAAATTGATGACCTTTCATCAGAACTGGGAAAAATTCTAAATATAATATCTGGGCAGCATGGTGGTTCGGTGGTTAGCACTGCTGCATCACAGTGCCAGGGACCCAGGTTCGATTCTGACCTCAGGTGACTCTGTTTGTGGAGTTTGCACATTCTTCCTGTCTCTGTGTGAGTTTCCGCTGGGTGCTCTGGTTTCCTCCCACAATCCAAAGATGTGCATGTTAGGTGAATTGGCCATGCTAAATTGCATAGTGTTAGATGCATTAGTCAGGGGTAAATATAGGATAGGGGAATGGGTCTGGGTGGGTTACTGTTTGGAGGATCGGTGTGGCCTTGTTGTGCCGAAGGGCCTGTGTCCATACTGGAGGGAATCTAATCTAAATAATAGCTTTAAACATGTCAGTGTTTTGGGGAGAAGATCTGTGATGGAGTGGAGTGTGGAGAGATTAAATGGCAAATTGACAGTGCAGAGTCAAAGGGAGTGGTTGCTTTTACTCAAGCCTACATTGAGGTTCATTGTAGGAGGCTGAAGGAAGTGGTCAGCATAAGGTCGAAGTGGGAAATTAAGATGATTGCTCATGCTCATAATTTTTTAAAAAATTGTTAATGAGATCGGTTTTAGGCTAGTATTTTTTGCCCATTGAGCATTTAAGGTGGTAGATTTCCTTCCCCATAGAACATTAGTGAACCATGTGGGTTTTTATGATGTGATTACTGTTAGGTCAATGACCTTCTATTGAATTCAAATTTTACCATCTTCCATCTTGGAATTTGAACTCATGTCCCCAGAATGTAAGCCTGGTATTTTGGATTATTAGTGCAGTGACATTACTAACAAGCCAGTGCCTCTCCCTTCTGGTTAAAAGACCACTTTAAAATCAATAAGAGTAAATGTAACAGAGAAAATGGGTGGCCAGGAGCAATGTTAGCCCACTAAGGACTGAAAGAGGACCTAAAAGCGGCACAGTGGCTCAGTGATTAGCACTATTGTCTCACAGCACCAGATTTGATTCCAGTCTTGGGTGACTGTCCGTGTGGAGTTTGCACATTCTCCTGTGTCTGCATAGGTTTCCTTTGGGTGCTCAACTTGTCTCCCACAGTCCACAGATGTGCAGGTTAGGTGGATTTGCTGTGGTAAGTTGTCTGTTGAGTCCAGGGATGTGCAGGCTAGGTGGGTTAGCCAGGTAACTTTGGGCGAAAGTGGGTACTACAGACGCTGGAGATTAGAGTCAAGATTAGAGTAGTGCTGGAAAAGCACAGCAGGCCAGGCAGCATCCAAGGAGCAGGAAAATCGACGTTTTCGGCAAAAGCCCTTCATCAGATGCTGCCTGACCTGCTGTGCTTTTCCAGCACTACTCTAATCTTGACAGGTAAATGTAAGGTTATAGGGATACAATGAGGAACTGGGTTTGGGTCTGGATGGCATGCTCTTTGAACGGTCTGAGTGACTTGCTGGGCTGAATGGCAATTGAGCTTTATGCACTGTAGGGATTCCATGATTTTGTCAGTGACTATGGGTAAATGGCAGACATGTTGAATGATTATTTTGCAATATTTAGGGTAGAAAAGGAGGATAGCTTGCCAGAAGTCTGGAGGAACCGGGTCAGGAACTGAGTAAAATTAAATAAATCATCAGTAATGAGAAACTTAGTGGAACGACAGAATGATCGTTTCCCATGACCTGACTATTTCCAGCCAACAACTTTAATGGAAGTCGGGGAGCACATTGTAGACACCCTAACAATAATCTTAGATACAGGAGTCCTCCCACTGGATTGGAAAATTGCTCATGTCACTCTACTTTTTAAGAAGGGGAAGGAAGAAATGGTGAGGCAATGGCCTAGTGGTATTATCACTAGACTATTAATGAAGAGCTTTTGCCCGAAATGTCTATTTTCCTTCTCCTCAGATGCTGCCTGATCTGATGTGCTTTTCCAGCACCACTCTAATCTGTTAATCAAGAAACTCAGTTAAAGTTCTGTGGACCCGAGTTTGAATCCTGCCAGGGCAGATAGTGGAATTTGAATTCCATTTTAAAATAATCTGGAGTTAAGAATGCACTTATTCACCAACCTTCTTCACGGAAGGCAATCTGACATCCTTACCTCGTCTGATTTACATGTGACTCCAAACGCACAGCAGTGTGGTTGATTGTCAGTTGCCTTCTGAAGTCGCCAAGCAAGCCAATCACTGCAAAGACTCAAAGAAATGAAATCAGACTGATCACCTAGCATCGACCTAAGCATCAGAAAAGTCAATAGAGACAGCCCTGTTGACCCTGCAAAGTTGTCCTTCCTAACATCTGGGTGCTAGTGCCACAGATTAGTCAAACAACAACTGACATAGTCATGCTCTAGGATTCATACCTTCTAGAAAATGTCCCAGAAACCACTATTACGATCCTGGATATGCCCTGTCACACAGGCAGGACAGACCCAGTAGAAGTGGTGGCACAGCGATATACAAATCGGAAGAGAGTTGCTCTGGGAGTCCTCAGTATTAACTTCAGACCTCATGAAGTGTCATGGTTTCAGGTTAAATATGGGCAAGGAGACCTCCTGTTGATTACCACGTACCGTCCTCCCTTGGCTAATGAATTGGTACTCCTCCATGTTAAACAATATTTGGAGCAAGCACTGAGGATGGCAAGGGCACAGAATGTACCCTGTGTAGGTGTTTCAATATCCAGCACCAAGAGTGCATAGCAGCAGTACCACTCATTCAGTTGGTCAGGTGCTAAAGGACGTAACATGCTAGACTGGATCTGCAGCAGGTGGCGAGGAAACCGACGAGGGAAAATCATACTTGACCTCATCCTTACCAATCTGCCAGCTGCAGATGCATCTGTCCATGATAATATGTAAGTATTAGATCTCATATTTTCAGTGAGAGTCCGAGGCGTGGTGCACATTACGATGACCTTTGTTTGCAATCTACAGCTCAGTTACAGCATACAGCAGCAAGGCATCAAGGCACGAAGGCATCTTAACTTATACGATTTAAACTTAGGAGTGCACATGCTCCCCTTTGAGTACTGTTAGTCAGCGGAGCCATGTTGTTTCTTTTGTAATTGGCTCTTGGTTTACTAATCACTGAGATGGACAGGTATGTTGTCTACCCCCAGTCACAAACTTTCACAGACTTCCTTGTCTTTCTTTTCACAATGCTTCACTGTGTTAATTACCAGTTAATTAGATCAGAAACCTTTACATTTCTCATTACAGGGATTACAAAAGAATATTTATTCCTCAGTGCAATGATAGGGGGAGGCATTTTTATTGAATGAAACTGTTTTGAATCTTGTAGTGATGCTTGTAGTATATTACAGGTCGATTAAATAATTCAAGAGAAACAACTAATTTTGCAACCTTGACTTGTTAGAAGCAATGTACGGTGCTGCTATTGTTATTAAATGTTACGTGTTGTCATCTATGTCCTTGCAAGAATGATTACACATTCAGCAACCTTGAGAGGTGTTACTGTCAGCATTAATTGTGGGCAGCCCGAACAGCCATTTGTGACTGAGTTATGGGCATTTATTTGTCGATGATAGCGAGTTCAGTACAGCCTCGACAGTAAGAGTGACTACCCATACCAATCAGATATTTTAAATTAATCTAGTCCCATTTAACCCCTACCCCTTTAATCCCTTCCTATTCAAGTACTCATCCAGATGCCTTTTAAATGTTGTAATTGTACCTGCCTCCACTATTTCCTCTGGCAGCTCATTCAAATCATGCACAGCACTCCAGAGGTTACTGGCCTCCAGTCTGAAAAACAACCTTCTTCCACCACCCTCTGTCTCCTATCTTCAAGCCAATTTTGTATCCAAATGAACCAAAATCAAATAATGCTGGAAATCACAGCAGGTCAGGCAGCATCTGTGGAGAGAGTGAGCAAGCTAATGTTTTGAGTCGAGATGACTCTTCATCACAACTTCAGAGATCTCTATTCAAATGGCTAGCTGTCTCTCTGGATTCTATGTGATCTTACCATGTGGAACAATGTTGAATGCCTTGCTGAAGTTGATGTAGCCAACACTCAACACTTCGCCTTCATCAATCTTCTTTGCCACTTGTTCAAAAGACTCAATCAAGTTAGTAAGGCATGATTTGCCAGGCACAAAGCCATGTTAATTATCCCTAATCAGTCCTTGCCTTTCCAAATACGAGTAAATCCAGTACCTCAGAATCTCCTCCCGACAACTTACCCACCACTGGCGTCAGGCTCACCAGTCTACAGTTCCCTGGCTTTTTCTTGCTCCTTTTCTTAGATAATGATACTACATTAGCCAACCTCCAGTCTTCCAGCTGTCACCCATGGCTATCAAAGATACAAATATCTCAGCTAGGGTTCCAGTAATCACTTCCCTAGTTTCCCACAAAGATTTGGGAAGGTCCCAGGGATTTATCCACCTTTATGCATCTCATTCTCTGTAATATGGACACTTTTCAAGATATCACTATTTATTTCTTGCAAGTTCTCTAGCTTCCATATCCTTCTCCACAATAAATGCTGATTCGACATACTCGTTTAGTATCTCACCCATATCCTGCAGTTTCACGCTTGGACAGCCTTGTTGATTTTTATGAGGCCCCTATTCTGTCCCTGGTTACTCTTTGGATTCTTCTTAACCCTATTCGCCAAAGCTATCCCATGTCCCATTTTTGCCGTCCTGATTTCCTTCCTAAGTATACTCCTTCAGAGTACATCTGGGAAAATTAACAAACAGTGAAATTCACAACTAATCTTGGAGGAACCTGTTTGGGAGAGGTCACAGCACAGAAACAGATAAGTAAATATTTTAAGTCTGCAGTAGTGAGTAAGTGATTATAAGTTTTATTGAGATATGTCTCTTGATTAAACTTAAAATATAAGCCATAAGATTAATTTAACCTGGAGCAATGTTTTGTAGAGGAATAAGACAGTGCTATTTTCTGGGTCTACAGATTGAAAGAAGCAAAAATAGTAGAGTGATATGCTCTTCTTGTCGGATGTGGGAGTTTTGGGACACTTTACGGGTTACTGAGGATTGTATCTGCAATAAATGCTGTTGATTGCGAAACCTATCATATCGAATGGATCGGTTGGAGAGGCAGTTAGAGGCAATGAGGAATATACAAGAGCAAGGGCATGTGATGGGTGGCAGTTATAGAAAGGGTGGAAAAGTCGCAGATACAGTCACATAGATGGGATAACTCCAGGAAAAGTAAGAGAGGTAGGCAGTTAATGCAGGAACCTTCTGTGTCTACACCATTTCAAACAAGTATACTGTTTTGGAAAATGTAGGAGGTGATAGATTCTCAAGGGAACGTAGCACAAACAGTCAAGGTTCTGGTATTGAGACTGGCTCTAATGCAATGAGGCGTACGTCGGGTTCCAAGAGATCAATTATGTTTGGGGACTCTCTAGTCCGAGGTCCAGACAGATGTTTCTGTGGCCAGCAGTGAAAAATCAGAATGTTGTGTTGCTTCCCTGGTGCCAGGATCAAGGATTATCAGCGAGAGTGCAGAATGTTCTCAAGGCGAAGAGGGGCCAGCAGGAGGTCATTGTACACATCAGAACCAACAAGGTAGGAAGGGAAAAGGTTGAGATTCTGAAGGGAGATTATACAGAGAGGTAGGCAGGAATTTAAAAAGGAGGTCCTCGAGAGTAGTAATATCTGGATTACTGCTAGTGTTATGAGCTCGTGAAGGCAGGAATAGGAGGATAGAGCAGATGAATACGTGTTTGAGCAGCTGGTGTATGGGAGAAGGATTCACATTTTTGGATCTTTAGAAGCTCTTTAGGGTAGAGGTGACCTGTCCAAGAAGGACGGATTGCACTTAAATTAGAAGGAGGCTAATATACTGGCAGGGAGATTTGCTAGAGCTTCTCTGGAGGATTTAAACAAGTAAGGTGGGGGTTGGGGGGGTGTTGGCGGGGAGACCCAGGGAGATAGTGAGGAAAGAGATCTGGTACAGTTGAGAACAAAGGCGAGTCAAACAGTCAGGGCAGGCAGGGACAAAGCAGAGAACTAGATAGGACTGATAAATTAAACTGCATTTATTTCAATGCAAGACACCTAACAGAGAAAGCAGATGAACTCAGGGCATGATTAGGAACACGGGACTGTGATATCATAGCAACCACAGAAACACGGTTCAGGGATGGGTAGGACTGGCACCTTAATGTTCCAGGATACAAATGCTACAGGAAGGGCAGAAAGGGAGGCAAGAGAGGAGGGGGGAGTGGCAGTTTTATTCAGGGATAGCATTACAGCTGTACTGAGGGAGGATATTCCCAAAAGAACATTCAGGGAAGTTATTTAAGAAGTTATTTTAACTGAGAAATAAGAAAGGGATGATCATCTTATTGGGATTGTATTATAGACCCCCTAATAGTCAGTGGAAAATTGAGAAACAAACTTGTAAGGAGATCTCAGCTATCTGTAAGAATAATAAGGTGGTTATGGTAGGGGATTTTAACTTTCCAGACATACTGGGACTGCCATAGTGTTTAGATGGAGAGGAATTTGTTAAGTGTGTACAAAACAATTTTCTGATTCAGTATGTGGTTGTACCTACTATAGAAGGTGCAAAACTTGACTTACTCTTGGGAAATAAGGTAGGCAGGTGACTGAGGTGTCAGTGGGGAGTGAGGGTGGGGGGGAGCACTTTGGGGCCAGTGACCATAATTTTATTAATTCTAAAATAGTGATGCAAAAAGTAGACCAGATCTAAAAGTTGAAGTTCTAAATTGGAGAAATACCAATTTTGACGGTATTAGGCAAAAACTTTCAAAAGCTGATTGGGAGCAGATGTTACAAGGTAAAGGGATGGCCTGAAAATGGGAAGCCTTCAGAAATGAGATAATGAGATCCAGAGACAGTATATTCCTGTTAGGGCGAAAGGAAAGGCTGGTAGGTATAGGGAATGCTGGATGGGTAAAGAAATTGAGGGTTTGGTTAAGAAAAAGAAGGAAGCTTTTCTGAAGGTATTGACAGGATAGATTGAGTGAATCCTCAGAAGATTATAAAGGCAGTAGGAGTGTACTTAAGAGGGAAATCAGGAGGGCAAAAAGGGGACATGAGATAGCTTTGGCAAATAGAGTTAAGGAGAATCCAAAGGGATTTTACAAATGCATTAAGGACAAAAGGGTAATTAGGGAGAGAATAGGGCCACTCAAAGATCAGCAAGGCGGCCTTTGTGTAGAGCTGCAGGAGATCTGGGAGATACTAAATGAGTATTTTGCATCAGTATTTACTGTGGAAAAGGATAAGGAAAATAGATGGTGACATCTTGAAAAATGTCCATGTTACAGAGGAGGAAGTGCTGGATGTCTTGAAATGCATAAAAGTGGATAAATCCCCAAGACCCGATCAGGTGTACCCTAGAACTCTGTGGGAAGCTAGGGAAGTGATTGCTGGGCCTCTTACTGAGATATTTGTATCATCGATAGTCACAGGTGAGGTGCCGTAAAACTGGAGGTTGGCTAACGTGGTGCCACTGTTTAAGAAAGGAGGTAAGCAGGGAACTATAGACCAGTGAGCCTGACATCGGTGGTGGGCAAGTTGTTGGAGGGAATCCTGAGGGACAGGATGTTCATATATTTGGAAAGTCAAGGATTGATTAGGGATAGTCAAACATGGCTTTGTGCGAGGGGAAATCATGTCTCACGAATTTGAATGAGTTTTTTGAAGAAGTACCAAAGAGGATTGAGGAGAACAGAGCGGTAGATGTGATCTAAATGGATTTCAGAAAGATGTTCGACAATGTTCCCCATGGCACACTGGTTAGATCTGATGCAATACAGGGAGTACTAGCCATTTGGATACAGAACTGGCTCAAAGGTAGAAGACAGAGGGTGGTGGAGGGTTGTTTTTTAGACTGGAGGCCTGTGACCAGTGCAGTGCCACAAGGTTCGGTGCTGGGTCCACTACTTTTCATAATTTAAATGAATGATTTGGATGTGAGCATAAGAGACATCGTTAATAAGTTTGCAGATGACACCAAAATTGGAGGTGTAGTGGACAACAAAGAAGGTTACCTCAGATTACAACAGGATCTTGATCAGATGGGCCAATGGCTGAGAAGTGGCAGATGGAGTTAGATAAATGCGAGGTGCTGGATTTTGGGAAAGCAAATCTTAGCAGAACTTATACACTTAATGGTAAGGCCCAAGGGAGTGTTGCTGAACAAAGAGACCTTGGAAGTTCATAGCTCCTTGAAAGTGGAGTAGCAGGTAGATAGGATAGTGAAGAAGGCGTTTGGTATGCTTTCCTTTATTGGTCAGAGTAATGAGTACAGGAGTTGGGAGGTCATGTTGCGGCTGTGCAGGATATTGGTTAGGCCACTGTTGGAATATTGCGTGCAGTTCTGGTCTCCTTCCTATCGGAAAGACATTGTGAAACTTGAAGGGGTTCAGGAAAGATTTACAAGGATGTTGCCAGCATTGGACGATTTGAGCATCAGGGAGAGGTTGAATAGACTAGGGCTGTTTTCCCTGGAGCATCGGAGGCTGAGGGGTGACCTTATAGAGGTTTAAAAAATCAAGAGGAGCATGGATAGGATAAATAGACAAAGTATTTTCCCGAAAGGTGGGGGAATCCAGAACTAGAGGGCATAGGTTTAGGGTGAGAGGGGAAAGATATAAAAGAGACCTAAGGGGTAACTTTTTCACTCAGAGGGTGGTACGAGTATGGAATGAGCTGCCAGAGGATGTGGTGGAGGCTGGTACAATTGCAACATTTAAAAGACATCTGGATGGGTATATGAATGGGTTTGGAGGGATATGGGCTGGTGCTGGCAGGTGAGACTAGATTGGGTTGGGATATCTGGGACAAGTTGGACCAAAGGGTCTGTTTCTGTGCTGTACATCTCTGACTCTACTGCCCTTATACACTTCTAGGAATTCACTTGATACCAGCTGTCTGTACCTGACATATGCCTCCTTTTTCATGACCAGAGGTCAGTTTTTCTCGTCACCCAGCATTTTCTATAGCTGCCAGCCTTGCCCTTCACAGTAACAGAAATATACTGTTTCAGGATTGTTGTTATCTTATTTTTGAAGACCTCCCCACTTTCCATCCGCTCCTTTACCTGCAAATAGTCTCTCTCAATCAACTTATGAAAGTTCTTGCCTAATACCTCAAAATTGGCCTTACTCCAGTTTAGAACTTTAACTTTCAGGTCAGATCTATGCTTTTCCATAACTATTTTAAACTAATAAAATTATGATCATTTGCTGCAAAGTGCTCCCCCACTGACACTTCAGTCACTTGCCTTGCCTTATTTCCCCAGAGAGGGTAAAGTTTTCACATACTGAATGAGAAAGTTTTCTTGTACACACTTAACAAATTCCTCTCTATCCAAGCCCTTAACACTATGGCAGTCCCAGTCTATGTTTGGAAAATTAAAATCCCCTACCAATGCAACCCTATTATTCTTAGAGTTTACTGAAATCTCCTTACAAATTTGCTTGTCAATTTGCTGCTGAGTATTTGGTTAGGGGGTGAGGTGGTCTGACTATTATACAATCCCTATAAGGTTATCATCTTATGTCTCAGTTCCACCCATTTAATTTCACTAAACATGCTCCCAGGAGTGTCCCCCCCTAAGTACAGTTGTAACTCTATCCTTAAGTAAAAACCCCACTTCACCTCCTCTCTTGTCTCCCTTTCTATTCTTCCTGAAGCATTTATACCCCAGAACATTAAGCTGCCTGTCCTGCCCTTCCCTGAGCCATATTTCTGTTATAGCTATAATATCTCAGTCTCATGTTCCCATGAGTTCATTTGCCTTACCTGTTAGACCTCTTGCGTTGAAATAAAAGCAGTTTAATTCATCCATCTTACCTTGTTCTCTGCCTTGCTCTTTTCTGCCTTGACTATTTGACTTGTTCCTCTTCTCAACGGAACCAGCCTCAGACTTATCTCTTTTTAGCCTTGTGGAAATGAAGTCATGCCTACACATTGAGAATAACCCCCATCGTGTTGTGTGGCACTATCATCGTGCTCAATGGGACAGATTTCGAACAGACCTAGCAACTCAAGAGTGAGCGTTCATGAGGTGCTGTGGTGATCAACAGCAACAAAATCATACTCCAGCACAATCTGTAACCTCATGACCGAACATATTCCTCACTCAACCATTACCATCAAGCCAGGGGATCAACCATGGTTCACTGGAGAATACAGGAGGACATGCCAGGAACAGCATCAGGCATATTTGAAAATGACGTGGCTAGCTGGTGAAGCCACCAAACAGAGCTTCATTGCATGCCAAACAGAAGCAGCAATTGATGGACCGAGCTAAGCATTCCAGAACCAACAGATCAGATCACTTCCAGTTGTGAATCGTGGTGGACAATTAAAGAACTCATTGTAGGAGTAGACTCCACAAATATCTCCATCGTCAATGATGGAAGAGCCTAGAACGTCATTGCAAAAGAAATGGCTAAAGTATTCACAGCAATCTTCAGCCAGGAGTGCAGAGTGAATGATTCATTGTGCTCTCCTCCACTGGTTCCCAGCATTACAGAATACCAGTTATCAGCCAATTTGATTCACTTCGCATGATATCATGAAACATTTGGACACACTGGATACTGCAAAGGCTTGAGCCCTGACAGCATTCAGGCAATAGTATTCGAAGACTTGCCGCTCCCTCAGCCAAGCTCTTCCAATACAGTTACAATACTAGCATCTACCCAACAATGTGGAAAATTACCCAGTTATGACCTGTACATTAAAAATCAGGATAAATCTAACCCAGCCAATTACTGCCCCCTCAGTCTACTCTTCATTATCAGTAAAGTGAAGGAAGGTGTTATCAACAGTGTTATCAAGCAGGACCTGATCTGCATTAACCTGCTCAGTGATACCCAGTTTTGCGTTCCGCCAGGGCCACTCAGCCCCTGACCTCCTTACAGCCTTGGTTCAAACACGGACAAAAGAACTGAATTTCAGAGGTGACGGAGAATGACAGCCCTTGTCACCACAGCTGCACTCATCTGAGCATGGCATCAAGGAGCCCTAGCAAAACTGAAATGAATGGGTATCAGGGGCAAACTCTCCACTGGAATTTTACCTGGAGCAAAGGAAGATGGTCATGGTTGTTGGAGGTCAGTAATCTCAGCACCAGGACAGCTCTGCAAGGTAGTGTCTTCGGCTCAACCATCTTCAGTTGCTTCATCAATTATCTTCCCTCCATCATAAGGTCAGAAGTAGGGATGTGTGCAACCATTTGTGAACATGTTCACCATTTATGACTCGTCAGATACTGAAGCAGTCCATGTTCAAACGCATCAAGACCTGGATAATATTCAGGCTTGGGCTGACAAGAGGCAAGAGGCGCCCGACCCCGCCCCCACGCCGATCTCCGTCCCCGCCCCCAGACCTAACCCCGCCCCCACACTCAGCTCCAGCCCCACACCAGGTCCTAGCTCCCAGCCCTGCCGTGTTTTCACCATCCCTCCAGACCTACCCCTCTCTGAGGATGAAAGATCAGTCCTCAGCAGAGGCCTCGCCTTCATTCCCCTACGCTCCCAGATTGATGAATTCAACACGCGGCGTGACGTCGAACAATTCTTCCGCCGCCTTCGCCTCCGCGCCTACTTCTTTAACCAAGACTCCCGCCCACCCTCTGACGACCCCTTCTCCCGCCTCCAACACACCCCATCCACCTGGACACCCCGTGCTGGCCTCCTACCTGCCCTCGACCTCTGCATAGCCAACTGCCGCCGCGATATTAACCGCCACCTGAACTCCCCCACCCCTCTCACCCACTCCAACCTCTCACCCTCGGAACGTGCAGCCCTCCACTCACTCCGTTGCAACCCCAACCTCACTATCAAACCAGCAGACAAGGGAGGCACGGTAGTAGTTTGGCGCACCGACCTCTACACCGCTGAGGCCAAATGCCAGCTCGCAGATACCTCCTCCTACTGCCCCCTTGACCATGACCCCACCCCCCACCACCAAACCATCATCTCCCAGACCGTCCATAACCTCATCACCTCGGGGGATCTCCCATCCACCGCCTCCAACCTCATAGTCCCACAACCCCGCACCTCCCGCTTCTACCTCCTGCCCAAAATCCACAAACCTGACTGCCCCGGCCGACCCATTGTCTCCGCCTGCTCCTGCCCCACCGAACTCATCTCCGCATACCTTGACACCGTCCTGTCCCCCTTAGTCCAAGAACTCCCCACCTACGTTCAGGACACCACCCATGCCCTCCACCTGCTCCATGATTTTCGCTTCCCCGGTCCCCAACGCCTTATTTTCACCATGGACATCCAGTCCCTGTACACCTCCATCCCCCATCACGAAGGACTCAAAGCCCTCCGCTTCTTTCTTTCCCGCCGTACCGACCAGTACCCTTCCACAGACACCCTCCTTCGACTGACTGAACTGGTCCTCACCCTGAACAACTTCTCTTTCCAATCCTCCCACTTCCTCCAAACGAAAGGAGTAGCCATGGGCACCCGCATGGGCCCCAGCTGTGCCTGCCTTTTCGTAGGATATGTGGAACAATCCATCTTCCGCAACTACACTGGCCCCACCCCCCACCTTTTCCTCCGCTACATCGATGACTGTATCGGTGCCGCCTCGTGCTCCCACGAGGAGGTTGAACAGTTCATCCACTTCACCAACACCTTCCACCCCGACCTCAAATTCACCTGGACAGTCTAAGATTTCTCCCTCCCCTTCCTCGACCTTTCTATTTCTATCTCAGGCGACCGAATCAACACTGACATCTACTACAAACCAACCGACTCCCACAGCTACCTGGACTACACCTCCTCCCATCCTGCCCCCTGTAAAAACGCCATCCCATTCTCCCAATTCCTTCGACTCCGCCGCATCTGCTCCCAGGAGGACCAGTTCCAAAAACGCACATCCCAGATGGCCTCCTTCTTCAAGGACCGCAATTTCCCCCCCAACGTGGTCGACGATGCCCTCCACCGCATCTCTTCCACTTCCCGATCCTCCGCCCTTGAACCCCGCCCCTCCAACCACCACCAGGACAGAACCCCACTGGTCCTCACCTACCACCCCACTAACCTCCATGTACAGCGCATCATCCGCCGCCATTTCCGCCACCTCCAAACGGACCCCACCACCAAGGATATATTTCCCTCCCCTCCCCTATCAGCATTCCGTAAAGACCACTCCCTCCGTGACTCCCTCGTCAGATCCACACCCCCCACAAACCCAACCTCCACTCCCGGCACCTTCCCCTGCAACCGCAGGAGGTGCAAGACTTGCGCCCACACCTCCCCCCTCACCTCCCTCCAAGGCCCCAAAGGAAACTTCCATATCCGCCACAGATTCACCTGTATCTCCACACGTATCATCTATTGCATCCTTTGCACCCGATGTGGCCTCCTCTATATTGGGGAGACGGGCCGCCTACTTGCGGAGCGTTTCAGGGAACACCTCTGGGACACCCGGACCAACCAACCCAACCACCCTGTAGCTCAACATTTCAATTCCCCCTCCCACTCCACCAAGGATATGCAGGTCTTTGGACTCCTCCATCGTCAGACCACAGCGAAACGACGGTTGGAGGAAGAACGCCTCATCTTCCGGCTAGGAACCCTCCAACCACAAGGGATGAACTCGGATTTCACCAGTTTCCTCATTTCCCCTCCCCCCAGCCTGTCTCAGTCAAATCCATCAAATTCAGCACCGCCTTCCTAACCTGCAATCTTCTTCCCGACCTCTCCGCCCCCACCCCAGTCTGACCTATCACCCTCACCTTGACCTCTTTCCACCTATCACATTTCCGACGCCCCTCCCCCAAGTCCCTCCTCCCTATCTTTTATCTTAGCCTGCTGGACCAACTTTCCTCATTCCTGAAGAAGGGCTAATGCCCGAAACATCGATTCTCCTGTTCCCTAGATGCTGCCTGACCTGCTGCGCTTTTCCAGCAACACATTTCCATCTCTGATCTCCAGCATCTGCAGACCTCACTTTCTCCGCAAGTTAATTCCCACCACACAAATGCCAGGCTATGACCATCATCAATATGGGACAATCTCTCCACTGCCTTTTGACATTCAATAGTGTTACCATCGCTGAATCCCCAACTATCAATATCCTGGGGGTTACCATTGACCAGAAACTTAACTGGGCTCACCACAGGAACACTGACTACAAGAGTGGGTCAGAGACGAGAGTAAGTAACTTGCTTCCTGATTCCCTAAAGCTTGTCCAATCTGTACACGGCCCAAGTTAGGAGTGTGATGGAATACTCCCCACGTGCCTGGATGGGTGCAGTGCTAACACTCAAGAATCTTGACATCTTCCAGGACAAAGCAGCCCACTTGATTGGCAGCACATCCATAAGCATTTACTCCCTCCACTATTGATGCTCAGTAGCAGCAGTGTGTACTATCTACAAGATACTGCAGAAATTCACCAAAGACCTTAGACAGCACTTTCCAAACCCATGACCACATCCATCTAGAAGGAGAAGGACAGCAGATACTTGGGAACATCCACCACTAAAAGTTCCCCTCTAAACCACTCACCATCCTGACTTGAAAATATATCACCATTCCTTCACTGTGGCTGGATCAAAATCCTGGAATTGCCTCCTTAATGGCATAGTGGATCAAACTACAGCGGTGGACTGCAGCAGTTCAAGAGAACAGCTCACCACCACCTTCTCAAGGGCAGCTAGAAATGGGCAATAACTGCTGGCCAGCCAGCAACACCCAGTCTACAAATGACTTTTTTTAAGGAGAAGGAAACCCAGGAATTACAGACCAGTTAGCCTAACATCTCTGGTGGGGAAATTGGTTTGAGTCTATAATCGAGAATGGGGTAATTGAACACCTTGAAAATTGTCAGTTAATCAGGGACAGCCAGCGTAGATACATGACAAATAGGTTATGACTGACAAGCTTGATTGAATTTTTTGAAGCGATGACTAAAGTTAGTGGATAAGGAATGTATCTGGATGCTGCTCATATGGACTCCCAAAAGGCATTTGAAAATGTACCAAATGAGAGGTTGTTAACTACGGTAGAAGCTCATGGAATTGAGGGCATATTACTGACTGGAAAATTGGTGGAGTGGCAGAGATCACATAAAGTGCCTGGATAAAGGGGCGGCACAGTGGCACAGTGGTTAGCACTGCTGCCTCACAGCGCCAGAGACCCGGGTTCAATTCCCGCCTCAGGCGACTGACTGTGTGGAGTTTGCACATTCTCTCCGTGTCTGCGTGGGTTTCCTCCGGGTGCTCCGGTTTCCTCCCACATTCCAAAAATGTGCAGCTTAGGTGAATTGGCCAGGCTAAATTGCCCCTAGTGTTAGGTAAGGGGTAAATGTAGGGGTATGGGTGGGTTGCGCTTCGGCGGGTTGGTGTGGACTTGTTGGGCCGAAGGGCCTGTTTCCACACTGTAACGTAATCTAATCTAAAAAAAAAAGTGGGGATAATTGGTTTTCAAATTGGCAAGGTGTGACCGGTGGTGTCTCTCAAGGATGTGTGTCAGGACCTTAATTATTCACATTATTTATTGCCAACTTGGATAATGGCATAGAAAGTCACATTTCCAAATTTGTAGATTACACAAAATTAGATGGCATTGTAACTGTATAGATGATAGCATAACATTACAAAGGGATAGACTAGGTGATAGAGCAAAACTGGCAGATGGAGTTCAGTATAAGTGTGAGGTTATCCATTTTGGACCAAAAAAGGATAGATCAGGGCACTTGCTAGTTGGTATGAAGTTAAATACAGAGGACCTAGCGGGTTCAGGTGTTTAGGTTTTGTTTTCTGCGCTTTAATGAATTTTTAAATCAAGAAAGCTAATCAAATGTTGGCTTTTATACCAAGAAGACTGGAATACAAGGATGTAGAAATTATGCTGCATTTATATAAAGCCCTGTTTAGACTACACTTGGAGCACTGTTAGCACATCTGGGCACCACACCTTAGGATATATTGGCCTTGGCTGGAATACATTAGTTTATAAGAGTGAGGTATTAAGCTATGAGGAGAAAGTAGACAAATTAGGCTTGTTTTCTTCAGAATTTTAACATTAGGGGTTATCTGATTGAAGCCTTCAAGAAATTGACAGGAAAAGGCAGGGTAGATAAAGATAAACTATTGTGGAACTGAGGGGCAGAGTCTGAAAACTGGAGCCAGATCATTCAGTAGAAATGTCACAAAGGGAGTAGATGTTTGAAACTTGAGTCACTGCCAATCTTGCACTTGATCAGGGTTACCATAACTTTTTTCTTTATTTATTGATGGCATGTGGACATTGCTGTCCAGCATTTATTACCTATCCTAAATTTCTGAAGTTTGTATAGAGCTTTTTTAATTTGAACAGCTGCATAACTCAGAGTGAGGTATACCACATGCTGTTAGACAGGGATTTCTAGGATATGAAGTCAATGACCGTGAGGGAATAGCAATATAACTCCAGGGCAGGATATATGGGGTGTGGAAGGGAAACTGAAGGTAGTTATGGTCCTATGGATCTGCTGCCATTGTTCTTCTGGATGGATGAGTTTGCGGGTTTGGAAAGAGCTGTCTAAAGAGACTTGGAGTTACTGTAGTGCATCCTGCAGATGGAATGCCATTGCTGCTGCACATTGATTGTGTCGGAAATGAGTGTTAATTGTGGTGATCAGAATGCCAGTCAAACAGAGTTCTTTGTCCTGGATATGTTGAGCTTCTTGAATGTTTCTGGCACTGCAACTATCCTTGTCGATGGCATTCTGATTTGTGCCTATAGATGATGAACGGGCATAGGAATGACAGGAGTTGAACTACTCACCACAGAAGTGGTAATGCATGCTAGCTGTAAAATTGAGCCAAAACCCATTTGTCACCACAGCTATAATTACAGTTCATGCAAATTGGTCAGTTCTACCTCATTGTTGATAGTTGCCTTATAGTAGCTTTCTCTGGTGAGCCAACATCAATTTGCATACAGTGCCACTCTAATTTCTTCCTCATTGTTACTTCATCACTTTGATCTCTGCTGCAATTCTACAACAAAACTACGTAGCTCAAACCTATCTCATACCTTGGTCGAGCCACCCACAAACACTGAATCATATTTCACTATTGTGCCCTCACTTTTATGAAGAGCAAGAGAGATCTTTTCCACAGAAGAAATGTTGAATCTATCAGTGGAAATTGAGATTATCTGACTGTGCCATGTGTAACTAAGACAGATCTTGTTAAAATGTCTCTGTTTATCCTATTATCATAACCCATTCCGATCCTGAGGCTTAGGTTAAATTTTGGATTGTGATTAGAAAGCAAGTAATGGTTAAAAAACAATATCTAATAGTGTTTAGAACCAGATTTATATTTATTTGTATTATTTGGCATCTGTTTGTATTTCTTCTTACCAACTCGATTTCAGTATTTTGTAGTTTTCACAGTTTTGTTTTGGAGAGTTTTCTTTTTCTTACAGTTCATTTTCTTGTTTCTCTTCTGTTTGCGGTTCACAGCAGTATGGCCCACCACAAATCTTTACAAGTCCCTGTTTGAAAAGCTACCACTCAGTCCTATTATAAATATGTATTTATATGAGGAAAGGCTAGACAGGCAAGGCCTGTATCATCTGAGTGTAGAAGAGTTGGAGGTGACTTATTTGAAACATGTAAGATCCTGCAGGAACATGACGGGGTGAATATGGAAAGGATGTTTCCTGTTGTGGGAGAATTTAGAATAAGCGATGCTAGTTTAAAAACAGAAGGATGCCCATTTAAGACAGAAGGAAATTTTCATTCTCTGAGGGCTGTGAGTCTTTGGAATTCCCTTTCCTCAAAAGGCAGTGAATGTAAGATCTTTATTTAAGACAGCGGTAGATAAATTCTTGATGACAAAGGGGATGATAGATTATTGGGGATATGCAAGAATGTAGAATTGAGGTTAAAATCAGATTGGCCACGATCTTCTTAAATAGCAGAGGAGGCTCAAAGGGCCAAGTTTTGTTCATTGTTTCTCTTGCTAAGGAAACTTTGCTCTCCCTCCTTTCTTTCTCTAAAATATTCTCCAGACTAGAACTAGATTACAATTGTGTCTAACCAGTATCTTGCTATTTTTGTTCATGACTGGCTTAAATAAAGCAGAGGATTTTGGCACTGGCAGAGCGGTAGTTTTTATTACTAGTGCATCCAACAATTGTAATGACTTGGATAAAGAAAAAAGCTTATTTAAATATTTATGTATCTAGGATTTGGAGATTGCTGTCCAGCTTCAGCATGGCAAGAGCTCCAACAGCAATACTGTTGTCAGCAGCTGGACATGATTCAGTGTCCAGTTATTGATATCTGTGGAATTGTGTATCAAAATATATTCAGGCTGGTAGGCACCATTTAAAACTACAAACTTAAAGGATGATAGGCTGCCATATTTGATAATTGTAGGTATCTTAAGAGTTTTAAATGAAATTGTATGCCACTTGGTAGATTTGGATGTTTATTGCCCTTCAGCTGTTTCATCGAAAGTTCCTTCAATAGAGGGTACTGCTGAAATTGTCTTGACTAAAAGCAAAGAGCTCAATCTTAATTTTATGGTTAAGACTGAGATTTGTTAAGTGTTTTGAAGGGATTTCTGCCATGTGGCTTTGCGAGTTCTCTCACTGTATCATACCATACTTTTGCTAGTCCAGCAATATTGTGGGATTTGTTTTAAATTATGCAGGAAAATATGATTATTGTAATGCTTGTTTAAGTGGTCATGTTTTTGATGTTTTCCATCTGTTCATCAGATGAGAAAGTGTTTTGTTAGGATCCAACTATTTTGGTTTCTCATCATGCATTGTTGTCTCTGGAGTCACTGCAGGATTTATATTGTTTTGGAATACAGCTGCATGTCTTTTAATCCTCTTTTAATCATCTGCCTACTGTCCTCTATTTGATCTTCTGCTGAAGTTTCTTACCCCACATCCTCCCCTTCATTGGCCTTCCTTTGTAAGGACCACTAATCTTTGCTTTTACCTCAGCCCCTCTTCTCCTGAAATCTTCTTCCAAGTCTTTGCTTTCTCCAGACCTGACTTTTGATTCTTCCTGATGTTAAATTTATCCACCAGCTTCTGAGTTTCAGCTTATCCAAAACTCCACTATTCATATTTTATCTTGCATCAAATCTCAGTCATTTATCATCAAGTAAAATTCATGCCATTTTTGTTCATCTCCAACAAGCAGGAATCTAACTATATCACCCTTTGACATTCAATGACATTACCATCACCGAATCCCCTGCTATCAACATACTGAAAATTACAATAAATACTGTGGCTACAAGAGCTGGTCAGAGGTTGTGAATCCTGCAATAAATAATTCACCTCCTGACCACCGAAACATTGTCCACCATTCACAAAGGACTAGTCAGGAACACAATGAAAAGCTCTCCAATTACCTGAATGAGAGTGGTTTGAACAAGAGTCAAAGCAACCTGCTGATTGGTACCACATCCACATCCATTCAGACTCTCAGCACTGATGCTCAGTCATAGCAGTGTGTACTATGAGATGCAATGCAGAAATTTACCAAAGTTTCACAGCAATTTCAAATCCCCGAGAACCACCAACTGGAAGAACAAGGATGGCAGATAAATGGGAATACCATCATCAGTATCTCAGGAATGGGCAATGGTGCTAAACCTCAGCATATGACACGACTTCTGACTTAATGAATGAAATAAAGCTGTTGAAGATGTTTGGGCTTAGGACACTACCCTGAGCAACTCCTGCAGTGATGTACAGGGACTGAGTTGATTGACTTCCCAAAATAATCTTTTTTTGTGTTGGGAATTACTCTTAAGCAGCAGAGAGTTCCCACATGATTCCCTTTGACTCCAGTTTTGCTCAGGCTCCTTTAAGCCTTGTTTGATCAAATGATGCCTTGATCTCAAAGACAGTTTCTTTCACCTCCTTCTTCCTATTGGACCAAGATGGTAATGTAGTCAGAGGTTGAGTGAGTCCTGGTGGAACACAAACTTAACATTCATGTGCGATAAGAAAATGGGAGAGCTGCCTGATACTTTATTTTGCTGTTTCATTATTTTACTTTTGGCTCTTCTCGTTGTGTATCAGAAACCAGACATGCAATTCCCATCCCACCCTATCATCAAAGGTGAAATTCAAGTTTTATACAGTCACTCATTGGAGCAGAAAATTAGTACACATTGTTTGGTTCTTCATATATATATATTTAAAAGATTGTGGTATTAACAAATTTCTTACAGATTCAAGAACATGGTGACAGTGAGACCCTGAAATTGACAGAATCTCTGAGACATGGAAAAGATCTACAAGAACGAGATTGTGAAGAAAAGTGTAAGCGAGAACAAGAACAGCACAGGTTGGAGTTAAAAGCTCAAAAGCTGAGAGAAAGTAAGAGTATAAATGTTATTTTAATGTTTTTATATCAAACTGAATGGAGATGGAAATATTTATCATGAGACCAACATTCAGTAAATCATGTTGGATTTCTATTTCTGCTTCTTTATCTATAGTCTTAAAATTTAATTTAGTATTTACAATATAGCTGTATCTTAATGTTGCAATAGATGTCTTCACTCAAATAAGTAAATAATCCAGTCTTTCTGACTTTCCAACAGCTATTTAATCTTTTTTCCTTCTGAAAGTTGTCTAGTAACTTCTGTGAATCCTCCTTTCCAATCATCCTCTGTGTTGATGGTGCAGGTGCTAACTCCCAAAGAGAGAGCCTATGATTTTGGCTAACTATTCTTTAATTCTCAGTGTGATGGTCAACGTAAAGAACATCTTGCATTCCTAGTTTTTAATGCACCATTGTGGCCAATGACCACTTCTGTTCCTACTAATATTCAACCATCGTACAAGTTTTTTTAAAAAATTCATCTCAGCCTGATGCCATTTCTTTAATCTATTCATTCACAGTGACTTCCCTTTCTAGAAATTCCATAATGACGACCAATTCCTCCAAAAGATAATCCAATTTACCTTGATATCCTTTTTATTCCTTAAGATATTTTTGAAAACTAACTATGATCTTTTAATCGATACTTGCTAAAGCTTGTGCAAGGTGCAAATGGACCTCAAAGTGCTGATCTAATCCATATTTGACAATAGACAAAAAAACCAAAGAACTGCAGATGCTTGAAATCTGAAAAAACAGAAATTGCTGGAACAGTAGGGCTGGCAACATTTGTGGAGATAAATCTAAGTTCATGTTTTAGATTCAGTGACCCTTCTTCTGAGAATTTCCAGCAATTTCAGTTTTTGTTCCATAATTGGCAGTGTGGTTTTTAGCATTACTATTTTGCTTATGATAACATGACAAACAAAATCCCTTGATTTTGGCCTTAAACAGCTTCATAAATTACCTTTCATTTCCTTGGAATCTCTGGAGCATTGATTAGTATTTGGATCAGTGCATTTTTTAAATAGATTTCCTTATAGTCTTTTGGCAATACCATTTTCAAGGCTTTCTATACCTTTTGCATTGCTTTATATGTGGTGTCGCTAATGTCTTATCATTTGATTCTATCTATTAAGTAGGATTTTCCAAATGGTTATCATGGTTATCAGTGATCGGTTATCATTTTTTGTCAAGTCCTGTTTACTCTGTTGATAATTCCACTCTGCTCCATTCAGATCACTGGTCCCTGGTGCATATAATCACCTCATTAACTGTGTAACTTCTCAAATAATAGAATCCAAGGCAGAGGAAGCCATGTTCAAACTACAGAGTCTGAACAGACATATCATGTGTCCTGAATACAAACGTGAGACACTAAGGCAGTGGGAAAGAAAGCTTGGTACGAGCAGCAGGAAAGAACCAAAGAATCTTGAATTTTTCAATTTGGGAGGAGGAATCTGAGAGACTCATTTGGTGATATTTATGATAGCAAGCAGTATGAAAAGACAAATGAGTAGATTGAAGTTTTGAGAGTAGAAGTAAGGTCAAAACTGTGAAGGACAAATTTTTATTGGATAATAATTTCTTCATATAAGGATTGATCAATCCATTAAATGATAAAGCAGCAAAAATGAAAATTTGAAATTGTTTAAGAAATATTTAATTAGTGCATTTGGGCATATTTTCTGATGGATAAAGTCATGACCAGCTAACTTTCTCATCTGTGGCTAAGAATTTTCAAAATAGTTGGTGGATGTCTAAATCATCTTCATTTAACTCTTTGAGACAATAAGTGTAGTTCCTTTCAGTCCATGCCACTTGTAACCAACACAGACACCTCTTCCTTGAAATTACTCCACCTATGGTTCTCATTTTGAATGAAGAACCTGTGCTCTACTGCTCTCGTGAAATCCCAAAACATTTCACAGCCAATGATTTACTTTTAAAGCAGATTCATAGTTATCACAGGAACAAATCTGGCAGCCAATTTGTGCTCAGAAGGGTTCCACAACCATTAAATAAATGACAGTTAAGCTACTTTAATGAGTGTTGGTTAAAGGAATGGGTTCTCAACCTGTGTCAATGAAATTATTTTCAGGGATTCTGTAAGGCTGATCAAGAATACATGACACTGTACCTGCACATTGCTACTTTTAATATCAGCATACTAGTTCTGCCTGTTCACGTAATTTATTTTTGCCTTCGTTGTGGCCATTATCTCGTTGGTCTAGCTGCTTGTGGTAAACAAAACTGTATAAGCGATATTTATCTACCTCTGTGATATCCATGTGATAGTGTATAAGAACTAGACCAGCCCTTAAAAGAGAAGGTAAAGCAATTGAGATGGGTCCCATTAGGGCTTAAATGAAGTGGTTTGGTACAAAGCTTAAGTTTGGGACCAGGATCTGGGCATTTGATCCAGAGACAATTGGACTGCGTTCTGAGGAAATGCGTAGTTGGAAATATTCTGGAACTATGGATGGACATCAGGATTCTCATCAGGGTTGGAGGTTAATTATAAGTCTCTGTAAGAAATTCAGGCATGTTTAATTTTTATTTAACTTACTGCTAATGCTTGAGATTCACAATCTATTCATTCAATCATTTTTATAACTTTATTTCCTTCTACATATAGGTATTGATTTTTGAATTTCCATCTGTGAAGTTCCTTTGTGTAAACTTTCACAGGGAAGAGGAGGGAATATTGAAATTTCTCAGATACACAAACAGATACTGTACTGCATTAAAAAGAATTCTCATTTTTAAATGGGGTCTGTGAATGGGGAGCCTTGGAGTCAAAGAAATTTAGAACACTGGGTTACGGAAAGGTTATTGGCTAGGAAAACAACTTGAATTAATATAGTGTCTTCATCGAATAAAGCATTCCAAGCTGCTTCCTAGGGACACAAGTAGATCTCCCTACGCTTGATAAACTAGTGCTATTGGGCTTCGAAACAGGTCCTCTGACAAACTTTTGTCTTGGCACTTCATGTTAGTTTCATTCAAAATTGTTTTAAAACTCGATAAGAAAAGTGCAATGATCTGAATGCAGTCTGTGGATTTTGCATTTCTGGTTGTTTTATTCTTTTTACTTGCTTTATTTGGTGTGCAATTTGCATAATACTCGCATGCGCACAGTCTTGCTCTTCAATTACAAGGATAATGAGTACTATACTGTTTGTGGTCTTTTGCTTAAGTCATTATTGTCACTTGACCAAAATATTCCAGTCTAAAAATAATTTATATGGTTGATGGTTGAAAGTTACTTTCACCTTCCTTGAACTTTGTACTGCTAAATTAAAGAGGAATTTGCTTGTACTTCCATCTCTCTTGTCAGTAGTGGAAGCCCTTTTACTTAAAATAAAAAGAAAAATGTCATTCAGAAGCCAACATGTTTGGTTTATGATGCATAGATGTACCGATATTTCAGTGTGTTTCTTTTCAGAAGTATATGCAATATAAATACTATAAAAATGCATCCAAAAAGTTTTCTTTTGATTAAAAATATCATTGTAAAAAAACTGATGAGAGGAAGAAGCGTGTCACCATCTAAGACCATTGCTATCGTGTTTCTTCAAAAAAACGTTTCCCCCATAGTAAAAATTACATGTATTCATCTCTTACAGGAGGCCGTTACTCTACACCAGCCATTTATCTGAGCTGTCACTTATGCTGCTTTTCTAAATATACAAATAATGATTAAAATAAAATCTGCTTGCACAACCATGTTGCACAATTCACAGCATGCATGTGCAGGTGTTGGTGTTCTGCTTTATAATTTTGCATTTAAAACACTGGGAGTGGCTGACAACCCAGGAAAGTGGCTGGATAGCTGCTGCGATAGAGATCAAGCCGGATACTGGAGGGGGGGATATGCCAGGGTAGGTGCAGCCATTTTCTTTTAGGTGGGATTGGCGATGCCCGGACAAACAATATCTAGATATAAAAATTCTCATTTCTGTCTTCAAATCTTGCCATGGCCTCACCTCTCCTTATCTCTCTAATTTCCCTTGCCTCCACCCAGGATTTTTGCCCTTCGCCAGTTATGACCTTTCAAACATGCCCAATTTTAATCAATCCATCATTGGTAGCCGTGCCTTTAGCTGTCCAGGCACAAGGGTTAATTTCACTGCGTATATCTTCCCTCTCTATCTACCTCCAAAATGCTCCTTAAAATATGTTTCTTTGTTTAAGCCATTGGTCATCTGGCCTAATATCTCCTTATATGGCTGAGTGGTAAATTTCTGTGCCATAATACTCCACTAAAACACCTTGGAGCATTTTATCACATTAAAGGGACAATGTAAATGCATGTTGTTATTGTTGAGAGAGGGGAGGCCTGCATTATAGTTCCAAATTGTCCCAGATCTGAGGCTATGTCTTCTGGTAAGTCTCCTAGCTCTGAGGACAAATCGGAAATTGATAGCTGAATTTATAGTAATAAAACAACAGATTTTTGTGTTGTGTATCTTTTTGTTTCTCCGAGTTGAAAACTAACAGATCAATTATTCTGTTTAGTTTCATCTCTTGAATGCTAAGGGAATTTCGTTTAATGCCTATCTTCCTGATTGCAGTTGTTTTGTTGTCTGACCACATTTTTACTAATGTGCTATGATTTAGCTGTAGTTTTTCCCCTTTGTACCATTCTGTCTGTTGAATGGACTGATTCCTTTTCCCATTTGTCAAAGGCATTGCTACTTTTGAATAGATGTATCTATAGTATGTGAGAAGCAAATGGATCATCCTGACTAAGTTAAATCTGCTTAATTAGGACATTTTGGGAGTACTGACTGGAAATTACCTGAACCTAAGCTCAATGCTAAGTTCTTGACCGAAAACATAGTTTTACAGGCTGCTATATAAGCTGCTTCATTTAAGGGCAGTGAGAATCATGACTGTTTATTCTTGGAGATAGAGCCCATCGTGGATTTTCATTTTGCCTGAGAATGAGTACAGTATGCCATTGACATACAAAGTACGGCATAATCATCAACTCCTGTTAGGCTTTGATTCTGGTTTTCATGGTAATTATTGCTTGATATTCACTTCTAAGGGCTAATCTTAGATCATTAACTTCACCCAGCCAAAATGCTACTAAGAAAACTGTGAATATATCTTTGAAATAATACTAAAAGAATACCATGCCAAGCAGAAAGCATGCAGTTGTCTTGGTCTTGAACCTGTTTGATATACTTTGGTATATGTTTAGCTCTTTACATAAAACAGAATTCCAAGATGGTGGCAGAGTAGGATACTTCAGCCGAAGCTCGACCGTTTCCTTTTCTTTTCTCTGTTTTGTGTTTCTTTTTCTTCTCTCTTCTTCTCATTCTTGGACTCCCTGCCTCAATGTGGCCTTGGATTCCCAGCCTCAGTGTAGATTCGGTGAGGCAGTCTCCTGTCCTGGTGAGGCTGCCTCCCAGCCTGATGTGGTAGTCTCTTGGTCTAGCTTAGCATCCTTTCGATCTGGCGTGGTGGTCTTTCAGCAGCCCATGGTGGCCTTTTGGCCCAGCATGGCCTCAGTGTAGACTTCTGGTCTTGAGGTGATTCCAGAGCGGTGTCCTGGCCTTGAGCCTTGTGGTGAAGCCCAGCATGGTTTGGAGTGGAGGCCTGGCATGGATTGGAGGCTACGTACCAGTGTGGACTGGGTTGGAAGGAATGTTGTCTGAACTTCTTATTTTCTACAATCTGCAATGGTGGAATTTTTATTTTCTGAAGAATCTGTACCTAAGTGGTAACTTGTAAACTTTTCACTGTACTCTTTTGAGTACGTCACAATAAGGCTAATTCAATAAATCTAATTCGATTCAAATCAGTCCTATACACTTGTATATTTCAAACGACATATTGTTCTCCTATAGTGGGCTTTTCATTAATGCGAATTCACTGCAATGCTATTAACGAATTGGGGCCACTGTTTCTACAGTGTAAACTTTAAAATTGTTTGTTGGTTGTAGCATGATTCCGGTCCCATTAATTTAAATGATGCTGCTATTGTGCGATTTTCTTATAGCGCGGGATTGCACGAGAACAGAACTACCGCAGTATAACAGAACTGACTGTACTTCCATTGATATGCCTTTGCTTCTTGAACTTGCAAATGTTCTTTTATCTAACAAATATCTAGATAAGTTTTAGGAGATCATTAGACAAGTAGAAAACTAATGTCTTCGCTTGCTCGTTACTTCATTTGATCATAGCCTGCTTCAGTGGACAGTCGAATAATACACTGTCTGTAACTGTGGTTTCAAAAAGGGCAGGAGATTTACAGTAACTACAGGCTTAAATTCCACTGTAAATTACATTTGAAGTGTTGTTTTCAAATCTTAACTTATCACATTTCTCTATAAGCAGCAAACCTCCCCCATCCATTGCGTAGTAGGCTCAATAGACAGTTTGACAGTCCTTCACCTCTTGCTGTGAATCCAGATTGGTAAGAATAGAACTGAAAGCTTTCAGTTGAGTAAGTAGCCAGGAATATAAAAACAGATTGTAAAAGCTTCCACAAGTGAACTTTAAAAAGAAAAGAGTAGCTAAAGTAAACATTTGTCCCTTAGAGGCAGAGAGAGGAGAGGATATTATGGAAAATGAGGAAATGGTGGAGACTTTGAATAAATAACTTTGTGAAGACAAAGACACAAATTATACATCAGAAATAAAGGGTAACCAAGGGCCAACAGAATAAGAAACGTAAGGTTATTAACATGAGCAGAGAGTAAATTGGAGAAACTGAAGACTAAAACTCTCCAAATTCCTCCATGTGTGCATTCTTTCATTCCTTATCATTCCAGATTGTCATAGCACTTCCCCAGTCTAAACTGTATGAATGAATTGTGGAAACCAAGGGATATTCATTTCTCCACAACAGCCAAAGCTACACGCACAGAGACAAAAGGTTACAGCCTATGCATACATAACCATTTCACATGCTGTCCAGCTTCTGAAGATGCAGTTCAGCTGCCTGGAGGGTTGGAAGGCTTCCTATAAAATATCCCTGTAATAATGTTGCTGTGCTGATGATTTGCTGTGGTCTCCACAACATGGCTCTCCAAAGAAGTGTAAACTTTAAAGAAGCGAGGCACTAGAAGGACACAGTTTATCAAAGGAAGAGGACATGGGAGTGGAGGAGGAAAAGGGGCAATGGGAGAGCGGAACACCAAAATGACCTGGCTGTGCAATGAGTTGGCCTGGCATAGCACTGTGTTTGAGAGTCTTGTCAAGATGTCATCAACCTTTCCTAAATGAAAGAGCCAAACAAAGTTGGAACATAATTTTGATGACAATATTTAATTATTTTTCTATGATTTACTTTTTTTGCACAATTCCATAAAGCATTTCAGCTAAAAGCCCAAAGCCTTAGTTATTATTGAAGAGTGAACTACTCCTATTACACAGTGGTGGTAAACTATGGACCATCAATTTTCAATTTCCATCACCTGATTTTAAGATTGGGACCATGTGGGCTGAAAATCCTTGTAAAAACAAAAGACATTGACTTAAAATAGTCGTTATCACCTGACAACAAGTTGAGCCAAGCTTCAGGAAACCAATATGGAATTAAAAAATCATAACTGAAATTAATCCTTTATCAAAAGAAACCAAAACAATCCGGCGTGAAACTGACATCTATTTTTAGTTTACTTCTGTTTGATAAATTTCACGTGTTGGCATTAAAAGTTTTGGCTAGAGTTATATAGTTTGAAAATAAGACACAAGCAAGCTTTTGGTGCTCTCTCTCTCCCCCTCTGCCACACTTCTGTCACACACACCTGCTGTATGCTCCCTATCACGAGTGTATTCTCTCTCTCGCTCTCTTAGTGTGCTCTCTCTCTCTCTATACTGGTGTGCGCTGTCTCTGGCACACTGTCTTCCCCCACCCTCCCCCTCTGTCTCTCTTTAGCATTCACTTTATCTCTAGTACACTTTCTGATCCTCGGTGTCTCTATTTCTGATTCACTCTCTTCCTGAACACCTCAAGGACACTCTGGGAGGACTTAAAAATGCATCTTTTTATCTTTTGTGCTGGACACATCCCTTTTTAACTTTTGTACTATGTGTAATGGATAATTGATGTCAAGTCTTTGTTTTTCTCCGGATCAGTCCTCAATAAAATTCTTGTTCCTTTCACTTAAGGAAGCCACATAATTGGCTCATTAATGTTTTGTGTGAACTAGTTAACTACATTTTAATTGGGGTGAAGTATAGCTGCATTTTAATAAAGAGCAGTTAATCTTTGTTGCAGCTAACTATGGAGGTTAAAAATAGGAGGGTTAATTTCCTTGTCTACTTGGCTGTAATAACAGCCATATAAAGTTAAATCATAAACTAAACATGCTTAAATGACAATGCAGAGAAGGCTACAGGTATAGTCAAAAGACATTCTTAAATTCTGATTATTCCTTGGTAACTATTTTTTGGCAACATAGATTTCTTTACTTTGGTATTTCTTCTGACTTGTCTTGAGGAATGCAAGATGAAAAAACTTTGACAAAATACATATTTTCATGGCAATAGTAGATTCTATATTACTAAACAAGTAAATGTATTTTCATACATTTTGTTATTGCAAATTCAGTTTTGAGAAGGTAATTTATATGGTTAAAAACACTGTTCAGAATTTGGGTATTTACACCTCATTTATCTTTCTCTTCACCTTAATCACAAATTCCCAATTTTATGATGTCACAAAACCATGGTTATAGATTGAGATTTATTGCAATTTCTTGGGACCACCTAGTTTGGGTTACAATGTGTCTTGTCATTTATTTACCTAACTCGCTGATTGGGATAAAACCTGCAGTTGCACTCAATTTGCTACATTTTATAGTGTCTCTTAAAGGGATTATCCATCTTGAAGTTAAACATTAATGTTGCAAATCTAAAATCAAAATACAAGTGTACTTTTTATCAAAATTACTACAAGTATAGATTTTCCTGCTTGACTGCAAATCCCTGTCACTTCTACCCTATGCAAGCATGGATTAGATTACATTACAGTGTGGAAACAGGCCCTTCGGCCCAACAAGTCCACACCGACCCGCCGAAGCGAAACCCACCCATACCCCTACATTTACCCCTTACCTAACACTACGGGCAATTTAGCATGGCCAATTCACCTGCCCCTGCACATCTTTGGACTGTGGGAGGAAACCGGAGCACCCGGAGGAAATCCACGCAGACACGGGGAGAACGTGCAAACTCCACACAGTCAGTCGCCTGAGGCGGGAATTGAACCCGGGTCTCAGGCGCTGTGAGGCAGCAGTGCTAACCACTGTGCCACCGTGCCGCCCACATGGAGTGTTACAGCAGAAAATTTCAACCCTATTCTGATTTTAGTTCTTCTGGTACCTCACAACAAATAATCAGTGTCTGATATGTCAAATGCGACCAAACCTCTTATTTGTTTTTGACAAGAAGATGCTACTAAATTGTTTGAAGCTAAAATTTGATCTGAATTCTATAATGTGTT
The DNA here is from genome assembly GCF_037043375.1 of Chiloscyllium plagiosum. Taxonomy (NCBI): domain Eukaryota; kingdom Metazoa; phylum Chordata; class Chondrichthyes; order Orectolobiformes; family Hemiscylliidae; genus Chiloscyllium; species Chiloscyllium plagiosum. Next base: position 109,327,990 of record NW_028270141.1, read on the forward strand.
TTGTGGACTATTGGAAATTCTGTAAAAATTGAAAATCTAGCTACTTTGTGAAGGGTTTTTTAAAAAATCAAATATGACTGCGTGTTACAGGGACATATTCTATAAAGTAACTATAAAGTGGATTTCATGTTGCAATTAGGAGTAAAACAAGACTATTCCTTTAAAATTTCACCATTGTGCATTTCTAATATTTGTTTGAGAAGAAACAGTACTTTTATGAAAATATAGTAACTGCTCAAATTATAACTTGGAAAAGGTTGGACACATTAGGTTACAAAATATATTGAAGATGGAAATCAAAGAATAATTCAGCAATAATAGTGAAATAACTCCAAGAAGGCCAGTATCCTGTCACCAAATCACCCTTTATTTGCACAGGCATCGTACATAACATTGATCCAACTGGCTAAGAGCTGGCTCCTAGTGTGAACAGAACTCCTGACACTCCTGTTTATATCTGTCAGCTAGCACTACCTGATAGGGGCGGTTAACTTGGTCCAGTCAGGGAACTCCGATTCCTGTGATATCTACCTGGCTGACCTCATTCCAATCAGTGCATCCCTCCCCATTTAAGTTCTGGGACATAGGCCTATTCTTTTTCCTGTAGCTTCTCTTGGGGCGTTTTCGCACCTGGTCCGGTTCCCGTGACTCTGCCTCAGATACTTGCAGCATATACCAGACTGTAGTCCACCTCTTGCACCCAAAATTCATCTTCTACAGGTAATGACATTGAGGCTGTGATGTCTGCCATGTCCATATTGTCCTTAGAGATTTCTTTGACACAGGTGAAGGGGAAGATCCCACGGGTGCTGACAGCCTTGCCAGATGTTCTGAGGGGCTGGATATGTTTTGCTACTGTCCCAATTGCGAGGTTGCAATTTTCATGTGGTTCACTGCCTGTTCAGGACCACCTCTCATACCTGAAATTTGTATATTACAGGACCTGACTTCATGTCAACCATGCCTCTTATGTATTGTTACGATATGGCAGTGAACTCCTCTGATAATTAAACCAAACACTCAGAAAAGCTCACTTCGTCTCATAATCTGTTAAACACAAGTGACAGAGAACTAGCAAATTCCACTATTTGAAGAAAATAACATCAGTTTATTTTTTAACTCTAAAAGTGAACATTAAACAGCAACTATTTACAACTCTAAGCCTATCTTTCTCCTAACTACTTATTATCTGCCTCCAACTCGATAACAATATGCTGTTCCAATAAGATACTTATTAAAATTACATCAACTTAATTTCAAAACCACACAGTGGCTGTCGTGTTTGGTATCTTTCTTCTTCTGGCTGAAGATCTCCCTGGGTTGTCTTCTTTCTTACTGTGAATATGTTTTATGTGATAAGGTATCTTTGATAGAGAGTGTTTCCTAATTTCTTGGCCAAATCTCGATGACAGTTGCTCTGTCTCCAATTTTCAACATGTTCGCATTTTTATATCCCCAACATTAGATCATCTCATTGATTCGATGTTGGCAAAACAATAAATTCAAACTCAATTGGGTTTTATCATCCTGGGGCATAACTTAAACTGGTTAAATTCGAATTGTTGTCAAAACAACAACCAAAACTCAGGTATCCATTTCACAGCCTTCAATTTTCCAGTACACTCTGAGACTGCCATCTAGTCATATACATAGGTGCTTGTAATCTTAGTTGCAAACAGCATTGACTCTCTGTTAAAGGTACAGTCCATGCCTTCAACTTCATAACACCAATTAGAGCCATTCCCATGGTTTCAACACTAAACTTCATTCCTCCTGCCCCCATCCTCCCAGGACCAGGAAGATCAGGTTTAACTTGGTGTAGAACTTTCTCCCCATGAGCAACTCTGCTGGAGATGTCCCTGTACCTGCATGAGGGGTGGTCCTATAATCAAACAAAGATTGTGACAGTTTGATTAGATTAGATTAGATTACAGTGTGGAAACAGGCCCTTCGGCCCAACAAGTCCACACCGACCCGCCGAAGCGAAACCCACCCATACCCCTACATTTACCCCTTACCTAACACTACGGGCAATTTAGCATGGCCAATTCACCAGACCTGCACACCTTTGTGACTGTGGGAGGAAACCGGAGCACCCGGAGGAAACCCACGCAGACAAGGGGAGAACGTGCAAACTCCACACAGTCAGTCGACTGAGGCGGGAATTGAACCCGGGTCTCTGGCGCTGTGAGGCAGCAGTGCTCACCACTGTGCCACCGTGCTGTCCACTCATGCCACCGTGCCGCTCACTGTGGTGGTGTAGCAGTGCCCAGAATGACAAGGACAAAATTACTGCCAGGAGCTCCCCCATATCATATGTGGGCGGCACGGTGGCACAGTGGTTAGCACTGCTGCCTCACAGCGCCAGAGACCCGGGTTCAATTCCCGCCTCAGGCGACTGACTGTGGGGAGTTTGCACGTTCTCCCCGTGTCTGCGTGGGTTTCCTCCGGGTGCTCCGGTTTCCTCCCACAATCCAAAGATGTGCAGGTCAGGTGAATTGGCCTTGCTAAATTGCCCGTAGTGTTAGGTAAGGGGCAGGGCGGCACGGTGGCACAGTGGTTAGCACTGCTGCCTCACAGCGCCAGAGACCAGGGTTCAATTCCCGCCTCAGGTGACTGACTGTGTGGAGTTTGCACATTCTCCCCGTGTCTGCGTGGGTTTCCTCCGGGTGCTCCGGTTTCCTCCCACAGTCCAAAGATGTGCAGGTTAGGTGAATTGGCCAGGCTAAATTGCCCATAGTGTTTGGTAAGGGGTAAATGTAGGGGTATGGGTGGGTTGCGCTTCGGCGGGTCGGTGTGGACTTGTTGGGCCGAAGGGCCTGTTTCCACACTGTAATGTAATCTAATATCAGGTATCGGGTGAAGCTGTAGCTGTTTCTTTAAGCCTGCCTTCAAGGTTTGGACTGCTCTTTCTGCCAGATAATTGTGACAATGAATGTCATAGAGCTGTCTTTGCGTGCTGAATGCCATTTGACTTCAGGAAATTCAGATTCCCTGCCGAAAATTGATGGCCCTTTGTTTGTGACCAACACTTCAAGGAGTCTATATTACAAGATACTCTCAACTTTTCAGTCATTGTCCCTGTGTTTGATGAATGAACTCCTAGTATGTCATCCACTTTGAATGGGTGGCCACAATGACTAACATAGCCCATGAAAGGACTGGCATTGTTAATATGTAACTGAGTCCAGGGTTTACTTGGCAATTCCCATGAATGTGGGGGAGCTCCTGGCAGTAATTTTGTCCTTGTCATTCTGGGCACTGCTACACCACCACAGTTTTGTTTGCATCTACTCCTGGTCACTAGACATAACTTCTCGCCAACATCTTCACTTTGGAAATCCCTGGATATCCCTGCAGGAATTCAGCCAGTATCTGCTGGCAACTTTTGCTCAGAAGTCATTCTTGCTCCCCATGACAGTATGCCATCCTCTATGGTGATCTGGTCTCGTTGGGGTCCAGAAAGGCTTCAATTCTGTTTGGAATGGCCCTTTTTGTTTCTCCCTCACCAGCTGTTTTGGTTTTGCCAGTCTGATACTATCAGCACTGACTCGAAGGGTGTCCAGAAAGTTTAAAACCAGAACAGACTCTTCTAGTGGCACACCTCTGGTGGCGTATCTGCCAGTGGGAGGCGGCTCATGGCATTCACATGTGCCGCTTGGTCTCCCAGATGGTGTTCCAACTTGTAATTGTATGCACTCAGAAATGAGAGCCCACCGCTGAATTTGACCTAAAGCTATGGCGGCACAGCCCTGTCCTCTTTGAGTAGCTATATCAGGGGGTTTTGATCCGTTCTATTACAATTCCATAAAGGTATTGGTGGTCCTTTCTCACACCAAAGGTGACTGTCAAACCTTCCTTTTCTTTCTTGGGATATCTTGGTTCAGCATCAGCCAAGTCTGGGAAGCATATGTTATTGGGCGTTCCTCACTGTTGGGCTACTGGTGAACCAACACTACCTTCTACTATGGGGAGGCATTGCATGTTAGCATCTCATCTTGCTTGGGATCATAATTTACCAACGCCTTAGACAACGATACCTGCTTCTTCTCTTCCCTAAAGGCCCCGTCTTGGCTCTGAAAGCATTTCCAAAGCTAACCCTTTTTCAATATCATGCCAGGACAGAGGCCAGGTTATATATGAATTTTCTATAATAATTTATCAAGGAAAGACCTAAGCTCCGGTACAGACGTTGGAGATGGGCACCTTTAACACCCCTCCCCCCTCTGTAGGTCATTTGGGGTGCCTAGAACACACACTTTTTCCCTACTAAGGCACACCTTGGAGAAATGTTTAAGAACAATGTTCAAGTTCTCTTGATGCTCTTTATTGGTCTTCCCCGTTAGTAGCACATCATCCACGTAAATGGCGATCTGGATAGACCTTGTAAAATGTTCTCCATCGTCTGCTGAAAAGTTAGCACAAGCTGATGATACCCCAAATGGCAGTCTTATAAATTGGTACAAATACCTTGCGGGTATTAATTGTAGCACAGTTCTGACAATTCCTCACCTAATTGCAAATGTAGTTATGCAAGGCTCATGTCGAAGTTTGTGAAGGACTGCTCCCCCCCAAACCCCGAGCCAGTTTTGCATTTCAGTCCTCTGGGCAAAGGACTGTGTATCCAACTGTGAAACGTGGTTTACCATGTGTTTGAAATCCCTACAAAGGCAAACCGACCTGTCAGGCTTCACAATCGGTGTGGTTGATGGTTTGATGATTCCTTCCCTTTCCAGTCTTCTGATTTCATAGTTTCATATTAGAAGCAGAGCCTGTTCCGCCATTCATTAAGATCATGACTGATCTATCCATCATCCCCATAACCCTTAATTGCCCTATCATGCAAAACCCATCCAACTGTGTTTTGAATATATTCAATGAAGCTGCCTCTGCTGCTTCCTTGGGCAGAGAATTCCATAGATTCACTACTCTGGAAAAAGCAGTTTCTCCTCAAATCTACTTCCCCTAATCTTGAGGCCATGCCCCCTAGTCCTAGTCTCACCCACCGGCAGAAGCCACTCGCCTGCTTCTATCTTATCGATCCCTTTCATAATTTTATATGTTTCTATAAGATCCCCTCTCATTCTTCTAAATTCTAGCGAGTACAATCCCAAGCTGCTCAACCTCTCCTCATAGGGTAACCCCCTCATCTCTGGAATCCAGCTTGTGAACCGCCTCCAAAGCCAGAGTATCCTTCCTCAAGTAAGAAGGCCAGAACTGCACACAATACTCCAGATGCAGCCTCACCAACACCTTGTACAATTGCGGCAGAACCTCACTGCGCTTAAATTTAACAATGAAAGCCAATATTCTGTTTGCCTTCCTGATTACCTTTTGCACCTGCAAGTCAACTTTTAGCAATTCATGTACGAGCACTCCAAAGTCCCTCTGCGCAACAGCATGCTTCAATTTCTCACTATTTAAATAATACTCTGACCAAATATTTTTACTTCAAAAGTGGATAACCTCACATTTACCAACATTGTACTGCAGCTGCCAGACCCTTGCCCTCTCACTTAACCCATGTAAATCTCTCTGCACACCCTTCACATCTTCTGCAAAGTTTGCTTTTCCACTCAATTTAGTGTCATCAGCAAACTTCGATACCTTACACTTGGTCTCCTCTTCCAAACCATTTATATATATCATGAATAGTTGTGGCCCAACACTGACCCCTGTGACACCCTGCTCACTACAGATCTCCAACTGGAGCAACACTCATTTATCCCAACTCTCTGCTTTCAATTGGTTAACCAGTCCTCTATCCAGGCAGAAGTGAGGACTGCAGATGCTGGAAACCAGAGTTTAGATCAGAGTGGTGCCGGAAAAGCACAGCAGGTCAGGCAGCATCCAAGGAGCAGGAAAATCGACGTTTCAGGCAAAAGCCTTTCATCAGGAATAGAGGAAGGGAGCCTCAAGGGTGGAGAGATAAATGGAGAGGCGGGGGGGGTGGTGGGGCTGGGGAGAAAGTAGCAAAGAGTACAATAGGTGAATGGGGGTGGGGATGGAGGTGATAGGTCAGAGGGGAGGGTGAAGTGGATAGGTGGGAAGGGAGATTGGCAGGTAGGCCAGGTTGGAACTGGGGTAAGGTGGGGGGAGGGGAAATGAGAAAACTGGTGAAGTCCACATTGATGCCCTGGGGTTGAAGTGTTCCGAGGCGGAAGATGAGGCGTTCTTTCTCCAGGCCTCGAGTGTTGAGGGAGTAGCAGTGGAGGAAGTCCAAGACCTGCATGTCCTCGGCAGAGTGGGAGGGGGAGTTGAAATGTTCAGCCACGGAGCTGTGGGGTTGATTGGTGCGGGTGTCCCGGAGATGTTCCCTGAAGTGCTCTGCGAGGAGTTGTCCAGTCTCCCCAATGTAGAAGAGACTGCATCGGGAGCAATGGAATCCCATTCCTCTATCCATGCTAGTGCATTCCCCGCTACTCCATGCATTCTTACAGATGAGTCTTTTATTCGGCACCTTATCGAATGCCTTCTGGAAGACTAAGTATACAACTTCTGTCTGTTCCCCTCCATCCACTGCACTTGTTACATCCTCAAAGAACTCTAGCAAGTTTGTCAAACACAACCTTCCCTTCCTGAATCCATGCTGCCTCTACTTTAGCACATAAGGCAAATGACATTGGGTGGGCCTTGCAGAGTTATAGAATTGCTTCTTAGTCACCATTTAAGGTGGCCTTGGCCCCTTTGGTAATTCCTAGACAGTCATGAAAAATGTCTAGGTATTTAATTAGGACTTCACTCAAACAGCCATGTTCTAATTGAAAAATGACAAGCCAATCAAGGTGAATTTTTCTCAACCAATTTCGACCCATTAAGTTTGGGCGTGAGTTTTTTACTGCTATCAATGGTAACTGAACCAGCTGCTTCTCATAAGAGACCAGAACTGAAGTTGTACCTTACGGGTTCCAGGTAGAGGCTGTCAGCCTGGCCAAAGTCAGGATTGAAGTCCAGAGCAAATTTTGGTAAAGACTGGTTCCGCAGTCACTCATATATAGTAGTGCTAGTATTGACCTCCTTTAGAACTGACCGATTGTCTAACCAGATGTGTATTTTGATTGGTTCTGACTTGGATGTTGCTAAGCAATTTAACTGTTCCAAACCAGTTATAGGTGAACTTTGCAGGATGTGTACTCTCCTGTATACCAGCCTATGAGTTCTCTTACTCAACTCAGGCATAATGGAAGTCTTTTGCTGTCTCAAGTACCAGCAGCAACTACAATGGCCTATCAGTCCAGATCCTTGAGAAAATTTTAACCGTTTGGCCAAAGCTTGGCTTTGTTTTGGGGTTTTTGCTGTGGGCTGACCGAGAGTCCCTCTGTTCAGAATATGTCCTTAGTGATGCTATGCAATTGTCTTCACTCAAATGGTGTTCCCAAGCTCAGTCAGCCTGGTCAGGGTGTCCACTTCCATCAGCATACCCTGTAATTGATATGCTCTATTTGTTACATTTTCTAATGCCAAAGCCAATTGTGGTGCCTGTTTGAAGTCCAGTTGGGCTTCAGCGCTTAGGCATTTTTGCATGATCATATCATTAATCCATCTTAACAAACAGTCTCTCAGTATCTCACTTTGGGTTAAACTAAAATCACATGCCTCTGCCAGTCGTCTTAGCCACATCAAAAATCCTGATATGGATTCTTGTAGTTTTTGAATGGCTGAGTAAAGTCGATAGCATCTCTGAGTTAGAGGAGGCTTTAGGTTGTAATAATACTTAGCTAATTCCGTTAATTCTTGAAAGGTTTAAATATCTGTGCCTTAGAACGTTAGGCTTCTAATAACTGAAAAAGCTATGGGTCTACAAGCTGTCATGAGAATTACTCATTGCTTTTCATCTGTCCCAATGTCATTTGTCCAGAAATAAAATGCATTCTTTCCACATACTGTGCCCAATCTCTGAAGGCAGGATCGAACAAGTCAAGACTCCCAAATAGCACAAGATACCAGAAATGCTTACCAGAACTCAAAGATGATTGTTGCAAGCAAATCTCTTCAAGAGCACGTTTTTCTCCCATCGCGCTGAAATAACCCCATGAAGGCTGGTGACCTGTCACCACATCACCATTTATTTACATGTGCTTAGTAAATAACACTGACCCAGTGAGCTCAGAGCTGGCTCCTAGAGTGAGCAGAACCCCTGACCTTCTTGTTTATATCTGTCAGCCAGGGTTCCTTGATTGGACCAGGTTAACAGCATTAATCAGGGAACTTGTATTCTGTGATATCTACCTAGCTGACCTCGTTCCAATCACTCCAAATACACAGTTGCAATGAAATTATCCAGAAATTTTGTGAAGTCTACATAATACTCTTGCAGATTTACACTATATGGAAGCACAGATCACACATGGAAAATTTCTTGTTTTGTGGCCTTTCAATTATCAAAGGATCGGTGTGGTAGTGGGTGGTGTTACTTCACATAGCAAATGTAATGGATCACTGAACTGGATTATGCAATCCAAGCTCAGGTGCTCAGGTGAAGTCACATTTTTATTTGAACCATTGACCCAGATTTTGGCCATGATAGACAGTGTCTCCATCTTGTCAAAAATGATGTAAGAGGTCAGGAATCCCTAAATTCTACCCCTGAATGCCATGTCTCATTTCTGGGGGCTCAGGTTTGGGGGTAGTTTGTATGGTTCCCTGAGATAGCTAACCATTTAAATGATCAGCTGCCTCTGATGGATTTTGGAGATTTTCAGATTTTGGACCCTCTACTATGTGGAACCCAAAGTGTGGAGATTAGACCAGTAAAAACATGTCTGTGGTCATTTCATTTATTTTGAGTAACTAAAGTAGCTTTTTGGAGAAGTAAGATAAACCTTTGGAATGATTCCCATTAAACATTTCAGGGGCTTAAGACGTTCTTCAGGATTATGAAAAGTGGCTATGCTTGTACGTATAAAAGGGAATAAACTTTTTTTTTTGTTTTCCTTTGTTCATGAGACAAGCATGTCATTGGGTTAGGCAAGCATTTATTGCCCACCCCTAGTTGCATTGAAGAAGATGGCTTGAACATAGAGACAGAGGCTGGTGGTAGAGGGTTATTTTTCAGATTGGAGGCTTGTGACCAGCAGTGTGCCATAAAGATCTCTGCTGGGTCCATTGCTTTTTGTTATTGAAAAGTGAGTTGAGTATGAGTTTAGGAGGTACAGGTAATTCTCCTATAATGCACATTTATTAAACATGATTTGTCTATTATGCAATCTGTGAAGTGGCAACCTATTTTTTATACAGCAAGCTCCTATTTGGTGTTATGTGATTCTCATCCCCGGCACTAGATGTTGCAATGTGTGGAGGACTGGACTTCACGTCGACATCACATGATTATTCAGCTTGTGTGCTTTCTCGTGAAATACCTTTGTGAAAGGTATTGTGAAATGTTTGTGCTAGTGGACTTGGAAAGTACTGTGAAAGTGTCTCTACAGCCTGCGGACAAGAAGCTGGGAGGAATCTGTTAATTTAAAACGTAAAGAGTTGAGAAAAGAATGACATTTCAATGGAATTGACTAACAGTAAAAGGACAGTGTTGAGGAGCAGTTTGAAACCTGACATTGTTCTTTGTATTAAGAGCTTTGTTGTCTCTTTTGTTTAAAAATATGTTTAAATGTTAAGGAATATCTGCAGAATCATGTGAATCACTAATCACTATGGTATAACCATTTGCAAAAAAAAAACAATACAAGGGGCTTGAACATGGTCAGTCAGCTGCTCAGGGTAGTCAGAATCAGGAAACTCTGCTCATACTGGATGATGATGTGGAGGTTTGGGTGTTGGACTGGGGTGGACAAAGTTAAAATCACACAACACCAGGTTATAGTGGGTGAGGGAGAGAAAGGTGGGGCGGCACACTGTTACTTTTGGAGCATGTGTGGAGATGTCCTGAGGGGGTGAGTAGGCTGTACAGAAGAGATTCGGGGTTAGTGAGGATGAGAGTGAGAGAAGAAGATGTTGCAGTAAATGCTGGGCACAGTAGCAGTGATAGAGAGAGTGAGTGTGAGGTATCAATGAGAAGATGGTGACATTTTCGCTGGCAGAGTGGAGAAGGTAATTGACCATCTTGTTACATTCTGTGCATTCCATCAGATTGTTGAGACCACATTGGCCTGGATGGTAATCCTGGTCCAGGTTGGCGTGGTTCCAGTAGAATAGTGTCCTCAGGTCTGGAGAGAAGTCCTGCCTCTGCCACACCCCATGCTAATCAACATCTCCATGTCCCTGCCTACAAAGGGAAAGGCACCAATTTTCCATTGTCTACCGCGTCCAGGGCCAAGGTCAGGAACAATGCAGGACAGGTCCGTACTGACAGCCCCTGTCTGAGTGCACAATAGCTTTTTAAAGATAGTGCCGCACCACGGATATTGGTCAATTCTTAGATATCCAGGAAGTCGTAAGCTGTTTTCAAAATAGCTCATGATATGATGGAGCTGGAATATGTGAGAGGGGCGCCAAAGGATGTGGTAGATAATAAATGAGGCAGATGTAGGAGTGGCACTGTGGCTCAGTGGTTAGCACTACAGCCTCACAGCACCAGGGACCCAGGTTCAATTCTAGCCTTGGGTGACTGTCTGTATGGAGTTTGCACATTCTCCCTGTGTCTGCGTGGGCTTCCTCCGGTTTCCTCCCACAGTCCAAAGATGTGCAGGTCAGGTGGAGTGGCCATGCTAAATTGCCCATAGTGTTAGGTGCATTAGTCAGAGGGAGATGAATGGGGTGGATTGCTCTTTGGAGGGTCGGTGTGGATTTTTTGGGGTGAAGGGCCTGTCCCCACACTGTAGGAAGTCTAAACTAAAAGGTTTAAATCCCCAAGCATCACGAGATGAAACTCTCCGAAAAATGTGACAAAACGGACACTTAGCGAAAGAAATTAAGATTCAGCCCTTGATCTATCAAGGCAGATTTCATTCTGGGATCTGACTTGTGCAGTGTTACTATTGGATGGGATCAGAAGACTGGCTAGAATGTTGTGCAGCCAGCTGATATAGATGCCAGTCAAGAGTGCTCAGTTGAAGATTCCAATGAATTACTACACAGTACCATACAACAAGTCAAAATTTAAGTAGACTGTGCTATCGTTTATGTTACGCTAATTAGTATTTTTGTTTCGATTTTTACTGGTATTTTTCGTGGCTTGCCCCTAACCCTGTTTTTCTCGTAGGCCCCATTATTGCTATTGCACAATTTTCTATAACATGGCATCGCATGGGAACGCAACTGTAGCATTACAGGAGATCTACCTGTATGATTAGTAAATTTGCAGATGACTCCAAAATAGGTTATGTAGTGGACGTTGTAGAAGATTATCTCAGAGTACAACAGGATGTTGATCAGATTGACCAATGGGCTGAGGAGTGGCAGATGTAGTTTAGATAAATGTGAGATGTTGCATCTGTTAAGGCAAACCAGAGTAGGACTTCTATAGTTAATGGTATGGCCCTGATGAGTGTTGCCAAACAAAAAGACCTAGGGGTGCAGGCACATAGTACCTTGAAATTGGTTTTGCTGGTAGGCAGTGTGGTGAAGAAGCTGTTTGGCAAGCTTGCCTTTATTGGTCAATGCATTGAGTGTAGGAGTTGGGATGTCACGTTGTGGCTTACAGTAAATTGGGTGAGAGGGGATAGATTTTAAAAGGACCTGAGGGGTACCTTTTTCAAACAGGTGGGTATGAGCTGTCAAAGGAAATGGTGAAGATGGGTATAATTTACAACATTTAAAGGCATCTAACTAGGAAGGGTTTAGAGGGATATGGCCAAATCCTAGCAAATGGGATTGGGTCAGGTTGGGAGCCAGGTTGGCACAGAAAAGAAGGAGCAAAGGCTCTGTTTCTGTGACTCTGAGTGCCTGAAATACCAAGTGAAGCAAGCTTTTGCTTCCAGCAACGGTGAGCTGTCTTCCTGAGTTATTGCATTCCTTAATTATAGCTATACCCATGATGCAATTGGGGAGACTAGAGGTGAGCTATCTGCCACAGAATTCCTTGCCTCTGACCTGCTCTTGTAGCCACAATATATTTATGGCTGTTTAATTCAGTTTCTGGTCAGTGGTAACAATTGTAATGCCATTGTATGTTAGATCGATGTTAGGTAAACATTCTACCTTGTTGGAGTTTGTCACGGCCCAGCCCTTTTATGGTGCAACATTCTTTACCATGTGTCAGTCCAAGCCTGGATGTTGTACACATCATGCTACATACAGACATTGACTGCTTCAGGATCTGAGGAGTCACCAATTAGATTAGATTAGATTACTTACAGTGTGGAAACAGGCCCTTCGGCCCAACAAGTCCACACTGACCCGCCGAAGCGCAACCCACCCATACCCCTACCCCTACATTTTACCCCTTTAACCTAACACTATGGGCAATTTAGCGTGGCCAATTCACCTGACCCTGCACATCTTTGGACTGTGGGAGGAAACCGGAGCACCCGGAGAAAACCCACGCAGACACGGGGAGAACGTGCAAACTCCACACAGTCAGTCGCCTGAGTCGGGAATTGAACCCGGGTCTCTGGCGCTGTGAGGCAGCAGTGCTAACCACTGTGCCACCGTGTCGCCCACGCGGTGCTGAACATTGTGCAATCATTAGTGAACAATCCCACTCTGACCTAATGATGAAGGGACCTCAAGAAGCAACGGAAGATGGTTGGGACCAGGACACTATCCTGAGGAACTCCAGTGATGTTCTGGAATTAAAGTGATTGATCTCTAAAACCACAACCAACTTCCTTGGTTCCAGCTATGATTCCATTGATGAACACTGATTTGATTTGATATATTATTGTATTGCTCAGCATGCTAACCAGGGTAATAGAATAGAATGCAGAATATAGTGTTATGCTAAGAGGTGGTGGAGAGAATGATCAACTCTAATATGAGTTCCATTCATAAGTCTGATAACAGCAGGAACGAAGTTGTTCTTAATCTCCTTGATGGAAATCTCAGTTAAATGCTGTCATGATATCAAGGTCAGTCACTCTCACCTCACTTCTGGAGTTCATCTCTTCTGTCCATGTTTAAATCAAGGTTGTAATGAGATCAAGAGTTGAGTGTCCCTGGTAGAATCCAAGCTGAGCATTAATGAATATGTTCTTGCTAAGCAAATGCTGATCAACAGTACTGACAGCCCCTTCCATCACTTTGATAATTGAAATCATGATTGTGACTGGCCAAAGGGAACTATCCACAAATTATGTGGAGTTTAAAAGAAAATGCTGGGGTTTCTTTAGCCATAAACCATTGTGTTGTGCATCTGATTTCCCAAACTGCTATTTTCACAAGGAGAACCTATCAAACAAGCATTTTGATGAAATGCTCTGACTTCTTATAAAATAGAATGTTGTCTTACATAAAAGATTGAGCACTTAAGTGAAATGTTTGTTTTCATAAGAAATCAGTTGAAGGAATTTCATTATACTGTATTGAATGATTTTTCACTTCCATTTATTTCAACCATGACCTCATTAATAAACAGAGAACTTTATTTTCTGTCAGCATGCTTCCTGACTTATACCCTGATGAATAGGCATGATGAAGGAAGGGCAAGGATGGGGCATGAAATTCACATTGATAGGTGTTATAAGGGTCTCTAGGTATGATCAGGGGCATAGAGGTAAAAGGGCTCAATGGATAGACGGACATCGGGCAGAATGGGAGTTATGAGGGGAATGTGCAGATGAGCCTAGGGACCTGAGGGGACATGGGGAAATAGGCGAATGGGCTTTTTTTAGAATGGGTATAAGAGCATAGGATAGTATAATGAATGGCATAGGCCATTAGTTGACATGAATAGAACTTGGAGAGTAGGCGGATGAGAGAAGGAAGGATGTCATATATTAATTTTCTTTTAAACTTTGAAGTCTCCAAACAATTTTACCACTAAATCTACCCTACAGTTCAGACATGTACATCAACCCCACCACAAACCTCCCTGCCCCATCCTTCCCATCACTACTTCTACCACCAGTTGCAAAGGGGAATTACAGGCCATAATTTTTAAAAGTTACCTTTTATGAGCTGGGATTTCTTCTGCCTGTGTCCTGACCTGGGAATGAAAATGGAGGCAGTTGTCTCCAAAGATTTATTTTACTATAACTCAAAAACATTCACTATGAGATGTTTCCATCTAAAATGTCTAAGTGCAAGTGTTGTGATGAAAAGAAGTAAGCACACTTAAATATATGCCAAAAGTATCTACACATATTTCACATGCCCCATGCAAACCTAAACTAAGAGGTTCTAACAAACTGGAAAAGAATAATTTAAGGCTCTTTCCTCTTTTTGCAGTGATAAAGCTCAGCAATCATCTGATGTTATGTGCTAGAGTAAAAGTGTTTCTGTTTGTTTGCGAGGCCAACATTACAAGCCATAAGAATAAGATAATCACCAATAAATCTATTATGAAAGCTCTTTACCCAAAGACTTTGCAACATGTAGATGAAGGTAGGGCGGCACGGTGGCACAGTGGTTAGCACTGTTGCCTCACAGCGCCAGAGACCTGGGTTCAATTCCCGCCTCAGGCGACTGACTATGTGGAGTTTGCACATTCTCCCCGTGTCTGCGTGGGTTTCCTCCGGGTGCTCCGGTTTCCTCCCACAGTCCAAAAATGTGCAGGTCAGGTGAATTGGCCATGCTAAATTGCCCGTAGTGTTGGGTATAGGGGTATGGGTGGGTTGCGCTTCGGCGGGTCGGTGTGGACTTGTTGGGCCGAAGGGCCTGTTTTCACACTGTAATGTAATCTAAAAAAAAGTTGACATGGTGTACATGGACTTCAGTAAAGCCTTTGATAAGATTCCACATGGTAGGCTGCTGGAGAAAATATGGGGGCATGGGATTGAAGCATGGATAGCAGTTTGGATTAGAAACTGGCTTTCTGTAAGAAGGCAATGAATGGTGGCTGAATAAAAATATTCAGCCTGGAGTCCGGTCACTAGTGGTGTGGCACAAGGATCTGTTTTGGGACCATTGCTGTTTGTCATTTTTATAAACGACTTGGACGCAAGCATAGGTGGATGGGTTAGTAAGTTTGCAGATGATACTAAAGTCAGTGGAGTGGTGGACAGTGTGGAAGAATGTTGCAGGTTGAGGGAGACTTGGATGAACTGTAGAATTGGGCTGAAAGGTGGCAATTGGAGTTCAATGCAGATAAATGTGAGGTGATTCACTTTGGGAAGAATACTGGGTCAATGGAAAGATTCTTGGTAGTGTGGATGTGCAGAGGGATCTTGGTGCCCATGTACATAGGTCCCTGAAAGTTGCCACCCAGGTTGATAGTGGTGTTAAGAAGGCATACGGTGTGTTAGGTTTTATTGATAGACGGATTGAGTTCCGGAGCCATGATGTCATGCTGCAACTGTACAAAATGCTAGTGCAGCCTCACTTGGAATATTGTGTGCTGCCCCATTACAGGAAGGATGTGGAAGCATTGGAAAAGGTGCAGAGGAGATTTACCAGGATGTTGCCTGGATGAGCTAAGGTCTTATGAGGAAAGGCTGAGAGCTGAGAGAAGATGGTGAAGAGGGGATTTAGTAGAGACATACAAGATGATCAGAGGATTAGATAGGGTGACAGTGAGACTCTTTTTCCTAGGATGATGACGTCTCCTTGTACAAGGGGCCATAGCTGCAAATTAAGGGGTGATAGATTTAAGATAGCTGTCAGAGGCAGGCTCTTTACTCAGAGAGTGGTAAGAGCATAGAATGCCCTGCCTGCCAATATAGTTAACTCAGCCACATTAGGGGAATTTAAACAGTCCTTGGATAAGTATATGGATGATGATGGGCTGAAGGGTCTGTTCTGCGCTGTATTTTTCTATGTTCTAACATGGAACTTGTTACCTGAAGGAGTAGTTAAGATGGATAGTATGGCCACATTTAAGGGAAGCCAGATAAAGATGGAGAGAAAAAAAGATGCACTGATCAAGTTAGATGAAGATGGGTAAGATAAGGCTTCAGCATAGACCAAGTGAGTTGATGCCTGTTTCTGTGTTATATTCTGTGCAAAACCCACAATGCGGTGGATTTTCAGAATTTGTTGCCTTGTTCTGTGACTCCCCATTTTTCTCACAGAAATCACCTTTATTTTCTGCCTTCTACTTTTTAAAATCATCTTTTATAGTTCTATAGATAAAAGTTATTCTGTTACAATGCCAAAATTGTCACTGCTTTTATTAAGATTTTTGAGTTAGTGTCTTTGTTCCTAACTGTGATGAAAAAAGAATGTGAATTACTGTCAACGCATCAAAGTATACTTTGTAGATTTCAACATTTATCAGGATAATGATTATTAGCAACAAAAAAAAGAACTAAGCTTAAAAAGATTGAAGGTGGCATTGCATTGTCATGTAATAAGGATTATTGGTGCTTATATATATTCAGGTCTTGTTTCATGAGCTGTGCAACAGCAGTGGAGCTATAATTTTATCATACTATTTCTGGAAAAAGAAAGATTTTCTTTAACATATTTTTCCTAATCAACCTGTTCTGATGTTATTACACACTTGAACCTGGGCCTCCCGGTCCAGGGGTAGGGTAGTTAATGGCTTAACGATATCCCAATCCAATTTACAACTCATGGGTAACTTCTGAATTCTAACTAATGTCCTTATATAGGAAGGCAGAGTCAATTTGTATACAGCAAGATTCTATAAACAGTGAAAGACCAGATAAAAATGTTATTGGGTCTTTAAGTAAAAATAGTTAATCAGATCACTGAAAACCTCCTTGCTCTCAATTTGTGTCCAGGAATTATTATATTCACTTAGACATGCAGAAGACGTCTTGCTTTAATATTTCACGCAAGAAATGACATCTCTGACAATGCAACACTCAACTGAAATGTTAGCTCATTTCGCCTGCTTAAATCTTAAGTTGGATTCAACCTTTTGTTTCAGTGATAGAAATGTTATCGACCAAGCCATGCTGGCACACCAACAGGGATAAGCACACAATCTTATTTCTTGTAATTTATGCTCCTTGATAAAACTAAGTTGTTCTATGATCCTGAATATCCTGTATACAGTCATTCATTGCACATGTTCAGAGATGTTGACTCAAAAAAAGACAAAATAATCTTAAACCTTAGGGTTAGTGACCAAGAAATAATTATTTAGTTCAAAACTTAAAGTGCTACGTCTGCTGGAAATCGGAAATAAAAACAAATTTTGCTAAAATGTCATTAACCTGAAACATTAACGCTATCATTTCTCCAGTAAAGCTACATTACTGCTTCATCATTTCAAGTTAGCATCCTCCTCTGTGATGACTCTCCTCCTGTTACAATACTGGTAGAGCTTTTTATTGCTTTTAGGTCTTTTCCTTATTGCTTACATTTGTTTTAATTTCTTAGAATTTATATTAGAACATAGAACATAGAAGAATACAGCACAGTACAGGCCCTTCGGCCGTCGATGTTGCGCCGATCCAAGCCCACCTAACCTACACTAGCCCACTATCCTCCATATGCATATCCAATGCCCGCTTAAATGCCCATAATGAGGGAGAGTCCACCACTGCTACAGGCAGGGCATTCCATGAACTCACGACTCGCTGAGTAAAGAACCTACCCCTAACATCTGTCTTATACCTAACCCCCCTTAATTTAAAGCTATGCCCCCTTGTATTAGCTGACTCCATACGTGGAAAAAGATTCTCACTGTCAACCCTCTCGAAATCCCTAATCATCTTGTACACCTTTATCAAGTCACCCCAAACCTTCTTTTCTCCAATGAAAACAACCCCAAGTGCCTCAGCCTTTCCTCATACGATCTTTCTACCATACCAGGCAACATCCTGGTAAACCTCCTCTGCACCCGTTCCAGTGCCTCCACGTCCTTCCTATAGTATGGCGACCAAAACTGCACACAGTACTCCAGATGCGGCCGCACCAGAGTCTTATATTCTTGTCGTTTTTCACCTTTCTCCCTCTATAGGCGTTCTCTTTATTTCATCTTAATATGTTATTTGTGTATTTGGATCATAGAACATAGAAAAGTACAGCACAGAACAGGCCCTTCGGCCTACGAAGTTGTGCCGAGGATTAATCCTAATGTAAAATAAATTAACCTTACCCATGCACCCTTCAATTCACTGCTATCCATGTGCATGTTCAGCAGGTGCTTAAATGTCCCTAATGATTCTGCTTCCACCATTACCACGCGACGCATTCCATGTATTCACAACTCTCTGCGTGAAGAACGTACCTCTGACGTCTCCTAAGACCATAAGACATAGGAGCGGAAGCAAGGCCATTCGGCCCATCGAGTCCACTCCGCCATTCAATCATGGCTGATGGGCACTTCAACTCCACTTACCCGCATTCTCCCCGTAGCCCTTAATTCCTTGTGACATCAAGAATTTATCAATTTCTGCCTTGAAGACATTTAGCGTCTCAGCCTCCACTGCACTCTGTGGCAATGAATTCCACAGGCCCACCACTCTCTGGCTGAAGAAATGTCCCCACATTTCTGTTCTGAATTTACCCCCTCTAATTCTAAGGCTGTGTCCACGGGTCCTAGTCTCCTCGCCTAACGGAAACTATTTCCTAGCGTCCACCCTCTCCAAGCCATGTATTATCTTGTAAGTTTCTATTAGATCTCCCCTTAATCTTCTAAACTCCAATGAATACAATCCCAGGATCCTCAGCCGTTCCTCATATGTTAGACCTACCATTCCAGGGATCATCCGTGTGAATCTCCGCTGGACATGCTCCAGTGCCAGTATGTCCTTCCTGAGGTGTGGGAACCAAAAGGTCCTCTAGACCTTCCGCCTAATATCTTAAAACTTAAAACTTATATCTTAAAACTATGACCACTCGTCCCAGTCAATCTTGTCCTGGTGAAACGTCTCTGGCTATTGACTCTATCCGTGCCTCTCATTAGCTTGTATACCTCGATCAGGTTACCTCTCTTCCTCCTCCTCTCCAGAGAGAAAAGTCCGAGCTTAGTCAACCTCTCTTCTTAAGACAAGCCCTCCAGTCCAGGCAGCATCCTCTTAAACCTTCTTTGCACCCTCTCCAAAGCCTCTGTATCTTTCCAATAGGAGGGCGACCAGAACTACACACAATATTCCAATTGTGGTCTCACCAGGGACTTGTAGAGCTGTAGCAAAACCTTGCAGCTCTTAAACTCGATCCTCCTGTTAATAAAAGCCAAAACACCACATGCTTTCTTAACAATCCTATCCACTTGGGTGACAACTTTGAGGGATCTATGCACTTAAACACTAAGATCCCTCTGTTCTTCCACACTGCCAAGAATCCTGTCTTTAGTCCTATATTCAGCATTCAAGTTCGACCTTCCAAAACGCATCACTTCACATTTATTCAGATTGAACACCATCTGCCATTTCTCAGCCCAGCTCTGCATCCTGTCTATGTCACACTGTAGCATGCAATAGCCCTAAATATTATCAGTGGCACCTCCAACCTTTGTATCGTCTGCAAATTTACTAACCCACCCTTCAATCTCCTCATCCAAGTCATTTATAAAAACTATAAAGAGCAAAGGCCCAAGAACAGAGCTCTGTGGGACACCACTCAGGACACTGACCTCCAGGCAAAATACTTTCCAGCTACAACCACTCTCTGTTTTCTGTCAGCCAACCAATTCTGGATCCAGATAGCCAATTCTCCCTGTATCCCATACCTCCTCACTTTGTGAATGAGCCGACCATGGGGAACCTTATCAAATGCCTTGCTGAAGTCCATATACACAACATCTACTGTTCGACTTTCGTCGACCTGTCTTGTCACCTCATCGAAGAACTCAATAAGATTAGTTAGACACGACCTGCCCATCTCAAAGCCATGCTGACTGCCTTTAATTATGCTATGATTTTCCAAATAGTCATAAATCCTATCTTTCAGAATTCTTTCCAAAACCTCACTGACCACAGACATAAGACTGACTGGGTCTGTAATTGCCAGGGATTTCCCTACTACCTTTCTTGAAAAGAGGAACAATATTCGCCTCCTTCCAATCCTCCGGTATGACTCCTATGAAGAGTGAGGTAGCAAAGATCTTCACCAGCGGCTTAGCAAACTCCTTTCTCACTTCCCGGAGCAACCTAGGATAAATCTGGCCTGGCCCTGGGGACTTATCAATTTTAATGTTCGCCAAAATTTCCAATGCATCAACTTAATCAATCTTGATCTGTTCAAGCCCATATCCCAGCTCCCCAAAGTTCTCATTCACAACAAGGTCCCTTTCCTTAGTGAAAACTGAGGCAAAAAACTCATTCAGGACTTCCCTAATCTGTTCAGACTCCACACACAAGTTCCCTATGCTATCCCTGATCGGCCCTTCCTTCTCCCTGATCATTCTCTTATTCTTCACATGAGTAAAATGCCTTTGGGTTCTCCCTAATCCTTCTTGCCAAGCCTTTCTCAAGCCCCTTCCTGGCTCTCATCAGTCCATTTTTGAGCTCCTTTCTAGCAAGCCTGTAATCCTCTAAAGCTGGCTAGATCCTTGCTTCCTCCACCTTACATAAGCTGCCTTCTTCCTTTTGACAAGAAGCTCCTCTGTTCTCATCATCCAAGGCTCCTTAATCTTACCCCTTCTTACCTGTCTCAGAGGAACAAATTCATGCATCACTCGCAACAACTGCACCTTAAACAGTCTCCACATGTCTGCTGTGCCCTTTCTGTGGAACAATTGCTCCCAGTCTGTACTTCCCAACTCCTGTCTGATAGCATCATATTTTCCTTTTTCTCAATTAAATATCTTCCCTTGGTGACTGCTCTTTTCCCTCTCCAAGCCTATGGTAAATGTGAGGCAGTTGTGGTCACTGTCACCAAAGTGTTCTCCCACCACGTGATCTGACACCCGTTCTGGCTCATTGCCGAGCACCAAATCTAAAATGGCCTCTCCCCTCGTCGGCCTGCCTACATACTGAGTAAGGAAATCCTCCTGAACACACCTAACAAAAATAGCTCCATCCAAACCATCTGCACTCAGGATGGTCCAGTTGGTATTGGGAAAAATTGAAGTCATCCATAACAACAACCCTGCTACATCTGCATTTTTCCAAAATCAGTTGGCTTATCAGTTCTACAATCTCTCTACTGCTATTAGGGGGTCTGTAGAAAACCCCCAGTGAGGTGGCTACTCCCTTGCAGTTCCTACCTTCCACCCATTCTGACTCAGTAGACAAACCTTCCTCAACAACCTTTGTTTCTGTAGCTGTGATGCACTCTCTGATTAGCAATGCGACACCCCCTCCTCTTTTTCCACCCTCCCTGTTCTTTTTAAACGTTCTAAACCCTAGAACATTTAGCAACCATTCCTGCCCTTTTGAAACCCACATATCATGCTTGTTTTAACCTAAAAGTGTATGGTTTATATTCATTTGTACCTTCCACAGTAAAGGTTATCACATAAAATATAATCTTATGTTATTTCATTTTTTTCTTCAGAGTAATGACTCTCAGTCAATTCTTTGAAGACCTTCTTGCATGCTTATGACCACCAAAGCTATTTTCATTACTAGCATAATTTATTGTTTATAAACCATGTTATTTCTAGTGGTATCCCAAATATAGTGCATTAGAAAAACTGTGTAAAATATATTTTGTAGCTAATGTTCTCGATGATTTGATTATTCTCTGTTTATATTGCTCCTGGCTCATCTGATATAATGCTGAATCCCTTATCCATGCCTTTGTTACTACAAGACTTGTATATTTCAATGTTCTCAGGGCCAACCACATGCATTTTACCATTTGTAGAAAGTTCATCCAAACTCTGTAGTTGGAATCCTAACTTTGTACAAAGTCTCATTCACCCATTGTTCTAGTGCTTGTTGACTTTGATTGACTCCTGATTAGATAATGCCTGATTTCAATATGCTTATCCTTGTTTTCAAATTCTTTCTGCCCTACATTTCTCCCGAGACACCCCCAATTCCATTCTCTTAAACCTCGAACACCCAATTTCAATCACTGTTTCATGGGCAATTATCCCAGGTCCCAGTTAATGTCTAGAATTTCTTTCCAAAACCTCTTCACCTCTGTAACTCTCTATCCTCTTTTGAGATGTTTCATAAAGTCTTTTTCATTTGTTCTATTATCTCTTTATCAATTTTTTTCTGATAATGTTCCTGAGGGTCGTTTTGGAATACTTTGCTATTTTAAAGACAAATGCAAGTTGGTAACAATCAATTTTCACCATTTTTAATATCCTTCATACAATAGGATAAGCCTTTTTTTGTTTTTACTGATCTGAATAATAAAATATACACTTGCTGAATTGAATACATTCTGAAGTTCAATTGATACCGCGATGCTTATTTGGCTGAAGCCTTAATCTATCCCTGCAGAATTAAATAAAGGTGTCTTAAATTTGCCCTCTAATATACAGCATTTGTGTATTACTAAAAGAAGAAATACACTATCGAAGCTCTTCATCTGCACTCATCAGGACCAAAGCAAGAATAACAAATTTCAAGGAAGCAATAAATTATATTGCATGAGGAGAGGGTGCTGATTAGTTGACAAATCAACTTCATTGCTCAAGGGGTTTTGTCAGGGAGAATGCACCTGGGAACTTTTGCTGTCCACACTGTTTTGTTTAGTTCAAAAACACATTATGATATATGTAGCATCTAGCTGATATTTTTAAATTGGTTGTTAATGTAATTCTTCGCATAGTCAGGATTGTTATCACCTCTCCAGTTGAAAATCACATCAACATTAGACATTGTTTAAAGTTTTGCAAGTACAGGCTGGTGGAGTAGTTTTAAGTGTTTTATCTATTGTGAATTCTGGACAGCTGCAGTCTATATTGGTAAGATTTATCTCTTGAGGTATCTTTCAAGAGCTAATGCATTGGGAGTATGAAGGCTTTTAATTTTTTTACAAAACAAAATGAGTCGTATTGAAGTATATCTTGGAAGTTTGCCAACCTGTACATTGTATGTCATCTGCCAAGATGCAGGATGGTCCACCTTTCTTCAGTTTAGCTCAACATGCCCTATAGAATAAAGAAAATTAATTCTACACAGATTTCCTTCAATGTTTACAATAGACCTTCTGCCTCAAAAATATTTTTAAAATTGAGTAGACCTGCCAGCTGTCCATGAGGAAATGTTTGTTTCTGAGTATCATAAAGCCCGTTAAGATTCTCTCTCTGGTTAATCCTCCCACATGACGAATTAAGTATATTTGGCTACGAGACTTCAAATTTAACCTTTCCAAAAATAAAAATTCTGAAGCTTTCATTCCCACCCACAATAAGGTGATGTAACCAAATTCTAGAGTGAAAACACACCTCCCAGGCCATTAACTTCTTTTCTCCACCTCCTCTTTCTCCTCTCCACCCCCAACAACCACCACCAAATCCACAGAAAATAGTTATCAACAAAGGTTGACATGCTCCTGCTTGTTGTTGATCGAAAACCTGCCAGAAACAAGTTAAAGTTCTATAGTTAAGAATGGACTGATTCTAATTTGAGACTTTATTGTGAAAGTTCAAATCAAATGGATTTATTGAGACTGTAAATGGGTGTTCCAGACTATAATAGAGTAACAGATTTCTATAACAAATTGTCTGTTGTGTCCATTGTCAGTATCATGTTCTTGAACTTCAAAATACAAACATTAGATCCATGTTTGTGATAAATGACATTCAATTGTAGATAAGTGTGTTTCTAGTTAAAATACTGTACAACTGACTTTATTTGAACAATTGCTTTCCAATTGCTAAATTCCTCTGTTGACTAGAAAAGTTTAAAAACTTTTACTCTCGGAAAATAAACTTCTGTCCTACCACTGTATCATTTATAAAGTTCATTATCTAGTATACAGACATATAAAACTCCTGGATACATAACGATTACTGCATAATACTTCTGATGTTAACTTTATGCATTGCATCTTTTCCACTGTAAAATCTGCACAATCCTGTGGAAAATTTTGAAAGTTGATTTCTGTGCTGTTGAAATTGAAACATTGTTTAAACAATCCGCAGATATTTATAAACTGGTACAACATGATTGCAATTGCATATATATGGCTGAGTAATCAAGACTGGGAACTGACCAGCTAAGGGCATTCAGTCTTTAGAAATGTAAAGGCAAAACTGGAAAGGAGGTAGGATGAGTTAGTGTTGTTTGTGAATGTTGAAATCAGTGTACTAGTGAGAAAGGATATTGGCACAGGAGAACTAGATGTGGAATCAGTCTTGATAAAGGTAAGCAGCAACAAGTGGTGGAAAACATTAGTGAGAGAATTCCATAGGTCTTCAAATTGTGATGGTAAGGTAGGGAACTGCATTAAACAAGAAATTAGAGGTGCGTGCAACAAGGTGCTACAACAGTCCTGGGTGGTTTTAATGGACATATAATGGGCAAACCGCATTAACAATAATAATACTGAGGCAGCTGTATTCTGGAGTGTGTACAGGATTTTTATTTAAACCAGTACATTGAGAAATCAATCTTGATAAAGGTAAGAAGCAACAAGTGGTGGAAAACATTAGTGTAGGTTTTCTACAATGAAATGGGTTATTTAAATTTGTTGTTGGAGGTTCTTTGGGAAAAAGTGACATCACATTATGTAATAATTTATTGGGATAAAATAGTGAAGTAAAACTACAGTCCTAATTCTTAACAGAGAAACTATGAATGTATAAGGACTGAGATGTCTGTGAAACACTGCATGACTTTATTAAAGGACATGAAGTGAATGGGCAATGGCTTAAGGAACTAAAGCATGCACTGCAGCTGTTATTATACACACTTTTCAGGCAAAACCACACAATTGGAAAAGTGACTCAAACATGGTTAACAAACGAAATTAAGGATTGTGTTAGATCTGAAGAACAGGCATATTACATTTGTAGAAAATCAACAAGCCTAAGAACTGAGAGCAGTTAGAATTCAGCGAAGGAGCACCTAGAGTTTAATTAAGAATGGAAAAATGAAAAGTAATTAAACTTGCAAAGGACATAAACGCAGACTGTAAGAGTTCTGTAAGTTTGTAAATAGAAAAAAAAAGGTGAGTGAAGACAAATAGTGTCGGCAAGTATCAGTCTGAAACAGGAGAATGATAATGGAAGAAAAGGAAATGGTGGAGCAATTAAACAAGTATTTTTGTTCTGTTTTAGAATCATACAGCACAGAAGAGACATTTGGCCCATCAAATCTGTAGCACCACAGAAGAGTCAAAGATAACTTTCCAGAAATGCTTGTGAAGCAAGGGTCAGCTTGAATCAGCATTAAGGAATTTAATATTAGTGAAACGAAAAGTGCTGGAGAAACTAATAGGATTGAAAGCTGATAAATCTTCTAGGCTTGATAATCTGAATATCTGGGTAATAAAGAAGATGGCCAAGGATATGGTTGTCATCTTCCAATATTTGTAGATTCAGGGACATTTGTGGCAGAATGGAGGGTGGCAAATGTAACTGCACTGTTTAAATTAATTGGTAGAGTTTTAAAGGGTGCACAGAAATGGAGTTAGATGAAGATACACAGTAGCAAATAGTGTTTAACCATGAAAAGTGTGAGGTATGCACTTCCAGCATCTGCTCCTTCTGATTAAGAAGGCATATGAGACACATCAGTCAAGGCACAGATTACAAGAGCCAGGAAGTGATGTTGAAGCCATATAACACGTTAGTAAGGCCACAGCTGGATTATTGTCTGGAGTTTTGATCAGTGTACTGTAGGGGAAAGATGTGATTTTATTAGAGGGGATGCGGAAGAAATTCACCAGGATGTTGCCTGGGTTAGAGCATTTTAGCTATGAAGAGAAGCATGGGTTGTTTTCTTTAAAGCAGCCGAGGCTGAGGGTGACCTTATTGAGCTGTATAAGATAATGAAGGGCATAGATAATGAGGACAGAAACTGCTGTTCTTCTTAGTTGAAGAGTCAAGAATAAGGCACTTAATTATAAAGGTGACCTCTTGAGCTCCCTTGTTTTGAAATTTCTCCTTGAAATAATAACTAAAATCTGATAATCGAGCCATTCATTTCATTGCTATTTGTGAGAGCTTGATGTGTATCAATTAGCTTCTCCATTTCCTACACTACATCGAATGTAAAACACTTTGGACCGTCTTGAGTTTGTGAAAAGCACTATATCAATGCAAACTTTCAAATTTAATGATTAAGTTTAATTTGGAAAATAAAGTCAAATGGTTGCACAATTCAGAAATGGAGATCAAGAAATTGATATTATAACTTTTCTTTTACATTTGCAGAATGGGAACAAGAAGAGCAGGAAAGAAAACGAGAGGAGAAAGAAAGTACTGCAAAAGAATCCAGTTCAAGAGAGACTGAGCACCAAAACATGGAAAAAATGAACGAGAGACGCAAGAAAGAAATTCTTTTGGCAAAGATGAGAGAGATTGATGAAGAGACTAATGGAAGTTCCGTAATCTCACCGCACAATACATCACACCTATTTTCCACAGAAATGTCAAAAAGCCGTGATTCCCCAGAAAGATTGCAAAATACTAGTAACTTTTTGAAATCTGTGGACAGTACACCAACAGAAGGTTATGGTCGCAGAGGTACCAGGACCACAAACTTCAGTGCTGAGCTGAGCTTCGGTATGTATGCACCATCTTTTGGGAAAGGAACTGGGAGGTCTGGTCTAATAGATCAGAAGAGCAGTAGCAAAGATGAGCAAATGAATGGCTATCATGACCTTCCATTTAAAGACAGAAAGTCTAACTTGATGGAACAGTTGTTTGGATCTGGAGCTGCCACTGGCTTCACCACTAAGGAAGAGAATTTTCTAATGTCTCCTGCTGTAGAGCAGCCTAAGCGGAGTAACAATTCATTCCCTTGGGAACAAACAAATAAACGCACAAGTAAAAATAATACTGGTGATTCTATCTCTAGTGATGGCATGATCAGCCCCAGTCATCACCATTCCAAATATACCTCAATTAAGCCAGCAGTAAATGTAATTGATTCACTTGAAGATGAAGTAGAAGAGGTAGTATTATAAAACAAAATTATTTCCAATCCAGACTATTTTCATGAAAGGCATTATTAAAGTATTCAAATTCACGTAACTTTACACAAAATGTTCCAAATGATAAATAATCTTACCAGCTATATCACAAGTCATCCTTCTGTCAATACAATGTATTTGTCCCTTGTTATTTCCAAAGTTCCAAAATTAATTATTTATAAATGCCTGTTGTTTGAAGGTCCATTTCTCTATTTTGAATGATCACTGTCTTAACTCCCTTCCATGCTGTTGAATTGTTCTCTCTATTAATTTCAAAGTTGATGCCCTACATTATTTACTTCTTCCAGGTTTGGGAAGATGACACGTGTACTACTCTCCTTTTATTACTAGCTGTAAAAGATTGCCTTCTGAGAAGTATTGAATTTGACTAACGTCCAATTAAATGCTGTACCTATCAACTATATTTAGTGATGGCCTTATCAACATTTTGGTATTCCCACTTTATTATATTGTTATTAAGAACAAGCCAGAGATTTGCTTGATTCGATGTAGTAATTTTGGATGCCATGATAATTTTGGTGGAAGAGGTACATTTAACTGGTCTGTTTTGCTTTTAGTTAATGTGAGCTCCTAGCATAAGAGGTAAGCTTAGTACCCGGTTCCTTTGGGTATACTTATATTTCTTGTCTAGTGGACAAATCAACATGTTTAGAAGCCAGCAATCTGTTTTCTTGCTTTATCTGTATCATTATGCCAGGTGTTGATCTAGTTGTGTAATCTTGGACTAAGATCCCAGTCAATGTAGTAGGGGTGGAGACCAGAGGCTCAATTTCCCCCTTACAATATTGAAGTTGCAGCCCTCATGTTTCAGCCTACTAATGTGTTTGCTCAATGTTTACAGGCCATTCCTGCAATTTGTTATTTTCCCCTGGTTGGGAAATATGGAGGATTACAACCTGATATGCACTTAAAATAATATTGAGATCACAACTTAAATTCCTGTCAAAAATTCAAGTTTCCCTCCCCATTGTATTTTCCTTAAAGTGGATGGGGTCTTGAAGCCTGTGGGAATCCTGCCAATTTGTGAATGTTAAAGTAAGCTTACTGTGGAGGTAAGCACC
Source organism: Chiloscyllium plagiosum (assembly GCF_037043375.1). Classification (NCBI taxonomy): domain Eukaryota; kingdom Metazoa; phylum Chordata; class Chondrichthyes; order Orectolobiformes; family Hemiscylliidae; genus Chiloscyllium; species Chiloscyllium plagiosum. The sequence goes on from NW_028270141.1 coordinate 109,356,027, forward strand.
TTTTCTGATACACTGAAAAGGTCTCGCCAATAATGCCTCATATCTACCTCCAGATTCCCTCAAATCTCTCCACACATCCTTCATAGTTACTCTTCCATTATCCAGCATGTGGAGAGATATGATCCATATAAAAACACTGGAATGCCTTTGAAATGGTCCCGAAATGGACAAGATAAGCAAACAGGCTTTGAAAATCTCCTTGTCTAAATAGTGATCGTCTTACAACCTCGAAAAATGCAAACCACTTATTCAAAACTTGTTTGGATTTTTTTGAGTTTCAGGATTATTTTGAAGACATAGTCTTAATATATGGTTTGTTGGTTTTGTACATAGGGGATAATGGAAAGGTGAATATGAAGATTACATAGGGATAATAGGAGGGCATGGGGGAAATGAAGGAGTGTGGAAGGGATATGAGAATGTGAAGTGGTATGGGGATACAATGGTGTGTGGAAGAGGTTGGCGGGGATGTGAGGGCTGGGAGGCTTTACAATCATGTCATGATGACATAGCCTTCCAATGTGCCTGTGTAGTCACCACCTATGTAACAGCCTCAGGTCTGCTTCTGCAGGGTGGCATTTCCAATTCCAACTACCAGAGACCAAAATCTTATGTAAGTTCCTTGACATTTAGAAGTTAGGTGCACAAAATGTTCAGCAAACATTACTGTAATTAATATTTTCAGTTACTGCCTAGGAATAATCAACAAATCAGATAGACTGCTCCAATAAATTGTTAAATCAGTGCTATGTAATTAAAAAGATGTTGTGCTGAAACTCCCAATTTTGCTCTACTGCAGTCAAACAGCATCCTGGGTACAGCAGCACTCCTAATAAGAAGTGGCGCAGAAAAATCCTTAATGATAGGTAATTAAACTATTGACGTCACTTGGATTGTTAGGCTCTGAAAGATGCTGATTCAAAGGGAACCGTAAGAGAGTTTTATAAGATATGGAATGGAAAAGACAAATCTGGAGCAATCTTCTGATGGGTTAAAAGAACTGTTCATTTTTTGAAATAGTTTCTGTCAATATTCAATATCACAGAAGTAAAGCAAGGAGACGTTGGTTTCAGTTAAATGAAAGACAAAATTTAGGTAATTATCAGGAAACTTCCTGCAAAATCTGATTAGCCCGTGAATGGATTTCAGGTGAAACAGTCTAGGCAAAACCTTAAAATTATTTAAGAGACAGATGGGGGCTGGATGGTGTTGCAGGGGGAAGGTAGACTACAGGTTTTCAGCTGAATGTAGATGGAGAATTGGTTGTTTGGCTTTGGCTCATCATAATATGATCTTGCACATCTCTGTTGTAACACACATGGAAGGTTTTGACAGTGCATCTTCAAAATGGAACTAACTTCCAATCAGTCTACTGTTTTTCATACGGAGTGCTGTTGCGTATCTGAAGTTCACTGATAATTTCACAGATCTGAATTAATTGGCATGTACATATCATGTATAATAGGGAGAGACTTTGCTGGACCTTCATACAAATGAACAGGATCTCAATATTAGTTTATTTAAAAGGAAAGCAACAGGCTTGCGCTCAACTGGCCAATTTTTTGATATCTGGTGTGCTCAGGTGTTCTAGAAATATCTATCATAATATGCCTTATGAAGTGAATAAACATTAGGAACAATGTTTAACATTGATAGTGCATTCAAAAGAGAATGCCATTGTTAATTGGACAATGGACAAAACAAACAGTAAGTGCCAAGAACAGAGCAAATTGCAATGAAAATGCATTGATCTCCTTAAAGTGTTTGACTTGCCTTTTGGATGGATTAATGCGTTTAACAAAGTAACTTTCTCAGAGCAATTAGTATGCATTTGTCATGTAATATGCCATCATTTGAGTAAAATTTTATGTACAAATGTGAGAAGGATTTTAACATATGTATTAACTTACAATCATGCTGTGTAGCACTTGCCATCAAGGTGGCCAACAGCATCGCAAGCCATAATTGTTTTAAGGGAGCTTGCTAGTTTTGATCAGTTTAACAAGTATTATTTTCTTAGAATAATTATTTGCAAATATGATGCTATGATAGATAAAATATTTATTTTATTCTTTACTCTAACAGTTGAAAATGGTTTGTTTGATAGCAACATTATCTTATAGGCACTGTTGATTACTCCTTATCAATAGGCACTGTTTCAAGAACCGCTTATTTGTTAATTACTGTACATATTGATTGCATAATTTCCAAAGAATATGTTGAGTAGTTTTAAATGCTTATTTATTGCCACATTGTATTTTTATACTATTTAAATCATTTATTAATTTCTGCTTACCCCAGCATAATGATTTGAATTATATGTTATCTTGAAAATAAATTTTAATTGTGAATATCCAATGATATTTGTTTTGCTTAACTGATTGCTGTAGTTGTATTTATTATATACCAGTAATATATGAACCTGTTTTGACACCATCATCTTGATAAATTGTTGTGATCTCTCTATCTTAGTTTGTACAGTTGTGGATTACTTATTACTTAGGTTAGACTCTCGGCATGTGACTCTTATACCTGTCATGTTTTTCCAGTCATTTGGTTTATCTCCAGCACCACCTTATTTTTAATTTTTTGTAATTATCTCTCTGCCTCATTTAATTGGATTATAAGTCACCCTTTGCTTGTTATTCCGCTGTTGATACTTTACTCACACCACCTGACACTTTTTTGATCGCCTGCAGAGACTTATTATTCGACACTCCACTCACGCCATTTGTGTGATCTTTTGATTTCTCTGCCTACAAATTCTGTGCCAGTGTGCTTCTCTCTCACTTCACCTGATGATGGGGCTACGCTCCAAAAGCTTGTGATTTCAAATAAATCTGTTGGATGATAACCAGGTGTCATGTGTCTTCTGACTTTGTCCACCCAGTCTAACACCAGTACCTCCACATCAGTGTTCTATGAAGTTGAGAAATGGAGGTCCTTGCAAGCATTTGAAGAGGAAGGCCTAGGGCCATGAGATGTAGGGAAATGATCTGCTCTTGGGTAGATCCTCAATATGTGCCCTTTGTCAATCCTTAACACATTTTAATTTTCACTTTATTTACCATCTCCTGGGTAATTATTAAACTTGAGTGACTTTAAAACTTCTGAAACCTCCGTCCCAAGGGCTTCCAAGGAAATTCCTGTAGAGTCAGCTGATCAGAATTTCTCGACACACAACTCCAATCTACCTTGCAAAAACAAGCATATGGCTACTGGAATTTCTGGGTCAACATACAAATCTAGCCCACTCACATTTCTGGGTTTATCATTACAGTTCAACTCAAATTATGAAATCATGAAAGATTGCACAGGAATTTACAATAAAAATGTAAGTTATATGATCATAAATCTGTACCCTAACTCCTTTATTCCCTATTTCTTTTGCTCAGCTATGCAGTCTATCTTTTAGTGTAAGCGTGAGGTTAAGAGAAGGTTAAAGGACCTCTGTATTCAATATTCGATGAGATACCCATTAGTGCTTCATATTACTTACGAGGAAACTGTGTGGTGGTTTGATTCCTTGGAGCAAGCCAAAAACTTCTTGGACACTTTAAAATAATGTAGATGTATTTATGGACATTGACAGTAGTGTCTTTTTTTTTGTCTTGCTTTTATTTCTTGTACTTCTACTCTTTTCCCAAAGAAGCTGTTGGTGTTTTTTTTTTCCTTGACTGAGCTGGAGTAGTATTGATATATTGTGGGGGGTGGGCGCACTGTTTTTGTTATACCTTTGTGTTTCTTCTATTGCTTGGGTTTGGGGTGCGGCTAGAGCTGGAAGGGAGGATGGAGGTGTGTGTGTGGGAAATGTAAGTGCCCTCTGCGGGCAGGGGTAGAGTCCCCCTGCCCTTTGTGTTTTGTAGGTTTTGTTTTGTTTTTTTTGTAAATAGACTCTATATGAGTCTCCTTTTGAGTATGCTCAGCATGTTGTAAGATGAATTCTTCCTCTCAGCAGGTAAAAGGTGATTGTAAAGGATCATGGTTAGCATCTTAAATGGTGCACCTGGAATATCAGAGTGATTCACTCACCAATTAAAAGAGAAAAGACATTGTTGAGCCTTAAAAAGGAGAGGGTGGATGTTGCCCTGTTGCAGGAGAATAATTAGGTAGACATTTGGAGACATTTACACCTATGGGCAGAGAATTTACGTTTTTTTCCAATCCTCATAAATGCCACACAAGGATTGATTATTTCCTAACTCTCATGGCTTTTTTAGATTTGGTAGTAATCTTTTCGATTGGGAGTATTGCCATCTCTGATCAAGAAGCGGTGTATTTAATGGTTAAGATTAAGGGTGATGCAATGGGCTCACAGTACTGGCAAATGGATCCCTTCATCCTCGAGGACAGCAAGTTTGCAGGGTATTTCTCTCGGGAACTTGAAGCTTTTTTGGCCACCAACTCAGGTACCGTTAGTAATCCATCCATTCTTTGGTAGACTGCTGAGGCCTATGGTAGAGGGATAATTATTTCATACTCTGCCAGCCAGAAACGACAGAGAGCAGCAGCATCTGCTTGAGGCACGAGTGAATGCAGCTGAGACGGCATATTGCAGTAGGCCGTCAGTGACTAAGTTGCAGCGGATCACAGCTCTTCGATCCACCTTAAACTCCATGCTAACGCATACAGCAAGGAAGGAACTTTCCTTTGCAAAGCAGAGGCTGTTTGAACATTGTGATAGGCCGGGTAAATACTTGACATATTTGATCAGGAAGAAGAATGCCTCCCAGTCTATTGCTTCTATTAGGGAAGGGAATGGGACTCTTACTTGCCATCAAGGTCAGTGAGACATTTCGGAGGTTTTACTCTGAACTTTATCAGTCTGAATGTTGTATGGACAGATGGGATAAGATGGAGGTCTTTTTTTAGGAATTTGGATCTTCCTGGTGTGAATGCTGAACAGGCGTCTCTCCTTAGTGCTCCATTAACAACCCAAGTGATACAGGAGGCAGGGAGGCAACTTTAAAGTGATAAGGTGCCCGGCCCTGATTGCTTCCTCAGTGAGTTTTATAAAGAATTTGTAAACATACTGTCAGGACCAATGCTATACGTATAACTATTCATATGGTGAGGATTACCTCCCGCCATCCTTGAGAGAGGCTAATATCTCTCTCTCATCCTCAAGAAAGGGAAGACCCTGGAAGACTGTGCTTCTTACAGACCCATCTCGCTTTTAAATTCTGATTTTATGTTTTTAATCAAAGATTCTGGCATTGAGGTTGGAAAGGGTGTTGCCCTCCATTGTTAAGGAGGATCAGACTGGCTTTACAAGGGGTCACAGATCTTCTAGTATTGTTAGGAGACTGCTTAACATGATTCAAGTGTGCCAGCAACGGTCGGTTCAAGAGTTGGTGGTTTCCTTGAACACTGAGAAGGCATTTGACTTACGGTGGAATGGCCGTATCTTTTTTATACCCTGGAGCGGTTTGGCCTGGGTGAAGAGTTTACTCGATGGGTAAGGGTCCTTTACAGTGATCCTCTGTTGGCGGTTCTCACTAATGATATAAGATCTGATCATTTTAACACTGGTAGGGGCAGCCAGCAAGGCTGTCCCTTCTCACTTTTGCTCTTCACATTGGTGATTGAGCCGCTAGCGGATGCCATTCGTGGGGACCCGAACATACCTGCCCCAAAGGTCGGGTCGAAGGTGCATAAGATCACATTATATGCGGATGATGTTCTCATTTTTCTTTCATACCTGGCAGTTTCAGTGTCCTATTTGATACAATGTATTAATTCATTTGGCTTTTTCTCAGGTTGCAAGATCAATTTTTCAAAATCGGAGGCTATGAGAGGTCTGAGGGAATACCGGACATTGAAGGTGGGTTCCCCTTTAAGTGGGCACAGGGAGGCTTTCTTTATTTGGACCTCTCTGTTACCCCTAGTTTTGATCAATTATTCAAGGCTAATTTTGTTCATTTGTTTGACAAGAGAAAACACGACCTTCAAAGATGGGGGAACCTTCTAGTATCATGGTTAGGTTGACTCGCTCTTATTAAAATGAATGTTCTTTCTTGCTTATTATACCCTTTGTGGATGCTTCCCTTGCTTTTTCCTAGACAAACATTTCAGAAATTAAATGGTTGGTTTAGTTATTTTATTTGGCGCCATAAGCGGTCCCTTACCAAACTTACGAAATTGCAAAGAGGTTGGGAGTATTGGATCTCCCAGATATCAGAACATATCAGTTGAGCTCCCTTCTCCCTGTAGGATACAGGTCTTTTTCAACTTATAATTTCAGCTACTTCACACTGTAAACTTTTGCTATAAATTGTGTCCTATGATCTTATGCTCCACAACCACCTGATGAAGGAGCAGCGCTACAAAAGCTAGTGCTTCCAAATAAATCTGTTGGACTAAAACCTGGTGTGTGATTTTTAACTTTGTATCCCAGAAGTGGGCTGCCACTACCCACTTATACCTGCTCTGAAAAGTTTTAATTCCTAGTCATCTTTTTCGGAAGTAATTTTAAATCCAGTTTCCATAATCAAATGTACCTTAGTCATCTTTGGTTTGTGAACCTTGTCAAAAACTTTCTGGAAGTCCATGTACACCACATGCATTCTGAAGGGTCACTGGACCCAAAATAATAGAATCATAGAATCCCTACAGCATGGATCCAGGCAATTCAGCCCATCGAGTTCTCCATAGAACATCCTACCCAGACCCAACCCCCTTCTGTCTCCCTGTAACCCTGCATTTCCTATGGTTAATCCAACAAACCTGCATATCTTTGGACTGTGGGAGGAAACTGGAGCATCCAAAGGTATTGCCTCTGTTTTATAGGGTAAATTGACACGGTCTTTTCCCTGGGGTGGGGGAGTCCAGAACTAGAGAGCATACTTTTAGGGTAAAAGGGAAAAATTTGAAAGGGACCTAAGGGGCAGCGCTTTCATGCAGAGGGTGGTGCGTGTGTGGAATGAGCTACCAGGAAGTTGTGGAGGCTGGTACCATTACAACATTTAAAAAACATCTGGATGGGTATATGAATAGGAAGGGCTTAGATGGATATGGGCCAAGTGCTTGCAAATAGGACTAAATTAGGTTATGATATCTGGTTGGCTTGGACGAGTTGGACCGAAGGGTCTATTTCTGTGCTGTTCATATCTATGACCATGACTCAAAATGCTGCCAGACCGGAGTTTCCCCAGCAATTTCAGTGCTTGTTACACCACAAAATTGTCTATCTGCTATGATCAATACTACCTCATAAAACTTTTAAGTTTTTCAAATATGATCCTTCTGAAATCTGTGTTGGTTGTAACAAATTATTTCATCCAAAAATGTTATAAATCTTTAAATGTTTCCCTACCACAGCTGTTGCCACTGGTCTGTAATTTAGCTCTGATTCTTGTTTTGAACATGTTATTTACACATGCTGTTCTACCTTCAACACGCAATGGAACCCTGCTACATAATTTCTAGTACCTCTGATGTATCATTATTTATCTCAGAGTCTTTGGATATATTCCATCAGATATTGGTACTTTGTCCTTAAACTAAACTTTTTGAACACTTTCCAAAACTGATTTACTGTTTATCACCCCCAATATTGTTTCTTGTAAACACTGAATCAAAGTACTTTTAATCTCGTCATCAATTTCCATAAATTCATGATTTACTCATTGACATTTATTTCCAATCACAATGTTATATTATTGTTAATATGGTTCCTGATCTCATCATATGCAAACTTAGCTTGACTTCCTGAAGCACTTCCCACTCCAAGGCCAAATTCCCTATCACTGCAGGTTTTTTCATGACTCTACTTTCATCCTTAACTTATACAATAATTTATTTAGATAGCACCTTTAGCATAGTGAAACACAGAACAGTACAGGCCCTTCAGCCCTTGATGTTGTGCCGACCTTTTATCCTACTCTAAGATCAAACTAACCTATATACCCTTCATTTTGCTATCATCCAAGAGTTGCTTAAATGACCCTCATGTATCTGACTCTACTACCACTGCTGGCAGTGCATTCCATGCACCCACCAGTGTCTGTGTAAAGAATCTACCTATGACATCTCCCCAAACCTTCCTCCAATCACTTTAAAATTACATCCCCTTGTGATTGCCATTTCCACCCTGGGGAAAGGTCTTTGGCTATCCACTCTATCTATTCCTCATCATCTTGTACGCCTCTCTCATGTCACCTCTCATCCTTCCTAGCTCCAATGAGAAAAGCTTCAGCTCCCTCAACCTTACTTCATAAGACATGCCCTCCAGTCCAGGCAGCATCTTGGTAAATCTCCTCTGCACCCTCTCTGAAGCTTTCACATTCTTGCTATAATAAGGCAAACAGAACTGAACACAATATTCCAAGTGTGGTCTAACGAGGGCTTTATAGAACTGCAGCACAACCTTGTAGCTCTTAAACTAAATTCCCCTGCTAATGAAAGCCAACACATCATACGCCTTCTTAACAATGCTATCAACTTGGCAGCAACTGTTATAACACGGCAGTGAACCCCTCTGTTAATTAAACCAACAACCAGAACAGCTTGCCTCATAATATGTTAAAATATAAGTGACAGAAAATTCCCAAATTGCACAATTTAAAGAAAATAACATCAATTGTTTAACTCTAAAAGTGAACATTAAATAACAACTATTCACAACTCTAAGCCCCCCTTTCTCCTAATTGCATTTTACCTGCCTCTAACTCTATAGCAATATGCTGTTCCAATAAGACACTTATTAAAATTACATCAACTTAGTTTCAAAACCACACAGCCGCTATCACCTTCTTTGACTTCACCCACCAGTCTTCCGGCTGCTGAATTCCCTGGATCGTCTTTTTTTGTTTTACTGCGAGTATGTTTTATATGAAAAGAGACCTTTGATAAAGAGTGTTTCCTAATTTCTTGGATCTATCTCTATGACAGTTGCACTCTCTCCAATTTTCAAAATGTCCGCATTTTTATATCCCCAGCATCGGGCCATCTCATTAGTTCGACGTTGGCAAAGCAATAAATTCAAACTCGATTGGCTTTTAATATCCTGAGCATAATTTAAAATGACTTATTAAATTCAAATTGTTATCAAAACAGCAATCAAAACTCAGGTATCCATTTCACAGCCAAATGTCACATATTTTCAATTTTCCAGTACACTCAGTCTAGTCATATACACAGGTGTTTATAAGCTCTCAGTTCAGAACAGCATTCACTTTCTCTTAAAGGTACAGTACATGCTTTCAACTTCACAACATCTCACTCCTTAGAAAAAAAATGAAGCCATCTTTCCATTATGATGGTTAATTTTTTTCTTAATTCTTAATCCCATTACAATGAAACATACCGGTCATTAATCTAAGTTATATTTTCATATTCATTTCTGCACATATATATATAACATTGGAAACTGTCCAATCTTATCCAGACTTTTTCCTTTAAATCCACCATAACACATCTGTTATCACATTTTAATGACCCGCAACATGTACAATTTGTAAATTAAAAGTCTGTAACATAAGATTCCAATGAAATAGTCTCGTATTTTTGTATTTAAATCTTTCCAAGATTGTAAGAGGATTGTGGTCAGTGTACACAACTGTCTCCAACATTGTTTGTAACATAAACATTAAAATGTTGGAAGGCTAGTACTGAACTCAATATAGAGAAACCTCGATTATCCGAACGACATGGGCGGGGAGTATTTTGTTGGATAATGGAATGTTCAGATGATCGAATGCCAGACAACACAGTTTAGCCAAGCATCGGGACCGTACGATCTTGCTGGATAATCCGAAATTCGGATAATCGAATACCGGATAATCAAGGTTCCTCTGTAATTCTTTGTCGATGATAGAGTATTTTCGCTGGTGGTTGTTGAGCTTCTTTGAAAAGTAGCCAATTGGCGGCTCATTTCCATCATCATCTTCCTGTAGCAGTACAACTCCAACTTCTATATCGCTAGCATCGATTGCAGCTTTGAAGTGTTTCAATTAATTTGGTGTAGCTAAAACTGGCTTGGTAGTTAATACTGCTATTAAGTTCTCAAATGCCTCCTGGCATTGTTCTCTCCACCGAAATCTTGTGTTCTTCTTTAGTAAATCTATTAGTGGTGCCACTACACTGCAGAAGTTTGGAACAAACTTCTGATAGAATCTGTTTAGTCCCAAAAATCAAAGCACCTCTTTCTTCGAGGATGGTTGTGGAAGATCCTCAATGGCCTTCATTGTCACATTCCTTGGGGGGTCACGATGGCTCAGTAGTTAGCACTGCTGCCTCACAGCACCAGGGTACCAGGTTTGATTCCAACCTTGGCCAACTGTCTGTGTGGAGTCTGCACGTTCTCCCCGTGTCTGCATGGGTTTCCTGCAGGTACTTCGGTTTCCTCCCACATTCCAAAGATGTGCAGGTCAGGTGAATCGGCCATATACTAAATTGTCGAATGTTAGGTGCATTAGTCAGAGGGAAATGGGTCTAGGTGGGTTATTCTTTGGAAGGTTGGTGTGGACTTGTTGGGCCGAAGGGCCTGTTTCTGCACTGTAGGGAATCAAATCTAATCAACCTTCCATGAACGATGTTATGTCCCAAGAATGTCACCTCTGCCTTAGTGAATTCTGTTTTCTTTAAGTTTATTACCAGTTTTGCTTCTTGTGATTGTTCAAGGAGCTCTGCCAGCTGTACCATGTGATTTTTCCTTGACTCACTAAAGATCACTACATCATCCAGATAAACTGCACAATTTATTAATCTGCCACAACTCTGTTCACGAGCCTTTGGAATGTGGCTAGTGTGCTCTTCATTCCAAAGGACATCACTTTGAATTGATATAGCCCATTTGGGGCAACAAACGCAGAAACTTCTTTTGTTTTCTCTGACAAAGGTACCTACCAATAACCACGCAGTAAGTCCAACTTTGTGATGTAATTGGCTAAAACAACTTTCTCTATACAGTCCTCCAATTTTGGTATTAGATAGGAGTCTGATTTTGTTATGATGTTGACCTTCCAATAGTCCACACAAAATCATTGAGTCCCATCAGGTTTGGGAACTAACACGATCAGCAAACTCCACTCATTCTGACTCGGTTTGATGATATCTTTGTTGAGCATCGCATCCACTTCCCTTCTGGACCTGTGTGGCTTTGCGAGGATTAAGTCACGCACAATAGCATTTCTCCCCATCTTATCCCTGCATATATCCTCATTCTGTTGCAACAAACCTTTCAACTGGATTATTTGCTCCGAAAACAGATAGTTCACTAACTTATTGCATGCCGCAAGGACTTCCTCATTATTTAATTTATTTTGAGGCACATCAAACTCCACAACATCTAGATTTGATTCCTTACTTGTGGAGTAGTAACTAACACCTGTTATTCCAGTTCCCTGTCTCTATTATAGTAAGTTTTGAACATTTTCACGTGACATACTTTATACAGTTTTTTTCTATCCAGCATCTTTACCATATAGTTTACCTGACTCAACTTTTTCTCAATTTGATAGGGACCACTAAACCTGAATTTGAAGGGGTCATCTACCTCTGGTAATAATACTAATATGTCATCCCAACAGGAAAATGTCCAAATTTTAGAGTTTTTAATCTGCCACCTGTTCCTCTGTATTAACTCAAAGGATGTAAATCGAGTCAATTTGTTTGGGACATCTCTAATGGCAAACAATATGAATGGGATACCTTTATCCCAATCATTCAGATAATCCTGACAGTACACTCTTAGCATGGTCTTCAGGGTCTGATGCCACCTTTCCAAAGCTCCCCAGGATTCAGGATGGTACGCTCTTGATTTAAAGTGCTGTATGTCTAATCTATCCATGACTTCCTTAAACAGCCTAGCAGTAAAATTAGATCCTTGGTCTGAGAATCTCTCTGGGTAGCCCATACAGGGTAAAGTAAGACACGAATTCCTTCTTTAGCCTTTTTGCCTTAATTCTCCATGATGGAATTGCCTCCGTAAATCTGGTAGACATATCCATTATGGTTAGCAAGCACAGGTTCCCACTTTTAATTTTCGGGAGGAGACCTACACATTCAATCATAAACTGAGTGAAAGGTTCTTCAAATGCAGGAATTGGCAACAAAGATGCTGGTTTTATTACTGTCTGTGGCTTATCTACCATTTGGCACATATGACATGTACCTCAAAATTTAACCACATCCTTGTGCAATCCTGGCCAATAGAAGTGCTTTTATACCTTAGCCTGAGTCTTCCTCAGACCTCGATGATTTCCTACTGGTAACTCATGTGCTACCTGTAACACTTCCTGTCTGTATGCTACCGGCAACACAATCTGGTGCACTTCCACCCATTTCTCCTCTGCACTAACCTGCCATGGTCTCCATTTTCATCTTAGTATTCTATCTTTAAGATAATAATCGTCAGGAACACATTTTGATTCCTTTTCTGAGTAATATATATCCTTTATTATCTTGTCTTTCTGTTGTAAGTCCATTAGCCTTTCAGGACTAAACACTTCTGCCTGAACCTATGCCTGTTCAGGTTTTTCCTGCACCATTACATCAAACAGGGTGTCAGCTAACTGAACCTCAACTCCTTTGTCTTTCTTTTTACCCTTTGCTTCTTGCTGTAACTTATGACAGTGGGATCTTGTTACTACACAGTCTGGAAAAAATCCATGGTATTTTTCTTTTAACTCCTCAGTTTCCTGGTCTTCCTTTGGCTTCTCCATAACAAGGGGTGTCACTCTCACCTTGAATCCTGCTAAATTGTTCCCAAGAACAAATTGAATTCTGTGAATCACTCTCTGTTACTTCCCCAAACTTGACTTGGCTCTCCAACCTGATCTTACATAGGGGAACACTGAAGTTCTGTCCATCTATTCCACAAATTAGCACTCTCTTTGTTAACATGTCAGAAAGAGTGCAAATACGTTCATCTCTTACTATTAGAGACTGATTAGATCCCATATCTCTCAAAATTGTAAAATCTTTCCCTTCTCCCTTGTTCTTCCTGAGTAAACTTTACCAACAGAGATGAAGTCTTTATAGAGATCAGGCACTAACTCAACACCCAGCCCCTGCCTAGGCTGTGCACTCTCCTGCAGCTCCCTGACCTTTCTTGGGGTTTCCTTTACTATTTTCATGAATCCCACTGGCTTAGTCTCTCTTCCACACCTTTTCCCAAAGTGCCTTTCTTCAACAACCAACACTGTGATTTTGTGTGTCCCACCTTATCACGGTGAAAACATCTGAGGCCTTTCATCTCCTTTTCACCCTCTAGGGCTTCTTCTTTCACCTGTGGAAAACTTTTACCAATGTGCTCTATTCTTTGTAGTGTAGAATCTCCCCTTCTCCCAATTTCCACCCCTCACAAGATGAAATTCCTGCTGAAAGCTAAATTTTGCCTTATGCTCCATAAATATTCATCTGCCATCTCTGCCGCTCTTCCCACTTCTTGAATTTTCTGTTCATCCATATGAATTCTTATCATCTCTGGAAATAAATTTTTAAACTCCTCCAGCAAAATAATCTCTCTCTTAGAGCCTCATGGGTCTTATCTATTTTTAAGGCTCGCACCCATCCATCAAAATTACTATGTTTAATTCTTGCAAACTCAACATGAGTCTGACCTGGTTCCTTCTTTATGTTCCTGAACCACTGTATGTGTGCTTCTAGTACCAATAAACACTCAAAATAGCCTGTTTGACATCTGCATAATCTCTTGACCCCTCATCTGACAGCGCTGCAAATACATCACTCCCTCTGCCTACCAGCTTAATCTAAACTAGCATTATCCACAAGCTCTCTGGGCACTCCATCTGTCTAGTCAGTTTTTAAAATTAAATAAAGAAGGCTTTGACATCTTTCTCATCAAAAGTGGTAAATATTTTAACATATTTGTATACATTACTATCTTCTCTCTTCATCTCCAGCCTGTCAACTTGACTTTCCTGACTAATTCGCAACTTCTGAAGTTCAAATTCTGTCTTCATTCTTGCTCAGCTAAGAACCACCTCTCCCTTTCTTTTTCCTCTTTCTTTTTCTTCTCTCTCTCTTTCTCTTTCTTCTTGCTCAGCTAATAACCTTCTATCCATTTCTTTTTCCTCTCTCCCTCTTTCTTTTTCTCCTCTCTCTTTCCTCTAACGTGACTCTTCTTTCCCTTTCTTTATCTTCTAACTCCATTTGCCTCAATTGTAATTTAAATTTTCCTAACTCTGCTGCATGGTTTCTCTGACACACCAAAGTGCTTGACTAACTTCATTACAATTTCAGCTTTCCTTTTGCCCCTAGTTAAACCCAATTCCAACCTATTTGCTAATTCTAAAAGTACATCCTTCCTCTGTCTTCCTTGGCAAATTTGGGAATCAGCTTCAAACCCCAGCACGGTGGCACAGTGGTTAGCACTGCTGCCTCACAGCGCCTGAGACCCGGGTTCAATTCCCGCCTGAGGCGACTGACTGTGTGGAGTTTGCACATTCTACCCGTGTCTGCGTGGGTTTCTTCCGAGTGCCCCAGTTTCCTCCCACAGTCCAAAGATGTGCAGGTCAGGTGAATTGGGCATGCTAAATTGCTCGTAGTGTTAGGTAAGGGGTAAATGTAGGGGAATGGGTGGGTTGCGCTTCGGCGGGTCGGTGTGCACATGTTGGGCCGAAGGGCCTGTTTCCACACTGTAATGTAATCTAATCTAATCTAAAAATAACCCCTTTGGCAATCTTAAGAGCCAGTTCTCTCACTTTTAAATTAACCAACAACAAGTAACCAAAATTAAACAAATATTTTCACCTGTGCTTTATTTAAAGATGTAGGACACTGACCGGCAATTGTTTAAATCTGCTGGGATCTTTCATACCCCAAATTTGTTCACATCTGTCCAAGTCTCAGACTGGATCTATCTTAACCTATCCAAATCTATCCAAATCCCAGATAAGCCCCCCAAACAGCTATCACATGGTGGTGAACCCCTCTGCTATTAAACCAACCACCCAGAAAAGCTCACCTTGCCTCATCATCTGTTAAAATAAGAGTGATTGAGAACTTCCAAATTCCACTGTTTAAATAAAATAACATCATTTTTTTAACTCTAAACGTGAATATTAAACAACTCTTTACAATTCTAAGTCTCCCTTTCTCTTAACTGCTTATGATCTGCTTCTAACTGTATCACAATAAGACACTTATTAAAATTACATCAATTTAATTTCAAAACCACATGGCTGCTGTTGTCTTCTGTGACTGCACTCTTCCCGCTGCTGAATTTCCCTGGGTTGTCTTCTTTACTTTTACTGCGACTATGTTTCATATGAAAAGATACCTTTGATAGAGAGTGTTTCCTAATTTCGTTGATTTATCTCGATGACAGCTGCTTTCCCTCCAATTTTCAAATGTTTGCATTTTTGTATCCCCAATATCAGATCGTCTCATTGGTTCAATGTTGGCAAAGCAATAAATTCAAACTCGATTGGGTTTTAGTCTCCTGGTGCATAATTTAACCTGATTGGTTATATTCGAATTGTTGTCAAAACTGCACGCAAAACTCAGGTATCCATTTCACAGTCAAATTCTCATATTTTCAATTTTCCAGTACACTCTAGGATAGCCATCTAGTCATATACACAGGTGCTGGTCAGCTCTCAGTTCTTTCTTAAAGATATAGTATATACCCTCAACTTCATAACAGAACTTTGAGGGATCTATGGATGTGTACCCCAAGGTCCTTCTGTTCCTCCACACTGTCAAGAATCCTGCTTTTAACCCTGTAATCTGCATTTAAATTCAACCATCCAAAATGAATTACTTCACGTTTTTCCAGGTTGAACTCCACCTGCCACTTCTCAGCTCAGCTCTGCATCTTGTCAATGTCCTGTTGTAACCTACAGCAGCCTTCGTGTCATTGGCAAACTTACTAACCCATCATTCCACTTCCTTATCCAAGTCATTTATAAAAATACAAAGAGCAGAAGTTCAAGAACTGATCGCAAAACCGGTTATCGAGCTCCAGGCTCAATATTTTCCATTTACGACCACCCTCTGTCTCCTACAAGCATCCAATTCTGTATCCAGCCAATCAACTTTCCCTCTATCCCATGCCTCCTTACTTTCTGAATGAGGCCACCATGGGGAACTTCATCAAATGCTTTGCTAAAATACATTTACACCACATCCACTACTCTACCTTCAACAATATGTTTTGTCACATCCTCAAAGAATTCAAAGAAGTTTGTGAGGAATGACCTGCCCGTCACAAAGTCATGCTGACTATCTATAATCAAACTATGCTTTTCCAAATAATCATAAATCCTGTCTCTCCAATAATTTGCCCTCAACCGATATAAAACTGACTGGTCTATAATTTCCAGGGTAAGCCTATTCTGTTTCTTGAACAAGGGAATAACATTTGCCACTGTCCAATCATCTGGTACTACTCCAATGGACAGTGAGGATGCAAAGATCATCGCCAAAGGCGCAGCAATCTCCTCCCTTGCTTCCTGTAGTAACCTTGGGTAGATTCCATTTGGCCCAGGGGCTTTATCTATCCTCATGTTTTTCAAAGTTTCCAGCATATCCTCCTTCTTAGCATCAACCTGTTCAAGCATATCAGCCTGTTTCACATTGTCCTCACCACTAACAAGGTCCCTCTCACTAGTGAATACGAAAGCAAAGTATTCATTAAAGACCTCCCCATCTGCTCTGACTCCAGGCACGTTCCCTCCACTATCACTGATTGGCTCGACCCTCACTCTGGCCATCTTCTTGTTCCTCACGTAAGTGTAGAATGCCTTGGGGTTTTCTTTAATCCTACCCACCAAGGCTTTTTCATGCCCCTTTCTAGCTCTCCTTAGTCCATTCTTCTGTTCCTTCCTGTCTATCTTGTAACTTTCTAGAGCCATAATTGATTCAAGCTTCCTCAGCCTGAAGTAAGCTTCCTCCTTCCTCTTGACTAGATGTTCTACGTCTCTTGTCATCTAAGGTTTCTTCACCCTACCTTCCCTTCCTTGTCTCAGAGGGACAAACTTATCCAGCACTCGCAGCAAGTGCTTCCTAAACAACCTCCACATTTCTGTTGTGCATTTCCTTGACAACATTTGTTCCCAGTTTATGCTGCACAGTTCCTGCCTAATAGCATTGTAATTCCCCCATCCACAATTAAGTACAGTCTGCCAATATGCTCTCCATGACAATAGTAAAGGTCAGGGAGTTGTGATCACTATCACCAAAATGCATTCCCACTGAGAGATCTGACACGTGACCTGGTTTGTAGCCAAACACCAAATTCAATATGGCGTCCCCTTTAGTTGGCCTATCAACATATTGAGTCAGGAATCCTTCCTGGACACACCTGACAAAATCTGCTCCATCCAAACTATTTACACTAAGGAGGTTCCAATCAATATTAGGGAAGTTGAAGTTACCCATGACACCTGTTACTCCTGCACCTTTCCAAAATTGGCCTCCCAATCTGCTCTTCCATGTCTCTATTGCTATTGGCAGGGGAGGGGGGTGTATATAGAAAACTCCTAATAAAGTGACTGCTCTTTTCTAAACCTTCCAAGACACTAGCTTCTGGGCAAGTATTGATCGGCAATCCTGCTAGTTTAGTCAGCTCTGCCTACGTCCCATTAGCTAAAAGAAGCAATTAAGGTTTTGAGTCTGATATGAATCTTCTTTGGCCTTGGCAGAATCCAAACTGAACATTGGTGAACAGGTTACTGCTGTGTAAGTGCAACCTAATAGCAGTGTCAATCACACCTTATTTTGCTGATGATTGGAGGTAGATTAACATGGCAGAGATTGGTCTGATTAGATTTGACCTCCTTTTGCAGAACGGACATACCTGCTCAACTTTCTGGGTTATTGGATAGACATGAATTTTATAGCTTTACTGTAACAGATTTGCTAGGGGAATGTTTAGGTCTATCTACCCTAACCCTGTGGCATCTCTCACATCTCAGTCTAACCCCATTTTACAATGTACCATTCTCAGAACAATTCATCACTCAGTGGATATCTCTGAAACACTGGCATCCCTGGCATCTGCTTCATTTTCAAGAGATTGCTGTGTACCTTGCCAAAGATTGGTAATCAGTATTGCCTCTCCTGGCAGTGTATTGGCATAGCAGCCAGGCAGCTGTGTTGCTTTTACTTTGGCTGACACTACCTTGTACATGCAACCCCATTCTCTCACCCTAGTCATCATTTAACAACAAGGCCATGCAGTTTACCTGTTCTTACTTTAATTCCATTAAAAGACCCTCTCTGAGTCCCTGTTGCTGTTTTCCCATTCCCAGTGGTCACCCACATGTTGCTCAGTTTTTTTTTATTAACAGCCTGGTAAAGGGAACAATAAGGAAACAACTCAGACCACAGTTCACACCCAAGAGAACAGAACACGGCCATTTTGACCTTGACACTTCATGACAGTCTGCTAAACCCAGCTCACATCAACTGGAAGCAGGTGTCAGTCAGGCCTTTTCTGCTTGAAGTGCCTGATACACCTGACGTCTGTCACCCACAGGTAGAGCTCCCCTCAACTCAGTGTCCCCATCCTCCTCTTCAGATGCCTGGTGCCATTTCTCTCAGTTTCCTGGCTAATTGTGCAAATCACAGCATGCCAGGATGGTGTGGCACATTCTGTCCAGACTAAACTGGAGGTCCCCTCTGAGACCATTGAGACCTATGGAATCACATGTTCAGTGGCACTGTTGGTCCATTCCATCATGGTCATGGTCACAACATGCCAGATGGTTTCCAACTGTGAAGGTGGGATGTGTGGTGTTCACCCAACAGCATTATCATGGACAGATGCATTTGCCTGAAATTCCATTCCATTCGAGTCAATGGAAAAGAATCCCAGGTGGGTGTATAAACCGTCTAATTTTATATCTGCATGTCCGGTTGGAAGGGCACAATGAGTGGAGGCCTGCAGGAATCATGCTGAGGCCTCAATCTTTTACAATTGACGTTAATTACTTAGATGATAGGAATTAAGCTAAATTCGCAGAGGACACCAAGATGGTTAGAAAAGTATAAACCAAGTATTATTTAAATGGAGAAAGCTTGCAGAATTCTAAGGTGCAGGTGGCTTTAGGTGTTTTAGTAAATGAGTCACAAAAGCTTAGTACATAGATACAGCACATAATCAAGAAGGTTAATGGGATGAAACATTTATTAAGAAATGAATGTAAATTTAAGAATGTTGTACGAGGCTTTTTGGAGAGACCACATCTCAAATATTGCAATTTTGGTTTCCTTATTTTTTGAGACTACAGATACATTATATTGGGAGCAGGACACATACCCAGTCACCACTCATTTAGTTCCCCTATCACCATCATCATCTGTATGACTGAACGGGCATTGCAGATACCCTGGAATATATAACCTCAAGAGTCTGTAGACCACACTTGAGAATTACTGTGCTATGTCTGATTTTTAAAAAAGCACTTTGAATGGTACATACAAGACTGTCTCCCTCGCAGCCAATTCAGGAATATAGGTTAGTCAGAGATCCCGAGTGAGAGTATCATGGTTCAACATCCAGTTTTTATGTTACACTAACATCTGTGTTGTTTTTGATAATCTAAGGAGGAAAGGTAAGTTCATTTAGATTTTTTTTAGATTACTTACAGTGTGGAAACAGGCCCTTCGGCCCAACAAGTCCACACCGACCCGCCGAAGCGCAACTCACCCAGATCCATTCCCCTACATTTACCCCTTCACCTAACACTATGGGCAATTTAGCATGGCCAATTCACCTAACCTGCACATTTTTTTTTGGACTGTGGGAGGAAACCGGAGCACCTGGAGGAAACCCACGCAGACACAGGGAGAATGTACAAACTCGACACAGAGAGTCGCCTGAGGCGGGATTTGAACCCAGGTCTCTGGCGCTGGGAGACAGCAGTGCTAACCACTGTGCCACCATGCCGCATTTAGTAAATGTAAAGTCTTTATTTACGATAATGATTTTTCCTTTCAAAGTTTGATTAAACTGATTAGACATTTATGGCCTCAACTACTGGCAGCTCAGGAGACTTGCTTTGAAGCTAGCAAGACTGAGATTATCATCATGTGAGGTAAAAACAATGACTGCAGATGCTGGAAACCAGATTCTGGATCAGTGGTGCTGGAAGAGCACAGCAATTCAGGCAGCATCCGAGGACAGGCAAAATCGACGTTTCGGGCAAAAGCCCTTCAGGAATAAAGGCAGAGAGCCTGAAGCGTGGAGAGATAAGCTAGAGGAGGGTGGGGGTGGGGAGAGAGTGGCATAGAGTACAATAGGTCAGTGGGGAAGGAGATGAAGGTGATAGGTCAGGGAGGAGAGGGTGGAGTGGATAGGTGGAAAAGGAGCTGGGCAGGTCGGACAAGTCCGGACAGGTCAGGGGATCGAGTTGCTGGGGGTTAGAAGCTAGGATGAGGTGGGGGAAGGGGAAATGAGGAAACTGTTGAAATCCACATTGATGCCCTGGGGTTGAAGTGTTCCGAGGCGGAAGATGAGGCGTTCTTCCTCCAGGCGTCTGGTAGGGAGGGAGCGGCGGTGGAGGAGGCCCAGTACCTCCATATCCTCGGCAGAGTGGGAGGGGGAGTTGAAATGTTGAGCCACTGGGCGATTTAGTTGATTGGTGCGGGTGTCTCGGAGATGTTCCCTAAAGCGCTCTGGTAGGAGGCGCCCAGTCTCCCCAATGTAGAGGAGACCGCATCGGGAGCAACGGATACAATAGATGATATTAGTGGATGTGCAGGTAATACTTTGATGGATGTGGAAAGCTCCTTTGGGGCCTTGGATAGAGGTGAGGGAGGAGGTGTGGGCGCAGGTTTTACAGTTCCTGCGGTGGCAGGGGAAAGTGCCAGGATGGGAGGGTGGGTCGTAGGGGGGCGTGGACCTGACCAGGTAGTCACGGAGGGAACGGTCTTTGCGGAAGGCGGAGAGGGGTGGGGAGGGAAATATATCCCTGGTGGTGGGGTCTGTTTGGAGGTGGCGGAAATGTCGGCGGATGATTTGGTTTATGCGAAGGTTGGTAGGGTGGAAGGTGAGCACCAGAGGCGTTCTGTCCTTGTTGCGGTTGGAGGGGTTGGGTCTGAGGGCGGAGGTGCGGGATGTGGATGAGATGCGTTGGAGGGCATCTTTAACCACGTGGGAAGGGAAATTGCGGTCTCTAAAGAAGGAGGCCATCTGGTGTGTTCTATGGTGGAACCGCTTCTCCTGGGAGCAGATACGGCGGAGGCGGAGGAATTGTGAATACGGGATGGCATTTTTGCAAGAGGTAGGATGGGAAGAGGTGTAATACAGGTAGCTGTGGGAGTCGGTGGGTTTGTAGAAGATGTCAGTGTCAAGTCGGTCGTCACTGATGGAGATGGAGAGGTCCAGGAAGGGGAGGGAGGTGTCAGAGATGGTCCAGGTAAATTTAAGGTCAGGGTGGAATGTGTTGGTGAAGTTGATGAATTGCTCAACCTCCTCGCGGGAGCACGAGGTGGCGCCAATGCAGTCATCAATGTAGCGGAGGAAGAGGTGGGGAGTGGTGCCGGTGTAATTACGGAAGATCAACTGCTCTACGTAGCCAACAAATAGACAGGCATAGCTGGGGCCCATACGTGTGCCCATAGCTACCCCTTTGGTCTGGAGGAAGTGGGAGGATTCAAAGGAGAAATTGTTAAGGGTGAGGACCAGTTCGGCCAAACAAATGAGAGTGTCGGTGGAGGGGTACTGTTGGGAACGTCTGGAGAGGAAGAAACGGAGGGCTTGGAGGCCCTGGTCATGGCGGATGGAGGTGTAGAGGGATTGGATATCCATGGTGAAGATGAGGCGTTGGGGGCCGGGGAAACGGAAGTCTTGGAGGAGGTGGAGGGCGTGGGTGGTGTCTCGAACGTATGTGGGGAGTTCCTGGACTAGGGGGGATAGGACAGTGTCGAGGTAGGTAGAGATGAGTTCAGTGGGGCAGGAGCATGCTGAGACAATGGGTCGGCCAGGGTGGTCAGGCTTGTGGATCTTGGGAAGGAGGTAGAACCGGGCAGTGCGGGGTTCCCGGACTATGAGGTTGGAAGCTGTGGGTGGGAGATCTCTTGAGGTGATGAGGTTCTGTATGGTCTGGGAGATGATGGTTTGGTGATGGGGGGTGGGGTCATGGTCAAGGGGGCGGTAGGAAGAGGTGTCCTCGAGTTGGCGTTTGGCTTCAGCGATGTAGAGGTCAGTGCGCCAGACTACCACTGCGCCCCTTTGTCTGCTGGCTTGATGGTGAGGTCAGGATTGGAGCAGAGGGATTGGAGGGCTGCGCGTTGTGAGGGTGAGAGGTTGTAGTGGGGGATGGGGGTCGACAGGTTGAGGCAGTTAATGTCCCGGCGGCAGTTGGAAATGAAGAGGTCGAGGGCAGGTAATAGGCCAGCGCGGGGTGTCCAGGTGGATGCAGTGTGTTGGAGGTGGGCGAAGGGGTCCTCGGAAGGTGGGCGGGAGTCCTGATTGTGAAAGTAAGCTCGGAGGCGGAGGCGACGGAAGAATTGTTCGATGTCACGACGTGTATTAAATTCATTGATGCGTGGACAGAGGGGGACGAAGGTGAGTCCTTTGCTGAGGACTGATCGTTCGTCCTCAGTGAGGGGGAGGTCTGGGGGATGGTGAAAACTCGGCAGGGCTGGGAGCTGGGAGCTGGTGTGGGTGTAAAGCTGGGAGTGGGGTCGGAGCCAGTACCTGGAGTGGGTGTGATGGTGGGGGGAATGGGGGCAGAGTCATGAGCAGGGGTAGTGTTCCCCTCGGGGTTCTGGGGGGTGGGGATAGTGACAGTGGGGTCTGTGGGGGGCGTGTCAGCAGAATGCAGGTGAGTGGCGCTGGTGGGGTCGGAAGTGGTGGCAGACACGGCAGTAGGGGTGGCGGAAGTCACTGAGCGTGTGGCATCGGCGATGATGTGAGTGGCGGAAGTGGCTGTGGGAGTGGCCATGATGGGGGCAGAAGTGACATCATCAATCAGCGTGGGGGTGGTAGCTGCATCAGCCGCATGGCTAATGGTGTTTCCGAGGCCAGGGGAATCTTCTGGAATGTTCATGGAGCGCTGGTTATGGAGCTGGGTAGATAAAAGTTTGTTGTACTTACAGTTTTTGATGTTTGAGATGGAGTTGAAATACTGTTTGTTGAGAGTATGAATTCTCCTGAGGATGTAGTACAGTGTGGGTCCTTTGCAATTCTGAGAGAGTGTGGCCCTCAGCTGAGGCAGGGCAGACTGTAGAGAGGTTAGGTACCGGCGCATTGCTGCAAGCGTGGAGCGGAGGATCTTGATGGAGAACCGTTGCTGGTGTTTTTGAATCTGTAGTCTGTACTGTTTGTCCTGTTCGGGTCCGAACTCTGCTGGTTTAAAGGTGGTCCGGAGTCCGTGTGGGATGAGTTGGTTACGGAGACAGGCACTGAGGAAGCAAATGTGGCTGTGATAGCGAGTTTGTTTCAGGACATGGTTGAAGAGCTTCAGGGCTGAGGAAATGACCTGGGAGTTGCAGTGAGAGAGAGACTCCCTGAGATTCTTGTAGAGAGAGGAGGAAAACTTCTTCAAGGCAGGCATCCTTGCAAGAGGATTCGCAGTAGGGTTAAAATCCACGAGGTAAAAACAATGACTGCAGATGCTGGAAACCAGATTCTGGATCAGTGGTGCTGGAAGAGCACAGCAATTCAGGCAGCATCCGAGGACAGGCAAAATCGACGTTTCAGGCAAAAGCCCTTCATCAGGAATAAAGGCAGAGAGCCTGAAGCGTGGAGAGATAAGCTAGAGGAGGGTGGGGGTGGGGAGAGAGTGGCATAGAGTACAATAGGTCAGTGGGGAAGGAGATGAAGGTGATAGGTCAGGGAGGAGAGGGTGGAGTGGATAGGTGGAAAAGGAGCTGGGCAGGTCGGACAAGTCCGGACAGGTCAGGGGATCGAGTTGATAGGTGGAAAAGGAGCTGGGCAGGTCGGACAAGTCCGGACAGAACACACCAGATGGCCTCCTTCTTTAGAGACCGCAATTTCCCTTCCCACGTGGTTAAAGATGCCCTCCAACGCATCTCATCCACATCCCGCACCTCCGCCCTCAGACCCAACCCCTCCAACCACAACAAGGACAGAACGCCCCTGGTGCTCACCTTCCACCCTACCAACCTTCGCAAAAACCAAATCATCCGCCGACATTTCCGCCACCTCCAAACAGACCCCACCACCAGGGATATATTTCCCTCCCCACCCCTCTCCGCCCTCCGCAAAGACCGTTCCCTCCGTGACTACCTGGTCAGGTCCACGCCCCCCTACGACCCACCCTCCCATCCTGGCACTTTCCCCTGCCACCGCAGGAACTGTAAAACCTGCGCCCACACCTTCTCCCTCACCTCTATCCAAGGCCCCAAAGGAGCTTTCCACATCCATCAAAGTTTTACCTGCACATCCACTAATATCATCTATTGTATCCGTTGCTCCCGATGCGGTCTCCTCTACATTGGGGAGACTGGGCGCCTCCTAGTAGAGTGCTTTAGGGAACATCTCCGAGACACCCGCACCAATCAACCACATCGCCCAGTGGCTCAACATTTCAACTCCCCCTCCCACTCTGCCGAGGATATGGAGGTGCTGGGCCTCCTCCACCGCCGCTCCCTCACCACCAGACGCCTGGAGGAAGAACGCCTCATCTTCCGTCTCGGAACACTTCAATCCCAGGGCATCAATGTGGATTTCAACAGTTTCCTCATTTCCCCTTCCCCCACCTCATCCTAGCTTCTAACCTCCAGCAACTCGATCCCCTGACCTGTCCGGACTTGTCCGACCTGCCCAGCTCCTTTTCCACCTATCCACTCCACCCTCTCCTCCCTGACCTATCACCTTCATCTCCTTCCCCACTGACCTATTGTACTCTATGCCACTCTCTCCCCACCCCCACCCTCCTCTAGCTTATCTCTCCACGCTTCAGGCTCTCTGCCTTTATTCCTGATGAAGGGCTTTTGCCCGAAACGTCGATTTTGCCTGTCCTCGGATGCTGCCTGAATTGCTGTGCTCTTCCAGCACCACTTATCATCATGTGAGCCTTACATGTCATATTTTACCATCCCAGTAGATGGCACTGTTGCAGAGTCTATGTCTTGTGCATCCTTCAAAGTAAAGATGGCCATGTTTGTCTGGGTGTTTGGTAAAGTTTCAGTTGGTACATAGGTGATGGAAAAGGCCAATCTGCAACCAGAAGGTTCGACTGCAACTAAGAGGTGATTAAATCTTTTCTGCTACAGCATTTCCCATGTTTAGATTTTCTCTCAGCCTTGGATGAGTTTGCATTTGTAGGAAACCAAACCATTTTTTATTTGTTTATGCCAGGTGCAGGGATCCTCGGCATGCTTCTGCCTGGACTCCTAAAGTTCCAAAGTGACGTGTATTTTTGTAATACTTCCATTAATTGCAATGAAAGTGTGCTCCAGACTTGAGCTCTCCGTGAAAAGTTTGTTTTAATAAGTAAGCGGCAGGCATTCTGTTTACATGGCCAGCCAAACTCAGTCTCAATATGAATGCTTAATGTGTGTGAAAATGTTTCAGTATTTGGAGTTACTGCACTTGGATGGTTGCGGCTAGTTTACTATTGACAATTATCAATACTACAGGAAAATGAGCAGCAGCTTCTTATTTTTTATTCTTTCACAGAGAAGTGGAACTTCTACCAGTATTTATTGCCATCTGTAAATGTCCAGAGGGCAGTTAAGAGTCAACCACATTGTTGTGGGTCTGCAATTACATGTAGGCCAGACCAGATAAGGACGGCAGATTTCTTTCCCTAAAATACATGAGGGAACCAGATAGGATCCCTCCCATCCCAGTGCCTGACAATTGACGCAGGTTTCATGGCCATTTGTAAGACTCTTAGTTCCAGAGTTTGCAACTCTAATTTAATCCAAATTACCCAATTTGTTGTGGCAGGTCTCTGGATTAATAGCCTCGTGAGTAAGACCACTAGGCCATTGCCTTTCCATTGCCTCATATTTCACTTGAAATACTGACTTGTCTGCTACCATGATGAAGAAAAGAGAACTAGTTCAAAAGTGACAAATAAAATATTGTATAAGCATATTTGTAAAAAGAAGATAAACATTTTATTCAATGTACAAAGTTTTCTTTATTTTTTCTGTGGGAGGGTTGGTTGGACGGCTGGTTTGCGATGCAGAGCGACACCAGCAGTGTAGGTTTGATTGCTGCACTGACTGAGGTTAACATGGAAAACTCTCCTTCTCAATCTCTCCCCTCACCTGAAGCATTGGGACGCGTAAGTTAAACCACCATCGGGCATCTTGCTCTAATGAGTAGGCTGCCAGTGGATTATGGCGACTTTAGCTTTTATGGATTCATAGAAATCAAAGAATTTTATGGTACAGAAGGAGGCCATTCAACCCATCCGAGTTCACTCCTATGTTCCATGGAGTAAAGGTAAAAGTAGATTAAGAAATGGCTTTATTGAGATGTTCAAATTTATTAACAATTTTGAAAGGGTATGGTATGCTAGAAGTTGAGAGTGTGTTGCTGGAAAAGCACAGCAGGTCAGGCAACATCCGAGGAGCAGGAAAATTGATGTTCTGGGCTGATGAAGAGTCCTGATGAAGGGCCCCGCCCTGAGACGTTTATTCTCCTGCTCCTCGGATGCTGCCTGACCTGCTGTGCTTTTCCAGTACCACTCTCTCAACTCTGATCTCCAGCATCTGCAGACCTCACTATCTCCTATGGTATGCTGGAAGGCTGCTATGTAGAAATGGTGAGAGAGTGGGATTACATCAAAAATGTGATTAGTGAACCAGCTGGATTTTTCCAATAATTGACAACAATTTCATTAGACTCAGATTTTTATTGAATTAACATTCCACTATTTGCCATGGCAGAATTCAAACTTGGGTCCCTAGATTAATACCACTATCACAGGGCAGCTAGACTCAATCATATTTGCTATGGGTCTGAACTTACAGAACATGGTATTTTCATGGCATCAATACTAATTCTGGATGTTTCGCCAATCTATTGAACCTTGTTTCATTAATTAATTGAATTTATATTTGATGGTCTGTAATGGATAAGATTTGAACCCACGACTAGCCTGAGCCTCTGGAGTATTTGGGCCAGTCACAATACCACTACACCAGATTACTGGAGCACAGACAGTAGATGCTGGTCAATGGTGGTTTCTGGCAGCTGAAGTTTGGAAGGGCCTGGCTACAAGCTGTAGCAACTCTGGGGCAGCCAGAGAAGTCTGATGCTTTCTGACATCAGATATATAATATATATATATATATATATATATATTCAAGTTTTTATCCAATTCTCCTTTTAGAAAGTTACTACAAAATCTGCTTCCATCCTTTCAGGTAATACACTCAGCTCACTCATCAGCAACTTGCAGTAAAATTCAAATGTGATTGCTTGCAAATATCGCTCAGTTTATTGCAAGGCATCCAAGATCATAACAATTTAAGAATTGCTTAAAATTGGCTAGAACTGACATGCAATATTTTGATAAGCTTGACCTCAAAAGCAACAGCTCTGCCTCTCTCCCTGCCTTTCCCTTTTTCCATCTCTTTCTGTCTCTCTCTTTCTCTCTCTCTTTCTCTGTGCCTGTTTCTCCTAATACTGATGGCAATAAGTAGGCACCATGTGTTCTTCACTATATTTCCAGTTGGGACCATGCCTGATTACATCACCTGGGCTGGTTCATTCATTTTAAATGGAAAACCCTAGTAGGACAGCTGGACTAAATTTCACTGTTGTATTAGCTGCGGGGGTTGCCTCACGTCCGCCTGGTTATATCTGAATGAACACAGAACCAGTAAGTCGAAATTTCTGGTCTTGTGTGTTTATAGGATTTAGCCAACTAAGCAGCTGGAACAAATAGCCAATACAGGGAAAGATAATTAACTACTGAAAAACAGTTTGGCAACTGAAAAGAAACAAAAAGGTACCATGCAGAAGCATATGGACACTTTTGAAAAAGGTGGTGTGCTTCCCATTTTAGAAATCTCGTGTGTTCTGAATAGCTGAACAAGAAGAGCTTTCAATTTTGATGGTGAATATAGAACTGAGTTGTCAAATTTCAAAACCATATAACAATAAAGTGTGATATTTTGAAATTTTTGTAAGCCATTGAATTTGAAGCTTAATGCAAATTACTGTTGGATACATTGTGTGAATAGCAGCAGCACAGAGTGTGACTGATTTGTTGAAAGCAACATGATGTTGTTAGGCAGTTCCATGTTTAACAATATTAAAAATTTGATATATCCTCAGTTATGAGTTTCTGTTAAGCTCTGAAATTTGAATATGAACAATCCAGATTCTGGTTCCAGGACTATTGTATTTGAAATCATCTCTTTGTGATAGCATCTTTGCTTGGTTGAAATTTTAGGCAGTGTGTGGAAATTAATGTACCATTAAATACAATTCCTGTGTCTGCTAGTTTAATAAAGGTGTTAATCTGTTTAAAGGAAACGGGTCAATGTTTTGCTAAGACAAGTAGACAAAAGAAGGTACTGCAAGTTAACTACTAACATTGAACATGTAAGTACTCTATTATCTTGCTTCTCAAGGGCAATTAGGGATATGCACCAAATGCTAACCTTGTTGGCAAAGCCTACATTTTATGAAAGAATAGTTGAAAAGTTTCAGCGCGATTGCTTCACCTTTTAAGTTGCAGAGTCTGTATTTGATTTTTCTGAGCGATCAGCTTACAGATGCTCTGAGTCCTAGTAAGGTAAGACAAAATTCAACAACTTGAGGCTGTATCAGCCTGATCCCAGGAGTGATGAACAATTTGGCACAGACTGCGAGGCAGTTGCCAACTATAATTGAAAAGGCCATAAGATTGTTAATGGAGGAGTTGGAAAATATTATATTGCTACAAGAGAGTGTGTTCCATTATGATTGGCAGATAGGCATCTTGTTGGGCTTACCTTGGAAAATGTTTAATTTTAATACTTGGTAACAATTCCAAACACCAGCAAATTGACATCTATCATTTAGTAAATCTTTTACAACAATGAAGGTAGAAAAAATGTGACAAGTCTAAAACTTCTATTGAGCAATGTAGGAAGATGCATACTCAGGAAATTTGATATGCAAAATAAGATGGATTATAATGAGTCAGCGTCATAATTGTATCAGTTGATGTTATGGAAATTTTGCGGCATTGAGCTTTGGGTTCAAGTCCCACCCCAGAACATTACAAAACTGTGACAGTATGGAAGGAGGTTATCAGATGTTGTTTGTTGGTGTTGGCTCTCCAAATAAACAGTTAATTAATGCCATTTTCCTGCCTTCTCCCTGCAACACAGCACATTGTTTCTTTTCAAATAACCTGCCAATTCATTTTGAATGCTTCAATTGAACCTACCTCCCCCATAGTCTCTGGCAGTACATTTCAGACCCTAACCATTCATTGTATAAAAGGCATTTCCTCCTTTTCTTTTGCTTCTTTTTCTAATTAGTTTGAATCTGTGCTCTCTTATTCTTGATCCCTACCCAGGCTGGAACATTTTCTTCCCCATTAATTCTGTTATTTTGAATACTTATGGCAATTATGTTGCAATTAGGCAAGATTTAGGATGCATAGGATGGGGAAGGAAACTGCAGGGGATAGGTACAATTAAAATGTGGAGCTTGTTCAAGGAACAGTTACTGCATGTCGTTGGTAAATATGTACCTGTCAGGCAGGGAGGAAGTGGTTGAGCGAGGGAACTGTGGCTTAGTAAAGAATTTGAATCTGTTGTCAAGAGGAAGAAGGAGGCTTATGGTAAAAATAAGACATGAAGGTTCAGTTAGGGTGCTTGAGTGTTACAAGTTAGCTGGAAAGTACTGAAAGGGAGAGCTGAGAAGAGCCAGGAGGCAACATGAGAAGTCGTTGGCAGACAGGGTCAAGGAAAACACTAAAGCTTTCTATAGGTATGTCAGGAATAAAAGAATGACTAGAGTAAGAGTAGGGTTTGTCAAGGACAGTTGTGGGAAGTGTGAGTGGAGTCCGAAGAGATAGGAGAGGCACAAAAAGAATATTTTTCATCAATATTCACACAAGAAAAAGACAATATTGTTGAGGAAAATATTGATATACAGGCTGTTAGACTAGACGGGATAAACGTTCATAAGGAGGAGGTGTTAGCAATTCTGGAAAGTGTGAAAATAGATGTCCCCTGTGCTGGATGGGATTTATCCTAGGATTCTCTGGGAAGCTAGGGAGGAGATTGAAGAGCTTTTGGCTTTGATCTTTATGTCTTCATTGTCTACAGGAAAAGTGCCAGAAGACTGGAGGATAATAAATGTTGTCCCCTTGTTAGAAGGGGAGTAAAGACAACCCTGGTAACTATATATCAATGAACCTTACTTCAGTTGTGGGTAAAGTGTTGGAAAATGTTATAAGAGATTTATGATCATCTAGAAAGGAATAATTTGATTAGGGATAGTCAACACAGTTTTGTGAAGGTAGATCGTGTCTTACAAACCTTATTGAGTTCTTTGAGAAGGTGACCAAACAGGTGGATAAGGGTAAAGCGGTTGATGTGGTGTATATGGATTTCAGTAAGGCCCTAAGATAGGCTATTGCAGAAAATACAGAGATTGAGGGTGATATAATGGTTTGCGATTGACGGTGATATAACAGTGTGGATCAGAAATTGGCTAACTGAAAGAAGGGTGGTGACTGATGGGAAATGGTCATCCTGGAGTTCAGTTACTAGTGGTGTACCGCAAGAATCTGTTTTGGGGCCACTGGATAAATGACCTGGATGAGGGCATAGAAGGATGGGTTAGTAAATTTGTGGATGAAACTAAAATCAGTGGAGTTATGGACAGTGTGGAAGGATGTTGCAGGTTACAGAGGGGCATAGATAAGCTGCAGAGCTGGGCTGAGAGTTGGCAAATGGAATTTAATGTGGAAAAGTATGAGGTGATTCACTTTGGAAGGAATAATAAGAATACAGAGTACTGGGCTAATGTTAATATTCTCGGTAGTTTGGATGAGTAGAGAGATCTCCGTGTCCATGTGCATAGATCCCTGAAACTTGCCACCCAGATTGATAGGGTTTTTTTTTAATACTTAGATTACTTACAGTGTGGAAACACGCCCTTCAGCCCAACAAGTTCACACCGATCCGCCGAAGTGCAACCCACCCATACCCCTACATTTACCCCTTACCTAACACTACGGGCAATTTAGCATGGCCAATTCACCTGACCTGCACATCTTTGGACTGTGGGAGGAAACCGGAGCACCCAGAGGAAACCCACGCAGACACGGGGAGAACGTGCAAACTCCACACAGTCAGTCGCCTGAGGCGGGAATTGAACCCGGGCCTCAGGCGCTGTGAGGCAGCAGTGCTAACCACTGTGCCACCGTGCCGCCCACAGTTGTTAAGAAGGCATGCGGTGTGTTAGCTTTTATTTGTCGGCAGATTGAGTTTCGGAGTCATGAGGTCATGTTGCAGCTATACAAAACTCTGGTGCGGTCGCACTTGGAGTATTGCGTACAGTCCTGGTCGTTACATTACATGAAGGATGTGGAAGCATTAGAAAGGGTGCAGAGGACATTTATCAGGATGTTACCTGGTAAGGGAGAAGGTCTTGTGAGGAAAGGCTGTTTTCGTTAGAGAGAAGAAGGTTAAGAGGTGACTTAGTAGAGACATACAAGATGATCATAGGATTAGATAGAGTGGACAGTGAGAGCCTTTTTCCTCAGATGGCATGAGGGGACATAGCTTTAAATTGAGGGGTGATAGATATAGGACAAATCTTAGACATAGGTTCTTTACTCAGAGATTAGTAAGGCCGTGGAATGTCCTACCTGCAACAGTAGTAGACTTGCCAACTTTAAGGGCATTTAAATGGTCATTGGATAAGTATATGGACGAGAATGGAATAGTGTAAGTTAGATGGGCTTCAGATTGGTTCCACAGGTCGGTGCAACATTGCGGGCCAAAGGGCCTCTACTGCACTGTAATGTTCTATGTTCAATGTCCTTCTATAAGATCTCCTTTTGGCTTAATTTTCTGCAAGAAAAGCAAACTCAACTTCTACAATCTATCTTCATAACTGAAATGTCTTATCCTTGGAACCATTCCTGTAAAACTCTTTTGCACCCTCTCCAATTCCATCACACACCCCCCGTAAAGTGAGGCACCCAGAATTGGATCCAATTCTCCAACTGAGGTCAAACTGGTATCTGATAGAAAGTCATAATCCCACCTTTGGTCTTAGACCATCAGACATAGGAGTGGAAGTAAGGCCATTCGGCCCATTGAGTCCACTCCGCCATTCCATCATGGCTGATGGGCATTTCAACTCCACTTACCCGCATTCTCCCCATAGCCCTTAATTCCTTGTGACATCAAGCATTTATCAATCTCTGCCTTGAAGACATTTAGCGTCCCGGCCTCCACTACACTCTGTGGCAATGAATTCAGGTCTTATTTTCTATGTGCCTATTTTTAAAGCCCAGCATACAGTATGCTTTATTACATTATCTCTTCACCTGTTCTACATATGCACATATCCAACCAGCTCCCTTGGCTATTACATACCTAATTTTTACCCTTTGTCTCCTTTTGAAGTTCGACACTATACTCACCTCAGAGTTTAGAGTACTTCCAACTTTTGTATCGTCTGCAAAGTTTAAAATAATGCCTGTGATCTAAGGTGTAGATCATTAATAAATCTCAGGAGAACCAAAGGTCCCAACACCAACTCCTGGGCAACTCCATGACAAAGCTTCCCACAGCTTAAAAAACCTGCATGAACTATTATTCTTTATTTTCTGGCACTTCGTCAATTTTGGGTCCATGTTGATACTATTGATACTCAAATACGCTCATAGTTCTGTATGAAATGTCTTCTGAAAGCCCACACAACATCTCGAATCCATGATGCGTCACTGTGGCTGAGTTTGTGCGTTCAGAGACAGAATATATGAACAACATCATCAACCCTCTCGAATACCATTTCAAAAAAAGTTAACTACTACAGGTGTACTGTGTTCAACTCTGATCTTCCTGCTGTAGGGAAGGTGTTGTGAAACTTGAAAGGGTTCAGAAAAGATTTACAAGGACATTGCCAAGGTTGGAGTGTTGGAGCTATAGGAAGAGGCTGATTAGGCCGGGGCTAGTTTCCCTGGAACATCAGGTTGTGGGGTGACCTTATAGAAATAAATACCATCATAAGGGCCATGGATAGAGTGAACAGCCAAGAGTATTCTTTTCCCCAGAGTTGAGGAGTCCAAAATTAGAGGGCATAGATTTAAAGTAAGAACGGAAAGATTTAAAAGGGATCTAAGTGGCAACTTTTTCACACAGAGGGTGATACATGTATGGAATGAACTGCCAGAGGAAGTGGTGGAAGCTAGTATAATTACAAATTTTAAAAGACATCTGGATGGGTATATGAATAGGAATGGTTTAGAGGAATATGGGCCAAATGCTGGTAAATGGGACTAAGTTAATTTAGGATATTTTGATTAGCCCACATTTATTCATGTGAAACATAATTATTCTGAACTTGGCCCATTAAGTCGGCTCCAGCCACCTATTCAAATTTCTTTATGTCTTGACATTACAAGTGCACACCTAAATACTTCCTAAATATTACAAAGGTTTCTGCATTGAAAGTTTAACTTTAATTGAAATATGAAGGTTATATGCATAAGCAGTAGTGGGATCATTAATTAAAATTTGATTTTTAAAAATTAGTTAATTAAAACACAATTAGGATGGCAGAGTTGGTGATAAGCAGCTGTATTATGTGAGGACTGTTGGACCCACATCCATGGTCAGTCTTGGCGGCTTGACATATTCTGTCTCTGAACGCACAAACTCGGCCACAGTGACGCATCATGGAGAGAGATGTCAACTGGACATTTTGTTCCAGTAAATAGTCACATTTCTAGTCTTTTAAGTTGGACTGTCCTCAGTTTCATCAGTGTGTGACTATGAGTGAGGCAGATATGGCGATTGCAATGGTGGGAGAATCAGCCTTTGCTTTTGGTTGAAGTCTGTGCAGTGGTCTGACTGAGTGCAGAGGTTGTTGGTTTGATAAGCAAATTGACTTCTGCACCATGCTGCAGGGGGAGACATTCAAGATGGAGGAGTAAGTAGAAATATAGTAGCAATAGGGAGAATATAGGCATATAGACAAAGTTCTCCATAGCTGAGACTGAATGTCCAGAAGGCTATGTTTCCTGCCTGGTGCCAGAGTTCAGGACATCCGCTTAGGGATGGACGGGTACGTGCAGTGGAAAGGGGGGTGAGTATCCAGTTGTCATGGTCCATGTGGGTGCTAACAAGATAACAGCATGGGTGGACAAAAAAAGAGATTTTGCTTGGTGATTGTGAGCAGCTATGGAGTTAAGTTAAAATTTAAAACACAAAAGTAATAATCTCTGAATTACTACCTGAGCCACTAGTGAATTGGTTTAGGGTAAATAAAATTAGAAAGTTAAAAGCATATCTCAAAGATTGGTGTGGGAGAAATAGCTTTTGATTTGTGGAGCACTTGCACCTGTACTGGAAAAGTGGAAACTCTACAGTTGCAATGGTCAGAAACAGGAAACTATAGCCCAGTAAGTGTAATGTCTACATTGGGGAAATGCTAGAATTCGTTATTAAGAAGCCAGTAACAGGATATTTAGAAAATGATTATGAGATCAGGCACAATCAACAGGGTTTTGTGAAAGGGAAATTGTGTTTAGCTAATTAGGGTTCCTTGAGGAAGTAACAAGCAGAGTCAATAAAGAGCAACCACATGAAGTAAGTATTTGAATTTCACCGTCAGGACCGACCACCTGAAGGTGCTGGGTATTTGGTTCGGGGGGGCTGGGGTGTGCGCCAAGTCTTGGGAGGAGCATATCAGCAAAGTGAGGCAGAAACTGGGCAGATGGACGCTACGGTCGCTCTCCATCGCGGGAAAAAACCTGGTCATCAGGTGTGAGGCACTGTCATTGCTATTATACGTGGCACAGGTCTGGCCTATTCCCAGACCTGTGCCGCTGCAGTCACCCGGGCCATCTTCCAGTTCATATGGAGGTCAAAGATGGACCGGGTCCGAAGGGACTCGCTGTACAAAGATCTGGGCAACGGGGGAAAAAATACACCCAATGCCACCCTCACCCTGATGGCCACCTTTGTGTGTGGCTGCATCAAGCTGTGCGTGGATCCCTGGTACGCAAACACCAAGTGTCACTACGTACTGAGGTTCTACCTGTCCCCGGTGTTGTGAAGGATGGGCCTGGCCTCGCTGCCGCGGAACGCTCCGAGTAGTTGGACCGTTCCGTATCACCTGTCCTTCGTGGAGAAGTTTATGAAGAAAAACACCTTTGACCACAAGTCCATCAGGAAGTGGTCAGCACGTAGTGTCCTTGAGACTCTTCGGGAAAAGGAGAGGGCGGATCCTATCGAGCGGTTCCCTGAGCAGACTGTCAAAGCCATTTGGCAGAATGCCTCATCGCCAGAACTTTCCAACAAGCACCAAGACATGGCTTGGCTGGTGGTAAGAAGGCCTCTGCCTGTGAGATCCTTTATGCACTCCCGGACTCTCAGCCGCACCGCACGCTGCCCTCGAAGCGGCTGCGGGGGGGACGAGACTGTCACACACCTCCTTCTGGAATGTGCCTATGCAGAGGAAGTCTGGAGAGGAATGCAGTGGTGTTTGTCGAGGTTCGTCCCAAGCAGCGCCGTGACGCGGGACTCCGTGCTCTACGGTCTGTTCCCTGGGACGCACACCGAGCCGAACATCAACTGTGCCTGGAGGATCATCAACTCGGTGAAGGATGCTCTCTGGGTGGTCCGAAACCTGTTGATCTTCCAGCTGAAGGAGTTGACCCTGACTGAGTGTTGCAGACTGGCACATTCCAAGGTCCAGGACTACGTGTTGAGGGATGCGCTGAAGCTTGGAGCAGCTGCCGCCAAGGCGCGGTGGGGAAAGACCACTGTGTAAAGTCTGCCTGCCTAACGAAGAACAGGGGGCCCATGCAGTCATTTGGGCTCTGCTGACGCCTCAGCTAATTATATGGGGATATGATTGAAAAATGTACAGACCTGTATAAAAATGATAAATTCTGATCTCTGTATGTACATGTTTACATATGTATGGCATGACCAACTGTACAGACCATCAAATTATTTTATGAATAAAGTATATTTTTGAAATAAAAAAAACATGAGGTAAGTATTTGAATTTCTAAAATGCATTTGACAGGCCATCAGATCAAAGGATACAATGAATGAGCTCAAGTTGTAAGGGGTAACGTATTAGCATAAATAGAAGATTAGTTAATATGAAGCAGAGAATAGGAATAAGTGGGGTAGTGTTTGGGTTGGAAACCTATTACTGGTGGAATGCCACAGGAATCAGTACTGGGGCCTCAAATGTGTACAATGCCTTGGATGAAGGGATCATGTGCATGATAGTTACATTTGCTGATGACACAAAGGTAGGTATGAAAGTAAATTGTCAAGAAGGGATAAAAAGTTTACAGAGGGATTTAGATAGATTAAGCAAGTAAAGAGAAAATTATCATATGGAGTGCAACTTGGGAAAATGTAAACCTGTCCACTTTGGCAAGGTGAGTATAAAAGCAGTAGATTATTTGAATGGAGACGGACAATAGAACTCTACAGTACAGAGGGACCTGCATTTTCTAATACATGAACATGACAAGAGATTTATATTCAAATTCAGCAGTGCTGAAGACAGCAAATGGAATGTTTATATTTACGGTAAGAGGAAGTAAGCATAAAGGTAGCGTTGTTACAACTGTACAGGGCTTAAACTGCACTGTATCTGGAGTACTGCATACAATTTTGTTTTACTTACTTAAAAAGGGTCTAACTGATGCAGGTTAGAGAGATTCGCTTAATTGATTACAGGGATGACAGGGTTAGTTTATGAGTAAAGGTTGAGGAGGTTGAGATTGGAGTGCAGAAGAATGAGAGATGATCTTATTGAAACTCATAAGGTTTAAGAAAACTTGGCAGGTTGGATACTGGGAGGATATTATGTTTGTGGGCGAGATAGGGGACTCTAGAACAAGAGACACAGTTTAAGAATCAGGGGTCTTCCATTTAAGAACAAAGTAATCCTACAGTGTGGAAGCAGACCCCAGAAACCCTCCATTTTCCATTGTTAACCCATCTAATATGCAGACCCTGCACACTATGGGCAATCTAGCCTGGCCAATCCACCTGACCTGTGCATCTTTGGACTGTGGGAGGAAACCAGAGCAAACCCACACAGACACAGGGAGAATGTACAAACTCACAACAGACAGTCACCCAAGGCTACAATTGAACCCAGGTCCCTGGCACTGTGAGGCAGCAGTGCTAACCACTGACAGACCGTGCTAAAAAAGATTGTTAGAAGGAGAAACTTTTTTTTATCTTAGACAATTGCCAATCTGTGTGATTCAATTCCCAGAACACAGCGGAAGCAGTGTTATTGAATGCAATCAAGGCTGAGTAAGATAGATTTTTAATCAACAAGAAAGTTAAGGTTTATGTGTACAGACAGAAAGTAGAGTTAAGACACTATCAGGTTAGCAGCGATCTTCCAACAGCAGAACAGGTTTGAGAGGCCGAATGCCTATACCTGCTCCTAATTCTTGTGTTGAACTAGAATGCTTAAGGTTTTTGAATGTTTGCAAGACTTTGATGAAGAACAGACTTCATAAGGGACAAATAACATGTTTTGTTCATAGGCATTACTATCCTGGGCTTTTAAAAAAAAATTAAAGCGATTTAAATTGCTTTTCTGTTTCAAAAGTATTGTTCAAATGCATGCTGGTGTTTTTCATACATTTTAGAGCAGTGATGTAAGTTTTTTTTAGATTCCCTACAGTGCAGAAACAGGCCCTTCAGCCCAACAAGTCCACACCAACCCTCCGAAGAGTAACTCACCCAGACCCATTCACCTACTCCCTACTAATGCACCTATCACTATTGGCAATTTAGCATGTCCAATTTGCCTAACCCGCACATCTTTGGTTCGTGGGAGGAAACCAGAGCACACGGAGGAAACCCACGCAGACACAGGGAGAATGTGCAAGCTCTATGCTGACAGTCGCACAAGGCTGGAATTGAACCCAGGTCCCTGGCACTGCAAAGCAACAGTGCTAACCACTATGCTGCCCCTGCTTTAATGTTCAGCTTTATATAACCAGACAATTTATCACATACTTTTCACTTAGATGACCAGCAGATAACATTCAGACAGGGATGGTTGTTGTCTCTGAAGTAAACACTACTAGATCATGACACTGTCATATAATAGGATTCTTCCAAAATCTGCCGATGTCAGCTGCTACATCACATGATATACAGCACACAGCATACATCATACAGATGATGGGCACAACATTTGAAAAAATCAATACCTTAACACTGGAAAGAAGCATTGGCTGGACAGATTAGGACTTTTCAGGCAAAGAAGGCAGCCATCAAGACTCTTCATATTAATCATACTGCTGACATATGCAGCAAGAATTCGCACTATATTAATTTGTTAGTTTGATATCTGATTGCAACCAAAAGTCACTGTTCATTGTCAAAGTTCATTCATTATCAAGTAAACACCATTACACTTTCTTCAAGCTTACAGTTCCAAACATGTTGTCTGAACTTAACAGTAGAAATTTAACAGTATAGGAAGGATTTGTTTTTCTAATTTTGACATCTCCATCAAGATAAATATGATGTGTGCCTAAAAGAAAAATGCTTCCTTTTGTTGTTTCTTTTGCCAATCATTTTAAATCTGTTAGCTCTGATTCTGGATCTTTCTAAGGAAAACAGTTTCTCCCTATCTACTCTGTCCAGATCCAATCTGATCCACCTCTACAACATCTCTTAATCTTTTCTTTCTAAAGAGAGTGGCACAGCTTCTCAAATTTATCCACATACCTGAAGTTCCTCATCCCTGGAAACATTCTTGTGAATCTTTGCTGCATCCTCTCTAATATCTTCACATCCTTCCTGAACTGGACACAATATTCCAGCTGAGGCCAAACCAGTATTTATACAGCACAATTTTCTTGCTTTTCTACTTTATGCCCTGATTTGTAAAGCCAGAGCTTTATTAATTGCCTTCCATCCTGTCCTGCCACCTTCAATCATATGTGTACATACACCGACAGGTCCCTCTGTTCTTACACACAATATGGAATTCTACCTTTTATTTTATATTGTCTCTCCTTGGTCTACCTATCAAAATGAATCACTTTACACTTCATTGCATTAAATTCCATCTGTCACCTGTTTGTCTATTCCACAACCTATGTCCTGTTCCAGCCTAAAATATTTGAAGAGACATACAGTACTTTACTTTCAACTTGAACAAAGTTAAATTGCTCAACTTATGGGAGGGACTTTACCTTCTATTCCAACCCACACAAGTGACACACAAGAATTGACATGTTCTTTGTTCCGTTGATTTGCTTGGACTGGGTGTTAGCCTGCAGAATTGGGAATATAACAATTTCGGATCATGTGGCAGTATATTTAGATGTTAAGACCAAAGATAGTGGAGTAGGCACTCAGCAATGATGCATGGATCCATTTCTTTTGAAGGATGACAACTTTGTACAGTATATC
This sequence comes from Chiloscyllium plagiosum, assembly GCF_037043375.1. Classification (NCBI taxonomy): domain Eukaryota; kingdom Metazoa; phylum Chordata; class Chondrichthyes; order Orectolobiformes; family Hemiscylliidae; genus Chiloscyllium; species Chiloscyllium plagiosum. Next base: position 109,395,537 of record NW_028270141.1, read on the forward strand.
ACAAAGGAGTTCAGGGTTTTGTGGGACATCAATCGGGGTATGGCCAGTACTCTGTCAGTGCTCTGGGAGATCACCAAAGCGTTCTTAAGGGATGTGATTATTTCAAACTTGGCAATGAGAAGGCGATGGAGAGGGGAAAGCAGCAACGGATGCTTGAAGCCCAGTTGAAGGCAGCTGAATTACACCGTCCGTGGTTAAATTGCAGTGGGTCATGGCTTTCCAGGCTACTCTTGACTCAGTGCTCACACAAGTGGTCTCCTTTGGAAAGCAAAGGCTGTTTGAATATGGGGATAACCCAGGTAGATACCTGGCTTACCTGGCTAGGAAGAAAAATGCCCCATAGTCCATTGTATCTGTCAGGGAGAGAGTGGCAATGTTACTCGTGAACTGAGGAAGATTAATGCCAGATTTCAGGAGTTCTATACAGAGTTATACCGGTTGGAGGGATATGGGGACGGAAGTCCAGGAATGGAATCCTCTTTTGAAAACTTGGATCTCCCTGGTATAAATGCAGATCAGGCCTCCCTTTTAAAGGAGGCGGTAAGGCTCCAAGGTGGTAAGGCACCCGGTCCAGACAGATTCCCAAGTGAATTTTACAAGCAGTTTGTACACATGTTGGTTGAACCGCTGCTGGGGATGTATAATCAATCATACAGCTATGACTGTCTTCCACCCTCCCTGAGGGAGGCTAATATCTCCCTCATTGTAAAAAAGTGAAAGACCCTGAAGATTGCACATCGTGTAGGTCCATCTTGTTGCTGAAGGTGGATTCTAAAATCTTATTAAAGGTGTTGGCTTTGAGATTGGAGAAGGTGTTGCCTGTTATTATAAAAGAGGATCAGACAGATTTTATCAAGGGCCGCGGCTCCTCTAATAATATCAGGTGGGTATTGAATATGGGGTAAATATGTCAACAGAGGGTGATTCCAGGTTTAGTGGTCTCCCTAAATGCGGAGAAGGCTTTTGATTGTGTGGAATGGCCGTATCTCTTTGCTGTTTTAGATCATTCCGGTCTAGGAGGATCCTTCTCCAGGTGGGTGGCAGTGTTATATAAAGACCCTAATGCAGTGGTTATTACAAATGGGGTTAAATCAAGTAATTTTGATGTGGAGAGGGGTTACCGACAGGGATGTCCCTTTGTCGCCACTACTGTCCACGTTGGTACTTGAACCACTGGCAGAGGGTATTCAAAAAGATCCTGAAATAAGGGCACCAAAGGTGGGAGTTAGAGAACACAAAATCACTCTCTATGCAGATGATACCCTTCGGTTTCTAGCTAACCCAGAAAAGTCCATACACTGGTTAATACAAACAATTATTCGGTAGCTTTTTGGGATATAGGATAAATTTCACAAAATTGGAAGTGATGCCCGTTGTGTGTGTGTGTGTGTGTGTGGGTGGGTGGGTTGGGAGGGGGAGTTTTGTTGGTGGAGGGCAGAATGGAATTTCCCTTTAGATGGTCACAGAAAGGTTTCCTCTATCTAAGATTTTTTATTACTCCTCGCTTTCAGCAGTTGTACGGAGCTAACTTTGTACAGCGGTTTGAGAGGATAAAGCAGGATTTGCAGTGATGGGAGGGACTGCCCATATCATGACTTGGCTGTATAGCCTCGATTAAGGTGAATATTCTCTCTCAGTTTCCTACATTCTATGAGGATGCTCCCGTTATTATTACCCAAACGGGTGCTGCGGAGGTTTGCGAGATGGCTTAGATCATTTAGTTGGTGCAGTAGGCGCCTCTTAATTAAATGTACCAAGTCAAGTTGCAGCTTCCACAGATATGGGTGGGGTGCATCTCCCAAATCTGAAGAAATATCAAATTGACGCTCTGCTGTCATATATAGGCGAATGGGTGTACAATGACCCGAAATTGATATGGAGGCCTCGCAGGCAAAGTGACCCCTCATAAACCTGCTGCTCATGAATAAGATGAGAGTGGTAACTGAGCACTGTGTAAGTCCGATTATTATAAATACATTAAAAGCATGGAGGATAATGTGGCAGGGTGAGGGCAATTCACTCGAGACTTCACCGTTTACCCCACTGGGAGGAGTTCCAGGATTCAAGCCGTGTCAATGGACTCCGGCTTTAGAGCATGAGAAGATAAAGGAATCTCCTGTCTGGGAAATCTGTTTGAGGGAGAGGTCTTGATGTCTTTTAGCCAATTAGGTCAGAAATACGGAATCCCTAATAGGGACCTTTTCCAATATTTCCAAGTTAGGGATTATTTACAGAAGAAAACCACGCTCTTAACCCAGCCCTACAAGTTGGATATAGAACATAGAGTGCTCTGATCTGGGGGCGCTCTCTTAGTTAGTACCATGTATCATCTGCAAAGAGGGAATACCTGGGGGGATATGGAGAGACTCCATGAGATTTGGAGTCAGGTGTTCAGGAAAGAAATCTCGTCAGAAAAGTGGGAGGATATATGGGGAATGTAAAGAAGATTTCAATATGCAATAGATTAGATTAGATTAGATTAGATTAGATTACAGTGTGGAAACAGGCCCTTCGGCCCAACAAGTCCACACCGACCCGCCGAAGCGAAACCCACCCATACCCCTACATTTACCCCTTACCTAACACTACGGGCAATTTAGTATGGCCAATTCACCTGACCTGCACATCTTTGGACTGTGGGAGGAAACCGGAGCACCCGGAGGAAACCCACGCAGACACAGGGAGAACGTGCAAACTCCACACAGTCAGTCGCCTGAGTCGGGAATTGAACCCGGGTCTCTGGCGCTGCGAGGCAGCAGTGCTAACCACTGTGCCACCGTGCCGCCCAAGCGATGCATTTGAAGAACCTCCATAGGGCCCATATGACACCAGAGAGACTAGCAAAGTTTAAAAAAGGATCTTCCCCAAAATGCACCCAATGTAAAAACAGTATTGGCACCCTTACACATTGCCTCTGGTCCTGTCACAAGATCCGTGGATATTTGGGAGCCATACTGAATGAACTGGAGGAGATCTTGGGAATGGAAGTTTGAGGGGATCCGGTGTCTCTCTTCAAACTATTGGATCTTCCTTCTTTGGATGAGCATGGGAGGAGATTATTCAACATTCTGATGCACTGTGCGAGGAAGAATATCCCAATGAATTGGATATCAGAAAAGTTGCCAGGTCTTGTTGGGTGGTGCAGACTTGTGTTGGAGCACGTCCCTCAAGATTATCTGACAAGTGTGGTGCACCACGGAACAGAGAAATTTTATCAGACATGGCGGCCCTTTTTAAATTATAGAGACATGGATTTGTCGACGATATTGATAAGGGCCTTTGTATAGCCATGAGGGCAGTATATGGCAGTCCGGGTCAGAGGCCTAGTAAATACGGATATAATCACTTTTGCCCCCATGGATGGCAGCCTTAATGGAAGTGCAGCAAGTGGAGTAATATAATATAGTACGATAATTTAGGTAGATTGAAATTTAATTTAATGTTATCTTATTTAATTTTAGTTTGTGCTAGTTTGGATTTAGTAAATAAGAGTTGACTACAATTTGGAGAATAGAAGGCACTTTATTGTTAACATTATTGTAATAAAACATAATAGTGCAATATTATTCCTACTTTTCTGTACTTCTGTACTATTATAACTGTTTTTCTTTTTCTCTTTTGGTTTGTATTTTTTGTACACATAAAAAGAAAATTTCTCAACTTGGGAAACGATCGGAGGTTTAACTGCATAATTTGAGATGTCGGATTGGTTACCTTTGCTGTCAGTAATGAAGGCCCCTTTCCAATGTGAAGTGCACTGCGTACATCACATATTTTAGGAAGCAGGACCTTTCAGAGGGATAAGTAAAAATAAAATACTGCATATGCTTGAGATTTGAATTTTAAAAAAACAGAGAATGCTTGAGAAACTTAGCAGATCTGGCAGCATCAGTGGAGAGAGAAACAGAGTTAACGTTTTGAGTCCAAAGACTCCAAAAAGAGTCATTGATCTCGAAACATTAACTGTTTTCCTCTCTCTACAGTTGCCACCAAACATGCTGAGATATCACAGCACTTTCTACTTCCCTTTCAGAAGGAGGATCTTCTGGGCATACTGGGTGCTGTGCTGAGCAAAGTCTCAAAGTAGCCAGGAAACATCATCAGTCACCATTCCAAAGGCTTCTGCCAGACACAGGAGGAACAAGTAGAACTCTTATTTACTCACTGTCCCCTAAAGGTACTCAGAAAATGAGCACATAAGAGATTTTAAAAGAAGATTGTTTCAGCATCTTCAATTTCTTCATCCCCTTCTGGATTTTCCATTTGAGGTTTAACTTTGTCACTAGAAACAAAAATCAGATTCAGAGATTTGAAAATAAACTCTTTATTTTAATGATACTTCATAAACTAGAGTAGCACACATCACTTAACAATAAAAAGGAAAAGCTTTACTGCCAAATTTTTAAAAAACGTTTATTCTTTTGAGAATCACCTAATGCTTTGATGAAAGAGAAAGAATGAATTTTAGATTTATCCATTGGTTGCTGAAATCAGCAATGCAGGTGCAGTTGTGCACAAGTTCCACAGTAGTTACAATTAATTGTTGGAGAGTGTTTCAGATTTCTAATTAGTGCTTTAAGTGGTTGAAGCCTCCCACTGAGAGCATGAAGTCAGAAAATTACTTTGAATAAAACAAATCAAGCTTAAAGACAAAAGGAGGGTGACCAAAGCCAGAGTTTTCTAAATCATAAAAGCTTTACAGAGTAGGATGAACAGAAATGCGGAGACATTTCTTCAGCCAGAGAGTGGTGGGCCTGTGGAATTCATTGCCGCAGAGTGCAGTGGAGGCCGGGACGCTAAATGTCTTCAAGGCAGAAATTGATAAATTCTTGATGTCACAAAGAATTAAGGGCTACGGGGAGAATGCGGGTAAGTGGAGTTGAAATGCCCATCAGCCATGATGGAATGGTGGAGTGGACTCGATGGGCCGAATGGCCTTACTTCAGCTCCTATGTCTTATGGTCTTAAAAGAAACAGGTTTTCGGCAAATGTTAAGTTGATATAGAAAGGAGAATCATACTGAATATGGAGAGTACAGAGAAGAAGTATAAAAGAGAGGCAGAGATAATAGAATCTCTACAGTGTGGAAGCAGACCATTCAGTCCATCGAGTCCACACTGACCCTCCAAAGAATATCCCATCCAGACCCACCCCATCTGTGTAACCCTGCATTTCCCCTGCTCATCCACCTAGCCTGCACATCCCTGAGTATTATGGCAAATTAGGAGACAGTGAGGTCTGCAGAAGTTGCAGATCAGAGTTGAGAGTGTGTTGCTGGAAAAGCACAGCAGGTCAGGCAGCATCCAAGGAGCAGGAAAGTCAACATTTCGGGCTGGAGCCTTTCATCAGGAATGAGGCTGATGACCATCTTCCGGAGTCACACCAGCACCACTTCCCACCTCTTCCTCTACTACATTGATGACTACATCGGCGCCACCTCATGCTCCCACGAGGAGGTCTAACAGTTCATCAACTTCACTAGCACATTCCACCCTGATCTTAAATTCACCTGGACCATCTCTGACATGTCTCTCCCCTTCCTAGACCTCTCCATCTCCATCCATGAGGACCGACTCAACACTGACATTTTTTACAAACCCACCGGCTCCCACAGCTACCTGGATTACACCTCTCCATCCTACCTCCTGCAAAAATGCTATCCCTTATTCCCAATTCCTCTGTCTCTGCTACATGTGCTCCCAGGAGGACCAGTTCCACCACAGAACACACCAGATGGCCTCCTCCTTTAAAGAACAAAATTTCCCTTCCCATGTGGTTGAAGATGCCCTCCAATGCATTTCATCCACGTCCTGCACATCCACCCTCGAACACCACCCCTCCAACCACAACAAGGACAGAAACCCCCTGGTCCTCACCTTCCACCCCACCAAACTTTGCATAAATCACATCATCCACCAACGTTTCCACCACCTACAAATGGACCCCACCACCAGGAATATATTTCCCACCCCACTCTTATCCGCTTTCTGTGAAGACCGTTCCCTCTGCGACTACCTGGTCAGGTCCCGCCCCCTAACAAGCCACCCTCCCCTCCTGGCACTTTCCCCTTCTACCGCAGGAATTGCAAAACATGCGCCCACACCTCCCTTCTTACCTCCGTCCAAGGCCCCAAAGGAGCCTTCCACATTATTCAAAGTTTCACCTGCGCTTCCACTCTTGTCATTTATTGTATCTGTTGCTCCTGATGCAGTCTCCTTCACATTGGGGAGACTGGATGCCTTCTCGCAGTGTGCGTTAGAGAACATCTCCAGGACACCCGCACCAATCAACCCCACCGCCCTGTGGCCGAACATTTCAACTTGCCCTCCCACTCTGCCAAGGACATGCAGGTCCTGGGCCTCCTCTATCGCCATTCCCTTACCACCCTATGCCTGGAGGAAGAACGCTTTATCTTCCGCCTTGGGACCCTTCAACCCCAGGCCATCAATGCTGACTTCACCAGTTTCCTCATTTCCCCTCCGCTCACCTTACCCCAGTTCCAACCCTCCAGCTCAGCACTGACCTCATGACCTGTCACACCTGTCAATCTTCCTTCTCATCCATCTGCTCTACCCTCTTCTCCGGCCTATCACCTTTACCCCCACCTCCATCCACCTATTGCACTCTCAGCTACCTTCTTGCCAGCCCCAAGCCCCCTCCCATTTATCTTTCCACCCCTGATGCTTCCAGCCACATTCCTGATGAAGGACTCTGGTCCGAAACGTCGATTTGCCTGCTCCTCGGAAGGTAACTGACTTTCTGTGCTTTTCCAGCAACACACTCTATTATTGCAAATTAGCATGGCCAATCCATCTAAGCTGCACATCTTTGGACTGTGGGTGGAAACCAGAGCACCCAGAGGAAACCCACGCAGACATGGGGAGAATGTGCAAGTTCCACACATTCTCCCCGTGTGGCTGAAATTAAACCCAAGTCCCTGGTGCTGTGAGGCAGCAGTGCTACTAAGCTACCAACACTCTGAAAGATTGTTTGCTAACATAAGAATCCATGTATGTCTATTAAAGGTGTATTAGTAGGAAACGGGTTGTTGGAGGAACTGTTTGGCTGATCAAAAACCAAAAAATGGATATCTGTTGTGGAAGTAGGAAACATGGCTGAGATACTGTTGAGTACTTTACATCAATATTTTACCATGGAAGAGGACTTTTCTAAAACCATGGTAAAAGAAGAGGGTATCAGGATATTGGATGAAATAAAAAATAAAGAAGGATAGTGGAAAGGTAAATTGCACTTAAGGTAATGAATCACATGAGTTTACAGGAGATGCATCCAAGGTCACTGAAGGGGAAATGACAGTGGTTGCGGCTGCAATTTTCCAATCTCATTTAACCAAAAGATGATTTAAGTTGTGGATTCAGCGATTGTCTGGATAGAGACACCCTGGAATGTCACACTTGATGAGTTGACAAGTAAGGATGGACTCAAACTAAACTGTAATCTCCAGATAGCTATCTCAGACTGTGAACACGATGGAAGAAAAGACAGTGGTCTGGGTAAGGAACTTGTTTTCTATCTTTAAGAATAAATAAGAATAGCAGTTAAAAGGTAGCTCAACCCTGATCTGTGTGTGCTAGTGAACTGAGTTGCCTGTGTGTGCCAATGGGATGAGATACACATGTGAAATAGCCTGGGTTTGAGTGTGACTATGCTGTGAAGAGCAAGTTAGAGAATCAGTCATCCATGCATTGAAGGGAAAGGACTCTTTCACTCTGAGTGCTGTCAACCACTGTCAAGAGAATACAGGGCAAAAAAATTTCAAATTACCTGTAAAGTCAAAAATCTAAAAATTGACTGCCTAACAGTCAATGTTCCACTAACTACTCTTCATGAATAATCCAGAAACTGAACTGTATTCTTTTAATGTTAATATTACTTGGACTTATTTCATTTTGTTAATTTGTGCATTTGTTTGTTGCATTTTTTTTCTCATGTTTAATAACGAATAAAGTCATTCACTTGTTAACTCAAGAAAGTCTGGTTAAATTGGCTTCTTTTAAAACACAAATTCGTTTGGTCTGGGAGAAAAACATCCACAAGGGAGGGATTAAAAAAAAATCAACCTGGGTCAATAATGCAGGGAAGCCATTCATCCCTCCTCAACCGAGTGTTTAACAATTCCAGGTATCCGTAATAACTCTGAGAACCTCACTTCGGATCTGGTTTTTAAAGTATTAAGCAGTGATTAAAGTGCAAGTAGACTTCAGGAAGATGTAGAAAGGCTGATTGAATGGACAGTCAAATGGCAAATGTAACTCTAGGTAGAAAAGTGAGAGGTAATACATTTTGACAGGAAGGCTGTGCAAGTACAACATCAGGTAAATGGTACAATTTCGAGCAGGTGCAAGAACATTGACATCTGGGGTGTCTGTGTATAAACCGTTGAAGCTGATAAGCAAAATCATTTAGAAAACACATGGTATCCTAGGCTAATTAAATAGAGGCAGAGTGTTAAATCCAAGGAACAAAATCAGAAATTACTGGAAAAACTCAGCAGGTCTGACAGCATACTGAGTTTGCAGCAATTTCTGATTTTATTTCTTTCTTCCAGCATCTGTAGTTCTTTGTTTTTTATTGTAAAATCTAAGAAATTATTCTGAACCTAGGAGAAAGCGAGGACTGCAGATGTTGGAGATCAGAGTCAAGAGTGTGGTACTGGAAAAGCACAGCAGGTCAGGGTGTATCCGAGGAGCAGGGGAATCGACATTTCAGGCAACAGCCCTTCATCAAGAATTATTCTGAACCTGTCTAAATCCTTAGTTCGCTCCCAGGTGCAGTGTTACGACCAACTCTGAGCACCTCACTTTAGGAAGGATCTGATAGTGTTGGGAAGGATACAGAAGAGATTGACTAGATTTATTCCAGGGATGAGGGAGCACATTTATGAGGATAAATTGGAGAACATGAGGTTGTCCTCCTTGGAGTAGAGAAAAATAGGAGAGAACTGTTTGAGTATTTAACATTGGGAAGAATTCAGACAGAATTTATTTTTTATTGAATCTTAGGTTGCAGATTTCATTGACAAGATCAACGTTTATTGCCTATTCATTAGTGCAAGCCTCTGGATTACTCACCTACTTAATAATCTGGCATGTATTTAAAGTACAACGCTAAACTACCTGGACAACTGTTGGTTTGAATTTTGCCTCTTAAAATATTACACACTTTTCACTTCCTTGTTTTAGAGTAGAACAATGTTTGAAATAACGTTACTTGTTCCTCACGATTATTGTTGTGTAGAAGATGGTACTGCTTATATTTTAAATGTACCAGTACATAACAATTACTCATCTTAGAATTATTGAATGTTAATATTGAATCCCTACGAGAGAAGGTGCAAAACTTAACCTACTCTTGGGAAATAAAGCAGGGCAGGTAACTGAGGTATCAGTGGGGGAACACTTTGGGACTAGCGACCATAATTATATTAGATTTTTAAAAATAATGGAAAAGGATAGACCAGATCTAAAAGTTGAAGTTCTAAATTGGAGAAAGGCCAATTGTGATGGTATTAGGCAATAACTTTCGAAAGCTAATTGGGGGCAGATGTTCACAAGTAAAGGGACAGCTGGAAAATGGGAAGCCTTCAGAAATGAGATAACGAGAATCCAGAGAAAGTATATTCCTGTTAGGGTGAAAGGGAAAGTTGGTAGGTGTAGGGAATGCTGGATGACTAAAGAAATTGAGGGTTTGGTTAAGAAAAAGAAGGAAGTATATGCCAGGTATAGACAGGATAGACCGAGTGAATCCTTAGAAGAGTATAAAGGAAATAGGAGTATACTTAAGAGGGAAATCAGGAGGACAAAAAGGGGACATGAGATAGCTCTGGCAAATAGAATTAAGGAGAATCCAAAGAATTTTTACAAATACGTTAAGGACAAAAGGGTAACTAGGGAGAGAATAGGGCCCCTCAAAGATCAGCAAGGCGGCCTTTGTGAAGAGCTGCAGAAAATGGGGGTGATACTAAATGAGTATTTTGCATCAGTATTTACTGTGGAAAAGGATATGGAAGATATAGAATGTAGGGAAATAGATGGTGACATCTTGCAAAATGTCCATGTTACAGAGGAGGAAGTGTTGGATGTCTTGAAATGCATAAAAATGGATAAGTCCCCAGGACCTGATCAGGTGTACCCTAGAACTCTGTGGGAAGCTACAGAAGTGATTGCTGGGCCTCTTGCTGAGATATTTGTATCATCGATACTCACAGCTGAGGTGCCGGAAGACTGGAGGTTGGCTAACATGGTGCCACTGTTTAAGAACGGCGGTAAGGACAAGCCAGGGAACTATAGACCAGTGAGCCTGTTGGTGGTGGGCAAGTTGTTGGAGGGAATCCTGAGGGACAGGATGTACATGTATTTGGAAAGGCAAGGACTGATTAGGGATAGTTAACATGGCTTTGTGCTTGGAAAATTATGTCTCACAAACTTGATTGAGGTTTTTGAAAAAGTAACAAAGAGGATTGATGAGGGCAGAGCGATAGATGTGATCTATATGGACTTCAGTAAGGCGTTCGACAAGGTTCCCCATGGGAGACTGATTAGCAAGGTTAGATCTCAGGGAATACAGAGAAAACTAGCCATTTGGATACAGAACTGGCTCAAAGGTAGAAGACAGAGGGTGGTGGTGGAGTGTTGTTTTCCAGACTGGAGCCCTGTGACCAGTGGAGTGCCACAAGGATCGGTGCTGGGTCCTCTAGTTTTTGTCATTTACATAAATTATTTGGAGCATAAGAGGTACAGTTAGTAAGTTTGCAGATGACACCAAAATTGGAGGTGTAGTGGACAGCGAAGAGGGTTACTACAGATTACAACAGGATCTGGACCAGATGGGTCAATGGGCTGAGAAGTGGCAGATGGAGTTTAACTCAGATATATGTGAGGTGCTGCATTTTGGGTAAGTAAATCTTAGCAGGATTTATACATTTACTGGTAAGGTCCTGGGGAGTGTTGCTGAACAAAGAGACCTTGGAATGCAAGTTCATAGCTCCTTGAAAGTGGAGTCACAGGTAGATAGGATAGTGAAGAAGGCATTTGGTATGCTTTCCTTTATTGGTCAGAGTATTGAGTACAGGAGTTGGGAGGTCATGTTGCGGCTGTACAGGACATTGGTTAGGCCACTGTTGGAACATTGCATGCAATTCTGTTCTCCTTCCTATCGGAAAGATGTTGTGAAACTTGAAAGGGTTCAGAAAAGATTTACAAGGATGTTGCCAGCGTTGGAGGATCTGCCACTTCTCAGCCCATTGGCCCATCTGGTCAAGATCCTGTTGTAATCTGTGGTAACCCTCTTCGCTTGTTGATGATGACCACTCCTAGGATCTTGACACTCTCCACTCATTCCATCTCTGTGCTGTTAACGTGTAGGATGAGTGCACCATTTTTCCAGGTCTTCCACCCCCTGTCTATAGTCTGTTTCGTTACCATCTGAGATTCGACTGACTATGGTGGTATCATCAGCGAACTTGAAAATGGAATTAGTCTGGTATTTGGTGACGCAGTCATGGGTATACAGTGGGATGCCTGTCTGTCTCCCTCTCCACCCTGGAGGCTCCCTGCCTTCATTCCCGATGAAGGCTTTTGCCCGAAACGTCAATTTTCCTGCTCCTCGGATGCTGCCTGACCTGCTGTGCTTTTCCAGCATCACTTTAATCTAGACTGTGATTTCTAGCATCTGCAGTCCTCACTTTTGCCTGTCTGCTTGACCTGCCGACATGCTCACCACCTTGCGGACAAAAACCCTGGTGGACCAAGTTCAGCATGCGTGTTAAAGAGAGTGTCCTGTGAATGAATACAAATAGTTACCCATAAGATTGACCATCTAAAAATGGTGGTTAGTGTAATTCTTCAACAAGTGTCTCTTTTTACCAGCTTTTTAAAAATGTTTTCTTAACCTGAAAAAAAATCAATTGAGTACCTTTAACATAAGTAATCCTAAGCCTTCCAAAAAGGATGCTGTGACAAGCTGTAATATTACAAAGCTGAATACAGAATTTTGCAAGTCTGTGTCTTGTAGTCATAAAATCCTACATCATGGAAACAGACCCTTTGGCCCAAACGGGTCCATGCCAACCAAAATGTCTGTCCACGTTAACCCCATTTCCCTGCACTTGGCCCATATCCTTCTAATCCTTTCCCATCCATGTATTTGTCAAAATGCCTTTTAAATGTTGTTAATATACCCACTTCAATCACTTCCGTTGGCAGCTCCTGGCCCTACCACGCAGCTTTATTCCCTCATCTTCCGTGTACTTCCCTTAATTAATTTCCTAAATCTTTTTTGCCTCATTTTCAAACCACCATCTTGTTCCACCTTCCCAGGCCAACCCATGTCTCAGCCTGTCAATTTTTATCTTAATGTGAACTGAAACTTATTGCACCTTCTAATTGAAGATTAATATTTACCATTCCTAAATGTGATGAAATTCCAGTGCAAAAACCAACACTTTTGCCTCTGTCCTTTCCAAACCCTCTTAAGATCCGTCCATTCAAACTGTAGCCTCCGACATCTTTAAGTCAGTGTCCCCATTCCCCAACTTTCAAGGTACTTCGAAATGTTGCTTTTTTGAGGAACATCGTCAAATTAGGTTACTTTGTTAAACGTGCTGTGAAACTGTGTTACTCTTGGTCGCGCAATGAGTTACATTATATCGACGCTGCTTCGCGGTAACTTCAAAAGAAAATAACTGATATTGTATCCGTTGTAAAATAATGGAGTATAGAACAATACCAGGGTTTGATGTTATGGTTTTAAAAAAGGATATTGCCCAACTCGTACTGACCAAATTAGTATTTAACTTAACTATTGCGAATATGCTTTTCTGGACAATGGCTGTGCCTGGTAACTTTGGCCAACCGACAAATGCTGATTGATCCCGTACCGTTTCTAGCAGCTGTTATTGCTGCTGGCAGATTGCAGGATGTTTGTTTTTGAATTCAAAATAACCAAACAGGCAACTGGGTTTTCGCCCTGACGGTTTTGATTGGACCTACAGATACAATTGCTCCCCCCACCCCGTGCACTGCATTGTAGGTTTAAATAATACTGCCCAAAGCATTTAGGGAGTGTTTTCTTTCGAACGCGGTGCTGAGTCCCCTCCACTCCAAGGCAAACACATTGCAGCAATTTCAACCAAACCCCAGCGCCCACTGATACTGACAAGCGGGGGAACCAGTCACTGAGCGGTCCTCCTGCAGCGAACCTCGCGCCTGAACCCTCCTCTCCCCTAATCGATTGTCCTGGGACCAATAGAAAATAGAGTCACGGGGCGTGTGGGCGGGGCTGTCGCTCGGTCTCCGCCACACAGCGACTAGTGGGGGGCAGGGTACGACTGGCATCTCATTATCATCTGATTAGCAAGGTGTTTAGAAATTGAACTGGCGCTTGGCTGTGAGTTGAAACTTGCACCAGGGTTTGCAGTGTTCTGTTTCGAAGTGTGTTCTACCCTTCCCACCCTCTGCAAGTCGCCTCAATCCACCCTTTTGCAATCATGCCTCCCAAAAGGACGGTAGGTTTGGGCAGCCGGGTTAATTTCGCTGCCTTTTTTTTCTGTTCCTGGTAACTCGGCGTACGCTGTACCCTGTTTGGAAATAGTAAATAGAAAATATGTCGCACGATTCTGTGTACTGTAATTTTTTTTAAAATGTCTTTGTGAAAGGAGTTTTTTTTTAATTTAGGAAATGTTTTTATTCTCTCAAAAAAGGCAAAATAGCTAAGCTGAAAGTGTAACGCGGTAATTACTACACGATTTCCAGTCATTTGGTGTCCTTGTACCCTCCATGATGGTTGCAACGAATGGACCTTTCTTCACTTCTGTATAGAAATGTACCCGTTTTCGATGCTTTGGGGTGGCTGTAATTTTTTTTAATGCGTGTATGCAATCAAAATCTAAAGGGACATAGATTTGTGTGGATGCTTCAAGTGTATATGAAGTGCAGATTTTTAAAATATAGATATTTCTCCTCTTCGAAGGCCAAAGCCATATTTGAAACTAATCTTCGCCTGTGGGGTTTTAGTGGAGCCCGTATGTACCTGTCACTCATTCAGTCCCTACTGCCTGTGCGTGCTCGCCCCCTGCCCACCTGCGTGCTCGTCACTTCGGGCACGTGCACGAGGTGAACCGGGATGGGCATGAGTATTAAAGCAAGTGGACGAGGTGCGAGAGCTGATCGTGGAGGCTGGCAAAGGAGTAAACATGAAAGACAGTGATGAAGTTAAAATAATTCAGTCATTTTGGGGAATTATTTAAAGGAGAGACGGTGCTTAAAGTGTTTTTAAAAAAGAGACAGGGGGATCTAATGGTGGAGAAGTGGATGTAAGTGGGCTTTGGGAAAGTGGTGAAGGAGGGATAGGTTAAGGAGGTAAACTAACTGGGATAGAGTGGTTGTTAGACAGGCTTGTCAACTTGGAGAGTGGGCTCTTTGCCACAGAGTGCTTTGGGAACTGAGACTTTGTATATTCAAGGCTGAGAGACCAGTAAATTCTTGATCAGTAGGGGAAATAAAGTGTTAGGGGCAAAATGTAGGGAAGTTGACGTTACGAATGTTAAAAATCACACCACCTGGTTATAGTCCAATCGGTTTATTTGGAAGCACTAGCCTTTGGAGCGCTGCTACTTCACAACCACCTGATGAAGGAGCAGTGGTCCAAAATCTAGTGCTTCTAAATAAACCTGTTGGACTATAACCTGGTGTTGTATGATTTTGACTGGGTGTACAAAGTTAAAACACCAGCATCTCCAAATCAAGAGATAAAGAATGTCAGCCATAAACCTACTGAGTGGCACAGCATAGAATCCCTACAGGCAGAAGTGGGTACTGCAGATTAGTCAAGATTAGAGTGGTGCTGGAAAAGCACAGCAGGTCAGGCAGCCTCCGAGAAGCAGGAAAATTGATGTTTCGGGCAATATTCGATTTTCCTGCTCCTCTGATGCTGCCTGACCTGCTGTGCTTTTCCAGCACCACTCTAATCATAGAATCCCTGCAGTGAATGTAGAGGCCATTTGGCCCATCAAGTCTGCATTGAACCTCCAAAGAGGATCCCAACCAGATCCATCCTATCCCTGTAATTACCATGACTAAACCATCTAGCCTGCACGTCCCTAGACTATGGAACAGTTTAACATGATAAATTCACCTAAACTGCACATCTTTGGACTGTGGGGGGAAATCTGTGTAGACACAGGGAGGATGTGTAGACTTCACACAGACAGTTATCCAAGGTTGGAATTAAACCTCCGCACAACATCGTGGGCCAAAGAGCCTGTTCTGTGCTGTACTTTTCTATGTTCTATGTAAATCTAAGTCCCTAGTGCTGTGAGGTGCTAACCACAAAGCTACCATACTGCCCTTGCAGGCTTATTCCTGTTTCAATTTCTTTCGTGTAATAGATATGAAATGGAGTAACTAGAAAGTAGTGGTAAATATTGTATGAGGGAAAGACTAAGAGAAAGCATTAAAGTGAATTCTCAACTGGAATGGGAGACAGTTGAGGATTCCTGAAACAGAATTCATCCAAAACAAAAGCATAAATTGCTGAAGAAACTCAGCTAGTCGAGCAGCATATATAGATAGAAAATAGTTGAGGTTTTGAATCTGGAGACCCTTTTTCAGAACTGTTCTGAAAAATTTCTTCTCTGTCCTGAAAGGGTGACCCTTAATTTAAAACTGTACCGCTTAGTTTTGGGCTTGGATAAGGCCTCCTATGTCATCTAAGGGAAAATTTATTTTAATGAAAAACAAACTATAGCATTCATCTTAAAACCAGCAAGTGAGAGCTAATCTATAGCTTTTGAAAAAGTAGTGTACTGCAGCTCAGTTACGTGGCATGGTATCGAGGTCCCCTTGTGATCAAATATAGTGGTATCATCTCTACCTATTGCAAATCTGAGTTTTTTTTTGTGTATGAACAAAACATCTTTGTAGTTTAAATTGGATGTAGTTTTCTTTTAGAATAAAAATATCGAAATGGCAAAGAAAATCTGTCATCAGTTTGTGTAAATTGTTTGTTTGAAACAATCATGAGCCAGACACAGCAGAAAGAAACATGCCCAGCAACCTAAAACACGAGTAATTTACCTCATGCAGTTAGTCAGGTTTCAGATTATTAATGTTTGCAATATTGTTCTTTCAGGCACCAAGTGAGGTTGAGCAAAAGCATGAAGCAAAAGTGGTTAAACAGGTGCGAATTCTTGGATTTTCCTTTCAGTATCTAGCTTTCAATTAAATAATCACAGTTGGTTATTTTTTTACATATTTACTTGTTATATGACCCTCCAAAGAATATGAAATGTCAGTAGTGCTTATTTTGTTAACCTTTTTTCAAATGTATTTTAAAAACAAAAATGTCCATCTTTTGCAGCTCAGAAGATCCAGTAGATTGGAAAAAGTAAGTAGATTTACAATCCAACTTTGTATATAAATGAGAGGATAATTCCTGAGGCTTATTTCAGTACCAGTACAGGTAGCTATCACAAATGTTTTGTCTCCATTTACTGGCACGTCACTCCTCATTTAGCTATCTGATCATGCCTCAATTCTAATGTTTCTTATAGTAGCCTCTAGAGTTGCTGGGAATGGAGGGTTGAGATATAAAAATAGATTGAAGGACTCACATTTTTTTCACTGGGACATAGGAAGTTGAGATTTATAAAATCATGAGGGGCATGTTTTTAAGCTGAATGGAGAAAGATTTAAAAGGGACATGAAAGCTACTTGTTTACATGGAGTGGTTCATATGTAGGATGAGCTCCCAGAGAAAGTGGTGGACGCACATTGTTACAACGTTTAAGAGACATTTTGATGAGTACATTAATAAAGGTTTGGAGGCTTTGGGGCTAAGGGCAAGCAAGTGGCACTAATTTACTTTGGGAACGTTTTCAGTGTGGACTTGTTGGACTGAGTGGTCTGTCTCCATGCTCAGTGACTTTAAATATACTGTTTTCCAACATCAGCAGGCTAACTTTACCCATGAAGCTGCCTGGTTTTAATTTTGAGAACATAGTCTTTTAACTAAGATAGTCAAAACAAATTTAATATAAAAGCATAGAAAATAAGAGCTGGAGTAGGCCATTTAGCCTTTTGATCCTCCTCTGCCAATTGTTACGATCATTAAGTGATCATCCAAATCCATAACCTGTTCTATGTCCCCCACGTGCTTTGATCCCTTCAGCCCCAAGTGCTATATCTAAATCCTTCTTGAAATCATAAAGGTTTGGCTTTGACTGCTGTCTGTAGTAGCGAATTACACGGGCTCCCCACTCTCTGGATTAAAAGTTTTTCTTTGTCAGTTCTAAATGGTCTACCCCTCAACCAGTCAAATCTATCCTCATGTTTGTTCTGCCATCCCAGCAGTCAGTCTGTCTGGTAAACCTTAATTGTGCTCCCTCCGTAACATAAACATCCTTCCTCCGATAAGGCGACCAAACTGCACATAACATTCTAGGCATGGCCTCACCAAGGCCCTATATAACTTCAGGAAGACATTCTGCTCTTGTATTTGAATCGTCTTGCTGTGAAAGTCGATGTATGTTTGCTGCCTTGACCTACGTGTTTCAATAAAAACCAAACGGATTGCAGATGGTGTAAATGGGAAACAAAAATACAAGTTGCTGGGAAAGCTCAGCAAATCTGGCAGCATCTGAAGAGTTAACATTTCTGGTCTGTGATCCTTTTGTTGCTTACCTTCAGTGACTTAGTTTACAAGGGCATCCAGGTTTTATCTGCTGAATCACTGAATGGATATGTAATTTTTAAATGTTCTACTGCCTGGAACATTGTTGCATTTGTAGAAAATAAACCCAGTCTTTGGGTGTTTAGATATATACATTGAGGGGGTTTAACATAAACATATTGAAGGAAAGACAACCTTAGTCTGTCTGTCACTCTGGCTCTGGTGCTCCCTGTCTGAACTGTTCTCAAGTTCTGAGTTGAACACTCACTGGAAGGAGAAGTGTGTGAACCTACACTACTGTCTCCAGAAATAGAATTCAACCAGACAATAATGATTCAGAAACCAATCCCAGTGTTAACATCTTGTGTGGGCAAATGGACTTCGTCTGAGGGCCAGCATTTGGACAGTCTGAATTAGGTTGGTTTCTTTCTTCTGAATGTAACTAATCCTTTGCTGAAGTACTTTTGTAATGGTGTGCAGGGTTTTGTTTGTTTCTGCAGGCTGAGCTAAGTGAGTTTTAAGTCTTATTTACCAGGAATGGCACTTGGACATAGTTGCATATTTTAAAAGCTTTTGTCCTTAATCTTAAGCTTTCTGGAAAATAAATATAATAGTTCCCTTTGTTAACTAAAGAAATCTGCTGATCTATTACCAGCACTGAGCCATAGAATCTAATATTGACAATATCACCTTCCTTTAAATTTAAACGTTGTGGCCAGTGGAGGGGTGGGTCCACAAAGGAGTCAGATTACCCCTCCTAATGGTTCATAACAGCACGTTGATGGTGAGCAACTTCATCCAGCACCGGTATTTTTGGCTAACATTACAAGTAACACTTCAATTTATTTTTTATCACGTGCCTGCTAGTAGGTGAGAATCTGTAGTGTGTTCCTGGAAAATGATCTACCTGCCGGTTATTGCTTGCAAATCACAGTTGTGGCGTCCTGGTGTTTTCATGGATTGACTTTCAGTTTGAGGATAGCTTTTATGCATGGTTGCAAGTTTCTGCCATGTGTCTTTGTGCTTTAGGCAGTCTCATTATTGAGCCACAGACCTTTAGGCATGTGAGACACGATATCCTATATGGTAGTGGGATCCAGAGAGCAGAATTTGCTTCCTGTTCAGTCTGTATCTTGATCATTTTTAAAATATTGTGACTCAAATCCTGAACCAGGTGTTCACCATTTTTAACGAGCAAGCTCCTCCATTCATTATTTTAAATGCTGTTTCAAGGAAAGCTTCAGAGTATCTGAGACATTTGCTTGGCTCTCATGGACAATTGGCCATTTAGGAGTTAAGAAAACAGGAGTTAAAAGGGAGAGATGCATTTTGGCCACTTGGATATAATCCGTTGTCCATTCTAATTGATTTTTGCATGAGTGTTGGCTGAATATATGTGAGGCTAAGTACAAGAAGGACAATAACATTTAGTTACTTGATAGAGTAAAATTGTGTGTTAGTGCAATACCACATATGTAGCCTGTACATCCCAGTGACTAGCAGATTGTATCAAACAGAGTGTACCTTCACTACGCAATGGGCAGCAAATGGACTGAATGTTCAATTAACCCCTGCTTGCAAAACACTTAATGTAAGGCTGAATTTTACATGAAATTGACCATGTGTCAAAGTTGGCAACTTGGACGGAGGGTTTCTCTCCATGAGGCCGTGTTTTTTAAAAAAAAAAAAAATTAGCTATCTTTCTGCACTCATCTGAATACCTATTCATTGCACCCCGATGGTCCCTGACCTGTCCTGTTCTCCCACTCAGTGGAGGTGGTAATACTCAGCGCTGCTGGGACATCCAGGATTCTTGATGCCATAGCCATAATTAAAACGCTGTTACACACGTGTGTCAGTCTGGAGCTGCTGTGCACAGTTTGTCATTTGTCCCAGGCAAATGGGGGAACATTGACATCTCACTTTGTGCCCATGGACCTGGAGATCGTGATGGTTGGGGTGCTGCAGAGGAACACTGTCCTTTCTCCCTCCAGTGTCGATGGAGAGTGAATAGTACCAGAACCTGCAAGCCTGGTCTGAGGTTGCTTCCCGGGTCGGTGTTACTGTGGAGAAGTGTGCAGCGGTAAAGGATGAGGTGGCTTGGTCTTCCACCTTCATCCTGCCTGCCACCTTTAACCCTGGGAAGTTCAAACCTAGGAGGGTGCACCTACCTCTCGGCAGCACACACCCAGCATGCGTGGGCTGGCTCTTGCTGGCACTTTAGTCATCATCACTGATGAAGGGCTTTTGCCTGCAATGTCAATTTTCCTGCTCCACTGACCTGCTGTGCTTTTCCAGCACCACACTCTTGGCACTTGCTGGCTGCCTAACAGTATCCAAGCTGCTGGACTAATATCCGAAACAGCTCTTGACATACTGTGCTGGGAACCCCTGACTGAAAGGTGTCCCCCTTTAATAAAATTAATAACTGCATATGTTGAAGTTCTGAAACAAAAAACAGATTGCTGGAGAAACTCAGCAGGTCTGGCAGCATCTGTAGACAGAAAGCGGAGTTAACAGACTCCAATTATACTTCAAAACTGAACTCTTTCAAGACTCCATGTTAACTCTGCTTTCTGTCCACAAATGCTGCCAGACCTGCTGAGTTTTTCCAACTATGTTTCACCTCTCATGCTCACGCCCTCTTTCTCTCCCGCTCTCTTGCTCGCAGGGCTACTCCTCTTGGACTTTGAGACATGCAGTGTGTTCTGTATTTATAGATACTATGCAACTGAAAGATTGATGTACAACAACATGTCCACCTGCTTGACTGATCATTGGTGACAGCAATTACAAGCTGCCTGCTTCCTCTCTGCTGCAAGATGAGGCAAGACATGAAAGTACCTATAAGCTTTGGCTGAAGGGTCAAAATGCACAAAGACAAGGCAAGAATGCTGGGCGGGTCAAAATAGGGATAAATTGAGGGAGAGTGTTAAGGGAGCAGATGAGGAGCTCCAAGCTGCACATCCATGAGATACACACCTGTCCCTACATTCCATTGAAAGATGTTTGTGTGCTTTAAAGTGCAGCCCTGTACATAGAACTTTGTTTATGTGCCTTCATTATCAAATGCATGTTGCTGTATGTAGTTTGCAAAAAGCTGGTTCATAGTAGATCTCCTCATCGATGGTGGCCTTTTGAAAGAGATGGCTTCCAAGTCCTGGGAAGGGCTTGACGTACTCCAAAGTTGCTCCTTCAACATATGGAGGTAGAATATTTGGCTGACACAGTTGTGGGTTGCGATAAGTTGTTTAAATAAAATATTTTGGCAAGTTGAGTTTCTTGTGGGCAACCACACTCCAGGCATTGATTAGTGGATTTAAATAGAACGCAATGAGGTAATTTGATCGAGCAATTTCTCCACATCCATTTTCTTGTACATTTTGACAGTTGCCTTTCAATCACTTTTATTTGTAACTGATTTGATTGTCTGCCTTGTTGTTCTCTTTTGTGTTTGTCCTTTCCTTAGTTCCTGTTGCTGACAATTTTGTGTTTTCCCACCCAAAAATCTTGTGCCGCAGTTCACTTGATATTTGAATAATGCATTAAAATGGACAACTCTATCTCTGTATTCATGTCCACTTTGTTTTCTGCAACCCCTTCCCCCATCCACTTTGCAAAGCCCTCTGCAACTGTCCTGGAAAAAATGATAATATCTCTTTATTGTTTCTGGTTATATTTATAAATTGCCAAATTCTGTTAGTTTTTTGGGTTGCTTCGATCCATCTACACTACGTTTTTAAAGAAATCATGTTGCTCAAGCTTGAGTGCTCTCAGCTCATCTATTTCTTCAACATTTTGTCATTCACATACAAATCACCATACCCTATTTTAACTAATTTTCTATGTACGATTCCAAATTTTGTCCTGTTACTTGTCTAGTAGGTTTGCTTTTATTAATATGACTGTCCAATTCCAGCAACTAGGATAAAACAAATGTGGTGATAAAGGCTTAATCTTTTGAGTCCTGTCCAATTGAGTGAATAAAATCATTTTAGCGGTTTACTTGAAAACTGTCATTTTAACAAGGGTAGCATGATCAAACAACTTTTTGTTTAGATTAGATCTATGGTATGGAAACAGGTCATTTGGCCCAACAAGCCCACGCCACCCCTCCAAAATGTAACCCACCCAGACCCATTCCCCCTATCCTATACTTGCCTCTGACTAATGCACCTAACCCCATGGGCAATTTAGCATGGCCAATTCACCTGACTGCACATCTTTTGGATTGTGGGAGAAAACTGGAGCATCCGGAGGAAATCCACATAGACACAGCGAGAATGTGCAAACTCCACACAGACAATTGCCCAAGGTGGGAATGGAACACTGGTCCCTGGTGCTGTGATGCAGAAGTGCTAACCACTGAGCCACTGTGCTGCCCCAAACTTTTTTTTTCAGCACCAACTTCTCTTTAATCACCGCTTGGAGCAAAAACTACAGGTAGAAACTTAATTCAGGATAAACATAGGCATATGCAGATATAAAATATTTATAACATAAGTTCTACCATTTCCATTGAAAAATCTGACCAACTAATTCTGGAGCAAATACTTTATATGCAAGCCCTATTTAAATTAACGACGTATCTGTACAATATCAGTATAAACATAAAGTACAGAGATTCACAGAATTCCAAATACATATCAACACCAGATTCCTTTTTGTCACGCCTGGGCGCAAACAGGTCAGATAGAAAACAAATAACTGTACTTGACAGATTATGGCAGTCCTAAAGATGTACTGCATAGATACAGACCCTTCGGTATAAGGATTTGAGCTATAGGGAGGTTGAATAGGCTGCAGCTGTTTTCCCTAGAATGTTGGAGGCTGATGAGGTGACCTTATAGAGGTTTATAAAATCATGAGGGGCATGGATCGTAAAAATAGACAAAGTCTTTTCCCTAGGGTGGGGGAGTCCAGAACTTGATGAGTAGAGCTCTTTGGTAAAATGACAGCCCAACTTTAAACATTCATCCTAAATTTACTGAAGTGCATCAAGCTATTAAATGTATGCTTTTGCTTTACATGAAAAATTATTCAACTTCTGTTGCAGGTCGCAGCTGCAGCGGCGGCTGCTGCTGCTGCTAAAGAAGAGTCCAAACCACAAAAACGTGCCAGGGTAAGAATCTGTATTATTCTGTAATTTATGTTGGGCTTATTTCAGCCAAGGAGGATGTTACAACAGAATGATTCTGTCATTGCCTTCAATCTCCTTTCCAACACAGCCTGTTGGATAATGGGCCAAGATTGAAAATCCACATGTTTTCTAAGCCTAACTTCCCAACTATGATGAGCATACCAACATGTATTGGCTTTAAAAATTCACCTTTTCTGGTTTGTATGATCAAGAGCTACGCACTGGAAGTGCATTTATCTCCAAAACCCCAAAGGAACTGTCAATGCTAGATATTTGGCATTATGATTTGCCTCTTATTCTGAGTGGAGAAAGCGAGGACTGCAGATGCTGGAGATAAGAGCTGAAAATGTGTTGCTGGAAAAGCGCAGCAGGTCAGGCAGCATCCAAGGAACAGGAGAATCGACGTTTCGGGCATAAGCCCTTCTGAAGAAGGGCTTATGCCCGAAACGTCGATTCTCCTGTTCCTTGGATGCTGCCTGACCTGCTGCGCTTTTCCAGCAACACATTTTCAGCTCTTATTATGAGTGCCTTATGAAGGTATGCCTCTACAAATGTACCCTAATAACAGAATTGTTGAGATTTGTAACTTTATGTGCATATTTCACCAGTATTTCTTGAAATAGTTGCTCTGTACAAAAATTATTTTTATGAACAGTGTAGTGTTTCTATGACATTTTAATTAAAATGGAGTCTTTCAGGAACATTGATCATTCTGCTTTCTAAAGCTTTCACCAAAACCCAAGAAACAGCCCAAAGGGAAGGAAAAGAAAATAACCAAGGAAGAGGTTGCACCTGCTCAAAATGGTGAAACAAAACCTGATGAGGTACGACTTGAATCTGATGTGTGCTTAAAGCTATGCACGTATATTTTTTTAAAAAGGTTATTTTGGAGCAAACTGTGTTTGACTAATTTAATTTTTTTCTTTCAATGAGGTAGCTGAGAAGGTTGATGCACTTCATCATGCTCAATGGACTTAGTCATTTTAGTCAAGTGCCATATAAGAGGCTTGTCAGCAAATTTGAAACCCAGGGAATAAAAGGCACTGGCAACATGACTACGACACTGGTTCTGTGGTAGGGAATGCAGTGGTGGTGAACAGTTTGCATACGACCTCCAGCCCAATAAACAATGGGATTTTCCCAGGGGTCAGTATTAGGACTGCTGCTTTTCTTGACGCAAGCTTGGTTGTATAGCATAGTTTCGGACTTTCCAGAGGAGCCAAAACATGAAAGTGTTGTGAACTGTGAAGTCTGCCACTTCTCTGTCCATTCCTAGGCAATGATTCATTTTGGTACAAAGAATGTGGCATAATGTGCACAATTCTAAAAAGGGTACAGGTGCAGAGGAACATGGGAATATATAGAATTGTTGGAAGTGACAGGTGGGTTGAGAATTGAGTTAATCTGGCCTACAGGATCTTGGACTTTATAAGTAGGCACAATGCGTACAAAAGGGAGGTTATGGTGTATCTACATAAATAAACACCAGCTCCGTTTCAACTAGTGTTGTCCAATTTCTGGCATCACACAAGGATGTAAAAATATTGGAGGGAGTGCAGATAAGACTTAAGTATAATTCTGAAGGCTATCCTTGTCATGGATGAACTAACAAGGCGGGGAACTCTTCTCCTTGGTGAATATTAGCAGGAGATTTGATAGTTCAAATTTGTGAATCTGGATAGTAAAAATAACAAAACATCTGTTCCTAGTAGCAGAAGGGTTGAGAACCAGAGAACAGTAATTTGAGGTGGAAAGTGGAAGAACCAGCAGTGACATGAAAAACATGTTAATTTAGTTAATGATTAGAATCTGGAAAGTGCTCCTGAATACGTAGTGATTGGATGCTTGATTCAGTTTTGAAAAGGAGTTGCATGATCATCTGAAGCGAGAAGAGCTGTGGGGTTCTGAGGGAAGGATGGAAGAGTAGTCTCTTGAATTGCTCAGGCGCTACCAAAGGATTGTGAATCACTGTTTCATGAAACTTGCATTGATTTGATTTGTCCGTTTTTATTTTGCTAACACTTATTTCAGATCCGGGTCTCTCGCCCCTCTGTTAATGTCACTTCGGCTAGAGATACCCCAACCCACTCACTGTCTGTGAAGGGCCAGGTTGAGACTGTGGCAGTTAAGGGTATGATAATGTGTACGGTGTATATGCTGTGGTTGACTTTTTTTTAAAATATGATTTTCCTTCAGGCTGGTTAAAGTGTTGAGTGCAGTGAAATACTCTGGATGCTGAAAATCTGAAATAACCATGCTGGAGAAATTCAGCAGATCTGCAGCTCCTCAATAATGAGTTTTTATTTTGTTTTAAGTCCAATATGACCGAAGAATGAAATGGAAATGTGGGGGTTGGGGAGGGGCAACGTTTAAACTGTTGGAAAAGGTCTGGAGCAAAGTAGAACAGAAAAGGGGGGCCAAGGGAAATTACAGATGTCACAGGACAAAAGGAAAATATAATGATTTCGAGATGGGCAAGAGGTCTGGAGTAGGTGTTCCTAGTAAATTAAAGGCCAGCTCTGAAAACAAAACAAAGAAAATCAAACACTTCGGCAGGGGAAACAAAATGAGGAGCACGGTTTGTAATTTAAAGTTGTTGAACTGCCATGTTGAGTCAAAAGGGCCTAAAGAGAAAATTAGGTGTGAAATGGTTCATCCAGTTTACATTGGGCTTCACTGGAACATTGCAGCAAACCTAAGACAGAAATGTGAACTCGAGTACAAGCAGACTGAGTTGTACTCTGCTATTAGCACCTATTCTGGACCTCTTTGTTTGCTAAAACCATGACCTTTCCCTTCTGTTCAGCACATGTATTTGGTTTTGCCTTCAATAGAACGGTTTCTATCTTGTTTATTAATCGTTACCAATCACTTTGCTTTTTGTTCTGTGATGCTACTGATCTCTCATCTTGCTTGCCTCTGATCTTTCCCTTGCCTTCTGTTTTAGTTGCTCCTCACATTTTCCTAGAGTATGAACTCATCAATTTTCCATATCTTGACAAAGTAACTGGGCCTGAAATGTTAACTTTGTCTTCTCTCAGCAGTTGCTGCCAGATCTGCTGAGTTTCTGCCACATTTTTTTATTTGGGTGTGGTATTTCTACTATTTTCATGTGAAGTAATTAATGGGTGTGTGCCTGGATGCATTATAACAATTCTGGATTGAATGAGGAACATCACCATGAAGATAGAAGGACAATGAGCTAGTATTGCAGCTAGAAACTCTCAACTCATCTGATTTTTCTTTTTGTCTCTTTGGAATGGATGCTTTAATTTATAACATTATAAGTAATGCTGAAAAGTCCAAGTGACTTGTATGTTGCATGCCACTACTAAAGCTAAATTGTTAGTATCTATATTTCTAGTATTTGTGTATACTAATCTGTCAGTTCAACTGCTTAAGTTCCTGCCTCAGGCTATTCATTAAAGCAATTTTAGAACCTGAGCAAAGTTAAAATTTATCAAATAATCAATTCAATTTGGTGGGGGTGGGGGGGGGTGTGGTGAAGTCAGAAGGTCCCTTGTTTGCAATAACCACACAATTGACTCAGACAACAGAATCCTATATTTGTGGATGGCCTCACTATGCCTGTGCACTGTAGTTAGTGTAGAATAATGTGATATAATGTATGCATCTTTTTCTTTTTGACTGGATTATGTATTTTTGAAAATTTTAGTAAATTTTCTTCAACAGATTTTTGGACTGGTAAGCTATCCATGACGTATGGGACAATAAACATGTGACTGTATGAGTATGCAGTTGTTCTGTAGAGTAGGAATTTTTAAATGCTATTGCATTAATTACCCAAATCAAGCTGATTATATGGTTTATTATGAAAGAGGTGGCCTGTGCATGTCTGGCACTTGCTGATGGCCTTTAAGAATCAGTAAGTGCCACTCAATATATTGCATTTAAAGCTGAATAGTAATCTTGGCAATTGACGACAAAAATATATTCAGACTTTCTATCACCTGTTGAATTTTTACCATGTGATTGTCTACTTTAATTCTTTGTTACCAGGAACAGAAAACTGAATCTGCAAGCGATCAAAATGACGACTGAAGGATCTACCATTGTCTTCGGTTGATTTTTATGTAACACTTGTAGAATTGAAAATATTTTTATCAAGTTATTTTGTAAATGCAAATATTTTTAGGGTTAGTAAATTTTTGTGTGTTTGAAAGACATTGATAAAATCGCAACATCCTTTAAGCAATTGGGATATTTGTAACCTTTTATTGTGCAAAAAAATCAATTTTACAATTGGAAAGATTTTACATTGGTTTTCTTTTGACTAACTTGGATATGTGTTCCATGGGCTTTTAATTTAGAAATGATGCCTTTAGTATTTTAAGGTAATTGAAATGTATAATCGCAAACTTAGTTTCACTTTTGAATGTTTGTCGTAAAGCAATAAATTGTGAAATGTTCTAAGAGTTGATGGATGAGTGATGATGTGATCACCTGCTTGGTTTGTGACATCTGTTTTGTAATAATAAATGGGGTTTTTCCGCATTTATTACAGAATGTCTTGTCTATTTTAACAAGTTTTTGTCTGGATACCTTTTTTATTTCTTTTCACCTTCAAAAGCTAACTTCACCTACAAATATAAGGCAATGAATGTATACTTTTATATTCAGGTACTTAATTGGTAATGATACATTCTCCTCAGACAAGTTTACAACTTAAATATTTTGGTGGGCTTCTCATGAGTAAATCATTCATATCCACAGATGTGTGTGTTCAGTCAATCAATTGTCAATCTAATATTACCAAAAAGAAGTTTTGTCAGCCACCCCAGTAATCAAAAGTAGAAATCTAATTACGACAGCATTGAAATAATTGTAACTAGACTTTACTGCAAACTAGGCTGAGAAGGAGTTTGCAAACTCTGATCATGTCACAGCATAGGATCAGTTCATTCCAAAAAGGAAGAAAGATCCTAGGAGGAGGCATGGGTGGCTGTGGCTGATGAGAAGTTAAGAAACATTTAAAGTTGAAAGAGAAAAAGTATAACGTAACATTGCAAAGATAAGTGGGAAAATGGAGGACTTGGAAGCTTTTAAAGAATAAAGGAAATACACAGGAAAAAATGAGGTATGAAGGTAAACTGGCCAAAAATAAAGAGGAGGATAATGAAAGATTTTTTAGGTACGTGAAAGGCAAAAAAAAAAGTTAAGACTAAAATTGGACCCTTGAAGACAGAAACAGGGGAATATATTACGGGGAATAAAGAAATGGCAGATGAATTGGTACTTCAGATCTGTGTTCACTGGGGAAGACACAAGCAATCTCCCTGAGGTAACAGTGGCTGAAGGACCTGAACTGAAGGGAATTTATATTTGCCAGGAATTGGTGTTGAAGAGACCGTTAGGTCTGAAGGTTGATAAGTCCCCGGGCCCTGATGGTCTACATCCCAGGGTACTGAAGGAGGTGGCTCTAGAAATCGTGGATGCGTTGGTGATTATTTTCCAGAGTTCGATAGATTCAGGATCAGTTCCTGTGGATTGGAGTGTGGCTGATGTTGTACCACTTTTTAAGAAAGGGGGGGGGGGAGAGAAAGCAGGAAATTATAGACCAGTTAGTCTGACCTCAGTGGTGGGAAAGATGCTAGAGTCAATTATAAGGAAGAAGTTACGACACATCTGGATAGTAGTAACAGGATAGGTCAGAGTCAGCATGGATTTATGAAGGGGAGATCATGCTTGATTAATCTTCTGGAATTTTTGAGGCTGTAACTATGAAGATAGACTAGGGAGATCCAGTAGATGTAGTGTACCTGGACTTTCAGAAAGCTTTTGATAAAGTCCCACACAGGAGGTTAGTGAGCAAAATTAGGGCGCATGGTATTGGGGGCAAAGTACTAACTTGGATTGGTTGGCTGACAGGAAACAAAGAGTAGTGATAAACGGCTCCATTTCGGAATGGCAGGCAGTGAACAGTGGGGTACCGCAGGGAGCAGTGCTGGGACCGCAGCTTTTTACAATATATATTAATGATATAGAAGATGGTATTAGTAATAACATTAGCAAATTTGCTGATGATACTAAGCTGGGTAGCAGGATGAAATGTGAGGAGGATGTTAGGAGATTACAGGGTGACCTGGACAGGTTAGGTGAGTGGTCAGATGCATGGCAGATGCAGTTTAATGTGGATAAATGTATGGTTATCCACTTTGGTGGCAAGAACAGGAAGGCAGATTACTACCTAAATGGAATCAATTTAGGTAAAGGGGCAGTACAAAGAGATCTGGGTGTTCTCGTACAGCAGTCAATGAAGGTAAGCATGCAGGTACAGTAGGTAGTGAAGAAGGCTAATAGCATGCTGACCTTCATAACAAGAGGGATTGAGTATAGAAGCAAAGAGGTTCTTCTGAAGCTGTATAGGGCCCTGGTGAAACCACACCTGGAGTATTGTGTGCAAATTTGAGAAAAGACATTCTGGCTATTGAGGGAGTGCAGCGTAGGTTCACGAGGTCAATTCCTGGAATGGCAGGACTACCTTATGATGAAAGACTGGTGCGACTGAGCTTGTATACCCTTGAGTTGAGAAGACTGAGAGGGGACCTGATTGAGACGTATAAGATTATTAAAGGACTGGACACTCTGGAGGCAGGAAACGTGTTTCCGCTGATGGGTGAGTGCCAAACCAGGGGACACAGCTTAAAAATACAGTGTAGAACTTTTAGGACAGAGATGAGGAGAAACCTCTTCACCCAGAGAGTGGTGGCTGTGTGGAATGCTCTGCCCCAGAGGGCAGTGGAGGCCAAGTCTCTGGATTCATTTAAGAAAGAGTTGGATAGAGCTCTCAAGGATCGTGGAATCAAGGGTTATGGAGATAAGGCAGGAACAGGATACTGATTAAGGATGATCAGCCATGATCATATTGAATGGTGGTGCAGGTTCGAAGGGCAGAATGGCCTACTCCTGCACCTATTGTCTTTTGTCTATTTTAACCAATTAAACACCAGAGCAGTAATATTAATTTACAGGAATAATACTTCAAATCTATATCCAATTAACAACAAAATATGGATGTTACATAGGCAGAATAATTTATGAATATAGATCTTCACATTAGAATATCTGTTGTTTTAGCTGAATGGAACCATTGTGATTGAGAAAATACAACCAGTCTTCAATCACGCCATTAGAATTTAAGCCAATCCTGATCAGTCAAGGTGAGCAGAATGTGTTGTTGCTAAGTGTTCGGAGGTGGACATAGCAACACATGTTACTTGCTGCTTTCTAATGGATTTTAAGAAGCCGGACTGTCATTTTACTTCTGATTGTATTTTAGACGAAGTTGGGGTTACTTGTGCTTCATCGTGCCTTAATGTTGGGGCATTACTAGCAAGTATATAGATCCATGTCTAGATATAATTAGAGTTGGGTCGTACTAGTGGCACCTGAATTAAGTGGTAAGTAGATGCAGTATTTTAGTATTATTGATAACTCTTTTTCATTATTTACTGTGGAGAAAGACATGGAAGCTACGGGACTTGGGGAAGTAAATAGTGATGTCTGGAAAAGAGTTCATCTCGCAAAAGAGGAGGTGCTGAAGTTCTTGAAATGCATAAAGGTAGATAAATCCCCAGGACCTGACCAGGTATGTCTCAAAACTCTGTGGGAAGCGAGGGGACAGATCTCTATGCGTCTTGCTGAGATATTTGTATCATTTGAGAGCTTCAGGTGAGTTGCAGGAAGACTGTAGCATGGCTAATGTAGTTCCATTATTTAAGAAAGGCTGGAAGGAAAAGCCAGGGAACTGTAGACAGGTGAGCCTAATGTCAGTGGTGAGCAAGTTAGCTGAGATTGAGAGATAGGATTTACATGCGTTTGGAAAGGCAAGGACTGACGAGGGATAGTCAACATGGCTTTGTGTATGGGAAATCTTGTCTCACAAACTTGATTGAGTTTTTTTGAGGTGACACAGAAGACTGAAGGCAGATCAGTAGACCTTGTTTAAATGGACTTCAGCAAAGTGACAAGATTCATTGCATGGTAGACTGGTTCATACAGTTAGATCACATGGGATCCCCAGGGAAACTAGCCAATTGGATGCAAAATTGGCTTGAAGGTGTGATACAGTGTGGTGGTGGAGAATTGTTTTTTGTACTGGAGGTCTGTAATCAGCTGTGTACCACATGGATCATTGCTGGGTCCACTGCATTTGGTCATTTACATGGATGATTTGGATGTGAATACAGGAGGCATGGTTAATAAGTTTGTAAATGTCCCCAAAATAGATGATATAATGGACAGGTGAGGAATGTTATCTAAGATTACAGAGAGATCTTGATCAGATGGGCCACTGATGGGGTCACAGATGGAGTTTAATTTAGATAAATGTGAGGTGCTGTATTTTGGTACAGCTAACCTGGGTAGGACTTGTACAGTTAATGGTAGAGCCCTACTGTGTATTGCCAAACATAGGGGCCTGGGTACAGGTGCATTATTCCTTGAAAGTGGAGTCATGGGTAGATGGCAATGAAGTAGACCTGATTGTCTTCATTGGTTAGAACCTTTGAGTACAGGAGTTGGAATGTCATATTACAGCTATACAGGACATTGGTTAGGCCACTTTTAAATCCTGCATATAAATCTGGTCACCTTTTTATAGGAAAATGTTGTTAAACTTGAGAGGGTGTGGAAAAGATTTCAAATGACATTGGCAGGACTAGAGGGTTTGAGCCAAAGGGAGATGCTGAATAGGCTGGAGCGTCAGAGGCTGAGGGGTGACCTCTTAGAGGTCTATAAAATCTTGAACATGGATAGGGTGAATAGCCATGGTCTTTTTCCTAAGGGGGTTGTGGTGCAGGCATGGTGGTGAGTCCAAAACTAGAGGTTGTAGGTTTAGGGTGAGAGAGGAAAGCTTTAAAAGGGACTGGTGGGGTAACATTTTCACACAGAGAATGGTGCGTGTATGGAACAAGCTGCCAAACAAAGTTGTGGAGGCTGGTACAACTATAGCATTTAAAAGTCATCTGGATGGGTATATGAATTGGAAGGGTTTAGAGGGATATGGGACTAGGTCAGATTGGGATGTTTGGCGTGGACGAGTTCAACCAAAGGGTCTGTATAACTCTACAAGGGGCAAGGCTCATATGGTAATTTGCAAGGTTAGACTTGTGCCTTTTTTTTCCTTTTTGTGATAAGAATGTATATCAATGCACAAAATCAATTTCCAATGTGAACTGAACTGGAATTACTTAGCAACGAGGATAATTACCTAGTTCACGTACACTGGTTGAAATGGGGCTTCTTGCACCTAACCATAATATATGAAAGGTGAACATGATGAAATCTTGTGCCAAGGTCAGATAACCAAGCAATGGAGGACCAGACAAAAGCAAATTACTGCAAGGACAAAACTGGTAATCTGAGGTTAAAAACTGAAAATTCTGGAGATATTGGTGGTATCATGCAAAGGCTGACTTCAAGATTCTGCTGGACCTGTTGACTGATAGATGATGTGTTTGCTAAGTTTCTTTTTATTTGGACGTAATGCTTTTGTTTTCAAGCAAGTTTTGTTTTTACCTTTTTTAATGGACTGTGTAAGTATTCAAATTGAGTAGGAGCAAAATTCAGTAGTTTACATTTATTCAGTACCTGCTATTCTGTGCCTGTGGAAGCTAAAGTAACTTCTGAAATTCAACGTAACAATCAATCTGCTCTCAATCTAAGGAAATGTTCTAACCGGAACAGCACCCCCACCCCGCCCCATGGAGTGATGACAAGGGATGGGAAGGATGCCATCACTAGACAGACACCCATTCGCCTCTTCTCCATTATCAGCACCTGCAGGACTGTCCCTCCAGACCACTCCCTATACTTCCTTGCATTTTCATGGAATCTTCCCATGCAATCACATAGAAGAGACTTGCCTGTTTACTCCTTCCATCCTCACTATCCAAGGCCCCAGACACGCCTTCCAGCCATTTTACCTGTGCTTCACTCAATCTAGTCGACTGTATTCACTGCTCACAATGTGGTCTGCTCGATGTTAGGGAGACAAAATGCAGACTGGGTGACCAGTTCACAGAACACCTCTGCGCTGCCCCTAAAAATGACCCTAAACTTATAATTGTCTGTCACTTTAATATATCACTGTTCCCATGTCAACATTTCCACTCCAGGCTACATGCAGTGTTACTTCCACCAAGGTACCTTAAAGCCCTGAGGGATCAACACTTGAGTTTAACAATTTCAGAGGGTGAACACATCCTTCCATGTTTGTTCCCCACCCCAGGCCCTGTTCTGTATGGATTGCTCCCAAAATGATAACTTTTTATTTCCCCAAAAGCTGGCAGACCTCCCAAGTTTCTCCACCATTTTCTTTCAGATCTCCAGTTTCCACAGTAGTTTGTTTTATATAACCAAATACATTCTTTTTTCTAGTGGCTTATACCCATAATTAAAACCTTCTGTCTTACATTTTCTGGTAATATGTTTCTCTAATTTAAATTGAGATCCTGGCTAAGCAAACTAATAGCCACCAGCTCAGTGACAGTAGGCAGCAGTTGAACCAATTGCCTCCCAAAAAATGTGATTGAGTGAAAGTTATTCATGTAATTTCCTAGCTAATTTAAAATCTGGATTTGCTGACATTAAGAACTTCAAAAGTGACCTACCAATTAAATGTGTGTCTTGACACTATTGGTACAAAGTTTGACAATGCCAATAAAATGGTTCTCTTGATCTGGATTTAAGTTTGCTTGCTGAGCTAGAAGGTTCGTTTTCAGACATTTCATCGTCATACCAGGTAACATCATCAGTGAGCCTCCAGTGAAGCACTGGCAGTATGACCTGCTTTTTATTTATGTGTTTTGGTTTCCTAAAGTTGGTGATGTCATTTCCTGTTCTTTTTCCTCAGGGAGTGGTAAGTGGGATCCAAATCAATATGCTTGTTGATATAGTTCCGGTTGGAACTCCATGCTCCTAGGAATTCTTGCTCATGTCTCTGTTTGGTTTGTCCTAGGATGGATGTGGTGTCCTTCCTCATCACACCACAAACCCGCCAACACACTAAAACAGCAGCTAATAATGAACTTGAAAGACCCTATTCAGCCAATAAGCAAAACTAATGTCATTCACAAAATACCTTGCAAGAACTGTAACAAACACTACATTGGACAAACAGGCAGAAAACTAGCCACCAGGATACATGAACATCAACTCGCCCTAAAAAGACATGCTCCTCTGTCACTAGTATGTTTACATACAGATGAGGAAGGACACCACATCCATCTTAGGACAAGCCAAACAGAGACACGTGCGAGAATTCCTTGAAGCATGGCATTCCAACCAGAACTCTGATCAACAAGCACATTGACTTGGATCCCATTATTCACCTGCATGAGGAAAAAGAACAGGAAGTGACATCACCACAGGAAATGACATCATCAACCCAAAGAAACCTAAACACCAATAAAAAGCAGGCCATACCACCAGTGCTTCACTGGAGACTTACTGATGATGCTACCTAGTATGGTGACGAAATGTCTGAAAACGAACCTTCCAGCTCAGTGAGCAAACCTACATCCATAACCTCCACCTGAGCTACAAATCTTTTAAAACCCGGTTCTCTTGATCTTTCTCATATACCAAACACCCCCTATTCGATTATATAACCCCCACTGTGATATTGGGTCAACCTGATTCAGTCTCTAGTTTCAAGCCATTTGTAATCATATCCTGATGAGACACTGGTGATGTTGATGTGAGGTGAGTTTTCCATAGCTGCCTTGTGGAGCATCAAAGCAATTTTGAGATGAAAATGCTGATCTATTATTCTTTTATCAAATTCTTAAATGTACAGTGGAAATTTAGGAAAAAATACTAAATTGGTTGTTTTACTCATAATCAATAGTGATTTTTGAGAATCACAGCTGGAGATCTAGGATTAAAAATAGAATATTGACTTCTACACAAAGAAGGAATTTCTGGGACTATATTTACAGCATAGGATGAGGGGCATATGTCATAGCTGAGCTAATCAATTTTCACCCCCAGTCACAGTTCACAATTATTCCCATTGTCTCAGCAATCTGGCCTGCTACATTATTCTAATATTGATCACTCTGAGTAAAGATACTGTCTTCCTGTTTCCTTATTGAAAATACATTTTATAATATTTGGTTTATTTTCTCGGTTAGTTTCAATTAAGATTCAAATTAATCGCAATACCTAGATGAGATTCTCTTCACATCCTTAAAAACCATGATTCTCTGATTAACGAAGAACCACACATCAAAATTGAAATGAGAGTACTTGCTGATGTTCAGAGTCTCACTGGTAGTGGCTTAACAATATTCCGCAAGTTCTTTCCATCATTTTTCTGTATGTACAATATTAACAATGCATTAAAATATAAGTGTGCAAAACTCTTACAATATTAGATCTCTGTGGGAAATCATAGGCGAAATGTGCTGCAACTATTCCCCAGAAAACTGATGCATTGACAACTTGTCATCGAGTGCACAGAGGTGAAAGATCAGGCCAGTTGGAGAGTTTGCAGGAACATACAGTCCATTCATTATACCAATTGTACCAATCAATCTAAGCTGAACACTTTGACAGAATACAACCTGCTGATTTCAGAAAACGAAAGGTCAGCATTAGCTGCAATACAATTGTCAGGTACAAGTTTCATGTGATGCATGACATGCAAAAATAAGCGTGGAATTTATTTTGGAGAATACAGCTCTAGTATGGTGTTAAAGGGAAACATCATTCCTGAAATTATATTTGATTTGTTTAACTGCTTTGAGTTTGTAGATTTATATTCAACTCTCAATCCTTACCCTTACGCTCACTTCAGGGTATAGTTTTATTAACCTGCTAATGTTGCACTGTGATCAGCCACTTGAGCTGTACCAGTTAAAAGGTTTTGATTTTCTCTTTCACTCTTCTTGGTCCACACAGTTTAAGTTATGAATATTAGTCTTTTATCAAAAGAAACTCAAATTAAAACCCAACTGGAGGTTCTTAACTAAGTGAGACTCCTGTTTGCTGGTATCACTTATGTGATTTTTAACAGCACTAACAAACTAATATGGAAATAACTTAATTCGGCAAATTAAATTATCCTAATGCTGGTAATCATCATAAAGATCCATGTTATTAAATGCAAATCCTATCGGATTGAATGGATCAGTTGGAAAGACAGTTAGAGGCAATGAGAAATTTACAAGAGCAAGGGATGTGATGGATGGCCGTTATAGGAAGGAGGATACAGTCACAGAGATGGGTTAACTCCAGGAAAGGTAAGAGAAGTAGGCAGTTAGTGCAGGAATCTTCTGTGGCTATTCAAATTTCACAAAGTCTGCTGTTTTGGAAAATGCAAGGGGTGATGGATTCTCAGGGGAATGTAGCACGAACAGCCAAGTTTGTGGTATTGAGATTGCAATGAGGGGTAAGTCGGGTTCCAAGAGATCAATTGTGTAAGGTGACTCTTTAGTCCGAGGTACAGACAGGCGTTTCTGTGGCCAGAAGTGAAAAAGCAGAATGGTATCTTGCTTTCCCTGGTGCCAGGATCAAGGATGTCTCCGAGACGGTGCAGAATGTTCACAAGGGGGAGAGGGGCCAGCTGGAAGTCATTGTACACATTGGAACTAATGACATAGGAAGGGAAAAGGTTGACATTCTGAAGGGAGATTACAGAGTTAGGCAGAAATTTAAAAAGTAGGTCCTCGAGAGTAGTAATATCTGGATTACTCCTGATGCTATGAATTAGTGAGGGCAGGAATAGGAGGATAGAACACATGAATGCTTGGCTGAGGAGTTGTGTATGGGAGAAGGATTCACATTTTTGGATCATTGGAATCTCTTTTGGGGTAGAAGTGACCTGTACCAGGAGGATGGATTGCACCTAAATTGGAAGGGAGCTAATGTACTTGCAGGGAGATTTGCTAGAGCTACTCGAGAGGATTTAAACTGGTACGGTTGGGGTGGGTGGGGAGAGAGATGGGTGGGACCCAGGGAGATAGTGAGGAAAGAGATCACTCTGAGATGGGTACAGTTGAGAACAAAGGCAAGTCAAACAGTCAGGGCAGGCAGGGACAAGGTAGGACTAATTAATTAAACTGCATTTATTTCAATGCAAGAGGCCTAACAGGGAAGGCAGATGAACTCAGGGCATGGTTAGGAACATGGGACTGGGATATCATAGCAATTACAGGAACATGGCTCAGGATGGACAGGAATGGCAGCTTAATGTTTTTGGATACAAATGCTACAGGAAAGACAGAAAGAGAGGAGGGGGAGTGGTGTTTTTGATAAGGGATAACATTATAGCTGTGCT
The DNA here is from genome assembly GCF_037043375.1 of Chiloscyllium plagiosum. Classification (NCBI taxonomy): domain Eukaryota; kingdom Metazoa; phylum Chordata; class Chondrichthyes; order Orectolobiformes; family Hemiscylliidae; genus Chiloscyllium; species Chiloscyllium plagiosum. Next base: position 109,432,670 of record NW_028270141.1, read on the forward strand.
GAGGGAGGATATTCCCAGAAATACATCCAGGGAAGTTATTTGGATGGAACTGAGAAATAAGAAAGGGATGATCATCTTATTGGGATTATACTATAGACCCCCTAATCTCAGAGGGAAATTAAGAAATAAATTTGTAAGGAGATCTCAGTTATCTATAAGAATGATAGGGTGGTTATGGTCGGGGATTTTAACTTTCCAAACATAGACTGGGATTGCCATAGTGTTAAGGGTTTAGATGGAGATGTTAAGTGTGTACAATACAATTTTCTGATCCAGTATGTGGATGTATGTACTAGAGAAGGTGCAAAACTTGACCTACTCTTGGGAAATAAGGCAGGGCAGGTGACTGAGGTGTCGGTGGGGGAGCACTTTGGGGCCAGCAACCATAATTCTACTAGTTTTAAGATAGTGATGCAAAAGGATCGACTAGATCTAACAGTTGAAGTTCTAAATTGGAGAAAGGCCAATTTTGACGGTATTAGGCAAGAACTTTCAAAAGCAGATTGAGGGAGATGTTTGCAGGTAAAGGGACGACTGGGAAAATGGGAAGCCTTCAGAAATGAGGTAACGAGGTTCCAGAGAAAGTATATTCCTATTAGGGTGAAAGGAAAGTTTGGTCAGTGTAGAGAATACTGGATGACTAAAGAAAAAACCTGCACAATAACTGGCTTTGCTGTTTGAATTCATGTATCGCTGGATATTGGAGTGCATCTGGGAAAATTAATGAACAGTGAAATTCACAACTGACCTTGGAAGAGCTGTTGGGTGAAGTTCCCAGCACAGAATCAGATAAGTTACTCGTAGTTTTAAGTGTGGCCTACAGAGAATCTGCAGTAGTGAGTAGAGTGGGTTCTTTCTTCATTATATGTTTTTGGAGATATGTCTCTTGACTAAAGTTTAAATATAAGCCATGACTATTAATTTAACCTGGGGCAGTGTTTGTAGAGGAATAAGGTGGTGTTATTTTCTGGGTCTGTAGATTGTGAAGGAGCAAAAAGGGCCTTTAATAGAGTGATATGTACTTCTTGTCAGATGTGGGAGTTTAAAGAGAGTTTAAGGGTTACTGCGGATTATATCTGACATAAATGCTGTTGGCTGCGAATCTTATCAGATCGAATAGATCATTTGGAGAGACAGTTAGAAGCAATGAGGAATTTGCAACAGCAACAGTATGTGATGGATGGCAGATATAGGAAGGGGGAAAGTCTCAGATACAGTCACATAGATGGATTAACTCCAGAAAAGGTAAGAGAGGTAGGCAGCTAGTGCAGGAGTCTTTTGTGGATATGCCCATTTCAAACAGGTATGCTGTTTTGGAAAATGTAAGGGGTGATGGATTCTCAGGGAAATGTAGCACGAACAACCAAGTTTCTGGTATGGAGACTGGCTCTAATGCAACGAGGGGTATGTCGGGTTCGAAGAGATCAATTATGTTAGGGGATTCTCTAGTCCGAGGTCCAGACAGATGTTTCTGTGGCCAGCAGCAGAAAATCAGAATGGTGTGTTGCTTCCCTAGTGCCAGGATCAAGGATGTCTCAGAGATGGTGCAGAATGTTCTCACGGGCAAGAGGGGCCAGCAAGAGGTCATTGTCCACATTGGAACCAGCCACATAGGAAGGGACAGGGTTGGGATTCTGAAGGGAGATTACAGAGGATTAGGCAGAAATTTAAAAAGGAGGTCCTCAAGTGTAGTAATATCTGGATTACTCCCAGTGCTATGAGCTAGTGAGGGTAGGAATAGGAGAATAGAACAGATGTATGCATGTCTGAGGAGCTGGTGTATGGGAGAAGGATTCACATTTTTGGATCATTGCAATCTCATTTGGGGTAGAAGTGACCTGTACAAGAAGGACGGATTGCACCTAAATTGGAAGGGGACTAATAGACGAGCAGGGAAATTTGCTTGAGCTGCTCGGGAGGATTTATACTAGTAAGGTGGGGGGTACGCCCAGGGAGATAGTGAAGAAAGATCAATCTGAGACTGATACAGTTGAGAACAGAAGCGTGTCAAACAGTCAGGGCAGGCAGGGACAAGGTCGGACTAATAAATTAAACTGCATTTATTTCAATGCAAGGGGCCTAACAAGGAAGGCAGATGAACTCAGGCCATGGTTAGGAACATGGGACTGGGATATCATAGCAATTACAGGAACATGGCTCAGGGATGGACAGGACAGGCAGCTTAATGTTCCAGGATACAAATGCTACAGGAAGGATAGAAAGGGAGGCAAGAGAGGACGGGGAGTGGCATTTTTGATAAGGGATAGCATTACAGCTGTGCTGAGGGATGATAACCTTATTGGGATTGTATTATACACCCCCGAATAGTCAGGGGGAAATTGAGAAACAAAAGTGTAAGGAGATATCAGCTATCTGTAAGAATAATAGGGTGTTTATGGTAGGGGATTTTTACTTTCCAAAAAGAGACTGGGACTGCCATGGTATTAAGGGTTTAGATGGAGAGGAATTCGTTAAGTGTATACAGTATGTGGATGTACCTACTAGAGAAGGTGCAAAACTTGACCTACTCTTGGGAAATAAGGCAGGGCTGGTGACTGAGGTGTCAGTGGGGGAGCACTTTGGGGCCAGCAACCATAATTCTATTAGATTTAAAATAGTAATGGAAAAGGATAGACCAGATTTAAAAGTTGAAGTTCTAAATTGGAGAAAGGCCAATTTTGATAGTATTAGTCAAGAACTTTCAAAAGCTGTTTGGGGGGCAGATGTTCGCAGGTAAAGATACGGCTGGAAAATGGGAAGCTTTCAGAAATGAGATAACGAGAATCCAGAGAAAATATATTCCTGCAAGAGTGAAAGGAGAGGCTGGTAGATATAGGGAATGCTGGATGACTAAAGAAACTAGGGTTTGGTTAAGAAAAAGAAGGAAGCATATGTCAGGTATAGACAGGATAGATCGAGTGAATCCTTAGAAGAGTATAAAGGCAGTAGGAGAATCCTTAAGAGGGAAATCAGAAGGGCAAAAAGGGGACATGAGATAGTTTGGCAAATAGGGTTAAGGAGAATCCAAAGAGTTTTACAAATACATAAAGGACAAAAGGGTAACTAGGGAGAGAACAGGGCCCCTCAAAGATTAGCAAGGCGACATTTGTGTGGAGCCGCAGAAAATGGGGGAGATACTAAACGAGTATTTTGCATCAGTATTTACTGTGGAAAAGGATATGGAAGATATAGTCTGTAGGGAAGTAGATGGTGACATCTTGCAAAATGTCCAGATTACAGAGGAGGAATTGCTGGATGTATTGAAAAGGGTAAAGGTGGATAAGTCCCCAGGACCTGATCAGGTGTACCCTAGAACTCTGTGGGAAGTTAGAAAAGTGATTGCTGGGCCTCTTGCTGAGATATTTGTATCATCGATAGTCGCAGATGAGGTGCCTGAAGACTGGAGATTGGCAAACGTGGTGCCACTGTTGAACAAGGGTGGTAAGGACAAGCCAGGGAACTATAGACGTAGCCTGATGTAGGTGGTGGGCAAGTTGTTGGAGGGAATCCTGAGGGACAGGATGTACATGTATTTGGAAAGGCAAGGAATGATTAAGGATAGTCAACATGGCTTTGTGCATGGGAAATCATGTCTCACAAACTTGAGGAAGTAACAAAGAGGATTGATGAGGCTAGAGCGGTAGATGTGATCTATATGGACTTCAGTAAGGCGTTCGACAAGGTTCCCCATGGGAGACTGGTTAGCAAGGTTAGATCTCATGGAATACAGGGAGAACTAGCCATTTGGATACAGAACTGACTCAAAGGTAGTAGACAGAGGGTGGTGGTGGAGGGTTGTTTTTCAGACTGGAGGCCTGTGACCAGTGGAGTGCTACTTTTTGTTATTTACATAAATGATTTGGATGCGAGCACAAGAGGTACAGTTAGTAAGTTTGCAGATGACACCAAAATTGGAGGTGTAGTGGACAGCGAAGAGGGTTACCTCAGATTACAATGGGATCTTGACCAGATGGGCCAATGGGCTGAGAAGTGGCAAATGGAGTTTAATTCAGATAAATGCAAGATGCTGCATTTTGGAAAAGCAAATCTTAGCAGGACTTATACACTTAATGATAAGGTCCAAGGGAGTGTTGCTGAACAAAGAGACCTTTGAATGAAAGTTCATAGCTCCTTGAAAGTGGAGTCACAGGTAGATAGGATAGTGAAGAAGGCATTTGGTATGCTTTCCTTTATTGGTCAGAGTATTGAGTACAGGAGTTGGGGAGGTCATGCTATGGCTGTACACGACATTGGTTAGGCCACTGTTGGAATATTGCGTGAAATTCTGTTCTCCTTCCTATCGGAAAGATGTTGTGAAACTTGAAAGGGTTCAGAAAAGATTTACAAGGATGTTGCCAGGGTTGGAAGATTTGAGCTATAGGGAGAGGCTGAACAGGCCGGGGCTGTTTTTCCCGGAGCGACGTTGGCTGAGAGATGGCCTTATAGAAGTTTACAAAATCATGAGGGGCATGAATAGGGTAAATAGGCAAAATCTTTTCCCTGGGGTGGGGGAGTCCAGAACTAGAGGGCGTAGGTTTAGGGTGAGAGGGGAAAGATATAAAAGAGACCTACTGTGTAATTTTTTCACACAGAGGGTGGCACATGTATGGAATGAGGTGCCAGAGGAAGTGATGGAGGCTGGTACAATTGCAACATTAAAGATGCATTTGGATGGATATATGAATAGGAAAGGTTTGGATGAATATGGGCCCAGGTGCTGGCAGGTGTGATTAGATTGGGTTGGGATATTCGGTTGGCATGGACGGGTTGGACTGAATGGTCTGTTTCCATGCTGTACATCTCTATGAGTCTATGACTCTAAATTGAGGGTTTGATTAAGAAAAAGAAGGAAGCATTTGTCAGGTATAGACAGGACAGATCAAGTGAATCCTTAGAAGAGTATGAAGGCAGTAGGAGTATACTGAAGAGGGAAATCAGGAGGGCAAAAAGAAGACATGAGATAACTTTGGCAAATAGAGTTAAGGAGAATCCAAAGGGTGTTTACAAATACATTAAGGATAAAAGGGTAACTAGGGAGACAATAGGATCCCTCAAGGAAGGGCTTATGCCCGAAACGTCGATTTTCCTGTTCCTTGGATGCTGCCTGACCTACTGCGCTTTTCCAGCAACACATTTTCAGCTCCCTCAATGATCAGCAAGGCGGCCTTTGTGTGGAGCCGCAGTGGACGGGGGAGATATTAAACGAGTATTTTGCATCAGTATTTAATGTGGAAAAGGAAATGGAAGATATAGAATGTAGGGAAATAGATGGTGACATCTTGAAAACGTCTGTTTTACAGAGGAGAAAGTGCTGGATGTCTTGAAATGCATAAAAGTGGATAAATTCCCAGGACCTGATCAGGTGTAGATTAGACTGGTGCTGGAAATGCACAGCAGGTCAGGTGGCATCTGAGGAGCAAGGAAATTGACGTTTCAGGTAGGAGCTGATCAGGTGTACCCTAGAACTCTGTGGGAAGGGAGGGAAGTGATTGCTGGGCCTCTTGCTGAGGTATTTGTATCATCGATAGTCACAGGTGAGGTGCTCGAAGACTGGAGTATGCCTAATGCGGTGCCACTGTTTAAGAAAGGTGGTAAGGACAAGCCAGGGAACTATAAACCGGTGACCCTGACGTCAGTGGTGGGCAAGTTGTTGGACGGAATCCTGAGGGACAGATGCACATGTATTTGGAAAGGCAAGGATTGATTAAGGATAGTCAACATGGCTTGTGTGTGGGAATTCATGTCTCATAAACTTAATTGAGTTTTTTGAAGAGGTAACAAAGAGGATTGATGAGGGCAGAGCAGTAGATGTGATCTATATGGACTCCAGTAAGGCATTCTACAAGGTTCCCCATGGGAGACTGACTAGCAAAGTTAGATCTCATGGAATACAGGGAGAACTAGCCATTTGGATACAGAACTGGCTCAAAGATAGAAGACAGAGGGTGATGGTGGAGGGTTGCTTTTCAGACTGGAGGCCTGTGACCAGTGGAGTGCCACAAGGATCGGTGCTGGGTCTACTGCTTTTCATAATTTATACAAATATATTTGGATGTGAGCATAAGAGGTATAGTTAGTAAGTTTGCAGATGACACCAAAATTGGAGGTGTAGTGGACAGCGAAGAAGGTTACCTCAGATTACAATGGGATCTTGATCAGATGGGCCAATGGATGAGAAGTGGCAGATGGAGTTTGACTTAGATAAATGCGAGGTGCTGAATTTTGGGAAAGCAAATCTTAGCAGGACTTATGCACTTAATGTTAAGGTCCTAGGGACTGTTGCTGAACAAAGAGACCTTGGAGTGCAAGTTCATAGCTCCTTGAAAGTGGAGTCGCAGGTGGATAGTATAGTGAAGAAGTTGCTTAGTATGCTTTCCTTTATTGGTCAGAGTATTGAGTACAGGAGTTGGGAAAGTCATGTTGTGGCTGTTCAGGACATTGGTTAGGCCACTGGTGGAATATTGCGTGCAATTCTGGTCTTCCTTTCGGAAAGATGTTGTCAAACTTGAAAAGGTTCAGAAAAGATTTACAAGAATGTTGCCAGGGTTGGAGGATTTGAGCTACAGGGAGAGATTGAAAAGGCTGGGGCTGTTTTCCCTGGAGTGTTGGAGGCTGAGGGGGTGACCTTATAGAGGTTTATAAAATCATGAGGGGCATGGATTGGATAACTAGACAACGTCTTTTCCCTGGGGTGGGCAAGTCCAGAACTAGAGGGCATAGGTTTAGGGTGAGAGAGGAAAGATATAGAAGAGTGCTAAGGGACAACGTTTTCATGCAGAGAGTGGTACGTGTGTGGAATGAGCTGCGAGAGGAAGTGGTGGTGGCTGGTACAATTGCAGCATTTAAAAGGCATCTGGATTGGTATATGAATAGGAAGTGTTTGGAGTGATATGGGCTGGGTGCTAGCAGGTGGGACTAGGTTGGGTTGGAATGTCTGGTCAGCATGAACGAGTGGGACAGAAGGGTCTGTCTCCGTGCTGTACATCTCTATGACTCTATGACCGCAAAATCAAATTGTTATTATGACTTTTCTAAGATTATGATGTTTTGGATCTGCCTTTCTGATGTAATACAATCAGCCCAAAGAATCTGTTCTGATGTCTACCTGACAGCAAGCCTGGCTAGTTTAGTTGTTAATGAGTAAAGTATGTCTCAGCTCTGTTACTTGAAAAAATATGCATGATGGTTACACTTGAAGGCAATGGGAGCGGGTTGCACACTATCAGTGAATAGACTGTCAGGTCCCAGAATTTCATTGAGAATGTTAGGTTGCAAATAATCATGCTTGAAACTGTCCACTATTTCTATATTAAGAGAGTTGGATCTTGAAGATGGCTATCCAGATATAATGGCCATGTGGTTGTCATCACCATGAAGATGGGTTTTGAGATGGTAGTCACATAAAATATCTCTGGAAATTCATACACAGGGTTACTTTTCCAGGATCCAGAGTGAGGCAAGCCACTATGGCAGTAGTTACTACAGTTCAATATTGAAACATGGAAAATAGGATCACGAGTAGGCCATTCATTATGATCATCCATCTCACCAGCCTGTTCCTGCTTTTCCTTCATATCCTTTGAAGCTTTACTGCAAAGTGCTGTATCCAACTCTTTGAAATCATAAAATGTTTTGTAAAAGCAAATTCCAAAGGCCCACTACCTGAAGAAATTCTCCTAATCTCAGTCCTAATGATTTTTCTTGTGTCCTTAGACTTTGTCATAAGCCTCTGGACTCCCTCATCATCAGGAACATTCTGCATCTGTCCTAGAGTAGAACAGAATCCCTGCAGTGCAGGAAAAGGTCATTTGGCCTATTGAGTCTGGGTGGGATGCTCTTCAGAGGGTTGGTGTGAACTTGATGGGCTGAATGGCTTTCTTTCATCCTGTGGGGCTTCTATAATTCTATGAGTCCATACCAACTCTCCAAAGAGCATCCCACCCAGACCCAACCCCCACATAACCTCACAATAACCATGGCCAATCCCCCTCACCTGCACATCTTTAGTCTGTGGGAGGAAGCCGGAGCACCCAACAGAAACCATGCAGAAACTTGTAAACTCCACACAGACAATTATCTGAGGCGGAAATCAAACCTAGGTGAGGCAGCAGTGCTAACCACAGCCATCATGCTGCCCAATCCTGTCTCATCCTGTTGGAATTTTATAGGTTTACACAGGAATGCAGGTGAGAGATTGCACTTGGTTCGACAAGACTGAATTCATGAGTTAAAATGAGGCAGATTTTTTATCTGCTTGCCCCACATACCAACTGCCCCATCTTATCAGAATTTCCGTGAGGCAAATGACATCCAAGTTGATGATGGTAAACCCTACTATGGTCTTGGACTTCCATTTGATAGCATTTCATATCAACATTACAAGCTAAACTTACATCTGTGAAGAAATGCAGAGAAAATGTTGGTGTTATTGCTAAATATTTAAAGAATAGAAAACAGTGGATATTCTAATTCCAGAAGTGTAGTTGGTAAAAAACATTGGATAATCTTTACACATAATTTTATATTTATTTATGAACCCAAAGAGCACACTTATAGTCTATGTCTGTTTATATGGTCTCAAGTGAATCCCCAGAAAATGTCCAACAACTGCATACAATGAAAAGCAATTAATGTACATGTAACTGTGGATCCCAACACTGTTAAAATTGGAAGCTTTACCAATGTCCCAAGGTTTAGCTTTTAATTTGCAGCAACGATGAAGTCTGAAACCCATTGCAAACCAGTGTAATTTGTGATTATGTCACATTGAATGGGAAGTAGAATCAAATAAGGTCACCGAGAAATTAGAATATAAGCTATACTAATTGTGAGTGGACTGGACAATTGTAAAAGTATATAAGATATTAATTGGTATGCAGAGTTTACTCCAGATAACCATTCAAAACTGAATAGTTGGAGTGGGATAAGGGCAACATCAATCCAAGTGAATAAAAGGTAGTGTTAGAAGTGATATTTTGTACACAACAGAGTAGATAAGCAGGTGGGACTGCCCTTTTAAACAGAGTGATAGAATAAAATCTCTAGAATAAGAAATAAAAGCCTACAACATTAGGTTGCTGGGATTCGTTAGCTCAGTTGGCTAGATGGTTCAAGAGGGTGCAGAATAATATTAACAATGTGGCTGAGGTAAGTCTCAAAGCCTGTCTCCCTGCTTTGCCTCATACTGATGGTTTGGCATGAGCCAGGGTTAGCATTGTCAGACAATGTGGATGTTACAGAGAGAGGGTGTGTTGTCAATGCAGATGGTCTGCAAATCCCATTTAGGTTCTACTGATCATCTGGTCCAACTTTAGTGATTGTTTGTTTTGGAATGCCTGCCCTATTCTGATTGATTCTAAATAGAAGTTTGTACATTTTTTCATCTCTTCTATGAAATGAACCTCAGAGAACAGATGTTCAAACATGTTAAATTTCTTTATAGTTTCGTGACAAAGATTTAATTGGGCAGCACGGTGGCTCAGTAGTTAGCACTGCTGTCTCACAGCACCAGAGACCCAGGTTCAATTCCCGCCTGAGGGGAGTTTGCACATTCTCCCTGGGTCTGTGTGGGTTTCCTCCGGATGCTCCGGCTTCCTCCCACAGTCCAAAAATGTGCAGGTTAGGTGAATTGGCCATGCTAAATTGCCTGTAGTGTTAGGTGAAGGGGTAAATGTAGGGGAATGGGTCTGGGTGGATTGTGCTTCAGCAGGTCGGTGTGGACTTGTTGGGCCGAACGGCCTATTTCCATATTGTAAGTAATCTAATCTAATCGTATTTATGAGCTTGTGCACGAATATCAAGATCTTCGAGATGCACTGAATATTAGACTATCAGGAGGGTCAGAATATGGAACTATAAAATAACTTCTATAAAATAATTTCCAAATGCACCAAAGTAAAGACCTAATCAAATCTTTTGTTATAAAGCTTCTTATAAAGTTACAAAGTTGTATTGTTAAATTCAACACAAGTTAAAAATATGCAAACTTATCTTTTAAAATGAAATATTCAATTTTTAAATTAAAAATTCCAATTACATTAAACTCCTTCATATATTTATATTTCATTATGTATCAATCGTCTGTTAGCAATGGTCAAATTATAACTATGTATAAATATATATGTATCACTCATTGCACTTGTCTTTCTGTAAAAGTTGTGCCTCACAATGCTGGATTAATGATTGTTTTCAGAGCAGAAAGCTGCTCACAATTTATTTTTAGAACATTGTTTCCAAAGGATAAATGTAATTCAATGTCATGTTCTCACGAAACTACTAAAACGAACAAACATGATCTGCCTTTTTAATACTTGTCACTTAAGAGGAGGAGAAAATGGAGGCAAATCAATCATATTACTTATGTGATTGAATATTTCTCAAAAAAAAATCCTGGCAACCTATTGAAGAAGAATCTCAGATCAGCTAATTCTCATGATTTGGAAAGTGGGCAAAGAAATGCAGATGGAATACAATGTGGAAAGTGTTATGTTTTATACTCAGTAAGGAAGAGTAGAGGCATAGACAATTTTCGAAATGGGAAAGGGCTTAAAAATATGAAGCACAAAGTAATTTAGGAGTCCTAGTTCAGGTTTTCCTTAAGGTTAGCATGCAGCTTCAGTTAACTGTAGGAAGGCAAATGCAATGTCAGCATTCATTTCGAGAGGGCTGTAATACAGGAGAAGAGACATACTGCTGAGGCTGTATAAGGCTCTGGTCAGATCGCATTTGGAATATTGTGAGCAGTTTTGGGCCCTATATCTAAAGAAGGATGTGCTGACATTGGAGGGGGTCCAGAGGAAGTTTTACAAGAATGATTCTGGGCATGAAGGTCTTGTTATATGAGGAGTGGTGAAGGACTCTGAGTCTATACTCAATGGAGTTTAGAAGGATGAGGGATGATCTCATTGAGACTTAGAGACTATTGAGAGGCCTAGATAGAGTGGATGAGGAGATGATGTTTCCACTAGTAGGAGAGACTACAACCCAAGGGCGCAGCCTCAGAGTGGAGCAGTCAGCCTTTGGAACTGAGGTAACATGAAATTTCTTCAAACAGATGGTAATGAATCTGTGGAACTCATTGCTGCAGAGGGCTGTGTAAGCCAAGTCATTGAGTGTCTTTAAAACAGCGATAGATAGGTTCTTGATTGATAAGGGGATCAAGGGTTATGGATAGAAGGCAAGAGAAAGGGGTTGAGAAACATATCAGTCATGATTGAATGGTGAATCAGACTCGATGGGCCAAATTGCCTCCTATATCCTATGGATTTTGAAATAGCCATAATTACACTATACTGCTACATATTGGTTTAGATTTACATTGGAATGAAAATGCATGATTGTAATGTGACATTGATATAACACCTGATCACAAACCAATAAATAAAGATCTTGAGTTGTCTAATTGTTGTTGTATAACTTTGTCAAAGTGACTTAAAGGGGTTAATACTCAATACTGTGCAGCTCCACCCCACTGATATATAGATGACATTCTTTGGGATGAGCTAGCCAGTTACCATTTAAAAGTCTGTAGTCTTACTTGTACAACTAACAACTGTGTAAATGAAGAAATATTTATATGTTCTATCTTGCTATATAGTCAACCAGTTAGATGTTAATGTATCTTTACAACTATTTGATAAACAAGTCATTGTTACTCAAGCATGTGCTTCTTCCAAACGCCATTGTAGTTAATCCTTTGCCACTTTTTATTAATCAGACCTTACATTATTACTAGTAGAAATCCTACCAAAACTGGCTCAGGCACATCTTACAATATGGCAGCAAAGTGATGTGAAATGCTTTCACATTGAAGATATCATTAAGAGCACAACCCAAAGAGATGGGAGAGGACAAATTTTGACTAAAAAAACTGAGAGCCTCTTTAAGAAGAACTCTTAAGCCTCTTCAACAAGAAGGACAGATTCAGATTCAGTCAAGGAATGATAGCGACAGAAAGTGCTCTTCCAGTAGAGGCAACAGGCACGCCCCAACCCCCCACCCTCAACCCAGTTCATTTTTGAGTGCAAGAGTTGCCTGCCTCTGTTTGGCTGGTGGCTCTCACTGGGGCAGAACTTACACCAACAGCAAGTGTGCCATATGGAAGTTTACAGTGGGTGAGAGATAATGGATCTGGCAGGGAGTGATGTCATGGCCCAGAGAAGGGAAATGGGGCATTGAGTCTTGAAATAGGGAAGGGAGGATTGGTGTCAGGTTATGTTCTGACGAGATGAAGTAGAAGGTTTAGTTTAATAGTTACTGAAGACTCTTGCTTCATGATTAACAATTTACTTAATGGCAGTAAAGGCATTTAATGATCTAATTTTAATGGATATTTCAGAGGGTTCCAAGTGTTGGGGATTGCTCAGTGGAAACATCAATTTCCCAGAAATTCCTTTGGAGTCTGCTGCAATGGGAATTCTGCACGATCCCCGTGAGCAACTCCCAGCTAGGCTGAAAAAACAACTATTTGGCCATCAGAAAATCCAGGCCATCAGACCCAAGTTTGCTCATTGTAAAGGCAGCACAGTGGTTAGCACTGATGCTTCATAGCTCCAGGGACCTAGGTCCAATTTCACTCTTGGGTGACTGTGTGGAGTTTGCACATTCTCCCTGTGTCTGCATGGGTTTCCTCAGGATATTCTGGTTTTGTCCTACAATCCAAAGATGTGTAGGTTAGGTGGATTGGCTAGGCTAAATTGCTCTGTCAGGGATTTGCAGGCTAGATGGATTAGCCATGATTTAATGTTGGGTTACGGAGATAAGGTGGGATGCTCTTTGGAGGGTCACCGTGAACTTGACCCTGAATGGTCTCTTTCTGTACTGTAGGGATTCTATAGTGTGAAACTAGATTGGAGTGTAAGCTGTGAGCAAGCACAGAGGCTGCAAAGAATAAAGACAAGTTCATTTAGTAGACAGCAAGGTGGCTATGTGTGTGATGATTCTTTTTGGTAATGAAAATAGAAAAGCAGAATATTTTTTAAAAGGCATGAAACCCTTTAAATGTTATGTGCAGAGCAGACTTGATGGGCGGAATGTTTGCTCCTGTAACGTACGGTCTTCATGTTCAGAGAGACTTGGCTGCACTTGTATATGCAGCATAGCAAGTTAGCCTGCAGGAACAGCAAAGAATTCAGAAAGCAAATTATGTGCTGGCAGTTATACAAGGAAACTGGATTTTTCAAGCAGCGAAATCTTGCTGTAGAGGACTTTGGTGAAACTGCATCTGAAATATGGACATAATTTTGATCTCTATACTTAAGGAAGGATACAATATCCTTGAAGATAGCAAAACACTGCAGATGCTGAAGTTCTCCAGTAAAATTAGAGTGTGCTGCAGAAACCTGGCTGTATCTGTGGTGAAAGAATCAAAGTTAATGTTCAAGTCCACTATTACTCTTCTTTGAAAACACAGAGGTTGTTTCCTACAGCTGGCAATGCAGGGAACAGCCTCTGAAGCTCATTTAGGACTGAAATGAAGAGAAATTTCTTCTCTTAAGAGTGTCATGAACCCTTGGAATTTTCTCTTCCAACAAGCTGTGGGTGGTCCATCAAACAATATATTCAAGGCTGGAAAGACGTTCAGGGAATCAAGGGATATGAGAGTTGGCCATAAACTGGAACTAAAGGAGAAGCTTAACCACAACTATATTATGTGACAAAGAAGTCTCAAGCAGCCACGTGGTCTGCACCTGATATTCCTTAATATTACAGCAATGGTACTGAAAACCTATGCTTCAGAACTTGCCATTCGCCTAGCCAAGCTGTGCCAATACAGCTACAATGCTGAAATCTATCTGGCAGCACTGAAAATTGCCCAGCTATGTCCCACAAAAAGCAGGATAAATCTAACTAGGTCAATTACCACCTTATTAGACTATCCTGAACATCTGTAAAGTGATGGAAATTGTCATCAACAGTGCTATTGACCGGTGCCAACTCGCAAATAACCTGCTCAGTGATGCCTAGTTTGGCTTCTATTGTGACCGCTCAGCTTCTGACCTAATTACAGCCTTGGCTCAAATGTGAAGAAAATAGCTGAACTGAAGTCCAATATTACTCTACTTTGGAATTTTGCAACACTGAAGTTCTTTCCCATAGCTAGGGGATCTAGAGAACAGCTGAAAAATAAGTTTATGGAGGATGAGAGGACATTTCTTCACTCAAGTAGTGAATCTTTGGACTTCTCTTTCGCAGAGGGTTGTGAATGGTTCATTATTGAATGTATTCAAGGTTGTTAGACGACTGAGGTGAAAGTGTCTGCCCTTAGCATCAAAGCCACATTTGTGGCATCAAGGAGCCCTAACAAAACTGAAATCAATGGGAATTGAAGGGAAAATTCTCTAATAGTTGGAGTCATTTTTGGAACAAAAGAAGATAGTTTGGTTGTTGGAGGTCAGTCATCTCAGCGCAGCTCTCTTGAATGAATTCCACTTGATTAGCACCATATCCACAAATATTCACTCCCTCCATCGTCAACACATAGTAACAGCAGTGTGTACCATCTACAAGATGCATTGCAGACATTTACTAAGGCTCCTCAGATGGCATCCTTGAAACCCATGGCCAGTACTATTCAGAGAACAAAGGCAGCAAAAACATGGGAACAGAAGCATCTATGAATTTCCTTCCAAACCACTCACCATCCTGACTGAAGTATATTGCTGTTCCAATAGTGTCGCTGGGTCAAAATCCTGTAATCCCATACTCCCATAATGGCATTATGAGCATAGCTGTGCCAAATGGACTGCAGTGTTACAAGACAATAGCTCACCACCACCTTCTCAAGGGCAATTGAAGATGGCCAATAAATGTTGGACCACCCAGTGATGCTCTCATTGCCTGAATGAATGCTACTAATAAAAAAAAAACGTGTTATCTTTCGCTTGTGGGTAGGTGGAGGAGCGATGGCCTTATAGGTGGAAACATAAATAGATTTTGAGATCCAGTTAACGAGGTGATTGCTAGTCACATCCATTTTGAGTGAGAGCAATGGCCAACTAAATCAGGCGCAGCTCTCTTTTGGTAAGGCTGGTATAATGAGGCAAAAATGATCACCCATATAACATGAAAAGACGATTCAGCCTATCAGTTCACTATAGATTCCAGTTTAGCATTTTTACCACCAGAGTAAAAGTAGTAAAATAAATATTCCCCTGAACCCAAAGATTATTTTGCAAAGTTCCCTAATACCTCTCTTTATAAATACACATCCTATTAATCACCAATGACTATTTGTTCATTTATGACATTTTCACAATCCCAACAGCACTGAGAGCATGTAACTGTATATATAGATATATATGTATATATTGCGTATGTTCTATATTTTCTCATGTATTTGAACATTCTATCCCTCTAACTTTTAATTCCCTTTGATAGTGATATATACCAAACTTAGCTTTTAAAGGAGTTAATTGATGTAACACAAAATACTTTCACTGGCAGAAGTAACAGCTGCAGCAGTAGAAACAACAGTCAGTCAGTCAGTCTGGACCAGACTGGGGAAAATGTAGCAACAAGCGGCTTTTCTTTAAAAGTTTAGAACCGCCAGAACCAGGGAAGTAAATTCAGAAAAGCTTTTGAGGACAAGGATCTCACTAAAGGCAAAAGAGGAAAATCTGAATCATACCAGGAAAAATCCAATGACATAGGGCTAGGTTCAGTCCTGTAAAAGAAAGGATAAAATACTTACTTTTATGGCAGAATTCTAGGTCGAGAAGCAAAATAATGAAAAATTCATTAATAATGTTAATTCAAAAATAATGAAAAGTTTATTATTTTTATTAAAAGCATGCAATTCTTCATTGTGAAAATTATGATTATTATGTCAAAAAGTTCTTTGCAAATAGGATCATTCTTTAAGAAATTCTTTAAACTGGCAATATAATCAATAGAATAGAGCTAAAATGTCAAAGGCAGAGGAAGATTTCATCAAAAAATTGTTTTGAAACTGAAACATTTTCATTTTACAATCAAAAATTCTTAAAGGGGAGAAGACTTGCATTATCATTTTCTTCAGATAAAAAGGAGACAGATCAATTGAGGAGCAAGCAGAAATGGTGTGCATCATCCATATAGTTGCAGAAGAAGAGATATGCACTGAGGAGGGAGGTAAAGGAGTGCCAATCCACTATTTTAGTTCTTTACATCTTTACATTGCAAATTAAGGGTCTTTACAGTCTTTGCTTGATTAAAATTAATTTTAAACCATTTGCTGGAGCAATATAATACTGAGATTTGAAACAAGGTTTACGATTGAAAGCACGGAGAAAAAAATTCAATGAAGGTTTGAAGATCAAAACTACAAAACTGTCCAAAATTACCACAATTAATAATTTAAAGCTTTATTGAGTGAACTAATCTGCTTCATCACTAGTTAAAATACAATCACAATCTCAAAAGCAATTTTAGCAATTGAACTGAAACCAAAGTTCAAACTTCAAGAAAATCTTCAAGAAGATACAGCAGAATTTAAATAATTTTCAAAAAGCTTTCAGTATTTAAAGTGAGCATTTTTAAGTAAAGAAATAGAGAAAGTTAGCACACCTCGAAATTCAAGATTACAGATACTTCAGTCAGAGAACTAAATTGGTCAGGGGATATAGAATTCTTTCAGGTCTATGTACCAAATCACAAGAAAAGCAGGTTATATTTATTCAGTGGGACAATTAACAGATCATGTTATTCACCAAGAAGAGGCTAAAGAAGATACAGTTCTCTTTTGATGATGTTTAAGATGCATTTGGTAACTATTTTCTATTAAGAACCAATTGTATTACAGAAAAGAGGAAAATTAGATAAAAGAATACAATTTCCAGGTGACTACAGTTTCAAGATGATGGTAGACAGCCTAACAACAGCTGATGAAGACTTTGCTGGTGAAGTTAATGTGTATAACCGAGCCACAGTAACACAGTGGCCAAGAACATAGAGCAGACACAATAAAATCAGGCAGGAGCAAAAAATGTGAGACAGAATGTCTCAACATTTGTCGATATTGTTTTGAAGGTTGACACAAAAGCAAATCCAATGGACTGACTGTAAAGACTTACTTCAAACATCAACAGCATTTCACTGACAGACTGACCATTCTACCTTCTGTGAGAGCTGTTGGGACATATGTGTATCACCAAATGCTTGGCCAAAAGTTGGCTTCTGTTTGGTAATTAAGGATCTCAAAAAAGCTAAGATCTCACAGCTGATCACTGAAGATAGTGATTAATTACTTCCCCACTAGACCCTGCAAGCAAGTTGGAACTGATGTACTTGTGCTTGATGGATGTTGTTATTGGACTCCAGTTATTTTAAACGATGGACTGAGGTTAAAATAATTAGATTAGATTAGATTACAGTGTGGAAACAGGCCCTTCGGCCCAACAAGTCCACACTGACCCGCTGAAGCGAAACCCACCCATACCCCTACATTTACCCCTTACCTAACACTATGGGCAATTTTGTATGGCCAATTCACCTGACCCTGCACATCTTTGTGACTGTGGGAGGAAACCGGAGCACCCGGAGGAAACCCACGCAGACACGGGGAGAATGTGCAAACTCCACACAGTCAGTCGCCTGAGGTGGGAATTGAACCCGGGTCTCTGGCGCTGTGAGGCAGCAATGCTAACCACTGTGCCACCGTGCCGCCCACAGTGCTGCCCACAATTACATAACACTGGTGTAGTTGATGGAGACCTACACAAATTATTCACTACCCGTGGGTTTCCCAGAACAGCAAAGATCATGTCTTGTCTGTATATCAAGGGAACTGTACGCAGAAATCGATTGTGCCCCTGGGTCTAATCTAGCTGGAGTACCCTCTGAATTGACAATGTCTGTGCTGGTGGAAAATGCAGGGAACATCTTACTGGTGCTTCCTCTGATGGTTCACAGCTCAGCTTATTCTCTGTGGTGATGGTAGTCATGAGGTGTCTTGTGTTGGACCGACTCCTGTGTGCCACTAGTGCCTGTAAAAGAGAAGAGAAAGAATTAGTTGATAAATAGTTTATACAGATCAAAGTGTCTGCCTTTGTGCACATGAACAAAAGCAGAGTGCAATGTTGTTTAATAGCACCCTGGGACACTTCTATCTCTCCATCATTATAGGAATGGTGCTGGTTTTCTCTGGAAAACTTTATTGATCACTCCTCAGAGCAGATGAGGATCTCAATATCTGGCTGGCCATTGCTGTTTTTGGTTCTCTTTGTGTGGTTGTGCGATAGCTTTTCCTGCAATGAGATAAAAGGAAAGATAAAAGGAATATGATGGCACTGTGTGTAGGAGCACATTGTGAGCATGAATAACCAGGTCAGATGGTGAGCACTTCCTAGAAAGTGAATGGGAAGTACAGTTCCCAGGAAGGATTAATACTTCGAGAGTTGGATTTGTCAGTGTGCTGGGCATTGCATATCATATAGTCAAGGGCTGCAGGCTATCACCCTTAATGAGATGCCTAGGCAGTGGCAGAGTGAGGCTGAATGATGTTCCTGTGAGTGTGAGGTAGCAGAGTAAAGCTGGTGCCATTTACCAGTGCAGATTGCAGCAGGCCATTCATTTCTTACAGCACAGCAGCTGGTGCACCAGTGAGGGCTATTGGTACTGACCATCACAGATGACCTTGCAGCAGGCTGGATGGATTTGATAGGACAGCCTTCTGGTTTCATTCCCGGTAAGAGGATCTCCTTCTTTTCCTATAAGGGTGAACTTCTGTTCCTTGGGCAATCTCTTCAGTTGCTTGGTGGTACTTGCCACAGGGTCATTGGAAGCTTCTGCCTTGTAGCAGATGGAATAGTGTCCAGCTAGTCTTTGAATATGCACGAGAAGCTGTGCCACTGGAAGGTGCAGGAATACTCTGCTCACTCACCTCCAGAAATAATGACCGTTAACATGATCAGTGCCATATTTAAGTTCCAAGATGAAATATCCTAGCCAGTGAGACTGAACACAGACCTGATTCTTTCCTCCAGAGGGTAGTAAATAATTTATTTGAGAAAGGCATAAAAGAAGTAAAATGACAAATAGTATTGGGACATGTCTGTGATCTCTGAATTTAAAACTAGAATTTAAAGCCGTATGAGAATTCATTGGTTTCTCTATTTATAACTCCTGATTTCTATATTATTCAGACAGTGTCAGCTTTGGTTCAGTAGGTGGCTCTCTCAACTCTGAATCAGACAGTTGTAGATTCAAGCCCTGATCCAAGACTTCAATGCAAAAGCCACCGGGGTACAGCACTACTGAAGCTGCTGCCTTTAGAATGTCTTTAGAACCAAGGTCCCCTTTACCCTCTCAAGTGGATAGAGATGGAGAAAATAGTGGCGGAGTGGGCCATTCAGTGCTATGAACCTGCTCAACCAATTTGATCATAGTTGACCATCCAATTCAGTACCCTGGACCCAATTTCTCCCCATCCCTTTAGCTCTAACAATTATACCTAACTCCTCTTGAAAACATTCTTGAAACTAGTTTTGGCCTTGATTGCTTTCTGTTGTAGCAAATTCTATAGGCTCCCCACTCTCAGGGTGAAGAAATTTCTCATCTCAGTCCTAAATGGCCCAGCCCAAATCCTTAGAATGTATCCACTGGTTCTGCTTGAAATTTCCCATTTTTAAAAAATCTATCATTACTTCACAGAGTAACATTTAAGTCTGTGCTTTAAAAAAAAATTGAACTAGCTGCTCTTCAAGGAAAATTGGTCACACAGCTGTCATTGAAAAAGTGCATTAAAGCCGAACTGGCAAGTTTGTGGAAAGTGACTGCAAACAATTTGTTTCAAATATATGTGTTCTTGCTTGATCTGGGTGCGTTCTTCTGCTATGAAGACTCAGGACAGCAACTTGTTGCTTCATTCCAAGTGAATATTTATGTCTACCACAGTGAGGACATTTACATTCATTTGGACACTGCCTCTCTGCCTCCTATGGTCAGGATTAACAAAGAGAAAAGTATCTTATTTTGGGTGAGTTACTGTCCATAAGTCAACTTAAAGAAGAGAGAGGAGCACAGCTTATTGTTATTTTCCAATTTGAGGGGACATTGAGTGCAGTAAGTGGAAGTTGTGAATTTTTCCATTCACTTGTGGGACATGGACATTGCTGGCTGGTCAGCATTGATTGCCTGTTCTTAGTTGGGAGAAAGTGAGGACTGCAGATGCTGGAGATCAGAGCTTAAAAATGTGTTGCCCCCTTGAAAGTGGTGGTGAGCTGCCTTCTTGAACCGCTGCAGTTCACGTGCTTCAGGTAGCCTTACAATGCCCTCAGGCAGGGAATTCTGAGATTTTTACCTAGCAATGATAGAACGGCAATATATTTCCAAGTCAAGATGGTGAGTGGCTTTGAGGGGAACTTGCAGATGGTGGTATTCCCATGTATCTGTTGCCCTTGTCCTTCCAGATGAAAATGGTTGTGGGTTTGGAAGGTGCTGTTGTATGATCTTTGGTGAATTTCTGCTAGATAATACACACTGCTGATACTGAGCATTGTTAGTCTCTCAATATTCATTTGCTGTTTGTGCAATAAACAAATGAATGATTTAGAATTGGGTCCAGCACCTGAAGTTTCAGTCCACCTTCTGGAACATTGCAGAAACCCAAAAGACACAGGTAAAACACATTGGAAGAAGTCTTATAGGGGCATGAATGATATGGGCTAAGATAAGAAATGTGGCAGAATCTGAAAAGTTCGGTGAGACTTGACTCAATGTCATTGCATCGTTTAACTAAGTTCTAGGTGTTGAGAAATTCTTACCAGGCACCAGTGTGTTGTCAATTAAGGGGAATTCTAACTTGCTCATAACCTTATTAAAACATAGGACATAGAAATTACAGCATAGAACAGGCCTTTTGGCCCACGATGTTGTGCTGAGATTTAATCCTAATGTAAAATATAGTAACTTAACCTATGCACTCCTCAACTCACTGCTATCCATGTGCATGTCCAGCAGTCGCTTAAATGTCCCCAATGACTCTGCTTCCACCACCACCGCTGGCAACACATTCCATGCATTCATAACTCTCTATGTAAAGAACCTACCTCTGATGTCTCCTTTATACCTTCCTCCTAATATCTTCAAACTATGACTTCTCGTATCAGTCAATCCCACCGCCCCATGGCCCAATATTTCAACTCCCCATTCCCACTCTGCTGAGGACAAGGAGGTCCTGGGTCTCCTCCACGCCGCTCCCTCACCACCCTACGCCTGGAGGAAGAACGCCTCATCTTCTGCCTCGGAACACTTCAACCCCAGGGCATCAATGTGGACTTCACCAGTTTCCTCATTTCCCCTTCCTCCACCTCACCCCAGTTCCAACCTTCCAGCTCAGCACTGTCCCCATGACCTGTCGCACCTGCCTATCATCCTTTCCACCTATCCACTCCACCCTCCTCTCTAACCTATCACCTTCATCCCCACCCCGATTCACCTATTGTACTCTTTGCTACCTTCCCCCACCCTCCTCTTTGACCTATCACCTTCATCCCCACCCCCATTCACCCATTGTACTCTTTACTACTTTCCCCACCCCCTCTCTGACCTATCACCTCCATCCCCATCCCCATCCCCATTCACCTATTGTACTCTATGCTACTTTCTCCCCAACCCCATCCCCCTCTGATTTATCTCTCCACTCTGCAGTCACCCTGCCAAATTCCTGATGAAAGCTTTTGCCTGAAACGTCAATTTTCCTTGGATGCTGCCTGACCTGTTGTGCTTTTCCAGCACCACTCTAATCTAGACTCTGGTTTCCAGCATCTGCAGTCCTTGTTTTTACACATAATATTGTTGTTTTACCTCACCTTTTTGCACCTTGCCCCTCAGCCAAAGATACCAGTCTCATGGTACTGCTGTCTTGCTTGCCATTGAACACAGATATGAAGCAAGGAGGCTTGCCATGATTGTCTGGAGAGATAACCTTTGCTCCGGGGCTCTTGGGACAGCATTAAGAGCAACCTCTGATACCAAACAAGGGGCTTGGACACCAGAGATTGGGATGGGGAGCATTTACAGTTTTGCAACCTGTAAGTAGCATAATACCACAGGGATCAGTGCTGAGGTCACTTTTATTTGTAACATACACTAATGATTTGGGTGAGGAAAATTAATGTAATGTAGCCAAGCCAATAATAGGTGGTAAGGCAATGGTGAGGAAGACACAAAGAGCCTGCAGAGAGATATAAATAGGTTAAGTGATTGGTCAAAAATATTGACAGATGGAATATAATGTCAGAAAATGTGTGGTTTAGCAGTTTTGTAGGAAGAATAGAGGAGTTAAATATTATTTAAATGGTAAAGATTACAGAAAACTACATTAAAAGGATTTGGAGAGCTCATGTATGAATCACAAAAAGCTAGCATGCAAATTCAATGTGTAAAAGGGAAGGTAAATGGAATGTTGGATTTAATTTCAAGGGAAATATAGAATAAAAGCAGGTACGTTTTGCTAAAACTATGCAAGGCACCAGTCAGACCACAGCTGGAATACTGTGAACAATTTAGGTTCCTTTAAAAGACGAGAGAGGGTTCACAGCTGATACTCAACATGGAGGACAATCTTAAAAGAGGTTGAGTAGTTTGAGTCTGTACTCATTGGAATTTAGAAGAATGAGAGGCAACTTTATCGAAACATATCAATAGGACTTTTAGTGAACTTGTCAGGGTAGATATGGAGAGATTCTTTCTTCCTATGGGAGAGGCTAGGATCAGAGGACATAATCTCAGAATAAGGGATCTCACATTTAAGACAAAAATGAAGAGGAATTATTTTACTCATAGGGTAGTGAATCAGTGAAGTACTTTATTGTAGAGGGCTGTCAAAGTTGGGTTGTAAATATATTCTAAGTTTATATAGATGGATTTTTAATCAGTAAAGGATATCAATAGTAATACAGATAAGGAAGGAAAGTGGAGTTGAAGATTATCAGATCAGCCATGATTTTATTGAAAGACAGAGGAGACTTGATGGGCTGAATGGCCTACTGCTGCTCCTCTGTCTTATGGTCTTAAAAGAAGACTGACTCGAGAGACAGTCATTCAAGTGGTGAGTATCGCAGATGCCTGGAAGCAACACAGATTTATCACAGGAGATCAGAAGAATCTTGTTTATTACCAAGGTACATGTGAGAAGCAAGTGCAGCAAGTGGGACAGAAACCAGACACTAATAGTCATTGTCAGAACTGTACAGTATCATTTGTTTACAGATAACATTACAGAGTCATTGTCAATTTCAGAGGAATGTTACAGAGTCATTGTCAGTTTCAGCAGCTATGCAGAAGTCCATTGCTGCAGTAATTGGTCATGATCGTTCTTCCTGAGAAGAAAGATCGTTTTCCATTACTGCAAATCTAAGATATTAACACTTGTATACAAGCAGTCTCAGGTAGTTAACATTTCTATTGAAGGTGGTGGCTGGACTCAGACACTTCAGTGGGTATAGACTTTACTGATGAGTATTCTCTCTCCCACCTGCCTTAAACTAATTATCTATGTTCTGTGTCTATTGTGCTGACATTCTGTTGGCCTCAGGCAGTATCTATGTATGCTTTGCTGTACTTTTCCATGTAATGGCTCAGCGACCATCTTGCGTGCTAAGTGACCAACTTATGGCTCATTGGGCATCTTTTATCTGTGTGCCCCATGTCAGCATGCCCCATGTGAACTCCCACTTCGCAATCATACAACAACCAGTCAAAGGACAACGGGGAGATTTCATGGGATTCCCTACACTCATGGTGGAACTCAAACAGAAGACAGAATTAATCAAGATGAGTTATGTTACTGCTGGTCTGAGACAGTGGACAACAACTCAACAGTAGGCTCAATCAGGAGCAGGAGAATGAGCAAGAATGTGTCCATACCATTTGACAACATTGAATAGAAGAATGGCCAGATTTATTAGTTGGCAATGAACACATTTTGAGCGCTGATGATATTTCACAATTGGAAATGACTTACTGTTGTATGATGGAAGACTGGCTTTGCTTCAGCAAAATGGATATGGTCTTACAAATTCCATAGAATCTACCACTTAGATGGGATTACTAATATCCATTGATATAGGACATGGTCAAGAAGCTTTTTCCTGCTTTAAAATCCATTATTCTGTCAAGAAGGAAGTGCCTATAATGAAAATGTAGCATCTGGCCAAAAGGAAGAGATAGAGAATTCTGTAAAAAAGAAATTACTTATTTCAAGAGGATATCTGTCCTCCAGACAGGGAATTTAAGTGACTACAGGACCTCACATTATCAGGAACAGAATAAACATCAACAGTCTCCAATCCACTGATTTTCCAAATCTGAAGAGGATATATTTTGGGAGAATAGTGAAACCAACAGACCACTACAAATGCCGGAGGAAAGATCACAGAAGCGCTTCACAGAAGGCTCCCAAGCACTGAGGATATCACCTAGACAGGGGACGAAACATCTGCAACACAAATTCCCAGCTCGGCGAACAGAACCATAATGAGAATAAATTTGTTTCCTCCGTGGAGATCCATTGCCAACAGAACATCAATCATGTAAAGAGTTTTAATGCTGCAGTTGGGAAACACCAGGTACTGAATATAAATGGTTGAACGAGAAATCAGGATACTTTCCGATCCAGTCCTTCAACTTAACTCAGTGTACTTGGTCCCCGAACATTCCAGATCTTGATAATAAATAAATATATAAACATTGAAGCCAATCACAATATGCTTAATTACAAAGCTGTCTGCTTCAGTTTCTTTTTTTTCTGCTGTTTTCCCAATCTGACTGCAGAAAGATTAGATAAATGCAATGATGAGCCTATTACTTTGGTCATTTTGCCACAAATTATTTGGAAAACAGAATAAGGGCTTTGGGGTAAGAAGAAGCATTTTACTTTGCCTTTTCAGAGTCAAGGTGGAGGCCCTATAACAGGGGGACTTGGAATGTAACTCTGTGTGTAATAAACAATTTTTACTTGGCAGATGTTTGGTTGCAGAATAGAAAACTAGCAACCCTGCTGGCATTACCACAAAGTGAAGCATGCTGCTGCTTTAATTATTGGGGAAATTATAGACCAAGTGTTCAGATTACTCTATTTCAGGCCCAAATGGGAACCCATCAAAAAGTGAAATAAATGCAAGGCCAAAAGTATCCAAGCCAAGTATTTAGAATTATGGACTCAGTAGAAACTAACATTATTTGGTAAGAGGAACAGTAGGGCTAGTCATTAAAAAGAGTGAAATGAAGGTGAGTGGTACTGCCACAATGTGTGGCACTGATGGTATTATCTGCTGACTGAGGGGATTAGTGAGACCCTCAGTGTTTCCTTTTGGGAAGATTTGCTGAACCAGACACCAAGTGTGAAATAGTATTGCCACCATTTGCTTTTCCCCAGGAATTGAGACCCCAGGGGCTGATATCCTACCTAATGCGATCTGCTAGCTATTCACAGACTAAATGCGTTTCAGTAGCATCAGTAGGAAGGTTGGAGGCTAGAAGAAGAGAGGAGCATGGGAATGATAGGAAGAGCAGGGGGAGGAGGTGGACAACACAACATGTTGGCAGCTGTGGTGATTTGATGTTTAGAATTGAAGATTTTGCAGAACTTATAACACTGAACCCCTCCACGTGCAACAGAAATTACAGTGGGTGGAAGTTTAGAGACCTGACATCAGCAAAATGTTCAGTAATGTAGAAGCTTCTGTGTGAGTGAGTGATTCTGCAACAATGCAGGAGTCCAATATGCTGCAGATCTGCGTGGTCAAGACATTATTTCACCAGGCAGCCATTGGGTCCTATTAAAACAAATTGGGGGAGTGTAAGACTGAGTTTACCTGCTGTAGTAACTTGTGCAGGAACAATTGTTAGAGGGCCAACTCCACGATGTGTAGCACTGGGCAGGACTTAGCTAATTGGAGCAACTACTTCTGATTTGGTGTATCAGGAGTGTACAAACATTCGCAACAATGCCAGCCAAATGAGCCTGTCCTGTGACAGCCTCCAAAACAAAAACTGAAATTGCTGGAGCAATGGGGCACAGGTCCCTGCTGGCTTCATTTGTGGTAGGTGCACCCAACTCTAGCTCCTCGAGAACAGTGTTAGGGAACTGGAGCTGAAGCTGGACGAACTTTGGATTATTTGGGAGGTGGAGGGGGTTTTTGAGAGGAGTTAGAGGGAGGTAGTTACTCCACAGCCACGTGAAGAAGGTAGATGGGTTACCGTCAGTGGATGGAAAGCGAACCGGCAGGGAGTGCAGGAATCCCCTGTAGTGGTTTCCCTAAGTATACCGTTTTGGATACTGTTGGGGGGATGACTTACCGGGGTAAGCAATGGGGCACAGGTCTCTGGCGCAGAGTGTGTCCCTGTTGCTCAGAGGGTAAGGGGGAAGAGGAGCAGAACTTAGTTAGGGGACGGATACGAGGTTTTGTGGGAATGAGAGAGACTCACGATTGGTGTGTTGCCTTCCAGGTGCCAAAGTTTGTGATGTCTCTGATCATGCACATAGGCACCAACGACATAGGTAGGAAGAAAGGTGGGGATCTAAGATAGAAATTCAGGAAGCTAGGGTGGAAGCTTAGAGCTAGAACAAATAGAGTTGTTATCTCTGGTTTGTTGCCCATGCCATGTGCTAGAAAAGCAAGAAACAGGAAGAGAGTGGAGCTGAACATGTGGCTGCAGGGATGGTGCAGGAAGGAAGGTTTTGGATTCTTGGATAATTGGGACTCTTTCTGGGAAAGGGGGACCTCTACAAACAGGATGGTCTTCACCTGAACCAGAGGGGTACCAATATCCTGCGGGGGAAATTTGCTAATGCTCTTCAGGGGGTGCGGTTTAAACTAATGCAGCAGGGGATCGGAACCTGAGTTTAGTTGCAGTGTACAGGAGGTTGAGGATAGTGAGGTTAAGGATAGGTTTACAAGGTTGTGAGAGGGCACCGGCAATCAGGGTGTTGATTTGAAATGTGTGTACTTCAATGCCAAGAGCATCCGGAATAAATGGGTGAATTTGCAGCATGGGTTGGTACCTGGATTTCAATGTTGTGGCCATTTCAGAGACTTAGCTAGAGGAGGGACAGAAATGGTTGTTGCAGATTCTGGGATTTAGATGTTTTAGCAAGAACACAGATGATGATAAAAGTTTGGGCGGGGGGAGTGTGGCATTGTTAATCAAGGGTAGTATTACAGCAACTGAGAGAATGTTTGAGGACTCATCCACTGAAGTAGAAACAAGAAAAGAGAGGTCACCCTGTTGGGAGTTTTCTATAGGCCTCTGAATTGTTCCACGGATGTAGAGGAAAGGATAGCAAAGATGATTCAAGAGTAACAGGGTAGTTGTTATGGGGGCTTTAAATTCTCCAATATTGACTGGGAATGCTATAGTTCAAGTCATTTAGATAGGTCAGTTTTTGTTCAATGTGTGCAGGAGGGTTTTCTGACACATTATGTAGACAGGCCAACAAGGGGCGATACCACATTGGATTTGGTACTGGGTAATGAACCTAGCCAGGTGTTAAGTGTGGTGGTAGTTGAGCACTTTGGGTGATAGTGACCATAATTTGGCTATGTTTACAATAGCAGTGGGCAGGGGTAGATATATACCATAGGGAAAGTGGTATAACCGGGGGAAGGGCAATTATGATGTGATTAGGCAAGATTTAGGACGCATAGGTTGGGGAAGGAAACTGCAGGGGATGGACACTCTTGAAATGTGCAGCTCATTCAAGGAACAGCTATTGGTGGTCCTTAATAAGTACATACCTATCAGGCAGGGAGTTAGTTGTCTAGAGAGGGAGCCATGGTTTACTAAAGAAGCTGAAGCTCTTGTAAAGAGGAAGAAGGAGGCTTATGTGAAGATGAGGAGTGAAGGCTCAGTTAGGAGTTATAAGTTGGCCAGAAAAGATCTAAAGAGAGGGCGAAGAAGAGCCAGGAGGAGTCATGATAAGTTATGCGGGATGTAGGTTTGCTCGCTGAGCTGGGAGGTTCATTTTCAGATGTTTCATCACCATAATAGGTAACATCTTCAATGAGCCTCTGGATGAAGCATTGGTGGTATAGCCCGCTTTCTATTTATATATTTGGGTTTCCTTGGGTTGGTGATGTCATGTCATGTGGTGACGCTATTTCCTATAGTGATATTATTTCCTGTTCTTTTTCTCAGGGGTAGTAAATGGGATCCAAGTCAATGTGTTTGTTAATAGAGTTCCGGTTGGAATGCCATGCGTGTCTCTGGTTGGCTTGTCCTAGGATGGATGTGTTGTCCCAGTCAAAGTGGTGTCCTTCCTCATCTGTATGTAAGAATATTAGTGAGAGTGGGTCATGTCTTTTTGTGGCTAGTTGATGTTCATGTATCCTGGTGGCTAGTTTAACAAAGAAAATTTACAGCTCAGGAACAGGCTCTTCGGCCCTCCAAGCCTGAGCCGATCTTTTTGCCCGGATGATCCTCAGTGGTCTGGGGTGCAGGCTTCAAACCTGTAGCTGTCTAGCGACAGAGTAGTTCAATTCCACCTTTCGGGCGGATTCAGTAATACAGGTGTAACTAATCGCTCCTGTAGACAATTAGCGGGCACATTTAACTTGCTGTTTTTGTGGGCAGCACAGTGGCACAGTGGTTAGCACTGCTGCCTCACAGTGCCAGAGACCCGGGTTCAATTCCCGCCTCAGGCAACTTTCTGTGGAGTTTGCACGTTCTCCCCGTGTCTGTGTGGGTTTCCTGCAGGTGCTCTGGTTTCCTCCCACAATCCAAAAAAAATGTGCAGGTTAGGTGAATTGGCCATGCGAAATTGCCTGTAATGTTAGGTGAAGGGGTAAATGTAGGGGAATGGATCTGGGTGGGTTGTTCTTCGGAGGGTCGGTATGGACTTGTTGGGCCGAAGGACCTGTTTCCACACTGTAAATAATCTAAAAAATGTACTGTCTAAACCTAGCATCTGTATCCCTCTACTCATACATTTATCCTGATGCACCTGAAATGAATCTACCGTGCCTGCCTCTACCACCTCTGCTGGCAACGCGTTCCAAACACCCAGCACCCTCTGGGTGAAGTACTTGACGTGTGTATCCCCCTTAAACTTTCCACCTCTCACCTTGAAAGCGTGACCTCTCGTTATTGAATCCTTCACCCTGGGAAAAAGCTTGTCTCTATCTGCCCTGTCTATATCCTTCATGATTTTATAAACCTCAATCAGGTCCCCCCTCAATCTCCTTTTTTCTAATGAAAGTAAACCTAACTTACTCAACATTTCTTCATAGCTAGCACCTTCCATGCCAGGCAACATCCTTGTAAACCTTCTCTGCACCCTCTCCAAAGTGTCCACATCCTTTTGGTAATGTGGCGCCCAGAACTGTACACAGTATTCTAAATGCTGCCGAACCAATTTCTTGTACAATTTTAATATGACTTGCCAGTTCTTATACTCAATACCCCGTCCGATGAAGGCAAGCATACGATATGCCTTCTTGACCACTCTATCCACCTGTGCAGCAACCTTCAGGGTACAATGGACCTGCACTCCCAGATCTCTCTGCTCATCAACCTTTCCCAAGGCTCTTCTGTTCATTGTAAAATTCGCTGTAGAATTAGTCTTGCCTAAATGCATCACCTCACATTTGTCTGGATTGAAAACAATCTGCCACTTTTCCACCCAACTCTCTAGTCTATCTATATCCTCCTGTATTCTCTGACAATCCCTTATGCTTTCTGCTACTCCACCAACCTTCGTGTCATCTGCAAACTTGCTGATCGTACCAACAGTGCCCTCTTCTAGATCATTTATGTATATCACAAACAGTGACCCCAGCACTGATCCCTGTGGAGCACCACTGGTCACCTTTCTCCATTTCGAGAAACTCCCTTCAACTACTACTCTCTGTCTCCTGTTGCTCAACCAGTTCTTTATCCACACTACACACCATGTGACTTCACTTTCTCCATTAGTCTACCATGGGGAACCTTATCAAATGCCTTACTAAAATCCATGTATATGACATCAACAGCCCTTCCTTCATCTATCAACTTGGTCACTTTCTCGAAGAACTCTATTAAGTTGGTAAGGCACAAAACCATGTTGCCTATCACTGATAAGCCCATTCTTTTCTAAATATAAATAGATCTTGTCCCTCAATACCTTTTCCAGCAACTTTCCCACCACCGACATCAGGCTCACTGGTCTGTAGTTACCCGGAATATCCCTACTACCCTTCTTGTACAGGGGGAAAACATGAGCAACCTTCCATTCCTCCGGCACCTCACCTGTGTTTAAGAATGCCACAAAGATATCTGTCAGGGCCCCAGCTATTTCCTCTTTCACCTCCCTCAGCAACCTGGGATAGATCCCATCCAGTCCTGGGGATTTGTCCACCTTAATAACCTCTAGCCTACCCAACACCTCTTCCCTACTTATGTCAACGTGATCCAGACTAATTAAACTTCTATCTCTAATCTCAACATTCTTCATGTTCCTCTCCTCAGTGAACACTGATGCAAAGTAATCATTCAGAATCTCACCCATTCTCAGGTTCGGCACACAGCCTTCCTTCGTTATCCTTTAGTGGACCAATCCTTTCTCTAGTTACCCGCTTGCTTTTTATATAAGGATAAAATGCTTTGGGATTCTCTTTCTGCCTGTTTGTCCAATGTAGTGTTTGTTACAGTTCTTGGAAGGTATTTTGTAAATGACATTAGTTTTGCTTGTTGTCTGTATAGGGTCTTGCAAGTTCATTAGCTGCTGTTTCAGTGTGTTGGTGGGTTTGTGGGCTACCATGATGCCAAGGCGTCTGAATAGTCTGGCAGTCATTTCTGAGATGTCTTGAAGGTTTCCTCTAATTTGTTTTAGATGACCACTTCGTTGCAATGGTCAAGAAAGAACAGCAACATTTCTATTTCCTCAGGAGGCTAGAGAAATTCAGCATATTCACAAAGACTCTTACCAATTTTTATAGATGCACCACAGAAAGCATCCTAACTGGATGCATCACAGAGTGTTATGGCAACTGCTCTTCCAAGACAGCAAGGAACTATAGAGAGGCTGGAACACAGCGCAGTCCACTATACAAACCAGCCTTCCATCCGTTGACTCCATCTATACTTTCAGCTGCCTCAGGAAAACAACCAACATAATCAAAAGACCCCCTTCCACCCCAGTTATATTCTCTCCATCCTCTTCTGTCAGGTAGAAGATATACAAGTTTGAATACACATATGAACAGATTCATGAACAGCTTCTTCCCCACTGTTGTCAGACTTGACTGGACAGCCCAAATGTTAATGTTGATTTCCCTTTCTCTGCACCTTCTCTGCAGCTGTAACACTGTGTTCTACAGTCTGTTCTGCTTTCCTTATGTGCTTTGTATGGTGCAATCTGTCTATGTAGCACACAAAAGAACACTTTTCACTGTATTTTGTACATGTGACAACAATAAATCAAATCAAATCAAATCAATCTGTACCACAAAAGTTTAAGAACAGACTCTTGTCTACACCTGACCAAAAAGTGGCACGAAGGGCCAAGAGACATTCTTCTTGGGTGATGTGGTAATCGCATAAAATGATTTCTGGCCTGCAGAGCTCATGGCTAATAACAAGAAGATTAATGTTAAACTAGATATAAGGCCAAATGTTTCCAGATTTAACGCCATGATTGAAGGGTCAATTTCTCTAACTATATTTACTTTAACTCAAGGCAACGTAGGAATCACAAGGCCAGATTCAAGCTATCTTTCACTATTATATAATTCGCAATTGACATTGTTCTTTACTAAGCTGGGCTACATGCATACCTTTGAACATTCCAGCTGCAGCTGTGATTG
The DNA here is from genome assembly GCF_037043375.1 of Chiloscyllium plagiosum. Lineage (NCBI taxonomy): Eukaryota > Metazoa > Chordata > Chondrichthyes > Orectolobiformes > Hemiscylliidae > Chiloscyllium > Chiloscyllium plagiosum. The sequence continues at coordinate 109,464,436 of NW_028270141.1, forward strand.
AAGTTCACTCAGTATCCAGTAAATCATTGATGACAAACCAGCCCGGGATCCACAGAAGGACATTACAGATCTTTCACCTGCCTGTGAGGTGCGGTTAGATATAGGAATGGGGTGTGCCAAGGATGATGGTAACCAACCTCACAGTGATATTCCAAACCGTAATTTACTCTTTCAAGAAACCGTACCGGAGAATTATTCTGCTGCAGAGACAAACAAACTATTGGATGAAGATGTCCTGGATCTTGCTACACCCTTTCATTCTGGTGCTAATGCGATGAAGTCTCTGCTGCCTTTTTTGAGAGTCATGCTCTGGAGAGAAAGTGATAACTTTATCATCCCATTCCACTGAGTCCACTAATAACATACAGTAACCATTATAAGTGGCTAATGAAAAGCCATCCAGGGAAAAAGGAGACTTTTAACTCCAAATGAGATCAAGCCAATGTTTAACAATTGAGGCCATTAATCTACAAAAAAAAACCCAAGTAAAGTCTGCAACTAAGTCCCATTAGAAAGCCATGCCAGAGCTTATGGGTTTTTCTCGATAGCATACAAAGACCAAATCTAATAGCGGAGGATTGTCTGAGAAAAGTTTTAAAATGAGCAGCAACTGAAATTTGAACATATCAGAATTCAACAAGAGCCAGAGAAGTCTAACTACTGAAAAAAAACTGCAGTATTGAATGCTAGACTATTAGTGGTTACATTGCACAAACTTCAGCCACACTCACTGTTTCCATCACTACTGCTGTCAAGAAAAAGACTGATGCTGAGGTTAATCTCTGCAGTGAGTCTGAGTGGCACAGTGGCTAGCACTGCTGCCTCAGCGCCAGAGACCCAGATTCGATTTCCAGCCTGTCTGTGTGGAGTTTGCACATTCTCCCCGTGTCTGTGTGGGTTTTCTCCAGGTGCTCTGGTTTCCTCCCACAGTCCAAAGATGTGCAGGACAGGTGAATTGGCCATGCTAAATTGCCCATAGCATTAGTCAAAGGGAAATGGGTCTGGGTGGGTTACTCATCGCAGGGTCAGTGTGGAACTTGTTGGGCCAAAGGGCCTGTTTCCACACTGTAGGAAATCTGGTCTAGACCAGGGTATGACACAGTAAGAGCCTATTAATCCTACTATAGAATTATACTTTGTTGATGATAATGCTCTTCTACTTTCTAATGAAGTTCTCAACGTCTGTGCTACAGTGGCCTCACGATGAAACAAGTGTGAAGATAAGACCACCATCTACAGAACGAGAAAGCCCTTCCTGTTGTCTGCCAGATTCATGCGTGGGACAGTGTAATGGATGAGGCCTGACACCTCAGAACATTTTTAACCAGGTAGCCCAGACCATAACTTTGCTATTTATTTTAGCTAAGTATATAATGGATATTCCCAGAGTAAATTAGCTGGTTCGACTGCCAAGTTTTAAGCAAACAAAATTTATTTACAAAGTTACAGAATGAATTACAAAGAACAGAAAACCGAATACCAGATAGCTTATCCTATACAAACCCAAATTAATGACGCTGTTCCAAAGATACTTGCAACAGTCCCAATGCACACATCCCTTAGCACAAACAGTAAAAATGAAACAAACTAGAGTTTACAAGCTTGAAGTTAGAGAGGTCAGCAGCCCACTTCACACATCACTTGCTGCAATTGAGCTGACTAAAGTTCTGAACTGAATCAAAACAGATTCTAATCAAAACGAAGGTTAGCTACACAGCTAGCTGGCCGGTCCCTTTTGATTATACCTTTTTTTAAAGACATGAAAGCTTTTGGTCTGAAGCACTATCTGTTAGGGAGTAAACAAAGGGCCCCAATAATACTTTGAAACCCAGCCTAGCTGGACCCTGGCCACTTACCCCCTATCTGGGGAAAAAAACTCAAGGGCATAGTAACCTTGTAAAAAGAACAGTATTGTGACCACAGAATAGAAAGGTTGGAGGACATGAGAGAGAGAATTTCACTTTGAATGTCTTTCTTTTCAAGAGGCTGTTATTGTTCAAGTCCCATACTGACCATTCTTGAATTAGTTTGTTCTCGATTGCTGTCTTCATGAGCATCGTAGACCAGGAGCCAGCTGTTGTGAGAAGCAACCTTCATACTTCACCAATGTGCTTATTGTATATGGGTCTGAAAGGTTTCATACCATTACAGTGTCATATACGCCATCACAGAATCACAGAATTGTCATAGTGCATAAGGAGCCCATTTAGCTTATCATGTCGGCACTGACTCTCTGAGCATTTTAACAGTCCCATCTCTTGCAATCTCTTAACATTGTTTCTGTTTAAATAATCATGCAATAACCTCTTGAATGCCTCATATGATGTCATATGACATGGAAGAACATCATAGGATCTCAAAGGGATGAGACATAATGTCAGGTCCTCATGTGAGTGAATAGAACCAGTTCTTGGAGAATGTGGCTCAACAGCCAAAAGAGCAAATGGAGAGATTCAATGCCAGTCTGTCCTGCCCTGACACCAACACTCACTCCTTAATCATCACCTCCCTGCTCTGTCGGGCCCCATCTTTCTCATTCCCAATACTGAATTGCAATACCTAGACCATGATGGCTGGGAACCACCATCAATACATTCACCAAGGAAGAATGGGCCTCAGATTAAACATCTGGGTAATCCAAGATGGAGGACGGGAAAAATTTCTAGCTGTAATAGCTGCTCCTTTTTTGAGGTATTTCAGGTGATGGATATGATTTTCTCGAATTGCAGGAGCAGCAATTACTGTTTCTTATGCTGTTGCACTGTTTTGGAACTTTGGAAAATAAAAGTTAAAACAACAGCAGATTTAAAAGGGAGAAGAACAGACAAAGGAAGCACAAGGTGAGGTCAGTGCAGGAGAGAGAGAGAGAACCTGCACAGTTACTGCCTTTGCTGTTTGAATTTGTGTATCGCTGGACATCGGAGTGCACCTGGGAAAATTATCAAACAATAAAATTCACAACTGATCTTGGAGGAACTGTTTAGGTGAAGTTCACTGCACAGAATCAGATAAGTTAATCATTGATTTAAGTGTGGCCTACAGAGAATCTGCAGTAGTGAGTACAGTAGGTTTTTTCTTGATTATATGTTTTTGGAGATATATCTCTTGATTCAACTTAAAATATAAGCCATAACAACTAATTGAACCTGGAGCAATGTTTGTAGAGGAATAAGACGGTGTTATTTTTTGGGCCTGTAGATTATGAAGGAGCAAAAATGGCCTTTGATAGAGTGATATGTACTTCTTGTCAGATGTGGGAGTTTAAAGAGAGTTTAAGGGTTACTGTGGATTATATCTGCCATAAATGGTGCTGGCTGCGAATCTTATCAGATTGAATGGATCGGTTGGAGAGACAGTTAGAAGCAATGAGGAATTTGCAACAACAACAGTATGTTATGGATGGCAGTTATAGGAAGGGGGGAAAGTCTCAGATACAGTCACATAGATGGGTTAACTCCAGGAAAGGTAAGAGAGGTAGGCAGGTAGGGCAGGAGTCTTCTGTGGATATACCGATTTCAAACAGGTATGCTGTTTTGGAAAATGTAGGGGGTAATGAATTCTCAGGGGAACGTAGCGCAAACAGCCAAGTTTCTGGTATGGAGACTGGCTCCAATGCAACAAGGGGTATGTCAGGTTCCAAGAGATCAATTGTGTTTGGGGATTCTCTCGTCCGAGATACAGACAGACGTTTCTGTGGCCAGCAGCGATAAAGCAGAATGGTGTGTTGCTTCCCTGGTGCCAGGATCAAGGACGTCTCAGAGAGGGTGTAGAATGTTCTCACTGGGGAGAGGGGTCAGCAGGAGGTCATTGTCCATATTGGAACCAACGACGTAGGAAGGGAAAAGGTTGAGATTCTGAAGGGAGATTGCCGAGAGTTAGGCAGAAATTTAAAAAGGAGGTCCTCGAGAGTAGTAATATCTAGATCGCTCCCAGTGTTTCAAGCTAGTGAGGACAGCAATAGGAGAATAGAGCAGACGAATGCATGGCTGAGGGGCTGGTGTATGGGGGAAGGATTCACATTTTTGGATCATTGGAATCTCTTTTGGGGTAGAAGTGACCTGTACAAGAAAGACGGATTGCACCTAAATTGGAAGGGGACTAATATACTGGCAGGAAGATTTGCTAGAGCTGCTCTGGAGGATTTAAACTAGTAAGGTGGAACCCAGCATCTTGAGATAGTGAGGAAAGAGATCAATCTGAGACTGGTACAATTGAGAACAAAAGTGAGTCAAACAGTCAGGGCAGGCAGGGACAAGGTAGGATTTATGAATTAAACTGCATTTATTTCAATGCAAGGGGCCTAACAGGGAAGGCAGATGAACTCAGAGCATGGTTAAGAACATGGGACTGGGATATCATAGCAATTACAGAGACATGGCTTAGGGATGGGCAGGACTGGCAGCTTAATGTTCCAAGATACAAATGCTATAGAAAGGATAGAAAGGGAGGCAAGAGAGGAGGGGAGTGGCATTTTGATAAGGGATATTCCCGAGGGAGGATATTCCCGAAATACATCCAGGGAGGTTGTTTGGGTGGAACTGAGAAATAAGAAAGGGATGATAACCTTGTTGCAATTGTAGTATAGACCCCCTAATAGTCAGAGGGAAATTGAGAAACAAACTTGTAAGATCTCAGCTATCTGTAAGAAAAATAGAGTGGTTATGGTAGGGAATTTTACCTTTCCAAACATAGACTGGGGCTGCTATAGTGTTAAGGGTTTAGATGGAGAGGAATTTGTTAAATGTGTACAAGACAATTTTCTGATTCAGTATGTGGATGTACCTACTGGGCCACCGATCCTACTATAGAATTATACTTTGTTGATGATAATGCTCTTCTACTTTCTGATGAAGTTCTCAACGTCCGTGCTACAGTGGCCTCACGATGAAACAAGTGTGGAGATAAGACGCCATCTACAGAATGAGAAAGCCCTTCCTGTTGTCTGCCAGATTGATGCGTGGGACAGTGTAATGGATGAGGCCTGACACCTCAGAACATTTTTAACCAGGTAGCCCAGATTTGTACCTATTGATAGTGAAATTGAGTACTGCACTCATGGTTTACACAGCAGGTATGTCCCCACCCTCTTGTATGCATCAAAAACATGAAGCATGGACAGCAGACGCCTCAAATCCCTGGCGAATTATTGTTAGCATTGCCTTTGCAAATTCCTGCAATTTGTTTTATTCACCGTTGGGATGTGGGTATTGCAGGCTGGTCAGCATTTTATTGCCTGTCCCTATTAGCCCTTGAGAAGGCAATCATTTGTGTTGAACGTGAGTCGAAAGGATCTGAAAGGATTAATATCTTAGCGAGTGCAACAAGAACACTCACTGTGACAACATCTTGAGCCTTGAGGGGATGTAAAGTAGGATTTTTTAAGTGTCAGACCTTAGGCTAGACTGTCCCAATAGCCTTTGCCATCATGTAGAGTTTGTTTTTTATCAACTGCAAATAGTTGTGGATCAAGGTGCAACTGCATCCTGTATTCTTTATAAGATTCTTCTCGCTAATGCTAATGGTGGCTCCTCTCTCACACACCACATAAGCCCTAAAGAATTGACAACTTGAAGCTTTAGATTGCAGCACCTGCAACAACTTGCAACAAATGAAGTTTCCTTATCACACTTATATTCACTGACCTATACTGGCACCTGGTTAAGCAATTCGATAATTTGAAAATTCTCACTCATGTTATGAAATGCATCCACGGCTTCAACCCACTGTGTGCCTGCATTCTCCTCCAGCCCAACACCCCGCCTGTATTTCTGACCTTTTGAGCGTTCCCAGGCAGCATGGGGTTCAATGATTAGCACTGCTGTCTCACAATGCTGGGGACCCAGGTTTGATTCCCGTCTTGGGTGACGGTCTGTGTGGAGTTTGCACATTCTCCCTGTGTCTGCATGGAGACAAAAGATGTGCAGGAAGGCTGAATTGGCCATGCCAAACTGCCCATAATATTCAGGGTAGGGGACTGGGTCTGGGTGGGTTACTCTTTGGAAGGTCAGTTTGGACTTGTCGGGCCCTTCGGTCTGTTTCTATACCGTAGGGATTCTAATTCCCAGCTTTGAATTGGTCCTGCCTTTATCTACCTAGGGCCTAAGATTTGGAATGCTCTCTTTGCACTTATCCTATGGAAACATTAGCTTTCTCCCTCTCTACGGATGCTGCCTGGCCTGCTGTGATTTTCACATATGACAGTATATTGATTCCCAGGTATTACTGGCTTCTCACGTGAGACAGACTTAATATTTCATTTTTTTTTTACCTCTGTGAATAAACACTTGGGATATTTTATTCCACTAAAGGTGCAATATAAACATAAGTTGTTCTTATTATTATTAATGGCAATTGTCTCCTTTCCTGATAGTGACCTTCTCACCTCTCCTGGTAGTCATACTCTCTGCCTGCCTGATAATACATTTTCTGCTCTGTTGAAGACATCCAAATATAGCTTCATTTTTGTGCTATAACCAAAGTAGGAATAATACATCTTTGCTCTTACATAAGAAGACTCACAAATAACACGATTTTAAGGCACCATTAGAATTGCAGATATTCCCCCTTAAATGTCTGTAATTATTTTTAAAATATAACAAGTTATACCTGCGATTGCTAAGGAATTCAGCTTGTCTTATTTGAGTTTGTTATGGGTCTCTACTGCACTCATTCCTGCAATGAGTGTTTAAAATCAATTTTTAATCGTTTACAGACGTTTTTACTTTGCCTGCAGGTTTTTCTCGTTGTTGCTATGGCTTTGCTTTTGTTGCTATGTGACCTCAGCAACAGGGGAAGCATATATTGCCCCCAATGGTAATTTAATTAATTACAGCAACTCGAATGGTTCTAATGGGCAGGAAGTTCATTCGGATTCTTCAAGAAGATCTTCTGAATAAAGGAATAGTTGATTTTACAGATTTTAGCAGCTATTTGTAATAAATGCTTCTTTCAGAATGACTGTTAATATTACTGAGGCTACATTGTAAATGATGGGTAAAAGTATCTCTTTATGAAAACATCTGACAAAAACTTTTAAAAACTTTTCTTGCAAGTTCAACTTTTAATATCCACCTGCCTGGTTTTATATTTATAATGGATTTTAAATTTCTTTCTATCTCGAATTTAACATTTCAGATTTTATCGTTATGTAAAATCAGTCCGAATCACTTAATAGCCGTTGTAAAGTGTTCCCAGTTTGTTAGCAGTATCCTGAATGGTGAGGCACTAACTGCCTCTCTGTGTGAATCGAGGGTTGCACTTTTAACTACTGTTCAGTAAAATCAGAAGTCTAATTGCAGGGGCCATGTGTTAAATGGAGCTTTGCAAGAGCTGAGCAATCCCCTGTGTAACCCGATTTGCTTACCAATGTGGTCTATACCCAAAAGCGAAAATCAAATTAAACATTTTACTTTTCAATTTGTTCACATCTTACAATGAAATGACCTTGTGTAACAAAAGACATTGAGAGTTAACTCTGGAAAACTTCAATAATCTTTTCCTGCTTAACGTGCTGCCTTCTGATGAGGGTGATATAGTCTGCCATGTGGACAATGCAACTAGACTTTTTTTCCCTGTTTTTTGTAGTGACTTAGATTTGGGAATATAATGAACAATTTCACTATTTGCAACTGAAATGAAATTTGGAAGTGTGGTAGAGCAGTGTGAACAATAGTAATAGACTGCAAGACAGATTGGTGGAATATGCAGACAAATCATATGTAATCCCATGCAGCAATGTTTGACAAATACAGGTTGATGGTGAGGTGTTATTGTCATTGGACTAGTCCTCCAGGAGTCCAAACTACCACTATGCAGATGTGGATTCAAATCTGGCCATAGCAGCTGGTGGAATTTAAATTAAATGAATAAATTTGGAATGATTAGGTTGCATATTTTTAAGGTGAGAGGAGAAAATTTTAAAAAGGACATGAGGGACAACTGTTTTACACAGAGAGTGGTTCATGTGTGGAAGTGGTGGATGCGGGTACAGTTACAACATTTAAACGACGTCTCAATAGGTACACGAATAAGAAATGTTGGGAGGGATACGGGCCAAATGAGGCAGGTGGGACCAGTTTAGTTTGGGATTATGGTCAGCTTGGACAGGTTGGACCAAAGGGTCTGCTTCCATGTTATATGACTCCATGACTCTTTAAGATAAGTTCAGTAGTTGCGGCATTAAACTAACACTGATTGCCAGGACAAATAATGCTTCCCTAATGCCCTTAGGGGAGGGAATCTGTCATCCTTACTGGGTCTGTCCCTTCATATGAGTCCAGACCCACATGTTTCAGAAGTCATTAAGTTCAAAAGCAACTTGGGCTGCACAACAAATGCTGGTCTAGGCAGCAGTGGCCCAACCCCATGAAAGAAGAATATAACAGCGTGGCAATACCATCCTAAATATACATTTTAAAGAGGATACAGGAAGAGAGAGATCTGAGATGTTTGTGTTCAAATCTTTGAAGATAACAAGGCAGACTAATAAAATGATGAATAGACTATGTGGAATCTTGGGTTCTTTAAATGGATCCGTAGTGCACAAAAGTCAGGATGTTATGCTAAACTTTTATAGCACTTTTATAAACTTTTATAGAAATTGTATTGCCAAATTTTCACACTACACTTTAATGGGGATAGGAAGGTTTTGCGGAGATACAGTGGAGATGTACTAGAATCATCACTAGATGCGGAATTATATTTCCACGGGCAGAGCAGAGAAAACTATTTATAGAGCAATGATACACTATTCAAACATTTAATGTTAACTATCTCTCACCCTTATACAAGGCATTCCTTTCAAAGTGGAGAAATGGGGACTGCAGATGCTGGAGATCAGAGTCGAGAGTGTGGTGCTAGAAAATCACTCAGGTCAGGCAGCATCGGAGGAGTAGGAGGATCGACGTTTCTGGCATAAGCCCTTCCACAGTCTCGATTCCTCTCAAAGTCACACACCATCTGACTTGGGACTATATTGCGATTCCATCACTCTGACTGGGTCAAAATCCTTGAACTCCCTCTGTAGCAGCAGCACTGTAAATGTAACCTCCATGACATGGGCAGAAACAGTGCAGGAAGGCAGCTCATTTCCAATTTCTCAGGGGCAATTAAGGATGGCGAATAATTATTGCTTTCCCAATGAAGACCATATTTCTTGAACACCAATACGTTGCTCATAATTGAAACCAAAAGAACTGTGGATGCTGTAAATAAGAAACAAAAACAGAAATTGCTGGAAAAGCTCAGCAGGTCTGACAGCATCTGTGGAGAGAAACCAGAATTAACGTTTTGAGTCAAAAGACCCATCCTCTCAGAACAACTCTGACCTACTGTTATGAAAAATAATGCAAAGCTCGAAAATGTGACTAGTAAGAGTGCTCAATATATCATGTTAAAACTCACACAACACCAGGTTATAGTCCAACAGTTTTATTTGGAAGCACGAACGTTCAGAGCACTGCTCCTTCATCAGTGGTTGGTAGAGTATAAGATTGTAGGACACAGAACTTATAGCAAAGGTTTACAGT